>NC_080172.1:109840352-112417811 GCF_950295315.1 Erinaceus europaeus
AGTCCTAGTTCAGCATCTTGCTGGCATCCGGAACCTGGTGGCTGAAAAGAGAGTTAACATACAAAGCCAAACAAATTGTTGAATAATCATGGACCTAAAGACTGGCATAGTGCAGATGAAATATTGGGGGGTATTCCCTGCATGCTCTTGTGTACTTCTGCTTTCAGGTATATATTTTCCCCTAGTTTATGGGCACGTGTGAACCTATGCTCTATCTCAGGGGACCTGGACATTTATGTTTGGGGACTTTATTGGGGAGTGGACCACCTGGAATGGAATTAGAGAATACTGTGAAAGGAAAGATCTCACCCAAGTGATGAAGCTGAAGGGTTGTCATTCCACACCTGTAGTCTCTGTTCACAGTCTGAAGTGAAGCATGTTATGCTGGCACTCATTGCATTGACTAGGTTGTAATCTGCGTATGCGATATTATTTGATTTGAATTGAGAGCAGCATGCAGAAAAATGGTCCCCACCCTAAGGTTCCAGGACTGGGTGAAATATAGGCTCTGTAGTGGAAATGTGAGGTTCCTGTTGTCTTAGGGTTCAAGAAGACAATGATTAGTTATTGTTATTGTCACATTATTTGGTGATAGGGTTAACTTTGGAAAGTCCCTTTGTTAGGGTTTGGGGTAAAATACCCAGCACCTTGTATACAGCTGTGCTGCCGGTTGCTTCTGTTCTCCCTGGTCTAGGCTTTTGAGAGAGTCAGCATATCAAAGACTCAGCCTATGTGTTAAAAAGACTCAGTCTGTGTTTTAAGAAGTTCTAGACATATGATCAGTTTTCCCTTCTCATATTAATTAGTGGTTTATATGTTTACACTTTAATAGGAATGTACATAAACACCACTCCCACCACCAAAAGACTGTATCCCATCCCCACCGCTCCCCCAGTCCCCCCATCACTCCCCGGCCACACTGGGAAGCCCAGTGGCCACCCTCCCCTTCACCACAGTATTTTTACATTGGTACCCTGCTCTCGATTTAATCATATCCTGCACTACGAATCCACTGCTCTCGAGAATTTTGCTAAACATTACGGGAATAGAAGAAATCACAGTACAGATGATCCTTATTGCTGCTTTACTATGTCAATAGATGAGGGTACAACGGACTGTCATCTTTTTATTTTAAAAAAATGTTGACATAAATCCACTCAAATTGATAACTCTTAAGAACAATGTATTTTATATTGTGTCTCACTTATTTATGATAAAGTGATAAAGTGAAAAGGAAGGGGGTGAGAGAGTGAGAGATATACCTGCAGCACTCTTCACCATTCACGATGATTCTCACTTAGCAATGGATAACGCGTCTGACTACGAAATTATTTTTATATATAAAAAAATACAATACAATACAAAATAATTTTGTAGAAAAGTAAATATATTAAAAACTAGTTAAGCAGAAAATTTCTGGATTAATCAGTATTAAAAATTATTTTGTAGGAAGGCTGAAAAATTATTACACAAAAATCAGTGTCATATCTCTATGCAAACTCTAAGCTAGAAGAAGAAATTTAGTAATCAGTTCCTTTTACTGTAACAGCAAAAGCAATCAGGCATTGAGGAATAAACTTAACAAAGGTGATAAATGACTTGTACATCAAAAAATATGAGTCACTATTTAAGGAAAATAAAGATACAAAGAAAAATAAAGATATACCATTTTCATGGACTGGAAGAATTAATATTATAAAACGACCATCCTACCCAGAGCCACATACAGATTTAATGCCATTAAAGTTTCCACCAAATTTCTTAAATACAATAGAATAAAAGCTACAAAAGTATATCTGGAACTAGAAAATACCTAAGATTGCCAAAGCAATCTTGTGGGGAAAAAAAATGACAAAAATGGAGACATCACACTTTTGGCATCAAATTATATTACAGAGCTATTATAGTAGAAAAAATGCCTGGTATTGGAATCAAAATAGACACAAAGTAAAATTTATCTCCTAGGGAAATATCCAAAGGAACTGAAAACACCTAATCAAAGAATTTATGTGCAACCATGTTCAGAGCAGTACAATTTGTAATAATAGCACAAACTTGAAAGCAGACTACATGCTTAATGACAGATGATTGGCTAAGAAAGTTGTATAAAGTTGGATTTAGGGAGTCGGGCTGTAGCACAGCGCGTTAAGCGCAAGTGGCGCAAAGCACAAGGACTGGCATAAGGATCCCGGTTTGAGCCCTGACTCCCCACCTGCAGGGAAGTCGCTTCACAGGTGGTGAAGCAGGTCTGCAGGTGTCTTTCTCTCCTCCTTTCTGTCTTCCCCTCCTCTCTCCATTTCTCTCTGTCCTATCCAACAATGACAACAACAATAATAACTACAACAATAAAACAACAAGGGCAACAAAGGGAATAAATAAATAAAATAAATATTTTTTTAAAAAGTTGGATTTATAAGTATTAGATGTTAAAAATTGTGAAATCATCTCTTTTCCTCATCGTGAATGTAACTTGAAGGAAGCACATTGAGTGAGATAAATAGAAGGCATAGGACATATAAATGGAACTTAAGAAACTTATAAATGGAACTTAAGAAACAATGACAGAAAGGACAAATACAAACTTGGAATGGGTTTGGTATTGTACAAAGCAAAGTACTATGGGGAAGAGAAGCATGGGTGGCAGTGGAGAGGGTGATATGTCCTGGTGTATGAGGCAGAAGTCATCCTAAATTGGAGGTGACAGTGTTTTGTAGACACTGAGAGATGAGAAATTGTACCATGTAACAACAATGGTACTATAAACCACTAAGCCACCAATAAAATGATATAGAAAGGAAAGGCAACAGGACTTAGATACAGGATTAGAAACAGAGGTTTTAAGCCGGGGGTAGCTGGCATACTACCCAACAGACTGCACTCTTAATGGTGGCCTTTTTGGTTAATACAAGGCTGCTTCATTACCTGAGGCCCTAGTCAGGTTATCCTCAGATTCTAATAGAGATAGATGAGCTTAAATGTCTAATATATCCCTCTTTCCATCATCACAGGAAAATATCATAAGCCCTTTTGTGGGCCTCTCCAGGACCTTGCCCTCACTATAAACTAGCAATGGTGGGGGCTGCCCCACTTTACAAAGGAAGCCTCGGTTATCCTACTCTACCACTCAAGAAAGACTGGTCCTGAAATGAGTGTAGCCTAGAATGTTCCCAGCTGTGACCATGAATTGTAAACTCAGACTGACAGGTACTCAGAGGTTACACAGGTTCTTCAGTTAACTCTGATTATATATGGGGCCTAGGTCAGATCAATGGATTAAAACGTTTCAAAGCTACTCTCTGCCTTAATCCAGCTTTCTAGCCCATTCTCAGCTCTGATTATATCTTCCCAGAAAACATTTATGTCCACCTTCTTGTGGGCTATCAAGCTCAAGCAAAAATTACTAAGTCATGGGTTTCTAGGAACATATCTAAGTTAGACTTCCTAGCTTCTTTCTACCCTAAGATTCCTATTCTCATCCGCTTTATTTCTACTTTGTGGTTATTGTTTATTAAACATTTTGTCCTGATTTATATTTTACCAGCTTTCAGTCACCAAATTGCTAATGCTACTATGATCCCACTCTGACTTTCCTGGACAGAAGACCTCACCAATGTGCCCTGGAACTTCATCTCTCCAGAGCCTTATTCCACTAGGGGAGATAGAAACAGGCTGAGGCTCTGGATCAACCTGCCAGCACCCATGTCCAGGGGAAAAGGAATTCCAGAAGCCAGAAATCCCACATTTTACACCCCATAAAGAATTTTTATACATGCTTTCAGAACTATAGAAATGGTAGGGGAAGATGACCAAAAGGCTCTGGACTCCAACTCCATAAGGACTTAGGGAGAGAAAAGAATAAAAGGAAGGACATTTTGAAGTAGTAACAGGTGTAGTGTGACTTAGAAAGGAAGATACGTCAGAACTATAGGGTAATATATGTATCATCCCATGGTGGCATTGGTAGAACTACACAGAGCTCTGATGGTGGAAACAACATGGACTATACCCCCATTATCTCATAATTTTGTAAATTGATGTTAAATCACTAATCATTTTTAAAAGAAGTCTGATATTTGAAATAATAACAGAAAAATACCCCAATTGTGGAGCAGAGAGCTTGCATGTATATGCTCTCCTATCTACCTATCTATCTCTATCTCTCTCATAAGTAATTTTTTAATTTTTTAAAAAGAAATTATATCTGTTCCTCTCTGTATCACAGCTACTAACAAAATGCTTGTTCTTAGTAAGAGCTCTATATTTTTTTTGTTAAGATAGATTAAACAGTTTAAGCATTTTAAAATATTTTTGAAGCTTTCACTAATCACTTAAATGTTCTCCTTCCTATTCCTGTGGCAGAGGAGACTTAAAGTCTACCCGACCAAGATTGATTGAATAAACAAATAGTTCCCAGAAAGTAGAGCCTTACTTTTATCATTAAGAAGGCTTTTGCAACAGTAAGAGAAGTTGTAAGACTCATACATACATGGTGCTGGCATCAGGTCAAGGAGGCTTAGCTGGTGTGTGAGGAATGATACTGAGACAGAAAGCATCATTAAAAGCAAACATTCCCCACCTTCTGCACCCCATAATGATACTGGGTCCATAATCCCAGAGGGGTAAAGAATAGGAAAGCCATCAGGGAGATAATCGGACATGAAGTTCTGGTGGTGGAAATTATGTGGAACTGTACACTTCTTATATTATGGTCTTGTCAATATTTCCATTTTACAAATAAAAATTTTAAAAAGCAAGAATTCTCTCAGAATCGGGGACAGTGTTAAAGCCTCATCTTGGCTCTCTGCGTATAATAGCAACAGGAATTATCTCCAAGGACTTTTGTCAGGTTATGTGTCTGCTAGTTTACATAGCATGTAAATACTTCCCCATTTCAAATAGATTATAAAAGAGGTATGTATTGGAGTTGGAGAGAGAGAGAGATATCGTTCCTTGCCTATCCCTCAGTTGTGGGGTTATAGGCGTGTGAGTCAGGCTGAATATGTAAATGGGAGGGCTGAAAGTGAATTTCTGGAAGTGTCTGTAGATGGATTATCTAGAGATGCAGGGGAAGAAGCCACTGGCAAAAGTTTCAACAATTACTTACCAAGCTGGCTTTTTCTGTGGCATTCCATATAGAATTTGATGTCAAGTATCCTTTCGTTTCTGCCTGTTTTGTTTGTTGTTTGTTTTTATTTTTGGTTTTGTTCTTTTTAGCCTGTTTCTTAAGACCTTCAGACCATTCTTTAAAATCCCTGGTTAGGATCCAGTATATTCCTTTTCTGCTTCAATTAACTGGAGTTGTTTTCTCTTATTTGTAATCAAGAACCTTGATTCATACAAGAATGGGGGAAAATTCCAGTGTGATATTCATCTAAACTCTTGGTTGCCTCAAGTCTAGAATCTGCTATACTTCCCAGCTATGTGACTTTGGTCATACTACTCATTCACAGACCTTGGGAATAATGACAAAACTACCTCAAGAGGATACAGTAGAATAAAGTCATATAATGAATGAAAATACTCAAAAGTACACAACACATAGTATTCAACTAATTATTATTACTATTTACCTAATTACTACTGGAACAAGGGCAACAAAAAAGACTCAGAAAGCTCTTGGTAGTAATTTTATCCTGCTTAAGTTATTAATGTATCTTCTCATCAATTGAAACCAATAATATTTTAGTAGCTTCTCTATAAACACCTGATATACTTATAAAAATAAATTATTTTAATAAATACTTAAGGGGCCAGGTGGTGGTGCACCTGGTTGAGCGCACATGTTACAATGCACAAGGACCTAGGTTCAAGCCTCTGGTCCCCACCTGCAGGGGGAAAGCTTTGTGAGTGTTGAAATAGTACTGTAGGTGTCTCATAGTCTCTCTCTTTCTCTATCACCCTTTCCCTCTCAATTTCTGGCTGTCTCTATCATATTAATAAATAAATAACTATAAAATTTTTAAAAATTGTTAAAAAATAAATACTTTTATAAATACATGATTTTCCTCATATGTTAGATTTTACACAACTTCACAGTAATGGAAATAGAAGTTGAATTTTGTGATTGCTCTTACTCTGATGAGATACCCAGACTCTTCAAAGATATTCTTGAGAAAGAAACTAGTCTTATATTTCCTATGTATCCTCACAATGTCGAACACATAATAGATGCTAAATATACACTCATTGATTGATAGTCCAGCATTTAATTTGATTACTAGAGACATCTGGGCGACTAAGTGGTGTAGTTTTCACCCAACCATCTGGAACTTCCTCTGACCTCAGTCTGCTCCCCATCAAGCTGGACCGGTGACATAAATGACAAAGTCACCCAAAGATATGAAGATGTGGTTCTGAATCATTTGCCTTGCTCAGGAGAAATTAATTTAAACTTCTCCTCAAAGTCCCTTGTGTTACCTTACACTGTTAAATAAACTAGAAGTAAACCCACTTTTTACAGGACAGAACTAGTCAGGGATCATAATAGTTTTTCCGAAGCTAGTTCCAGTTCAGCACTTCCCTTACCCATGCTCTAGGCAGCTGTGAAATTTGCTCTTCTGGGCCCCTCAAGAAACACTGGAATGATGAGCTTCAGTATCATTTTTTACTCCTCTGAGAGAAAACTGTCACTGATTCCTCTCAGCATACACTTTATTATCATCCAAGTTCCCAAAGGCACTTGAGAATATGTGATTAAAGGAATTCCCCACTGTCTTATATAAAATAAATCTAACTGGCTTTATTATCCAGTGAGGTTTTTTTTTTTCCCAAGCTAACACTTTCTGGCATGAAATAAAGTCACTCACCAACTACCCCTACTCACCACCAGTTTTCTTTTCTTTCTTTCTTTCTTTTTTGTTTGTTTGTTTGCTGTTTTGAGTTTGAATTCAGTGTATGCAGGTCAAGTGCTCATCAGTCAATCAGCATATTGACTATTGTCCCAACTGGCTTGCATGAAAACACTCTTGTATATTTTTAATATTCTAGTATCACAGGACTAAACTGAACTCAGAGCTATCAGTCTTTCAAAGACTGGTTCGATTTAAGGAGAGTGGTAGTGAAAAAACAACGTTCCCTTATTCTTATTTAATGTTGCCATTCTATAAGCTCAGCACATTAACAGAACAGGCTAGAAACTACTGGATGTGACAGCTTTATCAGTACTTGTTTATGATAATGATCACCCAGACCTGAAGGGGCTAATTTTCTACTTTATATCATCCCATAGAAACCTTAGTTGACTCTTTCCTAGACTCATTCAAGCATTTGTCTTCTAGTTCCAAATCTGTCACTTCAACGTAGGTGACTTTGGAACAGTCATCATCTCTGAATCAGGGGTTTGCCTGAGTAAAACTCAGTTTAATTTCCCCTTTTAGACTCAAAACATTCTCACTTGGACAAAAAATTATATGCTCATTCTTCACTTCTCAGGCTCAGTTCATTATAAAGAAGAAATAATGTACAGTAGAAAAATATGATTTTTTCCTCAGGATTAAAGAACATATGTAAGATGAAAACACTGTACAATAGTAAGGCATTACTTATTTCTGGTTTCAATAGTCTTTTTATGTTTATTTATAAAAAGGAAACACCAACAAAAAACATAGGATAAGAGGGGTACAACTCCATACAGTTCCCACCACCAGAAATCCCCTCCCCTCCCCTGATAGCTTTCCTATTCTTTATCCCTATGGGAGCATGAACCCAGGGTCACTGTGGGGTACAGAAGGTGGAAGTTCTGTCTTCTGTAATTGCTTCCCTACTGAACATGGGAGTTGACAGGCCGATCCATACTCCCAGCCTGTCTCTCCTTTTCCCTAGTGGGGCGGGGCTCTGGCAAAGTAGGGCTCCAGGACACATTGATGGGTTTGCCCAAGGAAGTACGGTTGGCATCATGTTAGCAACTGGAACCTGGTGGCTGAAAAGAGTTAACATATAGAGAACCAAACATATTGTTGTTTAATCGTGAACCTAAAGGCTGGAATAGTTCAACTGAAGAGTTGGGTCTCCATTTTGTAGATTGTAGGCCTATTTTTTAAATTTATTTTTCCTTTTATTGCCCTTGTTGTATTTTTATTGTTTTGTAGTTATTATTGTTGTTGTTATTGACATCGTTGTTGGCTAGGACAGAGAGAAATGGGGAGGGGAAGGGAAGACAGAGAGGAGGAGAGAGAGATAGACACCTGCAGACCTGCTTCACCACCTGTGATGCGACTCCTCTGCAGGTGGGAAACCTGAGGCTGGAGCCAGGATCCTTCTGCAGGTCCATGCTTTGCACCAGTGCACTTAACCTGCTGTGCTACTGCCCGACTCCAAGAAGGCCTATTTTAGTTATATTCCAAAGGGTCCATGACTATACTAGTTGTTTTTGTTTGTTTGTTTTCTGAGCCTGATAAATAGCCTTTGAAATAAAGATAGATTGGAAGGTCAATTAAAATGCAATTACCCCCAAGAGCGTTTCTTCCCACCTGCTCTGATTATAGTTAAGTACTGTGATTATAGAGTGAGACCCTACTACGTTCTAGACACATTTTTAACACAGATCTTTCCTTTCTTCACCCACTGGTGAATATAAATGATTCATTCAAAATAATGATTTCAAATTATATCTCAATTGGTTTATGTGAAAAACAATCAAGGAATGTGGCTAGGTATTTGTGTCAAAGTCCCCAAGATTGTATAGGGACTAAGCCCCCTCCCCAAATATATTTTTTAATTGCCTCCAGTTCTCGATGGAGCTCAGTACCAGCACTACAAATCCATCATTCTTGGTAGCCATTTTTCCCCTATTTTATTTGATAGAACAGAGAGAAATTGAGGGGGGGGGGGAGAGAAACACCTGCAGACCTGCTTCACCGCTTGTGAAGTACAACAACCTACAGGTAGGGAATGAGCCTCCAGACAATTAATGCAAATAAAACAGCATATCGAGATTTTATGTGACTGTGGTAGAAAATTTTATCACTCACCTTAGTTAAATATTCTTACATGTGAAATATTTCTTTGACTGAAAAACTACTAGTATCATCATCACTATTTTGTACATAAGAAAAAGATAATTTGCTCTAAGTTATCTAGTGACCAAATACACATTCAGCCCAAAATCTATCTAACTCTGAAGTCCTGTTCTTAAATTCTCTTTTAAAATTAAACTATATCAGCACCTAACAGCATACAACAAAATTAACTCAAAGTGAATTACTTAGTCGATCTGAAAAACTATAAAATACATGGAGGAAAGCATGTGAAACATTTCAGGGACATTAACATTGAGATGTATTTGTACACTCAACCACGTAGATAAGGGAAACTAAAGAAAGAATAAAGAAGTGAGAATATATCAGGCTAAAAACCTTTCAGGGGAGGCAGGCAGACAACAGCACAGTTGGTTTAGTACTCAAATTACCGTATAGAACGACCTGGGTTTGAGCTCCTGTTCCCCCACCTGCATGGAAGATCCAGGAGTAGTGAAGCAGGTGTGCGGGTGTCTCTCTTTTTTGCTCTCTCTCTGTTTCCTCCTCCCCTCTCAATTTCTTTTTGTCCTATCAATTAAAATAGAAGAAAAAAAGGGAGGAGGAAGACATCAGGGAGTAGTGAATTTGTAGTGCCAGCACTGAGCCTCAGTGATAGCCTTATTGGAAATTTAAAAAAAATAAGTTTCTATACATCAAAAAAAGATAATAGAGTTAAGATATTCACATACACAAATCTGACAAAAGCTTTCTATCAAAAATTTTTGGAGAAATCATTCAGCTCAACAAAAGAAAAAAAAGTGAAAATGTGGACAAGAGATCTGAATAAAAAGTTATCTAAAGAATACATTCAGAGGGGGGCCAGGCGGTGGTGTGCCTAGTTAAGTACTTACATGACAGTGCACAAGGACCTAGGTTCAAGCCCCTGGTTCCCACCTGCACCTTTTTTGAGTGGTGAAATTGAGGTGCAGGTATATCTCTGACTTTCTCCCTCTCTACCTCTCCCTCCCCTCTCAATCTTTCTCTGTCACTATCCAATGATAAATAAATAAAAATTTTAAAAAAGAATACATTCAGATGACCCACAGATACATGAAAAAAATGTTCCCTACCCTATTGCCCATTTCTGAAGGAGCATGTAACACATATTAATTTTTGTACCAAAGCTAAATATGCTTAAAAATTTTTTAAAAATAAAATGTTCCCTATCACCCATCAAAAGATAAATGCAAACACAACCCTACACCTATGAAGCTGACCAAATAAAACAAACAAAAAGTGTGAATGTGAAGAAAAAAAAAAAGAACCCTGATAGATTGTTCGTGGGAATGCAAACTAATGCATGCAGGGTCTATGATAAACAATTTAGAGTCTCAAAGAAATTAACATCAAAATACCTTGTGATCCAGCAAGACAACTCCTAGGCATATGTCAAAATATGTCAAAATATGCAAATTTCTGTCTGGAAATGATATATATACCCCTACATTTATCACTTCACTATTTGCAACAGCCACAATGTAAAGGCAACCTAAATGCTCACTGACAGATGACTGGATAGAGAATCCATTCAATGGAATACTACTCTTCAATCAAAAAAAAAAAAAAAAAAGATTGTTTCATTTGGAACAAAATGGATGAAATGGCAAGTTATTTTCATTCACATGTGGAATATAACTAATGTAAATTAACTTGGAAAAAAATGACAACCAAATTGTGTGTTGAACTTGTGAGAACTATAGTGGTTTTGAGGCTTGGGGAACCAGAACCTAGATCGAGAGCCATCTGTATGAAATTACACCCCTGAAATACTATAATTTTATTTAAAAATCTGTGAATAACTAATACAAATTTTAGAAAATATAAAAGTAACTAAAATCACAGTTTCTTAATTTTTTATAATTTTTCTTCTAATGCTTATCATTATAGTACTTTTTGGTAAATGACCAAAAAAAATGTCTCTATAAAATATGTCTCCAAATTATCTTTAAATTGTCATACTAAATGCTAACAGGTGCTCTGAAGTTTTAAGCTGTAAATTGTTATATTTTCCTTGCAGAATATTCAGATGGCAAGAAACCATTGGGCAAAAGGAGGAAGTGTACAAAAAAGAACCAAAATAAGAAAGTAGTGTGGAAAACTGCAAATCATTTGGGATCTGGGCCATGAAAAGAGACCATGGGGCCTCCCATTTAGATGGCTACCCATATAGAATCTAGTGTGAACATGGAAGGCAAGAGAGTCACAAAAAAAGTGGATCATTTTTTAAATTGACAGGCTTGTACAGCCTTCTCCATTTTGATATAATGTAGTGTTGTAAGTCTAAATCATGAGCAAAAACACTAAAAATTCTCTCATTATTCACTGATGGGTATTTTATACTTGTTTTACTGTTTCTTAGTAAATAAATTAGAACATAACTAAACTTATTCAACAGCCACTTATTATTGCGGTTAGACCTACTGTTCAGAAAACTGAAGGGCTATTGACTCTGCTCCGTTTAATGAAAGAAAATGAGTCACAAGAGATCTGGGCAGGAATGACTCATCGCTGTACCAGCAGCCTTCTCTCTGTTATATACTGCTTTCCATAATTTATAGTCAGCAAGAAGCTAAAAAAAAAAAAAAAAGTCGATGTCTCTTTCCTAAATGGCTAACTTCCTGACTTCAGACAGATTGAAACACTGTATAACAGGAATTAATGGTAAAAAAATTAATTATATTAAAAAACTAGCAGACAGTTTGATTTCTCAACATTCTTTTAGAATTTAAGTGTGATGCTATCCTGGAAGGAATGAAAGACCATCTCATAGGAGAATAAAGGAGATAAAATCTCTATACTTCTCTCCCTCCCTCCCTTCCTTTCTCTATCTGTTTGATAAAAGAGCAATGATGAGAAGAGAGAACTCTGCTAAAATATCAACATAACATACTGAATTTTCCTCATCACAAGGTTAGTACAAAGGTTTTAGGCAGTTTCTTGTCTTGTCTTGAAAGCAGTTTCTCTTTTCTTTGTCAATTTCAAAGAGGAGTAGGGTTGATGATATAGTAACATGTTATCAGTAAGTAATGGAAAATGGTATTCTTCAGATTTAGAAGCAATGATCAGTTCTAAACATTGATGGCCACTTCCAGAGTGGAGCTACGGTGACCTGCTCTTGAGATGTTGGCCCTTCCCTAGAAAACAGATATTAAAATGTAATATTTCAATGAATTTCATCAGAGCATGAATTTCATCAGAATAAGGATTTCTGTTAAAAAAACAAAATATCTGTCTGAAAGTTAGTGGTTGTTCATGGATGGCAGAAACATGAGAAGAGAGTAAGTTTTTAATCCCTTCTACAGAATTTTCTTCTGTTTTTCTCATCCTTTTTAGCATACATAATACTTTGAGATTTTTTAACTTGTCCAATTTCTTTTGATATTTCTTTATAGTACTGGTGTACTATTTACTTTTTCCTTTTGACTAATAACCACCTCAGATATCTGCCTATCTTTTCCTTTAGGATGTATATATTTTTTTAATTTATTTTTTATTTAAGAAAGGATAAATTAACAAAACCATAGGATAGGAGGGGTACAACTCCACACAATTTCCACTACCCAATCTCCATATACCATCCCCTCCCCTGATAGCTTTCCCATTCTCTATCCCTCTGGGAGGATGGACCCAGGGTCATTGTGGGTTGCAGAAGGTGTAATTGCTTCCCCGCTGAACATGGACGTTGACTGGTCAGTCCATACTCCCATTCTGCCTCTCTCTTTCCTTAATAGGGTGGGTCTCTGGGGAAGTGGAACTCCAGGACACATTGGTGGGGTCTTCAATATAGGGAAGCCTGGCTGGCATCCTGATGGCATCTGGAACCTGGTGACTGAAAAGAGAGTTAACATACAAAGCCAAACAAGTTGTTGAGCAATCATGGACACAAAGGTTGGAATAGTGGAGAGGAAGTGTTGTGGGGGGGGGTACTCATTGCAAACTCTAGTGTACTTCTGCTTTCAGGTATATATTTTGCACTAGTTTATGGATACTTGTGAACATATGCTCTCTCTCACAGAACCTTGTCTATATCTAGGTTTTGGGACTTTGTTAGAAAGTGAACCACCTAGGATGGAATCGGTGGTAGCACAGCTGGTTAAGCACACATGTATATTTTTATTTCCCATGTTTTCTCATAAATGTTTTCACCTGAGAAGATGAGAATTAAATATTAGTTTGAATTTCACAATGATATGACCACAGGGTACCTTTGGAAGAACATAATAGATAGCATAGTGAAGTTATTAGTCAGTTTCCAGGGTGGAAAGTAGAATTGGCTAATAATTATAGGGACTTCCAGGAGGTGTGGCCATGGAGTAACAGGAAACAGAACAGATTCTCACCCCAAACAATAGATATCTACACCCACTAAACTTAATAAACCTCATCAACTATAACTGAGACATCCTCAGAAGCACTGCAGCCTCAGAGGGGCACATGTATGTGTGGTTGGGGAGGGAAGGGGTGTGGTATTAACACCAAATAGAAAGAACATGTGAAGAAAACTGGGCCACTTTTTCCTCTATTCACAGTCAAGGTAATACACAGAGCTGGCTTTGAGAAAAGGGAAATGATGTGCTTTTAATCCATGGCCTCAGGGGTGTTAGTCTACTAATTAGTCTACTCCAAAGGACATTTCTGACCAAAAGCAGTCTATGAGGTTAACTAAAACCTCACTAAAATCCTAGGTCTATTTCCTCCCTAACTTGAGGCCAAATCCCATAAACCTAATACCAGTTTGGTTACAACAAAGGACACTCAATGCTTTAACAACTAGGAGAAAGTCTAACCTTCTCTAATAAAGAACTGTATGGATCGACCTGTCAACATCCATGTTCAATGGGGAAGCAATTACAGAAGCCAGACCTTTTGAAGAAGTGGAAAATTGAGACTGGAATACACCTATTATGGAAGATAGTTTGGTTGTTTCTCAAAATGTTCAATACAGAATTACCGTAGTAGTCAGCAGTTTGTATGCATATAACAAAAATAATTGAAAATGTGTACCCAAATGCCTTGATTTACATTTCCCTAATGATTAATGGTATCAAGCCCATGTTTATATGATTGCTGGTAATTTTAATATCTTCATAGAAATATCTATTGATGTCTTTTTTCTATTTCCTATTTGAGTTATTTGTTATTTTCTCTTTTAAGTTGTGTCCTTTATATATTTTTATTGCTAAATACAGGTATATACTCACAAATATTTTCCTATTCTGCCACATCTATTTTTATCCATTGTTATATCTGAAAGTTGTCTGAAAAATTATCTCTTTCATCTTTTTAGAGACAGAGTTCTTGTTCATCATTCAAAGATTTCTTAGATGTGTACATGGCATTCATTGTCATTGTCTCATCTCTCCATACTCCTATGATCATGGAAAATGTTTCTACTTGATATACTACTAGGTTTTTGGAGCTTGGTGGTGGCATCAGTCTTTTCCAGCCAACACTTCAGAAGGTCACTTTCTTCTGTCACACTAGGCATCGAATTGAAATCTATCTGCTATCCAGTTCTAAGGTTCTACATGAGTCAGGAATCAGGGTGATGTCCTGAGCCTAGACTCTCCCCTCGTATTTATTTTTATTTCTTGCTACTTTGGAAGATTAAGAAGGGGTATAGTTCCAGATTTAGAATAAAAGGATACAAGTTCTTTTACCATCTTGTTCATAGTTAACTAAATAATGTGTAAACCTTCAAACCTTAGTGATATCATACAATCAAATTTGTTTTTCCTAAAGGTCCTTGGATAATATCGTATTATAATACAAATCTGCTCTTTAACATACTAACATAGTGGCTACTTTTTTCCCTAAAACTTTGAAGTCATCCATTAGATACTCTTCACTAAACCTCAGAGGATGAAAAACAGAACCTAAAGTTCTTTACAAGGGAAGTTGTAGAGAAATTTAGTTGTAAGTCAATGACAAGGGCCAGCACATTTTTTTATGTAAGTAATAGTTCTATACTAAATATGTTAGGCTTCGTAATCTAACTGATGTGTTTCAACTGCTTGACTTTGCCATTGTTGGACTAGGATAAGCAATCAGGAACAATATTAATGGTTGGGGCTTCTTTGCAGCAAACATTTATTTACTGAAACAGGTAAACTGGATTTGGACAATGAGACAGTTTGCCATCACTTGGTTTAGGAGGACAAGAAAATACACTTCGTTAACACATAGCAGAGTCTCTTCTACAATGATTCTACCAGCTATGTGATTCTGAGCACATGACTTATCTGGTTCTTATTTTTCTTACTGCTGATAAAAATAGAAGAAATATTGTCCATTTTGATCTACATATGCTGTGAAATCTATTTTGGGAAATTGACCATTTGCACTTTATAAATTATAAGAAAATATGTACTTTCCTTTCCAAGTATAAGCAATGCCATTTAGGTTGGGAGATAGCTCAAGTGGTAGAGCCTGATCCAAAGCCCCTGTGAACACACAGATTGGAACCTGTACCACTACTACAGTTGGGACATTCTGACAACAGGAGAAGTCTCTTGGGTGGTAGAACAATGCTGTTGTGGTGTCTATCCCCACTCTCTATTTGCAAAAAAAAAGAATAAAAGGAAAGCTGACCCAGGACTGGTGGAATTGTGGTGTAGAGCCAAGTCCCTGACAATGTAAAAGAAAAGAAAAGAAATCTTTATTGAAAGCATTTCTGACCCTCTATTTCTCACAGATTCTATTCACATATAGGAACAAAACAAAGGAATAATTCTGCTGTTATTTTAAGACATCAGAGTATTAGTTATACTCATTATTAAGAATAAAATAAATCTAAACTAATATAATACTGGGTTTAATCTTTCTATGAAAATTTCTTCTTGGACCTAACTTGAAGACTTAATAGCATTAGAAAAATAAATTAGTAATTGATCACATCAATTAACCTGGAAGAAAGCTTTTCTTTATAATATTATAATAGATACAGTTGAAATTAATGTGGAAATCATTCTTGTAATAGTAAATCAGATACAACATTACATAAAATCATATTTGTTTTCTATAACTTGTATATAAATGTAACATAAACTTAAATAAAATAAATTTATTTCCTTGCAGTACTATAGCAAAAATTCAAAATCAAGGAATCCACAAGTCTTTTTCTCTAAAGGCTTCTCCTCTTGGCTTGTGGATGGTCATCTTTAGTGTCTTCACAAGGTCTCTCTGGCTTCTTCTATCAAAATTTACTTTTCTTAAAAGGACAATAGTTATTTCAGACTAGAGAGCATGCATCTGACTTCACTTTCCTCTAATATAGTCTCTTTAAAGGCCTTATCTTCAGCTATAGTTAAGCTCTGAGATGTTAGTGGTTAAGAGTTGAACATGTAGATAAGATGGGCCTAGACCCTTAACAGATCCCTCTCTCCACCATCACCGATCATCTATATCAAGAACAAATCACAGAGCTATTTGTGGGCTTCTAAAGGAAATCAATGTAGAATAACAATAGTAGGGATTGTCCTACTCTTCTAAGGGAGACTGGGACAACATGGTCTCCCACATGAGGAAGACAGGCCCTAAAATGAATGCAGCCTAGAATGTTCCTAGCTATGGCCATGGAATCCAAGTTCAGATCTACAGGGATGCAGAGGTTACAGAGGCTCCTGGGTTGAATATGGATGGACAGACATGGGCCCTACATCCCCAGAGCCCTGCCCCACTAGAGAAAGATAGAAACAGGCTGGGGGAATAGATCTACCTGCCAATACCAATGTCGTGTGAAGAAGCAATTACAGGAGTATGGACTAAGGATCATCATGGGGTGCAGAAGGTGGAAGGTCTGGCTGTGTCTCTGCTGGACATGAGAGGCTGGGCCAACATACTCTGACATTCAAGGTAGGCTGGTTCTGAAATGAGTGCAGCCTAGAGTGTTCTTAGCCCTGACCATGGAATGCGAGCTCAGGCCAAAGTTTCCCTAAAGATAGAGAAACTTCTATAAGTAGATTGTTTATATTAATCACTCACTCATTGGGGAAACTGACGATCCTTCCTAGCCAACTGAATCCACATGGGTCCCAGTCACTTTCAAAGCCATTAACTGGCTACGGAAGAAGGGCAAACGCTAGAAGAAGAAGAACTCACTCACGACCAATAGATAAAATAAGGTGGGGGTTAGATAGCACAGTGGTTATGCAAAGGGTATGCCCTGGGGGTCTAAAGACCTGGAGCTGAGTCCAACTGCACTCTGTGGCCCTGTGTTTCTTAATAAACCCTGATTTCTGAGGGAATTATTCACCCTTTTCCTCAGTTTATCATGAGAATGGTGTCAAAAGGCTCCTATTATGTAGCCATACCTCCTGACCACCAGGAATGTAGATTTTCTCCTGAGTCACCTGACCGGCTCTCTGCCCCATGATGTCAGAATAGGGCTTCCTTGCTACTATTCCAGCCCCTAATAGACAAAAGCAGTGGAGACCCACAGTTGCAACTTGGTGAGGCTTGAGTTCTCCTCCAGTCAGCAGTCTTTGTTGACAAAATTAAGACCAGAGGTGGTGTTTTGTCTGTCAGACTGTCAGACTAGTAAAATAACTGTGTGAACATTAATAGTTACTGGCTTATTTCACTTAACATAATTCCTTCCAGCTCCATCCAAGATGTGGTGAAGAAGGTGAATTCATTATTCTTAAAAGCTGAGTAGTATTCCATTGTGCATATATGCCACAAGACTCTTAGCCTCTCATCTCTGCTGGACATGTAGGTTGCTTCCAGGTTTGGGATATTCTAAATTGTTCTGCTATGAGCATAGGAATACACAGATATTTTATCATTATTATTATTATTATTATTATTATTATTATTATTATTGATTTACTAAAGATGTACAAGATCATAGGATAAGAGGGGTAAAACTCCACACCATTCTCACCAACAGAGTTCCATATCTCATCCCCTCCTTTGGAAGCTTTCCTATTCTTTATCCCTCTGGGAGTGTGGAATTAGGATCATTATGGCGTACAGAAGGTGGAAGGTCTGGCTTCTATAATTGCTTCTTAGCTTGGCATGGGCGTTGGCAGTTTGGACCATGCTCCATCCTGTTTCTATCTTTCTGTAGTGGGGCAAGAGTCTGGGAGGTGGAGTTCCAGGGGGTACATTAGTAAATAGGTATGGAATTTTAGCCCCAGGAATCTCTCCTTAAGTCCTTCTGTCCACAAGCCACACATGTTTGCGCTCACCTGTGGCTTGGTGGGTTCCTAGACTGATCCTAGTCTTGTCTTGTGTTCTCAGGTGTTCCTCTTTGCTATTTCTAGTTGAGTCAGAAAAGCAAAATGCCTACAGGCCTCACTTATCCCACAGTATTATGATGTGATAGGAAACATTCTAATGAAGGGGAAGGCATAGGGAACTCTGGTGGTGTGAATTGAATTGTAGCCCCTCTTATTCCACAGTATTGTCAATCATTGTTAAATCAATAAAAAAATAATAGGGAGTCTTCCAATGGAGAGGATGGGGTACAGAACTCTGATAGTAGGAACTATACCCCTCCTATTCCACAATCTTGTCAATCTTTGTTGAATCACTAATTAAAAAAAGAATTGAACATGTGAATACTGAAAGATAACACACCAATCATATTAGTGTTTTTGCTTTCATCTGAGAGATTAAAATCCCCTCAGAAGGACTATGGTGTTGGTGGTGTAGCACTGATAAGCAGTGTTTACTGCACTTCGCTACATTTAGCTGAGAAACCCTTAGAAGGTGATTCTCATAAAAGATTCCGTTTGATCTGGAATAAGATGCCATTATGAAAAAGAAAAAACTTGTCTGCATGTCTTCTGTAACTGTGAATTATCTATCAAATCATGGATCTCAAAGCTCTACATCAGTACTGTTTTGTCTGGCAATCTCTTCCAAAGAATGCAGAAATTCTCAGAATTTTTTATCTCTCATAGGCATGTTTTCAAGTTTTCTTATTTTTTTATTATCTTTATTTAATTATTGAATAGAGACAGCCAGAAATTGAGAGGATGGGGGAGATAGAGAGGGAGAGAGACAGAGAGATACCTGCAGCCCTGCTTCACCGTTCTTGAAGCTTTCCCCATGCAGATGGGGGCCAAGGGATCAAACTGAGGTCCTTGAGCACTGTAACATGTGTACTCAACCAGATGTACTACCACCTGGCCCCATTTTCTTATGTTTTATTGCCTTTTCTTCATATACCCCTTAATATAACACACAAACACACACACGCACCCTCCCTCTGCTAATTTTATGTGCTTTCTTAAAATGAAATTCAGATAGATAATAAAAGGAAGAACATTGAACTTCTTGTCCCATTCTCACATTTCTTTTTAAATATTTTTTGCTTGACATCAGTAGTTGGAGTTCAGAGGGAACAGGTCACAGAAAATTTAAATATTAAATATATATTTATTTGTGATAAAGTCTAATTTATTTGTATGGCATTACTATAAGGAGAGAACTACTTTCTGTGTTCCTTGCTTTAATCATCTTATGTCAGAATGAGTAGTGATGCAATAAAATACCTAAAAATAGCATCAAGAATATCAATTAATTATTTAAAATCACTTTGGAAATGAAAAAATATATATAAAAGCAAGAAATATTAATATTGTTGTCTCCCCAAAAAATAAAATAAAGAAAATATAATTACAGCATGCTTGTCCTTATCTACTCTACCTAAAGTTTTCTTTTTAATATACTATGGTGCTCAGCTTGTCTACACTTAGATACTATCCAAAAAAAAAAAAACTAATAGTATAGTCATGGACTCTTTTGGATATAACTAAAATAGGCCTACTATCTACAAAATGAAGAACCCCCAACTCTTCATCTTTAGGTTCATGATTAGTCAACAATTTGTTTGGCTCTGTATGTTAATTCATTTTTCAGCCACTGGGTTCTAAATACTAACATGATGCTAACCAGAGTTCTCTGGGCAGATGACCCCACCAATGTGTCCTGGAGCCCCACTTCCCCAGAGCCCCACCTCATTAGGGAAAGAGAGAGACAGGCTGGAAGTATGGATCGATCTGCCAAAGCCCATGTTCAGTGGGGAAGCAATTACAGAAGCCAGACCTTCCACCTTCTGCATCCCATAATGAACCTGGGTCTATACTCCCAGAGGGATAAAGAATAGGAAAGCTACAGGGGAGGGGATGGGATACGAAGTCTGGTGATGAGAATTGTGTGGAGTCGTACCCCTCTTATCCTATGGTTTTTGTCAGTATTTCCTTTTTATAAATATATTTTTTAAAAAGTCAGAAAACACTCAATGTGGATACTAATAGTGCTTCTAGTGAAACAAGAACTGTATGAACACTAATAGTTACTGGCTTATTTCATTTAACATAATTGCTTCCAGCTACATCCAAGATGAGGTGAAGAAGGTGAATTCATTATTCTTAAAAGCTGAGTAATATTCCATTGTACATATATACCACAACCTTCTTAACTTCTCATCTCTGTTGGACAAATAAGTTGCTTCCAGGTTTGGGCTATTCTAAATTGTACAGCTATGAGCATAGGGATACACAGATGCTTTTTATTATTATCATTATTGATTTAATAAAGTTCAACAAGACCGTAGATAAGAGGGGTAAAATTCCACACCATTCTCACCACTAGAGTTCCATATCTCATCCCTTCCTTTGGAAGCTATCCTATTCTTTATCCCCCTGGGAGTATGGACTCAGGATGATTATGAGGTGCAGAAGGTGGAAGGTCTGGCTTCTGTAATTGCTTCTCTGCTTGACACGGGCATTGGCAGTTTGGACCATACTCCATCTTGTTTCTGTCTTTCTCTAGCGGGGCAGGGGTCTGGGAGGTGGGGTTAAAGGGTACGTTGGTGAGGTCTTCTGTCCAGGGAAGTCAGGTTGGCATCATGGTAGCAATTGCAAATTGGTGGCTGAAAAGCATTCAGATATAAAGCAGAACAAACTATTTAATAATCAGGAACCTAAAAGTAAGAATATAGCAGATGAGATTTGGGGTGTCCATTGTGGAAAAAGCTAGTAGGTCTATTTTAGGTGTATTCCAAGGGACCCATGACTTTACTAATTTTTGCCTAAGCCAAGCAGCTAACATGCAGGTGGATTAAAGGTATTGTCTAGGGAGATGGTATCAGAGTTGGAAATAGGACTAGAAAGCAGCATCAGAAAAGAGAGTAGCTCTCAAATATGGGAAAAGTATATAAATATTGTTAACTATAAATCCCATCAGTCTGATCTGGGGCCAATATTCAGCAAAGGAGCCTGTCTAATCTCTGCATCCCTGTGGGTCTGAGCTCACATTTCATGGTCATGGCTAGAAACATTTTAGGCTGCACTCATTTCAGGACCTATCTTCCTCGAGTAGCAGAGTATGTTCTCAGAAGAGGAATTTCCAGGTCATAGAATAGGCCCATTTCTAGCCTTCTTAGAGTTCTCCAGACTGCTTTCCACAGGGACTGTACCAATTTACATTCCCACCATCAGTGGAGGAGGGTTCCATTATCCCCACAACATTTCAAGTGATTTTGTTGTTTTACATCTCTTGTAGACTCATTTCTTTTTTTTTAATATTTTATTATTTATTGGAATGAACAGAGAATAATTGTTAGGAGAGAGAGAGAGAGAGAGAAAGAGAGAGAGAGAGAGAGAGTGCTGCAGTACTGCTTCACCACTTTCAAGGTGTGCCCCTGCAAGTAGGAGCTTGAGCCCAGGTCCTTGCACATTGTAGCACGTACACTCAACCAGATGCACTACCACCCAGCCCCTAGACTCTTCATTTCTACAACACATCCTCTTCATTCATTCAATACAAATTTATTGCTAAGCATTGTATTAACACCTAGGAAAATAAAATAAATTATCTATATGTCTTCTGTAACTCTGAATTATTTCTCGAACCATGAATCACAAAGCTAAACTTCAGTTTTATGTTTTCTCCAGCTATCTCTTCCAAAAAATGCATAAATCCTCATAAATAAAATCTGTTCTGAAGTTTCATTATGTGTCTTTGATAAGCACTTTTATTTTTTTATTGCCACCAGAGTTATCAGTAGGGTTTGGTGCCTATATGGTGACTACACAGTTCCAAGGAACCTTCCCCCACCCCCTTTATCTATTTACTTTTTATACTTTATTTTTCTTTCTTTTATTTGATAGGACAAAGAGAAATTGAGAAGATAAAGGAGAGACTAAAATAGGAAACTGTAGCACTATTTCACAGTTCATGAAACATCCCCCTGCAAGTGGGGATCATGGCCTTGAACCTGTGCCCTTGCACATGGTAATGTGTGAGCTAGAGCTCAGCCTCTCCCAGCTTCCCTGTTCACTTATTATAATAAAGAGCAATATAGTGGCAATGTGCTATTACTAACCAACCCACCTTTCCTTTATTTTGGTAACAGTGTTGTAGGCCATTCTCCCCCTTGTTGAAAAATTTTTCATCCTGTTTTCTAGCATCTCCTTTTCATGTATTTGTCAGTTTGTTTATAGGCACTGCAGCACCAGTGAAAGGTTTGGGAACCATTAGTAAATGGCTCCTGCTCTAATGAATTACCTAGCTTTCATGAACAGCCAAGCGGAAGCAAAGCATTCAGAAAAATAATGAATGCGTTTGTACCACGCCACACTCCCAAGCTATGAGGTTCTCACCACCATCCAATTTCCCCATGAGGAAAGACAAGCTTGTGTCGTCATTAGAATAGATAATCAGATTTATCTTCTATATAATTTGTAGCATCTTAAAACTATTCTACATAGCTTCATTACTGCCTGGAGTCCTCTTTAACTGAGATGATAAGTAAATAAAGAAGAAATTACACACCACCAAGAACCCAGAATATGTTGTTTTACTGTATGTCTGAGAGTTCCCTTCAGCAAACCTAATCTGCACAGCAGTTACCATTATTTCTACCTCAATGAGCATCTCCTAATTGCTGTGTTATTGCTTGTGAAGAAAGTATATTATTAAAGTCCATAACTCATGACTTGTTGCACATCTACCCATGAAAAACATTTCATTTCATCAGATTTTATCAGTTTCCAATGGAATGATCAGAAAGGTTTGCTACCCCCTGCCCCCAAATATCTGTTCATTATTATTTTCTAATGTCAGTGTATCCTAACACTCAAGATACATTCATAATTTATTCAGGGACCTGAAGATTTTATTGAACTAAATCTGTTTAATTCTCCATGAATAAGCTCAAGATGATTTTGGTGACTTTTTTATAGTGAACAAAAATTAAAAACTCCCAGGACTCAGACCTCACTTTTAGTTGCTAATGTTTTATGCTCCACTGTTGGTCTGCTGCCAGATAATGATCCACAGAGTATTAAAATTTTGTATTAATATTATCTTTACAAATACAGTATTACTAAGTGGAAGAATGTGCTTCTTTCTGTGTATGTTATGTGGCTGACTAAAAAAAAATTTTTTTTAAAGGTGGCATTTAGAACCAATACAGTGAATTCTGGATCAGGCATTTACAATGACAGAACCCAAGTTTATTCTATAAGATAATCAGTGTAGCTTTCTTTCAGTCAAAGTAAAATCAAAATAGCTTTATGAGCTCAGAATAAATTTCAAAAGGACAATCAATTTGAAGATTAGAAGGGCTTTGACTTTTTAATAACTAATTAAACCTTCTTCAATGTTTCAAAAGAATATGGATCAAGGGTCATAAGTATCAGTCAACAATGTGGTTGATAGTACATTCTTAGGAATAGTTAAGTTAGTATGATATTTCCCAATTGAGGTAGATTTATAAAGATGATCAATAGTCACTAAATGTCTTCTAATATACTTAATGCCAATAAGTGCATTCTTTTTCTAGAATCCTTGAAATTATTATCATGATATGATTCAGAGCTCAGATAAGCTCGTATATATTTGTTGAATCTCTATACATAAACAATGAGTCTCTAAGACATAGTAAATCAAGGAAATAATCCTATCTAAAACTGTACCAAAAAGTTAAATGCCTCTGAGTAAACCTAACAAAGGGTGTCAAGCAACTTTACAGTGAAAACTGTATTTTTAAAAGAAACAAAAGACATAAAGAAGTGAAAAGATATCCTGTATTCATGAAATGGAAGAATAAGCATTGTGAAAATGGCCATATTACCTTAAAAAAAACATATTTTAATGTAATTTATCTTAAAACCCAAGGGCATTATTTATTAAAAGATATTGAGTAATTCTAGAATTTGTGTAGAACCATAAGAGAGAATGAATAGACAAAGCAACCCTGAAAAAAAAAAAAGATAAAAGTAGGAGCCAGGTGGTGGCATACCTGGTTAAGTGCTCACATTATAGAGCTTAAAGACCCAGGTTCAAAGCCCTGGTCCCCACTTGGAGAAGAGGAGCTTCATGAGTGGTGAAGCAGGGCTGCAGATGTCTCTCTGTCTCCCTACTTCTCTACCCACCCCCTTTATTTCTCTCTGACTCTGTCCAATAAATAAACAAATAAATAAATACAAGATAAAAATAAATGCATGATGCTCCCTGACTTCAAACTATGCTTCAATGCAGTTGTAAACAAAACAGTAAGGAATCAAAATCAAAAGAGCACTTAGCCCAGTTGAATAGACTAGAGAGTACAGAAATAAATCTATAATTATGTGGTTATCTAACCTATGATAAAAAAGTCAAATAAAATAAAGAAATCTTATCACATTGCCAATGATGTTAGGCAAACTGTAAAATCAAGTGAGAACAAAATAAATCCAGATTTTTACTAAGCACCATACATAAAAACTATCTCTAAGTAGATTTAAAACTTCAATATTATACCCAAATATCAAGAAATACTACAAGACCCACATTAGGATCTTAGCATGAGAGATGTCTTTGGAGATCCAACCACACTGGTAAGAAATGCTAAAGGAAGAATAAGTAAATGGAACATAAAATTAAAAAGCCTTTTACACATCAAAACAAACTAATATATATATATATATACAGATCAGCAATTTGGAGACAAGATTTGCACATCACACCCGATAAGGAACTGATAAAAAAATATGTAAAGAAAGAAAACAAGGCAACATCAAATGAAGCAATCTAGTTTAAAAGGTAGGCAAAAAAAAGGAAGAAAGAAAAGAAAAGAAGGAAGGAAGGAAGGAAGGAAGGAAGGAAGGAAGGAAGGAAATTAGGGTGGGTGGGAGCAAAGATATTAGCTAGAAGCCACATTTAGGGAACTTATCCTCAAGAAATCTCTTCAGATCCTGATCTATCTATCCAGAAAGGCAATCACAGAGAAATGTGAGGTGATTCAGATTGTGAGATGCAAAGAACACACATACACACACACACACAGCCCTGTAACATGTATGAGCAGCAGGACTGAAGGAAGACATGGGATATCTGTGACTTTATTTTTTTCTTATTTGAAATATTTGATGTCAGTTATTAGAACAATGAAAATTCAAACATCAGTAAGATATTATCTTACATGTGTGAGAATGGTCAACGTCAAAAAGATTGGAAACAACAAGTACTGATAACAATGTGAATAAAAGCAAATGTTGATACATTCTTGGTGGAGATGCAAATTGGTGTGGCTCCTATAGAAGATAGTATAGAGATTCTTTAAAAAATGGAAATTATGAATCTGAAATGTAGTTCCCAAGCCTTTATTCAAATGCTATGAAAATGCTAACTCAAAAAGATATATACGGGGTTCCCGGAAGATGGCGGACTGAGAAGCCGCTAGCGGCGTGAGCTCTGATCACATCTTCTGGAAACGGTAGGATTTTCTGCCTTTAGCAAGCCAGTCAATAAGGGGCCCTATCAGGAACACCAAGGAGGTGACTATAACTTAATTTGGGTTAAGAATTAGAGTAAAGGTGGCACGAACTAGCGGGCGGCTGCTAGAGATTTCCCAGGCAGGGCCGGGCAAGGCGGGTGGGCTGGGGATTGTCCTCCGCCTGGGAAGGCGGCTCCTCCTCCGGTTGCAGAGTGCTGCTGGGCAGACGGCAGAGGACCTGGAGGGAGCACTATAGCTCGGGGGCTTTCTCTTGGGAGTGTCCAGGGACCACCGTGACCCTGAGGGCGGATCCAAAGACTTCTTGAGTATAGCTCTCATTGGATCAAAGGACTTGGAGCTAGTTTTCATTTTCGAGAAATCCTTTTAAAAAAGTCTGGAGTGGGGGGTTTACCAGAAGATGGCGGACTGAGAAGCTGCTAGCCGCTGAGCTCCGAACACATCTCCTGGAAACAATAGGATTTTCTGCCTTTAGCAGGCCAGCCAATATGGGGTCCTTAGACAACAAGGAGGTGACTATAACTTAATTTGGGTTAAGAATTAGAGTAGGGGAAAAAAGGGGAAAAAATTATTTTTTCTTCCTTTTAATTTTCAAGCATACCTCCTTCCTTCCCCCCCCCCACATAATCAGTCCCTGGGGACCACCTCCTAACAGGATACCCCACACCACCAAACAGGGTGCTTTTTTGAATTCACTGATACACATTGGGGAATTTCCTTTCACTGCTCTTTAATTACAACTCTTTTACTTATCTTCTCCCTTTTCTCTCTCTTGTCTTTTTTTTTTTTTAATGTTGTCATACACTTCTTCCTTCTTCTTCGCCTTTCTGAATTTGTGAATTATTTTGGGGAAGAAATCTGACTCAGAGTGGACTCTCTATGTATGTATCTCTGCTCTAGTTCCCTTTCCCCTCTTGTTAAGCCTAGAATATATAGTGGATAGTAGATTTGCATAACTCTCTATCCTGGCAATCCTATATTTCTTTTCTCTTTCTTCACTGGGATTTGGTTACTATTATTACACGGACTGGAGAAATTGTTTGGCTAACTGGTAACGATTAAACTACTTCAATACTTACTACAGTTGCTACTGTAATTCCTGAGGTTGGTGAGTGCAATTGTCATAAAGGTATTTAGTACAGTGTTACCTGTACTCAAGAGACAACAACTGAGGAACAACAGAGCATAAAAAAAAGAAACACATAAATAAAAAAAAATGGGTAGATCAAAAACAAATAAAGCTGCTACTCCAATGAATGAAGACAAGAGCCCAGAAGAAACTACAAATCAGCCAGAAGTAACCATAGATAAGAAAAGTATGCAAGCAATAATAAACTTATTAATCACAGAAATGAAAACAACATTGGAGGAAAGGAATGGCAGTATTAGGGAAACAACAGTTGAGACCCCCAAGGAAAATACTGATTTTCTTGAGGCAATCAGAGAACTGAAAGCTGAAATAGCTGTAATGAAGAAAGAAGCTGAGGCAAGGGAAAGCAGACTAACAGAAGCAGAAAACAGAATTAGTCAGACAGAGGATGAGTTAGAGAAAACAAAGAAAGAGGTTAAAGAGCTTAAAAAGAGATTGAGAGACACTGAAAACAACAGAAGAGACATATGGGATGATCTCAAAAGAAGTAACATTCGCATAATTGGCCTGCCAGAGGAAGGGGAAGCAAACATTCTAGAGGAAATAATAGAAGAAAACTTCCCAGACCTGAATAACAGAAAGGATATCAAGATTCAAGAGGCCCAGAGAGTACCAAATAGAATCAACCCAGACCTGAAGACACCAAGACACATCATAGTCACAGTGAGAAGAAGTAAGGATAAAGAAAGGATCCTAAAGGCTGCAAGAGAGAAACAAAAAGTCACATACAAGGGAAAACCCATAAGATTATCTGCAGACTTCTCCAGTCAAACTCTAAAAGCCAGAAGGGAGTGGCAAGATATCTATCGAGCCCTGAATGAAAAAGGGTTTCAACCAACGATAATATATCCTGCTAGACTTTCATTCAAACTAGATGGAGGGATCAAAACCTTCTTAGACAAACAACACTTAAAGGAGGCAACCATCACCAAGCCGGCCCTGAAAGAGGTACTAAAAGACCTCTTATAAACAAGAAAATCACTATAATACTTGCAATATATCAAAGCAAACAATTTTTTTTAGAACAATGGCACTACAATACATTAAATCCATAATATCAATAAATGTCAATGGCTTAAACTCACCCATCAAAAAGCACAGGGTGGGGGGATGGATCAGAAAACATAACCCAACCATATGCTGCTTGCAAGAATCCCATCTGTCACAACAAGATAAACACAGACTTAAAGTGAAAGGATGGAAAACTATCATACAGGCTAACGGACCACAAAAAAGGGCAGGAACAGCCATTCTCATCTCAGACACGATAGATTTTAAATTAAATAAAGTAATAAAAGATAGGCAAGGACATTACATAATGATTAGGGGATCAATCAGTCAATAAGACTTAACAATTATAACATCTATGCACCCAACGAGGGACCATCTAAATACATTAAGCATCTACTGAAAGAATTTCAAAAATACGTCAATAGTAATACAATAATAGTGGGAGACTTCAATACCCCACTCTCACACTTAGACAGATCAACAAAGCAGAGAACCAATAAAGATACAAGAGAATTGAATGAAGAGATCGACGACTAGACCTCTTGGACATTTTCAGACTCCTCCACACCAAAAAAATGGAATACACCTTCTTTTCAAATCCACATAACACATAATTAAGGATAGACCACATGTTAGGCCACAAAGACAGCATCAATAAATTCAAGAGCATTGAAATCATCCCAAGTATCTTCTCAGACCACAGTGGAGTAAAGCTAATATTTAACAACAAACAGAAAATTATTAAAAGACACAGAATTTGGAAACTAAACAACATGCTCCTTAAGAACCACTGGGTCAGAGACTCACTCAAGCAGGAAATTCAACTGTTCCTGGAAACTAATGAAAATGAAGACACAACCTATCAAAATATTTGGGACACAGCTAAAGCAGTACTGAGAGGGAAACTTATAGCCATACAATCACATATTAAACACCAAGAAGAAGCTCAAATGAACGACCTTACTGCACACCTCAAGGACTTAGAGGAAGAGGAAAAAAGGAACCCTAAAGCAACCAGAAGGACAGAAATCACTAAAGTTCAAGCAGAAATAAACAACATTGAAAATAAAAGAACCATACAAATGATCAATGAAGCCAAATGTTGGTTCTTTGAAAGATTAAACAAAATTGACAAACCCCTAGCCAGACTCACCAAACAAAAAAAGAGAGAAGACTCAAATTAATAGAATTGTAAACGATGGAGGAGATATCACAACTGACACCACAGAAATCCAGAGAATCCTGTGAAACTTCTATAAAGAACTATATGCCACCAAGCTAGAGAATCTGGAAGAAATGGAACAATTCCTAGAAACCTATGCCCTCCCAAAACTGAACCAAGAAGGACTACAAAATCTAAATGCACCAATCACAGACAAAGAAATTGAAACTGTTATTAAGAATCTCCCCAACAACAAAAGTACTGGACCAGATGGCTTCACAAATGAATTCTACAAAACTTTCAGGAAACAGTTAATACCCATACTTCTTAAGCTATTCCATAAGATTGAAGAAACAGGAATACTCCATTCCACCTTTTATGAAGCCAACATCACTCTGATACCAAAAGCTGATAGGGACAGAAAAGGAAAACTACAGACCAATATCTCTGATGAACATAGATGCCAAAATATTAAACAAGATCTTGGCCAACCGGATACAGCAACACATCAAAAAGATTGTTCATCATCACCAAGTGGGATTCATACCAGGAATGCAAGGCTGGTTCAACATCCGTAAGCCAATCAATGTCATTTACCACATCAATAAAAGCAAAGCCAAAAACCACATGATTATCTCAATAGATGCAGAGAAAGCCTTTGACAAAATCCAACACCCATTCATGCTCAAAACTCTACAAAAAATGGGAATAGATGGGAAATTACTCAAGATAGTGGAGTCTATATATAGCAAACCTACAGCCAACATTATACTCAATGGACAGAAGCTGAAAGCATTCCCCCTCAGATCGGGGAATAGACAGGGCTGTCCACTGTCACCATTACTCTTCAACATAGTATTGGAAGTTCTTGCCATAACAATCAGGCAAGAGAAGGAAATCAAAGGAATACAGATTGGAAGGGAAAAAGTCAAGCTCTCACTATTTGCAGATGATATGATAGTATACATAGAAAGATCCAAAGAATCCAGTAGAAAATTACTGGAAGTTATTGGGCAATATAGCAAGGTGTCAGGCTACAAAATCAATGTACAAAAATCAGTGGCATTTCTTTATGCAAACACTAAATCTGAAGAAGAAGACATCCAAAAATCACTCCCATTTACTGTTTCAGCAAAATCCATCAAATACTTAGGAATAACGTTGACCAAAGAAGTGAAAGACTTGTATGCTGAAAACTATGAGTCGCTACTCAAGGAAATAGAAACTGATACCAAGAAATGGAAAGATATCCCATGCTCATGGATTGGAAGAATAAATATCATCAAAATGAATATTCTCCCCAGAGCCATATACAAATTTAATGCAATATCCATCAAAGTTCCACCAAGCTTCTTTAAGAGAATAGAACAAACACTACAGTCATTTATCTGGAACCTGAAAACACCTAGAATTTCCAAATCCATCTTGAGGAAAAGAAACAGAAATGGAGCCATCACACTCCCAGACCTTAAACTATATTATAAAGACATCATCATCAAAACAGCATGGTACTGGAACAAAAATAGGCACACAGACCAGTGGAACAGAATTGAAAGCCCAGAAGTAAATCGCAACACCTATGGGTATCTAATCTTTGATAAGGGGGCCCAAAGGATTAAATGGAAAAAGGAGGCTCTCTTCAATAAATGGTGCTGGGGAAACTGGGTTGTAACATGCAGAAGAATGAAATTGAACCACTTTATCTCACCAGAAACAAAAATCAACTCAAAATGGATCAAAGACCTGGATGTCAGACCAGAAACAATCAAATACTTAGAGGAAAACATTGGTAAAACACTTTCCCACCTATACCTCAAGGACATCTTTGATGAATCAAACCCAATTGCAAGGAAGACTAAAGCAGAAACAAACCAATGGGACTACATCTAATTGAAAAGCTTCTGCACATCCCAAGAAACTATTAAACAAACAGAGAGACCCCTCACAGAATGGGAGAAGATCTTCACATGCCAGACATCAGACAAGAAACTAATCACCAAAATAGATAAAGAGCTCAGCAAACTTAGCACCAAAAAAGCAAATGACCCCATCCAAAAACGGGCAGAGGATATGAACAAAACATTCACTACAGAGGAGATCCAAAAGGCTAACAAACATATGAAAAACTGCTCTAGGTCACTGATTGTCAGAGAAATGCAAATTAAGACAACACTAAGATACCACCTCACTCCTGTAAGAATGGCATACATCAAATAAGGACAGCAGCAACAAATGCTGGAGAGGATGTGGGGACAGAGGAACCCTTTTACATTGCTGGTGGGAATGTAAATTGGTACAGCCTCTGTGGAGAGCAGTCTGGGAAACTCTCAGAAGGCTAGACATGGACCTTCCAGATGATCCAGTAATTCCTCTCCTGGGGTTATACCCGAAGGACTCCATAACACCCAACCAAAAAGAGGTGTGTGCTCCTATGTTCATAACAGCACAATTCATAATAGCTAAAACCTGGAAGCAACCCAGGTGCCCAACAACATATGAGTGGCTGAGAAAGCTGTGGTATATATACACAATGGAATACTATGCAGCTATCAAGAACAATGAACCCACCTTCTCTGACCCATCTTGGACAGAGCTAGAAGGAATTATGGTAAGTGAACTAAGTCAGAAAGATAAAGATGAGTATGGGATGATCCCACTCAACAGAAGTTGAGTAAGAAGATCTGAAAGGGAAACTAAAAGTAGGACCTGATCAAATTGTAAGTAGGGCACCAAAGTAAAAACCCTGTGGTGAGGGGTAGACATGCATCTTCCTGGACCAGTGGGGGGGTGGGAGTGGGTGGGAGGGATGGGTCACAGTCTTTTGGTGGTGGGAATGGTGTTTATGTACACTCCTAGCAAAATGTAGACATATAAATCAGTAGTTAATTAATATGAGAGGGGGGAAATCAGTTGTATGTCTCAAAGTTTCTCAAAACCCAAACTGAATCTTTTTAATATATAGACTGTGTATTTCATATGCGGACTCTCTAAAAAGCCTAGACCAAGTAGATTAGAAGCATCCAATAGCACAGCTATATACAAGATACTGGATACTGTACAGAAAACCATAACAAAAGGGCTTTTCACAGTTAACCCAATTACCAAATAATGTGATGATAATATTAACTATCGATTATCTTTTTGAACCCTAAGACAGCAGGAACCTCACATCTCCACTATAGATCCCCTACTTCCCCCAGTCCTGGAACCCTTGGATAGGGCCCGTATGCGTCTCCCAATCCAAACCAAATAATATTGCATCCGCCGATCACAACCTAACCAACGCAACGATTGCCACCTCAACATGCTTCACCTCAGACTGCGTCCAGAGACTTCACATGTGGAATGACAACCCTTCGGCTTCATTTCTCAGGTGAGACCTTTCCTTTTATAGTACACTCTAATTTCATCTCAGGTAGTTCACTTTCTAACAAAGTCCCATAACCTAGATATACACCAGTTTCTGTGAGAGAGAGCTTATGTTCACACGTATCCATAAACTACTGCAAAATATATACCGGAAAGAAGTACATTAGAGTTTGCAGTGAGTACCTCCCTAACACGTCCTTTCCACTATTCCAAGCTTGGGATCCATGATTGCTCAACAAATTGTTTGGCTTTGTATGTTAACTCTCTTTTCAATCACCAGGTTCCAGATGCCACCAGGATGCTGGCCAGGCTTCCCTGGATTGAAGACCCCACCAATGTGTCCTGGAGCTCTGCTTCCCCAGAGACACACCTTACTAGGGAAAGAGAGAGGCAGACTGGGAGTATGGACCGACCAGTCAACGCCCATGTTCAGCGGGGAAGCAATTACAGAAGCCAGACCTTCTACCTTCTGCAACCCTCAATGACCCTGGGTCCATGTTCCCAGAGGGCTAGAGAATGGGAAAGCTATCAGGGGAGGGGGTGGGTTATGGAGATTGGGTGGTGGGAATTGTGTGGAGTTATACCCCTCCTACCTTATGTTTTTGTTAATTAATCCTTTCTTAAATAAAAAAATTTTTAAAAAAGAAAAAAAAAAGATATATACACACCTTTGTTCATAATAGTACTGTTCACAAGAGCCAAAATGTGGATTCAACTTCAATGACCATGAGCATATGACTAAATAAAGAAGCCATGGTATAGGGTCATGGCTATAGATCACCTGGGTAGTGTGCTTGCTTTGTCATGTGTGAGACCAGATTTGAATCTGGTCCCAGCACCCTAGAGGAAGACTAAGTGATGTGATCCCTGTTCCTCCCTCCCTTTTACTTTCTGTTTCTGTCTCCCTTTTTCAGTCTGGAAAGGAAAATTCAGTATGGAGCAAGGAAGCAAGCACCAGCAACAACAGATATATATATATGCTGTATATCCCATGACATACTACTCTGCCATTAAAATATGCCATTTGGAGGGAAAATAAATATAAATATAGACATATATAGAAATAATAGTCAACCTACATCTGTGAGCTTGGGAGAACTACTGCAGTTTCCAGTGGAGGGAATGGGACAGAGAACTCTGATGGTATAGGAAATAGTGTGGAATTATACCCCTGTTATCCCACAATTTTGTTAATCAGTATTAAAACACTAATAATTTTTACTATGCCATTTTTGTCTTTTGGAACAAATGGATAAAATCAGATGTGTTTATCCTCAGTGAAATGAGTAAAGAAGTGAGTCACACCTACCAGATGGCTTCACTCATCTGTGGAATGCATACAGCAAAAGAAAATGAATTTGCAAAATAGTAAACAAGCTGACTGTGAGACTTTGAAAACTCTGGTGGAGGGAACGTTGGGGTGGTTTCTTTTTTTTAAAGATTTTATTTATTGATTGATGAGAAAGATAGAAGTGAGAGAAAAAAACAGACATCACTCTGGTATTTGTGCTTCCTGGGATCGAACTCAAGACTTCATGCTTGAGAGTCCAATGCTTTATCCATTGTTCCACCTCTCGGACCATGGGATGGTTTCTCTGACATTGGCACAGGAAACTTGAGTAATGGGTACGGTGATTTGTGAATACAGACATATGTATATGAAACTATTCTCCTAAGATTATATAATACAAACCAATGTTAAATCTGTTTCTTTTTTTTAGTGGGCCAGCAAAATAGTTCACTTGGATAATAAACTGTTTTGATATATGCTTCAATGCTGTGGCTCTTTCACTATTTCTCTGTCTCTCAAATATGTTTTAACATATAGAGAAATTAGAAAAAAAATAATTCAAATAAGCTTAAGGTATTATGAAAATAAAAAATAGAAGGTAAATGCACTGTGACTAATCACAATGCTTTTTGGAAGGATATACATAGGGTGGTAAAGGTTTGGTTGGGGCCCACACAGAGGAGGCATGTTAGCTAAATCTACCTTTGCAGTTATCCAAGTCAGTGGTCCAGTCTTGTCCCAATGGCCTTGAAAAGATGGATCTATCCAGCCACTCTTGAGATGCTGAGTCAGTCTGACTTGAGAAAGGATGGTGGGAATTTCCTACATCACCTGTAATGCTACTCTGCCCACTAATAGGCTAGCCAGCTATGTAGCTACAAATGTTAGGTTAGCTTTCTTCTGAAAATGCAGACTTTTTGAAAATAACACCAGTGTGTGGGAGCTGGGCAGTGGCACACCTGGTTAAGCACACACAGTAGTACACACCAAGGACCTGGGTAAGGATATGGGTTTGAGCTCCCCTTACCCACATGCAGGGGGCATGATTCACGAGCAGTGAAGCAGGTCTGTAGATGTCTTTCTCACTGTCTATTCTCCTCCACTCTCAATTTCTCTGTTCTATTTAATTATAAAAAACAAAAACAATGTCCACCAGAACTGGTGGATTTACAGTGCTGACACTGAGCCCCAGACTGGAGGCAAAAAGGAAAAAAAAACAAACACCAGGGTGTTCAGAAGACTGCCAAGGGGAGTTGGGAGGTAGCACAGCAGGTTAAGCGCATGTGGCACAAAGCCCAAGGACTGGTCCTGGTTCGAGTCCCCGGCTCTCCACCTGCAGGGGAGTCACTTCACAGGCGGTGAAGCAGGTCTGCAGGTGTCTATCTTTCTCTACCCCTCTGTCTTCCCCTCCTCTCTCCATTTCTCTCTGTCCTATCCAACAACAAGACATCAAGAACAACAACAACAATAATAAAACAACAACAAGGGCAACAAAGAGGAATAAATAAATATTTAAAAAAGAAGATTGCCAAGGTCAGAAAATAAGAGAAGGTTCTATAGTATTTTCTTCATCAACATTTGCTTTAGTGTTTTACCTTCAGAGTTTTGTAAATGTCACAACAGGAAACAAACATAAGACCTCTGCTTCTGAACAATCCACAAAATGGATTGTTAAAAGCATTATATATATTAGTCCTGCAAACAATTAAGAAGATGAGCTCCACAATCAGATCACCCAGCCCAAACTCTGGTTGTAGTGTGCACCATGCAGATAATCTCTTATAATGTTTTGCATTGGATTCCTTCTCTGTAATGAACATGGCCATACTTTTACCACCTAGTCTTCTTAGGCAAATTAAATAACTACATATGAATACTTAAAACAACAAGTGTTCCAATGTTTTAATTCAACAAATGGATACTTACTGTGTGACCACTATGTTTCAGACAGCTCTAGTGCACTGGAGATATATAATGGTGAACAAAACTAAAAAAATTTCTGACTTCTTGAAGTACATTTCAGATGAAAGACAAAGTATACAGTATTCAGCTGAAGTTACACTAAGTTGTCTAAGTGCTATTGGAAAAAAAAAACTAAGATGGTAGGAATATAAGGAATGCTGAAGTCATCTTAACTATATATAAAAAAGTATTACTGAGATAATAATTTAATGCAAACCTGAAGGAAATTGAAGAATTTAGCTAAAAGGAAGAGTAGTTTTGATTAAAGGAGGCAGCAAGTATAAAAGTTCTGAAGCAGTGCATGCTCTGCCCAGTATCTTCCAAGAGCAGCACAATAAAAATGAATTACTATTGGTTGTGGATATATTTGAATTTCTAAGATCCTCCTAGGGACCTGAGTTCAAGTTCCAGGTACCCACCTTCAGGGGAGGAAGCAACTAATTAGTGAAGCTGTAATGCATGTGTCTCTTTTTCCCCTCTCCCATTCTCTCACAAAATAAAAGAAAAGGAAAGAAAGGAGATGAGAAGGGAGGAAGGAAGAAAGTTGCTGGGAACACTGAACTCATTATGCAGATCCTGAGTAAAGCAACAACCCTAGAATAAAAGAAGTAGAAGGAGGAGGAGGAGGAATGATGAGAGAGAGAGAGAGAGAGAGAGAGAGATCCTGAGTAAAGCAACAACCCTAGAGTAAAAGAAGTAGAAGGAGGAGGAGGAGGAATGATGAGAGAGAGAGAGAGAGAGAGAGAGAGAGAGAGAGAGATCCTGAGTAAAGCAACAACCCTAGAATAAAAGAAGTAGAAGGAGGAGGAGGAGGAATGATGAGAGAGAGAGAGAGAGAGAGAGAGAGAGATCCTGAGTAAAGCAACAACCCTAGAATAAAAGAAGTAGAAGGAGGAGGAGGAGGAATGATAAGAGAGAGAGAGAGAGAGAGGGAGAGAGAGAGAGAGATCCTGAGTAAAGCAACAACCCTAGAATAAAAGAAGTAGAAGGAGGAGGAGGAGGAATGATAAGAGAGATAGAGAGAGAGAGAGAGAAAGAGAGAGAGAGAGAAGCTGTAAAGGAGACAGGGAGAGGGAGGAGAGAGAGGGGGAGGAAAGCTGGAAAGGAGACAGGGAGAGGGAGGAAGAAAAGGAGATTAAATCTATCTTTTCTGCCTCTCATGAAGTTCAGTTCAGCACTGGGTGGAAAAAAGGGTGCTTCTTACATTGCTGATTCTCTTTATCAGAATGAAGTTGCTTGTTTAGAAAAAATAAACAAAAAAACACCTCTTTTTCACATCTACAGAATCATTGAGCTTGGATCCCTGAAATCTGCATTCAGAAATTAATGGTAAACACATGCTGTTCTGATTGATTCCTTTTTATTTCTATGTAGATTCATGAGTTTGCAGTACTCCAGAGCTGCCTTGCAGATGCCCTACAGACAGATGAACTTGGAATCTACTTTGGAGAGAGATGCCCTGTTTGATAAAAGCCAGAAAGCATGCTGGCATGCATTTACATTGGATGGAATACCAATTCCATTTAGCTACAGTATGAAATGCTTCTTTCATTTGCATGGAAGATCAACCATATAAGGCATAATAACTTCTTTCAAAAGTTCATTGCTAGTCCCATACTAGTTTCTCTCAGCAGGGATTGCTGGCAGCTCTTCTTTCAGTAAGTGGAAAGCCATACTCTGTCAAAGCATTAAGCACTAATGAAATAAACAAAAACTTTCCTTACCTGAGGCAGGTGCCAAAACCTGCTACTCTAAGTGCCCCCACCGGACACAATTTAAATTTGCTTTCAAATCTTAGAAACAAATAGGTTCTCTGAAATGCAATTAAAACTAAGTCACACATTGAATGCATTGATAGTGACAGAGTTATTTTTATTCTAAGGCTCATAAGAGTTATTGCTGAGGATATCATATAACTTGGTAATTATTATTTTATGCTAAAATATGGAAAAGAAAGTCAAATACATTTATGAACTTTATGAACTTTTAAAGAATAATTATGAATCAATAGACTATTTCTCCAAAGAACAAAATAGTTACTATGCCAATACAGTGCAGTATGATTTATTTTAAAAGATTAAATATACCATCTCAATTAGATGCATTTCCATATTAAAAACACTTTCTAGTCTCTCCTGTTCTATAACTTTCCTTCCCACTCTGGAATAAAAATGTAATCCCTGGGGAGTTGGGCAGTAGCGCAGCGGGTTAAGCGCAAGTGTCACAAAGCGCAAGGACCAGCATAAAGATCCCTGTTTGAGCCCCCGACTCTCCACATGCAGGGGAGTCACTTCACAAGCGGTGAAGCAGATCTGCAGGTGTCTTTCTCTCCCCCCTCTCTGTCTTCCCCTCCTCTTTCCAGTTCTCTCTGTCCTATCCAACAAAGACAACAACAATAAAAAAAACAAGTACAACAAAAGGGAATAAATGAATAAACAAACAAAAACAATTTAATCCCTGGGGCCAGACTGTAGAACACCTGGTTGAGCTCACATGTTACAACAGTGAAGGACCCAGGTTTGAGCCCCCAGCTCCCACCTGCAAGGGGGAAGCTTTGCAAGTGGTGAAGCAGGTCTGCAGGTGTTTCTCTGTCTCTCTCCCTCTTTATCTCCTCTTCCCCTCTCAATTTCTTTCTGTCTATATCAAACAATAAATAAATAAATAAAACATCTCTAATAAAAAATTAATCCCCAAGCATACTAATTATCTTACCTTAAAAAAATATCTATTTTGGAGTTTTGTTGTGTTTTGTAATCTAATTCAATCCGAAAAAAATTCCCTACTCATACATCTCCAATGTTACCACCAAAAATTTAAAAGGTGCCCAAATGAAATTCTTCTATAACAGGATGAAAGAGGAAGCTATTACTCAGTAGAACGGGATAATAGACTTAGCCCAGGATAATCCCCAGCAACTGAGAAGTATGAGTAATCCTTTCTGTGGGAATCCTTTTGGAAACAAACTTAAAAGTTGTAGATGCAGGAATGTTCTTACCAACCTTATTCACAATATCAAATAAATAAATAAATAGGTCAATATGTATCCCAGTCCACATTAGGTATCATTAACACCTTCAGATACTTTGTGTTATGAGCAAACTAGGAGAGAAAAGAAAAGTTCAACAATCTTTAACCAAGATTTGACTACCTACTACAACCTATTAGGCCAATGTGATAGAAGAAAACTGACAACTGAAGAACCCCAAGTCACTTTCCTCCTTTATCTAATGAAGGGCCATTAGGTGGAGACTTGAAAGGAATGGTCTGTGAAAGAAAGAAAGAGGATTAATGCAGGTTTCACCTCCTGTCTTCTTCCCAACAAGGAAGACCTGAAAGTGCTGTGTGAATTATTCAGTCTTGAGGTTATACCTCCCTACTTTTTTCAGCCTAACTCCAACTCTTCTATCTATCCAGTCTCTTCAAATCCAATTAGGTCCCCAATCCCTAAACAACTACTAACAGATGTATGTCTCAGTCTTGATGGGGCAAAAAAACCTTTACTTCCAAACCCATAATTAAACCAATACATGGGACATATTGCATAATCTTACTTGTCATATTCCAAACAGCCACTAGGAACATAGTATTACTGAAAGGTGATATGGAGTTGTTGCTGATTGATTTTGCTTTTGTTTTGGCAGTTTGGGCCTTCTGGAACATGCAGCTACAGCAAGCACTCTTGACTGCAGTTTTGGCATTCAGATGGACAGCTGTCACTCAGATGGAGAGAAATATAGAGTGTAAGAGACACTTCAGCACAGGAACTTCCTCCAGTGTCATATTGCCTCCAATGTGGTGTGTGGGAGTGGAGGTCAAACCTAGAAAGTCCTAATGTCAAGGTATGAATCCACAGAGCTAACTCTCTAGTCAGAGATAAAGGCATTTATTTTTAACTTCATTTTCTCTGACCCAAAATGGGTCATGCTAATTTCCACTATGTCACCTAATTGCAGAGTTTGACAGTTACATAAGAAAGGCCCATAATTTAACACATTCTCAAACACATGATTGCTTCTAGTTGTTATTTTTTTAACTTCATAAGCAATATTACATTAAAAGCACTAGTAAAATACATGGATATAAGCCACTTAATATAAGTTAAATGAGACTGTTTTGCTGTTCTAACACAAGGCAAACATTTTATATGCAGGATTTGTTTGATGATTGACTAACTGACTGAGGTAAAGACTTCTAAGAAACAGTATAATCTAATGAATCGTGAGAGTACAGGAGTGCAAATGAGGGAAGAATGAAATTTAATCATGAGGATCTAGAAGAAGATGGAGAAGAACTAACGTTTGTGTTTAAAGGATAATTAGAAATTTAACACAACAGGAAAATTGTGGAGGCAAGCATTTCAGAGAGAAAAAAAAACAGCAGGAAAGAAGGGAAAATATGTGGAAATACATTGCTTTTGGGGAGAAAAAAGGGAGAGTCAGTGTAGTGTACATTTTGGGTAATAGGCTAAGATTAGGTTTTGAAAGACCTTCGAGGCACACTAAGAAATTCAGTTTACATCTGACAAGAAAAGGAAATGGGAGGAGGAGGAAAATTCCTTAGAGACAGCTATTATACTTAAACATTTCTCTTAAGATTAAAAAAAAAAAACAAGGCAGTTTTTTTCAGGAGTATTTGTCATAAAATTTATTATATTATTTAAAATTCTAAGTAGTATGAATGACCATTAAAGATGTCGGAAAGCTAAATGAGTGATGGGTCATCCATAAAATAGAACCAATAAAAATAATGATGAAGATCTTTCTTTATTTATGTGGAAAAATATTCACACTCTAGTAAAGGGGGAAAGAAGGCTCTAAGACATGTATGGCATGACCTTAGTTTTGTTGAGATCTGTTTTTCTTTGGTGATATATGCATAGAAAAAGAGTCAAGATATATCAAAATGGCAACAATGGCTATTTCTACTTTTTTGTTTTGTTTTTATTTGTTTTGTTTTGTTTTGTTTTGTTTTATCGAGAGAGAATGATACAGAGAAAGACATGGAGAGAAAGACCAGAGCACTGCTCAGCTCTGGCTTATGGGCTTATGGGCTTATGGTAGGGGTTGGGGATTGAACCTGGGACCTCAGAGCCTCAGGGATGTGAGTCTGTTTCAATGGTTATTTCTAGATATGTGATTACAGAAAGTTCACATACGTATATGTAAATACTAATAATAATCTTTTTTAATGTACATGTGCAATTTTATACTAAAAAAATAAATAAATAACAGAGAGGGTCCAGGCCATGGAGTACCTGGTTAAGCACACATGTTACAGTGCACAAGGACCCAGATTCAAGATCCTGGTCCTCACCTACAGGGGGAGAAGCTGTACAAGTAGTGAAGCAGGACTGCAGGTATCTCTCTTTCTCCCTCCCTCTCTACCACCCTTCCCCTCTCAATTTCTGGCTGTCTCTATCCAATAAATAAATAAAGATAAAACAATTAAAAAATAAAAATTAATAGTAATATGCTTTTAGAAGTTAATTTTATTAGTAAGTTTACTCATGAATAATATCTGCTTCATTCCTCTCTTTGTTTCTATTAGGTCATAAATATCTGAGTCTATCCTTTATGATGGGGAACACTTGCAAGAAGTGTTGCAAGAAGCATGGCAAGAGAATAGTATTTAATTTTCAGAATTATAAACATAATTACAGAGTTGCAGGTACATCTGGAACCCTGTAAAGGTATCAAAGGAAGATAAGCAACTTAAAGACCACAGGCATTAAAATTTAAGAAAGGAAGCAAAAAGAAATCCAAACAAGAGCATAACTGAATTGAACAATCCTATTGGGAAAAAGATCTTAACAATTCAAAAGTTATTGTAAAGAACATACAATATAAAGCATGCAATGTACAGTATGGGAATAAAAGGTTTGTTAGAGAACACTGAACAGCTCAACCCTTTCTTTTTTTCTTTTTTTTTCAACTCTGGCTTGTGGTGGTACACGGGATTGAACCTGGGACTTGAGAGCCTCAGGCATGAGAGTGTCTTTGCATAAGTAGTATGTTATCTTGCCTTCCTTGAACATCAACTCTTCAGAATCAAATAGCTTCTATACAAAAACAAAAATAAATTCAGGTCATATACTGGGTGTGTATTCCTTTTTCCCTCTTCTCTTTCAAATAGGTGAATCTGCCTAACTTCCTCTCATATTTTCTAGGTTTGCTTCCACTCCAGTGATGGTTTAAAAGCATTTTGCTGGTGACAAAAGTTTGGGGTCCTGTAAATTGGGGTTTGCTGCCTCTGGTAATCTTTAACTATAATTTCCCCCCTCTGGAAATATAGACCAAAATTCTTTTGAGGGGTGCAGAAATAGGAGTTCTGGCTTCTGTAATTGCTTCTTCACTGGACATGGATGTTGGCATGTCAATCCATACCCTTAGCTGTCAGGTTGCATCCTGGGGGAGAGAGAATAGACCAGGAACTCATGGCGGAGCAGGAATGTAAATCTTTATTCACACAGATGCTCCAGAATTGTGTGAGCACAGCAGTTTAGGCCATGTGGAGCTAGCAAAATGGCCACCTCCCACCAGCCCTTCTCTGTGTCGGGTCATGGAAGAGAAAAAGAGCAAAGAGAGCGAAAGTGGGAACAGGGAAGGCTTTTATGGGAGAATTCCAGAGTGGCAAGTTGGGATGGGATTGGCTAGGCAAGGAGGTAAAGAGAGGCAAAAGGCATGTTGGGAAGGTAGAAGCATCCTTAGCAACTGTTGCAATGGTTTTAACTGAATTGGTAATACCCTGAGGGGATAATGTGGTAGTGGGGAACTTTCAGGCAAAACAATTATTACGTAAGCAGAGCAGGGGGGCTGGCTTTAAGGCCCAACACTTAGCTCATTTCTATTTTTCCCTAATTGGGTGTAGAAAATGAGATTCTGAAGTCTCTGGACACAGTCTTAAGTGAAGTATGCTGGGGTGGCACTCATTGCGTTGATTGGGTTGTGATCCGTGGATGCAATATTATTTGATTTGAATTGAGAGAAGTATGCAGGAAAGTGGGCCTCACCCTAAGGTTCCAGAACTGGGGGAAATATAGGCTCTATAGTAGAAATATCTTAGGTTTCTGCTATCTTAGGTTCCTGCTATCTTAGGTTTCAAGAAGACAATGGATAGTTATTGTTATCATCACATTATTTGGTGATTGGGTTAACTTTGAAAAGTCCCTTTGTTGGGGTTTAGGGTATAATACCCAGCATTTTGTATATAGCTGTGCTACTGGTTGCTTCTGTTCTCCCTGGTCTAGGCTTTTGAGAGAGTCAACATATCAAAGACTCAGCCTATGTATTAAAAAGACTCAGTCTGTGTTTTAAGAAGTTCTAGACATAGGAGTGGAATAACAACCCTTCAGCTTCATCACTCGGGTGAGAACTTTATTTTCATAGTATTCTCTAATTCCGTTCCAAGTGTTCCACTCCCCAATAAAGTCCCCAAACCTAGATTAGTCCAGGTCCCCTGAGATAGAGCATATGTTCACATGTGCCCATAAACTAGGGAAAAATATATACCTAAAAGAAAAGTACACAAGAGCATGCAGGGAATACCCCCCAACACTTCATCTGCAGTATTCCAGCGTTTAGGTCCATGATTGTTCAACAATTTGTTTGGCTTTGTATGTTAACTCTCTTTTCAGGCACCAGGTTCTGGATGCCAGCATAATGCCGACCAGACTTCCTTGGACAGAGGACCCCACCAATGTGTACTGGAACTCCACTTCCCCAGAGACCCACCCTACTAGGGAAAGAGAGAGGCAGACTGGGAGTATGTCCCGACCAGTCAACACCCATGTTCGGAGGGGAAGCAATTACAGAAGCCAGACCTTCCACCTTCTGCAACCCACAATGACCATGGGTCCATACTTCCAGAGGGATAGAGAATGGGAAAGCTATCAGGGGAGGGGATGGGATATGGAGATCATCGGGTGGTGGGAATTGTGTGGAACTGTACCCCTCTTATCCTATGGTTTTGTTAATGTCTCCTTTCTTAAATAAAAATAAAAAAAGAAAATGAGACTCTAGGACATGTTGACTAGGTCATCTGCCCAGGGTGGTCAGGAGAGAATCATAGTAGCATCTGTAACTTTGTGGCTGAAAGGTGGTAAGATATAAAGCAGGGCAAAATGTTTAATAAACAGGGACCAAACAATAGGAATAAAGCTGATAAGAAAAAGGACCTTCGGACTGAAAGGAGCTAGGTATTCTGACCTTAGCTTTAATTATTTAAAAATAAAATATTATACACATTCCTAGTTTTTATTTGTTTCTTTTAATTTTTTGTGCTCATATATAAAAGAAGAACCACTCTAATGACATAGCTAAAATACAAGTAATAAAGTAAGAAATTGATAAAAGTAGATATTTTTCAGAGAAGAAAGAATGGTAAGTTAGAAAAGTGAATGCATATAATTTTCACACCCAAAAGTAAAGAGAAAAGAAAGCAAGACATGTAGGGTATTATTTTTAAAAATTCCTTAGTGATTTACTATTGATTTATAAAATTATAAGATAACTGGTATAATTCAATACTGGTCCCACCATAGAATTCTGTGTCCCCACCCCTCTCTCCAGCAGAAGCTACAGTAATTCTCCCCAGGTCACAGACGTGTGTTGACTATCTATCTATATATCTATATCAATGTGTATCTTTATCTATAGATATGATTTTGCCATTTTTTATTTATTTAAAAAGGATACATTAACAAAACCATAGGATAGGAGGGGTACGACTCCACACAATTCCCATCACCAGATCTCTATATCCCATCTCCTCCCCTGATAGCTTTCCCATTCTCTATCCCTCTGGAAGTATGGACCCAAGGTCATTGTGGATTGTAGAAGGTGGAAGGTCTGGCTTCTGTAATTGCTTCCCCACTGAACATGAGTGATGACTGGTCAATCCATAATCCCAGTCTGCCTCTCTCTTTCCCTAGTAGGATGGGGTTCTGGGGAAGTGGAGCTCCAGGACACACTGGTTGGGTCATCTGTCCAGGGAAGTCTGGTTGGAAAGCACTCTGTTGGCCTCTGGAACCTGGTGGCTGAAAAGCGAGTTAACACACAAAGCAAAACAAATTGTTGAACCATTATGGACCTAAAGGCTGGAATAGTGCATATGAAGTGCTGGGGGATACTCACTGCAGACTCGTATGTAATTCTGCTTTAAGGTATATATTCTGCCCTAGTTTATGGATACGTGTGAACATTATGCTCTGTCTCAGGGGACCTGGTCTATAGCTAGGTTTTGGGACTTTGTTAGGAAGTAAACCACCATTTACCCATTTTTATTCACTTTTATGCTCCTACCTTCTATAATCTTGTCACCAAGACCTTCGGTTCCCTTGTCTTTATAACAAGGATCACAACTGCAGTACTCATTGACTATTTTGATACTCAGCTTGGTAGTGTCACTGATGAAATTCTTAGGTAATAGCTATTTCTGGCGTATGAAAGGATATTTGGGGGGTAGCCAGTTTGACTCTTTCAGCATATTCAGCTCTGTAAGCAACTTGAAAAATTGAGTGGTGGACAATAAATCAAGTGTTCTCTTTCTAATAAACACATTGCATGCTCTTTCCTCCATGGTAGAAACAAAATCCCAGTTTCAGCAATGAAGAATTAATGTTCAGAGAGATAAAATGCCTTACTCAATACTAGTTAGTTTATAGCTGTTGAACTTGTTCAATCACTAATGAAATCCATTCCTGAGTATACACTGTGAATAATATCTTAGTTTCACACTGTTGCTATAACAATATGACCACAAACAATTACTTAAAATAGATTCCCACTCAGTTCTGGAAGCTAGAGATTTGAGATCAAAGAATCAGAAGGATTAGTTTCTAGGAGAGACTCTGCCAGCAGTTCCTAGTAACCCTTGTCTCATAGTCTCTACTCTCAGCTCTGTCTCCTTGTGCACACAGTGTTCTTCCCCTGTGTTTATAATCTTCTTTACAGGAACAAATCACATTCTATATAGGTCCCACTGTACTCCATTATGAGCTCATCTTAACTCACTACATCTGCAAGAACCCTATTCCCAAATAAGTTTACAGGAGGCGCACAAATTTAGGACTGTAATATAAATTTTGGATGGATTAAATCTACTGTATAATCAATGAATATATTCAAATTTTCATATTATAGAAAAAGGACTTTATATATACATGGAGAATTTTATAAAAAGAATTGCAAGATAAAAATAATAGAGGACCACATTCCTGTCTGTATACATGATTCAATAAAAAATAAATAATTTTGTCAGTGTTAGCTTTTTATAAATAAAAAATTTAAAAGAAAAGAATAGGAAAGCTTTCAAAGGAGGAAATGGGATGTGTTCTGATAGTGGAAACTGTATGGAATTGTACCCCTCTTATCCTATGGTCTTTTCAATATTTCCATTTTATAAATAAATAAAATAAACTTTAAAATAAATAAATAAATACTTAAAATTAGCTAGAGACAAGGTTCTAAAGGAACTTTATCCTATGATCTTATAATCTTGTAAACCACTACTAATCACAAAAAGAAAAACGTAGCTATCATATTATTCGTATGTACTCTGAATTTCAGTGTACTATTATTAAAATCCATCTTTAATCTCAAAAAATAACTAAATCAAAAGTGGCCAGCACAATCTCCTGTATTCACTCCACATAATAAGCAACTTAAAAACATGAAAGGTTACTAGCCTTCAGTGTTATATTAAAACAAGCAGTTTAATTACCACATGAAATAGGGTTTGACCCCACACATAGGTAGATTACCTTGCATAGAATTGAAATCTGGAGAAGGCCCCTTACTCTGTCAACATCTGGTAATGTCAGTGGAACAGAAAGGCACCTATGCACAAAGAAGGAAGTGGAAGTAGAATGCTTGTCTTGATCTAGCTATGTAGACTGTGTGATTGTGCCTGACCCTGAGTTCTGCATGGTCAGCCACCTCTGTATTGAGTACCCAGGGGATAATTCATCATAAATGGAAATGTTCTTGGTAAAGGCGGGGGAGGAGTCAGTGGTCATGGTGAGAACGAGGATTTATAACATTATAATAAGTTAATTAACTGCTGCACTCATTGCTATTTAGAGAATGAGAATAGCATCGTAACACATGCTTATTAAGAAAGATAATCTCAAGACATACCAAATGCTTTCAAGAAAAGGTGCTTTAAAATGAATTAAATAAAATACAGTGTTTTATGAGGTGGGCCTACACATTACTCGTGAGAATGAGGAGATTACAGGCTAATGGTGTCATAAAGATCTGATTGGGATTGTTTGTGAGCATGTGCTTAATTTGACTATAAAGAAATATAAAGACAGTGCAAAGAGTTAATTTCATTCCAAAATTACCAGTATACCAGCATGTTTGGGAAAGATACTGAAACTAGTAAATAAAAGTTTTATAAATGGAGACAAAAGAACCGTGATGCATTCTCTCAAGTAATTTCAATGTAGTCAAAGTACAAAAACATCATCCAGAATATGATTTCATTAAAAAAAAAAAATAGTGATACCTTAGGGCTAAGGAGATGTGCAGCTGTAGAGCAAGAGATTTCTTGCCTAAGGCCAGAGCTTCCAAGTATAATTCCTGGTTAACCCCATGTGCCAGAACTGAACAGTATTCTGCTCGTTATCTTTCACTAATTCATGAAAATAAATAAACGAACTTTTTTAAGTTGTAAAATAAAATGACACGTCAAGAAATAGAGTGAACATGTCAAGAGAATGTGTGTGAGTGATTGTTTAATCAAGTAAAATGGGTAAAAAGCATTTACATATTTTTAAATAAAATATGGAAGTCAGCATAGATTTCGAGTTTAAGGTTGTTGCTTATTTATAGATCTAGAAACATCAAAGAATAGTGTCTGATGCGAATTAAAATGTGTCAAAATTAAGACAACAGATTAAAACCTAAAATAAATTGAGAAGTTATCTGGCAGTCTCATTTGAGGCCCTAGAAAAGGCACTCAGAGTCATAATATATTAGCTAGTTAATTCCTTCAAATTTTAGAGTGCAGACCCCTACCACATTATGCAACTTTTTCCAGAAAATATAAAAGATTAAAAATATTAATACATATCATTAGAGTATCTTGCTTTGATTTTTAGCCTTACTGGATATACCAGAAAAGAAAAAAATATATAAATTAAAAAAAAAAATATATATATATATATATATATATACATATATTCCTTTAAAAATCAAATGAAGGCAGCCAGGCGGTGGCGCAGTGGGATAAGCGCACGTGGCTCAAAGCACAAGGACCTGTGTAAGGATCCCGGTTCGAGTCCCCAGCTCCCCACCTGCAGGGGAGTCACTTCACAGGCCTTGAAGCAGGTCTGCAGGTGTCTGTCTTTCTCTCCCCCGCTCTGTCTTCCCCCTCCTCTCTCCATTTCTCTCTGTCCAACAATGACAACAAAAATAACTACAACAATAAAACAACAAGGGCAACAAAAGGGAATAAATAAATATTAAAAATAAACATTAAAAAATCAAATGAAATGCTAACAAATAGAAAATGCTAATAAAGTTAAACTTTGAAAAAAATAAAATAAAAAAATAATAAAAAAGAAAGTTAAACTTTGAATTTGAACCAAATAATATTTTATAGGAATCCATTAATAACCTCAAATTTGAAATGTTATTAATAGCTAACACCAGTGCATTTTGAAATCAAGTCAAATCAAATCAAAATTTAAAAATACAATAGTACGGGAGTCGGGTGGTAGCACAGCGGGTTAAGCACATGTGGCACAAAGCACTAGGACCAGCATAAGGATCCTGGTTCCAGCCCCAGGCTCCCCACCTGCAGGGCTCACTTTACAAGTGGTGAAGCAGGTCTGCAGGTGTCTGTCTTTCTCTCCCCCTGTCAGTCTTCCCCTCCTCTTTCCATTTCTCTCTGTCCAATCTAACAACAACAACAATAATAACTACAACAACAGTAAAAAACAACAAGGGCAACAAAAGGGAAAATAAATTTAAAAATATAATAAAATTAAAAAAAAATACAATAGTACTTAGTCTTTGTCACGTCTGATATCTAATTCAAACCATTAATTTAAACCATTTTATCTAACAGTGAAATAGTAATCCTCATTAAAATAGATAAATGAAAATGATATTATTAATACTGAAACTACCAGTAATAAAATCATCTGACATTTATTGATTTATAATGCTGTTTCAGGCACTGCCTTGAGGATATATTTGTTTATGTAATATTTCAAAGGTTCTTAAGACACAAAATATAAACCAACTTACAAACACTAGAATGATGATATGAAATTTACAGTTGACATGGATTTAGGATATAAAAGGGGGGCCAGTGGTGGTTCAGTTAGCTGAGCACACACGTTATAATGTAGGAGGACCTGGGTTCAAGCCCCATTACCTACCTGCAGGGGTGAAGCTTCACAATTGGTAGAGCAGTGCTGCAGAAATCTCTCCCCAACTCTCTCTCCCCTTCCCCTCTCACTTCCTCTGTCTCTATCAAATAATATAATACAATAAAATAAAGTAAAATAAGACAGATTAACACTAAAGGCTATTAGAATTATATAAAACTGGCTATAATATCAGATAAAATAAAGATATTCTCTTATCAAACTCAGCAGAAAATCAAAAAGAGATTTCATTTGTAATCATAAAGAAAAAAATTTAAATTAACATAAAACATAATAATAACTTACAGGGATATACAAAATGGAAATGACTGATAAAGGAATAGGATAAAAAATTGCTAAATGTGAAAACAATTATATATTTTTTTCAAAAATGTTAGTACATATATTAGACTTCTAGCTCAAATTCAGTGGATTTTTTCTGGAATTTAACCAGAGAATTCAAAATTCTATTTGAAATTATAAACAGAAAGAATAATGCTTGTTTTCAAAAGAGTATAATTAATTTCAACAAAATTTTAACAGATGAAACTAAATTAAAACCTATTGACAAATATAAGTAAGACAGACCAGAAAAATGTATATATATGTATTTCATTATACATACGCATTCAGTATTTTAGTGGACCTGAATGACATATAAAAAGGAATGAAAAAGGGAGTCAGGCTGTAGCACAACGGGTTAAGCCCAGGTGGCACAAAGCTCAAGGACCCGCGTAAGGATGATGGTTCAAGTTCCTGGCTCCTCCCCTCCTGGGGGGTCTCTTCACAGGTGGTGAAGCAGGTCTGCAGGCATCAGTCTTTCTTTTCCCTCTCCGTCTTCCCCTCCTTTCTCCATTTCTCTCTGTCCTATCCAACAACAACGACAAGGGTAACAAAAAGGAATAAATAAATAAATTTTAAAAAAAAGGAATGAAAAAGTTTTTACCATAAATAATTATACTTTACCTACATAAGCAATATGCACTTAATCTAGTTAAAGACTGTAGAGAAAGAGAAGCCTCCTAATTCAAAACTCAGTTGGAAAAGTGAAAAGCAGCAGAGAGAAGAAAAAAATAATAGAAGTCTTTTATAATTGAAATATATATATACAAAAATTATATAAAACAATGAACAGTGAGAGACTAAGATTCACTGCATAAAAAGTAAAAACTACTTCATAAAAAGAAGAATGAGTAGAATGTGGTGAATAAGCTAGGAGAGAATATATGAAAAAAAGCATCAATTCCAAGGAAAAATGTTGGTATGCATGAGACCCCTTCTGTTTCATTTGGTTTAAATCCCCCCTGCTTAACACTATTCTGTTTACATAACCACTTCATTCTATTTACATAACCACTGTTAACAAGCACCACCCTCCCTCCAGGGCATTTGTGGTTCAGTGATAGGATTCTCGCCTGCTCCACCCCCTCCTTGTCACACCCTGATCCCTATGTCACATCCTGTTTCCACCCTACTTGGGAAGTATATATAAAGACAGCATTGTGAGTTTTACAGTACTGTACTTTGAGTTTAACTTAGCTCGTCTTAGATTGTGCTGCGTCCTACATGAATAAAGAGATACTGCGTACAACCCAGCCATGAGTCCCTGGTCGTCTGTTACCCGCCCGTGAAGCCAGCCCATTGAAAACAACATAACCTGTCGAAAACAACAGAACAATATCTTCATTTTCTAAAGAGTTTATGTAAACCAATGCACTGGATTGGTAGGCTGGATAAGAATCACACTAATGAAGTGAAATCTAAACAGGAAAGCCTCTAAGACAGTAACAGGGACTTAAAGAAAAAAAAAGAAAGAAAGAAAGAAAAAGATAGGCACCTACAGAGAGTGTATATGCATCCAAGAGAAAATAGCAAGCTTGGAGGAGTGGGAAAGTGGAGAGGACCCCTGCCATCTTGTATCTTAAGCACCTGGAAGCAGAGTGTACCTGAAATGTGAGACAGCTCTGGTTTATGGCAGTGCTGAGAACTGACCCTGGGAACTCAAGAGTCTCAGATCATTTTGCAAAACCATTTAAGCTACCTGCCTAGCGCCCAATATATATTTCTTAAATATCATAACTATACTGTTTGAAAGACCACCATGATCATGAAGGAAATTCAAACTAAGGTAAGGTGTTTTGTTTTTTTTCAAGTAATTTAGAAGTCAAAATCGTTCTTCATAATCCCCTAATACTCAATGCTACATTGCTACATTCTGCTTTCCCTGGTGGGGGGGAGGGGGTGGAATGGAAGTGTCAAAAACACTGAAACGTTAATCAATTCAGATATCTGCTAATCACTGTTACAGTTAATTTGAGCAATGGAGGAAGGAGTCAGTGTTCTTAAATTAACCCTGCAGAGACAGATTAGCATAGAAACACAAGGCAAATCCGTTTTGACATCTGGAATTCTTTGCTGTAATTACACCCAGAGCACAAGTATATTGGTCATATCCTCTTAAAAGAACTGCAGAATCATTCATTTTGGTACCAAATCACAAAAAATTTCTACCACAGGATTTTTCTGAGCCACCATGTCTATGTCTATAGTTCAAGCTAGGAAAAAAAAAGTGTTCATGATCAAGAAAAGAACTTACTTTAAAAGTACAGTCAAAGAGGACTTCTTAGGCATATATTATTGCCAAGTTCTTTCCTCTCCCTCTCTGTGACCTGAAAGTAAACTGAAGGTGAGAGGACACAAAAACTGTATAGTGCCTGAAACCACCGGGATTTGCACTTGGTAAATGTGCAGTGAACGTTTTTTCAACATTAGAACGCGTCTTACTTTATTTTATAATAAAGTATATTAGCACATTGAATTTGAAAGCATGCCATGCCACCATTACATTAGTTACAATATTTGTGTTTTACATTATCCGTTTTCTATTTAAACTTAAATACATGAAATGTAGAAGATAACACTTAGAGGGAAAGCCTAATGAAACCATGAGAAAACCAAGAAACGGGGAATCTTCCTTTGGGTTGGTCTTCTTTTCAATGTATGGATCACTAAGAGATGAACTACATCATCATAAGATCGACTGAATATTAAATAACCTAGAATTACAAAAATGCGCAAATTTATTTATCCAAAGATCAAGACTAAAAGTAAATAATTCTTCTTGACTAGAGGAATTGGTTGGACAAGGAGCTAGTTAGCACCAGTGGTACCACAACAGACCTTTGTTCCTGAGGCACTAGAATTCCCAGGTTCAATCCCTCACGGCTGAACAGTACTCTAATAAAAATTAATTAATCAATTCACATATGAATTGATTCACCATGGGCAGCAACAATCATGCATTATAACATACACCAGCTATTTATGAAATGCTCTTGAAAGCTCACATTGCAGGGAGATGAAGAAAGATTCATCATACAGTCTAAAGGAGGAGAAAGAATAGACATAGTTTCTTTTGTAGCCAGAGCTAATATATATCTAATTGCTAACTTGAAGTTATTTACCAGATAGTTTCTTCATTTGTTTCTGTGCTTCTCTGCCTTAGAAAATCATGTTAGAGAAGTGAATACATACACAGTCATAACGTGCTAGAGTTCAAAGAATACAAGTTACTTGTAGTGTGCAAAATGACCTACAATTTAGCCACAAACCTAAGACTAGAGCCTAAATTCCCAGGCCCTGTATTTTGTGCTAGTGTTTATGTATGTATGTATGTATGTATGTATGTATGTATGTATGTATGTATTTTGGCTAGAAAGCTGTTCAGCTTTAGAATATGGTAGGGCAGGGGACTGAACTCCGAACCTTTGGTTCTTTAAGCATGAGAGTCTTTATATACAACCATTATTCTGTCTTCCTCAGCCCCATGTTGTAGATTCCTTTAAGAGAAATAAAGAATTAGGCACATTCACACAGAAAAATATGAATTGCTTCAAAAATTAGCTTACCCATATTGTGTATGCTGTTGTCTTTCAACTGACTTTTAGCAATTCTATTTCATCTTCAGTCTAGTGACAACCCCACCCACATCATAGCAAACATCTCTTTATACATATTTTATAATCTGCTTTAAGCTGTACCTTATAAGACAAGGCTTCTAAGTTTTTCTCTGGTACCTTTATTTTAGTTAATAGCAGAAAATAACAACAAGAGCAAAAATTTTAAATAACATTCCTTGATCTAGACCTGTTTAGTGTACCAAAGGGAAAAAAAATGCACCAGGGCTGCAGGCACATGCAAACATGTCAATCAGATGTAATTGCTCTCCAAGAGGAGCACTTTTCAAGCAAGTAAAAAAGAATTCATCCCTAACACAAAGCTTTGTAGCAGCAACTAATCCACTAATGACAAGTTCAGTTTGTTCTCAAACTTTTTGAAAATTCAACATTTGAAACATGACAGACAAGGACAACCTGAGCAAGACATAGCTTTTTAAACAATTATAAAAATGATGTGTGCATGAATTTGCAGATTATATATTCCTGAATTTGATATGAGTTTATGCTTATAGATTATAACATCTCAGTATTTACTAATAGTTACTGAGTGAGAATCAAAGTAGCTTTTAAGAATTCATGGTTACTTTTACCAACGCAGAAAAAAATTGCAGAACAAAATAAATTTTAAAAATAGAGGTTTCTGATATTTTTGTCACATTTTTTAAAATTTTTATAATTTTTACTTATAAAATGGGAACACTAAAAAGACCATAGTATAACAGGGATACAGCTCCACACAATTCTCACCTCCAGAATTTCATATCCCAACCCTACCTTTGACAGATTTCCTATTCTTTAACCCTCCAGGAGTATGGACCCAGGGTCATTATGGGGTGTAGAAGGTGGGAAGTTTGGTATCTGTAATTGCTTCGCCGCTGAACATGGGTGTTGGCAGGTCAATCCATACTCCCAACCTATCTCTCTCTTTGCTACTGGGGCAGAGCTCCAGGACATATTGGTGGGGTTTTCTTCCCAGGGAAATCCAGTTGGCATGATGGTAGCATCTGGAATCTGGTGGCTGAAAAATAGTTAAGATATAAAGCAGAATAGATTGTTGACTGATCATGAACCTAAATGCAAGAATATTACAGCTGAAGATTTGGGGGTCTCTGTTTTGGAAAAATCTAGTAAGTGTACTTTATGTACATTCCAAGGGGCTCATAGCTTTACTAGTTATTGCCTGACCCTGCCATCTGATATGCAGGTGGACCCCAGTTATTGTCTGGGGTGATGGTGTCATAGCTAGAAAAAGGACTGGAAAGCTGGATCAGGAAAGACAGTAGCTACCAGAAATGGAAAAAGTGTATAAATACTGTTGACTATAAACCCCCTCAATTTGATCTGGGACCCATGTTCAGCACAGGAACCTATGTAACCTCTGCATTCCCTGTAGATAGCATTCTGTGGTCACGAGTAGGAACGTTCCAGGCTGCACCAATTTCAGGACCGATCTTCTTCAGGTGGTAGGTAGGGTATGTTATCCAACCTCCCTTCAGAGACTGGAACAGTCTCTACCATTATTGATCCACATTGAGGGCAAGGTACTATAGAGACCCAAAAAAGGGTCCATTATGTGTTCCTGATGGAAATTACCAGTGACAGTGGAGAGAGGGATCTATTAGAAGTCTAGGCCCATCATGTCTGTGAGGGAATCCCAGGACTCCCTAACTAGGGCCCCAGGTGATGGGGTGGCCTGGTAAAGATTAAAGAGTCATCATTAAAGTATGCTGATCTCTTGCTTTTATTAGCTTTGTAGTCCTTACTTTGTCTGACAAGGTTAGCTTTGGAATGTTTGAGGGAAGTGTCGTAGGAAGTACATGAGGAGGGTATCTAGGTCTAAGTAGAAACTATTTCATTAGGTACTGTATGGTGCCTTTTTAAGTCTTTCTACTTGCTTGCTGCATTTAGACTCACTGCAAACTATTATGCACTTTTGCTTTAAGGTGTGTATTTTGCCCTAACTTATGGATATATGTGTACATATATGCCCTATCTCATGGGACCTGGTCTATATCTAGGTTTTGAGGCTTTGTTGGGAAGTGTACCACCAGGAATGGAATTAAGGAGTCATATGAGCTAGAAAAGGGCTCACTCCAGTAATGAAGATGGAAGATTGACATTCTATGCCTGACATTTCTGGACACAGTCCAAAGTGAAACATGCCAAGGTGGTACTGGTTGCATTGATTAGGTTGGGATCAGCAGATGCAGTAACAGTTGATATTAATTGACAGAAGCATGCAGGAAAGTGAGCCTCACCCTTGAGATTTTGGGACTGGGAGAAATACAGGCTTTATAGAGAAAGGGGAAGATTCCTGCTGTCTTAGGATTTAAGAAAGCAATAAATAGTTATAGCTATAACAAAATCATTTAGCATTGGATTAACATTGAAAATCCCATTGTTAGGATTTGCTGTATCATAAAAGACCTCACCATAATTTATGTCCTTTTATACTATTTACATATAGCTGTATTGTATAAAGTAACACCACCGGCTATTTCTTTTCTCCCTACTCTAAGCTTTTAGGAGATTTAATATTTCGAAGAAGAAATCAATATTAGAAATATGTTAACAATTTGGGCCCACTGTTAAAATTCAATCTGATTACCAATTTGAAGTGCTTAGATTGAAGGAATATATACTCAGAGCTATTGTCTATGCACCCAAAAGTTTGAGACATTCAACCAATTATTTCCCTCTCATATTAGTTAAATGGTAATTTATGGGGAGTCGGGCTGTAGCGCAGCGGGTTAAGCGCAGGTGGCGCGAAGCACAAGGACCGGCATAAGGATCCCGGTTCGAGCCCCGGCTCCCCACCTGCAGGGGAGTCTTCACAGGCGGTGAAGCAGGTCTGCAGGTGTCTATCTTTCTCTCCTCTTCTCTGTCTTCCCCTCCTCTCTCCATTTCTCTCTGTCCTATCCAACAACAACAATAATAACAACAACAACAACAAAAACAGCAAGGGCAACAAAAGGGAATAAATAAAATAAATATTAAAAAATTTTTTTAAAAATGGTAATTTATGAGACTACAAGCTAATAAGAATGTACATCAACACCATTCCCACCACCAAAAGTCTGTGTGTTCATCCCCAGTGAAGCTGAATATCTACCCTCACCCTCCACTCAAAGATTTTTACTTTGGTGCCCTAATCCATCCACAATAATTATTGAAGACACTCACTCTATAAGCCATATTCTGCCAGAAGATAGTAAAGTCTACATCCTATGGGGGTAGAATTTGAAATCTATATTAGGTAGGATGTAAATAAATATAGCTTTGAAATTTTTTTCAATACCTTTCTTCATCATTGCTTCTTCTTCTAGCATTTGCCCTTTTTCCGTAGCCAGTCAACAACGTCAGGTTGAGCCTGATGTAAAGTTTCGAGACCTCCTTTGAATCTGGAGAGGTGGCAGTCGTTGACTATGTGGGTCATAGTCTGTCTGTAGCCGCAGGGGCAGTTCGGGTCGTCTCTGGCTCCCCAGCGATGGAACACAGCGGCACACCGGCCATGGCCTGTTCGATAGCGATTGAGGAGGGCCCAGTCATAACGTGCTAGGTCAAAGCCAGGTTGATGCTTGCAGGGGTCTGTGATGAGGTGTTTGTTCTTTACCTCAGCTGACTGCCAACTCTGTTTCCAAGAGTCTGGAACAGAGAAGTTCAGTGTAGGCGTAGGAGACCAGATTGGATGATGAGACGTCAAGCGTTGGACAGGGTGGGCGAAGATATCCGCGTATATTGGCAGGTCTGGTAGAGCGTAGACGTGGGAAATGACTTAGATGATGCCGCATCCCGACGAATATCTGGCAGGGTGATGTTGCTAAGAACTGGCAGCCATGGAACCGGGGTGGAACGGATGGTTCCAGAAATTATCCTCATGGAGGAGTATAATTTGGAATCGACCAAGTGGGCATGGGGCTACAGAACCATACTGGGGCACAGTATTCTGCAGTGGAATAGCATAATTCCAGAGATGATGATCGTAGTGTGGAAGCGTTCACGCCCCAAGAGGAGCTGGCAATGATGTTATTCCTCGCACCCACCTTTGCTGCAGTTTTTATGAGATGTTCGTGAAATGACAGGGTGCGGTCGAGAGTAACGCCAAGATAGACTGGCTGGGCTTCATGCCGGATTCTCGTATCGCCAAGCTGCACATTAAGCTCACGCGAGGCCGAGGCATGGTGTAGATGGAAAACAGATGATACCGTTTTTGCAATACTAGGGATTAGTCGCCATTTTTCACAGTAATCAGATATCAGAGACATGTCTTTCGTGAGTGTTTCCTCGAGGATGTCAAACTTGGATGCCTGAGTTGCACAGCAGATGTCATCGGCGTAGATGAACTTCCTTGAAGAAGTTTCTGGGAGGTCATTGATGTAAATATTAAATAGCGTAGGAGCCAGAACAGAACCCTGGGGGAGGCCACTTGAGACAAGTCTCCATCTGCTAGACTTGTCACCCAGATGCACCCGGAATCTTCTGTTTTGGAGAAGAAATGATATAGTGTTGGCCACCCATGGAGGCAGGCATCTTGAGATCTTGACTAGGAGACCACGGTGCCAGACCGTGTCATAGGCTGCTGTGAGATCAACAAAGACAGCACCCGCCTATACATTCTTCTGGAATCCATTTTCAATGTAAGTTGAGAGGGCCAGGACTTGTTCGCAGGTAGATCTTCCTGGGCGGAAACCAGCTTGGGCGGGTGATAGGAATTTCTCTGTAAGAGGAGAAGTACGTGACAGAAGCCGCCTCTCAAGGAGTTTGTAACACACGGAGAGGAGAGAAATTAGTCTATAGCTGGCGGCCAGTGTTGGGTCTTTCTTTGGTTTCAAAACTACTATTATCTTCGCACGACGCCAAATTTTGGGCATAGATTCAGATTCCAAGATGTGGGACAGGAATGTAGTGAGCCACTTCTTTGCTGCGGGGCCCAAGTTAAGAATGAGTTCTGGGGTGATGTTATCATAGCCAGCAGCCGTTCCCGGTTTAACCCTCTTCAAAGCGTCTTCCAGTTCAGACAGTGTAAAGGGAGAGAGTTTTGGAGATGGACAAGATAACCGGAAGTGGGATGACCACTCATGGGAAATTTCTCTTTTCCAGACTGGGTCGATCTTATCACGTCCAACTTGAGTTAGAGACTGGCCACTGAGTTTGGAGATACGGGAGGATGGGAGATGGGAGAGGGTTGGCTACTGGCACCCAGACTATGAAGAAGCTTCCAAGCCTTCCTACTTGAGTGGGGGAAGTTCAGACTTTCTGTGAGTTGTTGCTAGCGGCCTTGGCGTGCTGCATCCAGGGAGGCAATGAGATGGTCAGCCACATCTGTGTCGCTCGACTCATCATACTGCTTTAGTAGTTGCTCGCATTCAGCATCAAGACAAGGCGTGTAGTTAGCACGTCTCCCACGAGGAATAGCTTGGGAAGCTGCTTTGAAGATGGCTTGGCTGAAGCGCCTGTAGGAATCTTCAGAGGGGATAGAGTTAATTGGAATTGCAGGAATAGATTTGTTGGTAAGATCACTGAACAGACGCCAGTTTGCTTTCCGAAAGTTCCATCTTAGTTTCTCTGAGCACAGAATCAGTGGGAGCTGGAGATCAATGTGGATGATAGCTGGGCCGTGGTGACTGTGCGGGAAGATCTTGAGAACTTGTCTCGTAGCGGGAAAGGCTTGGCCGTTGACTGTGCTAATCTAGCACAGATCGGGTGAGGAGTCTTTCTTCCATCTAGCACTGTGAAAAGAGCCTGGCTGTTTGGGATCGTATAATAGGGAAAGGTCATTCGCTGAAGCCCAGTCGGCTAAGATAGAGCCGTCAGCACGAGTGGAGGAATATCCCCAGTCTTGGTGATGACTATTAAAGTCTCCAACATAAACGGCTGGGTGATTCGGGCTAGGCAGGACCTCATTGTCCCATGAGGCACTGGGAGGCTTATATACGTTGACGAGCTGAATAGTTCCAATAGTAATGGAGTCGTAAAAGGTCGAAGAGGCTGTATGGTAAACGTCCGCAAGATACGATTTAGCGTAGATGGCTCGGCCGTGCTGAATAAATTTAAATAGAAACTTAATAATTCCTTGTAACAAAGGACAACTGCTAACTCAGAAAAAAACTATATTACATAATATATACATACCTATATTTTTACTGTTTATACTCCTTGCCCCAAGCCTTATACATGGATAAAACACTAGAGTTGGGATACTCACTAACTAGAAGGTGCAAACATTCTTTAAAAATAAAGAAAAGAAGTCAGGTTGGTATCATGGTAGCATCTTCAACATGGTGTCTGAAAAAGCATTGAGATGTAAAGAAGAACAAATTGTTTAATTATCAGGAACCTAAAGGAAAGGATATAACAGATGAGTTTTGGTGTCTCCATTTTGGAAAGAACTACTAGGTTTATTTAAAGTATATTCCAAGATGTCAACCTGACTTCCCCAAGCAGTATGTCCTCACCACCGTACTCTGGAAGCCCACCTCTTCAGAGTCACACCCCATTAGAAAAAGATTGAAACAGGCTGGGAGTGTGAGTTGACCTGTCAGTGCTGATGTCCAGTAGGGTAGCAATTACAGAAACCAGACCTTCCACCTTCTGTACCCCATCATGACCCTGGACCCATACTCCCAGAGTGATAAAAAATAGAAAAGATTCCAATGGAGGGAACAGGATAGGGAGTTCTGATGGTGGAAATTGTGTGGAATGTACCCCTCTTATCCTATGGTCTTGTCAATATTTTTCATTTTTTATTTTATAAATAAATTTAAATAAAATGAAAATAAAGAAAGCTACAACATATACTTTAGGTTTTACAGTTTTTGTTTAGCCTGACCTAAGACTTCATTGCAATCTCCACTTAAATTTATCAGAGTTAGATGCCGCCTATTAGAACATCATCATTCTTTGAGGTAACACTTTTAGAAATGAAGATAAAGGGAGGAATTCAAGCTCTCACTATTTGCAGATGATCAAGTTCCGCCAAGCTTCTTTAAGAGAATAGAACAAACACTACAATCATTTTCTGGAACCTGAAAACACCTAGAATGGCCAAAACCATCTTGAGGAAAAGAAACAGAAATGGAGGCATCACTCCCAGACCTTAAAATATATTATAAAGACATCATCATCAAAACAGCAGGATACTGGAACAAAAATAGGCACACAGACCAGTGGAACAGAATTGAAAGCGCAGAAATAAACCCCAACACCTATGGGAATCTAATCTTTGACAAGGGGGCCCAAAGGATTAAATGGAAAAAGCAGGCTCTCTTCAATAAATGGTGCTGGGAAAACTGGGTTGAAACATGCCGAAGAATGAAATTGAACCACTTTATCTCACCAGAAACAAAAATCAATGACAAATGGATCAAAGACCTAGATGTCAGACCAGAAACAATCAAATACTTAGAGGAAAACATTGGTAAAACACTTTCCCACCTACACATCAAGGACATCTTGGATGAATCAAACCCAATTGCAAGGAAGACTAAAGCAGAAACAAACCAATGGGACTACATCAAACGGAAAAGCTTCTGCACATCCAAAGAAACTATTAAACAAACAGAGAGACCCCTCACGGAATGGGAGAAGATCTTCACATGCCATACATCAGACAAGAAACTAATCACCAAAATATATAAAGAGCTCAGCAAACTTAGCACCAAAAAAGCAAATGACCCCATCCAAAAATGGGCAGAGGATATGAACAAAACATTCACTACAGAGGAGATCCAAAAGGCTAACAAACATATGAAAAACTGCTCTAGGTCACTGGTTGTCAGAGAAATGCAAATTAAGACAACACTAAAATACCACCTCACTCCTGTAAGAATGGCATACATCAAAAAGGACAGCAGCAACAAATGCTGAAGAGGATGTGGGGACAGAGGAACCCTTTTACATTGCTGGTGGGAATGTAAATTGGTACAGCCTCTGTGGAGAGCAGTCTGGGAAACTCTCAGAAGGCTAGACATGGACCTTCCATATGATCCAGTAATTCCTCTCCTGGGGTTATACCCGAAGGACTCCATAACACCCAACCAAAAAGAGGGGTGTACTCCTATGTTCATAGCAGCACAATTCATAATAGCTAAAACCTGGAAGCAACCCAGGTGCCCCAAAACAGATGAGTGGCTGAGAAAGCTGTGGTATATATACACAATGGAATACTATGCAGCTATCAAGAACAATGAACCCTCCTTCTCTGACCCATCTTGGACAGAGCTAGAAGGAATTATGTTAAGTGAACTAAGTCAGAAAGATAAAGATGAGTATGGGATGATCCCACTCATCAACAGAAGTTGATTAAAAAGATCTGAAAGGGAAACTAAAAGCAGGACCTGATCAAATTGTAAGTAGGGCACCAAAGTAAAAACCCTGTGGTGAGGGGTAGACATGCAGCTTCCTGGGCCAGTGGGGGGTGGGAGTGGGTGGGAGGGATGGGTCACAGTCTTTTGGTGGTGGGAATGAGAGAGCTTATTTTCACACATATCCATAAACTACTGCAAAATATATACCTGAAAGCAGAAGTACACTAGAGTTTGCAGTGAGTACCCCCCTAACACTTCCTCTCCACTATTCCAAGCTTTGGGTCCATGATTGCTCAACAATTTGTTTGGCTTCGTATGTTAACTCTCTTTTCAATCACCAGGTTCCAGATGCCATCAGGATGCTGGCCAGGCTTCCCTGTATTTAAGACCCCACCAATGTGTCCTGGAGCTCAGCTTCCCCAGAGACACACCTTACTAGGGAAAGAGAGAGGCAGACTGGCAGTATGGACTGACCAGTCAACGCCCATGTTCAGTGGGGAAGCAATTACAGAAGCCAGACCTTCTACCTTCTGCAACCCTCAATGACCCTGGGTCCATGCTCCCAGAGGGCTAGAGAATGGGAAAGCTATCAGGGGAGGGGGTGGGTTATGGAGATTGGGTGGTGGGAATTGTGTGGAGTTGTACCCCTCCTACCTTATGGTTTCGTTAATTAATCCTTTCTTAAGTTAAAAAAAAAGAAATGAAGATAAAATGTTTTGATATGATTTTCAATATGTTTGTTTATTTTTACTGAATAGAGAAATTGATAGAAGTGGGGGAGATAGGTAAATAGACAACGAAATACCTGTAGCCCTACTTCACCTCTCATGAAGTGTCCCCCTGCAGGTGAGGACCAGGGACTTGAACCTGGGTCCTTGTGCAATGTAATGTGTGCTCTTAGCAAGGTGCACCACTGCCTGGCCCCAGAATATAAAATATTTGTTTGTAAAACCAATTCTGTTTCAAATAATTGATTTTTCAGTTTGAATAAGAACATGAAAACATATATAAAGTCTGAATCTATTGAAGCTGGGCAAACAGAAATGTTAAATGTATTTCTCTGTTCATTATATTGCCTCAGTTCTTGGTAGAAGGTCATAAACTGTTTATTATTTTTGTCATTCCTGTAAAGCTCCTTGGGGACAGGCAGTGATGCACCTGGTTAAGTACTTACATTACAGTTTCAAGGACACAGGTTCAATCCCTGATCCCCACCTGCAGGGGGGAAAGCTTCTCGAGTGGTGAAGCAGGGTTGCAGGAGTCTCTTTGTCTCTCTCCATTTCTATCTTCCCCTCCCTTCTCAATTTCTCTCTGTTTCTATCCAATAATAAGTAATTATATACTTTTACAAAGTTTCTTCCCACCAGCAGCACTGATGAGTGCTGTTCTCATTGTTCATAATCTGGGGGTGCAGATTAAATCATATTTCACTAATAGTTACGGTTGTGTTGCTTTGAAGAGAAAGCCTGATTCCAGCCACTCTCTCTTCTGAGTATCTCTTTCTGTACACAGACAATGCAATGGATCTTCATATGACATTGAGGTTCTGAGTATAGTTTATAAGAAAATAGACAGCAGTTTTGTTTGTGTGGGCTGTTATAAGAGTAGTTGGTATGGTAAACCATATTGATAATGTATACCCTAGATTCTCCTTAAAGAAAGGGCTACCAGTTACTGGGATCACTATCAGTAGCTCATCTTCAGTGTCAACTCTTCTGGGACTGTTGTTCTTGACAGAAAGTCAGTATCCCCCTCTCTAATATTCCTAGGACAGCCTACTCTCACTGAGACCAGAACATAAACTCTCTGTATCTCAGCCCACTTGAGAACAACTCTGAAGGACTTAAAAGTCTCAAGGAGTGGACTGAGGCTATTACTAGGTCTGAATCAGCTTCTTTCATTCCTATTGCCTGTTATAACTCCTTCCCATCCACCAAAGTAAATTCATAGACACTTTAGTAAGAAACTTTCTACAAGTCAATTTTAAGCAAGAGACTGCATCTGGAGGAACCCAACCTCATACAATAGGAAACTAACTTCCATTGTTAACATTTTTAATACTATAGAATGAAAATCTGTCTTGGGTTCTGGATCTAAGACTAGTATTGAAGTTTCATCTACCAGAGAAGACTTGAACTTGGTTGCAGTGAGTGCATCCTAAACATTTATAAAAGCTGTTATCTTTTCCCTTTTGGATATCACCATCATGTCATGGACCACATGTCACTGGAGTAGATTAAGAGTGGGTGACTGTGTTAAATCATCAAATTTCCTCTCTATAGCCCTAATAAAGCCCATTCCTAAAGTCAAGAGGAAACAGTATGAGAATCCATAAATGTCAAGTCTTCTCCAAATCTTTCAGTTTTTTTCTCTTGAGATTTATCATTTCTATGACAACTGGGGTGGAAGGGGTGAAGTCAATGAATAGTCGCAAAAATGCAGAAACATTTTGGGGACAGAAATTTTTAAGAAATTATGTTAAATCAGTTAAATTAAGCCAAAATGGACTTTTATTTGCTGTTTAATAAACTGTAACAATATCAATCTGAAAGAATATCCTTCCTGTTAATTCACACCAAGTGAAATAATACATTCTCTGTTTTTGTAGGATCAATCCTCAGGGAAATCTTCATTTAACAGATTGAAACATAATGATAGCATTCACATCCACATTAGTATTATACATACTAAATGAATAATAGCATAAACAGAAGAGAATGATGCAAATTAATATCCACTCCATGTGGGGGAGTACCATCATCTGGCATCTATTATCTCTGTGCTACTGAAGGCAGCTTAATATTTAGACTTCTGAGTTCTGCCTAAAAGGAAATGTAAAGATTATTCTTTCTTCTAATATTATCTATCATATTGTGAGCCTTCAAATATTCTATGCAATAAAATTACAAGAAATGTATATATTGATATTTTTATAATAGTCCAGGATCACTTATATTTTATGTAAAAACTAATCTAATTACCTAGATATTTCCCTCCTTTGAACTATGAAAAGATCACAATGTCTTTGTGAAGCAAATCAGTAATCCTAGCCAATTTCACAAAGGAACAAAATTGAATTTATTTATTTGTTGCTTTGTTTTTCATTTTTATAATCTTACTTGATAGGACAGAAAGAAATTGAGAGGGGAACATGAGATGGGGAGAAATAAAGACAACTGCAGACCTGCTTAAACCACTTGTGAAGATTCCCCTCTCCAAGGGGGAGAAGACTGAACCCAGATCCTGCACACGTGGCCCCCAAATTGAATTTAAATTACTAGCCAGTAAACAATACTATAGATAAATTGTTTTTCTCAGTTTGTATGTTGGAACCTAATTCCTGCTGTGATGAGGCAAAAAATTCATCAGAACTGAATCTTTACATATGGGTTAAGTGTCTAAAAAGAGACCCCAAAAGACTCCCATTCCCGTTCTGCCAACTGTGGACACAGTGTGAAGATAATACCTGTGAACCAGGCAGTAGGTTTTCACTGGAAACTGAGTCTGCTAGTTCATTGATCTTGGCCTTAATAGCCTCCAGAACTGTTACAAAGAACTGTTTGCTTTATAAGCTGTTCATCTAGCCATGTTCTATTTTTCTTGTAGTAACGCAAACTTACACAGACAACAGCCAATTAGAAGTTAGTAATAAAATATTAGAATCAAAAACTCCCAGAAGTTCATAGGACAACATGGCTTCTCCCATAAGAGTTAAATTTAGGAAATTAATGTATTTGGCATGAAAGATACTAATTGGCCTCAAAATACAGCAAATATTTATTTGATAGAACTTAAGAACTGATGATTATATTCCTTAAAGTAACTCTGATGTTTTGAAAAAGTACTAAATAGGTATTGTAATTGTTCTTAGAATCTCCATCATGGCCTCTGGCAACCACTGACTGCCTCTTCGACCATAAACATAGTTTGTGTAACAGTGCAGTATCAGTTCTTAACTATGCCACTACTTATTCTAGCCAGATGAGTCTAGAATATTTTGTGCTTTCCCTTGATTATGTGTTTGCTCATCCCAGTGTCCTTTTCCTAAAAACAGCATCAGCTCATATTCTGATAGCAAATTGTGTGAAATTTTTACAGATTTTATATTTTAAAAGTACTACAGTGAGTCTCTCCTCATCTATGGTCTGAAGTTTTCAACAAGGAAACAAGTAAATCCATTTCATATCTGTGCTATAACATTTATTAAGTAATTACATCTTTTTATTACAGATATGTTCACAAGGAAGCCAATAACTACTTTCAGGTCGGAATGCCATAGAATCACTGTATACCCAAAGTTCAGAACAATGTCTTTTAGAGACTAAGAAAAATTCAGAACCCATGCTAGTCAGTAACAATACAAATATGAAGCAAATCAAGGTAATAATTGAAGTAGTTAGTATTACTCAAGGAAAAACATTCTAACTTAATAAATTTAAGTTAGAGTTTTACATTCATTTTCCAGTTAGTACCCTAGAAAATGAAATCTAACACCCTAGCTGAACCAATATTAAACAGAGATAATATTCTCAACTTTTAAATTCATCCCATATGCAAAATGTGGAATATTTGACTGTAAATTTACATCAGGATATGTTAATAGTTTTAATAGAAGTTCAGGAGATGACTCATACGATAAAATGCAGTGAGACCAGACTCAAAGTTGGGTTGTACAGATGGCAAAACAAGGGTTCTATCCAAGTGAGCTGTCATGCCAGACACATATTTCTATGTTTAACATTAATACTTTTTACCATGGATTCTTTATTGACGAAATTTTCATTTTGATTATTTTGGATGGCTGAAATTACTTAATTTCTTTTGTCTTAGGAAGACAATTCGGGAGCCGAGCCGCGCAGTAGTACAGCAGGTTAAGCACAGGTGACGCAAATTGCAAGGACCCACATAAGGATACCGGTTCGAGCCCCCAGCTCCCCACATGTAGGGAGTCACTTCACAAGTGGTGAAGCAGGTCTTCAGGTATCTATCTTTCTCTCCCACTCTCTGTCTTCCCCTCCTCTCTCCATTTCTCTCTGCCCTATCCAACAACAATGACATTAATAACAACAATAATAACTACAACAATAAAACAACAAGGGCAACAAAAGGGAATAAATACATATTTAAAAAGAAAGACAAGACAGTGTTGTTTTTCCTGAATATTTTCATACAAAGGATGCTTTAAATTCTGTGAGGGATAAGATAGTTAGGTATAAAATTCCTTGATTATATCTTATTTTTTTCAAAAACTTGTACATGTTGCTCCATTCTTCTATCACTGATGCCACTGATGCTGCTATGGAATAGAGATGCTAACCTAATATTGTGCTTGTGTATATTTTTATTTCTTGATATTTTCCTTTTCTGGTAGCAAAAGATTCTTTCTTAACCTCTGTATTTGTCTCAAATGTATTTCTTTTATGTGTGTATAGGATCATATCAATTGATTTTTAGGAAAGGATAAGTCCTGTTTACTCTAATGTACTCAGGTACTTATTTTAAGGCTATCATATGTGGTATGGTATCATTTTATGCTTTTTTCTATTTTATTTTTGTAGTCTTCAGTAATTAGAATTATATTTTAAGTCATGATTACTAACTTTTCTTTTATATGATTTTAATCTCTGCAATGTTTTTCTTTTCTCTTTATTTTTTTCTGGTCACTGATGACTCTCATTTACTATCCTCTGGCTATTATTTTTTTTCTTTGATTGCCAGTGTGCTTTTCTTTAGTTTTTTATAAAGAGAGATTGGTAATCTGTATTCTTCTTAAGCCTGTACTTATTGCTCCTCTACATCTATTTATTCCTGAAACATATGATTTATTTGCTTTCTGATTATCCTACTTCTCTCTTATGCATTGTTCTTTATGCCTATAGTTCATGCTAGTTATTCCATAATCATTATGCATCTTAAAATGTGGTGGCTACTTATAGAAGAATATGTGAAGTGATGGAAATGAGGGTTTTATCAAAGCAGTAAATTTTTTCTATGACATATATGTCAAAAAATGCTTAAGTTATTATTTTCTAGAAGAAAAGGTATGTTTAGAAATATGCAAATGGAGTTCTTGCAGCCACTAAACACATTTGTCAAAAAATTAGCACCATTTCAATAATATTTTTAAAGAATATGTTGAAATGATGCCTATAGTGAAAAGATATTATAGTCGATCTGCTCAGCACACAATTGAAATGTCAGTGTTCAGATTGTGCTGGTTTTCAAACTACAAAACATCCCCTTTATCAGGCTTTATACCACCTCTCCTTCACCTCTAACACCAATTCCTTGTCATAAATAGCTCAAAAATAAAGAATAAGTTGTCTTATTCTATTATCTCTTGAGTACAAAGTTGATTCTGTGATATTAAACTAAATCTCTGTGAAACTACTTACATTTCGGTCTTAGTCAACAAATACCCCTAGGTTCTTAGATAAAATCCTTTCAAATTAAAGAAATTTACATTTAGGGAAATACAAACTAGGCTTTGAGTTCAAGGTACTATCCATGAGATCTCAGCATTCTTATCAGAGCTCACTTACTACTAGGGAAGTAAGCTTGTGTATGTAGGATATTAGTTGACATTGATATTTTGTTTCTTCTATATCTCATTTTCTGTCTTCCTTTCTGAGCTATGTGAATGGTGGGTTTTGAGGGAAAGAGGGAGGAAAGTATGTTCATTAAGTAATTTTTAACCACAGTATCAGATACTATTTCTTAAATTTAAAAAAAAAGTAAATTTAAATTAAACAACCGCATTAGTTACAAATTTTAAGTAGAATTTGGACATCAGTATAATGTATGGACACCAGAATGGTAAAGATTAAATGAAAATTGGAATTTAAAATATAAGAATTTTTTTATTATTGGTACAAACAATTTTTTGTCATTGTGAGGGCTCCATTGTTCTGCTCCAGGTGAACTTTTTCAGATACAGAGATAAAAAGACAAAGAAGATTCACAAATGGTGAAGTATATTTGCAATTGTCTTTCTGTCTCTCTCCCTCTCTATCTCTCCGCAACCTCAGTCTCTCTCAAATAAAATAAGAGAGGGAGGAAAAAATAGCCACCAGGAGTGATGGATTTAAAATACTGGCATAGAACCCCAGGGGTAAGCCTGATGGCAATTTAAAACAAAAGGAGAAAAGTAAAGAGACAGAGGAGAGAGGGAAAACAACAACTGCACTGTAGAATGGAGACCAGTTGCATGCATGACAAAGCAGGCACCATTTCAAGCAAGCTATCATGACAACCCAACACATTGGTAAAGATAGCACGCTCCCTTGATGCACTGGAAAATAATTTTTAAATTAATGAGCAATATGTAGACTTTTGGTTTAGCATCTTATACAACAAATTGATCTTTGACAATATCCTGAAGGGATATGAGATGTTCTGTGTGCACACACAAGGGGTTATAACTGCAGCACCAGTTAACTTCCACTAATAAGAGTATGAGGTGACCCATCGTAGAATTAAACCTTGTACATATCATATTATCTTCTATAATTTTCTAAAATAGATGAATTACATCTATGATGAAGGTCCCTTGAAGCAAACAGCCCTTTTCACAATAATCACAGGAAGAGTAATGATAGCTCCTTTGCAGTTAGTTTCACCTTTAATGTGCTGATCACTGACTTTGATGTGGTCCAAATTAGAGTAAGTTCCATCTGGGACTTAATGAAACTTTCATCAGTGATACACTATGCTTATCTTTTAGGTTATCAAATTTTTAACCTTCCACTGAATTTACATTAAATTAAAGTGCACTTAGAATTTACGTTGCTCCTCTAGTCACATACTCAAAAGAATGTCTATCCATCACATTTTTCATCTCTTGCTAATTATAGCTTATATATAGATGCTGTACTTTTTTTACATTATAGCTGGCTCACTTTGTATTTCAAATTTTTCTTGTTCTCAAAGAACTAATTTATGATGATTTACAATACTTACCACTGTCTCATCTCTTTTAGTTTTCAGCTATCTCAACTTTGCCTCAACTCCCTTACTAGACATTGAAACATTCTTATTATTTTTATATTGGGATTAATAACACTCTTTAAACTTGAAACTAAACAAAATCACAGACAGCATTTAAGTATATAAAAATGACAATGGCTGAGAATAGGTCAACCATTTCTACCAAGTTTCATACCTGTTGGGTTAAAATGGTAGGTTCTACCATTTGGTAGGCTTTACCAAACAGTCCTGTTTAAAGTCAAGGTATGTCCCTTGGGACATACCTCAGATAGAGTTCCTAGCTTCTTCCCATACAAAGACCCTAATTCCATCTGTTCTATTCCTAATTTTGGTTTCCTGTTCATTAAACAATTTTTCCTGCTTTATATCCTGCCTTTTAGTCACCAACTTGCAGATGCTACTATGATTCCATCCTGACTTCCCTGGCCAGACAACCTCACCAGTGTGTCCTAGAACCTCACCTCTCCAGAGCACTGCCACACTAGGGAAAGATAGAAACAGGCTAGGGGTATGGCTCGATCTGTCAAAGCCCATGTCCAGTGGAGAAGCAACTACAGAAGCCGGACTATGCACCTTCTGCACTACCAAAAGAAATTTGGTCCATACTCCCAGAGAGGGATAAAGAATAGGGAAGCTTCCAATGGAGGGGATGAGACACTGGACTCTGGTGGTGGGAACTGTGTGAAATTGTACCCTTGTTATTTTAAAATCTTATTAAGCATTATTAAATCACTAATATTTTTGATTGCAAAAAGACATCATAAAAAGAAAAAATGAAGGCAACAATGAGGTATCACCTCAACCCTGTGAAAATGACCTCCATCAACAATGACAGAAACAAGTATTGGAAATGATATATAGAAAAAAAAAAAAAGCACACTTTTACACTGTTAATGGAAATGTAAATAGATCCCAGCTCCCATAGGAAACAGCTTGAGGATTCCTCAGAATGCTTCAAGTAATAATAATAATAATAAACCTAACAACAATTCATCTCCTACATATGCATCCAAAGAATACAAAAAAAATTATCTGAAGAGATATGTGCACAACGTTCATCACAGTACTACATGAAGTATTCAAATATGGAAATATTTGAATATTTAATATGGAAATAACCTTAACACCCACTGACAGAAGAGCAGTTGAGGAAGCTGTGGTATATAAATACAATGGGAGGAGCCTGGGGGGTGGCACACTCAGTTAAGTACACACATCACAGTTTTCAAAAACTCAGGTTTGAGCCTGTACTCCCCACCTACAGGAGGAAGCTTCATGAGGGATGAAGCAGGTCTTCAGGTGTCTTTCTCTCTCCCTTTCAGTCTCCCCCTCCTCTTTCAATTCCTCCTTGTTCTGTCAAGTAAGAATAAAATAAAAAGAAAAAATGCCAAAAGCAACCACCAGGAGTAGTGGAATCATAGTGCCAGCACTGAGCACCAGTGATAACCCTGGATGCAATAAAAAGAGGAGGAGGAGGAAGAGGAGAAGGGGAGGGAGAAAGACAAGATGAAAGAAAGAAAGAGAGAAGTTCCTGGAAGATAGTGGACTGAGAAGCTGCTAGTGGCTTGAGCTCTGACCACATCTCCTGGAAACGGTAGGATTTTCTGCCTTTAGTAGGCCAGTCAATAAGGGGTCCTAGCGGTGATACCAAGGAGGTGACTATAACTTAATTTGGGTTAAGAATTAGAGTAGGTTGTGATCAGCAGATGCAATATTATTTGATATGGATTGGGAGAGGCATACGGGAAAGTGGGCCCTATCCAATGGTTCCAGGACTGGGGGAAGTAGAGGCTCTATAGTGGAGATGTGAGGTTCCTGCTGTCTTAGAGGTCAAAAATACAATCGATACTTAATGTTATCATCACATTATTTGGTAATTGGGTTAACTTTGAAACCTAACCAACACAACGATAGCCACCTCAACATACTTCACTTCAGACTGTGTCCAGAGACTTCACGTGTGGAATGACAACCCTTCAGCTTCATTACTCGGGTGAGACCTTTCCTTTCATAGTATACTCGAATTCCATCTTAGGTGGTTCACTTTCTAACAAAGTCCCAAAACCTAGTTATACACCAGTTTCTGTGAGAGAGAGCATATGTTCACACGTATCCATAAACTACTGCAAAATATATACCTGAAAGCAGAAGTACACTAGAGTTTGCAGTGAGTATACCCCTAACACTTCCTCTCCACTATTCCAAGCTTTGGGTCCATGATTGCTCAACAACTTGTTTGGCTTCGTATGTTAACTCTTTTCAGTCACCAGGTTCCAGATGTCATCAGGATGCCGGCCAGGCTTCCCTAGACTGAAGACACCACCAATGTGTCCTGGAGCTCCGCTTCCCCAGAGACCCACCCTACTAGGGAAAGAGAGAGGCAGACTGGGAGTATGGACCAACCACTCAATGCCCATGTTCAGCGGGGAAGCAATTACAGAAGCCAGACCTTCTACCTTCTACAACCCTCAATGACCCTGGGTCCATGCTCCCAGAGGGATTAGAGAATGGGAAAGCTATCAGGGGAGGGGGTGGGATATGGAGAATGGGTGGTGGGAATTGTGTGGAATTGTACCCCTGCTACCCTATGGTTTTGTTAACTAATACTTTCTTAAATTAAAAAAAATTAGAGTAGGAAAAAAGGGGAAAATTTTTTTTTTCCTTTTAATTTTTAAGCATACCTCCTCCCCTTTCCCCCTCCCTGATAACCAGTCCCTGGGGACCAGATCCTAGCACTCTCCCCAGCTAGGAGCTTCTTTCTTTACCAAATTTTTGTCCCACCAGGGAGTATCATTCATTCTGAAACTTCTGGCCTTTTTCTTTCTAAGTAGCCACCCTCCCACCTCACCCCGCATAGCTAATTAAATAATTAAAAATAAATTAATTAAAAAAAAACCTTTTCCTTTCACTGCTCTTTTATGACTGTTCTTTTTCTTATCTTTTTCTTTTCTCTCTCTCTCTATCTCTCTTTTTTCTTTTTCTCATTCTTCTCAACCTTTCTTCCTTAATCCTACAGCTTCCAAAGACAAAGCCCTCAACCCCCACACCACCAAACAGTGTGCTTTTTTGAATTCACTGATACACATTTGGGAATTATTTGGGGGAAGAATTCTGACTCCGTGTGGACTCTCACTAGAGTGTCTCTGCTCAACATCCCCTCCTTTAGCCACCCCTAGAATATACAGTGGATGGTAGATTTGCATAACTGTCTATTTCACCTATCCTTGTCTAGTCCTGAGGATTTTTTTTTCACATTCTTAACAATCAGCTGCCTCTGATCACAAGGTTTGAGGTAATCTCGGACAGGGTTTTTATTTTATTTTTTTTACCCTGTTCTATTTTACTATTAATATTATATATAGGCATGTATCTTCCCCCCTTTAGGTTGATCAGAATTAACTCTTAGCATATATTTCAGTGCTAGGTTAATGGGCATCTTATCTATTGTGGGAGGAACTTGTGTCCTTAATCCTACCTCCTCTACAGAATCTCCCTCCCCCTCCTAGCTAATCAAAAAAATTAAATTAAATTAAAAATAAAGTAAAAAAAAAACCTTTCCTTTCACTGCTCTTTAATTACAGCTCTTTTTCTTATCTTTTCCCTTATCTCTCTCTTGTCTCTTCTTTCTTTTTCTTTTTTTTTTATCTTGTCATACACTTCTTCCTTCTTTGCCTTTCTGAATTTGTGAATTATTTTGGAGAAGAAATATGACTCAGAGTGGACTCTATGTGTATATCTCTGCTCTAGTTCCCTTTCGCCTCTTGTTACCCCTAGAATATACAGTGGATAGTAGATTTGGATAACTGTCTATTCTTGCTATCCCTTCATTCTTTTCTCTTTCTTATTCACTGGGATTTGGTTATTATTTTTTCAAAGACTGGAGAAATTGGCTAACTGGTAACGATTAAACTGCTTCAATACTTGCTTCAGTTGCTACTGTAATTCCTGAAGTTGGTGAGTGCAATTGTCATAAAGGTATTTAGCACATTGTTGCTTGTACTCAGGACACATCAACTGAGGAACAACAGAGCATAAAAAAAAGAAACACATAAATCAAAAAAATGGGTAGATCAAGAACAAATAAAACTGCTACTCCAATGAATGAAGACAAGAGCTCGGAAGAAACTACAAATCAGTCAGAAGTAACCATAGATAAGAAAAGTATGCAAACAATAATAAACTTATTAATCACAGAAATGAAAACAACATTGGAGGAAAGGAATGGCAGTATTAGGGAAACAACAGTTGAGACCCCCAAAGAAAATACTGATTATCTTGAGGCAATTAGAGAACTGAAAGCTGAAATAGCTGTAATGAATAAAGAAGCTGAGGCAAGGGAAAGCAGATTAACAGAAGCAGAAAACAGAATTAGTCAGACAGAGGATGAGTTAGAGAAAACTAAGAAAGAGGGAAAAGAGCTTAAAAAGAGATTGAGAGACACTGAAAACAACAACAGAGACATATGGGATGATCTAAAAAGAAGTAACATTCGTATCATTGACTGCCAGAGGAAGAAAGAGAGGAAGGGGAAGCAAACATTCTAGAGGAAATAATAGAAGAAAACTTCCCAGACCTGAATAACAGAAAGGACATCAAGATTCAAGGGGCCCAGGGAGTACCAAACAGAATCAACCCAGAACTGAAGACACCAAGACACATCATAGTCACAGTGAGAAGAAGTAAGGATAAAGAAAGGATCCTAAAGGCTGCAAGAGAGAAACAAAAAGTCACATACAAGGGAAAACCCATAAGATTATCTGCAGACTTCTCCGCTCAAACCCTAAAAGCCAGAAGGGAGTGGCAAGAATCTATCGAGCCCTGAATGAAAAAGGGTTTCAACCAAGGATAATATATCCTGCTAGACTTTCATTCAAGCTAGATGGAGGGATCAAAACCTTCTTAGACAAACAACAGTTAAAGGAGGCAACCATCAACAAGCCAGCCCTGAAAGAGGTACTAAAAGACCTCTTATAAACAAGAACATCACTATAATACTTGCAATATCTCAGAGCAAACAAAATTTTTTTGAACAATGGCCCTACAATAAATTAAATCCATAATATCAATAAACGTCAATGGCTTAAACTCACCCATCAAAATGCGCAGAGTGGGGGGATGGATCAGAAAACATAACCCAACCATATGCTGCTTGCAAGAATCCCATCTGTCACAACAAGATAAACACAGACTTAAAGTGAAAGGATGGAAAACTATCATACAGGCTAACGGACCACAAAAAAGGGCAGGAACAGCTATTCTCATCTCAGACACGATAGATTTTAAATTAAATAAAGTAATAAAAGATAAGCAAGGACATTACATAATGATTAGAGGATCAATCAGCGAAAAAGACTTAACAATTATTAACATCTATGCACCCAATGAGGGACCATCTAAATACGTCAAGCACCTACTGAAAGAATTTCAAAAATACATCAATAGTAATACAATAATAGTGGGAGACTTCAATTCCCCACTCTCACACTTAGACAGATCAACAAAGCAGAGAACCAATAAAGATATAAGAGAACTGAATGAAGAGATTGACAGACTAGACCTCTTGGACATTTTCAGAGTCCTTCACGCAAAAAAACTGGAATACACCTTCTTTTCAAATCCACATAACACATACTCAAGGATAGACCACATGTTAGACCACAAAGACAGCATCAATAAATTCAAGAGCATTGAAATCATCCCAAGAATCTTCTCAGACCACAGTGGAGTAAAACTAACATTTAACAACAAACAGAAAATTATTAAAAGTCACAGAATTTGGAAACTAAACAACATACTCCTTAAGAACCACTGGGTCAGAGACTCACTCAAGCAGGAAATTCAAATGTTCCTGGAAACAAATGAAAATGAAGACACAATGTATCAAAATATTTGGGACACAGCTAAAACAGTACTGAGAGGGAAACTTAGAGCCATACAATCACATATTAAACACCAAGAAGAAGCTCAAATGAATGATCTTACTGCACACCTCAAGGACTTAGAGGAAGAGGAACAAAGGAACCCTAAAGCAACCAGAAGGACAGAAATCACTAAAGTTAGAGCAGAAATAAACAACATTGAAAATAAAAGAACCATACAAAAGATCAATGAAGCCAAATGTTGGTTCTTTGAAAGATTAAACAAAATTGACAACCCCCTAGCCAGACTCACCAAACAAAAAAGAGAGAAGACTCAAATTAATAGAATTATAAGTGATGGAGGAGATATCACAACTGACACCACAGAAATCCAGAGAATCCTGTGAAACTTCTATAAAGAACTATATACCACCAAGCTAGAGAATCTGGAAGAAATGGAACAATTCCTAGAAGCATATGCCCTTCCAAAACTGAACCAAGAAGAACTACAAAATCTAAATGCACCAATCAGAGACAATGAAATTGAAACCGTTATTAAAAATCTCCCCAACAACAAAAGTCTTGGACCAGATGGCTTCACAAATGAATTCTACAAAACTTTCAGGAAACAGCTAGTACCCATACTTCTTCGCTTTTCCATAAGATTGAAGAAACAGGAACACTCCCTTCCACCTTCTATGAAGCCAACATCACCCTGAAACCAAAAACTGATAGGGACAGAACAAAAAAGGAAAACTACAGACCAATATCTCTGATGAACATAGATGCCAAAATATTAAACAAGATCTTGGCCAGCCAGATACAGTAACATATCAAAAAGATTGTTCATCATCACCAAGTGGGATTCATCCCAGGAATGCAAGGCTGGTTCAACATCCGTAAGTCAATCAATGTCATTCACCACATCAATAAAAGCAAAGCCAAAAACCACATGATTATCTCAATAGATGCAGAGAAAGCCTTTGACAAAATCCAACACCCATTCATGCTCAAAAGTCTACAAAAAATGGGAATAGATAGGAAATTCCTCAAGAAAGTGGAGTGTATATATAGCAAACCCACAGCCAACATACTCAATGGACAGAAGCTGAAAGTATTCCTACTCAGATCGGGGACTAGACAGGGCTGTCCACTGTCACCGTTACTCTTCAACATAGAATTGGAAGTTCTTGTCATAGCAATCAGGAAAGAGAAAGAAATCAAAGGAATACAGATTGGAAGGGAAGAAGTCAAGCTCTCACTATTTGCAGATGATATGATAGTATATATAGAAAAACCTAAATAATCCAGCAGAAAATTACTGGAAGTTGTTAGGCAATATAGCAAGGTAACAGGCTACAAAATCAATGTACAAAAATCAGTGGCATTTCTTTATGCAAACACTAAATCTGAAGAAGAAGACATCCAGAAATCACTCCCATTTACTGTTTCAGCAAAATCCATCAAATAGCTAGGAATAAAGTTGACCAAAGAAGGAAAGACCTGTATGCTGAAAACTATGAGTCGCTACTCAAGGAAATAGAAACTGATACCAAGAAATGGAAAGATATCCCATGCTCATGGATTGGAAGAATAAATATCATCAAAATGAATATTCTCCCCAGAGCCATATACAAATTTAATGCAATACCCATCAAAGTTCCACCAAGCTTCTTTAAGAGAATAGAACAAACACTACAATCATTTATCTGGAACCTGAAAACACCTAGAATTGCAAATCCATCTTGAGGAAAAGAAACAGAAATGGAGCCATCACACTCCCAGACCTTAAACTATATTATAAAGACATAATCATCAAAACAGCAGGATACTGGAACAAAAATAGGCACACAGACCAGTGGAACAGAACTGAAAGCCCAGAAATAAATCCCCACAACTATGGACATCTAATCTTTGATAAGGGGGCCCAAAGGATTAAACGGAAAAAGTAGGCTCTCTTCAATAAATGGTGCTGGGAAAACTGGGTTGTAACATGCAGAAGAATGAAATTGAACCACTTTATCTCACCAGAAACAAAAATCAACTCCAAATGGATCAAAGACCTAGATGTCAGACCAGAAACAATCAAATACTTGGAGGAAAACATTGGTAAAACAGTTTCCCACCTACACCTCAAGGACATCTTTGATGAATCAAACCCAATTACAAGGAAGACTAAAGCAGAAACAAACCAAGGGGACTACATCAAATTGAAAAGCTTCTGCACATCCAAAGAAACTATTAAACAAACAGAGAGACCCCTCACAGAATGGGAGAAGATCTTCACATGCCATACATCAGACAAGAAACTAATCACCAAAATGTATAAAGAGCTCAGCAAACTTAGCACCAAAAAAGCAAATGACCCCATTCAAAAATGGGCAGAGGATATGAACAAACCATTCACTACAGAGTTGATCCAAAAGGCTAACAAACAGATGAAAAACTGCTCTAGGTCACTGATTGTCAGAGAAATGCAAATTAAGACAACACTAAAACACCACCTCACTCCTGTAAGAATGGCATACATCAAAAAGGACAGCAGCAACAAATTCTGGAGAGGTTGTGGGGACAGAGGAACCCTTTTACATTGCTGGTGGGAATGTAAATTGGTCCAGCCTCTGTGGAGGGCAGTCTGGAAAACTCTCAGAAGGCTAGACATGGACCTTCCATATGATCCAGTAATTCCTCTCCTGGGGTTGTACCCGAAGGACTCCATAACACCCAACCAAAAAGAGGGGTGTACTCCTATGTTCATAGCAGCACAATTCATAATAGCTAAAACCTGGAAGCAACCCAGGTGCCCAACAACAGATGAGTGGCTGAGAAAGCTGTGGTATATATACACAATGGAATACTATGCAGCTATCAAGAACAATGAACCCACCTTCTCTGACCCAACTTGGACAGAGCTAGACGGAATTATGTTAAGTGAGCTAAGTCAGAAAGATAAAGATGAGTATGGGATGATCCCACTCCTCAACAGAAGTTGATTAAAAAGATCTTAAAGGGAAACTAAAATCAGGACCTGACCAAATTGTAAGTAGGGCACCAAAGTAAAAACCCTGTGGTGAGGGGTAGACATGTAGCTTCCTGGGCCAGTGGGGGGTGGGAGTGGGTGGGAGGGATGGGTCACAGTCTTTTGGTGGTGGGAATGGTGTTTATGTACACTCCTAGCAAAATGTAGACATATAAATCACTAGTTAATTTATATGAGAGGGGGAAAATCAATTGTATGTCTCAGTTTTTCAAAACACAAATTGAATCTTTTTAATATATAGGCTGTGTATTTGATATGCGGACTCTCTCAAAAGCCTAGACCAAGTAGATCAGAAGCATCCAATAGCACAGCTATATACAAGATACTGGGTACTGTACAGCAAACCCTAACAAAGGACTTTTCATAGTTAACCCAATTACCAAATAATGTGATGATAACATTAACTATAGATTGTCTTTTTGAACCCTAAGACAGCAGGAACCTCACATCTCCACTATAGAGCCCCTACTTTCTCCAGTCCTTGAACCCTTGGATAGGGCCCACTTTCCCGTATGCCTCTCCCAATCCATACCAAATAATATTGCATCTGCCGATTACAACCTTTTTTTTTTCTTATTTTTATTTATTTATTTATTTATTTTTTATTTAAGAAAAGATTAATTAACAAAACCATAGGGTAGGAGGGGTACAATTCCACCCATTTCCCACCCCCTCCCCTGATAGCTTTCCCATTCTCTATTCCTCTGGGAGCATGGACCCAGGGTCATTGTGGGTTGCAGAAGGTAGAAGGTCTGGCTTCTGTAATTGCTTCCCCACTGAACATGGGCATTGACTGGTCAGTCCATACTCCCAGTCTGCCTCTCTCTTTCCCTAGAATGGTGGGTCTCTGGGGAAGCAGAGCTCCAGGACACATTGGTGGTGTCTTCAGTCTAGGGAAGCCTGGCCGGCATCCTGATGACATCTGGAACCTGGTAACTGAAAAGAGAGTTAACATACCAAGCCAAACAAGTTGTTGAGCAATCATGGACCCAAAGCTTGGAATAGTGGAGATGAAATGTTAGGGGGGTACTCACTACAAACTCTTGTGCACTTCTGTTTTCAGGCATATATTTTGCAGTAGTTTACAGATACGTGTGAACATATGCTCTCTCTCACAGAAACTGGTGTATATCTAGGTTTTGGAACTCTGTTAGAAAGTGAACCACCTGAGATGAAATTAGAGTATACTATGAAAGGAAAGGTCTCACCCGAGTAATGAAGTTGAAGGGTTGTCATTCCACATGTGAAGTCTCTGAACACAGTCTGAAGTGAAGCATGTTGAGGTGGCAATCGTTGTGTTGGTTAGGTTGTGATCAGCAGACGCAATATTATTTGATATGGATTGGGAGAGGCATACGAGAAAGTGGGCCCTATCCAAGGGTTCCAGGACTGGGGGAAGTAGAGGCTCTATAGTGGAGATGTGAGGTTCCTGCTGTCTTAGGGTTCAAAAAGACAATCTATAGTTAATATTATCATCACATTATTTGGTAATTGGGTTAACTTTGAAAAGTCCTTTTGTTAGGGTTTGCTGTACAGTACCCAGTATCTTATAAATAGCTGTGCTATTGGTTGCTTCTGTGCTGATCACAACCTAACCAACGCAACGATTGCCTCCTCAGCATGCTTCACTTCAGACTGTGTCCAGAGACTTCACGTGTGGAATGACAACCCTTCAGCTTCATTACTCGGGTGAGACCTTTCCTTTCATAGTATACTCTAATTCCATCTCAGGTGGTTCACTTTCTAACAAAGTCCCAAAACCTAGATATGCACCAGTTTCTGTGAGAGAGAGCATATGTTCACACGTATCCGTAAACTACTGCAAAATATATACCTGAAAGCAGAAGTACACTAGAGTTTGCAGTGAGTACCCCCCTAACATTTCATCTCCACTATTCCAAGCTTTGGGTCCATGATTGCTCAACAATTTGTTTGGCTTCGTATGTTAACTCTCTTTTCAATCACCAGGTTCCAGATGCCATCAGGATGCTGGCCAGGCTTCCCTGGATTTAAGACCCCACCAATGTGTCCTGGAGCAGCTTCCCCAGAGACCCACCCTACTAGGGAAAGAGAGAGGCAGACTGGCAGTATGGACCGACCAGTCAATGCCCATGTTCAGCAGGGAAGCAATTACAGAAGCCAGACCTTCTACCTTCTGCAACCCACAGTGACCCTGGGTCCATGCTCCCAGAGGCATAGAGGATGGGAAAGCTGTCAGGGGAGCGGGTGGGATATGGAGATTGGGTTTTGGGAATTGTGTGGAATTGTACCCCTCCTACCCTATGGTTTTGTTAATTAATCCTTTCTTAAATTAAATAAAAATGTTAAAAAAAAGAAAGAAAGGAAGGAAGGAAGGAAGAGAAATAAACATAATAGAATATTACTCAGCAGTGAAAATAAAATATAAATTTTGTTATAGGTGCATATAACTCAAGGGAGTCATGTTTAATGAAATAACTCCAAAGAAAAAATTATTGGAAGTGTTCACTCATTATTTTTTACTCATATGATTTAAAAACAAAAACAAGGGAAAATACAATTTATGTTCTAATAAACCGTTGGCTCTTGCTTGCAGACTTTCAGCTACTAAGAAGGTGGTAGGTAGTGTGTGGTGGGATAGAGTCGAGGGCAGTGGAAGGAGGGTGATAGCTGGATTGAAGATTTGAGGTAAGTAAAATTGGAAGTAGGTAATGAGGGTATTCAGGTCTAGGTAGAAAATATTTGATTCAGTACTTTATGTCTTTTTTCTTTTGAAGTCTTTTTACTTGTTTTCTGCACTTATTTTGTCACTATAGACTACTGCACAATTTTACTTTAAGTTATAGGGAAGCCCACTATACCTATATATGGAGCCCTGCACCACTAGGAAAAGGTAGAAACAAGCTGGGGGTATGGATCAACCTGTCAATGTCCAGGTTCATTGGAAAAGCAATTACAGAAGCCGGACCTTCCACTTTCTGCACTCCATAATGATCCTGGGTCCATGCTTCCAGAGGGATAAAGAATAGGGAAGGTTCCAATGGAGGGGATGGGATATGGAACTCTGGTGGTGGGAACTGTGTGGAATTGTAGCCCTGTTATCTTACAATCTTGTCAATAATTATTAAATCTCTAATGAAAAAAAATAAAAAGAAGGCAAGATTTAGTAACAAATATTTTGAGGGAATATGAAATTCTATTTATGAGTATAACATAGTCCCATAAACTGCCATTTCCACAATAAAAGGGGAAAGTAGGAATACATATCTCTTGGACTTTTAAAAGGCAAACTCAGCAATGCTATTAAGTTACTAACTTAGTAATGCTGTTTTTCTGGATCAGAAATCTCAGTTTGAAGTACGAGCAAATATTGTTAAGTATATACCTAGAAGCATTAAGTTATTTAGTTTAAAAGAGACAACTGCATCCCAGGAGCCCTCTTTGTATCTTGGTTTTATGTCTATTAACTTTGAGAGAGACCAGATCACTGGTTAGTCATGCGTGGTGCCAATGACAGAATCCAGGGCCCGTGCCTCTCATGAACCTCACATGTCATGTATCACGTATCTCGTGCACCAGTTCTCACATAAGGAAAATCTTGTCTTCCTGCTCTGAAGACAGAGACAGGCACTGCTTAATGAATACCATGATTCCCTCCAAATGATAGCATTTTCTTCCCTAAAAGTTTAGAGATTTTGATGGGGTAGATATTGCAGTGGTAGTTACAACAGTCTTATATGCCAAAATATCCAGAGGTCCTAAATTCAACCCCTGTTTTAGTCTGTAAATCTCCCTGTTTCAAAATGAATGAATGAATCTCTTAAAAGATTTTTAAAATCATGTTGGCTATCCATAAAACAAATAAAATTGTAGAGATAGGTTACTTAATGTTCTTAAAGTTAGGCAGTGGGTTATTCTATTTTTGTTTCTATATACATGGAGGTGAAAAAAATCACCTAAGGGAATAAAAGCAAGTCCTCTTAGCATTATTAGCATTTAGATGGAACGCATATACTACTCATTCATTTGTAAGCTGCTGAATTATTAAACTCAGATTTAAAGCACATACTTTCAACTTTTTTTCCTTTTTAATTTATTTTATTTTATTTATTTGGGAGCCAGTAGGTGGTTTACCTAGTTAAGTGCTCACATTGCAGTGTACAAGGAAGGTTCATGCCTCCGGTCCCCATTGGCGGGGGGTAAATCTTGATGAGTGGTGAAGCAAGGCTTCAGGTGTCTCTCTGTCTCTCCCTCTATCTCCTCCCTTCCCTCTCAATTTCCTTCTGTCTCTATCCAATAATGAATAAATAGATATTTTTAATTTTTTTATTTGTTATTGGGTAGAGACAGAAATTGAGAAAGGAGGGGAAGATAGAGAGGGAGAGAGGCAGAAAGACACCTGCAGCCCTACTTTAACCACTTATGAAGCTTTCCCCCTGCAGGTGGGGACCAGGGACTTGAACCTGGGTCTTTGCACACTGTCATGTGCAGCTTAACCATGTGTGTCACCACCCGGCCCCTCCAATTTTCTTTCTTCTTTGCATAGCACCTTATACAGGGCACAAGTTATACAGTGGTATATAACTCACAATTTCTGTGATAAAGAGATCACATGATGCTTATAAATCCCACAGAACTAATTTTTGATAGATCCATCATAGTCCTTAAGTATGAAAAAACATGTATCATGATACCTATTCATTCTTAAAACCGTATTTTCCCAAATGAAATTCTGTAATTTTATCTGGAAGGGGAAAAAAATGTGATCTTTGGTATGACTGTTGTTATTCAGGATATCATTGAAATACATCTAACTAGGCACCTACTGTTTAGGGAATTTGCTGTGATTGAGTTCCAGTTCATTACTTGCAGGGCTGCAATGCTATTGTCAAGGCCTCAGAATCAGTGAGATGGCCTAAACCTAGGTCAGAGAGGCTACAATAGCACAAAGGCAATTATGCTGCAAGAAAAATGTTGTCCACTAATCAGCTGGCAATCAATTACTAAGAGAAGAAGATAACCCTCTCCCCACTCAAGCTTTTCAGTATTAATAGTGCCATCGTGTAATTACTTTCGGCTTGGGCAGGTGCATGAAAGGACAGATTCTATAGCACACTGCATCGAAGATTAATGAGTTCTGTCAATTTGCCCAGCAGACATCCGATTCTCCAGCTTTCTGTAGCTACCAGTTTTACACTTGCTGCAGGGCTCCCCCCCCCATGAAAAAAAATTAGCCAGTAATTTAAATATACTCAATAAGTTGATATGTTTAAGGGAAGGGGAAAAATTGTAATGAAGAACTAAAATGATTTTTCATTTGAATATTAACAGACCGAGTGGTTCATAACTGCATTCATAAAGTTATATTTTATTTTAAGTTATCCCAATTTGTGACATCTAGGATTCATAGCCTATACAATGTCACTGAAGTGGGACCATGCAAGTTTAACATCTTTGATAGTCTTTAATCCCTTTGCTGGCCTGGAGGGTTAAAAGGGAAAAGTTATGTGAGTTCCAGTAAAAAATATAACTGTTGTTTTAAAACAGCATGAAGTACAAATGCATTGACTAAGGAGGAGACATCTAGCCCACTAATTTTCTGGGTTAAATCCAGTGAGATGTATCCCACCCATTCCCACCCACACAACAGAAAAATGCAGCACTGAGCTAGAAAGCCCCACCACCCAGACCTCTATACATTTCTGTCAGAACAGGAATTGCCTATAAACTGAAATGAATATCAGGAAATTTTCTCTTGCTCTAAATTGATATTTTATAACCCAACTGCTGTAAAATCTCATAATGTTTAAATACACAAGGTCAATGTACGAAATGGCTATTTTATGATGCTACCAAAAGCCTCCAATTTGTTTCTCATGAGGACCTAAGTCTTCCTAAGTTCATGGCTCTCCCTTAGTTGCTCTGTCGATGAGTGTCTGTAGAAAAGAAGGGGAAAAAAATCTCATGAGTGGTATTTGTTCCTTTATTTTCCTGTCTTCACGCAATGTTACAACCACCCATTCATGATGTTTGTTCTGCACAAAGGCTATTGAATATTAGAGGTTTTTCTAATTAAATCTTTGTATTAATTTTCTTCTTATGTAATGCTATCAATAATTTACAGTAAAAGGGGGAGAAAAGAAAAACAAAGAAGAGAATAAAGAGGAAAATGTCATCCCAGTTGACTTTTTACATAATTAGATTTAAGCCTACCCAAATGCCACAGCTATGTTTTTCATTGACTCATGCTAATTGGCTAATTCTGTTTAAATGGTTCTTTTCTAGGAAAGAGACATTAGATTGGGAAATATTTTTGATCCCGAGAAACTATTTCCAAGAACATAGCAAAATCTCATGCATAGAATGACACTAATCTTTAAAGTTGGGAATATTTTGAAATACACCTCAAGCACAGACACTTCATTAAATAACTACTTTATCAAAGCCATGACCTCTTACGAGGCAACAAGAATTAATATCACCTCAACCTCACTATAAAAAGGTCATAATTGTTTGAACTTCCCTCCCTAAAGGACTTGCAAAAGAGTTTATTCTTCCCAAGTATCTATTGTCTGCTAATGAGCTCATTGGCAAACATTTCACATGGGTGATGTTTAAGATTATCTATCTTAGAACAGAGAACTGTTCTACTAGTTTCTGATAAATGTAAGTTGTAGACCTCAGAAACTACCATCTAAAATCTCTGTGTACATTTTGTCATAGTGTTGGTATGCTTCTAAATTCTGCTTCTAAGACCCTTTCTGTTTCATTGGTTCAATCCCCCCTGCTTAACACTGTATTCTATTTACATAACCACTGTTAACTAAGTGCCGCCCTGCCTCCAGGGCATTGGTTTAATCCCCACTGGTTCACCATATCTTTTTGCTGAGCACCCTCTTGTAGTCACCCTGATTTCCACCAGTCTCTTCGCTCTACCCTCTCTACATCACATCCTGTTCCACCCTACTTGGCGGGTGTATATACAGCTGCTTTTCTGTTTTAACACACTGGGATTGCCTTTCAGTTCCGAGAGTTCCAGAGTCTATCTCCTGTGACGCTAGCTTGGCAGGAGTTCCTGATCCTTCTCCCACGCAGCAGCCTAGGTTGGCTCCAATTGAGTTCTCTCCAACCCAGAGAGCACTTGCTCAGGAAGAATCACCCTCAGGCTCTACCGGCATCATAGAAAGAATCTAGAAAAAAAGAGGAGGCTTATGCAGCTATTAAGAACAATTAACCCACCTTCTTGGAGCCATTGTGGATGGAACTAGAAGAAATTATGTTAAGTGAGCTAAACCAGAAAGATAAAGATGAGTATGGAATGATCCCACTCATCACCAGAAGTTGAGAAAGAAGAACAGAAAGGGAAACTAAAAGCAGGGTTTTACTAAATCTGGAGTGGGACACCAAAGTAAAAGCCCTGGGGTGAGGGTGAGGGTGGATATTCAGCTTCCTGGGGCAGCAGGGGTTGGGGTGGGAGGGTGGCATGGGACACAGTCTTTTGGTGGTGGGAATGGTGTTTATGTACACTCCTATTAATTTGTAGTCATATAAATCACTATTTAATATGAGAGGGGTTAAAATGATTGTATCACACTTTTTAAAGCACAGACTGAGTCTTTTTAATACATAGGCTGAGTCTTTGATATGTTGACTGTCTCAAAATCCTAGACCAGGGAGAACAGAAGCAACCAGTACCACAGCTATATACAAATAATGTCAAAGGACATAAATTATGGTGATGTTGGGTATTATACAGCAAATCCTAAAAATGGGATTTTTCAAACTTAACCTAATCACCAAATAATGTGACTATAATAATAACTATCTACTGTCTTCTTGAACCCTAAGGCAGCAAGAACCCCACATTTCCACTATAAAGCCTATATTTCCCTCAGTCCTGGAACCTTAGGTTGGGGCGCACTTTCCTGCATGCTTCTCTCAATTAATACCAAATGTCATTGCATCCGCCAATCCCAACCTAATCAATGCAACGAGTACTACCTCAGGATGCTTCATTTCAAATGTGTCCAGAGACTTCAGGTGTGGAATGACAACCTTTCAACTTCATTAACTCTGGTGAGACCTTTCCTTTCATAGGATTCTCTAATTCCATTACAGGGGATTCACTTCCTAACAAAGTCCCAAAACCTAGATATAGACCAGGTCCCGTGAGATAGAGCATATGTTCACACATATCCATAAACTAGGACAAAATATATAAAATAAAGCAAAAGTACACAACAGTCTGCAGTGAGTCAGTATAAAGTTCCTAATGAAATAGTATCTAATTAGACTTAGATACCCTCCTCACCTACTTCCTATTATAGTTCTCTCACTCACTCTAAAGCTAACCTTAGCAAAGCAAGGACTGGCAAAAGATGAATAAGGGCAAGAGACTGGCATACTTTAAGGATGACTCTTTAGTTACTATCAGGCCACCCCATTAGCTGGGGCCCCAGTTGGGGAGTCCTGAGATTCCCAAACAGACATGATGGGCCTAGACCTCAAATAAATCCCTATTTCCATTGTTACAGGTCATATCTATCAGGAACAACAAAAAAGACCCTTTTGTGGGTCCCCCATAGGACCTTGTCCTCAGCTTGGATCAGCAATGGTAGAGACTGTTCCATCCTCAGAAGGGAGGCTGGACAACATACTCTATGCTACACCTAAAGAAGATGGGTCCTAATATTAGGGCATTTTGGAAGGTTCCTACTCATGACCACAGAATGTGAGCTCAAATCTATAGGGATGCAGAGGTCACATAGGCTCCTAAGCTGAATATGGGCCCCAGACCAAATCAAATCGATAGGGTTTACAGTCAATAATATTTATACCCTTTCCCCATATTAGGGAGCTACTTTCTTCCCTGATCCAGCTTTCTGGTCCTTTTCCCAGCCATAACATCATCTCCCCAGATGAGAACTTGGATCCACCTGCATATCATATTTCAGGCTTAGGGGAAGAAAAGAAAAACTAGTATAGCTACAGGCCCTTTGAAATATAACTAAAATATGCCTGCTAGCTATCCACAAAATGGAGGACCTCCACAACACTTCATCTGCACTATTCCTGCCTTTGTGTCCATTGATTATTCAACAATTTGTTTGGCTTTGTATGTTAACTCTCTTTTCAGCCATCAGGTTCCAGATGCTAGCGTGATGCCGACCAGACTTCCCTGGACAGATGAACCTACCAGTGTGTCCTGGAGCTCAGATTTCCCAGAGCCCCACCCTATTAGGGAAAGAGAGGGCCAGGCTGGGAGTATGTACCAACCAGTCAAAGCCTATGTTCAGTGGGGAAGCAATTACAGAAGCCAGTCCTACCACCTTCTGCATCCCACAATGACCTTGGGTCCATAATACCAAAGGGATAAAGAATAGGAAAGCTATCAGGGGAGGGGATTGGATGCAGAGGTCTGGTGGTGGGAATTGTGTGGAGTTGTATCCCATTTATTCTATGGTTTTGTTAATGTCTCCTTTTTTAAATAAATAAAAAAAATTTTTTAAAAAGAGGCAAGGAAAATGGGCAAGAACTATTATAATGAGATAATACTAGCATTCTGGCTGAAAAGGAAATAGATGTATTTTTTAATGTCACTGATTCAAGATTCTAATAATTAACTAATTCTTATGCTTTTATGATAATTGTTATTAGACAAAAAGGAAAACGTTATTTTATTAAGGAAGTAGTGATTTTAAAGACAGTTGTCACTTGAGTACAATTTCTCATCTTTCCACAAAAGATGAAAAAAAACCCACTCTAATAGAAATATAAAACACAGATCTAAGTCCCCCCCCACACACACATACACAGAGTGTGCTATCCAAGTGAAGTATGGTGCCTGTCCAAGATCTGTTTATGAAATGTGAGGGAGGGGAGAGAGAAGCAGAGCATCACTCTAAGATATGCAGTGCAAAGAACTGAACTAGGCACTTCACACCACAAGTCCTGTGTTCTGCTGCTGAGCCAGCTCCCCAAACTCAGTGTGATTCTGTAACAAATTCACCAGGAGGGTGTACAATGCATTGAACTCTAAGGTGTCAGGCCCTGCATTTGATCCCTAGCAGTGCATGTGCCAGAGTGAGGCTCTAGGGACTCTTTCTCCTCCTTCTCTTCCTCCTCTTCCTTCTCTTCCTACTCTTCTTTGTCTCTCTCACTGATAAATCATTAAAAACAAACAAAAACCCTTAGAGTACGTAATAAAATATTTTTTACTTAGACCTAGATACCCTGTTTTCCTACTTTCTGTTTCACTTCCCTCAATCACTCTAAATCTAACCCTGTTGGATAAAGTAAGGACTACAAAATCTGGATAAAGGTAAGAGGTTTGTACACTTTAATGATGGCCCTTTTGGTCACTACTAAGCCACTCCATCACCCAGGGCCTTAGTCAGGGAGACCTGGGATTCTACCATAGATATGATGGGCCTAGACCTCGAACAAATCTCTTAAGTCTACCATCACTGGTCATCTCCATCAGGAACAACATGAAAAACCCTCTGTGGGTCTCCTTAACATCAATACAAATTGCCCCACTATCTGAAGGATGGCTAGGTCAACATACTCTGCTACTTGAGGAACACAGGTCCTAAAATGAGTGCTGCTGGGAAATTCTGCAGACACAGTCACATCTGCCATGTTGTCCCCTCGGGCTATTGCTAGTTCCCTCAAGAGTTGGGACATTCTCAGAGCGCCTGTTCCGCCATGTTGTGCTCTCAGGGCATTGTCTATTCCCTGCAATGGTTGCAGTGCTCTGGTTGCTCCTCCCCCTTCCCATTCTCACGAGAGTTATTATCCTACCCTGGAGTGCTGTGGTTACTCCTCCCCCTTCCCATTCTCACAAGAGCTACTCCCATAAAAACCCTTCTTCTTTCGCACCTCTCTCTCTCTTGCTGGCTCTTCACTTTGGTGTTTAGACGCAGGAAAGGCTACTGCGTGAGGCGCCCATTTTTGCTACCTCCACGTAGCCCAACCTGTTTCTCTCTCACTCAACTCTAAGGTGCCAGCGCAAATAAAGATTTCTGTTTCCCCTTCGCTCCAGATCTCCTCTCTCTCTTCTCCGTGGCGCAGCCTGACAGAGTGCAGCCTAGAATGTTTCTAACTATGACCTTGGAATGTCAACTCAGATCTACAGTGATGGAGAGGATACACAGGCTCCTGTGCTAAACACATGGGCCTTAGGTCAGATCGATGGAGTTTACAGTTAACAGTATTTATTTACTTTTCCCGTATTTGGGAGCTACTCTTTTCTGTGATCCAGTTTTCTGGTCCTATTCTCAACTCTGACACCATATTCCCAGACAATACTTTTAAGACCTAAAAAATTCAGCAGAAAGCTACTGGAGAGCATTAGGCAATATAACAAGGTATCAGGCTACAAAATCAATGTACAAAAATCAGTGGCATTTCTTTATGCAAACGCTGAATTGGAAGAAGAGGACATCCTGAAATCACTCCCATTCACAGTCATAACAAAATCAATAAAATATCTAGGAATAAACCTGACCAAAGTAGTGAAAGATTGGTATACTGAAAACTATGAGTCACTATTCAAAGAAATCGAAAATGATACCAAGAAATAGAAAGACATCCCAGGATCATGGATTGGAAGAATAAATGTCATCAAAAGGATTATCTCCCCCAAGCAATATACAAATTTAATGCAAACCCATCAAAGTTCCACCAAGCTTCTTTAAGAGAATAGAACAAAAAATTGCAATCTTTTATCTGGAACCAGAAAACACCTAGAATCGCCAGAACCATCTTGAGGAAAAGAAACAGAAATTGAGGCATCACCCTGCCAGATCTCAAACTATATTATAAGGCCATCATCATCAAAACAGCCTGGTACTGGAACAAAAATAGGCACACAGAACATTGGAACAGAACTGAAAGCCCAGAACTAAACCCCCACACCTATGGACATCTAATTTTTTATAAAGGGGTCAAAAATATTAAATGGAAGAAGGAGGCTCTCTTCAATAAATGGTGCTGGGGGAATTGGGTTGAAACATGCAGAATAATTAAACTGAACCACTTTATCTCACCAGAAACAAGTCAACTCCAAATGGATCAAAGAACTGGGTGGTTTGGTGATGGTTGCCTCCTTTAACTACTGTTTGTCTTAGAAGGTTTTGATGCCTCCATCTAGTTTGAATGAAAGTCTAGGAGGATATATTATCCTTGGTTGAAACCCTTTTTCATTCAGGGCTCGACAGATATTCTGCCATTCTCTTCTAGCTTTTAGACTTTGCGTGGAGAAGTCTGCTGATAATGTTATGGGTTTTCCCCTGTATGGCTTTTTTGTTTTTCTCTTGCAGCCTTTAGGATCCTTTCTTTTTTTATTTATAAAAAGGAAACATTGACAAAACCATAAGATAAGAGGGGTACAGCTTTGCACAATTCCCACCACCAGACCTCCATGTTACAGTAATATTTATACCCCTTTCCCACATTAGGATCCTTTCTTTATCCTTATTTCTTTTCATTATAACTATGATGTGTCTTGGCTTCTTCAGGTCTGGGCTGATTCTGTTTAGACCAGAAACTATCAAATACTTAGAGGAAAACATTGGTGGAACACTTTCCCACCTAAACCTCAAGGACATCTTTGATCATACAAATCCAACTGCAAGGAAGACTAAAACAAAAACAAATCAATGGGACTACATCAAAATGAAGACCCTCTGCACAGCAAAAGAAACCATCACTCAAACAAAGAGACCCCTCACAAAATGGGAGATCTTCACATGCTATACATCAGCCAAGAGACTAATAACAAAAATATACTAAAAAAGCTTAGCAAACTTAGCAACCAAAAAGCAAATGACCCCATCCAAAAACTGGCAGAGGATACGAACATAATATTCACTACAGAAGAGATCCAATATGCTAACAAACACATGAAAAATTGCTCCAGGTCACTGATTGTCAGAGAAATTCAAATAAAGACAATATTGATATACCCTCTCACCCCTGTGAGAATGGCATATATCAAAAAAGAAAGTAGCAACAAATGCTGGAGAGGTGTGGGGACTAGGGAACCCTTCTACACTGCTGGTAGGAATGTAAATTTGTCCAACCTTTGTGAAGAGCAGTCTGGAGAACTTTCACAGGGCTAGACATGGACCTCCCACATGACTCAGTAATTCCTTTCCTAGGGATATACCCCCAAGGACACCGTAACACCCAACCAAAAAGATATGTGTACACCTATGGCTAAGAAAGCTGTGGTATATATACACAATGAAATACTATACAGCTATTAATAACAATGAACCCACCTTTTTTTTTTATTTAAGAGAGGATTAAGTAACAAAACCATAGGGTAGGAGGGGTATAATTCCACACAATTCCCACCACCCAATCTCCATTTCCCACCCTCTCCCCTGATAGCTTTCCCATTCTCTAGCCCTCTGGGAGCATGGACCCAGGGTCATTGTGGGTTGCAGAAGGTAGAAGGTCTGACTTCTGTAATTGCTTCCCTGCTGAACATGGGCATTGACTGGTTGGTCCATACTCCCAGTCTGCCTCTCTCTTTCCCTAGTAGGGTGGGTCTCTGGGGAAGCAGAGCTCCAGGACACATTGGTGGTGTCTTCAGTCTAGGGAAGCCTGGCCGGCATCCTGATGACATCTGGAACCTGGTAACTGAAAAGAGAGTTAACATACCAAGCCAAACAAATTGTTGAGCAATCATGGACCCAAAGCTTGGAATAGTGGAGAGGAAGTGTTAGGGAGGTACTCACTGCAAACTCTAGTGTACTTCTGCTTTCAGGTATATATTTTGCAGTAGTTTACGGATACGTGTGAACTTATGCTCTCTCTCACAGAAACTGGTGTATATCTAGGTTTTGGGACTTTGTTAGAAAGTGAACCACCTGAGATGGAATTAGAGTATACTATGAAAGGAAAGGTCTCACCCGAGTAATGAAGTTGAAGGTTTGTCATTCCACATGTGAAGTCTCTGGACACAGTCTGAAGTGAAGCATGTTGAAGTGGCAATCGTTGCATTGGTTAGGTTGTGGTCGGCGGATGCAATATTATTTGATATGGATTGGGAGAGGCGTATGGGAAAGTGCGCCCTATCCAATGGTTCCAGGACTGGGGGAAGTAGAGGCTCTATAGTGGAGATGTGAGGTTCCTGCTGTCTTAGGGTTCAAAAAGACAATCTATAGTTAATGTTATCATCACATTATTTGGTAATTGGGTTAACTTTGAAAAGTCCTTTTGTTAGGGTTTGCTGTACAGTACCCAGTATCTTGTATATAGCTGTGCTATTGGTTGCTTCTGATCTGCTTGGTCTAGGCTTTTGAGAGAGTCTGCATATCAATTATACAGTCTATGGCCATACCACCCTGAACACGCCCGATCTCATCTGATCTCGGAAGCTAAGCAGGGTCAGGCCTGGTTAGTACTTGGATGGGAGAACCCACCTTTTTTGACCCAGCTTGGATGGAGCTAGAAGGAATTATGTTAAGTGAGATAAATCAGAAAGACAAAGATGAGTATGTGATGATTCCACTCATAAACAGAAGCTGAGGAAGAACATAAAGGGAAACTAAAAGCAGGATCTGAGTCTGGATTGGAGCACCAAAATAAAAATCTCTAGGTGGAGAGTGAGGGTGGATGCTCAGCTTTACTGGCGGGGTGGGGAGCTGTGGAGATGGGATGGGACACAGTCTTTTGGTGGTGGGAATGGTGTTTATTACACTCTTATTAACTTGTAGTCAAATAAATCACTATTTAATTAACATGAGAGGGGAAAATTTGATTGAATGTTGCAAACTTTTTAATACACAGACCATAGATTGAGTCTCTGAAATGTTGACTCTCTTAAAAGTTTAGACCAGGAGAGTAAAAGCAACTTTATAATAAAAAAGGGTGGTGTTACTTTATAAAATACAGATGTAAATAAATAACATCAAAGGACAAATTTTGGTGAAGTCACGTATGATACAACAAATCCTAACAATGGGATTTTCAGTCTACCCAACTGGCAAATAATTCAATTATAGCAATAACTATCTACTGCTTTCTTAAACATGAAGGGAGCAGGAACCTCCCTCTTCCTCTATAAAGCCCAAATTTCACTCAGTCCTGGAACCTCTAGGGTGAGACTCACTTTCCTGCATGATTATCTCAATTCATACCAACTGATAACTGCATTTGCTGATGCCAACCTATTCAATGCAATGAGTATCACCATGGCATGCTTCACTTTGGACTGTGTCCAGAGATGACAGGCATGGAATGTCAACCATTCAGCATCATTACTTGGCCACCAGGCTCCAGATGCTACCATGATGCCTACTGGACTTCCCTGGACAGATGACCCCACCAATGTGTCCTGGAGTTCCACTTCCCCAGAGCCCAGCCCCACTAGGGAAAGAAATAGACGGGCTGGGTGTATGGATCAGCCTGCCAACACCTATGTTCAGCAGGGAAGCAATTACAGAAGCAAGACCTTCCACCTTCTGCACCCCGTAATGATCCTGGGTCCATACTCCCAAAGGGTTAAAAAAAATAGGAAAGCTTTCAGGGTGAGGGGGGAATGGGATGAGGAGTTCTGATGGTGGGACTTGTGTGGATTGTGCCCTTCTTATTCTATGGTCTTCTCAATATCTCCATTTTATAAATAAAAATATTTTATTTACTTATTATTGGGTAGAGATAAAGAGAAACTGTGAGGGGAGTAGGAGATAGGAAGAAAAAGAGACACAGAGACAACCTACAGCCCTGCTTCACCACTCATGAAGCTTTACTCCTGCAGGTGAAGCCAGGGCTGTAACCTGGGTCCTTGCACACTGGTATGTGTGCACTTAACCAGATGTGTCACTGTCTAGGCCCCTGTGTTATTCTTTACATACCACATATGAATGCAATCACCTGGCAATTATTAAACCACCTGGTGATATATTATTTCTTTATTTACTTCACTAGCATAATCAACTCCAGTTCTATCCATTTTGTTCCAAAGGAAACAATGTCATTTTTAACACCAGTAAAATATTCCATCAAATGTAAAGTCATGAGATCTTTATTCAGTCATCTGCTAATGGACATTTAGGTTGATTCTGCTTTTTGGCAAGTGTAAATAGTGCTGCTATGAACACACAGTTAATGTTTTCACATCTTTAGATAAATATCTAGGAGTGATAGGTTAGGATTTTCAAGTATTTCTGTTTCGTTAAGGAATTTATGTCAACACATTAATTTTTATTTTTGTCATTGCTGAACCTTGACCACTATGAGCTGCCTTATTCAGAGAGAGAAGGGGAAAGACAGTGCAGCACTGGATCTTCCTCTGATGCAATAGGGGCTAGGCTCAAGCCTGGGTCATGCACATGGAATAGCAGGCACACCTTCCAGATGAGCAACAGTGACAGCACTTTATCTTCTTTAACTTTTGTGTGTGATATTTTTTTAATAGTTGATAAGATTGCAGGGGTAGAGTTCCACACTAAACCCAGCATCAAAGGTCTCGGACAACACTTTAAAACAGCTGCCTTGCTGTGTCATTTTGGAAGAACGTTAAATGGAATAGAATAAAATTGAATATATAGCTGCGTAAACAAATAGAGATTCATTTGTTTTTCACACAAAGAAAACTTAGATGCTTGAACTGCTGGAGCTGATGTGGAGTATCTTGAGATGTTAGGTACAATGTCCTCGTCAGTCTCTGGTTCATCTCAGTCTACATAATCTCAGACAAGAAAATGAAGGGTGGGTAAAAGGCACATTTCAGCTGATCCTGACTTCTATCTAAGGAACTTCTATGAGAGTCCAATCTGAAAAAATAATTTGGATTATTATAGTAGCAAGAAATAAAGTAGATTTTGACTGTCAGCTCTCAATAGGCCGCATTCCCATTAATCATTCCTGGGCAAATCCACACTATTGTATATTGCCTCTGCTTAACCAGCTCCATCCTTGGTAATCTGTTAACTGCAGTTTTGATGTCATTTTCAGTGACAATTTTATAACACTTTTGATTATAAGTAAAAGGGGGGGAGTTCAACTAAAAGCAGTTTACACGTAAGTGGAAATTCGACATGTTTACATAAAAGTCAAGTGCACGTTTGCTTCAGATATAATTGATTCCAAATAAGTGGCATCAGTGCTTCTTCTAGACTTTATTTCTTTGTCCTCCATCCCCTTCACTTCTTCTATTCAGCTTTCTCTGTGCAGCAAGACAAACAGAATGGTTGTGGGTCATCTATATTCTATTTAGCATTTCCAGTGGAAAAAGTGGTTTTGTATAGTGTTCAGTTTCTTCAGAGGATGAAAAAGAAAAAGCATACACTTGAGGAGTTTTCAAGCCTAGTGGGAATACTTTCATTGTCTTGGGTTAATCAAATCATATGGAAGTAAAATACTATACTACCAGTTTCATACTAATTTTACATAATTTTAAATGCATAGTATACCTCGAGTCTGCACTAGCATGCATCACAGTTACATAAATATCCCTTCAATGTTGACACCACAAGACAGTATCAAATCCCAAAAGATATTCCAAAAGCCAAAAGTTCTAGCATATCACATAAAAAAGGGTTTCCATGCCAAATCTGTGTCAGAAACTATGCATGCTGCATCTTATTCTCATAGATTTAAAAATTTCACAAAAATATTAAGAACTCCCGAAACTCCTAAACTAAGGGAAGCATGTGTAATTTTATATAATCCAGCACTGTCCAAATGTTAATTGTGCAACAGTTCTCTTTAGTCAGAGAACTCAGTCCTGCAAAATCAGGCTTTGGAACAGAGACGCAGGAAAGAAATGAGAACTATAAATTGTATTTCATAACGTGTCACACAATCTGCTTCTTGCCTGTAAAGATGTGATTCCATGTCCATGTCATCATGCATGTCATTGCTATAGGAAAATAAGCAGGGAGGGACCAAAGCAGTGGAGAGATGAGCAAATGGTACTGGGAGATTGATTTATTTCTTTTAGAAATAGCTCTGTCTTCCAACAGGAATCTAAGTGCATTTTGACAGAAGAATGGTTCTTGTTATCTATGATCCAGTGATTCGGTTACTTAATTACACACTGAGGTACCTACAAATGAAATACCTCCTTTATGCACAACATACTTAATAGAATGGTGTCTAGGTTGAAACTACATGACTCTCTTTGTACTCCAGCATGTGATTCAATGACTTGTACACTAATGGACTCTCTGTATACTGATATTGACAATAACTATGAGCATTCAGCAAAAACTGAACTGCTCTTGTGACCTTTTCTCGGTACAATTTCTGCTGCCCTACATGTATGCTATGTGCAAACTATTCCTGCCAACAGGATGCTCAAAGATAAGACTAATGATGTCCCACCCAACTGCAATCCTCTGTGAAGGTCCCCCCAAAAAAAGGTTAACATTTACTAGGCATTTATGATTCCACAGTCTAGATATTTTACACATAAAATTTATTTGATATTTGCTTATCTTAAAAGCATTGTCATTATTTGCTATTTGCTTATCTTAAAAGTGTGGGTCATTTTAATAGCTATCCCCATTTTATTAGTACAAACCACCATGCTGATCTTTTCCCTAAGGTTGTTTTAGAAAATTTCTTTTGAAATGTGGTGCTATAGAACAGAAATTGCTCCCTTTCCTTGACCACTTTTACAAGAGTGTCAGTGATAGGACTTTGTGTCAGGTTTCAAATATGAAAGACAACACAGGGTATGTATTAACTAAGGCTAGCTGTCAAGACACCTGGTAGGTTGTTGAAATCATATAAACAAGAGCTTACTGGAACACACAGACCTTGAAAATCATCACCTAGCTACTCTATAAGCAGTTCCAAGTCCAGATCATATGCTTTCTATGTAAAGAGTCTGCTGCATTAAAAGCAAAAGCCAGGAATCCATTCACTCATACTGACAGTATGCCTTTAAAAAGTATTTGATTTGAGCATTTAAAATACTGTCGTCGCCACTGCTGGTTTAATTTTTATAAATGTTCCCTCTCTTATAGATCTTCTCAATAGCCACATCAGAGCAAAGTGAAGCAAGAATAAGCTCCTCATTTAGGCGCTCAGTACACTCCTGCTTGATTGGAATGGATATTGTACATAATATGTCCCTACAGATGTTCCCTCCAGTGGGGCACATTGAATTTCATTTAAATGCCAAGGCACAAAATCTAAAACAATGTGACTTTAACAAAAAATCTGATGAGGAATTTGATGAGAAAATGGCAAGAATTCCTGTGGCATTTGGGTAACAATTTCAAGCCTTCATTTTAATAGAATAAACAGGATCATATTTCATTCAAATCTGGCAATGAGATGAGCTTTGGGTATTACATTGATATAAACCAATAAAGAATTTGCAAATTTGAAGCACTAATTAACAGACACAATATTAAATGAAAAAAAGTTTGCTCCAGGGGCAAATATATTTTGAAGACTTTAAACTTTTATTAAAAGACATTTTTGAATCATTTCTTTTGTAGTTTACTCTTCTGCTGGTTTTTATAAAGTACAGTCATAGTATGATATTTTCAAACTTCATTTGCTGTTTCTCTTACCTTTTTTTCAGCAATGTATCAATGTCACGGTTTTGAAGCACAGAATAATAAAAGCAGATGACATTCTGTGTAGAGCTCAGCAAACTATAGGTGTTCACATTGACTGCACTGGGTACATCTCATAATTACCAGAGTCATTCCTTAATTATAACCAAACACCCCTAAGAATAAGGATGGGTTCTCAAAAAGACAGTCAAGGCAAAAGGATGTAGTGCCACCACCTCCATGAACTTGAAGAAACCACAAGATAATTCCACCACCACCAGATCAAGAATAGACCCCCTACACCCTATAATCATATGTCTTTGTGCCTTCTCATTCCTTGGACAACTCTGTGATGCTAATTTGGACCCAAGTTACCGGGATGTAATTTGAATAAAAGTGAGCAATTAGGTAGGTGCAAAATGATATAGTAAATTTATACTGAGATTTTTGTGATTAGATAGTATTTCATAAATGGCTGATTATTAATTTTCAATGAAATTTTAAAAAATTATTTCCTAATAGTTCTGAAAAAAGAACTGTAGTTTTCTGTTACAGATTCATTCCAGGATAATTATCTATATACATTGCAATGCTTTGCAGTCAACTATTTGAGATTACAATTATCTAAGATATACAGAGGTAAACATTCATTCTTCACAAAATGGGATTGTCAGCTAGAAATATGAGACAGACTTTCATATTTCACTGATGACATTGAGAATTGGCTATGTGAGTGAGTTTATGTATGTGTGCATACACATGTAAGTGTATGTCATCGTTCAAGTGTATGTATTACAAACAAAAAGTTTTTATTTTATATTAAGCATGTATCCAGCAGAAGTCAGCTGGTGTTAAATACTCATAAGAATCATTCTACTATCTGTACCCCATATACAAGTATTTAGAAAGAATTAATTTATTCTTATTATGACTAAATCCCATAATCTTTAAAAGGGAAGAATATGAGGAGGGGATTTAAAATAATAAAAAGAATTTAATATACACTTTATGCTCATAACCAGCCTATAAGAGAGGATTTTGTGTATCTTTATTGAAAATGAGGAAAGTACAACCAAAAAAAAATGGAATAGCTGGGATTTCAATTCATGTAAATTAAGCCCCAGGATTCAGGCTTTCCTCTAGTCTATCAAAAAAAATTGGGGGGCATGTATGTTGAAAAGAAAAGAATTAATCAAACTATTTAAATCATAAAATAACTACTTTACCTCCATTCTTTCTTTCATTTGCTAGAACAGGAATTAAGAGGGTATGGGGGATAGAGAAGAAGAGAGAGAGAGAGAGAAAGAGAGAGACTTGCAGTAACTGCTCACTGCTCATGAAACTTCCCCACTGCAGTCAGCACCAGGGACTTGAACCCAGATATTTGCACATGGTCACATGTACATTTGACTGTGTACACTACCACACAGCCCCAAGTTTGGCTTACTAAACCTACTTTTCATCAAGGAGGGAAAAACCTAAAATCTGATCTAATGCCAAGAATGTCTATTTCATGTGTCTGTTTTATGGGTGTTTGTTTGTTCGTTTGTTTTAGGTAGTTTAGAAAATAAACTCACCACCCTGCCTCTTGAGGGTGTCATGTCATCAATGAGAACTTACTGCTAACTTCATTTTTGCCTCATTTTTTCCCACACATTGTCAGTTTCTCATATTATACATATTTTTACAAGTTAATACAGGGACTTTCTGGAAGAAAGTTTGCTATAAGGAAATAAATACATTTTCTTCTAGTGCATTAAATAGTTATTGGGTAGAAGTTTATTGATTAAGCAACATTTAAAAAATATTTTTGTGCATGCGGCACAAAGCCACATGTGGTTAGGATCCTGGTGCAAACATGCACTATGCTTCAGATATTAAGAAGAACACAGAACACAGAACACAATTCAAAGATCATTCCCTTGGTCTCACAGATAAGACAACCTCTGACTTAAAGTTCTGAAGGTGGATACAGAGTCTGGATTACCAACCTGGAGATGTGGGAATAATGTTGACAGTCCAGTGTGATGGATGATAGAGCATCAAAGCAAAAACTATTATTCTTTTGTTTAGAGATATGATATTAATCATTTCAGCCTCAGATTTGCTTAAAATTCATCACCCCCATGGGGGTCGGGCAGTAGTGCAGTGGGTTAAGCGCACATGGTGCAAAGCACAAGGACCAGTGTGAGGATCCTGGTTCGAGCCCCTGGCTCCCCACCTGCCAGGGAGTCACTTCACAGGCTGGAAAGTAGGTCTGCAGGCATCTATCTTTCTCTCCCCCTCTCTGACTTCCCTTCCTCTCTCCATTTCTCTCTGTCCTATCCAACAATGATGACATCAATAACAACAACAATAATAACTACAACAGTAAAACAACAAGGACGGCAAAAGGGAAAATAAACATTTTTTTAAATTCATCACCCTTTTCTTCTTTTATATTTCTCCATTCTAGATGTCTATCTTATACTTGTTCATCATTGCACTCTGGAAGTCGTAACTTGCAGAGTTTTCACAGGTTCACAGTTAGAGGGGCAGGGCACTTCTTTCTCAAGGTGAGTCAAGCCTAAAGTCTTACTCATACCTGCTCTAGATAGTATTTAGGTGAGATTTTGAATATTAGAGTTGTTTCTGGAGATAAGACATTGGACTGCTAGGATAAAATGAAAATGAATTTTTCATTTGAAAACATGAATTTTAGAAGACTAGGGATGAAGGTTTTGCATTCATATGCTAAAGTTCTAGTTCAAATGTGGTGGGACTTTAGGGAAAGTTAGGATAAACTAGATCAAATGAGAGGAACTTAAAGTTTTATTAGTGCATTTAGAAGATGTTAGAGAGCTTGTTTGCTTACCCTCTTTATATTTATATTTCACTACTAATGCTTGTAGTTAGGGAAGACTACTGAGAACAAGAAGGGTCCTGGAACATAATGATGGAAAAGGAGCCAAAATGAAGGTAAGAGTGAGAATCTCTGTTTTGATTATTCCAGTCATACTTATATTGACTTGGGCTACAACTCTTCCACTCATACAGTTGTTATTACAGTACACAAGGACCTAAGTTCAAGCCACTGGTTCTCATCTGCAGTGGTGAAACAGTGCTACAGAAGTCTCTATCTCCTTCGCTCTCTCTTTCATATATACATTTATTTAACACAGTTTATTTCTGTCTTTATTCAAAGTAAATACAATTAAATTAAAAAGGAATTTAGTTTCCTACTTTTTTGACTGCCAGTGAGACTATATTAACTAGCCTGTGCTAGTTCTAAGCAAGTCAATAGTCTTCTAATTACTGGTTTGACTCCACTGTCCACTGTGGCAGTTATTACTACTTTATCTTTGTTATTAACTGCCAACACATGATCCCAATAACTTAACTCAGTTATCTCTTATATATTTATCTGTCCACTTCAGTGGAAGCAATTTCCACTGTGATTTCTGACCTGTGAAGAATGACCATAGACTCTTCAAGGCTACATGAGTTCCCTTCCCAAAAGGATTCCCCACAGTAGTGAAGAAAGGTGTGTCCTCTAAAGCCATCCCACCCCCAAACCCCAGGGTAAAGAAACAAGCCTTACACAGCAATCTACTCTAACATCACAGAATGTGAAGAGAATGGGACAAAGGACAGTATTTAAAAACTGAAATTAAACAGCACTTAAGAGTTCTCAATAACAAAATGTTTTGTGTTTGTGTACCTAAATCTATCAGACCTCAAGCTTAGAAGCAAAACTTTGTCATGCCATTTTTATTGTTGTTGAATATATTCTTTCCAAGTTTTGGACATCTCAGTCCTCTTCATACTAAATTTCCTATCTTCCAAAGATAGTGACATAAGTTGATTTTTTTTTCTCTTTTCATTTCCAAGCAAGAAGTAAATGTCTACAAATATAAATGAGCCACAGCTTGCAGATGAAGGGTTGATTGTCTTTTCAGACACTGGCATGAATCAAAGCCAAAAGGGGAGGAAAGTAATGCTAGACCAGCATTGAAAGTAGCAAAATCTTGAAAATTAAACTCAGTATTTAACATTATATCAACTGCTAAAATAACTTAACTAGCAGGTAAAACTCTTTTTAAAAGCAAATTATAAAACTTTAATTTCAATATCCATTTTAATGTTTTAACCATGCCACTTCAGTATGGAACAAAGGTGGCTTTTAAAAATTTGCACTTGCATACTACAAACTAAAAATCAGCTGGGAAAAGTACTTAGGCTGCAATAAGTTTGCTTTCTGAGATAACACATTTGAATGTCAACTTATTTAGTGAAAAAAAAAATATATATATACAATCATCCTGATCATGAATAAAGGAATACTTAGAAATTTGGAAGCATTTGATTTTGCATATTAAAAAATAGGGTATCTTTCCCTGTTCCTTCACTTGTAAGTATCTTTTAGGTTCAAGAAAGTGTGAAACAATGAGTTATTTTATTATCATTCCTGAAATGATAGGATAATGTGAATTGTGTTCCCACCACTAGAGTTCTGTATCCAATCAGTTCCACTGGTAGATTCCCTATTCTTTATCCCTCTTTAGGAATATGGACCAAAACTCTTTATGGAATACAGAAAGTGGATTTTTTTGCCTCCAGGTTTATTGCTGGGGCTCGGTGCCAGCATTACAAATCCACTGCTCCTGATGGTCATTTTTTCCATTTATTGGATAAGACAGAAAGAAATTGAGAGAGGAATGAGAGATAGAGAGGAAGAGAAAGAGAGACTCCTGCAGATCTGCTTTGCCACTACTAGTGAAGCTTCCCCACTGCAAGTAGGGCGCCAGGGTCTCCAACAATGATCCTTGCATGGATCCTTGCACTTAGTACTATGTGCACTTAATTGAGTCAAATATTATCCTTTAATTTGAACTGGTATCTACAATTACATATATTACTTTATTTATCTATTTATATTTTTGTCTATCCCACTAGACTGTGAGCTTTTTGAAGGATAGGTTGTATCTTACTCATTTTTAAAAAACTTACTTATAGAATAAAAAATAGAAAATATTGACAAAACCACAGGATAAGAGGGGTACAATTTCACACAATTCCTGCCAACAAAGTTATGTATCCCATCCACTTCACTGAAAGCTTTCCTATTCTTTATCCCTCTGGGATCATGGGACCAGGATCATGGGTGCAGAAGGTAAAAGTTCTGGCTTCTGTAATTGCTTCTCCACAGAGCATGGGCACTGGCAGGCCAATCCATACTCTCATCCTGTCTCTAGCTTTCCCTAGCGTGGTAGGGTTCAAGAGAAATTGGTTTCCAGGACACATTGGTGAGGTCGTCTGCCCAAGGAAGTCAGGTTAACAATCGTGGTAGCACCTGCAACTTGGTGGCTGAAAAAGCATTAATATATAAGAAGAATAAATTGTTTAATAATCTGGAACCTAAAGGTGAGAATAGAGCAGATGAGACTTGAAGTCTCCTTTTTGGAAAAAGTTAGTGGGTTTATTTTAGGTATATTCCAAGGAGCCCATGACTTTACTAATTTGTGCCTGAGCCCAAGAGCTAATATGCAGGTGGGACAAAGGTATTATGTGGGGAGATGGTGACACAGTTAAAATACGACTAGAAAGTTGTATAAGGGGAGAGAATAGCTCCCAAATCTGGGAAAAGTATATAAATACCATTAATTGTAAACCCCATCAATTTGATCTGGGGGTCTATATTCAGTGCAGGAGCCTGTGTAACCTCTGCATCTCTGTAGGTCTGAGCTCATATTCTATGGTCATAGGCCTCAGTCATTTCTCTTTTTTTTAAAGATTTTTTAAAATTATTATTTATTTATTCCCTTTTGTTGCCCTTCTTGTTTTATTGTTGTAGTTGTCATTGTTGTTGGACAGGAGAGAGAGAAATGGAGAGAGGAGGGGAAGACAGAGAAGGGGAAAGAAATAGACACCTACAGACCTGCTTCACCACCTGTGAAGTGACTCCCCTGCAGGTGGGGACCAGAGGCTCCAACTGGGATCCTTATGCTCCATTGTTATTGTAGTTATTATTGTTATTGATGTTGTCATTGTTAAATATGACAGAGAGAAATGGAGAGAGGAGGGGAAGAAGAGAGGGGGAGAGAAAGATAGACACCTGCAGACTTGCTTTACCACCTGCGAAGTGACTCCCCTGCAGTTGGGGAGCCAGGAGCTTGAACCGGGATCCTTCCCCCGGTCCTTGCACTTTGCGCCACGTGTGCTTAACCCACTGCTTTACTGCCTGACTCCCAGGAGCTTTAACTTTAAGAGGCAAACTTTTCCCAAAGAAAAGAAGATGAAGCTGAGTGGGCTCCCGTGAAAAGCTGCATCCATAAAACGCATCTGTGTTTCCCAAGTGGAGCACAGGCGAGCGCCATGTGTGGGACAGGCAGGACTCTACCTGAGCCTTTGGGGGACACATTGGTTGGGTCATCTGGCCAGGGAAGTCAGGTTGGCATCATGGGAGCATCTGGAACCTGGTGACTAAAAGAGTTAAAATATGAAGTAGAACAAATGTTTGACTAGTCATGAACCTAAAGGCAAGTATATTGCAGATGCATATTTGGAGTCTCCATTTTGGAAAAAGCTAGTAGGTCTATTTTAGTTATATTCCAAGGGGCCCATGACTTTACCAGTTTTTCTCTGAGCCTGACATCTAATATGCAGGTGGACCCAAGTTATTTTCTAGGTAGATGGTGTCACAGTTGGAAAAAGGACTATAGGGTTGGATCAGGGAAGAGAGTAGCTCCCAAATATGGGAAAAGTATATAAATGTTGTTAAATGTAAACTCCCTCAATTTGATCTGGGGCCCATACTCAGCACAGGAGTCTATGTAACCTCTGCATCACTGTAGGTCTGAGATTGCATTCTGTGGTCATAAGTAGGAACATTCCAGGTTGCAACAATTTCAGGACCCATCTTCCTTGGGTGGTAGGTAGAGTATGTTGTCCAACCTCCCTTGAGAGAATGGAATATTCCCTACCATTGTTGATCCACACTGAGGGCAATTACCTATAGGGACCCAAAAAGGGGTCTGTTATGTTGTTCCTGATGGAGATGGCCAATGGCAGTGAAGATAGGGATCAATCAGAGGTCTAGGCCCATCATGTCTGTATGGGAATCCCAGGACTCCCTGACTAGAGCCCCAGGTGATGGGGTGGCCTGGTAGAGTCTAAAGAGTCATCACTAAAGTATGCCAGTCTCTTGCCCTTAGTCAGCTTTTGTAGTCCTTACTCTGACTGACAAGATTAGCTTTGGAGTGATTGAGGGACTTGTAACAGGAGGTAGATGAGGAGGGTATCTAGGTCTAAGTAGAAACTATTTCATTAGTTACTGTATGGTGTCTTATTAGGTCTTTCTACTTACTTACTACATTTATTGACTCATTGCAAACTACTGTGCACTTTTGCTTTAACCTAACTTTAACTCTAACTTATGGATACATGTACATATGCCCTGTCACATGGACCTTGGTCTATACCTAGGTTTTGAGTTTTGTTAAGAAGTGAACCACCCGAAATGGAATTAAAGAGTCCCATGAGCTAGGAAAGGTCTCACCAGAGTAATGAAGCTGAAGGGTTGACATTCCACATGTCTCTGGACACAATCTGAAGTAAAACATGTCGAGGTGGTACTGGTTGCATTGATAGGGCTGGGATCAGCAGATGAAGTATCAGTTGATATTAACTGATGGAAGCATGCAGGAAAGTGAGCCCCACCCTAGAGGGTCACCTTCTTACTTTATTTTAACCCTAGGAAATAGAATTTCATTATCACATATCCCAGTTTATTACACACTGCTATTGTCTATGTACATATATATTTGATTTTATTTTACCTGCTATAATATTAGATACATATTCCATATACAAGTTCCCTTGAAAATAGTGTTACTTAGTTTATATAAACATATACATTGTATATGCTTGCATAAAATTACAGTTACTGTCTATTTAATTGCTAATCATATTAATAACTACGTGCTGCTTCCTATACTTACTAAACACTATCTTTTCAAATGTTATTAATTTTACAAGATGTGGCATAACTTCTAAAGTCTACATCCCTTCATGCAACAATTTGCTTCTCCAATTTTGTTTTGTTTTTGCAATCAGGCTTACTATTGGGATTGGGTGCCGGCACTATGAATCTACCACTTCCAGTGGCCATTATTTCCTTTATTTTTTTTTTCCAATTTACTTGTTAGAGGACATAGAGGAATTGAGAGAGGAGGGGGAAATTGATAGGGAGAGAGGGAGATAACACCTGAAGACCTGCTTCACTTCTTGTGAAGCATTGCCCCTGCAGATGGGCAGTGGGGGCTCACTTAAATAGATATGCCACCACTCAAACCCCACTCCTTCAGCTTTTGACAACTTTTAATCCTATCTACCACAAATAAACCTAAAATGGAAACCTTCACACATTTCCATTTGCCAGCCTTACCTGCATGCTTCATATCACTAAGTACTGCAGGTCTCCCTCCAGGACTATAGTACAGATTTTTTAAATTTTTGTCATTTTGATGGGTATAAAGCTGATATAAGGTGAATATTATTTCATGGAAAAAGGCCTGCAGGTGTCTCTTTCTCTCTTCTCCTCACCTTTCAATTTCTCTCTCTCTTATCAAATAAAAAAAAAGTTGGAGGAATGGCCTCAAAGAGTGGTTGATTCAGTACAAGCACTGAATGCCATTGGTGACACTGGCAGGAATAAAATTTGTATATACTTTCATAAATAATATATATATGAAAAGTCTAGTAGGTTGTAGTTTTCTGTTACCTGATCTCATTACCCTAGGTGTCTCTTCTACCTCTTTCTCTCTCGATTCCCCTGCCTCCACTGAAATCTTTAGAATTGATTTCAATAAGGATCTTCCTCACTTCAGCAGTATAGCTATTAGTAGAAGAAACTGAACTTAGGGGCTGGGTGGTGGCGCACCTGGTTGAGCGCACGTGTTACAATGTGCAAGGACCTGGGTTCAAGCCCCTGGTCCCCATCTGCATGGGGAAAGCTTCACTACTGTTGAAGCGGTGCTGCAGGTGTCTACCTATCTATTTATATATCTCCCCCTTCCACTCAATTTCTATCTATCCAATAAAAAAATAAAGATAATAAAAAATTTTAAAAAAGAATTGAACTCACAGGCCCAAATAGCAAAGCAATTAAGGATGACATGCTCAATACAGTAGAAGCAAGTCACTATTAGAAGGAAAAATGAATACCTTTCTAGTTAGGATCCATTTGGCAGAAGCAAGACAGAGTTAATAAACACTGGGGGGGGGGGGACTTCTGGAGGCGGGGCTACAAGCAGCAGCAGATCTGTTTCTCTCCTCTTCTCTCCTCTCTTCTCCTCTCCTCTCTTCTCCTCTCCTCTCCTCTCCTCTCCTTTTCTCTCCTCTCCTCTCAAAGATCAACTAGGAATTCCAAAGGAGACAACCTGGGACCAAACAAGACAGGACTAGAATGACTTCAGGAACCCAACAAATCACCAGTGAGTGCAAACACATGGACAGAGAGGAACCTAGGGAGAGACTAAGTGGCTGGTAACAGTCCAGCAGTTTATCAGTTGAGACACCACCTCCAGTCTGTTCCATAGACAAGGGGATGGCTGAAGGGAGGAGAGGACTCCCCTGAGACTCACCAAGTGCAACTCTTGAGTCTTCATTGCTACTGCCCCCAGAATCTGGAGCAGCGGCCTGGACTGACATCAGGGGACAGAGAACTAACCAGGAAACTCAGGGAGAAGAACTATACCTCAATGGCATAGCAGTGGGGCTATGAAAGTCTCTTTGCATAACCAGTGGATTATCTCTGCCACACCCTGCTTTATCTCTTGGTCAGGAGTCAGTGATTAAGCTAAGAAGCCTACTTATAGTTTAAATGCCCTCAGGCTCCCATAGCCTATAGGGAAGAAAATGCACAAAAGAGGCTTTTTTTTTTTATTTCTTTATTGGGGAATTAATCTTTTATATTCAACAGTAAATACAATAGTTTCTACGTACATAATATTCCCCAGTTTCCCATATAAAAATACAACCCAGACTAGGTCCTTTGTCATCCTTCTTGGACCTGTATTCTCCCAACCCACCCACTCCAGAGTCTTTTACTTTGTTGCTATACACCAATTCCATTTCATGTTCTACTCGGTTTTTTTTTTTTTCTGATCTTGTTTCTCAACTTCTGCCTGAGAGTGAGATCATCCATATTCATCCTTCCATTTCTGACTTATTTCACTTAACATGAATTTTTCAAGGTCCATCCAAGATCGGCTGAAAATGGTGAAGTCACCATTTTTCACAGCTAAGTAGTATTCCATTGTGTATATATACCACAACTTGCTCAGCCACTCATCTGTTGTTGGACACCTGGGTTGCTTCCAGGTTTTGGCTATTACAAATTGTGCTGCCAAGAACATATGTGTACACAGATATTTTTGAATGGATGTGTTGGGTTCCTTAGGATATATCTCCAGGAGAGGAATTGCAGGATCATAGGGTAGGTCCATTTCTAACCTTCTGAGAGTTCTCCAGAATGTTCTCCACAGAGGTTGGACCAATTTACATTCCCACTAGCAGTGTATGAGGGTTCCTTTGACCCCACACCCTCTCCAGCATTTGCTGCTATTAGCTTTTCTGATGTATGACATTCTCACAGGAGTGAAGTGATATCTCATTTTTGTCTTTATTTGCATTTCTCTGACAATCAGAGACTTGGAGCATTTTTTCATGTGTTTCTAGGCCTTTTGGATCTCTTCTGTGGTGAATATTCTGTCCATGTCCTATCCCCCCATTTTGGGATGGGGTTATTTGTTGTCTTGTTGTTGAGTTTGGCATGCTCTTTATATATGTTAGTTATTAAACTCCTGTCTGATGTATGCATGTAAAGATATTCTCCCATTCTGTGAAGGGTCTCTTGGTTTGGGTAGTGGTTTATTTTGCTGTGAAGAAGATTTTTAATTTGATGTAGTCCCATAGGTTTATACTTGCCTTAGTCTTCTTTGTAATTGGATTCATTTCATTGAAGATGTCTTTAAAATTTATGGGGAAAAGAGTTCTGCCAATATTTTCCTCTAAGTATCTGATAGTTTGTGGTCTAACATCCAAGTCCTTGATCCACTTGGAATTTATATTTGTATTTGGTGATATACAGTAGTTCAGTTTCATTCTTCTGACAAAAAGGCTTTTAAGCCATTGAGCTCCAAATCAGGGATTAAAATATTATTGAAACAACTGTTAACTTCCACAACTGTGACCCCTTTAATTACTTATTTAGACACAAGTCAATCCAGGCAATAGTGATCAGTAATTTGAAAAGTACTGAGAGAGGGAACTCATAACATAATATATACAGTGGTTAAACCAACAAGAAGAAATATTGGAGACATGAACCAGGCAGGACAAGAGTCCAGCTAAAAGCACCCCAAAGGGTGAAGCACAAAATAATGAGGTCAACATCTGTTGGTATGCTTCTAATTCTGCTTCTAAAAACCCCTGCTGTTTCATTTGGATTAATCCCCTTGCTTAACACTGTATTCTATTTACATAACCAGTGTTAACTAAGCACCACCCTCCCTCCAGGGCATTGGTGGTTCAGTGGTAGAATTCTCGCCTGCCCCGCCACCTCTCCTTGTCACACCCTGATTTTCACCAATCCCTTTTTGCTCCACCCTCTCTACATCACATCCTGTTTACACCCTACTTGGCAAGTATATATAAGGACAGATTCGTGAGTTTTCAGTTTAATTTAGCTTAGCTTGGCTTAGATTGTGCTGTGTTCCTCATGAATAACGAGATACTGCATACAGCTCAACCATGAGTCCCTGGTCGCCTGTCTCCCACCTGCGAAGCCAGCCAGACAAACATCCAAACACTAGCTAATAATCACAGGAGTGAGTAAAGAGTTTGAAAGAACTGTAATCAGAAATACAGGAACAACAAATGAGACTCTGGAAGAAAACAGTAATTATCTCATGGTTATTAGAGAGCTGAAAGCTGAAATAGCTGAGCTAAGAACACAACTATCTGAACAAACTAAAACAGTATTAAAACAGGGTAACAAAATAGATGAACTCCAGAAAACAGTAGAGGGGAGAGAGAATAGAATCAATGAGGCTGAAGACAGAATTAAGGACAAATTAGAGACAACTAAAAAGAAGTAAGAGATCTCAAAAAAGAGATTAAGAGACACTGAAAACAACAACAGAGACCTATGGGATGACTTCAAAAGAAACAATGTATGCATTATTGGCTTACCAGAGGAAGAAAGAGAGGGAGAGGAAGAAAGCATTCTTCAGGCCATAATAGCAGAAAACTTCTCTAATCTAGACATCAAAGACATAAAGATTCAAGAAGCCCAGAGGGTCCCAAACAGAATTAACCCAGACTTAAAGACACCAAGACACATCATATTTAGAATGGAAAGGAATAAGGATAAAGAAAGTATCCTGAAGGCTTCAAGAGAAAAATAAAGAGTCAACTACAGAGGAAAACCCATAATATTAGCAGCAGACTTCTCCATACAAACACTACAGGCCTGAAGAGAATGGGAAGATATCTATCAAGTACTCAATGAGAAAGGCTTTTAACCAAGAATACTATATCCTGCTAGACTGTCACTCAGATTAGATGGAGGCATAAAAACCTTCTCAGACAAGCAACAGTTGAAAGAATCAACTATCACCAAGCCTGCCCTGAAAGAAGTTCTGAAAGGTCTCCTATAAATAGTCACACCACCATAAATAGGCCATATATCAGAACACTCTAAAACTCTACAAGAATGGCATTAAAGTATCTTCAATCTTTGTTATCAATAAATGTCAATGGCCTGAATTCACCTACTAGAAGACACAGAGTAGGAAGATGAATCAGAAAATACAACACGACAATATGCTGTCTACAGGAAACCCACCTAACTCAACAAGACAAACACAGACTCAAAGTGAAAGGATGGAAAAATATCATACAGGCCAATGGCCCACAAAAAAAGGGCAGAAACAGCTATTCTCATATCTGACACAATAGACTTTAAAATAGATAAAATTTTAAAAAATAGGAATGGAACTACTTAATGCTCAGAGGATCAGTCAATAAAGAGGACTTAACAATTATTAATATCTATGCACCCAATGAGAAGCCATCTAAATACATCAAACGTCTACTGAAAGAGCTACAACAATATATTAACAGCAACACAGTCATAGTAGGGGACTTCAACACCCCACTCTGCCAACCTTGATTCATATTCCCAGTGGGGGAGAAGTGATAGGATGAAGATAAGGGGACTCTGCACTCCAGCTCCATCAACACCCAGAGAGAGAAAGGGGGGAAAGGAAAGGGACATATGGAGGTAGCTTTGATGTCATGAGTGGTTTAGAGGGAAATAGAGGATTGAATCAGAAAAAGAAGGGGTAATAATAAAAAAATAGAATGTTAAGAATAAAGGACTGTTGACAAGAAAAAAAGAATTCAAGGGCAAAATAATTTTGGAAATGAACACCAAATTAGATAATGTCACAGTACTATATATGATAATAAAAATAAAAAAGGCAAAAAAGAAAAATATACAGGAACGTTTTAAAAGTACTATAGATAAATAGCATAATTTTTAAAAGACATGGAGGGCTATGAATGTGTCTTAAGTGTATTAAATAGAGGGGCAGGGGTGGACAGCATTGTGGTTACACAAAGAAATTCTTATGCCTGAGACTCCAAAGTCCCAGGTTCAATACCTGACACCGCCATAAACCAGAGTTGAGCAGTGCTTTGATTGAATAAAGAAAGAAAGAAAGAAAGAAAGAAAGAAAGAAAGAAAGAAAGGAGTAAAGACAGAGAGAGAGAAAGAAAAAAAGTGTTTCACTCACAGGCAGAAGTTGAAAAACAAGATCAGAAAAGAAAACACTAAACAGAACTTGGAATGACATTTGGTTACTTCACTAAAATAAAAGACTCTGGGGTGGGAGGGAGAGTTCAAAATATATAAATTAATAGACTGTTTAAATGTGTTTTTTATAAGTACATATAAGAAAAACTGTTTTAGGGGGCAGGTGATGGTGCACCTAGCTAAGCACACACATTACAATGCACAAGGACCCAGGTCCAAGGTCCTGGTTCCCTCCTGTAGGGAGAAAGCTTCATAAGTGGTGAAGTAGGGCTATGGGTATCTCTCTGTCTCTCTTCCTCTCTTGCTCTCTCCCCCCTCAATTTCTCTTTGTCTCTATCCAATAATAAATAAATAAAAACATTTTAACAGTCAATTTTAAACTGTTCTTGGCTAACCAGTCTTTTTTTTTTTTATTTAAGAAAGGATTAATTAACAAAACCATAGGGTAGGAGGGGTACAATTCCACACAATTCCCACCATCCAATCTCCATATCCCATCCCCTCCCTAATAGCTTTCCCATTCTCTATCCCTCTGGGAGCATGGACCCAGGGTCATTGAGGGTTGCAGAAGGTAGAAGGTCTGGCTTCTGTAATTGCTTCCCCGCTGAACATGGGCGTTGACTGGTCGGTCCATACTCACAGTCTGCCTCTCTCTTTCCCTAGTAGGGTGGGTCTCTGGGGAAGCGGAGCTCCAGGACACACTGGTGGGGTCTTCAGTCTAGGGAAGCCTGGCCGGCATCCTGATGACATCTGGAACCTGGTGACTGAAAAGAGAGTTAACATACGAAGCTAAACAAATTGTTGAGCAATCATGGACCCAAAGTTTGGAATAGTGGAGAGGAAGTGTTAGGGGGGTACTCACTGCAAACTCTAGTGTACTTCTGCTTTCAGGTATATATTTTGCAGTAGTTTACGGATACTTGTGAACATATGCTCTCTCTCACAGAAACTGGTGTATATCTAGGTTTTGGGACTTTGTTAGAAAGTGAACCACCTGGCTAACCCTTCTTTATGTGAACAGAGCTACTCACTTTTATGAAATTAAGTAGATTGTTACACTAAATTAAGTAGATCGTCTTATTTAATAGACTAAGTCATCAGCAAAAAATTGTATGAAATTTCAGACATGTAAATATCTAATAATCTAACAGTGGAAGGGTCCATGGAAATATTTAAAAGGCATTTGTAGTCGACTACTTCTAAACACTCTACTTGAATAAAAAAGCATATGCCATTGAGAAAATAAACAGTGGGGGCCTGGTGGTGGCACACCTGGTTGAGTGTACATGTTACAAAGTGCAAGGACCCCGGTTTGAGCCCCTATTCCCCAACTGCAGGGGGAAAGCTTCACAAGTTGTGAAGCAGTGCTGCAGGTGTCTTTCTGTCTCTCTCCCTTTCTATCTCCCCCTTCCCTGTCAATTTCTGGCCTTCTCTACTATCCAATAAGCAAATAAAAAGCTATTTTAAAAAATTAAAAAGAGACCCAATAAAGAAAAAGAAAAAAGGGGAAAAAATTAAAAAGAGAAAGTAAAGACTGCTAATCCTTATTTTTAAGAAAGAAAATACACTAATTCTAAAATATGAAAGCTACAATATTAAGATTTGTAACTTACTTTGGAACTGTGATCTAATGTTTGGCTGTACTGTTTTCAGTTAACAATGCTACTATGACAATATTTCATTTTTCAATTATATTGCTGCCACATTTCTAGCTAAGTATATTTCTCTTCTTTTAAAGTGAAAGACTATTCAGTCCAAGAAATCTGGCATAATGCAAATAAAACAGATTCCAAAGTTGGGAGACTTGAGTTTGAACCTCATATATAGCACTTTTATGTTTGAAACTTAGACAAGTCACTGAGATTTGGTTTTCTCCTGCAGAAATGAAGATAGTCATAATAGCTACTTTCCAAGATTTTAAATGAGAACGTGTCTGAGAAATAAATGTATAAACTCAAGAGTACTTTAAAAACATTGATGATTATTATCGTGTAACTTGTACTTCCAAGGTGAAGCATAGTGTTTCAAACATTTATAACACTCAAAGCCTTGTGTTTTTTTTTTTTTTTTTTTTGAATACAGCACATGCAATTCTGGGAGGTTTCCCTTTTCCCAAGACAAATTTCAGATACAGAGAAAACTAAAGTGTGAAGCTAGGCTAACTTTCCAGAAAGCTGTTCCCCTGGCACTCAAGAGCTTATTACATCCCTTATTCAACCTAAACTCCTCCACAGAGAATCTCAAGAATTCTCGGGAATCTTCTTCCCCTAAAACTCAGTGTCAGTCAACCTGGTAAAGTAAACTTTCCAAACAAGGAAGAATGAAGTAGATGTCACAATAAAATCACCATTAAACCCATATTTCTCAGTTTTTTTCCGTTAATGATTTCTCTGTTTTTTATTAGTGGTTTAATAACCATCAATAAGACTTTGGGATAAGAGGAGTACAATTCTATACAGTTCCCACCACCAGAGTTCTGTATCCCATACTCTCCATCGGAAGCTTCCCTATTCTTTATCCTTCTGGAAGTATGGACCAAAGATCTTTATGGGGTGCAGAAGGTGGAAGGTCTGGCTTCTGTAATTGCTTCTCTGCTGAACATGAGTGTTAATGGGCTGATCCATACACCCAGCCTATCTCTCTCTTTCCCTAATGGGGCAGGGTTCTGGAGAGGTGGAGTTCCAGGACACATTGGTGAGATCACCTGCTTGGGGAAGTTAGACTAGCATCATAGTAACATCTGTAACTTGGTGACTAAAAAGCATTGAGATATAAGGTAGAACAAATTGTTTAATAATCAGGAACCTAAAAGTAAGAATATAGCAGGTGAGATTTGGAAAGGACATAAACAACAAATTTTTGGAGAAGATGTGGGGGAAAGGGCATACCAGCTCTGCTGGTTGGGAGTATACATTGATCCAACTCCTATAGAAAACAGTCTGGAGATTTCTCAGAACACTAGAAATGGACCTACCCTATGATCTAACACTTTCTTTTCTGGGGATTTATCCAAAAGAAACAAAAGCCCCTATCAGAAGAGATCCATGTGTACCTCCACTCATAGCAGAACAATTCTTAATAACCAAAACCCGGAAGCAATACAAATGTCTGATGGATTAGTGGCAAATAACAAACAAAAAGGCCATGTGGTATACATACTTTATGGACTAATACTTAGCTGTTAATAATGATAAAGTTATCTCCTTTGCATCATCTTGGATGGAACTAGAAGACATTATGCTAGGTGAGATAAGACAAAAAAGTGAAGAATAAATACTAAAAATAAATCTCACTTATACACAGAAATTAAAACTAGGGACAGAGAGGAGGCACACAAAGTGAAACGTGGACTGGGCATGGTGTATTTCATCAAAGCAAAGAACTCTGGGGAAGAAGGAAGAGGGAGGGAAGACAACTGTGGGGTCTTATTACATAATGAAATTGTACTCATATGTCAATGACTGAATTGTAAAGTATTAATCCCCTCAATAAAAGAGAAAATGCTGTTTTACTAAATTAACTTAAAAGTATAACTATATGGTTATTTTGCATTCAACTGATATTTCTATAGCTTCACAAATGTCTGCATTATTACAAAAAAAAAAAAAAAAAAAACCTAGGTTGTGTGGCCTGGAAGTGGTTCACCTAGTTGAGCCTACACATTACCATGCTTAAGGACTCTGGATCAAACCCCGGGTCCCCACCTTGAGGAAAAACATTCACAAGCATTGAAGCAAGGGCTACGGATGTCTTTCTTTCTCCCTCTCTATCTTCCCATCTCTTCTCAATTTATCTTGGTTCCATCAAATAAAGAAGAATAAATAAAATTAAGAGGAAAATTGATCTCCAGGAGTGGTGGGGTCATGGTGAAGGCACTTAAAACTAAGTGATAACTCTGGTGGCAAAAAGAAAAAAAGAAATATTGTGTATTGCACCAAAGCAAAAGACTCAGGATTGGGGGGAAGGGTTCAGGTCCTGGAACATGATCACCATAATGGCAGAGGAGGACCTAGTAGAGGTTGAACTGTTATGTGGAAAACTGGGAAATGTTACACATGTATAAACTATTGTATCCCTGAATAATTTTTTTTTTAAAAAAAGGGAAAAGAAAATGAAATGTAAGCTATAGCTATATAGTAAGTCTGGGTCTCCACTGGTTGTATACTTATCATTAATTGAGAACATTAATGTAACATATGAACAATAACATCTAACAAACATCTAGGCTATGGGGGATGGGTACTCTTTAGATGTGCTTTCTGAAGGCTGGTCTTCAGAGGTTTTATGTCTGAGAAATTCCAAAAGGCTCACACATCTAATGAAACTCTATGGTACTTCTTTCTTCTTAATTCATAGTTATTAGTATCAAATCTACAAACCATAATTAAGATAGAGAGTAAGGACTCAGTGAAATTTTGACTATCAAGCATGTAATTACCACAAAGGATGCTTGTAGTCCAAATCTGAACTCAAACTTCCAAGTAATACAAGTACAACAGGAATCAACATATATTTAAATATTATGCTGCCCTGTTAACTTAAAATTTCTCTAGAGATGGAAGAAATACCATAATGGTTATGCATACATACTCTCCTGCCTGAATCTCCAAAGTCCCAAATTCAATCCTGCATACCGCCACTATAAGCCAGAGCTGAACAGTGCTTTGGTAAACACACACACACACACACACACACACACACACACACACACACACACACACACACACCATAAATCTTAAATTTGATTATTTACTCCTTCTAATTTGGTTTTGCTGATTTTTCCCCACCAGGCTTATCACTGGGGCTCAGTGCTTGCAGAACTGTCATTCCCAGTGACCACTGTTTTATTTCTGGTTTTGATAGAGGATGACAGACACAGAGAGAAAGGGAGATGGAGAAAGAGACAGAAAGGAGAAACATAGATACTGTTCCACCACTGCTGAAGCTGCCCTCTGGCAGGTGAGGACCAGAGGTTTGAACTCAAGTGCCCATGCACTAGTTATGTGCCTGTTACTAGATGCAGTTACCAGACACCTGGTTTTATTTGTTTTACCATTTTGTTATAATTGCTGTCTCTTTCTTTCTTTCTTTCTTTCTTTCTTTCTTTCATTCATTCATTTTTTTGGTGAAGTAAGGATTGTTTGTGAAGGATATATAACAGGAGACAAAGACTTCATTTTAAACAGAATGGATATTACAGGTCAATATTAATTCACAAATAGATGCGTTACAAAATTCTTAATTCAGTCTTGGAGCTCCATCCTCATGACCATACTCAAGTCCAGAAGCAACATCATTCACATTAAATTCAAGGGAAAGAACGTGCTTATACATGGAAAAAAGAAATAGTTTATAATTAAGCAGAGCTGAACACTCCGATAGACAATACACAAGGAATAAAAATGAAAAAGATTTCAGCCCTTCGTTTTCTTGCTTGGTCTAACACAACCCTCCTTGATGAGCTGGTCTGACCACAGCTGGGCTTTACATTGCTGTAATTAGCACAGCAGAAGCCCAAGTGAGGGCACAGCTTTTCTTCATCTATTGTTTGCACACTGGGGGGGGGGGGGGGATACTAAATGTCAGATTGCAAAGTGTCCTACAAGCTCTTCAAAACTCAGTTTGAAAACCTTTCAGGAATCACTGAATTGGACCCTATATTTTGCATTAGCTAAGGGTTCTAGCAGCAGGAGCCTCCAAAGGGTTTGTCAGTTTTCTTAGTCAGAAAAAAAAAAAAAAAACATAGTAAAGAGAAATGAACTTTTAGGTTGCTTTCTGAACTTAGATGTGCCAGTTTCTACTCTGCCCTTTGATTTCACTTATTGCATTGAAGGAGAGATGTTTTCTTTTATGTCAGAAAAACAAGTTGAAAGAAAATTCCAATCATCACTTCTGTTAGAAAACTTTTATAAATTCCTAGATATTCATTTTTTATACCAACATACTGAAAATTAGGCCTAAGTCTGTAAATATTCTAAGATGAAAGAGTTTAGACCCTTGTTTCCCTGACTATTACATAATATGAAGACCTGAAAAACATAATCACTGGTTTTATCTCCCAGGGAAACTGCCAACTATCCAGATACCTAAACTATTTATGTAATCCTAATTAATGCAGCGGACAGTGGCAAGGAATTAAGCCATTCCATTTATCTGCCCTCTGGATTTCCAAAACCTGGACATAAAACTGAATAAAATAACTTGAATATTAAAAATATATATAACTCCCCACACCTATGGACATCTAATCTTTGATAAGGGGGCCCAAAGCATTAAATGGAAAAAGGAAGCCTCCTTTTCAATAAATGGTGCCAGGAAAACTGGGTTGTAACATGCAGAAGAATGAAATTGAACTACCTTATCTCACCAGAAACAAAAATCAGCTCCAAATGGATCAAAGACCTAGATGTCAGACTGAAAACTATCAAATACTTAGAGGAAAACATTGGTAAAACACTTTCCCACCTACACCTCAAGGGCATCTTTGATGAAACAAACCCAATTGCAAGGAAGACTAAAGCAGAAACAAACCAATGGGACTACATCAAATTGAAAAGCTTCTGCACAGCCAAAGAAACTATCACACAAACAAAGAGACCCCTCACAGAATGGGAGAAGATCTTCACATGCCAAACATAAGACAAGAAACTAATCACCAAAATATACAAAGAACTCAGCAAACTTAGCACCAAAAAAGCAAATGACCCCATCCAAAAATGGGCAGAGGATATGAACAAGACTTTCACCTCAGAGGAGATCCAAAAGGCTAATAAACATATGAAAAACTGCTCTAGGTCGCTGATTGTCAGAGAAATGCAAATTAAGTCAACATTGAAATACCATCTCACTCCTGTGAGAATGGCATACATCAAAAAAGGATAGCAGCAACAAATGTTGGAGAGGTTGTGGGGAAAGAGGAACCCTTTTGCACTGCTGGTGGGAATGTAAATTGGTCCAGCCGTGTTGGGACCATGTGTAAGCCTGATAGAGCTTAGGGAGAACCACCCCCATCCTTGGATGGAGGTCTGAGAAGATAACCTCTTGGTAAGTCTCTCTCAACCGAGGTGAGCATAAGGGAGGAAACTCAGACTTGGTTCTTTCCTTCTCAACTCTCAGGCCCACAGAAACCCCAATACTTCCCTCATTAACTGCAGGCCACATGGCCGCAGATTCACTTATTCAAAGTCACCTTCTGATCACAGAAGAACACACCTTATCACACACTTCATCACACACCTCAGACCCCAGACAAGAGAAATTCCAAACTATATGACTTTTTGATATCCATCTTCTCTCTGTCTCACCCTACGGGTTTAACCCCTATGCTTCTCTCAAATATCTTTGGATAATTAAGTTGCTTGCATCATGGAGAATAACTGTCTTGTATCTCATCAATTCCTGTCATACCAGCCCCCTACCTTAGGGGCATGCTGACCATTAAGAAACCTGTAATTTCTGACATACTTCAGTAATAATTCCCTTCATTTGTTTTTCTATTTAACTCATGTCCACCTTGCTAATAAACGAGTTCTGAGTTCTGAGTTCTGAGTCCTGAACATGCTGGAGCTCCCTGGTGTCTTTTACTTCATGTCATCCCTGTCGTGAGCGAGAAAGAACCAGTCCGTTACCTTTCCCCTGGAGATCACACCAACCAGAGACCCCGACACAGCCTCTCTGGAGAGCAGTCTGGAAAACTCTCACAAGGCTAGACATAGACCTTCCATATGACCAGTAATTCCTCTCCTGGGGATATACCCCAAGGATTCCATAATGCCCAACCAAAAGATATGTGTACATCTATGTTCATAGCAATACAATTCATAATAGCTAAAACCTGGAAGGAACCCAGAAGCCCAACAGCAAATGAGTGGCTGAGAAAGCTGTGGTACATATACATAATGGAATACTATGCAGCTATTAAGAACAATGAGCCCACCTTGTCTGACCCATCTTGGACAGAGCTAGAAGGAATTATGTTAAATCAGCTAAGCCAGAAAGATAAAGATGAGTATGGGATGTCCCCACTCTTCAACAGAAGTTGGGAAAGAAGAACAGAAAGGGAAACTAAAAGCAGGATCTAATTAAATTGAGAGCAAGGCACCAATGTAAAAACCCTGTGGTGAAGGGGAGGGTGGCCATTGGGCTTCCTGGTGCGACTGGGGTGGGGGGTGGGGTGAGGTGCAGAGGTGGGTGGGGATGGGACACAGTCTTTTGGTGGTGGGAATGGTGTTTATATACATTCCTATTAAAGTGTAAACATATAAACCACTATTTAATTAATATGAGAGGGGAAAAATTGATCATATGTCTAGAACTTCTTAAAACACAGACTGAGTCTTTTTAATACATAGGCTGAGTCTTTGATATGTGGACTCTCTCAAAAGCCTAGACCAGGGAGAACAGAAGCAACCAGTAGCACAGCTATATACAAGATGCTGGGTATTATACCCCAAACCCTAACAAAGGGACTTTCCAAAGTTAACCCAATCACCAAATAATGTGATAACAGTAACTATCCATTGTCTTCTTGAACCCTAAGACAACAGGGACCTCAAATTTCCACTATAGAACCTATATTTCCCCCAGTCCTGGAACCTTAGGGTGGAGACCACTTTCCTACATGCTGCTCTCAATTCAAATCAAATAATATTGCATCCGCTGATTGCGACCTAATCAACACAATGAATGCCTCCACAACATGCTTCACTTCAGACTGTGACCAGAGACTTCAGGTGTGGAATGACAACCCTTCAGCTTCATCACTTGGGTGAGACCTTTCCTTTCATAATATTCTCTAATTCCATTCCAGATGATGCACTCCCCAATAAGGTCCCCAAACCTAGATATAGTCCAGTTCCCCTGAGATAGAGCATAGGTTTACACGTGCCCATAAACTAGGGAAAAAATATATACCTGAAAGCAAAAGTACACAAGAGCATACAGGGAATACCTCCCAACACTTCATCAGCACTATTCCAGTCTTTAGGTCCAAGATTGTTCAATAGCTTGTTTGGCTTTGTATGTTAACTCTCTTTTCAGCCACCAGGTTCCAGAGACCAACAGAATGCTTTCTGACCAGACTTCCCTGGACAGACGACCCCATCAATGTGTCCTGGAGCTCCACTTCCCCAAAGCCCCACCCTACTAGGGAAAGAGAGAGGCAGACTGGGAGTATGGATCCACCAGTCAAAGCCCATGTTCAGCGGGGAAGCAATTACAGAAGCCAGACCTTCCACCCTCTGCAACCCACAACGACCCTGGATCCATACTCCCAGAGAGATAGAGAATGGGAAGGCTATCAGGGGAGGGGATGGGATATGGAGATTGGGTTATGGGAATTGTGGAACTGTACCCCTCTTACTCTATGGTTTTGTTAATGTCTCCTTTCTTAAATTAAAAAAAAAGAAAAAAAGAATATATATATATATGATACTATGTTGTTCAGGTTGTTTGACAAATCCATGTAAGGGTTACAAATAATGTCAAAAGACAAATTATGGTGATGTTGTGTATGATACAACAAATCCTAACAAAGGGATATTTCAAAGTTAACCCAATTGCCAAAGAGTGGGATTATAGCAATAAATATTTATTGCCTTCTTAAATCCTAAGACATCAGTAACCTCCTGCTTCCTTTATAAAGTCTATATTTCCCGCAGTCCTAGAACCTCTAGGATGGTGCTCACTTTCTTGTATGTTTCTCTGTATTCATACCAAATGATATTGCATCTGCCAGTCCCAGCCTAATCAATGCAACAAGTACCACCTCAGCATGCTTCACTTCAAACTGTGTCCAGAGAAGTCAGTTATGGAATGTCAACCCGTCATCTTCATTGTTCATGTGAGACCTTTCCTTTCAAAGGATTCTCTAATATCATTCCAGGTGGTTCGCTTACTAACAAAGTCCCAAAACCTAGATAAAGACCAGGTCCTATGAGATAGGGCATGTATTCACATGTATAATATATACCTGAAAATATATATAAAATATATATACCTGAAAGCAAATATAATATTTTTATATAAATACAAAAATATATACCTGAAAGCAAAAGTGCACAATAGTCTACAGTGAGTCAGTGTAAAGTTCCTAATGAAATAGTGTCTACTTAGACTTAGATACCTTCCTCATCTACTTCCTATTACACTTCCCTCACTCACTCCAAAGTTAACCTTATCAAAGCAAGGACTGCAAAAGCTAAATAAGGGCAAGAGACTGGCATACTTTAATGATGTATCTTAAGTCACTATCAGGCCATCCCATCAGCTGGGGCCCAAGTCAGGGTGTCCTGAGATTCCCAAACAGACATGATGGACATAGACATTGAATAAATTCCTCTCTCTATTGTTACCGGTCATCTCTATAAGGAACAACAAAATAGAACCTATTGTTCCCCCCCCCCCATAGGTCCTTGCCCTCAACTTGGATCAACAACGGTAGAGAATGTTCCATCCTCTGAAGGGAGGTTGGACAACATACTCTATGCTATACCTGAAGAAGATGGGTCCTAATATTAGGGCATTTTGGAAGGTTCCTACTCATGACCACAGAATGTGAGCTCAGATCTACAGAGATGCAGAGGTCACATAGGCTCCTAAGCTGAATATGGGCCCCAGATCACATCAGATCAGTGGGGTTTACAGACAACAATATCTATATACCTTTCCCATATTAGGGAGCTACTCTCTTCCCTGATCCAGCTTTCTGTTCCTTTTCGAGCCATGATATCATCTCCCCAGACAATAACTTGGATCCACCTGCATTTCATATTTCAGGCTCAGGGGAAAAAAAGTAGTATAGCCTCAGGCCCTTTGGAATATAACTAAAATATGACTACTAGCTATCTACAAAATGGAGACCCTCCAACTCTTCATCTGCACTACTCCAGCCTTTAGGTTTGTGGTTAGTCAACAATATGTTAACTCTCTTTTCAGCCACCAGATTCCAGATGCTAGCATGATGCCAACCAGACTTCCCTGGACAAACAACCCCACCAATGTGACCTGAAGCTCTGAATCTCCAAAACCTTTCACCACTAGGGAAAGAGAGAGGCAGGCTTGGAGTATGGATCGACTTGTCAATGCCCATGTTCAGTGGGGAAGCAATTACAGAAGCCAGATCTTCCACCTTCTGAATCCCACAGTCACCTTGGGTTCATACTCCCAGAGGGTTAAAGAATAGGAAAGCTATGGGGGTGGGTGGGATATGGAGTTCTGGTGGTGGGAATTGTGTGGAGTTGTACCCCTCTTATCCTATGGTTTTGTCAATGTTTCCTTTTTATAAATAAAATAAAATAAATCATGTAGCACTCACACTAGATAATTTTACTTCATTATTTTTAACTTAAATGAAACTCTAAAGATCATGATGCAAAATAGAAGCATAATCATTATTCTGCAAGCTGTGCAGACTATCCTAGTCTAAGAATTTATAACCCATTCACAAGCAATATGGTCTGAAATTCCACTGAGCAAAGCTACATACATCACGATCAAAGAGCAAGGTCACAGATTTATAACATAAAGGACAAGAATCAGCATGGTGGTGGGAAAGATAGAAAGTATCAAAATCATAGCGGTTCCTCTGACTTTCTTCTAATTGAAAGGAGATGCATTTGTTTGTCCAAACTCTATAACCACACTGACTGAAAATCACTTTTAAAAGATAGAAATCATCTTGCTGAAAAAAGTCAATTCCACTTTCATGAATTAGTAGACTCAGTCAGCCAAGAGCTTACCTTGGTAGTTTTTCTCTCTTAGAAAGCAAAGTGAGCCTAAGTAACCTCTGCATCCTTGTAGATCTGAGCTTACATTCTGTAGTCATGAGTTGGAACCTTCCAAGCTGTCTCAGTTTCAGGACCCATCTTCCCAGGGTGGAACATAGAGTATGTTGCTCAGCCTCCCTTCAGAGGTTGGAACATTCTCTACTGTTGTTGAACCAAGTTGAGGACAAGGTCCTATGGGGGACCACAAAGGGATTTATTCAAGGTCTAGGCCCATCATGTCTATTTGGGAATCTCAGGACACCCCAACTAGGCTCCCAGATGATGGCATGGCCTGATTGTGACTTAAGATACATCATTAAAGTATGCCAGTCTCTTGCCTTTATTCATCTTTTGCAGTCCTTACTTTGATAAGGTTAACTATGGAGTGAGTGAGGGAAGTGTAATAGGAAGTAGATGAGGAAGGTATCTAAGTCTAAGTAGACACTATTTCATTAGAAACTTCATGGTGTCTTTTTAGGTCTTTCTACTAGCTTGCTGCATATACTGACTCTTGCAGATTATTGTGTACTTTTGCTTTCAGGTATATATTTTGCCCTAATTTATGGATACATTTGTACATATGCTCTATCTCATGGGACCTGGTCTATATCTATGTTTTGGAAGTTTGTTAGGAAGTAAATTACCTAAAATGCAATTAGATGTGCTAAGATGATGCCAAAAGGACTTCTCTGGGCAGACAAGCTTCATCAATGTGTCCTGGAGCCCCACTAGGGAAAGAAAGAGGCAGGCTGGGAGTATGAATTGACCTGTCAATGCCCATGTTCAGCAGGGAAGCAGTTACAGAAGCCATACCTTCCACCTTCTGCATCCCATAATGACCCTGGGTCCATAATCCTAGAGGGTTAAATAATAAGAAAGCTATCAGGGATATGGGATATGGAGTCCTGGTTGTGGGAATTGTGTGGAGTTGTACCCTTTTTTATCTTATAGTTTTTGTCAGTGTTCCCTTTTTATAAATAAAAATTTTAAAAAGAAAGAAAGAAAAAAAGAAAGAAAAGTGAGGTAGACTCTTGTGATAATATGTACCACTTCCCTATGAACATTTGTCATTTTTCTTCAGAATAGCAGAATATTCGGTCTAAAATTGAAAGATGATCATTGGGAATTACAACACCATTCATGTACTTGAATCCATTAATATACTTTCCCTTATATATGGATATGTTGTGTGTGTGTGTGTGTGTGTGTGTGTGTGTGTGTGTGTGTGTGTGTGTGTGTGTTCTCAACAGTTCAACTCAGTACTGACCACTAGATCTTCCTATGATTATAGAACTGTTCTATAGCTTCATTATCCAATATGGAGCCACTACCAACTTAAATGTTGTCACATTTGAGACAATGAAATTAAAAAATAATAATAATTAACTTAAAGGTACCTGTGACTAGTGATTAATATATTGTACAGGACAGATATCAATGTTTTCATAACAAATGATTTTGACACTAGTCACAACCTAGTATTCTGGTTGTTCACAGATCAATATCAGATGCATAGAACTATATGTATATTATATGCAATAGTATCATGTGAGTGGATGGATTTTAACCAGCTTATTTTGTCAGAAACAAATTTTATAGTCATAGGGTATGCCATTTCATGCAACTGGAATAGAAGAAGACAAAGAAGTTGTATTCAGGTTTTGGCATAGACTGTGCCTGGCGATAGGATACTTCCATCTATAACCTGTTGACTAAAGCTCAATCACATGTGCATCCATCAGTAAAAATGTTCAGAAAGTAGGGAAATAGACACTGGTGATGAACTTATAGTGTATTTCACCACAAGATAACTTACATTTCTTTCAACACTACTCTATTTCAAAAGTTTACTTTAAGAGCAAGTGTTTCCTCAAACCAAGTGAAACCCAGAGTTATTTTTTAAGGAATACCAAATCCTTTTCCACAAAAAGATATGGTAAATTCATTCCAGGTTAAAATGTCATACAGGCCAGTAAAAAGGTTTTCATCTGGAAACCTAAGCTTTCTTAGTAGAAGGTAAAAGAAATTAGAGTTAAAATAAATCTAGCCATGTGTCAGATGAGTATTTCTCGACATTTTCCCATTAAAGAGCTTACTTAAATATTTTATTTATAATAAACCTTACCATGAATTTGTAATAGCACAAATACACTGTTCATTTGTTTACTGTTTATATATATTTTATACTTTAAAAGAGCAAGATTTTTTTCACCCCGAAGTCCCACCTTGTCACACCTCTGAAAAATAGCAATCACAATAAGATAAGGAACTTGAATCTAGAGAAGTTGAGTTACTTATCACAGATCACAAAGCTAATTATTTGATCAACAAGAGATGACACTTAGGTGAACTGGCCATAAATCTAGTGTTTGTTCAGTATACTGCACATAAACATTACCATCCCAATCATCTAGAGTGTATAAAAGAAGATAAAAAGAAACAATGTAAGGTATGAGGTTTGGTTTTTTTTTTTTACTTTCTTTGTAGCTCAGTTATATTTAGTTAATGTTCTTATTTGCCTCTTGGTAATTAATAAAAGCAAAGGTCTAATCAAAGAGTCAATACCTATAATTTGTAAAAATATTGTGGAAGAGGAAATAAAAATTAAGTCAAAGTAAAACTCACACCAAAACAACCCTCTAAGGACATAACGGAATCCACTCACAATGTATTTCTCCTCTCTCTTCCACTTTCAGTAACCAAGGACAGTGAGAGTTGGGTATGATGGTCTAGTTATGCTTTCTCAGGTAATAATCTAAGATTTGTTTTAAAACCAAGTGTATCAGTGTTTCCAGTACCAAAGAGATCAGGATGGTCACATAGTCTGAGGAAATAGCAACCCTATCATTACCAAGGAATTCTAGCTGAAATTCTAGTAAATTAACATTCTAGTAAAAAAATTCTAGTAAAATAAAAAAATTCTAGTAAAATAACAACTACATGTCAGAAACATATATCTGAAACATTCCCTTCATACAGAGCAGAAGAGAAGGGATAGATGTGTTTCCAAATTTGGGAAAGTAATTTTTAGGGCTAAACTTTAAAATATTTTCTACAAGAAAGAATGCTACCTCTATGTACATTAGAATTATTTAATAAAAATTGATCTGATGGTCCTAATGTTGTATTGGGCTGACCATAAAGACGTTTTGTCAGATTTTAACATTGTAAGAATATTTGAGCATGAAAAGACACTAAAAACTTACAGAATTACTTTAAAGTCTTTTAAAGTACTCTGGAAACATAATCCAACTTTTCCTTTTAGTAGCTGCTTAATCTTACATGCAGAAAAAGTTATATTCTTTCCTTTTAGTAGGACAAGTAAAATTGTCACTTATAACATCAAGCTATTAAAGTTGTTTTACAAAAGGATTATCTCTTAGATTCTATAACATTAATATTCTAGATAATTTTCTACTACCTTTCTGATGGAAAAAAAAAAAATCTGGGCACTATCTGACCTCTGCATTAGTAGCCTTGCCTCTTGTCTGTCAAGTTAATAAAGAGTTTGGGAACTCATCAAGACTCATCTGGAAATGATAGAATTTCTGTTTTTGTCTTTCTTCCCCAGACACTAATGGCTTTTTGTCAGTCCTCTTAGCTCAGTATATGACACATGAAGTCATTTCCATTTCAGTTGTCCATTAACTTCAAGCATTATGACAAGAACAAAGCAACCCGTTAAAGAAACCAAACTCACTGGGATTAAATTTCTCCAATTCCTCGGTTTATAAAGTGCTGTTTTCAATTGTCAATAATGTTCTTAAGAGTAAGTGATATCCATTACTAATTAAAACAAGCTGTTTAAACAAACACAAAAGGTCATTGAGTTTGTATATTTGAATCCTCATGTCATTGTTTGACTCTCGGTACATTATCATCAAATGATTTGTTTCATCTTCTAGTCACCTGTTTTCTTTTATTTTCATTAGTAACAATATTAATTTACAAAATTATAAGACAAAAAAGGGGATAATTCCACATTTTCCCACCACCAAAGTTCCGCATCCCCATTCCCTCCATTGTAAACTACAGTAGTTCTCCCAAGATCAAAGATACGTGTTGACTATTATTTCTCTCTCTCCTCCACCTCTATAGAGTAGAAATAATCTGTATTTTCTATGGCTCTGTCTTCTACTCTTTCTTTTTTATTTTATTTTTATTAGTGATTTACAAAATCACAAAATAACAGGTATAATTCTGTGTCCGCATTCCCTCCATTGGAAACTGCAGTGATTCTCCCAAGGTCACAGATATGGATTGACTATTATTTCTATAACTATCTATCTATCTATAAATATTTTCCCATTTTTCTATGGTCCTACATTCTCTTCTATTTTAAGTCACACCTGTAACTGTTACTACTTCCAAATATTTTTCCTTTTTTCCTCTTCTCTCCCTGAGTCCTGATGGAATTAGCTTTCAGAGCTCTCTAGTCATTTTCTCCTTAATATCTCCCCCTTGGGTGTCGGGCAGACCCCTGCTCTGCTCCATCGTTGATACTATGGTCTAATTACATAATCATTGTTTTGCCTGAGACCCGCCCTTCCTTCAGGGTATTAATTTATCCCACCAGTTAAAACCTTTGCAACAGTTGCTATGGAAGCTTTCTACCTTCAAGCTCTTTCTTTTTCTCCACCCCCTCTCCTAGCCATTTCCTTTTCCCACTTGCCACTTCCAGTTAAAGATATATATAAAGGCATTGTCTCTGATCAATAAATGCATTGCATTCCCGCTCCACTATGAGTTCCTGGTTCCTCTCCCATGTCAATGAGTAAGCAGCAGCCCAGGTAGACTCTGGTTGAGTTCTCTCCAGTCCAGAGAGCACGTGCCCAGGAAGAAACACCCTCACGCTAGCCCGGCACTCCGGGAACATAGACCAAAATTATTTCAAAAGGAGATACTGTGTTCTTCTTCAGACTGGGTGGGACAAGGTGATCCTGCTTATCAAAACAAGTAAAAAGTTAAAAGACAACTACCGAGTGATTTCACTCATAGATGGAATCTAGAGAACTGGAATATATCGCCCTGAAAAAGAAAAATAGGAATAAACTTTCTCTAGGATTTTGTGAGAACTATGGTGGTTATCGTTGGGAGTGTAAGGGCATAGAATTTTGGTGGTGGGAGTGGTATAAAACTATAACCTGAGGGCCATGTGGTGGTGCCCCTGGTTGAGCGCATGTGTTACAATGCACAAGGATCCAGGTTTGAGTCCCAGGTCCCCACCTGCAGGGTGAAAGCTTCACAAGTGGTGAAGCAGTGCTGCTGGTGTCTCTCTGACTCTGTTCCTCTCTACCTCCCACTTTCCTCTTGATTTCTGGCTGTCTCTGTCAAATAAGTAAATAAAGATAATAAAAAAATTAAAGATCTTAATACTTCCTGTATAGTTGTTCTGCTGAAGCCTCTTTTACATACAGAATCAGTTAAATATAGGATTATATAGTTACTTATTTAAATAAAACTATAACCTGTAATGTTACTTTTTTGTAACCTATTACAAATCACAAAAAGTAAAAATAAATTTAATTAATGGAAAAAATGAAGCAATAAACAGTGTCTCTATTTGGGTAAATTACATACAGTATTTTAGTGTTTACAGGGAAAATAGAAATAGTTTGGAATATTAAAAAAGAAGAAAATTATTAGATTACAGTGTAAATTTCTGCTTCCCCCACTGCTTACCCCCCAGTGATAACCACCTTAGTTCCCACAAAGTCTTAGAGACAGGTTGTTTAATTTTGTCTTTTTCTTTATTATTAAAGTTTATTTGTTTCTATTATCTAGATTCAACATATGAGAGCTGTCTTTCACCTCTTATTTTGCTAAACATAATAATCATCTCCAGTTCCATCCAAACAATGATTATTTAAAATTTTTCATTACTTTAATGCCACTAAGTCCCTTATAAAATATTTTGAAACCAAAGGCCAGGCAGTGGAGCAGCTGGTTAAGCACACACATTATAGTGTGCAAGGACCCAGGTTCAAGTCCCTGGTCCCCACCTGCAGGGGGAAAGCCCTTGGTCTCCCACCTGCAGAGCTGCAGGTATCTTTCTGTCTATCTCTCTCTCTGTGTTCCTCTCTATCTCCCCCTCCCATCTCAATGTTTCTCTGTCTCTATCCAATAATATATAAAAAGAAATATATATTTAAAAAAATTGAAGCTAATGAGCAATTTTGCCTGAGATCAGACATTCAAAACTGATTTTCTTTTAAATTTCCATTCCCTCAGGGGCTGGGTGGTAGCACAATGGGCTAAGAGTACATGACACAAAGTGCAAGGACCGGAAGGAGTAAGGATCCTGGTTCAAGATCCATGCTCCCCACTGCAGGGAGGTCACATCACAAGCAGTGAAGTAGGTCTGTAGATGTCTTTCTCTCCCTTGCTCTGTCTTCCCCTTCTCTCTTGATGTCTCTCTGTCCTATCCAACAACAGCAACAACAACAATAACAATATCAACAACAATAATAACAAAGGCAACAAAAAAAAGTGACCTTCGGGAGCAGTGGATTTGTGGTGCAGGCACTGAGCCCCAGCGATAACCCTGGAGGCCAAAATAAACAAAAAAAATTATATTTCCTCACAGTATGTAAATTACACAGAGGATTTAATAGCAAGCCCATTGAGTAAACTTATATAAAAAGTCAGACCATCTGAACTAAATATTAAGTTGTGTGATTTGCTTATTATAGTCAATTCCAAATTATCAATAGAAGTTGCAATGAAAAATAATTTAGCAAAACCAGGAGATAAACCCTAAACTTCATTTTGGTCAGTAGTATAGACATTTTTCTTCAAGCTTCCATTTGTATGTGTACAACTGCATTGTTAATTTGTAAATTTTAATTCATTTTTCTAGTTCAAACTATAGTATATTTTTAAATGACTCTTGAAGAGAGTATGGGTAGAAAATATTTTTTTTTTACTCGTCTATAAAATTCTTGTCTGAGTGATAATCCCTTACATGCATCGTTCTATTTCACTGCCATTTTGTGAAACCATTAATATTGTTCACCTTTTGTTAATAAGACCACCAAAAACCAATGTGTTTGTGTTACTTCTTCAAAGTCACTCAACCAATAAAAATTTGAGTCCATGCTAGGACTCTAATTATGTAATCAAGTCTAGCAGCCCTAGAAGTTGACTGAAGTTAAAGTGATACTTTTATTTTAGCTAACCAAAAGACATACTGAGTTTGAAACTTTTAAGTGGTGTTTATTTGCAGTAAATAGTAGATCTGCCTTTTTTCATCCTGACCCTATGATTATATATATTGTGACACTGCTTCCAACTTTACAACACTGTAGTTCTTTAGTGAATGAAAGAACTTCATTAGTTACCATACATTGAAAACAATACAGCTGGATACTAATGTTGACTTTGCCATTCAATACCAAAAAAAAAAAAAAATCAGCTGTTTGTATCTGGAGAGCTATAACATTTAGTCATTCAAGAATTGTGATTTTTGTCATAGTCTGAAATTCTGCCAACTTGTAACTCTCACTTAAACTCCACTCAACCATATTCTTACTTCATTGTCTGCAAAATTAAAAGCAAGCAGATTTTTTTGGGCACACACAACACTGCAGAACAAACCTCAAAAGCAGGTTGATAAGACAGTTCACCAAAAATTAAATCTGAAGCTTTTCCTGACTGCCTAAGTAACTAACACCTATTACGTCAGTTTAAATTAAGACAAAATGATTCTCTTCCAACTCCCGAACCACTTATAAATAGCATTTTTTTTGATAATTAAACATTTTGAATCATCAACGCATCAGAAACTATATTAAACAATTTTATACTTTAAAATAATTGTCACAAATATTCAAGATAACAAAAAATAGAATTTGTGACTTAAGGAGGAATAAAATAAAATATCAATATAAGTGCACTTTATAACCTTAATTTTCTAAAGGTTATAAATATATATAACTGGAAATACATGTTCAATGTCAAAAAAAAAAAAGAAAAGAAAAGAAAGCAGAAATCTGGGAGACCAGGAAAGAATGGAGCAGCCAAGCCTCCTGTAGTTTTTTTTTAATTAATTCTTTTTTGAACTTTATTTATTTATTTGATAAGGCAGAGAGAAATTTAGAAGCAAGGGAGATAGAAAGGGAGAGAGAGAAAGATGCCTGCAGCTCTGCTTCACCATTTATGAAGTTTTTCCTCTGCAGGTGGGGACCAGGGGCTTGAACCTGGGTCCTTGTGCATTGTAATGTGTGCACCACCACACAGCCCCAATATATATATTTTTTTAATTTGAGGGAACATAACATTATAAGAGAAACCTAAAATGTTTGATGACATCAAAACAAAAAGTTTATCCAATTTACTATCTCCATGTAAATTCAATTTCTTCCATTTCACTTCTCTGGCATTAACACAGTCCTCACAGCTTTATTAAGGAAAACTAAGGAAAGTAGAATTCACTCCATTGGTTCTTGCAATATCTTAGTTACTCTGGTAAAAGGTTTGATGGAGAAAACTTGGACTGCAAAGTAAAGTAGTTCATTTGATGGCTTGTTTAGAGTAAACTTTTCCAATCAATTGAAAGTTGACTATAGACTGCTTATCTGCAAATACAATCATTAGGAGTGAAGTACCTGCATTGTGACATACAGTACTTTTTAAATATACAGTTAGTTCATTAAATCTTAGTAAAATGAAGACTGTATTGCATAACCAGTTCTAGACAACAGTGTTCGGAAAAGAGTAAGTAGAATGTAGAATGTAAGACTTGAATTAAAACCATACATAACTCTCCTACTTTTTAGTTATTTGACCTTAAAATAGTTACTTAGAGTTCTGGGACCTAGCTTCTTCACATATAAAGTTAAGTAATAATCTATTAAATATTGGAAGAATTAGCAGGGGCTGGCTGATGGTTCAAGTCCCCATCCCCACCTGCAGGGGGAAAGCTTCACAAATGGAGAAACAGTGCTGCAGGTGTCTCTCTGTCTCTCTCTCTCTCTCTCACTCTATCCCCCTTCCCTTTCAATTGCTTTGTTTTATCAAATAAACTAAAGTTTAAGAAATAAAAATTAATTGAGATGGCATGCCCAGCACCAAGCAGAGTATGTCACACACACACACACACACACACACACACACACACACACAGAGCAACAAAAACAACCTGTCAAGAATTCTAATAATGCAGTTGTTTACACAAAATTGTATATCACTGAAAGTGATCAAACCCTTTTATTCTTATCCATCTTACCATTCTATGAAAAATAAAGCTTAACAGTCCTCCCACATGCAATTAATTGCACAGTACCTCAGACCAAAGGAAAAGAAGAAAAATCATATCGGCTACAATGTAAATTCTTACCATTCATGCCATAAATTTGTGTGCACACATTAACATAATCGTGGCCAAAGCCAGGAGCAGATGGAGCAGAACATTTGATTACCAGCATTTTTAACCAAATCTCAAATGGCTACTTTATTTTACAGACGTTCTCAAGCATCAAGTTGTATAGCCTTAGTAGGTGTTACTAACTTGAAAGTACATAGTAAGTACCTAGGCGGTTCTGTGTTAGCTTAAGACCTCTAAGTCATAAAGAAAAAAAAGTAATGTATGAACATATCTTTTTTTTTTTTTCCTCCAGGGTTATTGCTGGGGCTTGGTGCCTGCACCATGAATCCACCGCTCCTGGAGGCCATTTTTTCTCCCTTTTGTTGCCCTTGTTGTTGTAGCCTCATTGTGGTTATTATTATTACCATTGTTGATGTTGTTCATTGTTGGATAGGACAGAGAGAAATGGAGAAAGGAGGGAAGACAGAGAGGGGGAGAGAAAGACACCTGCAGACCTGCTTCACCGCCTGTGAAGCGACTTCCATGCAGGTAGGGAGGCGGGGGCTTGAACCGGAATCCTTACGTAGGTCCTTGTGCTTTGCGCCACGTGCGCTTAACCCACTGCGCTACCGTCTGACCCCCATATGAACACATCTTATGGGAATGATTCTTGCTATTTGGAGGTCGAACTGAAAAATACAAAGCCAATGGAGCATTCAATAAAGACGATTTGGTAGTATTAGGAGAAGATTGATTATTATATAAATATACTTAAATAAATAGATAATATAGTTATACAGTATAAATGATGAGGATTTGCATCTCATGACATAAAGAAGGGAAAAAGAAGATTGAAAGAAAGATTGTACAAAGAGTTATTTCAAGACAGTAATTGTTCTACCTTGTTCTTCAGCGTCATTTCATTTCTTCAGCCAGATACAACATGGGACATTAATAATGCATTGCATCAACAAAAAAATATGAATTATTATATGTGAGGTATAGTAGGTACAGTGAATATACAAGGTTGCAGCACCTATAAATGTGGCAATTTCTAACAAAAATTTCTGTCAAAATGACATTCTATGATCATGCAACAATTTAAAAAAATCCTGCAACACAAACACATAGATGTACATCACAGTTAATATAAAGAAAAAAAATATATATATGGTATAGTATAAGGGCCAGGTGGTGGCACACTTAGTTGAGTGTACATGTTGCAGTGTGCAAGGACCCAGGTTCAAGTGCCCACTCTAAGAGAAGTAAAGCAGTGCTGCAGGACTCTCTCTCTCTCTTTCTGTCTCTCTCTCTCTCTCTCTATCTCTCTCTCACTGCTTCTCCTTATCTTTTATTTTTTCCACCACTCCCATCACCAAAGATCTGTGTCCCCATCCCCACCCCACAGATAGCCACTATAGTTCTCCCATAGTCTTGAAAATGGGTTGAATTTTTTTCACATTTGTATCTATGCAATAAAGTTTGTATACAACAAAGTTGTCACTCTTTTGAGTTCTATGTTTAGTAGTTAGGTACTTCAAGATACTTTTCTTTTTTTATTTTGAATGGTCTGCCCATTTTGGATAGTAATGGCTATGAGTCTATGCTACAATACTCTTAAAAACTGAGGATTTCCACAATCTTGAGGTTCAGTCTACTGAACAATAATCAGTCCCTCAGATCTTACTGAAGTAACTCCATATATACATTAGGACTACTACAGTGATGTTACAGAAAAACACCCTCAATATTTTTCAGAAACTCTGCAGCTAATGGAAAAATGTGTGAATAAGAATCTTGGAAGCTGGAGAGAGATCATTTTATTAAAAGCACAACTGTTTATCTTTCTGAGTTTTTTCACCAAAGGTTCATAACTTCATACTCAGCTTCATTTTTAAACCATATTTTTCTTGGCACTGCCTGGATTTGATATTTATCCAGAGCCTTTCCTTTAGCATCGCTTTACCATCTGGAGAAACTGGGCATAATAAATAGTTTTATTTTTTACTTAACTTCTTGGTATTTAACTAGACTTATTTCACTTGCATTTCACTCTAAATGAAAAAAAAAAAACAGGGAGCAATTTTAACACTCTACCTGTAAACATATCTAGCAAGGTAATCTAACTTATTAAGTATATTTTCCACTGTAATGTTATCACAAGTGACCGCTCTGAAATATATAACAGGAACATCCTTTCTCTAGTTTACAACATTTCTTACTTTCTTCAAGCCCTCAAGGAATAACCTTCTCAAGGACTTCTTCAAGATGCTTCTAACTACCCTCTCCATCTGATTTCAAAGCAACTGTCATATGTTGGAGTGTTCATTCCAGCAATGCCTCACTTATGGTACAATATTTATGTCTGATGTTATGCTTGTGCATTAAAGTTCCCCTAACAGATGCATTGGCATAACATATTAATAACCATTTATCAAGAACCCATGTTCGAACCCCTGGTCCCCACCTGCAGAGAGAAAGCTTTGTAAGTGGTGAAGCAGGGCTTTAGGTGTCTCTCCTGTCTACCTCCCCCTTTCCTCTTGATTTCTTACTGTTTCAATCCAATAAATAAATAAAATTTTAAAAAAATAATCATTTAATATTGTTTTTGAAATGTCTCAGGTGTGTGGTTATCATTTGATGCCTTTTTCACATGATTTCAATCATGTGCTTACTAGAGATTCAATCATCTATAAACTCTATTTTACTTAAAAAGGACAATTTAGAGGGCAAAAACAAAAAGCCAGAGACCAAAATGATTCATTCCCTGGAAGCAAAACTGACTTTTAAATCAATTCATTTGAAATATGCGAATATGCACCTGACTGGACTTCAAAATGTTTTGGAATTCTGAGTGATCTTAGTGCATTTCACCATTTTTCCCAGTTTAAGACACAAGACTCTGTAGTGGTTATTCTTCCCTGAATACCAACAGGTGTATAACAGATAGCTTTATCTCTAAGGTCTTCAAATCAAGAACTATAGTCAAGAATGTTAGTTGAGGAAAATTAGTCACATGTAGACCCTAGTTTGATGACAGGATTCTGGATCCAGTGCTTGAGTCGACTCTGTGACAGATTTAAATTTTTGGATACCTGTAAGGGAGATATATATTTCTTATTTAGGATAGAAATGAGTTATGAGAGACTAGAGATGGGATTGGGATTGTGAGCCTCTAAGATCTTCACCTCCGCATGTCCACGTACTCAGATATCACTCTTGCATACCAAGTTAAGTCTGACCTATATGATCAACAGAATATTATACATAGGTGACGGGATTTGACTTCCATGGCTACATCATACAGTGAATTTTAGTTTCTTCCTTAGGCTCCTGGAGTTACCCAATCACCATATTATTAGGACACTTCCACAGCCCTGTGGAGAGGCAATATACAGAAGAGTAAGGCTTACTGGAAAGTGACCATCTTGAAAGTGAGTTCCCTACTTCCCCCAGTCCTGGAACGTTTGGATAGAGCCCACTTTGCCATATGCCTCTCCCAATCCATATCAAATAATATTGCATCTGCTGATCGCAACCTAATCAACAAAACGATTGCCACCTCAACATGCTTCACCTCAGACTGTGTCCAGAGACTTCAAGTGTGGAATGACAACCCTTCAGCTTCAGTACTCAGGTGAGACCTTTCCTTTCATAGTATTCTCTAATTCCATCCCAGGTGGTTCACTTTCTAACAAAGTCCCAAAACCTAGATATACACTAGTTTCGGTGAGAGAGAGCATATGTTCACACGTATCGATGAACTACTACAAAATATATACCTGAAAGCAGAAGTACATTAGAGTTTTCAGTGAGTACCCCCCTAACACCTCCTCTCCACTATTGCAAGCTTTGGGTCCATGATTGCTCAACAATTTGTTTGGCTTTGTATGTTAACTCTCTTTTCAGTCACCAGGTTCCAGATGCCATTAGGATGCCGGCCAGGCTTCCCTGGACTAAAGACCCCACCAATGTGTCCTGGAGCTCCGCGTCCCCAGAGACCCACCCTACTAGGGAAAGAGAGAGTCAGACTGGGAGTATGGATCGACCAGTCAATGTCCGTGTTTAGCGGGGAAGCAATTACAGAAGCCAGACCTTCCACCTTCTGCAACCCACAATGACCCTGGGTCCACGCTCCCAGAGGGATAGAAAATGGGAAAACTATCAGGGGAGGGGGTGGGATATATGGAGATTGGGTGGTGGGAATTATGTGGAGTTGTACCCCTCCTACCCTATGGTTTTGTTAATTTATCCTTTCTTAAATAAAAAAAAAAGTGAGTCCCTTGCTCCACTCAAGCCTTGGGGTGATGACAGTTGCACGAGGGGTCCCAAATGAGAACTACCTAGTTGAAATTTTCCCTAAATGTAAACCCACAGAAAACATGGGACATGAAAAATGATTATCATCATTTTGAGCAATTAAATTTGTTAATAATTTGTTACACAGTCATAGTGGCTTATGCAGGAGTACAAAAGTAACTAAGTGTTAAAAATGGATAATTTGTAAAGGTAAAATTATAGCAAACATAACACAGATTACATTTGATAGCAGAGAAGGTACGCAGAGAAAATATGATATGAAGAAGTTGAAGTAGAAAAAAATGTACGTGTGCTTTGCATTGCATTTTATTTTGGTGACAAGATAAAATACGTGACAGTAATAAAATTCTATATATAAATTCACTCAGAAAAACACATCATAATTATGTACTAGACATTAGCAGGTAGAAGTAACCCAGAATTTCATAGTAAAAGCACTATAAATATGTTGATATCATACATACTAACAGGGTATACACAATTCATCTTAAAAACTTGCAAGAATTGGGCTGTGCAGTGGTGCACTCACTTGAGTGCACATGTTACAATGTGCAAGGACCCGTCTTTAAGCCTCCAGTCCCCACCTGCAAGTAGGAAGCCTTGCAAACAGTGAAACTGTGCTGCAGGTGTCACTCTTTCCCTCTCCATAACCCCCTTTCCTGCTCCATTTCTCTGTCTCTATTCAAGAAATAAATCAATAAGTATTTTTAAAAATAAGTTTTTAATTAAAAATAACTACAAGCATCTAAAAAAGCATACTTCACAAATGAAGATTTGGTATAATTTCAGGATGTAAGCAAAGACACTTCTTTTTATCATTTTAACAAATAATTTAAAATTCTGTCAAAATTTATTTTAAATAAGTTGATATTTACCATCAACATGGCATCAAAAGTTTGTTTACTCTATTTTTCCTGCAACAGGCAATATGTACTAACGTATCCAACTTCATATATAAACTGACTGTAATTATTACAATCCATGTAATTTAGAAGATTTTTTTTTTGTAAATTACATCCAAGTAACACCTTTCCATATGGCCAATTAGTAGAATCGTAAAAGGCAACAAATATATGATGCTGTATTGAACATCTGTGTTGGTTATCCTATGGGAATTTTTAATAAAGGGCCAAGCAGCATATTGATGTTAATTCTACGTTACCGGGACTTTAAATAAAAAACTAAAATAAATAGCATCCATTAAACTGATCATACTGTTGTAACTCAAATTGTGTTTATTATGCTAATGGAACATGAAATTAAGAAAAAGACCTTTATGCCAGTGGAATTAATTAATGAGCTTTATGAAGGCATTGGGATGTAATTTATTTCTAGATAAGTAAGTCTAATTTGCAGTTCCATGGGTCTCTGCAATGCTGATTGTAATAGTTATTCCTGCAGATGTGCTGCTCACAGCATGTCTTTCCATTAGAACTGAACACCTCATTATATAAACTGTACCTAATTAAACATAATACAGTGGTGACTTGTTAAACTGGCCTTTTTAAGTCAGCAGCTGCCTAAGCTAATAATACTGTACACAAGATTTGTATCATCTTCCCTATAATACTGATATTTAAATATACTGCCCAAGGGATTGATAACTAATTTACCAGTATGTAACAGGTACATTTCTGATTCTGTGATAAGAGATTAAAGACTAGCAACCCATAAAAAAATTAAATGAATTCAAATCCATTTGGAACTCAAGAGTACTTTGGAAACTTTGTTAAAAATACATACTTCAAAATATCAGTAGTCATGAAAAATAAGTGAACACTAGAAATAAAAATATAAATAAATAAATTTGGAAGATCTAAAAGTCCTTCAGGTACTTTTCAAAGTACATACATTTTTCCCCAGATTCAACATGCTGCAGTTACATTTGACACTTTTAAGTCACATCTGGATATGAAATATGGCTTTTGAGATAAGGAAAATAGTTATAATGCCAGACCTTTCTCTGCTTAAATTGAATTTTGAACTGGCATCCTTAACAGACAGTATAATATTTTCTCCTAAAAGTGTGGATGAGTAAGGTGAAAATATAGTCATGAAGTTTGAACTTCGCACAAAGTAAAACTTATACCGCAATACTAAAGCCAATGCATGTTATTTTCCAATTCCATACCTACCCTTTCATCCTTCCAATATTCAAACCAAACTCAAATTACTCTGAAAAGCAGTGTTTGACAGTCTATGTTATATCTCTCTTAAATCTCCCAAACATCAATGCTGCTCTCTAATTATTGCAGGTATAATGCTGCATTATAGATGTCCTGAGCATGTGTCTCTCTCCTACTCCTTCCCATCAATGAATTATGATAAGGCTTATCCATAATTTATCACTGCAACCCAACTTCTAACTGGAACATAGAGCTGACGAATAATTATTAGTTTATTGAATGATTCAAACAGTCTTCAGCATGTGACTTAGCAGTTAATCCTCTCTGCATCTAACTCCAACAACTTTATAAGGATATAGTTGGTCACTTGATAAATATTTGTTCAATCTATTCCATTGACAGACACTTTAATACCAAAGTCCAATTAGCTTGTGATTCAAATATTAATTTAACATCAGACTTAAAAGATTCTATACTTCACAATATGGCATTTACAGAACATGTCTTTCTTGTCCCTAACAATCACCTTCATTTAAATATATATCACTTGGGTCAACAATCTCTTTTTAGCAGTTGCAAACATTAACCAGTAGCAATATTTCAAGTGACCCCAGAATGATTTTGAAATATGGAAAGCTAAGGTATATATGACATTTATAAATTGATATTTATTTTTAATACATAGTGGTGCTACTACAATCCTTATTCTCCCTTACTAAAATTTTGTGAGCCCTACTATCTTCATTTTAGTTTATAAAATGTCATCAATCCAAGGTAAAAAGAAAAATTGGCTAGTTATGACACAATGTTCTACATAAAGTGATTGAAATGATAAAATAACAAAGGCGATTTCCTTTGAAGGATGAAAAGATGAGCATAATTATTAGACTTAAAGCTTTATGGGAAAGTATTCAAAAAATGGGTAATATCCATAGGAAGTGAGATCCACTTTGGAAGCTAAAAGTATGAAAGATTAGAAAAGTCAGCCTTTAGGTGAAGAAAACTGTTGATCAGGCAAGAATTATATGATTGATCGACTGGAAGTAGAAATGTTACAAGACAATTGAACTTTTTTGTTAGGATTTCAGTCCACACATGAAAAAATATATAATTTTGCTCCGGCAACCTAAGTAGACATCTGTTTTTCATGCCCAATGAATCACACTCAAGAGCATTACCAAAGTAGAGGCATACATGTCAGGTTAGTGTCATACTAGTTATAGCAAACAAAGCCCAAAGGGTCCGGAGATAGCCCACACCATAAAACATATGTTAACCATCTGTGAGGTCCTCCATCTAAGCTTCATCACCATGAAAGGAAAGTTAAGGCCAGTAGAGTTTTAAGGATAATGGAATAGTACTTTAGTATTCCTTCTTTCTCTGTCTCTGTTCTATTCCCACCCCCACCCTATTAAAAAGATAGAAAAAAAAGAGGAAAGGAGGAGAAATTCTAGGGAGTTCACTTAGTGGTATCAGGTATACTTATACTTATCAGGTATAAGGTCTTGAGTTTATTACCTGAGTCCATACTTTCTTTAAACTCAAAGCTTCAGTAATTGTTCTATCAAAAATTGCCTTACAGATGCATTCAAGTACCAAAGCAGCTGCTGCTTCCAAACTATTTGTCATCATTGTATTACACATGCTTATTTCAACATGAAATGAAGACACTTAGTCTACCAATCAGTATTAACTCTGACAAAGAAAGCAGGGAAAAGAACTCAGTCTACTAAGTATTGAATACAACTCTTACAATACATGAAAAGAATAGAACCAGATCTGAGAGGTACCCACATTGTGAAATTTAATGAATGTAAAAACTTGATTGGATACAACTGATATTAAGAGACAGTAAACTTCATACTGCAAATAATAATAATTAAAAAAAAGGAATGTGTTTAACTTTGTGTGCCCTAGAAGCAAGTTCATTTTTACTATTGTTATCACTGTTGGTCTACCATAAAGAAGGAGAAGAATAGGGGAGTCACGCAATAGTGCAGCCGGTTAAGCACAGGTGGCGCAAAACGTAAGGACCATCATAAGGATCCTGGTTCTAGCCCCCGGCTCCCACCTACAGGGGAGTCCCTTCACAGGTGGTGAAGCAGGTCTGCAAGTGTCTATCTTTCTCTCCCCCCCTCTGTCTTCCCCTCCTCTCTCCATTTCTCTTTGTCATATATAACAACAACATCAATAACAACAACAATAAAACAACAAGGGCAACAAAAAGGAATAAATAATTTTTTTAAGAAAGGAGATGAATAATAAAGGAATCAAAGACTTAAATAAGACTGGATTCAATAGTCCTATACTGATAGTCATGTAATTTTTAGGAAGCTTCTTAAATATTTATGAGCATTACTTTTCACATCTGAAAATAAGATAATACCTACTTTACTACCATGCATCTGTGAGACTATAGGTCTGAGTTTCAAGAAATAAAATGACAGGTCTGCTATGTCGTCTTCAGCTCCAGTACTCTGGTGAGACCGTGCCTAGAGCATAAGACTTCTTAACTCCATTTTGGGCATTTCACTTCCTAACAAAGCCCCAGCATCTAGATGTGGACCAGGGCCCAAGAGACAGAGTACATATACACATGTGTCCATAAGTTAGGGGGAAATATACACCTTAAAGCAAAAGTACACAGTTTTCAGTGACCCAGTAAGTGCAGCAAGCAAGTAGAAAGACCCAAAAAAAAAAAAAAAAAAAACATAAAGTACTTCATCAAATAGTTTCTATTTAGACCTAGATACTCTCCTCACCTACTTCCTACTTCACTTCCCCCAATCACTCCAAGGCTAACCTTGTCAGACAAAGTAAGACTACAAAAGCTGGATAAAGGGAGTCTGGTGATAGCACAGCGGGCACGTGGGGCAAAGCACAAGGACTGGTGTAAGGATCCCGGTTCCAGCCACCAGCTCCTCACCTGCAGGGGAGTCCCTTCACAAGCAGTGAAGCAGGTCTTCAGGTGTTTATCTTTCTCTCTCCCTCTCTGTTTTCCCCTCCTCTCTCCATCTGTCTCTGTTCTATCCAACAACGATGGCATCAAGAACAATGATAATAACTACAACAATAAAACAATAAAAGCAACAAAAGGGAAAATAAATAAATATTTAAAAAAAAACAAATAAATAAAAGCTGGATAAGGGCAAGAGACCAGCATACTTTAATAATGGCTCTTTTGATTACTACCAGCCCACCTCATGTCCCAGGGCACTAGTCATAGAATCCTGGGATCCCCACACAGACACGATCGATGGGTCAAGTTCTCTAATAGATCCCTCTCTCCATTGTCATTGGTCATCTCCATCAGGAACAACGTAGTGGACCTCTTTATGGACCCCTATAGGACATTTCCCTCAATGTGTATCAGCAGTGGTAAGAACTACCCCATTCTCTAAAGGGAGGTTGGACCAAAATCCTCTCCTACTGAAGGTAGATGGGTCTAGAAATGGGTGCAGCCTAGAACGCTCCTAGCTATGAGCATAGAATGCAAGCTTAGACCTACAGGGATGCAGATGTCACACACACTCTTGCACAGAATATAGGCCCCAGATAAAATCAGTGGGGATTATAGTTAACAATATTTATATACTTTTCCCATATTTGGGTGCTACTCTCTGCCCTAAAACAACTTTCTAGTCCTATTTCTGACTCTGACAACATCTCCCCAAACAATACCTTTGGTTCACCTGCATGTTAACTGTGGAGCTCAGGCAAAAACTAATTGTGTCATGGGCCCCTTAGAATATACCTTAAATAAACCTACTAACTTTTTCCAAAATTGAGACCCCAAGTTCCATCTGTTATATTCTTGCCTTTAGGTTCCTTGTTATTAAACAATTTGTTCTTCTTTATATCTAAATGCTTTTTCAGACACAGAGTTGCTGATGCTACCATGATGCCAACCCGACTTCCCCAAGCAGAAAACCTCACTAATTTACTATGGAGCCCCACCTCTCCAGAGCCCTGCCCAATAGGGAAAGATAGAAACAGGCTGGGAGTATGGATTAACCTGCTAATGCCCATGTTCAGAGAAGAAACAATTACAGAATCCAAACCTTGTACCTTCTGTACTCCATAATGATCATGGGTCCATACTCCTAGAGGGGTAAAGAATAGGAAAGCTTTCAAGGAAGGGGATGGAACTCTGGTGGTGGGAATTGTACCCTTCTTATCCTATTGTCCTGTTGAGAATTTTTATTTATAAATAATTTTTTAAAAAGAAATATGTCTAGTTCAGCTTTGAAATGGATAATGAACTATTATTTTATGTATTTATTTATTTTCCCTTTTGTTGTCCTTGTTATATTGTTGTTATTTATGTTGTTGTTGTTTTAATAGGACAGAGAAAAATGGAGAGAGGAAGGGAAGACAGAGGGGGAGAGAAAGATAGACACCGGCAGACCTGCTTCACTACTTGTGAAGTGACACCCCTTCAGGTGGGGATCCGGAGGATTGAACCTGAATCCTTCCACTGGTCCTTGTAACCTACAGCGCTACTGCCCAACTCCCTGGACTATTATTTTTATAACATGTTCTGTCTAGATTTCTTAAAAGTTTCAGAATTACTCTCGTTTCCCAAAATAGCTGAATTTTCAAACTGTGTTTATGACAAGACCTCAAATATCAGGGTGAGCTTAACTGGAAATTAGCCTCAAACTAATAAAGAGATTGTTTGCCAAATCTCTCTCTAGTGAAAATTCATTCAGAATATTGGAGTATCTGGGGGTTCCCGGAAGATGGCAGACTGAGAAGCTGCCAGTGGCTTGAGCTCTGACCACATCTTCTGGAAACAGTAGGATTTTCTGCCTTTAGTAGGTCAGTCAATAAGGGGCCCTAGCGGTAACACCAAGGAGGTGACTATAACTTAATTTGGGTTAAAAAATAGATTAGAAAAAAAGGGAAAAATTTTTTTCTTTTAAATTATTAATCCCAAAGCACACCTCCTTCCCCTTCCCCACCCCATAACCAGTCACTGGGGACCAGCTCCTAACAGGCTCCCCTGCTGAGCTTCTTTCTCTACCAAGATTCCTGTCAAACCAGGGAGTATCATTCATACTAAATCTAGTCTCTTCTGAAACCTCTGGCCTTTTTTCTTTCTAAGTAGCCAAAACCCCCCACCCCAACCCTCATAGTTAATTAAATAATTAAAAATAAATAAATAAATAAATAACTCTTTCCTTTCACCACTCTTTTATTACTGTTCTTTTTCTTATCTTTTTCTTTTTTCTCTCTTTCTTTCTTTTTTTTCTTTTTCTCATTCTTGTCATCCTTTCTTCCTTAATCCTACAGCTTCCAAAGCCACAGGCCCCATCCCCCACACCACCAAACAGTGTGCTTTTTTGAATTCGCTGAAACACATTTGGGAATTATTTGGGGGAAGAATTCTAACTCAGAGTGGACTCTCACTGTGAGTATCTCTGCTCAACTCCCCTTCCTCATTTAGTTAGCCCTAGAATATACAGTGGATACTAGATTTGCATAACTGTCTATTTCAGCTATCCTTGTCTAGTCCTGAGGTTTTTTTTTTAATTCTCTTTCTTAACAATCAGCTGCATCTGATCATGAGGTTTAAGGTAATCTGGGACAGGGTTTTTTTTACCCTGCTCTATTTTATTATTAATATTATATAAAGGCATATATCTTCCCCCCCCCCTTTAGGTTGATCAGAATTAACTCTTAGCATATATTTCAGTGCTAGGGTAGTGGGGATCTTATCTATTGTGGGAGGAAATTGTCTCCTTACTCCTACCTCCTCTACAGACACTCCCCTCACTCCTCCTCCTAGCTAATTAAAAAAATTAAATTAAAAATTAATAAAAAAAAACTTTCACTGCTTTTTAATAACAGCTCTTTTTCTTATCTTTTCTCTTTTCTCTCTCTTGTTTCTTTTTTATTTTTATTTTATTTTTTTTATCTTGTCATATACTTCTTCCTTACTTCGTCTTTGCCTTTCTGAATTTGTGAACTATTTTGGGGAAGAAATCTGACTCAGAGTGGACAGATCTCTATGTGTGTATCTCTGCTCTACTTCCCTTTCCCCTCTTCTTACCCCTAGAATATACAGTGGATAGTATATTTGCATAACTGTATATTCTGGCTATCCTTTCTTTCTTTTCTATTTCTTCTTCACTGGGATTTGGTTACTATTTTTTCACGGACTGGAGACATTGTTTGGCTAAATGGTAGTGATTAAACTGCTTCAATACTTGCTTCAGTTGCTACTGTAATTCCTGAGGTTGGTGAGTGCAATTGTCATAAAGGTATTTAGTACAGTGTTGCTTGTACTCAAGACACAACAACTGAGGAACAACAGAGCATTAAAAAAAAGAAACACATAAATTTAAAAAATGGATAGATAAAGAACAAATAAAACTGCTACTCCAATGAATGAAGACAAGAGCTCAGAAGAAACTACAAATCAGCCAGAAGTAACCATAGATAAGAAAAGTATGCAAGCAATAATAAACTTATTAATCACAGAAATGAAAACAACATTGGAGGAAAGGAATGGCAGTATTAGGGAAACAACAGTTGAGACCCCCAAGGAAAATACTGATTATCTTGAGGCAATTAGAGAACTGAAAGCTGAAATAGCTGTAATGAATAAAGAAGCTGAGGCAAGGGAAAGCAGATTAACAGAAGCAGAAAACAGAATTAGTCAGACAGAGGATGAGCTAGACACTGAAAACAACAACAGAGACATATGGGATGATCTCAAAAGAAATAACATTTGTATAATTGGCCTACCAGAGGAAAAAGAGAGGAAGGGGAAGGAAACATTCCAGAGGAAATTACAGAAGAAAACTTCATAGACCTGAATAACAGAAAGGACATCAAGATTCAAGAGGCCCAGAGAGTTCCAAACAGAATCAACACAGACTTGAAGACACCAAGACACATCATAATCACAATGAGAAAAAGTAAGGATAAAGAAAGGATCCTAAAGGCTGCAAGAGAGAAACAAAAAGTCACATACAAGGGAAAACCCATAAGATTATCTGCAGACTTCTCCACTCAAACTCTAAAAGCCAGAAGGGAATGGCAAGATATCTATGGAGCCCTGAATGAAAAAGGGTTTCAACCAAGTATAATATATCCTGCTAGACTTTCATTCAAACTAGATGGAGGGATCAAAACCTGCTTAGACAAACAACACTTAAAGGAGGCAACCATCACTAAACCGGCCCTGAACGAGGTTCTAAAAGATTTCTTATAAACAATAATATCACTATAATACTTGCAATATATCAGAGCAAACAAAAAAATTTTTTTGCAACAATGGCACTACAATACATTAAATCCATAATATCAATAAATGTCAGTGGCTTAAACTCACCCATCAAAAGGCACAGATTGGGGAATGGGTCAGAAAACATAACCAAACCATATGCTGCTTGCAAGAATCCCATCTGTCACAATAAGATAAACACAGAATAAAGTGAAAGGATGGAAAACTATCATACAGGCTAACGGACCTCAAAAAAGGGAAGGAACAGCCATTCTCATCTCAGACATGATAGATTTTAAATTAAATAAAGTAATAAAAGATAGGCAAGGACATTACATAATGATTAGAGGATCAATTAGCCAAGAAGACTTAACAATTATTAATATCTATGCACCCAATGAGGGACCATCTAAATACGTCAAACACTTACTGAAAGAATTTCAAAAATACATCAATAGTAATACAATAATAGTGGGAGGCTTCAATACACCACTCTCACACTTAGACAGATCAACAAAGCAGAGAACCAACAAAGATGCAAGAGAATTGAATGAAGAGATTGACAGACTAGATCTCTTGGACATGTTCAGAGTCCTTCACCCCAAAAAACTGGAATACACCTTCTTTTCAAATCCACATAACACATACTCAAAGATAGACCACATGTTAGGCCACAAAGAGCATCAATAAATTCAAGAGCATCAAAATCATCCCAAGTATCTTCTCAGACCATAGTGGATTAAAACTAACATTTAACAACAAACAGAAAATTATTAAAGGTCACAGAATTTGGAAACTAAACAACATACTCCTTAAGAACCACTTGGTCAGAGATTCACTCAAGCAGGAAATTCAAATGTTCCTGGAAACAAATGAAAATGAAGACACAACCTACCAAAATATTTGGGACACAGCTAAAGCAGTACTGAGAGGGAAACTTATAGCCATACAATCACATATTAAACACCAAGAAGAAGCTCAAATGAACGAACTTACTGCACACCTCAAGGGCTTAGAGGAAGAGGAACAAAGGAACCCTAAAGCCACCAGAAGGACAGAAATCACTAAAGTTAGAGCAGAAATAAACAACATTGAAAATAAAAGAACCATACAAAAGATCAATGAAGCCAAATGATGAAATGATGAAAATTGATGAAATGATGAAAGATTAAACAAAATTGACAAACCCTTTCTGAATTTGTGAACTTTGTGAAATTTGTGAACAGAATCACCAAACAAAAAAGAGAGAAGACTCAAATTAATAAAATTATAAACGATGGAGGAGATATCACAACTGACACCACAGAAATCCAGAGAATCCTGTGAAACTTCTATAAAGAACTATATGCCACCAAGCTAGAGAATCTGGAAGAAATGGAACAATTCCTAGAAGCATATGCCCTTCCAAAACTCAACCAAGAAGACTACATAATCTAAATGCACCAATCACAGACAAAGAAATTGAAACCGTTATTAAGAATCTCCCCAACAACAAAAGTCCTGGACCAGATGGCTTCACAAACAAATTCTACAAAACTTTCAGGAAACAGCTAGTACCCATACTTCTTAAGCTTTTCCATAAGACTGAAGAAACAGGAATACTCCCTTCCACCTTCTATGAAGCCAACATCACCCTGATGCCAAAAGATGATAGGGACAGAACAAAAAAGGAAAACTACAGACCAATATCTCTGATGAACATAGATGCCAAAATATTAAACAAAATCTTGGCCATCCGGATACAACAGCACATCAAAAAGATTGTTCATCACGACCAAGTGGGATTCATCCCAGGAATGCAAGGCTGGTTCAACATCCATAAGTCAATCAATGTCATTCACCACATCAATAAAAGCAAAGCCAAAAACCACATGATTATCTCAATAGATGCAGAGAAAGCCTTTGACAAAGTCTGCAGCACCCCCAACCCAAATGCCAGGGAGCCTGACAGGGTCATCTCCTCTGGACCTGCTTTCAGACTTCAAGGAAGCTGGGCAGAAGGACGGGAATGGGTCGACGCATTCTCCCCCCATTATTGCTACAAACAATTATACTGTCACAATTGATTAATAATGCTTTGGCAGTGCTTGGTGGAAATGGAGAGTCAGAAGCACCCCCTCTCCCTTACACAGAGGCATATTTGAAAGTTACATTATGAAAGTTACATATGAAAGTTACATTATGACTCGCCCCTCATAGAAACAATGCAGATATTGAGGCCTCCCTGGTACAAGTTGACATATTGAAACAAAGAAAGATTAATAGTTAAACTTTACCAGACCGAGATGAGCAGTGGTCCATGACTAGTCAAAGATCTATATGCCCCCTTAGAAGATTAATGGTAGAGATAGCCCTCAGCAAAAGTCTAAAACAAATCTGGGTATGACCTCCCCTGGAAACAGAATGATACAAAGTATTGTACCCATTCTTTACAGTTATAGGGGAATAACATGTACCTTGCCAAAGCCATAAGACTATGATGTTTATTGTTACTTCTTTATGAGCTGGTTGCTTAGGCAACCTGAATGTAACCTGAAAAAAGTATAAAAGCTAATGCAGTTTCACTATTAAAATGAGTGCAGATTCACCCTCCAATAGAGTGTGGTGTCTATGTGTTCTCCCTCACGCCAACTCCTGACCCACCTGAGAGGTTGCCTTCAAGACCCCTGACCCTCCTGCTGCTCATCCACTGTGGTGGTCCGTGGCAAAAATCCAACACCCATTCATGCTCAAAACTCTACAAAAAATGGGAATAGATGGGAAATTCCTCAAGATAGTGGAGTCTATATTTAGTAAACCTACAGCCAACATCATACTCAATGGACAGAAGCTGAAAGCATTCCCCCTCAGATCGGAGACTAGACAGGGATGTCCACTGTCACTGTTACTCTTCAACATAGTATTGGAAGTTCTTGCCATAGCAATCAGGCAAGAGAAAGAAATCAAAGGAATACAGATTGGAAGGGAAGAAGTCAAGCTCTCACTATTTGCAGATGATATGATAGTATACATAGAAAGAATCCAGCAGAAAGTTATTAAGCAATATAGCAAGGTATCAGGCTACAAAATCAATGTACAAAAATCAGTAGCATTTCTTTATGCAAACACTAAATCTGAAGAAGAAGACATCCAGAAATCACTCCCATTTACTGTTTCAATAAAATCAATCAAATACCTAGGAATAAAGTGGACCAAAGAAGTGAAAGACTTGTATACTGAAAACTATGAGTTGCTACACAAGGAAATAGAAACTGATACCAAGAAATGGAAAGATATCCCATGCTCATAGATTGGAAGAATAAATATCATCAAAATGAATATTATCCCCAGAGCCATATGCAAATTTAATGCAATACCCATCAAAGTTCCACCAAGCTTCTTTAAGAGAATAAAACAAACACTACAATCATTTATCTGGAACATGAAAACACCTAGAATTGCCAAATCCATCTTGAGGAAAAGAAACAGAAATGGAGGTATCACACTCCTAGAACTTAAACTATATTATAAAGTCATCATCATCAAAACAGCATGGTACTGGAACAAAAATAGGCACACAGACCAGTGGAACAGAATTTAAAACCCAGAAATAAATACCCACACCTATGGACATCTAATCTTTGACAAGGAGGCCCAAAGGATTAAATGGAAAAAGGAGGCTCTCTTCAATAAATGGTGCTGGGAAAACTGGGTTGTAACATGCAGAAGAATGAAATTGAACCACTTTATCTCACCAGAAACAAAAATCAACTCCAAATGGATCAAAGACCTAGATGTCAGACCAGAAACAATCAAATACTTAGAGGAAAACATTGGTAAAACACTTTCCCACCTACACCTCAAGGACATCTTTGATGAATCAAACCCAATTGCAAGGAAGACTAAAGCAGAAACAAACCAATGGGACTACATCAAATTGAAAATCTTCTGTACATCCAAAGAAACTATTAAACAAACAAAGAGACCCCTCACAGAATGGGAGAAGATCTTCACATGCCATACATCAGACAAGAAACTAATCACCAAAATGTATAAAGAGCTCAGCAAACTTAGCACCAAAAAAGCAAATGACCCCATCCAAAAATGGGCAGAGGATATGAACAAAACATTCACTACAGAGGAGATCCAAAAGGCTAACAAACATATGAAAAACTGCTCTAGGTCGCTGATTGTCAGAGAAATGCAAATTAAGACAACACTAAGATACCACCTCACTCCTGTAAGAATGGCATACATCAAAAAGGACAGCAGCAACAAATGCTGGAGAGGTTGTGGGGACAGAGGAACCCTTTTACATTGCTGGCGGCAATGTAAATTGGTACAGCCTCTGTGGAGAGCAGTCTGGAAAACTCTCAGAAGGCTAGACATGGACCTTCCATATGATCCAGTAATTCCTCTTCTGGGGTTATACCCCAAGGACTCCATAACACCCAACCAAAAAGAGGGGTGTACTCCTATGTTCATAGCAGCACAATTCATAATAGCTAAAACCTGGAAGCAACACAGGTGCCCAACAACAGATGAGTGGCTGAGAAAGCTGTGGTATATATACACAATGGAATACTATGCAGCTATCAAGAACAATGAACCCACCTTCTCTGACCCATCTTGGACAGAGCTAGAAGGAATTATGGTAAGTGAGCTAAGTCAGAAAGATAAAGATGATTATGGGATGATCCCACTCATCAACAGAAGTTGGGTAAGAAGATCTGAAAGGGAAACTAAAAACAGGACCTGACCAAATTGTAAGTAGGGCACTAAAGTAAAAACCCTGTGGTGAGGGGTAGATATGCAGCTTCCTGGGACAGTGGGGGGTGGGAGTGGGTGGGAGGGATGGGTCACAGTCTTTTGTTGGTGGGAATGGTGTTTGTGTACACTCCTAGTAAAATGTGGTCATATAAATCACTAGTTAATAAATATGAGAGGGGGAAAATTAATTGTATGTCTCCAACTTTTTTAAAACACAAACTGAATCCTTTTAATATATAGGCTGTGTAATTGATATGCAGACTCTCAAAAGCCTAGACCAAGTAGATCAGAAGCAACCAATAGCACAGCTATATACAACATACTGGGTACTTTACAGCAAACCCTAACAAAAGGACTTTTCAAAATTAATCCAATTACCAATTAATGTGATGATAACATATCGATTGTCTTTTTGAACCCTAAGATAGCAGGAACCTCACATCTCCACTATAGAGCCTCTACTTCCCCCAGTCCTGGAACCCTTGGATAGGGCCCACTTTCCCGTATGCCTCTCCCAATCCATATCAAATAAGATTGCATCTGCCGATTACAACCTAATCAATACAACGATTGCCACCTCAACATGCTTCACTTCAGACTGTGTCCAGAGACTTCATGTGTGGAATGACAACCCTTCAGCTTCATTACTTGGGTGAGACCTTTCCTTTCATAGTATTCTCTAATTCCATCTCAGGTGGTTCACTTTCTAACAAAGTCCCAAAACCTAGAAATACACCAGTTTCTGTGAGAGAGAGCATATGTCCACACGTATCCATAAACTACTGCAAAATATATACCTGAAAGCAGAAGTACACTAGAGTTTGCAGTGAGTATCCCCCTAACACTTCCTCTCCACTATTCCAAGCTTTGGGTCCATGATTACTCAACAATTTGTTTGGCTTTGTATGTTAACTCTCTTTTCAGTCACCAGGTTCCAGATGTCATCAGGATGCCGGCCAGGCTTCCCTGGACTGAAGACCCCACCAATGCGTCCTGGAGCTCTGCTTCCACAGAGACACACCCTACTAGGGAAAGAGAGAGGCAGACTGGGAGTATGGACCGACCAGTCAATGCCCATGTTCAGCGGGGAAGCAATTACAGAAGCCAGACCTTCTACCTTCTGCAACCTACAATGACCCTGGGTCCATGCTCCCAGAGGGATAGAGAGTGGGAAAGCTATCAGGGGAGGGGGCGGGATATGGAGATTGGGTGGTGGGAATTGTGTGGAGTTGTAACCCTCCTACCCTAAGGTTTTGTTAATTAATCCTTTCTTAAAGAAAAAAAAAAAAAGAAAAAAAAAGAATATTGGAGTATCTTTTTTTTTTTTTTTTTGTCTCCAGGCTTATTGCTGGGGCTCAGTGCCTGCACTAAGAATCCACCGCTCCTGGAAGCCATTTTCCCCTTTTGTTGCCCTTGTTGTTTAGTGTTGTTATTATTATTGTTAGTGATGTCATTGTTGGATAGGACAGAGAGAAATGGAGAGAGGAGGGGAAGACAGAGAGGGGGAGAGAAAGACAGACACCTGCATACCTGCTTCATAGCTTGTGAAGCGACTCCTCTGTAGGTGGGCAGCTGGGCTCCACCCAGGTTCTTTAAGCCGGTCCTTACTCTTAGTGCCAAGTGTACTTAACCTGCTGTATTACCGCCTAGGCACTGGACTTCCTCTTCTGAATAAGAGATAGTGCGTATCAGTTATAATGCAAAATTTTCTGGAAAACATTAATGTCTTCTGTCCTCTCAATATCCCTCTTGCCTCTCAATTTCTCTGCCTCTATCCAAAATAAATAAAATAGTAAATATTAAAAAATAATAAGTCTTCTGGTAATTAGATTTTACCTGAAAAGGAATCATCTAGATTTTACTGTCACCTTTGCACTATACTGGAACTTAGTACCTGTAAGCCATTTCTTTGCACTATACTGGAACTTAGTACCTGTAAGCCATTTCTGGCAATACTGGATTTGTATCACGTTTCAACAGATTCCTGGTGTTATCTTTTGAATTCATCACTAGAGAATTATGCTGAGTAAAGAAAAAGTTACTTATCGCATTGATCCATTAACATAACAACATTGAGAGAGAGGGAAAAAAGGCAGAAGTTAAAGAAACAGACAACAGATCAGAAGTTTCCAGGATTAAGAAGGTGGTAAGGAGGACAGAGAAGTTAAGGTGCAATCATTTTCCTGCTGAAAAAAATATGTATTTTGACTGTATTGATATCAATGTCCTGGTTATAATATTTTTACAAGCTATTACTAGTGAGATAATTGAATAATCTTGGTATTATTTCTTACAGCTGTAAATGAGTCAATAATTACCTCCAAAAAACAAAAGCTTACATTTAAAAAAAAATGCTTAGGTAATACTGGTTTTGGATACAGTTTCCTGGATTCTCAGATAATGGAAATTAGGAAGAAACTGCACAATTCTAAGCAAGGATATATCCAGATACAAGGAAGATATAGCTGGAGAAGTAGATCCATGTTGGCTCCCTGAGAAGAGTACATACCGTGTTATTATAAGGCAAAGACGTATGGATAGCCCATAGGTGAAAGACATCCAATCAGCGTTTGGAAGGAAAAATAAAAAGTATAGGAAAAAGCATTCTCTGGATGCTGGGGAGCAGAGTTTCAGGTGCATCTCAGGGTTGAGAAATAAACTCATTACAACATTGTAGTCAGAGAGAAAAGAGGGGATATGGAGTAGTGGACACATGGAATACGTCTCACAGTGGAGTTCTGCCAGTGGCAAATGTCTTTGTAGGTTCTCTTTCATGAGCCACTGTGTTCCTCCATTTATTGGGCATATGTACACACAGTTATGCCAAATATATACATGTCAAGGGTGCGCATAATTGAATGATCTATGTAGACCACTCTACATTAGACTTGTTCTCTCCAGTTCTAGTGATTATATCAGATTCTGTGTTTACTCTGTAACTCTTGACCTTATCCCAAGGATGTAGGCATAATTCATGAATATCAGATAAAGCCTCTGTTAGCCTGAAGGGCCTTTTGACCCATTTATCTGCAATTATCCTGACATTAGCCAAACATCCCATGGGGGTGGCAGACAGAGCTACAGAAAAAGCAAAGGATTTTCCCCACCTGTAGGGGAGTCGCTTCACGGGTGGTGAAGCAGGTCTGCAGGTGTCTGTCTTTCTCTCCCCCTCTCTGTCTTCCCCTCCTCTCTCCATTTCTCTCTGTCCTATCCAGCAATGATGATATCAACAACAATAAAAACTACAACAATAAAAACAACAAGGGCAACAAAAAGTAAATAAATAAATGTTAAAAAAAAAAAGAAAAAGAAAAGGATTTCTGAGATGTCTGGTAGAAATAAAAGGCATTATAATTCATAGGTCTATCAAGAAATCAGGGTTCTTGGCACCGAGTAGTGGCGCACTTGGTTGAGTGCACATGTTACAGTGCCAAGGACTCAGGTTTGAGCTCCTGGTCCCCACCTGCAGGGGGAAAGTTTCATGAATGGTGAAGCAGGGCTGCAAGTGTCTCTCTGCCTCTCTCCCTCTCTATCACTTTCTTCTCTCTAGGTTTCTGACTGCCACTATACAATAAATAAAAATAAAGATAGTAAAAAAGAAAGAAAGAAAGAAATCAGGATTCTCCAACAAAGAACTAGATTGAGCTTTCTAGTCAGCTTATGAGTAGTATGTGACAGAAGAAATCATACAGTCCTTTATTCCATTTTTATTTTTTATTTTTTTATATTTATTTATTTATTTTCCATTTTATTGCCCTTGTTGTTTTGTTGTTATTGTCAATGTTGTTGTTGTTAGATAGGAAAGAGAAATGGAGAAAGAAGGGGAAGACAGAGAGAAGGAGAGAAAAAGAGACACCTGAAGACCTGTGAAGTGACTCCCCTGCAGGTGGGAAACCAGGGGGCCCCAACCAGGATCCTTACGTAGGTCCTTGCACTTCGCACCATGTGCGCTTAACCCACTGCACTACCACCCAACTGCCCATTTTTTATTTTTTTATTATCTTTAGAAACTGTCAGAAATCAAGAGGGGAAGAAGTGATAAGGAGAAAGAGATACCTGTAGCACTGCTTCGCCACTTGCAAAGATTTTCACCTGCAGGTAGAAACTGGGGCCTTGAACTAGGGTCCTTGCTCATTGTAGCATGTGAGCTCAACCAGGTGAACTACCACCCAGGCTCCAAAGCCCTTTACTCATAATGTTGCTGGCAATGACTTGATTTGGGTTGATCAGTTAGTGATGGTTGGTTGTCTGTGGCCTAGCTGTGTGGGCAGTTATCTTGGAGAACAGTTCATGACCTGGCACTCTGGATAATTTTTCACATGGTTCACTAGCTGTTGTGTGGTTTCATTATTGCTTCCTTGTGTTGCCTATGTAGTGAGACCACATCAGGAAGCCTTAAGTCTGGGTCAGAAAGGAAATAGATTACCAGAGACTTGATTATCCTGACTCTAAGATATGGACATATAGGAAAGAGTTTACTTCCTATTCCTATTGTTTAAATAGTCTAGCATTTAATGTTATTTTAGTAGTGATTTATTAATTTTTCATATTTTTATTATATTAAAGAAGTAGAGCTTCAGGGAGCTGGGTGGTAGTGCAGTGAGTTAAGCTCACATGGTGCAAAGTGCAAGGACTGGCTCAAGGATTCCTGTTGGAGCCCCAGGCTCCCCACCTGCAGGGGGTCGTTTTGCAAGTGGTGAAGCAGGTCTGCAGGTGTCTGTCTTTCTCTCCCCCTCTCTGTCTTCTCCTTCTCTGTGGGAGTATGTGAAAGCTTGGTAGAGCTTAGGGGAGCTCTCCCATCCCTGGATGGAGGTCTGGAAAGACATCTCACTTGTTAGCCTCTCTCCTTATAGAGGTGAGCTAAGAGGGAAAAGTCTCCCAAACTCAGTTTCTCTTTGTCAGTCTCTCAAGCTCACAGAAAGCCTACAAGCCTCTCACACTTAGTTACCCCTGCTAGCAGACCAAATGGCTGCCAGCTTGAGGGTTCACTCAAAGTTCACACATCCACTATAACTTCACCTTTTGATCATATAGAAGAACACACTTTGTCATACACCCCTGCCAGTACCAGGCAATGACACCCATATTCTATTTCCTTGTGTCCTTGATATCTACGGTTTACATCAACCTTTGTTTTTCTCCTTCTCTACCTCACCTTACTGGTTTAACCCCAATGCTTTTTCTCAAATACCTTTGGATAATTAACTTGCCTGCATCATGGAAACTAATTGTCTTGACCTTTATGTATCGCATCAATTCCTGTCATACCAGCCCCCTACCATGGGGGCAAGCTGACCTTTAAGAGGCCTGTAATTTCTGACACATTTGAAAAATGTTCTTTGTTTAGCTCAGTATAAGAGCCTGTACCCATCTCCAAATAAACAGACGTTCGTACCAGAATGTCTCCCAATGCCTCTTTCTAATTCACGCAGCCATTAGAGCTGGTGAGGGAGGGTCAGAGTACCCCCCACCCCACCCCGGTTGGAGCCACTCCATGTGAGCCCCAGCACTCCTCTCTCTATTTCTCTCTGTGCTATCCAACAACAACAGCTATGACAAAAATAACAACTATAATAAGCCCAACAACAAGGACAACAAAATGGGATAAATGGCCTCCAGGAGCAGTGGATTCGTAGTGCAGGCACTGAGCCCCAGTGATAACCCTGGAAGTAAAAAAAAAAAAAAAAAAGGAGAGCTTCATACCACACCCATTACAAAAGTTATGTGAGTGCTCCCAATTATTACAGTCAAGACAACAGTTGCTAAAAGAACCACCAAGAATGAATCAGAGAAGAAAAACTACTGCAGTAAAAAAAAAATAGCTAGTTCACCACTAACATAAGAAAAACCAGTGAATAATAGAGGAAGGCTGGAGATGGAAAGCCCAAACTGACAAAAAACTGAGAGAGCTACAGTACTAAATGAGCTTGGTAAAACAAAAATGGCCAGAAAGTCAGTCAAACTTGCAAGAAACATGAGCAAGAGATGTCCGACAGACATGCATGCACAGTGTAGTTCTCAAGGAGATTAATTTTGTTTTCTTAGCCTCATTTCACAGAAGTGAAGGCCAGGATATTATCTGAGTGTGACCTGGAGATCCACAGGTACTGGAACTTAAAATAAAACCAGTGAAGAGAGAGAAAGCAATGATTTATTTCCCTGGTAAAATAATTTCTTTGAAAATTCAGAATATCGTAGTCTCCAGACTCAGCTAGAAAAAAATTATTCATTATATTATCTGTATTTGGTAGGGTAGTCAGCCGATAATGGTTCTCACCATGTTAAAAAGGTCTACTGTAAGTAATGAGATACAAAGCAATCTATAGATTTTTCCTTCCCTCCCCCCCAAAAAAAAATGAAGGAAAAGGCATGACCATGTACACATATGTGGTTGAGTTAATAAATGATAGATAAATATAGATAGAAATAAAGACAGGTGATCCACAATAACAAAATTCCTACTGGCATTAATTTATTAAAGATTATATTTAGATTGTAAAATCTTTGAGAGCCTAAGAATTTTTTCACCTTTTCTCTCATAACTTTTGTCATATTTAGAGAAAAGGGAAAGGGAAGCTATAATATGTGGTTGATTGACAGTCATTAACAGACATACTTTTTTGTTAATGTTAGAATTTATAGAGTGAGAAAAATAGGAACTTGGAACCTTTTTCTGAATCATTTCCTGCTTTCCTTTATTCATCACTGGATTTTCTTGTTCTGATTGTCAGGTAGCTTTCAAGTTTTTGTTGTTGTTGTGTTTGTTTTTGTTTTGTGCAGTATATTTTCCTTTTGATTCATTCTTGACTGGTCTCTTAGAAACTGTGGTGGTGGGAGTTGGGCAGTAGTGCAGCGGGTTAAGCGCACATGGCGGAAACACAAGGACCTTATAAGGATCCCGGTTGGAGTCCCTGGTTCCCCACCTGAGGGGAGTTGCTTCACAAGCAGTGAAGCTGGTCTACAGGTTTCTGTCTTTCCCCCCTCTCTGTCTTCCCCCCCCATTTCTCTCTGTCCTATCCAACAACGATGACATCAATAACTACAACAATAAAAAACAAAAAGGGAATAAATAAATAAATAAATAAATAAGAAACTGTGGTGGTTATGGCAGGTGGAAGGGAGGCACAGAACTTTTGTGATGGGTGTGGTTTTAGGTTCAGCTAAGACAGGGGTGGTGGTGGGAAAATAACAAATAACCTCTTTGAAATTAACTCTGTGTTACTTAAAGAAACAGCAAAACTGACTGTTTTCCATATTATTATTTGGAATTCTCTTTTTTTAACTTTTTTTTAAAATCATATCTACTTATTGGATAGAGACAGCCAGAAATTGAGAAGGAAACAGAGATACCTGCAGCCCTGCTTCACCACTCCTAAAGCTTTTTCCCTTCAGGTGGGGACTTGGGCTTGAACCTGGGTCCTTGCACACTGTAATGTGCACTCAACCATCATCACCCAGCCCCTATGAATACTCTTTCTTAAATATCAGAAAGTTGGGATCCTAACCAACACTACATTTCTAAAATTCATATGGTATCAAAGTAACCAAAAAGGAAAGACAGTCCACAAACTATTCAAACCCAATTACTGTGAAATAAAGTAAAATTATATATTTCCCTGAAAATATATTAAAATTAATAGGGGTAGAAATCTGTTAAGACAGAGAATCTGGGTGAAGCAGAATATGGGGAGTAACTGCTAAAGCGCTTTGATAAAAGCTCTAAAGTCAGTTATTGTAGTGGGTCCACAACTTTGTGAATACAATGGACACCACTGACTTTTACACTTTAGCAAAGTGGACTTTATGGTATGTTAGTTATATCTCAATAAAGGTGTTCCACACATGTTAATGCACCTCTACTTGCCACATATACACAAAAGAGTGATCTCTGCTTTCTCTCTTTTATTTTCTTTCTCTTGTTCTCTCCTATTTTCCTACTTTAATTCCTTTGACAATCTGAGATGTAGTCAAATAAATTCTTTTTTTAAAGGCATGTGTGTTTTTTTTCTAAATATCAGGGTATGCATAAAGTTTTAAGAGGCTACAGCCTTTTATTTTCTTTGCTGCAAATTATAGCTTTGGGAATTTATCATGCAAATTTATGCAAAATAAGAATATAAGCATGTTACTATATCAGTTCAGAGACAAGACTACTGTCAATTAAAAAAATATATACAACAAGTCTACCTCACTGTTACCCTGATCTTTCTTATTTCAAGACACAGAAACTGTTCCTGATTAAAGTGCTTCCCACTACTCTGCATTTCTAATATACATTAATAGCACATTACATATATTTAATCTATTAAGTGAAACATGTATCAGAAAATGTGTGTGAAGCTTGCATAAAATGCAAGGACTGTAATACTACACTTGATTAAAATACTGAATAAAAGAGTTTCTATCCAAGAAGCCGCTAGTAAAGATATCATTTAGTTTATATGTATATAAATTATAATAACTGCCTTGGTTTCTAAGTGTTTAAGTGTGATGCTACAGTGATTTTCAGCAACAGCTACCTCTACTACATTTCTTATGCCACTACAGATTAGATAAGTCTTCAAAATATAAATGGAACATTAGAGTTTTATCTTAGCTTTAAATGACTGCTATCTACAAACCAAACACTTTAATATGTTTCCCAAATTCAAACAAGGTTACTCTGTTTTTGCACTAGAAAATTTGAAAACATAACTGGACTTTAATTGAATTCTGTCTCTGCATTTCTTCTGATTATTTGAAAGGACTCAAATTTTATTTATAGCAAGTGCTTAAACCTTACATAGTTTATTTGCATCTGTTTCAAGTTCAAGATTTATTGAAACAATATCAAAAAATGATTTCTTAAACTTCAGTAAATACAGTGTCTCATTTTATAAAAACAAAATACTCAAAAATTGTGCCAACTTTCCTGTGGTTAGTAAAATCTGGTATACAGTATGTTTGGTGAGTGAAGCCAAAGCATTGAGATAGAAAACAGTATCCCAAGTCAATACATCATCTTACCATCTATTAAATGTGTAGGAGAAAATAGCAAAACATAGATAAACATGTTTTGTATTATTAGACTGAAGATACATTGAAACATTGTCTAAAAGAAGCTATCACCCTTATGAATTTTCTTGTAAATGACAAAAAAACTACAAATTATAAGAAAGTCTGTCTGTCTTTCTGTCTGTGATCATTCAATTTGTTTCCTAGGGGTAAAAGTGAAGCATATTCACAGCCACTGTTCCTTTTAACTATGTGATCTCAGTCACACAGATATTGAAAACACATAATTTGAAATATTTAGGTTCAGGAGTAGATAGTACAATGGTTATGCAAAAAGAAAAACACTCTCATGCCTGAGGTTCTGAAGTCCCAGATTCAATCCCCCATACCACCATATGCCAGAGCTGATCGCCACTGTGGTAAAATAAATAACATTTTAAAAAATATAGGAAGATTTAGCTGAGTCTGAAAACATTAGCCAAAGTCAAAGGCATTCTTAAGCCTTGAGTTCTTCTCATGCCTGGATGTAATTTATTATAAATCATTTCACCTGGTTAGAGATATGATGGATATCTTTTGGAAATAATTAAGATCATGAATCCTTTCCCTTTTAGCTAAGGCACTTACTGTTTCTTTTTTTTTATTTTATTAGTGACAATGTTGATTTACAAAATTATCAGGTAATAGGGTTATAATTCCACATCATTCTCACAACCAGAGTTCTGTATCCCCATTCCTCCATTGGAAACTACAGTAGTTCTCTGAAGGTTGCAGATATGGGTTGACTTTTATTTCTACACACACACACACACACACACACACACACACACACACACACACATATATGAACATTTTTATATGGTCCTGCCTTCTCTTCCTTTCTAAGTACATATACACCTGTCACTACTTCTGAATGTCCTTCCTCTTTTCCCCTTTCCTCTTTGCATTCTGAAGGAGCTGGAGTTCAGAACCATCTGGTCATCCCCTTATCAGTTCTCCTCCACTGGGAATATGGACCAAAATTCATTTAGGAGTGCAGAGGGTGGGAGTTCTGACTGCTTTAATTGCTTCTCTGCTGAACATGGACATTGGCAGGTCTCTCCATACTCCAAGCATTTTTCTATCTTTCCCTAGCATGGTAGGGCGCTAGAGGGATGGATTTCCAAAACACATTGGTGAGGTCATCTGCCCTCAGCAAGCATCTGCTACTTGGTGGCTGAAAGGAATGCAGAAGGTGGAAGGTCTGGCTTCTGTAATTGCTTCTCCGCTGAACATGGGTGTTGATTGGTCGATCCATACTCCAGTCTGCCTCTCTCTTTCCCTAGTCTGCCTCTCTCTTTCCCTAGTAGGGTGGGTCTCTGGGGAAACGGAGTTCCAGGACTCATTGGTGGGGTCTTCAGTCCAGGGAAGCCTGGCCAGCATCCTGATGGCATCTGGAACCTGGGGGCTGAAAAGAGAGTTAACATACAAAGCCAAACAAATTGTTGAAGAATCATGGACCCAAAGGATGGAATAGTAGAGATGAAGTGTTGGGGGGTACTCACTGCAAACTCTAGTGTACTACTGCTTTCAGGTATATATTTGCCCTGGTTTATGGATACGTGTGGACATACACTCTATCTCCTGGAACCTGGTCTATATCTAGGTTTTGGGACTTTGTTAGGAAGTGAACCACCTGGGATGGAGTTAGAGAATACTGTGAAAGGAAAGGTCTCACCGAGTGATGAAGCTGAAGGGTTGCCATTCCACACCTGAAGTCTCTGGACACAGTCTGAAGTGAAGCATGCTGGGGTGGCACTTGTGTTGATAATTGCCACCTTTATGTATTGGTGACAGAACATATTTCTTTTGGTCACAAACGCTTACTGCTTTTTTTTTTTTTGCTATGTGCTTGCATGAAATTCAGTAACACCTCTGAGTTCATGGATTAAATGGTTTTAAATTCCCTTCTCTCACAACCAGCATTGTGTTGCTTGATTACTGCTGTAATCAAGCAGAGGGAAAATGGAGCCCCAAATTCTTTGTGTTTGCTTTCAGTTCCACACCCCTTCTGACCCCAACCATGTGCACAAGCACCCACCTGAGGCTGTGTTGTTTCTGTAGATGTCTCAGCTTAGGTAGTGAATTTTCTTAAGTTTGATAATTATAGATACTTTTTGTTTGGGGGGGAACAGTCTGATCTGGTTGCTGTTACTCTAATTGCCACACCTCCCAGAAATCTCCTATTTCTTTTCTTATTCATAAAATTTGTCTTTTTAATGAACCTAAAAATTTTGCAGTAATACTGTGTTTGCTTAACTTCTTCTTCTAGCGTTTGCCCTTCTTCCGTAGCCAGTCAGCAGCGTCAGGTTGAGCCTGATGTAAAGTTTCGAGACCTCCTTTGAATCTGGAGAGGTGGCAGTCGTTGACTATGTGAGTCATAGTCTGTCTGTAGCCACAGGGGCAGTTCGGGTCATCTCTGGCTCCCCAGCGATGGAACATAGCGGCGCACCAGCCATGGCCTGTTCGATAGCGATTGAGGAGAGCCCAATCATAACGTGCTAGGTCAAAGCCGGGTTGACGCTTGCAGGGGTCTGTGATGAGGTGTTTGTTCTTTACCTCAGCTGACTGCCAACTCTGTTTCCAATAGTCTGGAACAGAGAAGTTCAGTGTAGGCGTAGGGGACCAGATTGGGTGACGAGACGTCAAGCGTTGGACAGGGTGGGCGAAGATATCCGCGTATATTGGCAGGTCCAGTCGAGCGTAGACGTGGGAAATGAACTTAGATGATGCCGCATCCCGACGAATATCTGGTGGGGCGATGTTGCTAAGAACTGGCAGCAATGGAACCGGGGTGGAACGGATGGTTCCAGAAATGATCCTCATGGAGGAATATACTTTGGAATCGACCAAGTGGACATGGGGGCTACGGAACCATACTGGGGCACAGTATTCTGCAGTGGAATAGCATAATGCCAGAGATGATGATCGTAGTGTGGAAGCACTCGAGCCCCATGAGGAGCTGGCCAGTCTTGCAATGATGTTATTCCTCGCACCCACCTTTGCTGCAGTTTTTATGAGATGTTCGTGAAATGACAGGGTGTGATCGAGAGTAACGCCAAGATAGACTGGCTGGGCTTCATGCCGGATTCTCGTACTGCCAAGCTGCACATTAAGCTCACGCGAGGCCGAGGCATGGTGTAGATGGAAAATAGATGATACTGTTTTTGCAGTGCTAGGGATTAGTCGCCATTTTTTACAGTAATCAGATATCAGAGACATGTCTTTCATGAGTGTTTCCTCGAGGATGCCTGAGTTGCACAGCAGATGTCATCGGCATAGATGAACTTCCTTGAAGAAGTTTCTGGGAGGTCATTAATGTAAATATTAAATAGCGTAGGAGCCAGAACAGAGCCCTGGGGGAGGCCACTTGAGACAAGTCTCCATCTGCTAGACTTGTCACCCAGATGCACCCGGAATCTTCTGTTTTGGAGAAGAAACGATATAGTGTTGGCCACCCATGGAGGCAGGCATCATCTTGAGATCTTGACTAGGAGACCATGGTGCCAGACCGTGTCATAGGCTGCTGTGAGATCAACAAAGACAGCACCCGTCTTTAAATTCTTCTGGAATCCATTTTCAATGTAAGTTGAGAGGGCCAGGGCTTGTTCGCAGGTAGATCTTCCTGGGCGGAAACCAGCTTGGGCGGGTGATAGGAATTTCTCTGTAAGAGAAATAATAAACTAATGTTTATTATTATTAGTGTACCAAGCCACTGGTAAGCCTGAACAGTATGGTCATGATACTAAGCATGTCATCTAATTCTTGAATTAATATATCCTTGCATCTCACTGCTAAGCATGACATCCATTAAAGAAAATAAAGAATTTGCTCTGTGGCAAGGAGTATTCACACAAAAATTCAGTTTGGGGAGTCAGGCGGTAGTGCAGCAGGTTAAGCGCAGGTGGCAAGGACCAGCATAAGGATCCTGGTTCGAGCCCCTGGCTCCCCACCTGCAGGGGAGTCACTTCACAAGCAGTGAAGCAGGTCTGCAGGTGTCTATCTTTCTCTCCCCCTCTCTATCTTCCCCTCCTCTCTCCATTTCTTTCTGTCCTATCCAACAACAACGATGTCATCAACAATAATAACTACAACAATAAAACAACAAGAGCAACAAAAAGGAATAAATAAATAAATAAAAGAATTCAGTTTGTCTTTACCAGAACTGTTGGGGGAAATATTTTACATTACTAGAAATGATGTTTCAACACAATCAAGAAAAATCTACTTGGATATACGTAAGGGCGGGACCTCTGTCTCCTTCTCCACTCTGCCCCTAGAACCTACACAGTATCTGCACATAGCATCCACTATGTAGTAATAGGTATAAATTAATACATGTAATAAATAAATGAATGACTTGCAAGTGAACTAATAAATGAAATTCTCAGTGATTGATAACTACATATAGAATGCCTCTTTAATATGTAAAATTTGAATACTCAGAGGTAAAATAGAATTGCTATGCATTTAAAATATGTTTAAGTACTGCGTTAGTAAAAAAAATTAAAATGAAGGCACTGTTATGTAATGTAAGTGCAAATGTAAATTTACACTTGTGATTTGGAATGCATGATTGTAAAATAACTTTCAATGTACATTATAAGCTTTTTATCTCAGACTTACATATTTACAATTACTCCTAAGAAAATCATTAGAGATAGGTTTTTTTTTTAAAAAAGTCCATTAACAAAGGCAACAACGTTGTTTATAGTAGTAAAAACCTTAATCGATATATATATTCAAAATTCACATAGTGATTAAATCAAGAAATAGATATATAATTTAATTATATTTAGCCATTAAAATTGTCAAAATGTATACAATAACATGAAAGGGCTTCTCTTGAATAAAAAATAGTTCATAGGAGTCAGGAGGTGGTACAGTGGGTTAAGTGCACATGGCGCAAAGCTCAAGGACAGGCAAAAGGAATCCCGTTCTAGCCCTGTCTCCCCACCAGTAGGGGAGTCAATTCACAGGTGGTGAAGCAGGTCTGCAGGTGTCTATCATTCTCTCCCCCTCTCCCTCCATTTCTATCTGTCCTATCCAACAACGATGACATTAATAACAACAATAAAACAAGGGCAACAAAAAGGGAATAAATAAAATTTAAAATATAGTTAATATATATTCATAAAAATATAAATCATGAAAAATATCAATAGCACTTATTTTGTGGTGGTGAGATGACAAGTTATATGTACTCTGTCTTTTGTTAGTGTTTATTTAAAAATTTATTTTTAAATTTTCAACAGTGAAAAAAATATTATTCCTGAGCTCAAATAATTTAAATGGTATTATTGAAAACAAAACAAACAAAAAAAAAAGATGAAGTCAAAAATACAAAGTCTGAAATTAGGCTCAATCACAATTTACTTTTCCTTTCTATCTACATAACAACATCTACACTGTAGGGCTTGACGTGGTGTCTTGCATATATCAGATGCTCTGTTGTTATCTTGCATTTGCTACCGAAAGCTAATACTACATACAAGTATATATAAAGTCTTAGGAATTTATTTCTGCATCTGAGTAGGTGTGTAATAAAAGTACTCAACTAAAGGGAAGGACAGAAAAATATCTATGACATTGGGGAAAAAAGATTTTCTACACATCTTGAGGTAGAGTTGTAGTAGAATAGTTGCAGGCAAACTGTGCTCACCTAAAACAATCATATAAATAATAGATATGTTATTATATTATTATATAAAACAACTATATATGTATATATATATATGTCAAAAATCACTCAGTCAAAAAGATAGAGCTGTCATCTATCATCTATATGTATACACCCAGTATAGGTATACCCAAATATATAAAGCAAATATTAATACACCTGATTTTCAGTGTTGCATTGTTACAAAGAAAAAAGAATGAAAATTAAATTGCATAGGTCCAAATATGTCTTTGATTCTTTCCATCATTCACTCACCAAATATTTACTGTATATCTACTATGTTATCACTTGGATGTAGCTTTCTGAGGAAATTATGTATTGGCTATCATTTATATCATTACCATTCCTTCAACTACTGTAATCATCAGTAGAAACTTTCAGGCAGTATCAGGTACATTTAGGGTAGTATGACTATAGACAACAGTAGGAATATTCACTCAGAACATTTGGGCAAATTTTTAAGTTGTGATATTTCTATTTCTTTCTCTCTTCTCTCTCTCTCTCTCTCTCTCTCTCTCTCCCTCTCTCACCTATTCTTTCTACCTACTTCCTTCTTTGCAGTATGAAGCCTTTAATATAAAACACCACCAGTATATTCACTTTCTGATCTGATAAAATACGGATGTCCCCTAAAATGACAGCCCAACATTCAGGTAAGAACAATCACAGTACTTTATATCTTCTTTGGTGTACCACCTCTCAATTCTCTCTCTCTCTCTCTCTCTCTCTCTCTCTCTGTGTGTGTGTGTGTGTGTGTGTGTGTGTGTGTGTGTGTGTGTGTGTGTGTGTGTGTGTTTAGGCTTCCCTACTTCACACCAAGAAATTCTCCTCTAACATGTTACAATATATTATTGGAGAATTGAACTCAACTCTAAACTATTTACCTGGAAATACATCATATTTCACAAGTTAAGGATTGAAATTGCCCCCACCCCACAAGACAGTCCTAGACTTCTGATATCAACCATAAGATCAAGCAGTGTTATCTGTACTTTTGAGTGACTGGCTACAGGTTGGAGTTTCCTCTTTTGTCATCAAGTCAGCTGAAAGACCCAAACATGACTTGCCATTTCTGAACCCCTGACTATAAATTAGACTCCTGGGACACCAATATCAGCTAATCAAATGTGAGCTAATCAATCTGGTAGAACTACTCATAGTGTTCAGGGAATGCATTTCAATCTATTTCAAAGGCTCTAATTTAGGAACAAACAGATGGAAAGCATATATAGAGCAAAGCATGGGGGCTCCCAGGACTTCTTCAAGCTTGCCATTCTCATCAAATCACTATAGATTCACAAACATGGAAACTCATAAGTCCAGGGATGTTATGGAGAGTCCTTTGGATAAGTATCATTAACTTACTGGCCACTGGTGATTGGTTCAACCTCCAAATCATCTCTCCTTAATGAAAGTAAAGAGTTAGAAACAGATGAGTGACTAAGAAAGTTGCGGTATATACACACAATATTATACCACTCACCTCATAAAAATGATGGGGTCATTTCCTTTGCTTAATTTTGGGTAAAACTTGAAGGAACCATTTGAAGTGAGAGAGGTCAAAAATGGAGGAATCAACTTAAGAAATGAGGACATAAATGAAAAACACAAAGTTAAACTTTGACCGAATGTAGTGTATTTCACAAAAGCAAAAAACTCTGGGAGAAGAAGAGAGCTTATGAAGAAGAGCAGGAGACCAGCTCTGCAAGGGTTCAATGAAGGAGAGGGAAATGAAACACTTGCTTAGGCAAGGAACCTTGGAACCGTCAGGGAATGGAATGAAACAGAACACTGAATACATTTATTGGTGCATATTTATACAGTGATTTTTGGCAAACTTCCCCACGAATTTGTATCCTTCACCCAATTATGTAATTATTTGTCTCATGGGTCTGAGGCAGTTTCTTGCCCTAATCTAGTCTGGGAGAAGATCAGGAGCAACTAGTGGTGACCTTTACAGGTTACATTGAGTTTTTCTTCAGAAAGCTGTTTTTACAGCATGGAGATCACATAGCAAACACAGAGATTTTGTCTCTGACAGCTGCACAGCAAGTACCATGGATGTTTGCCTTAAAATGCTGTTTTAAAAGGTTTTCCACCATTTCTCTCCTGACCTGGTCTCCTACAGAGGAAGCCTTGGGACCTTGGGGAAAGGTCCCTTGACAAAAAAGGACCTAAGTTGGGGCTGAAAGTGTTTTGAAGACAGAGATCACAGCATAAAGAGAATAAATTGCACCCATTGTCACCAACTCCACTATAAATCATTAACCTCCCAATACAGTGATTTGAAAAAGAAAAATATATACACATATATGTAATTTTTGGTCTTCTGAATGATAAAAATAACTATTTTTTATAAATCAAAATATCATAGATATTAAAGGAAATATGTAATTCAATATTGTTCTTCTAAATAGGTTGTTTTATATAAAAAGTCACTGAAACACTGTCACCATTTTACAGGATTAGCAACTGGGGGGAGGAGAATGATAACACTATTTGGAATGTGCCTGAAAAGCTGTTAACAATTGCAGTTTATGAACTCTCTGAGGAAGTTCCTAGCCTCCTACAATCCAGTGAATACTAAATCAATTTTGTCATTGACTCTTATCTGTCACACTGTGTCCTGGTGTGGATTTCTCTGGATTTATACTGTTTCAGCTGAGCTCAACTCTTAGATCTATAGGTTTGCCTTTTGCCAAACTTGAAAGAGATCTTTAGCCATTTCTTTGAATATGTTTTCAGTCCCACACTTTTTCTCTGCTCCTCCTGGGATTTGGTGATATGACTGTCAGATCTTTTGTTACAGTTCTATAGGTCCCTGAGTCTGATCATATATTTTAATCTATTTCCTGTCTGTTGTTCAAGTTGGGTGAATTCTATTGTTCTATTTTCAAGTTCACTGATTCTTTTCTCTGTCCTTTCCATTCCACTGTTGAGTCTATTCAATAAGCTTTGAGTTTTATTATTGTATTTTTCTAGTCCCATGCTCCCATTTTATTCTTCTTAATGTTTCCTATTTCTTTGCTGAATTTTTTCAACTATGTTCATAATTATTCACTAAAGTATTTTATGATGATTGTCTTAAAATTCATGTCAGATACATGTAATATCTATACTATCTTGATACTGACTTATCATCAAAGTCTTTTCTGATTCAACTTAATATATTCCTGGTGCTTGATATGACAGAAACTTTATTGTATTCTGTATATTGTGGGTTATGTTCTAAGAGTTTAGATATTATGTGTAAGTCTTCTGTTTTATCAGGTCTATTTTGACGATGATGATGATGATGATAATGATGATGATGATTTCATCTCCAGGATTTCACTGCTCCAGGTACAGTTTTGTTTTTGTTAGGTGATTTAATATTTCAAAGAAAAAGTCATTATCAAAAATGTATTAACAATTTAAACTCACTGTTAAAATTCAATCAGGTTACCAATTTTAAACCTTAAGTGCTTAGATTGAAGGAATATATATTCAGAACTGGGATCTATGTATCAAAAAGTTTGAGACATTAGATCTATTTTCCCCTCACATATTGATAAATAGTGATTTATAAGACTATAAATTAATAAGAATATGTATTAACACCATTCCCACTACCCAGGTCTGTGTCCCTACCCCCACCCCTCCTAGAGTAAAATTGAAAATCTACCCTCACCCTCCACCCAGAGTTTTCTACTTTGGTGAAATACTCCAAATCAGTCAAATTCTACTTTATGTTTCACTTTCTGTTCTTTCTCAACTTCTGTTTATGAATGGGATCATCGCATAATTGTCTTTTTCTTTTTGACTTATCTCACTTGACATAATTCCTTCTAGTTTAAATCAAGATGGATGGACAAGGTGGGTTCATTATTCATTTTTTTAATTTATTTATTTGGGGATTAATGTTTTACAGTCAACAGTAAATACAATAGTTTGTACATGCACAACATTTCTCAGTTTTACACACAACAATACAACCCCCACTAGGTCCTCTGCCATCATGTTCCAGGACCTGAACTTCCCCCACCCACCCACCACAGAGTATTTTACTTTGGTGTAATACATCAGCTCCAGTCCAAGTTCTGCTTTGTCTTTTCTCTTCTTATCTTGTTTTTCAACTTCTGCCTATTAGTGAGATCATCACATATTCATCCTTCTGTGTCTGACTTATTTCACTTAACATGATTTCTTCAAGCTCCATCCAAGACGGGCTGAAAATGGTGAAATCATCATTTTTAATAGCTGAGTAGTATTCCATCGGGTATAAATACCACAACTTGCTCATCCATTCATTTGTTGGGCACCTGGGTTTCTTCCAATTTGGGCTGTTATGAATTTTGCTGCTATGAACATAGCAAATAACTTTTGGGGTGGACATGATTGAGTCCTTAGGATATATCCCTAGAAGAGGTACTACTGGGTCACATGGAAGGTCCATTTCTAGCTTTGTGAGTGTTCTTCAGACTGCAGACCTTCTTTTCAGATAAAAAGAGAAAGAGAGATGTAGAGACAGAGGGATAGGGAAAGACACAAAGGCACCTAAGCTTCCCCTTGTGGTAAAGGAATGGTTTGAATCTGGATCACACACATGGCAAAGCAGGTACTATCCCAGGTGAGTTATCTTTCCAGTCAATACAGCACAGTTGATGTAGTTGTGGAAGGAAGAACTACCTCATTTCTGCTGGCCTAGAGTTCAAACATTGTACTGGTGTTTCACTGACACTATCTTCCACAAAAGGAGAGGTGCTTCTCTATTGATCTACACCTGACTTCCACCAACACCACAGTTCTGGGAAAGTAATTTATCTGGGAGGTGGGTCAAGTCCCAGATTTTCACTCAGCCTCTGATACAACCACAGAAGGATAAAGTCTCCAGGTGGAGATGGAAATCCAGAATCCCTACTCAAGTCTTGATGGCCACGACTTGCTCCATAATGTTTGACTAGAGTAGGGAAGATATTTTTCTGTTAACTTTTGGAAGCCAGCATGTAGCTCATTGGTAGAGCATACACTTTGTATTTATGAAACCATGATCAGGCATATATACACACACACCATTACATAAAATATTTTGCCTTGATAGACTAGCCCCCCCATGGTCCTTCAGCTACAGAGAACAGACTTTTATTTTAGGTTGTTTTGTTTGTTCACATGTCAACATTTACAGGATTCTGGGTTCTCCTGCACAGAGTTTTAGGCAATGTGGCAAAGTAAAGCCCAAGAAATACACTTCTGTCTTGTTCTTTGGTCCTTAAATCTCTTCTCTGGGAATTCTTTCAAAAAAATCTTTTGTCCCATCTGGGACAATGGCTAGAGTTTTTAACAGTATTTAGCAGGAGAATTTGGGAAAAGTACATATATCTTATCTTTCCCAGTGTTTTTAACGCTCTATGCTGTGAAAATGTTATCTCTCCAAATATATTTGTGACTTGATACTACTGTGTTTTCATCCACCTGCTCACTTGGAAATATTTTTCATAACTACTGCATCTTTCCCTATTTCTCTGAGAATTTTTCATTTTACTGTTAAAAATTCTTAAATCTTTAAGACATATTCAAATACATTCTTGAAGCAAACCTACACTTCTTGAAGATGTGATATCCATAGCTGCAAAACCCAATTTTAGCAAAAGTACAAAGGTACTATATGATCATCCCACATGGGCAAAGGATGAGATGCTGCTCATCATACCTTTCACAGACTTTTTCCAAATGCACACCACCAGAGCATGATTATTCTCTTAATTTCAGCCTCACCTGAACAGATGTTCCTAGCTGAATTTCTTCTACTTGTGTACTGATAGTCTCATTTATTCTGATTATCTTTTTGTGTTTTTATTGAGCATGATCTTCTATTTGCTCATTTTCATTCCCCATTTCTGTTTGAGCACCTCCATCATCTTTCACACAGTTTGCTTTTGATGTCTGAAAAAAAAAACCAATAATACTCACAAATCTGCTGTGGTTCAGATGCTCACTACAAAAGTCTTTTCCTTTTCAGTCCATCTCCTGAAGATATTTTCCTGGCAGGCAATAAAACAACTTTAGAGAAATAATGTCTCATTTACTTCTTGTCACTTTTTTTTTTCACCGTAGAAATTCCTATGAGCAAAAAACTTTATGGTTTTAAGTCTGTCTCATGAACTAAACATAAACTTTGACAACATTTCAGTAATACAATGCTCATTTGGAAACTTTGCTAAAAATGTGAAACCTATCTAGTTTAATACACCATGAGAACTATTGTTATTTCCACGTTTATGCTGTTTGGAAACAAAGGATTTATAAAATTCAAGTAATACTGTCCCTTATCTTTGGATTAGCAAAGTGGGTTCATGGAACTCAGTTGGAAGGTAATATAAATTCACATAAATCAAGGTAATTATTCAGTTCATTTGTAATCACCAGGCCAATATTTTCCCCAATCACCTAAAAAATAATATTTAAAAAAATAAGAATGAGAAACTTCCAGGAGGCATGGTTTATGGAGTAGCTGCAATCAGACCTTTGCTCTCCCCAATACAACTTTTAAACACAAGAGACTGAATGGGACACATAATCTACAGCTGAAAAAATCCACAGCCTCAGGTCAGTGGCAGCACTGGTGGTTGGGGAAACAGGAGTGGGTTGGAAGACATAGTCGGTTGAAACCAGAGCTCTGGGCTGACAGCACTCTGCACTGACCCACGCCATCTTGGACAATATAATGCAGCTAGCATTATTATGTTAGACTCCCCCAAGAAAAGAAATTGGAGCTTAAAACCTCTCAATCTTTGACTTCAGGGTTCTGTTTGCTTTTTTTTTTTTCTTAGTCTAAGTATAAGACAAAGACAAACTCAGCCCACAGGTAGCCCTAAACACCCCTCACCCCATCCACCAGAATAGATTCAAATAAGTGGAAAGCAAAGACCAAAACAGCACCACCTGCTGGCCAATATAACCAACACCATACATGAAAAAGCAAAGAGGCAAAAAGTTAAATTAGCATGTGACATCAGAGAAAAGTAAATCAGACAAAATCCAAGATATTCCAGATATAGAGAGTCTATTAAAGACAGACTATAAAAATCTTATGAAAACTTTACAAGAATATAAGCAAGAGTTGAAAGAGCATTTTCCTTTGGAATTTGATAAGAAGCTACAAAGTGTGAAAGAAGAAGTCAAAGCAGAGTTCACTAAGCAGTTAAACAGCATGGAGGAAAAATTTCAAACAGAACTGCAAGGACTGAAAGGCATCTTTAGTGCAGTTCAATCTCAGGTAGAAAGCTTAAGTAATAGACTCACACATACAGAAGGAAGAATTTCCAATCTAGAAGACACAATTAGCCCACTCTTTCAATTCAATGATGAGGGAGAGGAAAGGTCCAGAAAGAATGAAACTAATTTCTGTCAAATTGCAAACTCCATAAAAAGGTCGAATATACAAGTTATAGGGATACCCGAGGAAGTAGACCAGGTCAAAGGTCCAGAGGTAATTTTCAGAGAAATTTTAAATAAAAATTTCCCTCACCTAGGCAATCCTCAGAATATACTTATTTTGGAGGCAGATCAATCACCCAGGTTAACAAATCCAAAATGACCAACACCAAGGCACATTACTGTAAAGTTATTAAAACTCAACAACAAAGAGAAAATTTTGCAGGCTGCTAGGAAAAGGAAAGAAGTTACATATAAAGGGAGAAATATCAGATTTTCATCAGACTTTTCTTTACAAACCCTAGAGACAAGGAGAGAGTGAAATGACATATTCAAGGCACTAAAGGAGAGGGAATTTCAGCCATGAATTTTGTATCCTGCAAAATCATCCTTCAAGTATGAGGGAGAAATAAAGGTATTCCCAAATACTCAAAAACTAAAGGAATTTTCCACAATCAACCCTACCTTACAAGAAAGACTGAATGAAGTATTACAGGAAAGGAGAAAACAAAGGACCACACATTCTCAGTGAGGTGAACAGCAGTAAACTAGAAACAAAAACACAATAAAATAGGAAAGAAAAGCAAGTAGGGGAGGGAATTAAAAGACAAAGAAGCTCTATCAAATGTTTGTTCATTAAGGTCAACTTAAAAAAGATTTTTCTAGATACATAATGCTAGTTATTACACACAAGGTAACCACAAAACAAAACAGGGAACAGAGATTTGCAGAGAACGCAAGAAAAATTAGTGAGGAATTCACTACAGAAACTCATCCACACAATAGGTTAGATAGAAAAAAATGGGCAAAGACTCAGCAAGTTAATATAAACTTAAAACAAAAATTAGAATGGACATAAGTAAACCACGTATATTGTCAATAATCACCTTAAATGTGAATGGCCTAAATTAACCTGTCAAAAGCGTCACAGTAGCTAAATGGATTAAAGAACAGAATCCATCCATTATATGTCTTCAGGAAACACACATCCAAAGAAAGTAAAAATGGAAACTGAATATAAGAGGTTGGAGCAAGATGTTCCAAGCTAATAACTCACAAAAAAGTCCATAGACAGCTATCCTATTCTCTGATAAAATAGACTTTCAGGCAAAGAAAGTAATCAAAGATAGAGAAGGACATTACATAATGGTTTAGATTCAGTCCAACAAGAAGATATAACCATCATTAATATATATACCCCCAACTTAGGAGGACCCAAATATATAAAACAAACTTACTGAATTCAAGGGAGACATTGATAGCAACACAATAATAGTAGTAGATTTCAACACACCACTCACAGCAAGAGACAAAAAATCAATTAAGAAATAACAAACTTAAATGAAACCATAAATGAAATGGACCTAATAGATATATGCAGAACTTTCCATCTCAAGAGTAATGAATACACATTCTTCTCAAGTTCACATAAAATATTTCCAAGGATTGACCATATGTTGGGCCACAAAGACAGTCTAAACAGATATGTAAATATTAAAATTATAAAATGTATCCTCTCAGACCATGAAGGCATGAAACTAGAAATCAACCCCAAAAAGGAAAATAAATTTCCCCAAAGCCTGGAGACTAAACAATATGCTTCTGAACAATAAATGGGCCATTGAAAAGATGAAAAAAGAAATTAAGAATTATCTTGATACCAATGTAAATGAAGAAACCAGTCACCAGACCCTATGGGATGCAGGAAAAGCAGTGCTGAGAGGGAAGTTCATACAATACAGGCCCACATTAATAAATAGGAGAAATCACTAGTAAAATATCTAACAACTCACCTCAATCAACTAGTAGTATAGCAACAAAAAGAACCAACAGTTAACAGGAGACAAAAAATAGTTAAAATTAGAGCAGAAATCAATGAAATAGAAAACAAGAAGACCATTAGGAAGATTAATGAAACCAAGAGTTGGTTCTTTGAAAGGATAAATAAAATAGATAAGCCACTATCAACACTCACCAAGAGAAAAAGAGAGTATGCTATGGTAAAATCACTCAAAAATGAAAGAGGAAATATTACAACAGGTGAGGTAGAGATTCAAAAGTTTATGCAAGAATATTATGGACACCTGTATGGAAACAAATTTGACAACTTAGAAGAAACGGACACATTTCTAGAGTCATATCCACTGCCAACCTTGACACAAGAGGAAGTAGATAAACTTAACAGGCCAATCACTAGCAAAGAAATTGAAACAGTAATCAAAACCCTACCCCAAAACAAAAGCCCGGGTCCTGATGGCTATACTATGGATTTTTATAAAACATTCAAAGAAGAACTAACACCCATCCTCCTCAAACTCTTCCAGAAAATACAAGAAGGAACACTCCCAAATACATTCTATGAGGCTAACATCACCCTGATCCCCAAAGCAGGAAAGGACCCCACCAAAAAAGAAACTTTAGACTTATATCCCTGATGAATATCAATGTAAAGATCCTCAAAAAAATCTTGGCTAATCAAATACAATATATTAAGAGAATAACGTACCAAGATCAAGTGGGATTCATCCCTGGGAAACAGGGATGTTTTAATATCTGTAAGTCAATAAACATAATCCACTATATCAACAAAAGGAAAGATAAAAATCACATGATTCTATCAATTGATGCAGGAAAAGCATTTGACAAGGTACAACACCCACTTGTAATAAAGACCCTTGAGAAACTGGTAGTGGAAGGAAAATTCTTTAACATAATAAAAGCTGTACTTGATAAACCCACAGCTAACATCATAGTCAATGGGGAAAAAATGAAACTTTTTCCCCTAAAATAGACAAGAATGCCCACTCTCACCATTTTTATTCAATATAGTCCTAGAAATCCTTGCCAAAGCAATGAGACAAGAAATAGATATCAAGGTAATACAAATTGGAAAGGATGAAGTTAAACTCTCATTATTCACAGATGATATGTTGATATACCTAGAAGACCCCAGAAACTCAGCCAAGAAACTACTGTAAATCTCGATAAATTCAGTAAAGTAGCAGCCTATTAAATCAATACCCATAAATCTGTGGCATTTCTTTATGCAAAAGATAGGTCAAAAGAAATGAAACTGAAGGAAGCAATACCATTCACAATTGAACCCAAGAAGATCAAATACCTAGGAATAAATCTAACAAAGGATGTAAAGGATATGTTTTCTTTTTTTTAAAGAATGACATTGGAATTTTTAATTTTTTATTCCCTTGTAGCCCTTGTTGTTTTATTATTGTGGTTATTATTGTTGTTATGAGTGGTTTAGAGGGGAAGAGAGGATTGAATCAGGAAAATAAGGGGCAACTATGTATAAATATGGACAGATAGTTGTAGAGAAGATGGTTAGCCCATGTCTACAACTTGAGGGGAACTGTGGTGGATTGCAGTGGGGAGAGTGAAGATTCAGAAATCTGGTAGTGGGAATGGGGTGGATTCAAACTCCTATTTACATGTAATTCTGTAATTAAAAAATATAAAATAAATAAATAAATAAGATTGACAGTTTTCAAAAATTCATAGAAACTCTAGGCCTGCTACTTTAGTCTTCCTTTTCTTGAAGTGAATAGAGACGCTACTGAAATCCCCTTGACTTTCATGATGTCATTGTAGAAATGCCCTCTCATGAATTCTTCTCATCTGTCTCCTTCACTGCTTGCTCTGCAGTTGAAACAATTCTTTTAAAAATATTTTACCAATTGTTTTGTGTGACACCAGTGACATTTATTACAGGCATCAAATTCAGCAAAAGGATATCCAATTATCTCTATTTAATTCATTTATCAAATGCGAAGGGATGTGTCAAAACTTTAGAGGTAGTGTCACTTATTCCCACACAATGAGAAGAAATATTTTGTCAAACAAGCTAAGGCATTGCGATCAATGTGAAATCTACCAGAGAAGGGATGATAACATAGCAAAGAGAGATTTGAGAGAAAGGCCAAAGATTAACCCTAGTACAGGTAATGGTGCTAACATTCTTTTTCAACTTTGAAAAGTAGAATGACTGGGGCCAGGTGATGATACACACATTACAGTGCGTAAGGACCCTAGTCTAAGCCCCCCAATCCCTACCTCTGGGGGAAAGCTTCAAAGGTGGTAAAGCAGGGCTGCAAGTGTCTGTCTGTCTCTCTCTCTCTCTCTCTCTCTCTCTCACCCCTTCCCTCTCAACTTCTGGCTTGCTCAATCTAATAAATAAAGATAATGAAAAAAAATTAAAAAGAAAAATAGAATGGCGATCTTCCATTAGTTCCTCTTTTAAAAAATATATTTAGATTTATGCCATTTGATGCTATTCACATATAACTATGGCTTATATAGTGACACAAGCAGTTGCTTCTGGTCTCTGTGGTCTGAGACTATAGGTGACTTAATATTTCAATTAAGCAGTCATTGGTAAAAATGTATTATAAATTTGAGCCCACAGTTAAAATCCAGTCAGGTAACCAATTTGAAATCTGAGGTACTCACATTGAAGGAATGTATATTGGGGTCTATGAATAAAAAACTTGAGAGTTACAGTCTATTTTTCCCATCACATATTGATTGTAGCTTCCTGTGCTGACTGTGGACCCCAGATTAGATTGATGTGGTTTACAGTTAACAATATTTATACACTTTTCCCATATTTGGGAGCTACTTCTGATTCAGCTTTCTGGTCCTTTTTCCAACTATGATACCATCCCCTCCACCACCCCCCCACCACCGACAATAGCTTAGGTCACATGTATATTAGATGTTAGGCATAGGCAGAAACTAATAAATATTTCAAATAGGTGCCACTTAGAACTGCAATTAAAACTACTAGTAAGTGGAAACATTTGTTAAGAACTCCTATTCAAACAGATCCCCAACCTGGGTAAAATAGAGAACAGGAAGTCACACACCAGGACATCATGATAAAAATAGGCCTTGACCACCCCATCAGCTGGGGCCCTAGTCGGAGAGTCCTGAGATTCCCAGACAGACATGATGGGGCTAGACCTCAAATAAATCCCTCTCCCTAGTGTTACTAGTCATCTCTATCAGAAACAACACAATAGACTCCTTTGTGGGTCCCCATAGGATCTTGCCCTCAACTTGGATCAACAACAGTAGAGAATGTTCCATTTTCCAAAGGGAGGCTGGACAACATACTCTGTGCTACACATGAGGAAGATGGGTCCTGATACTGGGGCATCTTGGAATGTTCCTACTCATGACCACAGAATGTGAGCTCAGATCTACAGCGATGCAGAGGTCACATAGGCTCCTAAGCTGAATATGGGCCCAAGATCACATCAAATCGATGAGGTTTACAGTCAATAGTATTTATACACCTTTCCAAAATTTGGGAGCTACTCTCTTCCCTGATCCAGCTTTCTGGTCCTTTTTCCATCCATGACTTCATCTCCCCAGTCAGTAACTTGGATCCATCTGCATATCAGATGTCAGGCTGACCAGGATGCCGGCCAGGCTTCCCTGGATTGAAGACCCCACCAATGTATCCTGGAGCTCAGCTTCCCCAGAGACACACCCTACTAGGGAAAGAGAGAGGCAGACTGGGAGTATGGACCAACCAGTCAACACCCATGTTCAGCGGGGAAGCAATTACAGAAGCCAGACCTTCTACCTTCTGCAACCCTCAATGACCCTGGGTCCATGCTCCCAGAGGGATAGAGAATGGGAAAGCTACTGGGGAGGGGGTGGGATATGGAGATTGGACGGTGGGAATTGTGTGGAGTTGTGCCCCTCCTACCCTATGGTTTTGTTAATTAATCCTTTCTTAAATAAAAAAATTTAAAAAAAATAGATGTCAGGCTGAGGAAATAAACAAAAAAACAAATAAACTAGTATAGTCATGGGCCTTTTGGAGTATAACTAAAATATGCCTATTAGCTATCTACAAAGTGGAGACCCCCCCAACTCTTCATCTACACTATTCCAGCCTTTAGGTTCATGATTAGTCAACAACTTGTTTGGCTTTATATACTAGCTCTCTTTTCAGCCACAAGGTTCCAGATGCTAGCATGATGCCAACCAGACTTCCCTGGGCAGATGACCCCACCATTGTGTCCTCAAGCCCCGTTTCACCAGAGCCCTACCCCACTGGGGAAAGAGAGAGAGAGGCTGGGAGTATGGATCGACCTGTCAATGCCCATGTTCAGTGGGGAAGCAATTACAGAAGCCAGACCTTCCACCTTCTGCACCCCATAATAACCCTGGGTCCATACTCCCAGAGGGATAAAGAATAGGAAAGCTATCAGGGGAGGGCATGGGATACGGAGTTCTGATGGTGGTAACTGTGTGAAGTTGTACGCCCCTTATCCTATGGTTTTGTCAGTTTCCTTTTTATAAATAAAAAATTTAAAAAAAAAACAGGTCTTGAGGTGTTACTGGGAATATTTCACTAACCCCACCAGCACCCCAACTTAAGAGTTTTCTCTCACTTGCACGGGAAGCTTCACACACAGGGGAGTTTTCCTCTCTTTTTCTCTCTCTCCTCATTTCTGTTTCTTTCTCTTCTCTTGTCTTTTATCTTTAAAAATAAAAAAGTTTTCCAGAATAAAAGAAATTGTGCAGGTAACATGGAGCCCTAGTGATAATCCTCATGTGGTAGCTGAGGGGTTGGGAAAGTGTGCATTCTAGCAGGCGAACCATTCCCTGGCCCTCTTATAGGATGCTTTAAAGTGCTCACTGATATTTGAGAAAAAAATAGATTAGCTTTTTTCTTTTAATGTCAGTTAAAATATGACAAATATATCTTATTAGTTATCTTTTATTCAAATATGTTTTTATAATCTTGGAAAGATGAATTAAAAACGACTACCATTAATACTTTCTTATAGTCTTTGAACTCAGGTGCAGAACTGAGGTTCCCAAAGAAGATGAGGGTAGAGGGGCAGTACTGAGTTATCAAGGGTGCGTGTGGGGGTGGACTTTGGTTGAGGAATATTGGTACTTTGGTTGTGGGTACAGTGCAGTAACATTTAGAAAAGATGTGAAAATGTACTTCTAAAACATAGTTTTGAAATCTAAGGTTACCTCAAGAACAAATAAAATTTTTAAAAAATAAAAAATAATAAAAAATAAAAGAGTTTTCTCTCAAAGGTATGGAAAGTCAGAATTGGGCCTTTGGGGATTCATGACATGAGCATGTTCTATTTCTAACATCCATTTTCAAGTCAATAACACCTTAAGGTCTTTGGGGGTTGTTCTAGTTAGCATACTCTTGTCTCCTGGTTCAGAAAATTTCCCTTTTAATCCTCCTATTTTGTTTTTTCTCCTAACATTCCTTTCTGTATAAGAAACTGGATTTAAATTTTTTGTTTTTCTTGAAGCCCTCTTTCCCTAGAGTCAGCGGCAACAAATTGTGACCATTGATGAGTGCTGAGGTGCTCTTTTGTGTGGATGAATCACCACAAGAAACAGTAAAAGACAAGTAACTGCAGGTCCAACAGTGAGTGTGGAAGGGGAGTGAGTTATCATCCTCTGCTCGGCAAGCCATGCTCAGGGAGGCATACTTTGCTCTCATTTTGGAATTATTATAAAAATAAATCTTTTAACATTTGTTTGGGATTAAAAGTGAGGAAAATCTAGACTCACATTTTAAAATGCACAAGCTGATGAATAATAAATACACTTGGTAAATATACATTAAGGGAGAATTATATTTTCTGCAGCCTGTGTGTTTCACTGAAAGCATTCTCCACATAACAATGAATTAACAGAACCCAAATATCAGATGGAGAGGGGAGAAGTGAATGTGTGATTTGTACCGTCTCCTAGAAAAGAAAGAGACTAAAAGGAGAGCCAGCCGGAATGAAAGGGGTTTTCTAGCATAAGAAAGAGGGGTGGCCTGCAGGAGCACCCAGACAACAAGTTAGAGGTTGTTAGTGGATGCTGGAAGGAGATCGGGCACCCAGCAAACACCGGGGGTTTTAGTTCGATTTGGCCACCAGTGTTCTGCATTTCAGTTTCCTCAGTTGCAAAAGGAAATTACAATACTTTTGAGGAACACAAGATCTCACAGCTACATGCAAACTCTGTAATTAACCATCATGAAAGATAGGCAGATGTCCTGCAATTTCAGAATCAAAAATATTGAAGGACATGGTTCTCTCAGGTTAACCACATGCAAATTGGTGGAATTAATGAATGTTCTACCTACTTAGGCCCTCCCCTTCTCTCAGATTCATTTTCTACTAGTCCTTTCCCCTCCCACCATCCAGTGGTGATCAGGAGATCATAATATCTACCTTTCCTGGACTGGGATACTGCCTTATCTTTTGGACAATACTCTCACAGTTTTTTTTTAAATATTTATTTATTCCCTTTTGTTGTCTTTGTTTTATTGTTGTAGCTATTATTGTTGTTATTGATGTCATTGTTGTTGGAGAGGGAGAGAGAGGGAGAGAGAAAGATAGACTCCTGCAGACCTGCTTTACCACTTGTGAAGTGACTCCCCTGCAGGTGGGGAGCTGGGGGTTACTCTCACAGTTTAATCATCCTATATTTTTTCTTTTCTTTTTTAGTTGGAGCTCAGTGCCAGCACTATGAATCCACAGTTCCTGGTGGCAACTTATTATTATTATTGTTGTTGTTGTTGTTGTTTATATTTGACAGGACAAAGAGAGAAACTGAGAGGGGAGATGGAAGAGAACAGAAAGATAGACACCAGCAGACCTGCTTCACCACTCATGAAGCTTTCCCCTTACAGGTAGGGAGAGGGGGCTCATACCTGGTTCCATGGTGATATGTGCACTTAACTGGGTATGCCACCAACCCAACCCCTCTTGTACTCTATTTATGAGCCCCATTCTCCCCTAACACCAACTCAGAAAATATGAAGCTCAGAAATAATAGAATCAAGGGTCAAAGCGAGCTCCACGTGCCAGCTCTGAGATTTAACAAGTGACTTAACTTCCTTCTGCTTTAGTCTCCTCATCCATAACCTGAAACTAATGATAGTACCTGCTTTATAGCATTCTTGTGAAAGTAAACAAAACAATAAGGATAAAATGTCTGGCACATTCTCAACTCTGACACCATCTTCCCAGACAATACTTTTAGCCCACCTGCATGTTAACTATCAGGCTCAGGCAAAAATTACTAAAGTCAGAACCCCTTGGAATATACCTAAAATAGACTTCCTAATTTCTTCCCACACAAGACCCTTAGTTCCACCTGCTCTGTTCTTATCTTTAAGTTCCTGATTATTAAACCATTTGTCCTACTTTATATCTTACAACATTTCAACCACAAAGTTGCAGATGCTACCATGATGCCATCCTGAGTTCCCTGGGCAGACAACCTCGCCAATGTGTCCTGGAACCCTATCTCCACAGAGTGCCACCCAACTAGGGAAAGAAAGAAACAGGCTGGGGGTATGGATTAACCTGCCAATGTCCAAGTCCACCGGAGAAGCAATTACAGAAACCTGAACTTCTACTTTCTGCACCCCATAAAGAATTTTGGTCCATACTCCCAGAGGGATAAAGACTAGGGAATCTTCCAATGCAGGGGAGGCTATATGGAACTCTGGTGGTGGGAGTTTTGTGAAATTATACCCCTCTTATCATACAATCTTGTTGACCATTAATAATAATAATAATAAATTTCTGGCACACTGCCTGCCTTATAAATAGATACTCAATAAATATGTCCACTGCTTGATTTTAAAATATTAATGATGGATATCAGCTTAATGTAACTCCTCTAAAGTAACTTGTGATTTTTACCAGCAGCCTTGTACACTGCTTAAAGGAGAGTACATTTGTGTGGTTTTTAAACTGCATAACAAGATTTTGAGGGATCTATTTGAGAGCAAAGTGCCAAGGGTCCCTTAGCCAGGAACATCCAACATGTCCAGTCAGTCCTCCTTGCTATGATTCTGATATTAGATTCACATTCCCTCGCCCTCATTTTCCTAGCAACAGAACATACAGAGACCTAAACCAAAGGACAGAAGAGAATATCTACCAGGATTGTATTTACTCTGGGATATTGTCAAATGATCTGCTCTTTATCCAGAACTGGGTAAATAGAAATCCTTTTTGCAGAAACAAGTAAACACTGTGATGTGCAGTGATTTCACAAGCAACTATTTAATAGTCCATTACCAGCTTTTCCAGATAAGCAATCACGGAACCTCCCTCCTTGTTTTGTGGAAAGAGCAGCTATTATTTTGTTTATGTGTTGGCAACTGGGAGGGTGGGGTAAAGGGAGACAGAAGGGGCAAAAAGGGATCATTAAAGCTACTTTTCCTTCCTTGAAACTTTCCAGGTAAGTGGTGCCCTGACTTAAGGGCAATGCGTTAAGACTGATACCAGTGTGTCACCCCCTGAAAAGCCCTGGGAATTTTAATTGAAATTACTTTTTAGTGCTGGCATGCTGCCTTATTTGTAAATTGTATTATGAAGGACAATACTAAATAAGAAGGGTGATGCTTTAAATATTCAGCCTTTAAAACTAGAGACCGACAACCCTCTGCTCTTACCTAAGGAATAACACGAGGTGGTGGTTGTCATCAATTTTTTGTTTGTTTGTTTGTTTTCTGTTTGTTTTTACTAAAGTCCCATAAACATCTTTAGTTACTGATATTCAAGAGCCAACTAACATGGCACAGCATGCTGTGGTGAAAGAAGGTCCCCGATGTAGACAACTATTCATGGAAATGAAAACAAGCAGAGAAACACATTTAAAAAAAAAAAGTCCATGTTTTTACCCTGCATGTTCAAAGTGGTGTGAAAGTCACACTTGATTCAGTCATAAGCATTTCCTCAGAATTCAGAAACTCCATAAAACAGAAAGCCCACACATTTGTTTTTGCAATATCAAAATCAATTCTAGTTTATTTTTGGTTCCTGATTGACCTGAGTCATAGTTCTTGCATAGCCTTGCATTTTGTTCAACATTATTAAATCACTAATAAAAAAAAAAAAAACTTCTGGCACACTGCCTACCATGTAAATAGACAATAAATATGACCACTATTTGGTCTTATTTTATTTATTTATTTTATTTTGCAAAGGGTCTCACCCTGAATCCCCGGCTTTCACTTTTTACTGAGTTTTAAAGTAGCCAGACGGCTTTCCTTTAATTGAAGAACAGCTTTCCTTGAAGGAAATATCACACTAAGGAAGATTTTTATCTTTTCAAAAAAATGTGACCAAGTTTGAGAAATTATGAGATTTTTATTTGAGCTAATTATGAGATATGATAGGAAAAAAACTGCTATTGAAAGGAGGCAATCTCGATAAACCTCCAATGTCTTAATGTAAGAATATGAAAACCTTTTACTCAGGGCACAGATATATGCCAGAAGTAATATGCCAAGAGAATAATTATTTTCCCATGATGGGCTACTCTGATTATCTATCCCATTATGAGTCAAGTCCTTGAAAATCCAAAGGTAAGCAGCAGTTAAAGAGCTATAAACAGTGGTTAATGAGAATTTGGAAGAAATAGGATGACATGACAACACTGCGAAGCCCACTGCAAGAATGAAGCCCTGAGTATAAAAAATGGGTGGCTTAGGAATGCAGCTGCAATGTTAAATGAAGAAAAATGAAGAATAAACAATTCTGGACAGCATCAAACAAAATCTTATGCACAATAAAAGGAACTTTCAGGCCATATATATATATTCCCTTAAGTCAGACTCTTTTTCATCATGATTTCACTTTTTCTTTCCCCTTCTCTCTGTTTCCTGCTTTCTCCCATTCTCTCTTTCCCCTTCTCTCTGTTTCCTGCTCTCTCCCATTCTCTATTCATTTCTCCAGTTCAATTCTCTCCCTTCCTACTCCCTCTCCCCCTTGTTCTCTCTCACAACTTTCTTCCTCCTGTCTTCCTCTTGTCTCTCATTGTCACACACCTTACTACTTCACTCTCCTAATACTGTGTCACAATGGTGCGTTAAAGTGGGGTGTACATGTGTTAATAGCATTCATTATTTTTTAATCAAAGTTAACTCTTTTGTATCACACTTTTTGTGTCTGAAAGAAAACCAAGTTAAGATGCTTATGACTTTCTTATGATATGTTCATTAATTTGAAAGGTTTTTTTTTTCTTTATTGGGAGACAAATTATTTGCAGTCGACAGTAAAATACAGTAATTGGTCCCTGTGTAACATTTCTTAGTTTTCCATTTGAAAGCTCTTTACTGATGGTGAGGAAAGGCAATAGGTAAGGAATAAATTACTACATGTCCTTTACCTGCCTCTCTAAAAAAAACAAAAATGTCAAAGCCATTTGACATGTCAAAGAATCTCTTCCAGTTAGATTCCTTATACCCCATCTTTGTTGTCTCTCAGTATTTTTCTTCTTCTTCTTCTTTGACATTTGTTCAACATAAATTTATTGAGTACTTCATATTTGTTGGGACAATAAGTTGGTGAAAGGATTATAAGGAAAGGAGGAAAGCTTTCAACTTCATTTGAATATTTGTTTTCTGAGTGAGACAGGAGGAGGCGGGGGGGGGGGGGGGGGGGGGGGGGGGGGGAAACAACCAGGGTATTGCTCAGCTCTGGCTAAGAATAGTGCTGGGAATGAAGCTGGGACTTTTGATTTTTATTGTTGTTGCTGCTGTTTGTTTATTTGTTTTCCCTTTTTCTCCAAAATGTATTCATTTTTGTTCTTTATGAGAAAACTAAAGCAGATAGAACCAGAAGAACAAGAAAAATTCTTCTGCATACATGTGCACACATCTATAAACATGCCCTTTCCTCTCCCGTTCCCTGCCCCCCCCCCCTCTAGACCTCACCCTGAGACTTGGTCTTTCTCTGGAAACACTAACAAGGAAATGTTGCATTGTGAGGGCAGAAGTATCCAGAGATGAAACATTTGCCTTCCAAAATCTAAAGAATTTAGGACAAGGAATATAACCATGTGCCCTGCAAGGGAAATATTTACTTACTTACTTACTTAACTTACTTATTTATTTGTTCCTTTATGTTGGTAAGTTTGGTTTACAAGGCTGTATATTTCAGGGGTATAATTTTGCATCTCTTATAAAGTGTGTGGCCAGATTGTGTCACCACCAAAGTACCAATATTCCTCCATCAAATCCTACCCATACTGTTAGTTGGCCATCCCAGGATTTTCTTTGGACCTTCCTGTTACTTGTCTTTGTCATCAAAAAGAATGTTAGAGTACAGGCACCCACCGTAAGAAAAATCAAAGAGAAGTTTATTAACAGGCAGTGAGTGGCTGGGAGAAGTTCATTCTGAGAGAGCTGGGGACAATCCAGTAAAGAGAGGAGCATTGCTCCAGCGTCGGGATTCTTCTGTGTCTGGACAAATCTTTCTACTGGTTGCTTTAAGTTGAGGCAGTTGAGGCTGCTTTAGTGATCCTGAGCATACATATTTGGTCAGTTAGACCATTTAGGAGGGCCTTTGGGGGCAGAGAGGAGCCCTGGCCCATGGAATTTTACAACCATAAGTGATTTATAAGGACTCTCCATAAATTGGGAATGGAGTTTTTTGCTTCTTTCACTTTCTTCAGACTTTCTTCAGTTCTACAGAATCAGCATTCCCTCCAGGGGGAATTGCTATACAACATGACTTTAGTCACTTTATTTTATTTTTGTTGTCACTTTTTTTTCCCTTAATATCATGGTTATCACTAGAACTTGACCCCTGCACCACAAATTCACAGCTTCCAGCAGCCATTTCTCTCTCTCTCTCTCTCTCTCTCTCTCTCTCTCTCCTTCTAGATAAAAACAAAGAAAACTGGGGCCAAGCAGCTGTGCACCTGGTTAAGTGCACATTACAATAGATAAGGATCCAGGTTCAAGCCCCTGGTTCCCACCTGCAAGGGGAAAGCTCACAAGTGGTCAGTGTTGCAGGTGTCTCTCTATCTCTATCTCTCCCCCATCCCTCTCAATTTCTCTCTGTCTCTACCCAATACTAAATAAATAAATAAAAATATTTTTGAAACAAAGAAAAATTGAGAGGAAAGGGAAAGATAGAGTGATAGATAGAGTGAATAGAGTAAAAGATAGAGTGAGTGTGTGTGTGTGTGTGTGTGTGTGTGTGTGTGTGTGTGTGTGTGTGTGTGTGTGTGTGAAAGAGAGAGAGACAAAGACAGAAAAAGACCTGCAGCACTCTTTCACCATTCATGAAGCTTCCTCATCAGAAGGGAACTCACTCAGGGCTTGTACACTCTGCCACTCTCACCCCCAATGTAGGTCCTTTTCTTTCACCATCATGTACCAACACTGGGACACCCTCACCAACCCCCCGACTTCCCTTCATTCTCCATAGACCTTTGGCTTGGTGCAGCACACCAAACCCAGTCCTAGTTTTAATTTGTGTTTACCCTTTCTGTTCTTGTTTTTAAGTTACTCCTACAAGTGAGATCATACCATATTCATCTTTATCATTTTGGTTTATTTCACAGAACATGAGTCCTTCCAATTCCTTTGCATCACATAATTTCAATGATAAATGAGTACATCCTGTGTTGGTAAACACTGAAAATTATTTGAAACTGGGGAGATAGCAAAAGTGGTATTGCTATGAACCTTGAAGTTTGAGACACCAAGTGCCTCAGGTTCCATCCCTGGAACCACTGTAAGTCAGAGCTGAGTAGTCATTTGGTAAAAAAAATTATTATTATTATTATGATGATAATAATAGTAATAAAGATATTTAAAAGTAAATAAAAAACTGAACAAAAGTTCTAAGATAAATGATGTCACTTTGCAATGCAAGTTACATTTAGTATCTAGGTTGATTCAGTTCAAAGAGATCTATAAAGATCTGCTGAAATCCCAGTTAAGGAGAGAAAGGGTGAGAACATTCCCCTACTGATGCTAGCTTAAGCTGACTGAAAATGCCACCTAAAGTCAAAGGGCATGGTGAAGGGAAAGACAACCTCAGAGCCCTGTGAGTTTTCTTTTTTATTGTAATTTGGAAGAATATGACATTTATCTTATCTGAGATACTATTATGTATATTATTCATATTTGTTTTAGATTTCTTGCATAGAAAACCAAAAATCCAATTACATAAATTTGCAAATAAAAAGGATTCAATAAGACAATTTACTCAAAGTGGAGGGGAAATGTGGTATTCTGACTAACTCAGTGTTCCATAACTTGGAAAAACATTCTCTAAAATTTAGTACAGTATTCTAGCAAAATTCAGCAGCAACTTATCTACCTTGGTTTCATTTTGGTGTTGAGTTCTTGGTAATTCACCATTGCAAACACTACAAATATAATGTATAACGTTACCCAGCTGCACCTTGGGTAATCCTAGCTACCTTTCCTAACCAGAAGATGAACAGATGTTTTTATTTTATTTTTCAGTGTGTGCTTCATGTTTTATTATATAAATGTAGAAAATCTTAAATGAGAATAGCTAGGGAAGAGAGTTCTCAGAAACTGAAGAATCTTCTTACAAAAGAAATGGGAAAAAAATGAGGGCCAGCAGCAGCACAGCGGGTTAAGCGCACATGGCAAGAGGCACAAGGACAGGCTCAAGAATCCCATTTCAAGTCTTTGACTCCCCACCTGCAGGGGGGTCACTTCACAAGCAGTGAAGCAGATCTGCAGGTGTCTGTCTTCCCTTCCTCTCTCTATTTCTCTCTGTCCTATGCAACAACAACAGCAATAATAGCAATAACAACAGCAGTAACAACAACAACAACAAAAATGGCCTCCAGGAGCAATGGATTCATAGTATAAGCACCAAGCCTCAGGGATAACCCTAGAGGCAAAGAAAAAAAAAGAAAAGAAAAGAAAGGAAGGAAGGAAGAAAGCCAAATGACTGCTTGAAAACCCCTTGCTCCAACCCTGAATGAATATCTAACATCTTAGCAGCTCTTAAGGTGTAGATCAGAGACAGTAAGGGCACAGATCTTTCCCACTCACTCTTCAATCCTGAGCTTGTATTTTCATCATTAGACACTGGGACAAGATGATAGAGAAGGCAGAGGAGGAGAAAGAGGAGAGGAAGAAGAAGGAGGAGAGGAAGAGGAAAGACAGGAGGAGGAGGGGAGGAATAGAGGGAAAAGAAGAAGAAGAGGCAAGGGAGAGGGAAGAGGAGAACACACAAAAAAAAAATGAACAAATTCCATGAAAGCCAGCTCAGAGACTCGTTTGTTGTTAATGCTGCTGCTGTTACCATTTTCTCTAAGAACATAAGAAGCAGGAAAGTCTATATCCCAAAGACAGTCTTTAGGTTTCTTTGGCTTTATTTATTTATTTATTTATTTATTTATTTATTGCCTCAAGGCTCTACTCAAGCACCACATTCCCTCCACTCAAAGATATCTGCATAGCTGCATGTCTAGCACTCCCAAGTCTCCTCCACATCAACTTCTGAAGGTTCTTAGTGGTCCATCCAACGCACAGATTTTAATGACCTTAGAGCTGTCTTTGACTGTAAATCCAACAAGTACCATCTCAGCATGCTTCACCTCAGACTGTGTACAGAAACCTCAGACATGTAATGCCAACCCTTCACCCTCATCATTCGGGTGAGACTTTTCCTTCCATGGTAGTCTCTAATTCCATTCCAGGAGGTTCACTTCCTAACAAAGTCCCAAAACCTAGATAGGCCAGGTCCCATGAGATACAGGATGTGTTCACATGTATCCATAAATTAAGGCAAAATATATACCTGAAAGCAAAAATACACAATAGTCTTTAGTGAGTCAGTATCAAGTTCATAATAAAATAGCATCCACTTAGACTTAGATACCCTCCTCACCTACTTCCCATTACAGTTCTCTCACTCACTCCAAAGCTAACCTTATCAAAGCAAGGACTGCAAAAGCTGAATAAGGGCAAGAGACTGGCATACTTTAACATGACTCTTTCATCACTATCAGGCCATTCTACCAGCTGGGGCCCTAATCAGGGAATCCTGAGACTCACAAACACACTTGATGGGCCTAGAACTTGAATAAATCCCTCTTTCCATTGTTACTGGTCATTTCTATCAGGAACAACAAAATAGACCTGTTTGTGGGCCCCCATAGGACCTTGCCCTCAGCTTGGATCAACAATGGTAGAGAATATTCCATCCTCTGAAGGGAGGCTGGACAACATACTCTATGCTACACCTGAGGAAGATGGGTCGATATTGGGGCAGCATGGAATGTTCCTACTCATGACCACAGAATGTGAGCTCAGATCTAGAGGGATGCAGAGGTCACACAGGCTACTAAACTGAATATGGGTCCCAGATCACATCAAATGATGGGGTTTACAGTCAACAATATTTACAACCCTTTCCCATATTAGGGAGCTTACTCTCTTCCCTGATCCGGCTTTATGGTACTTTACCCAGCCATGACATCATCTTCCCAGACAGTAACTTGGATCCACCTGCATATCAGATTTCAGGCTTAGGAAAAAAAAAAAAAAAAAAACCCACTAGTATAGCCACAGGCCTTTTGAAATATAACTAAAATATGCCTACTAGCTATCTACAAAATGGAGGACCCCCCCAACACTTCATCTGCACTATTCCAGCCTTTAGATCCATGATTGTTCAACAATTTGTTTGACTTTGTATGTTAAGTCTTTTTAAAAGCCACCAGGTTCTCAGATGCTAGCAGGATGTGACCAGACTTCCCTGGACAGACAACCCCACCAGCGTAACTTGGAGCTCTGCTTCCCCAGACCCCTTCCCCACTTGGGAAAGAGAGAGACAGGCTGAGAGTATGGATAGACCAGTCAACGCCCTTGTTCAGTGGGGAAGCAATTACAGAAACTAGACCGTCAACCTTCTGCATCCCACAATGATCTTGGGTCCATACTCCCAGAGCATTAAAGAATAGGAAAGCTATCAGGGGAGGGGATGGGATATGGAGGTCTGGTGGTGGGAATTGTGGGAAGTTGTACCCCTCTTATCCTATGGTTTTGTCAATGTTTCCTTTTTATAAATAAAAAATTATAAAAAAGACCTTGTCAAGACTATGCATATTTCATTTCCTCTTTCCCACCCTCATAGTATCTTCATTCTTTTTTTCTCTTTTAACTCTTTTCCTGCTTCCTTGCTATTCTTTAAAATTTTCTATCATTCTTTATGTTAAAGTCTATCACTGGTTAAATACAAAGGAATAAATAAGAATTAGTAAGAGATGAGGATGCTGTGGCAATGTTTACCCAGAAGTTTTTGTACTCTCACAAAAAACTAAACAGTTGTATTCCAGAAAGAAGAAATGATATATTCTTAACTTCCATAAATGGTATTTAGTCATCTGACCTCTGGTTTTGAAGTTCAATCTCCCAGCTCTCCTGGCACATTCTTTTAGTCAATTTTTATTCCATTCAACACCCACTTGCCACCCTCCTTGCTGTTCCTCTACCTGGTTAAGAAAAAAAAAAAAAAAAAAAACCCTATTCATTCCACTCTATAACACCATCTTTTTTTTTAAGTGACTTGCCCTTGGAAATCAGGCCTATGTAATCACTATATGAAGTTTTCCCAAGTCACATGTTTGTTTCAGATCTGTCCTCCATCAGATCCCCCCACCCCCACCCTAGTCATCTGTGCACACATTAATACATTCACTACTGGGAGTCAGGCCATAGTGCAGCAGGTTAAGCACACATGGCACAAAGTGCAAGGACCGCCATAAGGATCCCAGTTCGAGCTCCCAACTCCCCACCTGCACAGGAGTCACTTCACAAGCGATGAAGCAGCTCTGCAGGTGTCTTTCTCTCCCCCTCCCTGTCTTCACCTCCTCTCTCCATTTCTCTCTGTCTAATCCAACAATGATGACATCAATAACAACAACAATAATAACTACAACAATAAAACAAGGGCAACAACAGGGAATAAATAAACATTCACTACTTTATAAGATAATTCTTGGATCCTTTTTGTTTTCCCAAAAGCTAGACTGTAACTCTTTACATAGCACTCCCCACAGTTCCAACAGCCAGCAAATTGCCAGGTACTCACAGCTCATTAAGTTTAAACAGATGAGAGACTGCAATGAAATGAAGTTTAGGGTGCCACTGCTTCATGGAGGAAAGAATAAATAAATACAGGGCCTGGCAGTGGTGCACCCAGTTGAGAACACATTAATATGTGTAAGGACTCGGGTTCAAAACCCCCTCCTCCTGCAGAGGGGGAGCTCTGAGCAGTGAAGAAGTATCTGTCTCTCCCTCTGTATCTCCCCCACTGCCCTTTCAATTTCTCTCTATTCTATCTAATAAAAAGGAGAGAGGGGGGAGAGAGACCAGTAGCAGTGGATTTACTGCCCCAAAGCCCCACAATAATCCTGGTAGCAGTTAAAACCTTAAAAAAAAATAAAGACTGAAAAGACTAATTATAATGCTATCAACCCCCACTGTAGAGACAGGACTTAATGTGCATACTAGTATAGCCATAGGCTTTATCTATAGACTCTATCTTTAGACAAGTATATGTCTATAATGTAAACTAGACTATAAAGTTTTCTGGGGTGTTGTTATAAAAAAATCCAGATAGTAGCTGATTAACTTTTTATCCTTCCCTTCTCACAAAAGGAGAGCACATAACAATCTTGTTTTTTTTTTTTTAGGTTTCCCAGTTGTCTAAGTTCCAGATAAATAGGCTTGCGGGTCTTGTGTGTGCTTTTATGCACCTTGATCAATATAGTTCCCGTTTTGTATAAGACAATAAATTAATTCCTGTCTTTTAAAACTAGTTTCCACTTACTCAATGATGTCACTGTACAACTTGAACAGGCATCCTTGAAGAGTGTGTCCCCTCCACCCCACCCCCTCCCCCTTGGCCAAGAGCTTAGTATAACAGCAAGTTTTAGTTGGCTCTACCTTTGGCTGACTCTGTGGCCTTGGAAAAATTATATAGCATTTATGAAACTCAGTTTCCTCATAGATTAAACATAGCTGTTGGACCTAATAAATTGTAAGTTCTCTATCAATTTTCAAGCTCAATTACTACATAGGTTTCTTTTACTATATTTTTTAGTATTTATTTATTCATTTTCCCTTTTGTTGCCCTTGTTGTTTTATTATTGTAGTTATTATTGTTGTTGTTATTGATGTCGTCATTGTTGGGTAGGACAGAGAGAAATGGACTGAAGAAGACGCGGGGGGGAGGGGGGGGAATAGACACCTGCAGACCTGTTTTACCACCTGTGAAGCAATCCCCCTGCAGGTGGGCAGCCAGAGGCTCCAACCGGGATCCTTACACGGTCCTTGTGCTTTGTGCCACTTGCACTTAACCCGATGCACTACCGTCCGACTCCCACTACATAGATTTTTAATCCTTACATAAAGTAGGTGGACCCTGGAAAGTACTGAAAATGGCAGTGCTTTATTGTCATTCACGAAGATAATCTCCATTATGTGCAATGCAGTTTACAACTCATGTGCTATGTCTGAGTAAGAGTAATAAAACTAGTACATGGAGAAACAGGAAGAAGTGGGGGTGTGGGGGAAACTCATGCACTCTGCAAAACAGTTCACAGTCTAAATGCATTTTTCTCACACTGATATATTTTAAATTCGTGACTTTGAATATACCACAGTGAACAGCTTGAAGTTCTTTGGAACAAACATAATCTCTTCTAAGGTCACTCCTGAAGGAACTCCAATAATAACTTTTGGCATACGTAGATAGAGTGCTTTGCAGACTAGAACATGGAGAAATGTTCTGCATCTTCCAGAAAAAAATGATCCATGATTCAGGTGGGGGAAAAAAAGGCCGGGTTCATTTTTGACAGTAGCAGCAAACTCCAAACAGTATAACCATACAATCAATATGGATGCCCTCATTAAAATCCCCCAAGTAGCTGTGAGTTTGATTTTCAGCAGGGCCTGGACAAGAATAATGAATTTGGTGGCCTGGAGGAACATTAGAGGTTTTAATAAAAGGAACTTAAAATTACCAATGTTGGACCTGATTCCAAGTAAGCCCTGGCTCTGTGTCTGTAACAACACAGGATGAACCTAATTCCTCGCCTCTTCTATTTTTGCTTTTCTATTTAAAATGTCATTTTTAATACAGTCTGCTAATTTCTCCACAAAAAAATAAACTCAAAAATTGTTTTAAAATTACTGATCAATGTTTTCAGTTTATATAGATATTAAGCTGAATTTCCTAAAGCCTGAAAAGCTAATTATGCATTCAATTAGAGTTTCTTAATAAAGATTAAAACTCTGAAGTCTATTACAAGCCCATATTTAATTCAACTGCCATTTTATCCATGCCATGGAAGTGTAAGAGGTAACAATGAATATAAATTATAATACATGCCAAAGAAAGAATGCTATTTGTCCAAGTACGTTACTATAAAGAATTAAATTTTTGCTATCGGTTCCCTGATCTAGTTAAAATCGGTATTCTTTATTTGGTCTTTCAATGTAGTCCAATTTCCTACTTTGAAAAACAAATTCTGGGGAATAAAGAAAAGAGATTAATTTATCATTAAGACTCTGCTTAATTGAAGTCAATTCTGAACAAACTTGAATTCAATTTCTGCTCATTAAATTGAATGTGCTCTGCGTTCCTCTCTGCATTGCTTTGAGCAAGCAGCTGAGAACAAGGGACTAACATCAAAATTATTAAATTGAGGAGATTTTATTTGGTCTTCACTTGCCAGAACCGCTTTGATGAGGAGCTGTTTTGGCACTGAAAGGGAAGAAGAGCAGCTGGAGGAAAAATCAAATGAAACTAAGCCTTGGAAAATTGAAGAAAACGCAAGCTTAATAATATTTAATAATTAAATTTCCACAAACAATAGCGGCAAATGAAGTAATCTGCAAAGTCTGTGAACTCATTTGCATAATTGATGGCGGTCCCCTGTAAATGAATAATGAAGATAATAAAAGATGTTGCTAAAAATGGGCACAATAACAGCAAATTTCATCAAGCCGCGCTCTCTGATTAATCTGCTCTTGCAAATCAGCAGCGAGAGGGGAGCGCGTGATTAACCGCGCCGAGGACGGCAGCAGGCGGCGGAGCTGCCCTTTCTCTGCGTGTCTCTGGGCGCGTCCTGCCCGCTCCCCGCGCCGCCCGCTCCTCTCCCCGCAGCTGCCGCTGGGGCTGCCGCGGGCGCCGCTCAGCCAGAGAGCGCCTCCGCCCAGCCGCCCAAGCCCCGCAGCACTGGGCTCCTCCTTAACCTCTTCATGGCTGCCTTTTGTGGTTGCAGCCTGCTGGGGGCCCCTGATCATGCATACAGCCGCCCAGCCTCCTCCCACTCGGGGTTTCCCACTTCCTCTTAGCTGGGCTGGGGGCTAGGGGCTGGAAGCTGGGGGTTGGGGGTTGGGGGCGGGGGGCTGGGGGCTGGAAGCTAGGGGCTGGGAGTTGGAGGCTGGGGGCTTGGAGGCTAGAGGCTGGGGCCTAGGGCCTGGGGGCTGAGGGCTGGGGGTTGGAGGCTGGGAGGTAGGGCCTGGGGGCTGGGGCTGGAGGCTGAGGGCTGGGGCCTGGGCTGCGGGTGAGGGAAGTAGGTCGGGAGGGGTCCCCCAATGCTCTATAAACCTGACTCAGGGTCTTGTGCTGAATATGCTGAGAAACAATTAGCTAGCCTAATGGGGTGAGTAAAAATGAGTCAAATGCCCATAGGCTGCTTTGCCTTGGCATTTGTTTGCAAGGCTTTGGGATTCTGAGCAGTTGGAAAATTCTATGTAGGAAGAAAGGTCCCAGGTCTGCCCCCACCGCTCCATCCCCCCCCTCCCCCCCAAGAATTAAATGTTTCAATAAATAGTGTTTTCTCCCCTGCCTGGCACACAAAGATCAGGCCTTGAGAGAAAGGAGTTGATTATGCACTTTCAAATGACTATTCAGAAAGGATAAGGAGGGACACACACAGTTCTCATCTCACCAATTCCCTTCTCTTGCAAAAGAGAGAGGGATTATTTTAGAGTGTGTGTGTGTGTGTGTGTGTGTGTGTGTGTGTGTGTGTGTGTGTGTGTGTTCAATCAAAGTAGCATTTTGCAGTTTGCAACTTAGATTTTTTAGTGTATTTTTCACAGGGCCAAGCCCATGAGGCTAATAAAATCTGTGAGAGCTGCTATTCCCAGATACATGTCGTATGGGAGTTTGTGAAAGCAACTTTGCCAAGTGCAAACCTTAGATGATGAAACTGAAAAGACTTCAAAAATCACAAGATCCTTTTCTATTTGAGGCACCCGCCACACTTGCCCAGCTCTCTAGGACAAAGTTGTCTCAGGAAAGTAAAACTGTTGATAAACCATGGTTCCAGACTGTTACTTATTTTACAACCCTCAGCAGTATGCAGTACTTCATACCTTGGGCCTAACAGGACTGACTCGGACTTTTTATTTGTTTATAGTGCGTACAATATTTTATGCCTCAGATATAATGAATTATTTTGTTTCCATGCTGGATCTGTCTTTACACTGGTCTTTGCTTACATTAAAGCATGTAATTATTGTTCATTATTACAAAATGCAAACTTCAACCTAAGGCATCTGAGAAAGTCTTAAAAACTCAGAACCCACTTGTGTAAAGCAAAAGAGCTCATGTTGGCTTCCTTTACAAAGTGCATTTGAGTCTATTTAATTTGACCAGCTTTAGCCCAGACCAATAATGAACTTATTTTTATTTTAAAAAAATTTGACATGTACTCCCAACTCCACCTTTCTTGCTGCTGTGTCATCAAATAACCTATTTGCCTTGTTTTTGCTAAGCAAATAAATGGTTCATAGATTGAAATTATTTGGGTGCCACAAATGGACTGTGATTTTCCTCTATCCTTCTTTGTGAGCACAGAGAAATTCCAGAGTCCAATTTGGAGCTGGAGGGAACCTCCTTCCTTTACATGAAAGAAGCACAGACAGAAGTTAGTGACTGGCCATTCTCTGGTGATTCACACAAGTGCCACATGCCCAGCCACCCTACTCCAGACTGTGAGCATTTTCCACATCCAGTCTCTTATGAGATGAAAGGAAGGAAATTGGAAAAGATGACAGGGAAGCCATGGGAAATCTGTAACAGTGTTAGAAAGGTCACAATGACAAATGCAGAAAAATAAAAGGAATTTCCATCAGTAGCCAGGTGGTAACAGAGAAACAATGGGCAGCCTGGTGATACTTAATCTGACAAAATAACACCTGAGGTAAGACAATTAGTGGTTTTGAAGATGTATCAAATATAGGGTCAAAGTTGCATCAAGAAAAGTCCCTAGGAATGTTTGTAGCCAGGCAGGAGCACATATGATCTGATAGTCAATACATTCTTTCTGTACAGTTATTCTGAGGACAGATGACAGTCTACATTATGAGAATGAACTAAGAGAAGGGCTAAGAGAAACAAGAAGTGACCACAGTCAAGGTGAATTGTAAGCAACAGTGAGTTTTTAACCCCAATACATATTGAAAATGCCAGGGACTGCTGACATTGACCCATATCAAGAATGATTCATCTGCTCAGGAGATGTAGCATCCTAAAACCAGCCAGACCTTAGATGAAGAAGCACTGGTCCAATGTTATCCTGCAGCCCAATGCCCAGTGCCCAAAGCCAGGTAGAGAAAAATTAGGCTTCCTGCTACCCATCTGTATATATAACAAACACACTTGTCTAATTAGAAATTAAAATAGTTACTATGCAGATATTAAGAACAATGAACCTACCTTCTCTGACCCATATTGGAATGAGCTAGAAGGAATTATGTTAAATGAGATAAGTCAGAAAGACAAAGACTAGTATGGGATAACCCCACTCAAACAGAAGTTGAAAAAGAAGAACAGAAAGGGACACAAAACAGAGTCTGACTGAGATTGGAGTAGGGCATCAAAACAAAAATCTCTAGGTGGAGGGTGAGGGTAGATGTTCAGCTTCACTGGGGGGGGGGCATATGTGGGGGAAGGGAAACAGACCTTTTTGATGGAAATGGTGTTAATATACACTCCTGTAATTTATAATCTCAAATATCACTAATTAATTTGAGAGGAGAAAAATGGATCGAATGTCTCAAACTTTTTGATGCATAGACCACAACTCTGAATATATGTTCCTTCAATATAAGCACTTAAAACTTCAAATTGGTAATCAGATTGAATTTTAACAGTGGGCTCAAATTGTTAATACATTTCTAACATTAAATCTACTGAAGGCTTAGACCAGGGAGAACAGAAATGACTGGTGGTGTTACTTTATAAGATACAGCTATATGTAAATAGCATAAAAGGACATAGATTATGGTGAGGTCTTATATGATACAGCAAAACCTAACAAAGGGATTTTCAAAGTTAAACCAATTGCCAAATAATTTGGTTTTAGTAATAACTATCTATTGCCTTCTGAAGCCCTTAGACAGCAGGAACCTTCCCTTTTCTCTATAAAGTCCATATTTCTCCCAGGCCTGGAACCACTACGGCAGGACTCCATTTTCTGCATACTTCTGTCAGTTAGTACCAATTGATACTACATCTGCTGATCTCAGCCCAATCAATGCAACCAGTACCATCTCTACATGTTTCACTTCGGACTGTGTCCAGAGACCTCAAGAGTCGAATATCAACCCTTCAGCTTCATTACTCCGGTGAGACCTTCCCTAGTTTATAGAACTCCTCAATTTCATTTTGGGTGGAACACTTCTTAACAAAAACCTCAAAATCTAGATATAGACCAGGGCCCATGAGATAGGTCATATGTACATGTATCCATGAGCTAGGGGAAAATATATACCTTAAAGCAAAAGAACACAATAGTTTGCAGTGAGTCAATAAATGAAGCAAGCAAGTAGAAAGACCTAAAAAGACATCTTAAAGTACCTAATGAAACAGTTTCTACTTAGCCCTAGACATCCTCCTCATCTATCTCCTATTACACATCTCTCAATCACTCCAAAGCTAATATTGTCAGATAAAGTAAGGATTATAAAAGATGTCTAAGGGCAAAAGACTGGCATACTTTAGTGATGACTCTTTAGTCACTACCAGGCCACCCATCACCTGGGTCACTAGTCAGGGAGTCCTGGGATTCCCACACAGACATGATGGGCCTAGACTTCTAATAGATCCCTCTCCACGGTCACTGGTTATCTCTATCAGGAACAACATAGTGGACCCCTTTGTGGGTCCCTATAGGACCTTGCCCTCAATGTGAATCAACAATGGTAGGTAATATTCCATTCTCCAAAGGGAGAGTGGGCAACATACTCTACCTACTACCCAACAAAGATGAGTCCTGAAATTAGTGCAGCTTGGTATATTACTAGCCATGACCACAGAATGTGAGCTCAGACCAACAGGGATGCAGAGGTTACATAGGCTCCTGTGCTGAATATGGGCCCCAGATCAAACTGGTGGGGTTTAAAGTTAGCAGTATCTATATACTTTCCCCATATTTGGGATCTCCTCTCTTCCCTGATCCAGCTTTCTAGTCCTTTTTCCAGTTATGACACCATCTCCCCAGACAATAACCTTGGTCTTCCAACATATTAGGTGTCAGACTTAGTCAAAAACTACTAAAGTTATGGGCCTCTTGGAATATACCTAAAATAGACTTACTAGCTTTTTCCAAAAGGGAGACCCCAAGTATTCATCTGTAATGTTCTTGCCTTTAGGTTCATGATTAGTCAACAATTTGTTCTGCTTTCTATCTTAACTCTTTTTCAGCCACCAGTTTCCAGATGCTCCCATGATGCCAACCTGATTTCCCTGGGCAGATGACCCTACCATGTGTCCTGGAGCCCCACCTCCCCAGAGCTCTGCCCCACTAGGGAAAGAGAGAGACAAGCTGGGAATATGGATCCACCTGCCAACTCCCATGTTCAGTGAGGAATCAATTACAGGAGTCAGACCTTCTACCTTCTGCACCCCATAATGATCCTGGGTCCATACTCCCAGAGGGCTAAACAATAGGGAGGCTATCAAGAAGGGGATTGGATATGGGGTTCTGGGAGTAGCTTGAAGGTGTTCCTTCCCGGGCACATGCTCTCTGGGTTGGAGAGAACTCGACCAGAGCCAACCGGGGATGCTGCTTACTCAGCGACACAGGAGAGAGAGAGACCATGAACTCGTGGAGGAGCGGGAACGCAATGCAATGCCTTTATTGATCAGAGACAACCCTTTTTATATCTTAAAAACTGGAAATGACAAGTGGGGAAAGGAAATGGCTAGGAGATTGGGTAGAGAAAAGACTGTGAAGGTAGAAAGCTTCCATAGCAGCTGTTATGAAGGTTATAACCAGTGGGATTAACCAATACCCTGCAGGCAGGGTGGGTCTCAGGCAAAACAATGATTATGTAAATGGACCACAGCATCAGCAATAGAGCAGGGGGCTGGCGTAATGCCCAAATCTCCCCTGTTCTTTTTATCTAATGCCCATAATATCAGGAATGTGGGGTGGTTTGTGATGCAGGGAGTCTGATAAGACGAGGCACACCTTTGGGCTTACTACTGTCCCTCCTTGCTCAACCTCTTGGTAGAGAGAGAGACTAACAGGATTGATACACTGCTCAGGTTCAAGCCCTGCCAAGTTCAACCACACCCTCACAATTTCCTGATCTCCCTCTTTCTAAATGGCCATATATAAATGGGTCAATGTCTGTAAAAGACTCCATTTCTGGGAGTCGGGCTGTAGCACAGCGGGTTAAGCGCAGGTGGCACAAAGCACAAGGACCGGCATAAGGATCCCGGTTCGAGCCCCCGGCTCCCCACCTGAAGGGGAGTCGCTTCACAGGCAGTGAAGCAGGTCTGCAGGTGTCTATCTTTCTCTCCTCCTCTCTGTCTTCCCCTCCTCTCTCCATTTCTCTCTGTCCTATCCAACAACGACAACAACAATAATAACTACAACAATAAAACAACAAGGGCAACAAAAGGGAATAAATAAATAAAATAAATATTTAAAAATTAATAATAATAAAAAATAAATAAAAAATAAAAAAAAGACTCCATTTCTGTCAGAGGAATAATAGTGTAGGGGTGAACAGAAATCTATATCATTCAGGCATTTTTAAAAGAACTGGCACAAGACAGAGAGGGACACGTAGAAGAGCAGTAAGAGCCAGTGTGATATCAAGGAGAGGCCTTGTGGGTGAAGGGGAGTTTCCTGCCTCTGGGGACATTTCTTGCCTCTGGGGGCATTTCCTGCCTCAAAGGACGTTTCCTGCCTCTGGGGGAAGGGTCTAGTAATGAGGGGGTTTTCCTGCCTCTGGGGACAGGGCCTATCAGGCAAAAGGTGGGGGCACTTCCTGCCTCTGGAGTCAGGGCCTGCAGGTGGGGGGGGGCATGGCCTGCCAAGCAAAGGGGCTATTTGGCATTGTATATTCCCAAGGCAGCTGGCTGCAAAGTCCAAGGACTGCTACAGGTCAGTCTTTGAGAAACCCAGCAGTGTAAATGGAAGCTGCTATAAAGTTGTGTAAAGTGTCTAAGAGGTGTACCAGTAAGTCCAATAGAAGTGCCAGTCCAATGCCGACAACCAGGGGAAGAAATGCCAGGGGATGAAACGCTGCACGTCTATCTTGGTGGGGAAGGTCAGCCACTGGAATTTTGCTTCTCTGTAGAGAGTGAGTTGGAACCACCATGACAGGTGAAGCAGAAGCAAGAAGGGTAGACAGTGATGGGCAAGAGAAAAGCAGTAGGAAAGTTCTGTCCTTTGGAGTCTGTGAATCAGGTTCTTCAGATCGTGCCAGGTCACATCACGTGTTTCAGGTGGGCGGCTGTAACTGTGGGCAATGTCAGAGGACAGGGGTCCAAATGGATTTCTGTGGATTCCATATGAGCAGATGCTTCTTCATGTGAAGGCTTGACATAGCTGTAATCACTTACTTGTGTAGAAAAAACTTGTAACAAATTAGAAGTTTACTATAATTGATAACTCGATGACTATAATTGGTTTAAGTACCTTTATAATTTGGAAGGCCTTTCTAGTATGATTTTAATATTGTTGAAACAGTTTAAGTTCAATAAAATGTGGAAAGGTAAAGAAAAGAACCACTGTTAGAAGCCTCAGGCATGAGAATCATTAGCATAACCACTGTGTGATCTATCATTTACCCGGGCTGGTTTTACCTCTTTGAGAAGGTATATAAGAGCTTTACATATCAATAGCATCTTTTCTACCTTTCGTTACACCCATTTAAGATGGAGACACACCCTAGGTGCATGCAGGATCTTCAGACCAGATTTAGTTAAAATATATTGATTTTTAACTAATTTTTACCTTAGACTTTAAACAAACTCAGGTTAGAGAGTTAACACATGTTAGTGATATATTGATTTTTAACTAATTTTTACCTTAGACTTTAAACAAACTCAGGTTAGAGAGTTAACACATGTTAGTGACAATGTGTTGTTGTTTTTTTTTTAAATGGGAACGCAATGCAATGCCTTTATTGATCAGAGGAAACACTTTTTATATCTTACAAAATGGAAGTGACAAGTGGGGAAAGGAAATGGCTAGGAGAGGGGGTGGATAAAAGACCGCAAAGATAGAAAGCTTCCATAGCAGTTGTTGCGAAGGTTCTAACCAGTGGGATTAACCAATACCCTGCAGGCAGGGTGGGTCTCAGGCGAAACAATGATTATGTAAATAGACCACAGCATCAGCGATAGAGCAGGGGGCTGGCATAATGCCCAACAGGAGTGGGAACTGTGTGGAAATGTACCCTTCTTATCCTAGTCTTGTCAATATTTCCATTTTATAAATAAAAATTTTAAAAAATTGGAAGGTCTCAGGAAGGACTCTGAAGAGATACCTTCTGAGCTCTTTTGTTGTTTCAAATCACTGAGAGGTATACAATAAGATGTGTTCTAAAATGGTTCTAAGGATATTATTCCTCACATAAAACATCAGTAATTCTTATTGTCACTTGAAAGTATCCACATTTTGGAAGTGTCTAGGCCACTCAAACAAAATAAAATTCATTTCCACTGGCTTGTCTTGAAATTTCATTCAGCAGTCATATTTTATTCTAAAGATTCCTGGATAAACTTGAAGCAATAGAAAAGTAAGCAATGATTTCTAGCCAACTCTTTTTGTTTGCCTGTCTTGTTTACTTATTCATTAATTTCTTTAATACCTGACACATTTGGGCAAGAGTCTTTGCTAAACAGGTGAACTATGGGACAATGTTTCTGTGACCTGGAGTTCTGGACAATTTATAATTCTTCCTCCTCTTCAGGAACTATCTTTATAAGACTATGAATCTAACTGAATTCCATACTGGTAGATAAGTTATGCCTGATTTCCTAGATGCCTTGATTAACTGATGGCGACCATGTAAATAAGTCAGAGTCTAATCCTTGAAACTTCAAAGCTTGATGAAGGAGAGCGACTTGTCACTTCCTTGTACACAAAGCTAAAGGCAGAAATTATTAGTAATTTGGCAGTTGAAAAAAACATTCATTCCTTATGATGTTTATTGTCTGTTTGTAGGGTGCATTTGAACACAATCTAGAGTTATTATTTTCTCACAAATAATTTAGCTCTAATGAATAATGATGTCTTTGTTGTGAGCCCATCGTTCAAATAGAAAATAACTCATAATCATTAATTATCTGCACCTATTATGTTTTCCCATTCAATTAAACTTTTTCAAAAGAAACCTAGAGGTTTGCTAAAATAGAAAATGTTTTAAAATTAGCATATAAAGAAGGTGATGTAAATCTAGAATGACCAGTCACAGCCAGCTAACCACAGGAGCCAATATCAGGCGTCAGCTTGCTCCCATTTAGGGCCAGGCCACCAGCACCATATAAAAGTGCTTGGCCCTGGGAAGCCAGACCATTAAGTGCAGTGTTCTGCACATCTGTGTACCTCTCCTGCTTTTTCCCCCTATAGATAAAATTCATCTTGCCTGACTCATAGGGTTCCACTAAGTCTTCACGGCAACTACCCTGATGGACCTGGCACTTTGAAGTTCACTTTTAGGGCTTCCACAAGAGTATAACAGCCCGCTGGACCTGCTTTCCCCTTTTGCTCAACTACATATTGGGACTCCCTTAAGAGAGATGGAACTTCCTTCTTCGACAACACCACCATTGTGGTGTCTCCCTTGTCCTGTATTGTTATTTTTAACAATTAGTGATGTCCCCCCTCACACTAGCTATTAATATTTTTTCATAATGATCTTGATCTCCATGGTCCTCCTACACTAAAAAAAATAAAATATTTATCTTGGAGCCTTGCCATGGTGCACTCAGTTAAGCACACATATCACTATGCACAAGAATCCGGTTTGAGCCCCTCTCCCCACCTGCAGAAGGGTTCTTTCACAAGCAGTGAAGCAAGTCTGCAGGCGTTCCTTTCTCTCCCTCTATACATTCCATCCCCTCTCAGTTTCTCTCTGCCCTGTGAAACAAAAAATTGAGCAGGGGGGGCAGGAGAATGAAAAAAATGGCCACCAGAAGCAGTGGATTTTTTTGTTTGTTTCCTTTTTTTTTTTTTTTTGCCTCCAGGATTATCACTAGGGCTTGATGCCTGCATTATGAATCCACTGCTCCTTTGGGTTCATAGTGCATGGACTGAGCTGCAGCAATAACCCTGATGGCAATTTTTTTAAAAAGTATATATATATTCTGATTTGCCCACATTTTTTCCAATATTTCTTTGAGAACTTTCTAGAAACTATGTCAAAACTACTTTATCTTGATTTATTCCTCTTTACTCTTCTTCATGGGAAGCTATAAGAAAAAGAATTTTGAAGTTACAAATCTGAATTCCTTTCCCTTGCCCTTTTCTTATGTTTTAATATTTAATCCAATTAATTTGTGCTGAGCAATCATCATGTGAACAGAAATTAGGAACCATGTGAACAAACATCATCCTGGCCCCTAAGGATGTTTCCTGATGTGAGGGGTTGGGTGTATGGATATATCTACTTAACACACTGATCTTGTTTGTGCAAATGTGTTATTAGCACATAGTCAAGTCTCAGAACTCTAAGATTATTTCATTTAAAAAAAGTGATGAAAATCATATATCTCTTTGTTACCTTCATAACGTCTTTTCCCAAGTTCCCATCTCAAACAGATGTAACAAAGTTTCACTTATTAATGATTCTAGTTAGCTTTTTTGGAATCACCAATTCATTCAAGATTATCCCACATATTACACATTTTCATAGAAAAGAGGTTTTGAAAAAGTACTACAGGCATACTTTGTTTAGCATTGACCTGTAAGTATTGATTTGTTACAGTGCTATATATAGGAAAATATAAATTTTATATATATATATACACATACATATATATACCTAAATATATATGTTTTATGTTGGATATTAGGTTATAAGTTTTGCGGTAACTTGAGAAGTCACTAAGAAATTGCAGTGGTTGACTTCTAAGAAAACAAATGTAAAACATCATCAAATAATTAGACATTGGTAAAGTTGAGACTTTATCAAGGCCATTATTTGAATCCTTATAGTCAGGAAGAACTGACCAGCAAATGAACCACCTGTCAGAAGAAACTGTAGCTAGCCTGTGTCATGACATCAGAGGATGTAAAGAGGATATAAAAGTAGAACTGGGGGCCAGGTGGTAGTGCAGCGAGTTAAGCGCACATGGCACAAAGCACAGGACCAGCTCAAGGATGCCGGTTCGAGCCCCCAGCTCCCCACCAGCAGGGGGTCTCTTCACAGGCAGTGAAGCAGGTCAGGTATCTGTCTTTTTCTCCCCTTCTCTGTCTTGCCCTCCTCTCTCTATTTCTCTCTATCCTATCCAAGAACAATAACAACAACAATAATAATAACCACAAGAATGATAAAACAATAAGGGCAACAAAGAGGAAAAAATGGCCTCCAGGAGCAATGAATTTGTAGTGCAGGGACTGAGCCCCAACAATAACCCTGGAGGCATTGTTACTGGTTATCTCTATCAGGAAAAACAAAATAGACCCCTTTGTGGGCCCCCATAGGGTCTTGCCTTCAACTTGGATCAACAATGGTAGAGAATATTCCATCCTCCGAACGGAAGCTGAACAGCATATTCTATATTCCACCTGAGGAAGATGGGTCCTGAAACTCAAGCAGCTTGGAACATTCCTACTCTGTTGCTGAGGACTTATTCTGATGCAGTCTCCGCCCCCAGGTTTTTCTATGCTCCGCTAAATCCTAGAGTGCCCCCTTTCAACCAATCCTGGCTCTGCCCCCAGGTTTTTCTATGCCCCGCTAAATCCTAGAGTGCCCCCTTTCAACCAATCCTGGCCCTACACGTCACCCCTGGTTGTCGCCCAATAAAAAGCCCCCTCACCCCTCCCTTCTCTCTCTCTGGGCTCTCGGCTCTCCCTCTCTGAGGTCTCGCTCCCTGCTCTCTCCCCCCCCCCCCCATGGTCGGCCATTGCTGGCTGGCTCCACGTGGTCTGAACCAAACCTCCCCCCCCCATCCTATAATAAAGATCTGTGTACCCCTTTGCTCTGGACGTCCGCTCTCTTCTCCGCGGTGCAGCCCGACACCAGACCACCTCAACAACACTACTCATGACCAGAGAATGTGAGCTCAGATCTACAGGGATATAGAGGTCACATAGGTGCCTAAGCTGAATATGGGCCCCAGATCACATCAAATCGATGGGGTTTAAAGTCAACAATATTTATACACCTTTCCCATATTTGGGAACTACTCTCTTCCCTGATCCAGCTTTCTGGTCCTTTTTCCAGCCATGACACTATCTCCCCAGACAATAACTTGGATCCACCTGCATATCAGACTTCAGGCTCAGGGGAAAAAGAAGGAAAGAAGGAAAGAAAGAAAGAAAGAAAGAAAGAAAGAAAGAAAGAAAGAGCTAGTATAGCCACAGGCCTTTTGGAATATAGCTAAAATATGCCTACTAGCTATCTATAAAATGGAGACCCCCCCCCTCCAACTTTTCATCTGCACTATTCCAGACTTTAGGTTCATGACTAGTCAACAATTTGTTTGGCTTTGTATGTTAACTCTCTTTTCAGCCACCAGGTTCCAGATGCTAGCATGATGGCAACCAGAGTTCCCTGGACAGACAACCCCACCAATATGTCCTGGAACTCTGAGTCCCCAGAGCCCCACCCCACTAGGGGAAGAGAGAGGCAGGCTGGGAGAATGGATTGACTTGTCACCGCCTATGTTCAGTGGAGAAGCAATTACAGAAGCCAGACCTTCCACCTTTTGCATCCCACAATGACCATACTCCCAGACAGTTAAAGAATAGGAAAGCTATCAAGGGAGGGGATGGGATAAGGAATAGTGTGGAATTGTACCCCTCTTATCCTATGGCTTTGTCAGTGTTTCCCTTTTATAAATAAAATGAAATTAAAAAGTAGAGAATTGAGAGTCCATATTTTTAGAAACTATTCTGTAATAATCTAGTGTATCAGACTCTATCAGCTTCTCCTACTTATAACAGGAAAGCTACTTAACTATTCTAACTAGGAATTTGTTTCCCACTTAAGGAGACAGACAAGGAAAAATCTAGGTACTACAAAACAGAGGAAATTCCATTTCTCCTGTTTTTCCTCTGTTGTATGCTTTACATTGGGTTGTTCTAGCTCTCCCCCTGCCAAGAAAATTGGTTCAGTCCTGCTAGTTTCACAGGCCCGCTTGTCCCCGCCCCAAGGAACCCTGAAAGAGTTCGAGAGTTCCAGAGTTGGAGAGTGCTTGGCGCCGCCGCGGGGGAAAGAGGCAGCAGAGTTCTGTTTGGTGATTAGTTTGGTTTAGTTTATGAATCGTTGTTCCTGAATAAAGAAATACAGCTTCTCTGCCCAGCCATATGTCTCTGGTTGTCTCTGTTACCTGCCCATGAAGCTAGGCCGGCCAGCTGAAGCTCCAAATTTTAACAACATCCTCTATTATTCTTAGCATATTTTTTCTTTACAGTCACAAGACAGCTCCTGCATCTCCATATATTTTTCCTGTATTCCAGACAAAAAGAATAGGGGCAAAAGGTATGTGTCCACTGAGTTTGTCCCATTTCCATACAAAAATGACAGCTTGTGGGAATTGGACAGTAGCACAGCTGGTTAAGCACACATGATGCAAAGTGCAAGGACCGGCTGAAGGATCCCAGTTCAAGCCCCCAGCTCCCCACCTGCAGGGGAGTCCCTTCACAGGTAGTGAAGCATGTCTGCAGGTATCTATCTTTCTCTCCCTCTCTCTGTCTTCCCCTCCTCTCTCCATATCTCTCTGTCCTATCTAACAATGACAACAATAACTATAACAATAAAAACAACAAGGACAACAAAAGGAAAAGTAAATAAATAAAATTTTTTTAAAAATTAAAAACTTTTTAAAAAATGATAGCTAGTAAAAAAAAAAAAAAAAAAAAAAAACAACCCTTACCCAGTAGAATACTGCTTATATATTACTGGGTATGTGTTAAATCACATGGCATTGACTTTAAAAGTACATTTGGAAGGGAGACATTTTTAAGTGGACACAGCTGTCCCAAATAAATCCAGGTTATGTTTTCTTGTTAAGATTTCTTTATTATAAAAAAGGAGAGAGAGGGCCATAGCATAGCTGAGCTCTAGCATAAGTTGGCACCACAGATGTCCGGTTATTTGAGTAAAAGGAAAAAAGAAGAAGAAAATGCATGTGAGACAAGAACCAGAGCTGATTCAAGTAGTATTTCCAGTTCTAGAGGTGTGGTCCCACACACTAATGCACACAAGACTTTATATCCAAGGCAGCAGTGTGGTAAAATAAAGAAATAAAATAATCTTCATATATCAGTATACTCTTCCTGGATAAAGAGGTAACATTTCTGTAAATATACCAAGTGGTCTGACATTAAAAAAAAAAAATCTGTGAATACATCCAATTTTGTTATATATAAAGATATCATTCTTTCTAAATCTGGATCTATTATCTGGATAATCTCATAGTATACCATGTCCGATTTTTTTATGGTTTTTCTTTTCCTTTGCTGCTGGAAGATAGTTTGCTGAATTATAACATTTTTTGCAAAATAATATTAAATAATATTTTACTACACATTAGATATGAAGGTATTTGATCAGCCTGAGGAATTATGACCTGAGTCAGCTACAAAGCCTAAAAGTGAGATGGACAGTATATGTTTTCATTGTGCGTCCATCTTATTAAAAAACATTTATTGAGCATATATGTATCATAGTTATCTGAATAAAATAAATAAATAAAAGAAGATAGTGAAGTAATAGTGCAGAAGACTTGCGTGCAAGAGGTTCCAGATTTCATCTCTGATACTATCAATTGTAAGAGCTAAGTGGTGTTCTAGAAAATATATATGTGTGTGTATGTATATGTGCATATATATGTGTGTATAGGTACATATATATATACATATATATACAGGTACAATACATATTACATAATACATGATGTGTTATGTATATAATACAATACATATACATATATATTATTCAAATAAATTCTTGGTTTCATTAAAGCTGTTACCTATTTTTAAATTTTTTCTCATTCAGCAGTGAATCAACTAGAACAGAAAATAGGAAAAATAAACTCCAAACCAGTCAACCTATTTATGTGATTAGCTACAATTAAAGGTTAGCTGAGGGATATGATTGAAACTAAAATGACATTTGTGTTCATCTATGGATTTCAATTATCCATGCTATTCCTAGTCCTTATTTCCATGAATAATCAAGAGTTGTATGCAAACTATTGTTTTGGAGCAAGATTGGTTAGTATCTGTCAGGAAATCTAATTAGCATTAAGAAGTGTTTAATCTCCCTCTCCTTTTGTAGAAGACACTGGTAGCAATGGGGACATTTGGAAAAAAAGTAATGTTATAGCAGTCCTCTTAGCACCCACATCTTTTCTAAGAAAAAGCAAGTAATGAGTACATACATGTATAACCTTCAATATAATGGCAGAAAAGAGTAGCAATATTTTTCCCTCAATAATTAGACTCAGATTCTGATGCGTCTGGCTAAAGACATCAGCAGACATGCATCATGTCAAAAGGGATCATTCTGAATGTTCAGTTTACACAAATGTGTTGACTTAGTTTTTTGCAAGTGGAGGACTTTTTAAAAATAGTTCATACTATACATTAGACCCTGACCTCAGTTTTCCTTTTATTTCAGTGCAAAAAAAAAATATATATATATATATATATAATATATGACAATTACTAAGTGACCTTAGCAAGCCACTTTCCTTTTTTATTATTAGTGACTTAACAATTTACAATGTTGTCAGATAATAGAGGCATAATTCCACATAGTTCTGTGTCCCAGCCCCCTCCACTGGAGACTTACCAATTCTTTTTTTTATCTTTATTTTAAATATCAAGAGGGACGAGTTATAAAGAAAGAAAGAGAGACAGAAACACCCCTACACCTTTCCCCCTGCAGGTAGAAACTGAGGGCTTGAACCCAGGTCCTTGTGCATTGTTCTTGTGTGCTCAACTAGGTGAACCATCACCTGGCCCTTGTCTATTCTTTATCTTTATGGAAATATGAACCAAAATTCTTTTTGGGAGTGCAGACGGTGTAAGATTTGGCTTCTGTAATTGCCTCTCTGCTGGACATGGGTGTTGGCAAGTCAATCCATAACCGCAACCTGTTTCTATCTTTCCCTAGTGGCATGGGGCTCTGGAGAGGTGAGACTTGAGGACATATTGGTGAGGTGGTCTGCCCAGGGAGTTCAAGTTGGAATCATAGTAGCATCTGCATCTTGGCGGCTGAAAGGTGGTTAGCAGGACATATTGTTTAATAAACAGGAACCAAAAGGTAGAAATAGAGCAGATGGAATTAGAGGTTTTGGGGTGGGAAGAAGTTAGAAAGTCTCTTTTAGGTGTATTCCATGGGACCCATGAATTTAGTAATTTTAAAAAAATATTTATTTATTCATTCCCTTTTGTTGCCCTTGTTTTATTGTTGTAGTTATTATTGTTTTTGTTGTTGTTGTTGTTGGATAGAACAGAGAAATATGGAGAGAGGAGGGGAAGACAGAGAGGGAGAGAGAAAGATAGGCACCTGCAGACCTGCTTCACCTCCTGTGAAGCGACTCCCCTGCAGGTGGGGAGCCGGGGATTTGAAACAAGAGCCTTACGTTGGTCCTTGCGCTTTATGCTACCTGCCCTTAACCCGCTGTGCTACAGCCTGACTCCCAAATTTAGTAATTTTTGCCTGAACTTGATAGCTAACATGTAGATGGGCTAAAAATATTGGCTGGGAAGACAGTGTCTGAGTTGAGAATATTGATGGCCTTTTTTGGTCAGTACCAGGCTACCCCATTGTCTGGGGCTCTAGTCAGGGAATCTTTGTATTCCCACATAGATATGATGGGTATAGAACTCTAGCAGATCCCTCCCTCCACCATCACTGGTCATTTCCAAAAGAAACCTCAGCATAAATCCTTTCAAGGGCCTCTCCAGGACTTTGTCCTCACTGTAGAACCACAATGGTAGGGGCTAGATCAACATACTCTGTCACTCAAAAAAGACTGGTCCTGAAATGAGTGAAGCCTAGAATGTTCCCAGCTGAGACTATGGACTGCGAGCTCAGACTGACAGGGACTCAGAGGTTGCATGGACTCTTGTGTTAAATATGAATATATATAGACCTGGGGTTGGATCGATGGGATAATCAGTTATATTTATATATTTTCTTCAAGTTTAGGAGCTACTGTCTGCCTTAATTCAGCTTTCTAGCAAGCCACTTCCTTGTCCTTTATAAGCTTTCCTTTCTAGGTCGTTAAAATGAGAGTAGCAAAATTTACTGTGCTGAGTTTTTATGAGGGAGAAAAAAAAGGTGACTTTGGGAGTAAAATCACTTCAAAAAAATGTGACCTGCTATATACTAAGATAAGCTGTTATTTATTTTATTGATGCAAAAATAAGCCTTAAGGACTCATAATTTAATATTGCATCTACTGAGTATTTGAATGATTTTGAACTTTAAATAATTTTGTTAAAGTGTCACACAATCTCCAAAGACCAACCAGTCTAAATGGAAAACTCTCTGGTTTGGAAGTGAGTGACAAAGTGGCATACAAGCTGTTCTTCCTGTTTAGGGCAGTCCTGCTTAGTAAATAGTCACAAGAAAATTTACAGGTTTGCTAAAATACATGGTTCTCCACCTTTAAAAAGAAGATAAACAAGTCAACCTAATCATTTTGTTAGTGTAGAATGCTAATGATACCTGTAGAATGCATTTTTCAAAAAAGTCTCATTTTTATTTTTATTTATTTTATTCTATTCCTTTATTCTTATGCATTATTCAGTACCCTTTAAGGGATTCACCACTATTAAGACATTGTTGAAATGAATGTGGTTGAGTCTTCACCAGTTACTACCAGCAGAAATCTAGCTGTCTCTATCTCCTTTATAGCCCACATTTTAGCTTTGCCCCAGCTCAGCTCCCCCAGTGACAATCCCACTTAATTCATGCTAAATATTTTGCATTAAATTACCTATATCCTTTTATCCATATTCAGCTCTTTAGTCGTGGATATCACAATCAGTATTCCCTTGGGTACCCAGTTTTTATGGCAAGTATGCATAGATTTCATAAAGATAGGATAGAAGGGTTTTAAAATTATTATTCTTTTCTGAACTTCTGCTTAATTCTTCCAGTAATTTCTAATGGCAGATCCATACTAAATAACATCAGTTATTACACTTAACTACTTATTATGTATGCTTCCAAACATTTGTAGGTGTTTCTAATATTGTTTCTGACAGAGGGTCTTAGAGAGGAAAAGTATCATTAGTGTTCCTCTTCAGTTAATTTAGTCAAGTACATTCCACAACTCTCCCAATCAGTATATTAAGCAGATGTGGTCTTTGTCCACCTAGTAAGTTGTGTTAGACCTTTCAGCACTCTGCAGTCTTTTTATCACTCAGTTGCCAAGTTCCCTAGGGTAATCATAGACAGCTTGTCAATTTAATTGCAAAGAAACAGGCTTTCTTGTGACCATTCCAATTTTAGCTTCTACTTTAAATTGTACATGATAGTTCTTCCATGCTGTCTGCCCTTTAAGCAGTGTGGATCCTCTGCAAGCCTCTTAATGGTGATGAGAGAGAGAGAGAGACAGAGAGAGAGAGAGAGAGAGAGAGAGAGAGAGAGAGAGGGAATTTGGCTTGCTAATAGAGCCTTTAACATGCATTTTATTAAGTTGCTGCTTTTGGAAAGGATGCTTTTTCTTGGGCCCTGTATGTTGCCATTCCATTGGAAATGCTAATTTTTTTTCTTTTCAGTGTTCTACTTTCACACACATTTTCCTCCTTTCTGGGTGATAGAGGATTCATAGGCCATCTGGATTCTGAAACATCTGGACACTGAATGTCTGCAGAAGAGAATCAGAGGCGAAAGATGATTGGTGATACTGGGTGTCTCTGGAGAGATTTAAATTGATGATGATATTTTGATTGTCTCCCACTGGAAAGTTAATATAAAAAGTGAAAGAGAAAGCAACATATTACAGGAATCCAATCTTCCAAGAGTTTATAAGGAGCTAAAACTCAGATATGAATTTAGGTCAGTAACTGAATACATCTCCATATTAGATATCATTTCTAAAATCATCCCCATTTTTAATTGTCATACAGTTTTATTTAATTAGGTATACTTTTTACAGTACTATGTTTAGTAGTACATCATGTTTGCATAGCATAACATTGATTTTACAATTTAGCAAAGCATATCTCACCATAATTTAAGCTGCATAACTTGACTTGCTCAAGTTTTATTCACAAATATTATCTTAAAAGTCATGAAACTACCATATTTAAAAGGACCAGGAGGTGGTGCATCTGGTTAAGCACACATATTACAGTGCACAAGGACCCAAATTCAAGTACCTTGTCCCCACCTACAGGAGCAAAGCTTCATGAGTGGTGAAGCAGTTCTGCAGGTATCTCTCTCCCTCTCTATCTCAATTTCTCTCTATCCAATAATAAATAATTAAAAAAAAACTGGAGCAGAGCCAAGATGATGGCTTGGAGACAATACCTGGTGTGAGCTCTGCAAGGAAGCTACTTTCAACCTGGGAATCTCAGGTGAGGCCACCAGACTCCAGATTCTACCATGATGCCAGCCTGACTTCCCTGGGCAGACATTCCCACCAATGTGTCTTAGAGCTCCACTTCCCTAGAACCCTGCCCCACTCAGGAGAGAGAGAGAGAATCTGGGAGTATGGATTGACCTGCCAAGGCCCATGTTCAGCAGAGAAGCAATTACAGAAGCCAGACCTTCCACCTTTTGCACCCCACAATGAATCTGGATCCATACTCCCAGAGGGATAAAGAATAGGAAAACTATCAAGGGTTTTGATAGTTTGGATATGGAGCTCTGGGGGTGGGCATTGTATAGAAATGTACCCCTCTTATCCTATAGTCTTGTCAATATTTCCATTTTATAAATAAAATTAATTAATTAATTTAAAATGTGGGGGAAAAAAACTAACCAATTGGGCTGGGATAAGGTAATGGTTATGCAAAAAGACTCTCATGCCTAAGGCTCCAAAGTCCCAGGTTCAGTCCCTCACACCACCATAAGCCAGAGCTGATCAGTGCTCTGGTAAGAAGAGAGAGACAGAGAGAAAGAGAGAGAGAGAGAGAGAGAGAGAGAGAGAGAGAGAGAGAGAGAGGAAGAAAGAAAGAAAGAAAGAAAGAAAGAAAGAAAGAAAGAAAGAAAGAAAGAAAGAAACCATATTTGAAATGTTTATATGGTCAGATTGATTGAAAGACACTAAGCACACTTGAGAAAGAAGAACTATTTTTTAAGGTGCAAAGAGAGTACAAAAAGATAAACAATGCCTCCCAGGACATTTTTTTTTAATGAGCTTATGGACCCAACAAGCAAGAGCCAAGATGATATCATATGAGTGAGAAAAGATCTAACTAGATCTTTAGGAAACTCAGCTGCCCTTCTAGAAGCTCAGCTGCAGTGTGTGTGTGTGTGTGTGTGTGTGTGTGTGTGTGTGTGTGTGTGTGTGTGTGTGTGTTTTGCAAAGCTCTACACAGAGACAGTGACTGTCTCTTTTAGACCATCAATCTCATAATCTCATTGCTTTACCGTATATAATATGACTACACAGTTCAGTACAACCTGGTCAGGTACAAGCACAGCGCTTATTTATCACCCTCAGCCTTTCCCTGCTATTGCAGCCTCATCCACAATCTTCCCTGAACCTGGGCTGCAGAACCAGAACAAGGATTAGTTGCCCAGAATGATGAGTGAATCACAAGAATGAGCCCTTTCTGAGGGCTTCTCCTTTCTACAAAAGCACTAGACTTAGCTGTCAGGCATAGTGTGAGGAGATGTTTAGATTCTGTGATTTACTTCTCATGCTATTGCTAAATTTTATTTTTTCTACCCATGTATTCTCTCTAGTAAATACTTAGTATCTTAATTAATATAATAAAATCTTACTTTCATAAAAAAAATCACTACAGAGTAAGAGGTATGAATTTGAAGCAAGTAATTTTAACACACCTTTGTGTAATTTCCATGAAATATATGTTTCTCTGCCATATATTTAAAAAGTTCAAACTGTCAGTTCTAGTTGATTACTAAGAAGTAAGAACAGTGCAAAAGAAAAGGAATCCAACAGTAAAATTTAGCAGGTATTTTTAATGAATAATACATTCATGTCTAATAACTCTAAAGTAAGAGACTTCAGACATATTCTCTGGTCTCTGTCAGTCCCTTGTGTCCTTAATTTCCTCTAACTGCATCTTCAGTGAGTCCCACAAAGAAGTACAATATTAAAGGTTCACTTGTATGATATCAACCTTGTATGAAGAGAATGAATAAAAAATGAAGTTCTTAGCTGTGATCTATTTCAGATTAGCCATTTTCATTTATAAAACTGTTTATTTTACTTTGTCAGCTTGAAGGTCAATCTAACTTCAGATTGCGTACTGAAGAATTTCAACAAAGGTATGAGGCCTGCCTTTAAGACAAAAGGTGAAAACCTGAGTCTTAACCGAAATAGTAGTCCTAACCGAAATAGTAGAGCTTTGTGAAATGGGTCAGATCACATTGATATAAAACTTATAAAGACACTTCACTTTGAAGCCAAACCATCAGAGCCTAGGCAAGGTAACAGATGGTGTCAGGATTAGCAAGTATTAATTGTGGACATTAACCCAGAGCAAGCTATATGAATAAGTTCAAGGAAACACATGCCCTACACTGATGAAAGTATAAACAGCGGTTGCAACAGCTACTGTTTATAAATGTTATGTACCAAGCACCATTCTACGCATTTTAAACAGATCATCTTACTGCCTCTCCATGGTAAATCTTTAGGGTAGATTTTATTGCTAGCACATCTCACAGAAGAAGCTCAGGGACAAGATTGGGAATTTTAGCCATGATCACAGAGCATGAAGAAACCAGAATCCAAACCCCTGAAAAATGATTCCAAAGCCCATATTCTGGAATACAGAATTGCCAGGGAGTAAAAGAAACATAAATCCCTTTCAACACATGATTTAATAAAGTGTGGGACTGTGTGTGTGTGTGTGTGTGTGTGTGTGTGTGTGTGTGTGTGTGTGTGTGTTCAATGGACTACTACTCTGCAATCAAAAAATACAAAATAGGACAAAATGGATAGAACTGGAGCTATTATGCTCATTGAAGCATAAGGAACTAAAAGGCAACTAGTGGATGGTTTTGTTCACATGTGGAATATAGAGAACTGATACTTAGGAATTTACAAACAACAGGAGCTCCAGTGGCGCAATCGGCTAGCGAGCAGTACTTATACAGGAATTTACAAACAACAGCCGCAAAACAGAAGTGATCAAACTTTAAGACTATGAAAACCATGGTGATGATGTTGTGGTAGATGGTGAAGGACACAGAACTCTGGTCATGGTTGAGAGGTGAAATTATACCCTTGTAATCTTATAATCTTCTAAGCAATTATTCAATCACTAATATAAATAGAAGTAAGCAATAAATGAGAGCTAAAACTAAGAAATTTAAAGGTTGAAGAAGTAATTCACTTGGATAGTGCACTGCTTTGCCACATATGTGATCCAACTTCAAGCCTGGTCCCCACCACATTGAAGAAAACTTCGGTGCTATAATCTCTCTCTCTCCCTCTCCCTCTCCCTCTCCCTCTCCCTCTCCCTCTCCCTCTCCCTCTCCCTCTCCCTCTTCCTCTCCCTTTCCCTCCCACTCTCCCTCCCCCTCTCCCTCCCCCTCTCCCTCTCTTCTTCCCTTCCCCTCTCCCTCTCCCTCTCCTTCTCCCTTCCCCTCTCCCTCTCCCTCCCCCTCCCCCTGTCCCTCTCCCTCTCCCTCAAGAGTGACAGAGACAGAGAGACACCTGCAGCTCTGTTTCACCACTAATGAAGATGTCCCCCTGCAGGTGGGGACCAGGGGTTTGAACCTGGGTCCTTGCACACTGTAATGTGTATGCTTAACCAGGTGCACCATCACCTAGCCCGTTAAATCTCTATTATAGATTTTGAAGGTAGAAACACTGAAGAAGAAATTATAAATGCTAAATGCCCATTTCACTAAGAAGATTTTGTGTTCAAACTTGGTTTGAGTAAGCCTGGTGACTTTTCCTATCACATACCCCATCTTGGTCACTATATCAAAGTTAATGACAGAGTGGGTAGATATTTTTTAATTAAAGCATTTCTTGACTGATTCAGGTAATCCAAACTCCTGCTGTGTGAGATGGGTATGGGACCAAAACTGGGTGAGAGTGCTCCATGGATGAGGGATGTGTCAACACTAAACCCGACCCCAAAAAATGATTTAAAAAAATTAATCAAATAAAAATAAAACCTTCTAAGATAGGAGAGGCATTTAAATGTGGTATAGATACAGGATGGACTACTACTCTGTTGTTAAAAGAGGAATTTGAAGACAACATGTTAAGAGAGATAAGCCAAAAGCAAAGGACAAATACATAATGACCTCATTTATGGGGCTTAATAACTAGAGACAGGAAAGGAGATCACAAAGTGAAACATCAACTAGGCATAGTGTTCTACAGCAAAGTAAAGTTCTCTGGGGATGGAAGGGCTGAAGAAAACTCTAGGGTGCTCCTGCATAAAGCTGTGAAAAGGACCTAGGCTATAGGTGAGAGTGTTCTGTAGAGAACATCTGCGGGGAGATGAAAAAGTGTACTAGTGTTAGTGACTGCACTGTCAACCATTAGCCAACCCCCACACTCTCTGAATAAAAATGATAAAAAAAATATATATATGTAACTTTTAAAATATTTTTTCCCTTTCATTGAGGGATTGTCGTTTTAGAGGAAAGTTATTGAGAGATGGGTAAAAATTTCTTACTTCATGGCAAGTGTCTGTAAAACACTCCCACAGCTTAGGAACTTTTCTATTATATAGCAGGACCCCAAAGCCCCCATCCCCACCACCACCACACTCCCTTCTATGCTTCTTTCCCAGAATCCTTTGCTTTGGTACAATACACAAAACCCGGTCCAGGTTTTACTTTGTGTTTCCCCTTTCTATTCTTGTTTCTTAATTATTTACTAACAGGAGAGAGAGCAAGAACATCACTATGAGATATGTGATGCCAGGGATCAAACCTTGAGTCTCATTTCATGTAAGTCAATGGCTTTACCATTAAACCACCTCCTGGGTCACAACATTTACAACATTTAAGCTGTAAATATTTAAAGCAACTGTATACAAATTATGAATGATTACTTATTGATTATAGTAACTGGTGTGTGTCATATCATGAACATTAATAATGCAAAACATATTTGAAAATTTAGTGAAACAGTAAAAAGTTACCTTTTAATGATTCTTAACTTGGGATCACCTATAGAATTAACAAAGGCTTTGAACTTGAATGAAAACATTTTTTTACTTTTTATTTATTTATTTGTACCACAACACACCACTCAGCTCTGCTTTATGGTACTATCTGGGCCTGAAAGTGAAATATCTGTGCTTCATTCATGAGAGTCCATCTCATAAACTGCTGTGATAGTCCCTATTCCCAAAAGTTTTATTTTAAGAGGTTTCAAAATCCCAGGCTTAATCCCCTGCACCACCATAAGCCAAAGCTAAAGAGTGCTCTGGCCAAAAGAAAAAAAAAAAGAGTTTTATTTTCCTAATCTCCAATTAAATTATTGAAGTTTCTCCCAATATGAACATTAGTAACCAATCACAATAGTATTAGTAATAACTGGGATTTTGTTACAGATAAAAAGTACAAGAATTTTAAAATTATATTATAGTTACAGCACATATTTCAAAATATTTTACCCATTACTGTGTGAAAATCATGGTAGTTATTAGACAAACTACTAGAGACTGTCATGACATGTATCTATATTACAAAAACACGTATTTCTAGATCACAATGTTTTAGTGTTTTACTAGTTGCTTTTTCATATAATCGGTTTCCTTTGGAACCCTATGTAATTTACTTTATATATTTAAAATTTTAATTCTGAAAGAAAGGTCCTATGAGGTCCTATGATAAAGCCCTGATCTAATAGTTGTAGTGTCCTAGTAAGAAGAAACATTCAAGAATTCCCTTACTCCCAATGCTAGTGAAAACACAGCAAAATAGAAGCCATATGCAAACCAAAAAGAAAGTTCACACCAAACAAAAATTGATCATGTTGGTACACTTGTTGATACTGATTTTGAACTTCCAAACTCCATATGTGAGAAAATAAATTTCTGTTGTTTAAGTTGCCCAGTTTGTAGTGTTACATCATGGTAAGCCAAAATGACTGCTACAAGCTTTCCCTTTGAAGATTCTCTTGCTATTAAATTCTTTTGTTGCAAGTTCAAAAGTCATTGGGGAATTTCATTTAAGACTCAGAATCACTGGCTAAACTAAAAATCCTATGAGTTGTTATTTATGTAAACACCATTAAAAGAAAACAACCAGTTAGACAATAATAATGTTTCATGATATAAATAACATTCAATAATAATATTAAATAATAAATAACACAGCTGTGAGTCCAGCAAGATAGCTCCCTTGGATAGTGAACCTGTTTTGTCATTCAAGTAACCCAAATTCAAGTCTGAACTCTACCTACCTCAATGGAGAAAGCTTTATTACAGTGGTGTTAACACCACCACCACCCTGTCTCTGTTTCTCTGTCTCTTTCTAGCTGAACAAGTTGACCTGGACCAGGAAAGTCCCATGAAGATAAAAAAGTTAATAAGTCAAACACAGTTATCATTTGTCTCAGAAGTAGGTGGCAATTGCTGTAACTGATTCCAATTGTACTTCCATCGGCAACATTGTTTTTACAAGTCCTCTGTGATCCAACTCCCTTTTGGGGCACTCAACAGCTCCAAATATATAGAGTTACTTTGCAGGCCCCTGCCCTACAGGGAAAACCACAATTCACCCAATTAGGCATCTGGGTGTCCTGGTCACAGGTGGCTAATGTTGAGAGTTATTTTTGTTAAGGAACTGTATTCTTCCATCAGCACTAACAAGCTACTTCAGGAAACACACCATACCATTTCTGGTTAACCTTAAAACAATCACATTAAAATAAAGAGGACTGTCAGTAGAGCAATTTTATAAATATCTAAAACTAAACAGAGCAAAACTGGCAGTGCTAATGCATAAGCAAAGAATTGACTTCCTGCATTGCATTGAGAATTCCTGATAGCAAACTGCACTGTGTTCATTATACATTAATTCAACACAGCATTCAAAATGAATTTATGCCCTGGCTGAAGGGTGCTATATTGAAACTAAATATTATTTATTATCTTAATATTAGTAACAATACTTAAAAAATCGTGTTAGCAATTCAGAGTGTTTAAAAAGCTAAGAATACCAGAGCTCTACTTCCCAACCAAAGACTTTCACTTTAATTTATGCAAGTGTAGCCTATAGCTAAAAGCTTTGTATATTTGTTTCCCTAAGGTATTAGTGCTCAGAAATAGGACATCCTTTCAAGGGCACCTTATAAACACAGAACTATAATTTATTTGGCAAATTAAAGCTCATATAAAATGTGCACACGGAGGTACAGATTAACATATTTAATTTCAATATTACCTGCAAACCTAATTTTTTCCCATACGCTGGTCTAATTAGTCACATAAAATCGAGTCTGTGTATTACAAGCAATTATTTTAGAGGAAATAGAAACAGCATCTGAATTAAATATACTGTAAAAATATAATGCTTTTATCAAAATCAATATATCCAATTGGAGCTAGAAAAAAATGTATACTAATTTACATGGTGTCAGAAAATTGAACATTCAAAATCTGATTGCAATAAAATTTAAGTTTTTATGATTTAAGAATCCAGGAATAATATACCAATATTTACATTTTGATAGTTCCAAGTTTTCATATTCCTAGTACCCACTAGATCCACTTTATGCAAAAGAATTTTCTTATAATGAATATTCACTCCCCCTACAGTTGAACATGAAAATTGTGAACATTTTATATAGCAAATAATCCTTTTCATATTAAATCATTCTAATAATTATACTGACATAGGTACCAAGCTGCAAATATATGACATAGGTATCAAGCTGCAAATATATGACAATAGCTGCAAATATATGTTAATGAAGGATTATGTTGAAAAGGAAAAATAAAACACAATTTCTGTTTTTGTATGAATGGATCTTATAAAATGTATCACAAGCTGACAGAAAGAGTTTATCATAAAGGGACTTTGAAAAGGAACAGAACTAAATTGAAGTCACCTGACCTAGCACAGGGCTCGTGCCTGAAGTCATCCATTATCTTGGACTATATATTTCTCATTCTCAATTTTAACCTCTCCCAAGAAAGTCCTGAACTCTTTATCTCAGACGACTTCCCAGCCCTAGCTCAAACCATTATGTCTATCTACCCACCTAGCATGTTACTTTAAAAGGATGAACCAAATTCATTCATTTCTTTTCTGTTTATTATTTGTCTTAACCACTAGAATAAACTACCATAAAGATAGTACCAAGCATTTAGCACAAATATAAATCATTTTAATTACCAGTTTTGAATAAATTGATGAACTCACTAAATGAGATTATTTTTTTTTATTTTGAGATTTATCTGTGAGGTTGTTTAAAATATAATTGTCAGGTGCACTTTCATCCATTACCATGGGTAAAGGCCCAGTTTCAAACTTCCAGTACAGGGATGAAGTTTCACAAGCAGTGTAGTAGTGCTACAGCTATCTTTCTTTTTCTCTCACTCTTTCCCTCTTTTTATTTTTTTTAATTCTCTTTATTTATTGAATAGAGACAACCAGAAATCAAGAAGGAAGGGGGAGACATAGAAGGAAAGAGATAGAGAGACACCTGCAGCCCTGCTTCTCCACTTGCAAAGCTTTTGTCCTGCAGGTGGGGTCCAGGAGCTCGAACCTGGGTCTTTGCACATTGTAACATGTGCACTCAACCAGGTGCACCACCACCTGGCCCTGTTTCTCTCACTCTATATCTCCCTTTCCCCTCTTAATTTCTCTCTGACTCATTAAAAAATAAAACAAAAAATTCTTAAATGACGTAACTGTCAAGAAAACCTAGATTATATAAAAAAGCTGTTTTTAGTATACTTGATTTGTTTTCTTTTTTAATATTTATTTATTTATTCCCTTTTTTTGCCCTTGTTGTTTTATTGTTGTAATTATTATTGATGCCATTGTTGTTGGATAGGACAGAGAGAAATGGAGGAAAGGAAGATAGAGAGGGGGAGAGAAAGATAGACACCTGCAGATCTGTTTCACCTCCTGTGAAGCGACTCCCCTGCAGGTGGGGAGCCAGGGGCTCAAACCGGGATCCTTAAGCCGGGTCCTTGCACTTTACACCACGTGCATTTTACCAGTTGTGCTACCACCTGACTCCCTGTTGTTCTTTTAACAAGTACACTGTCCACCTCTGGCTATTAGTAGTGCTAGGGACTGAACCTGGGAATTCTCATCTGCAAATCTTATATGCTATTATTATACAATCTACCTTAACCTTAACATAATTATTTTAAGAGAAATTTTATTCAGGATTAGTTGTTCATTCTGTTCAAAGCATGAGGCTAGAAATAAATAATACTCAAACAGAAACAAATCTCTCTCCATAGATTTAAATGCATAGTGTTTAAAGAAGGTCCATTGAACTAGCTGAATAATACAATCCTAATTTTGTAGCTACCTCTCATAACCTCAGACAAACCCTCTTTTTGCTAAACACTACAAACTTTCATATATATCTTCTAACACTACCCTGTTATAAATTCTCAACTTTCACTGCTCATTGTAATGTACACACTCAGATGTGCCACCACCTGGCCCCAAGAACAGAGAGAAATTGAGAGGGGAGAGAGACAGAGAGGACTTTCTCTGACCTCCTAGAATTGTTTTCCTGGTTTGAGGCTATTACCACTAATAAATCCAATGAGCAAAATACATTGACATTGACCATAGATACTTCTTTTAAACACTGTCAACTATTAGTGGGTCCAGTTCCTAAAAATTACCTGAAGTCAATCCAACATATTTCATTACAGTGTATTAAAATGTCAAGGCACTCTCCATCTAACCTCTCCCAAGTCCTAAGAAGAGACTCATCTTTTCTTTTTGGAGATTCAGGGTAAGTTTTTTTTTTTTAAAGCAGCTGTTCACCGCTCCTTAACCATATTTTGTTCCCTAATATTGCAACACAAGACAAACAGACCCAACCACCTGCTATCTTACCCTTCAAACATTAGTCTACATACCTAGTTCAATTCTTCTTCCCATCTTAAAAGTACTTACACATCTTAATCTGTGGGTCATACCATTATTGATCATTAGTTTCCATTACTCATTTCCATCCATTTTTTTTATATTTAATTATCCACTTTTGTTGCCCTCATTGTTTTATTGTTGTAGTTACTATTGTTGTTATTGATGTCGTTGTTGGATAGGACAGAGAGAATGGAGCGAGGAGGGGAAGACAGAGATGGGGAGACAAAGACAGACACCTGCAGACCTGCTTCACCGCCTATGAAGCGACTCCCCTGCAGGTGGGGAGCCTGGGTCGAACCAGGGTCCTCACATCTGTCAGTGCTCTTTGCGCCACGTGCGCTTAACCCGCTGTGCTACCACACAACTCCCCATTCATGTTTTTTTAATAAAATGACTATAAAGTTAAATATTACTTGCAATCCTAGCTTGGCTTGTTTAAATTACTATACCTCAAAAGTCTGTTTGGCCGGAGTCGGGCAGTAGTCAGAGTAGTGCAGCGGGTTAAGCGCACTCAGCGTGAAGAGCAAGAAACCGGCATAAGGATCCCGGTTCAAACCCCCAGCTCCCCACCTGCAGGGTTGTTGCTTCCCAGGTGGTGAAGAAGGTCTGCAGGTGTCTTTCTCTCCTCCTCTCTAGATTTATCTCTGTCCCATCCAACAACGTCGACATCAATATCTACAACAATAAAAAACAAGGGCAACAAAAGGGAATAAATAAATAAATATTTTTAAAGATATGTTTAAAAAATCTGTTTTGCAGTTTTGCCATTCATACTGCTTTAAAACTTAAAAAGTTGATTATCAACTTCTTTCCAACCAAGGGATTTTAATTCATTGTTTCCTAGAGTCTTTTCCTTCTTAGCGTGTTGAATAGCTTTCCGCTACTCCTAAATTCAAAACCCTCACATAGACTGCATCCCTGTGCCTCATCTGGCCCCTATCTTCCTCCTCAACCTTATCATATGATTCCACCTTCCACCTGGTACAAGAAGTTCTTCTTTTTTAATGTTTATTTATTTATTTGCTTTTGTTGCCCTTGTTTTTTATTTGTTTTGTTTTGTTGCCCTTGTTTTATTGTTGTGGTTATTATTGTTGTTGTTATTGATGCAGTTGGTGTTGGATAGGACAGAGAGAGTAGAGAGAGGAGGGGGAGACAGAGAGCGGGAGAGAAAGATAAGACACCTACAGACCTGCTTCACCTCTTGTGAAGTGACTCCCTGGTATGTGGGGAGCCGAGGGCTTGAACCGGGATCCTTATGCTGGTCCTTGTGCTTGGCTCCACATGCACTTAGCCCATTGTGCTACTACCAGACTCGCAAGAAGTTCTTTTTTTTTTTTTAAGGTTTTTTTATTTATTTGTGAGAAAGATAGGAGAGAGAGAAAGAACTAGACATCACTCTGGTATATGTGCTGCCAGGGATAGAACTCAGGCCCTCAGGCTCCAGAGTCCAGTGCTTTATTCACTCCCTGGGCTACCTCCCAGACCACTAGCACAAGAAGTTCTTAACCACATTTGCCACTGCTCTGTTCAGCAGGCACACCAGGATCTCTCTAGTCCCACCTCACTTGTTCACATAATTGTTCTACGTAACCTTTACCCAACCTTTCCTCCCTTTCTCTCTCCTTCTCTATATCCCTCTCCCCTCTCAATTTCTCTCCGTCCTTGGGGCTGGGTGGTGGCGCATCTGAGCAAACATATACATTACAGTGAGCAAGGACCCGAGTTCAATATCTAGGTCCCCATCAACAGGGGCAATGCATTGCTAGTGGTGAAGTGGCACTGCAAATATCTCTCTGTGTCTCTCTCTCCCTATCTCCCCTTTCCCTTTTGATTTCACTCTGTTTCTATCCAGAATAAATAACTTTTTAAAAAGTTCTCTCTGTCCTATCAAAGAGAGAGAGAGAGAATGAGAGAGAAAGAAAGAAGAAAGATGGAAAAAAAAGAAGGAAAGGAAGAAAGAAAGAAAGAAAGAAAGGAAGGAAGGAAGGAAGGAAGGAAGGAAGAAAGAAAGAAGGAAAGAAAGAAAGGTAAGGAAGGAATGAAGGAAGGGAGAAAGAGAGAAAGAAAGAGGGAAAAGTAATCACTGGCAGAAGTGAATTCATTGTGCAGACAGTAAGCCCTACAGATGACCCTAGAGACAATAATAATAAAAACCGATAATAATTACTTGATTGAGGAAATATTGGTCAGTGTCACAAGAAAACTGTTCCACCTTTCCCCAGATTTGCTACATAGTTATAAGAGATGATGGCATCTCTTTTGTTACAACATGAATGGAACTGGAGGGAATCATGATTAGGGAAAAGAATCAAAAGAATGATAGATACCAAATTATATCACTTTCCAAGTGTAGGTTCACTCTGAGTCCCATGAGGGACTTTATAGTACTTCTCACATGTGCAGTGGCACATTTGTTTCTCTAGTATGTGCTCAGTGCCAGCAACCTGAAGAGAGACTGGGTCCTTGGTCAGCTGTCATTCCCCACTCTCTCTACCTTGCCAATCACATCCATCATGGGATTTTAAATTTTGTCAACAAGCAGACAATTCCCAATTCCCGTGCCAGCCATCTCTCCCAGATCTCAGATTCAAACATCAAAATGCTACTTGACATTTGACCAAGATATATATATAGATATATAGATATAGATAGATAGATATATCCACAACAAACTATACACTCTTAACTCAAATCTCTGAAATTTTAACCTTCTTCTTTCTCCCAAAGCTATTCTATTTTCAGCTTTTTCTCATTTCAGTTGATGACAACTCCACTCTTCTAGCTGTTGGCAGGGGAGAGGGTGGAAATGTTGCAGTTCTTCCTATGTCTTCCTCACCTTCATTCATTCAGAAAATCTCATTGGCTTTTCCTTCCAAATATGTGCAAACTTTGATATTTCACTACTGCTTTTCAGGCTCGAGTCACCTGACCCCTCCTGTGGTTTACTACCAATACCCCGTGACTGGGCTCCCTCATACCCCTGCTCTTTATTTCTTAGCACAATAGCTAAGCTGATTTTTTTTTTAATCCAAGTGAAGTTTCAGCAAAGGTGACTCAGCAGTTAAGGGTGTAAGATTTATGTGTTAGAAGCATGGTTTGCTGCCCAGCATCACATGTACTAGAGCAGTGTTCTGGTTTAAGATAGATGATAGATACATAAATGCATAGGTAGGAAGGTAGATTAGATAGATAGATAGATAGATAGATAGATAGATAGATAGATAGATAGATAGATAGGTCTAGTTGCTGATAGTTTCCAAGTGAGACTGTGTCAGTCATCTGCTCAAATTCTGCAGTAGTTATCTCCCCATTTCCTTCACAGAGAACCAAATATTTTTACAGAGATATGACGTATGGGCAAGGACAGTGGAGCACTTGGTTAAGTGCACATAGTAGGAAAAGCACAGAGCCACAAAGGGTTTGAGCCCCTGCTCTCCACCTGTGGCTGGGGGGGATGCTTCATGAGTAGTGAAGAAGGTCTTCAGGTGTCTATCTTTCTCCCTCTATATCTTTCTCATCCACTTTTAATTTCTCTCTAATATCCAAGACCAAAAAAAAAAAAAAAGGAAAAATTGGCCACCAGGACCAGTAGAATCATAGTGCCTGCACTGAGCTCCAAAGATTACACTGGAAGGGGGGGGAGGTTACAAAGCATCTGACATACCTTTTCTTCCCTCTGCTGAAACCATACCGACAATCTTGCATTTCCTTGAATATCCATCCATGCCTCTGCCTTAAGATTTTTTTCTATGAGAGAATGCTCACTAGTCAGATCATCCTCACCTCTTTCACCAATTTTCTTCTCCTACTGCAACTATCACCCTCTAAGATCCTATTTAATTCACATGATGTACATCTACCAGACATTGCCTGTACATTCAACTAGTGTGTCAGTTTTATGAGGGCAAGGGCTTTGTTCACTGAGACACTCCCTTTCACTGAAATAAAGTAGGTCCTCAACTGTTTATGTGATAAATTACTATCCTATATTAAAAACATGTTTACAAAGTTGTCTTCAGGAGACATGAAATTGTGTGTGTGAAAAGGTTTTGTAGAAAAGCTGAATAAGGGCTAGAGATTGGATCACTTAACAATGGCCTTTTGGTCTACTATCAGGCCACCCCATCACCAGGGAATCCTTGGATTGCCTCATACATAATATGGGCCTAGACCTTTAAAAGAGATCCCTCTCTCCACCATCACTGGTCACTTCCATCAGGAACATCATCATTAGTCCTTTTGTGGGCCTCTCCAGGATCTTGCCCTCTACAGAACAGCAATGGTAGGGACTGCCCAACTCTCTGAAGGGAGGCTGGGTCAGCCTACTCTACCACTAGAGGTAGACGGGTCCTGAAATAAGTGCAGCCTAGAATGTTCCCACATGTGACCGTGGCCTGAAAACTCAGAGTGGCAGGGACATACAGACTCCTCTGCTCAATAAGAATGGATTTGGGCCCCAGATAAGGTCATGATAGTAAACAGTTAATTGCATTTATATATCTTCTTTGAGTTTGTGAACAATTCTCTGTCCTAATCCTACTTCCTACTACTACTCTCAACCCTGACACCATCTTCCCAGACAATATTTCTGGTCCATTCTTATGTTAGCAATCAAGCTCAAGTAAATATTATTAAGACACAGGCTCCTAAGAACATTCCTAAAATAGATTTCCTACCTCCCTTCTACTCTAAGATCTCTACTTTCATCTGCTTTATTCCTACTTTATGGTTACTGTTTGCTAAACATTTTGTCTTACATTCCATGCTACTGCATTTCAGCCACCATGTTGAAGATGTTGCTATGATTCCACCCTGAATTCCTCACCAATGTGTCCTGGAACCACACCTCTCCAGAGGCCTGCCCCACTAGGAAAAGATAGAAGCAGGCTGGGGGTCTGGATGGACCTGCTAACTACTATGTCCATCCAGCAGAGAAGCAGTTACAGACGTCAGAACTCCCACCTTCTGCACGCCAAAGATAATTTTGATTCATATTCCCAGAGGGATAACAACAAAAAAAATAATAATAAGGAAATCTCCAGTGGAGGGGATGGGAAACTAAACTCTGGTGGTGGGAACTGTGTGGAATTACACCCCCATTACAACTATACCCCTTCTAATCTTTTAAATCAATATTAAATCACTAATAAAAAATAAAACATTAAAAAGAAAGTGTTTTATAGACAAGGGGCCCTTGACAAATACTACTTTTATGCTTACCACAGAAGTCACCACACTAATACCAGTGGTGTGATTTTTTAAATTTTATTTGTACATATGTTCACTAACAATATGATGTTGCTATATATGAATTCTTTTTTTATTTGATAAGACAGAGAAATTGAGAGGTGAAGAGAGGATAAGAAGAGAAAAAGAGATACCTGCAGACTTACTTTACTGCTCTTCAAGCTTCCTCCCCCCTACAGGTGGAGACCAGGGTTTAAACTTGGGTCCTCCCCAACTCTTCATCTACACTATTTCAGCCTTTAGGTCCATGATTGTTCAACAATTTGTTTGGCTTTGTATGTTAACTCTCTTTTCAGCCACCAGGTTCCAGTTGCTAGCATGATGCCAACCAGACTTCCCTGGAAAGACAACCCCATCAATGTACCTTGGAGCTCCGCTTCCTCAGAGCCCTTCCCCACTAGGGAAAGAGAGAGACAGGCTGGGAGTATGGATCAACCTGTCAATGCCCATGTTCAGTGGAGAAGCAATTGCAGAAGCCAGACCTTTTGCCTTCTGCATCCTATAGTGACCTTGGGTCCATACTCCCAGAGGATTAAAGAATAGGAAAGCTATCAGGGAAAGGGATGGGATATGGAGGTCTGGTGGTGGGAATTGTGCAAAGTTGTACCCCTCTTATGCTATGGTTTTGTCAATGTTTCCTTTTTATAAATAAATTAAAAAGAAAAAAAACTTGGGTCCTGGTACATAGTGACATGTGAGCTCAGGTGGTTGTGGCACTGTCTGGCCCCTACATTGTATGAATTTTAAACAGGAACAACATCATAATAATGTGTAAAATTTTGTATGTGTCTGGGATTATTGTTGCTCGAGGAAACAGACTAAGGGACTCTCAGAACAAGTGGTAACTCACAGATTTTTATACTAAGTAACCAAGTTCTTTAACTCCTCATGACCCTTGATGATGCTTCTTCCAAAAATGTACTTTGTAATCAACTATATCATAATGGATTACTTTGGGCTATTTTATCAAAATAGAAGCCAATGAAATTTTCTTAAGTTTGAAGAAAAACGCTGGAGAGGTGAACTTCACGTTTCCAAGACATCATGCATTTCATTGGCTATTCTTTGTGTTCTCAGGGATTCTGCTGGAATTCATGTTCACTTTCTGGAAAAAAAAAAATAGTGAAGAGTTCTAGATGCAAAAGTTCTATAAAACAGAATATATCCTCAATTTTCTAGTTGTCTGCTGGGCTGGGCTAGTTTCACGGGTGGTAGAGAGACGACCAAGGACTCATGGCTGAGCTGGAAAGCAGTATCTCATTTATTAATTAGATACATGCCTTTTATGCATCTCTTCACCGGAAGTGGCAAGTGAAAGGAAATGACTAGGAGAGGGGGCAGAGCAAAAAAAGAGCACAAACAAAACATAGAAAGCTTCCATCTAACCAGTGGGGTTTAAACCAATACCCTGCAGGCAGGGCGGGACCCAGATAAAACAGTGATTATGTAAATAGACCACATCATAAGTAATATAAGCGAAACTAATGTGATGATCAAAACAGAAGGTCTTATAAGCAGAATTTAAAAGCATACCAACAGTTGTCTGATTAATTTTATCTCTACTTCTATGTTCTCACTTCAAAGTTCTTGTATAATATGATTTATTGCTATTTGTTTCTAAATAGATTTGTGGAATACCAAGCTTGCTGAATATTTCTCTTTACTATGTACATATAATAATAGCATAACACTGACTTCAACATTCTCTTGAATAAAACACATTCATTGCTTCCTCTGAAATCTCGCTGCCTACTGAATGCTGATTATTTGCCTTAAAAGTAGATTAGACCACTTTAATTTTAAAGACTGTGCTATTTGTTTTTGTACCTTCGCCAAATTTTATATAACTTTTCAGCCTCATCAATGTGCCTAAATTAACTATGATTTCTAAGCAAGTAAAATAACCCCATTATAGGTTGATTGTAGTTTAACACAGTAAATCTAGCAAGTCAAACTGAAAGACTGAGTCAATGAAGCCACACAAGGATATCATTGCCAATTTAGATATCAAAAGTAATCCATTATGATATAGTTTATTACAGAGTACATTTACCACATTAATTATTAAGCACAGTGCAAAGCTTTTATCAAAAGCCTGTCCTTGATTGCTTTGTATTCCCTAGTAGTTAGATTTCACAATTTTGTAATCTAAGATTAGTGTTCAGCGCCTTGATCGAATTCCCAAAGTTCTGTAATGTCTTTTTTTATTGCCAGTAAATCCAGATGGAAGTAGCTTTTAGTGTTGTTATTAAATGTGAGTTTATTAATGTTATCTATTAAGCCCACACCACACAATGCCCATATAAGAACTTTAAGAATCATACTTGATAAATGTACCAAGCAAGTCCAAAAGGATTTAAGAACAAAATGAAAACTTTAGTATATAAATTAAAGCATTTTGTTGGCACTCAGAAAGCATCTTGGACACAGAGTTCCAATGCATTAATTATACATTACAGCAAAGTCTCTCAACAATAAAGTTTCCTAAACTACAGGCACATGTTTCTCAAATGCATTTTAAGTAAAACTCAAGGAGGAGGAGAAAAATGAGGCTAGTCAGAAAAACATTATCTCTTTATATGGGGAGTGTGATGCAGGACAGATGGGGCCCTGAATCAGGGTGCAAATGCAAACCAAACTATAGGACTCATCTGCTGCCATAGAATAGTACTACATCTGAAGACTAACAGAAAATTAACAAATTGCCAATTCCTCAAAGATGCCCAGAAAGACAACTTTGACTGTGGCATCTAAATGCTCTTCAACTGTTGATCCTTTCATTAAAGATCCAGAAATACTCACATTTCCAAAATTTAACTCATAGGCTATGGAAAATATGAATCATCAATAGATGGGCTATTTAGAGTGTTTTGTGACCACCAGTTTCTCTTTATCTAATTTAATTATCTTTATTTATTTGTTGGATAAAGACAGTCAGAAATCAAGAGGGGAGGAGGAGACAGAGACAGAGAGAGACACCTTGCAGCACTGTTTCAACACTTGCAAAATATTCCCTCTGCAGGTGGGGACCAGAGACTCAAACCTGGGTCCTTGTGCATTGTAACATGTGTGCTCAACCAGATGTGCCACCACCCGGCCCCTACCAGTTTCTCTTAATATCATTTGCTTGAAGCTTTGCTTTTAAAATCAAATCAAGAATCAAAAAAGTTCACCCCAGTATGACACAACCCTACAGTACTTCAGGCCCCGAGTCCAAGCCCTGGCACCACATGGAAGCAATATATATAATACCAGGAGAATGCCATGAATGGTGAAACATGTTGCAATGTCTCTCTTCTCTTTATGTCTGAATCTCCTCTCTTTCTCAGAAGCTGAAAATTTAGTCATTCATGTTTCTCCCACACATTTTTTTTAATCGCCTTTCACTTAAAAGCATTAAAAAAAGGATAGTAGTCACTACTTGCTTTAAAATCAAACTTAGAGCTCATTCTGATGAGTAGTGGGAATGGAGCAGCCTCATCACGTACTTTCCTGGGACAAATTGTTTCCCAGGACAAAGACTCAGTGAGCTCAGTGGAAACCAGGACTGTGTGGATGGCAGATAAAGGAGACATGAAGTCAGGCTGATTTTTAGCTCAAAGGCAATGATGGAGGGAGGGGGTGTATGTGAAAGGCCTAGAGGATAGAACTATATGATCTCAAACAACAGGAGGCTGCTCAGTGCACACACCTCTCCACTGATGAACAACAGAGTGCTGAATTATTATATCTTCTTTTCTTTCTTTCTTTTTTTTTTTTTTTTGCCTCCACTGTTATTGCTGGGGCTCAGTGCTGGCACTACAAATCCACTGTTCCTGGCAGCCATTTTCTCCATTTTATTGGATAGGACAGTGAGAAATTGAGAGAGGAAGGGGAGATGGAGAAGGAGAAAGATAGCTGCCTGCAGATATGCTTCACTGCTTATGACGCATCCTCCTTGCAGGTGGGGGAGCCAGGAGATGGAACCCGGATCTTGCACTCAGTACTATGTGTGCTTAACCTGGTGCACCACCACCCACCTAGCCTACCCCCATTATATTTTCTGTATGAAGTAGAGGACACAAAGTGAAAATACTTTGTAGCTAGTACCACGACAGACCAAAATGACAGAAAGGTACGCTTCTACTTTAAAGGATCCCAAGAGCTGGCATGGGTGCAAAGGCTCTCGCAACACCTTGACTAGCCATATCATAGATACTTCCTGAACCTAAGAGCACTAACTGGGAGCAGGAAGAGATAATGTCACTGTACTGAAGTAAAGAAGACCATCTTTAATGACCCCTAGCCCTGTCCAAAGACTGTCTGCAATAATCAGAAAGGATTTGTGAGAGGGAGTGGAGGGACTAAACTGAAATCACTGATTCATCCTAAGTTCTTTCTGTCCACCTTTGACTGAAACAGAGTCTACATACCACATTCCCCACTCCCCTCTGGAACTGGCAGCATGCTTTGGGGATACCTAAGTATTAAACCTGAAATGTGGAACCCACATAGAATAACAAAATCCCAGTAGTCCAATCAATTAGCAGACCTAGAAATTCCATACTTGGAAAGCAAATCAAAAAGCTAATGAATAGCATAAATCATTCCCTTCCAAATATATTCCCTGGGTAGATATTACTAATTAGTCAAAAATCAAACAAAATCAAGCCATTGGGTGGTCTTGCTTACCCATAGATTTGGGCAAGTTTCTTTTCTTCTTCTTGATTTTTATTAGTGTTTTAATATTGATTTACAAGGTTGTAAGATAATAGGCATATAATTCCACACAGTTCCCACCAGCAGAGTTCTGTGAACCATTCCTTCCATTGAAAACTTCTCTGTTGTTTACCCCTCAGGAAGTATAGACCAAAATTATTTATGGGGTGCAGGAGGTGGGAGTTCTGACTTCTGTAATCACTTCTCTGCTGGACATGGGCATTGACAGGTCAATCCATATTTCCAGTCTGTTTCTGTCTTTGGCTAGTGAGGTAGGGCTCTGGAGAAGTGAGGTCACAGGACACATTGATGAGGTCATCTACCCAGGAAAGTCATGGTGGAATCATAGCAATGTCTTCAACTTGGTGGCTGAAATACAGTAGATATAGGCAAGTTCTTTATGTCTTCTATTAGTAAATTCAAACATAACTGCTTATCTGCCTCTAGGATGCATGACCCAGCATCAGACTACAGAAAATCATTTATAATACATTCCTAATAAAAAGTTAGGGGTATTATATTTTACATCTTTCTCTAGACTTTATTTTGTACTTTTCCAAACCATGCTACTTACCGGTGGTTTTCAAGTGAAGAGTAAGGAGTACGTGAGTGAGTAAGTGTGTGTGTGTTTTATATTTTATTTTATTGAGAGAGAGAAGGAAGAGGAGGAGAAGGGTTGGAGGAGGAGAGGAGGAGTGAAACAGAGACCAGAGAACTGCTCATCTCTGCCTTATGGTGGTGCTAGGGAAAGAATCTGAGACCTCGGAGCCTCAGGCATGAGAGTCTTTAGCATAACCACTAATAACCATTATGCTGTCTCCCAACCCAAGAGTAAGGCTTTGTATGCAAATTGAGATAGCACAGTAGCTTTATAAAACAGTTGAAGTGCACTAGGGCTCTGAGGTCCCAATTTGAAACCCTGTTGGCACCAAAAGCCAGAGCAGAACAGTGCTCTAGAGGGGGGAAAAAAAGGCAACAACAATAAAAGTGTAAGGAATTGTTATTTTAGTTTGTCAGCAGGACTCACCCCTAAATTTTAGGTCCATATAGGTGTGTGCAGCTGCATGTGACCTCTCTGACTGTTATGAGAATAAAACAGGACCCTAATTTTTTATTGTAAAGTAACTCAAAATATGACAGCTGAACTAATGTCACACTATAAAGTGAAAGCAGAGTGACAGAAAGAATGGCAGACAAATTGAAGAGTAAGTTCTGTTTAGCAATTTGGGGTGACAGCACTTAAAATTTTTAGCTCTAGGGCTGTTTAGGAATGACAGTATGCAGCTGAGAAAAGCAGCCTACCCATTAGAAAAAGGAATTTGTGTGTGAACATTAAAAAAAATGAAAAAAGTAGTCCTCAAAACTGGGGGAAATAATTTGCACATGTTATTTGAATAGTAACTCATTAATATTTTATAGTCTTCAAATTGTTTATTGTCACATTGCTTCATTAGTCCAATATCTAAATCAAGACTTTTGAGCAACTTTTGTTTCACTGTTGCTATGATCATGATCTAGAAACTAGTTTTAGCATCCATTCAATGCTGTTTCCTTGTCACAATTGTCAATTTTTCTGAACAGTAAGTCTACCACAGACTTCAGCTAAAAGGTATCAAGATGAACTCCCTTGACTAAGGTACTAAAATGTTCTCTGCGTGGGATTACAACTATCACCAAAGCTTGCACTGGTCTCATTAGAGAGAGTAATCACTTATGGAGCACCTTATTATAAAATGAGAACTATGTTAAGTACTTTCATCTGTCTCTGATATAGATAAACTCCATCAATGTATGTTGGTGAGAAGGAAGGGAGGAAGGAAGGAAAAGTTAGACTAAAAATGATTTTATTATAATTTATAACTTTTACTGAGTACTTATCTGTGTTATAAGTCACTTTAAGAACTTGGAGAGAAAAAACTAGTTAAATTGGTAGGAAAAAAATAACCTTTTTTCCTACTGGAATTTATTGAAGCAGTTTCCAAACCTAACCAGAAGTATAACTACATCACCTTTTGATTTTTGTACTTCCAGCCTTCAGTCTTTAGTAACTGCTGCCAACCATGGCGTAAAAAGCATTCTGGATATTTCACATCAGAGAAATGCTGAATTGGGTACAGTTACCAAAAGATCCTCACTTCTTCCATTGGCTTTGTTTTCACTCAAGATTTGAAGTCAAGAGACAGCCCTTGAGGTGTAAACAAGTGATTACTCATGGATAGTATAAACAGAAAAGGAGAGAAAAGGTCCAAGCCAGGACCCAGTTGTCATCTAAAGAGAAACATAAGTTCCAAAACCTGTCCAAACATTCATCACAAACAAGTTTCAGGATGTTTTATATGAGTTTGTGCTAGGTTTTTACCTTGTCCACATCCTCAAATGGTGATGGGTCCCAGGACCCTGAACTTTCAAATAACAATACAAGAAAGAAGTAGGGAAAGAATTTGACTAGTTTCTCAAAGACTCAGAGGTTAAGCAACTGGGAATGAAACAAATCAACAGATAGGAGAATAGATACCATGTTCCAGACTGAATTTCAACAACTGAATTTTTTTATTAAGAAAAAAATTGGAATTACATTACCTACTGATTCAAAATGTTTTGAACACTTCCTGTCTTATTACTACAGATTTTCTTTTTCCATGCTGGCATTTTGTTTGAGCTTATGAATTGTATTATTTAAACTAGAAGGAATGAAGGGAGGAAGGAAGAAGGAAAAAGGGAAGGAAAATAGTAGTTGGACAATATCTACTAAGACCAACACAGTGTATAACCCTCTATTCTGCAATTCATCTTCTAGTTATTATCCCTAGTAACAATTATTCATGTATCCATAAGAAGATGTGTTCAAGAATTGATTTCCTAGAAGTAGACCTACCCTATGACTTTGCAATTCCTCTCTTGGGAACAAATCCTAAGGAAACAAGCATTACCATCCAAAAAGATATCTGTGTATACTTATGTTTATATCAACACGGTTTGTAATACCCGAAACTTGGAAGCAACCCAGGTGTCCAACAACAGATGAGTGGCTGAGCAAGTTGTGGTATTTATACACAATGGAATACTACTCAGCTATTAAAAATGGTGAATTCACCTTCTTCACCTCTTCTTGGATGGAGCTTGAAGGAATCATGTTAAGTAAGATAAGTCAGAAACAAAAGGATGAATATGGGATGATATCACTCATAGACAGAAATTGAAAAACAATATCAGAAGAGAAAACACTAAGCATGTCGGGCCTTAAGCCAGCCCCCACCCTGCTCTGCTCCATCCTTCATTGCTGATACTATGATCTATTTATATAATCATTGTTTTGCCTAAGTCTCGCCCTGCCTGCAGGGTATTAATTAATCCTACCAGTTAAAATCTTCGCAACAGCTGCTATGGAAGCTTTCTACCTCCCTGCTCTTTCCTTTTCTCCACCCCCTTTCCTAGCCATTTCCTTTTCTGACTTGCCACTTCTGTTTCAAAATATATAAAAGCGTTGTCTCTGATCAATAAAGACACGTTGTGCTCCTGCTCTGCCACGAGTTCTTGGTCTCTTGCCCACATTGCTGAGTAAGCAGCAGGCCAGATTGGCTCCAGTCGAGTTCTCTCCAACCCAGAGAGCACGTGCCCAGGAAGAAACACCCTCACGCTTGTTGGTATGCTTCTAATTCTGCTTCTAAAAACCCCTTCTGTTTCATTGGTTTAATCCCCCCTGCTTAACACTGTATTCTATTTACATAACCACTGTTAACTAAGCACAGCATGCCTGCATGGCATTGGTTTGATCCCACTTGGGGCTGCAGTCTGTTTACATAAACCACTGTTAACTAAGCACCACCCTCCCTCCAGGGCATTGGTTTAATCCCCACTGGTTCACGATGTCTTTTTGCTCCACCCCCTCTCATAGTACACCCTGATTTGCACCAGTCACTTTTTGCTCCACCCTCTCTACATCACATCCTGTTTCCACCCTACTTGGCAAGTATATATATAAGGACAGGATTGTGATTTTAGTTTAGTTTAGATGGCTTACATTGTGCTGCGTTCCACATGAATAAAGAGATACTGCGTACAGCTCAGCCATGAGTCTCTGGTCATCAGTCTCCCGCCCTCGAAGCTAGCCCGGCATAAGCAGACTTGGACTGGGTTTAGTGTATTGCACCAAAGTAAAAGACTGTGGGGTGGGTAGTGGGGGGGGAGGGGTAGGAATAAGGTCCTGGAAGATGATGGTAAAGGAAGACATAGTGGGGGCTATATTGCTATGTGGAAATTTCATGCATGTACAAACTACTGTATTTTGCTGTTCACTGTAAACCATTCATCCCCCAATAAATTTTTTAAAAAATGAATTCATTGCGGGAGTCAGTTGGTAGCGCAGTGGGTTAAGTGTGAGGACTGGTATAAGGATCCCAATTCAAGCCCCCGCCTTCCCACCTGCAGAGTAGTTGCTTCACAGGCAGTGAAGCAGGTCTGCAGATGTCTATTTTTCTCTCCCCCTCTGTCTTCCCCTCCTACCTCCATTTCTCTCTGTCCTATCCCAATAACAACAACATCAGCAACAAGAATAATGACTACAACAACAATGAAAAACAATAAGGGCAACAAAAGGGAAAATAAATAAATATGAAAAAAAGAAAGAATTCAGGGGCTGGGTGGTGGCGCACCTGGTTAAGTGCACATGCTAAAATGAGCAGGGACCCGGGTTGGAGCCCCCGGTTCCCCTCCTGCAGGAGGAAAGCTTCACAAGCAGTGAAGCAGTGTTACAGATGTCTCTCTGTCTCTCTCCCACTCTGTCACCCCCTCCCCTCTCAAGTATCTGGCTGTCTCTATCCAATAAAGAAAGAAAGAAAGAAAGAAAGAAAGAAAGAAAGAAAGAAAGAAAGAATTCATTGCATTATGATTTGTAACAACTAAAATCTGGATATTCCTTACATATGCATTAACAGTAGATTCAATTAAATATATACCCTAAATATGCATTAACAGTATATTTAACTAGTTAGGATCATAGTCATATAATAAAAATACCATATAGGAACTAAAATGGACATATTAAAAATAAAGGACATTCAAAATTCCATCTATATTAAGTTTTAAACCACACTGGTCAGATAATATTTATTGATAAATCGTATGTCAAAAAATATAAAATATTCAGAGTACTGAAGAGCAACAAATTTAAGATAGTATTTTTTCGGAGGGGATGGGAACTATATTAACGAAGGCTAGTCAACTAACTTACAATTTATAATTTTTTAAATCTATTAAAAATGTTGAAAGTTTAATAATTGATATAAGAGAGTCTGGGTGTTTGTGATAGCCTTCTCCATGATTTTCTGAGTGTTTGGCAATATTCAATTTAAGTAAAAAATATTAAAGTCTGTTGAAGTTGGAAGGAATCTGATGTCAGTTTAAGTCCTAAATTCAGCACTTGCTGTTAAAATTTAAAGCCTGCCATCAAGTTCTATAAATAAGATAATAGAATGTAGGAATTACACTTAATCCTCTAATTACTCTCAGCTTTAATCAAGCCTTTATTAACATAATGTGTCTAGCTTGGGGTCTTAAAACCTGAGAGGGGATTTAGGGAAGAGTAATCAAAACAATGAAAAATAAGTAGGTGATATAAGGAGAGGCTAAGGGACTTGGGAAAATTTAGACCAATGAAAGAAAACTAAGGGGAGACTATATTAAGGATGCATATATCTCTCCTTTTGTTCTGTTATCTGTACCTCAATTACTAGAAGTAGCTATTTTGGTCATCTGCTGCTGTGTAACAAGTTAGTTTAAAACACAGCAGCTGAAAGTAATAATCATCATTTACTTTGCTTGTGAATCTATAATTTTGTCAGGGCTCACCTGGGTTTGGGAGATGTACCTTCACAATGACTCACTCTCAGACTAACAAATTGCTGCTAGCTCTTCGCTGGAGTTATGATCAGGCCAATGGCCATGGGTCAGAATTCTCAGCTTCTTTCTTTGTGTGTCTCTCCATGGTCTTCTTGGGTGTTCCCCAAATCTGGATTCTAAGAGCCAGAACCACAAACAGGGGAGAAAATGACATTTGAATACCCTGTACTTAGAAGTCAAGAGTGTCATTTTTCACTGAATCTGTTGGCTCAGGTGGCTATTCAGACCCACCCAAATTCAAGAAGAGAAGATGCAATACCAACAAGTGGGGAAGCGGCACAGGGGTAGACTTTGTGGCAAGAATATAACCTTGTGACCATCTTTGTAAAGGAAAGTTGGTCACACATTCATGACCAAATCTTTCCCTAGGTTGATAACTCCCATTTTTCCTCCCCAACTACTATGTAGTACTACCTAAACTCAGGTAGAAAAGTATATGAAATATCAATATGTTTGGTCAGCTTTTCCTAAGTTTTGAAGAGAAGCGAACATTTTCTCTTACTTTTCACTCCACAAAGCCAGATTTGTTGTAGGGAAGTTACAAGTCTTCACAAAGTCATAAGTTTATAGTAAGCGTAATAGTTAATTAAGAGACCCAGAGGGATTAAAAAAAAAAAGGGGGGGAGGTTTCCAAGGAGGAAATAAGACACAGAACTCTGGTGGTGGGTAATATGTGGAACTGTACCCCTGTTATCTTATAATCTTGTTGATCATTATTAAACTACTATTACAAATAAAAATAAATATTAAAAATGCTTGATTCTCTTCAAAACTTAGACAAGCTGACCAAAAATATTGATATTTCAGATACTTTTCTACCTGACATTAGCTGCAATAACATGACAGAGCATTCATATTTCAGGGAAACTGGTGTCAAGCCCATGTGAAAACATATCAACAACCTAGGAGAATTTGGAGGAATTCACTCAGCAGTATTTCTGTCAAATTCTAGACATTTATATAGAGTGTCAGATTTTTAAATTTTTTTTCCTCAGGGGAAAAAAAATAAACCTTGGAAAGTTTTTCTTTGAAGTTATTTCTTTGAATTTTTCAGCACAACAGTCTAAAATGATCATATTTTTTTATTTAAAGATCTAATAGTTGGTCATATCATGAAGTTTCCATGTTTATCCTGCCCACCAAATAAATATACCATCTTCTTGCATATTATTAAATTTGGAAAAATAACTATCAGGGAGCTGGATAGTAACGCACCTAGTTTAGCGCACATGTTACAAATCACAAGGACCCAATTTCCAGTCCCCATCCCCCACCTGTGTTAGGAAATTGTGAGCATGTAGTTGAACTTGGCAGGGCTTGACTTGAGGGGACATCCATCCTCTCCCTGCCCCCCAAAGCACCCTACATTCCATGCTACTAATGGATTGTCCCTTTATTATTTACATATCAGCCTCCTGCCTTGTCTTACAAACGACTAAAGGTCTCCTTCCTAAATCCCGGGAAGGGTATTACTAATTCCTGCCAGTTGAATCCCTTGCAATGGTTGCTAGGGAGGTTCTACCTTTCCAGCCCCTCCCACTTTTCTCTGCCCCTCTCCTATTTATGGATTGTGAAGCCACTTCCTGGGCAGGCTTGACTCTTCAGGGTCTGGAGGAGGGTAATGAGGGGGGGGGGGGTGCAGGGGGAGGCAGACCGGCCATTGTGGGTTTTGGCTCCACTGTGGTTTTAACCAGGTGCCTATACGCCTGACTCTGGGGGCCCACATGAATAAAGATTTGTATTGCCACCACCACAAACTTAGTTCCTGGGTTATCTCTCCCTCCAGCAACACTAGCCTGACACACATGCAGCAGAGAAAGCTTTGCAAGTGGTAAAGCAGTGCTGCAGGTATCTCTCTTCTCTATTCCTCCTTCCCTCTTGATTTCTAATAGTCTTTATCCAATTTAATAAAGATAATAAAATTTTTTAATTAACTATCATTTTAAGCATAACAAGCCCTGCCATTCTTCTCTTGCTAAAACAGTTAAGCATGCTACTTGATAGGTACTAGCTAGATGGACCAACATGAGACTAGTTTGCTCTAAGGTTCAGTTTGACTCTAACTATTCTTGGACTCTACTTGTATGAAGCAGAATCATATTACATTGATGAGAGGTAAATAGTTTTGTTTCTCACCCTAAAGATGTAATTTCAAGTGGTTCAACATATAAGCATTATTCAGAATGAGAAATTCCCTTACAAAACCCAAGAACCCAGGAATTTGATACAAGGGGAGTATAGAATGAACCCTAATTGAAGGTTTGCTTTTCGTTGTATATAATGATTCTTCCATGGAAGTGTTACCATCAACTTTTAAGTGAGTCAGGTACTTTAGTTCAATATGTTGGCACACACCTATAAAGAAAAAAAAAACAGAAATCTTTATTTATCTAGACTGTTTTTTAGCTGCTGTGTTAATTAGCCAATCAAATTTAAATAGGAGAGCTTTTAATCAAACCTTTAATTGTTGATGCTATTTTAACTTTGATGCTATTGGATAAAGCTTTTGAGAATTTTTAATAGACCAAATATAACTGGAGTGGTTAAACATTTTTGTTTCCTAAACTGTGAACTGGAGAAAATAATCTTGATTTATTCCAGAAGCTAGAAGTGATGAGATGAATCCTTAAGTAACACTTATTAAGTACTCAATGCTATAATTATAATACATAACATTGATATCCACAAAAGTATGGCTAGAATGATTGATAATTACAATTAGTATAGTATAATAGTAAAGCTACAACAAAGCTTAAAAGATAAGCACCTGTTTCTATTGTTATAATTAAAATACCTCATACTCAGAAAATAAAAATCAAGGGGTTGGGTGGTGGTGCACCTGGTCGAGCACAGGTTACAGTGCAGAAGGACCCAGGTTTAAGCCGTCAGGCTCTGCCTACAGGGTGAAAACTTCATGAGTCGTGAAGCAGGGCTGTGTTGGGCAGTATGCCAGCTCCCCCTGGCTTCTGCTTAACCAAGCACCGGTATGCCTGTATAGAGATTGGTTTGATCCCACTCAAAGCTGCAGTCTATTTACATAAATCACTTTTACATTTACATAAAGCACCACCCTCCCTCCAGGGCATTGGTGGTTCAGTGGTAGAATTCTTGCTTGCTCCGCCCCCTCTCCTTGTCACACCCTGATTTGCACCAGTCACTTTTCTCTCCACCCTCTCTACATCACATCCTGTTCACACCCTACTTGGAAAGTATATATATAAGGACAGGATTGTTCGTTTTAGTTCAGTTTTTAGTTTTTAGTTTAGTTTAGTTCAGCTTAGATTGTGCTGCGTCCTGCATGAATAAAGAGATACTGCCTACAGCTCAGCCATGAGTCCCAGGTCATCTGTCTCCCGTCAATGAAGCTCAGCCTGGCAGTGCTGCAGATGTCTCTGTCTCTCTCTCTCCTCTATCTCCCCTTTCCCTCTCAATTTCTGGCTGTCTCTATCCAATAACTAAATAAAAATGATTTTTTAAAAAGATTTTTTAAAGTTTTTTAAAAGTATGTAAAAATAACAAAGATATAATTTAAGAGAATATTAATTTTTTAAGAATTTAGGGAGGGGCCTGGTGGTGGTACACTCATCTGGGAAGCACATACTACTGCATGCAAGGACCTGGGTTCAAGCCCCTCATCCCCAGCTGAAGAGGAGGAAACTTCATGAATGATAATGTAATGCTGTAGCTATCTCTCTATCACCCCCTCCTTTCTAGGTTTCTGTCTTTATCCAATAAAAAAGGAATTTAGGGAAATAAGTATAGGATTAGAATAAAATTTTGTGTTTGAGGAGTAAAAAATTGACCAGAATGACTAAATGTTTCTCAAAAAATTTTAAATTTCTCAAGACTCTTTATAAAGCCTGGACTTTACATGGCATGTTCCTGGTTAGATAATTTAATAATATGATTAAAATGCATTGAATTTAACATAGACAGTGTTCTTTTCTGAGTTGCTCTTTCAAGTTCAATTAAGGATTTACTAGTGTGAACCACCGGATATTCCAGGAATACAAGCTGTTGGTGTACCTCACACATTTCATCTAGAGAAATAAGGAAGGGCTGTGTGAGGGCAAATTCACACTTCTTTTTTTGCACATGATGGCAAAAAACCTCATGACTACTATCTTACTACATTTGAATCTGGACTGTTCATCTTTGAATTCTTCAAAACATACATAGTTTGACCTACATTGTTTTGAATAAACACATTTACCAGCACTCTGAAAGTGTCCTGCATATAGGTGTCGCTTCATTAAGACATTAATTCAGTTAACGAATTAACATTTTTCATGAGTAGATTTCAGAATTTCTACGTCAGTGTTGAATAAAATGAATTAATTCAATGCAGCAATTGGAATTTTCATTTCAATGTGCATTATATACCGATTGTATACATAGTAGATATGACTTTACAGTTATTCCTTTAAGTCGAATAACCTGTAAGTATTTACTTGGGTGTTTTTCATTCAGTAAATTCTAATTCTGTGTTCTATAATCTATGGAAGGTTTGGGAAAGATAAAAGTGATCTATTTTTATATGTTCCTTTCCTTAACAGAACTTATGTTATATTCAGTAGCTAGAAAAGAGGTTCATTTACACATGTGCAGATAAAGTTCAAAGTGGCAGATGCTAGTGACTAATAATAAAAATAAATAAAAACAAAATGCCAAACTAGAGAGTTTCTTGGAGAAAGGTAATCAGCATGATTTCTCTGAGAAAGGGACATTGAAGTGAAAACAATAAAGTACAAATATTTCACTCTTTCTCTAATAGCTTCTATTATTTTTACTTGGAATATTACTTGTACATGGTTAAAATTAAAATACAAACTAAAAAGTTAATTGTTAAAAACAGGTATTTTGGGAGCCGGGTGATAGCAAAGTGCATCCGGGTTAGAGCCCTGGCTTCCCACCCTCCGGGGAGTAGCTTCACAGGCAGTGAAGCAGGTCTGCAGGTGTCTGTCTTTCTCTCCCCTTCTGTCTTCCCCTCCTCTCTCCACTTCCCTCTGTCCTATCCAACAATGACGACATCAATAACAACAACAAAACAAGGGCAACAAAAGGAAATAAATAAATATTTTTAAAAAGGGTGTTTTAACTGTCTCTACACAGGACCCAATTCCAGATGAATCCTCTATTAATAGCTTATAATCCAGGGGCAGGCAGTGGCACACCTGGTTAAGCACATACATTACAGTGTACAAGTACCCAGGGACAATCCTCTCCTAGAGGTAAAATCTTCATGCGTGGTTAATCAGTGTCTCTCTGTCTCTCTCCCTCTCTATTTCCCCTCCCCTCACAGACTGTTTCTGCCTCTATCCAATAGTAAACAAATAAAAATGTTTTAAAAGATAGAGTGATGGAAAAATAGTTTAGAATTCTTGTTTTTTCTGACAATTAATATTATGTAGAAGCCATGTGTGTCAGAACAATTTGGAAAAATTTCAAGTCATTCAATGGTCTTGTAGACACCACATCAATCCTATACTTCCTTCTTTTATATGAGAGTAGAGTAAACCTATCTTTCTTAGTCATCATGATTAAAAGATGTCTGCTACTTGTGACTACATTTAAAATAACAAAAGGTCTGTTACAGTGCACAAGGAACCAGGTTCGAGCCCCCGGTCCCCACCTGCAGGGGAAAAGCTTTGCAAGTGGTGAAGCAGGGCTGCAGGTGTCTCTCTCCCTCTCTGTCTCCCCCTTCCTCTCGACTTCTGTCTGTCTCTATCCAATAAATAAATAAAGATAATAAAACATTTAAAAATAATAATAAAAGGTCAGAGTCCTGGTGGTAGTGCAGCAGGTTAAGCGCACATGGCACAAAGTGCAAGGATCCACGTTGAAGCCCTGGCTTCCCACCTGCAGACTCGCTTCACAAGTGGTAAAGCAGGTCTGCAGGTGTCTGTCTTTATCTCCCCCTCTCTGTCTTTCCCTCCTCTCTCCATTTCTCTCTGTCCTATCCAACAACAATGACATCAATAATAACTGTTGTATACTTTACATTGGGTTGTTCTAGTTCTCCCCCGCCAAGAAAATTGGATCAGTCCAGTTAGTTTCCCGGGCCCGCTTGGCCCCGCCCCTGGGAACCCCGAGAGAGGGTTCCAGGGTTCCTGAGTTCCAGAGTTGGAGAGTTGCAGAGTGAGAGAGAGTGCTTGCGCCGCCGCAAAGAGACAGCAGAGTTCTGTTTGGTGATTAGTTTGTTTTAGTTTATGAATCATTGTTCCTGAATAAAGAAATACAGCTTCCCTGCCCAGCCGTATGTCTCTGGTCATCTCTGTTACCCGCCCGTGAAGCTAGCCCGGCCAGCTGGAGCCTCCGAATTTTTAACAACAAATAACTACAATAATAAAACAACAAGGGCAATAAAAAGGGAATAAATAAATATTTTTTTAAAATTAAAAAATAACTAAAGGTCTACTAGTATTATTATAGGCAACATGAATGGAAAAATCTTCCTAGCATATAAGTCAAATCCACTTTTTTCCTCTCTTCACAGTAATTGCTTAAAATACTACATTCTAGTTTGATTACTATCTGACTTGCAGTATTTCTACATGATTTTATGTTTCTCCTTTTCTAGTCTTCTTTTCTGTTGTCCTAATATAGAAGAAACAATCCTGTTAATTTAATTTTTATTTTTCATCTAGTTAGTCCTTGTAATCAGTCTCTTATGAAACATAACTCTTATGCTTGAGTTATGCTTCACAAGGGATTCAGAAGCTTCTAGAACAATTGTCATAGTGTTGTGTCTTTCCTTGGTTTTAGTTTAGTTACATAATTTCCTTTATGGTCCATTTTTCTTTTTCATGGATTTTACTCTAATTTTTTCAGATTACAACATAATTTTCTAAGTAAAAATACCTATCAGCAAATAGTTCACATCCTTGTAGGTCTAAAAATACCTGCTTTTTATGGTATGCTTTATTATAATTTTTACTCAAAATTTTAAAGATTTTTCTTTTGACCAATTGTTTTCAAGAACATAAACAACTGGAATTTTGAGATATAATTATAATTCTTATTCATTTTTTACCTATATTTTCTCTCTTGAAGGTTGTCAGATGTACGTACTACTTACTCTTGATTCTAGAAATCTCCCATTATATGTCTAGATGAATGCTATTTTTGGCATACATCTATTTCAGTGTTGAGTGATTTCTTTAGTAGCAAAGACTCAAATCTTTCTTTTCAGCTCTGGATATTTTTTCTATAGCCGCTATCCAACTCTTATCTCTCAGGTATACCTGTTAGTTAAGGTTAATCCATCAGATGGATTTACTGCATCTGTCAACTGAAGTCTTTTTAAATTTTACCTGGAAGTAAAACAAAATGGGCAATGATTTGCACAGAAGGTAATCCTAAGCTTTTGTGAGCAGTTTCCATACCAAGGGACAAAGAAATACCATCCATGGGCTAGGGAGACAACATAATGATTATATGAAAGTCTCTCACATCTGAGACTCCAAGGTCCCAGGTTCAATACCAGTACCACCATAAACCAGAGGTGAGCAGAAATATGATCCAGATAGACTGGTGAAAGATACCCACAGCAGGACAATCTAGCTCGTCAGAATGACATTTCTTAAAGTATGGAACTTTTCTTGAGAAACCCCCTACCCCCAGGTTCTATTCCAGGACCACCTATGAACAAGTAGGGCTCTGACTACACTCATGTCTCTCATAAAATAAATCTCCAGTTAGATATTCTATCAGTAGGTTCTATACTTCCAGAAATTTGGCTATAGACCTCATCTACAGATGCTATCCATCTCCTTCTGCAATTTTATTCCTTTGTAGTTGTATCTATTCTTTTTGTTTGTTTGTTTGTTTTCAGGCCTTCCTCTATACTCATTATGCCATATTACCCGAACACTTTGAATTTACCTTCGGTGACATGGTCAACAGAAAACAGTCAACCAATTTCTCAGTAGTGCTATTTTAAAATATAAGAAGATGTTTCACAAGTTAAGTAACACCAAAACACAAGTTTAAGTATTTTAGTATTTTATCTCTATAAAGAAGAACATAGAGGGCAGAGTATACCCAGGTTTTCTTTTCTTCAAATATATGAATAGAGTGCTATTCTTCTGCTATTTTTCATTCTCATGTAAAATGTGCTCTTGAACTTATATAGCTTTAAAAACATTTTTTTTCTTTTAGTTGATATCTTAAAAGCTTCTATGTACAAAATCTTAAATGATTTTCAGTAGATATTTCCCCTATGTCCCCAGACCAATTTCTGCTTCTTTTAAAAATGCTACCCATTGTGATATTAATGTCTTGCTGTAAGAGTTGTAACAGCAGGAGAACAGCTTTTTTTTTTTCTTTCAGGATAAATAGAAGATATATGTGTCTATACTTTGTGTGAAAATGGTCTTGACATCTAACATATACTTCTGGTGGTATAGCAGCATTGCTTCCTTTTAGTGAGCATTAATGAACTCAAGTAAATCTAAGCAAAACGTACTTCAATATATTTGTAACTCTCATAACTATTGATAACTATTTATTGATGACTGAAATATATTTATTCAGTAAATGTTTTGAGCACTATATTTTGCCCAAGAATAAATACCACAGTTAATAAGACGTAATTGCTAGAGGTGTTATTTGGTATAATAAAGGGATAAAAATAAACATCAAACTTCAAAGTGTGTGTGTGTGTGTAATCAATGAATAGTCATAAGATATGATTTGAAAGGATCAATGATTCTCATGAAGGAGCATAGGAAGCTTTTTTAAATTTTTTTTAATATATATTTATTTTCCCTTTTGTTGCCCTTGTTTTATTGTTGTAGTTATTATTGTTGTTCTTGATGTTGTCATTGTTGGATAGGACAGAGAGAAATGGACTGAGGAGGGAAAGACAGAAAAGGGGAGAAAAAGACACCTGCAGACCTGCTTCACCACCTGTGAAGTGACTCCCCTGCAGGTGGGGAGCCTGGGGCTAGAACCGGGATCCTTACTCTGTTGGAGAGTTGCAGAGTGAGAGAGAGTGCTTGCACTTGGTGCCACGTGTGCTTAACCCACTGTGCTACAGCCCGACTCCCCATAGGAAGCTCTTTTTATTAGTGATCTAATAATGATTAACAAGACTGCTGTAAGATAACAGGGGTACAATTCTATACAGTTCCCACCACCAGAGCTCCATATCCCTTCCATTGGAAACCTCCCTAGTTTATCCCTCTGGGAGTATGAACCAAAAATTCTTTATGGCAGGAAACTTTTTTAAGACTAGAACTATCACTGGAGTTCTGTGTCTGCATAATTTCATCATTCCTGGTGGGTTTTGTTCGTTTGCTTTATTTTTCAAATATAAGGCAAGAGACAGAGAATGAGAGACACCACAGCACTGAGCTATGGTGCAAGTGCTGCCATGGCAGAAGGGAGGATTCAAACAGGACCACCAGGCGTAGTAAGGTGTGCACGTCACAGGGTGAGCCATCTCCTATTCCACGGGAGGAGTGGGATTTTAGACTGGGAGGTGAGTTCCCAAGGAGGTGATACTTAAACTGAGATTCAAAGAATGAGCACAGATTAGCCAGGAAAATAAAGCTGAGGTAGCTGAGAGAAAATTAAACATTTTTGATGCTGAATACCTATGAAGGCAGAAAGGGAAGTTATGAGTCAAAGAGAAAGACAAGATAATAATGGCTAGATTCAAATAAATCTCCAGCATGCCATTCAAACAATGCAGGATTTGTTCTGAAAGAAATATAGAAGGCCAGCAAGAGAGCATTCCTAGGAGGTTGCCTTCTTTGCCTTGTGTTACCCAGGTTCCAGCTGGGTCCTCACCACACTGGAGGAAAATTTGCTTCTGTGGAGTCTTTCTCCTCTCTGTCCCTCTCTATCTGAAAAAGTTGACCCAGAGCTGTGATGACCTGGTGATGACAAAATACACACACACACACCATAAATACCTACATTCTGCAGAAGTGCATCCTTCATGATCTCCTCACATGTTTTTTTCTTTCATAGATAAAATAATAATTTGAAGGGGCCAGGCAGTGACACACCTGGTTAAGTGCATACATTACAATGTGCAAGGACCTGGGTTCAGCTCCTGGTCCTCACCTGCAAGGGGAAAGTTTCACAAGTGGTGAAACAAGTCTGCAGGTGTCTCTCTGTCTCTTTCCCTCTCTACCTTCCCCTCCCCCTCTCAATTTCTCTCTGTCTCTATCCAATAAATAAATAAAAGTTTAAAAATAATAAAAATAAAATAATAATTTGATGAACTTTCATTATAGACACACTATGAACATGATGCATTATACGTGGAAAATAAACAAGGTATTTAACTGTAGAGATAATCAGAATATTCGGACTACTGTATATTTGAATGAGAAGTAACCTTATGTCAATGGAGAACCGGACGGCAGAAAATAAAACTGAACAGTTATGTGATAGCCTAACGTCACAGTAAGAATTTGGATTTGGGGACAGGTGGTGGAGCACCTGGTTGAGTGCACATCCACAAGGATCCAGGTTCAAGCCCTTGGCGACCCCCCCACACACACACACACCTCCTACAGGAAGAAAGTTTTGTGAGTGGAGAAGCAATGCTGCAGATGTCTGTCTTTCTTTATCTCTCCCTTCCCTCACAATGTCTGTCACTATCCAATAAATAAATGAATAAATAAAACATTTTAAAAGTTTGTTTAAAAAAAAAGAATTTGGACTTTACTCTGAGCAGAGAGACCTTATTATATATGTATTTTACCCAAAATAGATATCCCTCCCCTTTTTTTTATTATACTTGTCAAGAAATATATGACTTGGCATGAGGCAATTTAGGCTTTGTTTCACCTTAAATTCACTGAGGACCCTGGTCATCTAAATCAGCTACAGTGGTTTGGTTTAAATAAAATCAGGGTGTGGATAGATAGCATAATGGTTATGCAAACAGACTTTCATGCCTGAATCTCTAAAGTCCCAGGTTTAAGCTCTCTCATTGCCATAAGCCAGAGTTGATCAGTGCTCTGGTAAATAAATAAACAAACAAATAAATAAATAAATAAATAAGATTGATATCAGCACCTATTGCTCAGCATTCTTCTCAAAGTTAATCAATCAGAACATTAAACCATCTTGTCCTCAAAGACCACAAAGACTAAAGTTACAGGACCAGCTTTCATAAGTTCCTATCATATCTTCTGGCTTTGACTCAATAATGTTGAAGTTGAACAGTTACCCATTCTCATGAAAATCCCAGAGCTGTTTCCACATACTCTATCCTCTTCTCTCAACTTCATGCAATAACCAAGCTACAGACTAGGATCTAAGTCAAACCATTTCCTTCTTCCACAGACACCAGCTAGACATTTTTCATCTTCTTTTTAAACAAAAGCAAACAAAAAACCTTTGTGCCTCCACCTCATTATTAAGAACAAACCAGTTTATGGAGATATGGAATTTATTTGGGTGAATTGTAAAATTGTAAAACTAGAATTCATGGGAGTCGGGCAGTAGCACAGCGGTTAAGCTCAGGTGGCACAAAGCACAATGACCGGCGAGAGGATCCCGGTTCAAACCCCCGGCTCCCCACCTGCAGGGGAGTCAGTTCACAAGCGGTGAAGCAGGTCTGCAGGTGTCTCTCTTTCTCTCCCCCTCTCTGTCTTCCCCTCCTCTCTCCATTTCTCTCTGTCCTATCCTACAACGAAGACATCAATAACAACAACAATAATAACCACAACAATAAAACAACAAGGGCAAAAACAAAGGGAAAATGAATAAATAAATATTTTTAAAAAAAACTAGAATTCATGGAGTGCAGGGGTAGTGCCCTCAGTAGAGTACATGTGTTGCCATGCTCAGTGACCTGGGCTCAAGTTCCTGCTCCCCACCTGCAGGGAGAAGCTTCATGAGTGGTGAAGCAGTAGTGCAGGTGTCTCTCTTTTTCCCTCTCTATCTCCCCTTTTCATCTCAGTTTCTATCTATCCAATAAATATTTTAATGAATTATTTTAATTAAATAGAATATACAATTATATACAAGGCCATTGTGATAACTCAGTTTTTTAGAGCACCAACTTTCATGCTTAAAGTCTCAGAGATTTCAGTCAGTCCCAGACACTACTCAATATCAGAGATGAGCCATGCTCTAGTTCATTCTCTCTCTCTCTCTCTCTCTCTCTCTCTCTTCTCTCTCTCCTCTTTCAATTTCTGATTAATAATAAGTAAATAATTGTTAAAAGTATTTATTCATATATATTTTTTACTTTTCTCCTTGAAAGAATTTGTAAGGTGGCCCTTATAAAAGATAGAATAAAAAAAGAAAATATAAATAAAGAACCAAGCTTTATTAACTTTGTGTAAAATTCTCTCATGGGGAACAAATATGTAACATACAGTATACTCTTAATAACTACCCAACAGACACAAGCAGATTTTCTTTTTCATTTTTTTTGTAGTGATCAGCTACATTTCCCAACACTTTGACCTGACATAGAGAATAGCTCACCTCTGAATACTGAATCAATGGGGAGACTTTTGTGTGTGGACTGTCCTGCCTTTCTTGCTCCATTTTCTAACTTTTTTACTGATCCTAGATTCCCATCCCTGAAAATGTTAGCAATGAACATTGCTTTATACCTACCTTTCATTATGCTGCCTCCAGAAAACTAGACTGTTTTCAAATGCTGGCACTCATAGCTAAGACGGTTGAGGTGCAGGAGATGTGTTTTATCAGGTAGAAAAAAAACAGAGAAAAAAAATAAATGTTTGGTGCCATATCCTTAAAAGTCTTGTTCTGAAGCCAATGTTGGCTGTCCCATTTAGCTGCTTAGTTCCATGGAAACCATTTGTATGAGTCTGCAGGTAAAAGGCCATAGGCCTCTGGAATACATACAAGTAGCACCTCATTATACAAACAGAAGCAAATCAACTATGCCTGCCCTCAAACTGAGTTCGGTGTTCCGCTACATTTCAAAAATATCCATCTGTTCCAAGAGAAGAAACAGGAAGTTTTGTTAATTATCTCTCACAGCCCACTAGTTTCCAGAAAAATCACTAAAGCCATCTTTCCTGAATAAATTTAACAAGTAAGTTACAAGATGTAGCACAGTAGATAAACCTTTCATTACTCCTTTTAAATGAACCAAATCTATCTGTTGGTCAATTGCATTTTCAATGCCTCTAGGCTCTTTCCAATGTCCACAGATCTCAACAGACAAAATAATTTTCTGTACACAACTTTTTAATATAATAATAATGATTAATAAAGCAATGCACAATCTATACAAAATTCTGTCAATAAATATCACACAAGCACACAGAGGCGTTTTCTGATTGAATGCAACTTTGCTACAGGAGTCTATTAAGATATCTCACAAATATTTATTTACACTTTTAAGATTAACTCAGGAGGGATATTTTGTTGCAGTTATTAGCTAACTTAAATAGATACCTCTAAAACTTCTTCCCTGGGCCAATTATGTCATCTTAGCTAAGATTTCATGCCAGAGAGCTATAATGGTATTAAGGATACACATGCCCAGTTGGAGTCCTGCCATCATTCTATAAATCAATGCCAATTATGCCAATAACCAGCCTGGGGAATGATTGATTTCTTAGTTACCCAGTCAGCTGTTCTTTGACACTTTGTTTCCCTTAAAATGTTTCAACCACAACATAGTATTCTGAAACCATGATAATCTACTTTTCCCCCCAGAAGAGACATTTGTACACATCTGTTGGTGAAAAGAAGGAGTTGAAATTAACTGGAAACCTCATTAATTCCACTTAACTGTTGGAAGGAAAACCTAAATTTGTGAGGACTTTGGCTTGTAAACATTTTTCTAACTGAAAGTAGACTATTCTCTTCTTTGAAATGTATATAACCACTCAAGTTAATACAATAACCCTGCCTGTAAAATGTATGATAATTTTATTAAAAATGTAGCAAATATTTAGCATCATTACAACAACTGACTATTAGCTAGGGTCACTCCTTCATAGTATTACGGCAATAACATTATTTTTGAAATAATATTTCAAAATGTTAGAGATATAAAAGCACAATGTTATGGAGACTTTGAAGCAACTAGCTCTTTTAGTTTTAACAGTTTGTTGGGGTTTTTTTTGCTGAGACTTACATGTCTTTTAGATCAAATATCATGGGCCAGCTTTTTGGTAGTAGCTATTCATTTAGATATGAACCACTAGTCGTGGCTGGAAAGCAAACAGATCTGAGCTCAAGTCCCCGCTCTCTTCATTATCTCTACAGGACTCATCTACTACTTTGACCAACAGTAAACAATGTGCAAGGAATCTGGGTTGCAGATTAGGTGGTGGTGATAAGACTCAGAGAAGGTGACATATTCTAGGTGGAAACAAGACAAGAAACAAATAAAGGAACAAGATGATTCCAGATAATCTTTGAGTCTACAAAGAGTGAGTGATGTGAAAGCTAGAGGGGGACAAGAAATTTCAGTGACTTTTGTATTTAACCTTCTTGTCCTTATTTATTGTCACCTTGACAGCTTATCTAGTATTTCCCCTCTCTTTTTCTGTTTGTTTATAATTTATTTTTATTATTGGATAGAGACAAAAAAATTGAGAGGAGAAGGGGGATAGATAGAGGGAAAGAGACAGAGAGACACCTGGGAGGTGGTGTAGTGGCTAGAGCTTTGGACTTAAAGATTTGAAGTTCAGAGTTCAATCTCTGGCATTGCATGTGCCAGAGTGAACCTCTGGTGTTTTCTCTCTTCACTTCTCCTTCATACTATTTCTTTCAATATTTATTTATTTATTCCCTTTTGTTGCCCTTGTTGTTTTATTGTTGTAGTTATTATTGTTGCTGTTATTGATGTTGTCATTGTTAGATAGGACAGAGAGAAATGGAGAGGGGAGGGGAAGACAGAGAGGGGGAGAGAAAGATAGACACCTGCAGACCTGCTTCACTGCCTGTGAAGCAACTCTCCCTCTCTTTTTTAACATGATTCTTTCAAGTTCTGTCCAAGAAGAAGCAAGGGAGAAGACATTATCACTTTTTTATTTTATTAGTGATTTTCAAAATTATGAATAAAAGAAGCATAATTCGGCATTATCCCCACCACCAGAGTTCTGTGTCCCCATGCCCTCCATTGGAAACTGCAGTGGTTCTCCCAAGGTCACAGATATGGGCTGACTATCATTTCTTTAACTATAACAATATAAATATACATATACATACACATATACATATATATGTGTGTCCATTTTTCCTATGATCCTGCCTTCTCTTTCTTTCTAAGTCACACTACACCTATAACTACTTCCTAGTGTCCTTCCTTTTTTTCATTTATTCTCTCCAAGCCCTGATGGAGTTGACAGAGCCCTCTGGTCATCTTCCCCTAAGATTTCCCCCCTCTGGAATTACAGAATGAAATTCTTTATGGGATGCAGAAGGTGGGAGTTCTGGCTTCTATAATTGCTTCTCTACTGGACATGGACATTGTCAGGTCAATTCATATACCCTCCCTCAGCCTGTTTTCATATTTCTCTAATAAGGTAGGGCTCTGGAGAGGTGAAGTTCTTGGGCACACTAGTGAAGTCATTTGCCCAGGGAAGTCAGGATGGAATCCTAGTAGCATCTACAACTTGGTGGCTGAAATGCAGTAAGATGGAAAGGAAGACAAAATGTTTAATACATAGGAACCATAAAGTAGGACTAGAGCAGATCAAAGTAGTGATCTTAGGGTTGAAAGAAGCTAGGGAGTTTATTTTAGGTTTTTTTTTCCCTTTTATTGTCCTTGTTGTTTTTTATTGTTGTTGTAGTTATTGTTGTCATTATTGTTGTCATTGTTGTTAGGACAGAGAGAAATGGAGAAGGGGAAGACAGAGAGGGGGAGAGAAAGCTAGATACCTGCAGACCTGCTTCACCACTTGTGAAGCGACTCCCCTACAGGTGGGGAGCAGGGGGCTTGAACCAGGATCCTTACATTGGTCCTTGTGCTTCGCACCACATCCACTTAACCTGCTGTGCTACTGCCCAACTCCCAATTTTAGGTATATTTTAAGGGACCCATAAGTTTAATGATTTTTGCCTGAGCTTGATGGTTACTATGCAGGTGACCTAAAAATATTGTCTGGGAAGGTATAGTCAAAGTTGAGAATAGAAATAGAAAGCTAGATTAGGGCAGACAGTATCTCCCAAACTTGAATAAAATATATATGCTAACTATACCCCCATCTGACCTACTGTATATGTGTGTGTGTATGTGTACTATATATGTGTGTGTATGTGTGTATATATGTGTGTGTGTACTGTATATGTGTGTGCGTGCGTGTGTGTGTGTGTGTGTGTGTGTGTGTGTGTGTGTGTGTGTGTATTTTCATATTTAGCACAGAAGCCTGTGTAACTGCTGAGTCTCTGTCAGTCTGAGCTCGCAGTCCATGGTCACATCTAGGTATATTCTAAACTGCATTAATTACAGAACCAGTCTTCCTGGAGTGGCAGGGTAGGCTGACCCAGCCTCCCTTTGCAGAGTGGGGCAGACCCTACCATTTCTGCTTTATAGTGAGAGCAAGATCCTGAAGAAGTCCACAAGAGGGTGATGCTGGGATTGAACCTGGGACCTCAGAGACTCCGGCATGAAGGTCTTTTGTAGAACCATCATGCCATCTCCTGAGTCCCAATGATGTTTTATCTTCTGCTTAAAGACAGAGACATGGAAGTGAGTTGATTCATTTTCTCTGTGTCTTATGAATATCCAAGAAGACACAGAGAGCAGATAATTTATGTTGGTAAATATAAATTTGATCGCTTGAAAAATAGCATTTTTGAATAATAAGGAAGATGGCTTCTTTTAATTAGTAATATTGCTTACTGAATTAGAAAATATTTGTTTTTTTCTTCTTCTTCTTCTATAGCTCCAAGGTCTTTGTGATTTGAATTGTAATTGAAAGTAGCTTTCCTGGTGTGTGCACATTTTTATTGTTTGGAAGAATTAAGCAGCTTAGGCCTTAGTAAATATTAAAGCAATGATTATGAAGTAGTATGATTGAGTTGGTTATCACCCAGGGGTGATTTAAAGTTAAATATTAAGAGAGCTGCCTATGAATTTGATTATGCTTAAAACAATTAACAGGTTTAGGTTGTTACTTTAGAAAATGTACTATGAACACGTAATTCATGTTGCAGTGGTACAACAGTTCTGACACAGTCTTAAATGGTTGAACATCTTTGTACCAATATTGCAGAGAACATACATGTGTATAACTGATGCAAGTAGACACATTGTCATTTTGTGGACATGATATATATATATATATATATATATATATATATATATATATATATATATTTTATTCATATTCAACTCCTTTCAGTGATGGTTTTTATGAAAATGTTTTGAAAGAGGTTCATGAATATCTAAAATTTAATATGAGTTGCTTTGCAAATAGCTTAGTTGGTAGTGTGCAAGACTTGTTGCCTGTTGTTTTCACCTGGATGCCAGCTGTCCTATGTACTATAGTGCTGCTCTGATGTATCTTTGTCTTCCTTTGTCATAAGAATTATTCTCTCTAATTCATATGAAATATCTACAGTAAGACTTTTTTCTCTACTTCTGTCTCTCTCTCCTCTCATTTACTTATTTATGCATTTATTTTGGATAGAGACAGAGAGAATCCTTTTGAAGAGAGAGTGATAGAGAAGGCGGAAGAGACGGAAAAACACTTGTAGCACTGTTTTTCTGCTTGTGAAACTTTCCCCATGCAGGTGGGGACCAGGGTCTTGAACTTGGGTCCTTGTACACTGTAATGTGTGTACTAAACCAGGTGCACCACCACCAGGCCCCTACAGTAAGCCTTTTAAAAATTAAATTACATGTATGGCTCAGGAGGTGGTGGAGTGAATTGAAGCTCTAGACTCTCATTCATGAGGTCCTGAGTTCAATTTCCAGCATCACATGTACCAAGATGGTGCCCTGGCTTTCTCTTTCTCTCCTCCCTTCTTTCATTAATAAATAAAAGAAACCTCTAAAAATTAAATTGAGTATAACTGTCTATATTTATGAGAAAATGAAACAAAACTCAGTTTTGATACTCTTAATAGCCTAGCTTGCTGGTCTAATTTAGAAATTATCCACAATTCTGACCAATTAAATTTTGGCTTGTTAGATAATGAACTAGTAACAGGATTCATCTCTAATGATAACCCTTCAAAGTTGTCATTCTTGTTACCTTCATTTTACATATGAAGATGTTTGTCATTCAGAGAGAGCAAGGACTGTGGCAGCATTTCTTGTCTTGAATCTATCAAGCTTTTTATTTTCCACCTTTCAGACACTGTGCTGAAAACTCCGCCCCATCTAGTCTTTGCATGACTAGCTCTCAGAATCATTCAGATCTTAATGGGGACATCACCTCTTCACTGAGGTCTTCTTTTTTTTTTTTTTAATTTTTTATTTAAGAAAGGATTAGTGAACAAAAGCATAAGGTAGGAGGGGTACAACTCCACACAATTCCCAACACCCAATCCCCATAACCCACCCCCTCCCATGGTAGCTTTCCCATTCTCTATCCCTCTGGGAGCATGGACCCAGGGTCGTTGAGGGTTGCAGAAGGTAGAAGGTCTGGCTTCTGTAATTGCTTCCCCGCTGAACATGGGCGTTGACTGGTCGGTCCATACCCCCAGTCTGCCTCTCTCTTTCCCTAGTAGGGTGTGACTCTGGGGAAGCTGAGCTCCAGGACACATTGGTGGGGTCTTCAATCCAGGGAAGCCTAGCCAGCATCCTGGTGGCATCTGGAACCTGGTGATTGAAAAGAGAGTTAACATATGAAGCCAAACAATTTGTTGAGCAATCATGGATCCCAAGCTTGGAATAGTGGAGAGGAAGTGTTAGGGAGGTACTCACTGCAAACTCTAGTGTAGTCCTGCTTTCAGGTATATATTTTGCAGTAGTTTATGGATACGTGTGCACATAAGCTCTCTCTCACAGAAACTGGTGTATATCTAGGTTATGGGACTTTGTTAGAAAGTGAACTACCTGAGATGAAATTAGAGTGTACTATTAAAGGAAAGGTCTCACCCAAGTAATGAAGCTGAAGAGTTGTCATTCCACACGTGAAGTCTCTGGATACATTCTGAGGTGAAGCATGTTGAGGTAGCAATCGTTGCTTTGGTTAGGTTGTGATCGGCAGATGCAATGTTATTTGGTTTGGATTGGGAGATGCATACGGGAAAGTGGGCCCTATCCAAGGGAAGTAGGGGCTCTATAGTGAAGATGTGAGGTTCCTGCTGTCTTAGGGTTCAAAAAGACAATCAATAGTTAATATTATCATCACATTATTTGTTAATTGGGTTAACTTTGAAAAGTCCCTTTGTTATGGTTTGCTGGACAGTACCCAGTATCTTGTATATAGCTGTGCTATTGGAAGCTTCTAATCTACTTGGTCTAGGCTTTTGAGAGAGTCCGCATATCAAATACATAGCCTATATATTAAAAAGATTCAGTTTGTCTTTTGAGAAACTTTGAGACATACAATTGATTTCCCCCTCTCATATTAATTAGCTACTGATTTATATGTCTACATTTTGCTAGGAGTGTACATAAACACCATTCCCACCACCAAAGGACTGTGACCCATCCCTCCCGCCCACTCCCACCCCCCACTGGCCCAGGAAGCTACATGCCTACCCCTCACCACTGGGTTTTTACTTTGGTGCCCTACTTACAATTTGATCAGGTCCTGCTTTTAGTTTCCCTTTCAGATCTTCTTAGTCAGCTTCTGTTGATGAGTGGGATCATCCCATACTCATCTTTATCTTTCTGACTTAGTTCACTTAACATAATTCCTTCTAGCTCTGTCCAAGATGGGTCAGAGAAGGTGGGTTCATTGCTCTTGATAGCTGCATAGTATTCCATTGTGTATATATACCACAGCTTTCTCAGCCACTCATCTGTTGTTGGGCACCTGGGTTGCTTCCAGGTTTTAGCTATTATGAATTGTGCTGCTATGAACATAGGAGTACACACCTCTTTTTAGTTGGGTGTTATGGAGTCCTTGGGGTATAACCCCAGGAGAGGAATTATTGGGTCATATGGAAGGTCCATGTCTAGCCTTCTGAGAGTTTTCCAGACTGCTCTCCACAGAGGCTGTACCAATTTACATTCCCACCAGCAATGTAAAAGGGTTCCTCTGTCCCCACATCCTCTCCAGCATTTGTTGCTGCTGTCCTTTTTGATGTATGCCATTCTTACAGGAGTGAGGTGGTATCTTAGTGTTGTCTTGATTTGCATTTCTCTGATAATCAGTGACCTAGAGCAGTTTTTCATATGTTTGTTAGCCTTTTGGATCTCCTCTGTGGTGAATGTTTTGTTCATTTCCTCTGCCCATTTTTGGATGGGGTCATTTGCTTTTTTGCGGCTAAGTTTGCTGAGCTCTTTATATATTTTGGTGATTAGTTTCTTGTCTGATGTCTGACATGTGAAGATCTTCTCCCATTCTGTGAGGGGTCTCTCTGTTTGTTTAATAGTTTCTTTGGATGTGCAGAAGCTTTTCAATTTGATGTAGTCCCATTGGTTTGTTTCTGCTTTGGTCTTCCTTGCAATTGGGTTTGATTCATCAAAGATGTCCTTGAGGTGTAGGTGGGAAAGTGTTTTACCAATGTTTTCCTCTAAGTATTTGATTGTTTCTGGTCTGACATCTAGGTCTTTGATCCATTTGGAGTTGATTTTTGTTTCTGGTGAGATAAAGTGGTTCAATTTCATTCTTCTGCATGTTTCAACCCAGTTTTCCCAGCACCATTTATTAAAGAGAGCCTCCTTTTTCCATTTAATCCTTTGGGCCCCCTTATCAAAGATTAGATGCCCATAGGTGTTGGGATTTACTACTGGGCTTTCAATTCTGTTCCACTGGTCTGTATGCCTATTTTTGTTCCAGTACCATGCTGTTTTGATGATGATGGCTTTATAATATAGTTTAAGGTCTGGGAGTGTGATGCCTCCATTTCTGTTTCTTTTCCTTAAGATGGTTTTGGCAATTCTAGGTGTTTTCAGGTTCCAGATAAATGATTGTAGTGTTTGTTCTATTCTCTTAAAGAAGCCTGGTGGAACTTTGATGGGTATTGCATTAAATTTGTATATGGCTCTGGGGAGAATATTCATTTTGATGATATTTATTCTTCCAATCCATGAGCATGGGATATCTTTCCATTTCTTGGTATCAGTTTCTATCTCCTTGAGTAGCGACTCATAGTTTTCAGTATACAAGTCTTTCACTTCTTTGGTCAACTTTATTCCTAGGTATTTGATTGATTTTGCTGAAACAGTAAATGGGAGTGATTTCTGGATGTCTTCTTCTTCAGATTTAGTGTTTGCATAAAGAAATGCCACTGATTTTTGTACATTGATTTTGTAGCCTGATACCTTGCTATATTGCCTAATAACTTCCAGTAATTTTCTACTGGATTCTTTAGGTCTTTCTATGTATACTATCATATCATCTGCAAATAGTGAGAGCTTGACTTCTTTCCTTCCAATCTGTATCCCTTTGATTTCTTTCTCTTGCCTGATTGCTATGGCAAGAACTTCCAATACTATGTTGAAGAGTAACGGTGACAGTGGACAGCCCTGTCTAGTCCCCAATCTGAGGGGGAATGCTTTCAGCTTCTCTCCATTGAGTATGATGTTGGCTGTAGGTTTGCTATATATAGACTCCACTATCTTGAGGAATTTCCCATCTATTCCCATTTTCTGTAGAGTTTTGAGCATGAATGGGTGTTGGATTTTGTCAAAGGCTTTCTCTGCATCTATTGAGATAATCATGTGGTTTTTGGCTTTGCTTTTATTGATGTGATGAATGACGTTGATTGATTTACGGATGTTGAACCAGCCTTGCATTCCTGGGATGAATCCCACTTGGTCATGATGAACAATCTTTTTGATGTGTTGCTGTATCCGGTTGGCCAAGATCTTGTTTAATATTTTGGCATCTATGTTCATCAGAGATATTGGTCTGTAGTTTTCCTTTTTTGTTGTGTCCCTATCAGCTTTTGGTATCAGGGTGATGTTGGCTTCATAAAAGGTGGAAGGGAGTATTCCTGTTTCTTCAATCTTATGGAATAGCTTAAGAAGTATGGGTATTAACTGTTTCCTGAAAGTTTTGTAGAATTCATTTGTGAAGCCATCTGGTCCAGGACTTTTGTTGTTGGGGAGATTCTTAATAACGGTTTCAATTTCTTTGTCTGTGATTGATGCATTTAGATTTTGTAGTTCTTCTTGGTTCAGTTTTGGAAGTGCATAGCTTTCTAGGAATTGTTCCATTTCTTCCAGATTCTCTAGCTTGGTGGCATATAGTTCTTTATAGAAGTTTCGCAGAATTCTCTGGATTTCTGTGGTGTCAGTTGTGATATCTCCTGCATCGTTTACAATTCTATTAATTTGAGTCTTCTCTCTTTTTTGTTTGGTGAGTCTGGTTAGGGGTTTGTCAATTTTGTTTAATCTTTCAAAGAACCAACATTTGGCTTCATTGATCTTTTGTATGGTTCTTTTATTTTCGATGTTGTTTATTTCTGCTCTAACTTTAGTGATTTCTGTCCTTCTGGTTGCTTTAGGGTTCCTTTGTTCCTCTTCCTCTAAGTCCTTGATGTGTGTAGTAAGGTCGTTCATTTGGGCTTCTTCTTGGTGTTTAATATGTGATTGTATAGCTATAAGTTTCCCTCTCAGTACTGCTTTCGCTGTGTCCCAAATATTTTGATAGGTTGTGTCTTCATTTTCATTAGTTTCCAGGAACATTTGAATTTCCTGTTTGAGTGAGTCTCTGACCCAGTGGTTCTTAAGGAGCATGTTGTTTAGTTTCCAAATTCTATGTCTTTTAATAATTTTCCGTTTGTTGTTAAAAGTTAGTTTTACTCCACTGTGGTCTGAGAAGATACTTGGTATGATTTCAATGCTCTTGAATTTATTGATGCTGTCTTTGTGGCCTAACATGTGGTCTATCCTTGAGTATGTGTTGTGTGGATTTGAAAAGAAGGTGTATTCCAGTTTTTTGGGGTGGAGGAGTCTGAAAATGTCCAAGAGGTCTAGTCTGTCAATCTCTTCATTCAATTCTCTTGTATCTTTATTGGTTCTCTGCTTTGTTGATCTGTCTAAGTGTGAGAGTGGGGTATTGAAGTCTCCCACTATTATTGTATTACTATTGATGTATTTTTGAAATTCTTTCAATAGGTGTTTAATGTATTTAGATGGTCCCTCGTTGGGTGCATAGATGTTAATAATTGTTAAGTCTTCTTGGCTGATTGATCCTCTAATCATTATGTAATGTCCTTGCCTATCTTTTATTACTTTATTTAACTTAAAATCTATCGTGTCTGAGATGAGAATGGCTGTTCCTGCCCTTTTTTGTGGACCGTTAGCCTGTATGATAGTTTTCCATCCTTTCACTTTAAGTCTGTGTTTCTCTCGTACTGAGGTCTTCTTTCATAACCAAGACCTCTTTAGTTTTTCCCAAATCACTTTTTTGGGGTGTTACTAGTTTCCTATCTTCCCATGATAAGTGTCTGAAAAACACTTTTACCTCCAATTTAGGTACAGTTCCACCATCATACAACTGGAACCCAGAACATCCTTTATCCTCTCCCTTTCCTTCCTTCCCCAGAGTTCTTTGCTTTGGTATCATGCACTACACTCAGTCTAAGTTTTACCTTGCTCATAGCAGCATGTTTCACAGTAACCCAATGCCAGGCCAGTGATGTGAGAGAGATGACCCAGGAACCGAGCTGGTTGTGGCAAGGTGGTTCAAAATCTTTATTCATCTCCCTGTCTAAGCTCTTAAAGGCCGGGAAACAGAAGTGGCAAGTCAGAAACGGAAGTGGCCTTCAGGCCCACTGCTAGGCCACCGAGGTGTAGCGCTTCTCCTAAATTTCCTGGTCAGTTCTCTGTTTCCAGATGTCAGCTCTAGATTCTGATGGCAGCAGCAGTGGAGACTCACAGTTGCATTTGGTGAGTCTTAACGGAGTCATCTCCTCCCTTCAACAGTTTTTTTGCTGGTAAAACAAACTAGAGGTGGTACCTCAACTGATAAACAGCAGGACAGGACCTGCAGCTCAATCTCCCCTTAGGCTCCTCTCTATCCATGAGCCACACGTGTTTGCACTTACTGGCAATTCAATGAGTTCCTGAAGTCATTCTAGTCCTGCTTTGTTTCTGTCTCAAGTGATCTCCTTTGGTATTCCTAGTTGACCTGGGAGAAGAGGGGAGAGAAACACAGCTGCTGCTGCTCTGTAGCCCTGCCTCAATGTAAAATGGAGATTAAAAAGTATAGATTTTTATAAAATATATACACTTGAATATATATATATATGTATATATATATACATTTGCAAGTCGCCCAAATGCTTTGAAATAAGCCTACACCAAATAGAAGGAAGATGTATTCTTTTTACATACTTAATATTCTTTTATTATCAGTCATGGGTTAGTTCAACATAGAAACAATATTAATAAATGAGAGTTAGCATTTAAGAAAATTATCAAAGCTATCAACTCTGTAATCTCAAAAGGTATTTAAACATTTACAAATTATACAGAGAACACTGATAACATCTATAAGCTATGAAATTGGGGAAACAAACAAACAAAAAGTTTGGGTTTCCCAATTATCCCCTTGAAATTGCTCCTCCCCTGCAGAATAGTTCCTAATGTGAACTCCTAGAGAGAAACAGTAATGTTAAATATTGGCATATTTGTATTTAGCGCAGAACCCATTTGTAGTAGGTAGTAATCAGAGTGATTTCATTTGACAAGTATCTTCCATTCTGCCTAAAAGTCAAGCATAAAGTGTGAAATCCCACCATTAGTAGTTCATTCATTTTCCTAGTAGTAGTTTTTTGGTCATCAAAACATGTACTAAATTGTAAATTATCCTCCAAAAAGTCAGTACAGATCATTCTCAGCAAATCTTAGAGGACCTTAAAAAGACTGTAACTGAAAGCAAAACACAAACACACTGTATACTTCCAGGAGGCATGGCCATGAAATAACTAGGAACAAATCATCTCTCCTCCCAAAACAACAAATAACTAAAACAAGAGACCCACCTGAAGTCATAATCTACAGCTGAATGATCTGCAGCCTCAGGTCGTTCCTCGCTTGCACACAGTTGAGTATAAATGGGGCATGCAGGTTGAAGAACAGCAGTCAAATGGGAGCTCTGGGTGGCATGGAGCTGAGCTGCGCCATTTTGTCAATTTCACTTTAAGTGCAGCAAGCAGTGAAGGTTGTTCCTAGTGCTGGAAGAAAAAAGAAAAGGGCTTAAAAACCTCTCAATCTGGATGTGACGGCGATCTGGCTGGAAAATCTGTCACCCCATTGATCGCCAGGGTTTATTTGGCTGATCTGGCTGGCTAAGCGGGTGTCCCCTTCATCCCTCATGGCTCCATGTGTGTCCCTCCCAAAGTTGCATGCTCGGTCAAAGAGGACAGCCTTCCCTGAATAGAGAAAGACCAGTCTTCAGTCAAGGGTATATGAGTAGCTGTGCTCCCCTGCTAGAACCTCCAAAACCTCTCAATCTGAGACAGGCTGGGAGTATAGCTCAACCTGTCAATGCCCATATTCAGCAAAGAAGCAATTACAGAAGTCAGACCTTCAACCTTCTGCATCCCACAATGACCTTGAGTCCACACTGCCAGAGGGTTAAGGAATAAGAAAGCTATCAGGGGTGGGGATGGGATACAGGGTTCTGGTGGTGAGAACTGTGTGGAGTTGTACCCCTCTTATCTGATGGTTTAGTCAATGTTTTGTTTTTATAAATAAAAAATTAAAAAAAAACTCTCAGTCTTTGACTCAGGAAGTATTTAGCCTTCTGAATTTAAAGCAAGGGCACAACATAAAACTGAGCATTCATGACCATATAACAGCTCAAAGCAATAATCCCCTACATACACACACACACACACACACACACACACACACACACACACACACACACACACACACACACACACACTATACCACCCACCATGGAGCATACAAACGAGAAAAGCCTAGAGATCACAGTAGCACCACCTGCTGGCCATCATTAGCCAGCATAGATTAGCAGAAGTTACATCTCTCTCCACTCTCTGATCAGTAACAAGTCAATCTAGGCAAGTGTGATTAGTGGATTGAATGGTACTGAGAGAGGGACCTCATAACACACCATATACCATGGTTAAGCCAAGAAGAAACATTGGAGAAATGAAGCAGAACAAAATCCCAGATAAGCCCCCCAAAGGGTTTTGAGGAAACTATCCAAACACTAATTGAGTTATTTGTCACAGGATTGAGGTAAGAGTTTGAAAGTAAGATCACCAGAAATGGGAAAACAGCAAATGAGTCCCCAAAAGAAAGCACTAATTATCAAGGTAATTAAAGATCTGAAAGCTGAAATAGCTGAGCTAAGAGCACAACTAACTGAACAAGCTAATGTAGTGTCAGAACAGGGTAACAAAATAGCTGAGCTACAGAAAACAACAGAGCATAGAGAGAATAGAATGAATGAGGCAGAAAACAGAATTAGCAAGATTGAAGATTAATTAGAGAAAACTAAGAAGAGATCTCAAAAAGAGATTAAGAGATACTGAAAACAACAACAGAGATATGTGGGATGACTTCAAAAGAAGTAATATAAGCATTGTTAGCTTGCCAGAGGAAGAAAGAGAGGGAGAGAAAGAAAACATTCTACACGACATAATAGTTGAGAACTTCTCTATATAAAAAACATAAAGGTTCAAGAAGCTTGGAAGGCCCAAAACAGAATTAACCCAGACTTAAAGACACCAAGATAAATCATATCTCGAATTAAAAGGAATAATTATAGGGTAAGTATCTTGAATGCTGCAAAATAAAAACAAGGAGTCCCCTACAAAAGAAAACTCATAAGATTTGCAGCAGATTTATCCACACCAACACTACAGGTCAGAAAGAATGGCAAGATACCTATCGAGCACTCAGTGAGAAAGGCTCTCAACCAAGACTACTGTATCCTGCTAGACTATCATTCAGACTAGATGGAGGCATCAAAACCTTCTCAGATAAGCAACAGTTGAAGGAATCAACTATCACCAAGCCTGGCCTCTAAGAAGTTCTGAAAGGTTTAATAAACAATCAAATCATAAGCATGCCATATATCAGAACACTATAAAATTTTAGAACAATGGCATCAAGATATCTTCATTCTATAATATACATAAATGTCAATTGCCTGAATTAACCTATTAAAAAGCACAGAGTAGGAAGATGGATCAGAAAACACAACCCAACCATATGTTGTCTGCAGGAATCCCACCTAACTCAACAAGTCAAACACAGATTCAAAGTGAAAGGATGGAAAACTACCATAGAAGCCAATGGACCACAAAAAAAAAAAAAGGACAAGAATGGCTATTCTTATATCTGACACAATAAAACTTAAAACAAATAAAATTTAAATAGATAGGGATGAACACTACTTAATGATCAGAGGAACAGTCAAGCAAGAGGTCTCAATGACTATTACATCCTATGCACCCAGTGAGAGGCAATATAAATACATCAAATATCTACCAAGAGGACTATAGCAACACAGTAACAGTAGGGGATCTCAACACCCACTGAATGTTAAACCAGAGACTATCAAATACTTAGAGGGAAATATTGGCAGAATTCTTTTCCATCTAAATTTTAAAGGCACCTGCAATGAAACAAATCCAATTGTTAAAAAAAATAACTTGAACAATAAACATAAAACAGAACTTATACTGGGTCTAGTGTATTACACCAAAGTAAAGGACTCTGGAGTAGAGGGGGAGGGTTCAAGTCCTGGAACTTGATGGCAGAGGAGGACCCAGAGGGGCACTGAATTTTTATATAGAAAACTGAAAAATGTGAACAGGGGTAGATGGCATAATGTTTATGCAAAGAGACTCTTATGCCTGAGGCTCCAAAGTCTCAGGTTCATAGTGAATTCACTTTCTTTACCCCATCTTGGATGGAGCTAAAAGACATCATGGTGAGAAGATAAATTAGATAGAAAGCAGAGCAAATTGTTGACTAATCATGAACCTAAAGGCTGGAATATTGCAGATTTTATTGAAGATTTGGGGTCTCTGTTTTGGAAAAAGCTAGTAGGTCTATTCCAAGGGGTCTACAACCCAACTAGTTTTTGCCTGCGCCTGACATATAATATGCAGATTACCTAATCTATTTTCAGGGAGATGATGTCATAGTTGGAAAAAGAACAAGAAAGCTGGATCAGGGAAGAGAGTAGCTCTCAAATATGGGAAAAGTATGTAATTATTTTTCAGGTTTACTCAAATCAAATCTGCCCCTAAATTCTCCCAAAGAAGTCACTCCTTCCCTTTCCTGCATGTCATTATAGTACCCTCTGGCCTCCAGAAAAATAACTGACAGACATTTCATAGAGCATCATATGTTGTAGAACTGCATTATGGTGCATAAAATAAATACTTCTCTGAATCTGATCTCGTCTCCATTGGATAGTGTTTATTCCTGGAGTTCTGTGGTTTCTGCTCTATAATTCCAGGAGAAATATGCCTAGAGATATCTTTAACTCAGACTTTAGTCCTTGAAGATTGTGGGTTACCACAAATATAGCTGAAGATTCAATATCTGCTCTTATATTTTCAGATGTCAATGCAACTTGAAGATGATATGAAAATTACTGGAAGCCAATTTACAGCAGCTGATGCAAATTAAGGCTTAAGGGCTCATTGCAAATGAGAGGGGAGAGAGAGGTGGCAGTAATGAAACAACCAGCTTCAAGCAAACCATATGTGCCACAAATCTTTATTAATGGAAGTATAGCTACATGTTAGGGAATTTAGTTTATATGGCAGAGATCCCACTAGTAAAATGCATGTATTGTAACCCTTTATCCTCGAGTTAACAAAAAATGATACGGTGATTTTGTTTCTAAATGACGTATATACATATGTTTGAAAGAGATATACATTAGTTACTACACTGCTGCCCCCCCAAAAGAAAATATTATACCTTTTAGAGAAAGGATGCATTTCATTGGCCAGCATTAGAAATTTTAATTGCTAGTGTTTGGTTATGGTGAAGCTCATTAAGAGTATACACTTTTGGGGGTCGGGCGGTGGCGCAGTGGGTTAAGCGCATGTGGTGCAAAGCACAGGGACCGGCGTAAGGATCCCGGTTCGAGCCCCGGCTCCCCACCTGCAGGGGAGTCGCTTCACAGGCGGTGAAGCAGGTCTGCAGGTGTCTATCTTTCTCTCCCCTTCTCTGTCTTCCCCTCCTCTCTCCATTTCTCTCTGTCCTATCCAACAATGAATTGCGTCAACAAGGGCAATAATAATAACCACAACGAAGCTACAACAAGGGCAACAAAAGGGGGGGGGGGGGAATGGCCTCCAGAAGCGGTGAATTCATGGTGCAGGCACCGAGCCCAGCAATAACCCTGGAGGAGGAAAAAAAAAAAAAAAAAAGAGTATACACTTTTTCCAGTACAGGCCCTGGAAAAGGATGACAGAGAACCTAGTGGCAATTGTATTGTTATGTGGAAAACTGAGAAATGTTATACATGTACAAACTATTGTATTTACTGTCGACTGTAAAACATTAATCACCCAATAAAGAAATAAAAAAAGAAAAAAACGAAAAAAGAACTAGGCAGTGCACTAGAGTTGGTCTACAAGCACAGTGACCAGGGGCATGAAAAAAAAAAAAGAGTATCACTACCATGTTCAAGGACCTGGGTTCAAGCCCCCCAACCTCCACCTGCAGAACTAGAATAATGTTCCAAGTGTCTCTTTTTCTCTCTCCCTCTCTTTCCCAATTGTTCTCTATCTCTATAAGAAAGAGAAAAACAATTGCCATGTGAAGAGTAGATTCATCATGCAGTCATTTGAACAAGTCCCAGAAACTACAGTGGCAAAAAGCATATAAATACACATTTAACTGCTTACAAAAAAAGCATTCAAAGCAGTTAGAATTAAATTACATCTTGACTACAATTGAGTTTTGGATTTGTTTTGTTTTGTTTTGTTTTTGCCTGCTAGTGCCTCATATATTTATGATCCCAATGCTCCCAGAAGACCTTCTGCTTCTATTAATCTCATATTTAGAAAGACAGAAAGGAAGAAAGAAAGAAAGAAAGAAAGAGGAAGAGAGAGATGCATTACAGCATTGTTCTATCATATATCTTCCCCCAGTACTGTAAATGTTGCTTCCAGGTGGTTCTGGGGGCTTGAACTTTCTGTACTCTACTGGATGTGCTATTGTCTGAGCACAACTGAGTTGTTGAATTTTTTTCAAAAAGTTACTAAAACTTAAAACAGTGGTTAGTAGGTCAAAAGATATATCTTCCCAAATTAGTTGTTACCCAAAGTGAAGGTTAAAGGAATATTAGGTAAGTCAGGTAAAAGAGGTCAAATATATGATAAAGAATGAAAGTAGACTTTTGTTTCTTCTTTTTAATTTTATTTTATTAGTGACTTTAATAATGATAAACAAGATTATGGGATAAGAGGGGTATAATTCCATACAACTCCCAGCAGCTATATAGCCTACCTTCCATTGAAAGGATTCTTAGTCTTTATCCCTCTGGAAGTATGGACCAAAGATCTTTGTGGGGTGCAGAAGATGGGAAGTCTGGCTTCTATAATTGCTTCTCTGATGGATGTGGGCATTGGCAGTTCAATCCATACCCCAACTTGTTTCTATCTTCCCCTAATGAGGTAGGGCTCTAGGAAATGGAGTCCCAGGACACATTGGTGAGGTCATCTACCCAGAAAAGTCAGGTGGGTGGGTGGGATGGGGTGGGTTGGTTTGCTTTGGTCTGTCTTGTGGCCATAAATGCCCTGTTTTATGTTGTGTCCTTGCCTTAAATGAAGAAGGATAAAACCCTCCTGAGTCAAAAATTGAAAGTTTTTAAGCTCCTGTCTCTTTTCTTCAGGCACTAGGAACAATGTTACTTGCTTGTTGCACTTAAAGTGAAATTGCCAAAATGGCGTAGCTCAGTGCCTGCACTGCCCAGAACTCTGATTTGACTTTGTTGCTCTTCAACCTCCTCCCCTTTTCACTCTAACCACACATGAGCACCCACCTCAGGCTGCAGGACTGTCAGCTGTAGATTATGACTTCAGTTGGGTCTCTTGTGTTTATTTGTTGTTTTGGGAAAAGAGGTGATTCAGTCCCAGTTATTCCATGCCTATGCCTCCTGGAAGTACCCACTGCCCCATTCTCTGAAGGGAAACTGGGTCAACATACTCTGCCACTTGAGGAAGACAGTTCTTGGAATGAGTGCAGCCTAGAATGTTCCTACCTATGACAGTAGAAAGTGAGCCCAGACTGACAGGATTTCAGAGGTAATGCAGGCTCCTGTGCTAACTATGAATAGATATGGGCTCTAGATCATACAAACAAGAGAACCTAGAGATCGCAATAACACCACCTGCTGGCCATCAATAACCAGAACCAAAAAAAAAAAAAAGGGCAAGCAGAGAAACAGAACTAAACATCCAACTATACTGTATCAGCCAGACAGAAATGAAACAGATTAAATCCAAGGGATCACAGATTCGGAGAGACTCTCAGAGACAGACTACAGAAAGCTCATTATAAGGACTCTCCAAGAATTTAAGCAAGAATTAAAAGAGCACATTACTATGGAGTTGAAACACACAAGAGAAGAACTTATAACAGTTCACTAAGAATTTTCAAATCTTGAAAGAACGTCAGTCAAAACTCACTAAGCAGTTAGGAAGCATGAAAGAAAATTTCAAACACAATTACAGGCAGTAAAAGACACTCTAACTGCAATCCATGCCCAGGTAGAAGGCCCAGGAGGTAGATCCACACATTCAGAAGAAATAATCTCTAAATCTAGAAGATAAGGTTAGCCCACTCTTTCAATTCAAAGATGAGGAAGAGGAATGTTTAAGAAAGACTAAATCAACACTTTATGAAATTGCAGACTCCATCAAAAGATCAAATATAAGAGTAATAGGTATATCTGATGAGGAGGACAAGGCCAAAGACCCAGAGTCCATTTTCAGCTGAGGGCTTCCCTCACTTAGGAAACCATCAGAACATTCCCATTCAAGAGGCAGAATGATCACCCGGATTTATAAACACAAAAAGACTAATGCCAAGGCACATTATTGTACAGCTATCAAAAGTTAACAACAAGGAAAAAAACTTGCTTGCTGCTAGGGAAAGGAAAGAAGTTACATAGAAAGGCAGAGCTATAAGACTTTCATCAGGTTTCTCTTCACAAACTCTAGAGGCAAGGAGAGAGTATAAAGACATATTCAAAGTTCTAAAGGAGAAGGAATTCCAGCCACGAATAATGTATCCTGCAAAATTATCCTTCAAATATGAGGAATATATAAATACTTTCTCAAATATTCAAGAACTAAAGGAATTTGTGACATTCAACCTCACCTTACAAGAACTACTGAACAAAGTCCCACAAGAAAGGAGGAAGCAAAGGAATACACATTCCAAACACCAAGTTGCAGATGTTACCATGACACCAACCTGACTCCCCCTGACAGACAACCTCACTAATATACCCTGGAACCCCACCTCTCCAGAGCCCTGACCCACTAGAGAAAGACAGAGACAGGCTGCAAGTATGTATCAACCTGCCAATGCCCATGTTCAGTGGAGAAGCAATTACATAAGCAAGACCTCCCACCTTCTGTACCCTATAATGAACTGGATCCATGCTTTCAGAAAGATAAAGAATAGGAAAGCCCCTAATGGAGGGGATTGGGATATGGAATTCTGGTGGTGGAAAATGTGTGGAATTTCACCCCTCTTATCCTATGGTTTTGAGTATATTTTCTATTTTTTATTTTATAAATAAACAAAGCAAACAAAAAAAGAGAATGGGGCAGTCCCTACCAATGTTGACCCACACAGAAGGCAAGGTCCTGTAGAGGCCCACAAGAGGGTCCACAATGGTGTTCCTGATGGAGATATTTAGTGACAGTGGAGAGAGGGATCTGTTAGAGGTCTAGGCCCATCATATCCATGTGGAAATCCCAGGATTCTCTAACTGATGGGGTGGCCTGGCAGTGACCAAAAGGGCCATCATTAAAGTGTGATGATCTCTTGCCCAGTTTTTATAGTCCTCACTTTAATTGACAGGGTTAGACTTAGTGTGATTGAGGGAAGTGAAATAGGAAGGAGGTGAGAAGAGTATCCAGGTCTAAGTAGAAACTATTTTATTAAGTACTTTATAGTGTATTTTTTAGGTCTTTCTACACTTGCTTGCTGCACTTATTAAATCACTGCAGATCATTACACATTTTTTTAAACCACTACAGGTTTTTACTTTAAGGTATCTATTTTCCCCAAAAAATTATGGATACATGTACACATGTGCTCTATCTCATGGACCCTGGTCTATATCTAGGTTCTGTAACTGTTAAGAAGTGCACCACCCAAAATGGAATTAAGGAGTCCTATACACTAGGAAAGGTCTCACCAGAGTAATGGAGCTGGAAGGTTGACATCCCAGGCCTGGTATCTCTGGACACAATCCAAGGTGAAACACGTTGAGGTGGCAATGGTTGCATTGATTTCGTTGAGATCAGTAAATATAGACGTTGAATTATAATGTTGCATACCTGAAGGCGGCATAATGTAATCCAGTCTTTTTTGAAACTGAAACAAAATTTATTATTTTTAGTGTTCTAATAATGGTTTTACAGATTATAACATTACAAGGTAGAGTTCCATACCACTCTCACCACCAAAGTTCTGTGACACCTCCCCTCACCTCCCACAGGGATAAGTGCCATAGTTGTCATAATGTCTTAGAGACAATTTGGTCACCATTTTTTGAAAGTTCAGGTGTTTCAGTACCATCTATTTCACAGATGAGCAAAACCATTTGGCAGTGGTCTCTCACTTTTTCACTTACTTCTCTAAGCATAATCACCTCCGGGTCCATTCTTTTTGTCCTGAAGAACACAATAACATCTTAATATTCCACTAACTTTAAGTCTTGTAAGTTCTTTAGCCAATCATCTATCATCAAATGATGGGCAGTTAGGTTGCTTCCACTTTCTGGCACTTGTGAATAAAGCTGCTATGAATATAGTGGTGCATTTGTTCCATCACACTAATGATTATATGCATAGGAGAGGTAGTGCAGTGTCATACAGTATATAATCTATTACTAGGAACAAGTGATGGCACACCTGGTTGGGCACAAATGTCACGATGCACAAGGAACCAGGTTCAAGCCTTCAGTCCCTAAATGCAGGAGAAGGGTTTTATTAGTAGTGAAGCAGCGCTGTAGCTGTCTCTCTCTCTATCTATCTCTATTTCCCTTCCCCTCTCAATATCTCTCTCTAAATATATTCAAGTAAATAAATAATCCAATGTTAATTAAATAAAAACTTGTAAAGTTTCCTTCTTTTAAATTAACAATAGCCAATATAGAACTATAATTTCCAAACATTATGTATAATATTGGCAAAAGGAGACATCTCAGGACAAAAATGAAGATCCAAGGGAATTTTCTGCTCAGACAGCAAAAACAGCTCTTTAAATAATGTACCATGACTTATCAGTGTACAATGACAAAGACAAAAAATAAGGTTGTTTTATACAGGTCAGCTTGACCGCAGCAAGTTTTAGTGTATAAAATCATGACTCATAAAACTTTCTGAACTTTTAAAACTAATTCACCCATGCCAGGGTTTCTCTGAAAGGTTCTCCATCCTAAAATATCCAACTTATCAAAGTTCAGTTAAAAAAATAAAATATAATATAATTGTGAATGAGATGTGGGTAAAAATCTAATATCTCTCCTTCTAATTAGTATAATTTTCTCTAACTTTCAACCCAATGCTCAGATCAAATTTTTTTCTAATTAAAAACTTTGATTCTCTTGATTGTTCTATTTGTAAAAATCTCAAGTATCTTTTAAAGTTATCCAGTCATTGACCATAGTTACATTTCAAAAAAGTTCTATCAACCACACTTCTTGATCCTCTTGAAATTAAAATATCACTAAGTTATCCTTGGGGAACAAATGATGCAAATTTACCCAGTTATTCACATTATTTGTAAACTCTGATAAGTGCAACATGCTAATTCCTATAATAATAACATGATATTATCAGTATTATTTGCAGTCATGCCTTTTTATTCACTGTATTTGAATGTGCTTATTGATATTCCTTTAGAATGATTTGCTTTCTTAGGAAGAACCAGTTACTCTTTCATTCCTCCAACTGCTAGTGACCCAGGTTGTTCTTAAACATTTGAAGATACAAGCACAAAATCCACCAGTTGATAATCATCTATATACATGTCTTTGTGGAACATTCCATTACCAGGGCAATAAAAAATGATGGTGCTTTTGAGTACAGCATGATTATTTATATACTGTAGATAGTTTTACAGTTGAACATGTTATTATGTTTATGCCTAGCAGTTACAGCAATGTTCCCTGTTTAGTGTTGACATACTACAGGAAAGCACTCATAGTAAACTGGCTAGAAATATTCCACACGTATTCATCATGAGATTGAGTCTGACATTAACACTCTTATAAACAATAGTCTTAATTATTTATAGACTTACTTCAGGATTTAAATACTCAAAGGTCAACTAATTGAAATATCAGACCACCTCATAATTAAGCCAGTCCTTTTTTCCTACTCAGTGTGTTGAATCTCAACGTGTGGTTTAAATTATATGGAAGTACTAAAGTCTTAACATGAGTTATTCATAAATGATAATAACCATAGATGTTTTGGATCATACAGGGTTCATCACAAAATTGTTCATGTAATTCCCTTAGTAGGTCTCTTACAAGCCCTCTAAAGTTCTTCATTTCTCTCTATATGTGGTGTTAAATACTTTTAACATATGGTATGCACCTATCAGAAGGTTCACTATTCTGCTTTATTAAAAGGATGGAGGGTGTGATTTCCAACCCTTTATAATTTCCGAATTTACTAATTAAATTGCTCCAATCTTGTCAAAGGCACTTTTTATCACTTAGAGAGAACAAAGTCATTCAGAAAAAAAAAAAAACCCTAAAAGCATGAAAAAAGTGTTTCATGTGTTCAGATGACTTAAAAGGAGCTCAAAGGGAATTCACCAAATTTAAATAAAAATTCATCATCCTAAAGAAAATAAAGCTGCAAAAGTCACAGCAACATCCTGAATGCAAGCACTTGGTAAAAGGCAGACCCACCTGCCAGGATCATGCTCTCCTATTCTTCTATTAGCTTTTGTCCACGCCCCTAAATCTGTGTAGAAACATAGGATTTTTTCTTTATCTGGTGTGGTTTGCACATGGGATATTTTTGGTGAATGTGCTAGATCAGGAAGACAGGATGTAAATATTTTTAAGAACCACAGCAGGCATGTCCTGGTATATTTTAGATCATTTTAGGTCCTCACAAACCGAGGCAAGTTATTCGTTGTTATACCCACTTTCTAGATGCAAAGAACAAGAGTGATTGATGTTAACATACATTTTCAGAAGTTCCTGAAATGATGAAGAACAGTGATAGAAATCTTGCTGTTGGGCATTATGGAATCCTTGGGGTATATCCCCAGGAGAGGAATTACTGGGTCATAATTTGTTTGGCTTTGTATGTTTACTCTCTTTTCAGCCACCAGGTTCCGGATGCCAGCTGACCAGGGACAGACAACCCCATCAATGTGTACTGGAGCTCTGCTTCCCCAGAGCCCCACCCTACTAGGGAAAGAGAGAGGCAGACTGGGAGTATGGATTGACCAGTCAACGCCCATGTTCAGCAGGGAAGCAATTACAGAAGCCAGACCTTGCAGCCTCTGCAACCCACAACGACCCTGGATCCATACCCCCAGAGAGATAGAGAATGGGAAGGCTATCAGGGGAGGGGATGGGATATGGAGATCGGGTTATGGGAATTGTGCAGAACTGTACCCCTCTTATTCTATGGCTTTGTTAATGTCTCCTTTCTTAAATAAAAAAAATAAAAAGTTAAAAAAAAAGAAATCTTATTGTTTAATGCTACATCCCCTGCTGTGTTTTTTATTATTTTTTTTCAACTCGGGCTATCACTAGGGTGTCATGCCTGCATGATTCCACCACCTTTGATGGACTCTCTCCTATCTTGGAAGAAGGAGAAAGAGAAAGAAGGAGAGACACCATGGCATTGCTACACCACTTGAAAAGCTACCCCTGTGGAGGTGCTCTGAGGTGGTGCCCAAGAGCTCAAACCCAGGTCCTTGTGTATTGTAAATTGTATGCTCTCCTGGGTGAGTTATCTCTCAACCCTCCTACTTTTATATTTACTTTACCTTTTAATTTTATTTACAGGTGTATTGCACCAAAGTAAAAGACTCTGGGATGGAGTGGAGGTTCAGGTCCTGAACCATGATGGCAGAGGAGGACCTAGTGGTGGTTGAACTGTTACATGGAAAACTGGGAAATGTTATGCATGTACAAACTATTGTATTTTACTGCCAACTGTAAAACATCAACCTCCCAGGAAAGAAATAAAGAATATATTTACTATTATACTTGTGCATGCAATATATATTACTCCATACAAATTATTATTCCTGATAATTAGAATATGATCTATAGTAGAATATAGTAAAATAAAACAGAACATTGTGAGAAATATATTCTCTTTGAAAACTATAAAATCATTTAAGATTTCTGCCATGCCTCTGAGTCATAATTAGAGACACTCATCATCTCTCCATTATCAATATCTCTTAAGTGTCTATTGATACATTTATCATTTATGGAATGGCAAGGAATGTATCTATATTCGTGCATTCTTTTAGAGGAACATGACACCTTTCAGACTTTCAAGACTAAGCATTTCATGGTTGTATACTGAATTATTATTTCTCATTAAGTGTGGTTGTATGGAGCTGTTAGCATAGCACCCTCTCAAGAAGCCTTTAGAATGTGTTCAGTGCACAGAGCATGACATGGTTGTTATCACCCTTGCCCTTGAACTCTATGGCATGTTAAGTCTAAACTTAACATTCAGATCCCCAGAGAGCTACTACTGCTTTTAACCACTAGTTAGAAAATGATCATGAGTAATCCCTGAAATTTTTCCATTCTACTTGGAGTACAGACATTTGGAAGACAAAGAGACTTTCTTAGGCTTCCCTACCTTTACACAGCATGTGGATAGTCACCTAATTTGCCAGGCTGGTACTGATTTTCCCTACCCTAAATTTGAATCTGACACCCGATACTATGCCAATTACAAATAGTTTCTATTTTGCTCTGTTTGTTTTTCTGTACTGCCATGGAATTTTAAAGTGGAAAAGTTGATCGGGGAGACAGATATGTAATGTATAATTATGCATATTAGCTATCTAAATGAATCTAGGATGTAATGGTATGTTAAAATGATATCTTTAGTCTTGTGGGTATATAGATATGAAATCTTTAGATGACTTAGCTGTAACAATGATTGAAAAAAATTTCTGACAGATTGGAACTTTCAAGTGGATGTCCTATTTGAGAGGTTACAGAAACTATAAATTGGAGCAAACAGTGGCATACCCAGTTAAACGTATATAGTACTAAGTGCAAGAACCCATGCAAGGATTAGGGTTCAAGTCCTGGTCCCCACCTGCAGGAAGGATGTTTCACAAGTGATGAAGCAGGTTTGAAGGTGTCTGTCTCCCCCTCCTCTCTCAATTTTTCTGTCCTATCCAATAAAAATGGCCACCAGGAATAGTGGATTCATAGTGCAGGCACCAAGACCCAGCAATAACCCTGGAAGCCAAAAAATACACATATAAAATATGCAACTATTAATATAAGGAGAGGCTAGTAAAACTTGAATTGGGGGGTAGTGTGCTGCACCAAAGCAAGACTGGGAAAAGAGCAGAAAATGGGGGCTTGCAGGGGCAGGGGGGATCCTAGGTTGGGGATGAGAGTATTTTGCAGACACATTTATGTGAGTTGGGAAATTGTGTTTGTGTGTAGACAACTGTGTTGTAAACCATGTACCCTCCAAAAAAACCATGTACCTTCCCCAGAGCCCCACCCCACTAGGGAAAGAGAGAGACTGGCTGGGAGTGTGGATTGACCTGCTAACGCCCATGTTCAGTAGAGAAGCAATTACAGAAGCCAGACATTCCACTTTCTGCATCCCATAATGACTTTGGGCCCATATTCCCAGAGGGTTAAAGAATAGGAAAGTTATCAGGGGAGGGGATGGGATACAGAGTTCTAGTGGTAGGAACTGTGTGGAGTTGTAACCCTCTTATCCTATGGTTTTGTCAGTGTTTCCTTTTTATGAATACGTTTTTTAAAAAAGTTTTCCTTTATGAATTATACAGAATAGAGTGACTCACTGTGCAATGAGAGGTCAAGGCTTGAGGTACTGATCTTTAATGCCACCGTGCTACCATACTTAAATGAATAAAGTCAGTATTAAAAACTTCCAGAATGAATGGGACAGTAATTTTATCACACTAACTTTTAGCAAAAAATTGAAAGCCTGGTAAAATTGTTTAGATTTTTTTGTTCTATTCTCTTAAAGAAGCTTAGTGGAACTTCGATGGGTATCACATTAAATTTGTATATGGCTCTGGGGAGAATATTCATTTTGATGATATTTATTCTTCCAATCCATGAGCATGGGATGCCTTTCCATTTCTTGGTATCAGTTTCTATTTCCTTGAATAGTGACTCATAGTTTTCAGTATACAAGTCTTTCACTTCCTTGGTCAGCTTTATTCCTAGGTATTTTATTGATTTTGCTGCAACAGTGGGAGTGATTTCTGGATGTTGTTTAGATTTTGTTATGTTTGTTTAGAAGTTCTAAATAAGGTGCCGAAGTTCTCCAATTTTTTATTCTGTTTAAATAAAAATATTGAGACTTCCAACCATATATTTTATCAGTCTAAGTGTATAATGAAGTCTACCACTAACTGTACTGTAACCAAAATCCAAACAGTAACAGATGTTTTGCTTTATGACTGACAATTATTCAGAGGTCAGTTCTTTAACAAGTCAGTATTTTTTAAGATTTTTTTATTCTCTTTATTTAATTATTGGATAGAGACATCCAGAAATCAAGAAGGAGGAGGGAGGCATCAAAGGAGAAAGACAGAGAGATACCTGCAGCACTGCTTTACCACTCTTAAAGCTTTCCCCCTGCAGATGGAGACCAGGGGATTAAACCTAGATCCTTGCACATTAACATGTGCACTCAACTGTGAGCCACCACTCACTGCCAGCAAGTTAGTGCTAAACTAGCTTGCTCTCTGTTTTAATGGTTTTGCTACTTCTAGTTTTTACCAATATTATGCAACATAAATTCTAGCCAATTTCCAAATGCATTATGTATAAGAAGAAATTACACATACATATGTACGGCATTATTATTCACAATCAAAAATACCTTGGTTAGGCAAAGCTTCACTAGCTACTTTCATATGTTTGGAATCATAATTATTAGTGGGTGTCATTTTTCAGTGGCACTGTTTAGGGAAGCAGCATTCACTATCAAGACCAAGAATCTGATGGCACCTTGAAATTCACACTAAGACTATGGCCCTTAATGACTCCAAGGTTTCATGTCCTCCCTTGAACACCATTTCCATTGAAAATAGCAAAATGATTTTTGTAATTCAAGGAACCCTCCTGAAGAAGGGTATCCTTATTCTAGAAAGAAATGGTAAACAGACAGTCACAACTAAGTCAAGTCCTGTCAGGCCTACAAACTGGCTTCTGGCGATCCTATAATATAGGTTTACAAGGTGTTAAATCCAACTTCAAAATGCCATCTTCAAACACCAAATCTCAGTAGGGAAATTGCAAAAATCCACTAAGGGAGAAATAACTACAATACTGGTTGTCTCTGTTAATTCTTCATGGACTCCTATTACTCCTATTCGGAAAGTCTTTGTATTAAATTGTAAAGTTGTTTGAATATCACACAGATGGCATGGGAAGAAAAGATGGACATTCTTTTTCAAATTGAAAACATGTAATAGTTGCCTAGGACAGAGACTAAAAACTTGGCTAATGAAATATCCCAAATTGACCTGTTAAACTCTTGAAAACAAACGGCATTTCATTGCACATCTCAGTTGTCCTCTGCCAGCTTTGGCAGTGAGTATTTGTTTACTGGAGAGCTAGTCTGATGAAGAGGGCCTTTATGGCTCCATTTCATGAAAACCATTGTCCATATCACTGAGTTCAACAAAAAGGCAACATTAACAAGAGCTGGAAGAGTTAAAATGCCAGACAGTTTCAAAGATCCTCTAGAGATTATTAACCTACAGATGATAGTATTTCCTGTTCTCCACTGAATATTTTTCTTATTAAGTAGAGCAAATCTGCCATTGCCAACAAATACCAATGCTATGCTGAGAGAACCTTGGTAAATGGAGAGCAAATGATTTCTCAATGCATACCATTCCTATTTGTACACCATCTGGCATAAACCAATGGAAATTATTCTTATGTTGAAAACAAACCTTTCTTGGACCATCAAAATAGATAGTGTGCCACTTAGCCATGTGCAGGACTCAGGTTCAAGGCCAGCCTTTAACTGCCCTGAAGGATGCTTTGTGATCTCTTTCACTCTCTCCCTTTCTTGCTGTCTCTTTATCTCTGTATCAGAAAGGAAAGAAGGAAGGAGGGAAATGAGGCAGGGAGGGAAGGAGGAAACAAATCTCTTCTGTTGTCTTTATGGTAGGGGAGGTCATGTCCTAGTATAGTCCTTCCTATACTTGTACAGTACCTGGAAGACGATTCAGTGTTTATAACCTTTGCACAGTACACCCAACAGCATAATACTTGGGGAGGCATGATTACACAGAAAAGTTTTCAAGCCCTTATTTTAAGCTAGAAATACAGTGTTCAATACCAGACATATGAAAGCAAAAAAAAAAAAAAGAATGGTATGCCTTTCATCTTCAGCTGGTGGTTGCTGTCTCTGTTATCTGCAACTTCTGAAGATGTTTTAATCCTGGCGGATCACTGGCTGTCAACCTGGCGGCCCAGGGAAACCACCTGAGGAGCTTTAATAAACTGATGTCTGGAATCTAACCCCAGAGATTCTGATTTAAGTGAATGGGGGTGTGGCCGAGCATTGGCATGTTTAAAAGCTCCCCAGTGATTCTAAAGAGCAGACAAGGCTCAGACAGACAGTTAAAAAGAAAGGGTATCAGTAGCATTGTGTCACTTATCGTTACAAAAGTTAAAACTATCTAAGTAGCTCATAGCCCACTTTTACTAGATTCATAAAAGCCTATATAAAATGTAGAATAACAGAATAGTGGAACAAGAATGTGCCCAAGAGTTCTTTCCAGTGATCCCTTAACCAGACATTCTTGGGCTACAGGAAATTCTTTAGGGGGTATGTGAAACCTCCAAAATTGAAAGCATGTACATTATTCTGAGGAGAAAAATCCATAGAGTCCATCAGTTTCTCAAAATAGGTTCAGGAGGCCCCAGAAAGGTTAGGAAACACATATGTGGTTTCAATCCCTCTGCTTACAGACGGTGAAACCAAAAACCAATATAGAAAACAGAGAAGAATTTATCCTGACTCACCATCTCCTTCAGGACATCTTAGGGCCAAACCTAGGGTGGGGCATATGTTTTTGCACAAAACTAATTATAAGCCCAAACAAAAATATGGAGTCCCAAGCAGACTGACACTTTTGACAAAATCAAGATTACAACCATGTCGCAAGTTTTCAGAACCGCAGAAATGGTGATACATTTGAGAAAAGCTTTTCTAGACTACACAGAGAAGAACGTAACCAGATGCACTCCCTGACTAAAAAACTTCCACCTCAAGGATGTATTCAACTAAATACAAAGTCAGGAAGTAAGCAGAGTATCTATGGGCCCCAATATAGCTGTTACCTCAATCTGATACCTTCAAAGTTCTCATCACTTAAGCATTTAATTTATATCGTTCTGTAATTTAGTAAAGTGATAACCAAGCATACTTATTGTGACTCCACAACAATTTGTGGGGATAAACTTCTCTCAGAGAGATCTCTTTTATATCTAAATTTCACTTATACAGGACAGTACAATTTTGGGTGATAGATATCAAAGGCCTGTTTTTGAGGTTATTTTAATTTATTCTTTTCTTTTATTGGGGAATTAATATTTTACACTTGATGGTAAATACAATAGTTTGAACATGCATAACATTTCTGTTTTCCACATAACAATACAACCCCCACTAGGTGTTCAGGTTATTTTTTGTTTATTTTTTTTCTATAACAAAAACCCAATTAAAGACAGAGTCAAACCATTAAGTTACCATTGAAGAAGGCAAAATATTATACAGTCTTTTTTTTTACTTGCTGGTGAGAATATGTGTTGGAAATTATTCTAAAACCTGATTTCTCCATGTCCCTGATTCTGCTAGTAAAAGGTGTTTTTCACTAAGTATCTATATACATAGAAGTCCAATAGGTTAAACAGGGAGGTTGAAGTCAAATCTGTAACAGCTGATGCTAGTGGAATTAAGACACTATTTGGACTAAAATACAGTAAAATCAGCATAGACTTCAAAGTTGAATGTTGGTTTAGCTCTTAGTCCTGCCACTTTGCTGAGTGGCCCTAAGTACAGCCTTTAAACTCTGTGTGTCTTGATTTTACATCTGTAAAATAGGATTAGTTATACCTCCATCAAAGAGTTGATGTTTTGATATAAAGTGTCATAACTACTGCCTTCAATGCGACATATACTCAAGCGTAATTCACTTTACCCCACTTCCTTCTAAAAGCTGTATTATTTTCAAGAGGCCAACTAACATTTCATAACTTTTCCTATTTATCTCCTTCACTTTAGCACCACTAGCCAAAGATAAGAATTTTTTTTAATTCTTAAATCATGCCAGGATCACTTAAATGGTCTTTGACTTCTTGATTGTTTTTAGATAGACTTTACACTTATCAATGAACCTTCAACAGTGCAGAGCAGAAAACACTGTGTTAATTAATAAAATGTCAAATACCTTTCTTCCCATGTGCTCTGAATTCTTATTATAACTACAATAATAGATCCAACATTAATTTCAGGAATCTTAAAAAGTGTAAAAAGAAAATATATATATATATATGAAAAATTGTAGGAGATATTTATCTAAAAAAAAGTTATTTTGACACTTATAAGTCAAGGCTTAGGTTTATTTATTTTTAAGTTCCCAGTTCACTCATTCATTCATTCACTGAATGTCCTCTGAATAGCAAAGTAATGTGAAGTTAGAATGAAGATGAAGTTATCACAATTGATATGAAGTCAGCATTTCATACTAGGTTGAGTACAGGGCAGAGTATCTATAAGATATTTTTCCAGACACCATTTCCATCTTTGGCAGTTTTGCTTTATCATAGGGGGAACATAAAACTATTTACTCAAAATGTAAGGATGTCTGTGACTTCATGGAACTAATAATACAGACATCAAATGTTAAAACTATCCATAAAAAGAAGAGAGACAGGGGCCAGGGGGTGGCACAAATGGTAAAGTGCACATGTTCCCAAGGCCAAAGAGATGAAAGAAAGCTAGAATATCCAAGGAAGAGTCAGTCTTGGATTAAGATCTCAAAGACTGCAAATGTCAAGCTAGAGGTCAGGAACTTTGGAATAATGAGAAAAATCAAGAATTGATAATATTTACAGTATAAGACTCTATCTACCTGTCTATCTCTTTCTCCAATGCTGTCTCTGTCAAAAAAAAAAAAAAAAGGAATCTACTGAGAGTGAGTGAATCATGCAGGTGCAGATATAAGACAGGTAGGGAAAAAGAAAAGAACCAGAAGATGTAATCAACTGGATCAAAGGCAGGAAAAGGTTTCACGCAGGAGGGACAAGGTCTTAGGGTTGAGATTTGTTTAAGAGGCATTAAAGAAACTAATTTGGGGCTGGGAGATAGTTCACCTGGTAGAGCACGCACCTTCTAAGGCCCTGAATATGAGTCCCAGCACCACGTGGGAACACCAGGAGAGTCCTATGGATGGTGGAGCACTGCTGCGGTGTCACTCCACTCTCTCTCTGTATTTCTCCCTCTCTCTAAATAAAACATTAAAAAGTTTGAGCCTAGCTTTCCAATGAAGGGGAGGTGATATAGCACTCTGGTGGTGGGAATTATATGGAATTGTGCTCCTCCTATCTTACAATCTTGTCGATCATTATTAAATCACTAATAGAAAAAAAAGTTGAAAAATAAGAACACATAAAGCAGAACTTGGACAGGGTTTGGTGTATTGCACTAAAGTAAAAGACTCGGCTCATGGGAGGGTTCAGGTCTTGGAACATGATGGCAGAGGAGGACCTAGAGGGGGTTGAATTGTTATGTGGAAAGCTGAGAAATGTTACACATGTACAAAACTACTGTATTTTACTGTTGACTGTAAACCATTAATCCCCCCCCCAATAAAGAAAAAATATTGAGTCCAGGAGACCACTCCGAATTATCTCACAAATATAAGGCCCAAAGTTTATTTCCCAGAGCAGCAATAAACTTAAAAGAGATCTCCCAAAGCAAAAGGAATAGCATCTAGGAGGGAAAGAGGCAGAGAAACACCCCCACCAAGAAGTAAGCCCCTAACAGAGGATAGTAATATAACCAGGAAGAGATTCCTAAGCAACAGACAACAAAACATTTTGATCAAGAAGGGGAAGGGGGTGGGAGATTGTGCCAAACTCCGGAGTCTAATACCACAACCTTAGACTTGCACCTTTGGAACCAGAGGTAAACAACTACAGAACATATACCAGGGTCATGGGTAGGCAATTTCTCCCCACTTTGATGAGGGTGGTACCAGTGGATTTAATATCAAAACTCAGTCTCCTGAGAACAAATTCCCAAGGATTTTCTGAAACCAGCTCAACAGCTTTGTTATACCCGTCACCACTGGGGAACCTAGCCCAGCTCAGGTACTACAAGCCAGAGTCAGCGAGGTCATGCCTCCCTCTGGGAAACGTCTGAAAAATCCAGCCCCCCCCCCCCCCTCCCGCTGAACACTGACACTGCCACTCTGCTGTTGCTGCTGCCAATACAGCTACTCCTCAAGGCTAGGAAACCCCAGTTGTTCCCATGTCTTCTCAAACACAAACCACCAGCCCACACTTTGAAGAAGCAAAGACATAAAAGGGAAACAGAACACATCACTGGCCCCTGGTGAAGGCCATGTCCCGGAGCGAAAAAAAAAACAAATATAACAGATATGTAAACTCTCTGGAGAACACTTCGAAGTATAGTTCCTGCGGTGCTAGCCTAAATGAAGAGGTCAGTGAAAAAGGATGTTACCCAGGTAACTGAAAGCCTGAGAGGAAGTACGAGAAAAGTCCAAACGGGCCAGGCAGTGGCGCACCCAGTTAAGCACTAGTACTAAGCGCAAGGACCCATGCAAGGATTCAGGTTCGAGCCCGGTCCCCCACCTGCAGTGGTGAAGCAAGTCTACAGATGTCAACTTTTCCCTTTCTCCTTATTTTCCCTCTCAGTTTCTCTCTATTCTATCCAATAAAAGAAGGAAAAAAAAAAAAAAAAACAGAAGTCAGAGGGCTGAGAACATGGTAAAATAAGGTCAAACACAATGACCAAAAAAAAAAAAAAAAACAAAGTCAGGAGAAGCAACAGAAGGAAGTGGAGAGGGTAGAGGAAGGGTAGGGGAATGGGAAGAGATAAGAGATAGCATAATGGTTATGAGAAGACATTCATGCCTATAGCCTCCAAGTTTCCAAATTTAATCCTCAGCACTACCATAAACCAGGGCTGAGCAGTGCTCTAATCTCTCACTCTCAGTATCTATTTTTCTCTCTGGGTCTCCCTTTTTTCTCTCTCATTAAAGATGAGAAAAATAAAATAAAAAGAGAAAGGGAAAGAAAAGAAGTCCCTACCACATGCTGTTTTTGTTTTGTTTTTCCATGTGTATTATTAAGCCCTAAAGTCGAAAATAGTGAAAATTTTCAATTTCTCAGCCATGTGACATAACATCTGGATGTTTTATTAACCCAGAAAGAGTTTTAAGTGGAATAAGGAAGAAATAATGAGTAAACTTATACTAAATGATGTAATGTTAATATCAGTTAATTTATTGGAGTTAGACATGTTATTTATTAATGGATGCTAATAATTATAACTGATTCTCCAGACTTTCCCTAAGAACCAAAAGAAAATCAAAGTGAATGTTCTTATTAGATTTCCCTCTGCTTTTTTCACACGATCCATTTCCCAGAAGTTTGAAAGAAATGATTCAAAACCCTAAGCAAACTTAAAACAATATATATAAGATATAAGCCTATCATTCAACTTAGTGGCTCTGGATTAATGGTGTAATTAATGCCACTCTCTAATTGATTCATAAATTTTAAAGCATGAGACTCAAAATTATTTGCCAAAGCAGACAAAAATTTGTTTTTCTAACTTTACTGTTCTACTTGACAAAAGGAGAAATTGGCTATTAACTGTAAGGGCTCATTTAAGATTTAATAATAAGGTAACATGAATGATTCTTGTGTTTGCAGAAGGGAAAACACTAAATATTGTCATGTTCTTCTCAACCTCAAGCTGAGGGTTAGCTGCCAAGAGGAACTCAACCCATTCAGTTTCCCTTGGAACTCTATGTAGACCAAGAGGAACCAAGGAATCTTTTCAAGCATTATATCCTTGCTCTGGTAAGGTGAGTCTGCCGTGGCTAAGAGAGTGCATAGGAGGAAAGAGGTCATATTACTGAACAAACAACTGATTTTTCTTGGTGAGTGGAAAAACATCAGAAATATAGGAATTAAATAATAGAAACAAAAAGGAAGCAAGTGTGAATAAGCAGAAATACACTTAGTACGAAGGGGAGGGGCCTAAGGAGAAAAAAAAAAAGAATGAATATGTTTCCTCTAGAAGTTTCTATCCCAAGATAGCTATGTGTACCTCTTCTTTACCATATTTCTCTTCTCCTTGTTTCATTTAAAGAATGCCTGATGATGAATTAGGGCATGGTATTAGCCACCAAGGTACTTAAGTAGTTAAATGACTAGTGGGTAACTGCTGTGGAATAAAATTATAATGGTTTTTCCAAAACAGAGACCCCTCCCCCCAAATCTTCATCTGCAATATTCTTGCCATTATGTTCATGATTAGTCAACAATTTGCTCTGCATTATATCTTAACTCTTTTTCAGCCACCAAGTTCCAGATGATACCATGATGCTGACCAGACTTTCCTGGGCAGAGGACCCCACCATGTGTCTTGGAGCCCCACCTACCCCAGATCCCTGCCCCACTAGGGAAAGAGAGAGACAGACTGGGAGTATGGATTGACCTGCCAATGCCCATGTCCAGTACAGAAGCAATTACAGAAGCCAGACCTTCCACCTTCTGCACCCCATAATGACCCTACGTCCATACTCCTAGAGGGATAAAGAATAGGGAAACTATCAAGGGAGGGGATGGGACATGGAGTTCTGGTGCTGGGAATTGTGTGTGGAAATGTACCCCTCTTACCCTATAGTCTTGTTAATATTTCCATTTTGTAAATAAAAATAATAATAATGTAAAGATAATGAATAAATAAATACATATATACACACACATAAAGGGTGAAGACTATGGTACTAATAAAAATAGAGAATGATTGAGATGGAAAAATTGATGCTTCCAGCAGTGTAAAATTCGACTTCTTTTTTCATCCTATTTAGAAAACCATTGGTACCTTTGCAAAAGTTGCTATCTCTTCCCAAAGTTGAGGGCAATTTATCTTAAAGGCATCTTACTGACTAATACATCTTTACAATAAACTCTCTCTGCAAAGTGTAAAGAACTCAAGAAATAAATTGAATTGGCTTTTAGTGGTGGCTAGGGGTACCAGATTGACATGTTTGAAAATGAATGGCTTCTTTTTCTCCCCAGAATAGATAGAGTCTGATAAACAAAGGTATAAGATTCCCTCAACTGTTTCACTAACATACTTTCACCCTGTAAGAGATGGTTAGGTTTTCTCTGCAAAGGAACATGAATAGAAAAATTGTTTAGTACCCTCCCCCAAAAATTTCTTTTCTTATAAATTGTTATCAATAGCCATCTGTGGTCAGTAGTTCTATATTTTTTAGGTCAGATGATAGCTACTTAGCTAATCTTCCAATAGAGACACTCATATTTTATTCCTTTCCTTATTTAGACAACAGGGAGATTGTGAGCTCTGAAGCCCAATCTGAAGAAGATTATGAGGAGACAATTCTGCCTCAGGTATGAAAGAAAGGAGAAGGAAGGGGGGGAAGGCGATGCGCTGCTGCCTGATTGCGGCTGTTGGCTGGTGCTTTTTGCAAAAGAATAAACACCTTTCTTAAACTCCTTATCTTTTGCCTGGACAAGTAACTTTAATTGGACGTCATTTACAACAACCCTGACAAAGTAATGGCTGCAAGAAAGAGGGAACACGTTACCCTCACCAACCAGTTCTCTGTTCAAGCACTGCTATTTAGCACCAAGGTGATGGGAGCACAACTCACTTACTTCACTGGGAACCGTGAGCAGGCAAATCAGATACTAATAACTTCAACTCCATTGAATTTGAAGTGCTGAACTTAAAGTTGAAAACTAACTTGAGTTTCTCACTACAATTTTCCACAGTCATCTAGTCCTCTAGCATTCGCCAGCACTAAATCAGGTAATGCAATATACTGTAGCTATTTTATCTGGTTCCTCCAAAGATATCTGAAATGAGTACTCTGTCATCCATGAAATCAAATGAATCTTAGGGACATTTCTATTTATGCAATGTGAGAGGGATTTTTCAAAAAAGAAAGGAAATGCACATAAAAGGTGGAATGGTTCCAAAAGAACAAGTAGCACGCATTTTCCTTTCCAAAAGTAAAGCAGCAAGTATGAAAAATTGAGGTGCACACGTTAAAGTGGAGTCTTAACATCATTTATTTATGTACTGAACTTAAGAATCACTACAGTCATCATCAAATAATCTTAAAGTGAGCAGAGACCATATATAAAACACAACTACCACAGTCAGTAGATGATAAGGAAAGAATAGCATATGTTTTGTTTATCTGAGACTTGCCCAAACAACCATGCACAGCTTTCTTTTGTTCCAGGAGTCAGTCAAGTATACAATAAGAGTTCCAGCAAGTTGAAACTACTTGTATCTGGTTATTTTCCGGTAGCAGTAAATTTACTGCTGCCAAGTGAGTAGTTTTTTTGTTGTTTTTTTTTTTTCTTATGCTGTTAGCAAGGATTAAAAACAAAAAGTCAGCATTCCAATTCTTGTTTTTTCTTAGTGATTTAATATTGATTTACAAAATTATAAGGTAACATGGATATTATATAAATTATAAGGTAACACTGTTCCCAACACCGGAGTTCTGTGCCCCCATTCCCTCCACTGGAAATAGCAGTTGTTCACCCAAGATCACAGATATGGGTCGACTATTATTTCTATAACTATGTATACTTATATGTATTTTCCCTTTATTTTTTTTTCCCTATGGTCCTGTCTTCCTTTCTAAGTCATACCTACTAGTTATGAGTGTCCTTCCTTTTTTCTATATTTTGTTTACTTTTCTCTCTCTAGGTCTTGATGGAATTGGAGTTCAGAGGCCTCTGTTCATCTCCCCTCTGGGAGTATGGGCCAAAATTCTTTATGGAATTGGAGTCCAGAGGCCTCTGGCCATCTTCCCTATGGAAGTATGGACCAAAATTCTTTATGGGGTGAAAAAGGTGGGAGTTCTGGCTTCTGTAGTTGCTTCTCCACTGGACACACCATTCTAATTCTTATTAGAAATTTTAAAAAAAGTTTCTACATCTTTGGTCCCTTCCACTAAATATTTTTAAACATTTATACGTAATTGTAAAATAATTTTAAAACGGATCTAATGCTTTCAACATAAACATCACTCTTAGTATTGTCTATGTTGCTCACTTACTGATCCATTGACTATTATAGTTTATTGCCCTGACTTTCTTGTCTTGTAACCTCCCAGAACACCTGTCCAATCATCAATCAGTCTTGTAGACCCTGAACTGGTTTTCTAATATATTTCAAAGCTTGTCGTGTCTTTGCTCATCTAGTCTTTATTTTCCTTTCTTTCATTTAATAAGTATTTTATTCTATGTTCATACTGAATCAAATCTAAAATAAAATAGTGTGTAATTAAGAAGGTACTAAACAGAAGTGTTGGATTCTAGAGTCAGCTCAGACAAGTGTTTGACCTTGAGCAAAGTCACTACCTACATCACCTGGTTAACATGGGTCTAGGCTATGGTGCATGGCATTGTATATCTACAAAATTCCATAATTTCATTGTTGCCCTAAAATTTAAATGCAAAAAAAGTTAAATTTTGAATGGCTAATTGCAAAATATTTACATTTTAGTAAAACAAGAGGTCTTCTAAAGGGAAGCAAGACGTTTGAACTTTGTTTTGTGCCAGTCAAGGAATAATTGAGGAAAGAGGTTCTCAAAAATCTTTATTTCTACTGTAAGATGTACACAAAAGCAATGGCTAACATTTTTTGAAGTCTGTTTATATGCCAGAACTTGTTCTAAGATTTCATAAGTATAAACTTTTCTTTGAACAACTCCTAAATCCTGACCTCACACCTCTCATTATTAGTTATGGTCCATGTAGACAACATTCAAAAAGCAATAAAAGTGCATTTAGGTCAGAAGGAAAGATGTGAAACTAAGGAAGTAGAACACCACCTCTAATATTTGTAAAGAGTAACATTATCTCTGTCAATAACAGCTGCTATATTGCCATGAAGACAGATTGAAAAAAAATGGTAATGTTGAAGGTCAAATATCAAGATTAACTAGGTTTCTCTAAGGTTGACCACAGAGATGGCCTAGTTAGCTAGAAGAGAATGTGGAATTATTACTTCCCACTCATATGTAAGTACTAGCTTACCAAATACACTTAAGAACTGTCCAAAGTATCTGTTTTAGTAGTTTGATTACTTTACATATTTGGGGGGGATAAGGAGTTTTTATTTCTGTTAGATTAGTGTCAGGGAGCAGGACAACTAATATTGCCTTAAGATATAATGTTGAAAGTGTACTTCTGTCACTGACATAACAAGACAAGGTGCTTTTGATTACTTGTACCAAGTGGGACAGAAAACAAGAGTTTCCTAGGTTACTAGCTGCCTTTCTTTTGCCAGTGGCTAAACTGACTTCCTGGGTTTTTTGTTTGTTTATTTATTTCTCTTTTTTTCTTCAACAAAAATTGCATCTTGGAATGGTATTATCAACCAATTTAAGAATATAATGGGGTGTCGGGCAGTAGCACAGCAGGTTAAGCGCAAGTGGTGCAAAGTACAAGGACCGGCAGAAGGATCCCGGTGCAGGAGAGTCACTTCACAGGCGGTGAGGCACATCTGCAGGTGTCTATCTTTCTCTCCCCCTCTCTGTCTACCCCTCCTCTCTCCATTTCTCACTGTCCTATCCAACAACATCAATAACAGCAATAATAACTACAACAATAAAACAACAAGGGCAACAAAAGGGAAAATAAAAACATTTTTGAAAAGAATATAATGATATAGTTACTGATTATGTATCAGATCCATCTCAATCCTTAGTCATCAAAAAGATATATGAAACATGGATATGAAATTTATGCTTACCACTACAATACAAAAGACTCTCTAGTGAGCCTTTAGTAATGCCATTAATCTCTGTAACAAATTTTCTTTTATTAATTCTTCTATAAAATCAATTAGCATGGCAAAAACTATACTAGCTTACATATGTTTACTAGCTTACGTATGTTCATCTTTGTATCATCTAAGACAGATTTTTTAAAATTGTTATTATCTTTATTTATTGGATAAAGATAGCCAGAAATTGAGAGAGAAGGGAAAGAAAAAGAGGGGGAGAGAGAAAAGAAGAGACATCTACAACCCTGATTCACCACTCACTCATGAAGTTTTTCCCCTGCAGGTAGGAACTGGGGGCTTGAACCCTAGTCTGTGTACACTCTAATGTGGGTGCTTAAGCAGGTGTACCATCACCGAGCCCCCTAAAATAGCTTTTTATTACCCTATTTGGCTATCTCCATAGACACAAGAAAAGAGTATAATCTCCACTAACTTCCTTGAAGCCATCAGATACTTACATCTTATCGTGTTAACATTCTTAACTTCAAGATTTTCTTTTTCCCCAGATATTTTCAACTCACTCTACCTGAGTTCATTGGCTTCCTGTGAAGTTACAGTTATACTTCTATTGGTACTCTTGGAAAAGGTTCTTCACAAACAGAACAAAGAATTTCAAATAAGGTGAGACAAATCAGCAAGAGAAAATATTGAATTTTAATTATTCATGCACACAGAGAAATTGAAATTAAATAGAAGTCCCCATATTTACTAAGAAAACTAGGATAATTTATATAGGGGACTTTGTCTCCAAAGAGTTTGAGGGGTGGGGAAAAGAGTTGAGAGTGGCCCATGATAGACAGAACCTACAATAAAATAAAAAGTGCTGTGAAAGTTAATCCAATCTGCGTGAAAGAGAAGAATACTTTATGCCAGAGAACCCAGGAGCTACATTTTTTTGTTTAAAATAACCGACATACCAAAGAGGTATCTCTTGAAGATACCTGCTTGAGTCTCTGCTTTCAGCCCCTATAGTGCTAAGCACAAAAAAAGTATGATTCATAATCATTCCCTTAGTTGGGGAACTTAGCATCTAAGAGTAAATGAAAGGCATACATTGAAAGTTTTTAGAGCCCTAATGTTCATAAAATGAAAATATTCATTAAATTGAATATCACACAATTCAGATTATTATTTTTTACAAATGTGGAATGAAAAACAAACTTATATATATATAGTAATTATACAACATTGACTCTATAAAAACCATATGGTGTCTTCTGTAGTCCTTATAAGTATAAAAATATGTAACATAGACTTCTGGCTTAAAAGTCAAATTAAGATTTGTGGTTGCCTCTAGAGAAATTAAGTAAAATTGAAAAGTGTTAAAGGTGAGCTTTAACTTGATTGGCAAAATGTATTTTTGTTATTTAGAGAAAAGTCTCTGAAACCAGTAGTTTTGAAAGGTAAATCATGTCAATTTGGGAGGTAGTACTGTACATAGTAATTTCTATTACAAGTATCTACAAAATTTATAAATTTATAAACTGAGAGTAAGAAAGAGATGGGGCTGTAGAGGAAAGGAGAGTTGTCAAGCTGAAAGTATCATTCATGTGGGATAAGAAGTTCAGAGAGTCATAGTATACCAAGAGCAGAGGTGTGCATGCTTCTCCCAGTTCATACCAACTGATACTGCAGCTACTCATCCCAACCTACTCACTGCAACCAGTACCACCTTGGCACGTTTCATTTCGGACTGCATCCAGAGATGTCAGGAGTGGAAGGAATGTCAACCCACCAGCTTTAACACTCTGGTGAGACCTTTCCTAGCTCATAGGACTCCTTAAATTCATTTCGGCTGGTACACTTCTTAAAAAACCTCAAAACCTAGAGATAGACCAGGACCCATGAGATGGGGCATAAGTACATATATCCAGAAGTTGGGGGAAAACATCTGCCTTAAAGCGAAAGTGCACAGTAGTTTGCAGTGAGACAATAAATGTAGCAAGCAAGCAGAAAGACCTAAAGAAACACCATAAAGTACCTAATAAAATAGTTTCTACTAACCTGAACTGGAATTGGTGTATTGCGCCAAAATAAAAGACTCTGGGGTGGGTGGGGGAGTGGAGAATACAGGTCCAAAAAAGATGACAGATGACCTAGTGTGAGTTATATTGTTATATGGAAAAGTGGGAAATGTTATGCATGTACAAACTATTGTAATTACTGTCAAATTTAAAACATTAATTCCCCAATAAAGTTTTTTTTTAAGTTTCTACTTAGACCCAGATACCCTTCTCACCTACCTTCCATTGCACATCCCTCAATCACTCCAAAGCTAACCTTCTCAGACAAAGCAAGGACTGCAAAAGCTGAATAAAGGCAAGAGACTGGCAGACTTTAATGATGACTCTTTAGTCACTATCAGGCCACCCCATCACCTGATGCCCTAGTCAGGAGCCCTGGGATTCCCACACTGACATGATGGGCCTAGACCTCTAACAGATCCCTCTCACCACTGTCACTGGTCATCTCCTTCAGGAACAACATAGTGGACCCCTTTGTGGGCTCCTTTTATTTATATACCTATAAAAAGGAAACACTGACAAAACTATAGGATAAGAAGGGTACAACTCCACAAAATTCCCACCACCAGAACTCCATATCCCATCCCCTCCCCTGATAGCTTTCCTATTCTTTATCCCTCTAGAAGTATGGACCCAATGTCACTGTGGGATGCAGAAGTTGGAAGGTCTGGATTCTGTAATTGCTTCCCCGCTGAACACGGGCATTGACAGGTCACTCCATACTCCCATCCTTTCCCTCTCTTTCCCTAGTGGGGCAGGGTTCTGGGGAGTTGGAGCTCCAGGACACACTGGTGGGGCTGTCTGTCCAGGGAAGTCTGGTTGGCATCATGCTGGCATCTGGAACCTGGTTGGCTCCTATCTGACCTGGCCCTCAGTGTGAATCAACAATGGTAGGGAATGTTCCATTCTCTGAAGGGAAGTTGGATAACACACTCTGCCTATCATCAGAGGATGATGGGTACTGAAATTAGTGCAACCTGGAATGTTCCTAGCTGTGACCACAGAATGTGAGCTCAGACCTACAGGGATGCACAGGTTACATACACAGGTTACAGGTCTCTTATACTGACTATGGGCCCCAGATCACACTGATGGGGTTTACAGTTAACAATATTTATATACGTTTCCCATATTTGGGAACTGCTCTCTTCCCTGATCCAGTTTTCTTGTTCTTTTTCCAGCTGTGACACCATACCCCCAGACAATAGGTTAGGTGACCTGCATATTGGAAGCCAGGTGCAGGCAAAAGCTAGTTGGGTCATGGGCTCCTTGGAATATACCTAAAATAGACCTACTAGCTTTTCCTAAAAGGGAGATCCCAAATCTCCATCCACAATATTCTTGCCTTTAGGTTCATGATTAGTCAACAATTTGCTCTGCTTTCTTTTTTTTTTTTTTTTAAGATTTTATTTATTTATGAGAAAGATAGGGGAGAGAGAGAAAGAACCAGACATCGCTCTGGTACATGTGCTGCCAGGGATTGAACTCAGGACCTCATGCTTGAGAGTCTAGTGCCTTAGCCACTGCGCCACCTCCTGGACCACATTTGCTCTGCTTTCTATCTTAACTATTTTTCAGCCACCAGGTTCCAGATGCTACCATGATGCCAACCGGACTTCCCTGGGCAGACGACCCCACCAGTGGGTCCTGGAGCTCCAATTCCCCAGATCCCCGCCCCATTAGGGAAAGAGAAAGACAGACTGGGACTATGGATCGAACTATGGATGCCCATGTTTAGCAGAGAAGCAATTACAGAAGCAATTACAAAAGCCAGACCTTCTACCTTCTGCACTCCATAATGACCCTGGGTCCATACTCCCAGAGGGATATAGAATAGTAAAGCTATCGGGGAAGGAATGAGATGCAGAGTTCTGGTGGCGGGAATTGTGTGGAATTTTACCCCTCTTATCTCATGGTTCTGTTAGTGTTTCCCTTTTATAAATTAAAACTTAAAAGGAAAAAAAAAAAGCAGAGGTGTAAGCTGGTTTCAAAGGAGCAGCACAGTTGAAAGGGCTGTAAAGTTACATGGGGGTGGGGAAGGGAAGACCAGTGGAAGGGAGTATTCCTGAAAGTCTGCCAAAAAAAAATTTAAAAATACTACTGCACAGTCTTTTAAAAAAAAAATTCGGGGGTCGGGCGGTGGCGCAGTGGGTTAAGCGCATGTGGCACAAAGCGCAGGGACTGGCGTAAGGATCCCGGTTCGAGCCCCCGGCTCCCCACCTGCAGGGGAGTTGCTTCACAGGCGGTGAAGCAGGTCTGCAGGTGTCTATCTTTCTCTCCCCCTCTCTGTCTTCCCCTCCTCTCTCCATTTCTCTCTGTCCTATCCAACAACGAATTGCGTCAACAAGGGCAATAGTAATAACCACAACGAAGCTACAACAAGGGCAACAAAAGGGGGAAAAAAAAAATTCACTTAAAGCCATACAAGCAGAGATGAATAAGGAAAGCATTCTTAAGAAAATGGAACAACAGAAGAAAAGGCCTATGTAAATCATAATGGAGCAAAAAGACAGTCTCAGGAGAAAATCTTAAGTTTAAAATTTATTTAGTGTCCTTGGGAAAATTACTTAATCTCTCTGAAATTGTTTCTTCAACTTAAACATGAGATGATACTATCTCCAGGCTGAGTAATAGTGCAGGCTAGACAAAAATATATTCAAACAAGCCCGAAAAACAGTAATACAGCAATTTCTCATGAATGAAAACAAGCATTAGTAATTATTACCTAGAATAAGACTCGGGTCTCCTGATTTTCTCAGACACTGATCTTTTCTGACACCACCCTGCTGATTTTAGAATCATTATCTTAATTTCACGTGACCAATAAAAGTTTCATGATACTAAAGCAAGAGACCTCAGCAGAGTCCTAGGTAACTTCCCAAATCTGAACTTTAAATTATTTTTCATTTTGACATGCATACTAGCTCCAGACTCCACCTACACATAATTGACAATTCTCTGAGAAAATTTCTGATTATGCTGTAGTTCTCTGTATGACCTTGAAATAGTCAAAATTGGAAGTTTTGATAAACTAGCGTTCCAGCTGTTAAATCGTCTACTGGCTAAAATTTGAATACCAATTTTGTCTCAATCTAGTTACTGGAAAGGTTACATATTTAAAAGCTTTAAGTTTTACCAAAAAAAAATATCCAAGTGTATATACCATTGGTCACAATGCTGTTATCAAAACATTCACAGATTTTATCAATAGATTCTAACATATTAACATATTTCTAACATATTAACATATTTCATCAATAGATTCTAATGTATCAATTTCTCTCTGTCTCTATCCAATAATAAATAAATAAATAATTAATTAAAATGAAAGCATGTTTATTTTTATTGTTGTGGTTATTATTATTGTTGTTGTTGTTACTTTTAAATATTTATTCCCTTTTGTTGCCTTTGATGGTTTACTGTTATAATATTATTGATGTTGTTGTTGGATAGGACAGAGAGAAATGGAGAGAGGAGGGGAAGACAGAGAGGGGGAGAGAAAGATAGACACCAGCAGACCTGCTTCACCATCTGTGAAGTGACTCCCCTGCAGGTGGGGAGCCAGGGGTTCGAACCGGGATCCTTCCACCATTCCTTGCACTTTGTGCCATGTGCGCTTAACCCGCTGCGCTACCACCGAACTCCCGAAAACATGTTTAAAAAGCATTTTGAAATTTCACAGATCTCATAAAATACTGTGTTATATGAGTGGTAATGTTACCCTGATAGACCCCAAATCTGATGTAATACCCATTCTTGGTAAAGGAAAACAACATAGATGAATTTCAGGGACAGCAGATGTTCCCTTGCCTCTCTACTTTGTCAGTCACAACATGGTCTAAGTTCAAATTTGGGCAATTGAATTATTTTCCTCCATGAGGTTTTCACAACCATTGTCGCTATCCCAGGAAGTTGTACTTTCCTGGAGATAAATTGTCACAGGAAGGAATGTTTTCTCTTTCAACACACATTTCCAAATCTTACTGCTGTGCATGGAGGGAAGGAAGCATATGCTGCTTCTCAACGCCACTCATTTGAAACAGCTGAGAATCATCACAGGGTTGTTTAGACCACAGGAGCAATGGACGTGTACCAGCCAGAGATTTCTGTCTGACAAGCTCAGCTGAAAATGTCACAGACTTGCACTCACATGCTATTTTGTCCACCTTCAACCCCTAATTACTGCCACTAACCCTTCAAAACAATACCAGGATTTTAAATGTTTCACCAATCTCCAACTTTTTTATATCTTTTCTTTTGCCTGCCAGAGAACAAAGAAGTCTATCTGTGGTCTTACTGGGTTTAATTAACAGTATTTATTAATGATAGTTTGTCACATGATTTTCTTTTTGCAGTATAATTGCCACAGAAGGGATCTGAAAGGAACTCAGATGCCTTTGGTTTTTTTTTGCATTTCCCCCCCATTTTGTTGAAGGGTTGGTGGATTACAGCACAGTTGTTGACGCATGGTTACAATTTCCCAGCTCCATGTGATGGATGTTCACCAAAGAGTCTCATCACTAATTTAGGACCCCATACTTCTCCAATCCTTTCTCTCCTACTCTCAACCCAGAGGCCTTTGGTTTGGTGAATTCCCCTTAGTTCACGTTTTATTTTGTATTTAATCTGTCTGTCCCTGTTCCCCAAGTTCTACCTACAAGTGAGGTCATTTGGCATTGATCCTACTCTTCCTAACTCATTCCACCCAACACCTTCCCTTCACATTCCATCTGAGATGGAAGAGAAAATCATCATTTTACAATTTCTCATCTAATACCCAAGTCTTTCGTTCATTTTTATCTTAATTTGTGGTGTTAAGTGGTAACCTAGTTTCTCTTTTCTATCTATCTCTGACCAGTTTTCACAGTACCATTTTGTTGAGGAAAAATTTTCTCCTTTGAGTAGTTTTGGCCCCTTTGTTAAATATTTGGTGACTGTACATGTTTGGGTTCATGCCTAGGCTCTTGATTCTGTTCCATTGACCCAAGTGTTCATATTTATTCCAGTACCATACTCTTTCAGTCACTCTCCCTCTGTCCATCTTCCAGTGTCCCAGTACTTCTCATATTCATTTTTATGATGGAGTTTGCTATTTCATAGAGAACTCCCTGACTTTTCATATGTTTTTCCTCTCCAACAACCTTGAACTCATAGAACATGGTGGTTTTATCCTCTAGCCCTGCTATTCTTCCCTAAACCCAATTTGTTCTACTTACTAGGCTTCCTATGTAAGCCTGAACTCCATTCAAAGAGTCCTTTACAACCTGTAGTTCTGTTGGGATTCTGGGATTTTTTTCTCTGTACATATAATAATACTATAATATTATAAATAATTCTTTAGTGAACTAATCTCTGAGTTCTTGAATTTGTATTTTTATGTTATGTTTAGATTCTTGAGTTGTCTTCCTAATGAGTTTTCTAAATTCTAGGTCTTTGTATGTTTGATCAGTAGTATTTTTTCCATGTGTTGGTTAAGCATAGTTTCTGCTGTTCAGCCAGAAGAACTATGGCTATGTTGTTTATATGTCATGGTAGTACAGAAGAAGACATTCTAAAGTATGCCCGTGGTAAATTAGTGCCTCTGGCAACAAGACAGGGTCCTTCTGGGTGTCCTATGGTGGTACACTTGGTTAAACACACACACCACCATACAGAGGGACCTGTGTTCAAAGCCCTAGTCTCTGTCTGCAGGGAGCAAGCTTCAAGACTGGTGAAGTAGTGCTGCAGGCATCACCCTCTCTTGTTTCCTCTCTACCTTGACCTTCCCTCTCAATTTCTTTCTATCCTATCAAACATAAGAAATAAAAAAGGGGGTTGCACTGTGGCACACCTGGTTAAGCACACATAGTACTAAGTGCAAGGACCAATGCAAGAATCCTGGGTTCAAGTCCCTGCTCCCCACCTACAGGGTGGTCACCTCACAAGTGGTGAAGCATGTCTACAGGTATCTTTCTCTCTCTCTCTCCTCTCTCAATTTCTCTCCCTCTCAGTTTCTCTCTCAGTTTCTCTCCCTCTCAGTTTCTTCTCTGTTTCTCTCCTCTCTCAGTTTCTCTCTCCCTCTCCTCTCTCAGTTTCTTTCTGTCCTATATAATAAAAATGAAAAAATGGCCAATAGGAGCAGTGGATTAGTAGTGCAGGCACCAAGCCCCTGTAATAACCCTGAAGGCAAAAAAAAAAAATGGATATAAAAAAGGGTCTTGCTGCCTGTGCTCTGTCCTCTAGAAGCTCACTGCCATGGACTAGACAGATTGCAAAGTTTTGGTTTATGGCCACATTTTTCTCTGCTAAATTTCTCATATTTTTGGGACCAAACCCAATGTTCTGCTGTGCACCTGCCAAAATGACATTTGCTGTCAGCCATCAGCTCAGGCTGTTTCTTTTGTCTTCAGGGTGCCTCCCTCACCCCTTTCCAGGCACACCTGCATCTACTTGTGGCTCAGTGAGCTTCTTCAATAATTGCAGTTGTTATGTGGTGAGTGATCTTTCAACAGCTGCTATACCAGTATCATGCTCCTGAAAGACACAAAATAATGTTTGAATCCCTGATGAATATATGCATAAAACTGCAGTCTGGTTAAGTCCCAGTAAATATCTGGCATCTGGGTTTAAATTCTATACAATGTAGTCAGAAAAAGGGGCAATCCAAAACTAACCAATCCTTTAAAACTAATCATCTTTTTCCTCCTTTGTGGCATTGGGGCCTGAAACATTCAAGATTATACCATTCGCAGGCCAACTTTTTTTTTTTTTTTTTTTAGGTACTGACAAGAAAGGAAGAGATGAAGAGACACCACAGCGCTGACACTTCCCCCCCCCCGTGACATGATGTTCCATTTAGAGTCGGTGCTGGAATCCAGGCTGAACACGTGGCAATTCACATGCCCTATTTGAGGAAGTTATGTCCCACAAGCAATAGCAATTCGACTTTTATAAACTGGAAAGTAGCAGACAATGCCACTCCAAAGTATGCTTCTTTTATTTATGTTTTTATTTTTCCTTATTTATTTCCTTTTGTTGCCCTTGTTGTTTTACTATTGTAGTTATTGTTGTTGTTATTGTTGTTGTTGTTGTTGGATAGGACAGAGAGAAATGGAGAGAGGAGGCGAAGACAGAGAGGGGGAGAGAAAGACATCTGCAGACCTGCTTCACCACTTGTGAAGCGACTCCCCTGCAGGTGGGGAGCTGGGGTTCGAACCGATTTTTACACAGGTCCTTGCACTTTGTGCCATGTGTGCTTAATCCACTGCGCTACCGCCCAACTCCCCAAATCATGCTTCTTTCACACAAGGATTATTTTCTGCTGAAGGCAACTGAAAAGAAACATTAAAGAACAATCTTTGAGCTCTCCTTAAATGCCTAATAGCAATATACAAATTTATAATGGTGTCCCAACTTTCCTCTCTACTGGGAAGGAGAGACACTACCAAAGACAACTCTAGACCCTTAACAACCTAGAGGTGACACCATAGAAATCCATATGACAATATAGAGAGAGACTTCCAGAGGCGGGCCTATGAGCAGCAGCAGATCTCTTTCTCTCCTCTCCTCTCCTGGATCAACTAGGAATACCAAAGGAGACCACCTGGGACCGAAAAGAGACAGGACTGGACTGACAACAGGAACCCACCAGGTCACCAGTGAGTGCAAACACGTGTGGCTGGTGACAGAGAGGAGCCTAGGGAGAGATTAAGCGGCTGATAAGAGTCCGGCAGTTTGTCAGTTGAGACATCACCTCCAGTCTGTTCCACCAACAAGGGGACAGCTGAGGGGAGGAGAGGACTCCCCAGAGACTCACCAAGTGCAACTCCGGGTTTCCATTGCTACTGCCCTAAGAGTCTGGAGCAGCAGCAGGAAGGGACACCAGGTGACAGAGATCTAGCCAGGAACTCAGGAGCAGACCTATACCTCGGTGGCATAGCGGTGGGGCTGTGAAAGTCTCTTTGCATAACCACTGGAGTATCTGCCACACCCTGCTTTTGCTCTTGATCAGGAGTCAGTGATGAAGCTAAGAAGCCTACTTGTAGTTTAAAAGCCCTCAGGTTCCCATAGCCTACAGGGAAGAAAAAGAAAAAGAGGCTTTTAAACCACTGAGCTCCAACTCAGGGATTAAAATACTATTGAAACAACTGTTAACTTCCACCACAGTGAACCCTTTAATTACCTTACTTAGACATAAGTCAATCCAGGCAATAGTGATCAGTAATTTGAAAAGTACTGAGAGAGGGAACTCATAACATAATATATAAAATGGTTAAACCAACAATAAGAAATAATGGAGAAACAAACCAGGACAAGATCCCAGCTAAAAGCCCCACAAAGGGTGAAGAACAAAATAACTATTTCAACATCCAAACACTAGCTAAGGAAATAATCACAGGAGTGAGTAAAGAGTTTGAAAGAATTGTAATCAGAAATACAGGAACAACAAATGAGACTCTGGAAGAAAATACTAATTATTTCAAGGTTATTAGAGAGCTGAAAGCTGAAATAGCTGAGCTAAGAACACAACTAGCTGAACAAGCTAAAACAGTATTAGAACAGGGTAACAAAATAGATGAACTCCAGAAAACAGTAGAGGGCAGAGAGAATAGAATCAATGAGGCTGAAGACAGAATTAGCAAGATCTAGGACGAATTACAGACAACCAAAAAAGAAGTAAGAGATGTGAGAAAGAGATTAAGAGATGCTGAAAACAACAACAGAGTCCTATGGGATGACTTCAAAAGAAACAATATACACGTTATTGGCTTACCAGAGGAAGAAAGAGAGGGAGAGGAAGAAAGCATTCTTCAGGCCATAGTAGCTGAAAACTTCTCTAGTCTAGACAACATCAAAGACATAAAGATTCAAGAAGCCCAGACGGTCCCAAACAGAATTAACCCAGACTTAAAGACACCAAGACACATCATATTTAGAATGGAAAGGAATGAGGATAAAGAAAGGGTCCTGAAGGCTGCAAGAGAAAAATAAAGAGTCACTTACAAAGGAAAACCCATAAGATTAGCAGCAGACTTCTCCACAGAAACACTACAGGCCAGAAGAGAATGGCAAGATATCTATTGAGTGCTCAATGAGAAAGGCTTTCAACCAAGAATACTATATCCTGCTAGACTGTCACTCAGACTAGATGGAGGCATCAAAACCTTCTCAGACAAGCAACAGTTTAAGGAATCAACTATCACCAAGCCTGCCCTGAAAGAAGTTCTTAAAGGTCTTCTATAAACAGTCAGACCACCATAAATAGGTCATATACCAGAACATTCTAAAACTCTACAAATGGTGTTAAAATATCTTGAATCTTTGATATCAATAAATGTCAATGGCCTGAATTCACACATTAAAAGACACAGAGTAGGAAGATGGATCAGAAAATACAACCCAACAATATGCTGTCTACAGGAAACCCACCTAAATCAACAAGACAAACACAGTCTTAAAGTGAAAGGATGGAAAACTATCATACAAGCCAATGGCTCACCAAAAAAGGGCAGGAAGGGCTATTTTCATATCTGAGACAATAGACTTTAAAACAGATAAGATTTAAAAAAATAGGAATGGACACTGCTTAATGCTTATAGGATCAGTCAATCAAGAGGACTTAACAATTATTAACATCTATGCACCCAATGAGAAGCCATCTAAATACATCAAATATCTACTGAAAGAGCTACAGCAATATATTAACAGCAACACAGTCATAGTAGGGGACTTCAACACCCCACTCTCTCAACTTGACAGATCGTCCAGGCAGAAAATCAATAAAGACATAAGGGAGCTAAATAAAGAGATAGATAAACTAGAACTGTTGGACATTTTCAGAGTCATTGACCTCAAGAAACTGGAATACACATTTTACTCAAATCCACATGGGTCATTCTCAAGGATAGACCATATGTTAGGCCACAAAGACAGCATCAGCAAATTCAAGAGCAATGAAATCATCCCAAGCATCTTCTCAGACCACAGTGGAAGTAAACTAACACTTAACAATCAACAAAAGACTAGTAATAGTCCCAAAATGTGGAAGCTCAACAGTACACTTCTTAACAACTTCTGGGTCAAAGAGGAAATAAAGGAAGAAATCAAAATGTTTCAAGAGTTCAATGAAAATGAAGACACAAGCTATCAAAATATTTGGGACACATTTAAGGCAGTACTGAGAGGGAAGTTCATAGCTATACAAGCACACATTAGGAAACAGGAAAAAGCACAAATAAACAGCCTGATTGCACATCTTTTTTTATTTTTTCATTTAAGAAAGGATTAATTAACAAAACCATAGGGTAGGAGGGGTACAACTCCACACAATTCCCACCGCCCAATCTCTATATCCCACCCCCTCCCCTGATAGCTATCCCATTCTCTATCCCTCTGGGAGCATGGACCCAGGGTCATTGTAGGTTGCAGAAGTTAGAAGGTCTGGCTTCTGTAATTGCTTCCCCGCTGAACATGAGTGTTTACTGGTCAGTCCATACTCCCAGTCTGCCTCTCTCTTTCCCTACTAGGGTGGGTCTCTGGGGAAGCGGAGTTCCAGGAAACATTGGTGGGGTCTTCAGTCCAGGGAAGCCTGGCCGGCATCCTGATGACATCTAGAACCTGGTGACTGAAAAGAGAATTAACATACAAAGCCAAACAAATTGTTGAGCAATCATGGACCCAAAGCTTGGAATAGTGGAGAGGAAGTGTTAGGGGGGTACTCACTGCAAACTCTAATGTACTTCTGCTTTCAGGTATATTGAAAGCCCAGAAATAAATCCCCACACCTATGGTCATCTAATCTTTGATAAGGGGGCCCAAAGTATTAAATGGAAAAAGGAGGCTCTCTTCAATAAATGGTGCTGGGAAAACTGGGTTGTAACATGCAGAAGAATGAATTGAACCACTTTATCTCACCAGAAACAAAAATCAACTCCAAATGGATCAAAGACCTAGATGTCAGACCAGAAAAAATCAAATACTTAGAGGAAAACATAGGTAAAACACTTTCCCACCTACCCCTTCAAGAACATCTTTGATGAATCAAACCCAATTGCAAGGAAGACTAAAGCAGAAACAAACCAATGGGATTACATCAAATTGAAAAGCTTCTGCACATCCAAAGAAACTATTAAACAAACAAAGAGAACCCTCACAGAATGGGAGAAGATCTTCACATGCCATACATCAGACAAGAAACTAATCACCAAAATAGATAAAGAGCTCAGCAAACTTAGCACCAAAAAAGCAAATGACCCCATCCAAAAATGGGCAGAGGATATGAACAAACATTCACTACAGAGGAGATCCAAAAGGCTAACAAACATATGAAAAACTGCTCTAGGTCACTGATTGTCAGAGAAATGCAAATTAAGACAACACTAAGATACCACCTCACTCCTGTAAGAATGGCATACATCAAAAAGGACAGCAGCAACAAATGCTGGAGAGGATGTGGGGACAGAGGAACACTTTTACATTGCTGGTGGGAATGTAAATTGGTACAGCCTCTGTGGAGAGCAGTCTGGAAAACTCTCAGAAGGCTAGACATGGACCTTCCATATGACCCAATAATTCCTCTCCTGGGGTTATACCCCAAGGACTCCATAACACCCAACCAAAAAGAGGTGTGTACTCCTATGTTCATAGCAGCACAATTTATAATAGCTAAAACCTGGAAGCAACCCAGGTGCCCAACAACAGATGAGTGGCTGAGAAAGCTGTGGTATATATACACAATGGAATACTATGCAGCTATCAAGAACAATGAACCCACCTTCTCTGATTGCACATCTTAAAGACCTAGAAGAAGAAGAACAAAGGAACCCTAAAGCAACCAGAAGGACAGAAATCACTAAAGTTAGGGCAGAAATCAATAACATTAAGAATAAGAAAACCATAGAAAAGATCAACGAAAGTAAATGTTGGTTCTTTGAAAGAGTGAACAAAATCAGCAAATCTTTAGCCAGATTCACAAAACAAAAAAGGGAGAAGACCCAAATAAATCAGATACTACATGAAAGAGGAGATATCACAACAGACACCGCAGAAATTCAACATATCATGTGAGGCTTCTATGAACAACTATATGCCACCAAGCTAGAGATCCTGGAAGAAATGGATGATTTCCTAGATACCTACCAACTTCCAAAACTAAGTAAAGAGGAAGTAGATAACACGAACAGGCCCATCACAGCTAATGAAATTGAAACAGTTATCAAAAATAAAAGTCCTGGACCAGATGGTTTTACAAATGAATTCTACAAAACCTTCAAAGAAGAACTAATACCTTTACTTTTAAAAGTCTTCCAGAAGATTGAAGATACTGGAGTACTCCCTTCCAGCTTCTATGAAACCAACATCACTCTGATACCAAAAGCAGACAGGGACACAACCAAACAAGAAAACTACAGACCAACATCTCTGATGAACATAGATGATATGATACTGAACAAAATTCTAGCCAACCGGATACAGCAGTATATCAAAAAGATTGTTCATCATGACCAAGTGGGGTTTATCCTAGGCATGCAAGGTTTGTTTAATATATGTAAATCAATCAATGTGATCCACCACATCAACAAAAGCAAGACCAAACACCACATGGTCATATCAATTGATGCAGAGAAAGCCTTTGACAAAATACAACATCCCTTTATGATCAAAACACTACAAAAAATGGGAATAGATGGAAAATTCCTGAAGATAATGGAGTCTATATATAGCAAACCTACAGCCAACATCATACTCAATGGTGAAAAACTGGAAGCATTTCCACTCAGATCAGGGCTGCCCACTATCACCATTACTATTCAACATAGTGTGGAAGTTCTTGCCATATCAACCAGGCAGGAGCAAGGAATTAAAGGGATATAGATTGGAAGAGAAGAAGTCAAACTCTCCCTATTTGCAGATGACATGATAGTATACACAGAAAAACCTAAGAAATCCAGCAAGAAGCTTTTGGAAATCATCAGGAAATACAGTAAGGTGTCAGGCTACAAAATTAACATTCAAAAGTCAGTGGCATTCCTTTATGCAAACACTAAGTTAGAAGAAATTGAAATCCAGAAATCAATTGCTTTTACTATAGCAACAAAAAAATAATAAAATATCTAGGAATAAACCTAACCAATGAAGTGAAAGACTTCTATACTGAAAATTATGAATCACTACTCAAGGAAATTGAAATAGACACAAAGAAGTGCAAAGATATTCCATGTTCATGGGTGGGAATAATTTACATCATCAAAATGAATATACTACCCAGAGCCATATACAAATTTAATGCTATCCCCATCAATATTCCAAGCACATTTTTTAGAATAGAACAAATGTTACAAATGTTTATCTGGAACCAGAAAAGACCTGGAATTGCCAAAACAATCTTGAGAAAAAAGAACAGAACCAGAGGCATCACACTCCCAGATCTCAAATTGTATTATAGGGCCATTGACATCAGAACTGCTTGGTACTGGAATATGAATAGACACACTGACCAGTGGAATAGAATTGAGAGCCCAGAAGTGATCCCCCACACCTTTGGACATCTAATCTTTGACAAAGGGGCCCAGACTATTAAATGGGGAAAGGAGAGTCTCTTCAACAAATGGTGTTGGAAACAATGGGTTGAAACATGCAGAAGAATGAAACTGAACCACTGCATTTCAACAAATACAAAAGTGAATTCCAAGTGGATCAATGACTTGGATGTTAGACCACAAACTATCAGATACTTAGAAGAAAATATTGGCAGAACTCTTTTCCGCATAAATTTTAAAGACATCTTCAATGAAACGAATCCAATTACAAAGAAGACTAAGGCAAGTATAAACCTATGGGACTACATCAAATTAAAAAGCTTCCTCACATCAAAAGAAACCACTACCCAAACCATGAGACCCCTCACAGAATGGGAGATCTTTACATGCCATACATCAGATAAGAGTTTAATAACCAACATATATAAAGAGCTTGCCAAACTCAACAACAAGACAACAAATAACCCCATCCCAAAATGGGGGGATGGGACATGGACAGAATATTCACCACAGAAGAGATCCAGAAGGCCGAGAAACACATGAAAAAATGCTCCAAGTCTCTGATTGTCAGAGAAAAGCAAATCAAGACAATAGTGAGATAACACTTCACTCCTGTGAGAATGTCATACATCAGAAAAGGTAACAGCAGCAAATGATGTAGAGGGTATGGGGTCAAAGGAACCCTCCTATACTCCTGGTAAATTAGTCCAACCTCTGTGGAGAACAGTTTGGAGAACTTTCAGAAGGCTAGAAATGGACCTACCCTATGATCCTGCAATTCCTCTCCTGGCGATATATCCTAAGGAACCCAACACATCCATCCAAAAAGATCTGTGGACACATATGTTCTTAGCAGCACAATTTATAATAGACAAAACCTGGAAGCAACCCAGGTGTCCAACAACAGATGAGTGGCTGAGCAAGTTGTGTTATATATACACAGTGGAATACTACTCAGCTGTAAAAAATGGTGACTTCACCGTTTTCAGGCAATCTTGGATAGACCTTGAAAAATTCATGTTAAGTGAAATAAGTCAGAAACAGAAGGATAAATATGGGGTGATATCACTCTCAGGCAGAAGCTGAAAAACAAGATTAGAAGAAAAAAAAAACACAAGCAGAACCTGAAATGGAATTGGCGTGTCGCACCAAAGTCAAAGACTCTGGGGTGGGGGTGGATGGGTGGGGAGAATATAGGTCCAAGAAGGATGACAGAGGACCTAGTGTGGGTTGTATTGTTATATGGGAAACTGGGGAATGTTATGCATATACAAACTATTGTATTTACTGTTGAATGCAAAACATTAATTCCCCAATAAAGAAATTTTAAAAACTATATATATATATATATATATATATATATATATAGCCTCCAGGGCTATTGCTGGGGCTCAGTGCCTGCACTATGAATCCACTGCTCCTGAAGGCTATTTTTTCCCTTTTATTGCCCTTGTTGTTTATTACTGTTATTATTGTTGTTATTGCTGCCATTGCTGTTGGATAGGACAGAGAGAAATGGAGAGAGAAGGGGAAGACAGAGAGAGGGAGAGAAAGACAAACACGTGCAGACCTGCTTCACCATTTATGAAGTGACCGTTTGCAGGTGGGGAGCCAGAGGCTCAAACAGGGGGCTTGATCCGGGATCCTTATGCCAGTCCTTGCACTTTATGTCATGTGCACTTAACCCACCTGGCCTATATAACAAACTATATTAACTAGACCTGGTCTTTCATTATTTTTCATATATTGACTTCCCTGCAATTTGCCGCTCTAGAAATTCATAGTCTTGCCATTTCTCCCAAAATTTATTATTCTTTTACATACCAGCAAACCCAAGTTCTAACTGCCTCTCTGAGTCACTCATTAGTGAGTGAGTACATTTGTGTTTATTCCTGACACACGCACTAATAAGCTAGGTTTTCATTACTGATTTGTTTTTGTCTATCTAGTTTTTAGGGCCTCTGTCAATGAACCTAAGGTGAACAGAGGTGGGGAAGAGCTGTTCTTCCCCCCCCCAAAAAAAAAAAAAACACATCACGAGGCAAGAAGGAATGGTGAATTTTTTTTACTGCATTATAAATAGATGTTATTCATATCTGAGTTTAGTGGTCTAGTGTCTTCTAACAATTATGAATAAATTAACAAAGACAGGAAAAACCACACATTTTATGTGTTAATTTTGTAAATTCTGAAGTTGAAAGATACACAGTACATCTAGTGATGCTTTAAAAGTAACATTTTAGAGTACACCTCCAAAGACAGACAAGGCAGCAGTGGAGAAATCTATGGAAGTTCGATTAACCACTACAGCTTTTCATTTCACTTTTGATGAACTTTTTTCATGCATAGCTGAAAAAAAACACTAAACAGAATGAAAGGCAAGTTTTGTAATTAGACTAGATTGCCCAAGGCAGAGAAAAAAAAATACAAGCTCCTAAGTAACATCCTCAACATAATAGAGTTTCTGCATATATTTTAAATCAAATTTTAAGGCTTTTTGTGTATACATTGAAATGAATAAGTGTTACTGTAGAGAAAATACACTATTTTGCATCAAAGCTTTCATTTTCTCTTAAACATACCTTTCCCTACATATTAGAGAATTGCGGAGGCAAGAGAAGAGGAAAAGTATTATGAGAGGGAAGTAGATAAAACTTAAATATATGAATACAAATTTTAAAAACTTTGTTCTCAAGTATATTCATTGAACTGTGCCACGGACTACATCATATGCTCTGAAACAATAAATACAATTTCTATGTGTTCTATGCTGTGTGTGAAAATTTATATAAAAATACATTTTATTTAAGGTAAAATACATCTTAGTTTGGTAATTTTGTTCATGTTATCTGCCGCAAACGACCACAGTAGATGAACAGCAGGAGGGTCAGGGGTCTCGAAGGCAACCTCCCCGGTAGGTCAGGAGTCGGCGCAAGGGAGAACAGATAGACACCACACTCTATTGGAGGGTGAATCTGAACTCATTTTAATAGTGAAACTGCATTAGCTTTTATACTTTTTTCAGGTTACATTCAGGTTGCCTAAGCAACCAGCTTAGTCTTGTGGCTTTGGCAGGCTACGTTACTTCCCTATAACTGTAAAGAATGGTACAATGCTTTGTATCGCCCTGTTCTCAGGGGAGGTCATACCCAGAATTGTTTTTGACTTTTGCTGAGGGCTATTTCTATCATTAATCTTCTATGGGGGGGCATACGGATCTTTGCCTAGTCGTGGACCACTGCTCATCTAGGTCTGGTACAGTTTAACTATTAATCTTTCTTTGTTTCAATACGTCAACTTGTACCAGGGAGGCCTCAATCTCTGCATTCTTTCTTTGAGGGGCAAGTCATAACATGACTTCTTTTGTTCGTCTATGTTGACCCACCTTCCCCACTTTCATAATGTAACTTTCAAATATGCCCCTGTGTAAGGCAGAGGGGGTGCTTCTGACTTTCCATTCCCACCAGGCACTGCCAAAGCACTATTAATCAATTGTGACAGTATAATTATTTGTAGCAATAATGGGGGGAGAATGCATCATCCCATTCTCATCCTCCTGCCCAGCTTCCTTGAAGTCTGAATGCAGGTCCAGAGGAGATGACCCTGTCAGGATCCCTGGTGAACTTTGATGGGGCGCTGCATTATCTTTGCAATCAAAAGGGGGAAACATGAACTACATGATAGGAGAACTGAATAAATGTGTCCCAGTCTTTCTGAGTGAATAAATGTCACTCTGGAGCAAACATCTCATCAATGACTCAGCTTTCGGTCTTTGGACTACCAGAGTTTCAATAAACAAGATATATAAAAATAAGCTTAATGCATTCATAACAAAAACATAATGGAGGGAACACGTAAGGTGGTAAAAACAGATAAGCTAGATTCTAGAATGTCTCAACATATTAAAACTAAGCTAAACTAACAAGATAAAAATTTGTGAAGCTGAGGGTATAGTCTTACATCAGGATCAAAAAAATAGTAGAAACGAAAAAATGGTGGAAAATCAGGAGCCATAGTTCCCTAATCCAACTTTCTATCCCTTTTCTCCACTCTGACACCATTCTCTCAGACAATATTCCCATCCAACCTCAGGCTAGTTAACAAACTCAAGCAGAACTACTATAGTTGTGTGCCCTCAGGAACATGCCTAAAATGGTTTCCCTAGCTTTCTTCTACCCTAAAATCCCTAATCTCATCTGCTCTGGTCCTATTTTCTGGTTCTTGTTCATTAAGCATCTTGTCTCAGTTTAGGTCATGCCACCTTCCAGACACCAGGCTATAGATGCTACCATGGGTCCACCCTGACTTTTCTAGGCAGATGACCTCAGCAATGTGTCCTAGACCCTCGTAACTCCAGTGTTCTGGTCCACTAAGGAAAGACAGAAACAGGCTGGGGCTATGGATCAACCTGTCAATGCCCGTGCTCAGTGGAGAAGCAGCTACAGAAGCCAGAACTCCTACCTTCTGCTCCCCATAAACAACCTTGATCCATACTCCCAGCAGGGGAGAAGTGATAGGATGAAGATAAGAGGACTCTGCACTCCAACTCCATCAGCACCCAGAGAGAGAGAAGGGAAAGGAGAGGGACATATGAAGGTAGTTATGATGTCATGAGTGGCTTAGAGGAAAAGAGAGGATTGAATCAGGAAAAGAAGGGGGCAACTTTGTATAAATGTGAACAGATAGTTGTAGAGAAGATGGTTGGCCCATGTCTAAAACTTTAGGGGAATTGTGGTAGATTACAGTGGGGAGAGTAAAGATTCAGAAATCTGGTGGTGGGAATGGGGTATATTCAAACCCCTGTCCACATGTAATTCTGTAATATAAAAATATAAAATATATAAAAATAAATAAATAATGTAACTAAAGAAAAAAAGAAACAAAATCAGGAGTCATAGTCCATACACACACCAAAAAAAATAATAATAAATCCCAATGTAGAGCTAGAGAATGCCTTTGATTAAAATCAACTTAACTTCCTTACTTACCTAGCTTCTCATCTAATGATCAGGTCAAGTAACTACTACCATTTAGGGTTGTCAAGCAGTTTAACTGAGATGACATGGAACTAAACCTTGAGAAATCTCTGTGAACCCAGTTTATATGAGTTAGCATAAAATGTCAGAGTCAGATCATTGAGTGTAATATCTTACTTTGCTTCCTTCCTAGTGATAAAACTAGGGGAATAACACTGAGGTTGGGTTTAGGGACCTTATCTTTTGAAGAGCAGAGGAAATTCAGTCTAATAGCAAGTTCTGGGTACACTCAGGGGAAGAAATAGCCTCTTCCCTCAAAGAATTCCTAATCAGAAAATAATAATAATAAGATAGTTCATCTAAAAGGTGGACAGTGTATTGACAGTACAGCAGCAAAGTCAATGAGAAGTACTTGTCTGAATCCCCCTGAATAGCCGAGTGTCTCTAATTTAGCACTGGATCACTCTATCTACTCGCTAAAAAAACTTAGTGATTGACTAACATAAGCTTCGCTTAGAAAAGAGACATAGGGGGTCGGGCGGTGGCACAGTGGGTTAAGTGCATGTGGTGCAGAGCACAAGGACCCACGTAGGGATCCTGGTTCGAGCCCCCAGCTCCCCACCTGCAGGGGAGTCGCTTCACAGGCGGTGAAGCAGGTCTGCAGGTGTCTGTCTTTCTCTCCCCTCTCTGTCATCCCCTCCTCTCTCCATTTCTCTCTGTCCTATCCAACAACAACGACATCAACAATGGAAATAATAATAACCACAATGAGGAAATAACAAGGGCAACAAAAGGGGAAAAAAAATGGCCTCCTGGAGCGGTGGATTCATGGTGCAGGCACCAAGCCCAGCAATAACCCTGGAGGGAAAAAAAAAAAAGAGACATAAAGAAAATAATCTTTTCACATTGTGATATTGAACATAAGAAATTTGTCACTTCACAAAGCAAATCTGAGGCAAAAAGTTGAAGTGTAATGGAGGGATGTTTGCACTTTCTATGGAAAGACACTAAGAATGGAAGCTCATGGAATAAAAGGACTAGCTTAAGAGCTAAAAAGCTCCTTGTCACTAAAAGTGTTCATTATGATGCCAACCAGACTTCTCTGGGCAGACCCCACCAATATGTACTGGAACCCTGCTTCCCCAGAGCCCTGCCCCACTAGGGAAAGAGAGAGACAGGTTGGGAGTATGGATCGACTTGCCTACGCCCATGTTCAGCAAGGAAGCAATTACAAAAGCCAGACCTTCCACCTTCTGCACCCCATAATGACCCTGGGTCCATACTCCCAGAGGGATAAATAATAGGGAAGCTGGTGGTTGAAAAGAGAGTTAACATACAAAGCCAAACAAATTGTCTTTTCAACCACCAGGTTCCAGTGGCTAGTATGATGCCGACCAGACTTGCCTGGACAGACAACCCCACCAATATGTCCTGGAGCTCCACTTCCCCAGAGCCCCGCCCCGCTAGGGTAAGAGAGAGAAAGGATGGGAGTATGGATCGACCTGTCAATGCCTATGTTCAGCAGAGAAGCAATTACAGAAGCCAGACCTTCAATCTTCTGCATCCCACATTGACCTTGGGTCCATAATCACAGAGAGTTAAATAATGGGAAAATTATCAGGGAAGGGGATGGGATACAGAGTTCTGGTGGTGGGAATTGTAGAGTTGTACCACTCTTATCCTATGGCTTAGTCAATGTTTCCTATTTATAAATAAAAAATTTAAAAAAAAGAATAGGGAAGCTATCAGAGGAGAGAATGGGATACGGAGTTTTGGTGGTGGGAGCTGTGTGGAGTTGTACCCCTCTTATCCTATGATTTTTGTGTTTCCTTTTTATAAATAAAAATTTTTTAAAAAATGTTCAGCAAATCACTTCTACACCATGGATAGAATTCTGAAATTCTTTAAGTTGTTGAAGACAGCTAGACTATGTGAGAAAAAATACTTTTCATTTTCAAAGATATCAATCTGGAATTAGAAGGTCATAGTCAATACCAAGGCCAGGATCATAAAGGTTGCCATACCTGGTGTTGGGGAATTAAACTGGACACCAGATATGTGCCTACATGGCTACATATTTGCTATAAACAGTCAAAATAAAACCATAGGCAGTGATTGGGAGGATGATTCGGCCACTACAGCATCTTTCTTACATATGTAAAGCCCTAAGTTTGATGGTTGTTCCAACACCACACATACAAGAGCAGTCCTCTGGTCTCTTTCACTTTCTCTATTTCTCTCTTGCTTTCTCTATCTCAAAGTATTAGGTTAAATTTTGAAAGACAAAATGCTCAATGAAAGATTATATTTTTAAAATGCACTCATGTAATAAAATATGAAGCAGCAGCTGGGGTTATACCCCAAGGACTCCATAACACCCAACCAAAAAGAGCTGTGTACTCCTATGTTCATAGCAGCACAATTCATAATAGCTAAAACCTGGAAGCAACCCAGGTGCCCAACAACAGATGAGTGGCTGAGAAAGCTGTGGTATATATACACAATGGAACACTATGCAGCTATCAAGAACAATGAACCCACCTTCTCTGACCCATCTTGGACAGAGCTAGAAGGAATTATGGTAAGTGAGCTAAGTCAGAAAGATAAAGATGAGTATGGGATGATCCCACTCATCAACAGGAGTTGACTAAAAAGATCTGAAAGGGAAACTAACAGCAGGACCTGACCAAATTGTAAGTAGGGCACCAAAGTAAAAGCCCTGTGCTGAGGGGTAGACATGCAGCTTCCTGGGCCAGTGGGGGGTGGGAGTGGGTGGGAGGGATGGGTCACAGTCTTTTGGTGGTGGGAATGGTGTTTATGTACACTCCTAGCAAAATGTAGACATATAAATCACTAGTTAATTAATATGAGAGGGGGAAAATCAATTGTATGTCTCAAAGTTTTTCAAAACACAAACTGAATCTTTTTAATATATAGGCTGTCTATTTGATATGCGGACTCTCTCAAAAGCCTAGACCAAGTAGATTAGAAGCATCCAATAGCACAGCTATATACAAGATACTGGGTACTTTACAGCAAACCCTAACAAAAGGACTTTTCAAAGTTAACCCAATTACCAATTAATGTGATGATAACATTAACTATCGATTGTCTTTTTGAACCCTAAGACAGCAGGAACCTCACATCTCCACTATAGAGCCCCTACTTCCCCCAGTCCTGAAACCCTTGGATAGGGCCCACTTTTCCATATGCCTCTCCCAATCCATACCAAATAATATTGCATCCGCCGATCACAACCTAACCAACGCAATGATTGCCACCTCAACATGCTTCATCTCAGACTGTGTCCAGAGACTTCATGTGTGGAATGACAACCCTTCTGCTTCATTACTCGGGTGAGACCTTTCCTTTTATAGTACACTCTAATTTCATCTCAGGTGGTTCACTTTCTAACAAAGTCCCAAAACCTAGATATACACCAGTTTCTGTGAGAGAGAGCATATGTTCACACGTATCCGTAAACTACTGCAAAATATATACCTGAAAGCAGAAGTACACTAGAGTTTGCAGTGAGTACCTCCCTAACACTTCCTCTCCACTATTCCAAGCTTTGGATCCATGATTGCTCAACAATTTGTTTGGCTTTGTATGTTAACTCTCTTTTCAATCACCAGGTTCCAGATGCCATCAGGATGCTATCCAGGCTTCCCTGAATTGAAGACCCCACCAATGTGTCCTGGAGCTCAGCTTCCCCAGAGACACACCCTACTAGGGAAAGAGAGAGGCAGACTGGGAGCATGGACCGACCAGTCAATGCCCATGTTCAGCAGGGAAGCAATTACAGAAGCCAGACCTTCTACCTTCTGCAACCCTCAATGACCCTGGGTCCATGCTCCCAGAGGAATAGAGAACGGGAAAGCTATCGGGGGAGGGGGTGGGATATGGAGATTGGGTGGTTGGAATTGTGTGGAGTTATACCCCTCCTACCCTATGGTTTTGTTAATCCTTTCTTAAATAAAAAAATTTAAATAAATAAATAAAATATGAAGCATCTGGCATTTGGTATGTAGAGACATACTATTGAATTTGCAGGTGGCATGACAGGAGTTTGTTTGTTTTTTTAAAGTCCTCTGATACACCATGGAAGACTGGGTACAGTAGTTGCACAATAGTAGGTCAAGTCTTAACAGAGAAATTGTCCTGGTGTTCTATAAGGGGAATGTCATTGCTTCATATGTAATAGTTCATGTAATAATCCCCAGATTCAAGCCCGCATCCCCCAAGGTAGCAATTTCCCTATGGCTACTTTGAATAAAATGAATCAGGTCAAGTTCAGCTGAGACCCAAGGAAAAAAACATACCCATGTTTTCATCATGCACTATTGTTCAAGCCTTAATACCTAGACAATCCACACTACATCAATCTAACAAGAAACATTAATCACATCACAGCTGGTAATCACTCAGGGAAAACACTTTGGACATGATATGTGAATGGCCAGAACGAGATAAACATTGTTCTGTAACAGCAAAGAGATTCGTTTCCATGAGAATAATTAACATTACTGTATTTTATCTGTATATGAGAATCCTAAAGCTTGTCTTACTATGTATATTTTGATTGAAATATCCCAACCCATGGTGCTTCCTTGTGAAATATTTGCCTTCATGATTAAAACAAACTCTCTGACACTTTAAAGAGATATTAATATAGTAATCCTAAATTTCTGCTTCAGGAAATGTGTGCTCTTGCCCTTCCCTAAAATTTATATATATTTTAAATTTTAAATTCCACATAGGATACAAAAGTAAAAAAATGAAATTGTGATTCAACTTCCGGAGCTGGAGCTACGAGCAGCAGATCGCTTTCTCTCCTCTCCTCTCCTCTCCCGGATCAACTAGGAATACCAAAGGAGACCACCCGGACCGAAACAAGACAGGACTAGAATGACCACAGAAACCCAGTAAATCACCCGTGAGTACAAACACGCGTGGCTGGTGACAGAGAGGAGAGAGGGGCCTAAGGAGAGATTAAGTGAATGCTAACAGTTCGACAGTTTGTCAGTGGAGACACCTCCAGTCTGCTCCACCAACAAGGGGACAGCTGAAGGGAGGAAAGGACTCCCCAGAGACTCACCAAGTGCAACTCTGAGTCTCCATTGCTACTACCCTCAGAATCTGGAGCAGCAACAGGGAGGGACACCAGGGTACAGAGATCTAACCGGGAAACTCAGGAGAAGACCTATACCTCGGTGGCATAGCTGAGGGGCTGTGAAAGTCTCTTTGCATAACCACTGGATTATCTCTGCCACACCCTGCTTTATCTCTTGGTCAGGAGTCAGTGATTAAGCTAAGAAGCCTATTGATAGTTTAAAAGCCCTCAGGCTCCCATAGCCTACAGGGGAAAAAAAAAAAGGCTTTTACACCACTGAACTCCAACTCAGGGATTGAAAAAACTGTTAACTTATATAAAATGGTTAAAACAACAAGAAAAAATATTGGAGACTCGAACCAGGACAAGAGTCCAGCTAAAAGTCCTCCAGAGGGTGAAGCACAAAACAAAGAGTTCAACATCCAAACATTAGCTAAGGAAATAATAACAGGAGTGAGTAAAGAATTTGAAAAAATTGTAATCAGAAATGCAGGAACAACAAATGAGAATATGGAAGAAAATTCTAATTATCTCATGGTTATTAGAGAGCTGAAAGCTGAAATCGCTGAGCTAAGAAGGCAACTAGCTGAACAAGCTAAAACAGTATCAGAGCAGGGCAACAAAATAGATGAACTCCAGAAAGCAGTAGAGGGCAGAGAGAATAGAATCAATGAGGCTGAAGACAGAATTAGCAAGATTGAGGATGAATTAGAGACAACTAAAAAAGAAGTAAGAGATCTCAAAAAGAGATTAAGAGATGCTGAAAACAACAACAGAGTCCTATGGGATGACTTCAAAAGAAACAATATACGCATTATTGGCTTACCAGAGGAAGAAAGAGAAGGGGAGGAAGAAAGTGTTCTCCAGGCCATAATAGCTGAAAATTTCTCTAGTCTAGACAACACCAAAGACATAAAGATTCAAGAAGCCCAGAGGGTCCCAAACAGAATTAACCCAGACCTAAAGACACCAAGACATGTCATACTTAGATTGGAAAGGAATAAGGATAAAGAAAGGATCCTCAAGGCTGCAAGAGAAAAACAAAGAGTCACCTACAAAGGAAAACCCATAAGATTAGCAGCAGACTTCTCCATACAAACACTACAGGCCAGAAGAGAATGGCAAGATATCTATCGAGTGCTCAATGAGAAAGGCTTTCAGCCAAGAATACTATATCCTGCTAGACTGTCATTCAGGCTAGATGGAGGCATCAAAACCTTCTCAGACAAGCAAGAGTTGAAGGAAGCAACCATCACCAAGCCTGCCCTGAAAGAAGTTCTGAAAGGTCTCCTATAAACAACCAGACCACCACAAATAGGACATATATCAAAACACTCTAAAACTCTACAAGAATGGCGTTAAAATATCTTCAATCTTTGATATCAATAAATGTCAATGGCCTGAATTCACACATTAAAAGACACAGAGTAGGAAGATGGATCAGAAAACACAACCCAACAATATGTTGTCTACAGGAAACTCACCTAACGCAACAAGACAAACACAGACTTAAAGTGAAAGGATGGAAAACTATCATTCAAGCCAATGGCCCACAAAAAAGGGCAGGAACAGCTATTCTCATATCTGACATGATAGACTTTAAAATAGATAAGATTAAAAAAGATAGGAATGGACACTACTTAATGCTCAGAGGATCAGTCAATCAAGAGGACTTAACAATTATTAATATCTATGCACCCAATGAGAAGCCATCTAAATACATCAAACTTCTACTGAAAGAGCTACAGCAATATATTAACAGTAACACAATCATAGTAGGGGACTTCAACACCCCACTATCTCAACTTGACAGATCATCCAGGCAGAAAATCAGTAAAGACATAAGGGAGCTAAATGAAGAGATAGATAAACTAGAACTATTGGACATTTTCAGAGTCATTCATCCCAAGAAACTGGAATACACATTTTACTCAAATCCACATGGATCATTCTCAAGGACAGACCATATGTTAGGCCACAAAGATAGCATCAGCCTATTCAAGAGCACTGAAATCATCCCAAGCATCTTCTCAGACCACAGTGGAATTAAACTAACACTTAACAATCAACAAAAGATTAGTAACAGTGCCAAAATGTGGAAGCTCAACAGTACACTTCTTAACAACTTCTGGGTCAAAGAGGAAATCAAGGAAGAAATCAAAATGTTTCGAGAGTTCAATGAAAATGAAGACACAAGCTATCAAAATATTTGGGACACAGCTAAAGCAGTCCTAAGAGGGAAGTTCATAGCTATACAAGCACACATTAGGAAACAAGAAAAGGCACAAATAAACAGCCTGATTGCACATCTTAAAGACCTAGAAGAAGAACAACAAAGGAATCCTAAAGCAACCAGAAGGACAGAAATTACTAAAGTTAGGGCAGAAATAAATAACATTGAGAATAGGAAAACCATACAAAAGATCAATGAAAGTAAATGTTGGTTCTTCGAAAGAGTAAACAAAATCGACAAACCTTTAGCCTGACTCACAAAACAAAAAAGGGAGAAGACCCAAATAAATCGGATAGTAAATGAAAGAGGAGAAATCACAACAGACACTGCAGAAATTCAACATATCATGCGACGCTTCTATGAACAACTATATGCCACCAAACTAGAGAACCTGGAAGAAATGAATGATTTCCTAGATACCTACCAACTTCCAAAACTAAGTCAAGAGGAAGTGGATAACATGAACAGGCCCATCACAGCTAATGAAATTGAAACAGTTATCAAAAATCTTCCCAAAAATAAAAGTCCTGGACCAGATGGTTTTACAAATGAATTCTATAAAACTTTCAAAGAAGAACTAATACCTCTACTTTTAAAAGTCTTCCAGAAGATTGAAGACACTGGAATACTCCCTGCCAGCTTCTATGAAGCCAACATCACCCTGATACCAAAAGCAGACAGGGACACAACCAAAAAATAAAACTACAGACCAATATCTCTGATGAACATAGATGCGAAAATATTGAACAAAATTCTAGCCAACCGGATACAGCAGTATATCAAAAAAATTGTTCATAATGACCAAGTGGGGTTTATCCCAGGCATGCAAGGTTGGTTTAATATACGTAAATCAATCAATGTGATCCACCACATCAACAAAAGCAAGACCAAAAACCACATGGTCATATCAATAGATGCAGAGAAAGCCTTTGACAAAATACAACATCCCTTTATGATCAAAACACTACAAAAAATAGGAATAGATGGAAAATTCCTGGAGATAGTGGAGTCTATATATAGCAAACCTACAGCCAACATCATACTCAATGGTGAAAAACTGGAAGCATTTCCCCTCAGATCAGGTACTAGACAGGGCTGCCCACTATCACCATTACTATTCAACATAGTGTTGGAAGTTCTTGCCATAGCAATCAGGCAGGAGCAAGGAATTAAAGGCATACAGATTGGAAGAGAAGAAGTCAAACTCTCCTTATTTGCAGATGACATGATAGTATACATGGAAAAACCTAAGGAATCCAGCAAGAAGCTTTTGGAAATCATCAGGCAATACAGTAATGTGTCAGGCTATAAAATTAACATTCAAAAGTCAGTGGCATTCCTCTATGCAAACACTAAGTTAGAAGAAATTGAAATCCAGAAGTCAGTTCCTTTTTCTATAGCAACAAAAACAATAAAATATCTAGGAATAAACCTAACCAAAGAAGTGAAAGACTTGTATACTGAAAATTATGAGTCACTACTCAAAGAAATTGAAAAAGACACAAAGAAGTGGAAAGATATTCCATGTTCATGAGTTGGAAGAATTAACATCATCAAAATGAATATATTACCCAGAGCCATCTACAAACTTAATGCTATCCCCATCAAGATCCCAAGCACATTTTTTAGGAGAATAGAAAAAATGCTACAAATGTTTATCTGGAACCAGAAAAGACCTAGAATTGCCAAAACAATCTTGAGAAAAAAGAACAGAACTGGAGGCATCACAATGCCAGATCTCAAACTGTATTATAGGGCCATTGTCATAAAAACTGCTTGGTACTGGAACATGAATAGACACACTGACCAGTGGAATAGAATTGAGAGCCCAGAAATGAGGCCCCACATGTATGGACATCTAATCTTTGACAAAGGGGCCCAGACTATTAAATGGGGGAAGCAGAGTCTCTTCAACAAATGGTGTTGGAAACAATGGGTTGAAACATGCAGAAGAATGAAACTGAATCACTGTATTTCACCAAATACAAAAGTAAATTCCAAGTGGATCAAGGACTTGGATGTTAGACCAGAAACTATCAGATACTTAGAGGAAAATATTGGAAGAACTTTTTTCCGCATAAATTTTAAAGACATTTTCAATGAAACGAATCCAATTACAAGGAAGACTAAGGCAAGTATAAACCTATGGGACTACATCAAATTAAAAAGCTTCTTCACAGCAAAAGAAACCACTACCCAAATCAAGAGACCCCTCACAGAATGGGAGAAGATCTTTACATGCCATACATCAGATAAGAGTTTAATAACCAACATATATAAAGAGCTTGCCAGACTCAACAACAAGACAACAAATAACCCCATCCAAAAATGGGGTGAGGACATGGACAGAATATTCACCACAGAAGACATCCAAAATGCCGAGAAACACATGAAAAAATGCTCCAAGTCTCTGATTGTCAGAGAAATGCAAATCAAGACAACAATGAGATATCACTTCACTCCTGTGAGAATGTCACACATCAGAAAAGGTAACAGCTGCAAATGCTGGAGAGGGTGTGGGGTCAAAGGAACCCTCCTGCACTGCTGGTGGGAATGTCAATTGGTCCAGCCTCTGTGGAGAACAGTCTGGAGAACTCTCAGAAGGCTAGAAATGGACCTACCCTATGATCCTGCAATTCCCCTCCTGGGGATATATCCTAAGGAACCCAACACATCCATCCAAAAAGATCTGTGGACACATATGTTCTTGGCAGCACAATTTGTAATAGCCAAAACCTGGAAGCAACCCAGGTGTCCAACAACAGATGAGTGGCTGAGCAAGCTGTGGTATATATACACAATGGAATACTACTCAGCTGTAAAAAATGGTGACTTCACCGTTTTCAGCCGATCTTGGATGGACCTTGAAAAAATCATGTTGAGTGAAATAAGTCAGAAACAGAAGGATGAATATGGGATGATCTCACTCTCAGGCCGAAGTTGAAAAACAAGATTAGAAAAGAAAACACAAGTCGAACCTGAAATGGAATTGGAGTATTACACCAAAGTAAAAGACTCTGGGGTGGGTGGGTGGGTGGGGAGAATACAGGTCCATGAAAAATGATGAATGAAATAGTGGGGGTTGTATTGTTAAATGGGAATCTGGGGAATGTTATGCATGTAAAAAAAAAAAAAAGAAGTAGAAACGCAAAGCAGAAATTGACTGAGTTTGGAGTATGGCACCAAAGTAAGAAAGCAGAAGTACACTAGAGTTTGCAGTGAGTACCTCCCTAATACTTCCTCTCCACTTTTCCAAGCTTTGGGTCCATGATTGCTCAACAATTTGTTTGGCTTTGTATGTTAACTCTCTTTTCAGTCACCAGGTTCCAGGTGTCATCAGGATGCCGGCCAGACTTCCCTGGATTGAAGACCCCACCAATATGTCCTGGAGCTCAGCTTCCCCAGAGACACACCCTACTAGGGAAAGAGAGAGGCAGACTGGGAGTATGGACCGACCAGTCAACGCCCATGTTCAGCGGGGAAGCAATTACAGAAGCCAGACCTTCTACCTTCTGCAACCCACAATGACCCTGGGTCCATGCTCCCAGAGGGATAGAGAATGGGAAAGCTATCGGGGGAGGAGGTGGGATATGGAGATTGGGCGGTGGGAATTGTGTGGAGTTGTACCCCTCCTACCCTATGGTTTTGTTAATTAATCCTTTCTTAAATAAAAAAAAAATTTTTTTTTAAATGAAATTGTAAAAAGCTCAGCCTTTTTTGCTTTCAGGCCTCTTACTTGAGATCTAGTGTATGTAAATGTCTGAGAATCTATAGGATCCTTTACCCCTGTTCTTTTATATGTGTACCATGTCAAGGGCACTGACTGTACCAGAAAATATGTCTATTTCTGGTACTTATTAGGTGTATCCATTGTTGTTTTGCCTCTGGACCTATTAAGAAGAATCAGGATAAAAAGAACAATCTGGAATTTTCTACCCAGAGTTGCATGTAGAAGCAAAACCATAGCCTTGACACAACAGGGAGTTAAAAGTGTGAAAAGTCCATTTACAAAATTAACAAATAGAGGAAGGCTGAAGACCACATACCCTAGGGGCTTCCATTTTGTCTTAAAGATAAACCAGGATCTAACTTTTCACTCAAAAGTTTCCATCTTAGTCCACTTTAGGAGCACAACATAACAACTTCATTATTTAAGGAATGGTTTGAAATATTCCCTTAATTCAGTTTAACACCTCCCAAAGTACATGCACTGCCAACTAACCAGCCTGCTATAAACACAGGCAGCCTAGCTAGGCCCACAGAAGAAGTTACATTTGTTTGGCAACTTGCTCCAGGCTATGAGTTGAGACTAGGTGAAGGTACAAAGAGAAGTGCTTCTTGACATTTGCAGTAAACATAGCAGAATAGCAAAGAGCACAGCCCAGGGCTAGGAACAAAAGAACAAAGCAAGAAAGTGATTACAGCCTAAAAGTCCAGACTCTTCCATGGGGTCACACACTAAAATGTGTATGGTAATAACTTGAACCTGTGACCTGAAAGAATGCCAGAATCAGAGCAGCAAGTCACAAACATCTAGGCACATCAGTCCGAATCTGGATTTAATTGTTTAAGTAAACATGGTGAAAAATAAATGAGGTTGTTCTTAAATTGTCAAAGGCCTCACAACCTGAACTCTCCAGAGAACATCTGACTTGTTGGCTCTAACTTCTGCTACTTCTATTTGATACAACTGGTTATATTAAATTTAGGCTCAACATACTTTGCCACTCAAGGAAGATTAGTCCTATAATGAGTGCAGCCTAGAATTTTCCTAGCTATGACCATGGAAGGTGAGCTCAGACCTTCAGAGATACACAGGTTACAGGATACAGAGATGCAGAGGTTATCCTGTGCTGAATATGTTCCCCAGATCAGACTGATGGGATTTACAATGAATGGTATTCATATACTTTTGCCATTGTGGGGACCTACTCTCCTCCCTGATCCAGCTTTCTAATCTCATTCTAACACCATCTCCCCACACAATACCTTTAGCCCACTTGCATGTTAGCTGTCGGGCTCTAGCAAGAATTAATAAAGACATGAGCCACTTGGAATATGCCTAAAATAGACTTCCTAGCTTTTTCCAAAATGGAGACTCCAAGTCTCATCTGCTATATTCTTTCTTTCTTTCTTTCTTTCTTTCTTTCTTTCTTTCTTTCTTTCTTTCTTTCTTTCCTTATTTGTTCCCTTTTGTTTCCCTTGTTTTATTGTTGTAGCTATTGTTGTTATTATTGATGTCATCGTTGTTGGATAGGACAGAGAGAAATGGACAGAGGAGGGGAAGACAGAGAGGGAAAGAGAAAGATAGACACCTGCAGACTTGCTTCACTGCCTATGAAATGATTCCCCTGCAGGTGGGGAGCCTGGGGTTCCAACCAGGATCCTTATGCCAGTCCTTGCGCTTAGTGCCATGTGCCCTTAACCCACTGCGCTACCACCTGACTCCCTCATCTGCTATATTCTTACCTTTAGGTTCATGATTACTAAACAAACGTTCTGCTTTATATCTTAATATTTTCAACCACCAAGCTGCAGATGCTACCATGAAGCCAACCTGACTTCCCTGGACAGATGACCTCACCAAAGAGTCCTAGAACCCCACCTCTCCCTCTCGAGAGCCCTGCCCCCCCCCCCAGGGAAAAACAGAAACAGTCTGGGAGTATGAATTAACCTGTCAACACCCATGTCCAGTGGAGAAGCAGTTACAGAAACCAGACCTTCCACCTTCTGCATCCTATAGTGATCCTGAGTCCATACTCCCAGAGGGAAAAGGGATAGGAAAGCTTCCAGTGCAGGGGGTAGGGTAGAGAACTCTGGTGGTGGGAACTGTGTGGAATTATACCCCTCTTATCCAATGGATTTGTTGTTCATTATTAAATAAAATAAAATTAGGCTCAAAACTGCTTAATCTATAAATTACAGTTCATTTGTCATTTAACTTCTAAATGTTAAGATAAATAAAAACCCCATCAGTAAACATTGTGACCCTTATCTTCTTAACTGTCATTTATATCAACTTATGCACAACCCAGGCTCCAGTGTATCTGCTATTCAAATATACTCACATTTAGCAAAATTCTGTCATTTCCTTGTGTATATATTTATTTATGAATGACTCACTTCATATATCTTCATAAACTTAAGCAACTATCTTCTGAGTTATGCACACATTCAGGAAATTATGACAGCAGAATCCAAAACTGACTACACACATAAGGTCAGCACCGGGGGTCTGGGGAGAAGTGCCTCAAGTCATAGCTTGAGGATCATTTTAATCTGTCTTGGGGTACAGAAAATGTCACAGAGGTTCACCTGAAATAAAATTGTCCTTTTCTCTCTTTCTATCCTTTTATCTTTTCTTTTAGGAGCTTATGTTGTGCCTCCTAATCATCTTGCTCTTTATTAAACATTACTTTTTCCCTTCTGCTCTAGTGAATGTTCAAAACCTTGTGGACCCACTCTGGCCTGATTGGTTTTTATAGGCAACACGATCTCTGTTTTCTGCACAAATTTAGGACTACCTCAAGGACAAAGCGAATGAAAAAGTCATTTACTGTGATAAGCAGCTACACATCTCAAGGAATCCACAGCATCTATTTGATTTCAAATGAAAAGGCTGAATCATAATCTGCTTATGCAAGAACATCTAACCACCAACACACAGAAACAGCATTTTCTATTCTCCATGCTTCGGTGAGCAGTAGTACTAGAAATCGCATCTCAGTACCACTCAATCAGACTTACATCCCTTAAATCTTATTTTAAGATCTGACACTACAGTAAGGGGGAAAAGAAATTCTGTTGAAAGCCCTCGTTGTGATGATCTGCAGGCAAAGCTTGCAAAATGCACAGAGGACATGCACACACGTGTACACACCAACCCCTCTCTAAAGGAAAAGGCGTTGCTACTGTTTCACAGACAAAGCTTACTTCTTCAGGTACTTTAAAGAAAGAAAAGTAACACTAGCCAGTGCTAATCATAGACATTTGAAATTACGGCTACAATTCCTTTCAATATTTGATTCTATGTAGCATAATCTACGAAGTTATCACTGGCCAACCTGAAAGCACATAAAAAATAAATGTGGGAGAGTCAGGCGGTAACGCAGTGGGTTAAACGCACGTGGTGCAAAGCGCAAGGACCAGCTTAAGAATTCCGGTTAGAGCCCCCGGCTCCCCACCTACAGGGGAGTCGCTTCACAAGGTGAAGCAAGGTCTGCAGGTGTCTGTCTTTCTCTCCCACCCTCTGTCTCCCCTCCTCTCTCCATTTCTCTCTGTCCTATCCAACAACAACGACATCAATAACCACAACAATAATAGCTATAGCAACAATAAAAAAACAACAAGGGCAACAAAAAGGGAAAAATAAATAAATGAAAATATTAAAAATTTTTTTTTTAATGTGAACATTCTAAAAAGAAAATCTTTGCTTACTTGAGTTTCATACGACTTCCTTACACTCATCTCTTTCAGAGACAGTTTTATTGATGAGCTCAGTTTATTTTCCTGGTTGACCTTTCAAACAAAGACACCAAAAGTACTTGCTTTTTCTGCTACTTTTAAGTTGTATGATCCTGTAATAGTAACAATTATAACAACACCTAATTGCACACTACATATATATATATATATATATATATATATATATATATATATTAATGACAAAACATATGTGGCCACATGTTTTCACAGCTTACAGATCTCATTGACAGGGGCTGTCAGGTTATCTCCTTGAAATTTTTATCTTATGGTAATTAAAATCTAGCTTTTTTCGCTATTTGATTTTTGTTTTACAGTGAATTGGAAATGCCACATGCTTCAAAAAAAAAAAAAGAGAGAGAATGTACCACTCACCTGCTTGGCTTTATGAAACAAAAAGTGTGAAAAACAGGTACAGGAGTTAATCATATAACCAGAGTGAGGGCTTTCAAGCTCTTATGTGTTTCTTTATTTGTTATTTTGCTTAAGGAAAGAATCTGAAGTGCAGAGTTGAATGTCATCTTCAAATTACATTCAAGGCCTTACTTAACAGGTCAAAGTCAAGGTGAAGAGCCAGATGTCCATAATTAAACGGGTACAGACTGTCTAGAAGAAAGCACAAGGAAGTAGTAGCAGACCCTGGAGAGAAAAGAGTAGGAGTGGGGATACGAAAGAGAATTCCTCTTCACTGAGTTCTCTTCTGCACCATTTGAACATTTTACCAGATATTCCCATTAATTTAAACAAGCAAAAAAAAAAAATTCTAGTAATAACCAACTGGTATATGTTCCCTCTGAGCACAGTGACAATAGCAACCCCAAAAGTCAGCACTAGCAGCATGGCACAGTAGCCAAGATTGCTTTCTACAGGTCCTCATTTCTTTTCTTCCTGTTCCCTCATGAGAGCTTCTCTTCTCAGGGGCCACCAGGTGGTGATGCACCTGGTTAAGTGCACACACTAGTATGTGCAAGGACCCAGATTCAAGCCCTTGGTGCCCACCTTCAAGGGGAAGGCTTCACAAGTGGTGAAGAAGGGCTTCAGGTGTTTCTGTCTCTCTCCCTCTCTATCTCCCCCACCCCTCTCAATTTCACTCTGTCTCTATCCAGTAATATATAAATAATGTTTTTTAAAAAATTTTTTTAAATAGTCTCCTAGTCTCAATTTTAGCCAGTATGCTTTGATTTTCACCCTGTCAAAGCAAGTTTCCAAGTAATTTTCTGAACTGTCAATAAAAATATTTTTTTTAGAGCACTGCTTAGCTTTTGGTGGTGCTGGGGACTGAACCTGGAGCCTCTGGTGCCTCAGGCATGAAAATCTATTTGCATAACCATTATGCAATCTCCCTAAATGAATCTTAAGAGTTATTATTTCATATGCATACACTAAAATAGCAGCAAGACTGAAAAGAGTCATTCAAACCTATTCTGTAAGGTTATTAAAGAAGACATTTGTATATTTTCTGAATTGGCAGAAGAGGAAGACCTAGCTAGGAAGAGCTTGTTTCTCCATAATCAGCTACAAGGGAAAGAAAATGAGGACTGAAATAATAATGAACAGAAGGCTTAGCAAGTGTACTGGGGTTCTGGGAAACATCTACCAGGCCAACCAATCACATCTCTGGGAGAATGCAGTCAGCCTCGCCTGACTACTGGTGTCATGGCTGCTAACACACTGAGCACAGTGATAAGCAAAGTACCGCGATTTTGATATCTTTAAAGTAGTACAGCAATTCCACCTAGCAAGGCTCCTGGCTGGCAAAACCATGTTTCTCTGGGTTCTTTGAAGGCTCTCCATGAGATTGTTCTAAACTTTCTTAGCTCACCTCCAGTTCTTTCTTCTCAATGGTACAAATTTCTCCTTCTATTTATGTATGCAAGCATGCATTAGAACACAGTAAAACAAAAGATTGCCTGCATAACAACTGAATGTACTATTAGAAGAGAAGTCAAACTGTCACTGCTTGCAGATGATGTGATACTACACAGAGAAAAACCTGAAGAACCCAGCAGGAAGCTCCTGGAAATTATCAGGCAATATAGTAAGGTGTCAGACTACAAAATTAACATACAAAAGTTGGTGGCATTCCTCTATGCAAACTAAGTTGGAAGAAGAAGAAATCCAGAAATCAGTCCCTTTTACTATAGGAACAAAAACAATAAAATATCTAGGGTTAGACCTAGCAAAAGAAGTGAAAGACTTGTATACTGAAAATCATGAGTCACTATGACAGGAAATAGAAAAAGACACAAAGAAGTGGAAAGATACTCTATGTTCATGGATTGGAAAAATTAACACCATCAAAATGAATATTCTACACAGAGGTATATACAAATTTAATGCAAACCCATCAAGGTCTCACCAAATATTTTTTATAATAGAACAAAAACCACAAATGTTTATCTGGGACCAGAAAAGACCTAGAATTGCCAAAACAATCTTGAGAAAAAGAACAGAACTGGAGGCATCACACTCCCAGATTTTAAATTATACTATAAGGCCATTATAATGAAAACTGCCTGGTACTGGAGCAAAAATAGATATACTTACCAGTGGAATAGAATTGAGAGCCCAGCTATAAGCCCCACCTCACCCCCACCTATGGACATCTAACCTTTGACAAAGGTTCCCAGACTATTAAATGGGATAATGAAAGTCTCAACAAATAGCATTATAAAAATTGGGCTGAAACATGCAGAAGGATGAAATTGAACACTACATTTCACCAGACATAAAAGTAAATCCCAAATAGATCAAAGACTTTGATGTTAGACTAGAAACTATGAAATACTTAGAGGAAAATTTTGGAATTTCACCAGATACAAAAGTAAGTTCCAAATATATCAAAGACTTTGATGTTAGACTAGAAACTATGAAATACTTAGAAGAAAATATGGGAATTGGAGATCTTTACATGACATACATCAGACAAAAAGTTAATAACAAATATATAAAGAGCTCACCAGAAACAACAAATGACACCACCCAAAAATGGGGAGAGGATATGAACAGAATATTCACCAAAGAAGAGATCCAAAGGCCAGCAAACATATGAAAATATGCTCCAAGTCATTGGTTGCCAGAGAAATGCAAATACAGACAACAGTGAGATACTGCTTCACTCTTGTGAGAATGCCATACATCAAAAATGATAGCAACAACAAATGCTGGAGAGGTTATGAGGGCAAAAGAACCCTCCTGCACTGATGGTGGGAATGTAAATTGGTCAAAACCTTGTGTAGAGCAGTCTGGAGAACTCTCAGAAGACTAGAATTGAATCTACCCTATGGCCCTGCAATTCATCTCCTAGGGATATATCCTAAGGGACCAAACACACCCATCCAAAAATATCTGTGTAATATGCAAAACCTTGAAGCAACCTGGGTGTCCAATAACAGAGGAGTGGCTGGATAAGTTGTGATATATATGAATAGTATTCATCTATTAAAAATGGTAAAGTTACCTTCTTCACCTCATCTTGGATAGAGCTTGAAGGAATCATGTTAAGATAAACCAGAAAGAGGATGAATATGGGATGATCCCACTTATAGACAGAAACTGAAAATAAGAACAGAGGCATAACTGGGATTGGATTTGGTGTATTGCACCAAAGTAATGGACTCTGGGGTGAGGGGGGCAGTGTTCAGGTCCTAGAACATGATGGTAGAGGAGGACCTAGGTGGGGGATTAGAGTGTTATGTGGAAAACAGAAATGTTACTCATGTACTAACTACCGTATTTTACTGTCAACTATAAACCATTAATCCTCCCTATAAAGGAAAAAAAATTGAATGTTCCCTTTTAGATGACTAGTAAAGCCAAACTCATTAATTCTTCTATTTACTGATTTCTACAGTATAATTGCATGGCACTAACTGCTGAAATTGCTGGCTAAAAGCATGTGGTATAACTCTAAAGCTGCCCTGTATCCCCATGGTAGTCCCAGAGAATTTGGCATGGAAATGATAGCCCTACTACTGAAGGATCCATGTAAGCTATCTGCTTTTGGGGGGTACATGGGAGCTTACTACATTCAGATTAAGTACCACTGATTTCTTTCTAAAACAGAAGCACTTTTATTGCTATTAAAATAATAGCTGCTTTACGAACTTCAAACACTAAAGAACAGTACAAAGTTGTAAATCAAAGACTTCTTCATAATATTTCCTCAGTGGAATATATCCACTATTCCTGATTTTGTATGCATTAGAGATACTTGTCATGCGCAAACTTTAATAACAGCTATGTCACAACTCTACCATAAGTGACAAAATCTGCTTCAGGCTTGCTTGAGTGCAAAAAGTGTCTGATAGCAAAAAACTCCCTAATTTCAGACACTGTTCACTATCACCAGGACTTGATGTCTGGCAATGATCTGTTATCCTCCATGTAAGTAGTAATGTTGGGTTCCCTACGGTACTCAACTAGAGGTTCACACGACCTTGAGTTAAACTCTCACAGTAAAAAGCAGAGACTCTCTTCATGTTACTGTGTATACAAGTCTTTTGATTTTGGTGGACAAGCATGGCTCAAATATTCACCTCCAACACAGTTAATAAGGCCAGAAAATTAAGTGCTCTGATTGATCAAGCTTGAATTTCATATGCTTCTCTGGAGCCAACTGTGAAATCAACTCTTTCCTAAGCACATGGACTGAGGGAGGATTGCTCCAGGAAGATAAAAAAAAACTATATTTAAAAAAAAAAATCCCTGCCCCAATACATTTGCTTCTCTTACATACTTGGGAGGACTCAGTTCCTCAGCCTGTCCATTTTTCTCAATGTAAGGATATTCTAAATAAAGAAAATGCTTAAAAATAGCATGTACTTGTTCTGGGGATGGGAATTATGTGGAATTGCACCCCTCCTATCCTATAGTCTTATCACTATTTCCATTTTATCAATAAAAATTAAAAAAAAAAAAGAAAAAAATAACATGGACTTTACCTTTTTTTTTTATATTTTAAATGCAAGTATAAACCTTTCTCACATACGAATCACAGAAAATTCATACTGAGTAGCTAGTATATTATTATTAGTGAAATCTACTACAACTGTCTTAATTTCTAACTGATATGTGTATCTTCTACAGTATTTTCTCCTTTCAATTTATTCGTGAGTTAAGAGGGACTTAGAAGAAAAATAGCTCTGTGTTTCTCTTCTTTCCCTCTACTTCTGCCTTTTATTTCCAGCATAAGTGGTTGGCAAGTACACAGAAGGAACATAAGTCTGAGAGAATGCGATAGAGTTTTTCTTTTCATTCATATTTTTAGAACACCATTAATTTCTTTCTGTATTCAAAGCAAGTTCCGGTTTGAAAGAAAAGTATAGCCTCCTGGTGCTGTAAAGGTCCCCACTTGCTCAGTCATAGATGAAACTCCCTCAGCCTGTATTTGGCGTCTTGCTGAACTCCCTCCCACACATCCAATTAACAGGTTTACTGGATGGAATTCCATGCTCAGGGGCACAGAGAACACACATAGTACATTCTCCATCATCTCATCAAATTTCACTTACAAAACATGAATTCAAAAGTGAAGTTCCCGGAGTCCGGTGGTAGCACAGCGGGTTAAGCGCACGTGGCGCAAAGGGCAAGGACCCGCTTAAGGAGCCGGATTCGAGCCTCCGGGTACAAGCCTCCGGCTTCCCACCTGTGGGAGAGTCGCCTCACAAGCTGTGAAGCAGGTCTGCAACTGTCTTTCTCCCCCTCCTTTCTCCATTTCCCTCTGTCCTATGCAGCATGTCCTATGTCGACATCAATAACAATAACTACAACAACAATATAAAAACAAGGGCAACAAAAGGGAAAAATAAATATTTTTAAAAAGTGAAGTTCCTCATAATTCTAAATCAGTAATAGCTAAGCTATTAAACCAAGTTCAGGGTCCTTCTGATCACATGCTTTGTGTCATCCTACTGGTCGAGGCTCAGGAAACTGGCCTAGGGTCTCAATAAGCTAAATAAAACTATTTGTTTGGCAATTTATTTCATTTCTTTCATTTACTTTCACATGAAAGAGCAAGAAACAGGGAAGACAAAAAGAGAGAAGCCAGAGCACCACTCCGGCATATATAGTTTTGAGGATGAATCTAGGAGCTGCTGGCATGCAATTCCTAAGCATAACCAGTAACAGAATAAAGTTGTTTAAATAACCAAAAGGAACTGGAAAATTCTGCAAAAAAAAAAAAAAAAAAGAGATGTGACTAAGATCATTGGCTGCCCAGAAATAAAAGAAACTTCCGCAATGGTAATAGTTATTAGGGGAAAAAAAAAAAAAAAAAAAGAACCATTTAAAATACGTGCCCTGCTCTTTGTCATACTCAGTCAAACCTACTGCACATGGAAAATTCATTCATTTTTAGTAGTTACACAGTATCCCGTTGTATGATTACACCATAATTTATTTTAGCAATCTTCTGTTAAATGTGTGTTCTTTACAACCTTTTTTAAAGATTTTATTTATTTATGAGAAAGGAGGAGAGAGAAAGAACCAGACATCACTCTGGCACATGTGCTGCCGGGGATCGAACTCAGGACCTCATGCTTGAGAGTCCAAAGCTTTATCAGTGCACCACCTCCAGGACCACATCTTTACAATTTTGCATTGAGACCTGTATGAATGTCCTCAAAAGCTTCCTGGTAAATTTCCCTAAATTAAAACTCTAGGAAAAGAGTTGCTGAGTCAACAAAGATGTGTGTTTTAAACGTCCTCTACATATCACCAAGTCGTTTATCAAAAGGGTATTAACAATTTGTACCAGGAGTAATGCATGAGAAAACTTCTTTCTCCATACCCAGCACTGGATATCACCATTCTTTTACATCTTTATCAGTCTGAACAATAAACAATATCATGGTATATTTCTATGATCACAGTTGAAGGTGAATGTAGGTGATTATATATTAGTACATTATATAGGGTTAAATATGTATATAGGAGATTATATATCAGTACATTATATAGGGTTATATATATAGGTGATTATATGTTAGTACATTATATGGGGTTATATATATATATGTGATTATAGATCAGTACATTATATAGGGTTATATATATAGGTGATTATATATTAGTACAACATATAGGGTTTTATATATATATATGAGATTATATATTAGTACATTATATAGGGTTACATATAGGTGATTATATATTGGTACATAATATAGGGTTATATATAGGTGATTATATATTAGTACATTGTATAGGGTTATATATATATATAGGTGATTATATATTAGTATATTATATATGATTTTACATATATATATAGGTGATTATATATTAGTAAATTATATAGGGTTATATATATAGGTGATTATATATTAGTACATTGTAAAGGGTTATAATAATAGCAGCATCTACGTAGTGCTTATCAGCCATTTCCGTATAGTCTCTCTTTAAATCCTCACAATCTCATTGAATCTTATCAGTCAGAAGGCCTATTCTCTCAATTTTGTGGAAGTGAAAATAACAATTTGAGAAGCAAGGAGGGGGAGGACAGAAGGTAGCACACTGGGTTAAGTGTATGCACATAGGTCGACATTTAAGGACCTGTATAATCCCCCGGTTCCCCACCTGAGGGGGGGGTTCACTTCACAAGCGCTGAAGGAGATCTGCAGGTGTCTTTCTCTTCCCCTCTCTGTTCCCATCCTCTCTCAATTTCTTTTTGTCCTAACCAACAACAATAACACTAGCAACAACAACAACAATAACATAAACAACAAATACATGGCCTCCAGGAGCAGTGGATTCATAGTGCTGGCACCCAGCCCCAGCAATAACCCTGGAGGCAAAAAAAAAAAGAAGAAAAGGAGGAATAATTAAAAGGTCAACCAAGGACTATTGGAACTTGTCTAAAACCAAAATCCATGCTCTGAAAATCCACCTATAACTAAATCTGATTTTTTTTTCAACTTTTCTATGAATATGGAAAGCTATCCTGCATTTAGATGAGTTAGAGTGTAAAATAAGACTTACACACAGAATAATATAATCTAATACCTAGCACCCCTGAGGATGTTAACCAAAAGGAAGAATGTTACCTAAACTCTGTCTATCTGGCCAGGAGCTGAAAGGCAACTAGAAAAACTGAATGTGCATCACTCATCTTGAAGCCTCGTAAAAGAAGGGAAATTGTATTTGCAAGTCCAATTTCTGAATGTTTGAGGAAGCCTCACAGGAACACTGCAGTGAGGAGTTAAAACGAGGGCCCTGAAAGGGGATATAGATGATATAGTGTGTAGGACTCTCCCCAGCGGGATATGTAAATACTTTATACACTAATTCAATTACATTTTCAGATTATACAGGAAGACTGATTTAAACAAGTCTGCACTGCTGTCCCGTCACCCGTGCACACATGCAGGGCAAGAGTTAAGAGAGCTTGGTCGACCTTAACTCTGGATGCCTTGACTTTTATGGGCTTAAGTTGGAACTTTAATGTTTTATTAATGTCGAGTTTTTGGAGTTGGTATTCAGAATGTTTCAAACAGAGATATGATGGGTCTCAGAGACTAGGAATCTGTTCTCATTGGCAGGTAGTAAATAATAATAATAATAATAATAAAAGGGAAGAAGTAAATAAAATTCACTATGCTAAACAAATAATCAACCAAGAAACAGTGATGTTATTTCTGCATTAATTACTAGTTATGTAAAAAGTAAAAAAAAATATTTGACCTGCAGTTTCTATCACTGATGAATTCATGGGTAATATGTATAACTGTGGACTTCTACATGTCCCTGTTCGAATGTATAGCTAAATGTATTCTAAAATTTATCATTATTAACAAAAACAGTAATGATATTTAAATAAAGGTGTTTGCTCAAAGCACAAACGAAACCAGCTAAGTCTTATAAATACCTCACAGACTCAAGAAATTCTAGACTGTCTTTCATAGTACTTATATCTCGCATTGATTTGCCTTAAGGTTCTGATTATATATGTGATTTTCTAGAAGGAATTCAAAGATGACTCAAGCTTGCAATTTTCAGTAATAAAAACTTTCCCAGCAGATTGATTTGTCTCTATTTCCAAAGGTTTGGTCTTTCAAAAAGTAAAATGTATACAAAATATTTTTCTGAGAGAAGAGTTCCACTGAGGGTTAATTTCAGCTTTTTGTGTTCGTGTGTGTGTGTGTGTGTGTGTGTGTATGTGTATAGTAGTTTCTATTTTTTTTTTGAAAATGCTATTTAAAAAGTTTCCCTTTCAAAAGACCAAAAAGCAAAATGTTGTTAAATTTTAATCAGATTGTTGTCATTAATGAGGGCTAAGACTTTTTTCTCAGTGTTACTTCTCTTTGGCCACCATTCACATGACTTGCTTTACGTCTTTGCCAGTTCATCTGCAAAAACTCACAGGTTTTGCTGGAGAAGAGTTTTATTTTTCCGGAAACTGAAGACTTGGAGTTACATGTCTCCATATTCATTAATGTCTTGACTATGAAGAATAAGGTGAAAAATAATTTTAACTTGGGGAAAATAATGCTTATAAGACAATCATGGAGGAATAATCATCTCAACTAAAGCAACAGTTTGTGCAAAGACAAAAAGAGCCAAATTCTGTCCTTGGATGTGCACACACAGTTCCCATTAGCTTTTGAAAACAGCTATGTGTGTATAGCCAAGGACTGTGTTTAGTTCAATTGAGTCTAATTTATCCAGACTACTACAGCCATGAAAGATAAAAACAGATTATAAGACATTTTGCATGTCGGGACAGTAACAGGCCTTGTGCTTCCCTAGTCCCCAGGGTTTCCTTCATCAGGCCAAACGTCACTGATCAGATCTGAGAAGTTAGAAAAGTATATAGAGCAAATTTATGTACAGTGCTACTTGCTATTGTTGTTCAGCCCTAGCTTAGTGGATGCTATTCTTTCTGTGTTGGGAGCCAAATGCTAGCAAATTAAATTTGCCAAAAAGAAACAGCCTTAGTCACATGCATATGAAATTAGCTACTGAGATAATAATAAAAGGATGTTGATTTTAAACAGATTTTTAAAGACCAATCGAGATATATTGAATTCATAGGTTTCAAACCTTCTCCATGCCCTGGTTTATAAATAAGATATATTCCAAGAAAAGATGTTTTGTTTAATATTTTGCTAAATTAAATTTCTCTCAGAAATGCTTACACCTATAAACATGTTAGTCCACAATGGTGATTCTCTCCAGAATGAAATCATTAGTCACGGAACAGTCTAAGCCAATGTTTAGAAGATTGGTGAAAGAAACATACTTTCCCCTGTCAAATTGCTGGCTCTATACATACACATATCTTGAATATTAGATGATCCACTTCATGGTATGCTCCTATACTGTGTTCTCTAATAAGACCACCAGTCTCCTCCTTTTAATTTTTTTCTTTTTCTTTTTTTTTTTATTTCTTTATTGGGAGATTAATAGTTCACAGTTACAAGTAAAATACAATAGTTTGTATGTGCATAAAATTCCCAGTTCTCCACATAGCAATTCAATTCCCACTAGGTCATCCTCTGCCATCATGATCCAGGACCCAAACCCTCACCCTCACCCCTTTTACTTTGCTCCAATACACTACCTCCAGTCCAAGGTCTGCTTAGTATTTTCCCTTCTGATCTTGTTTTTCAACTTCTGCCTGTGAATGAGATCATCCCATATTCATCCTTTTGTTTCTGACTTATCTCACTTAACATGATTCCTTCAAGCTCCATCTAAGATGGGGTGAAAAAGATGAATTCTCCATTTTAATAGCTGAGTAGTATTCCACTGTGTATACAGACCACAACTTTCTCAGCCACTCATTTGTTGGACACCGGGGTTGCTTCCAGGTTTTGGCTATTATAAATTGTGCTGCTATGAACACAGGAATACACAAATCTTTTTGGACGGGTGTGTTGGGTTCCTTAGGCTATATCCCCAGGAGAGAAATTGCAGGGTCATAGGGAAGGTCCACTTCTGGCCTTCTGATTGTCCTCCAGACTGTTCTCCATGGGTGCTGGACCAACTAACATTCCCACCAGCAGTGCAGGAGAGTTCCTTTGTCCCCATAACCTCTCCAGCATTTGCTGCTGCTAATTTCTCTTTTTCTTTAAGATTTTTCCATGGGAGAAAGACCAGAGAACCACTCAGGTGAGGCAAATTCAGTGCCAGGGTTTAAAACTGGAAGTTCATGCATGCAAGTTGTTTTACCCACACCACCACCACCACCTCTTTGTCTCTTATCAGGGAGTAAAGTTAAGGCCTTCAACATACAAATCATTCATTCCACCCCTAAGCTATATCTCCAACTCCATTTTGCTTTCTTCCACTGGTACTTTATACTGAATAAAATAAGCCTGACAAATTCTTTTGAATATTCATTGCCAAACACAGACTGTTCCAGCTAGTGGATACCCAGTGATAGTTGCTTTGTGGTAAACACTTAAGTTGACTCCTCTTGTTTCTCTGCTATGTGTTGAATATCTGGCTGCATGCATGTCTGGGAAATCTAATCCAAGACCTTTTATATGCATGAAATTCCTCCTGATAATCACAGTGCTAACATGCATATAAAGCCATCTCAGAATTCCATGGAATATCTCAAGTACAAATTAGAGGAGAAATTTATTAGTAAATAGTCAATATTTTTAAAATGTCAATGGATATTTTACGCAAATTTCCTTCCACTTTCTAGAGAAAATACAGTATTTGTAGCCACCTGCAGTGGGAAAGCTACATGAGCATTAGAAGCAGTGCTGCAAGGGCGTCAGGAGGTAGTGCAGAGGATTAAGCACACATGGCATGGAGCCCAAAGACCAGTGTAAGGATCCCGGTTGGAGCCCCTGGCTCCCCACCTGCAGGGAATAGCTTCACAGGTGGTGAAGCAGGTCTGCAGGTTTCTATCTTTCTCTCCCCCTCTCTGCCTTCCGTCCTCTTTCCATTTCTCTTTGTCATATCCAACAACGATGACATCAATAACAACAACAATAATAACTACATCAAAACAACAAGAGCAATTCAAAAGAAAAAAAAAGAAGTGCTGTAGGTACCTTTTTCTCTCTTCCTCTCTCGTCCTCTCTACTCTCATTCTCTATCATAAAAGAAAGGGGAATAAAAGGCCTCTGGGAAAGATGTCATTGCCCTGTATGTATGTATGTATGAAACAATACTGGTGAAAAAAAAAGACCCAGGGAATCAGACACAGCTTCTGGAACTGAAGAGTTAAAAACTTAAAGTAGGGGTCAGGCAGTGGCACACCTGGTTAAGTACACACATTACATTTCAGTGCTGAAGGACCTGAGTTCAAACCACCTGGTCCCCACCTGCAGAGGGAAAATTTCATGAGTATAGAAGTAGGACTACAGGTGTCTCTCTTTCTCTTTCCCTATCTCTATCCCCCACCCTCTCAATTTCTCTCCATCGCTATCCAATAATAAGTAAATAAAAAGGTGTTTTAAATGATAGAAGAAGGAGGAGGAGGAGAAGGAGAAGATGAAGGGGAAGAAGAATATAGGAACTTAATGTAGGGCCGCAGGCAGTTGCACACCTGGATGAGCATGCACAAGGACCCAAGTTCAAGCCCCCAGTCCCCACCTGCAAGAAAGAAGTAGCAGTGCTGCAGGTCTCTCTCTCCCTCTCTCTCTCTCTCTGTCTCTGTCTCTCTCTCAGAGAGACATAGAAGCACCTTCAGCCATGTTTCACCACTTGTGAAGCTTTCCTCCTGCAGGTGGGGACCAGGGGCTTGAACCCAGGTCCTTGAGCACTGTAATGTGTGTACTTAACCAGGTGCACCACCGCCTGGGTCTCTATCTATCTATCTATCTATCTATCTATCTATCTATCTATCTATCTATCTCCCCATCCCTCCCAATTTCTCTATGTCTCTGTCAAATAAATAAAAATATTTTTTAAAAAAGAACTTAAAGTAAATTGAAGAAAGGCTGGGGGCTAGGATAATAGGATAATAGTTATAATGGTTATACAAAAGGCTTTCATGCCTGAAGTTCTGAGTCCCTGGTTCAGTCCACAGCATTCATAAGCAAGATTTGAATAGTTATGATATCTTTCTCCCCCTCCTCTCTCTCTCTCTCTCTCTCTCTCTCTTTCTCTCTCTCTCTCTCTCTCATTAAAAACTATAAAGAAAAGAAAGAATGGAAGAGGAAGGGAGGGAGGAGAGGAGAGACTGGGAGTCCAAGAAATTTATGTCTACAAAGCAGGCCTTTTGCTTCTCTGAGATTTACCATAATCCTAAAGGGTCATGTCTTTGCTGATCTCTTTTTCGCTGGACTCAAATAGCCTTTTAACTTCAGGCAAAGGAATTAAATGAATGAAAGGCTCTTTTTTGCTAGGTACAATGACAGAGTGCTAATGTTACCAAATTTCTCCAATGCCACAGCAGTGAATTGAATAGTCTCAGAACTCTATGGCAATTCCCTCAGGGTCACTGAAATATAGACAACAGGCTAGATGTCAGTGAGCCATCACACCACAAGAACAATACACATCTGAAAATTTCTTTCTTAGCTCTATAACTTGGAACTGATGTTTCACATATTTTCCCAATTTTTTAGTCTATGTACTGAAGTTAATGATACATGTCCTTAAGTGTTTTCAGCATGTGGGTAGAGTGGGGAGGAGTTTGAGTTTATAGAAAAGCTAGACTTCATAATAATAATAGCAATAAATAACAATAATAGCAATAATCATTTCCCTCAACACGTACCATATGCTAGATAATGAATTAAATATTTTATATATCATTTGATATGTGTAAAAATCTTAAGGAGTGAGTGGGTTCTATTATTGCAGATACACAGATTTTTAATTTTATTTTAGGTGTTCAGACAGGGGAAGAAACTTGGCAAATTTCATACAGCAGCCAGTTCAAGGCAGGTGGGGCAAAGTTGTTCTTCCTATATAAAAAACCAGGCTTCATATTTTTACTTAGTCTTGGAGATAATATGGACTGGAGATTAAATCTCCATCAAGAAACATGCTTTGTTTATTTGTTTGTTTGTTTTTACTTGTGTGGTCAGTCTTTATTACATATACTGGAAGGATGCCTGGTTCCACAAATATGAATCCATCCATATCCTCATAGCTAAAAGTATCTCCAAACATTCTTTGTTCTCATTATTTTTATGGCTAGGTACTTTCTGTTCCCTAAAACATTGGGTAGGGTATGGGTTGTTGTTTTTCCTTTGCCATTTAAAAAAGGGGGGAGAAAGGAAGGAAGGAAGGAAGGAAGGAAGGAAGGAAGGAAGGAAGGAAGGAAGGAAGAGAAAGAAAGAGAGAAGCAGTGAAACACAATGTGTTTGCATCCACAATAAAGCTCAGTTGAAATGGTAATAAATGAGCGCTCATGCTTTGCTTTCATTTGCTACTGCTGAGCCTAGTGACTGACAATTTCCTCATCTTTATTCTCAAACAAGCTCTGTGGCACTGGTATTCTTCACATTGTATGAAAGAAAAAGTCAGGAGTTTGCTTGATCTAACTATCAAGCTGATGTTTCAGGATTGGCAATTTATATTCACACCTTGATATTCTTCTGGGACTCATCAGGAACTTCTGCTACTTGAACAGGATGTAAAACACAAAAGCAAAGGGAACGACTAGCTATAAACTGAACCTCCAGACATGTCCCCCAACAGAGCATACAACAAACTGGAACTTTGCCAGCTCAATTTTTCAAGTCTTTCTTAAAACTTTCTCCTTAGAGGTATTTGTTATTTCTCTTTCCTTTCCTTAAACCAAACTTTTTGAAAGAAAGAAAAGTTTCTAGTGTCTAACCAGAATAATTTTCCAAAACTTCCTACCTGGATGGTATTATAACCTCTTAAGTTAATTAATCAAGGGTAACTCCCCTTTGAAATCTCTCCTTGAGTCTTAAAGAATTCAAGTTTGCTTTCTAGAAAGAATGGAGAATCAGTATGGGAAAATCTCTGAGCACTTTGGACACAGTGAGAAGTGACGGCATGCACCAGCCCCTCTCTGTCTCTCTCTTTTCTTAATTTTCGCCCCAGAGTTATCCCTGGGGCTCAGTGCCAGCACTACAAATTCACTGGTCCTGGTGGCCATTTTTTCCATTTTAGTGTATAGGACAGAGAAACTGAAAGAAGAGGAGGAGGAGAGAGAGAGAGAGAGGTGTAGACCTGCTTTACACTGCAGGTCAGGAGCAGGAGCTCAAACCTGGATCCTTGTGGGATCCTTGTGGTCCTTGCACTTTGTACTATGTTTCCTTTCTCATTTCAAGATGAGTTTTTTGTTTACTAAAGTACACAGCAACAAGAAGAAACTCTGTGAAGACATGAATCTGGCAAGCCTATTACACCACCATATTTCTGATACAGTGCCTAAGAATCAGGCAGATATACTTCAAGCTCAAAGGTCCCAGGTTTGATCATTGGTACCACCACAAGTGAAAGCTGAATAAGGCTCTGGAAAAATTAAAACTCAGAGGCTAGTGGTGGAGCACCTGGTTGAGTGAGAAAGGGCTGTTAAAGTGGTCCTATTAAAGTAAGAAAGGACCCAGGTTCAAGGCTCCTGTCCCCTGGGGCCTACAGGGGGGAAGCTTTACAAGTGGTGAAACAGTGCTGCAAATGCCTTTCCCTTTTCACTATTTTTCTTATTTTACTTTATTTTTTTAAATAATTTATTCCCTTTTGTTGCCCTTGTTTTATTGTTGTAGTTATTGTTGTTGTTGTTATTGATGTTGTCATTGTTGGATAGGACAGAGAGAAATTAAGAGGGGAGGGGAAGACAGAGAGGGGGAGAGAAAGACACCTACAGACCTTCTTCACCGCTTGTGAAGTGACTCCCCTGCAGGTGGGGAGCTGGTGGCTCGAACCAGGAGCCTTAAGCTGGTCCTTGTGCTTTGCGCCTCGTGAGCTTAACCCACTGCACTACTGCCCAACTTCCTGTAAATGTCTTTCTTTCTTTCTTTCTTTCTTTCTTTCTTTCTTTCTTTCTTTCTTTTCTTTCCTTCTCTCTCTCTTTCTTTCTTTTTCTCCTCTCCATCTCTATTTCTGCCTTTCTTCACAATTTCTCTTTATCCAAAATAAAATATAGTTTAGAAATGAAAAAGAGATACTCCCCTTTATTAAATATATGGAATCCATATATCAATATGAATAATATTTGGGAATTTGTCATCCAAATAGCCATTTGCTCCACTATTAAGATGATAAAACCATGTATGTGATCAGCACCATTGCTATAGGGTCAAAATGCCTTCCCTCCTTTTTCCCTGAAAATCTTGGATTATTTCAGGTCACAAAATCAGATTTCCTATATATTGCTACTGCCATCATGATTTCGTAACTACCAAATAAATACCACATCATTTCTCTATTTAGCACAGGACTTTCAGATACAAGAGTGGAAAGCTTGAAAAGCAAACCTAAATTTTCAGTAGATAACAAGTTTTGTCTAAGACCGAGTATTATTTATTAGTTCACAATATGATACTATAATAGTTTTTTATTCGTTATTTACTTCTTATGCATTTTTTTCTATTTAAAATAATGATATGATATGGTAGACAGAATTTCCAAAATGTCCTCCAAAGATGTTCTACCTTTATATCTAAGCTATCATTAAGAGGAAATAGCATTCCATGAATATTTTAAAGGGACGCTGTTGACGCAATTAAGGCTATCAAACAGATGTATTTAAATAGGGAAAGCATCCTTCATCCAGATGGGCCCAATACAGTTATATGAACCCTAAATTATACAAGTACAGTGTGATTATGGAAAAGCATAGAAATTCAAAAAAAGACTTGACTAAATATGGAAGCAACCTAAATGTCTATTCACAGGTAAAGAAAGAAAGGAAGAAAGAGAGAAAGAAAGAAAATACATAAATAGGAATATTACTCAGCTTTCAAAAAGACAAATTCTGCCACTTGTAACTGTATGATTGAAAATGAAGAGCAGTATACTAAGTAAAATAAGTTAGAGAAAGGGCAAGTACCATATAGTATCACTTTTATGTAAAAATTGGAAGAAAAAAAACCTAACTAAAGCAATTGTTATTAAGTGAGAAAAATCATAAGAGATTACACAGGGTACAAACTTTCAACTATAAGACAAAAAGGGTCTGAAAAATGTATGTACTATCTAATGATAATAGTTGACATATTGTGCTGTCTAATTGACTTTTGTTAAGGGCAGAGAACTTAAATGTTCTCACAAAATATACTATATGTCAGCTGTAGGAACTAACTCAATGAGGGAAATGTTTTATAATGTATATTCAATATTATTTCATAACATTGTTTACTTTATTTTTTTAATATTTATTTTATTTATTTATTCCCTTTTGTTGCCCTTATTGTTTTTTATTGTTGTAGTTATTATTGTTGTCATCCTTGTTGGATAGGACAGAGAGAAATGGAGAGAGGTGGGGAAGACAGAGAGGGGATGAGAAAGACAGACAGCTGCAGACCTGCTTCACCACCTGTGATGTGACTCCCCTGCAGGTAAAGAGCTGGGGGCTCGAACCGGGATCCTTATGCTGGCCCTTGTGCTTTGCACCACGTGCACTTAACCCACTGCGCTACCACCTGACTCCCTAACATTGTTTACTTTAAAAACTCTATAGTTCCTTCCACTATAACTCAGTAAAACTGGGATCAAGAGGAAGACTTGATTGACCATCCTTGTCACAGCTTGTTAGTAGCTTCTAGTTTCAAAATGCTTTATAATTCTAGAAAATGTTGGAAATCCCTTCTTCACCTGCAGGGAGGAAGCTTTATAAACAGTGAAACAAGGACTGCGGGTGTCTGTCTTTTTCCCTCTCTCTGTCTCTCTCCCCTCTCAAATTCTCTCTGTACTGTCAAATAAAAAAAGAAAGAGAGAAAGAAAGAAAGAAAGAAAGAAAGAAAGAAAGAAAGAAAGAAAGAAAGGAGGAAAGAAAGAAAGGGGTGATAGCATAATGGTTATGCAAACAGACTCTCATGCCTGTGGCTCCAAAATCCCAGGTTCAATCTCCCGCAACACCCATAAGCCAGAGCTGAGCAGTGCTCTAGTCTATCTATCTATCTATCTATCTCTTCATCTCTTTCAAAAATAAAATAAAATACTTTTTTAAAAAAAGAAAGAAATAGAGGAAGGAAGGAAAGAAGGAAAGAAAAGAAAGGAAGGAAGGAAGGAAGGAAGGAAGGAAGGAAGGAAGGAAGGAAAAGGAAGGAAGGAAGGAAGGAAGGAAGGAAGGAAGGAAGGAAGGAAGGAAGGAAGGAAGGAAGGAAGGCGGGCTGTTGGGAGTGGTGGTTGTTATGCAGCAACAACCCTGGTTGCAACTAAAAAAAGTCAAAAAACAAATAAACAAAAAACATGATGAAAAGAAAGCACCTGGACAAGAGCTCCCAAGTGATTTCCTGGAATAAATGGGGTCTTCTTTTCTTTTCTGTTTTAATATCTGGTTTGGTTTGGTTTGGTTTGGCTTGGCTTGGCTTGGCTTGGCTTGGCTTGGCTTGGCTTGGCTTGGCTTGGCTTGGCTCGGTTCGGTTCGGTTCATTTTAGTAGGACATAGAGAAATTGAGAGGAGAGAGAGGGAGAAAGGCACCTGTAGTACCACTTCGCCACTCATGAAGCTTCTTCCCTGCAAATGAGGGCTGGCAGCTTATACCTGGAGCCTTAGGATGATGTCATGTATGATCAACCAAGACGCCACCACTCATCCCTGCAGCCTTCTTTTATCAGTCAACAGGGGTTCATAGATAAGGGGGTTGGATCACAAAAGGAAAAAAAGAAATGGTTGACACAAAGCGTCAAGTGTAGATAAAACTCCTGGAGAGTTAAGTTAGTAGTAGATGCTGACAACCAGAGGAGAGAACAAGAAAGATTTAACATTAGATTTAACATTAGATCCCAACTCACCCCCCCAAAAAAATTGAAGTTAAAATTGAAATGAAGGCAAGACACTTCCTTCATGACTAAGAAAGAAAGATGCAGCAGAAGGTGGTGCAGAGGTAGAACACAGGGCTTTATGAGTAAAGTCTTGAATTCAATCCACAGCAACTTTTCTTTATATAAATATATAAGTAGGGGTCCGGGCAGTGGTGCACCCGGTTAAGCAAACATAGCAGGAAGCACAAGGGTCTGAGCAAGGAACCGGGTTTGAGGTCCCTGGTTCCCCATCTGCAGGGGGGAGTCGTTTTACAGACAGTGAAGCAGGTCTGCAGGTGTCCGTCTCCCTCCTTCTCTATCTCCCCTCCCCTCTCAATTTTGCTCTGTTCTATCCAATTTTTAAAAATCGAAGTAAAATTAATAATAATAATAAATAAATAAATAAATAAATAAAAACTTAAGCATCTGTAGAGCATGGCAATCATCTCCCTTGGAAGTATCTGGAAATAGCAGCTATCACCCTATACTTACAGTGATAGCCAAGTAAGTTTTCTAAGATTTGGATTTTGCTTCTTGGAAGTTCTATGTTCATTTTGTCAGTAATGTCTGAATTAGACAGCTGCAAGTTTTCCAATCATGTTGCAAGCATTAGGAAATACAGGGGATCACATGGTGGTGCACCAGGTTAAGCGCACATAGTAGTAAGCACAAGGACCTGCGCAAGGATCAAGGTTCTATTCCTCATTCCCCATCTGTAGGGGGGAAGCTTCACAAGTGGTGAAGCAAGTCTGCAGCTATCTCTCTGTCTCCTTCCCTCCCTCTCTATCTCATATTTCTCTCTATCCTATCCAGTAAAATAAAATGAAAAAAAAATGGCTACCAGGAGCAGTGGATTCTAATGCCAGCACAGAACCCCAGAGATAACCCTGGAGACAAAAAAAAAAAAAACAAACAAAGTTTAAAAAAAATAGTAAGTGGTTAGACATATATGCCACTATAAGTGAAACTACAGGTTATATAGCGAGGAATGTCCAAGAAGACTTTGTAAAACTTTCATATACCCTGTAAATTATGAATCAAGACTAAAAGACTGAGAATAAGAGAAATGAGACAAATAACACAATTTTAAAGGTTTGGAACAGCTGTCTCGAGGGATTTTGAGAGAAACTGAGCAGGCATAAGGAAGAGAACACTGTACTAAGAACACAGTCAAAGTCAGACACCCACACCGAAAGACATCTTCATGAATTTTCATTTACACACACACACACACACACAGAGAGAGAGAAAGATAATATTATTCTACTTGCATCTATTCCTATGTCCACAAAAGAAACAAACTGAATTTGAAGGGTAGAAAACCCAACTGAATTTTTATTGATTTTTTTTATTGAAATGGCTTCACAGTTATCGTCGATTGATCTAAAAAAAAAAAAAAAACTGGAAAGTCAGACACTTTTGTACATCTGAATCATGTGTGTCTTCTGCTTTTCTTTCTGCCTTTTAATGGTTGTTTAAAACATTACAGGTGTGTGGGGGGGTGGGGGATTACCAGTTAACGTGGTAGCGGGGTGGGCATCAGCCTACAGGGCTTTGTGGATCACACAGCCCCATGCAATTAAGGCACCATTGTTAATTTTCAAATTGTCATAATCCATTTGAGAATTTAAGACAATTCAAAAAACAATTATGACTGAATGAAAAGTGAATTGGGCAATCAACCGAGATGAAATTCAGCCCAGAGAAACAAAACATTGTAGGGGGCGGGGAACCCAGGATATGGAAAGAATGAAAGACATATGGAAGTGACTGATTATGCAGGAATGGTCTTTAAAAACCAAGGTTACTTGATTTGACAGAGGCAGGAGTTTGCATTACACCCAAATCGAGCTGCTCTGCTAAGTGCAGCAGATTTTTTTTTCTGCCTCCAGGGTTATTGCTGGGGCTGGGTGCCTGCACTACAAATCCATGGCTCCACCTGTATCCTTGTGTGGGTCTCTGTGCTTCATACTATGTGGGCTTAACCCGGTGTACTACCAGCCCCCAATGCATTTTTTTTCCACATTTCCAAATTGCATAATGGAAATGTTGAAACTTACCCAGATGCATAGAGATACAACTATATGTTTACCTAAGAATAGCATACACCAACAAATAAATTTAAAAAAACAATCCCTACAGATATTATGGAACAATTTGTAGGAAAACATAATTTCCATACTGCTTATTCTGATTCTGTGAAGAAAGGTTAACTTAGGGTGCACTCAAGTGAATTATTTTACCCTACACCATCAAGTGGAAATCCTCACATCCTGTACCCCTTTTTTTCTGAAACTTAAAATAAATATAAGTAGCAGGATCACCTTCATCATAAACAACATTAAAATGCTGAATGGAAATTTATACTCATGTGTCTTAATAACTTTTTTTTCAATCTTGCTTTGGAAGACAGAATAGCTCACTAGATAGACTGGAGACCAGGCCAGGCACATGGTCCTGATTTAAAGTCTGTCACTACATGGGAGGCACTTTGACGCACAGGCAAGTTTCTTTCAGTGCTGTGCATCTCCTCAATATCTCTATTTCTCTCCCTCTCTCTCTCTCCTACCCTCTCTGATTCCCTTTTTTCCCTATCTGAATGTAAAAAAGTGACCCAGAACAGTGAAATCACACATGCACACATGATCTGAAAGAAAAGGAAAAAAAAAACCTTGCTTTAAAATCTTACATTCCAGGGGTCGGGTTGAAGCTCAAGGACAGGCGCCCGGTTGGAGCCCAAGGCTCCTCACCTTCAGGGTGGTTGCTTCACAAGTGGAGAAGCAGGTCTGCAGATGTCTGTCTTTCTCTCCCCCCTCTCTATCTTACCCTCCTCTCTCGACTTCTCTCTATCCTATCCTACAACGACAACAATAATAATAACAACGATAAGCAACAAAGGCAAAAAAAAAGGGGGGAATAGCCTCCAGGAGCAGTGGATTCATAGTGCAGGCATCAAATCCCAGCAATAACCCTGGAAACAAAAAAAAAAAAAATCTTATACTTACCTGGCAGGAGAGACACCATGATCACGAAGGTGGTTTTCCCAAGGAGAGGTTTATCCATTGCACTCGGATGTGCTGACCCCTGCGATTTCCCAAAATGAGGGAAATTCGACTGCATAATTTGTGGTAGTGAGGGACTGTGTTCATGCTCTGAAAACAAAAACAAAACAAAAAAATCTTACATTCCACCTACGCAAACAGGTTCGTTAAGGAGTCAAAGTGTGTGTGTGTGTGTGTGTGTGTGTGTGTGTGTGTGTAACATATTATATGCACAAGGCCAGGTGGTGGCACAGTGGGTTGAGCATACACATTACCACACACAAGGACCTGAGTTCAAGTCCTCATTCTCCACCTCAAACGGGGAAGCTTCATAAGCGGTGAAGCAGTGTTGAAAGTCTCTCTCTTCCCCCCCTCTCCCTCTCTCTCCCTCTCTTTACCTCTCTTTTTCCCCCTCTCTATTTTCCCTTTACCTCTTAATTTCTTTCTGCTATGTCAATTTGAAATATATATATATTTTAAAAAATAATAATGTGGGGAGTTGGGCGGTAGCACAGCGGGTTAAGGGCACGTGGCACAAAGTGCAAGGACCTGTGTAAGAATCCCAGTTTGAGCCCTGGCTCCCCACCTGCAGAGTAGTCACTTCACAAGCGGTGAAGCAGGTCTGCAGGTGTCTTTCTCTCCCCCTCTCTGTCTTCCCCTCCTCTCTCCATTTATCTCTGTCCTATCCAACAGCAATGACGACAACAACAATAATAACTACAAAAAAAAAAAAAAACAAGGACAACAAAAGGGAGAATAATTTTCTAAAATAATAATAATAATGCACTATGACACTAAATCTTGCAAAAACTTTATTCTTCCCCAAGTCATTTCTCCAGCTCCAATCTTCAGTCTATGCCTTTTTAAAGGTGTTAGTCAAAACTCATTTCTAGTTTGATGCTTCCCTTGGTCAGTTATATTCCAACATGATTTTTTTCATGGTTTCTATTCTCTCTAAACTCATTTATTCATTCACTCACTCAAGCATCACAAGATCAAGCTCAGTGGTCTCTATGCCTTAAAGGTACATATAGTCTATTCCTCTTTAGGGTCCAGGACATGGTGTAATTTATAAAGAAGTTCTAAAAAAAATAAGCAATTAGCTCTTTAAGACAATTTACAGTATAGGAATACAATCCACAAAATAAAAAGGGGGAGAAGCAGGTAATCAACAAGAAGGACTTTGTCCTAAGGAAAAAGGATAAAGTTATATCAAAACTTTTCACCTAAGTTTCTAACAGCTTAAAGAGAGAATTAAGTAGATAATAAGTTCTCATTCTCCAGTAAAGGAAAAGCTATTACTAAACTAAAAAACAAATTCTAAGGGGACAGACAGTGAGTGGCACACCCAGTTAAGCACACACAGTACTCTGCCCAAAGACCCAAGCAAGGATCCAAGTTCAAGGTCTTTAATTCACCACCTGCATGGGGGTCGCTTCACAAACAGCAAAGCAGGTCAGCAGGTGTCTATCTTTCTCTCTCCCTATCTCCCCATCTCTTTCAATTTCTCTCTGTGCTATCCAATAAAGTAGAAAAAATGGCCAACAGAAGCAGTGAATTCATAGTGTGAGCACAGAGCCCTGGAGGCAAAAAAAAAAAAAAAAAAAAAAAAGATTCTACATTTTGACAAAGAATAACAAAACTATGATGGTATTGGTACCGATGATGGCACAACCTCAGAACCTTTCCCTACACAGCATTCTAGTGAGCGACTCCTGATGCATCAGAGTTGCAGTGCAAAATAAATCCTTTTCACCGTATTTTGTAGAAACTGTATTCCCTCGGGGGATGTGTCACTTAATAAATTAATGAAGCCTGTCTACTTATAAAAATTTAAGAACATGTAGATCTCATCTGTGTGTTGTCCATTTTTTTTCTACGTTTCTTCCCTCAATAGCTAGTCCTTGCCCAGAAAGAATACATAAAAATGTTTTCCTGACTGACCTATATATAATCAGTATGAATTGTAGAGAAGGCCCTGATGGTAAGAAATCTTTGTAAAGGAAGAACTAAAATTGAACATTCAAATATGAGTGTGTGCTGATAAGTAGAATAAGTTTTTTGATACAGTTAACTTTTTGAAGAGATTTTTGTAAAACAGCTGAAGTTTTTTTTGTTAGTTTTTATTGTTTTTTAATTTTTTAAATTTATTTATTTATAAAATGGAAACACTGACAAAACCATAGGATAAGAGGGGTATAATTCTCACCACCAGAGCTCCATATCCCATCCCCTCCCCTGATGGCTTTCCTGTTCTTTAACCCCATGAGAGTATGGACCCAGGGTCATTATGGAAGGTCTGGCTACTGTAACTGCTTCCCTGCTGAACATGGACATTGATAGGTCGATCCATACTCCCAGTCTGCCTCTCTAGTGGGGCAGGGATCTGGGGAAGTGGGGCTTCAGGAAATTTTGGTGGGGTCACCTGTCTAAGGAAGTCTGGTTGACATCATGGTAGCATCTGAAACCTGGTGGCTGAAAAAGAGTTAACATATAAAGTCTAGCTATTGAAGCTATAAGCTATGCTCTGGTATGGTGACATCTGTCAGGTACATTTTTCCAATAATCCTTTCCTTATCTCAGAATGGACCCTGTGTTCTCCTTTTTGGTTTAACACATTAAAGTCCTATGGTGAACAGCTCAAGTCATTAGCCTTTATTATCCACCATCCCATGAAGTTAGGGCCATTTTGTTGATGTCTTTCTGAGATCCAAACATTTTCTTTCCTAAAGAAGTAGGGAGTGAGTTGGGCGGTAACGCACATGGTGCAAAGTGCAAGGACTGGCACAAGAATCCCAGTTCGAGCCCGGGCTCCCCACCTATAGGAGAGCTGCTTCACAAGCAATGAAGCAGGTCTACAAGTGTCTATATTTCTCTCCCCCTCTGTCTTCCCCTTCTCTCTCCATTTCTCTTTGCCCTATCCAACAACAAGAACAACAATAATAACTGCAACAATAAAACAACAAGGGCAACAAATAAATAAATAAAATATTTTTTTTAAGTAGGGGATCCTTGTAAGCTTAATATTTCAGAGAATAAGAAAGAACCATATTAATTACATCAATAAACAACTAAGCAGTACCTATTAGATTTGTCTCTTGAAAACATCCTCTTAGTTTTCATGGAAAAAAATGAATAAATAAAACAAAAACTCATTCTCATTTCCTTCCTGGTGCTGGTGCCAGGAGCCATTTCTCTGCTTTATAGATGATAAGCTTTGAGACAACAGAACCCCTCAAGACAAATGTTAATTCCCCCCTGGGCAGGCCATTTCCCCTTAGGTAAACCATTTATCAGTAATCAAGTGAGTCAACACACAGTTTGGTTCCTGCCATTTGTTGCAAGGAACATTCCTCTTTGAAGTTTGCTCCCCCTTCCCCTCCTCCAGCATTCCCTCTCCTTCCCCAAAGCCTTATAATGCCTGTATTCTCAATAAAATTTAGAGCTTGATCAGAAACTTGACTTGCTCTCGTTCTTCGCGTCTCTTGTCCCTATCATTTCAGGTCTCATTGGGTTGCTAGCCCCTGCTCACCGCCCTGCTGGCCGGGGAATGCTGGTAGCTAGAGGTTATAATATGAAAAGGTCTATATGCTGTAGACCCCCTCAAATCAGTAAGTACTCAAAATTGTGTGCAAAATATGAATAAAATATTGATTTCATTAAAAATGTTAAGGACTGCTTAATTCAAAAACATTTTATATGTTTGCATATTTATTTATAAATTTGCATATTTGTTTGCATATAACTTGTAAAGATGAATGTTAATCATACTTTAAAATCATTTATAAATCATAACTAAGAATGTTGTATGAATTTTTAAAACTGCAAAATTTTCAAGTACCACTAATTATGAAGTGTCATGTAAAGCACACTGGAGCAAACCTCATATTGAAAAAATATTGAGATCCTGACAAATATAAAAGCAGAATTATTAACTGAGCTTGATGATTACATGATACCTGAAGCAAATGAAATTTAAGTGACACTCTGCACTTTTCCAAAGCATTCATTTGCTTCCCCTACATTCTGCGGAGAATCTTTTTTAAAAAAATATTTATTTATTCCCTTTTGCTGCCCTTGTTATTTTATTGTTGTAGTTATTATTGTTGTCGTTGATGGATAGGACAGAGAGAAGTGGAGAGAGGAGGGGGAGACAGATAGGGAGAGAAAGACACCTGAAGACCTGCTTCACCACCTGTGTAGCCACGCCCCTGCAGATGGGGAGCCCGGGCTCGAACCGGGATCCTTATGCATGTCCTTGTGCTTTGCGCCACCTGCTGCTTAATCTGCTGCACTACCGCCCAACTCCCTATGAAGAAAATCTTACTCTCTCAAACAGAAACATATTTTCCTTGATGCCTTCATGTTATCTCACTTTTCAATGTGAACAACTGAGAATTACTCTGTGTTTTAGCTGCCTATACTCTGAAAATGGCAAAGAGTAAGCAGCTAACAATCACAATCCATGTGGGGAGGCTACTTCAGCAGCACCCAGCGAGTGTCAAGTGCAGTGGGCTGAGAAGGTTCCGCTGTGTACTAATTGGATTTGTAAAATGTTTCACAGTAATTAAAAAAAATTTTTTTAGTTGTACAAGGTCAGATCTGAACTGGTCTCCAAAAAGAACCAGTGAAAAGAATGAAATGTCCAAGTAATTACACTGGGCATATAGATATAACACTCAGTCTATTAAATTAGGCATGAAACTGGACTGTTTAAAAAAAAAATGTACAATAGGCCTTACAGTATAAATCTCTGCTCAACTTTCTACATTTTTGGTAAAATGTTTAATTATCCTAACCACAGAAAGCCATAGATAGGAGATTGTTCTTCCTAATTTAGCAACTATTGCAAGTAAATTTCTGTTTAAAAATTTTCATAAATGTTGCAAAATATTGCAAATTGACTCAGTTCAGTTTATTTCGGTATGTACATTCTTGCCAATAGCCAGAGACAGCGTTACTAGCTTCCACTTCTCTATACCACCATGTCCCTTGTCTTTATTAGCTTGGGGTTGATTTGTAAATGTCTTACTACAGGAAGTAATTAATGCTAAATCATTCCATGTTGTTATACTATCAGTGTCCTATCTATATCCATACTAATATAATTAGAGATCAAGTCGACACTGAAATAACAAGTAGCTCTTAAAGTTCTTTGCATGTTAAGTAGCATTTACTGTGCTGGCAGAACAGAACTTGGATCTAAAAAATAATTTGATACTAAAAGACAAAAGTAAACAAATTAGACTGTAAGTTCGTTTTTCCCCCTGGGTATTAATCAACCCTAGTAAACCTTGTATTCTTCAAATCTGTGTTCATCAGAATTTAAGTTTTAAAGAGAAAAAAACTGTCTCCCTCTGGTGGGGAACGTGAGTTCTCCTTTTATTTTTATTTATTTAATTTTTTTCTTTTTTGTAAATTACTTCCCTGAAATCTCAGATAAGTTTTATGATTCTCTAAAAGATGGCTCATGAATAGCCAGAAGTCAGAGAATCCATATTAAAAATGAACTTTAAATTTTTCACTTTTTTCTGAAGGAAAGGATAAATGAAGGAAAATATAAAACAAGTATGAAGTTTTCATATCAAGAAGTATGAAAACATAGTGGTTATGAGAAATACCTAGCAAAAGTTCATTTTAAAATCTATAATTCTAGGGGGTCGGGTGGTGGTGCACATAGTACCACGCGCAAGAACCTGCGCAAGGTTCTGGGTTCGAGCCCCCGCTCGCAAAGGAGCACTTCATGAGTGGTGAAGCAAGTCTGTAATTGTCTCTCTGTCTCTCTCCCTTTCTAACTCCCCTCCCTCTCAATTTCTCTCTGTCCAACCACCCCCCCAAAAAAAATGGTGGGGCCAGGTGGTAAAACACCTGGTTGAGTGCACATGTTACAATGCTTAAGGACTCCGACTGGAATCCCCATCTTCCACCTGCAGGGGGAAGCTTTGCGAGTAGTGAAGCAGTGCTGCAGGTGTCTGTTTCTCTCCCTCTTCATCCCCTACCCTCTCGATTTCTGCCTATCTTTACCCAATAAATAGAGATGATTTTTAAAATAAATAAATGGTAAAAATAGCCAGCAGGAGCAATGGATTCGTAGTGACAGCACTGAGCCCCAGCAATAGCCCCAGCAATAATAATTATTATTCAGCAATAATAATTCTGAACTAAGTCCTCTGTATAAGCAATTACAAAAGAAGAAAGGCCTAAACAATCCCTCTCCTTCTACCAGATCATCTGTCAAGAATCTCCTGATTTTTTTTTTTTTTGCTTTTCTCTGTGATCCTGGAACACCCCATAACTTCCATCAAGTGACCAATGACCTTATATAGTTATCTTGTTTGTTTATTAGTCCTTTTAGTAAGACTGTGAACCCTTAACAGTAAACACCACACCTTGTACATCTCCAAGTAGACAATGATTAGCATGTCATGCAGTGCAAAGAAAAAATTGCCACAGGACCATCCAGGAGCCGTGACCATGGAGTAACAACAAACAGAACCTACCTCCCACAAAACAACAAATATCTACAACTATTGAACTTAACAAAACTCACCAACTATAACTGAGACATCTGCAAAAGCACCACAGCCTCAAGCAGGTGCTTGTGCACATGGTTGGGATGAAAAGGGGGTGCAGGATAGAAACCAAACGCAAAAAAATTAAGAGTGCCAGCAGAGGACCGTACCATTTCCCCGTGTGCAGCCCTGGTCAAACCAACACATAGTGCTAGCTGGTGAGAGAAGGGAGCCTTTCAACTTTTAATCCATGTCCTCAGGGGCATTCTTCTACTGAAATACAGGCAAGGACACACCAAAAAGCAGGGAGCAGGGAGTGGAGCGGTAGCTTAGTGGGTTAAACGCCCGTGATGCAAAGTGCAAGGACCTGTGTAAGAATGCTGGTTCGAGCACTGGGCTCCCCACCTGCAGGGGAGTTGCCTGCTTCAGCGGTGAAGCAGGTCTGCAGGTGTCTATCTTTCTCTCCCCCTCCTCTCTCCATTTCTCTCTGTCCTATCCAAAAAAAAAAAAAAAGGCAGGGAGCATTTGTAACCAAAATGAGTCCTGTCTGTTGCCAAAACATAAAGGTAATTTGTGGCAGCTGGCAGCTAAATGGTACAATGAGGCCCCGCTTTTCTGAGCACAGCTGCAGCTCAACAGCAAATCCCTGAGGCTTGGTTTCAGACTAAAATCATACATAGAAACCAATACACAAACCACACGGAGTCCAAAAAGCTCAAGGAAACAATAAGAAACCTAACCACAGTCCCCCACCCCTCCACAACCCAACATATAAACAAAGCGAAACCAGGGGGGGGTCACAATAGCACCACCTGCTGGCCAGCAATAACCAGCATCATAAATGTGTAAACAGAAATATAGCAGAATCAAACGTCCAAACTTGCCAAATTAGCCAGATAGAAATGTAATAGAAGGACTCCAAAAACTTACACACATCAAGGGACTATCAGGGAAAGCTCATGATGGTGACTCTTCAAGAATCTAAGTATAGTATGGAGAAGCATATTCAAGAGTTGAAAGAATAGTTCACTAAGGAGTTAGGAAACACAAAAGAAGAACTCCAAACAAAATTCTCTAAGAAGTATGAAAACATGAAAGAAGAATTTCAATCTCTGAGCAATTAAAAAGTATGAAAGAAAATTTTCAGACAGAACTACAAAGTGTGAAAGACACTGAGTTCAGTAGAAGCTCAGGTAGAAGGCTTTGGAAGTAGACTCACTCATGCAGAAGAAAGAATATCTAATCTGGAAGATACGATTGCCCCATTCTTTCAACTTAAAGATGAGGGAGAGGAAGGTTTTAGGAAGAATGAAGCACTACTAAATTTTTCTTCTTTTATTTTTATAATTTTTCTTCTTTCATTTGCATAACTAGTGTATACTTAAGTTCTACATTATGTATCAGAATGGAATGGTAGGAGTTTTTCACTCAAAAAAATCCACCCATACATTCATTCATTCAATTTTGGATCACAAATTTTTTTCACTCAAAAAAATCCACCCATACATTCATTCATTCAATTTTGGATCACAAATTCCAGATATCAACATTTGTGTTTTATGGCAAAGAAAAAAACAGCCCTTAGAGGCCAGGCAGTGGCACACCAGTTGAGCACACATGTTTCAATGTGCAAGGACCCAGGTTCAAGCCCCTAGTTCCTACATTCAGGGGGAAAACTTCACAAGTGGTGGGAAGCAGTACTGCAGGTATCTATCAGCCTTCCTGCCTATCTGTCTACCTACCAACCAACCTATATTTACCTGTCTATAACTGCCACACTCTATCTCCTTAATCCCTTTTGAGATCCTGTATCTATGCAATTAAAAAAAAAAAAAAAAGAGCCCTCAAAGAATATATCTAGTGGGAGCTGTCACCACCAGATGTCACTAACTCTACCCCAAGAGTAGCAAGTATGGGAGTCAGGTGGTAGCGCGGCGGTTAAGCACAAGTAGCGCAAAGCATAAGGACAGGCATAAGGATCCTGGTTCAAGCCCCCAGCTCCCCACAAGCGGTGAAGCAGGTCTGTAGGTGTCTATCTTTCTTTCTCTCTCCCTATCTGTCTTCCCCTCCTCTCTCCATTTCTCTCTGACCTACCCAACAATGACGACATCAATAACAGCAGTAAAACAACAAGGGCAACAAAAAGGGGAAATGAATAAATAAATATTTTTTCAAAAGAGTAGTAAGTACTACTAAGTACTAGATTTTTTTTTTTATTAGGCAACAAATATCAGTTCAAGCAAGTTGTGAAGTCAGTGTTGAGCATTGCTTATAGAGGGGAAGTACATGATGGTTAGAGAAAACAGTATTCCCAAAGAAGATGGAAGGACAAGAAGATAAATGTCATGATAAAGGTAGACCCTCAGGTACAAGTGATACATTCCTCCTTCAAGTGTTTTCAGTATATTTCATTCTACTCATAGAATACTTACCAAAAAGTCCCTGCTGTTAGCCCTTTGTCTTTTCTCCTCTATCAGATCGTAATTAAATTCACATAGGAAGCAGCAGTGTAAGAGAATGAAGATAGTGATGGATTTTGAGTCAGACTATGTTCAAATCCCAGCACTTCCACATACATGAACTTACACAGATGTTTCTCACTCTCGTAGCCTCTTTTCTTTATAAAATATGAATATAAATGCCTACATCTCAAAGCTGTTTGAAAGTTAAATGAAGTTAGATGAGAAAGATAACTCACCTGTTAGGGCACATGCCTTGCCTTGTATGTGGCTCCGGGTCTACTGCCAGCCCAACATCAGAATACAGTGGCCCTGTGGGAAGCTCCAGTGCTGTGATGTCTCTCCATCTATGCATTTCTCTCTTTCTGTCACTCATTTTCTATCTAGATTAAAGAGTCTGCACAGGGGTGAAGAAATTGTACATTGATGAGGCATTGGCTACACACACACACACACACACACACACACACACACCAACACACAGTGAATGAGCAAAGTAAGTCATACAATGTCCAACATAAAGCACACACAAAGCATATCTGTTTGTTCTACAATCCCACCTGGTGTTATGCCCTTAATGCTTATCTTCGTGTCTCTCACATAATGTGTACTCATCATTGGCAAAGGGCTAAACAGTTGCTTTGAATTCCAAATTATTCTATGCCATGCAGCTTTCTAATAATTTGGCTACAGAAAATTTACTCCAGAAACACCTAATTATCTGTCCCCATAGAAACTGTGACCACAAATATATGTTCAACAAGGAGCCTACATTCAAGGTGTGTAAGTTTATTGTTATTCTTTTGATGATTCATCTGTATAGAACGACATGTTGAGAAAGAGAGAGAAAAGAAGGAGAAGGAGGAGGAGGAGGAAGAGGGGCTAGGAAGTGGAATACCTGGCTAAGTATTACACTTAGTATACACATCACAGTGCATAAGGACCCAAGTTCAATTCCCTGATCCCCACTTGCAGGGGGAAAGCTTCACAAGTGGTGAAGCAGTGCTGCAGGTGTCTCTCTGTCTCTTTCCCTATTCCCCTCCTTTCAATTTCTGACTGTCTCTATCCAATAAAATATTTTTTAAAAAAATAATCTTTGAAGAGAGAGAGACTATACCATTACTCTGCCATTTTATGTGGTGCCAGAGATAAAACCAGGGCTTCATACATGTAAGTCATTCACTCTACCACTGACGCACTCCCTTCACTCTTAAGGAAACAAACCACTAATGTGGTGAACATGGTCTTTAAGCCTGTGGAATCCAAAAAGAGTATTTTCAGAGCCACTTAACTCCATGAAACAACTATGTTAGTTTTGTAAGGACTTTAGACAAAAACTAATGCCACAATAAAAAGCAAGATCCTTAGAGCTGGAAAATAGCTCCCGGAGTAGGACACACACTTTGCCGTGCATATGGCCCAGGTTGAAGTCCTGGCATGCCTTAGAAGTACTGTGGCACTTAGGGAAGCACTATCCTAGAAAAGCAGTCCTAAGATGGCAATTCTGGACAAACACACCTCAAAGAGGGAGAATAAAAGGAAGAAGCTTTAACAAAGAGGCACATCCTCTCATTTCACTTTGATTGGTGTCTAGGAGACACACTAGGACCCCAGTGTCTCTTTTTTCTGTCTCTTTCCCTCCTTCCTCAGAGTCCACAGATGGCACCAACAGAGTTTCATGAATGATGGAGCAGAGCTGTGATATCTACATTTTTTTAAATCCTGACTCTTAGATTATGGCATTAGGATCCCAACATGATGTCTGCACAGTGTTCTCTTAAAAGCCATGGTCAAATAAATGTGCTCAAAACACACACACACACACACAAAGGAAGAGATGTGTCAATCAAAACAAAAGGATTATCAAATCAGAACTGAATTGGAATCAAATACCTCACATTAGTTTGTCACCTGTAAGGCATTTTTCATATAAGATCTACTCCATCTAATGATTGTTCTAGAAATTAAATGTATTAGCGCCATTTTGCATTTGAATGAATCAAAGATCAGGGCCTAAGTAGTGGTGCACCTGGTTGAGCGCACAGGTTATAATGCTCAAGGACCTGGGTTCAAGCCTCGATCCTCAATTGCGGAGGGAAAGCTTTGTGAGTGGTGAAGCAGTGCTACAGGTGTCTCTCTGTCTCTGCCTCCCCCTATCATCTCAATTTCTGGCTATCTCTATCCAATAAATAAATATAATAAAATTTTTAAAAATAGGTAAAAGAAAGAAAAAAAGGAAGAAAGAAAGAAAGAAATCAAAGCTCAGAATAAGTCAAGACATATTAATATTCACACACAGCTCAGTAGAAGAGGCCAGACAGGAATCCTTATCTGCCTGATGACAGATAAGGATTATCTTAGACTGTTCAAGTCTAGCATGTTGCTCCTCAAATAGATACTTACGTTTTTTAAACTCACACTTTTTTAAGTTTAATTGACTAGATGGCCTTAAAAATTAGACTTCCCTGGACATACAAAATATAAAATATGCCTACTAGCTATCTACAAAATGGAGCCCCCCCCCCCCAATGCTTCACCTGCACTATTCCAGCCTTAAGGTCCATGATTGTCCAACAGCTTGTTTAGCTTTGTATATTAACTCTCTTTTCAGCCATCAGGTTCCAGATGCTAGCAGGATGCGACCAGACTTCCCTGGACAGACAACCCCACCATGTGCCTTGGAGCTCCGTTTCCCCAGAGCCCTTCCCCACTAGGGAAAGAGAGAGACAGAATGGGAGTATAGATCGACCTGTCAAGCCCATGTTCAGTGGGGAAGCAATTAGAAAAGCCAGACCTTCCACCTTCTGCATCCCACAATGATCTTGGGTCCATACTCCCAGAGGGTTAAAGAGTAGGCAAGCCATCAGGGGAGGGGTTGGTATATGGAGGTCTGGTGGTGGGAATTGTGTGAAGCTGTGCTCCTCTTATCTGTCGGGAGCCATAATGACACTGCACATCACGCCCCTAAGATGGCGCTGGTCACGTGGTGCCTAAACCAGTAAAGTGGTAAACAACTTTGTGGAAGTTGGACAATCCAACTTCACAGACTGCAGTGCTGTACACGTGAACTGTTTTATGATTGGTAGAAGGCTGCATGATCTATGAATGCTGTATGCTTGCTTAATGCCCATTGGCTGACTATGTAACAGTGAAAGGTACTTAAGGTGGCCATAAGAAGGAAATAAAGGGAATTGAAGAAGAAGACTCTGGTGTCTGTGTCGTTGTTGCAGGCCGACAGTGACAAGTGGTGCTGAAACCCAGGAATCTCAAAACGGTCCGTGAGTAAACCGAAAGCTAGTCAAACAGACTAGGGAGCTGCGACAAGTGCAGGATTATGATCACAGATTAAGCTGCTTTGAAGCAGGGAGTCGCCATGGGAGGCTTTCAGTCAAGCCAGCACATGGAGGGAACTATTAAGAAATTACTGAAGAGTAATGGGACCCCCATTAAGAAGGGGACCATTAGGACTTTCATGTCCATGGTAGAAGAGGTCGCTCCATGGTTCCTGGAAGAGGGACTTCTTACCGTCCCACAATGGGAGCACCTTGGAGAAGTTTTCAGAAAGATAGAGGACAAGGAGTCATTGAACATGTTCATCTCACCTTAAAAAATTGCTTATATAAACAAAAGGGGGGTATAGGGGAGACGTTTCGCTCCCCCAAAGAGAAGCTGCATATTGCTCTCTTTACTCTTAATTTTCTATCCCTGGATGAGCATGGGAAGTCAGCAGCAGATCGGCACTCCACCGCCGACTCTGGCCCTAAAGAAATGGTCATGTGGAAAGATCCTTTAACCGGCCACTGGGCCGGCCCGGACCCAGTTGTCAGACGGGTACGAGGCTCTGTCTGTGTTTTTCCACAGAATCAGCAGACACCTGTGTGGATCCTGGAAAGGCTGACCTGTGCTGTGATGCATAAAGATGACTCCCCCGCGTGCCCTGCTGATCATGATGATGGTGATGACGGCCAGGGCACAAACGCGAACCCTGTGGAGTCTGGCCCGCGCGTGGCCATTCCCCCTACCAGTGACCAATGAGTCCAAAATCCTGCCAGCCTTCTTGTCCACAAATTCCTCCACGGGACTTCCTACAGTGCCTTTCGACCCGGCCACAGGATACTTCAATACCACGGACTTTCTACTCCAAGAGACTGTCTGCTTTCAAGCCCCCAGGGTCTTGGCAGACTCTGTCGGACCCTGCATGATGCTTTTGAATCAGACCCTGGGACATTTCTCCAATAGCTCCGGGCGCCCCTGGGCAGTCACAATGACTTCTGCCACTGTCCCACGGGTCTGCCCTCATCGGGTGTGCAACTTCACCTTGCAGATTCCCGACCTTTAGCAACAGCTCTTTTGGAACTACTCCTTTGGCAACCCCACGCAGGGTGCCCCAGTCAACCCTTGGCGAGTGTGGCTGTTCTGCACCTCGGGTGGGGGTTGCTCGGACATTTCCCCTTTCTCCTTTGTGCGGGGGGCTACGTGGAAAAACTGCACCTATTCTTATACTCCCGGAGAGACGTTTGAAACTAATGTTTCTCCTTCTGAATGCAATGCTACATTGAACTTCCCCCCTATACCTGTATGTTCATGTTCATTGTTCATGCTTCGGTTAATACCACTCGGCTGCCTTGTAAGTCAGGGAGATGTAACCTGACACAATGTTGGAACGGTATGGGCACAGCTGTAGTGGCCAGGGTACCCACTTATCTCCCTGTACCCACTAAGATAGAGGAAGGAAAGTTAGAGATTTCACTCCGCCCCAGGCGAGATTTTAGCATCACAGCGGCAATTGTTGCTGCCATTGCCATATTTGCCACCGCCGCCGCAGTGGCAGGCATTTCCCTAGCTACCAGCATACCTACTGCAGAAGCTCTAAATAATCTCACTGCATCCACGGCCAAGGCCTTACAAGCCAATCTAGCTGTTGTTCAACACCTCAGAGCAGGTATCATGATTGTGAACCAAAGGGTAGACCTTCTCCAAGAGTCAGTTGAGCAAATAGAAGGTATGCTGGCTGCTCATTGCGTGCGGAGCATTCCTGGAGTATGTGTCACCAGTATGGCATGGGTCAATAACAGTCTGGCAGCTAATCACTCCAGGCGATTATCCCTGATGCTCACTGGCACCTGGTCCGCTGAGTTTGACATGCTGACCAAGACCATGAGACGCCAAATTTTCTCCATTAATACCACCAAAGTGCAGATTTCCATGGCAAAAGAGTTTGCCGCTTATGTGCTCTCGGCAGTCTCCCACCTAAAAGAATGGGCTGGAGTAGGGGTCCTCGGGACAGCGCTTGTGGGTGCCATCATCCTGGGCCTTTACTGTCTGTGTCGTCTTAGAGCACAGGCTCGAGTCAAACGACAAATTATGGTCCAGGCCATGTTGGCTATCCGAGGTGGAGAGACCCCTCAAATCTGGCTAAGCATGCTGGACCAGTAGCCAAAGACGGGTAAGTTCCCTGGGGTTCCTATACCAACTAAGACAGGCGGCGTGCCAAGCTGCCCAGCCGCTGAAGATGGGTAAGGGTACGAACAGTCTAGGACAACCTAAGACAGGCATGGTCCCCTGCTCATTTTATTATATATAAACGGGGGAGCTGTCGGGAGCCATAATGACACTGCACATCACGCCCCTAAGATGGCGCCGGCCACGTGGTGCCTAAACCAGTAAAGTGGTAAACAACTTTGCGGAAGTTGGACAATCCAACTTCACAGACTGCGTGCTGTACACGTGAACTGTTTTATGATTGGTAGAAGGCTGCATGATCTATGAATGCTGTATGCTTGCTTAATGCCCATTGGCTGACTATGTAACAGTGAAAGGTACTTAAGGTGGCCATAAGAAGGAAATAAAGGGAATTGAGGAAGAAGACTCTGGTGTCCATGTCGTTGTTGCGGGCTGACAGTGACACTTATCCTATGGTTTTGTCAATGTTTCCTTTTTATAAATAAAAATATTTTTAAAAATTAGACTTCCCTGGACAGACAACCGCACCAATGTGCCTTGGAGCTCCGCTTCCCCAGAGTCCCGCCCCACTAGGGAAAGAGAGAGGCAGGCTGGGAGTATGGATCAAACTGTCAACACCCATGTTCAGCGGAGAAGCAATTACAGAAGCCAGACGTTCCACCTTCTGCATCCCACAATGACCCTGGGTCCATACTCCCAGAGGGTTAAAGAATAGAAAAGCTATCAGGGGAGGAGATGGGATATGGAGTTCTGGTGGTGGGAACTGTGTGGAGTTGTGCCCCTCTTATCCTATGGTTTTGTCAGTGTTTTCTTTTTATAAAGAAAATTTTAAAAATTAAATTTTTTTCCACAAAAAAATAAATAAATAACGTCTTTTTTCATCCCAAGAAAATAAATTTCTAATGGTGAGATTTCAGTTGAGGTCCGGTGATAACTGGAGGAAAGGTAGATAAGATAGGCAGTAGAAAACCATCCTACGTGAACTCAAATTATACCCCACAGGTGACTAAGGCAATGAAACGCAGGGCTAGATATAAGAGAGAAAATATTTATGAGCTTGCAATGAAACCTAAAAGTGCATGGTTGAAGGAGAATGATAAGGTCAGACAAAAACTATCTCAAAGTTAACCTCAGAAATTGGAAAAAGAAAAAAGAAAAAAAGTTTGCTTTAAAATGGGAATAAGAACTGGATGGGATATCCTGGTGCTCAGTTTCCCTCCTTCCTAAAATATATCTGGACACTACACCATTCACAAGTACAAATGTCTGGGTGATTGCTTGCTTTTTTAAAAAAAATGCAATTGACCATATCCTTTGCACCATTTTAATGCTGAGCTATTATAATCACACATTCCAGTGGCCTTCTAACTGCATGGTTATAGTCTCCTTACACTTACTCTGAAATTGTTTTCCCATTGTTACCTTACATTATGGTCGCATCGTAATGGCATGTTTAAAGGTTCCCCATACACTTGTAATGAAATCGTTTTGCAGTTTGGAATGGCATCATATTGGCACTTTAAGCAGGGTATCCATCACCCTGTATTGATAGTTTTCACAACAAAACACTCTATTTTAGTGACTGTGAAAGTAAATAGCTGTTGCCCGTGATCTCTTCTTCCATTTCAAACTTAAATGGTCTCATCTGTTTTATTTTTACCTTGCAATTTCCACACCCACTGTGGTATGGGCCAAATTTGTATTGTTTGCTTTCAAATGAGAGCCGTCATGCCATTGGCTCATAAATGTCTATATGATAAGCTACTTATCTGTTTTGGTTGACCTATGTACCACTGATAATCCCTTACAATCTGGTAATCAATACAGTTTGGCTACTCTGTTTGTAAGACTAGTGTCTTACAAACACGTCTCCTGGCTAATTGAAATCAGGAGGCAAATTAAATATTGGGTAGATGATTTCAAACCAAGCTGAGTATCTGAAAGTAATGTATTTATAACTCTTCTCAAAACAATGAAAAAAAATTCCATACAATCCAATTATCCCATTTATGGGTATCTACCCTATTCCCCCCCAAAAAAAAAATGTGTATATATATATATTCAAAGAGATTTAAGCACGGCCATATTTCCTGCAGCATTATTTATAACACCCAAACCTAGAAACAATCTAAGTACTTCCTGACTAATGAATGGATAAAAAGGATGTGATATATTATAGCTATAGATATCCAGTGTGATATTATTCTGCTGTAAAGAAAAGATAAAATGCTACCATTTACAACAATTTGGGTGAGTACAGAGGATGGTATGCTAAGTGAAGTAAGTCAAATGGAGGAGCTAAAAATACCATATGATTTCAGTCATCGTAGATATACAGAGAAAACAACCAGAATTAACTAAATAAAATAATAAGCTAAAACAATCTTGAGAAAAAAGAACAGAACTGGAATCATCACACTCCCAGATTTCAAACTGTATTATAGGGCCATTGTCATCAAAACTGCTTGGTACTGGACCATGAATAGACACATTGACCAGTGGAACAGAATTGAGAGCCCAGAAATGAGGCCCCACACCTATGGACATCTAATCTTTGACAAAGGGGCCCAGACTATTAAATGGGGAAAGCAGAATCTCTTCAACAAATGGTGTTGGAAACAATGGGTTGAAACATGCAGAAGAATGAAACTGAATCACTGTATTTCACCAAATACAAAAGTAAATTCCAAGTGGATCAAGGACTTGGATGTTAGACCACAAACTATCAAATACTTAGAGGAAAATATTGGCAGAACACTTTTCTGCATAAATTTTAAAGACATTTTCAATGAAACGAATCCAATTACAAAGAAGACTAAGGCAAGTATAAACCTATGGGACTACATCAAATTAAAAAGCTTCTTCACAGCAAAAGAAACCACTACCCAAACCAAGAGACCCCTCACAGAATGGGAAAAGATCTTTACATGCTAAACATCAGATAAGAGTTTAATAAGCAACATACATAAAGAGCTTGCCAGACTCAACAACAAGACAACAAATAACCCCATCCAAAAATGGGGAGAGGATTTGGACAGAATATTCACCACAGAAGAGATCCAAAAGGCTGAGAAACACATGAAAAAATGCTCCCAGTCTCTGATTGTCAGAGAAATGTAAATAAAGACAACAATGAGATATCACTTCACTCCTGTGAGAATGTCACACATCAGAAAAGGTAACAGCAGCAAATGCTGGAGAGGGTGTGGGGTCAAAGGAACCCTCCTACACTGCTGCTGGGAATGTCAATTGGTCCAACCTCTGTGGAGAACAGCCTGGAGAACTCTCAGAAGGCTAGACATGGACCTACCCTATGACCATGCAATTCCTCTCCTGTGTATATACCCTAAGGAACCCAACACATCCATCCAAAATGATCTGTGTACACATATGTTCTTGGCAGCACAATTTGTAATAGCCAAAACCTGGAAGCAACCCAGGTGTCCAACAACAGATGAGTGGCTGAGCAAGTTGTATTATATATACACAATGGAATACTACTCAGCTGTAAAAAATGGTGACTTCACCGTTTTCAACCGATCTTGGATGGACCTTGAAAAATTCATGTTATGTGAAATAAGTCAGAAATAGAAGGATGAATATGGCCTGATCTCACTCTCAGGCAGAAGTTGAAAAACAAGATCAGAAACGAAAACAGAAGTAGAACCTGAAATGTAATTGGCATATCGCACCAAAGTAAAAGACTCTGGGGTGGGTGGGTGGGGAGAATACAGGTCCATGAAGGATGATAAATGAATGACATATTGGGGTTTGTATTGTTAAATGGGAAACTGGGGAATGTTATGCATGTACAAACTATTGTATTTACTGCTGAATGTAAAACATTAATTCCCCAATAAAGAAATAAATTTTTTAAAAAAGAAATAAATAAATTAAAAATAAATAAATAAATAAAGAGGAAAGGAAGAGAGACAGCTGTAACAGTGCTTCACAAAAAAATAATATTAACTATTGATTGTCTTTTTGAACCCTAAGACAGCAGGAACCTCACATCTTCACTATAGAGCCCCTACTTCCCCCAGTCCTGGCACCCTTGGATAGGGCTCACTTTCCCGTATGCTTCTCCCAATCCATACCAAATAATATTGCATCCGCCGATCACAACCTAACCAAAGCAACGATTGCCATCTCAACATGCTTCACCTCAGTGTGTATCCAGAGACTTCACGTGTGGAATGACAACCCTTCAGCTTCATTACTCGGGTGAGACCTTTCCTTTTATAGTACACTCTAATTTCATCTCAGGTAGTTCACTTTCTAACAAAGTCCCATAACCTAGACATACACCAGTTTCTGTGAGAGAGAGCGTATGTGCACACGTATCCATAAACTACTGCAAAATATATACCTGAAAGCAGGATTACACTAGAGTTTGCAGTGAGTACCTCCCTAACACTTCCTCTCCACTATTCCAATCTTGGGATCCATGATTGCTCAACAAATTGTTTGGCTTTGTATGTTAACTCTCTTTTCAATCACCAGGTTCCAGATGCCACCAGGATGCTGGCTAGGCTTCCCTGGATTGAAGACCCCACCAATGTGTCCTGGAGCTCAGCTTCCCCAGAGACACACCTTACTAGGGAAAGAGAGAGGCAGACTGGGAGTATGGACCGACCAGTCAACGCCCATGTTCAGCGGGGAAGCAATTACAGAAGCCAGACCCTCTACCTTCTGCAACCCTCAACGACCCTGGGTCCATGCTCCCAGAGGGCTAGAGAATGGGAAGGCTATCATGGGAGAGGGTGGGTTATGGGGATTGGGTGGTGGGAATTGTGTGGAGTTGTACCCCTCCTACCTTATGCTTTTGTTCACTAATCCTTTCTTAAATTAAAAATTTAAATAAATTTAAAAAAAAATTTTTTAATAAATAAATAAAATAAAATTATTATTATTATTAATTACCAGAGCTCTGCTCAGCTCTGGTTTATGGTGGTGTGAGGAAATGAACCTGGGCTCAGGCATGAGAGTCTCTTAGCATAACCATTATGCTATCTACCCAGCCCTCTCTGTGTATCTTTCTTTCCCTCTGTATCTTTAATTTAAAAAATTTGGGGAGAGGGTGGTAGCACAGCAGGTTAAGTGCACATGGTATGCAGCACAAGACCCAGCTGTAAGAATCCCTACTCAAGCCCCAGCTCCCCAACCTAAAAAAAATAAAATAAAATAAAATAATAAGCTTTCACACTGTAAGACAATTAGTGGCTACCAGTAGAACAACAGGAAATTTGTGAAGTTGTAAGAGGAGATTGCTAATCAGGACAAAGAGTATGCACATGTTGACTTTCAATAACACATCCCTGAAGTTTATAATATAATGTTACTAATATAAAAATAAAAATAATGTATGCAATTAGTGCATTGCACATTAATACCAAAAATTTCATTTCCAAATAACTGCATCAGAAATTTTGAGTAGAATACTTAGGGAAAGGCTTAGTAAAAAACAGACAATCTGGGAGCCAGGCGGTAGTGCAAGCGGTTAAGCATACATGGTGTGAAGCACAAGGATCCGGGTTCGAGCCCCTCCCCTGCCCCCTCCCCCCACCCCCCCACCTCCCCTTTCAGGCAGTTGCTTCACAGGAGATGGAGCAAATGTCTTTCTTTCCCCTGTCTTCCCCTCCTCTTTACATTTCTCTCTGTCCTATCCAGCAGCAATAACAACAACAAAAGAAAAAAGACGGTCACGGTAGCAGTTGATTCACAGTGCAGGAACTGAGCCCCAGTGATAACCCCAGAGGTAAACAAACAAACAAAAACAGGAAATCTGTGACCAGGTGGTGGTGCACCCAGAAGAGCACATATATTACCATGCATGAGGACCCAAGTTCAAGCCCCAGTTCCCACCTTCAGGGAGGAAGTTCCGCAAGCAGTAAAGCAGTGTTGCAAGCTTCCTTCTCTCTTCTTTATCTCTCCGGCTCTGTCTCCCCTCACCCCTCCTCAATCTCCCCTGCCCCTCTCAATATCTCTCTACATCAAAAAAATTTTTTTTAATTTTAGAAAACAGATTAATTTAAAAATCAGGAAATCTGAGAAATGCAGTAAAGCAGTGTTGCAAGCTTCCTTCTCTCTTCTTTATCTCTCCGGCTCTGTCTCCCCTCACCCCTCCTCAATCTCCCCTGCCCCTCTCAATATCTATCTACATCAAAAAAATTTTTTTTAATTTTAGAAAACAGATTAATTTAAAAATCAGGAAATCTGAGAAATGGTATATGATTAACAATGATTACCAAGAAACAGTTTTTTGTTTGTTGGTTGGTTGGTTTTTCTAGGAAACTATTATAACTGCAAGTGGTTAAGCTTTCAGAGGTTACAGTTTGGTTCACATCTCTACTTCCTGAACTTACATGTTACCCAAACTCAAGTTTACTCCAAGCTAAGTCACACTTGGGAGTCAGCCATGGAAGGTGTAAATCTCCTGACAACAGACTTTCCTTTTGAGGTATTTCTATTTTCTGTTGTTAAAAAGAGCCATTACTACCTTGACAGAACTCTTGTATAGCTATTTTAACATTTCTCCACATCCAGTTCCAAGTTGAAGGAGTAGAAATAGAGGACAAAAGTGATAAATCCATAAAAGATTCCTGCTAGCATTTTAAAATTCAACCAAAATTGCCATTCAGTTGAAGCTGAGAGCAAAGCTTCAGATAAGCCTTTATTTTATACAGAACTACTTCTCTGTCTCTAGGAGTTAACACAAATAATAAGGATGACGCAGCCAGCAAATAAGTTGGGCCCAAGTGTTAAATAGTATAAATCCACTTATTCTAGTCATTTGTGTCTGAGCCAATGCTTGAATGTATTTTCTGTCAGGAAGAAAGTAGCAACAGCTGCAGTAATGATTTTGATTCAGAGATAATACAAGATGCCCTATGAAGTGCTAGTAAATGCTTTAAAATATAACCTCTTATCTGAATTTACTTTATTTAAAAAACAAACATATACTCCATGAGAAAATATGTCATGAATTGAAAGCCATAAAAATATGAGAAAGAGTTAAGAATGACTCCAAGTGCCTGGCCCAAATGCCATCATCTCTATGAAAAGTCCTTGCAATTCTCATTTTAAAATTACAGTTAGAACAAATAAATCAAAATAGCAGAGTGCCTAGATGCTTATATTCTGAAAACAGCTTCTGCACAGCAGCTTCTATACAGCAAAAGAAACCACCACCCAAACAAAGAGACCCCCTCACAGAATGGGAGATTTCTACATGCCATGCACTGGACAAAAAGCAAATAATCAAAATACATAAAAAGCTCACCAAACTCAGCAAAAACAAAACAAATGACACTGTCCGAAAGTGGGGAGAGGATATGGATAGAATATTCACCAAAGAAAAGATACAAAAGCCCAAAAGATATATGAAAATATGCCCCAATACATGTATCTGTAAACTACTGCAAAATATATACCTGAAAGCAGAAGTACACTAGAGTTTGCAGTGAGTATCCCCCTAACACTTCCTCTCCACTATTCCAAGCTTTGGGTCCATGATTGCTCAACAATTTGTTTGGTTTTGTATGTTAACTCTCTTTTCAGTCGCCAGATTCCAGATGTTATCAGGATGCCGGCCAGGCTTCCCTGGACTGAAGACCCCACCAATGTGTCCTGGAGCTCCGCTTTCCCAGAGACACACCCTACTAGGGAAAGAGAGAGGCAGACTGGGAGTATGGACCGACCAGTCAATGCCCGTGTTCAGCGGGGAAGCAATTACAGAAGCCAGATCTTCCACCTTCTGCAACCCACAATGACCCTGGGTCCATGCTCCCAGAGGGCTAGAGAATGGGAAAGCTATCAGGGTAGGGGGTGGGATATGGAGATTGGGTGGTGGGAATTGTGTGGAGTTGTACCCCTCCTACCCTATGGTTTTGTTAATTAAGCCTTTCTTAATAAAAAAAGAAAAAACAAACAAAAAAAAAAAAAGAAAAGAAAATATGCCCCAAGTCACTGATTGTCAGAGAAATGCAAATAAAGACAAGAGTGAGATACCACTTCATTCCTGTGAGAATATCATACATCAGAAATGATAGTAACAATAAATGCTGGAAAGATTGTGGGGACAAAGGAACCCTCCTGCAATGCTTGTGGGAATATAAATTGGTCCAACCCCTGTGGAGAGCAGTCTAGAGAATTCTCAGAAGGCTAGAAATGGACCAACCCTATGACCCTGCAATTCCACTCCTAGGAATAGATCCTAAGGAGTCAAACACATCCATCCAAAAAGATTTGTGCATACCTATGTTCATAGTAGCACAATTTGTAATAGCCGAAACCTTAAAGCAACCCAAGTGTCCAACAACAAATGTGTGGGTGAGAAGGTTATGGTCTATATACACAATGAAATATTACTCAGCTATTAAGAATAATGAATGTACTTTCTTCACCTCATCTTGGATGGAGCTTTAAGGAATCATGTTAAGTGAGATAAGCCAGAAAGAGAAGGGTGAATGTGGGATGATTTCACCGATAGTCATAAGTTGGGAAATGAGAACAGAAAGAAGAAACACAAAGCAGAACTTGGAGTAGGATTGAAGTATTACAGAAGGTGAAGCAGGTCTGCAGGTGTCTTTCTCTCTTCTCTTTCTTCCACTCCTCTCTCCATTTCTTTCTGTCCTATCTAACAATGACAGCATCAATAACAACAATAATAACTACAACAACAATAAAAAAAAACAACAAGGGCAACAAAAGGGAAAATAAATAAATGTAAAAAGAAATTTTTTAAAACATTTAGCTAAGAAATTCTCCAGATTAAAGAAGGGGAGAGACCTTAGATCCAGCAGACCAGGAGAAATCCAAGAAAAAAAAATTGCTCCAAAACCAAAGTTTTCCATTTTTTATTTTATTTTATTTTTTATAGAGACAGCCAGATATTGAGAAGGAAGGGAGAGCTAGAAAGAAAGAGAGACAGAGAGACATCTGTAGCACTGTTTCACCACTCATGAAGCTTTCCCCCTGCAGTTGGGGATTGGGGGCTTGAACCTGGATCCTGGGGCATTGTAACATGCGCTCAACCAGATGCACCATCACTTAGGCCACCAAACCAAAGTTTTTGGAGGCCCATAGCAGTTAAAATGGCAAAGATCAAAACAAAGGGATAATTCCAAAGACTTCTAGAGAAAAATAGCCATCTACAAAAATTTTAAAAAAAAAAGAGCCTCTAAAACTGTTAGCTGATTTCTTTTTTTTAATATTTATTATATTTATTTATTCCCCTTTGTTGCCCTTGTTGTTTTATTGTTGTCGTCATTGTTGAATAGGACAGAGAGAAATGGAGAGAAGAGGGGGAAGACAGAGAGGGGGAGACAAAGATAGACACCTGAAGACCTGCTTCACCGCTTGTGAAGCAACTCCCCTGCAGGTGGGGAAACTGACGATCCTTCCTAGCCGACTGAATCCACATGGATCCCAGTCACTTTCAAAGCCAGCAACAAGCAGCTTCTGACAGCTTTCAAGCTGTTGGTCCTGCTCTTCGAGTCCTCCAACTTAACGTTGAGGGACTGTCCTTTGCCAAACGTGTTCTTATTGGTCAATTGGCAATACAGCATTAGGCAGATGTTATTTGCCTACAAGAAACACATATAGCAATCGATGAAGCTGCTCGATTCACCATCAGTGGATTCAATTTAATATGCTATAATCTCCATCCTAAACACGGCTGAGCCATCTAGGCTAAATCGTATCTTGTGGACGTTTACCATATGACCTCTTCGACCTTCTACGACTCCATTCCTATTGGAACTATTCAGCTCGTCAACGTATATAAGCCTCCCAGTGCTTCATGGGATACTGAGGTCCTGCCTAGCCCGAATCACCCAGCCGTTTACGTTGGAGACTTTAATAGTCATCACCAAGACAGGGGATATTCCTCCACTCATGCTGACGGCTCTATCTTAGCCGACTGGGCTTCAGCAAATGACCTCTCCCTATTATACGATCCCAAACAGCCAGGCTCTTTTCACAGTGCTAGATGGAATAAAGACTCGCCACCCGACCTGTGCTGGATTAGCACAGTCAACGGCCAAGCCTTTCCCGCTACGAGACAAGTTCTCAAGATCTTCCCACACAGTCATCACCGCCCAGCTATCATCCACATTGGTTTCCAGCTCCCACTGATTCTGTGCTCGGAGAAACTAAGATGGAACTTTCGGAAAGCAAACTGGCGTCTGTTCAGTGATCTTACCAACAAATCTATTCCTGCAATTCCAATTAACTCTATCCCCTCTGAAGATTCCTACAGGCGCTTCCGCCAAGCCATCTTCAAAGCAGCTTCCCAAGCTATTCCTCGTGGGAGACGTGCTAACTATATGCCTTATCTTGATGCTGAATGTGAGCAACTACTAAAGCAGTATGAGTCGGGTGACCCAGATGTAGGCAACCATCTCATTGCCTCCCTGGATGCAGCACGCCAAGCCTGCAGGCAACAACTCACGAAAAGTCTGAACTTCACTCACTCAAGTAGGAAGGCCTGGAAGCTTCTTCATAGTCTGGGTGCCGGTAGCCAACCCTCTCCCGTCTCCCATCCTCCCGTATCTCCAAACTCAGTGGCCAGTCACCTAACTCAAGTTGGACGTGCTAAGATCGACCCAGTCTGGAAAAGAGAAATTTCCCATGAGTGGTCATCCCACTTCCATTTATCTTGTCCATCTCCAAAACTCTCTCCCTTTACACTGTCTGAACTGGAAGACGCTTTGAAGAGGGTTAAACCGGGAATGGCTGATGGCTATGATAACATCACCCCAGAACTCATTCTTAACTTGGGCCCCGCGGCAAAGAAGTGGCTCACTACATTCCTGCCCCACGTCTTGGAATCCAAATCTATGCCCAAAATTTGGTGTCGTGCGAAGATAATAGCAGTTTTGAAACCAAAGAAAGACCCAACACTGGCCACCAGCTATAGACCAATTTCTCTCCTCTCCATGTGTTACAAACTCCTTGAGAGGCTGCTTCTGTCACATATTTCTCATCTTACAGACAAATTCCTATCACCCGCCCAAGCTGGTTTCCTCCCAGGAAGATCTACCTGCGAACAAGTCCTGGCCCTCTCAACTTACATTGAAAATGGATTCCAGAAGAATTTAAAGGCAGGTTCTGTCTTTGTTGATCTCACAGCAGCCTATGACATGGTCTGGCACCATGGTCTCCTAGTCAAGATCTCAAGATGCCTGCCTCCATGGGTGGCCAACACTATATCATTTCTTCTCCAAAACAGAAGATTCCGGGTGCATCTGGGTGACAAGTCTAGCAGATGGAGACTTGTCTCAAGTGGCCTCCCCCAGGGCTCTGTTCTGGCTCCTACGCTATTTAATATTTACATCAATGACCTTCCAGAAACTTTTTCAAGGAAGTTCATCTACGCCGATGACATCTGCTGTGCAACTCAGGCATCCAAGTTTGACATCCTTGAGGAAACACTCACGAAAGACATGTCTCTGATATCTGATTACTGTAAAAAATGGTGACTAATCCCTAGCACTGCAAAAATGGTATCATCTGTTTTCCATCTACACCATGCCTCGGTCTCACGTGAGCTTAATGTGCAGCTTGGCGATACGAGAATCCGGCATGAAGCCCAGCCAGTCTACCTTGGAGTTACTCTCGACCGCACCCTGTCATTTCACGAACATCTCATAAAAACTGCAGCAAAGGTGGGCGCGAGGAATAACATCATTGCAAGACTGGCCAGCTCCTCATGGGGCGCGAGCACTTCCACACTACGCTCATCCTCTCTGGCATTATGCTATTCCACTGCAGAATACTGTGCCCCAGTATGGTTCCATAGCCCCCATGTCCACTTGGTCGATTCCACATTATATTCCTCCATGAGGATAATTTCTGGAACCATCCGTTCCACCCCGGTTCCATGGCTGCCAGTTCTTAGCAACATCGCCCCGCCAGATATTCGTCGGGATGCGGCATCATCTAAGTTCATTTCCCACGTCTACGCTCGACTGGACATGACAATATACGTGGATATCTTCGCCCACCCTGTCCAACGCTTGATGTCTCATCATCCAATTTGGTCCCCTATGCCTACTTCTCTGTTCCAGACTCTTGGAAACAGAGTTGGCAGTCAGCTGAGGTAAAGAACAAACACCTCATCACAGACCCCTGCAAGGGTCAACCCGGCTTTGACCTAGCACGTTATGATTGGGCCCTCCTCAATCGCTATCGAACAGGCCATGGCCGGTGCGCCGCTATGTTCCATCGCTGGGGGCCCAGAGACGACCCGAACTGCCCCTGCGGCTCCAGACAGACTATGACCCACATAGTCAATGACTGCCACCTCTCCAGATTCAAAGGAGGTCTCAAAACTTTACACCAGGCTCAACCTGACGCTGTTGACTGGCTACGGAAGAAGGGCAGATGCTAGAAGAAGAAGGGATTCTTATGCCTGTCCTTGCGCTTTGCACCACCAGCTCTTAACCCGCTGCGCTACAGCCCGACTCCCTGTTTGCTGATTTCTGAACAGAAACTAAAGACTAGAAAGGGTTAGTAAGACATATTCAAAATTCTGAGTGGAAAAGTTCTCCACCCAAGAATATCTTATACTGCAGGTTATTTATCAGATTGGAAGAAGGCATAAAGAGCTCATCAGGCAAGCAACTGCCAAAGGAAGGCATCACCACTAAGCCAGACCTTCATGAGATACTACAGGGACTCACATGGCATGAAAGTATAGAATGACTTCACCCACAGGGGAAAACAAAGTTATGAAACTAAGTAAATCTTAATGGAGACTGTAAACTTAAAGACCGCAGAACTCAGGTTGATAAAGGGTTGGGGTAGGGGGAACTGGAGGTGAAAGATGGCTAAAAGGTGGCCCAGTGGATTTGGGTGCAGGAATATTATTGATAATGTCATGGGTGATGGTTATATTATAATGTATTATAATATTGCAATTTTGAGGAGGTGATAAATTGAACTTCTGAGATACATATAAGCTTGCAAACCAAGGATAGCTCAAAAATAATTAAAGACTACACAAAGCTGCATTGCAATGTTTTCTAGACCTCTAAACCATTTATTTAATTGTAGGGGGTCCATTTTTTTTGTGGTCACAAAGGCTTAACCCCATTCAAACTAACTTTTGTTTTTCAGATAAAGAGGCAGAGACTGAGAGGTGGGAGAAAGGAAAAGAAACCACAGCACAGAAGCTTCCTCCATTGTAGTGGTGACTAGTCCCAAACCTGGGTCATGTACATTTAAAAGCAGGCACTCTCTGCCCTGATCCAGCTTTCTAACTCTTTTTCCAACTATGACCACCATCTCCCCAGACAATAACCTGGGTCCACCTGCATATTAGATGTCAGTCTCAGGTAAAATTTGGTAAAGTCATGGGCTTCTTGGGATATACCTTAAATAGACCGACTAGCTTTTTCCAAAACGGGGACCCAAAATCCTCATCTGCAATACTCCAGCCTTTAGTTCCATGATTAGTCAACAATTTGTGCTGCTTTATATGTTAACTCTTTTTCAGCCACCAGGTTCCAGATGCTACCATGATGCCAACCTGCCTTTCTTGGGTAGACGACCCTACCAATTTGTCCTGGAGCCTCACCTTCCCAGGCCCTACCCCACTAGGGAAAGAGAGAGGCAGGCTGGGAGTATGGATCTACCTGTCAATGCCTATGTTCAGCAGGGAAGCAATTACTGAAGGCAGACCTTCCACCTTCTGCACCTCATAATGATCCTGGGTCCATACTCCCAAGGGATGAAGAATAGGAAAACTATCAGGGGAAGGGATGTGATATGGAGTTCTGGTGGTGGGAACTGAGTAGACTTGTACCCCTCTTATCCAATAGTCTTGTCAATATTTCCACTTTATAAATAAATTTTTTTTTAAAAAAAGTCACCAGGTTCCAGATGCCATCAGGATGCCGGCCAGGCTTCCCTGGATTGAAGACCCCACCAATGTGTCCTGGAGCTCAGCTTCCCCAGAGACACACCCTACTAGGGAAAGAGAGAGGCAGACTGGGAGTATGGACCGACCAGTCAATGCCCATGTTCAGCGGGGAAGCAATTACAGAAGCCAGACCTTCTACCTTCTGCAACCCTCAATGACCCTGGGTCCATGCTCCCAGAGAGATAGAGAATGGGAAAGCTATCAGGGGAGGGGGTGGGATATGGAGATTGGGCGGTGGGGATTGTGTGGAGTTGTACCCCTCCTACCCTATGGTTTTGTTAATTAATCCTTTCTTAAATAAAAAAAATTTTAAAAAAGCAGGAATATTACCCAGATAAGCTATCTTGCTAGAACTATGCCTTCTTTTCTACCACAATGGCCCTTGTTTTAGTAACCTTTCTGTATTTCAATATTTTATTGAGGTATATTGGTAATTTCTTCCTTCATAATGAAACTCTATTCTTCTTTTATATAATAAATTTATTTCTTAGATAGAGACAGAGACAAATTGAGAGGGAGAAAGTCAGACCCCTGCAGCGCTGCTTCACTACTCATGAAGCTTTTCCCCTGCAGGTAGGGATCAGGGCCTTGAACCTGGGTCCTTGTGTACTGCAATGTGAGGGCTTAACCTGCTGCACTACCGCCTGATGCCCTCTATTCTTTAACTGCAGCTTTGCTTCTTCTTCATACTACCTTCTTCCTATACACCTTTTTACTTTTGCTTCTCTTCTATTTTTTTCAGTGGTGGTTTGTTTTTGTTTTTGTTTTTCTAACCTCATTTTTTAAATATTTATTCCCTTTTGTTGCCCTTGTTTTATTGTTGTAGTTATTGTTGTTATTGATGTTGTTGTTGTTGGATAGGACAGAGAGAAATGGAGAGAGGAGGGGGAGACAGAGAGGGGGAGAGAAAGATAGACACCTGTAGACCTGCTTCACCACTTGTGAAGTGACTCCCCTGCAGGTGGGGAGCAGGGGGGCTCAAACTGGGATCCTTACACCAGTCCATGCACTTTGCACCACTTGCACGTAACCCACTGCATTACCGCCCAACTCCCCTAATCTTCTTTTTTTAACTTTACTGAATTTGATAGAACAGAGAGAAATTGAGAGGGAAGGGGAATAGAGGAGGGAGGGTGGGCTGTGGTGCACCTGCTTAAGCACACACATTTTTTATTAGTGATTTAATATTTATTTACAAAATTACCAGTCAGCATGTGTATAATTCCACACCATTCCCCACCACTAGAGTTCTAAAACTCCAATCCCTCTATTGTAAGCTACAGCAGTTCTCCTAAATCTGCAAATATGAGTCAACTATTTCTACAACTATCTGTCTATATCTGTATATAATTGCCCTTTCTTTTAAAGGTCCCATCTTCTCTTCCTTTCCAAGATACACATAGCCTTATTACTACATCCAAATGTCCCTTTCTTTTCCCTCTCTCTCTTTGGGTCCTGATGGAGTTGGAGTTCAGAGCCCTCTTATCCTCTCTCTCCTATCTCCCGAGTATTTAGTGATCAGAATTTGGCACTCTCTTCTTCCTATCACTTCTCCATTGGGAGTATAGATCAAAATTAGGTAGGAGGGTAGGAGTTCTGGCTTCTGTAATTGCTTCTCCACTGGACTTGGATGTTGGCAGGTCAATCCATACTCCCTGCCTTTTTCTATCCTCCCTTAGTGGGGTAGAAGTGAAGTTCCAGGACACATTAATGAGGTCATCTGCTCAGAGAATTCAGAATGGAATTATAGTAGTGTCAGCAACTTGGTGGCTGAAAGGTGGCAGAATACAAAGTGAGACAAAATGGTTAATGAAGGTCTGGGTGGTGGCGCACCTGGTTAAGCACACACATTACAAAATGGTTAATGAACAGGAGCCAAAAACTAGTAACAGAGCAGATGATATTAGGAATATTAGGGTAGAAGGAAGCTGGGATATCCTTTGGGGCAAGTTTCTAGAGACCTATGACTATTGTGGTTTTCACTTGAGTTTGATAGTTAACATGGAGTCGGACAAAAATATTGTCAGAGAAGGTGGTGTCAGAGTAGAGAAAAGGATTAGAAAGTTGGATTAGAAAGTTGGATTAGAGCAGAGAGTAGCTCTCATTCTTGAAAAAAAAAATCTAGGAATAAAATTAACTGTTTACCTCATCTCATCCACCTGTTTCAGGGCCTATATGTATATTTATATTTAGCACAAAAATTTAACCTCTGAATCCCTATTGATCTAAGCTCGAATTTCATAGTCACAATGTTCGTGGGAATATTGCCGTCTGTGATCATTTGGGACCAGTCTTCCTCTAGTGGTAGGGCAGTCCCTACCTTTGCTGCCTTAAGGTGAGGGCAAGGTCCTGTGAAGGCCAGCAAGAGGTCTTATGATGATGTTCCTAATGGAACTGACCAGTGGTGGTGGGGAGAGAGGGATCCATTAGAGGTCTAAACCCATCATATTTATGTGGGAATCCAAGGGTTCCTTGACTAGGGCCCCAAATGATGGGGTTGTTTGATATTGACCAAAAAAGGTCATTATTAACTGAGCTAGTCTCTTGCCCTTATCCAACTTTTGTAGTCCTCTCTTTATCTGATGACCTTAGACGTTCTCCCAGTTGTTTAAGCATTGAGTGTCATTTGTTGTTCACAAGCAGGATTAAGTTTTTGGGATCTGTCTTCTTTGGACCTTTCTGCTAGATTGCCAAATTAATTTGGTCTAAGTCTGATCCATTAGAGAATTATGATGCCTTCTTAAGGCACTTCTAAAATTCCAGGCTTATTAAATCTAAATCTTATCACAGAGTTTAATTAGTTACTTTTATTTTTTTATTTAATTAGTTACTTTTATTTTGAGTTCTATAATTGTCCTCTATTAAACACACACACTGCCATGCACAAGGACCCAGGTTTGAGCCCCCACCCTGAGAGATGAAGCAGGTCTGTAGTTGCCCCTTTTTCTCTCTTCCTTTCTGTATTACATCCCCTCTCAATTTTTCTCTGTCCTTTCAAATAAAATAGAAATGGAAAAAGCCTTCAGGAGCAGTGGATTCCTCTTGCCTGCACCCAGCCTCAGTGCCCTGGTGGCAATTAAAGAGAGAGAGAGAGGGAGAGAGACATAGAGAGAGACCTGCAGCACTGCTTCACCACTTGTGAAATTTTCCCCCTGTGGGTAGAGACCTGGGGCTTAAACCTGAGTCCTTGCACATGGTAACATGTGCACTTAACCAGATGTACCACCACCCGGCCTCTTGTTTCTAACCTTCTAACCGCTATTGCTCCTCTACCTTCATTTAATCATCATCCCTATAACTCCAACTGTCACATAAAAGTGGATATATCCTCAACCTTCGGCACTGACATCTCCCCTGAATTTCAGATTCAAACATATAACTTCCTCTTAATTAATTCTACCTGGATATCTTGTAGGCACTATAAATAATAGTCAAGATGGCATTTAACATATTCTCTCAAATCCATCTTTATTTCCTGCATTCTATTTTGACATTGGTATGAATATGCTTCCTACCCAAGACACTGAAATTAGAAACAAGAATCATCTTTGATTGCCCATTCCATTTGCTACATTAATCAAGTTTTTCTGACTTATTCTATCAAAATTATTCAAATGTCATGCCTTCTTCTCCAGTCTTACTGCTGCTCCCTTATTTAAAGGTCCTGGTAATCATAAATCAGTTTATTTAGCAAACTCTTTTTTAAATTTTTTATTATTGTTATAATCATTTTATTTTTCTTTTTTACCAGAGCACTACTCAGCTCTGGCTTATGATGGGGGTGGGGATTGAACCTGGGACTTTGGAGTCTCAGGCATGAGAGTCTCTGTACATAACCACTATTCTGTGTCTACCCCCCACCCTTAATAATCTGCATTCATTTCCCTTAGTTAACCTTTTACTCTCAAGCTCCCTAAAATTCACCAAAGTTATCTTCAAAAAAATAAAAACGATAGAAAGAAAAAAAAATATTGCTGGAGAGATGGTCCAGCAATACAGTTATATTCCTTGCAGGTCCTAGGTTCACTCCCTAGTACCACATATGATAAACTGCCGATTGAGTAGGGTGATAGCACAATGGGTTAAGTGCAGGTGGCGCAAAGCGCAAGGACTGGCATAAGGATAAATTGCCAATCTAGTTAGCCTCTCTCTCTCCGTTACTCAGTCCCTCCCACAAATGTCAATAAATCAGTTTAAAAATTTGAACTAAAGAATTTCTCTTTTTAGTAACACTTCAATGGCCTACTCAGTCATGAATGGTTTCCAAGGGTCTTCACATCATATATATTTTGCCTTAAATACTTAAAATGCTTTTCGTGTCCTCTCCTGTTTCATCTCTCAGAGTAGACCTGCATCTTACAAGCTTGCTTCACACACTTATGACTTTACTTGTTCTCCAGGGTGGATACCCAGAGGGGGCCTTTCTCTAGGTTAACTTTCACTTACAGATCATTGTAATGTGGGTACTTGCTGACCATTTTCAAATGATACATTCAAATAATCTCAACTTTTTGTACAAAGAGATAAGAAATAATATAAAGACAGTATAGGATCGGGTTTGAAAAAGAACAAGGTTATCACTCTGAATATAAAAGTAATTCTAGAATACTATGAAAAAGAACAGTGCACCGATACAGTTTTCCCTCAAAACATGTCTACTGCTCAAGGTTGCACTGTTTCCATATTATAATGATCCTACTGTTGGTAGTCCTGTGCCACTGCTTAAGAGAGCATTTCTCTATTTTCATCATATTATAGGTTCCCTCTAGTCCTCATTCTTTTTTTTATATTTATTCCCTTTTTTTATATTTATTCCCCACACACACACCTTGACCATTGCATAGACTACTTCAAGTGTCTTTTCTTAAATATAAGAGACATAGAGAGAAGTTGTAAAAATTTCTGAAGTCACCACCAAGGAGATTGTGGCTATAAGTATACACTGAGATCTTTCTACAGGAAGCAAAATAACTAGTAGAAACTTTCTATGACTTGTAGATAGATTCACTTTATATCCTTATGGTTTTACCATAGTAATAGCAGTCTTCATTTACTGAGCAACAACATGCTAAGTATTGAAGAGACATTATTTTTAACTCTTACAAAAACACTGAAGTACGGTCACTTATGTCTTGCTGAGATGAATTAAGAATAATTATGTGGGGGGAGGCATACAGTGATGCACCTGGTTAGGCACACACATTACAGTGTACAAGGACCCAGGTTTAAGCCCCTGATCCCCACCTGCAGGGTAAAAGCTTTACAAGTGGTGAAGCAAGTACTGCAGGTGTCTCTCTGTCTCTCTCCCTCTCTATCTTATGTCCCTCTCAATTTTTATCCAATACTAAATAAAGAAATAAAATATTAAAAAATAAAAGCATCTACATAAAAAAGGAATGATAATGTTGAGGGTAGGGGTAGATCACATAATGATTTTGCAAAGAGTATCTCATGCCTCAGGCTCCGAAGTTCCAGGTTCAATCTCCTACAGCACCATAAGATGGAGATGAGCAGTGCACGGCACTGGCTGGGGAGAAGAAGGAGAGGAATTATGTGGGATATAGAGAATTTAAACACATGAACTCAAAAAAAGAGAGAGACCTAGAGGAGAAAAAAAAAAAAGGAAGCCAAACTGTTTCTAAGACTCTCTGTGAACTATAACAGTCATCATTAGGACATTAGGAAGAAATAACTTTCGTGCTAGGTGTGGCATGGAATTGTACCTCTGTGATTTTTTAGTCTTGTGAGCTACTGTCAAATTACTAATAAAAAGAATGATTAGTATTCAAGGTTGCACAAATAATGTAGTAAGTAGCAAAATATATATTGACTCTAAAATTGCCAGACTCCAGGACTGCACCTGGTCCATAAGTACACTTTTTTCTTCTGCTCTTGTGTCTTTGCCTTACATAGGCATCTGATACTACTACTTTAGAGCTTGCCATAAACCTGACATATATTTACATAATACAAGAATGAAGCTACATCTATGGACATCTGATAATCCAGCCTCATTCCCTAGTATATATATGAGAATTTCCTCTCCAACTTTCTGTCTACATCATGTGCAGTGAAAAATTAATCAAAGTTTGAAATTGAAAGTACAATGTCCTCATTAGTCAAATTCACCTCTCATTGAGAAGATAACATTCATGTAGAAATAACCCAGCAGCATTTGTGACTGTACTTTAAATATATAAATAGACTGACATCTAAGCAATCTTCCAGAGAGAGAGGGTAATATGGAGCTTTAACTTATTTTGACTTGATAAAAGGATGGAAGAATTCACAGTTTGAATAGTGTTTGGAACATTGAAATGTATATTTGAATAGTAGCAAACATTTGTACTATAATTTTGTAATACAAAATTTCCTCCTTTTTTCCCTATATGGAGTTTGGGTGTTTTTTTTTTTTTTCTAACTGAATACCGAAAGAACATTAACAGCTGTATACAACCCAAGTCAGTCTACTTCAGTTGGGGTTCATTGAGAAACACCCACACTCAGATCAATGATGCTATTGCACAAGTAGACATGATTTCCAACATTTCATTTCTAGCATTCTCTTTAAATTGTATTCATTTCTACGAATGTCTCTCCTTTGTAAGGTAAGACCAATAACAATTTTTTCTTTCAAAACAGCAAACAACAACAACAAAAAAAAAAAGTAAAAGTCTGCACCTTTCTTCTAGAGCCCTTGATGGAGACCAATCTCTATTTAACTTGTCCTGTAGCTGGCACTTCTCGAATCACTACATAGAAATAATAGCTGACTTTTTTTTTTACACTAAATGCATTAAAGAATTAGAACTGATGTAAAAAATACCATTATTTTGACATTCTCTAATTTGAAAAGGGTAAATCGGTTTAAGCCGTTTTTATTTAAAATCAGCTCTTTAGGCTGTATACTCATTCTGGTTGCCAAGTTTCAACCCAAAGTGAATGTTAAGGTCTATGTTATTAACCCTTGAAAAATGAGCTCTATCATGGAAACAGTGACAGACCTGAGGGCTCCCAGGTGCAGCTGTTGAGGCTGACAGTCAAGTAAGAGTAATGCCTGGCTTCTTCATAAGCAAATCACGTAATATTTGCTTACCATTAAAGGGCAATGTCAGATTATCATAAAAGTGTTTAGATAAATACCTTTATTTAAAGAAACCAAATCCATGTACACTGAGATCTCTATGGCTGACATACCATGATAAATCACCTCATTATACAGGAAGCCACAAATATGACGACTGAGGATGAGTGTGATTGTAAATATGACTGCTGTAATTCAGTGGTGGTTTGTAATGACCCTCAATATAAAAAAAATAAATACATAAAGTTAAATACCTGTAGATCATGGCAATTATCTCCCTTGGAAGCATCTGGAAATAGTGAGCAGCTACCACCCTACACTTACAGTGATATCCAAATAAGTTTTCTAGGATTTGAATTTTGCTTCTTAGAAGGAAGTCCTATGTAAATTTTTGTCAGTAATGTCTGAATTAGACAGCTGCAAGTTTTCTAATCATGTAGCAAGCAATTTAGGAAATACAGGGGCCTGGGTGGTGGTGTACCAGGTTAAATGTACATAATACTAAGCACAAGGACCATGCAAGAATCCGGGTTCTAGCCCCCCAGCTCTCCACCTGCAGGTGTGTGTGTGGGGGGGGGGGGGTGCTTCACAAGCAGTGAAGCAGATCTGCAGGTATCTGCCTTTCTCTCTCCCTCTGTATCTCCCCATCCACTCTCGATTTGCCTCAGTCCTATCCAATAAAACAGAAAAAAACATGGTCACCAGGAGCGAGCGGTAGATTCATAGTGCCAGAACCAAACCCCACCAATATCCCTAGAGGAAAGAGAAGAGAAGAGAAGAGAAGAGAAGAGAAGAGAAGAGAAGAGAAGAGAAGAGAAGAGAAGAGAAGAGAAGAGAAGAAAGAAGAAGGAAGGGAAAGAGGGAGGGAGGAAAGAAGGCAGGAAGGCACGAAGGCAGGAAGGCAGGAAGGCAGGAAGGCAGGAAGGCAGGAAGGCAGGAAGGCAGGAAGGAAGGAAGGAAGGAAGGAAGGAAGGAAGGAAGGAAGGAAGGACCGGAAGGAGGGAGGGAGGGAGAAAGAAAGAAAGCACAAACTGATGGATTTATATTTTGGCCAAGGAAATGCTAAAGCTTTCTCTAATGGTGTGTATGTGTGTATGTAATCAGAGATATACATTTACAATTCATGCACTTCATTGCATATAAATTATTTCACATCTTTCGTAAAAGTTAAAAAACAAACAAACAAAAAAGTTCTAAAATTACTAAGGTATTTCTTTAAATGACAGATTGTTAATGCCAGCTTTAAGTGTAACTTCCAGATTAGATATTTATTTCCTGCTCTCCAGTCCTAACCTCCCAAGTCCTGTCATACTCTTGCAGAAAACATCAGTGCAGATTTCTTCCTAGTGTGAGTTAAAGATTCAAATTCAGAAATATTAATTTGAAACTGAGCGTTCTCAAAAAAGTTGCATTATCTTTGTAGAGAAATTATTATGCTCGAATATGAAGACACTTTCATTACAGCAAATAACAAATGTCTCCCAGACCAACTAAAAGAAGTAAAAATATATTGCATGATAGTACTTCTGTTCTTCTTACTATATATGTATATTTATTTATTTATTATTTGATAGAGACAGAGAGAAATCAGGAAGAAGGAGGAGGCAGACAAACAGACAGCCCAGCTTCACCATTTGTTGAAGATTTCCCCCTGTAGGTAGGGACCAGGGGCTTGACCCAGGTCTTTGCGCAGTGTAGTATGTGTGCTTAACCTGGTGTACCACTACCTGGCCCCCTGGTACATCTGTTATTTAGAGCTGAACTCTAAATGGTCTTTGGGTTACGTCAATATGTGTCTTCCTTTTATATCCAAATTAGATTGCTGTTAAATAGAAATGTCTTCTAAATATTCGAAACTGCGTGAAATAAATTTCATAGTCAACCTTATAAAATTATTTTCGAATGTACTGAGATATAATTGATTGCTAGCATTACTTAAGCTTAAAATGTATAATATAATTATGTAATATATGTAATTATTGAGAAATTATTGCTACAATAAATTTAATTAGCACATAAAAAAGAAGTAAGATCTCTGCATCCCTGTAGATCTGAGCTCACATTCTGTGGTCATGAGTAGGAACATCCCAAGCTGTCCACCAGACTTCCCTGGACAGACAGCCCTACCAATGTGTCCTGGAGCTCCGCTTCCCCAGAGCCCCACTCCACTAGGGAAAGAGAGAGGCAGGTTGGGAGTATGGATCAATCTGTCAACGCCCATGTTCAGCGGGGAAGCAATTACAGAAGCCAGACCTTCCACCTTCTGCATCCCACAGTGACCTTGGGTCCATACTCCCAGAGGGTTAAAGAATAAGAAAGCTATCAGGGGAGGGGAGGGGATACAGAGTTCTGGTGGTGGGAATTGTGTGGAGTTGAATCCCTCTTATCCTATGGTTTTTGTCAGTGTTTCCTTTTTATAAATAAAAAATAAAAAAGACTTCAAAAAAAAGAAGTAAGATAAAAAGAGAAAAAGGGAGGGAAGAGAGAAAAGGGGGGGAGTCAAATGTTCTTCAGGCTACACAGAACTGGAGATCAAAGATGCCTGACTTTTCTATCTTCAAGACAGAGAGAAGGTTTCCTGAGCCTCAGTTCATCTTTCCCATCACTATTCAAAATCTTAAAACCTGTGCCTCTTACCTCTACGTCACCCTCTCTCACCTGCCCAATAGCCAGGTGTAGGACAAAAGGACATAAGGATTCCCCAGCTATCTGCTATCTGCCGGAGACATGGGTGATATCAGAATAGCTCGGCCTCATGTTTAAAAATCAAATATTCCACTTACTTTTCAATTTATTTTCAAGTTAGAAACTTGTTTGACTCTTGGTAAAGAAAAAACCCAAAGCATATTCGGTATCTGTGCTTATGCAGTACACAGACACCTGAGTATGGTAAATGCCGTTTGAGTAGCATATGTCCTTCCTGATTTAATTCATCAAGCTTGACAGCACTGGTAAGAACAATAGTCACATTACATTTAGGTCCACTGGCATAGCTCTCATGATGTACATTAAAAAGATGTAATATATATTATGAATGTGAGAGCAGGTAGATACAGACACACATTTCACTCCAAGGTACATTAATAGAATAATAAATCCCATATATGAAATCTACAAGAACCAAAATACTCTGACTGAAGATATCTGTACGGAATTAGGTGCCAAATAAAATGTCACAATCAAATAAAGCATTCCTTTATGAGAAGCATAAGGTATTTTCGAGCTAGAAGAAAACTTTTAAATCATCCAGTAAAACATGTTCATTGATAGAGATCATGCCTGGGCTCAAGAATGAGTAAATGACTTGCATGTGGTTATCCCCAATTAGAAGTAAAACCAGGGAGTGGGGCGGTAGTGCAGCAGGTTAAGCGCACATGGCACAAAGCGCAAGGACAGGCATAAGGATCCCGGTTTGAGCCCCTAGTTCCCCACCTGCAGGGGAGTCACTTCACAGGTGGTGAAGCAGGTCTTCAGGTGTCTATCTTTCTCTCCCCCTCTCTGTCTTCCCTCCTCTCTCTATTTCTCTCTGTCCTATCTAACAACGACAACATCAATAACACCAATAATAACTACAAGTGCCAGAGTGATGTCTGGTTCTTTCTCTCTCCTCCTATCTTCCTCATAAATAAATAAAATCTTTAAAAAAGACAAAAAGGAGTAAAACCAAAAGTGAAGTTTTCTTTCTCCAAGTACAGTGCTCCCTCCATTACCCATGAAGCGTCACTCGTCAAGGACTCACTGTAACTTCCTCATTAGCTCATTTCAATATGCCCATAGATGTTATTGGTGATGTGTCTCTGCATGTACGTACCACTGCTACATATTTATGAACTGAATTTATTCATGATTTCTTATTTATTTATTTATTTTTAATTTATAAAAAGGAAACATTGACAAAACCATAGGATAAGAGGGGTACAACTCCACACAGTTCCTACCACCAGAACTCCCTATCCCATCCCCTCCCCAACAGCTTTCCTATTCTTTATCCCTCTGGGAGTATGGACCCAAGGTCATTATGGGATGCAAAAGGTGGAAGGTCTGGCTTCTGTAATTGCTTCCCTGCTGAACATGGACATTGACAGGTTGATCCATACTCCCAGCCTGCCTCTCTCTTTCCCTAGTGGGGTGGGGTTCTGGGGAAGCAGAGCTCCAAGACACATTGGTGGGGTTGTCTGTCCAGGGAAGTCTGGTTGGCATCATGCTAGCATCTCGAACCTGGTGGCTGAAAAGAGAGTTGACCTAATGGCTAGAATAGTGTAGATGAAGAGTTGGGGGGAGTGGGGTCTCCGTTTTATAGATAGTTAGTAGGCATATTTCAGTTACATTCCAAAGGGCCTGTGGCTATACTACTTTGTTGTTGTTGTTTTCCTGTTGTTGTTTTTTTCCCTACCCCTGAAATCTGAAATGCAGGTGGATCCAAGTTATTGTCTGGGGAGATGATCTCATGGCTGGAAAAAGGACTAGAAAGCTGGATCTGGGAAGAGAATAGTTCCCAAATACGGGAAAGGTGTATAGATATTGTTGACTCTAAACCCCATTGATCTGATGTGATATGGGTCCCAGATTCAGCTCAGGAGCCCATGTGACCTCTGCATGCCTGTAGATCTGAGCTCACATTCTGTGGTCATGAGTAGGAACATTCCAAGCTGTCCTAATATAGACCCATCTTCCTCAGGTGTAGCATGGAGTATATTGTCCAGCCTTCCTTCAGAGGATGGAACATTCTCTACCAATGTTGATCCAAGTTGAGAGCAAGCTCCTATGGGGGACGCACAAAGGGGTCTATTGTGTTGTTCCTGATAGTGATGACCAGTAACAATGGAGAGAGCGACTTATTAGAGGTCTAGGCCCATCATGTCTGTTTGGGAATCTCAGGACTCCCCAAATGGGATGAGCTGATGGGGTGATGGGGTGATGGGCGATGGGATGATGGGGTGATAGGTGATGGGGTGGTCTGATAGTGACTAGAGAGTCATCATTAAAGAATTCCAATTTCTTACCCTTATTCAGTTTTTGCAGCCCTTGCTTTGATAAGGTTAGCTTTGGAGTGAGTGAGGGAAGTGTAATAGGAAGTAGGTAAGGAGGGTATCTAAGTCTAAGCAGACACTATTTCATTATGAACTTTATACAACATATAAAAGACTCAGCATATGCATTAAAAAGACTCAGTCTGTGCATTAAAAAGTTTGAGACAGGAGTCAGGCAATAGCACAGTGGGTTAAGCGCATGTGGTGCAAAGTGCAAGGACTGGCATGAGGATCCCGGTTTGAGCCCCTGGCTCCCCACCTGCAGAGGAGTTGCTTCACAGGCAGTGAAGCAGGTCTGCAGGTGTCTCTCTTTCTCTCCTCCTCTCTGTCTTCCCCTCCTCTCTCCATTTCTCTCTGTCCTATCCAACAATGATGACATCAATAACAGCAACAATAATAACTTCAACAACAATAAAAAGACAAGAAGGGCAACAAAAGGGAAAATAAATCAATAAAAAAAATTTTAATTTGAGACATTCAATCAATTTTTCATCTCATATTAATAAAATAGTGATTTTTATGACTACAAATTAATAGGTGTGTACATAAACACCATTCCCACCACCAAAAGACCATATCCTATCCAATCCTCCCTCCCTCCCTGCCCCCACCCCGTGAAGCCAAACATCCACCCTGACCCTCCACCCAGGGTTTTTACTTTGGTGCCATACTCCAAATTTAGTCAAATCCTGCTTTGAGTTTCCCTTTCTATTTTTATTTCTCAATTTCTGTTTATGAGTGGGATCATCCCTTACTCATCTTTATCTTTCTGACTTAGTTCACTTAACATAATTCCTTCTAGCTCTGTCCAAGATGGGTCAGAGAAGGTGGGTTCATTGTTCTTAAAAACTGAGTAGTATTACTCATGATTTCTGATGCTTCTGCTAACTCAGTCAATTTCATCTCCTCTCTAAGACAGAATCTGGAACCACGCTAAATTCCTTAAGCTCAAAAAATCAATATATTAACAGTCTGAGCTATGAGGTCACTCAGACCATTGGTGATGTAGGCAAATATCAGCCATTTACATTCTGTATGGATATCTTCGGAGTCAGGTGGTGGCACACCTGGTTGAGTGCACCTATTCCTATGCACAAGGACCTGGGTTCAAACCCCCAGGCCCTACTTGCAGGGAGAAAGCTTCACAAGCGGTGAAGCAGATCTACAGGTGTTTCTCTGTCTTTCTTCTTCCCTATTTCCCTCTTTCCTCTAAATTTCTCTCAGTCTTATCAAATGAAATAAAGTTCAAAAAGTTAAATAGAAGTTTTTGTGGTGCCTAGCACAAACATGCAAGATCACAACTTCATCTACAGTACTCTATTAGACTATGAGGTCAAATTAATGCCTAGGAGTTAGATCAGTACTAAAACACAAGCCATGCAATTGCAAGTACATAAAATGGTAGAGAGATTCTCTCACTCATTTAAAATAAAATGCATTTCTATTTTATTTTTTTAATTTTTTATTATTGTTATTTATTGATAGAGACATCCAGAGATTGATGAAGGGGAATATATATATGTATATATGTATATATATATATATATATATATATATATATATATATAGAGAGAGAGAGAGAGAGAGAGAGAGAGAGAGAGAGGGAGGGAGAGGGAGGGAGAGGGAGAAGGAGAATGAGAAGGAGAGAGGGAGAGAGCTTCAGCACTGCTTTACCAGCAATGCTTTTACCAGCAATGCTTTCCTCCTGCAGATGGAGACCAAGGGATATGAACCCAGGTCCTTGCACATTGTAGCATGTGCGCTCAACTAGGTGTGCCAACATTCAGTCCCATGAAATGCTTCTCTGAAGACCAAATCAGTTACCAGAAAGGGAGAGAAGGAGTTTGTTAAATTGGATAAGGAGTCAAAAGACAGAATTGGATTTTTAGTATGAAGCATAATGTACTATCCAGATATGCTGACATAACGATGGACACATGGACCCCATCCAATACTAAAATTTGATGTTACCTCAGTAAAAGTATTTACCAAAAAAAACCGATACTTATTCAGTATTAACTAAATGAACTTAATCAAAGAATTGAAGTTAAAGAGCTGTATTACAACTCAGAATGTCTCAACACAAATCAAAACAGATAGACACTGTGGCTAGTGTAAGAAAATAAGAGAATTAAAATTTCAAGTTTCCAATCCTGGAGTTCAGTCAGTGGACCCCCTTTCAAACATGTACACAAAAAGGGCCCCAAAATGAATCACAGATGTAAAAGTTGTTCACAGCATAGTTTAACTACTGGGAAGAATGTGAATATTGAAACTGCAATATTTCACCAGATATCAAATGTAAGATTATCAGAATCAGTTGAAAAACCAGAGAGAGCATCAAGCAATGTGCTTACAGAATTTGCCTTTGAGAAATACAGACATCAGTTGACCTTCTGAAAATCGGTATAAAAATTGGAACCTGCATCTGTTTTTCAGCTGAGATGTTCTAAAACCTAAGTACAATTCAGCTTATAGGGTACTTTTTTTTTTTTTGCCTCCAGGGTTATCGCTGGGGCTCAGTGCCTGCACTACGAATCCACTGCTCCTGGAGGCCATTTTTTCCCATTTTGTTGCTCTTGTTGTAGTTGTTGTTGTTGGTGGTGGTGATATAGCTATTGCTGGATAGAACAGAAATTGAGAAAGAGGGGGAAGACAGAGAGGAGGAAAGAAAGACATCTGCAGACCTTCACAAGCGGTGAAGCAACTCCCCTGCAGGTGGAGAGCTGGGAGCGCGAACTGGTATCCTTGCCAGTCCTTGCACTCTGCACCATGTGCACCTAACTGGCTGCACTACTGCCCAGCCCCCTATAGAGTACACTTCTAAAAGAATTTTCACAAGGGCCAGAAAATGCCTTAATAAGAATGGGTTGCTAATTAATGCAAATGTTGGCAAAGCCCAATGTAAACAATGAAATTTACAAAACTATCACAAAGGCAAAAAAAAAAAAAAAAAAAAAACCAGAATGGACAGTCTTTTGTTCTTTCTTTCCTAGAAGTGTATAGCTAGAAACTACTAGCAGCTCAGCCTTGCATGCTAGTAGGATTTCCACTGATTGTTTTATAAAGGTAAGGAAGTTGTATGTGCCTCATTGAATAGGCCTGCTATTAAATCTTCCCTTTAAAAGGTGGGGGCAGGGTGAGACTACTGGGGTATATTTTTTGTGACCAATGTGAGTTTTGCCTGTAAACATAATCAAGACTTTTAATCACTGACCCCCAAATTATGATTTTTTTCACTAATAAAATAAATTTTTTCACTAGTAAAATAAAATAAGATATGGTCTGGCATACAGTCTATATAATCAATTTTTAATCTAGTTTATTTTCTTAACATCTCCCTGGTTAGAAGTAGAATTGGGGGAAAGGAATAAAAGAAGAAATCTCAGATGACAAGTGTCCAGCCCTGACAACCCAATCACAAACAAATTAAGTGTCCATCACTGTCATGGCTGGTAACCCCAGCTTGGCCTGGGGGAAATCCTCCATGTTGTTCAGAATAAATGTATTGGAGGCTAATCAAAATCTAATGAATCCCTCAGGAAAATAGCTTTCTTAGATCACTCCTGTAAGTATTACACTCAGTTTGGGGAGGGCCTACCCATGGTTTTCTAGTATCAAAACTGTTTTATAAATAATAGAACTGGAACCCCCCAGGAAGACAAGTCTATGATTCAAATCCATCCATGTCTTCAGTCTCCAAAGCAGGAAGGTGATATATTTAATGATCTGTCTCACAATACACTTCATTGCTGACATATATGGAAATTTAAAAAAAAAAAAAGGCTGAGAGAAGAAATTTGGACGGGGAAAAAGAAAGAGAGAAATTGTTAATTTCTAGACAAAGCCTGCCTATAACTATTCTGACTTGCTCTTCCAGTTACTTCTGAATTATCTAAAAGAAGGAAACAGAAAATGAAAAAAAGGGGGTAGGGAGCTTCTAATAACAGTGCATCTAATAACATTAATTTGAGCTGAGGAAAGGAGATAGGAGAAGGTTAAAGAACAAGAAAAATAGACAAAGAATTAGAATAAACACAAATCAGATTTGTCCTAAATCTGACTCTTCTCAACATGTCTCAGTGGAAAACAAACTGCTTTGACAGAAATAAAAACGATCATAGCTGAATCATATATTGTCCACATACCTCCTAGCCACCAAATATGTACATAGATTAACTACAATCTCTCAATCAAGTGGCAAGAAGTGAATTTTCCACATTTATAAAGCAAAGTAAGTTTCAATCCTTGCTGAAGGTCAATTAGAGAGTTATCCAGGGGCAAAATTCAGACCTGTAGCCAAGCTGTTTCTACCTTTCCATATCTAGATCTTTCCTCTCCTCTTCTCACTCAAATCTTCTCAGTCATTTTCTCTCTCAGGAGACTCCTATTAATTACACTTTAAATTTTAGGAAAAGTAAAAGCTGCCTCTTTCATACCAAAAACATCCAAATCATATAATCATCTCCAAACCATACAATTAGCAAGAAACTTAAAAAAAAAAAAAAAAACTTCACCAATTATACAATTAGTAAAAGCAAAATGGAGCAAAGACACGTAAAAACTTAGCACTTCAGGATTTTACAAAAGCCATATTTCTCCCAGTCCTGGAACCTCTAGGATGGGGCTCACTTTCCTGCATGCTTCTCTCAATTCATACCAACTGATACTGCCATCTGCTGATCCCAACATAAGCAATGTAACCAGTACCATCTCGGCATGTTTCACTTTGTACTGTGTTCAGAGACATCAGGTGTGGAATGTCAGACCTTCAGCTTCATTACTCTGGTGAGACCTTTCCTAGCTCATAGGACTCTTTAATTCCATTTTGGGTGGCATACTTCTTAACAAAACCTCAAAGCCAAGATATAGACCAGGACCCATGAGATAGGGCTTATATACAAGTATCCACCAGTTGGGGGAAAACATATACCTTAAAGCAAAAGTGCACAATAGTTCGCAGAGAGTTCATAAATGAAGCAAGCAAGTAGAAAGACCCAAAAAGACACCATAATGTACCTAATCAAATAAATAGTCTCTACTTAGACCTATATTCCCTCCTCACCTACCTCCTATTACACATCCATCAATCACTCCAAAGCTAACCTTGTCAGACAAAGTAAGGACTACAAATGCTGGATAAGGGCAAGAGACTGGCAGACTTTAATGATGACTCTTTAGTCACTACCAGGCCACCCCATCACCTGGGGCCCTAGTCAGGAGTCCTAGGGTTCCCACACAGACAATGATGCACCTAGACCTCTAACAGATTCCTCTCAACATGGTCACTGGTCATTTCCATCAGTAACAACATAATGGACCCCTTTGTGGGTCCCTCTAGGACCTTGCCTTCAATGTGGATCAACAATGGTAGGGGATGTTCCATTCTCCAAAGGGAGGTTAGATAACATAATTTTTCACCCAAGGTAGATGGGTCCTGAAATTAGTGCAGCCTGGAATGTTCTTAGCTGTGACCACAGAATGTGAGCTCAGACCTACAGGAATGCAGAGGTACCATAGGCTCCTGTGCTGAACATGGGCCCCAGATCAAATCGAGGGGACTTACAGTTAACAACATTTATATACTTTCCCCCATATTTGGGAGCTGCTCTCTCCCCTGACCCAGCCCTTTTTCCAACTATGACACCATCTCCCAAGACAATAACTTGGGTCCACCTTCATATCAGATGTCTCAGACGAAAACTAGTAAAGTCATGGGCCCCTTAGAATATACCTAAAATAGGCCTACTAGCTTTTTACAAAACAGACACCCCAAATCTTCATCTGCAATATTCTTGCCTTTAGGTTCATGATTACTGAGCAATTTGCTCTGCTTTATATCTTTACTCTTTTTCAGCCACCAGGTTCCAGATGCTACCATGATGCCAACAAGACTTCTCTGGGCAGACGACCTCACCATTGTGTCCTGGAGCCCCACCTCCCCAGAGTCCTGTCACATGAAAGAAAGAGAAACAGGCTGGGAGTATGGATCAACCTACCAATGCCCATGCTCAGTGGGGAACAATTATAGAAGGCAGGCCTTTCACCTTCTTCACCCCATAATAATCTTGGGTCCATACTCCCAAGGGATAAAGAATAGGAAAGCTATCAAGGAAGGGGATTGGATACTGAGTTCTGGTGGTGGAAATTGTGTGGAATTGTACCCTTCTTGTCCTATAGTCTTGTCAATATTTCCATTTTATAAATAAAAATTATTTTTAAAAAAACTTTACTTTGCAGATTATACAGTTAGTCAAAGTAAAATGGAACAAAGGCATGTAAACACACAAAGAATTTCATGGTTTTACTTCACTAGTGTACATTCAGCCTTTGCTCAAAGACTGTGGTGGGGGGAGAGAGAGATCAATGGTTTGCAGTACAGACTTTAGCACATGGTCAACAACCTCCCTCTTGATAGGTGTCTAGGAAGACCACCAAGACCCCTAATGTCCCTTCTTCCTGTCCTTTTCCTTCCTTCCCCAGAGTCTTTAATTTTCACAGTACACCACAGCCTGTTTCACCTTACGTTTTCCATTACTGGTCTTTATTCATAAGTTCAACTTATATGTGAGATCATTCGGTGTTGGTCTTTCTCTCTCTAACTTGTCTTACTCAGCAGAATACCTTCAAGTTCTAACCAAGAAGATATTGCAAAGGAGATGACCTCATCATTGTTAACAGCTGCACAGTTATATATATAAACTTTCTTAGCCATTCATCTGTCATTGGACATCTGATTGTTTCCATGTATGGGCTATTACTGTGTAGCTATGAACTTAAGTGTGCATAGATAGGTCTTTTCTGGTAGGTGCTTTTGTTTTCTTTGGGTATATCTCCAGGAGAGGGATTGTATTGTCTTTTTATTTTTTTATATATTTCTTTATTGGGGGATTAATGGTTTACAGTAGAGAGCAAAATACAATAGTTTGTACATGTTTAACATTTCCCAGTTTTCCACATAACACTCTAATCCCCCACCTAGGTCCTCCTCCACCATTATGTTCCAGGACCTAAACACTCTGCCTCCCACCCCAGTCTTTTACTTTGGGATTGCATGGTTTTAAGGTCTGTCCATTTCAGGTAGTCTGATGAATCTCTCCAGACACTCTTCCATAGGGATTGGACCAATTTACATTCTGTGTGTAAGAGACAGTTCCTTTCATTCCATAGCCTCTCCAACAGTTGGTGTTTCTGCCATTTGGAATGAATAACATTATCACAGATGTAAAGTGTATCTTGTTTTCATTTGCACTTCCCTCATCATCAGGGACTTTGAGCACTTATTCATAGTTTTGTTGCCCTTTGGATTTCTTCTTTGTAGAAGTATCTGCCCATGTCTACCCCACATATTTCAATGGAGTTGTTTGTCCTTTTATTATTGAGTTTGGTGATTTTGTTATATACTTTGTTTATTAGCCCTCTGTCCAAGGTATGACACATAAAGATTTTCTCACACTCCATGGGTGATCTCTTTATTATGGTGGTGATTGCTTGTGCCATGCAGAAGCTTTTCAGTTTGATGTAGTCCCATTGTTTTTTGCTTTTATTTTCCTTGCAACTGAATTTAAATTGGTTAAAATGTTACAAAAGCTTAAAGGAAGAGAATTTTTCCTATATTTATCTCTAAGTCTTGGATGATTCATGCCTAAAATCTAAATTTTTGATCCATTTGGAGTTTACTTTTGTATATATTGAAATGTGGTAGTACAGTTTCATTCTTCTATATATTTCAACCCAATTTTCCCAACACCCTTTGTTGAATAGGCTCTCCTTTCTCCATTTGATGTTTTGGGCTGACCTTGTTAAAAATTAAGTGTCCGTAGGTGTGGGAATTAATTTCTAGGTTCTGAATTCTATTCCACTGCTGTGCATTGGTTTTGGTTCCAGTACCAAGCCCTTTGAGATACAATGGCTTTGTAATATGTTTTGAGACAGCAAAGTGTTATGCTTTCATTCTTGCTCTTCTCTCAGGATTTCTTTGGCTATCCTTGATAGGAATTGTGTTAAATCTGTATATCGCCCTGGGTAGAATAATCATTTTGACAATGTCAATTCTCCCAATCAATGAGCATGGAATGTCTTTACATTTCTTTGTATCTTTTTTTCTGTTTCCTTGAAAAGTGTCTCATAGAAGTCTTTCACTTCCCTTGTTAGGTTTATCCCTAAGTATTTGGTGCTATGATGACTAGAATCAATTAATAAATTTCCAGATTTTTTTCTTCACCTTGTTTGATATTTACGTAGAGGAATACCACTGATTTTTTAATGTTGATTTTGTAGCTTGTAACCTTAATATGTTGCTTAATAGTTCTAGGCATTTTCTGCTGGCTTCTTTTGGATGTTCTGTGTATACTACTGTTTTATCTGTGTGTAATGACAGTTTAACTTCTCTTCCTATTTGTAACCCTTTAATCTCTTTCTCTTGCATGATTGCTATGGTTAGGACTTCCAAGACAGTTGAATAGCAATGGAGACAGTGGGAAGCCCCGTCTTGTACCTGATTATAGAAGGAAAGCTTTCAATGTCTCTCCATTAAGTATGATGTTGGCTGTAATATTACTGTATATAGATTTAACTAGTTGAAGAATTTTTCATCCATCCCCATTATTTTTAATGTTTTGATCATGAAAGGATATTGTATCTTGTAAAATGCTTTCTTGGCATCTGTTGAGAAGATCATGTGGTTTTAGATTTCCTTTTGTTGGTGTGGTGAGTCACATCAACTTGACTTTCATATACTAAGGCAGGTTTGCAACCCTGGGACAATCCCACTTGGGCATCTTGTATACCTTTTTGATGTACTACTATAGTTGAGTTGATAGGATTTTGTTCAAGATCTTAGCACCTGTGTTCTTCAGGGGTTTGTTCTGTAGTTTTCTTTTTTGGTTGTATTTTGTCTGCCTTTGGTATCACAGTGATGTTGACTTCACAGAAAGTGGAAGGAAGTGTTCCTGTGTCTTTAATACTTTGGAAGAGATTATAAAGTAAAACTGTTAGCTCTTCCTTGAAGCTTTAGTAGAATTAATTTGTCAAGGCATCTGTGGCTAGACTTTTATTGTTGGGAAGGCTTTTAATGATTGTTTTAATTTATTTGGTTGTAATAATTGGTCTATTTATGGTTTTTATTTTATTTATTTATTATTGATAAAGACAGAGAAATTGAGAGGGTAGGGGGAGATATAGAGGGAGAGAGACAGAGAGAGACATCTGCAGTCCTACTTCACCAACTGTGAAACTTTCCCCCTGCAGATGGGGACCAGGGGTTTGAACCTGGGTCCTTGTGTACTGTACTGTGTGTGCTTAGCCAGGTGCATCACTGTCTGTCTATTCACGTTTTCTAGATCTTTCTAGCACGCACAGTCTTTGGAGGATGTATGCTTCAAAGAACACATCCATTTCTTCCAAGTTCTACAGTTTAGTTTTTGGTAAAAAATATCACATGGTGCTCTGGATTTCTGTGGTGTCTGTTGTATGGTTTCTCTTTTTTTATTTTTGTTATTCAATTTATAATGAATAAATTATATTTATTCCCCCCCTCTGGTCTGGCCAGGGCCTTATTGATTTTGTTTACCCTTTCAAAGAACTGGATCCTACATTCATTATTCTTGTGTGCTATTTTGTTGTTGTTCTGTGTTTTCAGTATCATTAATTTCTGCTTTAATTTTTATTAGTTAACTCATCTATTAGCTCTAGGTTTTTTCTCTTTTTCTACTTCCTTAAGATGTTCTGTTAGATTATTTGTTTGAGCTTTTCTTCACTACTGACTATAAGGCAGCATGGAAGCAAGAGTTTGAGAGCTGGGGTTGGCCAAATAGTTCACCTGGGTAGTGCACCTACTTTGTCATGCACTTGACCCAGCTTTGATCCTTGCTGCCTCTACACTGAAGGAATTTTTGGCACTGTGATGCTCTTTCCTCTCTGCATGTATCCTTCTGTCTATGTCTGTATGAATTATAGTCAGCCCTCAACAATAATGCCCCAGCAGCAACAACAACAAAGAGTCAGAAGTCTGGGAGCTTCAGTCAAAAAATACAAAGGTTTTGTATTCTAGTTTGTCTTCTTGCTAGTTGCTGATTTAAAGCACATTATTTAAATCCCCTGAGTCTCTTAGCTTCCTACTGAATAAAATGGGGTCAATCTAAGTTTCACAGGTGGTACAGAGAATTGAATGAAGTAAGGTATATAAAGTCCATAGAATGCATACCTGCTAACCACGCTGTGTTGTCCTGTGAATTTTTCTCTCTAAACAGGTAAATGTGTGATGTATGCTAATACATATGGTTACTAATTTTTGTGGCTGAAAGACCTATATACTGAGTCTAGGTATTATTGCAGAACTCATTTTCCCCGTTGAGTTCCCTCTCAGTTTATAATTGAGTCTCCCCTCTCTTTTTTCATCTTTTATATACCCCTAACCCCTCTGCACAGTGTTCTACTTCTTTCCTTTTGACCTTGGGCATGAGCTGTCATTCAAATGACTCCATTCACTTTTCTCTACACTAGAGCTGAGCATGACTACCACACTTCCAGGGTAACTGAGAAGATGAAGGAAAATAATCATTTCTAGTCCGAACTCTGAGTTAAATATGTAAAAGACAAATCTACATTTGCTTTTGTTGCATATTAAAGTAGGCCTCTGTCATTATGCTTACAGAATCTTTCTACTCTGTTTAGTTTTCCAAAGAATATCTTTTGTTGTCCTTGGTAGGAATATGCCAGGGTTCTGGAAAGTATGAGTAATGCTCCAGTCCAAGAAAGGGGGGGGGGATCTTCCTTGATAACAATAGTATAAAGAAGCAAAATAAAGCAATTTTCCTAATTTTATCATGGTAATTTTCACATTTAAAAATTACATGTTTAACGAACAAAAACTGCAATGAGTGTACTATGCACCTAAGTTTTAACCAGCCAGCAAACATCAAGCTTATTGCTGACATGCTCCAGTTGAAAACATGGGCTCCAACATGGTCTTAATTTGCATGAAAGGACCCAAATTATTATGAACATAATCTGGAAAAAAAAAAGAGAGAGAGGATGGAGTGCAGAAAATTGGTTTAATTTTCTCCATAGGGTATGGCATTATTTTAATTTTTCACTCACCAGATACTTTGTAGACCAATTTTCTCTTTTAAGCAAGGTGTGATTGCTGCATCACCACCATATTCAACAGAACAAAATCGGGGCGGGGGGGAAGCGGGGGAGTTAAATTTCAATTGAACAGATTTGAATTTAACATGGAACAGAACTCCATAGCCAAATTTGAGGGTCCTTGGGGTGAGGCAATAGCTTCAGGCTATGCAAAGAGACTCATGCCTGAGGCTCCAAAGTCCCAGATTCAATTCCTTGCACCACCTTAAACAAAAGCTAAACAGTTCTCTGGGGGAAAAAAATGTGAGGGTCCTTCTTTGCTATTTAAGGCAGGGGGGAAGGGGACACAAAGAAGTGATGGTTAATCCCGTCCAGCTCGAATGTTACCATGAAAGACAATCCAGGTTCAAATCTCCGGTTCCCACCTACAGGGGAAAAGCTTCACAAGTGCTGAAGCAGTGTTGCAGTGTTATTTGTTCTACCCTCTGTCCCTATATATTTCTCTGTCTCCCATCTTCTATCCAAAAAAAAAAAAGAAAGAAAAGAAAAAAGCAGAAAAGAAAAATGAAGAAGAAAAAAAAACAGAAAGAAAAAGAAAAAAAGGGTCATTGGGAAGAGCGGATCTAGCAGGCAACAATGATAACCCTGAAAGAGACAGGACTGCAGAGAGACAGAGACAGAACTTCAGGTCTTGTAAATGCTCATGTCTTGTTACACCACACAAGTAAATAAGGGATCATAAGAAACAGAAGGGAAGCACTTCTGTGTACACACCAGGCTTCAGCATGTTGTTTCCACTATTTAAAATGCCTTTCCCACTGGAAAACTCTTCTTCGTCCCTCAAAACACATCTCAGACCTCATCTTCTTTAAGAAGCCATCTTTTTAAAAAATTTTTTGATATTTATTTATTTCCTTTTGTTGCCCCTGTTTTGTTGTTGTAGTTATTATTGTTGTTGATGTCGTTGTTGGATAGGACAGAGAGAAATGGAGAGAGAAAAGGAAGACAGAGAGAGGGAGAGAAAGACAGACACCTGCAGACCTGTTTCACCACCTGTGAAGCAACTCCCCTGCAGGTGGGGAGCCAGGGGTTCCAATAGGGATCCTTACGCCAGTCCTTGCGCTTTGCACCACTTGCATTTAACCCGCTGTGCTACTGCCCGACTCCCAAGAAGCCATCTTGATCTTTTCCTCAGCTTAGCCAGTCACGGCCTTCTCTGGATCACTGCTCTACATAACTCTTATTGCACTCACTCCGCTGACTTGTATTTGCTGTCCATATGCCAACTTCTCTACTAGAATTTTTTTTTTCGAATTTTATGCTCTTACAATTAGTTAATAGTACTATTTCATTTGGGGAGCAGCTTCACACCTCTATATGTATTTAAGACTCATCACACCCACCACTTTAAGTCCCTCTACAGGAGGCAATCATTCCTTGAAAGTAGGTCAATATCTTACTGCTCTCAGAGGAAGTATAATATCTAAAACCTATAACAGCTACTTTTTTTTTAACTTTATGAGACCAAAGAAACAAAGATCCAACTGCAATACCACAGAGCCATTCTTCTTGGAACTTATTTATGCAGCCTGAGAAGTCATACAAGATTCAGCCTTCAGCACCCTGGCTGTCTTTTGGCAATTTCCTTTATTCACTTAATTTCAGCTGTTGTTTCCCTTAGGGTTACCAAATCTACATCTCCAGTTCTAAACTTCTGTCCAGCTTCTAGACTCACATCTCCAATTGCCTTCCGATAATTTCCGATAACTTATAAATACAGAATTTTTTTCTTTCTTTCTTTTTTAATTTTTCATGTTCCACAACCTGAGCCCTTCTCCCCACCCAGAGTCTTTTACTCTGGTGTAATACACCAAAATGAACTTATAATTCCTTTGTTAAAAATTTACCTGATTTCCCCTTTTGGTTATTTTTTCTTTATGACATCTTCCCAATATGACAAATTAAACATGTCAAAGCTACCTTTCTTCTCCCTTTCTCTAACTTCCCTATTCATTAAGTTGCCAAGTCCTTTCAATCTTCCTGCCCACCATTTCTTGTTTAGACTTCTCCTTTTCCCCTTCTACTGAATTACTTCAAGCTCTCAATGTATTTCTCCTGACCAATGCAATAAACTACTAAAAGGGCTTCATGCTTCCAGCCTTTTCAATCCAATTCCCATTACGCTGCAAATTACTTTCCTAAAACAAAGATATATTTATGTTACTTCCCTGTTCAAAGACAACCTTGATGACTCCCCACTGACACAATTCCTCCTTCTGCCATGCCAAGCCCTTCATGATCTTACCCATCTATTATTTTCACATCCTACCCAGTGCAGCACACATCACACACACGCACGCACGCACGCACGCACGCACACATACATACAAGCAGGCTCTGTAAACTTGAGTTGGGAAAAATTACATCTTGATTTCTCATAAATTATAACTTAAATGTACCAATGTCAGCAACAGAATACTGGAAGTGCATGTGATTTTCGCCACAAATAGAAATATGATATATTCACTTACATTAACTACAGTTGCTCTAGGTGTCTTGAATTATCTCTTATTCTCATTACAACCGCCAAAGTGTAGTAGTTATTCGATATGCTGTTAGATCTTTTTCATTAGTGCCTTGGTTACAAAGCACATCTTGGGTCCACCTGAATATCAGATGTCAGGCTCAGGAAAAAACTAGTGTAGACATAGGCCCTAGGGAATATAACTAAAATATGCCTACTAGCTATCTACAAAACAGAGACCCCCCCAAATCTTCATCTGCAATATTCCAGCCTTTAGGTTCATGATTAGTCAACAATTTGTTCTGCTTTATATATTAATTCTTTTTTCAGCCATCAGGTTCCAGATGCTACCATGATGCCAACCTGACTTCCCTGGGCAGACAACCCCAACCAATGTGTCCTGGAACCCCACTTGCCCAGATCCCCGCTCCACTAAGGAAAGAGAGAGACAGGCTGGGAGTATGGATCGACCTGTCAATGCCCATGTTCAGGGGGGAAGCAGTTACAAAAGCCAGACCTTCAACCTTCTGCATCCCATAATGACCCTGGGTCCATACTCCTAGATGGATAAAGAATAGGAAAGCTATCAGGGAGGGGATGGGATAGGGAGTTCTGGTGGTGGGAATTGTATGGAGTTGTACCTCTCTTATCCTATGGTTTCGTCAGTGTTTCCTTTTTATAAATAAAAATTACAAAAAGAAAGCACACTTATTACAAAGCTCAGAATTTTCATTTCAACAGTTGTGCTTTAATACAGTAAATTACAGTTATAAACCCTTGTGTTTTATTTTACATTTTTTTTTCCCTGGCAGGGCTATTGCTTGGGTGCCAACACAATGAATCCATCACTCCCAGCAGCCATTCTTTCCTTTTTCTTATTTTTTTTCCCTTTCTATTTTATTTGACAGGACCGGGAGAAATTGAGAGGGGGAGGGAAGCAGAAAGAAAGAGAGAGAGACACTTGAAGACAAGCTTCACTGCTCATGACACTCCCCCTCCCTGCAAGTTGGGAGGACGGCTTGAACCCAGTTCCGACTGCATACACACTTTTTAAATGACTCTAAGGATGATGTGCTGAGCACCAAAATGACTAAGACTACTCCTCAGGGAGCTGGGCAGTGGTGCACCTGCTTGAGTGCACATGTTACAGTGCACAAAAACCTGGGTTTGAGCCCCGGTCCCCACCTGAAGGGGAAACTCTTGGCGAGTAGTTGAAGCAGGTCTGCAGGTGTCTGTCTCTTTTTCTCTTTGTCTCCCCTTCCACTCTCGATTTCTTACTGTCTCTCTCCAGTAAATAAAGACAATAATAAAAATTTTGAAAGACTGCCTCTTAGGATTTATCCCAAACTCTACTTCCTGTAAGCAGTTTTCCCAGATTACACTCTCCCACTCACTTAAAGTTTTTTAATAAACATCTCCCTCGGCCTGGACACCAACAAACAACTGAAATGACCTCTGAGGTGCTTGCCATACTGTCATCAGTCATAGATATTTAGCAAGGTTTTTTTTTTTGTTTTTTTTTTTTTTAGGTGCTGAAGACAGAAGCATTTGTTTCCTGGTGTATGTGTGTGTGTGTGCGTGTGTGCGTGTGTGTGTGTGTGTGTGTGTGTGTGTGTGTTGGGTTTTTGTTTGTTTGTTTGTTTGTTTTTAGTCTTTCATTATATTTGTGTACAGAATGGTAAACCTGAGCTGTACTGAACATGTTCCTTTTTCAGGAAGCATAGTAGATTAAGGAGATGCAGACTGAAAAATACTGATTGTCTTCACTGGCTAATCTGAGTTTGCCAACATGCAATCCAAACTGAATGATTCTTTTTTTTTCCTCTTCTTCCTCCATCTCCTTCTCTTTCTTTCTTTTTTTTTTCTTTTTTTAAAATACTTTACTTATTTATTTTAATGAAAGATACAGAGAGAGGGAAGAGAGACCAGAACACTGCTCAGCATAAACAAACTGAATGATTCTATCCTCCTACCTGATTTCTGCCCTAGAGCAAAAGAGGGAGACATGGCTAGGGACATAACAGGTGACTCTAGAAATGTTCCTTTAGTAATCTGGACATGATTAATGAGTGCTTTTATGTATATTATATAATAATTGGGTTTTCTCTTTAGCCCCATCACACAAATCACAGTTTAAGTGAACTGAATTTGAACACTTACAAGATAACAAGAAAATATTTGGAATTCTGGCCATTCGGCAGCCTTCTATGCTTCAGGGTCAAAGAAGTTGCTCTGTGACAACGATTTTTATTGTAAATTGCCATTACATGCCATAAAGTCTCAGTGAGAGGACAGAAAACAACTCCTCTCCAATAAAGGCATTTTACATTCAGTATTTCCCAAATCCACAATTTTAATAGTGAAATGTAAATAAATAATATGCCAGAAAACAGGCAGTGAACAATTAACTGAGATAAATAAAAATCAACACCAGATAAATAAACTTTTGACACTGAGCTTCATTATCTGATGCTTGAAAGAAAGAGAAGTTGTGAATGATGGAGGAGTGAATGAGAATGCTACAAAAGATCTGATTTTAATGCAGGGATAATTATTATAAATATCAATAGTTCTCCCAAGATCACAGATATGGGCTCATGATTATTTCTATAATTATATGTCTATCTATATAGATATCATTTTATCTATGGTCCTATTTTCTTCCTTTCTAATTCACACCTACACATATTACTACTTCTGAGTGTCCTTCCTTTTTTTCCTCTTTTCTTCTGGTCCTGATGGAGTTGGGGTTCAGAGCCCTCTAATAATCTTCCCCTAGCATTTCTCCCCCTCTGGGAGTATGGAACAAAATTCTTTATGGGATGCAGAAGGTGGGAGCTCTAGCTTCTGTAATTGCTTCTCCACTGGACTTGGGCATTGGCAGGTCAATCCATACCCCCAGCCTTCTTCTATCTTTCCCTAGTGGGGCAGGGCTCTGGGGAGGTAAGACTCTGGGACACATTGGAGAGGTCATCTGCCCAGGGAAGTCAGAATGGAATTACAATAATATCTGTAAGTTGGTGTCTGAATGGCAGTAAGCTATAAAATGGGGGGGGGGGAAGTTTAATAAACAGGAACCAGAAAGTAGAAATAAAGCAGATGAAAATAGGGATATTAGGGTAGGAGGAAGCTAGTAAGTGAGTCTATTTTAGGTACTTCCTAGGGGCCCACGACTTCAGAAATTTTTGCATGAGCTTGATAACAAAGAGATGCCCTAAAAATATTGTCTGGGAAAATGTAGTCAAAGTTGAGAATAGAACTACAATTAATATGACCTAGGGTCCATCAATATGACCCAGGGTCCATCAATATGACCCAGGGTCCATGTCTAGTCGTATTTAGCACAGGACCCTGTGTAAACTCTTAGTTCCTGTCAGTCTAAGTTCACAGTCCATAGTCACAGCTGGGAACATTCTAGGCTGCACTCATTTCAGGACCAGTCTTCCTGGAGTGGCACAGTAGAATGACCCAACCTCCCTTCAAAAAGTGGGACAGTCCCTGCCATTGCTACTTTGTAGTGAGGGCAAGGTCCCAAAGAGGCCTTCAAAAGGGCTTAAGATGATGTTCCTGATAAAAGTAGCCCGTGATAATGCAAAGAGGTCCATTGCATCTACAGAGGAATCCTAGGATGGGGTATTCTGGTAGTAATCAGAAAGTGTGACATTAAGTGAGCCAGTCTCTTGCCCTTTTCCAGCTTTTGTAGTCCCTTCTGCATGTTGATTTTTTATAATGTATGTAATATAGTTATTTGTACAAGCTTCTATATTTTTCTTATGGATTTTTCTATCTCTTTGTTTGCTGATAAACTCCTGATAACTGACAAAAGAGCTACTAGTATTAGCAATAATAGTAATAATACTAAATACCTTATGACTACATGATGTTTTATTGCTGTCAATTTTCTAGTTATTATATTTCAGCTTAATTCTCCTAATAACACTGTGAAGAAGACAGGACAGGTATTGTACCAAATATATGGGCTTAAACTGTCAACATTCATAAAGGACAGTTGCCCAGGTTCTCACAGCTTTTGAATAACACAAAGTCTACATCTGAATACACAGAGTACACATTCAGTGCTCTTTCCATGTTACATTCAACCCAAGGAAGAGTAAAAAAAAAAATCCAACAATTTGGATGTTTCCCAAATCTCATTTCAGCTCTTCATCAGTTATGGTTAGGGTCATGATTCAGCACAGGTATACAGGAGGTACTTAGTCATTTATTCATTTATTTAGGCCAAAGATAGTCACTTAGTACTTTATTTCTGCCAAACATATAAAAAATCTCTTGGCAGGTACAACTGACTTTAGCACTTAGTTACATCACAAAGAAATAAGTAAGGTTGATATGTTTTCATTTTTTTGAGAATAATTTTCAGAAGGAAGTCAGTAAAACAACTTTTCAGTGCCCTGGTTCATACTTGTACACATACTGATTATGAGACAGAAAGGCTTGAGAAAGCCACCATTTGGAAGATGAATGTTAGTTGTTGTGATTACTATGAACTACCCTGATGCTACAGCCTCCACTTAGGACTGAAGCACTCATTTCCCCCAGTTGTTAAGAGTATTAGTGAAAAACATCTTAGAGCTGAGTGCCTTCCAGATGCTGACCTCACTCAAAGCCTTGTGCTCACTCCTCAGGACTAGTTTGGGGGACATGACAAAACAACTTCACAAAATATAGAAGAGATGTCTAGAGGTTTGGTGGTCCCTACCTAACAGCAAGAAAGCCTCATGAAAGGTGAACCAGTGTTGCAAGTGTCTATCTCTCTATTTATCTTCCCCTTCCCTCTCAATTTCTCTCTGTCCCATCAAATAAGAAAAATAATTTTAAAAAATAGGAAGGAAGAAAAAGCAAAAGACTGCTGAGGATTCAACATGCAGAGCATCAAGCTCCAGCAATGAACCTTGTGGTAGAAAAAATAATTAATCAATAATAAATAAATAAGAGAGAGGGCTGGGTGATACCATAATGGTAATGCAAAAGACTTTCATATCTGAGACTCTAAGGTCTCAGGTACAATCCCCCACAACACTATCAACCAGAGTTGAGCATTGCTGTGGAAAGAAGTGGAGGTGAAAGGAGAGGAGAGGGGAGAAGAGGGGAGGAGAGAGGGGAGGAGAGGAGAGAGGAAAGGGGTGGGGAAGGGGGAGGGGAGGGGAGGAAATCAAAATTCAAAAGAACTTATTTTTCTCCTACTCCTTACCACAAAGATGAAAGGAAACTATCCGAGGATCATTTTAAGCTCTGGGAGCATATTTCACATTTAAATCATTTTTCGGAACCATTTACCAGGAAACATGAAAGGCTGCCAAGTTTGAAAATATCCCAAAGCTGGGGCTGGTCAGTGGTGCACCTGGTTGGGCACACATGTTCTGGGTTTGAGCTCCAGTCCCCACCTGCAGGGGGAAAGCTTTGCAAGTGGTGAAGCAGTACTGCAGGTATCTCTCTCTCACTCTTTATCTCCCCCTACCCTCTCAGTTTCTGAATATCTCTAGCCAATACATAAAAATGATAATAAAAAAATTAAATAAAGATAATTTTTTTAAAAAATTAAATATCCCAGAGCTGCAAAAGACTGCAGCAGGTCCAGGTCCTGGTACAAGTAGTCTCACCACTGAGCCAGAAGATATAGAAGGCCAGACAAGTGTTTATGGTAGGGAAAGACCCAGTGGGTGGGGGGGTGATACTAAATAAACTACAATATGAGAATCTAATGGTGTCTCCTAAGATCCTGTCATAATGTCACAGTGTTGGTCAACATTTCTCCTTTGGCTAGTTCTGCTTCTGGTTCTATCCGTGTCACGCCAGGTTCCCCTGCATTGCTTGACGCTGTGGTCTATTTACATAATCATTGTCTTGTTTGAGACCTGCACTGGTTTAATCCCCACTGGTTCGTGCTCTTTTTCCACTCCACCCCCACTCCTAGTCACATCCTGTTTTATACTGTTTAATCCCCACTGGTTCACGCTCTTTTTCCACTCCACCCCCTTATCCTACGTACTTCCTCTTCTGACTTGACACTTCCACCTCAGAAGATATAAAGGACAGGATTTTCTAATGAATAGAGATTAGATTGATTGCACTGCTTTCTCACTCATCAATAAAGATTGAAGTGTGTTCCCAGCTCAGCCATGAGTCCCTGGTCATCTGTCTCCTGCCCACAAAGCTAGCCTGGTATTTGGCGCCCAAACAGGGACCGGCATCACAGCAGTAGAAAAGTAGACATTTTGAGACCTTTCCTTTCTCATAGGATTCTCTAATTCCACTTCAGGTGGTTCACTTCCTAACAAAGCCCCAAAACCTAGATATAGACCAGGACCCATGAGATAGGGCATATGTTCACATGTATCCATAAATTAAGGCAAAATATTTACTGGAAGCAAAAGTGCACAGTAGTCTGCAGTGAGTCAATAAATGAAGCAAGCGAGTAGAAAAACCTAAAAAGACACCATAAAGATCCTAATTAAATAGTGTCTACTTAGACTTAGATACTCTCCTCACCCAATTCCTATTACACTTCTCTCACTCACTCCAAAGCTAACCTTTACAAAGTAAGGACTGCAAAAGCTGAATAAGGGCAAGAGACTGGCATACTTTAATGATGACTCTTTAGTCACTATCAGCCCACCCCATCAACTGTGGGCCTAGTCAGGGAGTCATGAGATTCCCATATAGACATAGTGGGCCTAGACCTCAAATAGATCCCTCTCTCCATTGTCTTTGGTCATCTCCATTAAGAACAACACAATGGGCCCCTTTGTGGGCCCCCATAGGACCTTGCCCTCAATGTGGATCAACAGTAGTCGAGTATGTTCCATCCTCTGAAGGAAGGCTGGAAAACATACTCTATCTACCACCTGCGGAAGATGAGTTCTGAAATTGGGACAGCTTTGAATGTTCCTACTCATGACCACAAAATGTGAGCTCAGATCTACAGGGATGCAGAGGTTACATAGGCTCCTAAGCTGAATATGTGCCCCAGATCAAATCAGTGAGGTTTACAGTCAACAATATTTATACACCTTTCTCCTATTTAGGAGCTATTCTCAGCTTTCTGGTTCTTTTTCTAGTCATGACATCATCTCCCCAAACAATAACTTGGGTCCACCTGCGTATCAGATGTCAGGCTCAGGAAAAAAGTAGTATAGGCATGGGCCCTTTGGAATAACACTAAAATAGGCCTACTAGCTATCCTATCTAAAAAACAGAGACCCCAAATCTTCACCTGCAATATTCCAGCCTTTAGGTTCATGATTAGTCAACAATTTTTTCGGCTCTATATGTTAACTCTTTTTTCATCCACCAGGTTCCAGATGCTACCATGATGCCAACCTGACTTCCCTGGGCAGACGCCCCCACCAATGTGTCCTGGAACCCCACTTCCCCAGATCCCTGCCCCACTAGGGAAACAGAGAGACAGGCTGGGGGTATGGATCGACCTGCCAAAGCCCATGTTCAATGGAGAATCAATAACAGAAGCCAAACTTTCCACCTTCTGCAACCCATAATTACTCCGGGTCCATGCTCCCAGAGGATAAAGAATAGGAGAGCTATCAGGGAAGGGGATGGGATAAGGAGTTCTGGTGATGGGAATCATGTGGAGTTGTACCTTTCTTATCCTATGGTTTTTATCAGTGTTTCCTTTTTATAAATAAATTTTTTAAAAAAATAGTCTGAGCCGGGGGTCAGGCAGTAGCACAGTGGGTTAAGCACATGTGGCACAAAGCGCAAGGACCAGCATAAGGATCCTGGTTCACGCCCCCAGCTCCCTACCTGCAGGGGAGTCGCTTCACAAGCGGTGAAGTAGGTCTGCAGGTGTCTCTCTTTCTCTCCCCCTCTCTGTCTTCCCCATCTCTCCTCACTTCTCTCTGTCCTATCCAACAATGACAACAATAAAACAAGGGCAACAAAAGGGAATAAATAAAAAAAATTTTTTTAAGTATCTGAACCCTTAAAAAATGGGGGAAAAAAACCTAAACCTTTCTGGAAAACAGTTATTGGTAGAAAAAGAGTGCAAATGACTGGAGAGCATGACCATGGTTTTCAGAATACCTGTCATGAGCTGTGGTCAGTTTTGCTCAAGATCTTGCTCCAACATTCCTTGTGGTCCCTTCACCTAGGGAAAGAGATCTATCAAAAACCTGAACACAGCAAAAGCAAATGATTCAAGTGGCACAAGGAGTGAGTCTTTGATATGAGGTTGGAAACAGTTCAATTAACAACTTATGATTGTGGTCCAGGAAGTGGCCTGGCGGTAAAAGTTCAGATTTATAAACATGAGGTCTTGAGTACAGTCTCCAACACTGCATATGCCAGAGTGCTGTTCTGGTCTCGGTCTCTCTCTCTCTCTCTCTCTCTCTCTCTCTCCCCTTTCCCTCCCTCCCTCCCTTTCCTTCTCTCTCTCTCTCTCCCTCCCTCCCTTTCCTTCTCTCTCTCTCTCCCCCCCCCCTCTTTCCTATCTACAGTTCAAAAAAAAAAAAAGAAAAGAAAAGGGATTGGGTGGTGGTGCACTTGGTTGGGCACACATGTTACAGTGCAAAGGACCAGGGTTCAAGCCACTGGTCTTCACCTGCAGGGGGGAAAGCTTTGTGAGTGATGAAGCAGGACTGCAGCTCTCTCTCTCTCTATCTATCTATCTATCTCTCTCTCTTCCTCCCCCTTCCCTCTTGATTTCTAGCTGTCTTATATCCAATAAATAAATCAAGATAGTTTTTTAAAAGAGAAAGAGAGAGAGAGACCTGCAGTCCTGCTTCATCACTCACAAAGCACGACCATGCTTTTCAGAATACCTGTCATGAGCTGTGGTTGATTTTGCTCAAGATCTCACTCCAACTTTCCTTGTGGTTCCTTCACCTAGGAGAAGAGATCCATCAAAAACCTGAACACAGAAAAATCAAATGATTCAAGCAGCATAAGGAGTGATCTCACTCACAGGCAGAAGCTGAAAAACAAGATCAGAAGAGAAAACGCAAGTAGAGCCTGAACTGGAGTTGGTGTATTGCACCAAAGTAAAAGACTCTGGGGTATGTGGAGGGAGAGAGTACAGGTCCTGGAAAAGAATGACAGAGGTTGTATTGTTATGTGGAAAACTGAGAAATATTATACATGTACTAATTATTGTATTTACTGTCGACTGTAAAACATTAATCCCCCAATAAAGAAATCTAAAAAAAATTTAAAGGAACTAATGATTACTAAAAAATGAAACAAATAATAATAAGATAGTTTATTAAATCTCTTCATATTCAGGAGTTCATACAATGTCAATGCCAAAGTACACTAGTGAAGCAGTATACTGAAGAGCCTGGGTGATATCTCAACTTCTCACTGCCCTGTGCATCAGCCATCATCCAGATCCACCCAACCTGCATGTATGTTCTCAAAATGCCTCCACAACTTTCTGCCAGATTTCCCATTTTTGTTGAAGTCTGGAAGTAACTGCCACATAATTTCATTCATCATTTTCTCATCACATCCTCAGCAAGTTGTTGAGGGGTGGGTGGAAGTCTAAGTGGCTTATATATATTGCTGAAATATATATATTTCAGCAATGTGTGGTTCTCCTTCTTAGTGATGGTACAATATGAAAGGAGGATTCACAAAAGGATCACTGTGACATGTTAAAAATAGTTTGGTTATAAAAAGATATTGTGTCCTTAGGGACAAAATGGATGAAGTGGTCCAGGATTTGACACAGTGGATAAAGCATTGGACTTATAAGCAAAATGAATGGATGTGGAGGTGATTGTGAATAGTGAAATGAGTAAAGAAATAAAAGACAACCACCAGATGGTTATTGTCATATGTGGAATCTAGAGAAATGATACACATTTACTCGAGGGGGGAAACACAGAAGCAATCAAACTGCTTCTAAGACTTGTGAGAACAATTGTGGTTATCTTACGAAGGTGAGTGTATGGGGACACAGAACTTTGGTGGTGGGTGTGGTGTGAAACTATACTCTGTAATCTTACAACCTTATAAACTAATCATCATAATTTCTTTTAAAAAAAAGTTTTGTTTTAGAGTAAAAATCACTGTAGAATAGAATGTAAACTTTCTGGAGATCAAAGAGAGCATAATTGTGACAATAAGAACATGGTATAGTGAAGACTACTGGAAGTATAGTTTTACAAAGCAAAAATTTTATGATAAATATTAACCCTAACCATGTGTATCCTTCAAGTTAATTATTAACAAGTGAGCTCATAAACAAGCAATGTTGAGTTATTGCTCTTGTGTTATTAATAACAGACTAGAAAGCATTGTGAAAGTTAAATGATATTTTATACTATAATTCTACAAATGTGTACTAGCACTAAAATTACAGATTAAAAAATATAAGAAAATAATTTACCATGGCCTGTGTCTTACCTAACCAAACAACTAATAAATGATATTTCTCAAGTACTCTAATATAAACACATGGCAAGTATGTGCTACAATATGTGTATATACATGCTGATTTAACAGTAAGTAACTTGAAAAACTACTGGGAACCAATTGAAGGTGTTCTGTTTTATAACTTTAATATGACACACTTTCAATGGACTGGGGAACTTACGGTCACACAAGAACACTTACTGAAATGCATTTTTATCACCAGGGCAAAGCAGACACCTTCAATTAGGAAACCTAGAGGATATTTCACTTGATTGTTCCAAAAGATGAAAAAGCAAGAGAAAAAAGGGGGAATGAAACTATTTCAGATGCTTTAAATACATTTATCAAATCAGAATGAACTGCTTTTGATGGCGGGTGTAAGAAGCCAGAAAGCATTCACCAAACTGAACAGCAAGAACTTCTGTTTCACTGTGACTGATTCAACTTAATGAAATTATTTTTAACTACACAATGAGAAAGGGAAGATGACAGAAAGGCAAGTAAGACAATAGCCACAAATTTTAAACAAGTATTGCTAGAATTTTGGCCTGACCTTGAATTTGACAAAACTCAATATAAAGGCCAGGTTTGCAAAAGGACTTCAATTAGAAGAGGTTATCTAAAGAGTGCTTAGACTGGTGTTCAGGATGAAATACTAACTGAAGTTTGTATTTATTTTGTAAACAAGAAGGTTAACCTTGTTATTTGCACTGCCAATGACATCTTCCCAAGACTATAGAATCCTTACACTATAAATCTTTATAGATAAGGAGCTCATTCTTTGTTTGTCAAAATGTGGTAAGAAGTTGTACAAGAAAAATAATGTAGAAATGAATCAAATGCAATGTTGTACACTACAGAAACAAAGTATAAACATAGTTCATGTTGTATACTTTGTCATAATAATTTATCCCCTGAAAATAAAATTGGCATTACAATTACCAACACTTATGTCTCTAACAAAGGCCTTAAAGATTAGTGGGAGATAATAATATTAATAATCTCTTAACTGTTTGTATTGCTTCATATTTTGCAAACCATTTTACCAGTGTTCCATTAGTGCTCTTTATGTCAGTTCTGTAAGACATATTTGAGTGGTGACCTGATTAGTCATATGGCTAATAACAGGCACACAAGACTCAAAGATAGCGTCGTTTCTTTTGCAGGACAATAGAACTACTTCCTGAAATTCTTGTGTTTGTTCAGGAAAAGGAGCTATACAGAGTGAAATAGAATACTGTAATGTCTCGAGACCCTGGCTCCCCACCTGCAGGAGGGTTGCTTCATAAGCAGTGAAGCAGATTTGCAGGTGTCTATCTTTCTCTCCCCTCCTCTCTGTCTTCCCCCCCTCTCTCAATTTCTCTCTGTCCTATCCAAAAAAAAAACAATGACAGCAATAACAGCAATGATAAACAACAAGGGCAACAAAGTAGGGAAAATGACCTCCAGCAGCAGTGGATTTATAGTGCAAGCACTGAGCCCCAGCAATAATCCTGGAGGCAAAAAAAAAAAAAAAAAAATATATATATATATATATATACATATATATATATATTGTAATGTCAGCTTTTTTTTAGATTGTGCTTGATTCGTTATAAAGAAACAACAGACCATAACTCAGCATTTAATATTTTGTGAAATTATCTTCCACAGTCTTGAATTTTTAACCAAACAATATTACATAGAATTTCTTATGCAATACTGGGTACCTCCTATAAAACATAATCGGGATCGGTGTTAAGTTGTTAATTGTGGAAATCAATGGAAATATTAAATCATTAAAAAATAATAAAAACTTTAAATATTTTATTTTGTTAAAACATATTAATATTTTATATGAAGTGTTATATAAAACATTTATTCACCGACTTTTTTAAAATGTAGAGTCAAAGCCTTTTGTTTGAGAATGGGCCCAGTGACCGTCATCCTAATAACTATCTTACAACAATCCCATCTATAATTCATCACAGACAATTTCAGTTTCAATTTATTCAATTTGAAGAAAGAACATAATTAGTTGAGAAGAAACTAGACTTGCCTAGCCTCAAAATGTCAGCTGTGAGATATATTCACTAGAAAAGGGAAACTAGAAACTTTACCTTAGAAACCCAGCAGAGAGGGATGGGCAGGGAGGGCTAGATAGCATAATGGTTATGCAAAGAGACAAGAGACTCTTATGCCAGGTGGACCTTCCAGATTCTCTCCTTTGCAACAGAAAGAATCACTGAGCATGGAAACCCTTTGTGTGCTTAGATAAAATATATTAGTATTTAATTAAGGGACAGCACATCTCAAGGAAGGAAATGTTTTAAAAAGAAGCAGGAAAAAAATGAGAAAAAGAAGTCAGTCACCTTTGGAGTTTTATAATCTTTTTATAATCTCATACCCCATCATTCACGAGTGACCAATTCATATTTCTTCGGGCTAATTCAATTCTTAGGATTCATACAGGTGAATCTGAGCAGTCACTGTACAGGCACACAGGTCATGGGTGTCTGACCAGATACATATGCTACCCTTGGGGAAGCTTTGAGGGATATGATTTCTTCCTCTCTTTCCCTCTCTCTGTCTCGCTGTGTCTGAAAAATTTGACCCAGTGTGGTGAAACCCCACCAAGGACAAAAAATAAATTTATATATAAATGTGTGTGTGTCCCAACTCAGTAATTAATTTAAAAATTCAAATTAACCACATCAGCTGGGTTTGGGGAGTCCTGAGATTCCCAAACACACTTGATGGGTCTAGACCTCAAATAAATCCCTCTCTACATTGTTACCTGTCATCTTTATCAGGAAAAACAAAATAGACCCCTCTGTGAGACCCCATAGGACCTTGCCCTCAATTTGGATCAACAATAATAGAGAATGTCCCATCCTCTGAAGGCAGGATGGTCAACATACTCTATGCTACACCTAAGGAAGATGGGTCAATATTGAGGCATCTTGGAATGTTCCTACTCATGACCACAGACTGTGAGCTCGGATCTATAGGCATGCAGAGGTCACATGGGCTCCTGAGCTGAATCTGGGACCCATATCACATCAAATCAAAGGGGTTTAGAGTCAACAATATTTATACCCCTTCCCATATTAGGGAGCTGCTGTCTTACCTGATCCAGCTTTCTGTTCCTTTTCCAGCCATGACATCATCTCCCCAGACAATAACTTGAATCCTCCTTCATTTCAGATTTCAGGCTCAGGGAAAAAAAAAAAACTAGTATAGCCACAGGCCCTTTGGAATATAACTAAAATATGCCTACTAGCTATCTAAAAAATGGAGACCGCTCCCCCCAACTCTTCATCTGCACTATTCCAGCCTTTAGGTTCATGATTGTTCAACAGTTTGTTTGGCTTTGTATATTAACTCTCTTTTCAGTCACCAGTTCCAGATGCTAGCAGGATGCCGACCAAAATTCCCTGGACAGACAATCCCACCAATGTGACCTGGAGCTCCACTTCCCCATAGCCCCACTGTGTGGAGTTGTACCCCTCTTGTCCTATGGTTTTGTCAATGTTTCCTTTTTATAAATAAAATTTTTTAAAAAATCAATTAAAACCATAAGATGTTTCTATGCTTAAATTGAAATGACCAGGGGACAGGCAGTGGCGCACCTAGTTGAGCGCACACTTTACAGTGCACAGGGACCCAGGTTCAAGCACCCGGTCCCCACCTGCAGGGGGAAAGCTTCACAAGTGGTGAAGTAGGGCTGCAAGTGTCTCTCTGTCTCTCTCCCTCTCTATCTCCCCTCTACTCTCAATTTCTCTCTGTCACTATCCAGTAAATAAATTTTAAAAAATGGAATGACTGTTTTATACATGCTATTCACGGACTAAATATATGGGGAGAGAAGTATGCATCACCACTGCAGGTCTGAGTATAAAATCGATATGGTTTTCTTTGGAAACATTTTTAGAAATTAAATGTTTATTTTCTTAGGATCTGCATTTCCACTTTTTAAGAATGTATTGGAAGCTGGAAAAATAGCTCAGCCAGTTGAATGTGCACATTACAATGTGTGAGGCTCTGGGTTTGAGACAGAGGACTACATAGGTATGTGATGAACAGCTGCTTTGCCCAGACTTTATGAGATCAGCTGGGTGGTAGCGCACCTGATTGAGCGCACATGTTACCGTGCACAGAGACTTGAGTTCAAGCCCCTGGTCCCCACCTGCAGAGGGGAAGCTTCACAAGTGGGGAAGCATGGCCTGCAAGTGTCTCTCTTTCTATCTCCTCCTTCTTGATTTCTCTCTCTGTCTCTATTCAATAAATAAATATTTAAATAAATAAAAAATTGGTTTTTTATGTTTTTATTTATAAAAAGGAAACACTGATAAAAACCATAGGATAAGAAAGGTACAACTCCACACAATTCCCACCACTAGAACTCCACATCCCATCCCCTCCCCTGATAGATTTCCTTTTCTTTATCCCTCTGGGAACGTGGACCCAGAATCATTATGGGATGCAGAAGGTGGAAGGTCTGGCTTCTGTAATTGCTTCTCCACTGAATATGGGTTTTGGCAAGTCTATCCATCCCCCCAGCCTATCTCTCTCTTTCCCTAATGGGGCAGGGCTCTGGGGAAAGTGGAGCTCCAGGACACATTGGTGGGGTCATCTAACCAGGGAAGTCAGGTTGGCATCATGGTAGCATATGGAACCTGGTGGCTGAAAGGAGAGTTAACATATAAAGCCAAACAAATTGTTAACTAATCATGAACCTAAAGGCTTGAATAGTGCAGATGAAGAGCTGGGGGGAGCTCCATTTTGTAGATAGCTAGTAGGCCTATTTTAGGTATATTCCAAAGGGTTCATGACTATACTAGCTTTGTTGTTGTTGTTGTTGTTGTTGTTGTTCCCTGAGCCTGAAATCTGATACACAGGTGGGTCCAAGTTATTGTCTGGGGAGATGATGTCATGGCTGGAAAAAAGACCAGAAAGCTGGATCAGGGAAGAGAGTTGCTCCCAAATATGGGAAAGGGATATAAATATTGTTGACTGTAAACACCATCAATTTGATCTAGGGCCCATATTCAGCTTAGGAGCCTATGTGACCTCTGCATGCCTGTAGATCTGAGCTCACATTTTGTGGTCATGAGTAGGAACATTCAAAGCTTCCCCAATTTCAGAACCCATCGTCCTCAGGTGGAAGATAAGAATATGTTGTCCAGCCTCTACCGTTGTTGGAACAGTCTCTACCGTTGTTGATCCAAGTTGATCCCTTCTTGATCTCTTTCTCTCTCTCTCTCTCTCTCTCTCTCTCTCTCTCTCTCTCTCTCTGTCTCTGTCTCATAAATAAATAAGTATTTAAAAAATAAACAAAATGTTAAAAAAAAAGCTCTGGAAGTCAACTCAATAATGTTATTACATATTACATATGTACTAAACTCTGGGTTTATTCCATGGTTCCATAAATTTAAAAAAAGAATTTGAGACCAGGTAGTGACTCACCTGGTGGAGGGCTTGTGTTAACAATGCTTAACAGCCAGGTTCATAGAGTCGGGCGATAGTGCAGCAGGTTAAGTGCATGTGGTACCAAGCGAAAGGACTGGCTTAAGGATCCCAGTTGGAGGTCCCACCTCTCCTCTGGCAGGGGAGTCGCTTCACAGGCGGTGAAGCAGGTTTGCAGGTAGGTGTCTATCTTTCTCTCCTCCTCTCTGTCTTCCCTTCCTCTCTCCATTTCTCTCTGTCCTATCCAACAACAACATCTATAACAACAACAATAATAACTACAACAACAATAAAAAACAACAAGGGCAACAAAAGGGGAAATAAATAAATATAAATTTTTTTAATTTTTTAAAATAAAACATTTAAAAAAGGGGAAAAAAGAGCCAGGTTCAAGCCTCTAATCCCCACCTGCAGGGAGAAGCTTCACAAGAGATGCAGGTGTCTCTCTTCCATTTTATCTCCCCCTTATCTGTCAATTTCTCTCTGTCTCTATCCAAAATAAATTAAAAATAAATAAAATATTTGAAAATTTTATTTTAAAGAGGTAAAGAATACAAAAATTGTACTTTGAAGTATTATTTATGTTCATTATTTTTTATGCCCAAAGGGTGTTGGGTTTTTTTGTTTTATTTTTGTTTTTGTTTAGCCTCCAGGGTTATCGCTGGGGCTCGGTGGCAACACAACGAATCCACTGCTTCTGGAGGGTATTTTTCCTATTTTGTTACCCTTGCTATTGCCCTTGTTGTGCTTGTTATTGTTATTGTTGTTATAGCTGTTGTTGTTGGATAGGACAGAGAGAAATAGAGAGAGGAGGGGAAGACAAAGAGGGGGAGAGAAAGACAGACACCTGCAGACCTGCTTCACCACTTGTGACGCGACCCCCTGTAGATGGGAAGCCAGGGGGCTCAAACCTGGATCTTTGTGCAGTCCTTGTGCTTCGCACCATGTGTGCTTAACCCGTTGTGCTACCGCCCTGCCCCCCCAAGCACACACACAAGTTTTTATCACACAGCACCAAGCAGTTTATTCATCCACACAGCTCAAAAAATAATAATAATAATAAAGCAGGCTCCCTTTATACTCTTATTTTCTTAGCCAGAACATTTCTCTGGCATATGTGATGCTGGACCTCACGCTTGAAAGTTCAACACTTTCTTCACTGAACCATCTCCCAGGTCACAGCAGGTTTACTTTAGTTTGCTGTTAAATTTGAACTTCTAAAAATTCTCCCAATGCATTTGGGTTCACACTGTTTCTTTTCTTTTTCTCTTCAGCTACTATCCTCCTCTCCCCCTTAGCCCTGAGCCTAGATAAAGAGAGATCAGCGGTTCTGGAATTAGCACAGTGGCTATGCAAACGGACTTTCATGCCTGAGGCACCAAAAGTCCCAGGTTCAATCCCTGGCATCACTATAAACTGTAGTTGAGCAATGCTCTGTTCTTTCTCTCCATATCTCTTTCATTAAAATAAAATAGATGAATATATTTTAAAATGATTAAATAAATGAGATGGGGAGAGAAGATAATGGTTATGCAAAACGAATTTCATACCTGAGGTACCAAATGCCCTAGGTTCAATCTCCAGCATTGTCATAGACCAGAGCTGAACAGTGCTCTCGTGAAGAGAGAGAGAGAGAGGGAGGGAGAGAGAAAGAGAGAGATATCAGCACAGGTTGTATCATCTTATCACTGATCTATAAGCACAATCTGGAACCAAGGAAGCTACCACCCCATGAAAGATTTTAAACAAGCTATCAATAGGTAAAGGTTAAATTATAATAATGACCCATAGAATATTGTACAAAATACTTTAAGAATATAAATCTAGTTTTATATTATATAAATGCATGTGAATTATTCTTACACAATATAATATTACAAAAGAGCACTCATAATTGTGACTCATACAGTTTGTAGTGTAACTAACACTGCAAAGCAAAATTTATAGTATATAACATTTCTGATATATAAGTACACAGAAAAATATGAAAAATGGGCAAATAATCCTAGTTTAGTCCTGCTTTTTTGCATTTGTAATTTCTGCGATTTCTCTAACTAACTAGTATTGATTTCACAATAAATTTTCTCTTAACTCACCAATTATCTAGATTTCTTTTTTTAATTTAATTTTTTATTTATAGAAGGGGAGCATTGACTAAACCATAGGATAAGAGGGGTACAACTTCACACAATTTCCACCACTAGAACTCTGTATCCTATCCCCTCCCTTAATAGCTTTCCTATTCTTTAACCCTCTGGGAGTATGGACCTAAGGTCATTGTGGGATGCAGAAGTTGGAAGGTCTGGCTTCTGTAATTGCTTCCCTGCTGAACATGGGCATTGACAAGTCGATCTATACTCCCAGTCTGTCTCTCTCTTTCCCTAGTGGGGAAGGGCTCTGGGGAAGCAGAGCTCCAGGACACATTGGTGGGGTTGTCTGTCCAGGGAAGTCTGGTCGGCATCCTTCTAGCATCTGGAACCTGGTGGTTGAAAAGAGAGTTAACATACAAAGCCAAACAAATTGTTGACCAATCATGGACCTAAAGGCTGGGATAGTGCAGATGAAGAGTTGGGGGACCCTCCAGTTTTTAGATAGCTAGCAGGCATATTTCAGTTATATTCCAAAGGGCCTGTGGTTATACTAGTGTATTTTTTTTTCTTGCCTGAGCCTGAAATCTGATATGCAGGTGGATCCTAATTATTGTCTTGGGAGGTGATGTCATGGCTGGCAGAAGGACCAGAAAGCTGGATCAGGGAAGAGAGTAGCTCCTTAATATGGGAAAGGTGTATAAATATTGTTGACTGTAAACTTCATCGATTTGATGGGATCTGAGGCCCATATTCAGCTTAGGAGCCTGTGTGACCTCTGCATCCCTGTAGATCTGAGCTCACATTATCTAGATTTATTTTACATTCCAGGGATCTTAGTCTATGAAAGGATGGTCATTGTTTTTTGAGTCACGAATGGAAAACTATTTAAGAGATATGCCTGCACTTTGAGGAATTGTCACTAGGTGGTACACGACCCTTCTGGCAGATGTTTAAGACATTTTAATGTCTGCTATAACACTTAATACTGTGATTCTACAGAAAAGAGTGCAACCCTACATTTGTTCTCTTATTTAAAAATTGTTTTACATTATCCAAGATCACTATTAATTTTACAGGCATCTATTTTCTGCCTTGCAATAAACACACACAAGAAAATCATGGTTTAGGCAGCTAAGATATAACGAAAATAGAAATGACAAACATCAAAAATCCAACAGTTTTTTTCATATCACCTTGTCATCTTTCTATATCAAGTCTATTCAGTTTTGTTCCATCCTTTAGAGTGGTACTGTGTGAATCTAGGACTTTGAAGATCAACATTTCTCAGATGCATTTCAATTGTTTATTTGTTTGCTTGCTTGCTTGTTTTTTCATAGAAAGCATCTTTGAAGGAATGAGATTCCTAGGGATATGATTTGGGAACTCTTTTCTTCAGCACTTGTCCATCTTGTTTAATGTAATTATTTTGTTTCAATCCAGCTGAAGTTTCCAGCTTTTTTACTCCTCATAATAGATTTCTTTTAAGGGATCAGGTGGTGGTGCATCTGGTTAAGCCTGCGCACACTAAAAGGCACAAGGACCCAGATTCAAGCCCCTGCTCCCCACCTGAAGGGGGAAAGCTTTACAAGTGGTAAAGCAGGGCTGCAGCTGTCTCTTTGTCCCTTTCCCTTCTTCCCTTCCCTTCCCTTCTCAATTCCTCTCTGTCTCTATCTAATAATAAGTAAATAAACATATAGTAGGGAATTTGGCAGTAGCACAGCGGGTTAAGTGCAAGTGGCACGAAGCAAAAGGACCGGCATAAGGATCAGGTTCAAGCCCCCAGCTCGGGGAGTCGCTTCACAGGCAATGAAGCAGGTCTGCAGGTGTCTATCTTTCTCCCCACCTCTCTGTCTTCCCCTGCTCTCTCCATTTCTCTCTGTCCTAACAATGACGACGTCAATAACAACAATAATAAAAAAAGATATAGTAAATAAAAATGTTTCTTTTTTCTTTCTTTTTCTCACTACCATGGTTATTACTGGGACTTGCTACCTGCACTATGATGATTCTATTGCTTCCAGTGGCCTTTTTACTCACTTTTCTCTTCTTTTTTTTTCCTTCCTTTATTTTTCTTGTAGAGACAGAAATAGATATAGAGAAACAGAGAGGAGTAAGACCTGTGGCACTATTCCACTGCTCGTGAAGCTTTCCTCTTGCAGGTGGAGACCAAGAGCTAGAATCCAGGTCTCACATCCTCATATGTGATGATGTGCACTCTACCAGGCACACCACTGTCCAGCCCACATACTCCATCCTGACGGTGGCCATGTTCCATAGTCCCATAATGGCTCTAGCTATTATGTCAATGAATACACACATTTTTACCAAGCCCAAGGACCAGCATTCAAGCTCCCCACTTGCAAGAAGGAAGCTTCACAAGCAGTGAAGTAGTGTTACAGGTGTCTCTCTTTTTCTCCCTTTCTACCTTCCCCTCCCTTCTCAATTTCTCTCTGCCCTATCAAATAAAACAAATGAGGGGAAGGGGAAAAAATAACTGCTAGGATTAGTGTATTCCTTGTACAAACATGAAGCCCCAGTGGCAACCCTGGTAGCAAAAAATAAAATAAATATAAAACCTGTTATACAAAGAAGTGGTAATTCTGTCAGTATGAAGAAAGATTTTACATAGCTGTTACGGGGAGATAAGAGGTTGTACCTACAATGTCAACAAATGTATTGTAAGCCATTAACCCTTCAGAAAGTAAAAAAAAAAAAAAAAAAAAAAAAGAAATTGTTTAAAGAAGCAATTACTTGACAGAGAACCTAGTGGGGGTTCTATTGTTATGTGGAAAACTGGGAAATGTTCTGCATGTACAAACTATTGTATTGACTGTCGAATATAAAACATGAATTCCCCAATAAAGAAATTTAAAAAAAAAAGAAGAAGCAATTACTACTGTACACTTACTTATCTCTTCCAATAGATTGTGAGTTCTTTGGAATAGAGAGTACCGATAGTTCATCTCAGTTTCTCCAGCTAGTAGTATCATGAATATTAGATAGCATTAAATTATTAACTGTTTGAATAATGAATAAATAAATAAATGATAAATAGAGTAATACATTTGTTAGTAAATGCTAGTAGGAACAGTTTGGTTCTACAAATACCAAAAACTAAAAACCTGTGTTCATATACGCTAATGCTACAGTGGCATTAATCCACTCATAAAAAACATTCATTGTATATGTTCTGCATTCCATGCACTGTGCTCAGGATACCAAGACGAATAAGAAGAATTATGTCTTTGCGAAGGGCTCAATGTCTTGGATAAAAATAACTTGCATTTATTTAATGCTTCTTCAAATATTTTCCTCATGTTTGATATTCACGATAAGTCAGTGAGGCTGATATCTTTCATATGCACATTTTAAATCTTTAAAAAGTTTTACATAGGTAGAAAGAAATCTTTTTTTCCTCAGGGGTTATCGCTGGGACTCAGTGCCTACACTATGAATCCACTACTCCTGCGGTCATTTTTCTATTTTTTTTTTAATAAGGCAGAGAGAAATTCAGAGGGGAGGGAGAGATAGACACCTGCAGACCTGCGACCCCTCCTGAAGATGAGGAGCCAGAGACTCCAACTGGGATCCTAGTGCGGGTCCATGCCTCATACTATGTGCACTTAACCCAGTGCGCCACCACTCAGCCCCGAAAGAAAGCTTTATAAAAATGTGTAAGTTTGTTCAAAGTTAACCCAATTACCAAATAATGTGATGATAACATTAACTATCGATTGTCTTTTTGAACCCTAAGACAGCAGGAACCTCACATCTCCACTATAGAGCCTCTACTTCCCCCAGTCCTGGAACCAGTGGGTAGGGCCCACTTTCCTGTATGCCTCTCCCAATCCATATCAAATAATATTGCATCTGCCGATCACAACCTAAACAACACAACGATTGCCACCTCAACATGCTTCACTTCAGACTGTGTCCAGAGACTTCACGTGTGGAATGACAACCCTTCAGCTTCATTACTTGGGTGAGACCTTTCCTTTCATAGTATACTCTAATTCCATCTCAGGTGGTTCACTTTCTAACAAAGTCCCAAAATCTAGGTATACACCAGTTTCTGTGAGAGAGAGCATATGTTCACACGTATCCGTAAACTACTGAAAAATATATACCTGAAAGCAGAAGTACACTAGAGTTTGCAGTGAGTACCCCCCTAACACTTCCTCTCCACTATTCCAAGCTTTGGGTCCATGATTGCACAACAATTTTTTGGCTTCGTATATTAACTCTCTTTTCAGTCACCAGGTTCCAGATGTCATCAGGATGCCGGCCAGGCTTCCCTGAACTGAAGACCCCACCAATATGTCCTGGAGCTCCGCTTCCCCAGAGACCCACCCTAGTAGGGAAAGAGAGAGGCAGACTGGGAGTATGGACCGACCAGTCAATGCCCATGTTCAGCGGGGAAGCAATTACAGAAGCCAGACCTTCCACCTCCTGCAACCCACAATGACCCTGGGTCCATGCTCCCAGAGGGATAGAGAATGGGAAAGCTATCAGGGTAGGGGGTGGGATATGGAGATTGGGTGGTGGGAATTGTGTGGACTTGTACCCCTCCTACCCTATGGTTTTGTTAATTAATCCTTTCTTAAATAAAAAAGAAAAAAAAGAAAAAATGTGTAAGTTTGGGGGCCAGGTGGTGGCACACCCAGTTAAGTTCACATAGTACTAAGTAAGCACAAGAACCTGGGCAAGAATCCAGTTTCGAGCCCCGCCCCCCCGCCACACACACACACACCAGTTCCCCACCTGCAGGGGGCACACAGGGAAGCAGGTCTAGAGGTGTCCTTTTCTCTCCCTACCTCCCTCATCCATCTCAGTTTCTTTCTGTCCTATCCAATAGAACGGGGCCTCCACCTACAGTTATTTCTGTCAATCTTGTGATAGTGATCAAAGAAGACACTCCTGCCCCCATATAAAATTACAGCATCATCGTTAAAAACACATATATGATAGTATCGATAGGAACAGTGTTCATGAGAAAAAGGAAGATGTTTAATTTTCATTATAAATAGGGCATTAAGGTAGCTTTTTTCATGACTACAGAGAAAAGTTGAGCACACACATTACCATGCTCTGGGAAGAAGTATTCTGGTTCGAGCCCCCAACTCCCCACCTGTAGGGTGGGGGTCGCTTCACAAGCAATGAAGCAGGTCAGCAAGTATCTATCTTTCTCTCTCCCTCACCATGTTTCCCTCTTCTATCAATTTCTCTCTGTCCAAATAATTGAAAAAAATAGCCACAGGAGAGCTGGGATAGACAGCATAATGTTTATGCAAATAGACTCTCATGCCTGAGGCTCCAAAGTCCCAGGTTCAAAATCCCCCACACCACCATAAACCAGAGCTGACAATGCTCTGGTTAAATAAATAAATAAATAAATAAATAAATAAATGCCACAGGAACAGTGTATTCATACTGCAGCCACCAAGCCCCAGCAATAACCCTGGAGGCAAAAAACAAAACACACACACAAAAAGAAAAGAAAAAAAAAAAAAAGAAAGCTAGATTAGGGCAGATTTCTACCAGTGTTTTCCTCTAAGTATTTGATAGTTTCTGGTCTAAAATCTAGGTCCCTGATCCACTTGGAATTGACTTTTGTTTCTGGAGAGATAAAATGGTTCAGTTTCATTCTTCTGCATGTTTCAACCCAGTTTTCCCATCACCATTTATTGAAGAGAGCCTCCTCCCTCCATTTAATACTTTGGGCCCCCTTATCAAAGATTAGATGTCCATAGGTGTGGGGGTTTAGTTCTGAGCTTTCAATTCTGTTTCACTGGTCTATGTACCTATTTGTGTCCTAGTACTAGGCTATTTTGATGATGATGCCCTTATAATATAGTTTGAGATCTGGGAGTGTGATGCCTCCATTTGTTTCTGTTCCTCAAGAAGGTTTTGGCTATTCTAGGTGTTTTCTGGTTCCAGAAAAATGATTGTAATTTTTGTTCTATTCTCTTAAAGAAGCTCAGTAGAACTTTGATGGGTATTGCATTAAATTTGTATATGGCTCTGGGGAGAATATTCATTTTGATGATATTTATTCTTCCAATCCATGAGAATGGGATGTCTTTACATTTCTTGGTATCACTTTCTGTTTCTTTGAATAGTGATTCATAGTTCTCAGTATACAAGTCTTTCACTTCTTTGGACAGGTTTATTTCTAGATATTTTATTGATTTTGCTGCAACAATGAATGGGAGTGAATTCTGGATATCTTCTTCACTGGATTTAGTGTTTGCATAAAGAAATGCCACTGATTTCTGTACATTGATTTTGTAGCCTGATACCTTGCTATACTGCCTAATAACTTTCAGTAGTTTTCTGCTGGATTCTTTAGGTTTTTCTATGTATACTATCATATCATCTTCAAATAGTGAGAGTTTGACTTCTTCCCTTCCAATCTGTGTTCCTTTGATTCCTTTCTCTTGCCTGATTTCTATGTTGAGAACTTCCAATATTATGTTGAAAAGTAATGGTGATATGGACAACACTGTCTAGTCCCCGATCTGAGGGAAAATGCTTTCAGCTTCTGTCCATTGAGTAAGATGTTGGCTGTAGGGGTTGCTATATATGGACTTCACTATCTTGAGGAATTTTTCTATCTATTCCCATTTTTTGTAGTGTTTTAAGCATGAATGGGTGTTGGATTTTGTCAGAGGCTTTCTCTGCATCTATCGAGATAATCATGTGGTTTTTGGTATTGCTTTTATTGAGTTAGTGGTTGACAGTGTTTGACTTACATATATTGAGACAGCCTTGCATTCCTGGGACAAATCCCACTTGGTTGTGATGAACAGTCTTTTCTGATATACTGCTGTATCCAGTTGGCTAGGATCTTGTTCAGTATTTTAGCATCTATGTTCATCAGAGATATTGGTCTGTAGTTTTCCTTTTTTGTTGTGTCCTTATCTGCTTTTTATATCAGGGTGATGTTGGCTTCATAGAAGGTAGAAGGGAGTGTTCCTATTTCTTCCATCTTTTGGAAGAGCTTTAGAAGTATAGGTATTAACTGTTTCCTGTAGGTTTTGTACAGTTCATTTGTAAAGCCATCTGGTCCTGGACTTTTGTTGTTGGGAAGACTCTTAATAACTCTTTCAATTACTTTGTCTGTGATTGGTGCATTTAGGTTTTGTAGTTCTTCCTGGTTCAGTTTTAGAAGGGTATATGTTTCTAGGAATTCTTCCATTTCTTCCAGATTCTCTAGCTTGGTGGCATATAGTTGTTCATAGAAGCTTCACATGATTTTTTTTTATTTCTGTGGTGTCTGTTGTGATATCATTTACAATTCCATTTATTTGAGTCTTCTCCCTTTTTTTAGTGAGTCTGCCAAGAGTTTGTCAATTTTGTTTAATTTTTCAAAGAACCAACATTTGGCTTCACTAATATTTTGTATGGTTCTCTTATTTTTGATGTTTATTTCTGCTCTAATTTTGGTGGTTTCAGTCCTTCTGGTTGATTTAGGGTTCTTTTGTTCCTCTTCTTCTAATTCTTTAAGGTTCTTTACTTGAGCTTTTTCTTGTTCTCTAATTTGTGCTTGAATGGCTATGAGTTTCCCTCTAAGTACTGCTTTAGCTGTGTACCATATATTCTGATAGCTCATATCTTCATTTTTGTTTGTTTCTAGGAACATTTGAATTTCTTGCTTGAGTTCCTCTTTGAGCCAGAGGTTATTAAGCAATATGTTGTTGAGTTTCCAAATTTTGTGACTTTTAGTAATTTTGTTTGTTGTTGAGTATTGTTGAGCTTACTCCACTGTGGTCTAAGAAGATGCTTGGGATGATTTCAATCCTCTTGAATTTGTTGGTACTGTCTTTGTGGCCTAACATGTGGTCTATTTTTGAGGATGTGCTATGTGGTTTTAAAAAGAATGTGTATTCCAGTTTCTTGGGATAAAGAGCTCTGAACATGTCCAGGAAGTCTAGTCTATCCATGTCTTCAATTAATTCTTTTTGTTGTTGTTGTTGATTCTCTGCTTCATTGATCTGTCCAAGTGTGAGAATGTAGTGTTGAAGTCTTCTACTATTACTGTATTACTATTGATGTTATTTCTTAAGCTCTTTTAGTAAGTGTTTGGTGTATTTAGATGGGCCCTCATTGGGTGCATAGATGTCAATAATTGTTAAGTCTTCTTGATTTATTGATATTCTGATCATTATGTAATGTCCTTGCCTAACTTTTAATACTTTATTTAAAGTCTCTTGTGTCAGAGATGAGAATAGCTGTTCCTGCCTTTTGTTGTGGTCCATTAGTCTGTATGATAGTTTTCCATCCTTTCACTTTAAGTCTGTGTTTTTTTGTTGGGTCAGGTGGGATTCTTGCAAGCAGCATATAGTTGGGTTGTGTTTTCTGATCCATCCTCCCACTTTGTGCCTTTTAATGAGTGAATTTAAGCCACTGACATTCATTGATGTTATGGATTTAAGGTATTGCAGTGCCATTATTCAACAATTTTTTTTATTTGTTCTGATATATGGCGAGTATTTTTGGTGATATTCTTCTTTATAGGAGGTCTTTTGGAACCTCTTTCAGGGCAGGCTTGGTGACAGTTGCCTCCTTTAACTGTTGCTTGTCTGAGAAGGTTTTAATCCCTCCATCTAGTCTGAATGAAAGTTTAGCAGGATATACTACCCTTGGATGAAACCCTTTTTCATTCAGGGCTCGTTAGATATCTTGCCATTCTCTTCTGGCTTTCAGTGTTTCACTGGAGAAGTCTGCTGATAGTTTTGTGAGTTTTCCCCTGTATGTGACTTTTTGTTTTTCTCTTGCAGCCTTTAGGATCCTTTCTTTATCCTTATTTCTTTTCATTGTAACTATGATGTATCTTGATGTCTACAGTTTTGGGTTGATTCTGTTTGGGACTCTCTGGGCATCTTGAATCTTAATGTTCTTTCTGTTGCTTAGGGTGGGGAAATTGTCTTCTTATTTGCTCTAGAATGTTTTCTTCCCCTTCCTCTCCTTCCTCTGGTAAGCCAATTATGTAAATGTTATTTCTTTTAAGATCATCCCATATGACTCTGTTGTTTTTTTCAGTGTATCTCAATCTCTTTTTATAGCTCTTTTACCTCCTTCTTAGTTTTCTTTAACTCATACTCTGTCTGGCTAATTCTGTTTTCTGCTTCTGTTAATCTCCTTTCCCTTCCTTCACCTTCCTGCTTTCAGTTCAGCTTTTTTTTTTTTTTTTTTTTTTTTTTTTTTTTTTTTGCCTTGCTCAGTTATAGTATTAGCTTGTTCTGCTAGGTGGACTTTTTAGCTCAGCTATTCCAGCTTTCAGTTCTCTAATTACCTCAAGGTAGCTAGTATTTTCCTTGAGAGTCTCATCTATTGTTTCCCTATTCCTTATACCCTTTTTCTCAATAGTTGTCATCATTTCTGTGTCAATTATTGTTTGGATATTTTCCTTATTTATAATTGTTCCAGTTTACTTGGAATTTTTTCTGGGGTCCTGGCCTGATTCATTGTGGTAACAGTTTTATTTGCTCTCAATTTAACCATGCTTTTTTAAAGATTTTATTTATTGATTCATGAGAAATGATAGGAGAGAGAGTGAAAGAACCAGACATCACTCTGGTACATGTGCTGCCAGAGACTGAACTTAGGATCTCATGCTGAGAGTCCAATGCCTTATCCACTATGAGACCTTCCAGACCACAATTTAACCATATTTTTTATGGTTTGGTTTGTATTTTTCTGTTCAGTTGTCCTTCTGTTGTTGTGTTGTGTGAGTGTAAGGCATACTAACATAAGTCTTTTCACAAATGAAGTCACAAACCTCAGAGAGTACAACAATAGCAACCAAAGCAAAGATCAATGCAGTTCAACTAAAACCAGCTAGCAAAACAACACCTCCACTCCAAAAATAAAAACAAACAAAAGAAAAAGAAAGAATATATAATTGTGAAAATCAGCTGTCTATTAGTTCTGAAAAATCTCTTATAAACAGTCAGACCACCATAAATGTGCCATATATCAGAACACTCTAAAAATCTACAATAATGGCATTTAAATATCTCAATCTATGATATCAATAAATGTCAATGGTCTGAGCCCATCAGCTGGGGCACTATTTGAGCAGTCCTGAGATTCTCAAACAGACATGATGGGCCTAGACCTCAAATAAATCCCTCTCTCCATTGTTACCAATCATTACTATCAGGAGCAACAAAACAGACAACTTGTGGGCACCCCATAGGACCTTGCCCTCAACTTGGATCAATAATGGTAGAGAATGTTCCATCCGCCTAAGGGAGGCTGGACCACATATTCTATGCTATACCTGAGGAAGATGGGTCCTGATATTGGGGCAGCTTGGAACATTCCTACTCATGACCACAGAATGTGAGCACATATCTACAGGCATGCAGAGGTTACATAGGCTCCTAAGCTGAATATCGGCCCCAGATCACATCAGATAGATGGGGTTTATAGTCAACAGTATTTATACACCTTTCCCATATTTGGAAGCTACTCTCTTCCCTGATCCAGCTTTCTGGTGCTCTTCCAAGCCATGATATCATCTCCCCAAACAATAATTTGGATCCATTTGCATTTCAGATTTCAGGCTCAGGGTAAAAAAAAAAAAAAAACTAGTATAGCCACAGTACTTTGGAATATAACTAAAATGTGCCTACTATCTGTCTACAAAATGGAGGCCCCCTCCCAAATTCTTTATCTGCACTACTCCAGCATTTAAGTTCACGATTAGTCAACAACTTGTTTAGCTCTATATGTCAATTCTCTTTTCAGCCACCAGGTTCCAGATGTTAGCATGATGCCAAACAGGTTTCCATGGACAGATAAGCCCACCAATGTGACCTGGAGCTCTGCTTCCCAGAACCCCGCCCCACTAGGGAAAGAGAGAGGCAGGCTGGGAGTATGGATCAACCTGCCAATACTCATGTTCAGCAGGGAAGCAATTATAGAAGCCAGACATTCCACCTTCTGCATCCCACAATGAGCTTGGGTTCATACTCACAGAAGATTAAAGAATAGGAAAGTTATCAGAGGAGGGGATGGGATACAGAGTTCTGGTGGTGGAAAATGTCCGGAGTTGTACCCACTTATCCTATGCTTTTGTCAGCGTTTCCTTTTTATAAATAATATAAATATATACATATATATATGTATATACATATATTAGTGGCCTAAGTTCACCCATTAAAAGGCACAGAGGGGAGTCGGGTGGTAGCACAGCGGGTTAAGCGCAGGTGGCGCAAAGCGCAAGGACCGGCATAAGGATCCCAGTTTGAGCCCCCGGCTCCCCACCTGCAAGGGAGTCGCTTCACAGGAGGTGAAGCAGGTCTGCAGGTGTCTATCTTTCTCTCCCCCTCTCTGTCTTCCCCTCCTCTCTCCATTTCTCTCTGTCCTATCCGACAACAACGACATCAATAACTACAACATTAAAACAACAAGGACAACAAAAGGGAATAAATAAATATTAAAAAAAGAAAAGAAAGTATTATAAATAAATAAATAAAAAAGGCACAGAGTAGAAAAGTGGATCAGAAAACACAACCCTACAATATGCTGTCTACAGGAAACCCATCTAACTCAACAAGACAAACACAGACTCAAAGTGAAAGGATGGAAAACTATCATACAAGCCAGTGGCCCACAAAAAAGGGTAGGAACAGCTATTCTCATATCTTACATGATAGACTTTAAAATAAATACAATTTAAAAAGATAGGGATGCACATTACTTAATGCTCAGATGATCAGTCAATCAAGAGGACTTAACAATTATTAACATCTATGCACCCAATGAAAAGCCATATAAATAATCAAACATCTACTGAAAGAGCTACAGCAATATGTGAACAGCAACAAGTCATAGTAGGGTACTTCAACACCCCACTCTCTCAACTTGACAGACCATCCAGGCAGAAAATCAATAAAGAAATGAGGGAGCTAAATGAGGAGATAGACAAACTAGAACTATTGGATATTTTCAGAGTCATTCATCCCAAGAAACTGGAATATACATTCTACTCAATTCCACATGGGTCGTTCTCAAGAGAAGACCATATATTAGGAAACAGCTACACCAACAGAGAATTCAAGAGCACTGAAATCATCCCAAACATCCTTTCAGACCACAGTGGAATTAAATTAACACTTAACAATCAACAAAAGAGTAGTAATAGTCCCAAAATGTGGAAGCTCAACAATACACTACTCAACAGCTACTGGGTCAAAGAGGAAATAAAGGAAGAAATCAAAACTTTTCGAGAGTTCAATGAAAAAGAAGACACAAGCTATCAAAATATTTGGGACACAGCTAAGGCAGTACTGAGAGGGAAGTTCATAGCTATACAAGCACATATTAGGAAACAAGAAAAAACACAAATAAATGGCCTGGTTGCACACCTTAAAGACCTAAAAGAAGAACAAGGAACCCTAAAGCAACCAGAAGGACAGAAATCACTAAAGTTAGGGCAGAAATAAATAACATTGAAAATAAGAAAACCATGCAAAAGATCAACGAAATTAAATGTTGGTTCTACGAAAGAGTGAACAAAATCAACAAACCTTTAGCCAGACTCACAAAATAAAAAAAGGGAGAAGACCCAAATAAATCGTATTGTAAATGAAAGAGGAGATATCACAACAGACAACGCAGAAATTCAACATATCATGTGAGGCTTCTATGAACAACTATATGCCACCAAGCTAGAGAACCTGGAAGAAACGGACGATTTCCAGGAGTAAGGTGGTAGCACATCCGGTTAAGTGCACATGGCACAAAGCACAAGGATTAGCATAAGGATCCTGGTTCCTTCCCCTGGCTTCCCACCAGCAGGGGGGTCACTTTACAAGCAGTGAAGAAGGTTTGCTGGTGACTTTCTCTTTCCCACTATGTCTTCCCTCTTCTCTCCATTTCCCTGTCCTATCCAACAACAATGACATCAATAACAACAACAATAATAACTACAATAATAAAACAACAAAAGTGAATAAATAAATAAATATTAAAAAAAGAAATGGATGATTTCCTAAATACCTCTGAACTTCCAAAATTAAATAAAGAAGAACTAGATAATAAAACAGTCCCATCACAGCCAACAAAATTGAAAATTATCAAAAACCTACCCAAGAATAAAAGTCCTGGACCAGATGGTTTTACAAAACAAAGAAGAACTAATATCTCTACTTTTAAAAGTCTTCCAGAAGATTGAAGACACTGGAGTACTCCCTGCCAGCTTCTATGAAGCCAACATCACTCTGATACCAAAAGCAGACAGGGACACAACCAAACAAGAAAACTACAGACCAATATCTCTGATGAACATAGATGCTAAAATATTGAACAAAATTCTAGAAAACAGGATACAGCAGTATATTAAAAAGACTGTTCAGGGGGTCGGGCGGTGGTGCAGTGGGTTAAGCGCATGTGGCGCAAAGCGCAGGGACCGGCGTAAGGATCCCAGTTCGAGCCCCCCGCTCCCCACCTGCAGGGGAGTTGCTTCACAGGCGGTGAAGCAGGTCTGCAGGTGTCTATCTTTCTCTCCCCTTCTCTGTCTTCCCCTCCTCTCTCCATTTCTCTCTGTCCTATCCAACAACGAATTGTGTCAACAAGGGCAATAATAATAACCACAACGAAGCTACAACAAGGGCAACAAAAAGGGGAAAAAAATGGCCTCCAGGAGCGGTGGATTCATGGTGCAGGCACCAAGCCCAGCAATAACCCTGGAGGAGGAAAAAAAAAAAGACTGTTCATCATGACCAAGTGGGGTTTATCCCAGGCATGCAAAGTTGGTTTAATATATGTAAATCAATCAAAGTGATCCACCACATCAATAAAAGTAAGACCAAAAATCACACGGTCATAGCAATAGATGCAGAAAAAGCCTCTGACAAAATACAACATCCCTTTATGATCAAAATGCTACAGAAAATGGGAATAGATGTAAAATTCCTGAAGATAGTGGAGTCTATACATAGCAAACCTACAGCCAACATCATACTCAATGGTGAAACACTGGAAGCATTTCCACTCAGATCAGGTACTTGAGGGGCTGCCCACTATCACCATTACTATTTAACACAGTGTTGAAAGTTCTTGTCATAGCAATCAGGCAGAAGCAAGGAATTAAAGGGATACAGATTGGAAGAGAAGAAGTCAAACTCTCCCTATTTGCAGATGACATGATAGTATATACAGAAAAACCTAAGGAATACAGCAAGAAGCTTTTGGAAATCATCAGGCAATACAGTAAGGTGTCAGGCTACAAAATTAAGATTCAAAAGTCAGTGGCATTCCTCTATGCAAACACTGAGTTAGAAGAAATTGAAATCCAGAAATCAACTCCTTTTACTATAGCAACAAAAACAATAAAATATCTAGGAGTAAACCTAACCAAAGAAGTGAAAGACTTTTATAATGAAAATTATGAGTCACTACACAAGGAAATTGAAAAAGACACAAAGAAGTGGAAAGATATTCTGGGTTGGAAGAATTAACATCATCAAAATGAATATACTACCCAGAGCCATATACAAATTTAATGCTATCCCCATCAAGATCCCCACTACATTTTTAGGAGAATAGAACAAATGCAACAAATGTTTATCTGGAACCAAAAAACACCTAGAATTACAAAAACTATCTTGAGAAGAAAGAACAGAACCAGAGGCATCACACTCCCATATCTCAAATTGTATTATAGGGCCATTGTCATCAAAACTGCTTGATACAGGAACATGAATAGACACACTAACCGGTGGAATAGAACTAAGAGCCCAGAAGTAAGCCCCCACACTTAATGGACATCTAATCTTTGACAAAGGTGCCCAGACTATTAAATGGGGAAAGGAGAGTCTCTTCAACAAATGGTGTTGGAAAAAAATGGGTTGAAACATGCAGAAGAATGGAACTGAATCACTATATTTCACTAAACACAAAAGTAAATTCCGGGGTCCAGCAGTGGTGCAGTGGGTTAAGTGCGTGTGGCGCAAAGTGCAAGGATCAGCGTAAGGATCCCAGATCGAGCCCCCGGCTCCCCACCTGCAGGGGTGTCACTTCACAGGCAGTGAAGCAGGTCTGTAGGTGTCTATCTTTCTCTCCCCCCTCTGTCTTCCCCTCCTCTCTCCATTTCTCTCTGTCCTATCCAACAATGAACAACATCAACAATGGCAATAATAACCACAACAAGGCTACAACAAGGGCAACAAAAGGGGGAAAAAATGACCTCCAGGAGCAGTGGATTCATGGTGCAGGCACTGAGCCCAGCAATAACCCTGGAGGAAAAAAAAAAAGTAAATTTCAAGAGGCTCAAGGACTTAGATGTTAGACCAAAAACCATCATACTTAGAGGAAAATATTGGCAGAACTCTTTTCCACATAAATTTTAAAGACATCTTCAATGAAACAAATCCAATTACAAAGAAGACTAAGGCAAGCATAAACCTATGGGACTACATCAAATTAAAAAGCTTCTGCACAGCTAAAGAAACTACTACCCAAACCAAGAGACCCCTGACAGAATGGGAGAAGATCTTTACATGCCATACATCAGACAAGAGTTTAATAACCAACATATATAAAGAGCTTGCCAAACTCAACAACAAGACAACAAATAACCCCATCCAAAAATGAGAGGACATGGACAGAATATTAACCACAGAAGAGATCTAAAAGGCCAAGAAACACATGAAAAAATGCTCCAAGTCTTTGTCAGAGAAATGCAAATAAAGACAACAATTTCTTCTTCTTCTAGTGTTTGCCCTTCTTCCGTAGCCAGCATCAGGTTGAGCCTGATGTAAAGTTTCGAGACCTCCTTTGAATCTGGAGAGGTAGCAGTCATTGACTATGTGGGTCATAGTCTGTCTGTAGCTGCAGGGGCAGTTCGGGTCGTCTCTGGCTCCCCAGCGATGGAACATAGCGGCGCACCGGCCATGGCCTGTTCGATAGCGATTGAGGAGGGCCCAATCATAACGTGCTAGGTCAAAGCCGGGTTGACGCTTGCAGGGGTCTGTGATGAGGTGTTTTTTCTTTACCTCAGCTGACTGCCAGCTCTGTTTCCAAGAGACTGGAACAGAGAAGTTCAGTGTAGGCGTAGGGGACCAGATTGGGTGACGAGATGTCAAGCGTTGGACAGGGTGGGCGAAGATATCCGCGTCTATTGGCAGGTCCGGTCGAGCGTAGACGTGGGAAATGAACTTAGATGATGCCGCATCCCAACGAATATCTGGTGGGGCGATGTTGCTAAGAACTGGCAGCCATGGAACCAGGGTGGAACGGATGGTTCCAGAAATTATCCTCATGGAGGAATATAATTTGGAATCGACCAAGTGGACATGGGGGCTACGGAACCATCCTGGGGCACAGTATTCTGCAGTGGAATAGCATAATGCCAGAGAGGATGAGCGTAGTGTGGAAGCGCTCGCGCCCCATGAGGAGCTGGCCAGTCTTGCAATGATGTTATTCCTCGCGCCCACCTTTGTGCAGTTTTTATGAGATGTTCGTGAAATGACAGAGTACGATCGAGAGTAACGCCAAGATAGACTGGCTGGGCTTCATGCCGGATTCTCGTATCGCCAAGCTGCACATTAAGCTCACGTGAGACCGAGGCATGGTGTAGATGGAAAACAGATGATACCGTTTTTGCAGTGCTAGGAATTAGTCGCCATTTTTTACAGTAATCAGATATCAGAGACATGTCTTTCATGAGTGTTTCCTCGAGGATGTCAAACTTGGATGCCTGAGTTGCACAGCAGATGTCATCGGCGTAGATGAACTTCCTTGAAGAAGTTTCTAGGAGGTCATTGATGTAAATATTAAATAGCATAGGAGCCAGAACAGAGCCCTGGGGGAGGCCACTTGAGACAAGTCTCCATCTGCTAGACTTGTCACCCAGATGCACCCGGAATCTTCTGTTTTGGAGAAGAAATGATATAGTGTTGGCCACCCATGGAGGCAGGCATCTTGAGATCTTAACCAGGAGACCACGGTGCCAGACCGTGTCATAGGCTGCTGTGAGATCAACAAAGACAGCACCCGTCTTTAAATTCTTCTGGAATCCATTTTCAATGTAAGTTGAGAGGGCCAGGGCTTGTTCGCAGGTAGATCTTCCTGGGCGGAAACCAGCCTGGGCGGGTGATAGGAATTTCTCTGTAAGATGAGAAATACGTGACAGAAGCAGCCTCTCAAGGAGTTTGTAACACACGGAGAGGAGAGAAATTGGTCTATAGCTGGCGGCCAGTGTTGGGTCTTTCTTTGGTTTCAAAACCGCTATAATCTTCGCACGACGCCAAACTTTGGGCATAGACTCAGATTCCAAGATGTGGGACAGGAATGAAGCGAGCCACTTCTTTGCCGCAGGGCCCAGGTTAAGAATGAGTTCTGGGGTGATGTTATCATAGCCAGCAGCTGTTCCCAGTTTAACCCTCTTCAAAGCATCTTCCAGTTCAGACAGTGTAAAGGGAGAGATTTTTGGAGATGGACAAGATAACCGGAAGTGGGATGTGGGAAGTGGGATAACCGAAATTTCACTCATGGGAAATTTCTCTTTTCCAGACTGGGTCGATCTTAGCACATCCAACTTGAGTTAGGTGACTGGCCACTGCGTTTGGAGATACGGGAGGATGGGAGACAGGAGGGGGTTGGCTACCGGCACCCAGTCTGTGAAGAAGCTTCCAGGCCTTCCTACTTGAGTGGGTGAGTTGTTGCCAGTGGGCTTGGCGTGCTGCATCCAGGGAGGCAATGAGATGGTCAGCCACATCTGGGTCGCCCGACTCATCATACTGCTTTAGTAGTTGCTCGCATTCAGCATCAAGACAAGGCGTATAGTTAGCACGTCTCCCACGAGGAATAGCTTGGGAAGCTGCTTTGAAGATGGCTTGGCAGAAGCGCCTGTAGGAATCTTCAGAGGGGATAGACAACAATGAGATACCACTTCACTTCTGGGAGATTGTCATACATCAGAAAAGGTAGCAGCAACAAATGCTGGAGAGATTATGGCGTTAAAGGAACCCTCCTACACTGCTGGTGGCAATGTGGTTTTGTCCAACCTCTGTGGAGAACAGTCTGGAGAACTCTCAGAAGGCTAGAAATGGACCTACCCTATGACCCTGCAATTCCTCTCCTGGGGATAGATCCTAAGGAACCCAACACACCCATCCAAAAAGATCTGTGGACACATATGTTCTTAGCAGCACTATTTGTAATAGCCAAAACCTGGAAGCAACCCAGGTGTCCAACAACAGATGAGTGGCTGAGCAAGTTGTGGTCTATATATACACGATGGAATACTACTCAGCTATTAAAAATGGTGACTTCACCGTTTTCAGCCGATCTTGGATGGACCTTGAAAAAAATCATGTTAAGTGAGATAAGAGAAACAGAAGTATAAATATGGGATGATCTCACTCTCAGGCAGAAGTTGAAAAACAAGATCAGAAAAGAAAACACAAGTAGAACCTGAAATGGAATTGGCATATTGCACCAAAGTACATGTCTCTGGGGTGGGTAGGGGGGAGAATACAGGTCCAAGAAGGATGACAGAGGACCTAGTGGGGGTTTTATTGTTATGTGGAAAACTGGGAAATGTTATGCATGTGCAAATTATTGTATTTACTGTTTAATGTAAAACATAATTCCCCAATAAAGAAATTAAAAATAAAAAGGTCATTCTTTTTTAAAAAATATTTATGTCTTTATTTGATAAGAGACAGAGAGGAATTGGGGGAGATAGAAAGGGAAAGACACAGAGATACAGCTGCAGCCCTGTTTCACCACTCTTGAAGTTTTCCCTCTGCAGGTGGGGACCAGGGGCTTGAACCTGGGTGCTTGTGCATTGTAATGTGAGCCCTTAACCAGGTGCACCACCACCTCCACCACTACCCACAAATCGTTCTGTATGTAAAAGCTATGGTTAGGGGCCTGGGCAGTAGTGCTCTGGGTTATGTGCACGTAGTATGAAGCACCTGCTTAAGGAGCCCAGTTCGAGCCCCTGGCTCCCCACCTGCAGGGCGAGGGGGGGGTCGCTTCACAGGTGGTGAAACAGGTCTGCAGATATCTGTCTTTCTCTCCCCCCTCTGTCTTCCCATCCTTTCTGCAGTTCTTTCTGTCCTATCCAACAACAGCAGCAGCAACAAAAAAAAAAATGGAAAAAACATGGCCTCCAGGAGCAGTGGATTCATAGTGCAGGCACTGAGGCCTAACGATAACCCTAGAGGAAAAAAAAAAAAGTTATGATTAATGAATATTGATGATGGATTGGAAGTAAGGAGGATAGAAGACCAAGATACCATTTCCCAGTTGTAAAGCTGGAATAACTCTGGGAAAACTATTCCAATTTTCATGGAACAGAAGAAGTCCTATTGAAGTACAATCTTTCTTAGTAAAACTAACCTTTTTTTTTTTTCCAGATGTACTGGTCACTTTAATGGGAGCTAATATAGTGGGTGAGTGAAGAAGGCATCTATTTTCAGACTTGACAAGGTATGGACTTACTGAGACAGAGAAAGCAGGGAGAGGAATAAATTCAAGTGGGAAGAGAATAAGACACCAGGCAGTGGAGCACCTGGTTAAACATAAACATTACAGCACGCAAGGTCCTAGGTTCAAGCCCCTGGTCCCTACCTAGAGGAATTTCTGTCTCTTTCCCCATCTCCTCCTCCTTTCTCAATGTCTCTTGGAATATCCAATAATAAATAAATAAATATTTTTTACACCATTCCAACCACCAAAATACTGTGTCCCATCCCATTCACTGCCCATTCATCATATATATAAATATATAATATATATATATATATATATATATATATTTTTTTTTTTTTTAAGGAAGAGAATGTTGTTCTACTTTTGGACATGTCACATTTTCAAAAGGCCAGTAAGAAATCAAAGAAATATCCACACATGGACTGGCATAAGGTTCACGGTTCTAGCCCCGGATCTCTACCTTCAGGGGAGTCGCTTCACAAGTGGTGAAGCAGGTCTGCAAGTGTCTATCTTTCTCTCACCCTCTCTCTTCCCCTCCTCTCTCCATTTCTCTCTGTCCTATCTAACAATGATATTAATAACAACAACAATAATAGCTACAACAGCAATTTTTAAAAAAAACAAGGGCAACAAAAGGGGAAATAAATAAATAAAATATTTAAAAATTTTAAAAAGAAAGAAATACCCAGTAAAGAGGTGAATATTGTTAGTAACCTTGAGGGGGTCTTTGTGTTTCATTCTATGTACAATTAAGCTGGATTGCTACTACCCAGGCCCCTAGTCACACATTTTACATAAATAATGATGGGGGGGCAGGCAGTGGTGCATCTGGTTAAGCACTCACATTACAATGCATATTACTTCTTAATAATTTGAGAAAGTTACATTTAAAATATTGTTTGGTGGAGCCAGGCAGTGGCTCACACAGTTAAGTACACATCTTACCATGTAGAAGGGCACTGAGCCCCAGCGATAATCCTGGTGGCAACAAAAACTATAAATATATTGTTTGGAGGGAGTCGGGCTGTAGTGCAGCGGGTTAAGCACAGGTTAAGCACAGCGGGTTAAGCACAGGTGGCGCTAAGCTCAAGGACCAGCGTCAGGATCCCGGTTCGAGCCCCCCGGCTCCCCACCTGCAGGCAGGTCCCTTCACAGGCGGTGAAGCAGGTCTGCAGGTGTCTGTCTTTCTCTCCCCCTCTCTGTCTTCCCCTCCTCTCTCCATTTCTCTCTGTCCTATCCAACAACAACGACATCAATAATAACTACAACAATAAAAAACAACAAGGGCAACAAAAGGGAATAAAAAAAAACTTAAAATATATATATATATATGTATTGTTTGGAAATTTAGTGGTATATAGAAGGCCATTTTAGTTATGTAAATTAATATGGGAATGGTAAGGGAAAGATGTAAAGGAAAGAGAAGGAGAGGAAACAAAAGAAAACAAGTTTGATGAAAAAGGAGTGGATTGAGAATAGTACCTGCAAAATATTCATATTTACAAGGTATATAAAGGTGACGAAGATGGAGAAGTTACAGTGGCAAAATAAAAAACAAGAGTGCATTGTTTAGAACTCAGGGAAAGACATTGTTGAAATGAGGTAAAGGCCATGTCAGGGATTGCAGAAAGATCAAGTAGGATAAAAGCTGAAAATTATCCTTTAGATTTAACAGCAAAGTCATTATTGATCTTGGTGAAAGCTGTTTTAGAAAAATGCCAGAGAGAATCTACATTGAGGAATGAATGGCAGATAAGAAAAGAGCGATAAAGAGTTTTAAAAAAAACTCAAAAAGTTTCAAGGAAAGAGATAGAAGTGGAAGAAATGTAAAGAAATGATGGGGATACATCACCTGGAGCCCTAGTCAGGGAATGCTGAGATTCCCACACATATATGATGGGCCTAGACCTCTGATAGATCCCTCTCTCCACTGTCACTGGTCACCTCCATCAGGATCAACATAATGGGCCCCTTTATGGGCCCCTACAGGACCTTGCCCTCAATGTGGATCAACAATGATAGGGAATATTCCGTTCTCCAAAGGGAGGTTGGATTGGATAGCCTGCTCTGCCTATCACCCAAGGATGATAGGTACTGAAATTAGTGCAGCTTGGAGTGTTCCTAGCTATGACCACAGAATGAGAGCTCAGATCTACAGGGATGCAGAGGTTACATAGGTTCCTGTGCTGAATATGGACCCCAGATCAAATCAATCGGTTTTACAGTTAACAATATTTATATATTTATCCATATTTGGGAGCTGCTCTCTTCCCTGACCCAGCTTTCTAGTTCTTTTTCCAACTATGACACCATCTTCCCAGATATTACCTTGGGTCCACCTGCATGTTATCTGTGAGCCTCAGGCAAAACTAATAAAGTCATGGGCCCCTTGGAATATACCTAAAATAGACTACTAGCATTTTCCAAAATAGACCTCAGATCTCATCTGCAATTTTCTTGCCTTCAGGGTCATGACTAGTCAATAATTTGTTCTGCTTTATATCTTAATGTTTTTTCAGCAACCAGGTTCCAAATGTAACCAGGACTCCAACCTGACTTCCCTGGGCAGACAACCCAACCCCACCAATATGTCCTGGAGCCTCACTTCCCCCAGGGTCCTGCCCCCATAAGGGAAAGAGAGACAGGCTGGGAGTATGGATCCACCTGCCAATGCTCATGTTCAGCAAGGAAGCAATTACAGAAGTCAGACCTTCCACTTTCTGCACCCCATAATGATCCTGGGCCCATGCTCCCAGAGGGATGAAGAATAAGAAAGCTTTCAAGGGAGGGGATGAGATACAGAGTTCTGGTGGTGGGAATTGTGTGGAATTGTATCCCTCTTATCCTATCGTCTTGTCAATATTTGCATTTTATAAATAAATAAATAAAAAGAATTATGGGATTAAGTGGGGGGGGGAGTTTATATTGGGTATCTTTGTCCAGGTATTCCAAGACCAGAATTTATTTCTAAGATGTAAGTCTTAGGAAAGGAGGATAAGGAAAGAAGGAAGTTAGGAAAGAGAGATGCACAGCAGTGTGCTAAGTGCTAAGGTAGAAACTTCCTAAAGATCTACAGGGAAACACAGTGAGCGTGTCTGCCAACCTTTTTGAAGGGCTCTCAAAAGAAATCACACCTCTGTATAGTCTGGAATAGTATAGTTCCAATGCTTTTTTTTTTGGGGGGGGGGGAGTATTTTGAGATACTTTAATAGGAACAAATGTAGTCACACAAAATTGACTTTCATATTATATAACTTCTCTCTTAATTTTTTTTAAGAAAGGAGACATTAACAAAACCATAGAATAAGAGGGGTACAGTTCCCACAACTCGATCTCCATATCCCACCCCCTCCCCTGATAAGCCTTCCCATTCTCTATCTCTCTGGGAGTATGGATCCAGGGTCGTTGTGGGTTGCAGAGGGTGGAAGACCAAGGGCAAGAGACAGAAGGAAAACACCATAGCACTCCTCTATGGCTCAGGAAGCTTGTTTCCTCTGTATAGGTGTTCCCATGTGGTGGTCAAGGACTCAAACCTGGGTCTTCACATGTAGTAAAGTACCACTCTAGCAGCAAGCCACCTCCTGACACCCCCCCAAAAAAAAAAAACTGATTTGTACAGTGCTCTTGTTAAATAAATAATAATAGAGGAAGAAAAGAAGAGTGCTTCTATCAAACAGCAGATTTTTAAAATAATGAAACATTCTGAAGAAAAAAAACAGTTACTAAATTAAATACACAATGGATGGATTGAATTGTAAAGAATATATGTCTACCTAACCAAAGCAACGATTGCCATCTCAACATGCTTCACCTCAGACTGTATCCAGAGACTTCACGTGTGGAATGACAACCCTTCAGCTTCATTACTCGGGTGAGACCTTTCCTTTAATAGTACACTCTAATTTCATCTCAGGTAGTTCACTTTCTAACAAAGTCCCATAACCTAGATATACACCAGTTTCTGTGAGAGAGAGCTTATGTGCACACGTATCCATAAACTACTGCAAAATATATACCTGAAAGCAGGATTACACTAAAGTTTGCAGTGAGTACCTCCCTAACACTTCCTCTCCACTATTCCAAGCTTGGGATCCATGATTGCTCAACAAATTGTTTGGCTTCATATGTTAACTCTCTTTTCAATCACCAGGTTCCAGATGCCACCAGGATGCTGGCTAGGCTTCCCTGGATTGAAGACCCCACCAATGTGTCCTGGAGCTCAGCTTCCCCAGAGACACACCCTACTAGGGAAAGAGAGAGGCAGACTGGGGGTATGGACCGACCAGTCAACGCCCATGTTCAGCGGGGAAGCAATTACAGAAGACAGACCTTCTACCTTCTGCAACCCTCAATGACCCTGGGTCCATGCTCCCAGAGGGATAGAGAATGGGAAAGCTACCATGGGAGGGGGTGGGTTATGGGGATTGGGTGGGGGGAATTGTGTGGAGTTGTACCCCTCCTACCTTATGCTTTTGTTCACTAATCCTTTCTTAAATAAAAAATTTTAAAAAAAAATAATAAAGTATGTTTGTCTTCAAAAAAAAAAGAATATATGTCTAAAGACAATTGATAAAACTAGAATCTCTCTCATTAATAGATAAAAACCTTTTTATAATATATTTATTTTTATGTAGCTTATTTATTTATTTATTTATTTTAAGAATATATTTATTTTTTATGTAGGGAAATTAAGAGAGGAATTTTCATCTCCTCTTAAATTTCACCTGGTAGTCCTAATGTACTATAAATACAAGCAAATGATGGGACCAAGCGTGGCACATCTGGTAGAATGCACATGTTACAATGCCCAAGGACCAGGGTTCAAGCGCCTAGCCCTCTGCCCCCACCTGCAGGGAAGGAAATATCAAAAGTGGTGAAGCAGTACTGCATGTGTCTCTCCCCTCCCATCTCAATTTCTCTCTGCCTGTATCCAATAAATAAATCAAATATATTTTAAAGAAACAAAATGAGTGAAAAACCTATATTCCCAGTGCAAAGTATAAACTTGTAAAAAAAAAAAAAAAAAAAAAAAAGAGGGAGATAATAAGAAAACTCCCAAGGAAGTTCTAAGCCAAAACACAAACAGCCCTCAGTGGTCTGAGTAACAAGAAGGCTCCTTTCCCAACAATGTCCTCATCCCAGAAAACAGCACTGCCTAGAGCACTAAAATATCTCATGTAGTTATCAGCTTTTTAAAAAGTTTATTATTTTATTTGATGGACTAGAAAGAAATTGATAGGGGAGAGATAGAGAGGGAAAGAAGGAGGGGGAGAGAGAGAGAGAGAGAGAGAGAAAGAGAGAAAGAGAGATCTGCAGCAGCCCTGCTTCACCACTTGTGAAGCTTTCCCCCTGCAGGTGAGGACCAGGGGCTTGAACCTGGATCCTTGTGCCTATAGTCTGTGCACTTAACCAGGTGCACCACCACCTGGCCCCTGTAATTATCATGTTTCACTCAGAAAAATTCTCAGGAGGGATTGAATATGTATGACCGAAAATCTTGTGCCAAATTCATAAAGGGGAACCAACAATGAACTTTTACTTTCTGGTGTAAAATTAAAAGACTTGAAACTAAATGTTACTTGCTAAAAAGGCCTTTCTGAATGGGGTGTGTGTGTGTGTGTGTGTGTGTGTGTGTGTGTGTGTGTGTGTGTGTCTAGGCACCTCTACCACTTCTCCTGTTGCTGTCACAGCTGTAGCAAAGGAAGAGACAAAGGATTCAGAAGAGTAGACTCTGACTAATCACCAAAGAAGCAAACTAAATAGGCTTTATTTGGAAAGCAAGAAAATAAGGGCTTGTTTTCCATAATTTACTTATTAATTACAGGGTGCTTTTTTTTTCGCTCCCTGTCTTGGAACTCTTTTAATGAGGTTGCCAGATTAACCTATGTTCTCCATTCCCTCTATGAAATATAAACCTTAAGTTCCAGTACACTGAATTTCCCTGACTAGCAGGCTCTATCTATCTCACCGTATCGACAACTTCTTTTCCCAGTTGTGTGTTCATCAAATTGCATGTTTATCAAGAATCTGTTTCTGTTGCAGCCAGGAAGCTGGCTTAGCAAGCAGAACACAAAACTTACACGTAAGAAGCCCTGAGTTTGATCCCTAGTACTGCCTACACTGGAGTGATGTATTGGTCTTTCTTTCATAAAGAAAATAAATCATTTTAAGTCAGTTTGCAGTATGTTTCCATTATTCAAATTATTGTGTTGAAGTCTTGAAAACTAATGAAGCATCTGTGAAAAAATTTTCATTTTTTATTTTATATAACTTAATCTGAGTGTTTTGGCAAAGACTTACTTAAAACTTGTCATCAAAGCACAAATAGGTTAGGCAAACATAAAAGGCTGGAAATAAAGAAGAAAATCTCAAAAGATTTTATTAAGAATGTTCAAAAATATTTATAAACTTTTGACATCCAAGAAATCAAAAGAAATACTGACAATGTACTGTGATTATGGTTGCAGTCAAAGCAAAACAAACAAAAAAACTTAGATTATTAATGAGTGAATCTACGTTATCTTTATTTCTCTCTTATTCAATTTTTTTAATTATCTTTATTTATTATTGAGGAGAAACCATCAGAAATTTAGAGGGAAGAGGGAGGTAGAGAGTAAGTGAGGACTACGCAGTGGTGCACCTGGTTACAGTGTCCAAGGACCCAGGTTCAAGTCCCTAGTCCCTGCCTACAGAGGGTAAAGCTTCACGAGTGGCAAAGCAGGGATGCAGGTGTCTCTCTGTCTCTCTCCCTCTCAATGTCCCCCACTCCTCTCAATTCCTCTGTCTCAATTCAATAATAAATCAATAATTAATATTTTTTAAATTTTTTTTAAAGAGTAAAAAAAGACAGACAGAGAGGTACCTGCAGCACTGCTTCACCACACACAAAGCTCCTCCACGCAGGTCGGGGTTGGGACCTCAAACTCCGGTCTTTACACAAATAACATTATAATTAGTGCACTCAAACAGGCACCACCACCTGGCCCCATCTTTTTTCTCTATCTATGAAATATTTTAAAAATTAAACATCTGCCTAGAAGCAGTAAAATAGTGGATGCATGAGAACAGACCACAAAATAAATAAGCAAACAAGTAAATACATAATGAAAGGCATTGGATCATATTAAAATGGTGGTGTAAAGTAAGCACATTTTTAGACTTTTTTTTTCTTTTTTGTAAAATTTTTTTAAATATTTATTTATTTTCCCTTTTTGTTGCCCTTGTTGTTTTATGTTGTAGTTATTATTGTTATTGATGTTGTTGTAGTCGAATAGGACAGAGAGAAATGGAGAGAGGAGGGGAAGACAGAGGGGGGGAGAGAAAGATAGACACCTGCAGACCTGCTTCACTGCCTGTGAAGTGACTCCCCTGCAGGTGGGGAGCCCAGGGCTCGAACCAGGATCCTTACACAGGTCCTTGCGCTTTGTGCCACGTGCACTTAACCCGCTGCGCTACCGCCTGACTCCCTATTTTTAGGCTTTAATATAAAGTGTTAATGAATTCTTTTTAAGTCCTCTCTTCACATTCTCTTTTTTTTAATGATTATTTATTTAATAGAGACAGAGAAAAGAGGGTGATAGAGAAGGAGAGAGACAAAGAGATACCTGCAACACTGATTCACCCCTCGTAAAGCTTTCCTCCTGCATGTGGGAACCAGGGGCTTGAACCCACATCCTTGCACATTGTAACCTGTGTACTCAACCAAGTACACCACCAACTGGCCCCACTCCCTTCACATTCTCCAGAGACTCCTATTATAAATTTGTTCAATGTTTATCTTCCAAATGCTGCATTCAATAGTTTCCAAGAGCCTAGAAATAAATGAAATCCTGAGGTCTAGCAAATTCTACATAATTTAAGAGGATCAGGTGGTGGCATGCCTGGCTGAGCATACACAACACTGAACATAAAGGCTTAGGTTCAAACCCTTGGGCCATACCTGCAGGAGGGAAGCCTCACAAGTGGTGAAGCAGAACTGCAAGTGTCTTTCTCTTTTTTTTTCCTCTCCCTCTCTACCTGCCTCCCCCTCTCAATTTCTCTCTGCCCTATCAAATAAAAATAAACAAATAAATTAAAAAACACTTTTAAAGATCCTGCACAATGTTAGCTAAATTAATTTCTTTAATTTGATTTTCTAGTCATCTATCCTTTAACCCAAGCAGACTTAAAACTATCTACACACATGCTCTAATTTTATATCTAGGCTGGTCTCTTTGATTGGAAAACAGACAAACTGTGAGGATGGCAAATAAAAGAGGAAGAGTAGCCGGATCAGCTGGAGGTCATGGTCGGAGAGACAGGTTTGAGGCAGTGATGATTCTATCCCATCACAAATGCTCCCGGGGCATCTGTCCTCCCACAAAGCTCTAGCCATCCCACATACTACATATATCAAAATCTATGGATTCACAGTGATGTGCTAAAAATGCGACTGAATGTGGCAAGTATCAGAGATACATCAATACTTGGATGACTGTAAATCAAATCAATCAAGTGGAAGAAAGTAGAATTCAAAAAATGCTGAAAGTAAAATGTAGGTAGCCAGCCCAAAAATGACAGACAGAAATTTGGAATGTTGCAACACTTTATAAAACCTAAAGAAGAATTTCAAGAAGGAAAGGAACAAGGAGGGGCAGAACAATCGCATGTACACACATTATCATGTATGATAACGTGAGCTTAATGTGCAGCTTGGCGATACGAGAATCCGGCATGAAGCCCAGCCAGTCTATCTTGGCGTTACTCTCGATCGTACTCTGTCATTTCACAAACATTTCATAAAAACTGCAGCAAAGGTGGGCGCGAGGAATAACATCATTGCAAGATTGGCCAGCTCCTCATGGGGCGCGAGCGCTTCCACACTACGCTCATCCTCTCTGGCATTATGCTATTCCACTGCAGAATACTGTGCCCCAGTATGGTTCCGTAGCCCCCATGTCCACTTGGTCGATTCCACATTATATTCCTCCATGAGGATAATTTCTGGAACCATCCGTTCCACCCCGGTTCCATGGCTGCCAGTTCTTAGCAACATCGCCCCGCCAGATATTCGTCGGGATGCGGCATCATCTAAGTTCATTTCCCACGTCTACGCTCGACCGGACCTGCCAATATACGCGGATATCTTCGCCCACCCTGTCCAACGCTTGACGTCTCGTCACCCAATCTGGTCCCCTACGCCTACACTGAACTTCTCTGTTCCAGACTCTTGGAAACAGAGTTAGCAGTCAGCTGAGGTAAAGAACAAACACCTCATCACAGACCCCTGCAAGCGTCAACCCGGCTTTGACCTAGCACGTTATGATTGGGCCCTCCTCAATCACTATCGAACAGGCCATGGCAGGTGCGCCGCTATGTTCCATCACTGGGGAGCCAGAGACGACCTGAACTGCCCCTGCGGCTCCAGACAGACTATGACCCACATAGTCAACGACTGCCACCTCTCCAGATTCAAAGGAGGTCTCGAAACTTTACATCAGGCTCAACCTGACGCTGTTGACTGGCTACGGAAGAAGGGCAAATGCTAGAAGAAGAAGAAGGATCTGGATTCAAGACTCTGGTCCCTACCTGCATCAGGGGAAGCTTCAATATCAGTGAAGCAGTACTGTAAGTGTCTCTTTTTTTTCTCTCTCTCCCCCCTCTATCTCCTCCTTCTCTCTCAATTTCTTTCTGCCTCTCACCTAAATAAATTAATAATTAAATTAAATAGCTTTTTATAAAACTAGGAAATCCCATGTGTCCATAAGAAGCTGCAGGCCTTCCTTTTAGAGCATTGCAATGTGCTTCAGCTATTAGCAATTTCCAATAATACTGTTTCTCAAGTAGCAGCATTTCTTGTTCATACAAGAGAGATAAATCTGATCCAGTAAACTGTGATCTAGGAAATAGTTGTGATTGTTGCTGTTATTTGTTTGTTTTTAGTGATTTAATAATGATTGTAAGATAACAGGGGTACAATTTCATACAGTTCCCACCACCAGAGTTCTGTGTCCCATCCCCTCCATTGGAAGCTTCCCTAGTCTTTATCCCTCTGGAAGTATGGAACAAAATTCTTTATGGAATGCAGAAGGTGGAAGGTCTGACTTCTGTAATTGCTTCTCCACTGGACATGGGCAATGGCAGGTCAATTCACAGCCCCAGTCTGTTTCTATCTGTCCCTAGTGGGGCAGAGCTCTGGAGAGGTGACATTCCAGGACACAGAGGTTGTTTGTCTAGGGAAGTCAGGATGGCACTATGGTAGCATCTGCAACTTGGTGGCTGACAGGTAGTAAAATACAAAGCAAACTGTTCAATAAAAAAGAACCCAAAGGTAGGGATAGAGCAAATGAAACTTGGGATCTTCATGTGGGAAGAAACTAGGAAGTCTATTTCAGTTATCCAGGGAGTAGTTTTCTAACAGTTAAATGGCTGTTCATGGTGAGCAAGAAGAACAAGTCATACCCATGCATGTGGCCAGCTCCTCAGAGAAGGGATTCCTAGTATCAGAAAGCCCCCATAAGAAGTGCCCTCTACAAGCAGTTGTTAATCCAAGACCTACGGAGTTCTTGTGAGAACATCATAGAGAAATGGCTCAACTGCTGGGGTGTAAACCTTGTGTACCTGGAGTTCCTGGTTTGATTCCTGGTGCTACAGGTACCAGAGTAGTACTCTAACCTCTCTCTCTCTCTCTCTCCCTCTCCCTCCCTCCCTCTCATCTCTCATATGTTATATGTATTTTGCTTCCAGGGTTATTTCTGGGGCTCAGTGCCTGTACTACTGTTGGTCATTATGCCAGGTCCCCTGCATTGCTTGATGCTGTGGTCTATTTACATAATCACTGTTTTGCCTGAGACCCACCCTGCCTGCAGGTATTGGTTTAATCCCATTGATTCTTAGAACCTTTGCAATAGCTGCTATGGAAGCATTCTGTACTCGCGCCCTTTTTTTTTTCTCACAATGCAATAATGCCTTTTATTGATCAGATAAAATGCCTTTATATCTCCTGAGACGGAAGTGGCAGGTCAGAAAAGGAAATGACTAGGAGACGGGGTGGAGCAAAAAAAAGAGCACAAACATAGAAAGCTTCCATAGCAGCTGTTGCAAAGTTTCTAACCACTAAAAAGAGACTCTAAAAAGAGAATAAATACTCAGCTAGACACTAATCGACATTAAACTGATATTAAAGCATCTAGGTTCTTTTTCTCTAGTTTGACACAAATCTATACTCTTCACTTGAATTCATCCAACTTATAAACGAGTTAAAATTCAGCTTCCTTGCATTTTAGAATGAGGTTCATCTTTTACAATTTGATTCATTCAGGATCATTCCTTTCCAGGTTATTTAAGACATTCAGGCAGTTTATAACATCTTCAGAACTAAAGACCATTTTCAAAAATTCTTCCTACATTTTTTTTGGACCATTGACTAAGAATTTAACTTATGTTTTCCAGGTTTCCAGTTCTGTTCTCCTCAGTGAGTTATCTGAAAGTTAATCAGGTAGTTGAAATCTATGGACCGTCTCCCTGGATGTAGTGATTTGGCTTTGCTTGATTTCATCTTCCCTGACTTCCTGATTTGGAGATCTATCACAGATTCCCTGCTGTGAGATCTTCTTAATTCTGTTTTCCTTTTATCTTTACCTAGAGACTTTCAAGAATTCTTCTTTGTTCCTCCCATTTCCTTAGTTACTTTGGTGTTTGAATATCTTCCTATGCTAAAGAGAGAAGTCTATGGATGCTTATTTTGATATAGAATGAGAGGTGAGATATTTAATAACTAGCACTGAAACCAGCCTAGAAAACCCCATAGCTGGCTGTATCATTTCACCCTTTGTACTCCTTATTCTCACTAAATTTTTGGCAATATTCTGCTTCTCAAAGACTAAATTAATTACAGTTCTTTGCTTTAAACATCCAAATTCGTTTTGTATAGTTATGCCTTTTATTCACTTTTAATTAAATGGTTTGTTTGTCCTTATGCCAGTTTCCAGTTTCTTATTTTCTTTTCTCTGATGATTATTTGTTTTCCTATACCTCATTTATCCTACTTCCCTTTCTCTAGTCATAGAAATGAATGGAATGTGGCTTAAAACATGTTTTAAACTTTTTTATTAGTGACTTAATATTGATTTACAAAATTACAAGATAACAGGAGTACAACTCTGCATTGTTCCCACCACCAGAGTTCTGGATCCCCCAACCCCTCCACTGGAAACTACAGCAGTTTTCTTAAGGCTTCAGATACAGGTTAACTGTTGTTTCTACAACTATCTGTTCATATTTGTATATATTTGCCCTTTTTCTTTATTCCTATAGTCCTATCTTCTCTCCCTTTCCAAGTCTCACCTACACCTGCTACTACATCAAATGTCCCTCCCTTTCTCCTCTCCTCTCTCTTGGTCCTGATGGAGCTGGAGGTCAGAGCCCTCTGGTCATCTTTCCCTTATCTTTTGTCCCCCACTGGGAATATGGACCAAAATTCTTTATGGGATGCAGAAGGCTCTGGCTTCTTTAATTGCTTCTCTACTGGACATGGGCATTGGCAGGTCAACCCATACCCCCAGCCAAACACATTATTTTAAGAGATCTTCAACCCCTATTTTTCTGGGTACCAGTACCTCTACTCACATTCACCACTTGTCATTTTAAAAGAAATAATGATTCCCTAGAATTGTGGATGAGTCTATGACCATACCACCCTGAACACGCCCAATCTCGTATGATCTCTGAAGCTACTCAGGGTCAGGCCTGGTAAGTACTCAGATGGGAGAATTGTAAGTGAAGGGGTAGGTGGGTGATCCCTGAGGAGACTTAAAAACATCAAAAAGGGGGGCAGGCAATGGCATACCTGGTTGAGCACACACATACAGTGCGCAAGTACCCAGGTTCAAGTCCCGGGTCCCCACCTGCAGGGGGAAGCTTCTTGAGTGGTGAAGCAAGTCTTCAGGTGTCTCTCTGTCTCTCTCCCTCTCTATCTCCCCCTCCTCTCTCAATTTCTCTCTGTCTCTATCCAGTAAATAAATAAAAGAAAAGGAAAAAAAACATCAAAATGTTCTAATTATTTTTACATGGAGTTTACATTTAGGGCTGGGGAAGATACAAACATTAACTCCCATCAGTTAGAAAGCACATAGGTGATGTGGTTTATATCTGTGTGCCTCAGTTTCTACCATGCTTCATATAAATTATTCTATATGTGATACAGGCAGACAAACAAGAAGCAATAGTTTATAAAACACTAATTTTAATACACTACAGACATAAGACAACTACGAGGTGGTTTCATTACTATGTGAACTCTAGAGAACTGATGCGCATGAACTTCCAAAAGGAATAAACAGAAGCAAGCAAACAGTTTCTAAGGTTTTTATGAACTGTGACAGTTCTCTTTGAGAGATGGGAGGATGGTGACAGAAGTTTGGAGCCGGGTGTAGTGTGGAACTATAGAGTGTGATCTTAACATTTTGTAACCCACTATAGATCACAAATAAAAGCTGGGGGGGGGGGGAATACACTACAGAAATGTAAGAAAACTAGTGGTCGAGGAGGTGGCACAATGGATAAAGCATTGGACTCTCAGGCATGACGTCCTGAGTTAGATCCCCAGCAGTACTAGTACCAATGATGTCTGATTCTTTCTCTCCTCCGATCTTCCTCATTAATAAATAAAGAAAAGAAACGTAAGAAAACCATTCCCATTGTTCACATAGACAAATGCTTCAGAGATGTTTAGAATCCTACCTGACCTGACACAGCTGATCTCTTGATGACTGTGAAACTGTGTGCCACTGTCTTTCTGTGAGTCTACTCTAGCCAAAGTAGGAGCATATGTGGAAGTCTCTACATTGAAAGAAGCTTACAAACCAGTCACATAGAAATTCCATTTACATATAAAACCAAATAATTATTGTTGATAACACCTATTTGGAGTTAGGCATTACTTTACATTCAATGATTCATTTAATCCTCTCAGCAATGGTTCACTTATTAACATAGAGGTGGAGAGAAACAGGGCATTCTTTTATTTTTTTTAATTTTTATTATTTATTCCCTTTTGTTGCCCTTGCTGTTTTATTGTTGTAGTCACCATTGATGTCATTGTTGTTGGATAGGACAGAGAGAAATGGAGAGAGGAGGGGAAGACAGAGAGGGGGAGAGAAAGATAGACACCTGCAGACCTGCTTCACCGCTTGTGATGCGACTCCCCTGCAGGTGGGGAGCTGGGGGCTTGAACCGGGATCCTTACACCGGTCCTTGCGCTTTGTGCCACCTGTGTTTAACCTGCTGTGCTACAGCCCGACTCCCCAGGGCATTATTTTCACATGTAGAATTCCAGGAATCAAACTTGGGATTTCACAGTTTTCACTTGAATGCTCTAGCCATGATCCCATCCCCCAGGGTGCAGCATTGTTCTTTACATACAGTGCAGTGTAGAATGGAGAGACACAAAATGTTCGGGTAACTGGACTGAGGTCGCCAAGAGAGTAAGTGGTAACAACGGGATTTGAAGTTGGTTGCCCACATCAATGTCTTTATGTTGGACTACTATAGTCCTATGCCTTTCTAAAACAAATAATTGGATATACACTTCATAGTCATGATACAGTAAGTGTCGTAAAGTGTCAGGGAAATTCACAGAGCAGGGGTGGGGATGGAGAAAGATAAGAATTTGTTTTACAAAAAAAGAAAAAGAAAAAAGAAAAAATCAGTGCAGACAAGACGAGAAATTTGAGGTGCAATTTATTTTATTTCACTTGAAGAAGCAAGGGAGGAAATGACATGAAAAAAAAAAAGAAAGAAAAGAAAGAAAATCTTCACTTGGCATTTTCCAGAAGAGCCCATTGAAGCATTCTGGCTCAAGAAGAGTTCAGGTAGGTCTGAATGGAAATTACGACTGGGATTAGATGTGAATAAACTGTGGCTGGTCTACAAAAACAAGCTCAGTTTGGACTCTGTGATAAAGGAAAAAACACAACCCCTGTTAAGTAAAAGGCTAAAATCCTCTAGGTTTTGTTTTCCTGTGATAAACAGAATAGATTAGGATGGGTAAGACAAACCAGAGGAGAAGACTTAAGCAATGTTTTCCATAGTCCTGGAGGCATAAGGTAAGAGGACTTGACCAAGACTGATGTGAAAGGGGAGAGAAGGTCAGAGAGGTACTAACACATGTTGTTCAGAGAATTCACAGGTCTTGGTAACTTGAAAGGATGGGAAAATGATGCCTCAAACTTCCCAAGCCTGTGAGAATGAAAAAGTATTCGTGTAAATCATAGAAACAGGGAGATTTAGAAGAGAGCTGATCTGTGCACTGCTCTTGAGAATGTCAATTAGCCCTTACCCCTGTGGAGAGCAGTCTGGAGATCTCTCAGAATGCCATCAGGATGCCGGTCAGGCTTCCCTGGACTGAAGACCCCACCAATGTGTCCTGGAGCTCCGCTTCCCCAGAAACACACCCTACTAGGGAAAGAGAGAGGCAGACTGGGAGTATGGACTGACCAGTCAACATCCATGTTCAGCGGGGAAGCAATTACAGAAGCCAGACCTTCCACCTTCTGCAACCCACAACGACCCTGGGCCCATGCTCCCAGAGGGATAGAGAATGGGAAAGCTACCAGGGGAGGGGATGGGATATGGAGATTGGGTGGTGGGAACTGTGTGGAGTTGTACCCCTCCTACCCTATGGTTTTGTTAATTTATCCTTTCTTAAATAAAAAAAATAAATTAAAAAAAAAAGAAGTCTAGAAGTGGACCTACTCTATGACCCTGCAATTCCTCTCCTGGGGATATATCCCAAGGAACCAAATACACCCATCCAAAAAGACCTGTGTATAATACCTATGTTCACAGAAGCACAATTTTGTAATAGCCAAAAGCTGGAAGCAACCCAGGTGTCCAACAACAGATGAACAGCTGAGTAAGCTGTGGTCTATATATTCACATTAACTGCAACATTTTATATTCAGGTACACATTTAATCTTGATTTCTAGGTATCTTGACTAGATTTATAGGTTTTTTTTCCACAGTTCAGAGCACTTTTCAGACTTCATTAAGGTCTGAGTCTAAAAACAAAACCTCATACTCTTTAATTGCAGAAGGGCTATTCTATTACTACATCTACCAATTCAGGATAAGCCAATATTTTGTTGCATTTTCATCATGATATGTGGATAATATGTAGTTTAAGACTAGGTCCAATGAGATAGAGCATATGTCCACATGTATCCATAAACTAGGGCAAAATATATACCTGAAAGCAAAAGTACACAATAGTCTGCAGCGAGTACCCCCCAACACTTCATCTGCACTATTCCAGTCTTTAGGTCCATGACTGTTCAACAATTTGTTTGACTTTATATGTTAACTCTCTTTTCAGCCACCAGGTTCCAGATACCAGCATGATGCCGACCACACTTCCCTGGACAGACAACCCCACCAATATGTCCTGGAGCTCCGATTCCCCAGAGCCCCACCCTACTAGGGAAAGAGAAAGACAGGCTGGGAGTATGGATCCACCTGTCAATGCCCATGTTCAGCAGGGAAACAATTCTGGAAGCCAGACCTTCCACCTTCTGCATCCCACAATGACCTTGGGTCCATACTCTCAGAGGGTCAAAGAATAGGAAGCTATCAGGGGAGGGGATGGGATAGAGAGATCTGTTGGTGGGAATTATGTGGAGTTGTACCCCTCTTATCCTATGGTTTTGTTAATGTCTCCTTTTTTAAATAAATTTTTAAAACTTTTTTAAAAGACAAAAACTTTTTAAAAAGTTAATACAAATTTTTAAATAAATAAAAAGGTGTAGTTTAAGCAGAGAGAGCAATGGACTGATATGAAGAAATAATTACTTGCAAGTTAAATTAGTCAGCAAGTATATTCTTGTCTATATAAGTTCATTAAGTGGTGGTGTTTTCTCTTCATGTGGATTAATTTTGTTTGCTGAACTATCACAATTGGATGGAGTCTATTAAATATTTTCCACTCACCAGAACAAACTTTGAATGAAATCTTTAAAAGTCTGGAAAAACTAAAACCTCTTCACTAAAAAAAAAAAAAAAAAAAAAAAATCTACTGTTTCACCACTAGATGGAGCAACTAAATTTAAAATTTTCCATTCATGGCAAATCTAACTTGTTTTGAACTTAGTCCTGATTTAAGGTCACTTACTTCTCAACTTTTTGCCTTCCCTTTCCTTTATTTGATGTTACTAGTTACAGTTAGTTATCAGTTGTAATATACAGCTGAGAAAATTTAATCAAAAAAGTCATTTTACATTATTAATACATTTGATACTTGTGAACTAAAAACTTTATGAGTTAAGACTGATCACAGACAAATAAGAGTTTAGACTTCCAAGCAAAATAAATAAGAAATTAACATAGATTTCAGTATGCTTAACAACTGCATTGGCTATTCTCTTTATCTATAATCTGTATGGAGGGAGCAATGTGACTCATCTAGTCAAACCAAACAAAAAATGCCTCTGACCCACTAGAACAAATGTCACGTTCTTTGTGTACTTCATGTATCAATGGGTTTTATGTATGAACAAAAGAATACAAGTTCTAACTAGACTAACCTCGATGATGACAGTATGGCTCAGGAAAAACAATATTTAAGACTCAATGATCTCTACACAACTGGAGGAAGTTTTTCTAGATAATGTACATGATTCTTCTTCCAGTAAAGTCTGGAACAATCATCCAACCATTTAATTGAAAAAAATGTATTGAGAGATTGTATCATAATCTCCACTCAGTGTCATCCCAGAGACAGAAACTTTGTTTCCAAGTCAGGCTGAGTTTGACTATACACTGGAAATATCAACATTACATGAATTTGTCCTGAGAAACAAACAAGGAATAAGGATAGTGAAAATGAATGAATCAGAACTTCTGATAAGTGAAAACTGAGGTGACAGAACACATAAACTGGATGGGAACTGTGATGTTTTCCTTTATCTACTTGACTGCTACAAGTATGGCTGTTACCTAGAGACAGACTAGCAGACTAACTACTAGGGATCAATGCCAGAACCACACCAAATTTTATTTATTCTGAGTAGCATTGTGTTTTCTATAGCTACGTATAAGTCATATATTCTTATCTCAGGCTGAACCAATTGCATCTATTTTTTATACCATTGTAAAGACGAATTAAAGGGTCTGGCAAAATAGCTCACTTGGATAGTGTGTGGCTTTGCCATGTGCACAACCCAGGCTCAAACCTGGCCTCTTACTTCACTGAAGGAAAATTTGGTGCTATAGTCTCTTTTACTCTGCCTATCTACCTAAAAGAGAGAGGAGGAGCAGGTGGATGGGGATGACAGTTGAAGCAATAATTAAAGAATACATCTCTATAACATTAAAATTCTTTGTTTTTGAGACAGTGAGATAGTTCACCTTGCTGTATACCTTGCCCAGGTTCGAGCCTCAAGCACACCATAAAATAGTACCATGGTATCAGAGACACTTTTAATGCTGTGATACTTCTCCTTTTCTGTCTGTTTCCCTGGTGCATGCTCAATCTCCTCCCCCCTGCTCCCCCTGCATGCTTGAGTTCACTGCCCAGCCACTGTTCTAAATATTTTAATTCATTTAATCCTCCTAACTATCCCCATGAGATCAGTACTATCATTATTTGCCATTTCACACATGAGGAAACTGAAGAGCATAAGGGTAAGTAACTTTATCTTGGGTTACATACTTTGATGTTACAGATCTGAAATTCCCACTCCGGACTCACTTTAAAAACCACCAGCCCTAGTCCAGACTATGTCTCAGATAAGGGAAAGTCAAAACTGTGATAATGCAACTCCCCACCTTGTCAGCAGCACCACTTGTAAGACAAGTAAACACAAGAAGGAAAAAAAAAAAAAAAAAAAGCACTGGTACACTACTGCCTGGCTCCACAGAGATCAATATCCTAAGTTAACTTTCAGGGTGATTTTCTCTCTTTCAAGATAGGAAGAGTTAGAATGTTTTTAAGGTGCTGTGTCAACTTCCTACAGGAAATCAAAAGCAGTTCAGTTGAAGATAGTCAATGTATGGACACAACCAAAGATGAGCGGATACGGAAGTTGTGAAATCATCTCTCTCTCTCTCTCTCTCTCACACACACACACACATACACACACACAGAGAGAGAGAGAGAGAGAGAGAGAGAGAGAGAGATGCTACTTAACTGTAAGAAAAGATGGCACCTTGTCCAGCACTACAATATGGATGGAACTGGTAAGGATTATGCTAAGTGAATGATCATCTAGTTCCATAAACCAGAAAGACAAAGACCAGATTATCTCACTCACATATAAGATTTAAGAAACAAAACAAGTGAAGTGACAGGGTGAAATATTAATGAGCCCTTGGACTAAACCTGCAGACTTGAAGTTGCAAGGAAGGACACAGTGGACTGCAATGCAGAGAGGGTGACAATTGCATGGAGAGAGAACTATACTAGCCCGTATTTGGGGGAGGTGTGAAATGCTACCTCTGAAACTGCATCATCTTGGACAGCAGCATTTCCTCAACAAAAAAAAGGGGGAAAAGGTTATGAGAGACAATGGGAATGGATAGAAGAGTAGATCCTCCTGGTGGCCATTTTTTTCCCCTTTGTTGTTGTTGGATAGGACAGAGAGAAATTTAGAGGGGAGGGGAAGATAGAGAGGAGGAGAGAAAGACAGACACCTGCAGACCTGCTTCACTGCTTGTGAAGCGACCTCCCCACCCTCCCCCCACCACCATCAGGTTCCTTGGTCGGGTCTTTGTGCTTCATACTAGTGCACACCTGCCCGGTCCCCCATCCAGGTTTTTTGTTTTTGTTTTTTTCTATAAAGTGTTTATTTATAAAATGGAAACATTGACAAGACCATAGGATAAGAGGGGTACAATTCCACACAATTCCCACCTCCAGAACTCCCTAGCCTATTCCCTCTCCTGATAGCTTTCCTATTCTTTATCCCTCTGGCAGCATGGACGTAGAGTTATGGGGTGAAGAAGGTGGAAGGTCTGGCTTCTGTAATTGCTTCCCTGCTGAACATGGGCATTGGCAGGTTGATCCATACTCCCAGCCTGTCTCTCTCTTTTCCTAGTGGGGCAGGGATCTAGGGAAATGGAGCTCCAGGACACATTGGTGGGGTCATCTGCCCAGGGAAGTCTGGTTGGCATCATGGTAGCTTCTGGAAGCTCCATCCAGGTTTTATAATACCTGATGCTAACACAATTGGTATCTTTTAAGAAAGTGAATAAAAACTATAAATATAAAACCTCCAGTTCAAAAATGAATGTTTACATGTGAAAAGAAACTATAGCAAATTACAAATTTTGAAAAGCTATCAAATTTCACCATCACCCCCTCCCCCAAAATTGACATAATACTTTACTAATTAAAATTATGACGTAGGGGTCAAGTAGTGACATACCCAGTTGAGCATGCATGGTACAATGTGTAAGAACCTAGGCTCAAGATCTCATCCCCACCTGATGTAGGAGAGAGAGCTTCACTATCTGTGAAGAAGTGCTGTAGATATCTATTTCCTCTATCTCCCCTTCCCTCTCAGTTTCTCTCTGTCTCTATCAAAGAAATAAAAGCAAAAAGAATGACAAAACCTTTCATTTTTCCCATATTTTGCCTGTTTATTCTCTCACACCAACTTTATTTTTTTCATATTTTTAAAATTTATTTATTAAAGAGAGTGACAGGAGGAGAGAAAAAGAACCAGGTACATTAGTACACACATGCTGGTACATGTGCTTCCGGGGTCTGAACTCAGGACCTCATGCTTGAGAGTCCAACACTTTATCTACCGCACCACCTCCAGACCATTCACACCAACTTAAGTGACAATAATTTTGCGATATCTTCTATAGTGAAAACTGGAAGATAGTTCATCTTTTCTCTTGAATAGTTGAAAGTTTTTTTTTAATCTCCCACTACTAACTAATTAGGAAAGTTTTGTTTTGCTCACTATTCCCAGTGTCATTTTTAATCCTATTGTCAATTTTTGAAAATATCAAGAATTTATCATAATTGCAGGGCAATTTAAAGTTTCTTGGCAGAAATAACACAAAGTTGTTCTTTGACATCACAACACTTACTATTGCCGGGGTCTTGGAAACAAGCCAGGCAGGTGGTAGGCCCAGAAACTTGAGCTTTAATAATTTCATGATAAAACCACTTCTAAGTGAACAATTTCCAATCCAGATTTGAAAACCGGAAGGAAGTTCAGTATATTTCTTTTTTGTGGTTGCAATGGCAGCTAGCTACCTACCTACAGTGAAATAATCCCACAAGTGGTTATTTGAAGACTTTGGGAAACACTTACAGCCTTAATGGCTAAGTCTCAACAGTTGAGAGGTTTCAGCTGGGGGATACATCTTTGCACCTGCAAAATAAAAAGAAGCACTGCATGAATTTGATCCATGCTACCCTGACAGTTAGTTACAAACACTGTTAAGTCATTACAGAGTAGTTCCCAAAGGGGTGAATTTAGGCTTTCTATTTCCTTTCCCAAGGTCTGACTCCTCTAGAGTGAATAAATATAAATGCAAAAGACAGTAAAAGTGCATCATAATTTTCTTTAATCACTGCTCTACTTGGGGGAGACACAGGAAATAAGTTTTGCCAATATTTGCAAATATGATATTTGTAGTTGCCACCTGATGGTGTATAAACTTTTTGATCAAGGGAATCGTATCTCATTACAGAGTTTCAAAATTTATTAATTCATACTAAGCTTGTTTGCTCTATATTGTCAATTTAACTATTCATTTGTAAAGTATCTAAAATGTATTTCTAAAGACTGGTCATACTAGCATGACCTACTATAACAAAATTTATTTTTCACAGTTCTGGAGATTGGAAGTCTGAGAGCAGAATTCCAGCACAATTAGGATCTGATAAAGACTCCACTAGCCTGCAGACTGCTGCCTTGTATCCTCACAGGAAGTGAGTCGTCTCTACATTTATAAGAGGTTTGTCCCATTCATAAGGGCTCTGTCCTCACAACCTCACCTGACTCAAAAGTCAGATTTACCCTAGCTCCCAAAGTCCCATCATCTAACACCACAACACAGGGGAGAGGAGGTAGGGTCTTAACTTACACATTCGGGAGTGGGGACAGGGACACACAAACACTCAATTCATAACAGAATTCTTTTTTAAAAAATAAATAAATAAGTGCAGTTGTTGGTACATGTGTAAAATTTCTCAGTTTTCTGCAAATCATCCTAACCCCCAGCCTAGGTCCTCCTCCACCAGAACTTGAAACCCCACCCCTACACCAGAGTCCTTTACTTTGGTGCAATACTTCAAACCCAGCCCAAGTTCTGCTTTGTGTTTCTGCTTCTGTTTTTATTTCTCAACTTCCTTCTATGAGTGAAACCATCCCATATTCATCCTTCTCTTTCTGGCTTATCTCACTTAATATGATTCCTTCATGCTCCATCCAAGATGAGGTGAAGAAAGTGAACTCCTCATTTTTCATATCTGAGTAATATATATATTCAATTTACTCAGCCACTCATCTGTTGTTGGACATCTGGGTTGCTTCCAGGTTTTGGTTATTACAAATTGTGCTGCTATGAACATAGGTATACACAAATCTTTTTGGTTGGGTGTGCTGGGTTCCTTAGGATATATCCGCAGGAGAGGAATTGTAGGGTCATAAGGTAGGTTGACTTCTAGCCTTCTGACAGTTCTCCAGACTGCTTTCCACAGGAGTTGGGTTAATTGACATTCCCACCAAGGAGAGTTCCATTATTCCCATAACCTCTCCAGCATTTGTTGTTGCTGTTGTTTCTGATGTATGATATTCTCACAGGAGTGAAGTGATAGCTCATTGTTGTCTTCATTTGCATTTCTCAAACAATCAATGACTTGGAGCATCTTTTCATATGTTTGGTTGGACTTTTATATCTCTTCTGTGGTAAATATTCTGTTCATATTCTCTCCCCATTTTTGGATGGAGTGGTTTGTTTTGTTGTTGTTGCTGAGTTTGGTGAGCTCTTTATATTTTGGCCATTAGCCTCTTGTCTCATGTATGGTATGTAAAGATCTTCTCTCATTGTAAAGACTCTCTTTCAGTGGTGATTTCTTTTGATGTGCAGATGTTTTATCACTGTGACACGTCTCAAGCTGATGTTACATAAAGTTACACTTTAAAAGTAAATATTAGTATTAAACTTTAAAAATCACATTTAAATCCTACCAACTAGACTATACAGTGATTTTTAATTTCTAAACAAGAAAATGTTCAATTTTCTCAAAAGCAGATGTAAAAAGCTATTGCCTGCAAGGAGCGCTGCAATCTGACTGAACGTTCACTGTGACCAGAGCTGCTAATGTAATTCTCTTTGTAGTTGGCATCACAGCCTCCAAGTACTCTTGTCTCATTGCTGATAGAGAGCGAAAGTCACAAAGTGGTCACAGCTTCCCCACAGCAGTTTCACCACTGAGAAATTTTTCAGAAAGACTTCAGAACTCATCCACTTAACTCACTCACTGTTGTACTTTCTGGATGAATGCTAAGTCTTATAGCTATAAGACCTATTAAAATATTATTGATGACTCAGGAGATGTATATATTTTCTTTTTTTTCTCACCTATATATATTTTCTTATGGTCTTTACATGTGCAGTTTTTTGTCTTCTGTTTTTGGGGGTTTGGTGTGTTTTGTTTTGTTTTTTGCTGTTGTAGGAAAAATTCCTCTTTTAGCTCATAAGTATTGGCTATAAGCCTAGTATTATAAGCATCTCTGGATGTAAGGAGAGAAGTGATACTCCCAGTCATCACACAATGACTAGCCATTAGCTGCTAAAGCGCTATCAAAATTTGCATAAACAAAGAAGTATTAGAAGCGTGAACTATAATATTGGGTGTTAGTAGACAAAACAAAAAGCAACAATGGAAAAACAAATTACTAAAAAGTCAGAGATTGTGATGCCACAAAATTATGTACGGTCAAAGTTAATAACTAGCTGCCATGAATGATCAATAAAGCACTGCACTTTTCTCTGATCTCTAAATTAGAAGCTAATGCATAAGAGCCACCAGGTTAGGGGCCAGGCAGTGGCACATCTGCTAGACCACATGTTACTTCTCATGTGCCTGGACCCAGGTTCAAGCACCCAGTCCCCAGCTGTACAGGGAAGCTTTACTAACAGTGAAACAGGGCTGCTGTGTCTTTCTCCCTCTCTATCTCCTGTTCCCTCTCAATTTTCTGTCTCTAACCAAGAAATAAATAAAATACTGCAAAAAATAAATAAGAGCCATGAAGTCACTCTCTTTGTTTACCAGTGGAAGTTCTGTTATGACACAGGTTAATTTTGATAACTACCACTTAAAGAGCTTAAATACTAAAGATACTAAATTTACATGAGAACTATAAAATGCATATACATTTTTTTGAGAAAAGATCAGAAGTTTAACCTACAGAAAAGATCAAGGATATACCCTTTAATAAAAGAATGGCCTGCAGTGGCTACATCCACTCATCACAAAACAAGGCAAAACAGGCTTAACTTGTAATTTGAAGTCATGCGACGAATAGTGATGTTTTTGGACAGTAGATTTATTAATCATTAAAATGTCCTAGCTTCTGAGATTGTCAGATTTCCTGTTCTGAAAGTGTAATTTAATGATTTTTTTTTTTCTTGTGCTGCTTGGTTCTAGAAATACTGACAACGTAAGCTATCCCAGCATGCTTTTTGAAGATGCTATAAGCTAAGTTACCCACAGCTAAGAACACAAATAACTCACTTTACTCCTGAATACAAACAAAAGCACTTTCTAGCACAGCTAGTGAGCATCTGAGAACAATTAGAATGTTTATCTTACAGTGCTTAGTGCGAGAGAGATACAAGGTGTTTATTGTACCCAACAACCATCCAGATCTCGTCTTGGTAACTGCTCTGTTTCATAAAGAAAAGACAAGGACAATTTGAGTGTCTTACTGGATCAAATATAAAATTGTCCCCTAACTAGCTCCCAGGACAGAAAAGAAAAAGACTCTATCCAACTGGGAAAGTCTCTAGGACGTTCTAATTGTTGCTAGCAGAGAGAGACAACTTCACTTAAAGAATTTTGGGGTCAAAATACATGTTTAAGGTTAGGGTATACTCTTTGAGAAACAATTAGAAAACTGATAAAATGCCAACAGGTTTGAAGATTATAGAAGAGTTTAAAGGATTATTCCATGTTTCATCTGAAAATAGGTATGCCTTTTTTTTTTTTTTTTGATGGCACATTTAGGATTACATGAGAGATGGGAACTGCCCTAGGTCAGTAACGACCCCTTCATTCTTCTCCTTCTAGACTATGATGTCCATTGCCCATTGTTTTGTGCAAATCAATCTGATTCTTTTATTCTCATAATAATAAACCTATGTTCTTTATTTCTTACATAAGAATTATTTTAGAAGTCACAAAACAGATGTTCTTCATTGTTTTCTATAGTCTTAAAATGAGCTTAATCTTATAAAAATTTACAAATACATTAGCATCTCCTTTTTCTCTCTGTCTCTCTTCCCCTTTCTATTCCTCTGTCTCTTACAATTTATCAAAAAGAAAGAGGTGGGGGGGAGCCAAGGGTGGCATTCCTAATAGAGTGTTACACTGTGCAAGGACCAATTTCAAGCCCCTGATGCCCACCTGTGGTAAGGAAGTTTCACAAGAAATGAAGCAGTGTTGAGGGTGTTTCTTTTCCTCTCATCCTCTTTATCTTCTCCATCCACCTAAGTTTCTCTCTGTCTCTATCCAATAAACAAATAAATAAAATCATTTATTTTATTTTTACTATATTTATTTATTGAATAGAGACAGACAGAAATCAAAAGGAAGGGGAGGCAGAGAAGAAAAGAGACAGAGAGACACCAGCCCTGCTTCACCATTCACAAAGCTTTCCCCTTGCAGGTGGGGACTGGGAGGCTCAAACCCTGGCCCTTGTGGACTAGAACATGTGTTCTCTACCAGGTGGGACATCAGCTGGCCCCAAGAAAATTATTTTTTAATTTAAAAAAGAAAGAAGAAAAAGGAAATAAATAGCTAATCAGGAATGGTGGTAGAGTTGTGCAGGCAAAAAGTCCCAGTGATATAAATATATGAAAAACCCAAATTCTGTAGTTAATAAACACTAACCATATACTTCAGGCCATTTTAGATTATTTTAAAATGTGTGATATTTGATAGCTCAATGAAAACTGAACCAGTAGATTTGAGTTATGCCCCTTGGCTTATATTTTCATACTCTGGAAAATAAGATTAAATAAAACATCTCCAAATGTTCAAATATACAAATTATTTCTTAAAATACCTTTGCCATATTTTACAGTGAAAATAAAAATCAAATTGCTTTTCAAGAGTATATTGGCTCCTTCTTGTATCAAGTAATGCTATTCTCAGCTGATACAAAGATACCTATTATTAATTTCTTGCCTTCAGAAGTTCATGACCCAGTGGAATGATACATATATAAACAAAATAATCACAGGACAATAGTAACCACTGAAAAGGAGGCCTTCATAAATTATTCTGAAAGTTGAGAGGGCTCCTTAGCTGTGCCCACACAGGGGTGTGGTCAAAAAGGTTTAACAGAAGTCACAAAGGGTGTGAGTGTTCTGTAAGCTTGACACCAAAGGCAAGAATAGCAAGAGATTATTACTCTTAAAAAAAAATTAAGCCAGGTCACAAAAGACCTGGTCTGTCATACAGACAAATTGGGCTTATAGGTACCATCTAAGAAAGAATGGCAAAAAAAAAAAAAAAAAACCTGATTAGCATTTTTAGAAAGGCATCGACAGTAATAATGTGAAAAACAGAATTACAGAAGTTACAGAAACTAAGGCTAGAGATAAAGAGGTCACTGAAAATGCCAGTAAGAGGAGACAAGTATCAAACAGAGGATTCCAAGCAAGACAGTATAGATTAGGAGGGAGAAAGTCATCTGAAAGATGTTTGAAAAATAGGTTCAGCATCACTAGGTGACTAACTCAGTGAGAGAAAATGTGGAAGTGAGCATGATTCTGGGTTTTCTGGCTAGATCAGTCAGGTGGTTTATGATGTCATAAAGTAATGAATAAAAAAGGATATGGGAAAAGTGATTATTCTGAGCTTGGTTGAAGATATGTAGAGGTTGAGTTATAACTGCATAGTTGTACATTAGAAATATTGTGTTGCAGGAGCCAGGGAGGGGTGTACCTGGTAAAATGAACAAGTTACAATGTGCAAAGATGCAGGTTCAAGACCCTGGTCCCCACCTGCATGGGGAAAGATTCACAAGTGGTGAAGTAGAACTGCAGGTGCCTCTCTGTCTTTCTCCCTTTCTACCTCCTCAAGCCTCTCAATTTCTTTCTGTCGCTATCCAATAATAAGTAAATATATATATAAATATATATATATATATAGAGAGAGAGAGAGAGAGAGAGTAATGATAGTAATGAAGAGCAATATTTTGTTGATTGGGGACAATTTGATCAGAATACATATATATATATATATATATATATATATATATACATAGGTACTTACATGGGTGATTGATAGCCTAATTAATAAGAGTTGATGAGTTGGCCCACTTATGGAACACTGGTTCGCATTTCCCAAATCAACACACTTGCACCATACATCAGAGTTCATTTCTTGGATGTGATACTGTAGTGATCTTTGTAAAGATGTGCTCTCAACACTCCTTTGAATGTGGAGAATCAGGCAAATGCACATTCTGTTCCATGAGAAATAGAATGAGTAGAGAACTACTGCTGGAATATCAGTGTGTATAAGAATAGGCAGTAAACTTACTAGAGTGAACACTCCTAGGCCCACCCCCAGAGACTCTGAGTCAGTGTTCTGATGTGAGACTTATGAAAATCTCAGCTGCTATGTTCTTACTTTTAGGTTCCTGATTATTAAACAATTTATTCTGCTTTATATCTTAATGGTTTTTCAGACACCAAGTTACAGATGCCACCTTGATGCCAAACTGACTTCCCTCTCACCAATGTGTCCTGGAACCCCACCTCTCCAGAGCCCTGCTCCACTAGGGAAAGAGAGAGACAGGCTGGGAGTGTGGATCCACCTGCTAATGCCAATGTTCAGTGGAGAAGCAATTACAGAAGCCAGACCTTCCACTTTCTGCATCCCATAATGATCCTGAGCCCATGAGCCCAGAGGGATAAAGAATAGGAAAACTTTCATGAGAGGGGATGGGATACGGAGTTCTGGTGGTGGAAACTGTGTGGAATTATACCCCTCTTATCCTATGGTCTTGTCAATATTTCCATTTTATCAATAAATTAAAAAATCATTCCCTGTGTTTCTCACATGCTTTGGAATTTGAGTTCTTTTTGGAATATCTAATGTAATCAATATTTGCACATGTGAGTCTTGCCTTAATAATGACTTTATGGAGTGGCCCTGGAGGTGGCATAATAGATAAAGTGTTGAACTCTTAAGTATGAGATACTGAGTTCAGTCCCCAGGGTTGCATATGCCATAGTGATGCTCTGGTTCCATCCATCCATCCTTCCATCCATCCATCCATCCATCCATCTATCTAACTACATACCTATCATCTATCTATATATCTCTCCTCTCACTCAATAATAAATAATAGAGTAAATCTTTTTAAAATGTCTTTCTTTCTCAGGATAAAGGTTATAAATTTAAAAATTGACCATGTGGAAGGTGAAGGAGATAACATAATGGTTATGCAAAGAGATTTTCAAGCCTAAGCCTTCAAATCCCACGTTCAATCCCCCATACCACTATGAACCAGAGCTGAGCAGTGCTCTGGTAAAAAAAAAAAAATGATCATGTGGGGACTGACAAAATAATTCTTCTGGATAGTGTACCTGTTTTGCCATATCTGCAACCAAGGCTTGAACCTTTTCCCCATCATATTGGAGAAAGTTTTGGTGCTGTGGTCTCTCTCTCTTTCTCTTAACTTTAAATAAATAATAATAATTTACACCGTGGTTATCACTAGGGCTCAGCACCTGCATAATTCCTACACTCCCTGCATACCATTTTTAGAATTTTTTATATTTATTTATTTATTTATTTATTTTCCACTTTGTTTCCCTTGTTGTTTTTTTATTGTTGTAGTTAATTTTAATATTTTTTTTAAAAATTTTATTAGCTTTTATTATTTTATTTATTAGATAGAGACTGCTGGGCTGGCTTTGCGGACAGGAGAGAGATGACCAGGGACTCATGGCTAAGCTGGGACGCAGTTCAATCTTTACTGATGGGGATGCAGTGCAATCAATCTAATCTCTACTCATTAGAAAATTTTGCCCTTTATATCTCCTGAGGGGGAAGTGTCAGGTAAGAAGAGGAAGTACGTAGGTTAGGGGGTGGAGAGAAGGAAAAAATGCATGCACTTGGAAGTACCAAGCTTCCATCTAACCAGTGGGGATTAAACCAATGCCCTGTAAGCAGGGTGGATCTCAGGTAAAGCAGTGATTATGTAACTAGGCCACTGCGTTAAGCAATGCAAGTGAACCTAATGTGATGATCAAAACAGAAAGGGTGTTAGAAGCAGAATTAGAAGCAGACCAACAGAGTCAGCCAGAAATTGAGAGGGAAGGGGATGATAGAGAGGGAGAGAGATAGAGAGACACCTGCAACACTGCTTCACCACTCGTGAAGCTTCTCCCCTGCAGGTGGGGACCGAGGGCTTGAACCTGGGTTCTTGCACACTATAACACGTGTGCTTAACCAGGTGCACTACCACCCGGCCCCCCTGTAGTTATTATTGTTGTTGTTATCAATGTTGTCATTGTTAGGCCAGAGAGAAATGGAAAGAAGAGGGCAAGACAGAGAGGGGGAGAGATAGACACCTGCAGACTTGCTTCACCACCTGTGAATCGACTTCCCTGCAGGTGGGGAGCTGGGATCCTTAAGCTGGTCCTTGCGCTTTGCACTTCGTGCGCTTAACCTGCTGCACTACCGCCCAACTAGCATTATTAGAATGTTTAAATCATCTTCATTTATTGGATAAAGACAGACAGAAATAGAGAGGAAGAGGGAGACAGAGAGAGATAAAGAGACATCTGCAGCCCTGCTTCATTACTCTCAAAATTTTCCCCTTGCAGGTAGGGGCTGAGGGATTGAACCCAGGTCCTTATGCACTGTAACAGGTGCGCTCAACCAGGTGCTCCACCACCACCCCCCATTGTAAGAAGGAACAATGCCCCTTACACATTTTTTTAAACACAGCTCTAGCTTCTGGTGGAGCTGGGGATTGAACCTAGGACATCAGAGTCTCAGACATGAAAGTCGTTTACATAACCATTATGCTGTCTCCCCAGCCCACAGCATACCATTTTTTAAAAGGTAGAACATGAAAGATAGAGAAGGGAAAACATCGTGACCCAGCTTAGGAAGTTTTCCCTAATGCAGGTGCTCCCTTGTGGTGATGGGGACTCAAAGCTGGGTCCTCATGCTTGATGAAGTGTATGCTCAACCAGGTGGACTGTCTCCCTGTCCCCTCTGTCCCCTCTTTCCCTCTCTTTCTTTCTGAAACAGTCACTCTGGATCATTAAAGTCTAGCAACATCAACAGCTACAAATTATGTTGTCCCATCCACCCCTTGCTTTAGGAAATGATTTATAAAACTAAAAGAGCTATATCTGAAATGTTCTTATAGTTCCCTACCCTTTCTGAATCTAAAGTTACTCATTGTTATTATGTAGAGCAAATTGTTTTCCCAGAGTGTTTCACATTCATCTGATATCTGAAACACATTTTGAAGTATGACTTTAACTTTTCTAAAAAACAAACTAAAAGCGACTGGGCGGTGTCACAGTGAGTTAAGTGTCCATGGCCCAAAGCACGGAGACTGGCTAAGGCTATCGGTTAGAGCCCCTGGCTCTCCACCTTCAGGGGAGTCGCTTCACAAGCGGTGAAGCAGGTCTGCAGGTATCCGTCTTTCTCTCCCTCTCTCTGTCTTCCGCTCCTCTCTCCATTTCTCTCTGTCCTATCCAACAACAACAATAATAACAACAGTGATAAACAACAAGGGCAATAAAAAGAAAAAAAAAACATTTTCAGGAAATTCCTATTACAAATATCTGATTACCTATGCACACAAGTTTATATGTCAATCGCATATTTATTCAGGATGAATTAAAGACATTTTCTTGATTAGACACATATAAAATTCCCAGACCTATAGATGAATTAGTGGCTGTAATGCCTCTGTTTACAGCTGGCATTTTATACCTACTATTCAGAGTTTTGTCATGGGTTCCTTATGCCCGTCCTTGTGCTTTGCGCCACCTGCGCTTAACCTGCTGTGCTACAGCCCGACTCCTTTGTCATGGGTTCCTAATCCACTCTTTTCAAATGTTTTTCCTGGCTTTGTTTACTCACTTACTTGTTCAGTGAACACTATATATACCAGTTACTACTTTTTGGTGATACATACAGAATCTATAGCTCTCTGTCTTTAAAGTCTTCACAAAGCAGTAAAGGGGGTGGATGGTACTTCTTCTAGCGTTTGCCCTTCTTCCGTAGCCAGTCAACAGCATCAGGTTGAGCCTGATGTAAAGTTTCGAGACCTCCTTTGAATCTGGAGAGGTGGCAGTCGTTGACTATGTGGGTCATAGTCTGTCTGTAGCCGCAGGGGCAGTTCGGGTCGTCTCTGGCTCCCCGTTGATGGAACATAGCGGTGCACCGGCCATGGCCTGTTGGTACTAATGAGACAAGACAATACAGGAGACAGGATGAACTATACCGGAAATGAATTTGTGTCTCCTGGTGTTTCTCCTGCATTCCGTTGGTTCAAAAGCCTTGGGGAAAGGCATAAAAGTGTTCCAGATCAGGGAACACTTAGTAGTGCAGCAGGTTGGGCAGTAAGTAGCACAGCGGGTTAAGCACACAGAGTACAAAGCACAATGATCCTGGTTCGAGCCCCGACTCCCCACCTTCAGGGGGATCGCTTCACAAGCAGTGAAGCAGGTCTGAAGGTGTCTGTCTTTCTCTCCCCCTTTGTCTTGCCCTCTTCTCTTGATTTCTTTCTGTTCTATCCCACAACAACAATAGCAATGGCAATAATAATAACAACAAGGGCAAAAAAATGAAAAAAATTACCTCCAGGAGCTTTGGATTTGTAGTGAAAGCACTGAGTCCCAGCAATAACCCTGGAGGCAAAAAAAAAAAAAAAAAAAAAAATTAAGTGCTCCAGATCAATCAAAGGCCTCCTCAAGACCTTTTTGTTGGTGTTAGAAGGGGAAAATTCTTATGTCACTTTTTGATCAAAAGCTCTGTGAAGTTTGAAACATACAGATGATTTCACTCTTCATGCTAAATGTCAAATGAGAAGTTTGACAGGGGAAGCACTCCCTCCCCTTTCCTCCCCACCATGTAGAATGAACCATTTCAGAAGACAAAAATCCAACAAATCAGGAAGCAAGCAAGCAAGACCTGTAGATGGAGAAAGTCCTGGGTATGGTAACCTGAAGCTGTCACTTGAAGTTAACATTTAACATGTGGAGATAGACAGTCTTGGGTTGGTAGAGTGGATTCATGATTGTAATGGATTCAGGTCCAATCTTTCTTTCTTTTCAGTCACTCGTGTTATATGATTTCCCTCCTTGGGTAGCTATTTTTTTTATTTACAAAATGGAAACACTGACAACTATAGGATATGAGGTGTACAACTCCACACAATTCCTACCACAAGAAGTCCGTATCCCATCCTTTCCCCTGTTAGCTTTCCTATTCTTTAACCCTCTGGTAATATGGACCCAGGGTCATTATGGGATGCAGAAGGTGGAAGGTCTGGCTTCCGTAATTGCTTCCCCGCTGAACATGGGTGTTGGCAGCTCGATCCATAGTCCCAGCCAGTCTCTCTCTCTCTAGTGGGGCAGAGCTCTGGGAAAGCAGGGCTTCAAGATACATTGTTGGGGTCATCTGCCCAGGGAAGTCCAGTTGGCATCATGTTAGCATCTGGAACCTGGTGGCACCTGCTCAACCAACATTTTTTTCATGAAAGAATGATGGATATAATATACAATATTTGGAGAATTCTCAAAAATCTACAATGAATTGGGTGAGCAAACAGACACCACCATGTTAAGGAATAATACTTGTCCTTCCCACAGAATGCAAGTTCAGACCTACAAGGATGCAAAGGCTACATAGTCTCCTATGCTGAATATGGGCCCCAGATCAAATCAATGGGGTTTACAGTCAATGATATTTATACACTTTTCCCATATTTAGGAGATTCTCTCTTCTCTGATCCAGCTTTCTAGCCCTTTTTCCAGCTATGGCATCATCTTCCCAGATAATAACTTGGGTCCACCTGCATATCAGATGGCAAGCTCAGGGAAAATCTAGTATAGTCATGTGTAGCAATTTATATGGGGGGAAAGATGCTACCCTTTTCTACAGTCCCCTTCAATCCCTTATCTCTCCTAGATAATGTGTGCAGTGCCAGCTGTCATTTAAACTAAAGTTCATAGTGCTGTATTCTTTATGTTCTGTGCATTTCACTCAGATACATAGTTCACCTAGATCCTGTAGATTTTGAGAATATGGTCCCTGATAAGAGAGAGATTGACTACTACTTTAATTAACCCCCTGCTGAATTTAAGCAAGAAGAACTTAAGCAAAAAGTAACTATCCCACTTCTTTCTTATAAAACTCTTGAAGAGGGGAAAAAAGGAAAATAAAAGGAAAAAAAATAATATCACTTCTGTGGTAGAGTTCTTAATTTCATGTTCATAGAACAATGAATGGTCTAAAACTGCTTATTATGAAAGATGTGAGGTCTTTCCCAAAAAGTTTCTTTTTTTTAAGTTTTATTTATTCATGAGAGATAAAAGTTGAGAAGGAAGAGGAGGGGAAGTAGAAAGAAGAAGAAGAAGGAGGAGGAGGAGGAGGAGGAGGAGAAGGAGTAGGAGAAGGAGAAGGAGAAGGAGAAGAAGAAGAAGAAGAAGAAGAAGAAGAAGAAGAAGAAGAAGAAGGAGAAGAAGAAGAAGAAGAGAAAAGGCTAGAAAGAGGAAGAGGAGCAGGAGAGGGAGGAGGAAACTGGGGCCTCATTCTTATATAGATGATGCCAGATATAAAACTTGGGACATCATATCTGAGATGCTAATACTTCATCCACTGCACAGCCTCCTAATCTGCCCAAGAAATATCTCAACTAGGTATAGATGTGCTTTTTTTTTTAATCAAAGTTTATTTGGATTGAAATTTGTGAAGTAGGTCAAAATCACAAACTTTGAGTTAGAAATAAATTGTATTGATATAATGTGCAATATGGTAACGGTAATTAAAAGTACTGTATTACATGTTTATGGGTTGATAAAAGAGTAACCATTTAGAGTTCTTATATTATAAGAAAAAATGTAACTGGGGCCAGAAAGTAGCTTTCCCAGTAGAATACACACTTTACCATGTGTGAGCATCCAGGTTTGAGCCCCTGGTCACAACATCAAGCACTCACATGGGAGAAGCTTCACAAGCAGTGCTGTGGTATCTCTCTGTTTCTCTTTCACTCTGTTTCTCAACCTCTACCCCTGATTAGTATAACCATGAATGATGATAGATGTTTACTAGAATCAATGTGATGGTCATCTCAGAATATTTACAAATATCAAACCATTGTTCTGACACTTTAATGTAACCTTGCATTCCAGCTAAAATTGAATAAAACTTTACAAAATACTACCTTGATACAGATATTTATGACAGTCTAATGAATATTTAAATGTAAAACTAGATAGAATTTGTTATTGCCAAAGTGGATTTGAAATACATAAATATCTCACATCTTGATAGAAGTTTCCCCAACTCCAAAATAATCCTAAAAATAGACATTTTACTACTAATAGCAAGATTTGGACAAGTTATCTAATTTACTACTAGTAAAAAAAATACATAAGTGTATGTTTTTAAATTTTTCTAATGGTGCTCATCCTTTTTTAAAAGTTTTTATATTTATTTATTTTCCATTTGTTGCCCTTGTTTTTTATTGTTGTTGTAGTTATTATTGTTGTTGTTACTGATGTCATCATTATTAGATAAGCCAGAGAGAAATGGAGAGAGGAGGGGAAGACAGAGAGGGGGAGAGAAAGATAGACACCTGCAGACCTGCTTCACCACCTGTGAAGTGACTTTCCTTGCTGGTGGGGAGCCAGGGGCTTGAACTGGGATCCTTATACTGGTCCTTGCGCTGTGTGCCACCTGCGCTTAACCTGCTACACTACTGCCCAACTCCCAGTGCTCATCTTTTTTAAGAGATTTAAAGATGAGAAATTGTACCTATGTGCCTATAGCGGTACTGTAAAACACTAACTTCCCAATAAAAAAAAAGAAAAAAATTTAAAAGGAATATATAAGGTTGTCATTCTCTTTTGCATACCTATGTCTTACAGAATAGGAAAGAAAACTGAGAATTGCTGGTTAAGTCACATAATCATTAAAGACTGCATAAATATATTCATAACAGTGTAATACATTAGCTTACGTGTTGACAGTGTAGTGGTAATGGACATTATAGTCAAAAATTTATTATGATCGGGAGTAAAGGCCAATGGTCATCAGCAAATGATTTCACTTACTCCAATCAAGTGACAAATCAGATTAATTTTATCCTCCTAGCGTCCAATGTGAATTTTTTTTAATAAAATGGAAATATTGACAAGACTACAGGATAAAAGGGGCACAACTCCACACAAGTCCCACTACCAGAACTCTGTGTCCCATACCCCCCCCCAAACGTTTTCCTATTCTTTATCCCTCTGGGAGTATGGACCCAGAATCACTATGGGGTATAGAAGATGGAAGGTCTGACTTCTGTAAATTGCTTCCCCACTGAACATGGGCATTGGCAGTTCGATCCATACTCCCAGCCTGTCTCTTTATTTCCCTAGTGGGGCAGAGACCTAGGGAGGTGAAGTTCCAGGACACACTGGTGGGGCCATCTGCCCAGAGAAGTCCTGTTGGCATCATGGTATCATCTGGAACCTGGTGGCTGAAAAAGAGTTAGATATAAAGCAGAACAAATTATTGACTAATAATGAACCTAAAGGCAAGAATATTGCAGATGATGATTTGGGGTCTCCATTTCGGAAAAAGCTAGCAGGTATATTTTAGGTATATTCCAAGGGGCATATTCCAAGGGACCCATGACTTTACTAGTTTTTGCCTGAACCTGACATCTAATTATTCAGGTGGGCCCAAGGTATTGACTGGGGGGATGGTGTCATAGTTGGAAAAAGGACTAGAAATCTGGATCAGGGAAGAGAGTAGCTTCCAAATATGGGAAAAGTACGTAAACATTGTGAACTGTAAACCCTATCGATTTGATCTGGGGCCCATATTCACCGCAGGAGCCTATGTAACCTCTACATCCCTGTAGGTCTGAGCTCACATTCTATGGTCACAACTACGAACATTCCAGGCTGCACTCATTTCAGGACCCATCTTCCTTGAGTGGTAGAGTATGTTGCCCACCCTCCCTTTAGAGAATGGAACATGTTGAGGCACATTGAGGGCAAGGTCCTATCTGGGCCCACAAAGGGGTCCATTATGTTGTTCCTGATGGAGATGACCAGTGACAGTGGTGAGAGGGATCTGTTAGAGGTCTAGACTCAACATGTCTGTGTTGGAACCCCAGGACTCCCTGAATAGGGCCCCAGGTGATGGGGTCGCCTGATTGTGACCAAAGAATCATGATTAAAGTATGCCAGTCTCTTGCCTTTAATCACCTTTTGTAGTCACAAGGTTAGCTTTGGAGTTATGTGTAATAGGAGGTAGGTGAGGAGGGTATCCAGGTCTAAGTAGAAACTATTTGATTAGGTACTTTACGGTGTCTTTTTTATGGTATCTTTTTTTTTCATTTCTTTATTGGGGAATTAATGTTTTACATTCAACAGTGAATACAATCGTTTGTACATGCATAACATTTCGCAGTTTTCCACATAACAATATAACCCCTACTAGGTCCTCTGTCATCCTTCTTGGATCTGTATTCTCCCCACCCACACCACAGTCTTTTACTTTGGTGCAATATGCCAATTCCAGTTCAGGTTCCACTTGTGTTTTCTTTTTTGATCCTGTTTTTCAACTCAGCCTGCGAGTGAGATCATCCCATATTCATCCTTCTGTTTCTGACTTATTTCACTTAACATGAATTTTTCAAGTCACCATTTTTTATAGCTGAGTAGTATTCATTTGTATATATATACCAAAACTTGCTCAGCCACTCATCTGTTGTTGGACACCTGGGTTGCTTCCAGGTTTTGGCTATTACAAATTGTGCTGCCAAGAACATATGTGTACACAGATCATTTTGGATGGGTATGTTGGGTTCCTTAGGATACATCCCCAGGAGAGGAATTGCAGGGTCATAGGGTAGGTCCATTTCTAGCATTCTGAGAGTTCTCCAGACTGTTCTCCACAGAAGTTGGACAAATTTACATTCCCACCAGCAGTGTAGGAGGGTTCCTTTGACCCCACAACCTCTCTGGCATTTGTTGCTGTTACCTTTTCTGATGCATGACTTTCTCACAGGAGTGAAATGGTATCTCATTGTTGTCTTTATTTGCATTTCGGTGACAATCAGAGACTTGGAGCATTTTTTCACGTGTTTCTCTGCCTTTTGGATCTCTTCTGTGGTGAGTATTCTGTCCATGTCTTCCCCCCATTTTTGGATGGGGTTATTTTTTCTATTGTTGTTGAGATTTGCAAGTTCTTTATATATTCTGGTTATTAGCCTCTTGTCTGATGCGTGGCATGTAAAGATCTCCCATTCTGTCAGGGGTCTCTTGGTTTGGGTAGTAGTTTCTTTTTTTTTTTTTTTATTTAAGAAAGGATTAATTAACAAAACCATAGAGTAGGAGGGGTACAATTCCACACAATTCCCACCACCCAGTCTCCATTTCCCACCTCCTCCCCTGATAGCTTTGGGTAGTAGTTTCTTTAGCTGTGCAGAAGCTTTTTAATTTTATGTAGTCCATACGTTTATGCTTGTCTTAGTCTTCTTTGTAATTGGATTCGTTTCATTGAAGATGTCTTTAAAATTTATGTGGAAAAGAGTTCGGGCAATACTTTCCTCTAAGTACCTGATGGTTTCTGGTCTAACATCCAAGTCCTTGATCCACTTGGAATTTACTTTTTTATTTGGTGAAATATAGTGGTTCAGTTTCAGTCTTCTGCATGTTGCAACCCATTTTTTCCAACACCATTTGTTGAAGAGACTCATCTTTCCCTATTTAATAGTCTGGGCACCTTTGTCAAAGATTAGATGTCCGTAGGTGTGGGAGCTTTTATGGTGTCTTTTTGGATCTTTCTACTTGCTTGCTGCATTTATTGACTCACTGCAAGCTATTGTGCACTTTTGCTTTAAGGCATATATTTTCCCCTAACTTATAGATACATGTGCACATATGCCCTATCTTATGGGCCCTGGTCTATATCTAAATTTTGATTTGTTAGGAAGTGCACCACCTGAAATGGAATTAAGGAGTCCTATTAGCTAAGGTCTCACTGAAGTAATGAAGCCTAAAGGGCTGACATTCCACGCCTGACATCTCTGGATATAGTCCAAAGTAAAGCATGCCAAGGTGGTACTGGTTGCATTGATTAGGTTGGGATCAGCGGATGCAGTATCAATTGGTATGACTTTAGAGAAGCATGCAGGAAAGTGAGCCCCACCCAAGAGGTTCCAGGACTGGGAGAAATATGGGTTTTACAGAGAAAGGGGAAGGTTCCTACTGTCTTAGGGTTTAAGAAGGCAATAGATACTTATTGCTATAGCCAGATTATTTGGCAGTTGGGTTAACTTTGAAAATCCCATTGTTAGGATCTGCTGTATCATACAAGACCTCACCATAACTTATGTCCTTTAATGCTATTTACATTTATATAGCTGTATCTTCTGAAGTGATGCCACCAGTTGCTTCTCTTCTCCCTGGTCTAAGCTTATAAGTGATTTAATATTTCAAATAACAAGTTATTATTAGAGATGGATTAACAATTTGGGTCCACTGTTAAAATTCAATCTGATTGCCAATTTGAAGTCTTAAGTGCTTAGATTAAAGGAATATATACTCAGAGCTATGGTCTATACATCAGAAAGTTTGAGACATTTGATTCATTTTTCCCCTCTCATATTAATTAAATAGTGATTTGTGAGACTATGAGTTAATATGAGTGTATATTAACACCCCAATGTGAATTTTAACATATGTCAGTAGTCTACTGTAGGGGGAAAAAAATCTCACTTTATGATTAGGAAGAGAAAATTAAAGTCAGATTTAGAGTTCAGAGATTCTAACCGAAGAGAGAGAATTATCTACCTCTGAGAGCATGACTTATTCCTGTAATAATCCCTGGCTAAACTGTAAATACAAAGGAGCTAAGGCTAAGAGAAAAAATGCAAGAGAGAGGTGGCCTTTGCTGCAAGATTTATATACCACCCCAAATCATTTATTAAAAAAAAGAGTTTGGATACATTTCATCAGAGGAAGATTTTTTTAACTAGAAAAAAATAATTACATGTTGAGTGTTGAAGATGTAATTTCATCTAAATCTTTGTCCTGCGGTTAGATCACTGGGTAAGAGATGAAAAGTAGACCAGATGGTGACACACATGGTTAAGCACACATATTACCATGAGCAAGGACCTGGGTTCGAGCCCCCACTTCTCACATGCGGGGGTGGGGGGATGCTTCAGGAGTGGTGAAGCAGGTCTTCAGGTGTCTTTCTGACTCTATTTCCCACTCCTTTCTTAATTCCTCTCTGTCCTAGTCAATAAAAGGGCTGGACAAAAAATGGCCACCAGAAGCAATGGATTCATAATGCTGGCACGATAACTCTGGTGTCAATAAAAATATATAATTTAAAAAATAAATCAAGAGAAAGAAAGTAAAATTCCTACCCTATTCTTTTGTTGTTTTCTAGCTCTGAAAGACCCCAAGATTCCCTAAGGCAATGAATCAACAAAAAACATGTTGAGTGTGGCAGAGAGAAAGACTGACATAGAGGAAGTGGCATGACACCCATTCTATTTGTGAGTATGACAGAAAAACTGGAGTTACCCTAATGGAGTTCCAAATCCTATTTTCCCAGTAACTAAGATGTGTGTGTGTGTGTGTGTGTGTGTGTGTGTGTGTGTGTGTGTGTGTGTGTTGTGCATGTTACATAAAACATAAACATAAACATATTACATATTACAAACATATTACATATTACATAAACATATTACATGTTACATAAACTTATTACATAAACATGTTACATAAACATATTACATAAAACATACTGCTATATAAGTGAGTAGTAGCATCAAGAGAGCAGACAACTGAATCTTGACCAGATCAAGAGTTCCAGATCCAGACAACTTGGAATCTCAATCTGCATCTTCCAGCCTTTAGTAAACCTACAGAGCAGTTCAGGAAACTCTCTGAATCTTAGTGTTCACACCTATGAGATGTAAGTGCTAGTATTACTTGCTGTACAGGGATGTTTGAAGGATAAATTTCAAAGAAATCAGAATAGTACTGGGCATGAATATTTATCAGAATAACAGTTATTAACAGAAGAAATGTATCTGATTCATGGAAACTCACACATATGCAACACATAGAAGTTACAGTTTGTCATATTTGATGGTTAAATACAATTAAGTGTGTTGGCTGGCTAAGTCAAACAGGTAGGTAATCTTCACATCAGTGCTAAGGAATTCCAAGTAAAGTTAGTTGGTATAGTTCTCCAGAGAGAGGTGAAATTGAATGTGAATTTTAAATTCTGTTGTTTCATCCTGTCTCTGTTTCTTAATATTTTTGTCTTTGTGACTCAAATTATGCAGATGCCAATATAGCCAGAGAGAGAAACACAATGTTGCAAAGCACAATCATGGAAAATTGTGACAATAAAATTAAACTAAGGTTAAAGTTCAAGTATTAAATGGTGCCTGACATATCAGTGAAAAATTTTCTTTCTTGTGGCTTAGTTGATCATGGCAGTCAGATCCATAATATAACTCAGGAAGAAAATAGGACATAACACACACCACAGTTGATATCTTTAAAGGTGAATTTGACATACAGACAGATTGATAACTACAATAGAGTTAAACAAACCATTTAATTAATCTATTAATAGCTAATATATCATGTTATTACACTATTAAGTTGAAATGATTTCTCTTATTTTGACTTTCTAAGTGTAAAAAGTCGATTTTCAATATTTAGACTTGAAGATGGAGAACTGAGAAATTCGAAAGTATCCAATTGATAAAAGGAATAAATTTAAGACTAACCTATTTTTTCTTTTTATTGCCACCAGGGTTATTGCTGGAGTTCAGTTGCTGGCAACACGGATCTACCATTTGGTGGCCATTTTTTCATGTGTTAAATATTTTTTCTTTCTATTTTATTTGATAGGACGGAGAGAAATTGAGAGAGGAGGGGGGAAGTAGAGGAAGAAAGACACCTGCAGACTTGCTTCACCACTCATAATGCGTTTCCCCTGCAGGTGAGGAGTGAGGGCTTAAGACTAAAATCTTCATAGGGACTAAGTATATTTTTTAAAAAAACTAAGGTTAAGAGTGTTCTCTTGGAATGGCTTAGGTACAGATCACCTAGAAATACATATTTTTAAAAAATTGAACGGAATGAATTGTTGCCGCAGCTGTGGGATACGACCCTTATTTTCTAGACATCTTACTTCATCCATTTCAAGTAATTTCTAACATGTGGAGCAAAGAAGGAGGTGAATAGGGGAAGGCAGGGGGTCTATGTTAGGATAAAAAATTATATTATGCTGAAAAATACATTTTGCCACTTACAGATATAACTACCATTTGTCTATAAACTATCTCCATCAAAGAGACCACATCAGTATCACAGCAAGTGTAGAGAGAATGACTATGTAGGAAATCCTATCACACTTCAAATCTTTCCCTGGAATGTCCTACCTTTCATCCATTAATGATGCCTTAGGCAAAGGATGTCCTGCATGAACTGCATACAGATAACAAATCAAAAATGTTTAATGTTTTGTTTTGCCTTTCATAAAAGTCGTTAAAGCTTTTGACCTCATTTACCTTTCAGAGAAAATAGTTTGATGTATCTTTAGAGCAACCAGATTAATATTCTTTCCATGTTTAAGTGGCAGACGTCCCCAAAAGAGATCAGCTTTTAGTTGGTGTCTAATCCAAGCAAAACAGGCACGAATGAAAAACAATTTTTTGGAACTGCATATACTAGGATTGTTAGTCTTTTAGATGAGCCAGTGGGAGGAAAAAATGCACTAGAAGGTTAATAGTTTTCAAATCAGTTTAAAAGTGAAAATTTGAGGTAACGTAAAAAATCTATTAAGTAATCGATAGGCTATAAAATTATTTATTCTTCTACTAACAATACTCTCCTGATACCAAAAAGCTGAAGATGAGAAGATCCAGTTTCTCTGTTCTTTATTCTTAGTGAATATAAGTAGACATTAACATTGTACACGTGGACATGAATGCTGTCTACAAAGTGAATTTTGACATGTTGATAATTTGACATAAAAGATATTTTAAAAAATAACTAAAGCAAAGGTCTCTGGGGAAAGATGGGGGGCTAGAAGATATTGGGGTCCTGGTACATGATGATGGGAAAGGGCTTAAGTTGGGGGTGAGAGTGTTTTGCAGACACCTGTCACAGGCAGGTGAGAAAGTAAGTGTATCCATGTGCCAACAACTGTACTGTAAACCATTAGCCTTTCAATAAAGAAAAAAATATATGATTTAAAATTAAAATTAGAGGGGCCTGGGCGTTAGCACAGCGGGTTAAGCACACATGGCACAAAGCACAAGGACCAGCATTAAGGATCCGGGTTCTAGCCCCCGGCTCCCCCATATGAAGGGAGGTCGCTTCTCAAGAGGTAAAGCGGGTCTGCAGGTGTCTGTCTTTCTCTCCCCCCCCCCTGCTTTCCCCTCTCTCCATTTCTTTCTGTCCTATCCAACAACAGTGACAGCAATAACAGCAATAATAACAACAATAATGATAAACAACAAGGGCAACAAAAGAAAAAAATAGCCTCCAGGAGCAGTGGATTTGTAATGCAGGCACTGAGTCCCAGCGATAACCCTGGAGAAGAAAGAAAATTAAAATTAGTATTTCCTACTTTGATAAACTTCTATGTTCCTTTATCTTTACTCACACGTAGTACATTTCAGATGTTAAGATGTCTTAATATCAAAGATTTCATATAGCTGATTAATGCACCATTTTGTTATCTCATACAGAGATTTATTTGCAAATTGTATTTCAAATAAAGAAGACAACCATTTCTGAGGTAATTATTTTCGCTGAATACAGATTTGATCAATATGAGAAAACAGTTATAAATAAGTCATTCACTAATATTTGTGAGAACTAAAATAAATTTAACTCAGAACATGTCATATTTGAGAAATGCTCCTTAAAATAGATTTATATTCCTGGGGTGGGTGGGTGGGGAGAATACAGGTCCATGAAGGATGATAAATGACATAGTGGGGGTTGTATTGTTAAAGGGGAAACTGGGGAATGTTATGCATGTACAAACTATTGTATTTACTGTTGAATGTAAAACATTAATTCCCCAATAAAGAAATAAATTTAAAAATATATATTTATATTCCAACAGGTTGTATAAATATCATTATATCTGCAATACTACAAATTTGAATAAAAACCTAACTTTAAAGGCCATTTTAATTTTTTATTTTAATATGGACAGTTCCAAGATTTGACACATACAAAAAAAAAAAGGGAAGCATTTTTTTCTCGAGCAAATGAACTCATAAGAAAATACCTGAGTATTTTCTCTGCAGCCCCAATTTCTCTTTCTTTCTTTTTTTTTTTTTTTTTTTTTTTTGCCTCCAGGGTCATTGCTGGGGCTCAGTGCCTGCACCATGAATGCACTGCTCCTGGAGGCCATTTTTTCCCCTTTTGTTGCCCTTGTTGTTTATCATTATTGTTGTTCTTATTATTGTTCTTATTGCTGTCATTGTTGTTGGATAGGACAGAGAGAAATCGAGAAAGGAAGGGAGACAAAGAGGGGGGGAAACAGACATCTGCAGACCTGCTTCACCGCCTGTGAAGTGACTTCCCTGCAGGTGGGGAGGCAAGGGTTGAGCTTTCCCGCTGTGCTACTGCCTGCCCCCCAGCCCCAATTTCAAGTCAATAGACTAAATGTCCACATTGTTCACAACTAAGTCACAGCTGTCTAAATTGCTTCAGAAATGTTCAGTAGATTGCTTTATAGCAGGATAACACAGTTTGAACCATAGTTTCTTTGAACACATCTTGCTGAGAGCTTATCTCATTCAAATGATGAAGGCAACTGAAGCATGGCATCTGAATCATCCACGTTTTCCTCTAATAAAGAAGAACTTTAGGAGGCTCTTGTGATATGCAACACAGTAAGCAACTGAAATGCTTTATTTTACACCATTCAAACAGCTTCGGGTGTGTGTGTGTGTGTGTGTGTGTGTGTGTGTGTGTGTGTGTGTAGTTTTAAAATAACATTTCACTTGGCAAGAGGCTTACAGTTAAACTGTAAAAGTAATACACAGATCATGTGAATTACCGACTATATAAAAATAAACATGCAAATGACTGCGATACTCTTTTCCAAAACAGAATCGTTAATAGGAACTCTCCTATAAGAATCTTTATAACGTGACAAATTTTCATCATTTTTATACTATTTTATAAATGCATATAAATAGCAGTTCTTACTTTTAATTAGGAAAATACAGCATAGGGGTAGATAGCACAGTGGTTATGCAAAAAGACTTTCATGCCTGAGACACCAAAAATCCCAGGTTCAATCCCTAGCACCATAGATGAGCAGTGCTGTGAGAAAAACAAGTTCCATGTTCCTTACATCACAATGTTGTCTATTACAAAAGTTCATTTTTTTCCTTCCCAAAGTTCACCTGAATATGTTCTACTTATTTCCTGTTCAACTTATTATAAATATATATTATTTATTTGTTTATTTTTGTGAGAAAGCTACAAAAAAAAAAAGGACTAGAGCACTGCTTAGCTCTGGCTTATGTGGTGCTGGGAAGTGAGCCTGGGACCTTTGAGCCTCAAGCATGAAAGTCTTTTTGCACCACCACTATGCTATCTCCTCAGCCCAAATATTTAGTTTCACCTTAGCTCAGGTAGTTGATCCATATTATTCAGTATTACCTGGGTGCTGAATAAATGATGGCATGAAAAACTACCTCCCTGCTGTTCACTCCTCAAGACAGTTTTAAATGTTTGTATGACTGAAATTAGATTATATATATATATATATATATATATATATATATATGGATTTTATTGACATTTTATAGTTACAGAATAGTTTTCCTTCAGAGGAAGCACTAGTAGTAAAGCATTAATGATTATACATAAACCTTTTCACACTTATATTCCTTTTTCATTTTGGTAAGTATAGGCAAACATTTCCTGTTCTACAGCAATGTTTCACTTGGAAAGTCCAAAAGTCTGTGATTGTTTTGGCATTGTAAAAAAAGCTCAAATTCTGGAAGCACAAATAATCACATTCCCATATTTATATATATAGAGATTCAGGTTCATTTCATCATACACAGCACCAAGGGAGACAGGCTGTGTGTGTGTGTGGTGGTGGTGGGGGGGTTATGGTGGTATTTGTGGAGGGAAAAATCAATGAAGCAAGTATATATGTATATATATATATATATATATGTATCTGTCATAGTCTCAAAAATTACATTGGGGGAGAACAACTCTTTTAAAATCATGAAACTGGATCTTCAAGGGAAGCTCACCTTAATTTCTGAGGTTTCCCTACCTTACAGCTATCCTGAAATATTTCTATAATACATATAGAAACAATTACCTATTCAAAAGAGATATTAGATACTATGATATGTAAGACATGGGGTTCTCTCTAGTGACTGAGGTCTAGTAGGAGAACAATGATTCCACAAAGAAGAAATTTAAGTGCCCAAATAGGCAAGTCAGTGAATTGCTCTGAGGTTTATAACCAATTTAATGTACATCTGTCTATAATTTACTGATGCCAGAACCTTTTGGAAAAAAATCAGTAAACTGGATAGTCAGTGGCAGAGGCGATAGCCCCAATTAAATGATACATCTATCCTATAGCCAAATATCACTGTTGCTCGTCCTCTGGTGGTCTTACATTGGCTTAAGGATGTTTGCTTGAGAAAACACACTGTTTTCCTCTTTTACAATTTCAATTGAACTACTGTTATTTTAACTGCAAGCATCAAATTTTAATCCCTACAGCAAAAAAAAATTTTAGAAATGCCATCAGTATTTTCCTCTGCAGCAATAATAAGGCCTCATTTCTCCTAACTACTGAATTTTAAGTCTACCCCCTCCAGAAAAGCCCCCTCTCCCAATAACAGTGCTCACATTCTAGGGATTCCATGCCTTTAGCAGTCTTTGCAGTGCTATCTAATTATGTTTTAGCTAACTTTCAAGAAAAATGAGCTAGTTCATGAAAAATTTACACAATTTCATTTTTTTTTTTTTAATTAAAAAACTCTGGAAAAGAATAGTTGTGGCTATCTGAGAAAATAGAAAATGAGAGAACAAGATTTTGGTGGATGGGAGCAGCGACTTACACACACTTATATATGGGTCTGAAATGATACCTCTGAAATCTTGTAATTTTAATAAACCACTGTCCAATTACTAGTAATAAAAATTACCAAATGGGAAAAAAAAAGTTGAAAGAATTCACAATCAATTGCCTGACTTGATGTCATATACAACATGTAAAAGTGAGAAAGACTATTTGTAACACATGTAATCGCAATATTTACTCTAAGGTGGAACTTTCTTCCAAACAGTGTAAAATACGCACAATTCCAAGCATGAAGGAACACAAACAATTCCCTTTGAGAATTCCACAGGACAGGACAGGTGCCCAAGTTGCTCTTCATAGAGCATCAGAAGGACTTCGGTCAAATTAACAGTCCCCCTGTGTGAAATACTTGCCATCCTGTTTGGGCACTTTCATTGAGAGGTCAAGAATCAGTCTGACAAACTCACATGTGGAATCTTCTTTCGGAGATGCAGAGATGGGAACAGCTGTCAAATTATTAATCACACCGTCAAACTCCTTCCCTTCTTTGGCATACTTCTTCAGTACTAGAATACAATCTCCTACTAAAACTTCATAGCAGGCTCCTTTCAGTTTGTCCAAGATTTCACCGCATGTTTTCCGCATGTCTTCCTCACATCAATCACCATTCGGTCAATTGCTACCATAGTGACCATCTTTGGTTTCGGTTTGACTATTTCACACAATATGGCCCCATCCCAGAATCAGTACTTCTTTGCCAGTGTGATCTTCTTTGCCATTGTCCAGGATGGCCTGGGTATAAGTCAAATCAGTCTCTGCCAAAATAACATCCCCACTAAGGATGAGGATATTTGCAAATTGTTTTGAGTGTAGGATTTTAATATTTGGATAGGGTGACTACTCATTATATATCTCTTCATCTATATCATATTCAACCTGGCAACCATCAGCATAAGGCCAGTATCTGTCTACAGCCCCTACTCGAACTATGGCTGGTAACTGCTTAACCTGACCAGTGCTGTCCTGAATCAATTCTTTCATTCACTCTTCTATTTTGTTCAAGAGACTGTCCACTTAGTTGCCTTGTGTATCACTGTTATAACTTTGAATGTCTAACAGTACCAACCCATGTGGGTAAATCCTCAAATTGTCAAAGTTGCCATTTTTTATTCCTGTAAGTTGCTAAACAGCCATGGTCCTGCCAGGTGTGCACTGACTCCATCATTCCCTACTCTTGGAAAATGGACTGAAGGCCTTTGAGAATGATCTTGCCATTAGCTTTGGTGCCAACTGCGAAGTCAAGGGTGCTGTGCCTTGCTGCTTCCATAATGAGGTGAGGACATGCACAAGGCCTGAGGCAGGTGGTCATGGGAGACTGGAGGATCAACTGACATGCCAGGCTGCAGGTGTGGGGGGGGGAGGAGACACACTCTTAAGCAAACAGGAAAATTTGCTGGAAGAACAGGAAAACCAAGAATAGAGAATGGGTAGCTAAGCTTACCAGAGGATTGTACCAGAAAATTCTAAGACATCAAGAACCAATTAAACTATATTTCTGGGGGCTGGGCAGTGGCGCACCCAGTTAAGCATACATAGTACTAAGCGCAAGGATCGACACAATGGTCTGGGTTAGAGTCCCTGGCTCCCCACCTGTAAGGGGGAAACTTAACAAAAGGTGAAGCAGATATATATAGGAGTCTCTCCCTCTCCTCCTCTATCTTCCCCATCTCTTTCAATTTCTCTGTCCTTTCAAATAACAACAAAAAAAAAAAAAAAAAGGAAAAAAATGATTTCCAGGAGCAGTGGATTCATAGTGCAGGCACTGAGTCCCTGTGATAACCTTGGAAGGCAAAAACAAAAAAATAAAAACAAAACCGAAAACTGTTTCTGCCACAGTGCTATGTTTGTTTTTGTTTGTTTGTATGTTTTGGTTTTTACCTTTCCTGAGGGAGTTTTACTTTTAATACTACTGCTTCATATCGATCCACTGGGAGTTATTGATCCACGGGAAGTGGCAAGGATGACTCTTCCTCTTTTAATACTAACATAAAAAGAAAATAATAATCGACCAAACAAAAATAAACAAAACACTTTTTTCTCTATATTCTTCATAACACTACTGGGATAAGCTATAGTCAAAAAATATATAACTGGGAGTCAGGCAGTGGTGCAGCAGGTTAAGCGCATGCGGCAAGGACCAGCATAAGGATCCCAATTCGAGCCCCCGGCTCCCCACTTGCAGGGGAGTTGCTTCACAAGCAGTGAAGTAGGTCTGCAGGTGTCTGTCTTTCTTTCCCCCTCTCTGTCTTCCCTTCCTCTCTCCATTTCTCTCTTTCCTATGCAACAACAATGACATCAATAACCACAACAATGTTAAACAACAAGGGCAACAAAAAGGAAAATTATATATATATATATATATTTGGGAACTACCATAAGCTAGAGCTGAGCAGTGATATGTAAAATACAAACACATAAAAACTTTAATAAACATTTAAGAATAAAACAGAAATGCATAATATAATTTAAAAATTGTGGCTCAAAGTAACTGTTTCCAGCCCTTTTCCTGAATACATAGATCTTGTCTCATTTCTTATGCCCTCAAAGGGACAAGAGGGACCCTGATTATCGGAAAGTCTGTTTTCCACCATCAGCAGAAAAACAAACAGGCAAAAGTTAGGTTTAGCTCTATGACTGTTTTCCCTGTAATATTTGTTCTTAAAAATAGTAATATTTTCTATATAACTACTGATGATTAAGCCATTTCTTTATGTTTGGTCATTTCTACTTCATAATGACCTTTAAAAATCTATGAAAAAATTTCACAGCTATCTGCATAGCTAGCGATACTAAGTACTTCCAAGATCTTTCTTAAATGTTTGCAAAAATAATGAACAAGAAAGCAAACAAACAAAACTTTCCAAAAAGAGAAAGATCCCTCATGTATTTAGCATATTAAGTTTTCCTCATAAATGGCTATGAATAGGCTACTTTGTTATTGATGTGGAAAGTAAGTTTAGAGGAAAAGAAAACTTTCCTCTTTTTGTTACTATAAACTAAAATATAACTTTAGGTGACATGTATGTCAGTTCTTAAAACATTCGCAAATATGAATACAACTCATGTGAATCAATGAGTCTCCATTAAAATTCTGTCATACATTTGTTTCAGTAGGGTAATTCTGTGTCAGTTCCTACTAGTTTGTGCTCTGTGAACAGAGACTATGAATCGAATAGCATTTTTTACTGTTAAAACATAAAAAAAAAAAAAAAAAATGGGGCCAGGCAGTGGCACACTTGGTTAAGCGTTCACATTACAATGTGCAAGGACCCAGGTTCAAACCTCTGGTCCCCACCTGCAAGGGGAAAGCTTCACAAGTGGTGAAGCAGGGCTGCAGGTGTCTCTTTGTCTCTCTCCCTCTCAATCTCTCCCTCCCCTCTCATTTCTCTCTCTCTCTCTCTTTATGCAATAGTAAATTAATAAACATTAAAAATTAAATTTTATTATTGGGCACTTTTTTAATATTGTGTTAGTCTCTCTTTCGTATTATTATTTTTTTTCTGCATGGTTATTGCTGGGGTTCAGTGTCTACATGCCTCCACCATTCTTGGTCACCTTTTTCCTTCCCTTCTCCATCTTTTTGATAAAAAGGTGTGAGACAAAAAGGGAGACACCACAATACTGCTCCACCACTAATAAACCTTTACCTCTTCCAGGGGGGACCAGGGGCTTGAACCTGGGCTCCTGTAAATGGTAGCACTGTTCACGGGGTGTGCCACCATCATTCCCCTGCCCTGTATTGTATTACTTTCTGCAGCAAAACAAACCCCAAAATAATTCCTGTAAGTTTTTATACTTGTTTCTTATATTTTCATGTGACATATAAAATTAAAGTTTTACCAATACTTATTTTAGCATTAGAAATACAAGAAGTTTTGGGGACAGGTGGTGGTGCACCTGGCTGAGCGTCCATACTACAATGCACAAAGACCTGAGTTCGAGTCCCCAGTCCCCACCTGCAGGAGGAAAGCTTCACAAGTGGTGAAGCAGTTCTGCAAGTGTCTCTCTGTCTCTCACCCTCTCTATCCCTCCCTTCCCTCTTGATTTCTGGCTGCATCTATCCAATCAATAAATAAAAGATAATAATAATAAAAAAGAAATACAAGAAGTTTTAAATTCATTTTCTAAGGTAAAAATATGAGGGGCAGTAAAGTTTGGAGTTCAATTTCAACAGGATTTCTATTTTAAAGTTCTATTCATTTACTTTATTACTACTTTAAAGTTTGGCACAGTGTATGTGAAAAATAAAAGGTAATTAAGGGACTGAGGTTCTAGTCTCCATCTCTGCCATTAAATGATGCTGTAACCCTTATGGCTTATTTCTTCTACCTCCAATAATTAGGTTAAACATCCTAAGTTCATTCAAATTCCATGAGGCTATCATTTGAACAATTTCTCTTCTATCTAAATAGGTCCGAAAGAATTCTCATTGTATCCCCACATCTATGGACATCTAATCTTTGATAAGGGGGCCCAAAGGATTAAATGGAAAAAGGAGGCTCTCTTCAATAAATGGTGCTGGGAAAACTGGGTTATAACATGCAGAAGAATGAAATTGAACCACTTTATCTAACCAGAAACAAAAATCAACTCCAAATGGATCAAAGACCTAGATGTCAGACCAGAAACAGTCAAATACTTAGAGGAAAACATTGGTGAAACACTTTCCCACCTACACCTCAAGGACATCTTTGATGAATCAAACCCAACTGCAAGGAAGACTAAAGCAGAAACAAACCAATGGGACTACATCAAATTGAAAAACTTCTGCACATCCAAAGAAACTATTAAACAAACAGAGAGACCCCTCATAGAATGGGAGAAGATCTTCACATGCCATACATCAGACAAGAAACTAATCACCAAAATATATAAAGAGCTCAGCAAACTTAGCACCAAAAAAGCAAATGACCCCATCCAAAAATGGGCAGAGGATATGAACAAAACATTCACCTCAGAGGAGATCCAAAAGGCTAACAAACATATGAAAAACTGCTCTAGGTCACTGATTGTCAGAGAAATGCAAATTAAGACAACACTAAGATACCACCTCACTCCTGTAAGAATGGCATACATCAAAAAGGACAGCAGCAACAAATGCTGGAGAGGATGTGGGGACAGAGGAACCCTTTTACATTGCTGGTGGGAATGTAAATTGGTACAGCCTCTGTGGAGAGCAGTCTGGAAAACTCTCAGAAGGCTAGACATGGACCTTCCATATGATCTAGTAATTCCTCTCCTGGGGTTATACCCCAAGGACTCCATAACACCCAACCAAAAAGAGGTGTGTACTCCTATGTTCATAGCAGCACAATTCATAATAGCTAAAACCTGGAAGCAACCCAGGTGCCTAACAACAGATGAGTGACTGAGAAAGCTGTGGTATACATACACAATGGAATACTATGCAGCTATCAAGAACAATGAACCCACCTTCTCTGACCCATCTTGGACAGAGCTTGAAGGAATTATGTTAAGTGAACTAAGTCAGAAAGATAAAGATGAGTATGGGATGACCCCACTCATCAACAGAAGTTGAGTAAGAAGATCTGAAAGGGAAACTAAAAGCAGGACCTGACCAAATTGTAAGTAGGGCACCAAAGTAAAAGCCCTGTGGTGAGGGGTATACATGTAGCTTCCTGGGACAGTGGAGGGTGGGAGTGGGTGGGAGGGATGGGTCACAGTCTTTTGGTGGTGGGAATGGTGTTTATGTACACTCCTAGCAAAATGTAGACATACAAATCACTAGTTAATTAATATGAGAGGGGGAAAATCAATTGTATGTCTCAAAGTTTTTCAAAACACAAACTTGTTGTAGAGCCAGATGTTGTAGTGTGCAGGCCGCAGAGAAGAGAGAGAGAGGGTCCGGAGCGAAGAGGAAACACAAATCTTAATTCGTGCTGGCACCTCAGAGTTGGGTGTTAGAGAAGCAGGTTAGGCCACGTGGAGGTAGCGAAAATGGCCGCCTCACGCAGTAACCTTTCCTGCGTCTGAACACCAGAGTGGAGCGCAGGCAAGAGAGTGAGGTGCGGAAAACGAAGGGTTTTTATAGGAGTAGCTTTCACGAGAATGGGAAGGGGGAGGAGTAACCATAGCACTCCAGGATAGGATGATAACTCTCGTGAGAATGGGAGGGGGGAGGAGTAACCAGAGCACTCCAGATATCTGGGGATACAGACAATGCCCTGAGGGCACAACATGGCTGAACAGGCACTCCGAGAATGTCCCAACTCTCCAGGGAACTAGCAGTAGCCTGAGGGGACAACATGGCAGATGTGACTGCATTGGCACAATTTCCCAGCACAAACTGAATCTTTTTAATATATAGGCTGTGTATTTGATATGCGGACTCTCTCAAAAGCCTAGACCAAGTAGATTAGAAGCATCCAATAGCACAGCTATATACAAGATACTGGGTACTGTACAGCAAACCATAACAAAAGGACTTTTCAAAGTTAACCCAATTACCAATTAATGTGATGATAACATTAACTATCGATTGTCTTTTTGAACCCTAAGACAGCAGGAACCTCACATCTCCACTATAGAGCCCCTACTTCCCCCAGTCCTGGAACCCTTGGATAGGGCCCACTTTCCCGTATGCCTCTCCCAATCCATATCAAATAAGATTGCATCCGCCGATCACAACCTAACCAACGCAACGATTGCCACCTCAACATGCTTCACCTCAGACTGTGTCCAGAGACTTCACATGTGGAATGACAACCCTTCAGCTTCATTACTCGGGTGAGACCTTTCCTTTTATAGTACACTCTAATTTCATCTCAGGTGGTTCACTTTCTAACAAAGTCCCATAACCTAGATATACACCAGTTTCTGTGAGAGAAAGCTTATGTTCACACATATCCATAAACTACTGCAAAATATATACCTGAAAGCAGAAGTACACTAGAGTTTGCAGTGAGTTCCCCCCTAACACTTCCTCTCCACTATTCCAAGCTTTGGGTCCATGATTGCTCAACAATTTGTTTGGCTTCATATGTTAACTCTCTTTTCAATCACCAGGTTACAGATGCCACCAGGATGCTAGCCAGGCTTCCCTGGATTGAAGACCCCACCAATGTGTCCTGGAGCTCAGCTTCCCCAGAGACACACCTTACTAGGGAAAGAGAGAGGCAGACTGGGAGTATGGACCGACCAGTCAACGCCCATGTTCAGCAGGGAAGCAATTACAGAAGCCAGACCTTCTACCTTCTGCAACCCTCAACGACCCTGGGTCCATGCTCCCAGAGGGATAGAGAATGGGAAAGCTATCAGGGGAGGGGGTGGGATATGGAGAATGGGTGGTGGGAATTGTGTGGAGTTGTACCCCTCCTACCCTATGGTTTTGTTAATTAATCCTTTCTTAAATAAAAAATAAAAAAATAAAAGAATTCTCATTGTATTTGAGTCCTTAGACATGTATTTTCTAATAAGTTCCTCCTATACTATTATAAACTCATTCTGGGGGAAGGCAAAGCAAAAACTATGCAAACCCTGTCTCCATGGTTTAAGGCCATCTAATTGCACACTTAAAATCATTCAACTGATTGATTTTTATCTTGTGTATGGCATCACACTACAGATACGAGTATCTTGCTTGTGGGATGAAGAAATAGCTCATTTGGCTAATGTGCTGCTTCGCCAGGAGCCCAACCCAAGGTAAAGTATGCCCCCCCACCCCACTCCCCACTGGAGAAAGTTTTGGTGCTGTGATCTCTTTCTGGATCTCTCTCTCTTTCTCTGCCTGTCTCTATCTAAAATAGTTAATAGCTAAATGATTATAGTGCTCTGTTAACATTTTGTACTTAAGATTCAAAATTGCATTCAACCAGTATGTTTGGATACAAGTATACTTCTCCACCTTAGAACTCCCCAAGGTCTCTTTTTCATCCTAGCTGTGATCACCCAGCCTGGAACACTGTGTCTGGTTCTTAGTTACCAGGCAGAGTGATCATAGCACATTTACAAATGCTGTTTCCTGTATGTCCATTATCACTTTCAACTGAAGCAAAAGTCACAGAACCTACAAGTCTTAAGACTTTTGAAATATATAGCAGATAAAAAAAGTTATTACTTGAGTCACCTCAGCATGAGGTGATGAAAAGATGAACATTAGTCCTGGAATCATCCCAAACTATGGAGTGTAAGAGAAGCACACAACATGTTTCATAAAAATCATGTCAATTAGACTCTGTGTAGTTACCTAGCTACATGGTCCACGACAACTTTCTTCAAATACCTTTTTAGTAATAACATTGTACTTCAACCTCAAATAATCTACTGTAGGCAGTTACCTAAAACAGTTATCCACTGATTTAAGAAAGCAAAAGCTACCAATGGTGACTACCAGCAATAGTAAATACTGTAGTGTCATTAAAAAACAAAACAAAACAAAAAAAAAAAACTGGGGCTGGGTGGTGGCGCACCTGGTTGAGCGCACATGTAACAACGGGCAAGGACCCAGGTTCGAGTCCCTGGTCCCCACCTGCAGGAGGAAAGCTTCACAAGTAGCCAAGCAGTGCTGCAGGTGTCTGTCTCTCTTTCTATCCCTCCCTTCCCTCTTGATTTCTGGCTTTCTCTATCCAATAAATAAATAAATATAATAACAAAAAATAAAAACTCACCAAAGCAAAGGAGTCTGGGGAGGGAGAGAGGGGAAAGGACAGGAAAAAAAACTTTGGGGGCCTATCACAAAATGAAATTGTATGCATGTCAATGATTACACTGTAAAGCATTAACCCTCTCAATTAAAAAAAAAAGTGGTAAATATAATGGTACAGTTAAATTAACGACTGTATTCAAAAAATATAAACTTCAGACACCTTGGGCAATATAGTAATGGCCAGGTTGCTTGAAGTGCTTACCAAAGTAGGTTGGCTTTTTAAAATTTTTCTCATTATTGGGTTATTTATTATCCGGTCCTACCCGCTGCAGTTAAAACCACTCAAGATACCAGCGAATTCAGTTCTAAACTCAGTGAGATTCTCCAGCGCAAAAACTTAGTGGAGTACCTTAGAGAGACACTTTAAAGACTGTGCATTAAATTTTAAAAAGTGTTTTGTTTTTTTTTAAGTGCAGGACACACCCCAAGTCAAGCCAGCCAAGGCACCTCCCTGGGCATAAGGGAGCAGAAAGCAAGATAAATAGCTAGAATAAAATTGAGGACGGGGGTGGGGGAATCTGCAAAATTCTGAGTCCTCGAGTCACACACACACACACACACACACACACACACACAAAAAAAAAAAACCAAAAAAACTAGAAACTTTCAGACACTTTTCTCCCTTTGCAGGGCCTAACTCTAGGCAGGGAAGAAAAGAGAAAGCGGCGAGAGGGGAGGGTGGAACGAGGTACAAACTATCCAAAGAGGAAAAGGTTCCCCAGTTGGAGCAGGAAAACCGGCGTGTTTGCCCCTTCCTCCTCCCGCCTCCCTGGAGACTGCGGCCCAGTCCTCGCCCCAACTTTTCACCCCGGCCGGCGGGATCCAATGGCAGCTCCGACCCCGCCCCGCGGGACCCTCCCGCTCCACCTCTCCCGCCCGGGCGGGAGGAGGAGGAGGCGGCGGCGGCGGCGGCAGCGCGGTCACGTGTCTCGGCAGCCGTCAAGCGCGGCCGCTTTTGCGACGCTGTGACAGCCAAACCGTGCGACAGGAGGCTTGAGCAGCCGCGGCCGCAGCGTCCCGCATCGAGTGAGCCTCCAGGCGGCTCCTGGTGTCGCCGGGAGGGAGCGACGGGGCCAACTCAGTCGGGCGCGAGCGGGCGGCTAGGGGGAGCCCGCAAGGAGTGGCCTCCCCTCCCCGCCCCGCCGCTCTCCATGAACCCGGCGAAGTAAAGCCGCGCCTCCAGCAGGGGCTGCGCCTCCATGAATCCCTAGTGGTTTGGGGGGTTTTGTTGGTGTGTGTGTGTGTGTGTGTGTGTGTGTGTGTGTGTGTGTGTGAGTGTGTGTGAGTGTGAGTGTTTTATTTTTTTTTTCCCTCCTTTTCTCTTCCCCTGCTCCTCATCCCCCACCCCCGCCATCCCCGCCACCCCACCCCGGTTCCCGTCCCGCCTTCGCCAGCGGCGGCCGCGGCCAGGTACGGAGTCCGGGGTAATGGCGTCCAACCCCGAGCGGGGGGAGATCCTGCTCACCGAGCTGCAGGTAAGGGCCGCGGCCGCGGGGACATGGTGCGGCGGGGGGGGGGGGGGGGGTCGAGGGCGGGCGCCCGCCGAGTGCGGGGAGTCGGGGGGGGGGGCGGGCAGGGGCGCCGCTTCCTGCGGGGAACTCCCCCCACCCCACCCCCAGCCGGGCCTGCCGTGGCTCTAATGGGTCTCTCCGGGCCCGCGGGGACCCCCCTTCCCCCGGGTCGCCGCCCCCAGCCCGGGGTGTCAGGGCCTCGGCCCCCCGCCCCCTGCGGCTCGGCTCCCGGCGCCTCCTGGAAGACGGGAGGGGGGGTCGGCGCGAGTGCACAAAGGCGCCCCCAGAACTGGGGACCCTCGGGCGACCTCGGGGCTGCTGATCGTTGGTCTCGAGCTTCACAGGTTCCCCTGCGATCAGCAAGCTCCAGGTGGCGGAGTTTGTTGCCTGCAGAAAGGGCTCCTCTGTTCTGCTCTCTCCTCCCTCCTCCTCCCCTCTCCTTTTCTCATCTCTCCTCTCTCTCCTCCCCTCCTCTTCTCTCTCCCTCTCCCCTCTCCTCTTTTCTCTCCTCCCCTCCTCTCTCCCTCTCCCCTCTCTCTCCTCTCCAATTTCTCCCCTCCCCTCCTCACCTCTCCCCTCTTTTCCTCCTCTCCTCCTCTCTTCTCTCTCACCACTTTTCTCCGTCTTCTCTCCCCCCTCTTCTCTTTCCTCCACTCCTTCTCTCTTCTCTCCTCTCCTCTCTCTCCCTCCTCTTTTCTCCCTTTCCCCTCCTCTCTTCTCCGCTCTCCTCCTCTCCTCATCTCTCCTTTTTACTATCTTTTCTCTCCTCTCCCCTCTCCTCTTTACTCCTCCTCTCTCCTTCTCTCCTCTCTCCCTCTCCTCTTTTCTCCCTCTCCCCTCCCTCCTCTCCCTTCCCCTCTCCTTTTCCTCTCCTCTCTTCTTAATCTCTCCCTTCCCCTCTCTCCTCCCAACACCTTGGAACAGGTGAGTGTCCCCTTCGCAGCTCCCCCTCCTTGCTCAGATAGGAAACTCCTCTGATGCCCATGATGTTTTTGCAGACTTGCATCTTCCCTCTTCACTGGTTTGAACACCAGCGAAGGAGCTTGCGGGAGTTGTTTACAAATGGAGACAGCAGTTAGTTAACTACTGGGGAGACGCTGGTCACCACAGGCCTGCGGACGATGGGAATAAAACAAGTCCCTAGGCTCGCTCATATCCAGTAGCAATGTTATTCTTTCCCACTTGCAGCTCAGTATTTGATGATGTAGGCACGACTTTTTGTTTTTAGGTCCTTACCCTTTGGGAGGGGAGGGCTGACTTTTCATTAATTGGGAGTGTCCCAAAGATGTTTACATCTGGGTTGGAACTCATGCTTGTCTTCTGACTTAAATTTATTTTGGCTGGTTTTAATATGGTCATTTAGCCACTTGCAAATTCAAGATAGAAATTAAAAGAGAGAGAGAGTGTGTGTGTATGTGTGTATTGGGGCAATTTCTTTTTTTAAAAAAAAGACAGTCTAATTGGAGCTTTGATTCTTGATGTTGGAATCGCGTGTTGCAGCTGCTTCTAAATTTCTGTGCTTAATAGATGCATCCGCAAGCACAGTTTTTCTGCAGTTAGATGTAAATGCGAGGAAATTTTTGTTATACTTTTCTCCACAATAAAATAGAGATTTTAGTGATTGACAAGTTGGAATCCTTTGGTAAAGCGAAACTGAACTTCGTATCATCAACTCTGTTGCTATAGAGTATTATAATTACTCCTAGACTTTTATGATGTGCTCTTAACTACACCACATTTATTGACTGGAGTTTATTAGTTTATTTGAGCTGTTAGAAGAAAGTTTGAGGCATATTAGAAACACTCTACATTACCTAATCTTGATATGAAAAACATTTTGCTTTTAACTGAGAAAAAGTCATTAAGATGACATTTTATTTCAGTGGGTCATGAAGCTAGCATAGAGTAATTAAGTATCAAACTTGGAGACTCGCTACTTACCCTGAATCGAGTTTATTTAAATTAGAAAGTTGACAAGTCTTTAATATTTTGAAATCCTCAAATATATTTTAAGCATTTACTTAGTAAGTTATGTAGCAGATTATAAAGTGTGTTTAGTAATTAAAAACTGATCCTTACTATGTCTCCCTTTGAAAGTTATATGGTACAATCTAGAAGCATGTATTCAACATTATTATTATTTTTAATTATTTTGCAGAGTTAGAAATACTTGACCGCTTGAATTGGAACTGACTTACCACTAACCTTTGTGGAAAGACTAAGCTGAGAAAGTTTGATACCACAGCACTCTGTCCAGTTAGTTACTGTACTGTTTCTATTGAGTAGCACTTCTAACTGTTGCTGGTAATCTGGGAGACTTACTCAGCAAAGAAGCATTAATAGACAACACACAAACTTTGATGTCTAGAGGCTTTAATGGGCAAGGAAGAATTTGGTGTAATAAAAATAAAATTGTGCTCTTTTAAAATATAAATTTAATTGACAGTTTCTTATTTTTAGAGCTAGCTTGTGTTGTATTTTTTTTCATTTGACATGTAGTGGGAAACTTTATATATATATGTGTGTGTGTGTGTGTGTGTGTGTGTATATATATATATTTTTTTTTTTTATGAGGTCAGAGCAACTAAAATTTATTTCCAGGGAATCCGGATTAATAAAAACTGTAAGGAATCCCAAAATAAATGTGCTGGGGCGATAGCTTACTAATTAGGCAAAAAAGACTTTCCTGCCTGGTACTCTGAGGTTCCAGGTTTAATCCCCAGCATTGAGCAGTGCTGTGGTAGCTCTCTCTTTTTTAATCTTTCTCTCTGTATCTCTCTCATTAAAATAAAATATTTTTTAAAAGTGGGCGCAACAGTAATTTTGTAGAGTGCAGGCCCAGTATAAAGTAGCACACTGAACTTCCCGTGTGAAGTATCAAGCACTCATCATCTCAGAATTAATAAATAATTTTCTTCCTTTATCCCATTTTACTTGGAGCGTTAACAAAAATTCAGATACGTCGAGTTTTTAAAAACTTAATTTTTAAAAAATATTCCCTTTTGTTGCCTTTGATTTATTGTTTTAGTTATTATTGTTGTCATTGTTGTTGGATAGGACAGAGAGAAATGGAGAGAGGGGGAGAGAAAGACAGACACCTGCAGACCTGCTTCACGACTTGTGAAGCTACTCCCCTGCAGGTGGGGAGCCGGGGGCTGGAACCAGAATTTTTACTCCAGTCCTTGTGCTTTGCGCCACCTGCACTTAACCCACTGTGCTACAGCCCAACTCCCAAAAACTTAATGAGAGTGGGGAGGAGAGAGAGAACCAGAGCATCACTCTGGTACCTGTAGTGCTGGGGATTAAACTTGAGACCTGGAATGTAGTGATTTATTGGGAAGCTCTTATGACAAAATGAGTAATTTATTTTAATTGACTTAGAAGGTATTTCATACCCAGTATGTGTGCTGAACATCATATATTTTACACATTGGTCATTGTTTCAATAGGGATTCTCTAAGGATACACTCTTTCTGCTATTAAAAAAATTTTCATTGAAGTTTTGATGTATTTTTTTCCCCTTTATTAAGCCCTGGGTAGATACTGGATCAGCATCTGTCAACAGTCACTATAATAAGCCCCATTGTCCACCAGTTACTAACCTCCATCTAGGATCTTAACCTATACTGTCTTTTCCTCCGTCCACCCGGTCCTATTTGATTACATGGACTCATCTTGCTACTTTTCAAATTTGACAATGGTAAATTTTCATGCTTTCACACTTCTACCTTCTTATCCTCCAAGATAATAACCATCAGGAATTCTGTGCTTATTCTCTTGTTTTCTTTGCATATAATTTTGTTGGATGTACAGTTTTAAAAGATCTTTCATTGGGAGTTGGGCGGTGGCGCAGTGGGTTAAGCGCACGTGGCGCAAAGCGCAGGGACCGGCATAAGGATCCCGGTTCGAGCCCCCGGCTCCCCACCTGCAGGGGAGTCGCTTCACAAGCGGTGAAGCAGGTCTGCAGGTGTCTATCTTTCTCTCCCCTCTCTCTCTGTCTTCCCCTCCTCTCTCCATTTCTGTCTGTCCTATCCAACAACAAAGCAACGTCAACAATGGCAATAATAACCACTATGAGGCTGCAACAACTAGGGCAACAAAAAGGGGGAAAAATGGCCTCCAGGAGCGGTGGATTCATGGTGCAGGCACCGAGCCCAGCAATAACCCTGGAGGAAAAAAAAAAAACAAAAAAAACAAGGGCAACAAAAAACAAACAAACAAAAAAAAAGATCTTTCATTTTAGCTGTTTTCATAAAACTTGAATATCTTCACTTCTACCTATTGATTGCATGTTACTGTAAACATGCATTTTAATTGAGTAAACTATTAATTGGTTCTTTTTTATGGTTGTAGTTATATTGTTGTTGTTGTTGGATAGGACAGAGAAAAATGGAGAGAAGAGGGGAAGACAGGAAGAGAGAAAGACAGACACCTGCAGACCTGCTTCACCGCTTGTGAAGCGACCCCCCTGCAGGTGGGGACCCAGGGGCTCAAACCAGGATCCTTATGCGCTTTGTGCCATAACCCAGTGCACTTAACCCAGTGCGCTAACGCCCGACTCCCCTATTGATTCTTTCCTTGTTGCTTATTTGGATATTTATCATCTCACAGAACCTTGCTGGATATTTGACAATTTTCTGGTCTTTGTAATTGTGAACAAAGGCGACTATGGACAGTTTTAGTTTTCCTGTTGTACTAATACTGTGAATTGTACATATATACATATTATTACTATATATACACAAGAGTTTCTGTTATATTCTGATAGCTAGAATTGCTGCTTCACAGGGTAGGTATATCCCCAGCTCTTAGGAGAAAATATCCATCAGTTCATATTCACGTTTGCCATAGGTAAGGTAGAATACCTTCTGATTCATCCTAACATTTGATACTCTCAGATTTTACCCATCAGAAGAGTGTAAAATACTGTCATGTTGTGCTCTTGATTTCCATTTTATTAATCGTCGTTAACATTGTTTAGAATTGTTTTATGTTTCATCTTCTTTGAAATTTGTGTTCATGTTTCTTGCCTATTTTCTGTTTGTAGTTCTTTTTATTCGTGCTATTCCTTTTGTATATACTGTGATGGGTTCTTTTGGTTTATAACTTGCCTTTTCACTGTATTTTAAGGAGATTGTAGGACAGTTTAAATGTTTTACTTTTCGGGGGCTGGGTGATGACACACTTGGTAGAATGCATATGTTACAGTGAGCAAAAATCTGGGTTCAAGCATCCTGTCTTCACCTGAGGGGGGAAAAGCTGCCTGACTGGAGAACTGTGCTCTAGGTTTCTCTCTCTCCCTCCCACTTCCTCCTTCCTTCTCAGATTCTCTCTGTTAACAAAGTAAATTTTTAAAAAATATTTTACCTTTTTGGCCAGTAATCACAATCACATATATCATTTGTCAAGTAGCACTACAGAAGTACTGAGCACTAAGGTGTTAGTTGATTCAGTGAGTTTACTGTAGCAAAGAAATTGTGAAAATGATACATGTATCTAATTAATCATCTGCCTGTTTTTCTATTCCATATTTTTCATTGCATACTATTTATACTAACTCTTTTGTTGAAAGGGCAGTATATTCCAAGTATAGAATGATTTGAAGTGGTTATTTATGTACGTAGCTTCTCATAAAGTGCTAAGATTTAATACTGACTATAAAGCAGAAGCTGTTCTTTTGCAAAATTTCCTGGTGTTTGTAAAACTAGACTCCAAAAATGCAGTTTTTGTCACTGTTGTCTTTTGATGAAAAATAATTCAATTTAATTTTTAAAGGTTTATATATATATATATATATATATGTATTTAAGTAAATATGTAAAGTTATATATGCCTTAGAGAGAGAGAGGCAGGCCAGATGGTGGCACACCTGGTTAAGTGCACACAGACCCAGGTTCAAGTCCCTGGTCTCCACTTGCAGGGAGAAAGCTTCTTGAGTGGTGAAGCAGGGTTGCAGCTGTCTCTCTCCTCCCCTCCCCTCTCAATTTCTTTCTGTCTGTATCCAATAATAAAGTAAATTTTTTAAAAATAGAGAATACACATATATAATCAAACTAGATTATCACTTTGATATATGCCCTGCCGGGGCTAAAATTCAAGAGCTTCTTCTTTCATGTCCTGTGCTCTACCATCTTTCAGTTAAATGATTTGCTTGTTCATTTACTTATTTAGCCACTGGGCTTATCACTGGGGTCAGTGCCTGCGCTATGACTTCACTCCTGCCAGCTTCCTTTCACTCACTCACTCACTTTCTTTCTTTCTCTCTCCTTTCTTTTACTTGACAGGACAAAGAAATAGTAATGGTGGAGAGGAGAGAAAAAGAGACACCTGCAGCACTGCTCTACCACTCATGGAGCTTACTTACGCTTTGTAGGTGGGGACCAGGGAACTGAATCCCTATACTTGGTGTGCAGCCATTCAGCCCTTTGTTTTAGTTAATTTCTGCAAGTTAGAAGTTAAGGACACATCTTACTAATTAATATAATCAACTATATGTTACTCAGTATGACAATCGTAAAATTACATGTCTTTACTAATTTCAGGATAAGAGATGTATTTTCTCATCTTTATGTCCTTAATGCCTGGCATATGGCTTATGATTGATAATGACTTTAATAATTAGCAGATTGCCTTTTATTCTGTGTATTTTTAAAGGTTATTCTTTTCCTGGTTGTCCATGCTAGAAATCCACAAGTCACTTTTATTTGACTATTATCTCAGCCTTGTCACCTGACTATATAACTTGAATTCATTCATTACTATTATCCAAGTCTAGGACCTCATCAGTTGCCTGATTAGAGTATCTGCCTCCCCTCTTCAATCTTCTGTTCATTTAGACTGTGTACAACTGCTAGATTCAGAAGTGATGGAAGATTCAGTGACTTCTTAGTACCTTTGAGATAAAATAGTACTAATTTCTTAGCTTGGCACCAAATGCTGCCTTTGCAGCCCCCAAATATCTCTTAATTCTTAGTTTTTTATGCAGGAACCATAATTTGTAATTTTTCTTCACTTATACATCTTTTTAAAAATAAATCCTATTATTTTAAAATTAGAAAAAATAGAACCTTCCCCCACCCCCATGCATATGTGATGCAGAGTATCAAATTTGATAGTTTGTGCTTGTAAGTCTAGCACTCCAGCCACTGCACCACCTGTCAGGCTGGTTCACCTCTGTATCTTAGTCTAGTCTGTCAACTTGGAATGCTTCTTCTAAGGCCTCATAAAATTGATGACATTCACATAACATTGTATTAGTTTGGGGTCTACAGCATGATGATTTGATATGCAAATACATTGTGACATGATTCTGCTAGTAACTAGTGAGCACCCATCAGCACAGAGATAATTTGTTTTTCTTATAATGGGAGTTTTAAAGGGCTGTTACCTTAAGTTGCTTTCAAATAACTGTGCAGTCTTTAATTAGGAATCTATATTTTTATGCATTTTGTTATCCTTGAGCTTAGATAGAACTTTTTTGTTGACAGTCTCAGAAGTCATCTTTAGGGAACTGGAGGAACAGGAGGACCTTGTTCCTGTGATTCTCTTACTCAGTGGACTTTTCAGAGAGAGAGAAAAGAGGAAGAGATAGATCACACAACACCACTTGAACATTTATGAAACTTGCCTTACTTAGTCTGTACATTACGTATACTGGAGGCTCAAACCCTGGTCCTCGTCCATGATAAAATGTGTACTCTACTGGGTGAGCTATCTTCAGTTCCCTGGGTGCTATGTCTTTATACTGATTCATTCAGTTATCTTTGAAAATGACTTCTTAAAAGTGCATACATTACAGTGTGTAAGGATCTAGGTTCAAATCCCTCTCCCCTCCTGCAGGGGAAAAGCTTCATGAGCAGAAATTTAAATTTAAAAAAAAAAAAAAGACTGCTTTCCTTTAAAAAAATTACTTCTAAAAAAGATAACACAAGGTATTTTCAAATACTTGAAATAGGTTTTAGACCTGTTTGCTATATATAGAAATTGTTTTAACTTGAATAATTGCTTGAGCTTATGCAGACCTGCTTTGCCACTTGTGAAGTGACCCCCCTGCAGGTGGGGAGCCAGGAGCTCTAACCGAGATCTTTGTCCTTGCGCTTTGCACCACTTGTGCTTAACCCACTACACTACCACCCGACTCCCTGTTAGTTTATTTTTTTTTTTTTACCAGAGCACTATTTAGCTCAAGTTTATGGTGGTGCTGGAGATTGAACCTGAGGCTTTGGTGCATGAAAGTCTTTTTGCATGACCATTGTTACCGGCTCAGCCGTAGAAGAGGTAGAATGTAAGCTGACTCTATAAGGCTGAATAGGATTATATTAAGAAGAAAAGAAGTTTTACACATTCTACAAGGCTAACACCACTTTTATCCCCAAAGTAAGAAACAATAATATATATATAATAGCTTATTATATATATTACTCAGTGGGGAAAAACTAAAAGCTTTCCCCAAAAAATCTGGAACTAGACAAGAACGTCCACTATCACTACTGTTATTCAGCATAGCCCTGGAGGCTTTTGCCACTTCAGTCCATCAAGAAATTGGAAAGGGAGAAATCAAACTATCACTATTTGCTGATGACATGATGATATACCTAGAGGACTACACACGCGCGCACACACACACACACACCTGGAAATAATAAATTCAGTAAAGTAGCAGGATGCAAAATCTCTATGCATAAGTCTGTGTCATTCCTATATACAAATGAGTCAGATGAAAGGAAATTGAAAGACTCAAAGCTACTTATAATCGAACTAAAAAAGATAAAATACCTTGGAGTGAACCTCACAAAGTGAAGGATCTTTATAGTGAAAACTATAGAGCATTGTCGAAAGAAATAGAGAACAACACAAAGAAATGGAAGGACATTCCTTGTTCCTGGATTGGAAGAATAAATATTAAAATGGCCATCTTACCAAAATCATTCTCCTTGACTTATTATGTAGAGCAAATGAACTAAAGCATTTATTTATGTACCTGAATCTTGCTTGGACATTCAGTAAATATGTTTGTGTTGATTTCCCCATTTATGATGATCACCCCCAATTTTTTTTTTTCAAATTTACAAAGAAAGATTAGTTTTTAAGTGGCAGCTATTGCTTTGCTTTAATTTATATTAACAGTTTGGTCATTGGCATGTATGACAATAAAGTAGACTATACAAGTAATTAAGTATAATTACCATTTATTGAATGCTTGTTATGCTACAGGTGTGTGGTCGACAGCTCACTCTTCTGTGCATAGCTGGGGCCTTGTACATGGCATAGCTCTGTCACTCGAGGATGCTTTTTTGTTCAGAGAAAGAGAAACACCACAGCACCTGAGGACTGATGTTGTTATTCCCTGTAGTGCTGAAAACTAGACACGGCAAGCAAGGCATACACTGTACCTGGTGACAATTTCTCTTTAACCCTGGACTTCTCATTCTTTTAGTTTTCATAATTCTTACAAACATAAGAAATATGATTTATTTTATTTGAGACATAGAGAAATATACTTTCTTACTCGTGATACATAGCAAATTAACTCAACTGAAATTTAAAAATAGTTCTGAGCCCCCCACACACCTGTGGACATCTAAATATTGGCAAGGGAGCCAAAAATATTAAATGGAGATAAGACAGTCTCTTCACCAAATGGTGTTGGGAAAACTGGGCTGAAACATGCAAAAAAAAAAAATGAAATTGAAACCACTTCACCTCACCACACATAAAGAATAAACTCCAGACAAATTAAAGATTTGGGTATTAAACCAGAAACCATAAAATATTTAGAGAAAAACATTGGTAGAACTTTAAGTTTTACAGGTGTCTTCAGTGACTCATATCTATTCATAATTACATCAAATTGAAAAGCTTCTGCAGAGCAAAAGAAAACACCAGCCAAATAGAAATGATGAATGGGAGATCTTTTTATGCCATACATCAGACAAAAGGTAATAACCAAAGTATCCAAAAGAGTTCAGCAAAAAAAAAAAAAAAAAAAAAAAGACCCCATCCCAAAGTGGGGAGATGGGGAGGATGTGGACAGAATGTTCATCAAAGAAGAGATCCAAAGGGCCAACAGACATGTAAAAAAAAAAAAAAAATGTTCAGTGTCTTGTTACCATGAGCCGTGAAGCAGTGCTGCAGGTTTCTCCCTCTGTGTCTCTCCCTCCCTCTCAATATTAACTCCCTCTCTTTTTTTTTTATTTTTGTATCCCTATGTACTCCCAGTTCCCAATGACTTTCTGCCTTCTGTTACTGTAGTTTCATTGCATTTTCTAGAGTTTCACATGACAAAAAAAAAATTCAGTATATGTGTTTTGGTATAACTTTTTCTACTTAGTAATTTTGAGTTTACATGATGTTCCTGTGTATATATAGTCTGTTCTTTTTTGTTCTTCACCTGGACAGTATCCCTTGATATGCATGGAGCACAGTTGTTTTATCTGCATCAGTTCATGGATCTGTGTTGATGCTAGGTTTGGACTGTTACATATAAAGCTGCTATAAGTATTCATGTACAGATTGTTGTTGTTTTTTTTTAATGGATCTATATTGTCATTTGTGGGTAAATGCCTAAGAGAGAAATAAAAGTATCTTTTTAACATCTCCCTGGTTATAAGAGAAGACCGATATTTTTATATTTTGGCTTATTGTCTGTTCTGGTTTCATTTAATTACCTGGCAGTATATTTCTAGCCAGAATAATGAGACAGAGCAATTCTATGACATGGAGTTGTCTAGATAATGATAGAAGTAATTCACATATGATTTATAATTGGTATTGGGCCTGTATTCTTTTTGATATCTTTTTATGAATTTTTACTTATTTTGTATACTTGAAAGAAAATGGCACTAAGTGGGAACAGTGATATTAGCTGTTTGGTTACATCAGTCATCTGACTAACACTAATGCTGACTGCTAGTGAAGAGAGGGGAATTAATTTATTCATTATTATTTCTTTGATACATAACATACTAGTGACATTATTTTTACCTGCAATGATAACCTACCTGTTATCCTCTATGGATTTTGTGGTTCATCTTGTCAAACCTGTAGTTCTTGTATTAATGTGAATAGAAATAAGGAAACTAGTTATGGTATTAACAGGTTCTTTTGGGTTTTAACTTATTTGGCCCCTCCCATAATGGATTATGTTGTTTTAAACTTTGTTCTATTTAGTAGTAAAGAATTAGCTAGTTAAATAGCTTTTTATCTTTCTTTGTGGTGTTACTTATACCAGTGGAAAAGTTGGTTTTTCATTCTGGAGTATGTAAGTTGACATTGTGATAAAATAGCAAGGCATATTTCAAAATTAATTCTAGGGGTGTGTGTGTGTCTGTGTGTGTGTGTTGCTCAGCTCTGGCTTATAATGGTAGTGGGGATTGAACCTGGTACCTCAGGCATGAAAAGTTATTTGCATAGTTATTATGCTATCTCTCTGACCCCAAAATTATTAATTCAAAACTGAGATACACACACACACACTTTTAAGTATTAGTCATAGTATTGCCTCATCAAAAGGGAATGTATTTTCCATATAAATTAGTCTCAATCCTTCAAATATATATAATATTGGTTTTCTTTGCTTTGCTTTTTATTGCAGCCAGGGTTATTGCTGGTGCTTGGTGTCAGCACTATGAATCCACTGCTCCTGGTGACCATTTTTCTTTTTCTTTTATAGGATTGAGAGGGAGAGGGGAAAAAAAAAAACAAGAAAAATGGGCAGGGGGTAGATAGCATAATGGTTATGCAAACAGACTCTCATGCCTGAGGCTCCAAAGTCCCAGGTTCAGTCCCCCGCACCACCATAAACCAGAGCTGAATAGTGCTCTGGTTAAAAAAAAAAAAAAAAAAAAGCGAGAGGGAAAGAAAGACATCTGAAGACTTGCTTCACCACTTGTGAAGGTCCCTCCTGCAGATGGGGAGTGGAGGCTTAAACCTGGGTGTTTGCACATAGTGGGCCCCCATTCACTCCTCTCTTTTTTTTTTTTTTTTTTTTGGTCACTGGAGTTTTTGCTAAGGCTCAATGCCTACCTGGTGACTCTACACTACTAGTGGCTATTTCCTTTTTTTTTTTTTTTTCCTCTTTTCTTTGATAAGACAGGGAGAAATAGGAAGGGAAACTTTCCTGTCTGGAAGTGGGGCTGGGGGCTTGAACCCAGGTCCTCATATAACATGTACTTTACCTGTGTGCCACCTCCTGACCCCTAAAACATTGAGGTTTTTGTTTGATTGGTTGGCTGGTTGGTTTTTTACATTATTTTGGAAATTACACTTACACAGTATACACTTTCATGGCCTTAATATAATATGCATAGAGAAATGTTACTGTATTTTTTATTGAAGTGTGTCGTACTCCTTATTCCTATACTAAGTGGCCTTAGTGATTAGATTATCTTTTTTTTTTTTTTTTTTTGCCCTCAAGTATTACTTTTCAGTATGTCAACTTTGAACAGCCATTTCTCCTTTAAAATATATTTACTGGGGACCTGTATATATTCAATATATATTCAAAATGCCGTTCTGGGGCCTGGTCATTTAATATTAATTGAAGTGTTTAGTAGTGATCACATATACTTACAGGCTTCTCTGATGGAACCTAAAGTTCTGAGAAGTTAGACATTAATCATGCAAAGATATTGGAACCTAGGGCCTTGTGAACCACATTTTGAGAATTACTGGGCTAGGGTAATTAAATAAATAAAGGAAGCTTATAATCCCAAATGGAATTAAAGCAAACGTTGTTTACAGGATTCAAAAAGGAGACAATGCAAACTTTGAGTTCGGGTTAAATCCAGTTCGTACTTTAAGGGGAAAAATTGAAACACAGCTTAAGAATTTGCTATGGGGGGAGTTGGGCTGTAGTACAGCGGGCTAAGCGCAGGTGGCGCAAAGCACAAAGACCAGCATAAGGATCCCCGTTCGAACCCTGACTCCCCACCTGCAGGGGAGTCGATTCACAGGCGGTGATGCAGGTCTGCAGGTGTCTGTCTTTCTCTCCTCTTCTCTGTCTTCCCCTCCCTCTCTCCATTTCTCTCTGTCCTATCCAACAACAACAACAATAATAACTACAACAATAAAACAACAAGGGCAACAAAAGGGAAAAAATAAATAAAAATAAAATTTTTTTTAAATTAAAAAAAAAAAGAATTTGCTATGGGGACTGGCACGATAGTTCACCTTAGAAGGTGTGTGGTCTGTCATGAGCACAATCTTCTTTTTACCCTTTCCTTCCCTTCCCTTCTTTTTTTTTTAATGTTTTTATTAATGATTTAATACTGATTTACAAGATTGTAAGGGGTGTAATTCATAGTTTCCACCATCAGAGTTCTGTGTCCCATCCCCTCCACTGGAAATTTCCCTGTTGTTTATCCCTCTAAGAGTATGAACTAAAATTCTTTTTCTGGGGTGCAGAAGATGGGAGTTCTGGTTTCTGTAATTGCTTCACTGCTGGACATGGGCATTAGAAGGTCAGTCCATACCCCCAGCCTGTTTGTTTTTACCTAGTGGGGCAGGGCTCTGGAGAGGTGAGGTTCCAGGACACATTGGTGAGGTCATCCGCCCAGGGAAGTCAAAATAGAATCATAGTAATATCTAGAACATGGTGGCTGAAATGCAATAAGATGGAAAATAGGACAAAATGATGAATAAACAGGAGCCACAAAGTAGGAATAGAGCAGATGAAAGTAGGGACCTTAGGACAGAAGGAAACTAGGAAGTCTGTTTTAGGACTGTTCCCAAGAGCCTATGTGTTAATAATATTCACTTGAGCTTTTGATAGCTAACATGGAGATGGGCCAGAAATGTTGTCTGAGAAGATGGTGTCTGAGTTGAGAGTAGAATTAGGAAACAGGATTAGGGTGGAGAGTTGCTTACAACCTTGAAGAGTATATATAAGTGCAGTCAACTGTTTACCACATGATCTTAACTAGAGTCCATATCCATTCATATTTAGCATAGGAGCCTGTACAGTGTCTTCTTCTAGCGTTTGCCCTTCTTCCGTAGCCAATCAACAGCGTCAGGTTGAGCCTGATGTAAAGTTTCGAGACCTCCTTTGAATCTGGAGAGGTGGCAGTCGTTGACTATGTGGGTCATAGTCTGTCTGGAGCTGCAGGGGCAGTTCGGGTCATCTCTGGCTCCCCAGCGATGGAACATAGCGGTGCACCGGCCATGGCCTGTTCGATAGCGATTGAGGAGGGCCCGATCATAACGTGCTAGGTCAAAGCCGGGTTGACGCTCGCAGGGGTCTGTGATGAGGTGTTTGTTCTTTACCTCAGCTGACTGCCAACTCTGTTTCCAAGAGTCTGGAACAGAGAAGTTCAGTGTAGGCGTAGGGGACCAGATTGGATGATGAGACGTCAAGCGTTGGACAGGGTGTGCGAAGATATCCGGTATATTATATTGGCAGGTCCGGTCGAGCGTAGATGTGGGAAGTGAACTTAGATGATGCCGCATCCCGACGAATATCTGGCAGGGCGATGTACAGTGTCTGAGCCCTTGTCAGAGAGCTCACAGTCCATAGTCACAGCTGAGAACAGCCTAGGCTGCCCTCATTTCAGAGCTAGTCTTGAGCAACAGGATAGGATAACCCGGCCTCCTTTGGAAAGTGGGGCAGTCCCTACCATTGCTACTTCATAGTGAGGGTCTGACCCAAAGAAGCCTACAGAAGGGCTTGTAATGGCATTCCCAGTTGTGAGCAAAACTACTTTCAAGCCTTGTCTCCTCCACATTGGTGAGGCTCCAGTGGTGCAGTGGTATCTCTCTCTCTCTCTTTCTCCTCCTCCCTCCCTTTAATTTTTTTTTCTTTTTTGATGAGAGAGAAATTGAGAGAGGAGGGGGAAGATAGAGTAGGATAGACACCTGCAGACCTGCTTCACCACTTGTGAAGCAACCCCCCTGTAGTTGGGGAGTCAGGGGCTGGAATTCAGATCTTTGTGCATGCCTGTGTACTTTGTACTATGTGCGCTTAACCTGGTACACCACCACCCCACCCCTTTGTATCTTTCTCTGTAGTAGTCTGTAGTCTGTGGTAGTCACCGGGTGGCTAAAAGAAGGGGTGAGGGATTTGCTGTAGTTCTTGTAATAAACTCTTGACAGAATTGTGTTTTATGACATTATGAATTTCTTGTTTCTTTATTGCTTTCAGTATCCCACTATATTGCTTAACCATTTTAAATATTTTGGGACATGAATCATTTTTCTGTGTTGGAAGTGTGAGAACCTAGGATTTGTACATAATGTCTGTTGTCATAGAGATGATTTTAATTATGACTTTTACTGTAAAAATTGAGGTATAATTTGTACCAATAGTAATTTTAGTATTGTTAAAGTTTAGGTAAGATTGATCTGAAAAAATGACTTCCACATTAATGAGCTGATGAAATCATATAACTTAAGTTATAGATTTGGATATTCAGTGTGTCTTAGAGTGTATAATTTGAGATGCTTTTAGAATACTTATAAGACACTTTACAGTTGTTGATAAAAATGTAATTATTTATGTTGCTCAGTCAACAGATGAAATCTCCATAAATTTCAAATCAATGAAATGAAATTTCAGGGAGAGTTTGTCAGACTTTTGGAGGGAAGGGCTACATTTTACTTAATTTCACTGTCCTCCATAATACGATATGGTTGGTGTATGACATTATTATGTGTAGACCTAATAAGAGAAAGGAAAATATGGAGAAATTTTAGCCTACGTTTTTCCCTGAACCTTTATAATTCTTCTGCTAAGACAAATAAGTTTTTGTGATGTGTTATTTATTGGCTTAGAAAATTATTTTATGTAACACATTTTAGTGTTACTTCATGTTACTATAATTATTTACAGAAATAAAATTATCACTGTATTACTAGTTGTGAGAAATTACTTTCTGTGACATCTCTAGCTCCAAAAGCCTTGTGATAGTTACTAGCTTTACTTCCTCAGTGATGTTATATTGTTGCCTTGTCCCAGCTCTGACAGCATGCAAGCTGTCTCTTCAGCTGCCTCAGTTAAATTAAAGCATTTCAGTCCCCAATCTTGATAATCCTCCTGTCATCAACCTCCAACCTTTACTCCCTATCTGTCTGTCCATATATTTGTCGTTTTAGTTTGGTTGTCTTTTATTGTGTACATTCTTTCCAAATTATGAAGAGAGACACCAGAGCACATTTATAATTTTCCATTTCATATTTGTCTTTGTTGTATCATTCATCAGACTCAGGGTCTTCTGTATGTTCTGCCACTGAGTTACTTCTCTGGTGACTGTATACTTTGGAAACAAAAGCATTGCTGAACTTTCCTTTCGTAATCTTTTCTCTTGGTATTACTTTATATAGGCCTCCAGTTTTTTCCTATTAATGCTTGAAATAAATATGCTATCATCTGTGTGTTCTTTATACTTTAAAAACAATAACTCAAATTGAGCACATTGGAGGGCTTTGTAGTATATCAGATTCACTCTAAATTATGCATCACACATACAGTTAAGTCCTTTTATTCAATTTATTGGGAGATTTTTATTCACTTTGATATACTTTCTTTGTCCACTTTTAAAATTGTATTTAATAATAGTAATGTTAACTCTTTTGGTAATTAATAAGTGCTATAGATATATATATAATAAGTTTGTGGTTCTTTTAAATAAATGGTATTGATATTATCCAGTGATTAAGAATCAGAGATTTTTGAGAAGTTATATCTCCCAGTTCAGATAACTACTAGTGTTACAGCCAAGGCTTAAAGCAGGAGACAAAATCCATTGTTCTTAAATTTTTTTATAGCTGTAAACCTTGTTGTTTTATTATGGTCTTTGGACTTTCTGTTTCATACATTCTGTGCCTCTGCTGAGTCACTTCCCTACCTGTCTATGTGCCTTTATCTTTTTGTCATTTTTATAACCAGAATTTCCACATAGTTCCAAAATGCCCCTAGGAAATGAAAAAAACACAGCTTTTAAGAAGCTTTTTTTTTTTTTTTTTCATTTCTGACTAGGGGAAATGAAATGACTTTTTACTCATACATAGAAATGAAACAAAAATATAAACTAGTCCTTAAGTAATATATATATATATATATATATATACACATATATTTTATTTTTCATTGTTTCTGTTGCATTGGTTAAAATAGATGGGTAGTTAATAGATTTATGAGGTTATTATTGTCATTTCTTATATTGTTAAGAATTGTGGACACAAAACTAGGCTTATGCAGAGTTTGTTGTTGTCATCTCTAGGGCTTTACTGCCTTAGGTTGACTTTCTCCAAAGAGGCAGAGAGAAAAATGACAGCAGAGCTTCCTGCAATATGGTGGACTTGAACCTGGGTCACACAGCAAAGCAACACATTACTCAAGTGAGCTAATCTGCCAATCCTGGGTTTGTATGTTTTGTCTTCTGAGAAATTTAGGGACAGAGGGATTCAGAAGGATGATTTCCAGCTTTACCTTAGTAATGTGGAACAAATACAGTCTAGGAACTGAGGAAGACTTACATTCGGGTTATCCAGAACTTTACTTAATAGAATTTTTAAGTAATGAAATTGAAAGTGGCATTATTCTAGAACGTTAGCTGATCAGGTTCAGTCTTGTACCTTTTTGTGAAAATTATACTTTCCTATAGTTTTTTTGTTTTGTTTTACATACCTCATTCCAAAGATGTATTTGATAGAAGGCAATTAATTTATCAAGCTAGGAGGATTTAAGTAGGTTCTGAACTTGTAGTCTTTAGGTAGACTGCAGGATCCTTCAAACCTTCTACCTCTATGTATGTACACATGCTAAGTTTTCTGAGGACTTACTGCTTTTATCACAGTTCCAAAGTAGATCTGAGCCCCCACCCCTCACACTGTCCATTCACCCACAAAAGTTGAAGAATCACCAAGTTAAAGGTTAAAAGCCTCTCCTCTAAGATCAGGAACAAGATAGCAGTGCCTCTTCTTACCACTCCTGTTCTACAAAGCTGTGGAAGTCCTAGTCTAAGCAAGAGCCTTTGTTCCTTATTCTCTTATCTGCTGCCTTTTTTGTGTTGTGTGTACTGATGTCTTTGTATTGGTATGCTTTGACTTTTTTTTTCATGTTTTTTGTGGTGTTCAGGTTTTTCTTTGTAGTTAACATGATACTGATACTTACATAAAGTATCTTAAAATATAATATTCTATTTTAAATCAATAACTTTATCTTTGATAACATTTCAAAACAATACTTTTAGCTTCTCCATCTCACATTTTAGAGTATTGTTTTTCCTCTTCTTTTTTTTTAATTGCCACCAGGGCTGTCACTGGGGCTCAGCATCTGCAAGAGGAATCTACCCCTTCCAGTGACCATTGTTTGTCTTTACTTGGTAGGAGAAATTAAAGAGGGAAAGAGAGGCAAAGAAACACCTGCAGTACTGCTTGACCATTTGTGAAGCTTCCCCCTTGCAAGTGGGAACTAATTGAAATTTATTTGCTTATTTATAAAATGGAAATATTGACAAGACAGTAGGATAAGAGGGGTACAGTTCCACACTGTTCCCACCACCAGAACTCCCTATCCCACCCACCTACTCCCCCTTAAAAGCTTTCCTATTCTTTATCCCTCTGGGAGTATGGGCCCAAGGTCATTATGGGGTGCAGAAGGTGGAAGGTCTGGCTTCTGTAATTGCTTCTCCACTGGACATGGGCGTCGGCAAGTTGACCCATACTCCCAGTCTGTCTCTCTTTTCCTAGTGGGGCAGGGATCTGGGGTAGCAGGCTCCAAGGACACATTGGTGGGGTCATCTGCCCAGGGAAGACTGACTGAAATTTAAATGTTGGTCTTTACACTTGGTAATTTATGATCTCTGCTAGGTATACCATGGCCTTGCCCCATCTTTTAGGTTATTAATGTTATATAGTTTTATCTATTTTAATGGCTTATTCAGTAAAATATTGGTTTAGTTCTGGTGGGTTTTTTTTTTTTTTCAAGTTCATGTGTATCAGTTCTCTAGAGTCCACATATGAGGGAAACCACCTGGTAGTTGCCTTTCGTCTTTTTACTTATTTCACTAAGCATAATTACCTCCAGTTCCATCCACTTTGTCCCAAAGGACACAATATCACCTTTTTTGATTGCAGAGTAGTATTCCATGGAATCTATATACCATAACTTCTTTAGCCAGTCATCTGTGATCCCTCAGCTGCCAACATCCACTCCCCAATAACTTCATTCTCCTAAATCCAAAACTTACCATGGAGGGCATGTTCTCTGCCATACCCTGGTTAAAATCTTGGTGCCACATGGGAGGCACTATAGCACCAGAGGAAGCTCCAGTGCTGTATTGCCACTCCACATTCACTCACTTGATCTGTCTCTGCCTCTGTCTGAGTGAAGAAAAAAATTACTCAGCTATGGAAATCAAAGTAGCTCCTTTATGTTTTCATTTTCTTTTTATATATATATCTGTTTATTCCCTTTTGTTGCCCTTGTTGTTTTATTGTTGTAGCTATTATTGCTGTCGTGGATATTGGATAGGATGGAGAGAGGAGAGGAAGACGGGGGAGAGAAAGATAGACACCTGCAGACCTGCTTCACCGCTTGTGAAGCGACTCCCCTGCAGGTGGGGAGCCAGGGGCTTGAACCAGGATCCTTACACTGGTCCTTAGGCTTTATGCCACGTGCACATAACCCTCTGTGCTACCGCTGGACTCCCTCCTGTATGTTTTTGTTTCTACCCCTCCCCCCCGCCATCAGTGTGTGTGTGTGTGTGTGTGTGTGTGCGCGCGCCCGTGCGTGTTGAGTTGTTGAAAAAAATATGTTCTCTTTATGTTCTTTTTTCTACATAATGATACTAGCATCCTCATCCCTTAGATCAATAGCTTCCCTGTGGAATATAGCAAACTCCTCTCACGGTTCTGTGGGTATGCTAGATACTCACTTGCTGCTGTTGCCCAAGCTTATTTAGCACAGCTGCCTTCAGCTGGTGACTAAGCTGGAATCAGAGGAGCAGCTGGAATGCTTTATCTTCCACGTGGCCTCTCTCCACATGGTTTCTCTCATCCTTCAGGGCTCCCACACTAGCTAAATAGTCAGGCCTTATTTACTTTGTAGTTGGAGTTTCAGGAGCAGAAAGAGAAGCTGTGATTCCTCTTATGGTTTGCTCTTAGAACCCTCTGCACACCATCAATTATCGCTTCCAGCACACTGTCGGTCACAGGCTGGCCTGGAGTTTGGAAGATGTGTGCGACAATATGAATACAGGATTTATTAAAGACCATTTCACATCAGTCTACAAACTTCACAAGAGATTCTCCTGCTTCTCTCTGCCCTCCTCAGATCTAGTGATATCATAGGAGTTTGCACCCTATCACTTTGCCTCAGCTGCTGCATTTCACTCAGTAAAAGCTGAAGTGTTTTTATTGGCCTGTAAGGGACTGTATGATACTTAGCCACATAGGGATTATTAGTTCACCTAAAACAAGAAGTTCAGAGTCGTGGGCTTATGTAGCAGTTTAGTAAAGTCAGCAGGGTCCCAGGCTTCGTCACAAAATCATATGGCCAGGTTTTAGTCTCCCGAATTTCCTTTATGGCGTTAACTAAACATGTTATCTGAAAATAAAATAAAATCATACGGCTACAGCTGGAGAGGCGGCACAGTGGGCAGTGTCAGACCTGAAGCACAAGATCCTGATTTCCATCCCTGGCCACTTTGTGTCAATGATGCTCTGGTTCTCTTTCTCGTGAATAAATACATCTGTCTAAAAGATCGTACATATATTGATATCTGGGGCTGGATAGTAGTACACCTGGTAGAGCACACAAGTTACCCTGCACAAGGACCTAAGTTGGCAAACGCTAGAAGAAGAAGGACCTAAGTTCAAGCCCCCAATCACCCAAACTGTTAGGGTGGGAGCTTAACAAGCAGTGAAATAGTGCTATAGGTGTCTCTCGTTTTTCTCCCTTCCTATACACCCCTCTCCATATCTTCACTCTTGAAAAATATAGCTAATTCTAGCTTCATGATTATTTGTTTAATGAGAATTTTATCTGCACATTATGTTCATTTGAATAAAAAAGAAGTTTTCCTAGTAAGGGTATTAGGAGATTGGGTATTATGTAGGTGCCTACTGGCACTATTTGTCTCAGTGCTGTATGCCAGAAACTGCTGTATTACTGTGAAATTGTTAATCAGAGTTTCAGGCAGAGAGACGGGACATAGAGACTTTTATGTAGGAAGCAATGTTTATTGTGTCGGCAGACCCAGCCAGCCTGGACTGGGCCCCACATGCAGTGGTGCTTGCTCTTGTATACAGTTATCAACCTTCTCACAGTAACTCATAGCAGTAAGCTTAACAGGTGCCTTTTTCTTTTATGTGTACAGAGAGTACAACTTGTTTGTGTTATCAGCAAACTCTTGGGCAGAAATAGCAGAATCTAAGGCCACCTACCAAGGCCACTTTGATGACAGCAGTAGAAAGCCCTGCTTATGCTGGGAGGAGGGTAAAGATTGTCACCAGCTGCATTTTTCTTTAAGAAGTTAACCCTTGCTTACCTCAAACCAGACTTATTTGTCCTAGGTATAGGCATTATGAAACTTAAAAGTAATACATCAAAGATAGTTGTGATAATTTCACTTTGCAGGTGAGGAAATTGAAGATCTAGTTTGGTTGCTGTAAACAAAGCTGTATGTGGTCAGATTCTCTATGCTAGCTCACCATAAGAGATTCTAACTCAGTGCTCTGTTGACAAACAAATGCATGTAAATACCAACATGCACTGTGGGTTACAGCTGTGCAAAACTTGTTGCTGTTTTCTGTCATGCTTGCTTTTCATAGTTGTCTTCCTTAATAAATTGCATAACTGAAAGAGAGCAGGACCGTGCCAGTTTTATCTTTACATTTTTATGTTCTAGCATTCAGAGTGTGTTTTATGTAAATAACACTTTTAAACAAAACATAAGAGATAAGAGAGCCAAACGGCATTTTGAAGATGAGCAAACAAGTAAAAAGAGATGAGATGGCTTACTTGGGTTGTATATATGACATACAGAGAGCTGGTATTGGAATTGGATCCTTACTTTGTTTAAGAACATTCTCCTGAGACTCAAAAGATTAGGATGAAATGAGAGAGAATATGGAAATGAGTCCTACATGATGGTCACTAATTAATGCAAATCAAATATGTTTAGGTATAGTTCAAATCAGAACTGATAATCGGAAGATCTCTGTAAAGAAAATATAGAGTAAATGAGTTGTCAGGAGACTATTAATGCCCAAACTTTGCAGAACACTGACTTGCCTTGACAGGCATGTTAGTTACTTTGAACCCTATTTCCTCAGTACTAAAATCAAGGGAGGTAGGTTCATGATCTTTGAACTTCCTCCCAGGTAAGACAGTATATGAATCATTGTATCCAATGAGTATTGATGGGTACTCTTAACTTTTTTTTTTCATTTTGCATCTATCAGACCTGACTTTCATAATTTTATAATGGAGAAAAAGTAACAACTTTTTCTCTCAACTTTTTCACTTCTTTTCTGGGAACTTCGCCAGTGAGGAATAAACATCCTTTCCTGTCTCTCCCTAAATGAAGTAAATGGTCACAAATGACAGACTTTGTTCTTCATTTTGTTCTTTGAATCTGTTCCTATTTGTTTGTGTGTATGTAAGGGTTTGACTTCACCAGAGCACCGTTTGAAACACTGGCATATGGTAGTGCAAGAGATTGAACCTAGGACTTCAGAGCATCAGGCTTAACAGTCCTTTTGCATAACTATTAAGCTATCTCCCAGGCCCTCTGGTCCTGTTTTTATTTCATTGCTTCATTGTGAGTTCATTGAAATGTAGTATACTCTTATCCCTGGTAGTATCGTTGTTAATGTAGCCTGGTTAAACAGCAAATAATGTTGTGGATGTAAGTTACTGCTTAAAGTTTTTACATGAACCAAAATTGGAATAAAAAATAAGTTGCTTTCAGTTTCTCTTGAGGATTTACTTATTTGTTAATAAAAATAGTCAGAAAGGGGGAGGAGAGAGACTCTACTCAGCTTATGCGGTGCCAGCAATAAAATTCAGCACCACTTAACCTGCACCTGTAACCAGCTGAGCCAACTACTTGGCTGTGCAGCTTTTGGTTTCTTTTAAATATGCCTTTCCCTTTTCAGACAGGCAATTTCTGTTAGCTGGAAGGAAAAAGACAACATGGAAAACTTTGAGCAACAAAATTAAAAGTAATTAAAAAAAAAAAAGCTCTAACTTTTTTACCCAGAGATAATTATTTGTATCTTTGTATTCCCTTTTTTTTTTTCCATTTTCATTTAAACATAATCTGAAAATAAAACCCTTTATATAGTAACAGTAGAGTTGTATATCACTCAGTGGGACACAATAAAGTGCCTAAATAAGAAGAAACTTTCCCTTATTCCTTAGACTATTTAAAATTCTCTTGTTTAGACACTGAGTTTAGCATCTTGAGCTTTCTGTTTCCTACAAGTTGGTTTAAAGCTCTGCTATTTGTAAGCATTGTTAGGGAATCTTTGCCAAGTACATATTACTGCCTTGTACATATTCCTAGAGTTAGAATTAATGAGTCATGGGAAGTCATTATGTTTCTTGTTACACAATTCCTGCCTTTCTATGAGGTTTCCATCTTATGGTTTACATCTGGATTGTTGTCAATGTTAGATTAGAAAAAAAAAATCTCTTGTCAGTTTAGGAGTTATTTGCTGTAGCATACTTTGTATTTAATGAAAATTAACACACGTGGTGAATAAACTGGAACATGATGCTACTATAACATGGCCCGCAACTTCATCTGTAGACTTCATCTCTTGAATACTGATTTGGTTCATGTAATGTGCTTCATGTATTTGAAACACATTTTTGTGATAATTTGAAAGAAACCTTGGTAATATTTGAAGATCTATTTTTATAAAGCCATGAAAAGTTGTTAGGGGGTGAAGGTGGGTGGTGGCCCACACAGTAGAGTGCACACACCATGCATGGTGACCAGGTTGAAGCCCCAACCACTCCCAACCAGGGGAAGCTTCACATGCTGGAGAGCAGTGCTGCACTTATCTCGCTTTCTCTCCCTCTCACCCCACCCCATCTTTCATTTGCTCTCTCAGGCAGATGGGTGGGGGAAGGAAGGAGAAAATGGCTTCTAGGAGCAGTTGAATATTCATGTAGGCACCAAGCCACAATGGTAACACAGGTGGCAGAAATTAAATGAATGGATCAACTAATTGAAGCTAAAAATAAAAAAAAAAAATCTTTTGGCAGCAGTGGAACTACACAGGTGCAAAATCTAAAACCATGGGTGTGGGTGGAACAGCATCCACACTATCAGAACAAACAAGAGAGGCTTCTTTTTTCTTTCTAAGAAAAGTCATAGGCAGAAAACAAACAAAAAAGCAAAGACTAGCAAGTGAGTGAAGACGGGGCAAGGTGGAGATAGCTGAATTAAAGGAAAAGATGCTACATCCAGATGTCACAGCATATGTAGTAGTGCAGCCTAAGGAGACCGTCTCCTGTCATGTTTGGAATTTTGGGTGCAAATTGAAAAGGAATGGGAGTTGAAGTAGACAAGAGACCTTCAAAGAATTCACATCAGTTACAGATGCTGTTTCCCTGTAGCAGTTCCCTTCTCTTTTTAGCTAGAAACCTATGCACCACAGTTTGCAAGCCATAAGGCTCGATGGGGCTTTTCAGTAACTCCAGCTGCCCATAGTATTCTTTGAAGATAGCTGTACTGGAGTGAAAAGTGGTCTGGGGAAATAGCATAGTGCTTATGGAAAATTGTCTTCCATGCCTGAGGACCCAAGGTCCCAGGTTCAATCCGTAGTACCACCATAAGCCAGAACTGAATAGAGCTTTGGTAGGAGGGGAAAAAAAGAGGGGAGAAGGAGAAAAGAGAAAGAAAAGCTATCAGGTATGAAAAGACTCGGATCTGGATTTTCAAAGTAACAGCAAAGCAAGAGTCCTGGGTAGACACCAGACCAGGAAACTTAGTTGGTCTCTAGACCTGGGATAGCAGTTGGGTTGCCAATACTTAAAATACCCCAACACCAGCCACGTGGGACCCTAGAGAAATGCTTTCACAAAGATGTGTCTTCTGTGCTGCCCAGTAGAGAGGAAGGCCAAGAAAGAGCAGGTAAAAGCTGTGCCCTCTGGAGAACTGCCTCGCTCCAACCTGAGCTGCAGGGGAGGATCAGGCAGAGTGTTGTCATGGATTTTAATCAAGTTTCCTGACTGTATTTCCAGGATTCTTTCTCTGATAGATCCTCTGGGTTTGCTTCATTAGGTGTCTGTCTGGTGGTTTTATAGTTTCTGAGTGAGTCATCAGGTTCTGCTTTGTATGTGAGTTGCAGGGACCAGGGAGAAATGCAAAGGTTTCTGTAGGGCCCCAGGTGGCTGGTGTTAGTGTTTGGTTAGTCAGAGAGTAACTAGCTTGTTGTTTATTAAGCAAAGTAGGATGTGTAATTGATTGTAATGTGCTTATAAAGAATTACTATTACATACAGTTTTCTTTTTATGTTCAACATTGTACTGAATAGCCAGCTTTCCTAACTCCATTTTTTTGTTCCATTAGGGAGAATCTCGAAGTTTTCCATTTTCCGAGAATGTGAGCGCTGTGCAAAAATTAGACTTTTCAGATACGATGGTGCAACAGAAATTGGACGATATCAAAGATCGAATCAAGAGAGAAATAAGGAAAGAACTAAAAATCAAAGAAGGAGCTGAAAATTTAAGGAAGGTCACAACAGATAAAAAAAGTTTAGCTTATGTGGACAACATTTTGAAAAAATCCAATAAAAAATTAGAAGAGCTACACCATAAACTACAGGAACTGAATGCACATATTGTTGTATCAGATCCTGAGGATGTCACAGGTATGTGTTTCACCTGATGTTTATATGTTTATATTAGTAAGAGGTGTATCTTTCAAAAGTAATAAGCTTACTGACATACATAGTTTTTTAGCTTGTCTGAAAGTACAAGGACTGTATTTTCTTTTCCAGTTAAGGTCTTGTTTATAGTCTGTTCAGAAGGACAGTAAGCTGATGGATATGAAAATTAAAACACTTACTTAGGGATGAGTAACTGCTGTCTATTCTCTTATCTATGATAGGACAGTCGTTAGAATTATTTCCTAATATTAATATTTTATATTGAATCAGTCACATGCTGTTACCTGATTCCCTCTTGTGATCAGCAGCATGAGTCTGCCAAATGACTTATGTTCTGTCACCAAAAGATATTTTTATTCTTTGCAAGTGTAATTAATCAAACCTGTTATCTTTACTCTTTGTGCACTAAGCAGCTGAATTAATGGCTAAACTACCAGGCATATTGTTTAAAAAGAGAAATGTAAAGCAAAACACTACCTCTTCTCTTAAATATAGAAAACTAAAGGACAATTAATTTAACCTATGAAGCCAACCCAAGAACTTAATTTTTTAAACAATTTGGAATTGGCATGTGTTTATATTGGGAAAGTTTCAATGGTACAGAAAGTAAAAATAGAAAAACAGGCACCTCCACTCTTAAGACTTCTCTGAAGGTCTCATTTATCAACTGTTAGTTATATATCCTTCCAGAAGAGAAATCCTCTGTTTGTCTCAGTAGCCATCTAGCCATATGTACACATTCTTTCTGAAGCTTTCACTTACAAAGTCATGGTACGCTCTATGTAATGGGTTTTGTTTTTGCAAAGATGATGCTTTGTGCCAGGTATTTAATCTCCACCTCTCAATTTCTTCATTTGCAAGCAAACAGTGAAACATACAGAATTATGTACCTAGTGTCAAAAAATTTTAAATGCCTATACAACTAAAAAGAAATATTAGGCACTAGAATGAAATTAAAATTGATAAAGGAAATGCATACGATTAACTAAAAGCCTCAAATTACCTAACTTAAAAGTAACTTAAGTTAGGGCCAGGTGTGGCACAGCCATTAAAGCACAAAAGTTTCCAAGTGTGAGGACCTAGGTTTAAGACCCCAGGACCCCCACCTGGAGAGTGGGAAGCTTCACAAGCAGTGAATGGTGCTGCCAGTGTCTAGTTCTCTCTTCATGCTCCCTCTCTTCCTAGTCCTCTTTGTTGAGCATAACTAAAAATAAATGCTTTTTAAAAAAAAAAAAAAGTTGCTTAAAATACTTCTGAGTTAAGTGTACTTGATGGAGTTCAGGAGGTGGCAGAGTGGATAAGTCATTGGACCCGAGTTCAGTCCCCAGCAACACATGCACCAGAGTGATTCTCTGGTTCTCTTTCTCTCACTCCTCCCTTTCATTAATAAATAAATGAAATATTTTTAAAAAATAAGTATACTTGATAGAACTCGTTTTAATGCATCACTTAACCAGAAAGATCTGGGACTTAACACAAGGATTTCATGTGGATACTGTAAAAATAATTCAATCTTAAATATGAAAGAGAATTCAGCTTTCTTATTTTTGAGCTAAAATAATCTCAGCGATATAAATTAATTTTCTTAGAGTCACAAAGCCAGCTAAAGAATTCTTTGTCTTCACATCTACTACTCTCTTATTCACACATGCAATAATTACACTATCAGTAGAAATTTTGTTTTATGAAAATTTTTTTTTAGTAATATATAAAATCAGAAATAGCCTATTCTGTTGGGACACTGCCAGGCTCTGCATGGTTTACCTATTACGTCTTTTAGTAGAGGTCTAAAATAAGAAATGATGCTGGAACTTTGCTGTCTTACTTACAGCAGATTATCTTCCTCACAAAATACTAATGGCTGCCTTGTAATTATAATAGAAACAATATAGAAAAGCTTGGTTTGGTTTGGGTTTTGTTTTTTTTAGTCACACACACAGCACATTTGGTTTCCCAGTCTCTTAGGACATTACCTCTTACTGAAGTATTAATCACATATGACAAAATGCACATATTTAAGTATATGAATTGATGAGTTTAGACAAATACATATTTCCAGGTAGTCACTGATACATTCTAATGGTTCTCTCATATATATGCTTTCTAGTCAGTCACCACCCTGCAGGCCTGGTCTTGGGCAGCTGCTGTTCTGCCTCCTTTGGGGTTGTTGGAGAAGTCATAACCCAATTTTGCATAGAAAGACATAGAAACAGTAAATCATGACTCGTTCTGACAGTCCATTATCATCACTTTGAGTTATATTTGTCTCTCATAGCATTTCATAGAAAGAAAATTGCCATCTAAGTTCTATCAGATTCCTGTTCTCCTTCAAAACTCTTTTTAGATAATACTATGCAGTCATTCCTGGCTCTTTGCTTATCTTCTTTCTTCTTCTTTGCCCTCATTGTTGCAGTTTTTTATGGTAAATGCTTTAACCATATACTAAACTACATGGTAAGGACATGTCTTCATCTATTTTTTAAGACATATTCCAGAGCCTGGTACATAGTAGGTACTTAGTTGTGGATATTATATGCATCCAAATAAAAAACCCAGTAGATGGAAATTATTAGTTCTTATAATTAATATGAAAACATCATTTATTGAGTATTTTATACATTTAATAAACTAAGGGGTAGAACTTAAAGTTTTTTTTTAATATTTTTATTTATTATTGGAAAGAGATGGAGAAATTGAAGGAGATAGTGAGGGAAAGAGATAGCTGCAACTCGCTTCACCACTTGTGTAGCTTCCCCTCTGCAGATGGGGACCAGGGGCTTGAACCTGCATCCTTGTGCACTGTAATGTGTGCACTTAACCAGGTGCGCCACTGCCTGGCCGCTTAAATAAAAGTTTTAAGGTAATTTGTTGACTGATAATTTTGGTATTGACTTTTCAGATAATTTCAGGGGAAACAATATATGAAATACAAGTTTTTATTGTGGCTTTTTTTTTTTTTTTTTTTTTAAATTCCCTCTCTTCCCATCACTGAGGTTACAGTGCTCCAGGCTGACTTTTTCATATAGAAAGATTAAACCTCCTTCAGTGTAGTGGAATCCAAGCTTGGACCTAGCTGTGTGCATAGCAAAGCAGGTACACTATCCAGGTCAGCTGTTTTGTTGGACCTCCACTGTGATTTATCAGTGCTTCAGTTTATCAAAATTTGAACTTATTAAAAGCTTCTCTTTGTGTTAATGTCATTCTCACAGCTTGGTAATGAAGTGTTTCTATTGCTGTTTGGTTTTGTTTTGTTTTCACTCCTTATTGACTGGAAACACGAAATGCAACAATATAGAAGAGTTAAGAGTTAAGGGATAGTTTAGGTTAGGGGTCCATTGATGGAGGGCCCAGTAGAACACATGCTTTGTCATGGTTGAGGACTTGTAAATTTGAGCCTCCACGCCACTTGGGAGCTTCGTGAATGACATAGGGAGAGCTCCAGGGATAATGGAGTAGTGCTGTGGTATCTTTCCTCTCAGTCTGTCACTTTCTCCTCTTTGACTCAGAAAAGTGAAGAGTAGAAAATTAGACTGAGGAGGCCACTAGTAACAGGAGTAAAGCCCTGGTTTAATTCCCTGAGACCACACTTGAAAAAGCAAATAGCTTGCCATCAGATTTGGTTTTACACTGGATACTGATGGAGAATTACTTCTTTTAGGTTAGGTCTGACAAGATTCAAGGATAGTACATAGTTTCAGTTTTCTTTCTTTCTTCTTTTCCTCTAGGGTTATCATTGAGCAAATCCACTTCTCCTGGAGGCCATTTTTCCCCTTTTGTTGCCCTTGTTGTAGTTGTTATTGTTGTCATAGCTGTTGTTATTGTTGTATAGGACAGAGAGAAATCAAGAGAGGAGGGGAAGACAGAGGAAAGATAAACACCTGTAGACCTGCTTCAGTGCTTGTGAAGCGAACCCCTGCAGGTGGGGAGCTGGGGACACAAACCGGGACCCTTACACCCGTCCTTGTGCTTTGCACCACGTGCATTTAACCCGCTGCGCTACCATCCAGCCCATTTCAGTTTTCCCTTCAATTTTTATTATTTTTTAACTGATAGGACAGAGCAATTCAGAGGGGAGGGGAGACAGAGAAGGAGAAAGAGATGCACCTGCAGCACTGCTTTGCCACTCGTAAAGCTTTCCAAAGTTTGTGAATTAGTAGCAGAAATGTTGGGCAAATTGCTGGTATCTTGTGTGTATATAAGCAGAATGAGAAACTCAAAAGAATGCATGAAGTAGGTTTTCATCATATAACTGATTATTCTGTAAGTAGTTAGGAGCTATGTCTTTAACTTACCTCTGCAAAAATTAACTATCTCTCCAGTCTTTTTAATTTTTTTTTTAATCGGGGGATTAATGGTTTCCAGTACAGTCTTTAACACATAGGAACAATGTTTCATCCTCCCTTGATTGATGTCTAGAAGACACAACAGGATTCCAGTGTCCTTTCATCCTATCCCATTCCCTCCTTCCCTTTGATGCAGTGTAACACATTTTAGCTTTCGAGGTTTTTTTGTTTGTTTGTTTGTTTTTATATTTTACTTACTTGATGGAACAGAGAGAAATTGAGAAAGGGAAGATAGATTTGAGGAGAGAAACAGAGAGACATCTACAGCAGTGCTTCACCACTTGTGAAGCTTTTCCCCCTGCAGGTGGGGACAGGGGTTTGAACCTGGGTCATCGTGCATGGTAATATAGGCACTTAACCACCACCCGGCCCAGCTCTCAAGTTTTTGTTTTTTGGTTTTTTTATTCCTGTTTTGAAATATATTTGTCTTTGGCATGCTAGGCCAAGACAACAGCCTCCCTCGAATAGCGATGGGCTGGTCTTCTGTCAAGGTATATGACTCCCTGAGCTTCCCTGCCAGAACTTCCAAACCAGCTCTCAAATTACTCAGCCTCTTCATGCTTAAGATTTCTTATTTGTAAAATGGTTTTCTATCCCAGCCTTTGTGAGCTGTTTTGAAGATTAAGTAGCAGAAGTACCTGCTACTTACTGGAGCTCAGACTGGTAATTGTATTGAGCCCTAAAGATTCACCTAATAGAATGCTTGACATTATACAGTCTTTATCTCTACAATGACCTCCAATTTGTGGTGAGAAAAGCAACACAGAGATGTTAACTAATTATATGATCAAATAAACACAACATGTGACAGCACCAGGACTTGAAAACCTAGGCTTTCTGACCCCAGGAGTCCAGACTGTTAGCAGTTCTGTTTGTCTTGGGTTATTAACCTCCAGTTAAAATCATTTGGTATGAATACATACTATTCCAGAAAAACAATGTTGGTTGTTACAGTATATTACAAATTCACAGGCTGTTAGAGTCAGTATTTCAGTGGCATATGCTTTGTATGTTTCTAGAGACAATGAATTTTATTGTTACCTTACTCAAAAATGTAAGAATTTTCTGTTTATCCTGTGATTAGAAAAAAGAAAAAAAAAATCTTTGCTCTATCTTCACTCATTGGTTCTAGTTGGTGATTTTGAATTTTTTTCATATACTGTTGTTTTCGACGGGTTATGTTGTTTTCGCCGGGCTGGCTTCGATCAGGGACTCATATACTCAGATACTGCTGGGTTGTACGCAGTATCTCTTTATTCATGCAGGAAGCAGCACAATCTAAGACGAGCTAAGCTAAACTCAAGGTACCCTAAAACTCACAATGCTGTCTTTATATATACTTGCCAAGTAGGGTGGAAACAGGATGTGACACAGAGAGGGTGGAGAGAAAAGTGACTGGTGAAAATCAGAGTGTGACAAAGAGGGGGCAGAGCAGGTGAGAATCCTATCACTGAACCACAAATGCCCTGGAGGGAGGGTGGAACTTGTTAACAGTGATTATGTAAATAGAATGAAGTGGTTATGTAAATAGAATAGTGTTAAGCAGGGGGGATTTAAACCAAATGAAACAGAAAGGGTCTCATGCATACCAACAATATACTTTTGGCCATCTGATTATCCTTTTTGGTGGCAATTCTATCCATGCCCTTCTCCCCTGCCACCCCCTTTTTATCCCATTATTTGATATTTTTATTGCTAATTTTTTGAGTTATTTATATATTTTAGTTATTGACCTGATATATAGTGTCAGTAAGTAGGGCATCTTTCTAATTTTTTGAGAATATAAAAACGAACTCACCACCAAAGTTCTGTTTCCATATCCCAGTGATAATAACCACCATAGTTTTCAGTCTTAGAGATAAGTTGGCTACTTTTTTTTTTTTTTTTACAAGTTAATGAATTTCAATTTTTTGTTTTCTTCATGTGAGCCAAACTATCCAATACCTGCATTTTACCCCCATCATTTCTAAAATCACCTTTTGTAATAGATCACTTAAGATTTGTGGAATTTGGTTATAAAAGAATTACCTTTCTTGAAAGCTAGTAACCACTCTGCTTGCTTCCTGATGTAAATGTAGATAAAATCAGTTTCAAAGATTATTTTGGAGGCTGATGTGCACACACGCATGTATTACGGAAGTTACACGGTTACTTATATAATTATATACATACTTGGAATCTAGTATAATTATTTACAAGACTTTATATGGCATAGCACAATAATTAATAAGGTAGACTTGGGGATGGAACTGACTGACTAGCTATATAACCGTGGGCGAGTGTCTTACCGCTGCCTTGGATTCCATTTCTGTCTTATGAGCGTAATACTTATTATAAAGCCATTTATGAGAAATACTGAGTTTATGAAGCAATTAGATCAAGACTTATACCTTATAAAAGCAGTATGTAAATGGCACAGTAGTTTTTTTATGTCAGTAGCATACTATCTGCTATTTTTGTAATTTAACAATTATGTTTAAATATTTTGGAACCAGGGATTTTTTTTTTGAAGGAATGTAAAAACCAAATATGAGACATCCATAAAAAATGAGTCATAGCATCTCTTATGGGGAGGAGAAAAGGGAACCCTGAAACACTGACATTAATCAACAGTTTAGGCAGTTTTCTAGTAACTACCACGTTACTTAAAACTAAATGGGACCAATACCCTAATCTATTTTTCAATAAGCAAGGGTCATGAGGTACATAAAACAAAAAGCAATGAACTTGAATTTTAGTATGAAGAACTTCAGTTACATGTTAGAATCATTGAAATTGTTTCCACAATAAAGGATTACCCAGAATAATTAAATGCTTCTAGTTGAAGTTTTTATTTTATTCAAATAGAAATCTGAGCTTTTTTAATCTTCCTACAGCCCCTACCATCAGTATTATGTTATTTGAAATGATTTTCATTGAGTGAACATTTGTATAGTAGAAAACAAAATGTGAAGACTTTTCATATGTATTCTTATTACATTTAGCATTGTATTCAAAGTGCCCTTAGTTCTATTGAAAAGAATTGCCCTCGTGGAATTTCTAAATTGTTTAAATGTGTTTTGTCTACTAATCAGTTAAATTATTTGTAGAAATTTTAGTTGGTTAATTAGATTAGTTAACGATTTGATTTTAAAAAATAACAGTGTTGGAAAAACTGTGGGTAATAAGTTGATTCAAATTCATATCCAATCTAATCATTTCGTTAATATCCCTGGCAGGTAGGTGCTCGCAAAACTCCTTGAATATTTTCTTGAACTACTGTATTATTATTATTATTATCAGTAACTGTAAGAAAATTTTACTTAAGTAATCTTAAAATTGATTTCAAATTTTCCATTTCTTTGTTTTTTTAAAAATATGAGAAAGTAAGTAATTTTAGTATACTACTTACAGACTGCCCAAGGACTCCAGATACTCCCAGCAGTGACCCTCGTTGTTCCACTAGCAATAACAGATTGATAGCTTTACAGAAACAATTGGATATAGAGCTTAAAGTGAAACAAGGTGCAGAAAACATGATACAGATGTATTCAAATGGATCTTCAAAGGTAAGTGCAGTAAATAAAGTTAAGTGTATACTGCCCATTCTTATTATCTGTAGGCTCTTTGTGCATTCACAGTACCTGAAAAAAATTAGTTATAACCCCACATTGTTCACTTGTGATTTTTCAGTCATTTGGTGATAATACAAAGAGAAAGTATCTGATGAACATGTTTACAGCTGAGACGCATACATGAAAAGCACACAGACTACTTCTGAGCCACCTCACTGACCCACAGAATTGTTTTTAAAATGATATTTTGAGAATTTCTGGTTCCACGGCCCAGGAAGTAACATTGTGGATAAAGACACTTCAAGCACAATGTTCTGAGTTTGATCCTTGGCATCGCAAATGCCAGAGTAACACTACTATTCTCTCTCTCTCTTCCCCTTTGTCTCTCTCTCTTTTTCTCTTTTCCTCTCTCTCTTTATCTATCATAAATAGATCTTTATTTTTAAAAAAAAATGAATTACAGGGGCTAGAAAGCATTATGGCTATGTAAAGAGTCTCTCATGCCTGAGGCGCCAAAGTCCTAGGTTCAATCCCTGCACCACTATAAGCCAGAGCTGAGCGGTGCTCTGGTTAAAAAGAAAAAGAAACAACAACAATAATAACTATAACTGCAAGAGTGTGATGCTCTGGCTTTCTCTCTTTAATAAACAAATAAATCTTAGGGTGGGGGTGGAGGGTAGGAGAGAAGTGCTAGTTCTAAGAGCATGACTCAGAAATTGAATTTGAGAGCTCAGCATGCCAGTATTGAGCTCTACCATTTAATTACCACTTTTGGTTCATAAATTTAAATCGATCAGGAACAAGCAATTATTGGGTCAAAATAAATTCATTTTGAGCTATGATTTTATCCCATTGAGTATTTCACTGATTTTTTGGCATAATTTATAAGTTTCATTGTTTCAGAGGTGGGGAAGCCCTGCCAAAAGCCAGTTGGATTTTTTTTTTATTTTACGAAGGAAAGAGAGAAAGAAAGGAAGAAAACTTATCAGGAGCAGTGCGAAGGAAAAAGTTTGAATTCTCTTGAAATACTGAAAGATCTAGTAACACCAGATCCATCTTCTCAACTAGTTGGAGAGAGGAGAGAGCTGTTTGCTTTAGGCACTGCATACAGCCTGTGCCTAGCCTGCTTAATTACTCTCTCTCTGATTTGTCCATCAGTGGCACTTGAACTCAGGATTCCCAATATGGGGCAATGACAAGGCGAACTGTTCTGAGGACCTGATGTTGGATTGTCAATTTCTTTAAAAAAAAAAAAGTGTTAAAGATATTTCTTTATTATTATTATTATTTCTTTATTGGAGGGAATTAATGTTTTACAAAAAAATCTTTTCTTTTCTTTGGTTCCTTTCTTACCTTCTCCATCACATGAAAACGACTTTTGTTGTGACCACATAAGGTTTTGTAGTTTCTGTAACTGAAACAAAGATGTGTGGATAATTTTCTGAGGTTGAATTCTAAAGACTACCTAAAATAAAGAGATTATTCATGCATGCAGAAAACCTTCTTTTTAAAAGTATTATTATCTTTATTTATGTATTTATTGGCTAGAGACAGCCAGAAATCAAGAAGGAAAAGGAGAGAGACAGAGAGAAACCTGCATCCCTGCTTCACCACTCGCAAAGCTTTCCCCCTGCAGGTGGGGACCAGGGGCTCGAACCTGGGTCCTTGCGCTTTGTAACATGTGCATTCAACCAGATGTGCCACCACCCAACCCCCTCAGTTGGATATTTATAACAACAATTCTTGAGCCATACAGATCATCAGCATGTATTTTTCACATGACTTAACAGTCTTGCTCTTGGGTGTTAAGATTAGAGAAAGGAAAAATAGTATTCATCCTAAACTGGTTGTGTATACAGATTTATAGCACTTTCACTAATTACTGACTCCAGCTAGGAAAAAGCATCCTTCAAAGAATGTCCATGGCAGTTTGCTCTTCTTCTGAACTATCATGTGGAAAGGAAAATAACTGTAAAGCAATGCTAAATCAATAATACTAATTATTAAATGTTGGGAATCAGTGAACCAGAATATCATACAGGTTCTTTTAGATTGTTTCCCCTTAATTTTAAGCTATTAATAAAGGTAACTTTCAAGAGTCTCAACTTCTGCAAATCACTGAGCTCTTCCCCCACCCCTCAGTTTAATAGATGTTTCTTAAAATAGGTTCAGAATGAACATACTAAGTCGTTTCTTGGTTTGGGGCTCCTTGTTTGTTTGTTTGTTTATAGGTTTGCTTGTTTTAGTTTAGGAAGAACTTGAAATTAGGAAAGGGAGAATCATTACTTGGAGCTGTGCTCCTTACACTCCCAGCCTAATAAATTTGGGAAGATGCCAAAGAGAGAGAAATGTGTGCTATGAATAGTCTTTAAAGCTGTAGTTATAAGAAATAGATTACATGCTATATTTCAAAAGAATATAGCAAAATATTGTTTCTACTTACATATTACTTTGTGACAATTTATAGCTTACTTTCTTAACTTTGAACACTGTTGAAGAATGGGAGAGTTGGCATTTTCTCTGTAATTTTTGGTATTGACTTTAGTTTTTGAGGATTCTTCATTTTTATTAAGTGTTATTTTGGGCCTTTAAGATAACACAGGGAATTTGTTAACAGTTGTTTTTACTCATTTATTGCTCTTGGTTTGATGGATTTTCATTAATTATTCTATTACCATAGTACTTTCTTAAAGATTTCTTACTTGCATAATGGTTATGCAAACAGACTCATGCTTGAGGCTTCGAGGTCCCAGATTCAATCCTCCACACCACTATAACCCAGAGCTAAGTAATGTTCTGGTGAAAGAGAAGAGAGGGAGTAGAGGGGAGAAAGGTATAGAGGAAGGAAAAAGCTAGAAGGAAGGGATCCAAACCAGGATCCTTATGCCAGTCCTTGCACTTCATGCCACATGCGTTTAACCCACTGCACTACTGCCTGACCCCCTCTCTCTCCCTATCTCCCCCTTCCTTCTCAATGTCTGGCTGTCTCTGTCCAATAAATAAAAGACTTTTTAAAAAATTTTTAAATGTTGGGAGTCGGGCAGCGCAGCGGGTTAAGCGCAGGTGGCACAAAGCGCAAGGACCAGCGGAAGGATCCCGGTTTGAGTCACCGGCTCCCCACCTGCAGGGGAGTCGCTTCACAAGCGGTGAAGCAGGTCTGCAGGTGTCTATCTTTCTCTACCCCTCTGTCTTCCTCATCTCTCTCCATTTCTCTCTGTCATATCTAATAATGATGACATCAATAACAACAACAATAACTACAAAAAAATTTTTAAATGAAAAAAAAGATTTGTTTACTTATTAATGAGGGGGAGGAAGAGGAGTGAGAACAGAGAGCCAGAGTATCACTGCTGGCACGTGATGCTGAATATTAAACTCCAGACCTCATGCTTGAGAGACCAACACTTTTTTGTTATCCATTTCACCACCTCCTAATCCTCAGTATTTTTACCTTTTGTACCTCTTGATTTTCATTATTCTGATGTCAATTTGACATTATTTAGATGCTGTGAAAATGTTTTGTTTTGGGGGCCGGTGGGTAGCGCAGTAGGTTAAGCACACATGGCACATGTGGCACGAAGCGCAAGAACCAGTGTAAGGATCCCGGTTTGAGGCCCCAGCTCTCCACCTGCAGCGGGGTCACTTCACAAGCAGTGAAGTAGATCTGCAGGTGTCTATCTTTCCCCCTCTCTGTCTTCCCCTTTTCTCTCAATTTCTCTCTGTCCTGTCCAGCAGCAATGACAGCAATAACAATAATAACAACTACAACAACAAAAAACAATAAGGGCAACAAAACGGGAAAAATAGCCTCCAGGAGCAGTGGATGATAAACCCTGGAGGGGGGAAGGAGGAAGGTAAATATATATGGAAAGAAAATGTTTTGTTTCCTATCTGTTTACCTTTTCAAAATTCTTTTAATAGGATCGGAAACTCCATGGGACAGCTCAGCAGCTGCTGCAGGACAGCAAGACAAAAATAGAAGTCATACGAATGCAGATTCTCCAGGCAGTTCAGACCAATGAACTGGCTTTTGATAATGGTGATGAGATAGTGACAAATCCTCCTTGTCGTTATCATGCGCATGGGGTGCTGATAAGTCTTATGTGTGGAAAGAAACAGTGGTTAAAAATTAGGACAGGGGGAGTCGGGCTGTAGCGCAGCGGGTTAAGCACAGGTGGCGCAAAGCACAAGGACCGGCATAAGGATCCCGTTTCGAACCCCGGCTCCCCACCTCCTGGGGAGTCACTTCACAGGCGGTGAAGCAGGTCTGCAGGTGTCTATCTTTCTCTCCTCCTCTCTGTCTTCCCCTCCTCTCTCCATTTCTCTCTGTCCTATCCAACAACGACAACAACAATAATAACTACAACAATAAAACAACAAGGGCAACAAAAGGGAATAAATAAATTAAACATTTGTAAAAAAAATTAGGACAGGGCATTTCTTTTTATTTTGAAGGGTTTTTTTTGGGGGAGGGGCATTTCTGTTTTTTGAAGTTTTGTTTTTTTTTTCCTCTTGAGTTTTAATGGCTAAAGTGAATGACTTTTTTTTTTTTTAATATTTTACTTATTGATTGATGAGAAAGATAGGAGGAAAGAGGGAAAGAACCAGACATCACTGTGGTACATGTGCTGCTGGGGGCTGAACTCAGGACCTCATGTTTGAGAGTCCAGCACTTTATCCATTGAGCCACCTCCTGGACCACATGAATGACTTTTAATTGAGTGTTTTTAGCTGTGAAGTAGTATTACTTCATTGCTTACTGATTTGAGGTATAACTTACTTTAATATAAGAATTTATTCTTTTTAGTTCTAATCACTACATATTAGTCAAATAAGTGATTGAAATTAAATTTCTTTTTCCCTTTTTTGCCCTCAAGCAAAACCTGTCATAAGTCCTCTTGAACTTCGCATGGAAGAATTAAGGCATCATTTTAGGATAGAATTTGCAGTAGCAGAAGGTGCAAAGAATGTTATGAAATTGCTTGGCTCAGGAAAAGTGACAGACAGAAAAGCACTTTCGGAGGTAATTTCAGATTTTCAAAATTTCCATAGTGAATTGTTAAAAACAAACCAAAATGACAGTTATCTTTTTTTTTTCCCCAAGGCTCAAGCAAGATTTAATGAATCAAGTCAGAAATTGGACCTTTTAAAGTATTCCTTAGAGCAAAGATTAAATGAACTTCCCAAGAATCATCCCAAAAGTAGTGTTATTATTGAAGAACTTTCACTTGTTGCCTCACCAACACTGAGTCCACGCCAAAGTATGATATCCACACAAAACCAATATAGCACACTATCCAAACCAGCGGCTCTAACTGGTATGTAACATCTTCTCATGTTTGTGTGCTTGTGTCTTTGTATTTTTGTTCTGATTTAAGAAAAAAATAAAAATGTGTGTACAAAATTTGTAAATGATTTAACATATACTAATTCAGAGGCATTTGGTACACTACTATCTAATTCAAGAGCGTTTTCATCACCCTAAAAGTAGTCACTCGTTCTTCCTTTTGCTCTGACTCTGGCAACCACCATTGACTTTCTATCTTTATAATTATATTTATAATTATATTTTATCTTATATAATTATTATATTGTTATATATTATATCATATTATATAATTATATTTACTCTTGTTATTTTTGTAAATGGAATCATGCAATTCACGGCCTTTTGTGTTTGTTATTTTGTTTGTTTTGCTTAGCACACTGTGTTCAGATACAGTCTTTTGGGGACTAGGTGGTGGAACATCTGTATAGCATACACTTCAGCAGGTGGAGGAGCCAGGGTTGAGCTCCTTATCTCCCACTGGGAAGGGAGAAGCTTGTGATGCAGGTGTCTGGCTGTTTCTCTGTCCTCTCTCCTCTGAAGAACAAGAAGGAAGAGGAAGAGTGACAGGAATGATGGAGTCTTCTAGGTACTGAGCCTGAGCAATAAACCCAGTGGCAGCATAAATAAGGGTCGGCAAGATAGCTCACCTTGATAGCTCACTTATATTGTCATGCCCATGACCCAGGTTTGAACCTGACCCCTGCTGCACTAGAGGAAGCTTCAGTGCTGTGATATCTTTGACTTCATCCCCTCTGTTTCTGTCTCCTTCCTAGTTTATTTAAAAAAAAAAAAAAAAAAAGTCAATCTGGAGTGGTGAAGCCCCAATAAGAAAAAATAATAAGTTTAACTAGCTACATCTTCTGTAACTTCTACTATGTATCTTCTCTCACAATCTGTGAACAGTGGCTATCTCTGCCTTATCTATTTTTCAGATTAATTTGTATTAATGATTTAATAGTGGTTTGTGCTATCCTGAGATTATAAGGATATAGTTCCACACTGCACCCACAGAGTACTGTGTGTTCCACACCCTCAGGATAGCCACTATAGTTTTCATAAAGCCTTAACAATAGTTGGCAATCTGTTTATTCTTTGTTTTTAATATTTCACTTCTTTGTATCATGCATTTAAGCAAAACCAGTAGTTGCCTTCCAGAGAAATGCAGGCTGTTTGATAAAAGATAATGAACTGTAGCAATTAGAATCCTTGCATACACACACACACACACACACACACACACACACGAGAATAAAACACTTGACTTTACCTCTTCCCCCCTTCACATGATTTTTAAGTGCAACTAGAAAAAAGTTGCTGCATATAGTACACAGTATTGCAAAATGTATTTAGTTAGCTGGTAGAAGTTAGCACTATTATTATGCAAAAGACATTCATATGGGAGACTCTAGGGTTTCAGGTTCATTCCCAAACCACCTAAGCAAGAGCTCCAGTGAAAAGAACAAAAGTAAAGAAAGGAAGGGGAAAAATCACAGTGATCTTAAGGTTTTATAAATACTGGATACAGCTGAGCTGTCTCATAGACCCAAAGTAGTTTGTTCCATAAAAACCATCTTATTAAATGTAAATAATACTAGCATTGAGTACATACCAGCCAGTCAAGATATTATATATTAAAAAATAGAAACAATTTCTGATACATGAAGAAAATAACTTACATAAGAAGGAACATGTTAAAATATGCATGTGACAGAAAGAAAGAGGCAGATATTTGAAAGTGGTTGATAGTCCAAAGGAAGGGGTCAAACTGGTACTGATAGAACCAATTATTTTACAAAATAATTTCAGAAATTAATGTCCAGTTAAATAAGCACAAGGCTTTATATATAACAGGAAAGATGAGAAAAGCAGAAAAGATGTAGGGAAGATGAAAAAATACCACAGAGAAAAATATTTGAAAAGACAGGAATGTATGCATGTTAATATGTTATCTATAAAGTTGTTTTTATATAAATACATTTAAGAGAGTTATTAAATTGTTCTTATCCCCCCCCCCTTGGCTTGAACAACATCTATTCATCTCTTATTTCCCTTTCATACTTTAAAGTGTCTCATATTCCTATGGACTGCTTTTCTGGGTCTGTTTCACACTTCATCACCTTATTGAGAATTAAATGTTCCTTGCTTGTTCTTCTTTGGCATTTTTAGTAATTTGTGAAAGAAGGGCTGGTAATGGCAAACTCCTTTAGTTTATCTGGTACTATTTTTCTCCTTTTTATCTAAATGATAGTTTTCAGAATGAAGTATTCTGTGGTTGGCAGTTTTTATCTTTCAATACCTTGAATATACCGTCCCACTCTCCCCCTGGTCTCCATGGTTCTTGTTGAAAAATCTGGTGTGATTCTGACTATGCTATCTAAATAAGTCACTTTCTCCCTTTCCCTGCTAGCTTACAGACTTTGTCCTAGACATTTCACAATGATGTCTTATTGTAGGTCTTTTTGGTAGGAGTTTAGGGGTTCTCTCTGCTTCTTAAACATCTACATTCTGACCGTATCCCATTTTTTGAAAAATGTTCCACTATTTTTTCTTTGAATATTGTTTCTGCATACTTCTTTTGTCCTTGCCTACTGAGACCCCCTATAATACTGATGTTTCTTTTCCTAAAAGAGTTTTCAGTCTCTCGAAGAATTGTTCCATTTTTTCCTAAATCTTTGTTTTCCTCCTCCTTTGAAGTCAGAGTGTGGTCATTTTGTCCTTTGTTCTTGACTTGATTTTCTGTATGGGTAAGTCTACTTTCTTGTCCTGCTATTTGAGACTAGACTTCAAAGTGTCTTTCTTACTCTTTATTCTGTTTTCATGTTTCCCATTTTCCTATCCAGTGAATCTCTGATTTTATGGATTTCTTTCTTAATCTATTTCTCCATACTAAATTGAGAATAATATATTTCTTCAAATTTCCTGACAAAGTGTTTCCTAAATTCTTTGACAGTATTTCTGGATCTGTATCACTGAATGTCTGGCCATCTTATTGTTCTCTAGAACCTGTTTTCCTAGTTTCACCCAGATATTTTGGGTTTGGTTGGTCAGCTGGTGCTACTGGGTTCTGCTTTGTATGTGAGTTATGGGTAGAGGCAATGGAGAGAGGTTTCGACTTGAATCTCCTTCCTTTCTGTTCCTACTATCCATTTACCATCACCAACCTAACACAGTAATTTTTTTCTGTGCCAATAAATCCCAGCTGTGCTCTGAAATTTGTTGAGATATTTCATTTTAATATTTGTTTTGGGGTGCTAAATGGTGACACATCTACTTGAGTACTCATACTACCATCCATGTGCAAAGATTCAGGTTCGAGTCCTACTCACCTGCAAGGTGAAAGCTTCATGAGCAGTAAAGCAAGGCTGCAGTTGTCTCTCAGAATAGAAAGAAGAAAAAAGCCCACCTGGAGCTGTGGATTTGTAGTGCTGGTAAAATCCCCAGCAGTTGTCTGCTGATAGTTTTTTTTTTTTTTAAGAAGCCTTTTTTTTTTTTTTAGAATATTTATTTATTCCCTTTTGTTGCCCTTGTTTCTTTTTATTGTTGTAGTTACTATTGTTGTTGTTGTTGTTGGATAGGGCAGAGAGAAATGGAGAGAGGAAGGGAAGGCGGGGGATGGGGGGGATAGACACCTACAGACCTGCTGCACCACCTGTGAAGTGACTTCCCTGCAGGTGGGGAGCCAGGAACTCGAACTGGGATCTTTAAGCGGGTATAAGCAGGTTCCTTGCGCTTTGCACCACCTACACTTAACCTGCTGTGCTACTGCCCGACTCCATTTTTTTGTTTTGTTTTGTTTTGTTATCTAGATCTCCATTGCTCCTCCTGGAAGTCCCTTTATTATCTACTTTATTACTCTTAAGTTGTGTTTTTTCTTTTTAATCAAAAGTAGAATATAGGCCTGTGAGGAATAAGCACATTTTCATCTATTTGTATGTAATCTTAGCCGGTAGACTGGGTAATTTACACACCCAGCAGGTACAATTTACTGTGTATATGCTGGTTAAAATACAGAGTTAATTGGTTGTTAAAAATTGGCTGCCTTCATTAAATGTGCAAGGACCTGGGTTCAAAGCCCCGTTCCCTATGCATGGTGAGGGCTGCAGGTGGCTTCTGTCTCTCTCCCTTCTAGCTCCTCCTCCCTTCTCAGTTTCTCTCTGTCTCTGTCCAATAATAAACAAAAATATTTAAAATATGAAAGTAAAAAAAATTACAAGGCTGGATGAATTTCACAAACATAATGTGAATAATCATTTAGCTGACCGCGACATTGCTTTATTCCATGACAATAAACTGCTCATTCTACTGATGGCTTATATATAAAAAAAAATTGGCTGCCTTGTTGTTCAAGTTTCACTATTATTATTGTTGTTGTTGTTATTATTATTAAGAGAGATCACAGGTTTTATCTGACAGTTATGCTGTGCTAGAGATCCAACCCAGAACCTCATACATGCAAGTCATGTGCTCTACTCATGTAGAGCCCCCGTAACCCTAAGTTTCACCATGTCATTATCAATTCATTGCAAAAATTTTGAATGGTTCATTGATTAAACTACATCAAGTACCTGGAACTTAATTACAGTTCTAGAAAATTAATAAAAGCAGATGTTAGAAAATTAGCTTATATGACTTGAGACATTTTTCCTTTTTCTATTCTGGTGGACTCTTCTCCCCAATGTTTATAACTTCTTTTAGTATACTTCCATATTCTTGTTACTACTATTGAAACTTATTCAAAGTAGGTAACTCTTAACACTCTAAAAGAAATATGGGGTAACTTAACCTAAATGTAAATAACTAGGAATAGAAATATTACTAGCAATAATAAGGGATTGCACATGATAAGAGATTATTATAGCTAAGTATTGGGAATGTTTACTGTCTTGAGTTTGTTCACTGCATGTTTTTTGTTTTATTTATTTATTATTGGATAGAGACAGAAAAATTGAGAGGGAGAAGGGGGAGGTAGGGAGAGAGAGACACCTGCAGCCCTCCTTTACCACTTGTGAAGCTTTCCCCCTGCAGGTGGGGACCAAGTGCCAGAAACTGCATCCTTGTGCACTGTAATGTGTGTGCTTACCCAGTTGCACTACTGCCTGGCCCTCACTGCATACTTTTATGTAGTTTGTTTTATTTAGACTCTGGTTTCTTTTGTGACAGTGTGATTGTAACACTGAGATTTGCAAATTTGTTGCTACTTTAAGTTATGATTGAATTTTTTTGTTCACATTTTGATATATCCACTAGTTTTTATAAAAGATTTTCTCAGAATTAAAAGATGCTTCCCAGCTCAGAATGAAACACTGAATTAATAAAAATGACTATAACATAAAATAGTTTTTCCAGAAAGTTTTAAAAAACACTACTATTACTAATGGAATTCTTATCTATTGTATATGAATACAGACATTTACTTGTTGGATTTTTTTTTTTTATTTTTATATTGTGGGTTATAAAAAATAAAAAATGTAATTTTAAGCTTTTTCTAATATGCTTGTGTATAATTACATTCATGTCACCTCATAAAGGAATGAAACTCTTACAAGTTTCATAAAGATCTCAAGTTCCTCTAGATTTTTGTTGTAGATGAGACCAGGTGCTGAGCATTGTCATCTCCTAACACATTGAAGTAAATAAAATAGTGAATAAGCTACCAGAGTTTGTAGTAGTAGCCAGATGTGTGCAGTTTCCCCAGGATGACTTTCACAGCAGAGCATTAACTGAAAATGAGCCACAGTTGCCATTTTAATAGCAAAAAACAAAAACAAGTAAAACATACAAACACAAGTTGATTTTTTTTTGGAACTAAAATTAAAATGATATACATTATACTTAAATCTCCCTTAACACTTCATAATGAGACAATTTCCATAGCATAACAAAATATGTGGTTGGCATTTTCCTCGTTACTTTTAGCAACTGTATTGAAATACAATTTTCATACTTTAGAATGCACCTATGTTAAATATATAGCTATATGATTTTTTTTGTTTGTTTTACCAAAGTCATTAATATCCAGGTTTTTTTAAAAATATTTTACTTACTGGGTAGAGACAGAGTAATCAAGACAGAAGAGATAGATAGGTATAGAGGGAGACACCCACAGCACTGCGTCAATGCTCATGAAGATTTCTTTCTGTGCATGAAGACTAAAGGGTTGAACCTGGGTTATTGCACATTGGATCTGAGAGGTGTGCCACCACCCCGGCTTCCCAGCATTCCATTTTTAGATAGAAGTTGAACTACACACATCTGGAACATATAGTTGGAGAAGTTTCACAGTGCAGTTTACTTACGAAGTCATGCCAATCACAGTGATTAATATCCTCATTACACCCGGGGATCCCCATGTGCCCCTGTGAAGTCCTTCTTCCTCATGGCATGCTGTCCCCCACAAACATCCCCAAGATGGTCTTTGTCCCATTTCTGTCAGTGGAGAATGGTTTGCATTTTGTGGAATTCCATATAACTAGAATGGGAGGAGGTGTAGTTTAACCCTTTTTAATCAGAACAGTTATTCAGACATTCCTCTATATTGTGTTTGTCAGTACTTACTAAACCTACTTAATACCTTTGTCTTTGCAATGTAATCTCCAAAAATCCCACCGTGCACGAGTGTGTGTGTGTGTGTGTGTAATTTAGAAATCATAGTTTTCATCTCTAAAAAATTGTTCTGTGTGTAATTTAGAAATCATAGTTTTCATCTCTAAAAAATTGTTCTGTGGTCACCAGGCGGTGGTGCAGCAGGTTAAGTGCACATGGCACAAAGCACAAGGACCGGCATAAGGATCCCGGTTCGAGCCCCCAGCTTCCCGCCTGCAGGGGTGTCGCTTCACAAGCAGTGAAGCAGATCTACAGGTGTCTATCTATCTCTCCCCCTCTCTGTCTTCCCCTCCTCTCTCAATTTCTGTCTGTTCTTTCCAACAATAATAATAACAACAGCAACAATAAACAACAAGGGCAACAAAAGAGGAAAAATAGCCTCCAGGAGCAGTGGATTCGCAGTGCAGGCGCTGAGCCCCAGTGCTTACCCTGAAGGCAAAAAAAAAAAAAAAATTGGGGGTCTGTTTTATTGCATGTCTCTGTTCAACTTTTTCAATGGAGTTTAGTTTGAAATATTTTATGTCAGTTTTGGATTCATTTTTGTCTTTTGTTTTCCTCTTTTATGTCTTTTTAAAAAAATATTTTGTTTATTTTAATGAAAGAGATACAGAGAGAAGATATGCATAGATCAGAGCACTGCTGAGCTCTGGCCTATGGTTGTCCTAGGGATCCAACCTGGAACCTTAGAGCCTCAAGGCATGAAAGTTTTTTTGCATGATCATTGTGCTCTTTCCTTAGCCTTTTTCTCTCATTATATGTCCCGTTTGCTACTTACTCCATCTTAGCAAGATTTTAAATAAGGGATCCCAATTTGCCTCTCCAATGAATATGATGGGAGAGGACTTCTGTGATAATATACTACATAGGAAAGTGAATTTTGCCTGACTATGGTTGACTTTGAATAAGAAAAAGAACAGCTGGGTGGGTAGACCTAAAGTAATGAGTCACATGAGGCTTTTAAAAATGAGGGGTTTTCTCTGACCTGTGGCAGCAAAGTAAAGAGAGATTTAAATCATGAGAAGGACTCTGTGTCAGTGTTAACTTGTAGATGGAGGTTGGGGGCATGCTTGATAAGGAATTCAGGTGGTCTCTACAACTTGGAAACTGTCTCTGGCTGTCAGCTAGCAAAGAAGCAAAGTCCTTAATCCTGTACTTGCAAGAAACTGGATTCTGCCAGCCACTTGAATTAATTGAAACAAAAGATTTTTCTTCAGAATTTCAAGATGAGACCAACCTGGGAGACACAATGGTTTTAGCTTTGGGAGATCTTTAGCAAAGAGTACAGACCATTCAGCCCAGACTCTGACTAACAGAACTGTAGAATAATCAATGGGTATTGTTGTAAGCCACTGAATTTGTCATAATTTGGGTTTTTATTTCTTTATTGGGGAGTTAATGTTTTACATTCAACAGTAGATACAATAGTTTGTACATGCATAACATTTCTCAGTTTTCCATATAACAATACAACCCCCACTAGGTCCTCTGTCCTCCTCCTTGGACCTGTATTCTCCCCACCCACCCACCCCAGAGTCTTTCACTTTGGTGCAATATGCCAATAATTTGTAATGTAGCAATAGAAAACAAATACATCGGGTAATCTCTTGTTTGATGCCAGGCATTTTGAATTTCAGCTTGTTGGATGTTGGCTACTTCTATACTCCTAAACTGTATTCCTAAATGTGTTCTTGAGTTTTAGTCTAGGTCACAGTTAAATAAGTTACATGGAAGCAGTTTCATTTTTGAGTGTTGTGGTTAAGACTTGTTATATAGAGCCACCACATTATTTATTTTAAGGATAATTATTTTCTACTACTGGAACAAAAGTTAATGCTTGTTCAAGAGAACCTTCAGGTACTTTCGGAGTGCTCTTTGGGACTACTATATTACTTCCTTTGTCTGTGAACTGCACCCCGGTGGTCTCTGTACTCCCACTTTTGTCTTTTTTGTGGTTTATCTTATGTAATTAATATATTCACAACATAGTTATGTTTAACTAATACAATTAAAATATTTCCTTCTCTGTACTGTTTTCTGTGGTGTTTGAAATTAACACTCTCCTTACTTAAGCTGTATCAGATGTCATCATAAGTTTGTGTTTAGCTTATTTTAGACAAAAAGTGAAATAAAAATTCAGAGTGTGAAAATACTACAGAATGAGGAATGTTTTAGTCTATACTAAGAATCGTTAGTTCTGTGGTCCAGGAGATGGTGCAGTAGATAAAGCATTGTACTCTCAAGCATGAGATCCTGAGTTCAATCCCCAGCAGCACATGTGCCAGAGTGATGTCTGGCTCTTTCTCTCTCCTCCTCTGTTTCTCATTAATAAATAAATAAAACATTTTAAAAAATAGTTCTGTGTCTTTAACTCAGTAGTTTGCCTGCCTTGCCCTACCTGTGGCCTCTATCCTCACAGTGCACCTGGATACTCCCAAGGCAGTTAGATGGCTCAGTCTCAGAGCTGATCTCACTTGTTTTCCTTCTCTTAGAGAAGTCATTCTCCTTGTCTGATACCCAGTGGCTGACATTGTCAAGTGTGGGTTTAGTTGTGAGGGTAAATCCAGGTCTTTTTTATTTGCTAACATTTCTGTAATTTCTTTAAAGAAAAGAAAAAAAAAGATTGATTTCCTGAGACAGAAAAGACTGTGGTTGGTATCTGTGGTGCTCAGTGTCCCGTGCTAGACCCCGGCCTACAAGTGAAAGCCCTACCACTGCACCACCTACTGGGCCACATCACTTACTTTAATTAATTAAAAACGTTAAGTAAAAGAAAGTTTCGATTATTTGAGTTGTTTGCCAGGAAACACTTGTCTTAAAGTACAACACGTGAAGTTTTATTAGCAAAACATCTTTGAAAATTCTAATGTACCAAGTCTAACCCAGGTGCTGATGAAATTGTATCTCCAAATGGGGTAACTCACAGTTGCTTGTTTTCATTTGAACACCTATAGTAATTATTTGCCTAAGGAGATGGACATTATTTTATACTTAATTACTTGACTAAACTATTAGAATGGCAAGGTATTATTTTATATCAAATCTAGAAAAATCCACTTACTTCTGCAAAAAGCCTCTGTAAAGTCCTTTTGTATATTAACATGTCCTTTTGTATGTTACATAACTATTAAACACAGCTATTCACACAACCCTGTTTCCTTGTTTCTAATTTCTGTATGTTAATTTAATAGGCATATTATTTAACTTATCCTTTTCCATAGGTTCTATATACACGATTCTATCAATATTCCTTTTATGTGATTGTGGAAATAAGTGTAAAATAATAAACATAAGAATTTTTTATAACTTGTTTCTATTTTATACACTACAGACAACTCTTGGGAATATATGATTCTTTCTGTAATATTTCTTGTAGTTGTTTTAATTATAAGTTTTCAATGTGTGTTTCTAATTAAAATAGGAAAGAGCATAGTTACCTCAAGAAACTACAGAATGGAGAAGAAATTCTGTGATGTTGGTAGTTTTTTTTTTTTTTCACCCTGTTTCTAAATAGGCAATTAAGACATAGTTATCTGTATTAAGAATGTCTGTTCTTAATTGAGGCTTTTTTTGTGTTAATAGGGACTTTGGAAGTTCGTCTTATGGGCTGCCAAGATATCCTAGAAAATGTTCCTGGACGATCAAAAGCAACATCAGTTGCACTTCCTGGGTGGAGTCCAAGTGAAACCAGATCATCTTTCATGAGCAGAACGAGTAAAAGTAAAAGTGGAAGTAGTCGAAATCTCCTAAAAACCGATGACCTATCCAGTTCAGTAAACCGATTTTTAAAAAATAATATAGAAAATAAGGGGGCCTATACAAAGGGTTTAGCATAGGGAACAGAGGATGGGAAGACTCCAGTTGGACCCCCCCCCAACTATGTGTTAAAAGACATAGTGATAGGAAAGCACTACCAAGATTTACTTGACTAAAATATTTATTACAAAAACTACGTGACATAGCTTTTATTCTTTTGAAAGAATAGCATATTGAGCATCACTCTGCCTAACTGAAAGTGTCTAGAGGCTATGAAATTAGTTCTTACCGTATCACTTCATGATTATTTTAATGATAGACTTAACACTTCTAAACCAACATTGAAATGTTGACAGCCACAAGACTCTGCTTTCTGAAATAGGATAAGTGAGATAGCTTACAAAGGGTGCCTTTGCCAAATGTGTGGGGCAGTTTTGAGCCCAGCCCTACTACACTGGGGGAAGCGTTGGTTTCTGGTATCTTTGTCTTTCTCCTGTGTGTGAAACCCTTGGTAATGAAATAATAATAATAATAATAATAGCATGTTTAGTAAATCAGTATTCTTTATGAACAAATGAAGGTACAAGGGGCATAAAATCAAGAGACTTCTAAAGCACTTTGGAGACATTCTGAAGTATAATTTATAAATTGTAATGTAAATGTGTAACTGAGATGGAGTGACAATTCCAACTAACCCACACTGCAGTGATTTCCTGTATAGAAAAAAAAAAAAAAAAAAAGAATCGGCAGTCAATGGGTAGTGACTGGCCTGCATTTGGTCTGACCCTGTCGATACACCTGGAACTTACTTCATAGCAACATTAAGTGTTGGTTTTTAAAGTCGATGATTTTGTATGACCCGTGAGGTTTATAAATTATCCAAATGGCCTTTTGTAGAAAAGAAAAAAAAAAGAGGTTCCCCACTTCTGCTTTGAGGTAGCAGAGTGTATAATAGGTGAAGACGTAGGAAAACTGGGTGATGAACATTGACATACACACCTACATTGTAGAAAACAACTAGTATTCACTCCAGTTGGTCTAATATAGATGGAACAGGTTAGAGAGTGGTTAGTTATTTGTGTTTCTGTTAAAAGAACAATTTGAGAAGGTCTTGTGTGTACATGTATGTAGATATAAAACTAGCCATTTACAGTTCAAATGTTTCAGTATTGACAGTTGAGAAACCTTATTTCAAGAGATCATAAGGCTGGTTTGTAATAAACAGTAATGTTTACATTTAAAGATTTTAAAGCGTCTAAGCAAGTTTATAACTTGTGTTTACAGATGACGTGTGTGCAGTTTTGAAGCTAGATAATACCGTGGTTGGTCAAACTAGCTGGAAACCTATTTCTAATCAGTCCTGGGACCAGAAGTTTACGCTGGAACTAGACAGGGTAAGATGAGAGCCTTTTTACTCGATGTTTCATTATGTATGTAGTTGATTTTAAGTACCTTTTTTTTTTTTAGAAGTCTTTGTAAAACTTCACTCTAGCAGAAAAGAACCTAGGTAATGTAGTTAAGGAAACCCACAAACCACAATAGTGCACATTACTAAACTTCAAAAACTCCTGCTAAGTCTTTAGTATACTTCTAAGTATATATACTCTTTTTTCTCTGTGATAATTTAAATAAGAAAACAGTAGATGATGATGAAAAAAGAAGAGGAAATAGTTTTAAATTGCTCATGAAAAGTGAAACTATCAACTAGACTGGTAACTGTTTCTTCCTGCTCATTTATTTCATCAAAAACTATTGCTTCTTCTCCATGGCACCAAATTCTTTCCACTTTGTAAGCCTGTGCCTTTAGAGACTTTGAAGGCACTGAATGGCTAAATAAAGTTCTTCATCCCCTGGGCCTCTTAGGTCTTCTGAGTTATGCCAATTACTTGTCCCTCATCTTAGTACAAACTTCTTTTCAGCACAAACCAAATTTATTATTACTGTAACTCCTGTATACATAGTGCTTTTTACATCTTTTTAGTCTTTTATCCTGTGTATTTATAGACTTTATTAATAGAAAATGTTTATAGAAACATTTATAGAAAAGGTTATTTTAAACTGCCATGTTCATGCCATTTTGCCTCAAATGTCAAGTTCCTTTTCTGCAAGACTCTCAACTTAAGTCGTCTGTCTGGTTTCTGTCCTTTTCAAGGTAGAGATGTATCCATCTTTTCAGAACTATGGATTCTGTGTGTTCTGCATTTCTATTCTTAATAGGTCACTTAAGTTTTTTTCTTACAAAATTTGCTATCTATAAATGTTTAGTAGGCATAATAGCTATGTGATTTGTTTTGTTCCTTAATTCCCTCAGCTCTCCTGTTATAAAGTTTAATCCCCAGGAGATTGAGATAATGAACAAGGATACACTGAGTTCTTAGAACTAACCCTTTCCCTTTCGCTTTATTAATATAGAAAGCTATCTTTCTATCAGTGCTAGAAACAGGGAAGACCCAGTTTTTTAACTTAAACTTTAAAAAATTTAGGAACAATCACTGCTGTTGAGAGCAGAGATATAGAAAGTGTTTACTTTTTTTTTTTTTTAATTTGGTGCTAAAACCTTGTGTGTAAGTATATCCACTGCTCCTGGACCAACTTTTTCATTCCTTTCATTTCAAATGGAGAAGGGGGCTGGGAGGACAACAGAGTACCACTCCACCATGCACAGAATTCCCATAATGCCATGGTTTGAACCTAGGTAAAGTGATCACCCTGGTGGGTAAACTTTCACCCAGCTCTAATGATAGGCTTCTCTTCGATAATTTAGATTATTTAAAGTTTTATGGTCTGTTTACTAACGAGAGAAAGAACCACAATACCACTGTGGCATATGCAGTGCCAGCAGTCAAACTCAAGGCCACGTGCTTGTAAGTTCAGTGCCATAGGTAGAGTCCAGGTAATTATTTAAGCAGGTAGAGCACAGGGCTTGACTTGCATGAGACCCCAGATTCTTTTAAAACATAAAGGCACTGGGCCAGGCAGTGGAAAGCCCAGTAGAGCTCACCTACCACCATGCTCAAGGACTCTGGTGCAAGCCCCAGTCCCCAGATGCTGGAAGGTAAGGAAGCTTCACAAATGGTGGAGCAGTGCTGCTCTCCTCACAAATGGTGGAGCAGTGCTGCTCTCCCTCTCAATTTCTCTATCAGAAATAAGTAAATAAATCTTAAAAAAAAATAAAACAGGGGCTGGGCAGTGACATACCCGGTTAAGGTTAAGGGCACATAGTATTATACACAAGGACCCAAGTTCAAGCAAGCCCCTGCTCTCCACCTGCAGCAGGAATGCTTCACAAGCAGTGAAACAGATCTGCAGATATCTTTCTTTCTCTCTGTCTCTATCCTCCCTCCCCTCTCAATTTCTCACTGTCCTATTGGGTAAAATTGGGGGGAAGGGAAATGTCCGCCAGGAGTAGTAGGTTCATAGTGCTGGCACTGAGCCCCTGTGATAACCCTGGAGGCCAAAAGAAAAGAGAAAACCCTGTAATAAAATTTTTTAAATAAATAAATAAATAAAGTAAGGATATTAAATTGCATTGAAACTTTTGCTGCAGTTATAGATACTGAACAAGACTGTTACGTATCACTTAATCTTCATGGTGCTCTTAGGAAGTAATGTACAATTTCTATCAAAGCTTTACTGGATTTCTGTGAGGGAATAGAACAAATGCTACAGAAGTCTATCTGAAACCACAGCTTATTGGCACAATGAGAAATGCTCTTTCACTAAATGACTATGGTCTGATATGATTGAAATTTAAAGGTTTGAGAAAAAATCATAAACCATTAAGTTATGTTTCAGAATTTATGAGTTTGACTCCTAAAATATATCAATAGAATTACATGAAGATACATCACCAGGAATAAAGAGCATAGGTAATGGGACTGAAATAAATGTTTAAAACATTTTAATTTTTTTTTAAAAAAATTTCTTTTGTTTTTATTTATTTATTAGATACAGCCAGAAATCTAGAGGGGAGGGAGTGATAAGTTGACAGAGAGACACTTGCTTCACCACTTGTGAATCTTTTCCCCCTGCAGGTGGGGGGCTAGGGGCTCAAACCCAGGTCCTTGTGCATTGTAACATGTGCACTCAACCAGGTGCGCTACCACCCAGCCCCTGTTTAAAACATTTAAAGAAACACTAAAAGAATTGAAAGTATGAATAAAGAATGAAAGATGAAACAAAATGACTTGCCAGGATTTTTTTTTACTGATTTAATTATGATCAACAAATCTGTTGGATAAGAGGGGCACAATTCCACACAGTTCCCACCACCAGAGTTCCATATCCCATCCCCTCCATTGAAAGTTTTCCAAATCTGTATCCCTCTGGGAGCATGGACCCAGGATCATTATGGGGTGCAGAAGGTGGGAGGTCTGGCTTCTATAATTGCTTCTCTGTTGGACATGGGCGTTGGCAGGTTGTTCCGTACTCCCAGCCTGCTCCTGTCTTTCCCTGATGGGGCAGAGCTCTGGATAGGTGGAGTTCGGGACACATTGATAGGTTGAGTTCGGGACCATCTGGGACTTGCTTAAAAGTAGTTGGGGTGAAAGTGACAGTGAAACATGATTAGATGATAAATTGTTCTGGGTGGTAAAGATAACCATATAAAACTATAAAAGGCGGGCTGGGCGGTGGCGCAGCGGGTTAAGCACACAGAATGCAAAGCATAGGGACCAACGAAAGATCCCGGTTCAAGCCCCAGGCTCCCCAACATCGAAAAAAATTATAAAAAAGATGGCCTCTGGATTTGTAGTGCAGACACCGAGCCCCAGCAATAATCCTGGAGGAAAAAGAAAACATACATACACAAACAAGAAATACCCTCTTTGAAATAAATAAGTGGAAAGATAAAATTACAGGAGAGTGGTAGGTGTGGAAGATAGAGTTAAAGAAGTTGCTTGAATGTAACACAGTCAAAAGGATGAAAACCATGAGAGGCATAAACAGAATTAGAATAATTAGCACACTAGAATTCCAGAATGAGCGAAAAAGTAGAATGGAGTAGTGATGACGTGTGGAGCAGTAATGGCCTAGAATTTTCCAGTATTGGTAATACGAATCCTCAGATTTGAGAACACAGTTCCTGATTTATCCTAAAAGCATGAATTAGAGAAGAAAATAGGACTGCATTTAGTCAAAATATTTGTGTAAATAGATATTTAATGTGGTCTTGATGAAAAAGAGAACTTGGACTTAATGTAAGAGAAAAAATAGAAAATCTTACATGACAGTATACAAAGAGGCAAATTTAAGTTTGGAATATTAGGGAGTATTTGGAACTTTCTTAGAATGATACATGCAGCAGTTATACATACATAGCTTATAGTACTGCAAATTGTATCACAATTACTTACTTTTTTTTTTTTTCTCTGGACTAAAGGAGCAAATGCCCTCATATTCGTAGTCTAAGTCTCCAGTTTAGTTCTAACTGTCCCAAAACATTCTGTGGTTTCCTTCTTTTTCATCATGTTTGTTCCAGCTGGAGAATCACCTGTCTGACTTCCTGAACAGAAAACACAATATTGTTTCCTGTGGTGGTGGTTTGCTGGGTTACAGATGCCTCCCTTCCCTATCCAAGTCTCAGACCCTGTAAGCTGACAGCAGGAAACATTGTTAGGAGATCTAATGACAGGAAGAGAGGAAAGTCGGGTGCTACTTTCTTTGTTTTCTTGGTAGTGCTCATCTCTGACTACAGTTCTGGTAAGCAGTCCTTTTTCTTAGTAGGAGTGGTAGTAGATTAACACTGTTACTAGTCCTTAGATGCTTTCCTACCCCTTGCTGGTTCCTTCTCCTGTAGTCTAAATTACTATCCCTGATTCAAGTATTCATTCCAGTTATTTCCCAAAGTACTTGAGCTTTTAACGTGAACAGACTACTATAACATTAATAAACGTCCATACTCTATGACATTTACTAATGTCAGAGTAATTATTTCTACAGACGCTTCCCTTCAAGGCAAGTATTCTTTCCACTCACCCTAGTTGTTGTTGTGATGGGACAGAGAGAAATTAAGAGGGGAGCAATAGGTAGAGAAGGGAAGAGAAAGCTCTCTTTGAAGCTTCCTCCCACATGTGGGATTGGGGCTCTGAACCCAGGCTCCTTGTACATGGTAACCTATGCAATCAGCCTGGTTTGCCACTGCCAGGGCATTATTCTCCCGTAATAATTACATCAGAGCAATAAAATGAAGTAGGGTGCCCTAAGCTCACTGCCATAAATTTCTTTTTTCTGTTTCATTTTCTGACTATAAGACCTTCTGGCATATCTCTTTACTTATTTTTTTTTCATGTCCTAAGTGTTTTCTGTATTAATTTACATTAACTAATTTTATTATTTACAATCAAAAGATTATTATGTATACCAGGCACTTACATAATAAGACACATAGGTTCATATATTAAAAGTTGTTATATGAAAGAAGTAATTTTTACTCGGTTGAGCCTAAAGGAAAAAAACATTTGTCTTATGCATCTTCTACAAGATGCTTAAAATAAAATAATGGGGAAGTCTAGTACTTTATCATTGAAATGTAGGTAAATTGTAAACATATATAGAGATCATTTTATGACTTGACCTCAGCCTGCATATTGTTCTACAAGTACACTTAATAATTTATTGTTAAAACATTAAATATGTTTACCACATGACATAACTTTTTAGTGGTTAGAGTATTCTTTCATCTGGATATGGTGTACTATGCTTTTCACTTTTGGCTTTTTCAAGTTCTAACTAGGCTGCTCCAAAAAAGAAAACCAGCATCTTTCTGTGTAAAGTTGTATGTGAATTTTGTTTCTTAATGTATTTTTATTAGTAATTTAATATAGATTTATAAAATTGTAAGATAATAGGGGTATAATTCCTAAGTTCCCACCACCAGACTTCTGTGTCTCCATCCTCTCCATTTGAAATTGTAGTACCTCTCCCAAGATCAACAAACAAGCTGATTCTATAGTTATTTATCTCTTATCTATGTATATATTTTTCCCTTTTTTTTTTCCAATGGTCTTACCTTCATTTCCTTTCTAAGTCACTCCTGTACCTATTACTACTTCCGAGTGTCTTTCCTTTTCTTCTCGTCTCTCTCAGATAAGAGAAACAGTGCTTGGCTTCCCCTGGTGTTTATCAGATTTGCTTCCCTTCCATTACTGATATAAAAATAAGATTCTTGGCAACAAACACTTCAGGTCCAGATGAAATGAAAGTAGAGAGCCTTCTGATTTACTTCCTGTATCTTTCACCCTTCTGGGAATATGGACCAGAATTCTTTTTAGGGTACAAAGGCTGGCTTTTGTAATTGCTTCTCCAATGGACATGAGTGGTGGCAGGTCGATCCACATCCCCAGCCTGTTTCTGTCTTTCCCTAGTGGGGTAGGGTTCTAGAGAGATGAGGTTCCAGGACACATTGGTGAGGTCATCTGCATAGGGAAGTCAGGATGGGATCATAGTAGCATCTGGAACTTGGTGGCTGAAAGGCGGTAAGTTATAAAGCTGGGCAAATATATAATAAACAGAAACCAAAAAGTACTAATAGAGCAGATGAGAATAGGGACCATAGAGTAGAAGGAAGCTGGGAAATAGTTTAGGAATGTTCCTAGGAGCCTATACCTTAGTAATCTTTGCCTGAGCTTGATAACTAACATAGAAGTGGACTAGAAATTTTGTCTGGGAAGATGGTTTCACAGTTGAGAGTAGAACTAGGAAGAAGGATTAGGGCAGACAGTTGCTCCCAGCCTGAAGCTATCTAAATGCAGTTAACTGTTTGCCACATCTAATTAATCTGGAGCCCATATCTCTTCACATTTAGCACCAGAGCCTGTACAACTTCTGAGTCCTTGTCAAGCAGAGCTCACACTCCACAGTCACAGCTGGGAACATTGTGAACTGCACACTCCGTAGAACCAGTCTTCCTTGAGTGGCAGAGAGTAGGATGACCCAGCCTCCCTATGAAGAGTAGGGCAACCTTACCATTGCCAGTTCATAGTGAGGGTATGGTCCTGAGGAAGCCCACAAAGGGGCTTATGATGATGTTCCCAATGGATATGACCAATGATGGTAGATAAAGGGGCCTATTAGAGGTCTAGGTCCATATTATCTATGGGAGCAATCCAAGAATTCCCTGTCTAGGTTCCCCAGGCTGAATTTTGTTTTTCAACCCTATCTGTGTAATCAATTGTTATCACTGGTATTAATATCCAGTGATATTTCTTTGAAGCTTAAATTATTTAACATTCTTAGGGTATTTAGTATATTTGCAGCACACTGGAGGTGCAAAATAAATGCAACTTTCATATATCCACTCATGTACCTTTGGGTCAGAGAATAAAAAGGTTTGATAGGCGTTCTCTGAGGTGAGCATTGGTGTCTCTTAGCAGTCTCATAACAGCTGATGTCACAGGATAGTAGGAATATTTTTGTAGCCACTCATCTGTATTGGCCATTCCTACTTACATCTTCTTTATTATGGCAGGACTGCCTTAGCTGGAGACTGTTGAAATATGATTTTTCCTTTGATTTAAAATATTTTTGTTTGTTAATGTGGTATGTAGTAAAAGATTATTATAACATGTTCTTTAAGATAGTATGGCCATTACATATGCTATCTTTGTTTATTGTATTTGTATTTCATATTTCTGTGGTATTTTATTCAAGTTAAGTCCAATGATGCCTTTTTTATTTCTTTAATTACTGTAGTCACGTGAGCTGGAAATTTCAGTTTATTGGCGTGATTGGCGATCTCTATGTGCTGTAAAATTTCTGAGGTTAGAAGATTTTTTAGACAACCAGCGGCATGGCATGTGTCTCTATTTGGAACCACAGGGTACTTTATTTGCAGAGGTAATGTATTTTAGTAAATGTACTTGCATACAATTGAAATCATATGTGTGGGCAGCATGATAGCAAAGTAGAAAGTGTTAGAATAACAGGCAACTTGAATCTCGGCTCAACTAGATTACTGAGAAAATAAATTCCGTGGCAAATCATTTTTCCACCCTGAGTCTGTTTTGTCATCTAGGAAATGAGAGAACTAGATTAAAATTTGACTTAAAATTATTTTAAGTTTTCAAAACTTACAGTTTAATGAATTTTCTGAACCATAAATACAATGTTATATTCTGTCAACATGATTTTTTCCTCACTGCAGGTCACCTTTTTTAATCCAGTTATTGAAAGAAGACCAAAACTCCAAAGACAGAAGAAAATTTTTTCAAAGCAGCAAGGTAGTTACTAAGAAATCAAATACTAATTATTTTCTAAATCAGAAATGTATATACTATTTTAGAAATAATATGCATCTTTGTTTTATTTATTTATTTATTTATTTTACTTTTTCATTTCTGCCTTCTAATAAAAATACAGAACATAACGTATCTATAAGTAAAGACTAGTAGAATGTATTACTCAGCTTCAGTCAACTCATGGTAGATCGTACCGATATTCCATCCACTCACTACTTCCTCAGATTGTTTGAAACAGCCTTAGACTCAGTGATCTGAAATATTAGTATTTCTAAAAGATAAAAAATGTTTTTTTAGTTTTTTTATTTACTGTTTATTAGAGACAGAGAGAAATCAAGGGGAAAGGGGTAGATGGGGGGCCACCTGCAGCCCTGCTTCAGCACTATGAAGCTTTCCCCCTGTAGGTGGGGACTGGGGACTTGAACCTGGTCCTTGTGTACTCTAATTATGCACTCAGCCAGGTTCACCACCACCTGGCCTTGCTAAAAATATTTACTTACAGATTTTACCATAAATCATTACTGGATTTAAGAGGAAAAACTAATTCCTATTTACTTTTAAAACTGTTTTTTACTCTAGCCTTTAATAACAGTGAAAAACTATTTTAAGTGACAAGTTTTGTTGATTCATAAATTATAAACTAATGAATATTAATTTTTAAATTATGGCTTCCGGTAATATGCTAAAATTACTTATTCTGTTGCCTTTATTCACATTACCCACAGGCAAAACATTTCTCAGAGCTCCTCAAATGAATATTAATATTGCCACTTGGGGGAGGCTAGTGAGAAGAGCTATTCCCACAGTAAATCACTCTGGCACCTTCAGCCCTCAAACTCCTGTGCCTACTACCGTGCCAGTAGTTGATGTCCGCATGCCTGAACTATCACCTTCAGGAAGGTATGTGTCTAGTAGGTTTTGAACATAGATTTAATAAAATAGTTATCTTGATATTTGTTCTAGTTAATTGATTACAGTGGGTCTGTTAAGACTAATTTTTTTAAAAATGTGCAATTATGACTGCTTACATGAAAGATAAGATTATTTGCTTTAATTTTAAAGTTATTTAAATATACGCACTGATAACTTTTTGTTGAATTGCTTCTATTTTTAAACAAGTGATTCTACAGTAACCAAATTGGACTTTGATCTTGAACCTGAACCGCCTCCAGCCCCACCACGTGATTCTTCTCTCGGAGAAATAGATGAATCTTCTGAATTAAGAGATTTGGATACACCAGGGCAGGCAAGGCATTTAAAACCTCATAATTCCTTTTCACTAAATGATAGCCAGTAATAATGTCATAGTGAATGGGTTGTATTTTTAAATTAATTGGAAGTACTTAGCACCAGCAAGATAGCTCACTCACCCCAGCAGGTACCTGGACTGCTGTAAGCATACGCAGATTCAAGCCCAGACCTCAGTGCACTAAGGCAAGCTTCAGTGCTGTGGTGTCTTTCCTTCTCTGCCTCTGTTTTTCTGTGTGTGTATCTCCTTTCTGCCTGAAAAGTGCAGTTCAAAGTGGCGAAGGAGGGAAAAGTATGTCTGTAACCTATGTTTCACATGATTGAACTCTCAAATCACACCAAGTTGACAGGAGCTAACCAGCTTAAAGGTAGCATCCCTTTACCATTAGTCCTTGGCAGTCATGAAACCAGAGAGATGGAATAAACCAGACTATAGAAGCATTGTTCATTGAGTTGATGTTGCCTGAAATGTTAATGTTCGTTTTCTTACTTGGCTTGCATGGTTTCTGAATATGTCCTGAAGATCACACATTCTTTTTTCACATTTTTGGAGGAGTACAATATGAAATTATTAACCATAGAATAACCAATATCTGGATCTTGCCTTTTCTTATTAATATTTATAACTAACTTTTGATGTTTAGAAACTATTTTACTTATTCATCTATTGGATAGTGACAGAGAGGAACTGAGATGAGAGGGGAAGATAGACGTGCAGCTGTGCTTCACGACTTGCGATGCTTCCCCACCTGCAGATGGGGACAGGGAGCTTGAACCCAATTCTTTGTGCTTGGTGACATGTGCACTCAACCAAGTGCACCACCACCTGGCCCCCAGTTTTGATATTTTTTAACTTTATCCTTGACAAGTATGTTGTTTTCTGAATGTTTCTGTGACTTAATGACTACTTAATACTTTACAGGATTCAGAAAATGTTTTTGATATTGACAATGACAGAAACCGTATACTTCCAAAATCTCCATCCGAACATGAACTTGACATTCCTCAGTCATGCCTAAAATATGGTGGCGTTCGGGAATTTGAGGATACAAGGTAAAGAATATGTACACGGGGAGTCGGGCTGTAGCGCAGCGGGCTAAGCGCAGGTGGCACAAAGCACAAGGACCGGCATAAGGATCCTGGTTCGAACCCCGGCTCCTCACCTGCAGGGGAGTCGCTTCACAGGCGGTAAAGCAGGTCTGCAGGTGTCTATCTTTCTCTCCTCCTCTCTGTCTTCCCTATCTCTCTCCATTTCTCTCTGTCCTATCCAACAACAACAACAACAATAATAACTACAACAATAAAACAACAAGGCAACAAAAGGGAATAAATAAATAAAATTAAAAAATTTAAAAAAAAGAGTATGTACACGGCTTTGCTACTACCTGTTTGGCCCCATAGATTGCTTTATTTTTAATTGAAATTAACTTTTTTTTAGATCGCAACAGACATTCCAGTTTAATTTACAAGACTTCAGATGTTGTGCTGTCCTGGGTAGAGGACATTTTGGAAAGGTAATCTTTTATATTTTCTTGAAATTTCTACAAAATTAAATTGGGTAGGAAATAATTTTAATCTCCTTTCAGGTGCTTTTGGCTGAATATAAACACACTAATGAGATGTTTGCAATAAAAGCCTTAAAGAAAGGAGACATTGTGGCTCGAGATGAAGTAGACAGGTATGTTGCTGTTTGGGGTTGTTTTTTTTTCTGGAGTTGTAAATTAAAAATAAAAATAAATGTAGGTAACAGTGTAGTTGTACTTGCTATAAAATAGACATATTTTTCTTACCAAATCACTTCCCTATCTTATGCAATAAGTAAATCACTTCCCTATCTTATGCAAGTTTCTGGTTAGTGTATACAAAAGAGAAATTGTTCGTCTAATGGACATAATAAAATGTCGTTTACAGATGCTATGTATTTAGCTGTGTATATTTATGGTTTGAACATGCAACTGTATTTCCCTTTTTTTAAAGTGGTATTTTTCATTCTGACCTTTTATCTTTCTGTGGTGAATAAATGTAAATTGATATGGACACATCTTCTCATATATAATTATTGCAATGAAGAACTTTAAGGATAATACTTTAATTAGATTTGAGAATATACTTTTAAAATATCAATAGAGTAATTGAATGTAAATTATTATAAGTATGATATACTTATCACAGGAAAAAGGTATATGTAATCACAACAATAAACAAGGGCAACAAAAGGGGAAAAATAGCCTCCAGGAACAGTGGATTCTTAGTGTAGGCATCAAGCCCCGGTAATAACCCTGGAGGCAATAATAATAATAATAATTTTTTCCTCCGATGAAAGATGGTACAGCAGGTAAGTAATTAGATGTGCGACCGTGAGGTCTCTTATTCTATCTCTGGTATCTCATGTGCCAGAATAATACTCTGATATCCTCTCAAGGCTTTTAAGAGTTGATTTTTTTTTTTTTTTTCCTTTAAAGAACTTTTCTCCTTTATTTAACCAGTCCATTTTCATTGGCATTGCCTTTCCTAGAGCTGGGACATAGCTCACTTGGTAAGGCCTCTGTGCCATATGTGTGGCTCAGATTTGAGCCTTGGTAGCATATAGGAGTGCCATGGCATCGAGGAAGCTCATTGCTTTAGGGTCTCTCTCTCTCTCTCTCTCACTCTCACCTTTTTGTGTGTCTTCTCCAATGAAAATGTTGACCTGAGCACGGGAAAATTGGACATATGCAAGGCGAAGCAGGTCTGCAGGTGTCTGTCTTTCTCTCCCCCTCTCTGTCTTCCCCTCCTCTCTCCATTTCTCTCTATCCTATCCGACAATGACATCAATAATAACAACAACAATTAAACAACAAGGGCAACAGAAGGGAATAAATAATTATTTATTTTTAAAAAATGTACTTTGGTGTTAGCAGAATAGCTCACCCATAGAGTGTGGTGGTAAGCCATGTGCACAGCCCAGCTGTGTGCCCAACCCCCACCACATCGAGGGAAGTTTCTGTGTGCTGTGGCTTCTGCCCCTCCCTCCCTCCCTCCCTCCCTCTCCCTCCCTCTCCCCCTCCCCCTCCCCCCTCCCCCTCTCCTTCTCCCTCTCCTTGTGTGTGTGTGTGTGTTTGTGTGTGTGTGACTTTTGAAAAATGCCCTTTGAATATAGTGACACAGTTAAAAATGAAAGGATGACATTGTAACATGTGCACTTAGCCAGGTGCTCCACCACCTGGTCCCCTAAAAGTAAAACTTGTCATCTCTATACAGCAGTTAGTAGTAGTTTTATTTTAGAACTATAGCTTATGAATTAGAAATTCCATGAAATTATGTTGTTTAACCACAAGCTTTATTTTTTCACTGTGTTGTTATCTATTGGGATACATTTACAATATGACATATAAATTTAAGCATATAACACCTTCGACACATCTTTTATGTTTTCATGATTTGTTTTCTTTGAGTTGACTTTGGTTTACAAGACTAAATGTTTTAGAAGTACAGTTGTACACCTTTCCAAAATGTCAGACTTTGTGTCTCCATCTCAGTCAGTATCCCTCTGGAAAAAGCCTCTGGCTTCCTTCGACACTTGTAACCTCCTCTTTGATAATCTCAGTACTTCAGCCTGAGTCCAAACATTTGTGTTTTTGAATTTGCTTGTTTCCCCCAGCTTTGTCTTCTTACAAGCCACAAATATGTGAGAACATTCAGTATTTTCCTTTGATATTCTTGTAGGACCGACTTAATAGTATCGTATTTCTTTAACTCGCTTGAAATGCTCTTCACCAGTCTTTCAGACCTGAGTGACTGTTACAACCTAGCTGGATAGACTATTCTAGGGTAAAGGGCTTCCATTTAAAACTGTGACACTCTCATGCTAGTCTTTTTTCATCTTAAGAGATTCTGCTGAGAAATCATCTTCTACTCTTAGAGACTCCCACCTAGTAAGTGTCACTCTTACTTTTTCTCTTGCAACTTTCAAAATTCTCTTTATTTAATTTTTGCCATTTTAATTATGTGTCTTGGTATACTTTGGTCTCGGCTTATTTTGTTTGAAACTTTTTCTCTTTTTTTATCACTTTTTTTGGGTTTAATGCTTGACAGTACAGTTGTTGACAGCTCACCATAGTAAGTATCTACAAAATTCTCTCGCCTCCAACTTAAGGACCTTTTCTACCACCAAACACCAGGACCCCAGGTCCCTCCCCTAGTCTTCCCCTGGTCACTTTCCCCAGAGTCCTTTACTTTGCTGTAATAGACCAAACCAGTCCAAGTTTTCCTTTGTGTTTTCCATTTCTGTCCTTGCTGCGTAAGTACCACCTATGATGTCAAGTTGGTGTCATGGTAGCAGATGCAAGTCGGTGACTGAAAAGCATTAAGCTATAAAGAGGAACAAACTGTTTAATAATCAGGAACCTAAAGGTAAGGATATAGTAGATGAGATTTGAGGTCTCATTTTTTGGAAAGAGCTAGGAAGTCTATTCTAGGTTTATTCCAAGGGGCCCATGACTTCACTAATTTTTACTGAGCCCGACAGCTAACATGCAGGAGGGCTAAAAGTATTATCTGGGGAGATGGTATCAGAGTTGGAGATAGGACTAGGAAGCTGGATCAGGGCAGAGAGTAGCTCCCAAATATGGGAAAATTATGTAAATATCATTAACTGTAGACCCCATCAATCTGATCTGAGGCCCATGTCTATTCATATTCAGCACCGGAGCCTGTGTAGCCTCTGCATCTCTATAGCACTGAGCTTGCTTTCCATGGCCATAGGAACATTCTAGGCTGCACTCGCTATTGTCTGTATTTATATATATTTGTCCCAACCCCCTTTTCCCCTATGATCCTGTCCTCTCTTCCAACTCACACCCACATGTATTACTGCTTCTGAATATCCTTCCTCTCTTCCTCTTCTCTCTCTGTGTTGTGATGGAGTTGGAGTTCAGAACCCTCTGGGATGACTTCATCTTTCTTAATAGCTGTGTAGTATTCTGGTGTGTGTGTGTGTGTGTGTGTGTGTGTGTGTGTGTGTGTGTGTGTGTGTGTGTGTGTGTGTGTCAGTCATTGGATACTTGGGTTCTTAAAGCTTCTTGGTTTTGAAAATCTGTCTCCTTCAGTTTTTAGAAATCCTTGGCTATTATTTCTTCAAATAGGAATTCTGTCCATTTTCCTCCTCCTGCTAACTTGATGCAAATGTTATAATTCTCATATTATCTTTATGTTCGTTTTTGTCGTATCTCTGCTGTACTACTTCAGCCATTGGCTTTTCTCTTTCTCCTGGCTTTCTCTTCTGGGTTTTTTAGTTGAGCTACTATATTCTTTATTTCTCTGATTCCTGTTTGGTTTTTTTTTTCTCTCTCTCTCATTCTCTGACCACTGAAGTTCTCTTCCGCTGAACTTCTCATGTTGAGAGCATTCTTAGGAATGTAATTGTGACACCCTCTTCAAAGGTAACAGCTCTGCTGAATGTGAGGTTTTCTTCTAGTTACAGTTTTCGCCCAACAGTATGTTTTTTCACTATGGCTGAAGTCCTGTAAGGACCTGAGCCAGAGACCTGTGTTTGAGGCCAAGGAGTGAGAGTTCAAGGTTGTTAGTGCTCTGCGGCCCCAGGTCACTGTGGTTGGAGGTACAAGTCTAAACTGCTGTGAATTCTCAGTCCCAGTGGTGATCACTCTGTGCCCAACCTGAAAATCATGGGGAAGAGAATCTAGCAAGAACTGCCATGAAGACAGCTTCATGGGACTTCCCCTCCCCAAATCTGACTCCAGGTTTCTGTTACCATGTAGTAGAAACCGAACTCCAGTATGGTTTCCACCAGCACTCCAGCAAGCTACCATGATCGCAGGGAGTGTTGCCATCACTGTTCTCCCCTGCCCCTTTATAGCTTTTAATTTCCTGGTTTGCATTCTGTACAGTTATAGTACTAGGATTAGAGTGTCAGGATTTTAGTATATCTGCTCCTCTGTTCACCAAATGAGAGTTCTATGTGTGGTTGATAAGGAAGGAAAGAATCAGCCATCTTGGTCCCACCCCTAACTTCTTTCTTTTAAATTGATTTTTTTTTATTGTTGTAGTTATTATTGTTATTGATGTTGTCCTCATTGGATAGGACAGAGAGAAATGGAGAGAGGGGGAGATAAAGACACCTGCAGACCTGCTTCACCGCTTGTGAAGCGACTGCCCTGCAGGTGGGGAGCCAGGGGACTCGAACCGGGGTCCTTACGTAGGTCCTTGAACTTTGGAAGTGGCACATGTGCTTAACTAGCTGCGCTACCACCCGACTCCCTTTTTTTTTTTTTTTTTTTTTCCAATGTTTAATTTTAGGTAGAGACTTCAAGAGGGAAGGGGCTGGGTGGTGGCACACCTGGTTAAGCACACACATTACAATGTGTGAGGATCTGAGTTCAAGTGTCTGGTCCCCACTTACAGGGGGCAAGCTTCAGAAGTGGTGAAGCAGGGATGCAGGTATCTCTCTGTCTCTCTCTCTCACTTCCACTTCCTCTCAATTCTGACTGTCTCTATAGGTTAAATAAATAAAGATAATTAAAAATATGAGAAGGAAAGAAGAGATAGAGAGGAAAAGGAGAGTCAGAGACAGAGACTGACCTACAGAGCTGCTCTACTGCTCATGAAGCTTTCCCCCTGCAGGTGGGGTCTGGGGGCTTGAACTTGGATCCTTGTGCTCTATAACATATGTGCTCAACCAGATGGGCCACCACTCAGCCCTTTAAATTGATTTTTTTTTTTTTTTTGAGGAAAAGTATTATAAGACTATCTATCTTGAGTGTAGTTTCACACCTCCCCAACACACGCCCAGCACATTATACCCACAGCCAAATCGCCCGTTCCTTTCAGTGCAGAACAGTGGACCCTATCCCACCCCCACCCCCACCCCTTGATAGTCCCTCCTTTCCTCCCCCTTGAGTGAACTCAGCAGCACCTGTCCCCTTACTTCACAAACTTTTTTAAATTATGGATTAGTTTGCTAAATCTCTGATCAAGTTTTAGTCAGCTTTTTACTTCACCCCTAATTAAGTTTTTTATTAGTTTTAACCACTCTCTATGTCTACTACTATGATTCTCTGTGGTACTCTATAATCTTTATGGTGTGTTAATCATACACTTTAGTCTTCATTAATACATACTTAATTTTGGTTTAATTATGGGTTTAGAATATGGTATAAACTTTAGTCATACCACTTGATATATTTTAACATTTATATATGCTATATTATCACATTAATATATTTGAATCAGACCGATTTTTTTCAAAGCATCTGTAGCAAAACTGAAGCACATTTTATGGTTTTAAGGTTATAATAGCTAAAAGTTAGCTTATTTTAAAATCTAACTTTTTAAAAAAATTTACATTATTTATTTTCCCTTTTGTTGCCCTTGGTTTTATTGTTGTAGTTTATTATTGTCGTCGTTGTTAGGTAGGACAGAGAGAAATGGAGAGAGGTGGGAAAGACAGAGAGAGGGAGAGAAAGACATCTGCAGACCTGCTTCACTGCCTGTGATGGGACTTCCCTGCAGGTGGGGAGCTGGGGGCTCGAACCGGGATCCTTATGCCGGTCCTTGTGCTTTGTGCCACTGTGCTACCGTCCAACTCCCAAAATCTGCAACTTTTTAGAGTATGTTATTTTCTACTCAAATGCTTTTCTTACTACTACTTTGAAATGTTTTTCTCTTACAGCTTAATGTGTGAAAAAAGGATTTTTGAAACTGTGAATAGTGTAAGGCATCCTTTTCTGGTGAACCTCTTTGCATGTTTCCAAACCAAAGAGCATGTTTGCTTTGTAATGGAATATGCTGCCGGCGGCGACCTAATGATGCACATTCATACTGATGTCTTTTCCGAGCCCAGAGCTGTGTGAGTATGCTTTACACATTTCCCAGAGTTTTCTTATCATGACTGACTTCGTTGTTGTTCTTAATTAGTAGTAGTATTATTAGTATTTTCTGACTGGAAAATAAATCTCAATAAGAGATGTTTGAACTCCTTTCTTAGCGGTCTGTGTGAAAATTTCAGGGGTTTTCCCTAAATCACACTGCAGGTTCACTTAGTCACATTTTTCATTTTCTATTATATTTCCTTCTAAGGTAATGCCATCTATATAGCCATAGTTTTATATATTCTACTCAAGCTATACTGTTAAGTGAAAAAAATGAAAGGAAAGTCTTTGTAATATATTTGTTATAAAATAGTTCTATTTGCTTTTTAAGGACTATTTTTAGATTTTTTTTTTTTAATATTTTCCCTTTTGTTTCCCATGTTGTTTTATTGTTGTAGTTATTATTGTTGTTGATGTCATCGTTGTTGGATAGGACAGAGAGAAATGGAGAGAGGAGGGAAAGACAGAGAAGAGGAGAGAAAGATAGACACCTACAGACCTGCTTCACCACCTGTGAAGCAACTCCCCTGCAGGTGGGGAACCGGGGGTTCGAACCGGGATCCTTATACCAGTCCTTGCGCTTTGCACCACATGCGCTTAACCCACTGTGCTACTGCCCGACTCTCTTAAGGACTATTTTAAAACTTATATTATTTACATGTACTTATGATCTCTGAAGGACTACAAAAAGCTGATGTATACACTACTTTCAGTGAAAGACATAAGAATAGACTCTTCCTGGGAGGTGGCTCAGTGGGTAAAGCACTGGACTTGGAAGCACAAATAGACTCTTCTATAATTTTTTTTAAATATTTTTGTTTGATATATGAAGGTTTTGCTCATTTGTGCATGAAAGTAAATAATAGCAATCACTTGAGAATAAGTATGTGTGTGTGTACCTATGTAAATAAAATGTTTCTATTATTGTTAGAGTCTTCTGGGTGTTAAATCTAGAAAATTGCCCTTAATAGCTACATTATACACACTGGCTGTTATTCAATTTATGTCTCCAGCTCTGACCTCTTCCTTAAAATTGTCATGCCTACTAGCATCCAACAGTCCACATGTCTTTCCCTTTGTATGACTAAGGGATTTGTTTAATTTCTCAAACTGAAATCCTTGTATTTTTCATCTACCACTCCCTAGTTTTCTTAATCTTGCAGGTTTCTCTCATTAAATAGCAGTGCCATCTCTCATTGTATAACTTGTTCATAACAAAACACAGGGAGTCGTATTTCACTTCTTTTTCTCTGTACATGAAACATCTAAATTATTACCAAGTCTATAATCAGTTCATCTCTAAAACATACTCTAACTCAAACCAGCAGTAAGCCTAAATAGGCTTTATTCTTGAATGTTCATCACTTGTCCACATTTTTTCGAAAATAGCAGCTGACATTTCTATGGTATTTTCACTTTCACTCCATTATTTGATTCTTACCATGAATATCAGAGGCAGACAGAAGGAATGCTTTTGTGTGTTCAAGCTTTAGATGAAATAAATAAATACATACATACATACATATGTTCTGATGGATAGGGAGGCTTAAAAAAAGATAGTAGTCCAAAAGTTATACAAGGCTACTCATAGTCATTCACTGCATACTTAAAATTATAAGCAGGGGGCCCTAGACTATGCTTAACATTCTGCTAAATAATTTCCATGGAAATTTGTTTTTGTTTTGTTGTGCCCTTTTTTTTTTTTTTTTTAAGGAATAATAATTTTAAAAATCCAGTCCTCAGCTCTTATATTTGCTGAAAAAAGAAATCATATACTGAAGCAGTATGGCTGGTGAAATATAAGAATATAGACTATAATATGATATTGGATTGTGAGAAAAGGCATGACATATTTTTCTATGCAAAAATGTGTCATGATTTTTCTGACAACCCAATACTTCAGAATTTTAGTACTTCCCTCTAGTTATTCATCATTCATCTCAAATGTCCTTTAAAAAAAAAAGTATTGTATTTATTTCTAAGAGATGAAAAGAAAGAAACAGCATCACTCTGACATATGTGCTGCTGGGGCTCAAACTTAAGACCTCTTGCTTGAGGGCTTAACACTTTCTCCACTGCTCCACCTCCTAAGCCACTCAAATGTCATTTCGTAAACAGTCCTATCCTGCCTATTTATCTAAACTTCTAAATTATTATATCACCAAACCCACAGAATATGTAATACTGTCTTAATTGTTTGGGGTTTTTTGTTTTTGTTTTGTTTTGTTTTGTTTTGCCTCCAGGATTATCGCTGGGGCTCTGGTGTCTGGACTACGAATCCACTGCTCCTGGAGGCCATTTTTCCCATGTTTGTTGCCCTTGTTGTTATTGTTATTGCTATTGTTGTTGGCTAGGACAGAGAAATCGAGGGAGGAGAGGGAGAGAAAGATGGACACCTGCATACCTGCTTCACTGCTGGTGAAACGACCCCCTGCAGGTGGGGAGGTGGGGGCTCGAACCGGGATCCTTACACCGGTCCATGTGCTTCACGTCATGTGTGCTTAACCCACTGCGCTACTATCCGCCCCCCACTTAATTGTATTTTTCTTTTCTCCATAGAACTTTATTTCTACCTAATACCTTCTTTATTTTATCCTTTGCATTTTTGCTGTCTCTCTTCTAGAAGAAGGGAGTAAGGACCATGTCTCTGCACTACTAGAACTACTAAGGACATAATAGTGAATTTTGATGGGAAGAGACAACAGACTCAAATTTCTTCCTAGCTTTGCTGTTTCCCAGCTGTGTGACTTTAGAGAAATTAATTTACTCTTCTGAGAGCACTACATAAAAAAGTAAATAAATTTGCAAAAATCAGTATAAAGTTCTAATGGATAGCTAAATAGTAGCTACTATACTATCAAACATTTCTTAATTTTAAAATTCAAATCGTGGCCTGTTTTTTAAAAATAAATGTGTAAAACATTTTTATACTATCAATATTTACTGTATCTTTAAGTATAATATTAAAGCCTGGAAAATGTTCACTAAGTAGAGGAATTCTTGCCTCTTGGTGAGGGTGAGAGAGGTGATAGGGAGAATTGAACAGATGGAGGACACATTATTTATTGCACTTGGGGGCCTGGGTATTCTCTCTACTTTATAGAGAAAGTATCCAGACATTATGAGTGTAATTAAGAAGGGGTTCTTTTAAGTGACTCCATGTAAACTATTTCATACTGAAAGCAGATTTACATTTTTAATTCATTTATTGATTACTTATTTCTTTATTCATTAAATCTACCATGTCAGACATTATCCTAAACATTTAAGATAAAATGATTATCTTCTCTCTCCAGACTTAATGTTCTATCTAGGCTCAAACCCATCTACTAAGATTCTAGACCTTTTTACCTGCCCCAGAGAAACTCCAAATCAGAGGCTGGGTGGTGTCACACTTGGTTGAGTGCACATGTAACAAACGACAAAGACCCGGGTTCCAGCCCCCGGCCCCCACCTGCAGGGGGCAAACTTTGCAAGTGGTGAAGCAGTGCTGCAGGTGTGTCTCTGTCCCTCTCCCTCTCTCTGTCCTTCCCTTCTCTGTCAATATCTGGCTGTCTCTACCCAATAAATAAATAAAAATAAATAGTTCTCTTTCATATTAAAAAGAAGAAGAAACTCCAAATCAGCATATGTAAAGTCAAACTGATGTTCTCCACAAAACTTTGGCTACTGCTTGTAATCTTCACCCATTCGTTAACAAAGCAAATTTGAGTGTCATGTTCAGCTTCTCCCTCTTGCTGATTCTCTATAGCCAGTAAGACACACCAATTCCTATTGCGCTGAGTGGTGTTTGTTTTTCTTAATGTATCTCTTTGCCACTACTTTGAATGTTTTCATGTTCTTTTTTTTTCTGTTTTAAACTTTATTAACTTATTTTTTATTTCTTTATTGTGGGAATTAATGTTTTACAGTCGACAGTAAATACCTGCTGGTTGTACATGCATAACATTTCTCAGTTTTCCACATAACAATACAACCCTCACCACTAGGCTCTCTGTCACCCTTTTCCAGGGCCTGTTTGTATGTTCTGTTATAATAGTCTTTATGCCTGTTGTTTATGCCTTCTAGATACCCTACTGTTGTTTATGCCTTCTAGATACCCTACTACTACTACTACTACTACTACTACTACTACTACTACTACTACTACTACTGCTTCTGCTCCAACTTGTACACTGCTATGGGAGAGGAGGGACTGATAAATCTGATCATTCTGTCTTGATTAAAATTATTTGAGAGGAACTTTCCATGTTCATGATCGTTCACAATTTTATTCCACACTGTCTTTTTAGCCCATGTCTTTCATACCCAGTATATCTTCCCAGTCCTTCACCCACATGAAACCTGTTATTGGTTGTCTGTCAAACATATTACTCCTGTTACACATCTATACCATCTTATCAGGGGAAAATTCTATACTTCCCTCATGAAAAAGCTACTACCCATCAGCTCTTCAAGTACGTTGTAATAGAAACCAGACTAATTGTCCACTCGAAGGCCTCAGTGATTTTTTTTCTTTTCATCTCTTTATTGGTAAATCATAAGGTGAAACATGACAGTTAGTGGCAAATAAATTTTACACTCAGTGTAATTTATGTATTTAATTACATCTGGATTTACTTCCCATCTCATTTTATAAGTTTTATTTGTCCTTTTAATAAAACAGGCCTCAGAGATTTTTACCACGCAGAATCAGTGGCTTCAGTTGTGGAGACAGTATTTTTCTTCTTTTTTTTTTATTAGTGATTTAATATGATTGACAAAATTATTTTTAGCAAGATTAATTTTTAACTTTACTTTCTATATCTAGTACACACCTTATTATATCTGGTACACAGAAAGGACTAAGTAAATGCTTGTGAAACTAGTTAACTAATTGAAACATTCAAGTGTAAAGTGACATTTAACAGTATTGGAATCTTATCAAACATCTTTTGATTTAATTCGTTAAACAGATTTTATGCTGCATGTGTAGTTCTTGGGTTGCAGTATTTACATGAACACAAAATTGTTTATAGGTAAGTGACGTTTGAATTCTTTTGTGTGGATTATATTAAAAGACAGTGATAAAGAATAATTTATGTTTTAACAGTAGCCTAGTTTTCTCTTTCATATAATTGTTCTCTAAAAAATCAAACTTGAATTTTAAAATATAATAATACAATGACATAATAACTACATGTTTCTGCACAACTTACATGTGACTTATACCATAATTATATGATGAGCCTCTATTCCTATGGCTACTTGGTCAACATATTCAAACTTTAAATTGACTGATAACAATTCACTAACAGCTTTATTCCAGATGAATATTTTGTATTTAGTTAATCCACAGCAGAAAATTTCTAAAAAGTAGCACTCCTCCAAACATGTCAGTGTGTGTACCAGACTAGATGCCACAATATCTTCTTCGTTACATTGGCTGCCAACTCGACAGTATATTTCATGACATAACTGTTTAATGTATTGACACAGGCTTCTTACCAAATTGCAGAACAGTAACAAATAGTTCATGGCCTAGAAGCTACTTCGTGAGCTATCCTTTGAATGGCATTGCTCTAGACCAGATAAATTACAGAAACACCAATAAAAATTAGCAAGCTATAAACATTGCCATACTCAAATTCTAAAAGTATTTCCAAGTTGAAGCTTTCCTTATCAGACCTGTTTTTATTCAAAGTGTAAAATAGTTTCAACTTAATTTGCAATCAGTATAAATGAGTAGCTTTCTCTTTGTTTTGAATTACTCTCTTAGAAGGTTTAGACAGACCCACAACCATAACCCTATTTGAATTGTTAGCTTGATGATTACTTTTCATATCAAATTATAACTAAAACTTTTAGTAAATACTCCCATTGAACATTATTCTTATCTATATTATCTGCTAGTTTCATTTATTATTTTCATTTTGCATTTTTTTTTATCCTGAACAGAGATTTGAAATTGGATAACTTATTGCTAGATACAGAGGGCTTTGTGAAAATTGCTGATTTTGGTCTTTGCAAAGAAGGTAACTGGATATTTTAAAGTTCCTTTTCTAATATAGTACTAACCCTTGGTTCATTGGTAGTTTTTGTGGAAAGCACAAAACAATTTTAAGTTTAATTTATGCTTTATTAAAATATTCTAAGATGTTCATATCCATTTTTCATATTGTTTAGAACTTTATTAATGTGGATATAGTTGAGTTTTCAGAACTTACAGTATAAACTTCTGTGTCAACTCTAAGGAACCACTGATGAAGTTGGAATTATAAAGACTTAGTAATTTCTCTCTTAACTTATTAAAATTTTAAGTTTACATAGTTCCTCTTTCTCTTCTTTTATTTTTCTTTTCCTTTCTTCTTTTTAAATTTATCAAAGCTCAACTTAGCTGTGACTCTTGGTGGTGGCTTAGATTGAACAAATTCTTTGGGTTATCATTACAGTATTTCTTTAGCCAACTGTTATAAAATAGAGAAAAAATATACACAAGTATATTTTATACATCAAAGTAAACTAGGAATGTGAATCAAAGGTAACATTAAAAAGGTATGGAACTGTACCCCTATTATCTTACAATCTTGTTAATCGTTAAATCACTAATAAAAAATTTTTAAAAGAGAGAAAGAGAAAACACAGCCCTGGGTTTGAATTCTGACTCTTAACATTTAATTACTGTGTGTTTGGGGGGGGGGGTACTTTTAACATTATAGTCAGTTTCTTCAGCTATTAAATGAGCATAAACCTTCCTATTTGGGAGCATTATAAGAATTGGAAATAATTATGTGACACAGGGCTAACACGTAGTGCAGAGGGGTTTTGTTGTTGTCTTTTGTTTTTTTGCTTCCAGATTTATTGCTGGGGTCAATGCTAGACGAATCCACTGCTTCTGGTTGTCCTCTTCCCCCCCTTCTTCTTTTTTTTTTTTTTGATTTGATAGGATAGAGAAATTGAGGGGGAGAGAAAGATAAGACACTTGCAGACCTGCTTCAGCACTTGTGATGTGTCCCCGACTGCACTGAGTGGGAGCGGGGGCCCAAACCTAGATCCTTGCTCAGGTTCTTGCACATAGAACTATGTGTGCTTAGCAGGGTACACCATCACCCAGCCTCCCAGAGATTTTCTTAGGTTTAATTAGAGTATAAATAATAATGTCAGTCTCCCTCACTATGTGTCCGTCACACATAATAAATAAGCTTTGTAAATAGTTGTTCATCAGTTATCAGTTGACTTCCTGATTACTGAACTCAATGAACAGAGGTGGGTGGGTGTGTGTGTGTGTGTGTGTGTGTGTGTGTGTGTGTGTGTGTGTGTGTGTGTGTGTGTGTGTGTCCGTGTCCTGTGGGGTGGTACAAGGAAGGCAGCACAATGGAAGATCTCAGGGTTTGCAAGCAAGAGGTCCCAAGTCTGTTTCCTTTTCTGATATATACTTAACTACCTCTAGATATCTCTGCATGAAAATGTATTAGCTGCACCGAAAGCTATATATACACAAAAATCGTTTATTTACCTTAAGCCATCTAGTTTGGGTATATGTGTGCTTAACCAGGTGCACCACTGCCCGGCCCCCTTAAACCATCGAACTTGTAGTTGATTGTGCCACATTCCACTCTCATCCTGCCAACTGGAAAGCATGGAATTATATTCTGGACTCTGTTCTTTGTTCTCTACTTCACATCCAATTGAATCATAGAATCGTGCTAACATCTGCCTTCTTAAGATTTCTTAATTTTTTCTTTGCTTCTGCTGCTAATAACCATCATCTTGTTTTGACTAGGCTACTTCTATAGTCTCTTAACCCTTCCTGTCTCTAATTTTATTCTCCCTCCAGTCAATCTACCATATAAGTACTAAAGTGCTAAAGGGGCCCATATAAATACAAAACTGATCATGTTATAGCCTTGCTGGAAACCTTATAATGGCTAAGCTGTGGTATACACTGCCCTTCTTGCTCTGCCTGTTTGCTTCTCTCACCAACTCCCTTGCTGCTGTCTACCTAGTACTTTCTGCTTCAACAATAACTGTTTACAGGTAATGTTTTTTTCCACTGTCGTTCAACCCACTTGTATTTGTTGACTAACACAGATGTACCTCATTGTCACCCTTGAGATTCTTCTCCCATCCCCACCCCCCTAACTCAGTGAAGGAGTACTCTTAAGTGTGTCTCAATACTGTCTTACCATATCATTATGAAGTTATCAATATATATCTTTTCCTCTGATTTCTTGTAAGGTCCTTAAATTTCTCTCAACTTAATTTTTGTGTTCCGGCCATTTGGCACAAGCACCTAAAATGTAACAGTCAAAACATGTACTGAACAGTAAACTCTTTAAAAATGTTTTTCTTCATTATAAAGATGTACACAGTACATTATAAAAGCTTGAAACTTGTAAGCACTCTTGTGCCAGACATTTCACCAGTATACTCAGGGTTTCTTTAATTTGTAATACTAGCTTTTAACTTCCTCTCAGAATAGCAGGGGACAAGAAAAATTGTCAGAATGATGGCGGGAAAAGTCAGGATACATTTTTGCACAGAAAAAAAACGTGCCGTGGCTTTTCTGAGAGCCCAATATACTTAGCACATAAGCATTATGTTAAAATATCACAGGTTTTATAAAATTATAAACAAGACCAAAAATACAATATCTGTATCCTAGAAGTATGACATGTGTTGTGTCTTAATTGTAAACAGTATAGACTTAAAAATCCAGAAACATTAGTTCTCTGTTTATGTTAACTTTTTCCTAATCCTGGCTAAGTCTTATAAAAGGCTTGTGTAGAGCTTATATAAACTTCATATCAACTACATTTTAAAAATATTATTGAAGAAGAGCAATGTGAGTGTTTTAAAGATACCTTACTAAAAGAAAGGTATTACCTTTAGTATTACCTTACTAAAAGAAAAAAGTCACACCACAATGATGTGCTAATGTGTTTTAATTATGCCCTTTAAATCTTGATCCACAGACTTAAAGTTTTGAGATTTTCATTCAGTGTAAATGTATATACCTTTTGAATTTTAAAATTCTGAGCTTGTCTTTCTCTTTTACAAGGTATCATTCAAAAAGAACTTTTAACACATCAGACTGCATGGAAACATTACCTTGAATATGTAGGATACATATTTGATTCACTAGTATATTGCTGAGTTGTGAAGCAAATAAATGTATTTGAATGCCAACTGGCTAAGATATCAAGACAGACCTACTTCCTACCCACTAATCCTTTTCTAACAAATTTCTCCTTAATTTGCTGAAATAATAGGATATTAGTACATTGTATCATATGACACATTTGCTCCACTTTCAATAACTAAATGGTTTACTGATTGGTATTCTCCAAAATATACTGTCATTTTTCTTTTTTTTTTTAATTTATTTATTTGTTTAAAAATGGATACATTAACAAAACCATAGGATAGGAGGGGTACAACTCCACACACTTCCCACCACGAGATCTCCATATCCCATCCGCTCCCCTGATAGCTTTCCTATTCTTTATCCCATTTTTCTAATAAAGCAAATAAACTTGTTTAAAAGTTTGAATTCAGAAAATTACCCCCCCCCCTTTTTTTTTTGTCACCATCAGAGCTTCACTGCTCCAAGATGACTTTTTTTTTTTTAAGATAGAGACGGAGACAAAGAGGCAGAGAGAAAGAGGAAGAGACCACAGCACTGAAGTTTCCTCCAGGGCAGCAGAGCTGGACTGAGACCTGGGATGTGTACCCAGCAACACCATGTTATGTGCGTGCGTGCGTGCCGGCCAAGAACCCTTTCCTTTAGTTGTGACACATTGTCATCTTAGAAAGCAGTGGCAAGACAGAGAGCAAAATGGAGCCTGAAGATTTACCTGTTCGTTGTACAGTGGAGTGTTACATGGTTTTCTCTACACCAGTCCTTAACCTTTTTTCATCTTTGATATATCTTGAGTTAGGGTCACCATGTATAAAATAGGCAACTTTAATTTTATTTCTTAAGGATATCTTCTGATTTTTATGCTAGATTGTCTTCTTTGCTAACAGGTGTTTAAATGCTTTGTTTTCTAGGAATGGGATACGGAGACAGAACGAGCACATTCTGTGGCACTCCTGAGTTTCTTGCTCCAGAAGTATTGACAGAGACATCCTACACGAGGGCTGTGGATTGGTGGGGCCTCGGTGTACTCATCTATGAAATGCTCGTTGGCGAGGTAAGAAGTACTAAGATAGGTGAGAGAAGAGGAAAGATGATAGAGTAGAATATCCCCTTCATAAAGCCACTTACTGTTTAATGTTTCCCAGATAAGTGGAAACTAAATGTATGAATAAATGTAATTAATTGGTTTGTGCATCTATATCACACTTTGGGGTTTTGTTTAAGATTATCGTCTCTGGAAGACTCATAAAAAGAATGTACTTTCTGGGGGCCAGGTGGTGGCACACCTGTTGAGCGCACATGTTACAGTGCACAATGACCCAGGTTCGAGGCAGCAGGTGTCTCTCTGTCTCTCTCCCTGTCACCCCCTTCCCTCTCAATTTCTATTTTTTTATTCCCTTTTGTTGTCCATGTTTTATTGTTGTTGTTGATGATGTTGTTGTTGGATAAGACAGAGAGAAATGGAGAGAGGTGGGGAAGACGGGGAAAGAAAGAGAGATACCTGCAGACCTGCTTCACCGATTTTGAAGCGACTCCCCTGCAGGTGGGGAGCCAGGGGCTCTAACCAGGATCCTTATGCCAGTCCTTGGACTTCGTGCCACCTGCACTTAACCCACTACGCTACTGCCCGACTTCCCCTTCTCAATTTCTAGCTGTGTCTATCCAATAAATAAATAAATATTTTAAAATAGATATTTAAAAAAAGAATGTACTTTCTCCTTATTATAGTCATCTATTTATAAATAAATGTTGCTTTTAAAGATGGTGTGGCACAGATTAAAAGATACACAGTTTTTTCTAAATGGTTACTTACTGGCCTCAGTTGCTACTGGGGCCAGGTGGCAGTGCACCTGGTAGCGAGCACAGCTTACAATGCTCAAGGACCCAGATTAAGCCTTCCCTCCCCAACCCTCACCTACACTTCACTAGGAGGAAACGTCACTAGGAGTGAAGCAGGGTTTCATGCCTCTCTCTTCTCTCTCCCTCGCCCTCTCTTTCTCCCTTCCCTCTCAATTTCTGTCAATGTCTATCAAAAATAGTTAGTAAAGAGTTATTGCTACTTAGGAAACGTATCAAATAAAACGAAAGTATAATCTTGTCATCAGTTGCTAGAAACAGTAGATCAGAGTGCACTTTGGAAAAATAATTGAAAGCTACTTTGCGGAGCTTAATGATCTTAGATGCAAAAAGAAGAAAAGTTACCTGAAGTTGTTTATTGGTTCTTTAATTTCCCCGTCTCCAGCAACTTCCATATACATTTAAGGCATAAGTTAAATTAGTAACTTAATGAATAAATATAGAATGTAAAAAATGTTCAGTTTTACTCTGTGGCTGTCATTTAGTTATTCATACTCCAAGCATGATTTTAGTTCACCCAAAAAAAGATAGTTTTTTGTTTTATCTCATTTTATTTTTTGGGTGGGGGTGAGGTGGGTGGTGGTGATGGTGGGTGGTGTAAAGATAGTCTTTTAATATGTAATGTTGAAGTGGACTTTTGGAAAAGAAATATTTAAACTATGTTTACCTTGTGATCAAAGGTCCCTATCTAAATTTTTTACCTGTTTAAAAAAGCTTCTGTATGGTGTTTTAAAATTAGAAAGTGTCATCACTAATCCAGTGGTCTTCATAAGAGTGCCAGAAACAATGTTTTTCTAAATTTTGACATAGTTGAATTTCTGTTTTCCTTCTTTTTTTTAAGTAACACTTTTACTGCTTTAGTTTTCAAGTGTAGCTTTCAGTTGTGTATGAGATTTAATTTAATTATGAAACAATTTTCACATGAGGGCTGAGGAAACTGCTTGATGGTTATGCAAACGCTTGTCATGCCTGAGGTTTCAAGGTCTGAAGGTCACTTCCTGGCACCACCATAAGCCCGAGCTATGCAGTCCTCGTGTGTGTGTGTGTGTGTGTGTGTCTGTCTCAACTGTTGACTTAAAATTTAGTCTCCACGTTAACGATGACTTACAGAAAATGTGAGTTTCTTGAAAATTTGCAGAATTAAAACCTACTTGGTTGTAGTTCCTCCTATTCTACAGTAGCTGGAGGACTGGCAGTGAATAAGTAAAGAAACTCCTGTTTCATTTTTGTTTTTAAAGAGCTTCTGATGATTGAAAGAGCTTCTGATGATTGACTGAGACATTGTATCTAGCTATTCATTCAGGGTTACTTTTTATAATTTCATTTCTTTTTGGTAGCTCCTGAAGAGGACAGTTGAGATGGAATACATGTAAAATTAATCAGGGGGGGGGCAGGCGATGGCACACCTGATTAACATTGCAGTGCGAAAGAGCCCTGGTCCCCACCAGCCAGGGGAAAACATCATGAATGGTGAAGCAGGGCTGCAGGTGTCTCTCTCTGTCTCTTTTCCTCCCTGTCTCCCCCCCCATATTTCTCTGTCTCTAGCCAATAATAAAATAAAGTATATTTTTTAAAAGATTGTTAAAAAATAAAACTAATCAGTATACTTTATAGTTGTATAGTATCAATGAAATATAGCAAATTGTTGAGGTTACTGAGTATGTCAGGCATTTGCAGATTTGGATTTGAAATTTTTACAAGTTTGACAACTAGAAAGGCTCCAGGAATAAAAAGTTAAGTGCTTGACAGACTACTGGATTTTTTTACTTTTATTTTGTTTTGAGCCTGGATCTTGTCCATGTATTTTTTTTTCCCCTTCATTCAGATAAACACAGGAGAGGCGTAATAACACAATTGTCAGCTATACTAGTTATTAGCCTATTCACAGGAATAGGCAATGTTAACATCTTAACACATTGTAGGTGCATCTGTTGTAGACAGAACACACCGTGTATAATGTATTTCCACAAACTGTATGCCCAAGTTTATCTGTCTCATTCTGTCTTTATTTCCCCAAGACTGAAGTTCTTGGAGATTTTTATTTGTTACCTAAATACATCTTTTTGATTAGTAGACACTCAGATATTGACTGGTCATTTTAAATGGAAAATTAATGAAATATAATACTATAAAGTAAAAAAGAAAAAGGATATATGCTGTGATGAAGTTTGTTATAAGAGTGTGAAATAAATTTAAGGAAGAATTTAGGACTCTGCCTACTGGTGCTTTGACATGTCAGTCACACACATGTATGTTCTGTGGGAAATAAGCACCCCTGCTGTAGCTTCCTGTAGTCCTGTTTATTTTTGTTTTAATGTTTTTTATCCTCGCTACTGGGTTCTCGGTTGTACTTTGAGCAGGTAATAGGATTTTCCTGTATTGAAACTCATTTTACTTACTTAGATATTTCTTCTAGTCTCCCTTTCCTGGTGATGATGAAGAGGAAGTTTTTGACAGTATTGTAAATGATGAAGTAAGATATCCAAGGTTCTTATCTACAGAAGCCATTTCCATAATGAGGAGGGTAAGTATCAACGGTTTCAAAACTACCTAGACTTTTTGCATTGAAAGTAATCTTCCAGTAGAACTTAGAAATTGTTTTTCAGTTCATAGACATTGCACTGTTTATTGTTTTTTAACCAGAGCACCGCTTAGTTCTGGCTTATGGTGGTGCTGGGGATGAAAGTGTTGGTATAGTCACTATGCTATCTCCTTGATCTGCGTTGTTTATTTTAAGATTTGTTTGATTTCTTCTAACCAGTTAAAGAGGTAGATCAGAATATTGTTTATCTGTGAGACATAGTGGTGAAGGGGAGTGAGCCTGGCACCTTTAGAGCCCCAGGCATGAATGTCTGATGTGTTCTTGCTGTGCTGTTCTCCCACACTTCACTGCGTGGTCCAGTGCACACACCCAACCCCACCCCCCAAATGCTGGAATCTTTGCAAGTTATAAGAATTCTTACCAACTGAGTTGCTGGCTTTACTTTAACTTTTTTACCTCATGTTGTGTTAGCTGTTAAGAAGAAATCCTGAGCGGCGCCTCGGAGCTGGTGAGAAGGATGCAGAAGATGTAAAAAAGCATCCATTTTTCCGGGTAACTGAAATTTTATAATTTTTGAGTGCAGCTGTAGCAATTAGAAATAGGAGAGTACACTCAAATTTGAACCTGGCCTCCATGACAGTGAGGAAGCATTGGTACTGTGGTATCTTTCCCCCGTCTTGTCTCTCTGTCTGAAAAACTAGGCCCAGAGTAGTGGTGCTTTAGCGACAACAAGAAAATGGTGATTTGGGAGTCCGGCAGAAAGCGCAGCAGGTTAAGCACACATGGCGCGAAGCACAAGGACCAGCATAAGGATCTCGGTTCGAGTCCCCGGCTCCCCACCTGCAGGGAGTGGGTCTCTTTACAAGTGGTGAAGCAGGTCTGCAGGTGTCTCTCTTTCTCTCCCCCTCTGTCTTTGATAACATCAGTAACAATAACTATAATAACAATAAAAAACAAGGGCAACAGAAAGGAAATAAATAAATAAATAAATATTAAAAAAAAAAGAAAAGAAAATGGTGATAGAAAACTAAACCAGTCATTTTTATATTCTGTGTTCCAGCTAATTGATTGGAGTGCTCTGATGGACAAAAAAGTCAAGCCGCCTTTTGTACCTACCATTAGAGGACGGGAAGATGTCAGTAATTTTGATGATGAGTTTACCTCTGAAGCACCTATTCTGACTCCACCTCGAGAACCAAGGATACTCTCTGAAGAGGAACAAGAAATGTTCAGAGATTTTGACTACATTGCTGATTGGTGTTAATTTCCAAGACACTGTGAAACCCAGCCGACTGATTTTACAAGGAGACCTCTTACAAATTGAAGCCCTTCGTTTGCTCTCTGTGCCACCAGTAGCTTCTGAGTTGTTTTTTGGTTTTTTCACACATGAAGAGTTGTTTAAAAATACTACTTTAATACTTTCTTGAAAAGTGGATTCTCATTGTATTTTAAAACAGAGCACTGGAAACAGTTTCTTGGAATTTAAGCTGAATGAGTACCAGCCATGAAAATCTATCATAAAAAATGGATACTTTCAGATTAATAGTGTATTTTCAAAGGAGAAGAAGAAAGCAAAAAAACACTTCTACAGTCCCTAGCTTTGCCGAATGCCTGCCTTAAGTGGAAATGTTAAGCAATTCACATTGCTTACATTTTACAGAAGTAAAAACCAGGGCTTAGAATGCTATTAATATTCACACACAGTGTGATTCTGTTTGAGGCAAATGCTCTTATTTTCTTAAAGGAAATTACTGTTAAATCAGAAAATGTAATTTATATACATTTTGGGGTCTTTTAAAAATATGAAATAATGTTTTATAATTTTTTATATTTATGAGGAAAAAAATTTTTATTGCCTTCTCTTTACCAACCATGTAACAGGGCCTCAGCTTTCCAACAGAGCTACTTGCCAAACAGTGTCCTTGTTGATCCACACTGAATCAACGGGAACGACTGAACATGAACATTTAGTTCAAGTTTTTTAAATGGGAGCTTCTGACCAACCTGAACCAGGATACAATACATACTATATACTACGCGTTCCCAAAGTCTAGACACTCAACGTTCAATCATACCTTCTTCCAAAATCAGTGAACTCCTTTTTTTCTATATCATTGTACATCTATCAACCTAGTTCATCTTATCTCAAGTCTACTGTAGAAGAGAACTATATCTTTGTTAAAGCATAGGGTGTATCTTTGTATACATGCTGTGAACATGTATATGTGCAAGTTGTAATGTATTCTATGTTGTGGGTTTATTATTTAATTTCACCACTTCATCACTTTGTACGGTGGCCAAGCAGACACCTCAAACTCCAGCATTTACATTAAGTGCATTTGTACATTTGGGGCCACTGGATCCAGATTTTATATTGGCAGTTGCTGAGGGCTAAAGCAATATATTGTAACAGAATGTATAAATATTTTTGATAAAACAGTCTATATTTTATAAGAATTATTATAACACTAAGCTGTACCTCAAAAGTAATTTGATCAGATACTTATTACAATTTCTAAGGATCCATTGTGGCTTTTTTGATGCTCTTGTAGGGAAGTCTTTCTGGAAACCATGACCTTATTTGTTTATCTCACTTGCCGGAAGTTTTTTTGTTTTTGTTTTTTGACATTTTTCCCCACTCTTAGATTTCATGATTATTCCATAGTTCAATAATAATAATAATAATAAGACCTTTGATTCTGTGCTTAGGGGATTAGGGACAACATACCTCAGGAGTAGCCAAGTTGTTAACTAACCATGCAGAATTAACTAATGACAGTGATCTTATATCTTAAAAAAATAGCCAATTTTAGATTTTATGGGAAATATGAAAGGGTTTGAATTTATAGAATTGAACTAAAAGCAGTTACAATATTGCAGCCTTTCCATGGTTTTGTTGTTGTTGTTGTTGTTATTGCACTCTAAAATTTGTATTTCTTTCCAAATTGAAGATCTTTTGGGAAGGGTGGGGCAGAATCTTATTAGAATGTGGAGCAATATGTTACTTAAATTCATTTTTTAATTCCAGCCAACTCCCCAGGCAAACGACAATAGAATAACTTAATTATCTTGGCATTAAATGAAACAGTGTTAGCACATTAAAAAAAAAAACACTATGTATTTTTGAGGTACAGTCTGCTCCTCTTTTCTGATTCTCAAATATGCAAGGAAAGCAATGTCTAAGGTGGATTTCTAGCATTAAGAACTGACTTAGTGTTTTGTAACTACAACAGTGTACAAAAGAAATTTTTAATTGAAGTCAATCACTAAAAAACTTAGAGGGCAGGGTATATGCACACAATTAAGCTGAAGACAGCACTAATTCTTCCTGTAGTTTTTAAAATATATATATATATACATTCTAGTTAGACTTAAAATTTTTTAACTATAGAATGTAAATATATTTTGCTATTACTGTATGTGTAAGTGACTGCTCAAGCACTTTGAAGGAAATTAGGATCTTTTAGAATGGTGCACTATGCATTCAGATGAAATGTGCCTTTAATTAATGTCATTCTAAGAAAAAGTGTTTTGCAGTCTTAAATTACCACAAATGCACAAATTAAAGTTTAAATAGATGGTAATTTGTACTTTGGTTTTCAGTATTCTTTCTTATGGAAACTTCCTACTGATGAAAATACATACCAGCCTTAAAGAAATTAAGATCTCAAAGACTAATATTAGCTGTCTTTCTAGAAAGTGCTTTATTGTCCTGGGTATATGCATAATCATGAGGGATTTAGAGAAAATTATCTACTTATTGGTAATAGTTTAAAAATAATCATTTCCCCCTTTATTTGGTAGGACAGAAACAAAGAGGAGGGAGTGGGAGAGAGACACCTGTGATACTTGCTTTGCCCACATAAAGTTTCTCCCCTGCATGTGGAGAGTTGGGGCTTAAAAGCAGAATTTAAGTTTTTGTTTGTTTTTCACTTTCTTTGTTTCTTTTTTCCTCCAGGGTTATCACTAGGGTTTGGTGGCTACACTGCTCCTATGGTCATTTTTTCAATGTCTTTTTTTTGGGGGGTAGGGAAGAGAGAGATTGAGGAGTGGGGAAGATAGACACCTGCAGACCTGCTTCACCACTTGTGAGGCAGAACTCCCACCCCCACCCCCCAACCCACGCGCAGGTGGGGGGGTTGGGGGCTCGAACTGGGATCCTTGGGTGGGTCCTTGCACTTCATACTATGTGTGCTTAACCAGGTGTGCCACCACTCAGCCCTCAAAAATTAAGCACAATATTCCTGTGAAAACAACAAAAAAATCTCTTACTCAATAATGAGTATGTATAGAATGTGAGTTTTTTAGAGGTTTCTTTTTATTGTTTGTTTTTACTGCCACCAGGATTATTGCTGGGACTTGGCACTGGCAGTATGAATCCACTGCTCCCAGCAGCCTTTTTTTTTCTTTCCTTTTATTTTTTTTTTCTAATTTTATTAGATAGGACAAAGAAATTGAGATAGACGGGGGGGGGGGGGGGGGGTCAGATAGCATAATGGTTATGCAAATAGACTCTCATACCTGAGGCTCCAAAGTCCCAGGTTCAATCCTCACCACCATTTGCCAGAGCTGAGCAGTGTTCTAGTGTTTCTCTATCTGCATCTCTCCCAAAAGTAAAATAAATAAAATACTTTTTTAAAAAAGATAAGACACATGGGTCCTTGCGCTTGATAATACTGTACACTTAACCAGGTGCTCTGCCTCCTAGCCCCTAAAAGATTTCTTTGTTTACCTTAATGAGTCAGGGATAGAAAGTGATCCATAGGGGGCCCAGATGGTGGCGCACCTGGTTGAGTGCACATATTACAATTCCTCCAGCCCCTACCTTCAGAAGGAAAGCTTCACAAGTGGTGAAGTCGAGCTGCAGGTGTGTCTCTGTCTCTTTTCCTCTCTATCATCCCCTTCCCTCTCAATTTCTGACTGTCTCTATCTAATAAATAAGATTTAAAAAAAGACAAATTGACCTATCAGCACTGTCCCATCTTATGGTGGTACCAGGAATTGAACCTGGGACCATGTAGCCTTAGGCACATAGATGAGTAATATATATATACATATATATATATATATGGTGTGTGTGTGTGGTGTAAAATAATCCATACTATCTCTGTAAGACAAATTGAGACTATGATGGAAATTTCCATTACATATTAACTTGCTAATATCTACATTATCAATTCAAATCTAACTAAAATTTTGCAGGTGCTGCTACTCTTTCCAGTGAAACTGAGGGTGAGTATGTAAAATCCAAAGGAGAAAATGCCAATCCAGAAACAGCTTCCTTTCATTTGAGGCTCAGTGTTTCTCTGAAATATTTAGCCTTATATGTCTATAGGCATACAGTTATGTGTATTTATAGGATACATATTTTATGTATCAAAAGTCTTGTGTAGGATTCATGAGAAAGCTACCTGGATAGGGTGTGTGCCATACCATGCAAGTGACCAAGGTTTGAGCCCCAGCACACAGGGAAGGCGTTGCGGTGCCTCTCCTCTCTGCCTCTATCTTAGTGCAAAAGCAACACCAGAGTGGTGGAATTGGATATATGTTAAGACCCAACGCCTTAAAAATGTCTTAGTATAAATTCTTTATTATTGTTAACTTTATCTATTGGATAGAGACAGCCAGAAATCAAGAGGGAAGGGGTGAGAAGGAGCGAGACAGAGACACCTGCAACACTGCTTCAGCACTCAGAAAGCTTTCCCTGGAGTCAGGCAGTAGTGCAGCGGTTGCAAAATGCAAGGACCAGCAAGGATCCTGGTTCGAGCCCCCGGCTCTCCACTGGCAGGGGGTGGGGGTCTCTTAACAAGCAGTGAAGCAGGTCTGCAGGTGTCTTTTTCCCCTCTCTGTCTTCCCCTCCTCTCGATTTCTCTGTCCTATCCAACAACATTGACAGCAATAATAACAACGATAAACAGCAAGGGCAACAAAATGGGGAAAATGGCCTCCAGGAGCAGTGGATTCGTAGTGCAGGCACTAAGCCCCAGTGATAATCCTGGGGGCAAAAAAGAAAAAGAAAAATCTTGCACCTTCAGGTTAGGACTGAGAGTTTGAACCTAGGTCCTTGCTCATTATAACTGCATACAACCAGGTGCACCACCACCTGGCCCAATTTCTACTTCATGATGAAGCAGAAACTATGACATAAGTGACAGCATTAGTTTCATTGAAACTGAAAATGGTCTCCCAACAGCCCATCCAAAACCTGATAGCATGAACCTAAGTCTGGACAAGGGAGGGCCTCGACACCCTGGAGTTAGGGTGAGCCTACCCAGCTCAGTGCTTCAAGGTAACTAAGACATTTGGACTGAAAGTTTACGAGCTTAGGAATGAAAGCTGTGTAGCTCGCAACAGTGGCAGGGTGCCTTTAAGAGTCAGAATGACGGGAGGTGGGTGGTAGCGCAGCAAGTTAAGCGCAGGTAGCGCAAAGCACAAGGACCTGCATAAGGATCCTGGTTTGATCCCCCGGCTCCCCACCTGCAGGGGAGTCGCTTCACGGGTGGTGAAGCAGGTCTGCAGGTGTCTTTCTCTCCCCCTCTCTGTCTTCCCTTCCTCTCTCCATTTCTGTCCTGTCCAACAACATCAATAACTACAACAATAAAGGGCAACAAAAGGGAATAAATATTAAATATATACATATGTTAAGAATGACAGGAATATGTTTTTTTGAAATTCAGGCAACCAAAAGAACAGACTGCCAAGGATGGATTTCTATAGCTTATAAACATCATTATGAGGGCAAGAAACTGCAAAAGCAGTAAACTTATGTTCTGCACTAAAAGTTCTCTTCCTACCAATAGAATTAAATAGCCTCTCAAGGAAAGCTTTTTTGTTTGTTTGTTTGGGAACATAGAAAATGCACTAATTGAAACAACCCAAAGATCACTACATGAAGGACAGCAGACTACCTTGAATGAAAGCCAGCTATAATGTTAAACTGAACATGCCCTCCAAAGGTTTCAAATATTAGAAATGGCAAATGCAAAGCAAAACTATGCTTAAGGTGTTTCTACACTTTAAAGTATTAGAGTAAGCATGTGAGATGAGATTGTATTCCTTTTAGCTCCGCTACCATGTTCTCTGATTTCTGTTAGGATCGCTCTTTTTCATATATTCTCTATGTTGACGTTTTCTCCCATTAAATTCATTGCGGCAAGAATGCTTAGGAACATTGCTTCAATAGGAAGTTTACATAGCTCTGTTGGTTCAGATTATTTTTTCAGGTTATTGTCTCGATCCATCAGTGTAGGTAGTTTGCTGTCTTCCCATTATATTTGGTTCTTTATGAGGGTCTGGGTGAGGTATCCTTGCTTGAATAGGTTTGTGAAGTGACCCATACAATTCCCACCACCATCTAGGGGCCAGTGGTGGCACACTTGGTTAAGTTCCCAACACCAAAGTTCCATATCCCATCCCCTCCATTGATAGCCTTCCTGTTCTTTATCCATCTGGGAGCATGGACCCAGGATGATTATGGGATGCAGAAGGTAGAAGGTCTGGCTTCTGTAATTACTTCTCTGCTGGACATGGGCGTTGGCAGGTCAATCCATACTTCCAGTCTGTCTCTATCCCTAGTGGGTAGGGCTATGGAGAGTTGTGGGGTACTAGGACAGACACTGGTGAGATCATCTGCCCAGGGAAGTCAGGTTGGTGTCATGATAGCATCTTCAAGTTGGTAGCTGATAAAAAACAGAAGGGCTACAGTGTGCAAGGACCCAGGTTCGAGCCCCCGGTCCCCACCTGCAGGTGTCTCTGTGTCTCTCTCACCCTCTGTCACCCACTTCCCTCTCCATTTCTGGCTGTCTCTATCCAAAATAAAGATTTTTTTAAAAGATGTAAAACAGAATAAATTATTAAATAATTAGGAACCTAAAGGTAAGAATAGAGCAGGTAAGATTTGGGGGTCTCCCATTTTGAAAAAAGCTAGTAGGTCTATTATAGGTATATTCCAAGGGGCCCATGACTTTACTAATTTTTGCCTGAGCCCAGAAGCTAACATGCAGTGGGCCAAAGGAAACAGGACTAGGAAGCTGGATCAGGGCAGAGAGTAGCACCCAAATATGGGGAAAGTATATAAATACCCTTAACTGTAGACCCCATCAATCTAGGGCCCATGTCTATTCGTATTCAAGAACAGTAAGAGAAAGCAAAAGGTGAGACTTGGACTGGGTGTAGTGTATTGCACCAAAACAGGACTCTGGGGAAGGAGGGAGACAGACAAGGTGAAGAGAAAATGCCAACAGACAGTGGGATCCTGCCATGTCTTCTAGACACCGATCAAGGGGAAATGAGAGGCTGTCTACCTTGTGTTCAAAATTAAACCATCAAGATTTTGCAGCGCCCCCAACCCGAATGCCAGGGAGCCTGACAGGGTCATCTCCTCTGGACCTGCATTCAGACTTCAAGGAAGCTGGGCAGAAGGACGGGAATGGGTCGACGCATTCTCCCCCCCCGTTATTGCTACAAACAATTATACTGTCACAATTGATTAATGATGCTTTGGCAGTGCCTGGTGGAAATGGAGAGTCAGAAGCACCCCCTCTCCCTTACACAGGGGCATATTTGAAAGTTACATTATGAAAGTGGGAAGGTGGGTCAACATAGACGGACAAAACAAGTCATGTTATGACCTGCTCCTCAAAGAAACAATGCAGAGATTGAGGCCTCCCAGGTACAAGTTGACGTATTGAAACAAAGAAAGATTAATAGTTAAACTGTACCAGACCTAGATGAGCAGTGGTCCACGACTAGGCAAAGATCTGTATGCCCCCCATAGAAGATTAATGATAGAAAGAGCCCTCAGCAAAAGTCTAAAACAATTCTGGGTATGACCTCCCCTGGAAACAACGATACAAAGTATTGTACCCATTCTTTACAGTTATAGGGGAGTAACATGTAGCTTGCCAAAGCCACAAGACTATGATGTTTATTGTTACTTCTTTATGAGCTGGTTGCTTAGGCAACCTGAATGTAACCTGAAAAAAGCATAAAAAAGTATAAAAGCTAATGCAGTTTCACTATTAAAATGAGTCCAGATTCACCCTCCAGTAGAGTGTGGTGTCTATCTGTTCTCCCTCGCCTTGTCAGGACTCTCAAGAATAAGGTCTTGAGTTCAATCCCTGGCAGCACATTTACCAGAGTAATGTCTGGTTCTTTATTTCTCTCTACTATCCCTCTCATAAATAAATGGCAAGAAATTAAACTTCTGAGTCACCCTACATATAAATTTCAAATGAATTTAAAGCATAAATGCCAAGAAGGAAACTGAGAATTTGGGATAGGTAGGTACATGGAACAAATACTACAATGCAAGGCAAGGCAAAAATTGTATTCACTTACATTAAAATTAAGAAATCCTACCTAGCAAAAGAAGATAAATTGAAAAGGTTGCCTTCAAGACCCCTGACCCTCCTGCTGCTCATCCACTGTGGTGGTCCGCGGCAAGATTTTTTTTTTTCAAAAGCAAAATAAGTATCCAGGGGGCCGCGTGGTGGTGCACCTGGTTAAGCGCATATTACACCATGCAAAGAACCGGGTTCAAGCCCCCCTCTTCCCGTCCCCACCTGCAGGGGGAACGTTTTACGAGTGGTAAAGCATTGCTGGAGGTGTCTCTCTGTCTCTCTCCCTCTCTCTCACCCCCTTCCCTCTTGATTTCTGGCTGTCTCTATCCAATAAATAAAGATAATTTTAAAAATTACAAAAAAGGAACAAAAATAAGTAGCAGCTATCTTTCAGGTATGGACATGGATTATTGAGGTCACAATAGTCAATACAACCTCCGTTCTTCCCAGATTAAAGTTTTGTACCTTAGAGATCTCTCCCCAATTATAGCTTGTTATGCGGTGAAATTCCTTTCTTGGTGAGTGTGTCCTCAACCACCTAGATCCTGACCTTTTTGTTCCTTGCTGTAGGGGCTTGTTCACTTGAATTTTTGGTTCTGGTGTCATTTTGTTTTGATTGCAGAAGAAGGAAAAAAAAACAAACCTGGGAGGATTCACTTTAAAATTAGGAACGGGACATGAATGTCTGACATTGTACTTTCAAGCACTGAGCTCTGCTGCTGTCAAAGTAAAGGGCGGAAATGGTTGTTATTTGCAAGTGATGTAATTGCCTAGCAACTCCAAAGACTACAATTTCCTAACAATTAGATTACCCCCAAAGTCAGAATACAGTTTTTGTCTTTTATTTATTGGATAGAGACAGCCAGAAGTTGAGGGGGAAGGGGGTGTGAGAGGGGGAGAAAGAGACACCTGCAACATTGCAACTTGCAAAGCTTTCCCCCTGCAGGTGGGGACCCACCCAGTGCTCAGACCCGGGTCCTTGGACATTGTAACATGTGAGCTCAACCAAGTGCACCACCATCCTGCCCCTTACATACTACTTATGAAACCTACCTTTACATCAGTAATAAAACTAAACCCAGGGGTCGGGTGGTAGCTCAGCAGGTTAAGCGCGCAAGCTCAAGGACCAGCGTAAGGATCCCGGATCGAGCCCTTGGCTCCCCACCTGCAGGGGAGTTGCTTCACAGGCAGTGAAGCAGCTCTGCAGGTGTCTATCTTTCTCTCCCCCTCTCTGTCTTCCCCTCATCCCTAGATTTCTGTCTGTACTATCCAATAACGAAGGACAACAACAATGATAACCACAGCAAGGCTACAACAACAAGGGCAACAGAAGGGGGGGAAATGGCCTCCAGGAGCGGTGGATTCATGGTGCAGGCACTGAGCCCCAGCGATAACCATGGAGGCAAAAAAAAAAAAAAAAAACTAAACCCAAAAATATCAAAATAAGCGTAAGACCTCTAAAATTTCTCATTGGAGGCTTTGAGGTAGACCTATTAGATGAGAAAATATGTGACAAAGCTTCTCCACAGATTGCTGAGAAAATTCATTTGTACTCAAATCACGATCCCAAAATATTTTCTGTGCAATTTTACACACTAATTATAATATTTCTGAATAAAAAAGCAAAGTTTAATCAAAAATTTTGAGGAGCAAAAAAATGCAATTTACCCCTAATAGTAGTTAGCAAGAATTAATAACGGTGTGGCAATCACCTTTGGCATTGAGATAACAAATGGAATAGTAAAGAACTAAGAAAAACAACCCACATTTCCACATTTATCTGAAATGTTAAGGTAAGTAACAATTTAGTGGAGACAAAAAATAAAATATTCTATTAAGAGAAATTTGCTTGTATGAAAAGAAAAAAGAAATTGCAGTTCTGTGATCTGGAAGGTGGCGCAGTGGATAAATTGTCAGGACTCTCAAGAATAAGGTCTTGAGTTCAATCCCTGGCAGCACATTTACCAGAGTAATGTCTGGTTCTTTATTTCTCTCTACTATCCCTCTCATAAATAAATAAATGGCAAGAAATTAAACTTCTGAGTCACCCTACATATAAATTTCAAATGAATTTAAAGCATAAATGCCAAGAAGGAAACTGAGAATTTGGGATAGGTAGGTACATGGAACATGGAACAAATACTACAGTGCAAGGCAAGGCAAAAATTGTATTCACTAACATTAAAATTAAGAAATCCTACCTAGCAAAAGAAGATAAATTGAAAAGATGAAGTACAGCTGGAAAATTAATTTTATCACATGTCAAAGAGAAAAAAAATCTTCCCATGTATGGAAAAACCCACTAAGGAAAGAAAATAGTACCAAAGTTCAGAGGACATAAATACATGGACATAAGACTTGGCCAATGTCAACAAAAATCAGCAGGTATACTCAACTATACTCAACTGTATACTCAACTGGCAAGAATTTTAATTCTTAGCAAGTGAAACAGTATTTGTGCGAGATTATGGATGTAGGAATTTAAGATAAAAAAGAAGAAAGTGAGGTCTTGGAGTGAGGGAATGTAACTATTAGGAATACATTAAAAACTGAAGACAGGACCATCTAGTGTTGCACCCATAGAGCACACAAGTTGCCATGTGCCTGGACCCAAGTTCAAGCCCCAAACCCTCATCTGCAGGAGAGAAGCTTCATGAGTGTTTCTTTTTCTATCTCAGTTTCTGCCTCTAAAATTTTTTTTAATTTATATTTATTCCCTTTTGTTGTCCTTGTTTTATTGTTGTAGTTATTATTGATGTCATTGGTGTTGGATAGGACAGAGAAATGGAGAGAAGAGGGGAAGACAGAGGGGGAGAGAAAGACACCTGTAGACCTGCTTCACCATCTGTGAAGTGACTCCCCTGCAGGTGGGGAGCCGGGGGCTCGGATCCTTATGAGGGTCTTTGTGCTTTGCGCTACCTGCACTTAACCCGCTGCGCTACTGCCCGACTCCCCTAAAATTTTTTAAAACGGAAAAAAAACTGAAAAAATGACCACCCAAATTGAAGGCTTAAAATATAACTTAAATCTCCGAATGCCACCACTATCAGTCCTCTGCTTCCCCATCAAGTAGTCACTTAATTTTTACTCAGTATGTGCCTACAGTTGGTGACATTGTAAGAAAATCAACTTGTCAAACTTTCTGCATTTGGATAAAAAACTTGGTTGTGGCCATCCAAGTAGTATGGTAGAACCTGAAATACTAAGTCCAGAGTTATCTGTACTGTTGTTTGAGAAGTGGTGCAGTGGATAAGGCACTGGACTCTCAAGCATGAGGTCCTGAGTTCAGTCCCCAGTAGCACATGTACCAGAGTGATGCCTGACTCTTTCTCTCTCCTCCTATGTTTCTCATTAATAAATAAATAAAATCTTTTTAAAAATAATAAAATAATCTGTAACTTCATGACTAGAAGTTTTCAAGAAAAATCACTGTATTTTTGCTTTGCTGAACATTTAAGTAAGTTTGTCTCCAAGGGTCGTAAATAGATGTTAAATTCATCATCATCATCATCACCATCATCATTATTATTATTATAAAATTAGACCAGAGAATGACTCCAGTATATGCTGGGGATCAAACCCAGAGCCTCACACATGGACAGCATACATGTTCTCCCACTGGTAGATTTATTTTCCTAATTAAAATGTATACTAACAATGCATGACTCCTGTGCTATTTTCCTAGATCGAATTTGCAAATAAGCTTACCCATTAAAGAGAACAAGTTTCCTCACACAATATGTTTATCTTATCAGAGAAAAAAGCAGATATGAAAATAGATCACCATATTACGGTGTACTACAAATTTCAATGAAGGTAAAATATATTTTGAAGATAGGTTCAAAGAAGCTGTACATCAAATTAGAGGGCTGTTCAGAGGCTTCTGGAAGGAAAGTAACGCCTAAGCTGGCTTAGCCACAATACTAGGAAGACAGGTAAATATCATATTCTTCAGAGAATATACAGTTTGAATGTAATTAAAAGAGCCAGGGGCCCAGGTGGTGGTGCACCTGGTTAAGAGCACACACTACAGTACTCAAGGACCCAGGTTCAAGTCCCCGGTCCCCACCTGCAGCGGGAACACTTCAGGAATGGTGAAGCGGGGCTGCAGGTGTCTCCTTGTTTCTCTCCCTCTCTACTTCCCCCTCTCTCCTCAGTTTCTTTCTGTATCCAATAATAAACAAAATTGATTCAGAACTAGTTAAGACCTTTGATGCCTACCTATGAAGATAGAACTTTGAGGTATTGGGAGTCGGGCACTAGCGCAGCAAGTTAAGCACAGGTGGCACAAAGCACAAGGACTGGCATAAGGATCCGGGTTTGAGCCCCCAGTTTCCCATCTTCAGGGGAGTCACTTCACAAGTGGTGAAGCAGGTCTGCAAGTGTCTCTCTCTCTCTCCCCCTCTCTGTCTTCCCCTCCTCTCTCCATTTCTCTCTGTCCTATCCAACAACAATGACATCAATAACAACAATAACAATAAAACAACAAGGGCAACAAAAGGGAATAAATATTTTTTTTAAACTTTGAGGTTTCTTTAATATGTAGACATTATATTACATCATTTTCTTCTGCTTTTTCAGATATAAAGAATGAGGCAGAGAAAGGGGTCATAGTCATAGTATTTGCAACCCACAATGACCCTGAGTCCATACTCCCAGTGGGATAAAGAATAGGAACGCTGTCAGGGGAGGGGATGGGATATGGAGTTCTGATGGTGGGAATTGTATGGCATTGTACCCCTTTTATCCTATGGTTTTGTCAATGTTTCCTTTTTATAAATAAAAAATAATAGTACTGAAGTTTTCATTAATGCAGTGGGTGCTGGACTTGAACCTGCATCAAAAGCCAAGCAGCAAATAACCATCACCATCACCCTTTTTTTTTTTTTTTTGAGGAAACTCCATATTGTTTTCTTTTTTTAAGATTTTATTTATGAGAAGGTAAGATGAGAGAGAGAAAGAACCAGACCTCACTCTCGTACATGTGCAGCCAGTGATCGAACTCAAGACCTCAGCCTTGAGAGTCCAATGCTTTATCCATTGTGCCACCTCCCAAACCACTTTTTAAATGTTTATTTAATTATTTATTTATTTATTCCCTTTTTGTTGCCCTTGTTTTATTGTAGTTACTCTTGTTGTCGTTGTTGGATAGGACAGAGAGAAATTGAAAGAGGAGGAGAAGACAGGGCAAGAGAAAGATAGACACCTGCAGACCTACTTCACCACCTATAAAGTGACTCCCCTGCAGATAAGGAGCTGGGGGCTTGAATGGGGTCCTTATACCCATCCTTGTGCTTTGTGCCACGTGTGATTAACCCGCTGTGCTACCACCCGACGCCCCCTCCATATTGTTTTCATTTATCTAAACCAACTTACATTCTTACCAACCATCTTTCTTTTGATATATGGTTTGGAAATGGATTCTTCCATTTTATAGGTTGCCATACTTGTGGGTATCATAGCTAAAACATTCCTTGCCCAGACCTCTGTCATGAGGTTTCATTCCTATGTTTTTTCCTAAGAGTTTTACTGCATCAGGTCACGTCTCAAGTTTGTCATCCGCGTGGAGTTTGTGAATGATACATGGGTGCGATTTCACTGTAATCAGGTTGCTGCTCTGCTTTCATAGCACCATTGCTGAAGCTGCTGGAGTTCCTCTGCTGAGTGCCTTAGCTCCCTCGCCACCTGTTGAGCTGTTTCCCCAGCTGCACCCCTTTTTATTTCACGACTTATATTTATTCTCATCCCAGTTTTGATGACTCCCTGAATTGTATTGGACTCTCTTTGCTTTTACACTGGACACAGACATATCATCTCTCTGTGTCAAAGGAATCGATTTGTCCGCCATTGCACACATGGAGCATTAAATCGAGCATAGGGATGAAGTCTGCTTTAGGGACTGTGGCATATTCTACCTCCACTCTGCTCACACCCTTCCATAAAAAAAAAAAAATGAGTGTGTGTGTGTGTGTGGCCACGCGCACGCATGCAAGTACCTGTGTGAAATCCATATTTCTTTTTTTAAATATATTTTTTCTACATCATCTTCTATTTTCTATTTCTTTGTTTATTGGATAGAGGCAGCCAGAAATCAAGAGGGAAAGGGACATAGAAAGGGAGAGAGGGGAGTGGGGCGGTAGCACAGCAGGTTAAGCGCAGGTGGCACCAAGCTAAGCACAAAGACCGGCGTAAGGATCCCAGTTTGAGCCCCTTGCGCCCCACCTGTAAGGGAGTTGATTCACAGGCAGTGAAGCAGCTCTGCAGGTGTCTTTCTGTGCCCCTTTCTAGCTTCCCCTCCTCTCTTCATTTCTCTCTGCCCTATCCAACAATGATGATATCAATAACAACAACAATAATAGCTATAATAACAATAAAAAACAATGGCAACAAAAGGGAAAATAAATAAATATTTAAAAAAAGAAAGGGAAAGAGATGGGCTGGGTGGTGGCGCACCTGGCTGAGCACTCGTGACAATGCGCAAGGACCCAGGTTCGAGCCCCGGTACCCACCTGCAGGGGGAAGCTTTGTGAGTGGTGAAGCAATGTGGCAGGTATCTATTTCTCCCTCTTGTTGGTATGCATGAGACCCCTTCTGTTTCATTTGGTTTAAATTCCCCCTGCTTAACACTATTCTATTTACATAACCACTTCATTCTATTTACATAACCGCTGTTAACAAGCACCTCCCTCCAGGGCATTGGTTCAATCCCCACTGTTTCATGATATGTTTTTGCTCCACCCCCCCCTCCTTGTCACACCCTGATCCCTTCTTTATCACACCCTGATTTTCACCAGTCACTTTTCTCTCCACCCTCTCTATGTCACATCCTGTTTCCACCTTACTTGGCAAGTATATATAAAGACAGCATTGTGAGTTTTACTGTACTGTACTTTGAGTTTAGCTTAGCTCGTCTTAGATTGTGCTGCGTCCTGCATGAATAAAGAGATACTGTGTACAACCCAACCATGAGTCCCTGGTCGTCTGTTACCCGCCTGTGAAGCCAGCCCGGCGAAAACAACCTAACCCATCGAAAACAACACCCTCTCTGTCACCTCCTTCCCTCTAGATTCTTGGCTGTATCTATCCAATAAATAAAATAATTTTAAAAAACGTTCTTTTTTAAAAATGAGCATTCTGGGGAGTCGGGTGGTAGTGCAGCAGGTTAAGCACAGGTAACACAAAGCACAAAGACCCACATGAGGATCCTGTTTCAAGACCCCGGCTCTCCACCTGCAGGGGGTTCGTGTCACAGGCGGTGAAGCAGGTCTGCAGGTGTCTTTCTTTCTCTCCCCCTGTTTTCCTCTCCTCTCTCCATTTCTCTCTGACCTATCCAACAACAACAACATCAATAATAACTACAACAAAAAAACAAAGGCAACAAAACGGAATAAATATTTTTTTAATATTTAAATAATGAGCATTCTAAAAAAAATAGATGCAGTAAAATTCTTGGGCAAAAACATAGGAGAGACACCTGCAGCCCTGCTTCACCATTCTCAAAACTTTCCCCCTGCATGTGGGGACTGGGGACTTGAACCTGGGTTCTTGTGCTTTGTAACATGTGCTCAACCAGGTGCACCATCACCCAGCCCCTGTGAAATCTGTATTTCTAGCATCACGTAGCACAGAAAGATGTGCACACTGTGAAAGATATGTAAAATGCAGACCAGCTGCTGAAGGCCAGCACCCAGCTCTCTTGTCAGGCTTACACTGAAAGAGAGTCATTAAAAAATAGGATCATATACCCAAAATAGACCTACTAGCTTTTTCCAGAATGGAGATCTCAAATCTCATTTGCTAAATTCTTACCTTTAGATTCTTGATTATTAATCAACTTGTTATGCTTTATATCTTAATGTTTTTCAGCCACCAAGTTGCAGTTGCTACCATGACACCAACCTAACTTCCCTGGGCAGATGACCTCACCTCCCGATGCCCTGTCCCACTAGGGAAAGAGAGAGAGAGGCCAAGATTACGGGTCGACCTGCCAATGCCTATGTCCAGCGGAGAAGTAATTAGAGGAGCCAGACCCTCCACTTTCTGCTCCCCATAATGATCCTGGGTCCGTACTCCCAAAGGGATAAAGAATAGGAAAGCTTCCAGTGGAAGGGATGGGATACAGAACTCTGGTGGTGGGAATTGTATGGAATTGTACCCCTTTTATCCCCCAGTTTTGTCAATCATTATTAAATCAATAAAAAGAAAGAAAGAAATAGGGTAGGGGGCTGGGGAGATAGCATAATAGTTATTGCAAGAGATTTTATGCCTGAAACTATGGAACTCCAGGTTCAACCCCCATCATCATCCTAAGCCAGAACTGAGCAGTGTTCTAGTAAAGGAAGGAAGGAAAGAGAAGAAAATGCAAGACTGGTTACAAAATTTAGACTATTTCTCATCCTGGTCTTTGTGTGCCAAGTACGTAGCATTGCACATGTGCAAATTAAATACCTACTTAGTAGTATAATGCCAATATAGATACCTGTCAAGGGAATACAGTTATCTGTATCCCCCTCCAAATAATTAGCACTGTATCTCTACCAGGCATAAAAAAAAAAAAAAACATAAGTAGTACCAGGAATTCAGGATACTAGGCACCAGGTTTTATAGAAAAAACTCTGCTGGTTTAGCAGAGCTTGCTGTTTCGTTTTCCCTCTCTGCTCCATTCTATTTTATTCATTTACTCAACACAATAGTCAACATTCTGATGTGAGACCGTTGTGTGACATTATCAGATGTCACAAGTAATGCCATGGTATTCCTTGGGGGCTGGGCAGTGACGCACAGGCTTAAATGCAAATAGTAGAAGCACAAGGACCCACCCAAGTATCCCAGTTTGAGCACCTGGCTCCCCACCTGCAGGGTGAATCAGCTCTCTATCTCTCCCTCTCTGTCTCCCCTTCCCTTTTCAATTTCTATCCTATCCAATATTATAAAATTGAAAAAAAAGTGTCCACAAAGAGCAGTAGATTCATCATCTGACCTATCCAACAACAACAACATCAATAATAACTACAACAAAAAAACAAAGGCAACAAAATGGAATAAATAAATGGAGAGAGGAGAGGAAAACAGGGGGAGAGAAAGAAAGACACCTGCAGACCTGCTTCACAGCTTGTGAAGCGATTCCCTGCAGGTGGGGAGCCAGGGGCTTGAACCAGGATCCTTAACTTGGTTCTTGAGCTTTGCCACCTGTGCTTAACCCGCTGCGCTACTGACTGACTCCCTAAAATTCTCATTTTTTAAAAAACAGTATTTTAAAAATTATTTTATTTATTGAATAGAGATATCCAGGAATCTAGGGGTTAGGGGTGACAGAGAGGGAGAAACAGAGAGACACGTGCCACACTGCTTCACCACTTGCAAAGCTTCCCCCTGCAGGTGGGAACTGGGGGCTCGAACCTGGGTCTACTCATTGTGCCACCTCAGGGGCCCTGTAAGTAAATTTATTTCCTGTGGAATATGGACATAATATAATGAAAAACAGTCCAATTGGGGGCTGGTGGCACAGCTATTTAAACACACATAGTATTGGGGGTCGAATGGTAGCACAGCGGTTAAGTGCACGTGGCGCAAAACGCAAGGACTCCAGTTCGAACCCTCGGCTCCCCACCTGCTGGGGAGTCGCTTCACAGGCAGTGGAGCAGGTCTGCACGTGTCTTTCTCTCCCCCTCTCTGTCTTCCCCTCCTCTCTCTTTCCTATCCAACAACGAACGATAATAACAATAACAATAATAACCACAACAAGGCTACAACAACAAGGGCAACAAAAGGGGGAATAAATGGCTTCCAGGAGTGGTGGATTCATGGTGCAGGCACTGAGCCCCAGCAATAACCCTGGAGGCAAAAACAAAACAAAATAAAACAAAAAACCACATAGTATGAAGTCCAAGGACCTGTGCAAAGATCCCAGTTCAAGCTCCCATTCCCACCTACAGGGGGAATGCTTCACAACAGTGAAGCCGGTCTGCAGGTGTCTATCTCTCTCTCCTCTCTGTTTTCCTCTCCTCTCTCAATTTCTCTCTGTCCCATCAAATAAAATGGAAAAAATGGCTGCCAGAAGCAGTGGATTAACCCAGCCCCAGTGATAACTCTGGAGGCAAAAACAACAACAACAACAAAAAACCCCAAACTGAACAATACAAATAACATGAAAATACTTTATTGCCTTACCTTACTAGTACAGTCTGTGCATGAAGTATGAATTTATATTTCTGATTGGATAGAGTCAGAGATAAATTGAGAGGGAAGAGAGAGACACCTGCAGACCTCCATTCAATGAAGTTTCCTCCCCTGCAGGTGAGAACTAGGGACTTGAACCTGGGTCCTTGAGCACTTCAATGTGAGCGTTTAACCAAGTGTGCCACTGCCTAGCCCCTGCATGTAGGATTTAATAATGCAGTTAGCATGTTTGTGAGATTGTTGACCTGGAGGGCACCTTCTTCACCAGGTACAAGACCCTGGTTCAATGCCCTGATATACCCCATGTAAGTGCTGTGGTATTGGGGGAAGCTTTGGTGCTGTGATCTCTCTATCTCAAAAAGTCGGTCCAATCAGTGATGCCCTATCATAACAAGAATTAGCAAAAGTACTATACTCCTGTGAAAATAGTACTATTTTGTACCTTTTACCAGTTTTATTTTATTTTTTTATGTTTATTTTCCCTTTTTGTTGCCCTTGTATTTTATTGTTGTTGTAGTTATTATTGTTGTTGTTATTGATGTCATTGTTTTTGGTTAGGACAGAGAGAAATGGAGAGAGGAGGGGAAGACAGAGGGGGGAGAGAAAGATAGACTCCAGCAGACCTGCTTCACCATCTGTGATGCCCCTGCAGGTGGGGAGCGGGGTCTCAAACTGGGATCCTTAAGGAGTACCAGTGTTTTTTTTTTTATTTTTTTAGTATTTATTTTTATTTATTCCCTTTTGTTGCCCTTGATGTTTTATTGTTGTAGTTATTGTTGTCATCATTTTTGGATAGAACAAAGAGAAATGGAGAGAGGAGATGGGAAGACAGAGAGGGAGAGAAAGATAGACACCTGCAGACCTGCTTCACCGCTTGTGAAGTGACTCCTCTGCAGGTGGGGAGCCAGAGGCTCGAACCGGGATCCTTAAGCTGGTCCTTGCGCTTTGCATCACCTGAGTTTAACCCGCTGCACTACAGCCCGACTCCCCAGGAGTACCAGTTTTTAAATTATATGAGAACCACTACCAAATCTGATTTTTACCTGATTTTCCTTCTGCTACTAAACTATTTGTAAACCATCAAATAGATTACAAGCTATTTCCAACACTCTATAATACTGAGAGAGAAGTAATTTTATGTTTTGTCTACCATCCTAGCATCATCAAATTCAGGCTTCTTGGATAAAGTAAATACATTACGATCTAATCTTTTGTTTATTTTTTTCCTCCAGGGTTATTGATGGGGCCCTGTGCCTGCACTATGAATCCACTGCTCCTGGCAGTCATTTTTTCCATTTATTGGACAGGACAGAGAGAAATTGAAAGGGAGGGGGAAGATGAAGACACCTGCCGACCAACTTCAACACTTGTGAAGCTTTTCCCCCCTGTAGGTGGGGATAGAAGCTCAATCCTTGCGAGGGTCCTTGAGCTTAGTACTATGTGCACTTAACCAGGTGTGCCTTCGCTGGCCCCCTGCAATCTGAATTCTAAAGGGCCCTTGATGTCTCCATCAGTGAAGCTACTACCTGAATATTCCCTCGAGTTGTTGTGTCATTCTCCAGGTAGGTAGAGCAGCAAAGTGATTTAGCAGTGGAGCATTAGCATAGTATGGAGTCATGGTGTGCCCCTTAGATTTGTAGGTTCAGAAACTTTTATCAGATCATGGAGCGACTAGACTTAGAACTCACAAGATAGATTACTTGGGTGAGAGGGTGTTTACTTTGCCTTGCCATGATAGGGTTCAAGTCCACCCTCCACCTCACTGGGCAAAAAGTTTCAGTGTTATGGTATCTTTCCCTCTGTCTCTCTGTTTCTACTTGAGAAAAGTCGGTCTGTTTCGGGGTATCTCTCTCCCTCTCCAGCGGGGTGGTCTCCAGGGGAAAGGTAACGGGCTGGTTCTTTCTCGCTCACGACAGGGGTGACATGAAGTAAAAGACACCAGGGGACTCTTAGCGTGCCTTGTATCTGAGTCCTAGAATCCCAGAATCCTAGAGTCTGTTTATTAGCAAAGTGGACATGAGTTAAATAGAAAAGCAATGGAGGTAATTATTGTTGAAATATGACAGAAATTACAGGTTTCTTAACAGTCAGCATGCCCCTAAGGTATGCTGGGGGCTGGTATGACGGGAATTGATGAGATACAAGACAGTTATTCTCCATGACACAAGCAACTTAATTATCCAAAGGTATTTGAGAGAAGCATAGGGGTTAAACCCATAGGGTGAGACAGAGAGAAGATGGATATCAAAAGGCCATATAGTTTGGAATTTCTCTTGTCTGGGGTCTGAGGTGTGTGATGAAGTGTGTGATAAGGTGTGTTCTTCTGTGATCAGAAGGTGACTTTGAATAAGTGAATCTGTGGCCATGTGGCCTGCAGTTAATGGAGGGAAGTATTGGAGTTACTGTGGGCCTGAGAGTCAAGAAGGAAAGAACCAAGTCTGAGTTTCCCCCCTTATGCTCACCTCGGTTGAGAGAGACTTACCAAGAGGTTATCTTCTCAGACCTCCATCCAAAGACAGGGGTGGTTGTCCCTAAGCTCTATCAGGCTTACACATGGTCCCAACAGGTCTGAGGGTCCGGGTGGTGGCGCACCTAGTTAACTGCACATTACAGTGTGAAAAGACCTGGATTCAACCCCCTGGTCCCCACCTGCAGGGGGAAAGCTTCATAAGTGGTGAAGCAGGGCTGTAGGTGTCTCTCTCCCTCTCTATCTCCCCCCTTCCCTCTCAATTTCCGGCTGTCTATATCCAATAAATAAAGATAATAAGAAATGTTTTTAAAAAGCTTGGTGGTCCGGGAGGTGGCGCAATGGGTAAAGCATCGGACTCTCAAGCAGGAGGTCCCGAGTTTAATCCCTGGCAGCACATGTACCAGAGTGATGTCTGGCTCTTTCTCTCTCCTCCTATGTTTCTCATTAATAAATGAATAAAATCTTAAAAAAAAAAGCCTGAAATGATGGAGCCCCAATGACAACAAAAAATTAAAGATTAGTTTATAGATTGTGACTAGGGGCGTGGGGATGGTTTAAATGATAGAGCTTTGGACTTTAATGCTCGAGGTCACCATGGAGCCACCAGCACAAGAGGCTTCTCTGTCTCACTCTTTCTATCTCATGAAACTCTCATGTGTAATAAAGCAGATCTTTTAAATAGAACATGGGTTTGGGGGTCTGGTGGTGGCACACTTGGTTACGTGCACATGATACTATGTGCAAGAACATGCTTAAGAATCCATGTTCAAGCTCCCAACTCCCCAACTGCAACAGAAACGCTTCATGAGTGGTGAAGAAAGTCTGCAGGTGTGTCTCTCTCCCTCTCTGTCTACCCCATGCCTCTCAATTTCTCTCTGTCCTATCAAATTAAAGGGAAAAAAGAATATATATATGGATTATATGTACAATGGAAACCCAGAAAAGCAGTTGTTTGAATAAAGGAGAGGCTAATGTGACTTCCCTAGTCTAACTCGGGACCCTAGGTGAATGTTCTGCTGCTTTTTTTTTTTTTTTTTTAGAATTTATTTATTTATTCATGAGAAAGATAGGAGGAGAGAAAGAACCAGACATCATTCTGGTACATGTGCTGCCGGGGATCAAACTCAGGACCTCATGGTTGAAAATCCAATGCTTTATCCACTGCACCACCTTCCAGACCACTCTGCTGCTGTAGTTTCTGTATCTACTTTCTGCATAGTCCCGAAGGGTTCAGGCACACTTGCATTCCACTTAGGGAAAAGGAATGGGGAAGCACACCATTTCTTCCTTACTAGGATGACGCAAAAGTTCCTTTCATGAAATTACTCACTGCTTGCACTCTTGTCCCATTAGACTAAAATTAGCTGCAGGACTGACTGACAGATCATCTTCATCTGGTGTTGTGTGTTTCATTACTGTGAAAGGAGAGAAGGCAGAATAGTGTATCTGCACTCTCGGCTATAAACCCTACCATCTTCGGCTGGTTTCTAAATACTGATAGATTCTCAAGGCTTTTCTAAGCTGTTTTTCCACTTCTCTCTCTTTTTTTTCATCTTTATTTTTTATTTACTGTATAGAGACAGCCAGAAATCAAGAGGGAAGAGGGTGGTAGAGAAGGAGAGATTGAGAGATACCTGCAACACTGCTTCACCTCTTGCAAAGCATCCCCCCTGCAGGTAGGGACCAGGGACTCGAACCTGGGTCCTTGTCCACTGTAACATGTGTGCTCAACCAGGTGTGCCACCACCTGCCCCGTTTTTCCATTTCTATCAAAGACTCTAAGTACAGTACATATGTCACTGACTCAAATCATCTCAAGCCCCAGCTCTTTCAGGAAATGTTAATTATTTTTTTCCTCCAGGGTTATTGCTGAGGCTCTGTCCTGTACTGTGTACACAGCTCCTGGAGGCTATTTTTCCCCCTTTTTTTGCCCTTGTTTATCTTTCAGGAAATTTAAGTACATATATCTTTTGCCTGTCTGACACACATGTGTGATCTACAGACAGATCATTTTTAGTATGAATAAGGTAAAGTACTTAACCCCCCCCACCACCACCCAGATATCTCATTCCTTTCATTAGCACTCTAGATCAATGCATCATCCTGGACTTTTATTTTTTTTAATTAAAAAAAATTTGTTTATTCCCTTTTGTTTTATTGTTGTAGTTGTTTTTGATGTCATTGTTATTGGATAGGACAGAGAGAAATGGAGAGAGGAGAAGACAGAGAGAGAGACATCTGCAGACTTGCTTCACAGCCTGTGAAGTGAGTCCCCTGCATGTGGGTAGCTGGGACTCAAACTGGGATCCTTACACTGGTCCTTTCACTTTGCACCACCTGCGCTTAACCTGCTGCGCTACCGCCCAATATTCCACCCTGGACTTTTAAATAGCCTAAGTGTTGTCCTAATTTTCTTTCATCTACCTATAGTCTACTTCCCTCCCCCCCAACACCCCACAAATTACAGACTTTAAAAAAATACAATTCCTCCATTTCTTTTATTGTTATTATCTTTATTATATAGAGATAGCCAGAAATCAAGAAGGTAGCAGGAGATAGGGAGAGAGGAAGAAAGACACCTGCTTCAGCACTGCTTCACTACTTTCAAAGCTTTCCCCCTGGAGGTGGAGAACCCAGGTCCTTGTGCACTGTAACATGTGCGCTCAACCAGGTGCAACACCACCCGGCCGCTCCTCCACTGATTTCTCACCTCGTTCACTGTAAGATACCAGCTCTTTCCTTTGGCACAGAGGGCACGGTGTGGTCCAGCCTCCCTCACAATCTGTCCCAACTCAACTCTGACCTCTGTCCATCCTTTTTGCAAAGTGACTTCCTTTCTAGCCTAGGAACATGCTAGTTAATATCTTCACTTTGGGTTTCCTCTTTTCCTAAAATGCTATGTTTCCAAGTAGTTGCATGAGTCCTTTCTGAATAGATTTCACTATCAAGTCACCTTGATGAAACTAATTATAATAAAACTTCACCATGGGGACTCAGACAGTAGCGCAGTGGGTTAAGTGCACGTGGCGCAAAGCGCAAGGACTGGCTTAAGGATCCCAGTTCGAGCCTGGGCTCCCCACCTGCAGGGGAATCGCCTTCACAGGCGGTGAAGCAGGCCTGCAGGTGTCTCTCTGTCTTTCTTCCTCTCTCCCCCTTCTCTCTCAATTTCTCTCTGTCTCTTTCCAATAACAAATAAATAAATAAATAAAAATATGAAAAAAACCTTCATAAATGGATGTCTATTTTATTCTTTTTGTACCATTACTGTCTTTCAGGGTAATCAAACAGTTCGCTTGAGAAAAGTTTAGTTTTTTTAAAATTATATGTCCGTAGTTGGGCTTGCCAGATAGCTAGATTTTTAAAAAAAAATTATTCAGAGGCTTGGTGCACCTGGTTAAGCACTCACATTACTGTGTGCAAGGACCCAGGTTGAAGCCCGGGGTCCCCACCTGCAGGGGGAAGGCTTCAAGAGTAGTGAAGCAGGGCTGCAGGCGTCTCTGTCTCCCTCCCTTTCTATCCCACTTCTCAATTTCTGTCTCTATCCAATAATATATATATGGCTCCAGGGTTATTGTTGGTACTCAGTGCCTGGCACTTCAAATTCTCTGCTCCTGGCCACTTTTTCCACCTTTCTTGTTGCTGCTGCTGTTATTGATGTCATTGTTTGTTGTGAAACCAACAGATGTTTGGGACTATTAGCATATGAATGACAGCAGCCTAAGGCGGGAGACACAGAGAAGGGAAGGTTTAAAGCATGGGACTTGGAGCCCTTTGACTGCTGCTTCCTCTCCTGGTCAGAAGCATCTGGGTGGAGGTGCTCCAGGTATCCTTGATGGCTACTTCTCCTGGCAACTGAACACGTGTGACTCTGCTAGCTGGTAAACTTTCAGACCCCTCTACAGCCATGAGCAACCTTTTCCAGGGCTGATAATTGTTTATCTTATGGGACTAAACTTTTGATAACTATACTCAGACTTTATGGACCTAGCGTACTCTTAACCCTTTATGATAATTGCTTATCTTGCCTTTTACCTGTTTCACCCTAATAAACCTTGAATTGTTTAAACCCGTTCCCAGCTCCCTGCTGTGAATCTTTTTACGCACCACAGCAGCCACAAACCCTTTATAAGTTAAATTACAACAGCTGTTATTATTGGAAAGGATAGAGAGAAATCGAGAGAGGAGGGTCAGACAGAAGGGGAGAGAAAGAGACACCTGTAGACCTGTTTCACCACTGGTGAAGCAGGCCCTTTGCAGGTAAGGAGCCAGGGGCTGGAACGGGATCCTTACCCAGTCCTTGTGCTTCATGGCATATGTGCTTAACCCGGTGTGCCACCGCCTGGCCCCCAATAAAAATATTTTTAAAAGATTTATTCACTAATGTGAAAAAAGGAGCAATAGAGTTATTACCCTGGCATATGCAGTGCCAGGGAGTGAACTCAGAACCTTGTACTTGAGAGTTCAGCACTTTTGTATTACATCACTTCCTAGACTGCTGCATACCAATAGTTCACTAAAGTGAGTGCCTGCTTTGCACCCAGGTTTGAGCCCTGCACCCACTGCCCTGGGGGAAACTGTCATATATATGTATGCCGATGATTTGCTTTGTCATTGCTTTTGTTTTTGGAATCAAATAAAAAATCATGGCCATTACTGATGTCAAGGAGCTTACCCGTTTTCTTCCTAGAGTTTCAGGGCTTGCACTGTAAAGCATTATGACTTGTGTTCAAGTTCTTGTTTCAACTTTAGTTAAATTATTTACCAAGAGCACTGCTCAGCTCTGGCTTATGGTGGTGTGGGGGGTTGAACCTCAGTCGATGGAACCTCAGGCACAAGAATCTCTTTACATAACCACTCCCTATATGCCCCTCTCCCTAGTTACCTTTTTGTGCAGTGCAAGATGTGATTCAGTTTCATTCTTTCCCGATACTGCTTCTTATAGAGGCTCCTCTTTCCCCACTGTATGCTTTTTTTTTTTTAAAAAAAAAGAAAAATTATTTATTGAGAAACATAGGAGAAAGAACCAGGCATCACCCTGGTAAAAGTGCTGCTGGGGATTGAACTCAGGACCTTTTGCTTGAGAGTCCGATGCTTTATCCACTGTGCCACCTCCCGGACCACCCCCACTGTATGTTCTATGGTACATGCCATGTGGAGAATCGAACTCAACACCTCATGCTTATGAGGCAGACACTTTATCCACTGTGCTAACTCCCTGGCCACCCTGCATCAATATTAAGTACAGAATCTTGAATTCAGGACAGCATCACGTGTTTATTTTTTTCTTACTCATTAATTTGCATGTCAGTCGTCATCTTTCTCAGATGTCTCAACACGTCTGGCCTATCAAATAATGACTTCATCATTCATAGGTTATCGTTGACCATAGAATTTCAGAACTATTCTGATACTCTGCAAAGACAACGCTTTGCGGCCTCCATTTCCCCTTCCTCTCCACTCAATGTGAACTTGTCTCCAGAATGGTACTTACTGGCTCCCATCCCACTCAGAGACACAGCAGAAAACATATGAATCCTGTATGTTTATAAAGATCTAGGGACTTCCACAAACTGGGCGTTGGCTTAAAGTGCTTTAACGGTGACTCCTTCAAACCTTGACATCCTGATGAAAGGAATATATGTAAATATCTGGGAGGGAGTGTGAGGAATGTTTAGGGGGCCAGGGAATCTTCCAGTAGTCCCACAATTAGCAGATGAGATTAAAGCTCCAGCAACAGGAAAAGTCAGGGCCACTGACAATTAGAAATATTGGCATGGGGCATAGAGGCCTCTTGGCTGGATTAGGACCAGATGGGAAATAGGCTGACCTCCTCAGCTGTTCATCTTGATAATTAAAGTAAATCTTGCACCTGTGATAGAAAATTAGCTTAGAAACCAAAGACAGCCATGGGTAAAGTACAGTTGTTGCTTTGACCACAAAAGGCTTACTATCAAGAGAGGCATCTAGTTTTAAGTAGCATTTAGTTTGGAGAAACAACTAGAGAACAATTTCCAGCTATTAACTCCTTGTCACCTGGGTCAATTTTACAATAATTTAAAAACTCACTTTGAAGCTAGATGCCTGAAGTACTTCAGTGAATAATTGTCAATTTAGTAATTGAGTGTAACTCTATTTAAAAACTATAAAGTCAGTCTCAAGACTCAACCTCTTGTGAAATCAACTTCAACAGAATGGTTTAATGAAAAAAAATCACTGAATTGGGCCATCAAGAGATGTGAACTAGTTCCATCTCTGCTGCTAAATAAATGTGTGCAGTTTATTTATTTTGTTTCTTTAGGTTTTCCTGTTCCACCAAGTGAGGACTGAACCAGAGAGCTAAAATTCAGACTCTATGAACACATTTTCAAATAACATCTTTGAATTCAGATTAACAGAAAAAGTGTCTTTTAGTGCAATTTCATTTAAATAATCAGATGAAAGGATCACACTAATCAAGATCTCTCTATTAACAAAATTTAAGAAGTACATTTTATTGGGGGCCAGGCAGTGGTGCACTTACACATTACCATGCATAAGGACTAAGGTTTGAGCCAAGCTCCCCACATGCCGGCAGGATGCTTCATGAGTGGTGATGTAGGACTGCAAGTGTTTATCTTTCTCTCTCCCTATCTCCCCCCCTTCCCTCTCAATTTCTCTTTGTCCTGTCAAGTAAAAATAAAGTAGAAAGAGAGAAAGGAAGAAAGAAAGATGGGAACAATGGCTACAAGGAGTTGTGGATTCATAGTGCTGGCTTTGAGCCCCAGTAATAACTCTGGTGGCAACTAAAAAAAAAAATTACCCAACACACCCATCCAAAAAGATGTGTACACATATGTTCTTGGCAACACAATTTGTAATACCCAAAACCTGGAAGCAACCCAGGTGTCTAACAACAGATGAGTGGCTGAACAAGTTGTGGTATATATACACAATGAAATACTACTCAGCTATAAAAAAACTTCACTGTTTTCAGCCGATTTTGGATGGATGTTGAAAAAATCATGTTGAATGAATTAAGTCAGAAACAGAAGGATGAATATGATATGATCTCACTCTCAGGCAGAAGTTGAAAAACAAGATCAGAAGAGAAAACATAAGTAGAACCTGAACTGGAATTGGCATATTGCACCAAAGTAAAAGACTCTGGGGTGGGTGGGTGGGTGGGGAAAATACAGATCCAAGGATGACAGAGGACCTAGTGCGGGTTGTGTTGTTATATGGAAAACTGGGAAATGTTATCCATGTACAAACTATTGTATTTACTGTTGAATGTAAAACATTAATTCCCCAATAAAGAAATTAAAAAAAAAAAAGGAAATCTATTGGGGGAGGGGATGGGATAGAGTTCTGGTGGTGGGAATTGTGTGGAGTTGTACCCCTTTATCCTATGGTTTTGGCAGTGTTTCCTTTTGATAAATATAAAAAAATTATTTGATATACAGAGAGAAATCGAGAAGAGAGACACTTGTAGCACTGCTTCAGCATTTGTGAAGCTTCCCACCTGCAGGTGGGGGAATCCAGGGTTTGAACCTGGTCATTGAAACACGTGCACTCAACCAGATGTGCCACCAAGATTTCACTATTTAAAGATGCTAGCTCTGCCCCACTAGGGAAAGAGGAAGACAGGCTGGGAGTATGGATCGACCCGTCAACACCCATGTTCATCGGGGAAGCAATTACAGAAGCCAGACCTTCCACCTTCTGCACCCCATGACTTTGGGTCCATACTCCCAAAGGGATAAAGAATAGGAAAGCTATCAGGGGAGGGGATGGGATACAGAGTTCTGGTGGTGGGAATTGTGTGGAGTTGTACCCTTCTTATCCTATGGTTTCTGTTACCTTTTTATAAATAAAAATTTAAAAAAATGCTAGCTCATACCTCATAAAACTCACTAATATTACCAGCAGGTCCAAATAGTAACTTCAGTATCTTAAGGTATAAGCAACACACAACCATAGGGAGGTCCTTAGACCTCAAAGGTAGTAAGCAGTCACACCCCTGCCTGGTTGACTTTTCTTTTTGGGTCCTAGTTAGAGCTTTTTTATTTTTTGGGTCCTAGTTAGAGCTTCACCCCTTCAGGGGGTTACTATTTGTTTTTGTTTTCCTTTCATTTAGGAAAGTCAGACATCATAACACCGAAGCTTACCCTTGTGCGATAGTACGAGGGGCACACACGACAAAGCAGGAACCTCACAGATGAGTGCTAACTGCCCTAGAATGTTCCGCTCCTGACATATGTGAGTACCTCACTGATTACTGAGACCTAGCCACTTTTTTTTTTTTTTGTAATTTCTGAGTTTAAAACTGTTAATAAAGTTGCCATGATGTCACTGTAACTCAACACTCCGTCTCAAGCCGATTTAGCAGAGAGTCAGCCCACCACACATTCACACACACTCTGTCGACAACTGGGCAGGAGTTGGGAATTGACAGGGGTCCTGTTGAGGATGGCAAACCTTTAAGAGTCGTAAACATCAAATTCCTGTCATTTCTCCTTTCCTGCTAGGTGGAAATGTTCCAGCAGTCAGAATAAATGACTTTCCCAAATTATCAACTATAGTCAAATCCATACAAACTTAACCGCACTCTGTTAGAATGCAAATTTGTCATGGCAATAATGGTTCTCTGAAGAATTTTCTAAATTTGATGGCATTTTTTTAAAACAAAAGAATACATATATGAAAATACAGGGGGGAGTCGGGCTGTAGTGCAGTGGGTTAAGCGCAGGTGGCGCAAAGCACAAGGACCGGCATAAGGATCCCGGTTCGAACCCCCGCTCCCCACCTGCAGGGGAGTCACTTCACAGGCAGTGAAGCAGGTCTGCAGGTGTCTATCTTTCTCTCCTCCTCTCTGTCTTCCCCTCCTCTCTCCATTTCTCTCTGTCCTATCCAACAATGACAACAACAATAATAACTACAACAATAAAAACAACAAGGGCAACAAAAGGGAATAAATAAATAAAATAAATATTAAAAAAAATACAGGACAAGTGCATCTATCAGCTTTATTAGCTGCAGTAATATGCATTATATGTAATTTATATATTATAAATTATGATAGGCATTATAAAAAACCTTTAGTTTTGAAAACATTTTATTCAAGAATTACATAATTTCAAATATCTTCCAAAATAGTTTCCTAGGCTGCTACAAAAGAAAGCAAATTCAGTAAGAAATTTAAATCATTAAATATGTTTCACTGGTATATACAGACAGGATGCCAAGCGATTACTATTTAGGCCTGGAATGCGTACCATGTACTTTGCTTTTTCTCATTCAAGGCTCAATCCAGCACTTGGTATAGGCTATGTACAACAGGCAGAGTTCAGTGTTCGTAAGATTTAACATTAGGTGCGCTTCAGATTATAGCTGTGGAAGTTTATCAACAGGGGTGTCAAATTTGAAGTCTGTAGGGAACAGATCTGGGGCTCGAGGGTAGATCAGTCTGTAGGACTGTCTGATTGTAACATCAGCAACACCAGCAATATCTCCGATTTCTGAAAGACAAAGATCGTAGTGAGCATTACTTCTATCCTACCAACATTTCAATCTTAAGAGACAACAGTAGTACATAATACTAAAGTTGCATAAAAGAAAATTCAAGATGTTTTGAAAAAATACCGATAATGAAAATACACTGCCATACTACTAAGATGTAAACAGCAGGAGTTAAAGTTAATAATAGCAATAATTCTATTAGTACAGGTGGCTTCTAAGAGCTGTCTTGGATGATGACACGGAATATACGGGGACAGCTGAACAGTACACAGGGCACATTAGTATGAGTGAATACTGCATATTTAGAAAGGATTGCTTCCTTTTCCTCACAGATCTTTTTTGAGTATCGTGGATACATTTCTGTAAAGAAATTTACACTTCTTTAAAAAAATATTTTATTTATTTATTTGGATATTGGATACAGACAGAGAGAAAATGAGATGGAAGGCAGAGGACCAGGGACTTGAACCCGGGTCCTTCTGCATTGTAGCATATGCGTCCAAGCAGGTGAACAACCACCTGGCCGCCTCTCTTTACATTTCTATGTTTTAGAGGTCCCTCTGGCTAATTCTGGTTAGAAGGTTCTTGCTAAGAATCCAAATGGGATTATGTGATGTATATTTTTCTAAGATTTATTTATTAATAATAGAGAAAGAAAAAGAGCCAGAGCATCACTCTGACATGTGCAATGCTGGGGATGAACTCAAGCCTTCCTGCCTGGAAGTTACTTGCTCTACACAATGTACCACACTTAGATCTTTCTTCTTAATTTGCTTTCCCTCCCCACCCCTTTTTTGTTGTTATTGATGTTGTCGTTGTTGGACAGGAGAGAGAGAAGTCAAAAGAGGAGGGAAGACAGAGAGGGAGAGAAAGATAGACAACTGCAGACCTGCTTCACTGCTTGTGAAGCGACTCCCCTTGCAGGTGGGGAGCCGGGGGCTTGAACCTGGATTCTTGTGTCAGTCCTTGCACTTTGCGCCACCTGCGCTTAACTCGCTGCACTACTGCCTGACCCCCTAGATTTCTTTCTTTTAAAAAGTTTCTTATTATCTTTATTTCTTCAATAGAGACAGCAGAAATTGAAAGAGATCTTTTTTTCTGCCTAATACATCTAAATCAGACAGCTATAGAATGCAGAAAAATTTAGATTTTTCTCCCCCCACTACTGTTCTGTAACTGGCCGGAATCCTATTTAAAGTCACTGTCATTTTCCTTTTTTTTTTTTTTAATATTTATTTATTCCCTTTTTGTTGCCCTTGTTGTTTTATTGTTGTAGTTATTGTCATTGTTGCTGGATAGGACAGAGAAAAATGGAGAGAGGAGGGGAAGGCAGAGATGGGGAGAGAAAGGTAAGACACCTGCAGACCTGCTTCACCACTTGTGAAGCAACTCCCTTGCAGGTGGGGAGCCGAGGGCTCGAACCAGGGTCCTTACACTGGTCCTTGCACTTTGCACCACCTGCGCTTAACCTGCTGTGCTACAGCCCAACTCCCTGTCATTTTCCTTTTAAGGTCAGTAGGAAAGTTTTCATACGGCAATAGGTGTGAAGAACAGACAAGACTGTTTTTAAATTTACATGAAGGGTCTTACCTTTCTGGGTCCTCTTCTCAGCGGAAGCCTGCGAGGCCATGTAAATGGCTGCAGCGGCCACAGAGATGGGGCTCCGGCCAGGAACCAAGTCCAGTTCCACAGCTTTGCGGGCGATGTGTGTAGCTGCCATCTGCACTTGTTTAGGAAGACAAAGGTTGGAGCAAAATCTGGACATGAAGTCTCCAGTTGTAATCAGATCCACACTGGTTTCTAAAGCCTTCAAGATGAGCTTAAAACATCGGCCAATTTCTTTCTTAGAAATCCGTGATACGGCACATATTTCTAGAGAGGAGCAAATAAATCATATAGTTCATTTTAAAAAACATTATTTATGATGATTAAAATACATTCTAATTGCAAACAAACCAATCCCATTCATGCCTTAAAGATGACTCAAATCCTATCAGATACACTAACCACAGAGGTAATTTAAATGCTCAGGGCTGGGGAGAGAGCATAACAATCATGCAAAAAGGCTTTTGTGCCTGAGGCAGCAAAGGTTCTAAGTTCAATCCCCAGCAACCACTATTAAGCAAGGGCCAAGCAGAGCTCTTGTGTGAGGGGAAAAAAAAAATTCTCAAGTTAATTTTAGCGTGCATCACTTTCCATTTCTTTAAGTTAAATTTAAGATTTTTCAAGCGCAGTGCCAATGACTGAACTCAGGATTTGGTGTATGGACTTTACCACAGAGCACCTTGGTCCAACTTTTAGTTCAAATTTTTTAAATATATGTATTTATTTATTTATTTTCTTTTTAGTTGTTTTTCATTTGTAGTTATTGTTATTGATGTCATCATTGTTGGACAGGATAGAGAAATGGAGATAGAGGAGGGGAAAACAGAGGGGGAGAGAAAGACAGACACCTGCAGACCTGCTTCACCACCTATGAAGTGACTCCCCTGCAGGTGGGGGAGCCAGGGGCTTGAACCGAGAACCTATGCCGGTCCTTGTGCTTTGTGCCACGTGCGATTAACCCACTGTGCTGCTGCCTGACTCCCACATTTTTTTAATGTGGTGCTAGGGAATGAACCCAGGGCCTGCCAACCTGCCTCCCACAACTTTCATTCTCTATTTTTACAAAGAGTGAGAAAAGGTGAGGGTGCAGAGAACAGGAGAGAGACACCAGTCAATGCTTCCCCAACCATGAAGTTCTACTTCTCTGCCTTTGATGTTCTCATGTGGTGCTGGGATGAGACCCGGGACTCCGAATGCGCAAGTCTTACTACTAACATATCAATCTGTCGCAAGTTTATTAAGGAGATGAAAGGACTCAATCTAAAGAATGCTTCTCAGGCTACACACATTCCTCTGAGTATGTGCGACAGCAAAAGGAGATCAAGCCGCAGTCACGGATGCAGGCCCTGCAGATGTGATGGACTCAGTTTGATGTCTGGCACAGCATGCGCAGGGGTGGGGTGATACTCTTTCTCTTTCTCATGCTCATAAAAACCAGCAGCTAGGGAAAAAGTTTAGCTGGTGGAACACAAAAATTGTATGCCTGAGACTCCTGGTTCCATCCCCACCACAGCACACACCAGAATGGTGCTGTGACTTCTGTCTCAAAATGAATTAAAAACAACACACACACATACACACAACACCATCAACACTTTTAGAACATCAATTTAACAAAGATCTTATAGTTGAAAAGAATGAAACAAACAAAAATGATAAAAGGTAGCACTACCTTTTACATTAAAAAAATTACAAAAATTGTGGTCTGGGAGATGGCACAGTGGATAAAGCATTGGAATCTCAAGTATGAGGTCCCAAGTTTAATCCCTGGCAGCACATGTACCAGCATGATGTCTGGTTTTCTCTCTCTCCTCCTATCTTTCTCATGAATAAATAAATTCTTTAAAATTCTTTAAAAAAGAAAGAAAATTTAAAAATTCATGGCCAGTGACTGAACATGTATTGGACTTGAAAGTATAAGGTCCCAAGTCCAATCCCTGGCAGCACATGTGCCAGTGATGCTCCAGTTCTCTATATTCACGAGTGGGAAACAAATCTTAAATATATATATTCAGGAGCCAGGCAGTGGCACACCCAGTTAAGCGAACATAGTACTGTGTGCAAGTCTGGGTTCAGACCCTGGCTTGTGGTCTGGGAGGTGGCGCAGTGGGTAAAGCACTGTACTCTCAAGTATGAGGTCTCAAGAATAAGAAGCCCTGGCTTTTCACCTGCAGCAAGGACACTTCATAAGAAGTAAAGCAGTGGGGGTTGTATTGTTATATGGAAAACTGAGACATGTTATGCATGTACAAACTATTGTATTTATTGTTGAATGTAAAACATTAATTCCCCAATAAAGAAATAAAAAAATAAATGAAAAAAAAGAAGTAAATCTGTGCAGGGGTTTTTCCAATCTCCCTCTCTTCTACCCCTCACCTCTCAATTTCTCTGTCCTATCAAATAAAAGGAAAAAAGAAAAAAAAGAAGAGAAAAACTATTCATGAATGAATGAAATATAATGATAGCTGTAAGTCGAACTCTGGCAGTGAACATCCGTCAGTGTTACGTATCACTTGGTGAATAAGCTGTCATCTCTCTGTGGGTAAACTGTAAATTGGGTTAACACTAGCCCCCTCAGAGCTTCCAACTCAAGTGAACGTGTGAACCATGTGACTCAAGAGAAGAAATTTCACTGATGCATTTTAAGGCTTGACTTTTGCAGAAGCCTCATCTGTGAGTGAAAACTATTTCCTGTGTATCAAGTACAAAGACTTATGACCAACGCTGGCCTATCTATCATGCCAAGCCTCAAAGGCCACAAGATATATCCAGTCCAAAGATCTTACTAGCAAAGAACACAGGGTTTATATGGAATATGACCCCATGTGGGAAAACAGCCTAAGAAGAACAAAGTCAATAAAAGCACAGAATGAATTTTTTTTTGGTCAGAAAACGGGAGAAGTGATAAGCATTTTACAAACACTTCCTTGGTTCAGGAACTTAACTGATCACAACTGACCTGATATATAGTTGAGTTGCCCGACTTGGGTCTGTAACCGTCATGACACAGACCACATGGAAAGTTCTATCTCTGTTACTGGAAACCCACCTTTGAAGGTCCGAGGAACCCCTTCTTGTCTGCAGGCAATGTAGAGGCATGCAGAGGCTATGGCATCATTAGCTCTTCCCTTTAGGCTCTTCTGTTCATAGACTTGCTTGAATAAGTTATTCGTTCGATCCTTCAAAGCAGAGACAGTAAGTTTAGTTACCTCTCAGTCATTTAATTACAGTATCAGCATTTCATGTGTTCCTTAAAATTATGCTAAGCCAATGCCAGAATGGCTTAAAGAAGATAGGCCAGTACTTACGACTATATTTCGAGGAAGGTTGATTCTGTCTGCCATGGTAGTGATTTCCTTGAATGCATTCATCATTGCTCGATCAGAACTACTCATAGTTCTCCGATTCTGGTACTTGGAATTACCAAATTCATCAAAACTTGCTGCGCCTGTGCCCTATAATGAACATTTTTAGAACTTAATGCTTAAAGTTTTGAAAGCCTGGATGGACAGTTTCTAGGAAAACCTAACTTAAAATCTGACTCCATATACCCAAGAAATCTACCCCCTATGCACCCTCCCTATTCATCAGTAGGAAAAAAAAAATCAACAATTTGTTTGGCTTTATAAGTTAACTCTTTTTCAGCCACCAGGTTCCAGATGCTACCACGATGCCAAACAGACTTCCCTGGACAGACAACCCCGCCCAGGTGTCCTGGAGCGCTGCTTTCTCAGAGTCCCGCCCCACTAGGGAAATCGAGAGATAGGCTGGGAGTATGGATCAACCTGTCAACACCCATGTTCAGCGGGGAAGCAATTCCAGAAGCTAGACCTTCAACCTTCTGCATCCCACAATGACCTTGGGTCCACACTCCCAGAGGGATAAAGAACAGGAAAGCTATCAGGGGAGGGGATGGGATATGGAGCTCTGGTGGTGGGAACTGTGTCAAGTTGATATCTTATCCTATGGTTTTGTCAGTGTTTCCATTTTATAAATAATAATAATAAAAAAGACATGATTTCTTTGTTTTGCCACCAATACTATTACTGCTAGGGTTCAATACCAGAACTATGAATCCAACACCCCCAGTGGCCACCCCCCCCTTTTTTCCCTTTCTATTTTATTTGATAAGACAGAGAGAAGTTGAGAGGGGAGGGGGTAGAGAGGGAGAGAGAAAGATAATACACCTGCAAACCTGCTTCACTGCTTGTGAAGCTTCCCCCTGTATGTTGGGACTCCCTGTACATAGTGACATGTGGGCTTAACTGTGTGCACCACTGCCTGGCCCCTGACGAAGACGGTTTTAAAAGATTTACCAAATGCTTTAAATGCAGAATACCTATTATTAAAGAATCTAATAAACACCACAACAGACCTAATGAGAAAACCATGTCCGATGTGTTTACGAAAGCAAGTATAGTTGTACATGCAATATTCCATCACTCCCAGGCCAAATTTTTCATTCTTTTTTAGAAAGGGGGTGGGGAAAAGGAAGAGACCTCACGGAAGTGTTGCACCATCTGTGGAGCTCCCGGTTGGCATCCACAGTGCTCCCATGAAGTCCTGGGGCTCAGAGCAGGAGCCGCCCACATGGCGAGGTGTGTACTGCTAGGGGAGCTAACTCCTTCCTGGTCCCTAATTTGCTGACTTAGCCATTTCCTATCAATTAAAAAAAAAATCAACACTGAAGTCATACTTCTCAATTAATTGTAATCTAACATTTTAAATGGACTCCCTATAACTTGTTTTTTTGATCCTGTAAGATTAAAGAAAACGTGAATTGGACCTAAAAATATTTCTGGACTACTGTAAATTTGTTAATGTAACCAATACCATGTTTTTCAAGTTTATGAAACATGAAAAATGAAAGACCTTTTTTCAAGCTACTCTTCTAAAAACAGACTATGCAGTAGTGATACAGTAAGACCTAAGACAACGTTTACTCCCCTCAACTAGGTTTTTGGAATATTGTCTCTACAACTTCTTGTTCAAGTGACTATGCAAGAAAAAGGTTGAAAAATTATGCAACTGCCTTATACAAGAAATCACCATTTATTTAACTGTATACACTTCACAAGCATTCTCATGTAACCGTTGGTAGTTCTATGACGAGCTGTTATTCTCACTTTACTGATGAGGAACGTGAAACTCCGATCAGTCCTAAGTTCGCCAGTATTAGAAAAGAAGCTCTGTGCCTACCCTACATGATATGGAAGGAGAGTACATTCCTAGTTACTCAAGGAACATTTAAAAAAAAAAACCCTCATAAAAACCATACTATGAATTCAACTTCATCTTCTGCAAAGTGTGTGTCATGAAGACAAGCGCCTAAGTGGGCAGGAAGGTGGCACAGCAGCTAGGGCGCATGCCTTGTCTGAGTTAAGACCTTTGAAGTACAATACTAGAGCAGAGCTCATAAAAATAAATTACCCGGGAGTCAGGCGGTAGTGCAGCGGGTTAAGCGCAAGGACCGGCGTAAGGATCCCAGTTCGGGGCCCCGGCTCCCCACCAGCAGGGGAGTCGCTTCACAGGTGGTGAAGCAGGTCTGCAGGTATCTATCTTTCTCTCCCCCCCTGTCTTCCCCTCCCCTCTCCATTTCTCTCTGTCCTATCCAGCAACAACGACATCAATAACAACAATAATAACTACAATAAAACAAGGATGACAAAAGGGAATAAAAAAAGTAAATAAAGATAAAAAAATAAATCACCCTTGGGGCCAGGTGGTGGCACACCTGGCGGAGCGCATGTGTCACCATGCACAAGGACCCAGGTTTGAGTCCCCATTCCCCACCTGCAGGGGGGAAAGCTTCACAAGTGGTGAAGCAGGGCTGCAGGTGTCTCTCTGTCTCTCGGCCTATCTCCCGCTTCCTCTCAATTTCTGGCTCTCTACCCAATAAATAAATAAAGATATATTTAAAAAATCACCCCTTTAAAAAATTACTTAAAGGGTCTGAAATGTACAGATTACTTTGTAGTTCTGATATGCTGGTCTTCCCTTTAAGACAGAAAGAACATGTAAAGCACCCTCATTCGTAGTGGCATTTCTGGCAAATCTGATCTGCATGGTAAGTTTTGCAAGCTGCCAACACCCACTTGTTTGGTCAATTTGTACTTGGCGTTTTCTTTTCTTTTTTTTTTTTTTAATATTTATTTTATTTATTTATTCCCTTTTGTTGCCCTTGTTGTTTTATTGTTGTAGTTATTATTGTTGTCGTTGTTGGATAGGACAGAGAGAAGTGGAGAGAGGAGGGGAAGACAGAGAGGAGGAGAGAAAGACAGACACCTGCAGACCTGCTTCACCACCTGTGAAGCGACTCCCCTGCAGGTGGGGAGCCGGGGCTCGAACCGGGATCCTTTTGCCGGTCCTTGTGCTTTGTGCCACCTGCGCTTAACCTGTTGTGCTACATACAGCCCGACTCCCATACTTGGCGTTTTCTGACAAACAGATTTATTACCTTGCCAATCATGGTGGACAAATCTCCATCGCTGAGAAGAGGATTCTGAGCATCTCCAACTCGAGATGGATCTTTTGTTGCTTTGTCATTGCTGAAAGTTCTCCATTCTGACCCCACATCAATAACCCGGTCACCTAGGAACAAAAGCAGACATCTAAATGGCCTCACCAGGTAGGCTTTAAACACTTTCCAGTATCTAACTCGGCCATTTTATGCAGAAGATCCCTCAACATGGACACACAGGCTCCTGCTTAAATATCGTGGACCAGATAATTTGTATTGAAGAAGCATTCCTTTATTATCCCACTTCAACAATAACCCTCTTTACACATTATGCTATGATTCTTTACATTCTAAACCACCGAGGGGAAATTAATAAAAAGACAAATAGAAATATATGCATACATATTGATTCAGAGCCAAATAAATACTGCATAAAATTTACAAAAGGAATGTGAAAAAACACTATTTGTAATTGTATTAAAGTGAGTAATTTTTTTTTAAACCACTAAACTGTCATAGGAAAATACCTTGAAAAGGACACTTGGGTGGGGGTGGACAGCATAATGGTTATGCAAAGGGACTTGCCTGCCTGAGGATCCAAAGTCCCAGGTTCAATCCCCTGCACCACCATAAGCTAGAGCTGAGCAGTACACTTTGGAACAACAAAAAAAAACATTAATCTTAAGATTAATTAACTGGGACCGGGTGGTGTCACTCCTGTTGAGTTCACACACCACAATGCGGAAGGACCTGGGTTCAAGTTCTTGGCCCCCATCTGTAGGGAAAAAGCTTCTCGAGTGGTAAAGCAGTGTTGCAGGCATCTCTCTCCCTATCACCCTCTTTCCTCTCAATTTTTGGCTGTCTCTATCCAATAAATAAAGATTAACTATTGAGCCGAGTACTTTATAAAGGACAAATCTTTTTTTAAATTTATTTTTCTTTTTTGATTGGGAAGAAGTAGAAAGTCAGGTAGGCAAAAAGGCAGCGGCCAGTTATTTTATGCTAAGATATTAAAATTCACTTTGATATGAACTGATAAGGTACTTATGGCTTTGTGGAGAATGCTCAATAGATGGTAATATTTCTGTTATAGACAAAAATCAAACATTTAGGACTGAAAGTCTTATAAACTAAGTGACACTTTTATTGCCACTTCACAAATAATGGGCTTGAACCATACAGCTAGAGCTCAGCTACACACTGGAGGGCAGAATCTGTTACATCTATTTGTAAGTCACGAGCTTTTCAATCCAAGTATCATAAAGCGCAGAAACTGGAGCATTTTCATCTTTGCCTACATACAAAAGGAGAAAGGAATGGCAGAAGTCAGTTATCTCAACAATTAAAATACGTTTTGATACTGATACTCAGCCATAACGGTCAAGATCCTGGACTGTAGGGGCTGAAACGAGTGCTCCCTGGGTAGGTGTGTGCCTTCCAATCTGGGAGACCAGGTCTGAGTCCTGGTGCCACATGGGACAGACATGGTATGGCCCTGAAGGAGCTCCAGTGTTGTGGTGTCACTTCAGTTCTGTCTTCTCTACTGAATGAAAATAGCCTGGAGCAGTGAAATTGCACACGTGTGAGGCCTTAGATCTGGGGGTGCGCCTGGGCCTGGGTGAGGGAGTCGCTGGGAAGGGGAACTGACGGGGGGGGGAGTGTGGATTCTGGGAGCTTGGGAAATTGCTCAGCTGGTAGAGTGCCCGAGACTCTTGGTTTGACCTACTACCTTAAAAGTTTGATTTCTTCTTGTTCATGAAAAAAAAAAAAGACATATATTAAGAAGGGAGGAGAGGGAGGAGAGGGAGGAAGAGGATGAAGATGAGAAGGATGCCACTTGCCACAAAGCTATGGACAAATGATCTCATTTCTGTGTTCCTTACTCTCTCAGCAATCAAATGTCTCAGTTAAGATTAACAGCTGATACAAGTATAGTACATAGAGTGCTTGGAGTTAGTAAAATGAAAATCAGAGGCAGATATTCTGGCCTCTCTCACAGTGGTGGTGGAGGAGAAATGAGAAGTATCATTTGTAAAATACTACTCTTCACATTAAACTTTAAAAGTATTAACGTGGTCTGCTGGAAATACTTGATCAGTAGGGCAGAAAATGAAATAAGAAAAGATCAGAGAGGAGGACCTTCATGTAGACTATTAAATCTATCTGTTTTATAGAGTACATAAATTTAATGCTCATATGAAGAGTAGAGAGGTCACAATGTAATCTTAATGTTACATTTAAGGAAAAGGTAAATCCACAATAGAATACTTCATTAATTTTCATTTTCCCAACCAGGTATCACTTGGGCTATGCCAAGTGTCCATGTCACAAGAGAACTGAGGTTAGAGGTGGGATTCCCACTTACTACACCTGTCTGCATTAAGAACGGCCAAGGAAAGCAGAAGCAGGGAAGTAAGTTACCATATTAAATGAAACCTGTTTCTTCCCCTTTTAGGAAACATAACTAATGCAATTTTGAAGGTGGTAATTCATTAATCCTTAAAATACTACAACCGGAGCAGTAAGTATGCCAGACCTACATAATTACTCCAACATGTTGGAACCGGCTTGCTGTGAAGAACGGCATCTAAAACTTAGAATCATCCCTTTGCTAAGCGTAAGAGAAAAGGATGTATCCCCAAAGCCTATCACTGAAAACCACAAACTAAAGTCAAACCATGTATTTTATACATTGTCTCATTTACTAACAGTTGGATTCTTAACAGTTTATAAAATTTCTGCTAATTGGTAACCACTTTTTTGGGGGTGGGGACTTGTTAAAGAGACAATAAAGTTTGAAGAATCTCAGTTACTGAACTGTAAATACATAGCTTATAAATTAGTAGAGACAAGTCTGGAGTCTAGACTGACTCAATTATGCTAGAAGCTAGGAGCTATGAACACATACACATTTCTGCCTTACAGGAATTTGGAGACATGTTAAATATAGGCATGGGGGGATGAGAAATATTCCAAAGTGAAGTAAATGTTAATAAAGTAGGTTTGCTTCCAAATATGTTGCTAATGCCTTAACTAGAACTTCTAGTTTCTTTTAAAACACGTCTTAATTGATCTGATGTCCATGCATCAGACTGCCTAGTATAAACAATACCCAGGATGAATTTAGGAGAAAGAGGCCAAACAGAATAATTTCCCCCTTTCAGCTCTACCCAATTTCCTAGTATTTCCATATGGTTTATTATAAACTTCTTGATGTTAAATCCAATTTGAAAGTGATGGTAACCAATTTCATGTTTTAATGTCTATTATAGAAGCTACTAACCCAATGCCTCACTGACTATAAACATATAAGCAACATGCAAGGTTATTATTTATAAAATGATTATCTAAATGTGATTATACTGCCATCTACTGCTCAACATCCAAGTGACACATACAACCAGGATTTAGGGAAAGAAATCCCATAAAGCAGTGCCCTTAAAGGCAAGTTTTATGGTAAGAATAACAAATCTTTGTAAAAAAAAAAAAAAAAAAAAAAAAACCATTTTAGAGATCACTACCAAAATTTCAAGGATCACTCATAAGACAGCCAATGACAAATTCTAATACTCCATATGTTTAAAGTAAAAATCCTAAAGTGGAAAGTTAGATAAAACTATTTTTTTTAATTATCTTTATTTATTGGATAGAGACAGTCAGAAATCAAGAGGGAAAGGCTAGAGAGAGACAGATAGACACCTGCAGCCCTGCTTCACCACTTGCAAAGCCTTTCCCCTGTAGGTGGGGACTGGGGCCTCAAACCTGGGTCCTTGTGCATTGTAACATGTGTGCTCAACCAGGTGCGCCACTGCCTGGCCCGGTAGATAAACTTTTAAAGACAAGCAGGGAGAGGGAGAGAGAGATCACAGTAATGAAGCTTCCATTAATACAGCAGGGGTGTGGGGGGTGGGGGGCTCAAACCCAGGTTGTGCTCAGATCAGTGCAACAAACCATTCAGGTGAGGTATCTCACCATCCCTTCATCAGACAAATATTTCAAGTTCCACAGTGTTTAAAATAGAAACAACCCAAAGTATACAGAAAACATACTACACAGTTATTTAGGTGTGTGTGGGGGGAGACATTAAACTTGTGGGAAGCTGCCTTTTCCTAATACCTCCCAGCCACAACCTTGCTATTCTGCAATATGGCCTTCATTTTCATCTTGAGGTAGAACCCGTCTCCCTGCCCTTATGATACAGAGGAGCTACTACTGCCTTGACTGATAAAATCCAGATGTGATCCTGTCCGAGGCACAAGCCTAATCACCCAAGCCCAGCTTCCTTCCATTCTCTAGGGGATTCTGGGAACAATCAGGTATGAAAAATGACTGTTCTGAGTTTGAATTTAATACTGATATATGATAATGACAAATATGTACATGTGAGCATGTACAGAGGAAAATTAGACTCAAGGGCCATATTCAATTAAGTTGTTCTCAATATATTATAACACAACAGAATCTGGTGGCAGACTCCCTTGCCTGCCCTTGTTGGCCATGGGGTAGATGTTTTACTTACAGAGTACTGGATCATCCATTTAATTACTATATCTGTGAATCAAAGTACCATGTATTTTATTATTAGTCTTTTCTTTTTCTGCCTCCAGGGTTATCGCTGGTGCTCAGTGCTGACGCTACAAATCCACTGTTCCTGGAGGCCATTTTCCACATTTTTGTTGCCCTTGTTATTCTTGTTGTTGGACAGGACAGAGAGAAATTGAGAGAGGGAGAGAAAGATGGATACCTGCAGACTCTCTTCACCACATGTGAAGTGACCCCCCTGCAGGTGGGGAGCTGGGGGCTTGAACCAGGATCCTTAGGCTGGTCATTGCGCTTCTCACCATGTGAACCTGGTGTGCTACTACTGCCTGGTCCCACTACTGTGTATTTTTAAACTACTATCAGTTATACTTAAGAACTAGTTTCTCAGAAAGATCCTTCTATAAATTATAGAAAGGAAATTTAATCATTAGATTGCAAACTTTTCTGGTCTTAAAATTTACCCACTAGTTTTGGTTAGAACAAAGCTGAGATCAGTGTTCAAGATTAATAAGTAAAACAAAACTTAATGATGGTCTAGTTTTCTCTCTCACCCTCATCTCTCTATTAATGCATTAATCATAAGGAAAATTTAAAAAGTTAATTATTCTGGGAGATGAAATAAAATCAAATACTTTGTGGCTGTTGCTAAGGGGCTATCAACTCACTGTCCTCCTCTCCTCCCAATAAGTCTTAAAATATAAGAAACTGGGGCTTGGGCGGTGGCACAGTGGGTTAAGTGCATGTGGCGCAAAGCGCAGGGACCGGCGTAAGGATCCCGGTTCGAGCCCCTGGCTCCCCACCTGCAGGGGAGTCGCTTCACAGGCGGTGAAGCAGGTCTGCAGGTGTCTATCTTTCTCTCCCATTCTCTGTCTTCCCCTCCTCTCTCCATTTCTCTCTGTCCTATCCAACAACGAATTGCGTCAACAAGGGCAATAATAATAAACACAACGAAACTACAACAAGGGCAACAAAAGGGGGAAAAAAATGGCCTCCAGGAGCGGTGGATTCATGGTGCAGGCACCGAGCCCAGCAATAACCCTGGAGGAGGAAAAAAAATATATATATATAAGAAATTAAAATTAAATGTTTTAAAAATAAATTAATCTTAAAAAAAAAAAGTATGGACTCCAAGCACAAGAAAACATTTACGTCTTTTGAATTACATCCCTTCTCCTACAGCTTAGTATTACTTAACTGAGCTGCTGGTTAACATGGAGATAAAGTTGATGGAAGGCTGAATATTCAATGGAAAAATTGATGCTTTTTTTTTTTTTTTTTTTTTTGTTATCACTGGGGCTTCATTACTCCAGGATAAGTTTTTTCCAGCTAGAAAGAGGCAGACTTGGGCGGTAGCGCAGTGAGTTAAGTGCACATAGTGTGAAGCGAGGGGGCCAGTTCGAGCCCCCAGCTCCCCACCTGCAGGAGAGTCTCGTCACAAGCGGTGAAGCAGGTCTGCAGGTGTCTTTTTCTCCCCATCTCCCCTCCTCTCGATTTCTCTCTGTCCTATCCAACAACGATGACAGCAATAACAACAATAATAATCACAACAGTGATAAACAACAAGGGTAACAAAAGGGGGGAAAAAGGCTCCAGGAGCAGTGGATTTGTAGTGCAGGCACCCAACCCCAGTAATAACCCTGGAGGCAAAAAGAAAGAAAAAAAGAAAGAGGAAAAGACAAGGGGGGAGGGGCTAGTTCTAAGGCCTGAAGCTGAAGCTGAAGCCTTCTCCAACAGTGGGGGTCAGATTGGAGTCTGGGTTATTTATGCACAGGGCAAAGGAGCAGATAATCAAGTGAGCTAGTCGCTGGCCCCACTACCACCTGTCTCAATTCACTCTTACATCTCTGTTAGCTCTGGATATTTTCAGAAGCAACATAAAGACTGGGAGATAGCTTCCTCCATAGAACACACGTTACCATGGGCCAGGCCCCAGGTCCAAGCACTGGCATCATAGTGGAGCAAGACGACAAAGGTGTCTCTGTGAATGGATGAACAGTGCTGCGGCATATTTCCCCCTCAAAACTAAAATAAGGAGGAAACAGGTTGTCACAGAAATGGTAGGGCTATACAGACATGAGGTCCTAATGTCACACAGACAGGAAAAATTAAGAGAAACAAAGTAGAGCAGGCTGGGAGGTGGTGCCGTGGCTAGAGTTCTGAACTTAATAAAAGCACGAGGCTGTGTTCTTGATCCTAGGAATGCATGTGTCAGAGTGATGGTTCTCTCAATTATGCAAATAAAAAATAAAAAGCACCAATATATTGTCAATTAACTTTTGAGAGTCAGTAAATGTTTTCTCTAGAAGGCTAAAAACTATTTTAGATTAAGTGGGTCAAGAAGCCAAAATGAGGCTATTCCATAAGAACTTATATAAAAATAAAACACATTCACCAATATTCTACTGACGAAACTTAAAACAAAGATTGAGTATATATTTAGTTGTAAGACACAGCCATAACTGGAGAGAATGCCGTTCTCTCTTGGGGAGTTGAGTTCACTTAATTGGAGTTCAGAGTTTGTGCTTCCTGTCATCACAACTGATTGCAAATGTTTACCTGTTAATGCAGGGTTAAGACCTTATAGATTTTTAAATTTTCACAGTACTGCCAACTGAAATTCATCTACAAGCATATGATTTTGACTGAACATATTGTTTAGAAAGCATTTACAGAACTGTGCCACATGCTTCTGCTATTCGTATTTTAAGTTGTCACCACATTATGGATTGAACACTTTCAATTGAAGGTTAAGAAGAAACCCATCAACTATAAATAATAAGCAGATTTTGAAATGCAAAGATTTCATTTGGGAGGCCAGGTAATGGCGCCCTCTGTTAATCACGCATATCACCATGTGCAAGGATGGGGTTCGAGCCCCCTGCTCCCCACCTGCAGAGAGGATGCTTCACAAGTAGTGAAGCAGATCTGCAGCTGTCTAGCTTTCTCTCTCCCCAGCCACCCTTCTCTCTCAATTTCTGATGTCAAATAGAGGGAGAGAGATGATTGCCAGGAGCCAGGAATTCCTTATTGCCAGCACCGAGCTCCACCTACAGACCTGGGGGCAGAAACAAACTAACCTCAGTTTGCATATATGGTAGCCACAATCCAGAAACAGCCTAAGTGCCCAACAGTAGGTGAGTGGATAAGAAAAATTGTGGAATATATGCATGATGGACTATTACTCAGTTTTAAGAAAAGGCAAGATCTCTCTTACTACAACAAGGCTAGAACGGGAGAAAATCATGCTAAAGGAAACAAGCCAAAAGGAGAAGGGCAAGTACTGAAGGATCTCACTCTCAGGTAGGACTTAAGAATACTACTCAGCTATTAAAAATGGTGACTTCACCGTTTTCAGCTGATCTTGGATGGAGCTTGAAAGTTAAGTGAAATAAGTCAGAAACAGAAGGATGAATATGGGATGATCTCACTCTCAGGCAGAAGTTGAAAAACAATATCAGAGGAGAAAACACAAGTAGAACCTGAACTGGAATTGGCGTATTGCACCAAAGTAAAAGACTCTGGGGTGGGTGGGGGTGGGAGGAAGAGTTCAGGTCCAAAAAGGATGACAGAGGACCTAGTGGGGTTGTGTTATGTGGAAAACTGAAAAATGTTATGCCATGTACAAACTATTGTATTTACTGTCAAGTGTAAAACATTAATCCCCCAATAAAGAAAAAAAAAAAGAAACAAAGCAAGAGAAGACAGGGCAACTATTAATAAACTGTGGCCTAGTTCCAGTAGCTCTAAGAAGGGAGGGGGGTAGAGAGAGGGGAAAGGTAAAGGTAGAAGGGGGTTTGGAACTCAATTCCTTATGATGGAGGCAGATGACAAGTTTATGATGGGTGAGGTGTACTGACACTTACCTTGGGAAAATGAGAAATTTGCACTCCTGTGACTATAGTCTTGCAAGTCAACATTTCCTCAATAAAGTGATTTGGTTAAAAAATAAGTATACAGTTCCAACTATGACACCATCTCCCCAACAATAACCTGGGTGCACCTGCACATTAGATGTCAGGCTTGGGCAAAAACTAGTAAAGTCATGGGCGCCTTGTAATATACCTAAAATAGACCTATTAGCTTGTTCCAGAATGGAGACCCCAAATATTCATCTGCAATATTCTTCCCTTTAGGTTCATGATTAGTCAATAATTTGCTCTGCTTTCTATCTTAACTCTTTTTCAGCCACCAGGTTCCAGATGCTACCATGGTGCCAAGCAGACTTCCCTGGACAGAAGATCCCACCAATGTGTGCTGGGGCCCCGCTCTACTAGGGAAAGAGAGAGACAGGCTGGGAGTATGGATCAACCTGCTAATGTCCATGTTCAGTGGAGAAGCAATTATAGAAGCCAGATCTTCAACCTTCTGCACCCCACAATGATCCTGGGTCCATACTCCCAGAGGGATAAAGAATAGGAAATTAAGGGAGGGGATGGACTATGGAGTTCTGGTGGTGGGAACTGTGTGGAAATGTATCCCTCTTATCCTACGGTCTTGTTAATATTTCCATTTTATAAATAAAAATTAAAAAAAAAGTATACAGGTCTGAAAAACACAGAAAAATATTAACTTAGTTTGGAAAAATATAGCCAATAGATGTGTGGAAACGATGTTCTGGTTTCACAAAATATAGAATATTAAAAGAAACTGACTTTAGTTGAGATTCACATAATGTCAAGGATACTGATAAAAGAGACTATTAAGGTTAATATATAAACACTGTTCTCACAATTCTACACTGAATTATGACATTACAAAGTCTGCAGCAAAAGGTAATTCCCAAAGTGTTCAGAAGTAAAAGTTAAAGGCAATTCAAGCACAACTTGAGAGAGATGGCAGGTTGAGTCCCAGCCCACCATATAAAGCAAGCATCTCAGTGAAGTGAATCAGAGACTTTTGGGTTTTCCAGCATACATAAAAGTATATTTACACTACACAATAGTCATTGTGTACCTGTGTACAATGACAAAATGTCTAAAAAAAAAGTACAGCAATATAGTTCACTTGCTTTGTCACATGTATAAGCCCCTGACATACTAAGGGAAGCTTTGGTGCTGTGGGGTCTTTTTGAAAGTCAGCCTGGAGTGGTGAAGCCCCAGTGACTCAAAGAGAAAAGGAAAAAGGGGGAAAACAAACAAAGCTCCAAACTAAGTGAATACATGCTGTTTAAAAAAAAAAATGGCACTTTCGAGACTTACTTAATTCTGTGTTGCCATAAATCTTCAGTTATCAAAAACAAACCAAAAAACCTGAAGTTATTTGCTAAGAGAAATGAAATAAAGTATGCCTTGCACTGGTTCAACAATACTTCAGTCTTGTCCCTGAGCTCAAAAATAAAAGAAACCTTGCCACTGGCAAGCTACCCAGTGTAGCAGTAGCAGTGTAAATTAGCATGCTGAGCTGTAAGTCAGTGAGAGTGAATGAAGTTCACTGCTGATATTAGTGTTATCAGTAGCATGACACAGTCAAAACTTTCCCACAAAATACCAGCTGATGAATGCGGTAACAGTTATAGGCCTTGAAAATCATAACACATTCACAATCCTTGTACATTTGTGCAATGATGCTTTCTGCTCAACACATTTCAACCTTAAGCTACGACACATTTCTTACATCTCCATCAGTGCTGAAATAGTACTACTACAGTATCTTGGAAAATACTGTCTCCTATAGTTACTCCATGAAGATGCTCCACAGTGACTTCAAATTCTGCACTGACTCTTTGAGTAAAAGATAAACCAGAGGAGTCTGTAATATCTGTCTAGTCACCAGGAATCCCGAGGAATAAAGTCTACGTGGCCTGGAATACTCGGGGGACAGAGTGCTCGGCCAGCAGGCATTAAGTCCCACACGCTGCATGTGGTTAAAGGGCTGCTCTGGTTCTCTCCCTCCTTTCTTCCGTAATAAACAAAACGAGGTTGAGGGGGCTCAGTGGCAAAGGCATGCATGAGGTCCTGGATTCATATGGACTTCAGGCACAGCATCTAAGAGTGGGGCTCTCTTCTTTGGGATCAGCTGCCACAAGTTATAAATTTAGATATAAATTTAGTTATAAATTTAGATATCTGGATAGTCGAAATACGGCATCCGTGTATTTTACTTTTTATTTGTTCCTTTTTTCAATTTTTTCTGTTTTATGATAAATATTAATTACCTATAGCAGAAAAAAGGCAGAATGTTGTAAAAGAGCTTAAAAAACACACAAGAGCAAAGTACGAGCATAACTCAGAGACATGGCAGGTCTGTTATATAGTGAAAAGAGCAATTCCACAAGTCATATAAATGCCCGGACTTGCCAGCAAATATGTAAGCTTGTTTCTTTTACCTTTTAAGCAGAGCACAGATCAGCTCTGCTTTATGGTGGTGTGGGGAATTGAACCTAGGACCTCAGAGCCTCAGGCATGAGAGCTTTTTTTTTTGCATAAACACTGGGCTATCTCCCCACCCCAAAAAATATAAGTTATGGTTATGCTATATTATAGTATGTTAAGTGTGCAACAGCAGTATGTCTTAAAATATACTGTTCATACCTTAGTCAAATGTGACAGAGGGGCCGGGCAGTGGTGCACCTGGTTAAGCGCACACGATACAGTACTCATGGGCTGCAGTTGAAACCTCTGGTCCCAACCTGCAGGGAGGGAAGCTTCACGAGTGGTGAAGCAGGGCTGCAGGTATCTCCCTCTCCATCTGTTTCCCTCTCAATTTCTATCACTGTCCAATAAATACATAACTTTGAAAAAAAAATAGTACTGATAAGACTTGTTTAACACAGCGTTGCCATAAGCCTTCAATTTGTTAAAAAAAAAAAAAAAAAGAACAAAATAAACCAAGAAAAACCCCACAGTATTTGCAAAGAGGAACAAATCCAAGTACAATAAAGTGAGGTAGGCCTGTACCCCAAATAAGGATTTAAATTAAAATCATAGTAACTACTCACCTACAACCAGGCCACATTCAGGACAGATCATATCACCAGCTCTGTAGTCTTCCACTAAAATCGCATCTGGATGGTTTGGACACGTAACCCTTGGAAGAGCATCCAAACTGAAAAGAAAAAAAAAAAATTTTAACCCCTCTGAACTGATCATCTTGGGGGGGGGGGGAACGAGTGGGGGTAGATTCCAACATCTGTGAACACAGAAGGCTTTGAACTTCATGAGTGGTGAAGCAAAGATGCAAGTGTCTCTGTCTCTCCCCTAATCTCCTTTCAATTTCTCTCTGTCCTATCAAATAAAAACAAAACAAAAAAGAAAAAAGAAAAAGGAAAAGAATGGCTACCAGGAGTGGTAGATTCACTGTGCAGCCCCAGCAATAATCCTGATGACAATAAAAAGAGAAGAAAAGGAGTGGTCTGGGAGGTGGCACAGTGATAAAGCTTTGGACTCTCAAGCATGTGATCCTGAGTTCGATCCCCGGCAGCACATGTGCCAGAGTGTCTGGTTCTTTCTCTCTCCTCCTACCTTCCTCATTAATAAATAAATAAAATCTTTAAAAAAAATTGAGAGAGATAAGAAAAGGAAATAAAACAATACCAGATAGGATGAGAAAAAAAAACCCACTATAGTCTAATATCTGCAGATTTGAGGCTTAAAAGGGGAGAGGGCATTAGGACCTGAGAGATAGAGAAACTGGCATTGGCGCTCTGCTGATGGGCAAGTTCCAGGTGTGGTAACACCAATTTTGAGCAGGTGCACTCCTGGGACATCAATAAACCCTGTAAAAATGCCCCTCAATTAAGAAACAACAAGGGGGTCGGGCGGTGGCGCAGTGGGTTAAGCGCATGTGACGCAAAGCGCAAGGACCGGCGTTAAGGATCCTGGTTTGAACCCCGGCTCCCCACCTGCAGGGGAGTCGCTTCACAGGCGGTGAAGCAGGTCTGCAGGTGTCTATCTTTCTCTCCCCATCTCTGTCTTCCCCTCTTCTCTCCATTTCTGTACTATCCAACAACAAACGACATCAACAATGGCAATAATGATAGCCACAGCGAGGCTACAACAACAAGGGCAACAAAAGGGGAAAAAAATGGCCTCCAGGAGCGGTGGATTCATGGCGCAGGCACCGAGCCCAGGAATAACCCTGGAGGAAAGAAAAAAAAAAATTTTTTTTTAGATAATATAGAAAAAAAAAGAAGAAAAAAAAAGAAACAACAAACAAAAATCTATGGCGTTCGAAGTCAGGATACAATTATCATTGGGAAGAGGTAATGTTTGAGGGCACTAAAGAAACTCCCAAGATACTAGTGGTATTTGATTTCTTCATCAGATTTCTCTGGGTGGTAGCTAGGTGTCCATGCTCACTCTGTAAATTGATCTATACGCTTAAAATGTGAGCTAACTCCATAAAGTAAAGTAAAGTAAAGGGCAAGCCAGCCAACAGTTTACAATGTATTACTTTTGAGGGCAAGATGAGAGGTGGTGTGGTCTAGGACATTGTAACTGCTGTTCAATTTTCCTTCCTTTTTCATACTATTTGTGTTACTTATCCAAAAATAAATGAAATTACGCTAATGTAGTCAATTTTTAATCAAGTTACCTAGGAGAGTAATATAAAAGAGGAACCACAAGTGGGCTGGTAGGGGGAACAAGAGATTAGGGGAGAACAGGAGTAACTCAACAAAACAACATGACACTAAAACTAAATTAGTGCTGACAAAATAGCTCACTGGGATAATATGCTGCTTTGCCACATGTGTGACCCAGGGGTGAGCTCAACCCTCACCTCACTGAAGGAGGATTCAGTGCTATGGTCTTTTTCTCTCTCTCTCTCTCTTTTTTTTTTTTTTCACTCTCTCTGTCTCAACCTTAAGATAAAAAAATACATATTAAAAAAAAAAACCCAAAAACTTAAGACTACCTACTAATACATACCCCAATAGTCCCAAACCCCATTTTGAAACTGCCTACTATGTGTATTTAGTGCTGTACATATTAATCTTGAAGATAACCTAACCTTGCAAGACTGAGTATCAGCTTTTAAATGGTGATAATGCCTGAGAACGATTCAAATTTACATTCAAATCCTAAACACTTGTGTTCCCCTCAGCAAGAAAGAATATACCATGCAATTTCACAGCTTTGAAACTGTTTTATCTTCCTCTGGGAAGGGGGGGGGGAAACAACAACAAACAAAAACTATAGAGGCAGAAACATGAACTCTGTTGTCACTGATAGGAGGTTAAGTTTATATTTCAGCGCTCTCTGAGAAGCTCAAGTTTTTCCCACTTACCTACAAGGAAGCCTCCCTCACCTGACAGCACCACACCCAGGGAGGATGACTGAGCCTTCAATCACAGAATTAGAATCGGTAAACAAGAGTGTCTGTTGACTTGACCCCATCATTGTCATTTCACATACATTCAGAGTCCGGCCAGCGACCAGGAACGGCCTAGACCTCTCTGACTGACTCCTTGATAATAATGGCTTTCATTAGCAGCTCAATTCCACCCAGGTTTTAACAGGGTCAGAAACAAAAAAAAAAAAAAAAAAAAAAAATCGTGCCAGAACTGCTCTCCAGAAACTCCAGAACTTAACCTGATCGTTTTAAGACACCGAGTTTGAGGGGCCAAGTGGGTGAAAGCAGAAAATTTGATATCTGAGCCTCTCTTCTGTAGCTAGCACCACCTTTAGGAAAGTCGACAATGGCGTGACTCAGTTTACACCGAATGCAAAAAAATAAATATTATATATAGGTCTACCTCGTAGTGATGCTGAGGAATATAATTAGGACCTGCAAGCATTTTTATTTCAGGTCACAAGATTGCAGGCTATCTTTAAGGGCACTGCATATGTTTCCTGGGCAGCTGAACACGTCACCTTTTTGTTTGTTTCTTTTCTTTTCTTTTCTTTCCCCTTTTTAAAGGGGAAATAACCCCAGAGTAGCTTCCCAGTAATAGGTAAGTGATTTTTCTTTCTTCTCCTCCCCCCCCCCCCCAGCAGACATCTGTAAAGAAATCTCCCAGACAGAACTTGGCTCTGCAGAAAGCCCTCGGCTTGCACGGGAGGAGGCCGCTGGGGGTGGAGACCAGTTGCCACCAGACAAGGAAGGCAGCCGACGTCCCCGACTCTCTCATGTCCAGAGAGAGGGAGGAAGGGGGGCAAGCTTTCCTGCTTGTTGCAAAGGAAGATTCGCGGGCCCTCGGACTGGTAGAGTCGTAGACGAAGGGGAAATAATAATAATAATCAACACCGGGGGTGTAGGTGGGGGAAGGAGAGTTTTTTTTTTTTTTTTTTTAAGGGGAGGGTTGTTTGAAATAACCGCAAAAATACGCGAGGGCTAGAACTCCAAGAGGCCGCCGGCGGCTGTGTGGGCGACAGGCCGGGCTGGGAGGCCGAGCAGGTAGCGCCGAGAGCTCCGAAACCCCCCGCGGTCCTGGAAGCGCCTTTGTCCCGCTCGGCCAGACAGACGACCGTAGCCCCCTCCGCTCAGTTCCGGGTCTTCAGACCCTGGCGGCCGCCCAGCAACCCCTGGCAACTCTGTCCGTCCGACCCTCGGTGAGCCCGAGTCAGCAGTCCATACTAACCGGCTGGTAGACGCCATCTTCCCGGCCGCCACAGTTTGCCCGGAGGAAGCAGCTCACACAAGAACAGGAAGCGACTGTGCCAGCGGTCGCGCAGCGACAGGCTTTTATAGGCGAGTTGCACCGCCGGTCATAATAGGGTGCGGCTACGGGTCGGGAGGAGGGCCAAGAATAGCTCATCTCTTTCCCGCCACGTGCTTTGCGTTTTCTTATTTTTTTTTCTGTTCCTTCTGTTCGTCAGTGCCTTATGTTGCTGAAGAAGTCACGAAACGTGCACGGATCATTCGCAAAGGAATCCTGCAAAAGGGCTGCATCAGGGATACTCTCAGATTGATGGAATTAAAATACAAAACCAAGCGAGGCTTCCTGGTGGTGGCAGTGGTGGTGGGAGAGCTATCCCCCTACCCAACCCCCCCCCCCAAGAAAAAGGTTCACTACCCTCCCCAGGGGGGAGAATTATGCACTTATAGCACAGTCTTCATAGACCCGAGGGGGTGCTTCCACTTAACAATTTGGAACAAAATAAAATTCACTTAGGTCAGCAGTAACAGGTGGTGGAGATTGTCATCTGCTAGCAAGCTGTACTTTCTTGGGCGCGTCCCTTCACCCTTGGACGCTAGGAGTAACAGTATCTTCCTTGCAGACCCTTTTAGAATTGGCAGGAGATGAAACAAAACCCTATGAGAACACAGTAATCAGAGAGGCTGGGGAGGTGAGCTCTGACTTATTTTTTTGTTTGTTTGCTTTTTTCATGGCCTTTGCATACTTGACTTAAAGCACAAGTACAGAGAACCTAGCAGAACATTAAATATGACCACGGGTCCCTAGATTTGCTAACTAGTCAAAGGTCAGCATAGTAACAATAATACTATTCCACTTTGCTGAAAATAAATCACCCTTGAGCATGTGAGGATGGTAGAAAAGAGGGAGCTCTGGGTTTCTATGGGGATTAGAACATAGTAGCTGCTTTGTTCCTTTGGAAATGGGACTTAAATGCCACTGAGAGCTCATTGTTTCCTTGAAAGGTGGGGGAAGACTTGCTTCTTTAGAACAAGGGGTATAAGAGATCAAAGTTTAGGAGCTGAAAGCTAGATAGGGATGGAAGAGCATTTACTTTTCAGCCTTACAATTTGTAATTTTACTACTGACGGTTGGGGATGGCGGTTATTCTCCCTTAATATTTAGGAAAGCTTTTGAAAATCCCATTTCATTTCCACTCCTCTGATTAAAAACAGGAAAGTACTGAACTACCCCAACCTAGTAGAAAAAATTCGTATGAGAGCTACTTGTCTTGAGGGGGGTGTGGAGTGGAGAAAGGCAGTAGGCACCTCTTGAGGATCAAGAATAAAGATTTATCACCTATGGATTCATACTAGTAGTCATATAGCTTGCAGATGGAAAAAAAAAAAAAAAAACAGAGAAATTGAAGCTCCAGAGGAAGGAAGCTGAGAAACCGGTTAAATTACACCAGCCCCACCTGGAAAGTCTCTTATCTATCATAACCTAGATAGCATTTCTTTTATATTAAAATATAAATAATGAGATAGACTTTTCATTTGTAAGTATGGCAATGACAGCACAGTTGCTTTTTTATTTCTTTATTGGGGGGTTAATGTTTTACAGTCAACAGTAAATACAATAGTTTGTACATGCATAACATTTCTCATTTTCCACACAACAACTCAACCCCCCAGGTCCTTTGCCATCGTCTCCCAGGACCTGAACTACCCACCATCCACCCTAAAGTCTTTTACTTTGGTGCAATACACCAACTCCAGTCCAAGTTCTGCTTAGTGTTTTCTCTTCTGATCTTGTTTTTCAACTTTTGTCTGTGAATGAGGTCATTCTGTATTCATCATATCTGATTTATTTCACTTAACATGTTTTCTTCAAGCTCCATCCAAGATGGGCTGAAAACAGTGAAATCCCCATTTTTTCTCTGAAAATGTCCAGTAGTTCCAGTTTATCTATCTCTTCATTTAGCTTCTTTGTTTCTTTATTGATTTCCTGCCTGGATGATCTGTCAGGTTGAGAGATGGGGTGTTGAAGTCCCCTCCTATTACTGGGTTGTTGTTAATATATTGCTGTAGCTCTTTCAGCAGATGTTTGATGTATTTCAACAATTTCTCCTTGAGTACATAGATGTTGATAATCACTAAGTCCTCTTGATTGATTGATCCTCTGAGCACTAAATAATGTCCATCTCTATCTTTTATCTTAAAATAAAATTTTATTTATTTTAAGGTCTATCTTATCAGATATGAGCATAGCTATTCATGCCTGTTTTATTTGTTTGTTTGTTTTTGTGGTCCATTGGCTTGTATGGTAGTCTTCCATCCTTTCACTTTGAGTCTGTGTTTGTCTTGTTGAGTTAGGTGGGATTCCTACTGACAACCTATGTTCGGGTCGTGTTTTCTGATCCACCTTCCTACTCTGTGCCTTTTAATAGGTGAATTTAGGCCATTGACATTCATTGATAGTCTAGACTGAAGATATTTTAATGCCACTATTGTAGATTTTTAGAGTATTCTGATATATGGCATGTTTATGGTGATCTGATTGTTTATAGGAGAACTTTCAGAACTTCTTTCAGGGCAGGCTTGGTGATAGTTGATTCCATCAACTGCTGCTTGTCTGAGAAGGTTTTTATGCCTCCATCTAGTCTGAATGACAGTCTAGCAGGATACAATAGTCTTGGGTGAAAGCCTTTCTCACTGACTACTCAAAAGATATCTTGCCATTCTCTTCTGGCCTGTAGTCTTTGTGTAGAGAAATCTGCTGCTAATCAGATTACAGGTTTTCCTCTATAAGTGACTCTTAGTTTTTTTTTTTTTTTGCAGCCTTAAGGATCCTTTCTTTATCCTTATTCCTTTTCATTCTAAATATGATGTGTCTCAGTGTCTTTAAGTCTGGGTTAATTCTGTTTGGGACCCTCTGGGGTTCTTGAAACTTTATGTCTTTTATATTGTCTAGACTAGGGAAGTTCTTATCTATTGATGACTAATTCCTTAGCTAGTGTTTGGATATTGATCTCATTTTCCTGTGTTTCTACCTGTGGGGGGCTTTTAGCTGGACTTTTGTCCTGGTTCATTTCTCCAGTGTTTCTCCTTGGTTTAACCATTACTATAGTGTGTTATGAGGTCCTTCTCTCAGTGCTTTTCAGACCACTGATCACTCTAGCCTGGACTGACTTGTGTCTAAGTAAGGTACTTAAAGAGTTTACAGTTGTGGAAATAACAGTTGTTTTAATGTTACCTCAGTCTCTGAGTTGAAGCACAGTGGCTGTCAAAACTTCTTTTGTTGTTAAACCAGGGAAGAAGTGAAGATGGTGGAATGAGAAGATGTGGATGGCCGGCCTTCTGGGTGGGGGCCGACTGGACAGCCAGCTGGCCGGCCTCCGGGGCAGCCGAGGGCCTCTGCTGGTCCAGACGAGGATGAACATTTCCCGTGAATTTGGGGTGCTGTCATATTCATCTTGAAGTGAAAACAAAAATTCTGAACTCAGGGCTTGGCAAATATTCCTGTCTTGTCTCCAAGAGTGGGTGGTCCTGCTTCTTTTATCTGGCCATGTTGCTACTTCTTGAATTATGGATATCTCTTCTCTACCTGGCATGACATGAGAAAGATCGATTTTTTTTTGTTGTTGTTTCATCTCTCAGATGCAACACAGAGAAGCCACTAGAATGCAGTCATTCTTCCAGCTTTACCAGAGAAAAGAAGCCACTCACATCCATCTATTGCTACAGTTTAATTATAAATAAGTTATTTTTTCTAGCTGAAAAAAAAAAAACTTCTTTTGTTTTAGAAGAGAAAAACACAAGTAGAACCTGAACTTGAATTGGCATATTGGACGAAAGTAAAAGATTCTGGGGTCTGTGTATGTGTGTGTGTGGGGAGGGGGTAGAATACAGTTCCAAAAAGGATGATAAAGTGGGGGTTGTATTTTATATGTTAAACTGGCAAGTGTTATACATGTAGAAACTATTGTATTTACTGTCAAAAGTAAAACATTAATTCCCCAATAATGAAATTAAAAAAAAAAAAACTCTTTTGTTTTTTCTTTCCTGTAGGCTATGGTAGCTTGAGGGCTTTTTTTTTTTAACCTCTAAGTAGGTTTTTAGCTTAATCACTCACTCCTGACCAAGAGATAAAGCAGGGTGGGGGAAAGATACCACAGTGGTTATGCAAAGAGACCCCCACACCCCAAGGATCCAAAGCTCCAGGCTCAATTCAGCTCCTCTGCCAAGCTGGTCAACACTTTTGGACCCTGTGAGTTTCTAAACAAGTCCTGTTTATAGTCTGTGGGTTCTGAGGCAATTATTCACCATATTCTTATCAGGAGAATAATGTGGAAAGGCTCCCACCATACAGCCCTACTGCTAGACCACTGGGGTGTAGATCTCCTGAGTTTCCTGGTCAGTTCTCTGTCCCCTCATGTCAGCACAGGGCCTCCCCCCTGCTGCTCCAGCCTCTGAGGGCAGTAGCAAATGGAGACTCACAGTTGTATTTGGTGAGTCTTGTGTGTAGGGGGTCCTCTCCTGCCTTCAGCAGTCTTTTTGTTAGTAAAACAGACATGAGGTGGCTCCAGAACTCCTCAACTAGGAGTGTGAGCCCAAACTGCCAGACTGTTACCAGCCACTCAGGAGTAGATATGGGCTTTAGCCCCAGGAATCTCTCTCTGTCTCTGTCTCTGTCTCTGTCTCTGTCTCTCTCTCTCTTTTCGTCAAAGAGTTTCTCTGCATCTATTGATGTGATCTGTAGTTTTTTCCTTGCTTTTATTAATGTGGTAGATCATGCTGGGTGATTTGCGTATGTTAAGCCAGCCTTACATTCCTGAGACACAATCTTTTTAATGTGCTATAGTATCTGACTGATAAAATTTTGTTTAGTATTTTAACACCTAAGATACCCAGTTGTAGCTATCAAGCTAACACTGAAAAGACCCTTGAGCTTAATTTGGGCTCCTCTAAAAGTTAAGTTTCTTAACTCAAGGCTGGACACCTTAGATATGACAACTAGACTTAAGTCCCACAGATTATATAATTGTTACCCAGCTACCATATAGCTGGCCTTCTAGACCTTAACAGCTGGGGAAAAAGTTAGAATTTATTAGATAGAGAGTGGATTACAGAAACTGGATGGTGGCAAGAGATGGGCTTCCCTAGTTTGGCTGTTCTGGCCAGTGACAGGCCACTTCACCTAGAGTCCTACCTAGTCTTAGTCATAGATAATGGGCCCAGACCTACTCGACCTCTAATTGTCATCACCCGCCACTTCCCTTGGGTTATTTTTTTCTCTCTGCCCTATTGTAGGCCTCTCAGAACTTTGTCCTCACTGTAAGTAAGTAACACTTATTAAGATTGCCCCACTCTCTGTAGGGAGTCTGGATCACTCTGCTCTTTCACTTGAGGAAAAAGATGGCTGCACAATCTACAAACATGGCCCCAGCTGTGACCACAGAGTGAGCCTAAACTGACAGGAACCCAAACGTCATACAGGCTCCTTGATAAATGTTAATAGACATGGGCCCCAGGTCAGATTGATGTGGTACAGTTAAATATATATATGTCTTTTATTTTAATATGGGAGCCACGCTCTACATTAATCCAGTTCTCAAATCCCACACTTTACTCTAATACCATCCTCCCAGATATTTCTCAATCCTGCCTTTATGGCAATAGTTCAAAGATCATTAGAGTCCTAGTATTCTAAAAGTGCTTATATCTAAATAGATATCCTAGCTGCTTCTCATCCTGAGTTTCTTATTCTCACTGATCCTAATCCTACTCATTGGCCCTCCATTTATTAAACATTTGTATGTCTTGCCACCTTCCAGACATCAAGTTCCAGTTGCTGCCATGACCTCATCCTGACCAACCTGGACAGATGACTACATGGTGAAGTGCCCAGAAACCTCATCTCTCTGGAGCCCTCCCCCACTAACAAATACTAGGGACAGCACAAGTGTGTTTAGGAGTATGGATCAACCGGCAACTGTCCACATGTCAGCAAAAAGCAGTCACAGAAGCGCAAAACTCTATCCTTCAACATCCCCAAAAGAATTCTTGTCCATACTCCTAAGTGGGGATATGTTGAGGCTAGGGAATAAACAGAGCCTGGGGAACACGGGCAGTACTGTGACATGCTAGAGTACTTCCTCCCCAGACACAGGGGCTTCCCATGTTATTAGAAAAAGAAGTTTTGCATATAAAGTAGTAACAGATCTGGGTGTGGCTTAGAAAAGAAATAGAGGCAAGGCTTAGAAGTTTATAAACTGGTGTTAATGGTATGGTTTCTTTCTCTGCTCATGAGAGCCTGCCAACATGTTAGTAACATTTATGACTAAGTGCCCAGAAACGGTTAAGTTATAGCTGGTACAGAGAGAATGTAAACTGAGGTAATCCAATACATCAGGAAAGATTTCCTGGGTACAAGAAGAAGAGGGGATGAAATGAAAAATCTATAGGCTCCTGGTGGACTCCCACTTCTACATGCCATCATCCCAGTGGTGGGCTCTGAGTGGCAGATTCCATAATATAGCTATTACAGTTTTTCTTGGGGAAAACACTATATACATAAACACACGCACACACGCACACACACACACACACACACCCCTTTATACTTAAATATTGCTAAATTCTAGCATATGGGAGTGCAGGGGATTGCACTTGGACTTCTCAGTTTCAGGCATGAGAGATTTTTCTATAATCACTATGCTATCCACACTCCATCTTTCTCTGTCTTTCTCCCTCTTCCTTGTAGTATAACTATATACCATATTATTCATGTTTATAAGCCAGTGGTTTTTTTTTAGTAACTTTAAAAAGTCTATTTACTTATTTATGAGAGAGAGAGAGAGAGAGAGAGAGAAAGGGACAGGGGGAGAGATAGAGAACCAGAGCATCACTCTGGCACATGCAATGCCAGGGATTCATCTCAGGACTTTATTTATTTATTTAATTTTTTTTATGTTTTATTTATTTATTATTGTATAGAGACAGAGAAATTGAGAGGTGAAGATACAGAAGGAGAGAGACAGAGAAACACCTGCAGCCCTGCTTCACCACTCGTGAAGCTTTCCCCCTGCAGATGGGGACCAGAGGCTTGAACCTGGATCCTTGCACACTGTAATGTGTGTGCTTAACCAAGTGTGCCACCACCTGGCCCCAGATCTCAGGACTTTAAATTCCTTTAGACACCTTACTCAACTGCATCACCTCCTGGGCCAGTTTTTTGTAATGTTTCAAGTTGTGTGCAACTACCCCAACAATCCAATCTTTTTCCCCCTTCTTTTTTTATTTACTTATTTTTCTTTACTGGGTAGACTAATGGTTTATAGTTGACAGTAAAGTACAGTAGCTTGTACAGTTTTCTGCATAACAACCTGACTCCCCCTAGGTCCTCTTCTGCCATCATATTCCTAGAACTAAGTCCTCTCCTCTCACCCCAGAATCTTTTGCTTTAGTGCAATACACTCAGTTTTAGAACAGTTCTGTCATACTAATAAAATAGCTACACTTACAGTCTCAGCAACCACTGATTTTCTGTCTCTATAGATTTGTCCTTTCTGAACTTTCCATATAGATGAAATTATATATGTTATATTTTTTTGTCTTTCTCTTTTACTTGATATAATGTTATAGTGGCTCATTAGATGATTCCGTTGGCGTCACTTTCAGAAACATTGATTAAACAAATGTCTAATGTATACGTATTATTGTGATAGAGGAGAAAATAACAGTTTCCTGTTTTAAGCAAACTTTGTCATACTTTCACTTGAAAATCACATAATATAGTCTACTGAAGTAAGAAGAACAGTGGATTCAATGATATGTGTGAGCAGCTCTGTCTTGGGTGCAATATGGAGCAGCAGCAGCTGTGTTTCTCTCCTCTGCTCTCCCAGGTCAACTTAATAACAAAGGAGACCACCTGGGACCACAACAAGACAGGAATAGAACGACTTCAGGAGCCCACCAAATCACCGGTGAGTGCAAACACGTGTGGCTCATGGACAAAGAGGCCTATGGAGAGATTAAGTAGCTGGTAACAGTCCAGCAGTTTATCAATTGAGACACCACCTCCAGTCTGTTTCACCAACAAGGGGCTGGCTGTAGGGAGGAGAGGACTCCCCTGAGACTCACCAAATGCAACTGTGATTCTCCATTGCTACAGCCCTCAGAATATGGAGCAGTGGCATGGAGGCCCAGGGCCGACACCAGGGGACAGAGAACTAAGGAGGAAACTCAGGAGAAGATCTATACCTTGGTGGCCTAGTGGTGGGGCTGTGAAACTCTCTTTGCATAATCAATGGATTATCTCTGCACCACCCTGCTTTATCTCTTAGTCAGGAGTCAGTTATTAAGCTAAGAAGCCTACTTATAGTTTAAAAGCCCTCAGGCTCCCATAGCCTATAGGGAAGAAAAAGAACAAAAGAGGCCTTTAAGCCACTGAGCTCCAACTCAGTGATTAAAATAAGATTGAAACAACTATCAATTCCTACAACTGTGAACCCTTTAATTACATTACTTAGACACAAGTCAATCCAGGCTATAGTGAACAGTAATTTGAAAAGTACTGAGAGAGGGACCTCATAACATACTATATAGAATGGTTAAACCAACAAGAAGAAATATTGGAGAAATGAACCAGGACAAGAGTCCAGCTAAAAGCCCCCCAGAGGTGGAAGCACAAAATAATGAGGTCAACATCCAAACACTAGTTAAGAAAATAATCACAGGACAGAGTAGAGTTCGAAAGAATTGTCATCAGAAATACAGAAATAACAAATGAGACTCAGGAAGAAAAGTCTAATTATCTCAAGGTTATTAGAGAGCTGAAAGCTGAAATAGCTGAGTTAAGAACACAACTAGCTGAACAAACTAAAACAGTAGCAGAACAGGGTAACAAAACAGATGAATTCCAGAAAACAATAGAGGGCAGAGAGAATAGAATCAATGAGGCTGAAGACAGAATTAGCAAGATCAAGGACGAATTAGAGACAACTAAAAAAAACAAGATGAACAGTAGAGGGGAGAGAGAACAGAATCAATAAGGCTGAAGACAGAATTAGCAAGAACAAGGACAAATTAGAGACAACTAAAAAAGAATTAAGAGATCTCAAAAAGAGATTAAGAGATACTGAAAACAACAACAGAGACCTATGGGATGACTTCAAAAGAAACAATATACAATTCTATGAACAGCTCTATACCACCAAGCTAAAGAACCTGGAAGAAATGGACTATTTCCTAGATACCTACCAACTTCCAAAACTAAGTAAAGAGGAAGTAGGTAACATGAACAGGCCCATCACAGCTAATGAAATTGAAACAGTTATCAAAAATCTTCCCCAAAATTAAAGTCCTGGACCAGTCTACAAAACCTTCAAAGAAGAACTAATACCTCTACTTTTAAAAGTCTTCCAGAAGATTGAAGACACTGGAATACTCCCTTCCAGCTTCTATGAAGCCAACATCACTTTGATACCAAAAGCAGACAGGGACACAACCAAAAAAGAAACTACAGACCAATATCTTTGATAAATATAGATGATAAAATATATATATATTTTAAATAATTTATTTCTTTATTGGGGAATTAATGCTTTACATTGAACAGTAAATACAATAGTTTGTACATGCATAACATTCCCCAGATTCCCATTTAACAATACAACCCCCACTATGTCATTCATCATCTTTCATGGACCTGTATTCTCCCCACCCACCCACCCCAGAGTCTTTTACTTTGGTGTAATACTCCAATTCCATTTCAGGTTCGACTTGTGTTTTCTTTTCTAATCTTGTTTTTCAAATTCGGCCTGAGAGTGAGATCATCCCATATTCATCCTTCTGTTTCTGACTTATTTCACTCAACATGATTTTTTCAAGGTCCATCCAAGATCGGCTGAAAATGGTGAAGTCACCATTTTTTACAGCTGAGTAGTATTCCATTGTGTATATATACCACAACTTGCTCAACCACTCATCTGTTGTTGGACACCTGGGTTGCTTCCAGGTTTTGGCTATTACAAATTGTGCTGCTAAGAACATATGTGTACACAGATCTTTTTGGATGGGTGTGTTGGGTTCCTTAGGATATATCCCCAGGAGGGGAATTGCAGGGTCATAGGGTAGGTCTATTTCTAGCCTTCTGAGAGTTCTCCAGACTGTTCTCCACAGAGGTTGTACCAACTGACATTCCCACCAGCAGTGCAGGAGGGTTCCTTTGACCCCACACCCTCTCCAGCATTTGCTGCTGTTACCTTTTCTGATGTATGACATTCTCACAGGAGTGAAGTGATATCTCATTGTTGTCTTGATTTGCATTTCTCTGACAATCAGAGACTTGGAGCATTTTTTCATGTGTTTCTCGGCCTTTTGGATCTCTTCTGTGGTGAATATTCTGTCCAAGTCCTCTCCCCATTTTTGGATGGGGTTATTTGTTGTCTTGTTGTTGAGTCTGGCAAGCTCTTTATATATGTTGGTTATTAAACTATTATCTGATGTATGGCATGTAAAGATCTTCTCCCATTCTGTGAGGGGTCTCTTGCTTTGGGTAGTGGTTTCTTTTGCTGTGAAGAAGCTTTTTAATTTGATGTAGTCCCATATATTTATACTTGCCTTAGTCTTCCTTGTCATTGGATTCGTTTCATTGAAGATGTCTTTAAAATTTATGCGGAAAAAAGTTCTGCCAATATTTTCCTCTAAGTATCTGATAGTTTCTGGTCTAATATCCAAGTCCTTGATCCACTTGGAATTTACTTTTGTATTTGGTGAAATACAGTGATTCAGTTTCATTCTTCTGCATGTTTGAACCCATTGTTTCCAACACCATTTGTTGAAGAGACTCTGCTTTCCCCATGTAATAGTCTGGGCTCCTTTATTGAAGATTAGATGTCCATACGTGTGGGGCCTCATTTCTGGGCTCTCAATTCTATTCCACTGGTCAGTGTGTCTGTTCATGTTCCAGTACCAAGCAGTTTTGATGACAATGGCCCTATAATACAGTTTGAGATCTGGCAGTGTGATGCCTCCGGTTCTGTTCTTTTTTCTCAAGATTGTTTTGGCAATTCTAGGTCTTTTCTGGTTCCAGATAAACATTTGTAGCATTTGTTCTATTCTCCTAAAAAATGTGCTTGGGATCTTGATGGGGATAGCATTAAATTTGTAGATGGCTCTGGGTAATATATTCATTTTGATGATGTTAATTCTTCCAACCCATGAACATGGAATATCTTTCTACTTCTTTGTATCTTTTTCAATTTCTTTGAGTAGTGACTCATAATTTTCAGTATACAAGTCTTTCACTTCTTTGGTTAGGTTTACTCCTAGATATTTTATTGTTTTTGTTGCTATAGAAAAAGGAACTGATTTCAATTTCTTCTAACTTAGTGTTTGCATAGAGGAATGCCACTGACTTTTGAATGTTAATTTTATAGCCTGACACCTTACTGTATTGCCTGATGATTTCCAAAAGCTTCTTGCTGGATTCCTTAGGTTTTTCCATGTATACTATCATGTCATCTGCAAATAAGGAGAGTTTGACTTCTTCTCTTCCAATCTGTATGCCTTGAATTCCTTGCTCCTGCCTGATTGCTATGGCAAGAACTTCCAACACTATGTTGAATAGTAATGGTGATAGTGGGCAGCCCTGTCTAGTACCTGATCTGAGGGGAAATGCTTCCAGTTTTTCACCATTGAGTATGATGTTGGCTGTAGGTTTGCTATATATAGACTCCACTATCTTCAGGAATTTTCCAACTATTCCCATTTTTTGTAGTGTTTTGATCATAAAGGGATGTTGTATTTTGTCAAAGGCTTTCTCTGCATCTATTGATATGACCATGTGGTTTTTGGTCTTGCTTTTGTTGATGTGGTGGATCACATTGATTGATTTACGTATATTAAACCAACCTTGCATGCCTGGGATAAACCCTACTTGGTCATGATGAACAATCTTTTTGATATACTGCTGTATCCGGTTGGCTAGAATTTTGTTCAATATTTTCGCATCTATGTTCATCAGAGATATTGGTCTGTAGTTTTCTTTTTTGGTTGTGTCCCTGTCTGCTTTTGGTATCAGGGTGATGTTGGCTTCATAGAAGCTGGCAGGAAGTATTCCAGTGTCTTCAATCTTCTGGAAGACTTTTAAAAGTAGAGGTATTAGTTCTTCTTTGAAAGTTTTGTAGAATTCACTTGTAAAACCATCTGGTCCAGGACTTTTATTTTTGGGAAGATTTTTGATAACTGTTTCAATTTCATTAGCTGTGATGGGCCAGTTCATGTTATCCACTTCCTCTTTACTTAGTTTTGGAAGTTGGTAGGTATCTAGTAAATCATTCATTTCTTCCAGGTTATCTAGCTTGGTGGCTAATAGTTGTTCATAGAAGCCTCTCATGATATGTTGAATTTCTGCAGTGTCTGTTGTGATATCTCCTCTTTCATTTACTATCCGATTTATTTGGGTCTTCTCCCTTTTTTGTTTTGTGAGTCTGGCTAAAGACTTGTTGATTTTGTTTACTCTTCGAAGAACCAACATTTACTTTCATTGATCTTTTGTATGGTTTTCCTATTCTCAATGTTATTTATTTCTGCCCTAACTTTAGTAATTTCTGTCCTTCTGGTTGCTTTAGGATTCCTTTGTTGTTCTTCTTCTAGGTCTTTAAGATGTGCAATCAGGCTGTTTATTTGTGCCTTTTCTTGTTTCCTAATGTGTGCTTGTATAGCTATGAACTTCCCTCTTAGGACTGCTTTAGCTGTGTCCCAAATATTTTGATAGCTTGTGTCTTCATTTTCATTGAACTCTAGAAACATTTTGATTTCTTCCTTGATTTCCTCTTTGACCCAGAAGTTGTTAAGAAGTGTACTGTTGAGCTTCCACATTTTGGGACTGTTACTAGTCTTTTGTTGATTGTTAAGTGTTAGTTTAATTCCACTGTGGTCTGAGAAGATGCTTGGGATGATTTCAGTGCTCTTGAATTGGCTGATGCTGTCTTTGTGGCTTAACATATAGTCTATCCTTGAGAATGATCCATGTGGATTTGAGTAAAATGTGTATTCCAGTTTCTTGGGATGAATGACTCTGAAAATGTCCAATAGTTCTAGTTTATCTATCTCTTCATTTAGCTCCCTTATGTCTTTACTGATTTTCTTCCTGGATGATCTGTCAAGTTGAGATAGTGGGGTGTTGAAGTCCCCTACTATGATTGTATTACAGTTAATATATTGCTGTAGCTCTTTCAGTAGAAGTTTGATGTATTTAGATGGCTTCTCATTGGGTGCATAGATATTAATAATTGTTAAGTCGTCTTGATTGACTGATCCTCTGAGCATTAAGTAGTGTCCATTCCTATCTTTTTTAATCTTATCTATTTTAAAGTCTATCATGTCAGATATGAGAATAGCTGTTCCTGCGCTTTTTTGTGGGCCATTGGCTTGTATGATAGTTTTCCATCCTTTCACTTTAAGCCTGTGTTTGTCTTGTTGAGTTAGGTGAGTTTCCTGTAGACAACATATTGTTGGGTTGTGTTTTCTGATCCATCTTCCTACTCTGTGTCTTTTAATAGGTGAATTCAGGCCATTGACATTTATTGATATCAAAGATTGAAGATATTTTAATGCCATTCTTGTAGAGTTTTAGAGTGTTTTGATATATGTCCTATTTGTGGTTGTCTGGTTGTTTATAGGAGACCTTTCAGAACTTCTTTCAGGGCAGGCTTGGTGATGGATGCTTCCTTCAACTGTTGCTTGTCTGAGAAGGTTTTGATGCTTCCATCTAGTCTGAATGACAGTCTAGCAGGATATAGTATTCTTGGTTGAAAGCCTTTCTCATTGAGCACTCAATAGATATCTTGCCATTCTCTTCTGGCCTGTAGTGTTTGTATGGAGAAGTCTGCTGCTAATCTTATGGGTTTTCCTTTGTAGGTGACTCTTTGTTTTTCTCTTGCAGCCTTGAGGATCCTTTCTTTATCCTTATTCCTTTCCATTCTAAGTATGACATGTCTTGGTGTCTTTAGGTCTGGGTTAATTCTGTTTGGGACCCTCTGGGCTTCTTGAATCTTTATGTCTTAGGTGTTGTCTAGACTAGAGAAATTTTCAGCTATTATGGCCTGGAGAATGCTTTCTTCCTCTCCTTCTCTTTCTTCCTCTGGTAAGCCAATAATGCGTATATTGTTTCTTTTGAAGTCATCCCATAGGACTCTGTTGTTGTTTTCAGCATCTCTTAATCTCTTTTTGAGATCTCTTACTTCTTTTTTAGTTGTCTCTAATTCATCCTCAATCTTGCTGATTCTGTTTTCAGCCTCATAGATTCTATTCTCTCTGCCCTCTACTGCTTCTGGAGTTCATCTATTTTGTTGCCCTGCTCTGATACTGTTTTAGCTTGTTCAGCTAGTTGCCTTCTTAGCTCAGCGATTTCAGCTTTCAGCTCTCTAATAACCATGAGATAATTAGAATTTTCTTCCATATTCTCATTTGTTGTTCCTGCATTTCTGATTACAATTTTTTCAAATTCTTTACTCACTCCTGTTATTATTTCCTTAGCTAATGTTTGGATGTTGAACTCGTTGTTTTGTGCTTCACCCTCTGGAGGACTTTTAGCTGGACTCTTGTCCTGGTTAGAGTATCCAATAGTTTTCTTGTTGTTTTAACCATTTTATATATTATGTTATGAGTTCCCTTTATCAGTACTTTTCAAATTATTGATTACTATTGCCTGGTTTGACTTGTGTCTAAGTAATTTAATTAAAGGGTTTACTGTGGTGGAAGTTAACAGTTTTTTCAATCCCTGAGTTGGAGCTCAGTGGTGTAAAAGCCTCTTTTTTTTCCTCCCTGTAGGCTATGGGAGCCTGAGGGCTTTTAAACTCTCAATAGGCTTCTTAGCTTAATCACTGACTCGTGACCAAGAGATAAAGCAGGGTATGGCAGAGATAATCCAGTGGTTATGCAAAGAGACTTTCACAGCCCCTCAGCTATGCCACCGAGGTATAGGTCTTATCCTGAGTTTCCCGGTTAGATCTCTGTCCCCTGGTGTCCCTCCCTGTTGCTGCTCCAGATTCTGAGGTTAGTAGCAATGGAGACTCAGAGTTGCACTTGGTGAGTCTCTGGGGAGTCCTTTCCTCCCTTCAGCTGTCCCCTTGTTGTGGAGCAGACTGGAGGTAGTGTCTCCACTGATAAACTATTGAACTGTTAGCAGTCACTTAATCTCTCCTTAGGCCCCTCTCTCCTCTCTGTCACCAGCCACACGTGTTTGTACTCACAGGTGATTTACTGGGTTCCTGTGGTCATTCTAGTCCTGTCTTGTTTCGGTCCGGGTGGTCTCCTTTGGTATTCCTAGTTGATCCGGGAGAGGAGAGGAGAGGAGAGGAGAGAAAGCTATCTCTAGATGATAAAATATTGAAAAAAAAATTCTAGTCAACCAGATACAGCAGTATATTAAAAAGATTGTTAATAATGAGCAAGTGGGGTTTATCCCAGGCATGTAAGGTTGGTTTAATATACGTAAATCAATCAACGTAATCCAACACATCAACAAAAGCAAGACCAAAAACCATATCAATAGATGCAAAGAAAGCCTTTGACAAAATACAACATCCCTTTATGATCAAAACACAACAAAAAATGGAAACAGATGGAAAATTCCTGAAGATAGTGGAGTCTATATGTAGCAAACCTACAGCCAACATCATACTCAATGGTGAAAAACTGGAAGCATTTCCCCTCAGATCAGGTACTAGACAGGGCTGCCCACTATCACCATTACTATTCAACATAGTGTTGGAAGTTCTTGCCATAGCAATCAGGCAGGAGCAAGGAATTAAAGGGATACAGATTGGAAGAGAAGAAGTCAAACTTTCCCTATTTGCAGATGACATAATAGTATACATAGAAAAACCTAAGGAATCCAGCAAGAAGCTTTTGGAAATTATCAGGCAATACAGTAATGTGTCAGGCTATAAAATTAACATTCAAAAGTCAGTGGCATTCCTCTATGCAAACACTAAGTTAGAAGAAGTTGTCATCCAGAAATCAATTCCTTTTACTATAGCAACAAAAACAATAAAATACCTAGGAATAAGCCTAACCAAAGAAGTGAAAGACATATCTACTGAAAATTATGTGTCACTCACTACTCAATGAAATAGAAAAAGACACAAAGAAATGGAAAGATATTCCATGCTCATGGGTTAGAAGAATTAACGTCATCAAAATGAATATACTACCCATAGCCATATACAAATTTAATGCTATCCTCATCAAGATCCCAAGCACATTTTTTAGGAGAATAGAAAAAATGCTACAAGTGTTTATTTGGAACCAGAAAAGACCTAGAATTGCCAAAACTATCTTGAGAAGAAAAGACAGAACCGGAGGTATCACACTCCCAGATCTCAAATTGTATTATAGGGCCATTGTCATCAAAACTGCTTGGTACTGGAACATGAATAGACACACTGACTAGTGGAATAGAATTGAAAGCCAGAAGTAAGCCCCCACACCTATGGACATCTAATCTTTGACAAAGGTGCCAAGACTATTAAATGGGGAAAGGAGAGTCTCTTCAACAAATGATGTTGGAAAAAATGGGTTGAAACATGCAGAAGAATGAAACTGAACCACTGTATTTCACCAAATACAAAAGTAAATTCCAAGTGGATCAAGGACTTGGATGTTAGACCAGAAACCATCATATACTTAGAGGAAAATATTGGCAGAACTCCTTTCCACATAAATTTTAAAGACATCTTCAATGAAACGAATCCAATTACAAGGAAGAGTAAGGCAAGCATAAACCTATGGGACTACATCAAATAAAAAAGCTTATGTATAGCAAAATAAACTACTACCCAAACCAAAGAGACCCCTCACAGAATGGGAGATCTTTACATGCCATATATCAGACAAGAGGCTAATAACCAGAATATACAAAGAGCTTGCCAAACTCAACAACAAGAAAACAAATAACCCCATCCAAAAAATGGGGGGAGGACATGGACAGAATATTCACCACAGAAGAGATCCAAAAGGCCGAGAAGCACATGAAAAAATGCTCCAAGTCTTTGATTGTCAGAGAAATGGAAATAAAGACAACAATGAGATAGATATCACTTCACTCCTGTGAGAATGTCATACATCAGAAAAGGTAACAGCAGCAAATGATGGAGAGGTTGTGGGGTCAAAGGAACCCTCCTGCACTGCTGGTCGGAATGTAGATTGGTCCAACCTCTGGGGAGAAATGTCTGGAGAACTCTCTGAAGGCTAGAAATGGACCTACCCTATGACGCTACAATTCCTCTCCTGGGGATATATCCTAAGGAACCCAACACACCCATCCAAAAAGATCTGTGTACACATATGTTCTTAGCAGCACAATTTGTGATAGCCAAAACCTGGAAGCAATCCAGGTGTCCAACAACAGATGAGTGGCTGAGCAAGTTGTGGTATATATACACAATGGAATACTACTCAGCTATAAAAAATGGTGACTTCACCATTTTGAGCCGATCTTGGATGGACCTTGAAAAATCCATGTTAAGTGAAATAAGTCAGAAACAGAAGGATGAATGTGAGATGATCTCACACTCAGGCAGAATTTGAAAAACAAGATCAGAAAACACAAATAGAATCTGAACTGGAATTGGTGTATTGCACCAGAGTAAAAGACTCTGGGGTGGGGGTTAGGGAGCACGAGAATACAGATCCAAGAAGGATGATAGAGGACCTAGTGGGGGTGGTATTGTTATATGGAAAACTGAGAAATGTTATGCATGTATAAACTATTGTATTTACTTTTGAATATGAAACATTAATTCCCCAATAAAGAAATTAAAAAAAAAAAAGAAAATGGCATGCAATGCCTAGGGTGTTAGATCTTTTGTGCAGGCTGTGTAAGGGCCTGTAGATGTGAGATTTAATTTTTAAAAAAATTTGTATTATATGTGAAGATGTTCAAACATATTAAAAATTAGAGAGCTACTATAATGACTAATGTCTAGTATCCAGATTAAACACCCATTGGGATTCTGCACCATTTCTTTTATGTATTGTTTTCTTCCCCTTTTTTTAAAAAGATCATTACTAAAGTATTTTTTTCCAGGTTCATAGTATATCATACAAATTATCACAAAACCAGTTGCAGTTAGCTGCTCCTGGCATGAGAACTAAACAGATTTGGCACAGTATAGAATCCACTTCTGTTTTCACAGCTGATGTTTCTTTAGACTTTAATTTGAAGTACAATACCAGAAGTGCAATTCATTCTATCTGTGAGGACATAAGAGTTGATATTTTTTCTCAATGCCAGTGAACTAAAATTGGGCATCAGCTTATGGACCTAGCATGTTTTCCATTTTCTAGTAGGTATAAATCCCTTACCTGTGACCTTCAACCAGCTTAGCTCCCACTCAGCCCAGTTGGAAGAAGATGCAAAATTCTATCTTTTCATTCTGTGTTTGTTACTTTCTTTAAATTTTTTATAATCTTTATTTACTTGGACAGAGACAACAAGAAATTGAGAAGAAAAGGGGAGACAGAAAGGGAAGAGACAGAGAGACACCTGCTTCACCACTTGTGAAGCTTTCCTCCTGCAAGTGGGGAATGGGAGTTTGAACCAGGGTCCTTGGGTATTGTAACATATGCACTCAACCAGAGGCACCACCACCCAGCCCATGAGTCTGTGTTTTCATGAGATCCAGGGCTTTAGTCTTCTGCCTTAATTTTGCTCAAGTAGTTAAAAAAAAAAAACAAAAACCAAAAAACAGCCATATATCACCTGGACCCACCAATATTTTAGTGTTCATTTTTAGAAACATGAACCTTTGAACATTTTTAACATAACCTTCTAAGTCTTACTAAATTACTTAATCATTTCCTTACACTCTGTTTTCAGTTGGTGCTTAATCCTGAACCTGCTTCTTGGTGGTCTGGTTTTATTGAAGCACAAGAATAATGTCCTGCCAAGGTGGCTGAGAGCCAGATTTAGAAAAGGAGCCTCACACGGAGGGGCCCTCCTAGAGTTCTTGGATGGAAGCCTAAGGTCTTTCCGCACTCGGCCATCTGTGGGGCACCTCCCACTTGTGTTTTCTAATTCTTGATTATCTTGTCTGGCAAGTATTTTTTTTTTTTCTTTTCTGAAAGCTTAGAGTGCTTCTGTGGGTAAATAATCCTGGGTCACAAATACATGCAAAGTAGAATTAAAAGTTAAGAATGACTGATTAGGGCAGGGAGAGGCGTAATGGTTATTCAGAAAGATTTTCATTCCTGAGGCTCCAGTGTCTCAGATTCCAGTGTCTCCAGCTGCTCCATAAGCCCTGGCTGAGCTATGTTCTGGTGGGGAAAAAAGATTCATTAACATTTTAAGGGTTTTCTGCTCCTCTGCATCCTCTTATGTAACAATTATAATCATATATACAATTATATATATTGTCCAGGGTTATTGCTGGGGCTAGGTGCCTGCACTATGAATCCGCAGATCCCGGTGGCCACTTTTTTTTTCACTTTTTTATTGGATAGTACAGAGAGAAATTGAGAGAGAAGGCAGAAGCAGACCTGCTTCGCCACTTGTGAAGCTTATTCAGCGTCTCCCCTGCAGTGGGGAGCAGGGGCTCGAACCCAGATCCTTGTGCTTAATTGAGTGTGCCACACTTCCCAGCCTCCTCCCTGTCCCCCAGACCATATTTTTAGACCCAAATTACTGAGCCTTAAGAAATAAAGATTATATTTGTGGAGGTGTTCACTAGCCTTTAGATTTTTTTTTTCATAAGGGCTACAAAGCTTTATTTAAATTTGAGTAAAATAAAAATGAAGAATCAGTCATGCTATCAATTAGAGTAGCGTACACATATACAGTTTTACTCTGTACCAAGTACTATCTGTCCAGCAACTCTTTCATTTGGACACTAATATTGTTTCCCTCAAACACACGCACACTCACACACACGTTCCCCCCACCAACACTGGGGTTTCACACATATGCAATTTTGTTGCTTCCATGAAAACTTTTCAATTTTTAAAAATTTCATATAGAGATAAATGGGGGTGGGGTGGGGGGTGGGGCTGAACAAAAGAGACATCATAGGACTGGAGCTTCCCATGCATGGCAAAACATAGGTCCTAATGCGGGAGTTATCTTTTGGTTCCTTCTGTCCGTATTTTTAATTTTTTAAAATTGTTTTTTTATATTTATTTATTTTCCCTTTTGTTGCCCTTGTTGTTTAACATTGTTGTGGTTATTGACGTCGTTGTTGGATAGGACAGAAAGAAATGGAGAGAGGAGGGGAAGACAGAGACGGGGAAAGACAGACACCTGCAGACCTACTTCATCGCTTGTAAAGCGACTCCCCTGGAGGTGGGGAGCCGGAGCTCGAACCCTGATCTTTACCCCAGTCCTTGAGCTTGGTGCCACGTGCGCTTAACGCTGCCACTGCTCCACTCCCCCTGTTTTTAAGTTGTATTTACTGAGAAAGAGAGCAACAGACTCAGAGACCAGAGCACCATACTGGATATATGCAGTGTCTTCGAACACTGCAGGGCATCGAGCCCTGGACCTTATATATTACAAAGCCTATGCTTATCTGCTAAGCAGTTCTTCAACTGTATATTATCCTCATTTTATAGATAGAAAAATTGAGGCACAAAATGGAAAAGTAACTAGGCTGACGTCACACAACTAGCAAGTGGCAAACCTGGGATTTTTTTTTAATATTTATTGATTTTCCCTTTTGTTGCCTTTTTTTTTTTTTATTGCTGTTGTAATTGTTATTGTTATTGATGTAGTCATTGTTAGAACAGAGAGAAATGGAGAGAGGAGGGGAAGACAGAGGGAGAGAGAAAGATAGACACCTGCAGATCTGCTTCACCGCCTGTGAAGTGACGCCCCTGCAGGTGGGGAGCCGGGGGCTCGAACCGGGATCCTTGAGAAAGTCCTTGTGCTTTGCGTCATGTGCACTTAACCCACTGAGCTACCGCCCGACTCCCAAACCTGGGATTTAAAAAAAATATTTCTTTATTGGGAGTCCGGCGGTAGCGCAGCGGGTTAAGCGCATGTGGCACAAATCGCAGGAACCATTGGAAGGATCCTGGTTCAAGCCCCGGCTCCCCACCTGCAGTGGAGTCGCTTCACAGGCAGTGAAGTAGGTCTGCAGGTATCTATCTTTCTCTCCCCTTCTCTGTCTTCCCCTCCTCTCTCCATTTCTCTCTGTCCTATCCAACAACAACAACAATAATAACTACAACAATAAAACAAGGGAACAAAAGGGAATAAATAGCAAAAAAATTTTTAAAAAAAATTTCTTTATTAGGTTAATGGTTTACAGTTAACAGTAAAATACAATAGTTTGTATATGCATAACATTTCCAAGTTTTCCACATAACAATTCAACCCCCACTAGGTCCTCCTCTGCCATCATGTTCCAGGACCTGAACCACCCCCCCCCCCCCCCCCCCCCCCCCCCCCCCCGCTCCAAACCAGAGTCTTTTACTTTGGTGCAATACAGCAACTCCAGTCCAAGATCTGCTTTGTGTTTTCCCCTCTGTTCTTAGTTTTTAACTTCTATCTGTAAGTGGGATTTGAAGCATCACACTTTCATTTTAGAATCCATGCTGTATCTCTGTTATAGAAACTCATCATCCAGAAGTTCTTATTTACAGACATTAAGGTCAAGGCATGGATTTACCAAGAAGCATACCTGCCTGCAACCATGTGAGCCTGGTTTTATGGGGCATCTGTGCTCTCAAATATACTGCCAGCTGTCCACATAAGCACACTTTTATGTTTTAGACCATGTGTTACCTACAGTGACATGTGCTTGGCTCATTGGCTTGTTGCTAAGTGTATTTGTAAAAGTGACTCTGAATTAATCTTTTCCACTTGTTTGCTGATATATTTGAAATTGTTGACTCTGCAGCACTGGTTATTTGTCTTCCATTTAAAAATAAATCCAGGACCTTTTCTAGGTCCTAGGAAGTAGAATATGACCTTAAACTCTCATGATATATACAACAGAAAATATTGTCAGTTTTCTCCTTACAGAATCAGGGAGGAAATTTGCTAGAAATTAACACTTTGATTTGTTATTGTTTCTTTTTTGTCATCACTGGGGCTTTATCACTTCTGGCTGACTTTTTTAGTTATAAAGGGAGAGACAGTGAGAGAGAAGAGACACCACAGTTTTCCCCAGTCTGCTGGGGGATGTGCTTGAACTTTGGTCACAGGCATGGCAGAACAGACACCCTTTCGGCTGAGCTATCTTGCTGACCCTTAGTTGACCTTTGAAATGTTCAGTGAATAGTAGTCTAGAATTCTAAATTATTCTTATTAGATAAAAAAAAAGGAACATGGGCCAATGAAACAGTTCACTTGGGTAGTGTGTTGCTTTGCCATGTGCAAATCCAGGTTGAAGTCTGGCTCTTCCTACATTGAAGGAGGTTTCTGTGTTGTGGTCTTTCACTCTTCCTGCAGAGGAAGATTTGTCTCTGTCAAATCAACAAGCAAGCAAACAAACACTGTGCAAATTTTGAAATGAAGATTTTTTTAAAAATTTGTTTTTATGTATTTTGCATTAAGTTTTGTTTTACTGTGTATCTTGATTTTTCACAAATAGAGCTCTCTTTATTTTATAATTTAAAAACATGGGAAAGTTAAATAATAAATAAGATTACAGTTTTCTAATTTTTTTCCTAAAAATAATTTCAGATTTATTTATTTTGTCTTCCAAGCCAAAATTTTGACTTTAGATTTGCCTTTAAATTCCAAGTAGTGGTCTTAAGTGCCCTGACAAACTATCAGGAAAGATAAGAGCATGAAACATGTTCCTATTCATGGGACTAGTTTGTTACTTGACACTTTCTTAAAGGCTGAATTTTGGATATTAGAAAAATTCCATGAAACCACACACGAAAAAGCCTTATGATATAAGATAAGCATCTAATTGAAAATGCTCTCACAATATTGTTATAAATTAAAACTCTTGAGAGTGTTCATTATAAGGTGTGACCATGTGATGAAAATAAAGATGAGCTTCTCTGATTACTGTCATGCAGTGCTCACAGCATGATAAATTGACACAGCCCTTGTAGAAAACTATTTGGCAAGACTCCATGAATGATTCAGATGTTAAAGACTCTTGATCCAGACATACCACTTCTGAGAACTGAGAGTACTATGCTCATGAAGATGTCCACCATAATGTTATTTATAATATAAAACTGGAGACATGACAAAGACTAAAAATAGGAAAATCATAACGTTGGTTGCAATACTATAAAACAGGAAGCAGCTTTTACTTTTGAAACAGAAGTGTGATATATGAAAGATTCCTATATCTTAATATAACTTATTTTATTTTATTTATTTTTTGCCTCCAGGGTTATCCTGCGAATAACCCTATGAATCCATTGCTCCTGGAAGACATTTTTCCCATTTTTGTTGCCCTTGTTGTTGTTATGGTTGTTATGGCTGTTGGACAGAACAGAGAGAAATCGAGAAAGGAGGGTAAGAACAGAGGGGGAGAGAAAGACAGACATCTGCAGACTTACTTCACCGCTTGTGAAGTGACGACCCCTGAAGGTGGGCAGCCGGGGGCTTGAATTGGGATCCTTACACCTGTCCTTGTGCAGGGGAGTCACTTCACAGGTGGTGAAGCAGGTCTGCAGGTGTCTGTCTTTCTCTCCCCCTCTCTGTCTTCCCTTCCTCTCTCTATTTCTCTCTGTCCTAGCCAACAATGATGACATCAATAACAATAATAACTACAACAATAAAAAAACAACAAGGGCAACAAAAGGGAATAAATATTAAAATAAATAAATAAAAAATCATACAAACAACAACAACAAAAACCTTGCTAGGCCTAACAGATTAAATGTTCTTTGCTGTGGTCTAGGATAAGGCACAATGGATAAAGTGTTGGACTCTTAAGCATAAGGTCTTGAATTTGATCCCCAGCAACACATGTGCCAGTGTTGCTCTGATTCTCTTTCTCTCTCTTCTTATCTCTCATATCAGTAAATAAAATATATATATTTTATTTATTTATAAGAAGGAAACATTGACAAAACCATAGGATAAACTCCACACAATTCCCACCATCTGAACTCCGCATCTCATCCCCTTCCCTGATAGCTTCCCTATTCTTTATCCCTCTGGGAATATGGATCCAGGGTCATTATGGGATGCAGAAGGTGGAAGGTCTGGATTTTCTAATTGCTTCCCTGCTGAATATGGGCATTGACAGGCCGATCCATACTCTCAGCCTATCTCTCTTTCCCTAGTGGGGCAGGGCTGTGGGGAAGCGGGGCTCCAAGACACATTGGTGGGTTGTCTGTCAGGGGAAGTCTGTTTGGCATCATGGTAGCATCTGGAACCTGGTGGCTGAAAAGGAAGTTAACATATAAAGCCAAACAAGTTGCTGACTAATCATGAACCTAAAGGCTGGAATAGTGCAGATGAAGAGTTGGGGGGGAGGTGTCTCCATTATAAATATATTTTTAAGAGACCTCTGCTTGAGAGGTAGCACAATAACTACAGTGTTTGACTCTCAAGTATGAAGTCCCGAGTTCAGTTGCTGGCATTGGATATCCCAGAATAACACTCTGGTTCTCACTCTGTCATATATATATAACATATTATATATTATATAAAATATATATAATATATGATATAATATATATTATATATATATTTTTTTCCTCTAGGTTTATTGCTGGGGCTTGGTACTTGCACTATCAATCCACTGCTCCTGGCAGCTATTTTTTTTCCCACTGTTGTAGTTCTTGCTGTTACTGTTGTTGGATAGGACAGAGAGAACTGAGAGGGGAGGGTGAGATAGAGAGGGAGATAGAGAGATAGACACTTGCAGACCTACTTCACTGCTTGTGAAGCGATACCCCTACAGGAGGGTTCAAACTGGGATCCTTCTCTTGTCCTTGTGTTTTGCACTATGTGAACTTACCCTGGTGCGCTACCGCATGGCCCCCTAAATATATATATTTTAAAGTTCTCTGTTGAGCTTCTCCCAGGAGGGCTGTAGACCTGATTTTGGGTCAGGTGACATAGAATATGAAAATACTTACAGGTGGCCGCGTGGTGGCACATGTGGTTAAGTGTACAAGTTATCACATGCAAGGATCTGGGTTCGAGCCCCCATTCCTCACCTGCAGGGGGGTAAGCTTCACAAGCAGTGAAGCAGAGCTGCAGGTGTCTTTGTCTCTCCCTCACTACCTCCCCTTCCCCTCTCAATTTCTCTCTGTGCTATCAAATAAAATAGAAAGAAAAGTGCTTGGTCAACTAGGAATATCAAAGGAGACTACCTGGGACCACAACAAGACAGGACTAGAACTACTTTGGGAACCTATCAAGTCACGAGAGCATCCAGAGACCACAACTCTGCCTAGACATCCAGCTCTACCCAGTTGAGAAATTACTCTAAAGAACAAAGAATATCAAACATCACCTAAAACTGCAACAGGATAAGACTGGGACTACTTTGGGAACCCACCAAGTCACCAGTGAGTGATAACATGTTTGGTTCATGGATGGAGAGGAGCCTAAGGAGGCATTCCTGGGGCTAAAGCCCATATCTACTCCGGAGTGGCTGGTAACAACAATCTGGCAGTTTGCCAGTTGAGGAGCCACCTCAAGTCTGCTTACCAACAAAAAGACTGCTGAAGGGAGGAGAGGACTTCCCTAAGACTCATCAAATGCAACTGTGAGTCTCCATTGCTACTTCCCTCAGAGGCTGGAGCATCAGGGGGGAGGCCCTGTGCTGACATGGGGGACAGAGAATTGTCCAGGAAACTCAGGAGAAGATCTACACCCCAGTGGTTGAGCGGTGGGGCTGTATGGTGGGAGCCTTTCCACATTATTCTCCTGATGAGAACATGGTGAATAATTGCCTCAGAACCTACAGACTATAAACTTGTTTAGAAACTCATAGGGCCTAACAGTGCTGCCTGGTTTGGCAGAAAAGCTGAATTGAGCCTGGAGCTTTGGATCCTTGGGGTGTGGGAGTCTCTTTGCATAGCCACTGTGCTATCTCTCCCCCACCCTGCTTTATCTCTTGGTCAGGAGTGATTGATTAAGCTAAAAAACCTACTTAGTGCTAAAAAAACCCTCAGGCTCTCATAGCATACATGGAAGAAAAGAACAAAAGAGGTTTTAACAGCCACTGTCCTGAAACTCAGGGACAACTGTGAACTCTTTAAGTACCTTACTTAGACACAAGTCAATCAAGGCAAGAGTGATCAGTGGTCTGAAAAGTACTGAGAGAAGGACCTCATAACACAGTATAATAATGGTTAAACCAAGGGCGCTGGGTGGTGGCACACCTGGTTGAGCACACATGTTACAATGTGCAAGGACCCAGGTTTGAGCCCCCAGTCCCCACCTACAGGGGGAAAGCTTCACAAGTGGTGAAGCAGTGCTGCTGGTGTCTCTTTGTCTCTCACCCTCTTTATCCCTCCCTTCCCTCTTGATTTATGATGGTCTCTAGCAAATAAATAAATATAATAAAGAAAATAATAATAATAATAAAATGGATAAACCAAGGAGAAACACTGGAGAAATGAACCAGGAAAAAAGTCCAGCTAAAAGCCCCCCAAAGTTAGAAACAGGAAAATGAGATCAACATCCAAAGGCTAGCTCAGGGATCAGTCACAGGAATAAGGAAAGAGTTTGAAAGAATTGTCATAAAAAATGCAGAAACAACAAATGAGACTCTGGAAAAAAACACTGATTATCTCAAGGTTATTAGAGAGCTGAAAGCTGAAATAGCTGAGCTAAGAGCACAACTAGTTGAACAAGCTAATACAGTATCAGAACAGGGTAACAAAACAGCTAAGATACAGAAAACAACAGAGGGGAGAGAGAATAGAATAAAAGAGTCAGAAAACAGAATTAGCAAGATTGAGGATGAATTAGAGAAAACTAAGAAAGAAGTAAAAGATCTCAAAAAGAAATTAAGAGATACTGAGAACAACAACAGAGACATATGGGGAGACTTCAAAAGAAATAATATACACATTATAGGTCTACCAGAGGAAGAAATGGAGGGAAAGAAACCATTCTATAGGGCATAATAGATGAGAACTTCCCTAGTCTAGACAACATAAAAGATATAAAGGTTCAAGAATCTCTGAAGGTCCCAAACAGAATTAACCCAGACTTAAAGACACTGAGACACATCATATTTAGAATGAAAAGGAATAAGGATAAAGAAAGGATCCTTAAGGCTGCAAGAAAAAAACTAAGAGTCACTTATAGAGGAAAACCTGTAATCTGATTAGCAGCAGATTTCTCTACACAAAGACTACAGGCCAGAAGAGAACGGCAAGATATCTATCGAGTGGTCAATGAGAAAGGCTTTCAACCAAGACTACTGTATCCTGCTAGACTGTCATTCAGACTAGATGGAGGCATAAAAACCTTCTCAGACAAGCAACAGTTGATGGAATCAACTATCACCAAGCCTGCCCTGAAAGAAGTTCTGAAAGTTCTCCTATAAACAATCAGATCATTTATCTGGAACCAGAAAACACCTAGAATTACCAAAACAGTCTTGAGGAAAAGAAACAGAAATGGAGGCATCACACTCTCAGATCTCAAACCATAAAAACCATAAACATGCCATATATCAGAATACTCTAAAAATCTACAATAGTGGCATTAAAATATCTTCAGTCTAGACTATCAATGAATGTCAATGGCCTAAATTCACCTATTAAAAGGCACAGAGTAGGAAGGTGGATCAGAAAACACGACCCAAACATAGGTTGTCAGTAGGAATCCCACCTAACTCAACAAGACAAACACAGACTCAAAGTGAAAGGATGGAAGACTACCATACAAGCCAATGGACCACAAAAACAAACAAACAAACAAACAAATAAAACAGGCATGAATAACTATGCTCATATCTGATAAAATAGACCTTAAAATAAATAAAATTTTAAAAGATAAGGATGGACATTATTTAGTGCTCAGAGGATCAATCTATCAAGAGGACATAATGATTATCAACATCTATGTACCCATGGAGAGGCCATCGAAATACATCAAACATCTGCTGAAAGAGCTACAGCAATATATTAACAACAAACCAGTAATAGGAGGGGACTTCAACACCCCATCTCTCAACCTGACAGATCATCCAGGCAGAAAATCAATAAAGAAACGAAGAAGCTAAATGAAGAGATAGATAAACTGGAACTACTGGACATTTTCAGAGAAAAAATGGGGATTTCACTGTTTTCAGCCCATCTTGGATGGAACTTGGCGAAATCATGTTAAGTGAAATAAATCAGATAAGGATGAATACGGGATGACCTCATTCACAGGCAGAAGTTGAAAAACAAGATCAGAAGAGAAAACACTAAGCAGAACTTGGACTGGAGTTGGTGTATTGCACCAAAGTAAAAGAATATGGGTGGGTGGATGGGTGGGTAGTTCAGATCCTGGGAGAGAATGGCAAAGGACCTAACGGGGATTGTATTGTTTTATGGAAAAATGAGAAATGTTATGCATGTACAAACTACTGTACTTATTGTCGACTGTAAAACATTAATCCCCCAATAAAGAAATTAAAAGAAAAAAGAAAGAAAAGGAAAAGTGACTGCAAGAAGTGATGGATTTGTAGTGCTGGCACTGAGACCCAGTGATAATTGGTGGCAAAAAAAAAATAATAATTACAAATATTTGTACCAGGTCTAAAGGACATCTATAAATACCAGGTTTAATCCCTCCTCACCATTTTCTAGTGTTTGCAGGGGCTAGACTGCTTTCAAATAAGTTAACTTTTCCAACCCCCCCTCAACACATACACACACACACACACACACACACACACACACACAGAGCTTCCATGTCCCCTCTCTCAGTGTATGCACGTACTCAACCCTAAAATTGCAAATCATTACCCAACCTTGCTTGTGTACTGTTGTTATGGTATAAAAGAGGAATAAAGAATAGGAAAGCTTTCAAGGGAGGGAATGGGATATGGAGCTCTGGTAATGGGAACTATACCACTCTTATACTATGGAATTGTACCACTCTTATCCTATGGTCTTATCAATCTTTCCATTTTATAAATAAATTTAAAAAATTGAAAAAAAAAAGAGAAATTCATCAGAATTCAGGGCCCAGAAGGTTGTGACATGAGCAATCTGGGTCTGATGTCTCAACAAAACTTTTCCTGCACCCTGGGGGCCACAGCTTTTGTTCACTGATTCCCTATTTACAGGGGACCCAGGTTTATTATTATTATGCCATTATTTAAATTTGTGATTAATAGTGGTTTATAAGATTTTAATATGACAGGGTATAATTTCACACCACACCCACCACCAAGCAGGGACCCCAATTTTGGAGCCTGTAATTATTTTAACGATCTCCTCTCTCTAAAGCTCTTTAGATCTCACAGTCTTCTGATCTTCTAAATATACATATTCTTAAAATATTATTTATTTATTTATCTACTATTGGACATAAAATGAGAGAAATTGAGAGGGGAGGGGGAAATAGAGGAGAGACACAGAGAAACACCTGCAGCCCTGCTTCACTGCTTGTGAAGTTTTTTCCCTGCAGGTGGGGACCAGGACCTTGAAATGGGTCCTTGAGCAGTAATGTGAACACCAGGCAGGTACACCACTACCTGGTTATATAGTTTCTTTTGACAAGTCCCCTGAGGTCAGAACTTAAAAGAGAACAGTTTTTCTCCTGTGCCCAAGCCATGAAGTAGAGACAACGGTAATGTGTCTGCATCACACCCTACAGGGGGTGAGGAACGTCCAGCCTCCAGGTGGAAATCGTTTGGTCTAGTTATATAAATCTAGACCTAAATCTACAAGATTTTTCCATAGCAGTATGAAGTGTTAATTCAAAGTCAATAATTCTGAATGGTACGCTAATGATGTTATAAAAATCCAAATGACCCTTGAAAATAAAAAGCTTAACTACAACAATAAAACAACAAGGGCAACAAAAGGGAATAAATAAAATAAAATAAATATTAAAATAAAATAAAATAAAAAGGTTCTCCTCGGGAGTCAGGCGGTAGCGCAGTGGGTTAAGTGCAGGTGGCACAAAGCACAAGGACCGGCTCAAGGATCCCGGTTCCAGCTCCTGGCACCCCACCTGCAGAGAAGTTGCTTCACAAGCGGTAAAGCAGGTATGCAGTTGTCTTTCTCTCCCCCTCTATGTCTTCCCCTCCTCTCTCAATTTCTCTCTGTCCTATCCAACAATGATGACATCAATAACATCAACAATAATAACTACAACAATAAAGCAACAAGGGCAACAAAAGGGAATAAATAAATATTTAAAAATAAAAAAGGTTCTCCTCCCATCTAACCTCATGTTCAGTATATCTGGTCCTAACCCCCTCGGAGGACTGACAACATGCCATCCACATACAGAGAGAACACCGTGGATCTTCAGATCAATGTGGATGTGTTCCAAGACATTTTCTCTGTGATTAATGTATTTATTTTTTGTCCTTTAAAAAGATATATATTTAAATATTTTTATTAATTTAATATTGGATGGAGACAAGAGAAAAATCGAGAAGAGAGGGGGAGAGAGAGAGGGAAAGTGACAGGGAGACCCCTGTGGCCCTGCTTCACCACTTGTGAAGCTTTCCCCCTGCAGGTGGGGACCAGGGACTTAAAGCCGGTGCTTGTGTACTGTAATGTGTGTGCTTAACCAGGTGCACCACTTCTTGGCTCCATTTTATTTTTTGTTGTAACCCCTCTTATCCTATGGTTTTTGTCAGTGTTCCCTTTTTATAAATAGAAATAAAAAAAACAACTATTTTTATTATGACAGAGACAGAGGACGAAAGGGGGCAGAGAGAGCAGCAGTGCTTTACCACTCATGAAGCTTTCCCCGTATTGGCAGTGACCGGCAGCTTGAACTTGGGCCATCATGCATGTAACTTGTGTGCTTTGCCAGTTGTGTCACTTTCTGGCCCCGATATATTTATTTACTTTGTTGTTGTTGTTGTCATGGCCTCACTATTCTAAGCCAAGGAGGCTTTGGTCCTGTGGTATCTTGCATCCTTTGTCTCTGTCTTAATAAAAGCAGGCTCAGGATGAGGAAGCCCCAACAACAACAACAACAAAAATTTCTGGTGTTTACCAATGCCCATGTCCAGTGGAGAAGCCGTTACAGAAGCCAGAACTTCCACCTTCTGCACACCTCAGAAATTTTTGGTCTGTATTGCCAGAGTGGGAGAAATGTTAGGGGAAGACAACTACAGGGCCCTGAACTTCAGTTCCATCAGGACCTGTAGAGAGAAGAGGGGAAAAGGAAGGACATTTGGAAGTGGTAATAGTTGTAAGTGTGACTTAGAAAGGAAGAGAAGGCAGGACCATAGAAAAACTGGGTAAACACAGATAGATAGATAGGTAGATAGATATATAGATAGATAGACAGACAGATAGATGGATAGATGATAAATAGATCTTTATAGAAATAATAGTCAACCCCTATCTGTGACTTTGGGAGAACCACCACAGTTTCCAATGTCCGGAATGGGAACACAGAACTCTGGTGGAGGGAGTGGTGTGGAATTATACCTGTTACCTTGCAATTTTGTAAACCAATAACAAATCACTTTTTTAAAAAAGTAACAATCACTGTTTTTATAACAGCAGGGTATTTTAGATTTGGCTGAGATATGAGTAGACTGTGTGATTTAATAATTAACCACAGGCTTGGCGAGAGCATCCAGCCTTGTAAGAGCACAAAATTCAAAGGCCCTAGAGACCAGAGGTTCAACCCAGTACCAGAAGATGCCAAATGAATATTGTTTTCGTTAGTTTCTCTCCCTCTTCCTCTCCCCCTCCCACTTCCCTCTTTCACAATAAATAAATCAATAAACATTTAAAAAAATAAAAAAAAACGTCCCTGGCCTCATGAAACTTAAATTATATTTTGGAACAGATAATAAATTAAATATACAGGACAAATTCAATGACAAAATTAAAGCAGGGATGGAGGGGAGGACAGGGAGAGGTAGGATTCGCAATTTCAAGTGCATGGTCAGGTAAGTTCTCTGGTGAGAACATCTGTGTAAAGATCTGAAGTAGCCAGGCAGAAATCAGGTAAAAGAAATATTGCAGGCAGAGGACACCTCACCTGCAAAGAATCTAATGTGAGCAGCAGAGCAGTGGTATTTCTGGTAGACAGCACCTGGTCGAATGCTCAAGCCCCCAGTCCCCACTTGCAGAGGAGGGAAACTGCACAACTGGTGAGAAGCAGTGCTGCTGGTGTTTCTCTCCCTCTCTATCTTCCTCTTCCCTTTCAATTTCTTTCTCTAGCTGAAATAAATAAATAAGAATCAAACCTGGGACACACTTGGCAATCAAGCGATAGTCTGAGTGAGTGTACAGAAAGCAGGGGAGAATAGTAGGTGAAGTTAGGGAAGAGGAGGGTCAGGTCATGTAGGGATTTAAAGATCTTTTTTTAGGGGGTGGGGCAGTGGGTTAAGCACACATGGCACGAAGTGCAAGGACTGGCTTCAGAACCCCAGCTCCCCACCTGCAGGGGCGTCGCTTCTCAAGCAGTGAAGTAGGTCTTCAGGTGTGTGTGTGTCTCTCTATCCTCCTCTCTGTCTCCTCTCATTTCTCGATTTCTCTCTGTCCTATTCAACAACTGCAATGACAAGAATAATGACACCAACAAGGGGGGGGGGCAACAAAATGGGAAAAATGTCTTCCATGAGCAGTAGATTTGTAGTACAGGCACCGAGCCCCAGCAAAAAAAAAAAAAAAGTATTTTTAAACAATTTTTGTTGGGAGCCGGGCGATGGCGCATCTGGTTAAGCGCAGGTGGCACAAAGCTCAAAGACCAGTGTAAGGATACCAGTTCGAGCCCCTGCTCCCCACCTGCAGGGGAGTTGTTTCACAAGCGGTGATGCAGGTCTGCAGGTGTTTGTCTTTATCTCCCCCTCTCTATTTTCCCCTCCTCCATTTCTCTCTGTCCTATCCAACAGTGACGACATCAACAACTACAACAATAAGAAAAAACAAGGGCAACAAAAGGGAATAAATAAATAAATAAATAAGAAATCATTCAACTAGAAAAAAAAAAAGGAAGAAAGACACCTTCAGCACTACTTCACCACTCACAAAGCTTTTCCCCCAACAGGTGGGGACTGGGGACTCAACCATGGGTCCTTGTGCATTGTAACGTGCGCTCAACCAGGTGCACCACCACCCGGCCTCTGGTGTTCAAAAGTCTTTTTTTTTTTTTTTAAATTTTTATTGTAGGATTAATGCTTTATACTCGACGTAAATACAAAGGTTTGTACATGCATAACATCTCCCAGTTTTCCACATATAAATACACCACCCCACTTAAAGTCTTATTTATTTAATTTTATTTTCCCTTTTGCTGCCCTTGTTTTATTATTGTTGTAGTAGTTATTGTTATTGATGTCGTCATTGTTGGATAGAACAGAAAGAAATGGAGAGAGGAGGGGAAGACAGAGAGGGGGAGGGAGAGAAAGACCTGCAGACCTGCTTCAACGATTGTGAAGCGACTCCCTTGCACGTGGGGAGCCGGAGGCTTCAACCCGGATCCTTAAGCCAGTCCTTGCTCTTCACGTCAAGTGCGCTTAACCCGCTGCGCTACCGCCTCACTCCCTAAAAGTCTTAATGATTATGTTGTCTTCTGCTCTGAATGAGATGGAGAGATATGTAAGGATTTTCATCAGAATATTGCCATAATTCAACTTTCCCTCAAAATGGTCACTCCTTAGGGAACAGTGGATATTATAGTGTTCAAAAATACATAGAAAATATTTTAGATGACTGATTAGTTTACACTAGTTTTTACTTTCTTGTGAATAAACTGGTCTGCATTTCTGTGTCAAGAATAAAGAATTGTTACACATAAGTGATCTCAAGAATTTATATAGAGCTGCTAGAAGGTGACGCAGTGGATAAGGCACTGGACTGTCAGCATAGGTTCCCAGTTTGATCCCCAGTATTTTTTAAAGAATTTATTTATTTATTTAGTTAGTTATTAATGAGAAAGATAGGAGGAGAGAGGAAGATCCAGACATCACTCTGGCACATGTGCTGCTGGGAATCGAACTCAGGACCTCATGTTTGAGAGTCCAAAGTCTTATCACTGAGCCACCTCCCAGACCACTGATGCTCAGTCTTGCATGTGCCAAAGTGATGCTCTGGTTCTCTCTCTCCCCTCTTCTTTCATTAATAATAGATTAATTTTTTTATAGAAAATAGTATAAATTAGGGATTAGCATGTTGTGGTGCTAGAATACCACACCCCTATAGCTGTGAAATTTCAGTTAAAACATGATCTTCACATTTTGCATAAAGAATTAATGAAAGTGGGGCTGGGTTGTGGTACACCTGGTTAAGTACACATGTTACAATGTGGGAGGACCCGGGTTCAAGCCCTGGTCCCCACCTGCAGAGGGAAAGCTTTGCAAGTGATGAAACAGGGCTGCAGGTATCTTTCTCTCCCCCTTTCCTCTTGATTTCTGGCTGTATCTAATTAATAAATAAGATAATAAAAAATTTAGTGAAAGTGATGAGTTCAAGAAAAACTTTAGACAGGACTTCTCTCAATGACAAAAAGCCAAAATTACTAGTCATCTTTTAACTACGAATTTCACTACAAATGAAGTTTTATCCAAGTCCTATAACTGAATGTTACAGAAAGCAGCAGCTGTACAATATGATGAAGTTAATATTGATTAGAAAATCCAATTGTTTCTATAGTTTATTCTGATATATCCCGAGATAGCTATTTGTCAGCAGGGGAGCTTCCCACTTAGTTGGCATGGTTAATTAAATGCACGCTCAGAGCAACAATAAAATAAACTCTTGTGCCTCAGGAACGTGGTTGAGTTTTTTTGTTTTGTTTTACTCTTGGACTTATCCAGCGGAGACCAAGCAAACTCTTTGGTTTATTTGGGATTTGCCCCGACCCTCCCTTTTCCTTTTATTCTTATAGGGCAGAGAGAAATTGAGGGGGAAAAGGGAGATAGAAAGGGAGAACGAGAAGGGTGTCTTATGAGGGTCCAAAGTCCCAGGTTCAATCCCCTGCACCATCCTGTTCTTTTCTTTTATGTTTATTTAATTTTATTTCTGAGAGAGATGCAGAGAGAGAGAGAGAGAGAGAGAGAGAGAGACCAGAGCACTGCTTAGTTCTGGCCTATGGTAGTGCGGGGGATTGAACTTGGAACTTTGGAGCTTCAGACATGAGAGTCTCTTTGCATAACCATTCCACTATCTACCCCCGCCCCCCTCCCCCTGCACCATCTTAAGCCAGAGCTGAGTGTCTCTGGTGTTTCTGTCTCTTTCTGCATCTCTCTTAAAAATAAAATATTTATATTTTGTACATTTTTATTGATTTATTCATCCCCTTTTGTTGCCCTTATTATTTTATTGTTGTAGTTATTATTGCTGTTGTTATTGATGTTGTTGTTGTTGTTGGATAGGACAGAGAGAAATATAGAGAGGAGGGGAAGACAGAGGGGGAGAGAAAGACTTGTGAAGCGACTCCCCTGTAGATGGGGAGCCAGGGGCTCGAACGGTATCCTTACCCTAGTCCATGCTCTTTGCATCACCTGCGCTTAACCCGCTGCTCTACTGCCTGACTCCCAAATAAAATATTTAAAGAAAGAAGAAGAAAGGAAGGAAGGGAGGAAGGAAGGAAGGAAAGGAGACACCTGCAACCCTGCTTTACTACTTTTGAGGCTTCCCCCTGCAGGTAAGGAGCAGGAGCTTGAACCTGAATGCCCTGCACATGGTAACATCTGCCCTCAACTGAATGTGCCACCCCACCCCACCCCCAGAATAAGTTTTTAATGTAAAGTATTTGACAATTGTGTGATTATAAAATTACAACCAGAGTGGTAAGATAAAAATCATTAATCTAACAAAGATTTGTGACACTTGCCTTTCTTTTTTTTTCTTGGCTGAACTATTTTTTATTTGTTTTTATTAGTGATTTAATGATGATGAACAAGATTGTAAGATAAGAGGTGTACAATTCCATACAGTTTCCACCACCAGAATTCCCATCCCCTCCATCGGAAACTATTCTTTATCCCTCTGGGAGTATGGTCCAGAAATTCTTTATGGGTGCAGAAGGTGGGAGGTCTGGCATCTGTAATTGCTTCTCTGCTGGGCATGGGCATTGGCAGGTCGATCCATACCCCCAGTTCGTTTCTATTTTTCCCTAGGGGGCAGGGCTCTGGGTGGTGGTGAGGTTCCAGGATACACGGGCAAAGATCTAGGTTCCAGCCCCTAGATCCCCACCTGCAGCGGGGATGCTTCATAAGTGGTGAAGCATGACTGCCGGTGTCAATCTTTCTCTCTCCTTCCCCTCTCAATTTCTCTCTGTCCTATCCAATCAAAGGGGGAAAAATGGCCGCCAGGAGCAGTGGATTCTTAGTGCTGGCATTAAGCCCCAGTGATAACAAAGGAGGCAAAAGAAAAAAAAAGTTTTACACAGTGGCAAGAGAAGTTAATATCATTTGAGTATTTATGGATGTTACATATGTCAGTCTATTCCATTCCCACAGATACCAATGCACACATGCCATACCAGCTAGTGCTATTTTTATCCCCACCCCCTTTTTTTGATGAGGAAGCCGAAACAGGGAGGGTAAGCATCAAACTGGCACCTCATAGTTCTTATTCATCATCCTGACACACACACACACAAAAGTGATTTCCCCTGAATTTTACTTGGAGCGAGGTTAACTTCTTTGGAAAAATAACGGAAATTTTCTTTGTATTGAAATATCTGTACTTTAATACCCAGCAGGTGGCAGCACTACCCAATAACTCTATACTGTGTGACCTGACAGACAGTATTAAGACATTGAAGTCAGCACGTATCAAGACTTCTGTCTGCTCCACGCCTTGATGATTTCTTCCGCAGCATCTAGTGTACTGTCTTTCTGTAAATGAAGCAGGCATTAGGACAGATCAAGGAAGAGTCAAGACGAAGTAAAAACTGCCTTTTCAATTGAATTCTTTATGTGAATGTAAGGTACTTTCAGTCATCTTGCATTAAATGTAAAGTAAAACATAATAAAAATAAATGCATCTTTATTTAAGTGAATATCTGCCCTCAAGCGAAGAAAACTTTCAAAGTAAAAAAAAAAAAAGGTCAAAGGTGGATGACCTCCCAAAGGAAAAAAAAAACAGTGAAATTAAATTAAATATGTAAGTAGATAGCTAAGTCAAAGTATACAAAAGAGCTTGCACTGAAAAATAATTGCTGAAGGGTGGGGTTGAGTGCACGTTACGTGTTACATGTTACATGTGGTTGAGTGCACGTCATGACGCGCCAGGACTCGGGTTCTGAACCCCAGGTCCCCATCTGCAGGAAGAAAGCTCTGAGAATGGTGAAGCAGTGTTGCAGGTATCTCTCTGTCTCTTTACAACTCTATTTTCCCCTTCCCTATTTGATTTCTGGCTGTCTCTATCCAATAAATAACTAAAGATAGTAAAATAAATATATATATATATATTTATTTTTTATTTTATTTATTTATTCCCTTTTGTTGCCCTTGTTGTTTTATTGTTGTAGTTATTATTGTTGTTGTCATTGTTGGATAGGACAGAGAGAAATGGAGAGAGGAGGGGAAGACAGAGAGGAGGAGAGAAAGATAGACACCTGCAGACCTGCTTCACCGCCTGTGAAGCGACTCCCCAGCAGGTGGGGAGCCGGGGTTCGAACCGGGATCCTTATGCCGGTCCTTGTGCTTTGCGCCACCTGCGCTTAACCCACTGCACTACAGCCCGACTCCCCCCTGTATTTTCATATATGTATTTTTTTGTTTTAAAAAAATGCCATCAAAGGAAGGGAGGAAGGAAGGAAGGAAAGGAGACACCTGCAGCCCTGCTTTACTACTTTTGAGGCTTCCCCCTGCAGGTAAGGAGCAGGAGCTTGAACCTGAATGCCCTGCACATGGTAACATCTGCCCTCAACTGAATGTGCCACTACACCCCACCCCCAGAATAAGTTTTTAATGTAAAGTATTTGACAATTGTGTGATTATAAAATTACAACCAGAGTGGTAAGATAAAAATCATTAATCTAACAAAGATTTGTGACACTTGCCTTTCTTTTTTTTTCTTGGCTGAACTATTTTTTATTTGTTTTTATTAGTGATTTAATGATGATGAACAAGATTGTAAGATAAGAGGTGTACAATTCCATACAGTTTCCACCACCAGAATTCCCATCCCCTCCATCGGAAACTATTCTTTATCCCTCTGGGAGTATGGTCCAGAAATTCTTTATGGGTGCAGAAGGTGGGAGGTCTGGCATCTGTAATTGCTTCTCTGCTGGGCATGGGCATTGGCAGGTCGATCCATACCCCCAGTTTGTTTCTATTTTAACTACTGATTTATATGTCTACATTTTGCATGCTCCCAGAGAGATAGAGAATGGGAAAGCTATCAGGGGAGGGGGTGGGTTATGGAGATTGGGTGGTGGGAATTGTGTGGAGTTGTACCCCTCCTACCTTATGTTTTTGTTCATTAATCCTTTATTAAATAAAAAATTAAAAAAAAATAAACACTTTTTAAACAAGAAAAGAAAAATAATTAGCTAAAAGTCATGACCACTCCTATGTCCATATCTTGGTTTCTGTATGCCTTGTTCCACTAAAACATGATTCTAGGCTAGGGTAGGTAAGAAGAAGATAAATCTGTTTGTTGACATGCCAGAAAAGGCTAAGGAAAATGCAAGAAAATGCTTAAAAAAAAAAGGTAAGAATATGCCAAAGCAAATAGAGGCAAAGTTTAAAGGGGTCTGATGAATTGGTGCTCTAGGCACCAAATCTGGAAAAATCTGAGCATTAAACTGATTATTAATAGTAGCTTATAACCCATCAAATAAAACAGAGGTCCATTTATACACACACACAGATGAGTAAATTGATGAGATATGGACTATTTTCATGGTTTCAAAGTACATCAGCATAAAACATTCATTACTTATCAAGTGTTACTTAACAGCAAATAAGTCTGGCAGATATAACCTTAATCAAGTGATTAAAGTTAATATCACTAGTAGTAGGAAAAATTGAAATCATGGACCTTCTGTAAGTTACAACAAAATGCATCCCTTCTGAGAATTCCTGTCAGGGACACAAATCCAAATCTAACCAAGAGTAAATGTCAAGCAAACACTGAATGACTTTCTTCAGAATAATTGGCTCATAATTTTCAAAAACAGCAAGGTCATGAGAGTTAAAAGGAAACAAAAGGACCACTCCAGCTTGATGAAGACATGACAACTCAATGCAATGCATGATTCTGGCTTGGGCGGACTGGTGCATGGATGACTAGATGATTGATAAGATTCTGTCATGCAATTATTTATTTGTTCAGAATGTTACTGTTTATGGAAAATGCAAAAAGTTTTTGGGTAGGGCCAGGCAATGGTGCATCTGGTTAAATGCACATATGACAGAGCACAAGGATCCGGGTTCAAGCTCGTGGTCCCCACCTGCAGGATGAAAGCCCCACAAGTGGTGAAGCAGGGCTGTAGGGCTTGCTCTGTCTCTTTCCCTTTCTCCCACTTCTCAGTTTCTAACTCTAATAAATAATAAATAAATTAGTTAGTTAAAAAAACCTGAAGATGAATATATTATAACTGGAAACAGGAAAGGATGGCGTTTCATAAACCGGAAGAAAGAACACTATGAGAGAGGGAGAGAATGTGTGTCTAGAACAGGGAACTTACTTTAATGAAGCAAAACCGTACCAACTTCTCAAACTGTAACTTGGTTTCTGAGTCACAGAATGCAGAAACTGGGATGGCCGACAGTTTCTAAGAGATAAACGAGGAGATAAAATAGAAAAACTATTCATATTCAAATATTAATTTTAGGACAACAAGCATTAAAGTATACATACTTCTAAATATTTACAATAAAAAAGCCTAGTTGCTTTTTTTATCATAACAAAAACTCTAGTTAACATTGTTCAAAGCATGTCAGCAGGTATCCCTCATAAATTCAGTATGAGATACAACACAGTATAGCAAAAGCCAGTAAATATTACCTTATTTTTAGTCATCCATTTCACAAATTTATAGTCATAGGGTTCCTCATTCTTCAGATCAGAGAGGTCTGCATCTAAACAAGCAGAATCAGGTGCCCTGTATATCACATCTGAGATAACATGCACTTCAAATCTTTATATAAAGATTAAAAAATATCTCAGAAAATATTTACAGCATCTGCTAGAGCCTCACATTGCATATTGAGATGGGGAAAAGGACTTCACATCAAAGCTGTGCTGATACTCTGAGGCAATACTTACACATACATTTGATTGAGGAAGCTTGGGCTTAAGTCTTTCAGAACTAGAAGAGAGTGGGAAAGAGGAAGGCTGCCTTTCCATCTAGAAGTACAGTGCTCCAAGAAATGACACTTCGATTTGTAGAGCAGTTATGAATACTGAGTATATCTCCAAATAGCCATTTATTATTAGATTGTAAATCCCATAGGGGTTGAGTTTTTTGGTATTGCTACCTATCATTCCCCCCCTCCTTTCTTAGATTAGTGTTGAGTATATAAACAGTGAAGGGCATAGTTACTGCATGAATAAATATTTTCTTTCTTTTTTTTTTTTTTTTTACAAAAGAAGATTGTGTGACTATCCCAAATTATATTCTTTTTTTCATTTTTAACAGCATATATATAGATATATTTTTCTTTTATTAGTGACTTAATATTGGTTTAAAAAATTATAAGACAACAGGGTACAATTCCACTCTGTTCCCACCATCACAGTTCTGTGTCCCCCATTCTCTCCACTAGAAACTGCAGTGGGTCTCCCAAGGTCACAGATATGGATTGACTATTGCTTCTGTAACTATATGTCTGTCTGTCTGTCTGTCTATCTATCTAACTATATCTTTTTGCCCAGTTTTTTTTATAGTCCTGCTTTCTCTTCTTTTCCAAGTCGCAACTATACCAATTGCTACTTCCGAATGTCTTTCCTTTTTTCCCTCTTTTCTCTAAGTCCTGATGGAATTGGAGTTCAGAGTTCTCTGGTCATCTTACCCTAACATTTCTTCCCCTCTGAGAGTATGGGCCATATTTTTTTTTGAGGGGTGCAGAAGGTGGAAGTTTTGCCTTATGTAATCGCTTCTTCACTGTATATGGACACTGGCAGGTCGATCCATACCCCCATCATTTTTATCTTTCCCTAGTAGGGTAGGGCTTTGCAGAGGTGAGACTTTTGGACACGTTGTTGAGGTCACCTACCCTGGGAAGTCAGGATAGAATCACAGTAGCACCTGAAACTTAGTGTCTGAAAGGCAGTAAGATATGAGGTAGCACAAAATGTTTAATCAATAGGAACCAGAAAGTTGGAATAGAGCAAGTGAGAATAGGGATTTTAAGGTGGTTAAGAAGCTAGGAAGCCTGTTTTATATATGTTCACAGGGGTCCATGACTTTAGTAATTTTTGCTTAAGCTTAATAGTTAACATGGAGGTGGAAGAAGAAAATTGTTTGGGAAGATGCAGTCAGAGTTGAGAATAGAACTAGAAAGCTAGATTAGAGAGTAGCTTCCAAACTTGAGGAAAGTATATAAATACAATTAACTATTTACCCCAATAATCTAACCCAGGGCCCATGTATATTATACTTAGCACAGGAGCCTATATAAACTGCCAGTCCCTGTCAGTCTGAGTTCGCAGCCCATGGTCACAGCTGGGAACATTCTAAGTTGCACTCATTTCAGGACTAGTCTTCCCAGCCTTCCTTTGGAAAGTGTAATAGTCCTCACCATTGCTACTTTATAGTGGAGATGTGGTCCTGAAGAGGCCCTCAAAAGGTCTTATGATGATATTCCTGTTGGAAGTGACCACTGATGGTGGAGAGAGGGATCTATTAGAGGTTTAATACCTTTGTATCTATGAGGGAACTCAAGGATTCTTTGACTAGGGCTCCATGTAGTAGGGTGGCCTGGTAATGACCAAAAAAAGCCATCATTAAGTGAGCCAGTCTCTTTCCTTTTTCCAGCTTTTCTAGTCTTTTCTTTAGCTGATGAGCCTGGACTTTCTTCCAGCCATTAAAGTGTTGGCTGTCATTTGCTGTACTCAAGCCAGCTTCAGGCCTATAAGGTCTGGCCTCAAGTTGGGAAGAAAATACACCTTGGATTTTAATGGTGTCTTTTATTGCACTTACTTGTTTGATGACTCTAATAAAGGCTGTCTTAGGGTCAATAATTATCTTTTAGTTGATATACAATTTTTGCCAGTATATTTCTTGGCCAAATAGATACAGTGTTTCTTCTTTTTTAAAAAAATATTTATTTTTTTATTCCCTTTTGTTGCCCTTGTTGTTTTATTGTTGTAGTTACTGATATCATCATTATTGGATAGGACAGAGAGAAAATGGAGAGAGATGGGGAAGACAGAGATGGGGAGAAAAAGACACCTGCAGGCCTGCTTCACCGCTTGTGAAGGGACTCCACTGCAGGTGGGGAGCTGGGGTTTGTACTGGATCCTTACATAGGTCCTTGCACTTTGCGCCAAGTGCACTTAACCCGCTGCGCTACCACCCGACTCCCACAGTGTTTCTTCTAAAGATTATCAAGGGGTGACAATCATGCTGATACTGTCAGAAGAGATTAGGATGGGAGTTGGGCAGTAGCGCAGCGGATTAAGCGCACTTGGCTCAAAGTGCAAGGACCCGCGTAAGGATCCCGGTTCGAGCCCCCGGCTCCCCACCTGCAGGGGAGTCGCTTCACAGGCAGTGAAGCAGGTCTGCAGGTGTCTGCCTTTCTCTCCCCCTCTCTGTCTTCCCCTCCTCTGTCCATTTCTCTCTGTCCTATCCAACAACAATGAAAACAATAATAACAACAAGGGCAACAAAAGGGAATAAATAAATGTTAAAAAAAGAAGAGATTAGGAGATATATGATACTTACTCTCTTTTGTGTGGTTAGTTGAGTAGATAGAGTGGTTGAGGTGGGTGAAGTAAGGGGGAGGAGAGGAGGGTGTCTAGGTCTAAGTAGTAAATAGTGGATGGAAAAGTTTATGGCGCCTTCTCTTGGCCATTTTACTATGCAAGTGCTATTCTTAGTGCTTATCTTCATAGATTACATTTGTTTATTTTTTTAATTTGTAGAAAAGCTTCGTAAATATTCCTCCCTCCCACCCCCCAATTATCTCCTGGATTTCACTGCTCCAGGAAGAAAGACTTTTTGGGGGGCAGGGGTTTTGGGGTGGTGGGGGAAGGGAGGCAATACAGAGAAAGAGTCCACAGTATCAAGGCTTCCCCCAGTGTGCTGGGAGCTGGGCTCGAACCTGGGCTGTGCGCACCATGAAGCAGAAGCAACATACAGTCCACATGGGCTACTCTGCCAGTCCAAGTATTCCTATTCTTAGTGCTTGTTACATTTTTTTTTTTTTTGTGGTTTGTGCATGATATTCTGTCATTCAGTTTCTGCAACCTACATTTTAGTTAGTTTTATGATTATTTATTTATTTATTTATTGTCATTGTGGGAGCTTTACCACAGTATTTATATACTTTACTCTTATTTGGGTGGTATTCTCTGCCCTGACCCAGCTTTCTAGTCCTATTCTCAACTCTGACACCCTCTTCTAAGACAATACTTTTAGTACACCTGCATGTTAGCTATTGGGCTCAGGCAACAACTAGTAAAGTCATGGGCCCCTCGGAATATACCTAAAATAAACTTCCTAGTTTCTTCACACATAAAGACCATTAGTTCCCTATGTTCTATTCTTGCCAGATTATTAAACAATTTGTCTTGCTTTATATCTTATTGCCTTTCAGCCACTAAGTTGCAGATGCTACTTTGATTCCATCCTGACTTCCCTGGGCAGACCACTTCACCATTGTGTCCTGGAACCCCACCGCTCCAGAACCCTACCCCACTAGGGAAATACAGAAACAGACTGGGGGTATGGATTGACCTGCCAATGTCCATGTCCAATGGAAAAGCAATTACAGAAGCCAGAACTCCCCTCTTCTGAACCCCGTAAGGAATTTTGGTCCATACTTCCAATGGGATAAAGAATAGGGAAACTTTCAATGGAGGGGATGGTATATGGAACTCTGGTAGTGGGAATTATAGGGATTGTACCCCTCTTATTCTACAACCTTGTTAATTGTTACTAAATCACTAACAAAAAAGAGAAAAAAAAATAGTCATTTATAGTCAAGCACCTTAAATCAAGACAATTATACTAAAACAGAGTTTGAAAAAAAAAACAACATTTTTATAAATATTCTAGCACTAAATGTTTCTCAATTCTGCTATAACTTGACACATACATTTCCATGTATTTTAAATAATAAGAATATTCACAAACCTAATGAAGACACATCAGCAATGATAAAGTATCCCCCATCAGGCACTATGGGGTTTAGGCCGACACTTTCAAGTAAATGTACCATGCGATCTCTTTTTACTTCTAACTCTCTTGGCAAAGAATTAAAGTAACACTCTGGGTCATCCATGCGTTTGATGTCAATCCAAAAAGCTTGAGCCAAGGCTTCCTGTATGTTAAGGTTAAGGATGTGGAAAAGAAATGTCATAAAGTTATTTATTGCTGAGTTTATGGGTATAATTAATAAAAACTGAAAACTATTATATATATATACTTATTCATTTATTGGACAGAAACAGAGAGAAACTGAGATGGAAGGGGGAGACAGGGAGAGAGGAGAGAGAGAAAGAAAGACAGCTGCAGTTCTGCGTCACCATCAGTGACGCTTCTCCTTTGCAGGGGGGGCAGAGAATGAGGGCCTGAACTTGGGTCCTTGTGGAGTGCATGGTAACATATACACTCCACTGAGTGTGCCACCACCCAGCTCTAATAAGTAAAAATTGTCTAATCAAGAGTAAAAAAAAATGAATTCAAGGAATTAAAGCTAACCCATGTTAATCTCCTTAGATGAACAAAGGAATCAGTTTCATGTAAATGATAAGCTGTAATGTGAAAAGCTGAGAATGAACCATGAACGTCCAAATTGAAAAGACGTATTAGATTGAGTTGGCTTACTCAGAAACAAAAAGATATTAAGCTATTTTCCAATGAAGTGAATTATAGAAGGACGTGCTCAGTCTAAGTCTGAGAGATGACTAGAGAAAAAACTATCAGCTTCTTTGCATTACCTTAGAGAACATCGTGGAAATGAAAGCTGACTCAGGTGTTCTTCCTCAGAGGTGTGTCAATACAACAACTCAGAGATAAAGCAGGCTTTGCTCTAGGCCACTGCAGTTAAGTGAACACTGCAGTAATGTTAGTTACACTTTTTTTTTTTGTTTTGTTTCCCAGTGATTATGAGAGTTATGCTTTTGCTCTGCCTAGCTAGGTCAACATGTGAGTAGTAGCTCTCAGTGGCTTCTCTCTTTCTCTACCTACATGGGCTTCCCATCAAGATCTAAGTAGGAGAGTCGGGTGGTAGCACAGCGGGTTAAGCACACATGGTGCAAAGTGCAAGGATCGATGTAAGGATCCCAGTTTGAGCCCCTGGCTCCCTACCTGCAGGGGAGTAAATTCACAATTGGTGAAGCAGGTGTGCAGGTGTCTGTCTTTCTCTCCCCCTCTCTGTCTTCTGCTCTCTCCATTTCTCTCTGTCTTATCCAACAACAATGATAACATCAATAATAATAATGACTACAACAATAAAACAAGGGCAACAAAAAAGGGAATAAATAAATATTTAAAAAAAGATGTAAGTAGAAGACTTCTTTCCCTCTCCCTCTTTCCTTAGGTCACCATGTGAGTGAGCTGCTTTTTAGGCTTTCTCTTTCTCTCTCTTTCTCTCTCTCTCTCTCTCCCTCCCTCCATCCCTCACTCTCTCTTTCTCTCTCTCTTGGTCTTGGCTCTAGGTCAACTCCCCATTAACATGGGAATAAGAGAGCTCTGGGAGCTTCTCCCTTTCTCTCTGACTTACTCTCTCTCTTCTCTCCCTCTCTCTCTGCCTAACATGTGAATGTTCTCAATCTTCCTGAATAAAGTATAAAATTACTGGAAAAAAAGTTATGCTTTTACTACACAAATTCATTACCTGAGAAATGTATCAAGTGAAGTATAATAAAATGAGGTGTGGGTCTGTACAAGTAGGACAGCAGGAGCTTGGTGAAGGCAAGGGTAATTGATTTAGCAATTCTGGCTGTCACAGCAGCCCAGGAGACTCAAGCAAATACTCAACTACTTGCAAGAACTAAGAGACAGAGGGGGCTGGGCGGTGGCACACACAGTTAAGTGTACATAGTACTAAGCACAATGACCTGCACAAGGATCTGGGTTTGAGCCCCAGCTTTCCACCTGCATGGGGGATGCCTCACAAGTGGTGAAGCAGGTCTCTACGTGTCTCTTCCTCTGTCTATCTCCTCCTCCTCTCTCAATATCTCTCTGTCCTATCCAATAAAATGGAAAAAATGGCCACCAGGAGCAGAGGATTTGTAGTACTATCACCGAGTCCCAGGGATAACCCTGTTCAAAATGGAGACAATTTAAGGAAATTAATCAGAACCAAGAAATGCCAAGAAGAGTAATTCATTCAGCATACAGGTGTTGAGTAGCTATGTTAAACCTGCCATTGTGACATAAATTCTGGGTTAAGGTCAAAATATAATAAACCTAATCCATGTCTTCATGCATATTACAATGAACATACATCGGCAGGAGTAGAAAGGAGGGAAAAAGAGAACGTAAATACATGGAAAAGGATGGGTATAATCTGCTCTGTTGGTAGAAGTAAGATAAGTCAAGCGCAAGGACCGGCATAAGGATCCTGGTTCAAGCCCCTGACTCCCCACCTGCAGGGGAAGTCGCTTCACAAGCGGTGAAGCAGGTCTGCAGGTTTCTGTCTTTCCCTCCTCTCTCCATTTCTCTCTGTCCTATCCAACAACAACGACATCAATAACAACAACAATAATGACTACAATAACAATAAAAAACAACAAGGACATCTTTTTTTTTTAAAAAAGAAGTCTACTGTAGGCAGTTAATAGCAGCAGTAGAGGCAGCATGGTAAGAGACAAAACCAAGAGACAGAGATATGCAAGAGAAGACTGTTCATCAAGATATGTCAGCACTAACACAGAATTAAAAATAATCCCCCAGTACATTAAAACAAAATCTTGGATACATAAGGGTTGGCTGCATTAGTTCAGGAATCTGTGGTCCCCTGGAAGCAAAGATCAGCTTCCAAATAGTGGCCAGAGGGCATAAAATAAATAGCACAGTAATCTGAAATGGAAGATAAGATCATTCAGAGGAAGATCTAGAATTCCAGATGAATTCTCGGAAACAGATTTTATATGGAATGGATTGCTCTAAGAGATTCAAAATTCAGGAGACAAAAACATCTATCCTAACTGTAGTTAGCTCACACTCAAATCTTTTTTTTCATTCCCCATATGTGCTCTCTGTACTGGCAAAATCTTATCTTTCCCTTCAAAGTTTATTCAGTGCCAATTCACTTTTTGTTGTTGTTTTACCAGAGCACTGCTCAGCTCTGGCTTATGGTGGTGCGGGGAATTGCACCTGGGACTTTAGAGCCTTGGGCTTGAGAGTCTCTGTGTAACCATTAAGCTATCTCACACCCTCAATTCAATTTTCATCACTCCTAATATTCATATATTCATTCGGTCCACTGCTGTTTCTCTCCTGGATCATTTCCACAGTCATTGTAATAATCTTCTTTGCTTCTTCCCTCCTCTTCTTTCTTTCTCCCCCAACTTTTCCTCCTCCTTTTAATAGCCTTAATTTAACAAAGCTGACAGACTACATTTGATAACACAGCTAGAGCAAGCCATTGCTATGCCTGAAAGTATTCAGTGACTCTCTTAAAGACAGAGTTTTAAGAATTCTCTTAAAAATGTCTTTCATTTTGTCCAGGATACCCTAACAATTTGAGGACTCCGCCCTCCTAAATTTTAACCTAACCACAACTATTTTTTTTTTTTTTTTTTTACCAGAGTACTGCTCAGCTCTGGCTTATGGTGGTGCAGGGGATTGAACCTGGGACCTTGGAGCCTCAGGCATGAGAGTCTCTTTGCTAACCACAACTATTAATCACCTATCATCTGTCACTCTCTATTTTCACACACAAACTATAAGAACACTTATCCATGATTGTAGAAGTATACAGTCATTCTTGAAATTTATAGGACAATCTCTATTAATACATATTCTATGATGCAATACTTAATTACTTAATAGAAATGTACATATACAGATGTTTATTTAAAGACACATACTACAAAGTTCATGTTTATAATAGTCCCAAATTGGAAACTATTAAAATGTCAGCCAGGAGCAGGTATACAAATAAATAACAATCTTGGTGTATTGCACCAAAGTAAAAGACTCTCGGGTGGATGGCGAGGAGTGTTCAGGTCCTGGAACAGGATGGCAGAGGAGGACCTAGTAGGGGCTGTATTATTATGTGGGAAACTGGGAAATGTTATGCATATACAAACTATTGTGTTTACTGCCAACTGTAAAACACTAATTCCCCAATAAAGAAATAAAAAAATAACTTATCATTGCATAAAACTGAATGTTATATAGTTATAGGAATGAACAAATTACCACTATGTGTAACTCCATGGAGAAATGTCAAAAACATGTTGAGTAAAATAAATGCAGAAAAAAAACAAAAACCCTCTGTCTTTCTGGTGACCAAATCATACCAGCCTCACTCACACTGGTCCCCAGTTACTTCTCTATCTACTCTGGCTCTTCTCCCTTCACCATTACATGCCAGGCCCTATGCTGTCCCCCGTACAAACAGGCTGCCTGGGCTGCTCACCCCTGAACATGTGCACCTGTTCTCGCTGGGGTCTGGAGTGTTCTTCTCGAGGACACTGTAACTGCTTAACCTCTTTTAGTTTGTAGCTTTGATGTGACCCACTCAGTGAGGCTTCCAATTATCCTATTTAACTTTGTTCCCTTTCTTGGCACTTTTTCTCTACTTTGTTTTTCTTTTATTTATTTATTCATTATTTTTTTAACTTTGTTTCTCTCCCTGGAACTTGGAGTTAGGTGTTGACACACTGTATTAAAATATTTATTATCTGTATCCTTCCTACTAGACTATAAGCTCCATGAGGGTGAGAAGTGGATTTTTTTTTTTTTTTTAGTTCTTAATATTCCAAGACTCACAGAAAAAGTAATTTTATTTATTTTTACATAGCACTTGGGAATTAACTGAAGGTCAAGTGCATGTTTAATACTGTCAAGTGATCTCCCCTATCTAATTTATTCATTTCATTTCATTTTTTCCTACAGGGTTATTGCTGGGGCTCAGTGCCTGCACTACGAATCCACTGCTACTGGAGGCCATTCCCCCCCCCCCATTTTGTTGCCCTTGTTGTTGTTATTATTATCATTGATGTTGTTGGAAAGGACAGAGAGAAATGGAGAGAGGAGGAGAAGACAGAGAGGGGGAGAGAATAGACACCTTCAGATCTGCTTCACCACGTGTGAAGTGACCCCCCTGAAGGCAGGGAGCTTGGAGCTCGAACCAGGATCCTTTCACCTGTCCTTGCGCTTCCCTCCATGTGGACTTAACCTGCTGCACTACCACCTGACCCCCTAATTTATTCATTTGACCACAGTACTGCTTAGCTTTGGCTTATGGTGGTGTCAGGAACTGAATCTGGGACCCTAAAACCACAGGCTTGAAAATTCACATACCATCATCACCAGCTCTTGGTCCAATTTTTAAATAAGTGGGGTGGGGGGGGGGAGGAAGGGGAGAGAAAGAGACATGAGAGAGAAGAGGGATTGAACTACAGGCTTCTACCCACTGACTTATCTCTGGGTCCCTAACAAGAATTTTAAATGTATACATATTTTCTCATTCAGCAGGCATTTCTGACAGGAAGTAAAAAACAAACAAAAACACGTAGTATAGCTAGTATATTTCAGTCATAGTTTTCATAGGGCCATCTAGTTGAGCTTTTTGGTGGCCCCTTTCAGCCTCTTTACTATCTTTTAGAAAAATAGGATATACTCCTCTGTATCTTGCCTTTTTAAAATTATACTTAGAGCAGAGGTAGACAGCATAATGGTTATGCAAAGGGACTCTCATGCTTCAGGCTCCAAAGTCCCAGACTCAATCCCCCACACCATCATAAACCAAAGCTGAGCAGTACTCCAGTGAAATAATAATGATAATAATAATGTAAATAAACACTATATTTAGTAACTCTTACCACATTAGTAATCACAGAACTTCCTCATTCTGATCTTGTTTCATATCATTTAAAAAAATATTTATTTCCTTTTGTCGCCCTTGTTGTTTTATTATTGTAGTTATTATTGTTGTTGTTATTGATGTCATCGTTGTTAGATAGGACAGAGAAAAATGGAGAGAGGAGGGGAAGACAGAGAGGGGGAGAGAAAGACAGACACCTACAGACCTGTTTCACTGCCTGTGAAGCAACTCCCCCTGCAGGTGGGGAGCTGGGGGCTCGAACTGGGATCCTTATGCTGGTCCTTGCGCTTTGTGCCACCTGCGCCTTAACCCACTGTGCTACTGCCTGACTCCCTTCATTTAATTTTTTTTTAAGAAATTTTATTTAAGAAAGGAGACATTAACAAAACCATAGGATAGGAGGGGTACAACTCCACACAATTCCCGCCACCCGATCTCCGTATCCCATCCCCTCCCCAATAGCTTTTCCATTCTCTATCCCTCTGGGAGTATGGACCCAGGGTCATTGTGGGTTGCAGAAGGTGGAAGATCTGGCTTCTGTAATTGCTTCCCTGCTGAACATGGATGTTGACTGGTCGGTCCATACTCCCAGTCTGCCTCTCTCTTTCCCTAGTAGGGTGGGTCTCTGGGGGGCTGGGAGGTGGTTCACCCCATAAAGTGTATATGTTATGATGGGAGGGACCTGTGTTCAAGCCTCTGATCCTCCCCTCTCCTGCAGGGGGGAAGCTTCACAACTGTTGAGGCAGTGCTGCAGGTGTCTCTTTTCCTCTTCATCTTTATTTCTCCCCTTCCTTCTCAATTTCTCTGTTTCTATACAAAATACATAATTAATTAAAAAAAAGAGTCACTGTGAGATAGGGTAATTGCACCCCCCCTCCCAGATATTCATGTTTTTAAGTCAAAAACCTATAAACACATTACCTTGTATGGTAACAGGAACTTTGAAAATATAGATTAAGTTAAGAATCTTGAGAGAAGAGATTATTTTGGATTATCTTTGGTCCTGGTACAATCTCAAGGAGTCTTAGAAAATAAAGAAGTGGAAGGAGAGTTGGAGAAATAAGAATATGGGTCAACAATTAGGCATCAGTTGAAGTGATATGACTACAAGCTAAGGAATGTGTGCAACTTCTAGGAAACAGAAAAGATAAGACACCACATTCCTGATTTATAGATTCAGTTATTTTTAAGTGGATAATGACTATCCACTATTTTCTGCAATGAATGATTATGTATCTATGAGTTTCTTAAATATGCAGATAATAGTTGTAGGATAAAGCCCCAGAAATGGACTGCTACTTCAAAAGCAAGCACACCCTTAATTTTGTGTGGTGCTGTGTTTTTCTACAGTGTTTGCAAGCTGTACTTCCATAAGTGGTGTCTGAATGCTCAAAGGTAAAATTCGATGTCCTGAAAGTGAGTAGTTATTCTTGACAGTAAGCTGTCAAGAACGCCCCTAAAACTGCAAAATTATGGTAGAAGGTCTGGCTCTAAACCAAGAAGAGAAGAGCTAAGTGCAATCAAATACATGACATAAAAATAATAACTACTCCAAAAGACCAGGCCTCAGCAACAGGTCACTATAATACCTACCTGTAAAGGAGTTGCACAAGTATAAATGGTGTTTTGTTGAACTGTTTGCAAGTGTTTTATCAAGTGCTCAGGACCAATGGACCATCCAAGCTGAAAGAGAAAAAAAAAGATAAAAACAGACTTCGAAAAATGAACTTCACTGTAGGTTATCAAATCTGAAAGAATATCTTAGTGCAATTCTAAAATGTTCATATCATGAAAAGCATAAATTGTGGGCTGGGGAGATGCATAATGATAATGCAAAAAAGACTTTCATGCCTGAGGTCCTGAGGTCCCAGGTTCAATCCCCAGCACTGCCATAAGCCAGAGCTGAGCTGTGCTTTGGTCTCTCTCTCTCTGTACCTATCTGTATATCTTTCATTAAAATAAATAAATATTTCAAAAAATTTAAAAAGAAAATAAAAAATGAAGACGTACTATACTTAAAAAATATTAGCTATTAGTTTAGTCATTTTAATGTAGAAAGACTTCCAATTAGAGTTGCTAAACTGTATCTAGAAATTAATACTGTGGGGCCAGGCAGCAATCTTCTTCTTCTTATAGCGTTTGCCCTTCTTCCGTAGCCAGTTAACAGCGTCAGGTTGAGCCTGATGTAAAGTTTTGAGACCTCCTTTGAATCTGGAGAGGTGGCAGTCGTTGACTATGTGGGTCATAGTCTGTCTGTAGCTGCAGGGGCAGTTCGGGTCGCCTCTGGCTCCCCAGTGATGGAACATAGCGGCGCACCGGCCATGGCCTGTTCGATAGCGATTGTGGAGGGCCCAATCATAACGTGCTAGGTCAAAGCCGGGTTGACGCTTGTAGGGGTCTGTGATGAGGTGTTTGTTCTTTACCTCAGCTGACTGCCAACTCTGTTTCCAAGAGTCTGGAACAGAGAAGTTCAGTGTAGGCGTAGGGGACCAGATTGGATTACGAGACGTCAAGCGTTGGACAGGGTAGGCGAAGATATCTGCGTATATTGGCAGGTCCGGTCGAGGGTAGACATGGAAAATGAATTTAGATGATGCCACATCCCGACGAATATCTGGCGGGGCGATGTTGCTAAGTACTGGCAGCGATGGAACCGGGGTGGAACGGATGGTTCCAGAAATTATCCTCATGGAGGAATACAATTTGGAATCGACCAAGTGGACATGGGGGCTACGGAACCATACTGCCTGAATAGCATAATGCCAGAGATGATGATCGTAGTGTGGAAGCGCTCGCGCCCCATGAGGAGCTGGCCAGTCTTGCAATGATGTTGTTCCTCGCGCCCACCTTTGCTGCAGTTTTTATGAGATGTTCGTGAAATGACGGAGTGCGATCGAGAGTAACGCCAAGATAGAGGCAGCAATGTAACTAGTTGAATGTTGCCAAGTGTAAGGACCCACTTTCAAGTCCTGGTCCCCACCTTCAGGGGGTGGGGTAGGGGGGAAGCTTCATGAACAATGAAACAGAGCTGCAGGTGTTTCTCATTTTCTTTACTCCTCTATGTTCCCCTCCCCTCTCAATTTCTTTCTATCCTATCAAATAAAAAACAGTTAAAAAAAAGGGGGGGGGACAAAACTAGCTGCTAGAAGTGGTGGATGTATTAGCAGTGTAATCTCAGGAAAGGTATTTAATATTGCTGTGCTTGAATGCGAGTTCAGACCTACAGGGATGTAGAGGTTTCCCTAGGCTCCGTGCTGAATATGGGCCCCAGATCAAATCGATGGGGTTTACAGTCAACAATATTTATACACTTTTTCCATATTTGGGAGCTACTTTCTTCCCTGATCCTGCTTTCTAGCCCTTTTCCTAGCCATAACATCATCTCCCCAGACAATAATTTGGGTCCATCTGCACATCAGAGGTCAGGCTCAGGAAAAAAACTAGTAGAGTCATGGGCCATTTGGAATATACCTAAAATAGACCTACTAGCTATTTCTGAAATGGAGACTCTCAAATCTTCATCTGCAATATTCTAGCCTTTAGGTTCATGATTAGTCAACAATTTGTATGGTTTTATATGTTAACTCTTTTTTTTTTTCAGCCACCAGGTCCCAGATGCTACCATAATGCCAACTGGACTTCCCTGGGTAGACGACCCCACTAATGTGTCCTGGAGCCCCACTTCCCCAGAGCCCTGCCCCACTAGGGAAAGAGAGAGACAGGCTGGGAGTATGGATCGACCTGTCAATGCCTACATTCAGCGGGGAAACAATTACAGAAGCCAGATCTTCCACCTCCTGCACTCCATAATGACCCTGGGTCCATACTCCCAAAGTGATAAAGAACAGGAAAGCTATCAGGGGACGGGAAGGGATACAGAATTCTGGTGGTGGGAACTGTACCCCTCTTATCCTATGGTCTTGTCAGTGTTTCCATTTATAAAAAAAAAAAAACCAAAAAACAAAAAAAACAAATCTATAACAAAAAATATTGCTGTGCTTTAGCTTACAATTTCCTTACTGCTGTAAAATGGGAATAAATTACACACTCCTCATAATGGGATAAGAGACATGCCTACTTTTAAGCAATTAAATTTTATTCATCTAACCTTCCAGCCAGTTACACTGAAAGTCTTTCCGGCACTTCCAATCGTGACTGTTCTCTCCCACATACCTGGAAAAGTGGCTGGATAGGGGAAGACAAAAGACTAAATCAGTCTCCATTTAGCATAACCTAGAAACATAAAAACTATGAGAATTCAATGGAAATAGATGGATAATAACACACTTTAATGCAGTTTCCAAAGATCCATGGGTTAGTATTTAAATAACAACGTATTAGTATATTCTTTTGAAGACTGAAATGTCATTTTCTTTTATGATTACTATTTTTTTTATTAGTGATTTAATAATGGTTAACAAGATTGTAGAATAAGAGGGGCATAATTCTATGTAACTCCCACCACCAGTTCTGTGTCCCACTCCCTCCCATTGGAAGCGTCCCTATTCTTTATCCCTCTCTGGGAGTATGGACCAAAATTCTTTATGGGGTGTGGAAGGTGGAAGGTCTGGCTTCTGTAATTGCTCCTCTGCTAGACATAGGTTAATGAAGCTGTTTCCTTGCTACTCTACCTTGCAAAAAGATGACTGCATAAACAAATCATGATAATGACTCATGAAATGTTGAGAACAATTTAAAATTAAAATGTGAAAGTTACATATGGATAAGCTAATGAACTGAAACCTTGAATAAAAGAAAATAATGTAAAAGAGTTACAAGATTCAAATTTGTAGAGGTTGAAATGAGTAAAACTGGGGGGGGTGAGGGCTGGGCAGTGACATACCTTGTTGAGTGTACATGGTACAATGCACAAGGACCTGGGTTCAAGTCCCCAGCCCTCACCTGTAGGGAGAAAGCTTCACAGGTGGTGAAATAGTGCTGCAGATGCTCCTCTCTCTCTCTCTCTCCTCTCCCTATCTCTCTTTTCTGTCTTTATATAAAAAAATTAAATAAATAAAGAATGTGTCTAATCATAGAGAGCTGGTGAAAAGTATGTGAAACTATCCCTATCATGTTCTGTGCCAACAAAGTGGATTTTTTTAGGGGGTCAGGCAGTGGCACAACTGGTTAAGTGCACACATTACAGTGTCCAAGGACCTGGATTCAAACCCCTGGTCCACACCTTTTTGGGGAAAGCTTTAAGAGTGGTGAAGTAGCAGGGCTTCAGGTATCTCTGTTTCTTTTTTTTTTAAAAAAAGGGCTTCAGGTATCTCTGTTTCTTTTTTTTTTTCTTTTTCCCCAGAGTCACACCCTACTAGGGAAAGAGAGAGGCAGACTGGGGGTATGGACCGACCAGTCAACGCCCATGTTCAGCGGGGAAGCAATTACAGAAGCCAGACCTTCTACCTTCTGCATCCCTCAACGACCCTGGGTCCATGCTCCCAGAGGGATAGAGAATGGGAAAGCTATCAGGGGAGGGGGTGGGTTATAGGGATTGGGTGTTGGGAATTGTGTGGAGTTGTACCCCTCCTACCTTATGCTTTTGTTCACTAATCCTTTCTTAAATAAAAAATTTAAAAAAAAAAAGTTTTTTTTTAATTTTTTAAATATTTATTTATTTATTCCCTTTTGTTGCCCTTGTTGTTTTATTGTTATAGTTGTTATCATTGTTGTCATCGTTATTGGATAGGACAGAGAGAAATGGAGAGAGGAGGGGAAGACGGAGAGGGGGAGAGAAAGATAGACACCTGCAGACCTGCTTCACTGCCTGTGAAGCAAGTCCCCTGCAGGTGGGGAGCCAGGGCTCGAACCGGGATCCTTACTCTGGTCCTTGCGCTTTGTGCCACCTGCGCTTAACCCACTGCGCTACAGCCTGACTCCCTCTCTCTGTTTCTTTCCTTCTATCTTCCCCCTCTCAATTTCTGTCTCTATGCAATAATAAATAAATACAAGCAATGAGTAAAATTTCCTGCAGAAACAAAAGACATTAACCTACTAAAAATTGGAATTTTTAAAAGTCATAAAGAAAAAAAAAACCCTCCCAAATACAGATGACTGCCAGTTATAAGGAAGGATTTAGAGTAGGACTGAACATGGCAGCAAGTTTAGGCCAAAGTCCAACCACATCTCATATTTGAGCCATTCAACCCCAGATTTGACAGCACTAGAGGAAATGCCATTTTCTGATACCAGGAAATATAACTGAATCAAGAATCTGATCCAAGGAGAAGAAATTCTACTATCTCATTTTTAAAAACCTTATTTACTTATTTATTCATTATTGGAAAGAGACAGAGAAAAATTGAGAGGAGATGAAAAAATGGGAGAGAGAAAGAGAGATATCTGCATTCCTGCTTCTCTACTTGTGAAGCTTTTCCCCTGCAGGTGGGGACCAGGGGCTTGAACCTGTGTCCTTGTGCACCGCAATGTGTGTGCTTAACTAGGTGCACCATGGCCTGGTCCCTACTATGTCAATTTAACAAAAAGACTTAAGTCACTTTATAATCCAGATGTTCTTGCTCTCTCAGTCACAGAGATCTGGAAATTCAAGTTAACATAAACGGATAGACAGAACAATGACCACATAACTCTATGTGAGTGTAGTCATCTATAAGGCAAAACAAAACCATTGTGAGTTTTTTTTTCCAACCCAATATATCTAGTATTGTTTAAGTTTATCTTACACTTATATCTGGAAAGATGCTAGTCTTTGCATTCTCATATGTCGGATGGGTTCTTAAATCAGACACAGGTATTTATTGACAGCTTAGTCTTCAATAGACATCAGGTAAGTATTAGTCAGTGCGCTACAGGAGAGAAAACTGCTTTTGACAATGTGAAAATGAGGCCAATTTCATGATGTATGACTATAAAATCTTACAGCATTATATTAAATAACTACTACTGCACTTTTCAAATTAATGGAATAATAATTTTATATTGCCCATATGACAAAGCCCACAATATTAAAATCTTAAAGCAACTGAATTACTTTCTATAATGAAATAATGAACTTTTCTTGGATTAACCTTAAGGGCTGTTTTAACTAAAACAAAAAACAAAAAACAAACAAAAAACCCCCACTACATTAAAAATTTGATATATTTATACATTTGTAATGAATAGCTCATGCTATGAAATTTAAGAAACGTATAAAGACTTAAACAATAAATTTTGGGGGCTGGACGGTAACACAGTGGGGTTAACCACACATAGTGAAAAACGCAAGGATGGGTGCAAAGATTCCGGTTTGAGCCCCAGCTCCCCACCTGCAGGGGGGTCGTTTCACGATCGATGAAACAGGTCTGCAGGTGTCTTTCTCTCCCCCTCTCTGTCTTCCCCTCCTCTCTCGATTTCCTATCCAACAACAATAACAACAACAGCTATAACAATAACAACCACAACAAGGGCACCACCCAGGGCAACAAAATGGAAAAAATAGCCTCCAGGAGCAGTGGATTTGTAGTGCTGGCACTGAACCCCAGAAATAACCTTGGAGGCAAAGAAACAAAAACAAAAACAAAAACAAAACCAATACATTTCAGTGTCATTTAAAGAAATCTTTTGGCTTGGTTACTGATAAACTGGAGATGGCTCATTTAGTGAAGCACCCATCATCAATTTGATTCCTGACACAATATGGGAGCGCAGAGCTGTCTCTTAATTTTATAAAGCAAATTCAATGACATATTCTCCTGCCTGGTCACACCTTTAACTAGTTAAACACTATGGTAACTACTGCTGTGGGGATCAGTGCACAGACAGAAAATTTAAAAAAGTTAATGCAATTTACTTTCACAAATATTTTCCTTTCTGAAAAAAATTATTTTCCCTTAAAAAAGATTTATTTATGGGGGTTGGGTGGTAGCGCAGCGGGTTAAGTGTACATGGCGTGAAGCGCAAGGACAAGTGTAAGGAGGCCCAAGAGGGAGGATGGTAGCAGGAGGTGAGGTCTCAGGTTTTATCCCTGACACCTCAAATGACAGCAATCCTCTGCTTTTCTCTTATTTGCTCACTCTCTCTATTTCTCTATCTTTCTTTCTTTGATACACACACACATGCATATACACATTAGTAAATAAATATTTAAAACATTTTTTAAAATTTAATGTTAATTGTTTATTTTTGCCTTCAGGGCTATTGCTGGGGCTCAACCCACTGCTCCTGGAGGCTTTTTTTTTTTCTTCCTTTTGTTACCCTTGTTGTTTTATTGTTGTTGTGGTTATTATTGTTGTTGTTGTTATTGATGTCATTCTTGTTGGCTAGGACAGAGAGAAATGGAGAGAGGAGGGGAAGACAGAGAGGGGGAGAGAAAGACACCTGCAGACCTGCTTCACCGCTTGTGAGGTGACCCTCTGCAGGTGGGGAGCGGGGGCTCGAACCGGGATACTTATGACAGTCCTAGAGCTTTGTGCCACGTGTGCTTAACCCGCTGTGCTAACACCAGACTCCCATGATTTGTCATTCTAATCTATGTAGTAATCCATGCAAGTGTTATTCCTTTAAGTACTACAATTTGTGTGTCTCTGTGTTCATTTCCCAGACTTTACAACTCAGGCCAACTTTTTTTTTTCCAGAGAGAGAAAGAGACAGACAGCCTCTCTCCCTTCCACCCACACTGCTCCAACAGCACTGAAGCTTTCATTAGTACCAAGGGACCAGGACTAGAGTATGGGTCATACAAATCACAAAGCAGGGGGACTCTCCCAAGTGAGCTATCAACTATTATTTTTATGTTCTCTTACAGATATAATACATTTCTGGGGCCTTTTTCAATCAGTCATTCCATATGTGCCCAAACACATCTAGACAGGTGACTCTAAGTAGTAATCAGTACCTATTCTTAAATGCTTATTTCCAGTATACACAAGCCACTCATAGACCTCATCACTGATGCAGAGTGTGTCATATTTGATGCAGAGGTCAGCAATGACTTGGAGTTCCTCTTTGGTGTACACCTATATATAGTAAAGGAAACAAAAGAGCAAAGTTGATGACTATTCAACATATGAGAAACCAAGGGGTCAAAAGACTATAATGCAACCAAAGACTCACCTTTCCAAAAGGGTTATGTGGAGTATTTAGTATAATGGCTTTGGTTTTGGGATTAAATTTACTTTCCAATTCTTGAGGATCTAAGGTCCAGTCAGAACTAGACCATCTCTTCCCATTAACAGGTTTCTAAGGAAGAATGTAATTTGATTAGTCCATGTTTTTTGTCTTATAATCAATAACCTTATCAAGAAAAATTAGAGGAAGACATGGCAAAGGTAACTGAATGAATGACTAACAAAGACAATAATGGAGATAATTAGACTTTAGTTCTGCTTTGAGAACCTAAGAGGAACTAAACTCTTGTTCATACAAGCTAAATGGCAAAATGAACTTTTGTCAACATCCACAGCTGCTAAAGGAATATATTTTTTCAAATAAATCACCTATAACTATGGCTAATTTTTGTAAGGTTAGATGAAAATTCTGTAATTTACCTTAGTGATATTTACTATGTAATAAATATAATAAACACTTACTATGATAAGATTTAAAAAAGACAATGGTACTATATCCTATTCCTAAAGATAAACAGAACAGAAACTCACTTTAATTTTTAATTTTTTGTAAAGTTTTTTAATTAGTTAATTTATCTTTATTTTATTTATCTGCTGGGCTAGCGCTGGGGTGCCCCTTCCTGGGCGCGTACTCTCTGGGTTGGAGAAGTCGTCTGGGCTGCTACTCACTCAGTGATGTGAGGGAGATGACTCAGGAACCAAACACATGGAGTGAGGTAATGCAACCTTTATTGATCAGAGACAACACTTTTATAGGATAGAACCGTAAGTGGCAAGTTGGAAATGGAAATGTCTAGGAAAGGGGGTGGAGAAAGGCAAAAGCGGGCTGGAAAGGTATAAACTTCCTTAGCAACTGTTGCGATGGTTTTAACTGGTAGGATTAATATTACCCTGCAGGCAGGGCAGGTCTCAAAGAAGATAGATCAATGGAATGGAATGGGTGGGAATCTTTCAGGCAAAACAATGATTATGTAAATAGGCTATAGCATCAGCAATGCAGGGTGGAAGAGGGGGAGCTGGCTTAATGCCCGACATTTATCATTTGAGAGAGAAATTGAGAGGGGAAAGACAGAGAGGGAAAGAGACAATAAAGACACCTGAAGCCCTGCTTCACCACTTGTGAAGCTTTCCCTTGAACCTGGGTCCTTGTGCATCTTTTTTTTAATTATTATTATTTTTTAATTTATTGTTTATTTAATTTATTTATTCCCTTTTATTGCCCTTGTTGTTTTATTGTTGTAGTTATTATTGTTGTTGTCGTCGTTGTTGGATAGGACAGAGAGAAATGGAGAGAGGAGGGGAAGACAGAGAGGAGGAGAGAAAGATAGACACCTGCAGACCTGCTTCACTGCCTGTGAAGCGACTCCCCTGCAGGTGGGGAGCCGGGGTTCGAACTGGGATCCTTATGCCGGTCCTTGTGCTTTGCGCCACCTGCGCTTAACCCACTGCACTACAGCCCGACTCCCGCCTTGTGCATCTTAATGTGTGTGCTTAACCAGGTGTGCTGCTGCCTTCCCCACAAAAACTCACTTTATATAGGTCTCCAAAAGCATTTATTTGTCCCTAGCTTATATCTCATACTATAAGGCCCTAGGGAGCAGTGCTCTAAATGGAGTCAGAGATGGTCTTAGGCCTGTGCTATGAGGGAGATACACTATCACAAGAGAATCTTACACACAGTGGAGATGCTGATACCACAGAAACATACAAACACATGATAAAGTAACACCAATCCCCCCTCAGAATCTTTGATTACCTTCAGTCACAGGAGAGGTAGATATATAGAGTAGATCCCATAATGCAAAATAGAAATTTATTACTGACATAATAATTGGTACTTTCAAAACTTTTTTTTCATATATATATATATATATATAAAACTACAAGTTAATAGGAGTGTACATCAACACCATTCCCACCACCAAAGGACTGTTTGGGTCCCCCTTCCCCCCAACCCCCAGTGAAGCTGAACATCTACTCTCACCCTCCTTTCAAAACTTTTTAAAAGTGGGTGAATTGCATTGGTGAACTTACAGATCTTAAGGGGATGAAGACAGGTGTTGCTCCAGCCATTCTCACCATGGGCTCATAGCAGTCATAGAAGGGCACTATTATTATCACCTGAAATAAAGCCAAATAAGACCAGAACATATCAGTCTTGGGTTTTTTTTTTTTTTTTTGTAATATTTTTAGTATTTACTTATTTGATAGAGACTGAGAGAAATGGAGAGAGAAGGGGGAAGGTAGGGGAGACAGACACCTGTAGCATTGCTTCACCTCTTGTGAAGCTTTCCCCTGCAGGTGGGAACTGGGGGCTTGAACTAGGGTCCTTGAGCACTACCATATGTGCACTCAACCAGGTGTACAACCACCTGCCCCCTAGAAAAATTCTTCATTATACTTCCAAATGTATATACTAGATCTGTCTTATTTTTATTTATTTATTTTTTCAAAAGATTTTATTTATTCATGAAGATAGGGGAGAAAGAACCAGACATTGCTCTGGTACGGATTGCTCTGCTGCGGAGTGAACTCAGGACCTCATGTTTGAGAGTCTAATGTTTTATCCACTGTGCCACCTCCTAGACCACGATCTGTCTTATTTTTAAATTTCACTTACTTTTAATTTACCAGAACTCTGCTCAGCTCTGATTTATGGTGGTAGAGGGGAATGAACCTGAGCCCTTGGAGCCTCAGGCATGAGAGTGTCTTTGCATACCCTTTACGCTCTCTCCCCTGCCCTATTTTTTAAAAATCAGTCTTTATTTCATTCAAACACTGTGTGAAAAGTGTGACTCAAGGGAAAAAACTAACAATATTAGATGGTCTCACTTATATGTGGAATTTAGGAAACAAAGCAAGGGGACAAAGAGGGTGAGGCATTAACATCCCTCTAGCCTATGCCTAGGGCTTTAAGGTCACTAAAGGGGTAGCAGGTAGAGGTCTAATTCCCTTCACTGGAGGGAAAGGGCAAGGTGGTGGTGGGAAAGGTGTGTTAACACACAGTTGTAAAATTATACCTCGAGACAACATTAATCTTATAAAGCAGCATTTCCTTTATAAAAGTCTTTAAAAAAAATCAAAACAAACTAAAAAAAAAAATACCATGGGGCCAGGTGGTGGCACACCTGGTTGAATACACATTACAATGCTCAAGGATTCAGGTTTGAGCCCCTGGTCCCCACCTGCAGGCGGAAAAATTTGTGACTGATGAAGCAGTGCTGCTGACCTCTCTCTGTCTCTCCCTATCTCCCCACCCCTCTTGATTTCTGACTGTCTCTGTATAACAAATAAATAAAGATAATTAAAAAAAAAAAAACAATCTGGAGATTGAACCAGAGACTTGGATGTCTCACTTGGAAAAAAAAACAAAACCTGGGAGTTGGGCGGTAGTACTGTGGGTTAACGCAGGTGGCGCAAAGCACAGGACCAGCATAAGGATTCCAGTTTGAGCCCCCCAGCTCCCCACCTGTAGGAGTCGCTTCACAGGTGGTGAAGCCGGTCTGCAGGTGTCTATCTTTCTCTCCCACTCTCTGTCTTCCCCTCCTCTCTCCATTTATCTCTGTCTTAGCCAACAAGAAAGATGTTAATGACTACAACAATAAAACAAAAAGGGCAACAAAAAGGGAATATATAAATATTTAAAAAAAACAAGCCTAAATATTGTGTACTTGCAGTATGTGAGACTCCATACAACATGTGAGATGCAGCAATGAAAAACAAAAACAAAGCAGACCTTGTCTTCACAGTGTTAGCATCCCAGTGGAAGAGGATTTGGAGATAAATTTGTCCAGGGAGACTTCACGGGGAGTCCTGGGTGTCCTATGGAGACGAATGTATAGTCTTGCAGTGGAGAGGCATGAAATCATATGCAAACTTTTATATGTGCATAGCGGATATCTCTCAAGGAAGGGTAATGGCTCTCAAAGGGATGTCTAGGCCAAAACATTAGATATTTCTTGAAATATCAAACTTGAAAATCTCAGGATGTGGCAGAATTAATATTTTAATGAAAAGAGAGCATTGCAGTGCTTGCTGTTATTTTTTTATTATCTTTATTTATTTATTTATTGGACATAGCCAGAAATTGAGAGGGAATGGGGTGATAGGGAGAGAGACAAGAGGCACCTGCAGCACTGCTTCACCACTCGCAAAGCATTCCCCCTGCATGTGGCGGCTGGGGGCTCGAACCTGGGTCTTTGTGCATTGTAACATGTGTGCTCAATCAGATGTGCCACCAGCCAGACTCTCTGTTAATTTTTTAAGCTTTATTTTTTGTATTTGATAGAACAGAGAGAAATTGAAAGGGAGGGAAGGTGGAAAGGGAGAGAGACAGAGAGACACCTGCAGCACTGTTTCACCACTAGTAAAGCTATCCCCCTGCAGGTGGGGAAAGGGGGCTTGAACCTGAGTTCTTATGCATGGTAAGACCTGCACTTAACCAGGTGCACCACCACCCGGCCCCGCTGTTATAATTTTAAGTATCATCTTAAGAGTAAATTTATTTCCTCCTTTCCTCCAAAAGCACCCTGCACCCTGATACAAAGACTGGAAGCAGGGAGACCCGTTAGGATGCTACTGCTAGTGTTTGGTACCCCAATTTTCCTCTGTGTGAGTTAGATCTGGATACTACCTTTGTCCCTAGTCCCTTGAACTGTAGTCCTTGACCCTAGCCCCTGCATCCCCTCTCTCAATCAGTCATGTCCAGTTTCACATCAGTGGGCCAATCAATTTAATTTAGTTAATGTGCTAATTAGATCTAGCATTTGCCTTTTTGCTCTTATGTAAAGAGTGCTTGAACATATAATTTACTGACCACTAACAAATTTATGATAGTTACTATTTTTAGGATTATTGGTAAGTAGAGATGAATTTATACAATGGTAAATTATCAAACTTAAAAAAATTCGTATTTTTGGCTCAGGCCTGGTAGCAATCGACCTGACATGCAGTAGCAGAAGACTCACTCTTGCTCTACCCTGTTAACTTGGAAAAGCAACGAAAAGCACTTGAAAAACTCAAGAAGATACAAGCAGGATTTTTTTCCTTTTCCTTTTTCCTTTTTTTTTTTTTTTTTTACCTCCAGGGTTATTGCTGGGGCTCAGTGCCTGCACTACAAGTTCACTGCTCCTGGAGGCTATTTTTTTCCCTTTTTGTTGCCCTTGTTGTTTATCATTTGTAGTTGTTATTATTGTTGTTGTTGGATAGGACAGAAAGAAATGGAGAGAGGAGGGGAAGACAGAGAGGGGGAGAGAAAGACAGACACCTGCAGACCTGCTTCACTGCTTGTGAAGCGACCAACCCTCCCCCCCCAGGTGGAGAGCCCAGGGCTTGAACTGGGATCCTTATGCTGGTCCCTGTGCTTTGCACCATGTGCGCTTTACCCACTGAGCTACTGCTGGACCCCCACAAGCAGGATTTCTTCAGAAAATCACCAAGCCACCGGTGAGTACAGACACGTGTGGCTCGTGGATGAAGAGGGGTGAGGGAGAGATTTCTGGGTCTAAAAGGCCACTGTCCTCAGAAACAGCTGGCACCAAACTGGGACAGTGACAGCTGAGGCAAACCACACTTCTGGATCTGAGTTAAACAAAAAAAAAAAAAAGAAGAGAGAGAGAAAGAGAGAGAGAGAGAAAAGAGTGGAAGAGGGGGTCAGGCGTAGCACAGCAGGTTAGGTGCAGGTGGCGCAAAGCTGCAAGGACCAGCATAAGGATCCTGGTTCGAGCCCCCGGCTCCCCACCTGCAGGGGAGTCACTTTACAGGCGGTGAGGCAAGTCTGCAGGTGCCTCTCTTTCTCTCCGCCTCTCTGTCTTCCCCCTCTCTCTCCATTTCTCTCTGTCCTATCTAACAACGACAACATCAATAACAACAACAATAACTACAACAAGAATAAAAAAAACAAGGGCAACAAAAGGGAAAATAAAATTAAAAAATTACAAAAAAAGAAGGAAGAAAAAAAGGAAATAATCTTAGCTACAGGTGAGTACAGACGTGTGTGGTTGTGGATGGAAAGGGTGTGAGGGAGTGGTTCTGAGGACTAAAAATGGGTGCTGGGGATAGTTTGCATAAAATTGGGAGATTGGTGGCTGAGACGCTCCATTTCTATGCTTGAGTTTAAGCAAAAAAGAACTGTTAAAAATTGCTTAAAAATCTCACTAATTTATAACTGTGACTTCTTGAGTTTTCAATGCTGTTGCAAGGAGACCCCATATAAACATCAGCGACACTGACTTGGCCTCCTGACTCAGAATAAGATCTCCCCTCCCCCATCAAGATATATAAACAGGGAAATCAAACACCTTAGCTACAGTGCCTCCTGCTGGCACAACAACAAAACTACACTACATGCAGACATTGACAATGACAGAAAACCCAATGACCAGACAGGTTCAGATGTAGAAAAAAAAATGACAAAGCAAGAGCTCAGAAAACTCATTATGAGGGAGTCGCGCAGCAGGTTAAGTGCCACATGGTGCAAAGCACAAGGACAGACGTAAGGATCCAGTTTGAGACCCTGGCTCCCCACCTGCAGTGGAGTTGCTTCACAGGTGGTGAAACAGGGCTGCAAGTGTCTATCTTTCTCTCCCCTCCCTGTCTTCCCTTCCTCTCTCCATTTCTTTCTGTCCTATCCAACGATGACATCAATAACAACAACAATAATCACTACAACAATAAAACAAGGGCAACAAAAAGGGAATAAATAAATATTTAAAAAGATAAGAAAACTCATTATGAAATCACTTTAAGAAACTAAAGTTAATCAAGAACTCAGTGATCATTTTACAAAAGAATTTTACGAAGTACAGGAAACAAACAAAAAACTCCATAGAGAACTGCAGAGCCCAAAGGTCACTTTGAGTGCAACAATTCTCAATGAAATAGCAGACTCCATCAGAAAGATGAATGAGTATTCAAGTTATTGGGACCCTTGAGGAAGAAGAGAGGAGTAGAGAAATTTTAGCAGAAAATTTTCCATACTTGAGCAATATTCAAAATATAGATGCTCAAATGTTCAATGTTCAAAACATTCAAGTAGGTGAACACATATAATTTTTGAATTCAAAACAGCACACATTAAGACACATTCTTGTAAAACTATCAAATACCAGGTATAAGGAAAAAATATTACAGGCTGCCAGGGAAAGGAAGAATGTCACGTTCAAAGACAGAACCATCAGGCCTTCATCAGATTTCTCGTCACAAACCCTAGAGGCATAGAGGAAGTGGAATGACATATTCAAAGTATAAAAAGTTAAAAGAGTTGTCAGCCATAAATTCTGTACTCTACTAGGTTATCTTTCAAATATGGGGGAGAATAAAGATATTTTCCAACATTCAGAAGCTGAAGGAATTTTCCACTACAAAACCTGTTTTGCAAGAATTAATGAAAGGAGTCCCACATGAAAAGAAGCAGCAAAGGAATTCCAACTTTTAATAATATGATCAGTATTGATAGAACAAGGAACACAACAACAGCTGTGTTCATAGCTGCATTATTCACAATAGTCAGAGAGTGGAAGCAGCCCAAATACCCATTAACAGATGACTGGCTACAGAAGTTATGGGATATATATATCCCATAAGATATATAACCCATATATAAGTATATATAAGAATAACCCATAAGGTTATTCTTGATGTTAATGAAAACAACTATACATGTCATCTATCTATCTATCTATCTATCTATCTATCTATCTATTCCCATGCAGTACTACTCTGCAAACAAACAAGATGATATTTTCTCCTCTGGGACAAAATGAATAGAACTAGAGGTGATTATGCTTAGTGAAAAAAGAGATGAAAGATAAGTACCAGGTGGTTTCATTCATATGTGGAATCTAGAGATCTGATTTACATGAACTTGCCAAAAAAAAAAAAATCCAAAGAAGAAGAAATCAAACTGTTTAAAAGGACCTTGCCTTCAATGTGGATCAACAACAGCAGAGAATGTTCCATCCTCCGAAGGTAGGCTGCACAACATACTCTATCTTCCACCTGAGGAAGATGGGTCCTGAAATTGGGGCAGCTTGGAACATTCCTACTCATGACCACAGAATGTGAGCTCAGATCTACAGGGATGCAGAGGTCACATAGGCTCCTGTGCTGAACATGGGTCCCAGATCAAATCGATGGGGTTTACAGTCAACAGTATTTATACATTGTCCCCATATTTGGGAGCTATTGTCTTCCCTGATCAAGCTTTCTAGCCCCTTTCCCAGCCATGACATCATTTCCCCAGACAGTAACTTGGGTCCACCTGCATATCAGAGGTCAGGCTCAGGAAAAAAAACTAGTAAAGTCACGGGCTATTTGGAATATACCTAAAATAGACCTACTAGCTATTTCTGAAACGGAGACCCAAAATCTTCATCTGCAATATTCCAGCCTTTAGGTTCATGATTAGTCAACAATTTGTATGGCTTTATGTTAACACTTTTTTTTTCAGCTACCAGGTCCCAGATGCTACCATGATGCCAACTGGACTTCCCTGGGCAGATGACCCCACCAATGTGTCCTAGAGCCCTGCTTCCCCAGAGCCCTGCCCCACTAGGGAAAAAGAGAGACAGGCTGGGAGTATGGATCGACCTGCCAACACTCATGTTCACTAGGGAAGCAATTACAGAAGCCAGACCTTCCACCTTCTGCACCCCACAATGATCCTAGGTCCATGCTCCCAGAGCGATAAAGAATAGGAAAGCTATCAGGAGGGGGATAGGATATGGAGTTCTGGTGGTGGGAACTGTGTGGAGTTGTTTCCCTCTTATCCTATGGTTTTTGTCAGTGTTTCCTTTTTATAAATAGAAATTAAAAAAAAAGACTTATGAGAACTCTGGTGGTTATGTTTGGGAGATGGGAGGGTGGAGATACAGAACTTTGGTGGTGGGTGTGGTGTGGAACTCGACATTGTAATCTTACGATCCTGTGACAAACTATTAACAAATAAAAATTATTTAAAACTTACATATTTTTAATACATTTTTTTTTTGGTTACTGTGCAGGGTCTCATGCATGTGGATTTCCTGTGTTGACAGGCTGATTTATTTTATCTGTCCTTTTATTTCTGATAGAGAAGGAGGAGGAGGGAAAGGAGGAGGAAGAGAAGTAGAAGTAGTAAGAGATACCAAAGTACTACTGCACCATTTAGAGGGGTACCCCGAATGGCATGTTGAAGCCATTATCACATAGGGCTTGAACCTGGAGCCGTGTGTGCATAGCAAGGCACAAATTCTACCAGGTAAGCTATCTTCTGGCCCTATTAGATGTTATTTTAATGGCTGGCATTCTACTGAATTGTAGGTTAAGTCTCTTGTTGTCTACTTGCATAAATGGTAAAGATATATTCACCCATGAGTATGTAGTTTTTTGAACAACTTAATGAATAAATGGATACAATTACTACTGCTAGATAAAACAATAGCAACATTAAAATATTTATTTATTAATAAAAAGGAGGGGCAGGCAGAGAAAACCAGAGAGTCAATCTGGCACACGTGATGCCAGGGATCAAATTTGGGACCACATGCTGGAAAGTCTAGCACTTTATCCACTGCGTCCCTCCTGTGCCATGATATAAGCGTGTGTGTTTCTGAAAATTCTGTTAATAATAATTATACTTCCACAATCCTAGACTAAGTCGTAACTTTGCACATCTTCCTGTTTGTTCCCTCTTATAAAGTGTTCAAGACTTTTCTTACTGAAGCCATAAGTGGCCCTTGCATTCTACAAAAATCTTCAATTATAGTAGGTATTCAATTCACATTGAGCACCAACTAAATACAATACATTTTGTTGGATCCTAGTCATTGTGGAGGACAAAGAAATGAGACAGGAATTGATCTTTCCCTTACTGAGTTCTAAATGAGTCTATAAAATTCTAAGGTGTAACATAACCTACCTTTGTAACCCTGGGGTGGAGGGAAGCACTGTGCCTGCTGGGCAGTGAGAGATCAGTAAAGAAATTAATTGGGAAGGCAAGGAAGGGAAAGTGAAGCAAAACACCAGACACTCTTTGCTACAATTTCTCTATTTTTCTTTTCTTTTTTAAAATATTTATTTATTCCCTTTTGTTGCCCTCGTTGTTTTATTGTAGTAGTTATTATTGTTGTTGTTGTTATTGCTGAATCTGTAGATGGATAGGAGAGAGAGAAATGGAGAGAGGAGGGGAATATAGATAGGGGGAGAGAAAGACAGACACCTGCTGACTCCCCTGCAGGTGGGGAGCCGGGGGCTCGAACCGGGATCTTTACGTCAGTCCTTAGGCTTTGCGCTACTTGCTTGACCCACTTTGCCACTGCCCGACTCCCACTTTCTCTATTTTTCTAAAGAGAACTACCCATTCTCTATTTGAAGAATATTTAGTGAGCCCTTAGTATCTAAGTTCTGGGTTGTACTATAATAAAACTATTTAACTTGTATCTAGTAGAATTTTCAATTATTTAGTAGGAGGTTATATACAGGAAAGTATGGCTGCATTTCACTAACTTGTTTACTTACATAATTATCTGGCATGAGAGAAGGGGATAGAGATAAGGGCAGAGAGCACAATGCTTATACAAAAAGACTTTTCTGCCTGAAGTACCAAAGGTCCCAGGTTCAATTCCCAATATCACCATAAACTAGAGTTGAATAGTGCTCTGGTAAAAAAAAAAAATACAGAATAGGGTCAGGTGGGTGGTGAACCTGGTTAAGTGCACACATGACAGTGTGTCCCCACCTGCAGGAGGAAAGCTTCATGTGTGGTGAAGCAGGGCTGCAGGTATCTCTCCCTCCTCTCTCTCCTTCCCCTCTTGATTTATCTCGGTCTCTAATAATAAAATACAAATTTAAATCCCCAGCACCACCATGAGCCAGAGCTGAGCAGTACTCTGGTATTAACAAAAATTAAATTAAATTAAAAAAAATTTAAAAAGAATTACACAAGTAATACTGGTATCATATATATATCAGGTAGAAATAAAGTTCTATTAAACTTCAAAGAAAGGAGTTAACAACATAGTTCAGTGTTGGTATGCATGAGACCCCTTCTGTTTCATTTTGTTTAAATCCCCCCTGCTTAACACTATTCTATTTACATAACCACTGTTAACAAGTTCCACCCTCCCTCCAGGGCACTGTGGTTCAGTGATAGGATTCTCGCCTGCTCTGCCCCTTCTTTGTCACACTCTGATTTTCACCAGTCACTTTTCTCTCCACCCTCTCTATGTCACATCCTGTTTCCACCCTACTTGACAAGTATATATAAAGACAGCATTGTGAGTTTTAGAGTACTTTACCTTGAGTTTAGCTTAGCTCGGCTTAGATTGTGCTGAGTCCTGCATGAATAAAGAGATACTGCCTACAGCTCAACTATGAGTCCCTGGTCGTCTGTTACCCGCCCGTGAAGCCAGCCCGGAGAAAACAACCTAACCCGTCAAAAACGACAGTTCAGGGTTGATATTTACTCTTCAGACACAACTTACACAACATCTCTCTGGAGTTTTTCAGATTTATACTAGAACAGTAGACCCCTTGTTTTCTTACTACCCCACTTACGTATTATCCAGTACTGCCTAGCACGCTCCATCCTTCAGAACTGGTAGAGGAAGCCAGGTAATATTGAAGCAGAGATATTATAATCAAAATAAGGAAGGATGAATATGGATGATTAAGCTTAATGCCAAAGTAGATTTTACATCACAGCAAGAAAAACATGCTGTTCAGTCTTCTTACTTATTATAGATCCCTCAAAAGGAGCTGCTAACACTGGGCACACACACACAAAAAAAGATACTGACCTTGAGTTGAGATGAAAGGTTTTGGAATTTTATGTATTTAGTTAACTTGATTTTTCTCACGAGCCAGGGCCTCATGTGTGGTTTCACTGCCCTCCAGGTTACTTTTTTATTCAGAGACAGAGATAGACAGACAGACAGACAGATAGACATGCAAAACAAACACAAAAGCAGAAATGCTCCTAGTATTATGGTACTCCCCTGTGGTGTCAAAATTTGACATGCTCACAGGCTGCTCCCATGGCAAGGTAGGCACCCTACCTGGTGAGCTTGTCCTATAGCCCATAAAAGCTAATTTAAGTAGCAAAAATTAAAAGTTTATCCCATCACTGCATCCTTCCACCTGATCTTATCTAAATATAAAACAATTGTTAAGAACTACAAAAAAAAGTGACTCTCACAAACATAATGAATGGAAGAAGTCAGACAAAAGACTACACATTGTATGATTCCATTTAGATAAGCAGGAAAGGTAGACAAAATGCACTTGCTATGGAAGAAGACAGAAGCGACTAGCCCTGAGAGAAGACAGACTAGCAAGAAGCTGGCTAAACATTTTACCTTCCTATCATTTGTGATAGCAGAGAAGTGTATGCATGTTAACACAGAGAGACAAAATCTTGTGAGGCTATACATTGACACTTTGTGAACTTTACTGCATAAGCTTTACAACTTGAGACTGATTTTAAAAAGGACACAGTGTAAACGATTCAAAGGCAAGCTGAGCCATGATCAATATATGTGTCATGATAACATTAATCTACTTACCTCATCTCCCTCATCAATTAATCCTTGAATTGCATTAAAAAGGGATCCATATGCACCTACTGTCACAAGGATTTCTTTATTTGGATTGATTTGCTTTTGATAAAACTTTTCATACAGGCAAGACAAAGCTTTCACAAGTGACGGATGACCCTGTTGAAAATGAACAACAAAACAAAACAAAACAAAAGAAAAACCCTTGAGTTCGATTGTGGGACTTACTTTGTTGAGGTAATTTGGTTGTAAAATGACAAGAGCTTTTATAATTTGGCCTTGTGTATGCCCAAAGAAAATGAATGTGTTTTAAAAAATATTTATTTATGTCCTTTGTGTTGCCCTTGTTGTTTTTATTGTTTTGTAGTTATTATTGTTGTTGATGTTGTCATTGTTGGACAGGACAGAGAGAAATGGAGAGAGGAGGGGAAGACAGAGAGGGGGAGAGAAAGATAGACATCTGCAGACCTGCTTCACTGCCTGTGAAGGAACTCCCCTGCAGGTGGTGAGCCGGGGGCTCGAACTGGGATCCTTATGCCAGTCCTTGCACTTTGTGCCAGGTGTGCTTAACCTGCTGCGCTAATGCCAGACTCCTGAAAATGAATGTAATTTAAAAATGTTTTTTATGAGATATATACAGACACACAGAGAGAAAAAGAATGAGAGAGAAAAAGAAAAGAGAAAGACCAGAGTCCTACTCAGCTTTGCCTTAGACTAGTGTCAGGGATTGAACCTAGCACCTCTGGGGCCTTAGGTATGCAATATATATTTTAATGGAAATTAAAAAAATATTCCATACTATCAGAGTATTCCTATATGAACAGTGAAAGATTTGCTACTGACTGAAAATTTTCTCTTACATGTTTGGTTTTGGAACACAAATCTTCAAATGATTTGCTTTGAATAAAAATTGACTTTCATACCAAATATTACACATATACTACATATGTATATAGATACATGTTTAAAAAATTGATTATTGGGAGTCGGGCAGTAGTGTAGCGGTTTAAGCACATGTGGCGCATCAATAACTACAACAATACTAAAAAAACAAGGGTAACAAAAGGGAAAATAAATAAATAAAAAGAAAAAAACTTAAAAAATTAATTATTTATTAATAATAGAGTGAGCGAGAACCAGAGCATTGTTATGGCATATGTACTTTCCAAGCCACTCAGATATTTTGTCGTAATTAAATCACATTTAATTTTATTGCAGTAACTAAATTATATTGAAGAGAATTAGATTTTCTTTTTTGCAGTTAAAATAATTCTTAAAGCCTAAGCTAACAATTTATCACCTGTGTATGTAGGGAAAAAGTCCAGCCCATCAATGGAACTATGGAGAGTGGGCCAATTTAACCAAGAGACGTTGATGTTACAGTACATGTTAGGAAGACCATTCTCACTGGTCAAGGGTAGGCAGCATACACACAGGAGAACAATGTTTTTAAGAGGAATGACATGTAAAATGCTCAAAATCTAAGACATGGAGAGCCCCATGATGTCGTGACTAGATTTTCCTTGATTTTCTCTTCTTCAGTGTTATCTTCTCTTCCCTCTTTCTCTTTTCCCTTACCTTTTTCTCTTTGTCTTATTTGGTTCTGAAATCAAATTTTTAAATTTATTTATTATTGGATAGTGACAGAGAGAAATTGAGAGAGGAGGGGGAGATAGAGAGGCAGAGAGACACCTGCAACCTTGCATCACCACTTGTGAAGCTTTCCCCCTGCAGGTGGGGACCAGGGGCTTAAACCTGTGTCCTTGCTTAGTGTAGTGTGAATGCTGAACTATGTGCGCCACCACCTGGTCCCCAGAAGTCAAATTTTAAATATATAATATTTTTCTTTTGGGTAATCACCCTGATGTTCTTTTAAAAAATATTGATTGATTGACTGGTTTACTTTGGTAGGACAGAGAAAAACTGAGACGGAAATGGGAGATTGAGAGAAACAGAGTAAGAGAGATGGGGGGGAGGGCAGGCGGTGCTGCGCTGGATTAAGTGCACCTAGTACCCGTGTATAAGGACCCGCGCAAGGATCCCAGATTGAGCCTCGGCTCCCTACCTGCTGGAGGGTTGCTTCACAAGTGGTGAAGCAGGTTTGCAGGTGTCTTATCTTTCTCCCTCTCTATCTTCCCCTCCTCTCTCAATTTCTCTGTCTAATAATAATAATAATAATAGAAATAATGGCTGCAGGAGCCGTGAATTTGCAGCAACCCTGGAGGCAGAGAGAGAGAAAGTTGTAATATAGTTTCACCACTTGTGAAGCTTCTCCTTTGCAGATCGAGGACTTAAAACCTTGTACATGGTAAGGTGTGTACTCAACTACTGTGTGCCACTGCCTAGTCCCACACCCTGATATTCTCACACTTTTGGATGAGTGTTTAAGTACAGGTCATGTCCCTTTGTTTGGAAGGCATATGGGTTCTCTAAAAAGACACTAGTCAGTCTGTAGGGGAATGGGGGACTATTTGTTATTCTCTAGGTTTACAGGAAAAAGGCCCTTTGATATTTTTCCAAATTGTCCATTTCTGTTTATATGAAGGGAAGAAACTTTAAAAAATAAAAGGAGAGAGGGAGAGAGAGAGAGAGGGGAAGGGAGAAAGAGAGAGGCAGAGACAGACACTAAAGTTTCTTTCAATGCCATGGGCTCAAATGTGGGTCATGCACATGGCAAAGTGGCACACTATCTAAGTGAGTCATTTATTTGCGTTTGTCACCTTTTTATTCCTGCCAGGGCATTATCAGGCATGTCCCTGACAGCCACCCACCCAGTTAAAGTCAGTATATTTATAGCACATTTCCTGTTTTGAAAACTGAGAAATTATAATGAGCCACTGGCACCATTAATAGTACAGGTGATGATAGAATACAACTGGTAAAATTAAAAAACAAAACTATTCAAGCTCAAAAAATTCATTTGAGTTGTAGAAAGAGCAAGAAATGATGGTCATTGGTCCTAGAAACCCACAATTTCCTTTAAACACCAGGTCTAACAAACTCTAGCAAAGAGGATCCGAAAGTAACTACAAACACAGCAGTTCTTTTTGTAGAAATGTGGGTCTGTGCTTAACCATTGTTTAATGACAAAAATAATTCATGCTTCATAAAGTAGGTAAATATATATCACACCAGACATTTAGATATTGCTTAATTTCTCTCAACAGCATTTCATACCTTTCAGTTTATAGATCTTGAACATATTTTTAAAGGTTCAATTTTTTTTAAATGTTTATTTATTTATTCCCTTTTGCTGCCCTTTTTTTTTAATTGTTGTAGTTATTGATGTTGTTGTTGGGTAGTACAGAAAGAAATGGAGAGAGGAGGGGAAGACAGAGAGAGGAAGAGAAACATAGACACAGGCAGACCTGCTTCATCGCTTGTGAAGTGACTCTCCTGCAGGTGGGGAGTCGGGGGCTCAAACCGCAGGTGGGGAGCTGGAGGTTCGAACCAGGATCCTTACACCGGTCCTTGTGATTTGTGCCACGTGCACTTAACCCACAGTGCTACCACCTGACTCCCTAAAAGTTCAATTTTAAATATTTTATGTCTGGTGCTAATATTCTAAGTGTTATTCTAGAGAATGCTACTTTCTGTCTACTATTACTATCTAGAAATGGATTTTTTTTTTTTTTTTGTATACTGACCTTGTGTCCTAAGACTTTGCTCAACTCACTAAGTCATAGTAGGTTTTTTGTTTGTTTTGCAGAATCCAGAAAATCTATGGCTAGTCTGGCATTTTACCACACAAGGGTAGGGCTGGAATGAAACAGGAAGAGAACAACTACAGATAGCTGGAAAGAGAAGATATTAACTAAGAGACCAATGCTGAGGCATGAGTGTTAATGACAGAGAGCTGTCTGAAAAGAATCTTCTCCCTCCCTGTTATTATAGGATGCCATCTTGGAACAAGAGTGAAAGAAGGGCCAAGGTAGGACTGCAGAAGGGTGGAAAAGGGGTATCTCATTCTAGAAGGTAAGGGCAAAGCTAGAGTTTATCTGGCTATCAAAGTGGGATTTTTATTCCCAGTGAGCCAATGACGAATACATATAGAAGACTGAAGGAGATCACTCAAATACAATATAATTTCCAAGCTCTTGCCACACAGAGTCCTTATACTTACAAAGCCCCGTGTGTACTGATTCAGGTTATCAACCATTGCCACCTTTGATAATTCCTCTTTTACATATGCAGGAGGGGATATATCTGGGAGGCCTTGGCCAAGATTCACAACAGAGGGGTCTGCCGCCAACTTGGTAAACTCAATCCTGAAATAAAAATACCAGTAGGAATAAGTACTCTGGTTACAAAAGTAGCCTCTTATACCTCATATTCTTGATATGTTCATAATGATAACATTGAAAGTAAGACCTTGCAGATTAAAATAAACATGTTCAACAACAACAAATATGTCCCAGCAATACTAAAACTTTACCATCTACAGCCATACCACCCTGAACACGCCCGATCTCATCTGATAATATAACTTTACCTAATACGGTGATGACTGAATGCAGGAGATTAATGTTCCTTATTCTAGCATATCAATATTTTAATCACATATATTTTTCTCGGCTATCCCAACCATTAATCAATAAAACTAAAAACAGGCCAGGAGATGGACAGACGACCCCACCAATGTGTCCTGGAGCTCCAATTCCTCAGAACCCCGCCCCACTACGGAAAGAGAGAGGCAGGCTGGGAGTATGGATCCACCTGTCAACGCCCATGTTCAGCAGGGAAGCAATTACAGAAGCCCCCACAATGACCTTGGGTCCATACTCCCAGAGGGAAAAAGAATAGGAAAGCTATCAAGGGATACGGGGTTCTGGTGATGGGGATTGTGTGGAGTTGTACCTCTCTTATCCTGTGGTTTTTGTCAGTGTTTCCTTTGTATAAATAAAACAAACAAAAAAACAGAACAGGCCAAGAAAATAGCCTAACTGGTAAAGTATGGCCTGGCTTATATGGGTGTGACACTCCTACCAAGAAGCACTTATCTTTTCTCTCACTCAAGTAAAAACAATGAAAAATGCTGGCCTGGGAGCAGTAGTACTAGTATGAGAGGCCTAGCAATGTCCCAACACACAACAAAAAGGGTAAAGTTCCCACATCAGAAGACCTTTCCACAAAGCACCTAGCTTCTTTGTCCTCTGCTTCTAGTGCATTTCTATTCCATTTCTATTCAACAGATGAATCAAAATAAGTGGTTTTATTTGTAGATTACAGATCATGCAAATGATTCCCAACTATAGGTGTAAAAAGATGGAGGCAAAACCAACCCCCCACCAGCATATTGTTGCTTATTGTAAAATACCCACCATACGTTTTTATCCAGTCCTTCGATTCGTTTTGTATTTTTGAATTTCAATGACATTGCCTGAAAGATAAAAGTATTGAAAGTACTTTTAAACTGTTTTAACTGACTGCTTAAAAGTGTCAGAAAATCATGGACAATACTGCTATTGTTGGCATGGAAAAAGCAGTCACATAAAGGGACATCCCAAAATTCAATATAAAATTGTGAAGAAAAATCCACCTTGCTCCTATTATTCATAGATGATTCCTTTTATGAACCACAGGTGGTTATCTACTCACAGAAGAACAGAAATATCATCCTAGCCTATTATAGAAATCAACGTAAAGGTCTGAATTGCAGTAGGAAGAACAATGAAACAAACAAATAAAAATCAGTTATCTTGAGAGCCAGCAAGGTGGCTCAGTGGTAACAGTCTTGCATATGTGAGGCCCTGGGTTTGATCTCTTGTACTACATTAAAACAAGACAGAAAACCACATGGCTGAGACCCACTCTGGTCTCTCTCACACTCATACAGTCAAGTAAAAATCTTGAGTCAAGCTTTGAAGAAGTTTAGGTAAGATGTACTGAGCTTCACAATTCTTGGCATGGTATGCAGGAAGCACTATAAAAGGGGTCTAGCTGGGGCCCTAATCAGGGAGTCCTGAGATTCCCAGACTTGATGCACCTAAAACTCAAATAAATCCCTTTCTCCATTGTTACTGGTCATTTCTATCAGGAACAAAAAAACAGACCCCTTTGTGGGCCCCCATAGGACCTTGCCCTCAACCTGGATCAACAATGGTAGAGAATGTTCCATTCTCCGAAGGGATCCGGACAACATACTCTATGCTACACCTGAGAAAGATGGGTCGATACTGGGGCAGCTTGGAATGTTCCCACTCATGACCACAGAATGTGAGCTCAGATCTAGAAGGGATGTAGACGTCACACAGGCTCCTAAGCTAATTATGGGCCCCAGATCACATCAAATCAATGGGGTTTACAGAAATATTTATACCCCTTTCCCGTATTATGGAGCTACTCTCTTCCCTGATCCAGCTTTCTGGTCCTTTTCCCAGCCATGACATCATCTCCCCAGACAATAATTAGGATCCACCTGCATATCAAATTTCAGGCTCAGGTAAAACAAACAAACAAACAAACAAACCACTAGTATAGCTACAGGCCCTTTGAAATATAACTAAAATATGCCTACTAGCTATCTACAAAATGGAGGACCCCCAACACTTCATCTGCACTATTCCAGCCTTTAGGTCCATGATTGTCCAACAATTTGTTTTGCTCTGTACATTAACTCTCTTTTCAGCCACCAGGTTCCAGATGCTAGCAGGATACAATCAGACTTCCCTGGACATACAACCCCACCAATGTGCCTTGGGGCTCCGCTTCCCCAGAGCTCTTCCCCACTAGGGAAAGAGAGAGACAGACTGGGAGTATGGATCGATCTGTCAAGCCCATGTTCAGCAGGGAAGCAATTACAGAAGCCAGACCTCCCACCTTCTGCATCCCACAATGATCTTGGGTCCATACTCCCAGAGGGATAAAGAATAGGAAAACTATCAGTGGAGGGGATGGTATACAGAGGTCTGGTGATGGGAAATGTGCAAAGCTGTACCCCTCTTATCCCATGATTTTGTCAATATTTCCTTTTTATAAATAAAAAATTAAAAATTAACAATAAATAAATAATTTTCAGGGGAAAAATAATGAGGATGCCCTGCTTTCTCTATCACTGCAAATCTATTTTATTACCTCTTTCATAAGAAATAGTGTGCATATGTGCTTGGGCAATGCTAGCTTTGATTTTATGATGCTTTTATAAGGCTATAACAAGGATCAAAAGAATGAGGGAAAGATATAGACTTTCTTAGTATTAAAACACAACCTAATTTATGGTAAACATAATTTTGATAGTGTTTGAAAGAAATACCCTTTAGTATCAGAATATTTCTCTATCACACTGGATGAAAAACAAGTGTGTATATATATACTGAAGAGGCCATAGTATAGTATATCACTGGCACTATAAACTCTGTTGGATACTAACATTTTGAGACATGCTGAAAATATGGTATTCTCATTATGTATTACCTACAGTCAGCATATTTTAAACTCAAGAAAGTTGATTTGTATAATAGTAAGAAAGCCAAATAAAGTGTTGCAAATATTTTACTTATGGGCAATTCATTTAGCTAAATATCTCCTATTTTCAAGTTATTTTTTTTTCTTGTTTGACATGTTTCATAACACAAGATGCTGCCTGTTTTGCGTACATTTTGATAATGGCTAGAAAGATAAAAAAATAGGTTAGGTTACCTCATTTGTACTATTATCCTTAATTCCATCAATTTAAACAATGACAGTATGTCAACATTTTCTTTTCTTGGTAAATATCACTTAACACAACTTTAATGCTTATCAAGGATGCTATAAATCTTAATCCGATACATACAACAGTAAGTTGTCATGAACTTTTACTGTTTAATAAAAATTGCTTTGTGATTATAAAGGATACTTTCAGTGGTAGTGATTAAATGTCTCCATTCCTCCTTTCAAAAAAAATAAAAAAATAAAAAAATAAAAAAGGTGTTTAAAACTACTAGCAAAGGGTTCCAAATAAGAGGAAATGTTATGGAGTACAACTGACTTTTTTTTTTTTTTTAACCAGAGCACTGTTCTCAGCTTTGCGGTGGTGTGGGGGACTGAATATGGTACCTTAGAGCCTCAGGCATAAGAGTCTGTTTACATAAACATTATGCTATCTCCCTACCATTATGCTTCTCCCCTACCAAAATAAGATTTCCCTTTTTCCCTTTTGTTGATCTTGTTGTTTTATTGTTGTTGTGGATATTATTACTATTGTTATTAATGTCATTTTTGGATAGCAATGTCATTTTTGGATAGCACTGAGAGAAATCGGGAGAGAAAGACAGACACCTGCAGACCTGCTTCACCACCTGTGAAACAACCCCCCTGCAGGTGGGCAGCTGGGGGCTTGAATCGGGATCCTTACACTGGTCCTTGTGCTTCATGCCACCTATGCTTAACCCATTGCACTACCGCCCGACCCCCAGATTTACTTTATTTTCAAAAATATTTCATACACACACACACACACACACACACACACACACACACACACACGGACACAACCAAACAAGAAAATTACAGACCAATATCTCTGATGAACATAGATGTGAAAATATTGAACAAAATTCTAGCCAACTGGATACAGCAGTATATTGAAAAGATTGTTCATCATGACCAAGTGGGGTTTATCCCAGGCATGCAAGGTTGGTTTAATATATGCAAATCAATCAACGTGATCCAACACATCAACAAAAGCAAGACCAAAAAACACATGGTCATATCAATAGATGCAGAAAAAGCCTTTGTCAAAATACAACATCCCATTATGATCAAAACACTACAATAAATGGGAACAGATGGAAAATTCATGAAGATAGTGGAGTCTATATATAGTAGATCTACAGCCAACATCATACTCAATGGTGAAAAACTGGAAGCATTTCCCCTCAGATCAAGTACTAGACAGGGATGCCCACTATCAACATTACTATTCAACATAGTGTTGGAAGTTCTTGCCATAGCAATCAGGCAGGAGCAAGGAATTAAAGGCATACAGATTGGAAGAAAAGAAGTCAGACTCTCCCTATTTGCAGATGACATGATATTATACACAGAAAAGCCTAAAGAATCCAGCAAGAAGCTTTTGGAAATCATCAGGCAATACAGTAAGTTGTCAGGCTACAAAATTAACATTCAAAAGTCAGTGGCATTCCTCTATGCAAACACTAAGTTAGAAGAAATTGAAATCCAGAAATCAATTCCTTTTACTATAGCAACAAAACCAATAAAATATCTAGGAGTAAACCTAACCAAAGAAGTGAAAGACTTGTATACTGAAAATTATGAGCCACTACAAAAGGAAATGGAAAAAGACACAATGAAGTGGAAAGATATTCCATGTTCTTCCATGGGTTGGAAGAATTAACATCATCAAAATGAATATATTACCCAGAGCCATATACAAATTTAATGTTATACCCATCAAGATCCCAAGCACCTTTTTTAGGAGAATAGAACAAATGCTACACATGTTTATCTGGAACCAGAAAAGACCTAGAATTGCCAAAATTGAGAAGAAAGAACAGAACCATGTTGGACATTACACCAGCTCTCCCCTGCTCCATTGCTTGATGCTGTGGTCTATTTACATAATCATTGTTTTGTCTGAGACCTGCCCTGCCTGCAGGGCATTGGTTTAATCCCCACTGGTTAGAACCTTCTCTCAACAGCTGAAGACCCATTGGTTAGATGGAAGCTTGCTACTTTCATGCTCTTTCCTTCTTCCCACACCCTATCCTACCCATTTCCTTTTCCGGCCTGGCACTTCTGCTTTGGAAGGTATAAAGGCAGTTCTTTTCTGATCAATAAAGGCAGAACTGCATTGTGTTCCCGCTCAGCTGAGAGTTCCTGGTTCCTCTCCCACGTCACTGAGTAAGCAGCATCCTAGGTTGGCTCTGTTCGAATTCTCTCCAACCTAGAGAGCATGTGCCCAGGGTGAAATACCCTCAGGCTAGCCTGGCAGAACCGGAGGCATCACACTCCAAGATCTCAAATTGTATTATAGGGCCATTGTCATCAAGACTGTTTGGTACTGGAACATGAACAGACACACTGACCAGTGGAATAGAATTGAGAGCCCAGAAGTGAGCCCCCATACCTATGGACATCTAATCTTTGACAAAGGGGCCCAGAATATTAAATGGGGAAAGCAGAGTCTCTTCAACAAATGGCGCTGGGAAAAAATGGGTTGAAACATGCAGAAGAGTGAAACTGAACCACTGTATTTCACCAAATACAAAAGTAAATTCCAAGTGGATCAAGGACTTGGATGTTAGACCACAATCAGATACTTAGAGGAAAATATTGGAAGAACTCTTTTCCACATAAATTTTAAAGACATCTTCAATTAAACAAATCCAATTACAAAGAAGACTAAGGCAAGTATAAACCTATGGGACTACACCAAATTAAAAGCTTCTGCACAGCTAAAGAAACTACTACCCAAACCAAGAGACCCCTGACAGAATGGGAGAAGATCTTTACATGCCATACATCAGACAAGAGTTTAATAACCAACATATATAAAGAGCTTGCCAAACTCAACAACAAGACAACAAATAACCCCATCCAAAAATGGGGGGAGGACATAGAATATTCACCACACAAGAGATCCAAAAGGCCGAAAAACACATGCAAAAATGCTCCAAGTCTCTGATTGTCAGTGGAGATGTGAGGTTCCTGCTGTTTTAGGGTTCAAAAGACAATGGATAGTTAATGTTATCATCACATTATTTGGTAATTGGGTAAACTTTGAAAAGTCCTTTTGTTAGGGTTTGCTGTATAGTACCCAGTATCTTGTAAATAGCTATGCCACTGGTTGCCAGAGCATATGTTCACACGTATCCATAAACTAGTACAAAATATATACCTGAAAGCAGAAGTACACTAGAGTTTGCAGTGAATACCCCCCCCAACACTTCCTCTCCACTATTCCAAAATTTGGGTCCATAATTGCTCAACAATTTGTTTGGCTTTGTATGTTAACTCTCTTTTCAGCCACCAGGTTCCAGATGCCATCAGGATGCCGGCCAGGCTTCCCTGGACTGAAGACCCCACCAATGTGTCCTGGAGCTCCGCTTCCCCAGAGACCCACCCTAATAGGGAAAGAGAGAGGCAGACTGGGAGTATGGACCGACCAGTCAACGTCCATGTTTAGCGGGGAAGCAATAACAGAAGCCAGACCTTCCACCTTCTGCAACCCATGACCCTGGATCCATGCTCCCAGAGGGATAGAGAATGGGAAAGCTATCAGGGGAGGGGATGGGATATTGGGTGGTGGGAATTGTGTGGAGTTGTACCCCTTCTACCCTATGGTTTTGTTAATTTATCCTTTCTTAAATAAAAAATAAATTTTTAAAAAAAGAAAAGGTAACAACAGCAAATGCTGGAGAGGTTCTGGGGTCAAAGAAAACCTCCTGCACTGCTGGTGGGAATGTAAATTGGCCCAGCTTCTGTGGAGAACAGTCTGGAGAACTCTCAGAAGGCTAGAAATGGACCTACCCTATAACTCTGCAATTCCTCTCCTGGGGATAGATCCTAAGGAACCCAACACACCCATCCAAAAAGATCTGTGTACATGTATGTTCTTGGCAGCACAATTTGTGATAGCCAAAACCTGGAAGCAGCCCAGGTGTCCAACAACAGATGAGTGGCTGAGCAAGTTGTGGTATATATACACAATGGAATACTACTCAACTATTAAAAATGGCGACAGGATAGAGAATGGGAAAGCTATCAGGGGAGGGGAGGGGATATGGAGATCGGGTAGTAGGAATTGTGTGGAGTTGTACCCCTCCTATCCTACGGTTTTGTTAATATCTCCTTTCTTAAATAAATAACTTAAAAAAAAGGTGACTTTACTGTTTTCAGCTGATCTTGGATGGACCTTGAAAAATTCATGTTAAGTGAAATAAGTCAGAAACAGAAGGATGAATATGGGATGATCTCACTCTCAGGCAGAAGTTGAAAAACAAGATCAGAAAGAAAACACAAGTAGAACCTGAACTGGAATTGGTGTATTGCACCAAAGTAATAGACTCTGGGGTGGGTGGGGGGAGAGAATACAGGTCCAAGAAGGATGACAGAGGACCTAGTGGGGGTTGTACTGTTTTATGGAAAACTGGGGAATGTTATGGATGTACAAACTATTGTATTTACTGTTGAATGTAAAACATTAATTCCCCAGTAAAGAAATAAAAAAAAAAAATAGAAGGGATTTGAGGGAGTCAGGCGGTGGTGTAGTGGGTTAAGTACAGGTGGCGTGAAGCGCAACGACCAGCGTGTGAAGGGATTTAGATACAGGCAAAGACTTAGAAAATCTGGGCTGGTAAGAGCACTAATGATTATGCAAATAAGTTTCATGTCTGAGGCTCTGAACTTCTAGATTTCATCCCCAGTACTACCATAAGTAGGGCTGAGCAGTACTCTAGTAATAAAAATAAACAAATAGATGAGACAGAAGAGGAGAAGGAAGAGGAGAGAGAGACAGAAAAAAAAAAAAACGGAAGAGGAAATTACATGAAGCTGAAGGCAGAAATCAAGGAGATGCTTCTATGAGTCCAGTAATGGCAAAGATTGGCAGCAAAGTGTCAGAAGCTAGAGGAGAGGTATGTACAGACTCTTCCTCACATTCTTCAGAAGGGAACAACCTTCCCCCAAAATTCTGACCTCTGCTTTCTAATTTCCAAAACTATGGTGTCATAGTGTGAGGAAATGGAAGTCCCCAAATTTAGACTAGTCCACTGAAATAGAGAAAATGTTTGAGGGACTAGATAAGATGAAATTACACTAATGCACTAATTGTTTCAACTCTGCACCTGGCAGATACAAATGTTTTTCCTGAAACTGTGTATCCTTTAACACCTGCTTCCTCAGCTATATGTTAACTTGTCCACTCGGCTTCTGTAAACACTGCTTGCTTCCTCCCTGTTAGATAAGAATGGATTGTTCACTTTGAAACCTTTGTCCCAAAGATAAAATTAGCAAGGACATGAAGACGCCCCACCCCTTCACTTTTCCTTTAAAGGAGGGTGGATTTCAAGCCTGGTTATCTCAGAGTGACGGGACCAGACTTGGTACAGACCTGAGATCACCCAGCTGGGGTTTTTCTTGTCTTGTCTTGTGTTCTGTGTCATCTCTGTGTCAAGTCTGAGTGCTGGCCTTATTATCACTCTTTCACACTTAAAAATAAATTCCTTCTATTTCACTTATATACGGGACTCGTGTCAGTTTGTGTGGGTCCGGATCAGAAGTGCTCTTACAATAGATGTCTATTTAAGTTACTCAGTGTGTGGTACTTTGTTAAGGCAGTCTGAAGATACTAATCCACAAGTGGAAATTTGCAAGACATTTTACAATTTCCAAAGACATAAAGACTCAGCAATCAGTGCCCACTATCTAAAAGTCACAATTCCTGTGATCCGGGAGGTGGCACGGTGGATAAAGCATCAGTCTCTCAAGCATGAGGTCCTGAGTTCCATCCCCGGCAGCACGTGTACCAGAGTGATGCCTGGTTCTTTCTCTCTCTCCTATCTTTCTCATTAATACATAAATAAGATACTTAAAAATATATTTTAAAAAATAAATAAAAATTACAATTCCGATAAGATCCAGTATTTGAAAATTAAAATAAACGTGGAATCCTCCTGGTTTGAGCCCCCGGCTCCCCACCTGCAGGGGAGTCGCTTCACAGGCGGTGATGCAGGTCTGCAGGTGTCAAAAAAAAAACAACAACCAAAAAACGTGGAATCCTACAGGAAATTAACTATGAACACTAGATGTATCAGAAAGTATCTATAAAACCCATGTAACTTCTAAAAGCATGGAGAGACTTCTGAAGTAGATTAATATCTTGCATACACAGACTGCTTGCTATGTTCTAAAATTAAACTGGCACTGATAGCAAAAGAGGCATCTTTTGGGGTTATTGTTGAAGTTGAAAATGCAGTTTTAAAGAATCACCACTAGGTGGCACTCGTGGTAAAGATGAGAAAAAGAAGTAAAGGAACTACCAGATGATTTCACTCAAATATGGAATAGAGAGAATTAAACACTCTTCGGAGTTGGGGAGGATGACACTGTCACTAATACTTTGTGAGAACTGTGGCAGTTATTACTTGAGAGGTTGGAGGCACAAAATGTTGGTGCTGTGGAATTACACTCTTGTAATCTTATAATCTCGTAAACAGTATTCAATCACTAATAACAAGTATATTGAATTCAAAAACTTTTTTTTGCTGCAATGATGTTGAAAAAAGGAGCTTATCAAGAAAAGAAAAGTATTAACCCATCTCCCCAAGGTGTTGTGCATAAAAATAAAGTTTTAACTGTATGTATTTTGAGAGGTCTGCGTCTAAGATTTGAAGGATGACTTAGGGCAGGCCCAGGAAATGTCTTCCCAAATAGTGGGTTAAGGCTGTTAATTTAATACCCATGATTACAAACCAGTGTCAAAAAGACAAATTGTGCAAGAGCTGCTCAGAAAAAGGTGCACAACATATGGGTAGAGATAAACACAACAACAAGAGGACTTAGGTACTTCAAGACTAGGCGGAATCAGCTTGTGAACACTGTATGTCTCCAATGGGGTGTCTCCTGCTAGGCTAGCCAGAACACTGCTTATCTTTTAAATTAAATTATGGATTTGGTATTTGCAAGACCATGTAATACTTTTTATGTTCTGCCTTTTCTCTTAACAGAGTATCTAAAAAAAAAAAAAAACTTAATGAATGTTCTTTACTCATGATAAAATTTTCAATTTTAATTTGTTGGTGGTATTTTAGGCTACTTTGTTCCCCTATTTGTGTATTTGCTATGTCCAGTCTTTTCCAATTTTATGTGGGTTTAATTATATACTACTGCTTTCTCTTTTATGAACAGTAGATTTTGATATTTTTTATGGAATTATATATATTTTTACTTTTATAGAATTATATGTTGATGTTAATTAAATAAAATAGGTATTAGGTACTAAATACATTTTAATAAATTAAATATATTTGATACATTTAAATATAACCACCAACTTACAAAGGAATAAGAAGCAACATGATGCTTATTTGATAATTTTAAAAAGGTTCTAAAGGACAGGAGCTACTCACTATCCTAATCCAAGTTTCTAGCCCTTTTTCTCTACTTTGACACCATTCTTTCAGACAATATTCTTATCCAACCTCAGGCTAGCTACCAAACTCAAACAAAATTACCATAGTTGTGTGCCCCCAGGAAGATGCCTAAAATGTATTTTCTAGTTTCCTTCTACCCTAAAATTCCTAATCTCATCTGCTCTAATCCTACTTTTTGGTTCCTGTTCATTAACCATTTTGTCTCAACTTAGGTCATGCCACCTTCCAGTCAGCAAGTTACAGAGCCTACCATGCCTCCATCCCAACTTCTCTGGGCAGACAACCTTACCAATGTGTCCTGGAACCTTGCATCTCCAGAGCTCTGGTCCACTAGGGAGAGATAGAAACAGGCTAGGGCTATGGATCAATCTGTCAATGCCCATGTTCATTGGGGAAGCAATTACAGAAGCCAGAATACCTACCTTCCGCTCCCCCAGAACAACCTTGACCCATACATTTTATTTGGCAATTGTGGTTTTTAACTGTTCTTTTCACCCCAGAGCACTGCCTCTAAAAGATCCCTTTCCTACATTTTCCCTTGACCTACTGAAGAAAATGAAATGATGATTCACTTGGAGGGCGGGGAAACAATGGTGGCATATCAGGTTAAGTGAACATAGTACAAAACTTAAGGACCTGGGCCAGGATCCTGCTTAGAACCCCTGGCTCCCCACCTGAAAGGAATAAGCAAAGAAGCAGGTCTGCAGGTGTCTGTCTTTCTCTCTCCCTCTATATCTTACCTTCCTTTTTCTCTGTCCAAAAAAAAAAAAAAAATCGAAAAAAAATGGCCACAGGAGCAGTGGATTCATGGTACAGTCACTGAGCCCCAGCGATAATCATGGAGGCAAAACAAACAAACAAACAAACAAAAACCAAGGATTATTGATTCCTGTGGTAAGATACACATCTGGATTTGTTTCTTTCTTGTGATGTCAAATAACTTAAATTTTAACTTGTCAGGAATTTATGAGGCCTGTAACTTACAGTCATGACAATATATTTTTTAAAAAATATTTAATTTATATTAATGAGAGAAACTGAGGAAAAAGACATAGAGGGAAAGACCAGAGCACTGCTCAGCCCTGATTATGGTAGTGCTGGGGATTGAACCTGGGACCTCAGAGCTTCAGGCATAAAAATCTTTTGCTTAGCTATCATGCTGTTTCCCCAGCGCTACAGTATCTTGTCTTCTTCAGAGTGTGAAAGCCACAAAAGCGGTGTATGTGGCATTTCAGTTACACCGCTAACATGCTGAGTGACCTGGGGCAAATTAGTACATCTGTGAACTAGGTATATAGAAACTCACAACTTTTTTTGCCTTCAGGTTACTGAGCCCCAGCACTGTGAATCACTGCTCCTGGCAGCCATTCTTCCCATTTTATTGGACAGGACATAGAGAAATTGTGAGGGGGTGGGGGAAATAGAGAGGGAGAGACAAAGACACCTGCACACCTGCTTCACTGCTTGTGAAGCTTTCCCCCTGTATGTGGGGAGCAGGAAGCTGGAACCCAGATCTTTTCACGGGTCTTTGTGCTTAGTACTATGTGCTCCACTACCTAGCTCTGCGAAATTCCTAACTTGAATTTAAGAGTTTTGTGAAGACAAAAAGAGGTAATGAATATACAAGGTCCAGAAATACACCTGGCACATAGACAGATAAGCAGTTGTTCAGTGACTGTTAGTTCTGGTCCATGATGAGAGATGACCCAAGCTTGTAAAATAGAAATGTTTATTCCGATAAGAAAAACTGTGTCCTTTTTTTGGGGGGGTGATATCATAAAATATGAATAATATTTTACTCAGAAAATGATAAGCAATACTTACAGCAGAAGTAGAGAATTCAAGGAGTCTTGAAGAATTAACTGTCTTCAGGAATTTTGTGCTACTGACAAGTGATCCAAGTCTCTTCTGTGCCAATAACATGCTACAAGATAAAAGAAAAAAAAATTAAAGGGATTACTTCCCTCAGTGCCTCCATAGACAGATAACAAAGCATTTCAGTAGATTTGAGTTATATAATAGGCACACATTCTGAATTGCTTCTCTGCCTGTAAAGGAAACCCATACCAGTCATGATAGAGACAAAAGCAATGTAAAATTTTATTAATATATTACTAGTTAGCAATGGAAAACTCGCTCAAGGACCTGGGTTCACCCCCCCCCCCACACACACACACACACCTGCAGGGGTAAAGCTCTTCACAAGTGGCAAAACAGGGCTGCAGGTGTCTCTCTACTTTTCTCCCCTTCTCTCTAAAATGCTCTTTCTTCAAATAAAATAAATAAAAACATTTTTTTAAAAAAGGTATTAAAAAAGAAATGGAAATTCTTCAGATTCTTAAAAAACATCCAAACAGAAACTTCTCATGATATTTGACTCTGACAATGTCTTGTTGGTGGACAGTATTTCCTCCGTCTCTAATGGTTCATCAAACTTGAGAAAAAGAGACATGTTTTTTTTTAAAATATTTTTTTTTTTACATTTATTTACCCTTTTGCTGCCCTTGTTGTTTTTTATTATTGTTGTATTTATTCTTGTTGTTATTGATGTTGTTGTTAGATAGGACAGAGTGAAATGAAGAAAGGAGAGGAAGACAGAGAGGGGCAGAGAAAGAAAGACACCTGCAGACCTGCTTCACCGCTTGTGAAGTGACTCCCCTTGCAGGTGGGGAGCCGGGGGGGGGGGGGGGGGCTGGAACCGGCATCCTTACTCGGGTCCTTTGAGCTTTGTGCTACCTGCGCTTAACCTGCTGCACTAACGCCCGACTCCCAAGAGACATGCTTTATAAGGATTCAAAGCTATCATGGAAACCAGCTGTGAACCTTTTGAAGTTAGCGACATGTTGTGTTGTCTGAAAAGTCATAATTCATTTTTGCAGAGGAAAATACAACAGGACGTTTCCAACAATCTAGTCTTAAGGCAACAGGAAGCTTTAGAAGTGAAAAATAATATACTGAATGTTTCTTAAAATGTGCATGGTAATGTTTGTGCTTTTACCAGGTGCATCACCACCTGGCTCCCCTGAAAACTGGAGCATCCACCCCACCATTGCTATTCTTTAATATCAGTATCTTTAGGAGGCGGTCTCTCCTTTTTTCCAGCCAGCCTTCACCATGCTTTATTTTCCAGGTTAGATGCCACTTCCACCCTCAGTACCGTTCCTCACAAGAATCAGTAGTTAATTAATATGAGAGGGGGAAAATCAATTGTATGTCTCAAAGTTTTTCAAAACACAAACTGAATCTTTTTAATATATAGGCTATGTATTTGATATGCGGACTCTCTCAAAAGCCTAGACCAAGTAGATTAGAAGCTTCCAATAGCACAGCTATATACAAGATACTGGATACTGTCCAGCAAACCATAACAAAGGGACTTTTCAAAGTTAACCCAATTAACAAATAATGTGATGATAATATTAACTATTGATTGTCTTTTTGAACCCTAAGACAGCAGGAACCTCACATCTTCACTATAGAGCCCCTACTTCCCCCAGTCCTGGAACCCTTGGATAGGGCCCACTTTCCCGTATGCATCTCCCAATCCAAACCAAATAACATTGCATCTGCCGATCACAACCTAACCAAAGCAACGATTGCTACCTCAACATGCTTCACCTCAGAATGTATCCAGAGACTTCACGTGTGGAATGACAACCCTTCAGCTTCATTACTCAGGTGAGACCTTTCCTTTAATAGTACACTCTAATTTCATCTCAGGTAGTTCACTTTCTAACAAAGTCCCATAACCTAGATATACACCAGTTTCTGTGAGAGAGAGCTTATGTGCACACATATCCATAAACTACTGCAGAATATATACCTGAAAGCAGAAGTACACTAGAGTTTGCAGTGAGTACCTCCCTAACACTTCCTCTCCACTATTCCAAGCTTGGGATCCATGATTGCTCAACAATTTGTTTGGCTTCATATGTTAACTCTCTTTTCAATCACCAGGTTCCAGATGCCACCAGGATGCTGGCTAGGCTTCCCTGGATTGAAGACCCCACCAATGTGTCCTGGAGCTCAGCTTCCCCAGAGTCACACCCTACTAGGGAAAGAGAGAGGCAGACTGGGGGTATGGACCGACCAGTCAACGCCCATGTTCAGCCGGGAAGCAATTACAGAAGCCAGACCTTCTACCTTCTGCAACCCTCAACGACCCTGGGTCCATGCTCCCAGAGGGATAGAGAATGGGAAAGCTACCATGGGAGGGGGTGGGTTATGGGGATTGGGTGTTGGGAATTGTGTGGAGTTGTACCCCTCCTACCTTATGCTTTTGTTCACTAATCCTTTCTTAAATAAAAAATTAAAAAAAAATAAAAAATAAATGAAATGAAAAAAAATCAATCAATCCTTTTTATACATAAATTGTAATTAAAGAATAATAATAAAGAAAAAATCAACCAATCAATCAAATAATAAAATAAATTAAAACTAAAACAAATAGAAGCTATCAGTTTGGAACTTTCTAAATTACCCAAATCTAAAATGCCAAACGTAAAAATAAAAGTTGTTTTTCTTCCTTCCTATTACAATAAAGGAAGTGACTCTTCTAAAAAGGATAAATTCTCCTCCCACTACTTACACCTTGTTCTTTCCTCTGTATGGACAGAAACCCCACGTATTGGTTATTAACTCTTTCATCTAGGAGTCGGGTGGTAGCCCAGAGGGTTAAGCGCAGGTGGTACGAAGCACAAGGACCAGCTTAAGGATCCAGGTTCAAGTCCTCGGCTCCCCACCTGCAGAGGAGTCGCTTCATGTGAAGCAGGTCTGTAGGTGTCTTTCTCTCCCCCCTCTGTCTTCCCCATCTCTTTCCACTTCTCTCTGTCCTAACAACGACGACATCAATAACAACAATAATAACTACAACAACAATAAAAAAGCAACAAGGGCAGCAAAAGGGAAAATAAATAAATAAATAAAACCTAACTCATTTGTGTTTTCAGCATATATTCCTTCTTCAGTATATTCCTTGAGAAATCTCTTCCAGTTGGCAGGAAAAGAGGCATAAATGTAAATAAACAAACAACCATGACAAAAAACCCCAACATCCTGTTGGTTCATTTCAGTTCAAATGAAAACCTTACCCATTAGACATTTTCTTCTGAAAGTTAACTTTAAAAAACAAAAACAGTAATTACTGTTCTCAATCTACAGTTAATGGAACCTGACTTTTGTACCCATTGCTACATATTGTTAAATACATTTTGTAATTCTTTTTAAAAATTTAGATTAATTATTTATTATTGGCTAGACATAGAAATTGAGAGGGGGATGGGCGGGGAGAGGGAGCGAGACAAGAGAAACACCTGCAGCTCTATTTCACCACTTGTGAAGCTTCCCCCCTGCAGGTGGCTACCAGGAGCTTGAACCAGAGTCCTTGTGCACTGTAGTGTGTGTGCTTACACAGGTGAGCCACTGCCTGATCCCATTTTGTAATTCTTGAGCTATTTGCAGCTGCAGCTGTTAGCTCCTGCCAGAGAAGTCCTGTCTCCTCCTCAGGTCAATTTGTTCTCTTGGTTTTGGGCACACTACGACCTTTCATCCCATGTCCCTCCTCCTTTCCCCCCAGCCTGCCATTAAACACACCCCCTTCATCCTCTACTCTTTAACTAGGTAATACCACCAGTGAGATGAACTGCGGAGGGTATTAGTGGGAAAATGGCTCCAAGAAGGAAACTCTATACTTTGAGGGATTCTGAAGTTCTTTTTCTTAAGTAAGGTTTCAGTGAAAAGCTGGAGAAAAATCAAGACTTTCAATTCAATATATTTTTCTTTTGTTTTATTTTAATGAGAGAGAGAGAGCAGCCAGGGAGACTGCTCTGCTCTGGCTGAAGGTGGTGCTGGGGATTGAACCTGGAACCTCAGAGCCTCAGGTATGAAAATCTTTTGCACAACCATTATGCTTTCTCCACAGTCTTAAGACTTTCAATGCTTTTTTTTTTTTGGTGTGTGTGGCTCCTTTCCTTTTTTAAATGTACTTATTTTATTAGTGATTTAATAATGATTGACAAGATTGTAGGTAAGAGGGGTACAGTTCCAAACAGTTCCCACCACCAGTTTTACATCCCATCCTTTCCTTTGGAAGCCTCTTTATCCCTCTGGGAGTATGGACCGGAGATCTTTATGGGGTGGAGAAGGTGGGAGGTCTGGCTTCTGTAATTGCTTCTCCACTGGACATCGGAAGATTTTCAATTTTTTAAAAAAATATATTTAATTTACTTCCCCTTTTGTTGCCCTGTTTTATTGTTGTAGTTATTATTATGGTTGTTATTGATGTCATTGTTAGACAGGACAGATAGAAATGGAGAGAGGAGGGGAAGACAGAGAGGGGAAGAGAAAGATAGACACCTGCAGACCTGCTTCACCGCCTGTGAAGGGACTCCCCTGCAGGTGGGGAGCTGGGGGCTCCAACTGGGATCCTTATGCTGGTCCTTGCACTTCAGGTCATGTGCACTTAAACTGCTGTGATTCCACCTGACTCCCTAGATTTTCAATTCTAAACCACATTTTCACTGTATTTTTTTTCTTCTTTACAGTTTATCCTTAAATACAATGATCTGTGAAAATTGGCTAGCTGTGAATCACTGTGTTCTAGGTCTGATGGTAATACATCACACAGTAAGTAAACTCCATACTCAAGTAAGCGTGATAACAAAACACTGTCAATTTATAACCAATGAAGCAGACTGTTTAAAATGATGACACAGAAGGTAAGTTTTGCAAATTTGAGAATCACCAGAAGTTGAGCAGGCAAGTGAATGGTAGGAAAAGAGAATCCAGGGCTAAAAGGTGGGCAGACAAGTGCAAGTGAAAAATTTAACTTTAAACCTCTGGTCATACATTCAAATGACAATTTATAAGTGCTTTTTACATATGAAGGAGAGGTAGGAAGAAACTGACTTAATTGGAGGAAGCTCAGATTAAATGAAAGGTCAAACAAGGTGAACTGAGAGGTAGGAAAAAGGAGGAGGAGGAGAAGGAGGAGAAGAAAAAAGGAGGAGGAGGCAGTGGCCAATGAATGCATAATACAAAGTGTTATACGTGTCTGACCAAAAGAAAGATCCTATTTCTTAATCCACCCACGTCTAGAATACAATATTCACTGAACCAACAGAGGGCATCTAGACAGTGAACAAAATACTGATTGGGAAAGCAATGCAGGGATAATACTGCTCAAAGTCATGCCAATTACCAGTGCAAGAGTGGAAAAAATTGGTTATATTTCTTCAAATAGATCCCTCTCTCCATTGTCACTGGTCATCTCCATCAGGAACAACAGTATGGGGGGCCCCCATAGGACCTTACCCTCAATGTGAATTAACAGTAGAGAATGTTCTATCCTCTGAAGGGAGGCTGGATAATATACTCTCTACTACCTGAGGAAGATGGGTCCTGAAATTGGGGCAGCTTGGAACATTCCTACTCATGACCACAGACTGTGAGCTCAGACCTACAGGGATGCAGAGGTTACATAGGCTCCTGTGCTGAATATGGGTCCCTGATCTAATCAATGGGGTTTACAGTCAACAGTATTTATACATCTTTCCATATTTGGGAGCTACTCTTTTCCCTGATCAGCTTTCTACCCCTTTTCACAGCCATAACATCATCTCCCCAGACAACAACCTGGGTCCACCTGCATATCAGAGGTCAGGCTCAGGAAAAAAACTAGTATAGTCATGGGACATTTGGAATATAACTAAAATAGAACAACTAGCTATTTTCAAAATGGACACCCCAAATCTTCATCTGCACCATTCCAGCCTTTAGGTTCATGACTAGTTAACAAATTCTTTGGCTTTAGTTGTTAACTCTCTTTTCAGTCGCCAGGTTCCAGATGGTACCGTGATGCCAACTGGACTTCCCTGGGCAGATGACCCCACCAATATGTCCTGGAACCCTGCTTCCCAAGAGCTCTGCCCCACTAGAGAAAGAGAGACAGGCTGAGAGTATGGATTGCCCTCCAACACCCATGTTCAGTGGGGAAGTAATTACAGAAGCCAGACCTTCTACCTTCATACTCCCAGAGCGATAAAGAATAGGGAAGCTATCAGGGTAGGGGATGGGATACGGAGTTCTGGGTCTGGGAATTTATGGAGTTATACTCCTTTTGTCCTATGGTTTTGTCAGTGTCTCCTTTCATAAATAAGAAATTTTAAAAAATGGTTATATTTAGTTCACACTACACCTAAGGAAACATGACTCTAAAATTTCTGAAAGTCCATTCTATGAAAGTGGGATTCTAGGATATAATGGTTATAAATTTCTTTAGAGAAAAACAAAATCCTCTCCTCTGCGCTCCCGGATCAAGTAGGAATACCAAAGGAGACCACCTGGGACTGAAACAAGACAGGACTAGAACGACTTCAGGAACCAACCAAACCACCGGTGACTGCAAACATGTGTGGCTGGCTGGTGGACAGAGAGGAGCCTAGGGAGAGATGAAGTGGCTGCTAATAGTCAGGTAGTTGAGACACTACCTCCAGTCTGTTCTACCAACAAGGGGATGGCTGAAGGGAGGAGAGGACTCTCCGGGGACTCACCAAGTGCAACTCTGAGTCTCGATTGCTTCTGTCCTCAGAATCTGAAGCAGTGGCAGGGAGGGACACCAGGGGACAGAGATCTAACCAGGAAATTCAGGAGAAGACCTATACCTCGGTGTCATAGCAGTGGGGCTGTGAAAATCTCTTTGCATAACAATTGGATTATCTCTGCCATACCCTGCTTTATCTCTTGGTCAGGAGTCAGTGATTAAGCTAAGAAGCCTACTTATAGTTTAAAAGCCCTCAGGCTCCCATAGCCTACAGGGAAGAAAAAGAAAAAATAGAGGCTTTTAAGCCACTGAGCTCCAACTCAGGGATTAAAATACTATTGAAACAACTGTTAACTTCCACAACTGTGAACACTTTAATTACCTTACTTAGACACAAGTCAATCCAGGCAATAGTGATCAGTAATTTGAAAAGTACTCAGGGAACTCATAACATACTATATAAAATGGTTAAACCAACAAGAAATATAGGAGAAATGAACCAGGACAAGAGTCCAGGTAAAAGCCCCCCAAAGGGTGAAGCACAAAATAACAAGTGCAACATCCAAACACTAGCTAAGGAAATAATCACAGAAGTGAGTAAAGAGTTTGAAAGAATTGTCATCAGAAATACAGGAACAACAAATGAGACTGTGGAACAAAACACTAATTATCTCAAGGTTATTAGAGAGCTGAAAGCTGAAATAGCTGAGCTTAGAACACAACTAGCTGAAGAAGCTAAAACAGTATCAGAGCAGGGTAACAAAACAGATGAATTCCAGAAAACAGCAGAGGGTAGAGAGAATAGAATCAATGAGGCTGAAGACAGAATTAGCAAGACTGAGGATGAATTAGAGACAACTAAAAAAAAAAATGAAAAAAAAAGGAAGAGATTTCAAAAAGAGATTAAGAGATGCTGAAAACAACAACAGAGTCCTATGGGATGACTTCAAAAGAAACAATATACACATTATTGGCTTACCAGAGGAAGAGAGGGAGAGGAAGAAAGCATTCTTCAGGCCATAATAGCTGAAAACTTCTCTAGTCTAGACAACATCAAAGACATAAAGATTCAAGAAGCCCAGAGGGTCCCAAACAGAATTAACCCAGACTTAAAGACACCAAGAAACATCATCTTTAGAATGGAAAGGAATAAGGATAAAGAAAGAATCCTGAAGGCTGCAAGAGAAAAACAAAGAGTCACCTATAGAGGAAAACCCTTAAGATTAGCAGCAGACTTCTCCACACAAACACTACAGGCCAGAAGAGAATGACAAGATATCTATAGAGTGCTCAATGAGAAGGGCTTTCAACCAAGAATACTATATCCTGCTTGACTGTCATTCAGACTAGATGGAGGCATCAAAACCTTCTTAGACAAGCAACAGTTGAAGGCATCAACTATGACCAAGCCTGCCCTGAAAGAAATTCTAAAAGGTCTCCTATAAACGGTCAGACCACCAGAAATAGGACATATATCAGAACACTCTAAAACTCTACAATAGTGGCGTTAAAATATCTTCAGTCTTTGATATCAATAAATGTCAATGGCATGAATTCACCTACTAAAAGACACAGAGTAGGAAGATGGATCAGATTATACAACCCAACAATATGCTGTCTACAGGAAACACATCTAACTCAACAAGACAAACACAGACTTAAAGTGAAAGAATGGAAAACTATCATACAAGCCAATGGCCCACAAAAAAGCGCAGGAACAGCTATTCTCATATCTGACATGATAGACTTTAAAATAGATAAGATTAAAAAAGATAAGAAGGGACAATGCTTAATGCTCAGAGGATCAGTCAATCAAGAGGACTTAACAATTATTAACATCTATGCACCCAATGAGAAGCCATCTAAATATATCAAACGTCTACTGAAAGAGCTACAGCAATATATTAACAGCAACACAGTCATAGTAGGGGACTTCAACATCCTACTCTCTCAACTTGACAGATCATCCAGGCAGAAAATCAATGAAGACATTAAGGGAGCTAAATGAAGAGATAAACTAGAACTATTGGACATTTTCAGATTCATTCATCCCAAGAAACTGGAATACACATTCTACTCAAGTCCATATGGGTCATTCTCAAGGATAGACAATATGTTAGGCCACAAAGACAGCATCAGCAAATTCAAGAGCATTGAAATCATCCCAAGCATCTTCTCAGACCACAGTGGAATTAAACTAACACTTAACAATAAACAAAAGATTAATAACAGTCCCATAATGTGGAAGCTCAACAGTATACTTCTTAACAACCTCTGGGTCAAAGAGAAAATAAAGGAAGAAATCAAAATGTTTTGAGAGTTCAATGAAAATGAAGACACAAGCTATCAAAATATTTGGGACACAATTAAGGCAGTACTGAGAGGGAAGTTCATAGCTATACAAGCACACATTAGGAAACAAGAAAAAGCACAAATAAACAGCCTGATTGCACATCTTAAAGACCTAGAAGAAGAAGAACAAATGAACCCTAAAACAACCAGAAGGACAGAAATCACTAAACTTAGGGCAGAAATAAATAACATTGAGAATAAGAAAACCATACAAAAGATCAACGAAAGTAAATGTTGGTTCTTTCAAAGAGTGAACAAAATTGACAAACCTTTAACTATACTCACAAAACAAAAAAGGGAGAAGACCCAAATAAATCGGATACTAAATGAAAGAGGAGCTATCACAACAGACACCGCAGAAATTCAACATATCATGCGAGGATTCTATGAACAACTATATGCCACCAAGCTAGAGAACCTGGAAGAAATGGACGATTTCCTAGATACCTATCAACTTCCAAAACTAAGTCAAGAGGAAGTAGATAACATGAACAGGCCCATCACAGCTACTGAAATTGAACAGTTATCAGAAATCTCCCCAAAAATAAAAGTCCTGGACCAGATGGCTTTACAAATGAATTCTACAAAACCTTCAAAGGAGAACTAATATGTCTACTTTTAAAAGTCATCCAGAAGACTGAAGACACTGGAATATGCCCTTTCAGCTTCTATGAAGCCAACATCACTCTGAAACCAAAAGCAGACAGGGACACAACCAAACAAGAAAACTACAGACCAATATCTCTGATGAACATAGATGCAAAAATACTGAACAAAATTCTAGCCAACCAGATACAGCAGTATATTAAAAAGATTGTTCATCATGACCAAGTGGGGTTTATCCCAGGCATGCAAGGTTGGTTTAATATACGTAAATCAATCAATGTGATCCACCACATCAACAAAAGCAAGACCAAAAACCACACGGTCATATCAATAGATGCAGAGAAAGCCTTTGACAAAATACAACATCGCTTTATGATCAAAACACTACAATAAATGGGAACAGATGGAAAATTCATGAAGATAGTGGAGTCTATATATAGCAAACCTACAGCCAACATCATACTCAATGGTGAAAAACTGGAAGCATTTCCACTCAGATCAGGTACTAGACAGGGATGCCAACTATCAACATTACTATTCAACATAGTGTTGGAAGTTCTTGCCATAGCAATCAGGCAGGAGCAAGGAATTAAAGGCATACAGATTGGAAGAAAAGAAGTCAAGACTCCCCCTATTTGCAGATTGACATGATATTATACACAGAAAAGCCTAAGGAATCAAGCAAGAAGCTTTTGGAAATCATCAGGAAATACAGTAAGGTGTCAGGCTACAAAATTAGCATTCAAAAGTCAGTGGCATTCCTCTATGCAAACACTGAGTTAGAAGAAATTGAAATCCAGAAATCAATTCCTTTTACTATAGCAACAAAACCAATAAAATATCTAGGAGTAAACCTAACCAAAGAAGTGAAAGACTTGTATACTGAAAATTATGAGTCACTACTCAAAGAAATTGAAAAAGACAGAAAGAAGTGGAAAGATATTCCATGTTCATGGGTGGGAAGAATTAACATCATCAAAATGGATATACTACCCATAGCTATATACAAATTTAATGCTATCCCTATCAAGATTCCAAACATGTTTTTTTAGGAGAATAGAACAAATGCTACAAATGTTTATCTGGAACCAGAAAAGACCTAGAATTGCCAAAACAATCTTGAGAAAAAAGAACAGAATCGGAGGCATCACACTCCAAGATCTCAAATTGTATTATAGGGCCACTGTCATCAAAACTGCTTGGTACCAGAACATGAATAGACATACAGACCAGTGGAATAGAATTGAGAGCCCAGAAGTGAGCCCCCACACCTATGGACATCTAATCTTTGACAGAGGGGCCCAGAATATTAAATGGGGAAAGCAGAGTCTTTTTAACAAATGGTGTTGGAAACAATGGGTTGAAACATGCAGAAGAATGAAACTGAACCACTGTATTTCACCAAATACAAAAGTAAATTCCAAGTGGATCAAGGACTTGGATGTTAGACCACAAACTATCAGATACTTAGAGGAAAATATTGGCAGAACTCTTTTCCACATAAATTTTAAAGACATCTTCAATGAAACAAATCCAATTACAAAGAAGACTGAGGCAAGTATAAACCTATGGGACTACATCAAATTAAAAAGCTTCCTCGCAGCACAAGAAACCACTACCCAAACCAAGAGACCCCTGACAGAATGGGAGAAGATCTTTACATGCCATACATCAGACAAGAGTTTAATAACCAACATATATAAAGAGCTTGCCAAACTCAACAACAAGACAACAAATAACCCCATCCAAAAATGGGGGAAGGACATGGACAGAATATTCACCACAGAAGAGATCCAAAAGGCCGAGAAACACATGAAAAAATGCTCCAAGTCTCTGTCAGAGAAATGCAAATAAAGACAACAATGAGATAGATACCACTTCACTCCTATAAGAATGTCATACATCAGAAAAGGTAACAGCAGCAAATGCTGGAGAGGGTGTGGGGTCAAACGAACCCTCCTGCATTGCTGGTCGTAATGTTAATTGGTCCAGCCTCTGTGGAGAACAGTCTGGAGAACTCTCAGAAGGCTAGAAATGGACCTACCCTATGACTCTGCAATTCCTCTCCTGGGGATATGTCCTAAGGAACCCAACACACCCATCCAAAAAGATCTGTGGACACATATGTTCTTGGCAGCACAATTTGTAATAGCCAAAACCGGGAAGCAACCCAGGTGTCCAACAACAGATGAGTAGCTGAACAAGTTGTGGTATATATACATAATGGAATACTACTCAGCTATAAAAAAAACTGTGACTTTACTGTTTTCAGCCGATCTTGGATGGACCTTGAAAAATTCATGTTAAGTGAAATAAGTCAGAAATAGAAGGATGAATATGGGATGATTTCACTGTCAGGCAGAAGTTGAAAAACAAGATTAGAAAAGAAAATCAAGTAGAACCTGAACTGGAATTGGCGTATCGCACCAAAGTAAAAGACTCTGGGGTGGGTTGGTGGGGAGAATACAGGTCCAAGAAGAATGACAGAGGACCTAGTGGGGGTTGTATTGTTATATGGAAAACTGGGAAATATTATGCATGTACAAACTATTGTATTTACTGTTGAATGTAAAACATTAATTCCTCAATAAATAAATTAATTAAAAAAAGAAAAATATATAGTAGATGGCTTGAGTTGGGAGGAATTAGATTTTTTTTTAAAATATTTATTTTATTTATTTATTCCCTTTTGTTGCCCTTGTTGTTTTATTGTTGTAGTTATTATTGTTGTTGTCGTTGTTGGATAGGACAGAGAGAAATGGAGAGAGGTGGGGAAGACAGAGAGGAGGAGAGAAAGATAGACACCTGCAGACCTGCTTCACCACGTGTGAAACGACTCCCCTGCAGGTGGGGAGCCGGGGTTCGAACCGGGATCCTTATGCCGGTCCTTGTGCTTTGCACCACTTACGCTTAACCCGCTGCGCTATAGCCCGACTCCCGGAATTAGATTTCTGTACACATATTTACTTAAGAGGAGACAATGCAGATTGGTTAAGACCACACTAACAACAGCCTAAATGCTGGTTCCAGAGATGGCCCATACCCACTAGTGCCAGTGAAAGCAACTGTGAAGTCCAGTCAAATAACAGGAATACAATCAGACAATTGCCAAAGATGAGCGGGTGGAGCTAAAAACACTGGAAAACCCAAATCTCTCTGACTTCTAGTATCTTTCTTCTTTCTCTCCTCCTTTGGGGGGGGGGGAGTGGTGTGTACTCTTTCCTAAATAAACTTAACTCTTTTTTTTAAACAACCCTTAATTATTTTTCTAATAAATTTCACACACTAATGGTTCTTCTAGTGATTCTTGTACTCAACTGGCCCTCCTTGGATTGCTTTCCCCTTTTATATAAAAAATACTGATTCCACTAAGGTTCACGTCTGTGGCCAGTTCAGTTTTATTTAAAAATTTTTTATTAATAGTTTGTTACAAGACTGTAAGATTATAACGTATAGTTCCACACCACACTCACCTTCAAGGTTCTGTAGCCCCACCCTCTCACCTCCCAAAAAGAACCATCACAGTTTTCTTAAGTCTTACAGTTTGTTTGCTTCTGTTCTCTAATTTTTTTTCAAGTTCATGTAGAGTGAAACCATCTGATAGTTGTCTTCCATTTCTTATTTTGTTAAGCCTAATCACCTCCAGTTCCATCCATTTTGTCTCAAAGGACACAATATCATCTTTTTTCATTGCAGAGTAGTATTCCAAGGAATATATTAGCTAGCCATCTGATGATGGGTATTTAGGCTGCTTCCATCCGTTGACTACTGTCAATAATGCAGCTATGAACAAAGGGATGTATATGTCTCTTCTAACTAGTGTTTGAGTGTGTACTAGATAAATGCCCAAAAGTGGTCTCGCTGGATCATAAGGTAATTCCATTTTTATTTGTTTAAGGACAGTCTTCCAAAGGAGTTGTACCAGTGTGTATTCCCACCAGCAGTGTAACAAGCAGAGTTCCACAATCTCTCCAACAACCTGTCATTCCCTGGTCTGTGAACAACTTTATTTTAAACATAACTGTATTTCCTTATTTGACACAAAAATAGAAAGGGGGAGAAGCTAAGGAGGGAGGGGTGAAGAGAGAGAGATAGAGAGAGAAAGAAAGACAGATACCTGCAGCCCTGCTTCACCACTTGCAAAATTTCCCCCCATGCAGGCTTGAACCTGGGTCCTTGCACCATGTAACTGGTCAACTAAGTGTGCCACCACCCAGCCCTACTTAAAGCCAGGATGTGGATGACTTTCTTTCCTTCCTTCCTTCCTTCCTTCCTTCCTTCCTTCCTTCCTTCCTTCCTTCCTTCCTTCTTTTTGCACTACTCAGCTCTGGCTTATGGTGGTACGGGGGATTGAACCAGTGACTTTGGAACCTCAGGCATCAGAGTCTCTTTGCATAACCATTGTGCAATCTATCCCTTCCTTTCTTCCTTCCCGCCTCTCTCCCTTCCTCCCTCCCTCCCTTCCTTCTTTCCTTCCTGCAAGACAAAGACTGCGGGGGTGAGGCATGTGTGCAGAGGTCCCACCCTGGAAGGGCAGTCACCCCGCAGCCATTCCCCCAGCAGAGGAAGTTCTGGTCCAGAAGAACCTCAAGGGTCCCCCGCACCCAGGGCCAGGGGTTCTGGGGGGCGAGTCCAGGACCTGAAGGAATTCCATCCAGGCTCTTCCTCCCAGCCCCACTTGGAGCCAGGCTGCCGGCCGCGCCGGGCAGCCCCTCCACCGGCATCTTCCTAACAGTCCAGCCCAACGCGGCTTCTCGCGCCCGCCCGCAGGGAACCTCCAGCAACTCTCCCGACACGGCCACGTCTCGCGCCCACTCACCTACCTCGCGCGATCTCCTCTGTTCCCGGGACTGGAATCCCGAGTGAGCTTTCAGTATTCCAGTGGGGCGGGGGATGCAGATGAGGGGGCGGAGTCTGGCTGTATACAGAACGCGGATTGGCTGAAAGAGGGGGCTCGCGGAGTCCTGGAAGGGCGGAAGGGGCGGGTGGAGGAGGCTCGGGACGAGAGGGAGGCGGGGAACTGGACCCCGCAGAGCAGATGGAAGCGCCGAGGTGGGTGGGGCGGGGCGGGGGCTTGGATACGCGCGGGGATTGGCGGTGCCGTTTAGACTCTGGCCTCTGATTGGGTGTGGGTTGCTACCTGTTTGGGTTCCTAGGATATGGTCTGGAAGAAAATTCAGATTCTATAAAGTAGGGGATTGCAGCTTTTGTTTTTCTTTCTTTTTTCTCTAAGTGTTAGAGTTCTCGGTCAGACTTGAGGACACTTCATTGCAAGTTCTTGGCAACCTCCAAATTAATATTGGTGCCTGTGATAGCCCTCTGCCATAATTTGGAACTAGAAGGGTATAGATAAAATCGTTCTCAGAAGATTGCAGTTTACATAATGTTTAGAAGTGTAGAGAAAAGCCAACTTCCTATGGTTGGCCCATGTACTGCATCACAACAGTGCACAAAGAGTGAGTTTTAATTATTGTTCCTTTGCTTTCCAATACAGTTTTTAACATAATTATTTGCAAAAACAGCTCATGCGAGCAGACTGTATCTTTGCCTCAGGGTCATTTGTTCCTTTGGACCATGACTTCAAAATTGGTTGAAGGAACACACAAAGAAATATAGGGAGGTTCAGAAGAAGGGTAGGGGAATGAAGAAATTACTGTGTGTGATAAATACGTTTCCCATAGATTATGAGCTATTGTGTGAAGCATTCATTTCTTAATGTGCTCTAGCTGAAAGACTGCCAAGTATACACCTGGTGTTGTAATTTTAAGGGAATATCTTTGAAATATTTATTTATTCATTAACAAAAAAGAAGGAAGAGAAAAATCAGAGTTCACTTTGGCACACATATCAGAGATAGAACTCAGAATTTCAGTCTTGAGGGCACAACACTTTACCCATTGTACTATTTGGGAGTATTTCCTTACTGAACGTTTTGGGATAGTTTGAGTAAGATGGTGTTGGTTCTTCTTTGAAAACCCTGCAGAATTCATTAGTGATGCTACCTAGACCTGGACTTTCATTCTTGGGGAGACATTTGATTACCACATCAATTGGCTTGTTCAGGGTTTCTACTTCCTCTTCCTGGGTCACTTTTGGGAGGTGTCATGACTCTAAGAATGTGCCCCGTTCTTCTGGGTAGTCCAGCTGCTTAGCATATAGGTGTTCATAGTATTCTTTAAAAAAATATATGTATATTTATTTTCCCTTTTGTTGCCCTTGTTGTTTTTTTTATTATTGTTGTTGTTATTGATGTCATCGTTGTTGGATAGGACAGAGAGAAATGGAGAGAGGAGGGGAAGACAGAGAGGGGGAGGAAAGATAGACACCTGCAAACCTGCTTCACTGTCTGTGAAGCGACTCCACTGCAGGTGGGGAGTCGGGGTCTCATGCCATGTGCGCTTAACCAGCTGCACTACTGCCCAACTCCTCATAGTATTCTTTTATGATACTTGGTAATTAAGATTTGCCAGTTGTAATTTTGCCTTTTTTCATTTCTGACTGTTTTTATTATAGATTTCTTCTTTTTTTGTTTATTTCATTTGTTTTCCAGAGCACTGCTCAACCCTGGCTTATGATGGTATGGGAGATTGAACCTGGGACTGAAGTAGTGTATAACGACAATTGCAAATCTTTGTCCCAGGTTTTCAGGACATCTATAATTTCTGACTTTAATCACCCTCCACCTTTCAGTGTTTGGATAGCCCTGAGAGCTTTAAACCTGTTACTACCTCTGCCCATCTCCTCCTCCTTGTTTGTCCAATTGTGGATCTTCAGTCAATCTTTCTTTGTGGACTGTTTTGCTATAAAAAGGAAATTACTGAGATTCAAGGGGCAGAACTTGTAGCATGAGCTAATTTGGGGTCAGTGCCAATAAACTCTGTTTTCCTGCACCCCAAATGTCCTGGCTTTTGTTCAGCTTCCCTGTTTACAGGACTTGAGAGCCTCAGGCATGAGAGTCTCTTTGTATACCTACTATGCTATCTATCCCTGCTCTCTCTCTCTCTCCCCCCTCTTTTCTTGATGTATCTGGCCAATAGTTTATCAGCGTATCCTTTGAAAGAACCAGCTATTGGATTAACTGATTTTTTTGTATTGCCTTTTTTATTTCTACTTTTTTAAAATATCTGCTTTGGTTTTTTTATTTTTTACTGGGAGGTTAATGATTTACAATGCAGTTATGTTGGTCGGCTTCTAAATTCTGCTTCTAAGACCCTTCTGTTGCATTGCTTGATGCTGTGGTCTATTTACATAATCATTGTTTTGCCTGCACTGGTTTAATCCCCACTGGTTCGGGCTCTTTTTCCACTCCGCCCCCTCTCCTAGTCACATCCTGTTTTCCACCATTTAATCCCCACTGGTTCCAGTGCTTTTTCCTTCTCCCCACCCCCTATCCTACGTACATCCTCTTCGGACCTGACACTTTTGCCTCAGGAGATATATAGGACAGGATTGTGATTAGAGATAGACAGCTTGCACTGCATTCCTCATCAATAAAGATTGAACTGCGTTCCCAGCTCAGCCATGAGTCCCTGGTCGTCTCTCTCCTGCCCGAGAAGCTAGCCTGGAACAGTTATTGGCATATACATACAATTTCTCATTTCACCAAGATAGGTGGATGCAAAACGATCTCACTCCTGAATTAGGTCCAGCATCTTGTACCTGAAAGTTCCCCCTCTCCTCAGTGCCCTTTCTACTCTCCTCCCAGAGTTCTTTGCTTTGGTGTAATACACTACCAAGTCTAAGTTTTACTTTGTGTTTTCCCTTTTAGTTCTTTAAATTCTGTCCATGAGTGAGATCATCCCATATTCATCCTTCTCCTTTGAACATGCGAGAGTTCACTAACTTCTGTGTACATGAAAGTTTACTACCTTCTACCCATTAACCCTTACATTAGGTATTTAACTACACAACTTCTGTATTTATCATAGATGCCTGTAAGTGGAAGCAGGGGGTCTGTAGATGAGGAGAAACAATAGATGAAGACCACAGTCTGTCACTCTTATTATAAGCCACCCGTAATTCTGGTTTTTGGCCTGAGTCCAGCTAACTGAGAAGCTGTAGTGGTGATAAGTATCTCTTTTTCTGAAGGCCTTTCAATGGGTACAGCAGCTTCTGCTCTTAGGCCATTTTTAGTCTTGTCACACTCACTGCCATAATTGTTGTCACTATGTACTTCCCTTCAGGGTCTTTTTCTATTATCCTCAGGTAATATTTGTGTATTTTCAATATAGCCAATAAGCCCTCAAATTATCAATGTAATTAAAAGTAGCTTTGGTTTAGTCAAGAACTTCCCGCTGTGTAGTTGGTTCCAGCCTGTTCAGACTTTGTCTGGAAACAGATGTTAACTTTACCTCCGCCATTAAACAAAGGATGAATAGCATCAGTTCGGTCCTGGTCTGCTTGGACTTTGTCTGACAGCAGCCATGACTGCACCTCCACCAGACTTCATCATTCTTGGTAGCTGAGTAGTATTCCATTGTGTATTGATAGCACCACTTTCTAAGCCACTCATCTGTTGTTAAGCACCTACTAGCTTCCAAGATTGGACTATTAAAAATTGTGCTGCTATGAACATGGGTATACACAGATTTCTTTGGATGAGTGAGTTTGCTTTCTTAGGATCTATCTCCAGGAGAGGAATTTTCAAGTCATACCAATCCCACTTCTAGCCTTCTGAGAGTTCTCCAGACTGCTTTTCATAGGAGTTGGACCAATTTACATTCCTGCGAGCAGTGCAGGCTTCCTCTGCCCTTGCAACCTTTTCAACATTTGTTGTTACTATCCTTTCTGGTGTGTTACATTCTTTCAGGAGTGAAGTGGCATCTCAGCATTTTTATTTACATTTCTCTGAGAATCAATGACTTGGAACATTTTTTCATGCATGTTGACTCTTTCAGTCACTTCTTTGATTTTTGTTATTTACCTCCTTCTACTGACTTTAGGGTTTGCTTGTTGCTCTTTCTAGTTACTTCAGTTGTAACATTAGTTTACTTGAAATATTTCTTCTTTATTCTGTATTGCTATGAACTTTTCTCTCAGAATTATTTTTTGCAGCACAGTGTACTATCTGGTAGTCCATCTCTCCTTTTTTTTATTGGAGAGAAATTCATTTTTGATTTTTATCTTTTCCACTTTTATTTGTGACTAATAGTGGGTTACAGGATTTTAAGATTATAGTGTATATCTCTGCACCACACCCACTAACAAAATTATGTGTCCTCAACCTCACTCCTCCCAAAGATAACCACCATTATGGGGATTTCATGGGTTCTTAGCCTGTTACCAGGGCCCTGAGATTAGATGTTCCCCAGGTGGAGAGGGAATAACCACATCCAGTTGATCAGAAGAGGTCATGTGGGAACACCCACATAGCACATCTCTAACCGGGACAGTGTCAAGTGTATGCCCATCCATCCCAACCTTCCAGGAGTATTTATTTAGAAAAATTATGCATTACATCAAAAGGGAATGAGGATGACTGAAGATGATTTTTAAGCAAAATATGCATCAGGAGTAAATGCTCAGATTTGAATAACAGGTGTTGTACAAATAGATATGTTATACATATAGATCAAGATCAAAATACATTTCTTTTAAAATATTTTTTTCTTAATTTTTATTTATTTATTTGGTAGAGACAGCCAGAAATAGAGATGGAAGGGGGCAATAGAGAAGGCGAGAGACAGAGAGACACCTGCAACCCTGCTTCACCACTCCCAAAACTTTCCCCATGAAGGTGGGGACCAGGGGCTCGAACCCGGGTCCTTGAGCATTGCAACATGTGCACTCAAGCAGGTGTGCCACCACCCAGCCCCTATATATTTATTTTTTAAAACTTTTATTTATAAAATGGAAATATTGACAAAAATATAGGATAAAAGGGGTATAATTCCATACAATTCCCACCACCAGAACTCCGGATGCCATCTCCTCCCCTAATAGCTTTCCTATTCTTTTTTTTTTTTCTTTTTATTTAAGAAAGGATTAATTAACAAAACCATAGGGTAGTAGGGGTACAACTCCACACAATTCCCACCACCCAATCTCCATATCCCATCCCCTGCCCCGATAGCTTTCCCATTCTCTATCCCTCTGGGAGCATGGACCCAGGGTCATTGAGGGTTACAGAAGGTAGAAGGTCTGGCTTCTGTAACTGCTTCCCCACTGAACATGGGCATTGACTGGTCGGTCCATACTCCCAGTCTGCCTCTCTCTTTCCCTAGTAGGGTGTGTCTCTGGGGAAGCTGAGCTCCAGGACACATTGGTGGGGTCTTCAGTCCAGGGAAGCCTGGCCGTCATCCTGATGGCATCTGGAACCTGGTGGCTGAAAAGAGAGTTAACATATGAAGCCAAACAAATTGTTGAGCAATCATGGACCCAAAGCTTGGAATAGTGAAGAAGAAGTGTTAGGGGGGTACTCACTGCAAACTCTAGTGTACTTCTGCTTTCAGGTATATATTTTGTAGTAGTTTATGGATACGTGTGAACATAAGCTCTCTCTCACAGAAACTGGTGTATATCTAGGTTTTGGGACTTTGTTAGAAAGTGAACCACCTGAGATGGAATTAGAGTATACTATGAAAGGAAAGGTCTCACCCGAGTAATGATTTCGGGGTAACTCTCTCCCTCTCCGGCGGGGTGGTCTCCAGGGGAAAGGTAATGGGCTGGTTCTTTCTCGCTCACGACAGGGGTGACACGAAGTAAAAGACACCAGGGGACTCTTAGGGTGCCTAGAATCTGAGTCCTAGAGTCCCAAATCCTAGAGTCCGTTTATTAGCAAAGTGGACATGAGTTAAGTACAAAAGCAATGGAGGTAATTATTGTTGAAATATGACAGAAATTACAGGTTTCTTAACAGTCAGCATGCCCCTAAGGTAGGGGGCTGGTATGACAGGAATTGATGAGATACAAGACAGTTATTCTCCATGACACAAGCAACTTAATTATCCAAAGGTATTTGAGAGAAGCATAGGGGTTAAACCCGTAGGGTGAGACAGAAAGAAGATGAATATCAAAAGCCATATAGTTTGGAATTTCTCTTGTCTGGGGTCTGAGGTGTGTGATGAAGTGTGTGATAAGATGTGTTCTTCTGTGATCAGAAGGTGACTTTGAATGAGTGAATCTGCGGCCATGTGGCCTGCAGTTAATGGAGGGAAGTACTGGGGTATCTGTGGGCCTGAGAGTCAAGAAGGAAAGAACCAAGTCTGAGTTTCCCCCCTTATGCTTACCTCGGTTGAGAGAGACTTACCAAGAGGTTATCTTCTCAGACCTCCATCCAAAGATGGGGGTGGTTCTCCCTAAGCTCTATCAGGCTTACACATGTTCCCAACATAATGAAGCTGAAGGGTTGTCATTTCACACGTGAAGTCTCTGGACACAGTCTGAAGTGAAGCATGTTGAGGTGGCAGTCGTTGCATTGGTTAGGTTGTAATTGGCAGATGCAGTATTATTTGATATGGATTGGGAGAGTCATACGGGAAAGTGGGCCCTATCCAAGCGTTCCAGGACTGGGGGAAGTAGGGGCTCTAAAGTGGAGATGTGGGGTTCCTGCTGTCTTAGGGTTCAAAAAGACAATCGATAGTTAATGTTATCATCACATTATTTGGTAATTGGGTTAACTTTGAAAAATCCTTTTGTTAGGGTTTACTGTACAGTACCCAGTATCTTGTATATAGCTGTGCTATTGGTTGCTTCTGATCTACTTGGTCTAGGCTTTTGAGAGAGTCTGCCTATCAATTACACAGCCTATATATTAAAAAGATTCAGTTTGTGTTTTGAAAAACTTTGAGACATACAATTAATTTTCCCCCTCTCATATTAATTAACTAGTGATTTATATGACTACATTTTACTAGGAGTGTACATAAACACCATTCCCACCACCAAAAGACTGTGACCCATCCCTCCCACCCACTCCCTCCCCCCACTGGCCCAGGAAGTCGCATGTCTACCCCTCACTACAGGGCTTTTACTTTGGTGCCCTACTTACAATTTGGTCAGGTCCTGCTTTTAGTTTCCCTTTCAGATCTTCTTACTCAACTTCTGTTGATGAGTGGGATCATCCCATACTCATCTTTATCTTTCTGACTTAGCTCACTTAACATAATTCCTTCTAGCTCTGTCCAAGATGGGTCAGAGAAGGTGGGTTCATTGTTCTTGATAGCTGCATAGTATTCCATTGTGGATATATACCACAGCTTTCTCAGCCACTCATCTGTTGTTGGGCACCTGGGTTGCTTCCAGGTTTTAGCTATTATGAATTGTGCTGCTATGAACATAGGAGTACACACCACTTTTTGTTGGGTGTTATGGAGTCCTTGGGGTATAACCCCAGGAGAGGAATTACTGGATCATATGGAAGGTCCATGTCTAGCCTTCTGAGAGTTTTCCAGACTGCTCTCCACAGAGGCTGTACCAATTTACATTCCCACCAGCAATGTAAAAGGGTTCCTCTGTCCCCACAACCTCTCCAGCATTTGTTGCTGCTGTCCTTTTTGATGTATGCCATTCTTACAGGAGTGAGGTGGTATCTTATTGTTGTCTTATTTTGCATTTCTCTGACAATCAGTGACCTAGAGCAGTTTTTCATATGTTTGTTAGCCCTTTGGATCTCCTCTGTAGTGAATGTTTTGTTCATATCTTCTGCCCATTTTTGGATGGGGTCATTGCTTTTTTGGTGCTAAGTTTGCTGAGCTCTTTATATATTTTGGTGATTAGTTTCTTGTCTGATGTATGGCATGTGACGATCTTCTCCCATTCTGTGAGGGGTCTCTTTGTTTGTTTAATAGTTTCTTTGGATGTGCAGAAGCTTTTCAATTTGATGTAGTCCCATTGGTTTGTTTCTGCTTTAGTCTTCCTTGCAATTGGGTTTGATTCATCAAAGATGTCCTTGAAGTGTATGTGGGAAAGTGTTTTACCAATGTTTCTGGTGAGATAAAGTGGTTCAATTTCATTCTTCTGCATGTTACAACCCAGTTTTCCCAGCACCATTTATTAAAGAGAGCCTCCTTTTTCCATTTAATCCTTTGGGCCCCCTTATCAAAGATTAGATGTCCATAGGTGTGGGGATTTATTTCTGTGCTTTCAATTCTGTTTCACTGGTCTATGTGCCTATTTTTGTTCCAGTACCATGCTGTTTTGATGATGATGGCTTTATGATATAGTTTAAGGTCTGGGAGTGTGATGCTTCCATTTCTGTTTCTTTTCCTCAAGATGTTTTTGGCAATTCTAGGTGTTTTCAGGTTCCAGATAAATGATTGTAGTGCTTGTTCTATTCTCTTAAAGAAGCTTGGTGGAACTTGGATGGGTATTGCATTAAATTTGTATATGGCTTTGGGGAGAATATTCATTTTGATGATATTTATTCTTCCAATCCATGAGCATGGGATATCTTTCCATTTCTTGGTATCAGTTTCTATTTCCTTGAGTAGCGACTCATAGTTTTCAGCATACAAGTCTTTCACTTCTTTGGTCAACTTGATTCCTAGGTATTTGATTGATTTTGCTGAAACAGTAAATGGGGGTGATTTCTGGATGCCTTCTTCTTCAGATTTAGTGTTTGCATAAAGAAATGCCACTAATTTTTGTACATTGACTTTGTAGCCTGATACCTTGCTATATTGCCTAATAACTTCCAGTAGTTTTCTACTGGATTCTTTAGTTTTTTCTATGTATACTATCATATCATCTGCAAATAGTGAGAGCTTGACTTCTTCCCTTCCAATCTGTATTCCTTTGATTTCTTTCTCTTGCCTGATTGCTATGGCAAGAACTTCTAATACTATGTTGAAGAGTAACGGTGACAATGGACAGCCCTGTCTAGTCCCCGATCTGAAGGGGAATGCTTTCAGCTTCTGTCCATTGAGTATGATGTTGGCTGTAGGTTTGCTATATATAGACTCCACTATCTTGAGGAATTTCCCATCTATTACCATTTTTTGTAGAGTTTTGAGCATGAATGGGTGTTGGATTTTGTCAAAGGCTTTCTCTGTATCTATTGAGATAATCATGTGGTTTTTGGCTTTGCTTTTATTGATGTGGTGAATGACATTGATTGACTTACGGATGTTGAACCAGCCTTGCATTCCTGGGATGAATCCCACTTGGTCGTGATGAACAATCTTTTTGATATGTTCTGTATCCGGTTGGCCAAGATCTTGTTTAATATTTTGGCATCTATGTTCATGAGAGATATTGGTCTGTAGTTTTCTTTTTTTGTTCTGTCCCTATCAGCTTTTGGTATCAGTGTGATGTTGTCTTCATAGAAGGTGGAAGGGAGTATTCCTGTTTCTTCAATCTTATGGAAAAGCTTAAGAATTATGGGTACCAACTGTTTCCTGAAAGTTTTGTAGAATTCGTTTGTGAAGCCATCTGGTCCAGGACTTTTGTTGTTGGGGAGATTCTTAGTAACGGTTTCAATTTCTTTGTCTGTGGTGCATTTAGATTTTGAAGTTCTTCTTGGTTCAGTTTTGGAAGGGCATATGCTTCTAGGAATTGTTCCATTTCTTCCAGATTCTCTAGCTTGGTGGCATATAGTTCTTTATAGAAGTTTCGCAGGATTCTCTGGATTTCTGTGGTGTCAGTTGTGATATCTCCTCCATCGTTTACAATTATATTAATTTGAGTCTTCTCTCTTTTTTGTTTGGTGAGTCTGGCTAGGGGTTTGTCTATTTTGTTTAATCTTTCAAAGAACCAACATTTGGCCTCATTGATCTTTTGTTTTATTTTTGATGTTGTTTATTTCTGCTCGAACTTTAGTGATTTCTGTCCTTCTGGTTGCTTTAGGGTTCCTTTGTTCCTCTTCCTCTAAGTCCTTGAGGTGTGCAGTAAGGTCGTTCATTTGAGCTTCTTCTTGGTGTTTAATATGTGATTGTATGGCTATAAGTTTCCCTCTCAGTACTGCTTTAGCTGCGTCCCAAATGTTTTGATAGGTTGTGTCTTCATTTTCATTTGTTTCCAGGAACATTTGAATTTCCTGCTTAAGTGAGTCTCTGACCCAGTGGTTCTTAAGGAGTATGTTGTTTAGTTTCCAAATTCTGTGATTTTAATAATTTTCTGTTTGTTGTTAAGTGTTAGTTTTACTCCACTGTGGTCTGAGAAGGTACTTGGGATGATTTCAATATTCTTAAATTTATTGATGCTGTCTTTGTGGCCTAAAATGTGGTCTATCCTTGAGTATGTGTTATATGGATTTGAAAAGAAGGTGTATTCCAGTTTTTTGGGGTGAAGGACTCTGAAAATGTCCAAGAGGTCTAGTCTGTCGATCTCTTCATTCTATTCTCTTGAATCTTTGTTGGTTCTCTGCTTTGTTGATCTGTCTAAGTGTGAGAGTGGGGTATTGAAGTCTCCCACTATTATTGTATTACTATTGATGTATTTTTGAAATTCTTTCAGTAGGTGCTTAATGTATTTAGATGGTCCCTCATTGTGTGCATTGATGTTAATAATTGTTAAGTCTTTTTGGCTGATTGATCCTCTTATCATTATGTAATGTTCTTTCCTATCTTTTATTACTTTATTTAATTTAAAATCTATTGTGTCTGAGATGAGAATGGCTGTTCCTGCCCTTTTTTTGGTCCGTTAGCCTGTATGATAGTTTTCCATCCTTTCACTTTAAGTCTGTGTTTATCTTGTTGTGACAGATGGGATTCTTGCAAGCATCATATCGTTGGGTTATGTTTTCTGATCCATCCCCACACCCTGTTCCTTTTGATGGGTGAGTTTAAGCCATTGACGTTTATTGATAATATGGATTTAATGTATTGTAGTGCCATTGTTCAAAAAATAATTTTTTTGTTTTCTCTGATATATTGCAAGTATTATAGTGATGTTCTTGTTTATAAGAGGTCTTTTAGAACCTCTTTCAGGGCCGGTTTGGTGATGGTTGCCTCCTTTAACTGTTGTTTGTCGTAGAAGGTTTTGATCCCTCTATCTAGTTTGAATGAAAGTCTAGCAGGATATATTATCCTTGGTTGAAACCCTTTTTCATTCAGAGCTCGATAGATATCTTGCCATTTCCTCCTGGATTTTAGAGTTTGAGTGAAGTCTGCAGATAATCTTATGGGTTTTCCCTTGTATGTGACTTTTTGTTTCTCTCTTGCAGCCTTTAGGATCCTTCCTTTATCCTTGCTTCTTCTCCTTGTGACTATGATGTGTCTTGGTGTCTACAGGTCTGGGTTGATTCTATTTGGTACTCTCTGGGCCTCTTGAATCTTGATGTCCTTTCTGTTATTCAGGTCTGGGAAGTTTTCTTCTATTATGTTCTCTAGAATGTTTGCTTCCCCTTCCTCTCTTTCTTCCTCTGGCTGACCAATTATACGAATGTTACTTCTTTTGAGTTCATCCCATATGTCTCTGTTGTTGTTTTCAGTGTCTCTCAATCTCTTTTTAAGCTCTTTCACCTCTTTCTTCATTTTCTCTAACTCATCCTCTGTCTGACTAATTCTGTTTTCTGCTTCTGTTAGTCTGCTTTCCCTTGCCTCCGCTTCTTTCTTCATTACAGCTATTTCAGCTTTCAGTTCTCTAATTGCCTCAAGATAATCAGTATTTTCCTTGGGGGTCTCAACTGTTGTTTCCCTAATACTGTCATTTCTTTCCTCCAATGTTTTTTCATTTCTGTGATTAATAAGTTCATTATTGCTTGCATACTTTTCTTATCTGTGGTTACTTCTGGCTGATTTGTAGTTTCTTCTGGGCTCTTGTCTTCATTCATTGGAGTAGCAGTTTTATTTGTTTTTGAGCTACCCATTTTTTTGATTTATGTGTTTCTTTTTTTATGCTCTGTTGTTCCTCAGTTGTTGTGTCTTGAGTACAAGGAACACTGTACTAAATACTTTTATGACAATTGCACTCACCAACCTCAGGAATTACAGTAGCAACTGAAGCAAGTATTGAAGCAGTTTAATCACTACCAGTTAGCCAAACAATTTCTCTAGTCCATGAAAAAATAGTAACCAAAGAAGAAAGAGAAGAAGAAAGAGAAAAGAAAGAAGGGATAGCAAGAATAGACAGTTATGCAAATCTACTATCCACTGTATATTCTAGGGGTAACAATTGGGGAAAGGGAACTAGAGCAGTGATACACACATAGAGAGTCCACTCTGAGTCAGATTTCTTCCCCAAAATAATTCACAAATTCAGAAAGGCAAAGAAGAAGGAAGGAAGAAGTGTATGACAAGATAAAAAAAAAGAAAAAGAAAAAAGATACAAGAGAGAGAAAAGGGAAAAGATAAGAAAAAGAGCTGTCATTAAAGAGCAGTGAAAGGAAAGTTTTTTTTGATTACTTTATTTTTAATTTAATTTAATTTTTTTGATTAGCTAGGAGGGGGAGGGAGGGGAGAATCTGTAGAGGAGGTAGGATTAAGGAGCCAAGTTCCTCCCACAATACATAAGATGCCCACTATGCTAGGAATGAAAGATTCCCTAAGAGTTAATTCTGATCAACCTAAAGGGGGGGAAGATATATGTCTTTATATAATATTAATAGTAAAATAGAGCAGGGTAAAAAAAAAAAAAAAACCCTGCCCCATATTACCTCAAACCTTGTGATCAGAGGCAGCTGATTGTTAAGAATGAGAAAAAAAACACATCAGGACTAGACAAGGATAGCTGAAATTGACAGTGATGCAAATCTACTATCCACTGTATATTCTAGGGGTGGCTAAAGGAGGAAGGGAAGTTGAGCAGAGACACTCTCAGTGAGAGTCCACACTGAGTCAGAATTCTTCCCCAAAATAATTCCCAAATGTGTATTAGTGAATTCAAGAAAGCACACTGTTTGGTGGTGTGGGGGCTGGGGGCTGTGGCTTTGGAAGTTGTAGGATTAAGAAAGGATGACAAGTATGAAAAAAAGAAAAAAAAAAGAGAGAGAGAGAAAAAAGAAAAAGATAAGAAAAAGAACAGTCATAAAAGAGCGGTGAAAGGAAAGATTTTTTAAAAAATTTATTTAATTATTTAATTAGCTATGTGGGGTGAGGTGATGGGGGTTGGCTACTTAGAAAGAAATAAGGCCAGAGGTCTGAAGGGTATAGACTTAGAATGAATGATACTCCCTGACGGGACAGGAATTTGGTAAAGAAAGAAGCTCGGCAGGGGAGCCTGCTAGGAGCTGGTCCCCAGGGACTGGTTATGGGGGGGGAAGGGGGAGGAAGTATGCTTAATAATTAAAAGGAAAAAAAAATTTCCCCTTTTTTCCTACTCTATTTCTTAACCCAAATTAAGTTATAGTCACCTCCTTGGTGTCACCGCTAGGACCCCTTATTGACTGGCCTATTAAAGGCAGAAAATCCTACCGTTTCCAGGAGTTGTGGTCAGAGCTCAAGCCACTAGCAGCTTCTCAGTCCACCATCTTCCAGGAACCTCTCTGCTATTTCTTTTTTATTACCCCCTTTGGTATATAGACATTCTTATATCAAACAGAAAAAAAAGAAAGAAAAATGAAATGGATAGAGATAGCCTATGTTTGAAGATTGCAAAAAAATAAAAAAGGAATTAATTCAATTTTCTAACATCCTACATTTCATTATTTGAAGTTCATCTTTCTGCATTATACGTTACTATATGTACACACTACATACTTGTCCTCATGTTAGTAATGTTTAGTCAAGTATCAACTTGCTAAAGTTCTATAGTCTTTCTATACAATTGCAACTATGTGTCAACTGATCAAGAAAAGGATATTTCTTTTATTTAATTTCTTTATTCGGGAATTAATGTCTTACATTTAACAGTAAATACAATAGTTTGTACATGCATAACATTTCCCAGTTTTCCACATAACAATACAACCCAAGAAGAGGGTATTTCTAAGTTTTTACTCAAGCATGCCCTTGTTTTATTCTGTTTCCCTATGGTAATTTTGTAGAGGCCCTGCATCTCTGCTTTAGGTTTGTATCTGTCAGAGTTTTTGGCCATTTTCAGTGTGCTGGGATCATTCCTCACAGAGTCTACAATCTTGATAACAATGAAAATTTGTACATTTTCCTCACCATAAAGCCAAACTAGGTGATCCTGATGTTCAAACCCTTTGCACACTTAATAAAAATGATACCTAAATGTGTCCTGAGCCTTTTATCTGAAACTCTGCTTAGTATCCATTAGGTTACCAGCATATGCTAGCTCCAGTGTTAGCACCAAGGTTAAACATACCTGTGCTACACAATTTACAATATTGTTTGAAGATGGCTATGATTTCAATTATAGTAGTATATGTCTTTGAAAATCTTTGGTGTTATAAATATGAAACTTTAAGTCTCTGTGAAAGCTATGGTGGTTATCACTAGGGCTGGGGCATAGAACTTTGTTGAATTCCTGTAATCTTTCTCTCTCTCTTTTTTTTAAAAAATAAATTAGTTTTTTGTAAGGTGGTTTTATTATTATTATTATTTTACTGGGTAGAGACAGAGAGAATTGAGAGGAGAGAGGGAGATAGAGACACACTTGCAGCCTTACTTCACCACTGGTGAAGCTTTCCCTGCAGGTGGGGATCAGAGGTTTGAACCCAGGTCCTTACACACTGTAATGTGTGTGCTTAACCAGATGCATCACCACCTGGCCCGAGAATCCCTATAATCTTCTAATCATGTTATGAAGAACAATCTTGAAATCAAGAATAAAAAGTAAAAACAATGAAGACCTAATTATAGTTATTAAGTGTCAGTGGCCAAGAATGCTCTATTTATTTTGTTTTTTTCTCTATTTCTTTCTTTTTTACATCTTTAGCTTATGACACAAATTGGTGGTGGTTGTCTACGCATGTTATTCTGAAGATTCTTTATCTCTTCTTGAAGTTGTCTGCTCTCCTTTTTGAATCCTTCGTCTAGTAGTCGGGCCTGCTCCTAAAATGGACAAATATAGATTATATAAGTATAGTATTAAAAGATCTTTAACTTCTACCTATCTTTTCCCCCATATGTATATTTTGGTTATAATTCTCAGTTCAACATAAAGTGGGATTAATGCATAGAAAGTAGGTCAGAGTGCAAGCTGTTACCAAGTGTGAGAGTTAAGGAGTTCTTCTCATCATCAAGGTTCCCTCAGAGCTAAAGTAACCCCAGGTTGGATAGAATATAAAATCATTGTGGAATTCCACTAAATGGTGAAATAATTCAGTTATCTTGCCAAACTGTGTGGCTCCATAAAAGCTAGTGTATCTTGTCTGACCTTCTATTTCTTCTCTTAAATAAGAGACATAAAAGATTTTTATTTGCTATATGCTGTATTAAATAAGAGATAAATATAAACTTTTTTTTTTTTTGCCTCCAGCGTTATCGCCAGGGCTTGGTGCCTGCACTAAGAATCCACTGCTCTTGGAGGCCATCTTTTTTCCATTGTTGTTGCTGGATATGACAGAGAGAAATCGAGAGAAAAGAAGAAGACAAAGAGGGAGAGGGAGAGAAAGATAAGACACTTGCAGACCTGCTTCACCTCTTGCAAAGCAGCCCCTCCTGCAGGTGGGGAGCTCGGGGCTGGAACCAGGATCCTTGAGCCAGTCCTTGCACTATGTGCACTTAACCCAGTGCACCACCACTCCCCCCACCCCCACCCCACAGACAAACCATTTTTATAGTACCTAGTAGGTAATAGATAATAGCTGTCACTGATAAAAGAAAATGCTGATCAAGGACTGGTTGTAAGGTAACTGCTAATAAGATACAGATACAAGCAAAGGACGTGTCAGGCAGGCAAGCAGATATTCAAAAGCACAAGTGGGCAATAACGTGATCATGGGGAGTAGACAGATCAAAACAGGAACAGTAGGTAATGTAAAGAAATACCTTAAGTTTTAGTTCAATAATATTCTTTTGCTCTTCTTTCATCATTTGTCTCTCATTCTCCATCTTCTCAGTCAGTTGTCTCATATGTTCTTGATAACTCCTATCTTTCTCTTCCATCATCTGCTGATTCTTTCTTTGCATTTCCTCCAACATTTTTGTTGCAGCCAGTGCAGATTCAGCTTTCACACGTTCCACTGTGAGGAGGAAAACATAAGCAGAAAAATATACAGATGTGGGGTCAGTCAGTGGCACGCCTGGTTAAGCACACACATTGCAGTGTGCAAGGACCCAGGTTCAAGACCCAGGCCCCCACCTGCAGGAGGAAAGCTTCACAAGTGGTGAAGCAGGGCTACAGGTGTGTCTCTATCTCTTTTCCTCTCTATCTCCCCCTTCCTTCTCAGTTTCTATCTCTATTTAATAAGTAAATAAATAAAAATTAAAAATATATACAGATATAAGCATCTTGTGTCTTATTCCTTGCATACTTTCCTTTACAATTCTTTCTCACTGTATTTTTCTTTACACATATGTGACTTGACCAAGTAGGTGACATCTGTGCCTTTCTTTCTCTAATATAGGAAGCCCAAGTTAATAAGAGAGAGGGGAAAAAAAAGAGCAAGAAAGGCACTACAGCAGCCAAACTTCCTCCTGTTCCCACAGCATCTTTCATGCACTGTAATAGGGGCTCAGATCGGGACTGTGTGCATGGTAATGCTGGTGCCTTCACAGGTGTGCTATTTTGCCAGTATCTGCAACAACATATTTAAATAATGTCTATCTAATCTAATCTAATCTAACCTATCAATTATATATCATCTATCACCTGCCTTAATCTAGTAAATTAGTCCAAATCACAACAGGTTAAAGTACAGAATAGCAACAATAAATTTCAGTGATAATTACAATGTAAACATGTTATATTACGATGGTTAGCTCTGTCAGTCTTCATGAACTTACATGAAGCTTCTTTTAAAACTAAAATATTAGAGGAAGAAGAAAACAGTTAAGAGTGAACACAGTCAAAATTGAAGATTAGACATGTAGTCATTAAAGCTAGGTGTATTTTTATTCATTGCCTTAATTTGTGAGCCACTTGGTAAATACAGATAAATAAGGAAGACTGTAGATTTTTGAAGAAAGGAGACTCATTTTATCCATGCTCAGTTCTTTAGATATATCTTTGGTATAGTTTATTTTTTATTTTTAAAATATATTTTACTTACTTATTAATGAGAGGAAAAGGAAGAGGAGGAGGGGGAGGAGGAGGAAGAGGAGAGAGAGAGAGAAAACACCAGACATCACTTTGGTACATGTGTTACCAGGCATTGAACTCAGGACCTCATGCTTGAGAGTCCAATGCTTTATCCACTGTGCCACCCCCTGGACCACTCTTTGATATAGTTTATATTATTTTCCAACACCAGGGAAAATAATATGACTTGGATCTCCACCTAATAAAATAAGTCATAATTCATATTTGACTTTGATGTCTACTTTGTTGTTTTAATTATTTAGGCCCAATGAATTTATGACGAGAAAGAAAGGAAGAAAGAAAGAAAGAAAGGGAATGAATCTTAGGTTCATCCTGACAAATCATTTACTTTAAGAATGTTTTAAAGTCTTGGCTGGCTCCTCACCTTCAACTTCCTTTTCCTTTTCTGAGAGAGTCTGGTCTGTTTGTAAAATTGCATCAATCACGGACTCTTTGGACTTCAGATACGTCTGAAGAACTTCTTCAGCCTTAGGCCCACGGAACATGCAGTTAACAGCAGGAAAGGACAGTAAACATTTATTCTTGTTTATCTACATCTTTTCTGCTAGGAGTTGTTTAATTTGGCCCTGTTTACCTGATGTTCAAAGTTCCCTGTCACAAAGTCGGGCACATATTTCATGTTTGTCAGGCATGGCGTGCAATAAGTGGGATGCTTTATGAGAGAGTGATGCAGATATTGGGAAAATGAAATTCTTTCCAGTTATATATTTGATAGAGCCAGCTGAGGGCCAGAGGCTTAAACTTGGGTCCCTGTACATTGTTATATGTCTGCTCTACCAAGTGTGTCATGGCCTGACTCCTGAATGTGAAATTCTATACTTAGTAAATTGGGGGCTCTAATTTGGAATTGTTGGTGTTGTGGTATCACATGAATTAAACCTACTAAAGAATAACACCATCCTGGAGAAAGTAGGTGAAAGGAAAGAGGTGGTTGAAGAAGTGGAGGGAAGGAGATGTAAGGTTGGAGTGAAATGAAAAATCTGTTCATTGAGGTGGATTTTGTTCGTAACCAAACCCCACACCTTGGCACATTCGGTCTGCACACCTGGAGTTTGCTTGTAACCAATCAGCTCTCACCCTTTGATTCGGTTTGTAACCAATCAGCAGGTGTCCTTTTGGATCCTGTAGGTAACCAATCAGCTTGCGCTGTGCACAGTTTGAAAAGAATGAAAGTTGGTTGCCACAGTGGAAAAGCTGACCACGTTTTGGAGGAGTGAACCAGATCCCACCAGCGTGAAATAAATGCAACCCCGCCTTGGTCTCGTTCTTGGCTACATTTGAGCTGTAACACGAGAAAGCTGAAACACTCAGCAGTAATACAAATTTTTCCATTAACACGGAGAGCAACACAGAGAGGATGCCATTATTTGAACTTTTGTTGCCAACTAAGTCTGAAGGCAGTTTGAAACCTAAATACTTTTTTTGTTCAGAGAAGCATCAAAGAGTGCCTATGCCCTGACTCATACTACTGTGCCAAAGACCTGGGTTCACGCCCCCAACTTGCTTTTGCAGGGGAGAAGCTTTAAGAGTGGTGAAGCAGTGCTGCAGGTATCTCTCCTGTTCTCTCTCTTCATCCCTATCACCCCTCCCCTCTCAACTTCTTTCTGTCTCATCATATAAAATAACAAATATTATGAAAAGTTGAATACAATAATAGCCTGGTGATGTACCTGATAAACGGATAGCCTCAAGATTATCCTGACAAATCAATTTTTAGTTTAATTGGATGATCATATTTGATATATTAGTCTCTTTGACCTTGTTTAATGAGTGAGACAGTGCTGTCTGATTTCTCTAATTGTGCATCTGTGTGACTGTACATTTGGTCACAATATGTTGTTTCAAGAGTACATGACAGTAGTTCCCCCAGAGAAAATAGATAAATCTTTGTTACCTGTACCCCCTTTCCAGGTTCCTGGAGATACTTATTCTTCAACTCTCTTATCTTCTGCAGGAGGAGTTGATATCCTCCTGGCTTAGAATAAATTCCTTGTTTTACCTCTTCTTCTAGAGGATTGAAAATATCCTTAAGTAAAGCTAAGCAACGATCTGATGAAGCATTCATATTCTGTTCACAGAAGCCATCCAACTTCTTTTCTAGCTCAATCTGCAATGTAAAAATAGAAAATAAAAATAACTTGGAAAGGTTGTTTTGACCTCATAACTTCTCAACAGGCTTTCTAAACCACTACGTTATCTCTCCCCAGGCCTCCAAAGGCTTTTAAAATATGGGTCTCTGACCCCTAGAGAGAATTATATGCAATTCTACAAGATTATGTTCTTTCTGCTTTTCCTGACTTTCTCTGGAAGCCCCATAATCCTTGGAGTTGAAATTCAGAGCAGAAATTAGCTTGGGTGGGAGTTGATTGCATAATGATTATACAAAAAGATTTTCATGGCTAAGGCTCTGAGTTCCAGGTTCAGTCCTCTACACCACCCTAAGCCAGAACTGATCAGTACTCTGGTTCAACAACAACAAAACAAAACAAACAAAAAAAAAAAGGAAGAAAAAAAAACCAAATTGTTAGATTGTTAGCTATACATACACCTTTAGAGTCAAACTTCAGCTCTTCTGACTCGACCAGTGATTACAGGAGGATTATATGTGTCTTAACATTAGGCTGCTGGTGAAAACTGAGTCTACAAATTTCTTTGATTTTTGACAAGAACTTTGATAGCAGAGGCATATAATTTGGTTAGGAGCTATTATTGTTAACTGTGTATGTTAAATTAAATTACAGTAAGTTTATTAATTTATTCATGAAAGAAAAAAATCTTTAAAACTTTGACATGGGTGAGGGTAGATAGCATAATGGGTATGCAAAGAGACTCTTATGCCTGAGTTTCCAAAGTCCCAGGTTCAATTCCCCATACCACCATAAGCCAGAGCTAAGCAGTGCTCTGGTTAAAAGCAAAATTGACACCATTGTAATGAAATTGGTTCCTTTAATTTAATTTAATTTTTAATTAATTAATTAATTTACCAGAACACTGCTCAGATCTGGCTTGTGGTGATGCAGGACTGCAGTGTATGGAACCTGGGACTTGGGAGCCTCAAGCAGAGTCTCTTTGTATGGAACCTGGGACTTGGGAGCCTCAAGCAGAGTCTCTTTGTATAACCATTATGTTATTGCTAGGGATAAAATGCCTTTGAAGGAAGGACACTAGCAATCCTTCCCCCTCCATCCTGCAGGTAGCCAGGAAGAGGGGCCAGAAGGGCCAAGATGTCTGCATCCTGTCCCGGCATCTCCCTTCCTACCTGACTGCCAAGGCCATAAAGCAGATGGATAGAGATGTGACACCTGGAGAAAAAGGCTGAAGTAAATCCCTACAGGGTCTCCACACATCTCTAGAACCTACTATAAAAGTTAGAAGACCAGGAAACTATATCGGGCCCTATTTTCCTTCTCTCTTATGAGCCTTCCATGTAGATGTCAGTCCAGAACCCTATCAGGAGAGCTTACTGGGCACTCTGTGTCCCTTGTCATGTTCCATCCTGCTCCCTTGTTAGACTATCTCCCTGCTGTCCAGTTTTTTTTTTTTTTTAAATTATTCTTTTAAAAGTTTGTTTACAGAGAGGAGGAAGAGGAGAGGGGGAGGGGGGAGAGAACTCTGCTTAGCTCTGCTTTATGGTAGTGCTGGGGATTGAGCCTTGGGGCTTCAGACATAATAACACTGTGCTCTAACAAGTTGAATTATTTCCCCAGTTTAGTTGTCACCATTTTATAGTCACTTTCTAATAGTATTTTTTTCTTTTATTATTTTATTGAAAGGTTAATGGTTTACAGCACAGCTGTGGATGCATGGGTATAATCTCTCTTCTCCCTGTGAGGGGTGTGTGTGTGAGCAGAACTTCCAATTTAGGTCTTTTTTTTTTTACCATACTATACCAGGACCCCCAAAGTTTTTTTTGCCTCTATGGTTATTGCTGGGGTTCAGTGCCTGCACTAAGAATCCACTGTTCCTAGAGATCATTTTTCACCCCATTTTATTTTTGTTTTTGGAAAGGCCAGAGAGAAATCAAGAGAGAAGGTGAAGATAGAAAGGTGGAAAGAAGGACAGACACCTGCAGACCTGCTTCACTGCTTGTGAAGTGACCCCCCCCCCCTGCACATGGGGATCCAGGGGCTTGAACTTGGATCCTTAAGATGGTTCTCACTCTTTGTGCCATGTGTGTTTAACCTGCTACACTACTGCCTGCCCCCCATTGTATTTTTTTTAATACATTGCTACAGAGTGCTGCACTCAGGGTGTCATACATGTCCTACAGTGCTAAGTTACCTCTCTGGTCAACTGGTTTTATTTTTAAATTTTTATGAAAGTGAGATAAATAGGTAAGTATTACAAAGCACCATGGGACTCTACTCATTTTGTCTGTTCTTCTCATATTCTGTTGGGGATCGAACCTAGGAAATCATTCATATAAGGTAAGTTGAGACCACTGAGCTGCTTCCCCCACTCTTTCAATAAGTAGTATGCTGATTTTAGAGGCTTTGGTTCATATAAAAGAGAAAAAATAAATACCGCTAATTCCTTTTGAAATAACTGGTCAACATCCTTGAAGGAACTCTTGATGAAGATTTCGATGGCCTCTTTCTCACTGACTCTGTGCAGGTCTAGCAGCTCCTGGAAGGTTTCTGTAGGCAGGTTCATGTTCTGCCTCATCTGCTGTTCATAGTGGTCAAGGGCCTTTCGTACTGCAGCTGAGTTCTCAATCTGGGCCAAGGCTAGGATAGCATTCTCCATGCAGGGCAGATCCCCACTGCTGATGGCACTGATATAGGTCAGCACCAGGCTCTCCAGACCTGCGTACAGGAAGTGTATCATGATGTTTGTTGGAGGTAGGGGAGGCAATAGTCTGCTCTATTCATCTTAATGTCTGTTGCCACCCGTTCGCTTCACAGGTTCACTGTCCTCAGAACCATTTGGAAATTTACTACCAACGCAGATTTCCAGTTCTCTCCAGATCAAATGCATTAGATCCTCCCCTCGGATAAAATTCTTGGGGAATGTGGATGCACACCAAAGAGTTTGGATTTCTGTGCTAAATAAGATAGGTCTGTACTGAGAGTGTTAGCATGCCCTTTGCCATTCCTAGGCACCATTAAGAAAGGAACCAGGACTCTCTCTGTACCATTTATCTGTATCACTAACTTATACCTGAAAAGCATTTGGTCAGAATGTATAAAGTGAAGCAAAAGGCGTCCTTGTCTAGCAGAATGTTCTGTGATGATGAAAATGGCTTACCTGTGTCCTTATGGTAGTTACTAGCTACATGTGGATATGAGTCTTGGAAATATAGCTTGTGATCAGAATTTTAAATATTATTTAACTTTAACTTACAGTTAAAGTCAGATAGCCACAATTGTCTGGTGGCTACCTTATTGGCCAGTTCAAATCTACTATTTCACTTAGGAAAGTTTTAATAAATATACTTTTTTCTTTGATTTTTTTCTTATGCTTTCTTTTTAAATGTTTTATGTATGTATTTATTTATTGGACAGAGACAAATAGAAATTGAGAGGGAAGGCCAATGTAGAGAGGGAGAGAGAAAGAAACAGACATCCATGGCACTGCTTCACTGTTTATGAAACTCTCCCCCTGCAAATGAAGACTAGAGGTTTGAACCCAGGTCCTTGCACATGGTGACAGGTGCACTCAACCAGGTGTGCCACTGGTGACTCCACTTACCCTATCTTTTCTCATCAATGAATTTTGACTAATAAAATCTGTTAGAAATGTCTATGTCATTTGGAAGTTAACACAATAATGGCAGTGACTGCATTTTTTTTCAAAAAAAGGTAGCCAGGGGAATGTTATGGCTCCTTCCTTTTGTCTTAATAATTAGAGTAAAAACTGGACAGAGGACTCACGTGGTCCATTGACCTCAATGCCTCCGGAAAGCGTTTTAATTTTGGCACTGCTAAAGATGTAGGAACAGAACTCTGTAGCTTGTTGCACAAACTCAGAGTCCAGCTCTTCATCACACATTGTCTCCAACTGGCCTAGTTTTTTCCGTTGAGTGGGCCGGTCAAAAACAAAGCATTTCTTCTTTGGGAAGTACTTTCGAATACATATCCGGGGCAGATTAAAATTTTTTTCTTTTGTGCTGGTACCTGGAGGAACATGAAAAAGGGGTTTGTTAGGAACGGTGGCTGGCAAACTTTTACAGTAGAGGCCTAAACCTGCAACCTTTTTGGTGATGCAGGGTAGGAGGCTTCTTTTTCAAGTAAGGTTATCGTAGTGTGAAAGTAACCATAGATTATATAGGCATCCCCACTTTTTAAAAAGTTCTAATTAAGCTACTGTGCTTTTATAAAACAGTTATGTTGATTTTTTAAAAAAAAATTTATAATGTTTTCACTTGTCAAAAGATCTGGAGAGAATGTTTCCTTTTACAACTGGTGAAAAAGAAAATTAGCATTTTTTAACAGTTTATCAGTAGGAGCAGCCCAAGCAATGAGTTTCTTTTTTCTTTTCTTTTTTAATTTTTTTAAATTTATTTATTTTATTTTATTTATTCCCTTTTGTTGCCCTTGCTGTTTTATTGTTGTAGTTATTATTTTTGTTGTCGTTGTTGTATAGGACAGAAAGAAATGGAGAGAGGAGGGGAAGACAGAGAGGAGGAGAGAAAGATAGACACCTGCAGACCTGCTCCACCGCCTGTGAAGCAACTCCCCTGCAGGTGGGGAGCCGGGGCTCGAACCAGGATCCTTATGCATCCTTGTGCTTTGCGCCACCTGCACTTAACGCACTGCGCTACAGCCCGACTCCCTCTTTTCTTTTTTTTTAAACAAGTATTCTTAAATTTTTAAAAATATTTATTTATTTATTTTCCCTTTGTTGCCCTTGTTGCTTTTTATTGTTGTTATTATTGATGTCGTCGTTGTTGGATAGGACAGAGAGAAATGGAGAGAGAAGGGGAAGACAGAGAGGGGGAGACAAAGACAGACACCCACAGACCTGCTTGACCTGCCTGTGAAGCGACTCGGCTGCAGGTGGGGATCCTTCTGCGGGTCCTTGTGCTTCATGCCACGTGTGCTTAACCAGATATACTACCTCTTGACTCCCTTTTTTTTAAACCAGAACACTGCTCAGCTCTGGATAATGGTGGTAGGGGATTGAACCTGGGACTTTGGAGTCTCAGGCATGAAAATCACTTTGCATAACCATTATGCTATCTTCCCCCTCCCACCAAGTTCCTTTCCCCGGAACTACGTGCAACATCCTGCAGTTTAGCCACCAAAAATGTAAACTGTGCCAGTGAGGATCTGTGCTTTATTTCAATTTATTTTGTACTTCCATTAACAAGATGGACCCTAAGATGTAAAGACTGACAGAATAATGTATGAACCAAGCAGTCAGACAATTCTATTCTTGCACTTTACACCAGGAGCGTTTAACCCGCTGCGTTACCGCCCAACTCCTAACAATCCTATTCTATTTCAGCCACAACTGAAGACAGACCTAAACTTCTGACTGTGAGCTGGGCAGACACAAAAGAAAATACGGACATTGGTGTCTCTGATTCAGACTGTAATGAGTTGATAATGGATGGACTTCTATCTTCTCCCTTCATTCTTCTGTCCCTGCTACCACTCCAAGCTCAATCTTGCCATGTCCCTATCAAACCAGAAACAAAGGGTCTGACAAAGTCAGCAACCGGGAACCACATCTTCAAGGAAGAGTGATTCTGGGAACAGGACATGGCATGCCGATCAAATTTAGATTACAATCCATTATTCTTATGATCACAATGAGTCTTATGTTTGGTGGGAACAGGTGAGGATAAGCTCCCCTAGTCTATAGATTAATAAAAAATGATCAGGATACTCAGTCACTGATTCCCGGAGGCCCAGCCCGGGATACAGTCTCTGATGACTCACATTTTCAAGAAATAGAAACTGAAGAAAAACCCAGAGTTCAGCAAGTTAGAAAACCAGACAGAGGGTCCTACCACAGACCAGCACCTTCAGTTATGACCAAATGGGGACCAGCTTACCCCATGGGTGGTAGACTGTGGTTTCCTCCCTATCTTTACCACAAATATTTACCTAAGCCCACTGACTGCCCTTTGCACTACACTGGTGCCTACATACAGGGTGACAGAAAAGTTAGTATTAATGACACTCATGTATCCTGATATAGTTTGCCCGTTTTTAGAAAGATTAGCAAGAAGCAGACCTCCTCGGTGTTTGCTTCCTCTCAGAACACCTTATAAATTATATACCCAATTGATGCATTTGTGGCGTACCAGGTACAGAGACTGCAGTAGATCTAGAGTCCCTAATGTAGATAAATTAAAATTAGAAAATATATTAAAAAGTAATGAGCCAGAAGAGATATCAAAAATAGAAGACATATATACACTTTTAAGAAAATTCCTCAATCAGACATATGTTGCCCCCCTTAAAAGCCAAAGCCTTAGCTTACGCTGCCCCCCCCCCCATGATTAAGGAGGGAGTTAGATTTTCACAGCAGAGAGAAAGTTAAATTTTTACAGAGCACTCCTACTCATGAATGCATTGCAGGTTACTCCTGCAGGGCTTGACATTCCATTGAAATAACCACAATTATCAGAAATGCTTTACTTTCTGTTCCAGTTTGCTGCTTTCAAAATATCATGTAAATGCTAAAAATGGTATATATACACTTGCCTGTCTAATAAACACTGAGTTCAGATTCACCCTCCAATAGAGTGTGGTGTCTATTTGTTCTCCCTTGCGTCTCCCTTGTGTCTATCTGTTCTCCTGATCCACCCCGTGCTCTCTTCAGCAGACCCTGACAACTCCTGCTGTTCCCCTGCCTGAGCGGTCCATCGCACAATCTGACTCTATTTAAAAAAAAAAAAAAATATATATATGTATATATATATATATATATATTTAAAGACTTTATTTACTAATGTAAAAGATAGGAGGAGAGAGAAAGAGAGAAAGAACCCAACATTACTCTGGTATGTGTGCTGCCAGGGATTGAACCTGTGACCTCAGGTTGAGAGTCCAATGCTTTATCCACTGCACCATTTCTGCAACCACTTGAGTCTAACTCTCCTTCCATAGTACATCTTTGGCTTCCACGTTGCTCAATGTCTTTTCAGTTAGGTTAAATTTAAAAGATTGTTATTTATTATTATTATTATTTAAAATCATATCCTTGTTTTAACTATTGCCAGTGTTAAATTTTCTGTGCTATTTTGTATAATTTGGTAGGTTGTTTGGGAGAATCTGTGTATATTCATTTATCCCTATGTAAATTAATGGTAATTGCTTCTTTATGTCATTGGGAAAGGTTTCACAGGAGAACTCTACTTTCAGACAATGGTGGGGGCGGGACTTGTACATTTATAAATGGGTAAAGCATGATTCCAACAAAGTTGCACTAACAGAGACACCTGGCTGGCAATTCTAGGCTATCATTTGTTAGCCATAGTTTGCCAACTCAGTGTATTCTTCATGCTGTTATCTAATGCTTCATGAATATCCATTTTACTCTACTTCATTTGGCTAATCCCAGCATCATAGGACTTATGCAGGACAATGAAATTAATATGATGATAATGTAGGGAACATGATTTAATTGAGCACGGATTCTTAGTAATTGCCAGCTGAAAAATATACACTAAAATATTGACAGAGTTTTGGACTGGATAGTGTGCTTGCTTGTTATGCTTATAACGCAGGTCTAAGCCCAGTCCTACGGTGGTGGTGGTGGAAGAAGTGATATTGTTGTGTCTTCTCCACTCCTGACTCACCAACCCCACTGGAAATACGACTCATACAACCTGGGAAGTTGTACGGTGGTGGTAAGGCATTGAACTTTCAGGCATGAGGTGCTAAGTTTAATCCCTGGCACTGAATGTGCCAGAGTGATGCTCTTTCTCCTCTTTCTCTCATAAATAAAATAAACAAATCTTAAAGAAAAGAAAATGGAAAAAGAAAATAGAGTTGGAGAGAAAGCGTAACAATTGTGCAAGGGACTTTCATGCCTGAGGTTTTGAGGTCCCAGGTTCAATTCATAGCACCACCATAAGCTAGAGCTGAGCAGTGGTCTGGTCTCTCTCTCTCTTTCATTGAATAAATAAAAAAACATTAAAAGAAAAAATATCACTCAGAATGGTGAAACCCAGAGATGGGGCCCGGTGGTTGTGCACCTGGTTGGTTGTACACATTACAATGCTCAAGGACCCAGGTTTAAACCCCTCGTCCCCAGCTGCAGGGGGAAACCTTCACAAGTGAAGGTGAAATAGGGCTGCAGGTGTCTCTCTGACTCTTTCCCATTCTATCTCTCCCTTCCTTCTCAATTTCTTACTGTCTCTATTTAATAATAAATTAAAAAGAAAGAAAGAAACCCCAGACACACACACACACACACACACACACACACACACACACACACACACAATGATAAGAGTTTATCCTTGACATTCACTGATTCTACTTTACCTTTCTTAAGCTTGAGTGAATTTTCCAGGTACATATCTGCTGTGATAGGTTCTCCATCTACTTCCAATTCTAGGGAGAAATCTCTCAGTGTCCACACAAAGTCTGGGAAAAAACTCACAAAGTCAGCAGAATCATCAGTCTCACTGCTGTCAGGTGAAGATTTTGCTCTTATTCGATCTGTTAGTTCTGTCACATAACTGAGTTGCAAACTAAGGAAAACATGTAGACAAGACTAGTTCCTCCATCCCACGTTAGCTTGTTAGCTCCAGAGATCCCCAAACCTTCATTTTGCTTTCTTTCTTCACCCAACTATCAATTTTTAAATAATTGTTATTTTTAATTTTTTAAATTATCTTTATTTACTAATTGAATAGAAACAGCCAGAAATCAAGAGGGAAGGGGATGATAAATAAGGAGAGAGACAGAAAGACACCTGCAACACGGCTTCACCACTCGCAAAGCTTTCCCCCTGCAGGTGGGGACTGAGGGCTCGAACCTGGACCCTTGCATATTGTAATATGTGCACCCAACCAGGTGCACCACCACCTGGCCCCCTATCATTTTGTTTGATTGGATAGGACAGAGAGAAATCGAGAGGGGAAGGGAAGATAGAGAGAGAGAGAAAGACAGACACCTGCAGACCTATTTCACCATGTGTGAAGCATCTCTTTGCGAGGAGCAGAGGCTCAAACCAGGTTCCTTGTGCTTGGTAATATGTGTGCTTAACTATGTGTGCCACCATCTGCCTCCCAACTATCAATTCTTCAGTAGGGCCAAAGGATCTTTTCTCTGTCCTTGAATTATCTTTTATGTTCTTTTCTTTTTTGTGCTTGATTCACATTTAGGCAACTTATTTATTTACTTATTTATTTTTTCAGAGTGAGAAATCAGAACACAGCTCTGTCATTTTGTATGGAATTGGGGACTGAAGCCATGCCCTCGCATAAGCAAGGCATGCACACTACATGCTAAGCTTCCCCTATAGTCTGAAGCAACTACTTATAAAATATAAACCATCCAAAATTGGTGCCCTACTCCAAATTTAGTCAAATTCTGCTTTTAGTTTTTTTTCTTTCTGTTATTCTTTCTTAAATTTTGAGTAGGGCATCAAAGTAAAAACCCTGGGTTGAGGGTGAGGGTGGATGGGATGGGACACAGTCTTTTGGTGGTGGGAATGGTGTTTATATATACTCCTATTAATTTGTAGTCATATAAATCACTATTTAATTAATATGAGAGGGGAAAAATTGATTGAATGTCTCAAAATTTTTAAAGCACAGAGTCTTTTTAATACATAGGCTGAGTCTTTGATATGTTGACTCAAAAGCTTAGATCAGGAAGAACAGAAGCAACTCGTGGCACAGCTATAGACAAATAATGTCAAAGGACATAAATTCTGGTGATGCTATGTATGACACAGCAAATCCTAACAAAGGGATATTTCAAAGTTAACCCAATTACCAAATAATGTGATTATAGCAATAACTATCTATTGTCTTCTTAAACACTAAGACAGCAGGAAACTCCCACTTCCTCTATAGAGCCTATATTTCCCCCAGTCCTGGAACCTCTTAGATGGGGCTAACTTTCCTGCATGCTTCTCTCAATTCATACCAAATGATATTGCATCTGCTGATCCCAACCTAATCAATGCAACGAGTACCATCTCATCATGCTTCACTTCAGACTGTGTCCAGAGACATCAGGCGTGGAATGTCAACCCTTCACCCTCATTACTCAGGTGAGACCTTGCCTTTCATAGTATTCGCTAATTCCATTCTAGGAGGCTCACTTCCTAACAAAGTCCCAAAACCTAGTTATAGACCAGGTCCCGTAAGATAGAGCATATGTTTACATGTATCCATAAATATGGGCAAAATATATACCTGAAAGCAAAAATATACAGTAGTCTGTAGTGAGTCAATATAAAATTCATAATGAAATAGTGTCTACTTAGACTTAGATACCCTCCTCACCTACTTCCTGTTACAGTTCCCTCACTCACACACAAAAAAAAAGAATAAAAAAATATATAAACCATCCCTCTGCCTTTGGACCCACCAAAGGATACTGCAGTTGGTCCATGGCCTGCTGATTGATAGTCCCCATGCTGTTGTACACGAAGGTGCTGCTCAGAAGAATTGCCAGGGCAAAGATCCAGGAGTCATTCTGGTTGTCACCCTAGAAGTCAGACATTAGCATTTTTTTTTATTAATTATCTTTATCTGTTGGATAGAGACAGCTAGAAACCGAGAGAGTAGGGGGAGATAGAGAGGGAGAACTAGAGACACTTGCAAAGCTTTCTGCCTGCAGGTGGGGACTGGGAACTTCAACCTGGGTCCTTGTGCACTCAATAATATGTGCACTCAACCAGGTGCACCATTACCCAGCTCAAAGTCAGAACATTTTAAAAGCAAGATTACATTTCATTGTGGTCCAGGAGGTGGCACAGTGGATAAAGCATCAGACTCTCAAGCATGAGGTGCTGAGTTCAATCCCCAGCAGCACATGTACCAGAGTGATGTCTGGTTCTTTCTCTCTCTCTTCCTATCTTTCTCATTAATAAATAAATAAAATCTTAAAAAAATTACATTTAATTTATATGGCATTTTCAAGATTAGTTGTAGTAAAAGTAAGCTCTTTTAATTAAAATATATATTTTTAAAAAAGTTGAATGAAATATAAGAGAAACCTAAATTCAAACAAAAATTATTGCTCTTAGGACTTTGAGTAGTTTTCCAATTGGTATTTTTGGTTTACACTGATTATTACTAGGTCCTTTTGTGACTGTTGATAGATAATTTACAAATTATATAGTTAAGACTGTTGGGCATTGATACTGGAACCAAAAGGGACATGCAGACCAGAAATAAGTTCCCACAGCTTATTTTTGGCAAGGGTGCTTAAAACATTAAATGGAGAAAGGAGAATCTCTTCAACAGCAGCATTGGGAAAACTGGATTGAAATGTACAAACGAATAAAACTAGACCATCACATAGCACCATACAGAAAAATCAACTCCAACTGGATTAAAGACATGGACTTTAGACAAGAAAATATCAAATACATAGAAGAAAAAATTTTGGCAGAACATTTAAACATCTATGCTTTGTAACTATCTTCAAAGATTCAAATCCAGCATAAAAAAATTATTGGGACTACATCAAATGGAAATCCTCTATACACAAAGAGGACCATCACCCTAACAGAAAGACATACTGTAGAGTGGAAGAAGACCTTTATCCAACAGACTTCAGAAAAAGGACTAATAACCAAAATACATAAAGAACTCAGCCAACTTAGCATCAATAAGCCAAACAACCTCATGTTAAAATGGGACAAGGAAATGAAAGTTTACTGAAGAAGACATTCAGTGAGGAAGTCACTGTGAAGATATGTGAGGAAGTGCTCAAAGTTACTGATGATCAGAAATGCAAATAAAGACAACAATAAGATACCACTTTACACCAATGAGAATGTGATACATTAGGAAGGACAATGACAACAGATGTTGGAGAGGATGTGGGGCCTGGGGGCAGGGGAGCGGTGAGAGGAGGGACATTTCTGCATCGTCTGTGGGAATGTAAAATTGGTCCAATCCTTGTGGAAAACAGTTTAGAAATGGACCTACACTACAGCCCAGAAATTTCTCTCTTGGGAATTTACCCAGCAGAAACAGAGACATCTATCAGAAAAGATAACTGAGGGGGCCATCGGTAGTGTACCAGGTTAAGCACACACAGTATGAAGCACAAGGATCCTGGTTTGAGCCCCTGGCTCCCCACTTGCAGGGGGGTCGCTTCACAAGCGGTGAAGCAGGTCTGCAGGTATCTTATCTTTTTCTCCTCCTCCTCTCTCAATTTCTCTCTGTCCTATCCAACAACAGCAAATAACAACAACAACATGGAAAAAAATGGCCTACAGGAGCAGCGGATTTGTGGTGCTGGTACTGAAGCCCAGCAATAACCCTGGAGGCAAAAACAAACAAACAAACAAACAAACAAACAAATGAGATTGAGGAGGTAGCATAGTGGACATGCAGAAAGACCTTCATATCTCTTGCACCAAGAGTTCCAGGTTCATGAAGCCCCAGTACCAGTTTAGCTGAGTTCCAGTAAAAAAAAAAAAAAAAAAGTTCTAAAACCTGGAAGCAACACAGATATCCAATGACAGGTTAGTAGCTAGAAATAAAATGTGTGAAAAAATTACTCTGCTATTAAAAATGATGGTTTTTTTTTTTTTTTCATCCTGGATGGAACTTGAAGACATCATGTTAACTGAGATAAGCAGAGAAGGACAAACACTGAATGATCTCACTTATGGATGTGACTTAATAAATAGAGACGGAGGGAGATCACAAAGTAAAACATGAACTGGAGATGTGTTGCATCAAAGCAAAGGACTCTGGGGAAGGACTGGTAGGAAGAGAGAGGGACAGGCTGAAGAGAATCTTTGGGCCTTCCCTCTCTCTCCCTCCCTATTGATTTCTATGTATTTATTCAATAAATAAATAAGTTTTATTGCGATTAATGGCTTATAGTCAACAGTAAAACACAGTAGTCTGAACCGGTATAACATTTCTCAGTTTTCCACAAAACAATCTAACCTCCCTGATACCAGGTCCTTTTCCACCATCATGTTCTAGGACCTGAACACTGGCCTCTCACCACAGAGTCTTATGCTTTGGTGCAATAATAAAATATAAATATAGTTTTTAATTAATTAATTAAATAATTAATTCCCTTTTGTTGCCCTTGTTGTTTTATAGTTGTAGCTATTATAGATGTCATTATTGTTGAATAGGATAGAGAGACATGGAGAGAGGAGGGGAAGACAGAGAAGGGGAGAGAAATACAGACACCTGAAGACCTGCTTCACCACTTGTGAAGTGACTCCCCTGTAGGTGGGAAGCCAGGGGTTCGAACCAGGATCCTTATGCCGGTTCCTGTGCTTTGTGCCACATGCACTTAACCTGCTGTGCTACCGCCCGACTCCCAATAAAATATTTTTTAAAAACATAGAAAAATATTACGGTTAAGTACCAGCTATTTAAAAAATAATTAAATGGTGTAGAGAACATTCAGACATGAGGGAGGTTTATTCTAAAATCTAGTCCTCAGTACTTACCTTCTCTATATCTCCCAGGCCCTCAGTGTCAAGAAGCACTAAGCTGTGGTTTGGCTTCTTCGGATGAGGCACACACCACATCCAGATTCCTTTGGTGTGAGACTGTACTGTGGATCCCAGAGAGAAACCTGCACAAGGGGAGTGTGATTAAATGGGGTGGGATTTAACTAGAGATGAATCTGCAAATTCAGATAAAAGTTTTCACATTGAGGCTTAGGAGAAAGAATTGCCATGTAAACAGTATCAACCTTACTGTTTGCAATCAGAGAAATACTGAAATTAGAATAATGTATGAAATAACAAACAAATAACAACATCAGGCTAATGCCTTTTTATAGTCCCATCAACAAACTAGAAATAGAAGGGCATTGACTTAAAGTTATATAGGGAAAGTCCACAGTCAACATCACAATCAGTGGTGAAAGACAAAAGCTCTTCTGTTTCCCAAATTTATCACAATGGGTGAAAGGCTTACTTGTTTTGGGATTGACAATGATTTCATAGGCATGGCTCCCAAAAAATATACTTCAAAAAAATGAATGCATTGTATTTCATTAAAATGAGAAGTTTTATCAGAGGACACTATCAACAAAATGAGAATGGTAACCCACAGAGTGGTATAAAACATTGAGGGAAAGTTTAGAGGGCATGGTGGTGGGAGGGACTGGCTAGGTTTCCGTGGATTTTGGTGGAGTAGAGTGGTATTTGGTGGGAGAAGTGGTTAGAGAGGGAAAGGTGTGGTAACATTTGAAGAGGTAGGAAGTTACACTTCTGGAACATTTATAATTTTTTAAATTATTACTGATTTAACAATGATCAACAAGATTGTAGGATAAGAGAGGTATAATTCCATACACTTCCCACTACCAGACATCAGTGACCCATCCCCTCCATTGGAAGCTTCCCTATTCTTTATCTTTCTGAGATGATGGACCAAAGATCTTTATGGGGTGCAGACAGTGGGAAGTCTGGCTTCTCTAGTTGCTTCTCCTCTGGACATGGGCATTGGCAGTTCAATTCATTTCCCCCAGCCTCTTTCTTTCTTTCTTTCTTTCTTTCTTTCTTTCTTTCTTTCTTTCTTTCTTTCTTTCTTTCTTTCTTTCTTCCTTCCTTCCTTCCTTCCTTCCTCCCTCCCTCCCTTCCTTCCTTTTTCTTTCTCTTTCTTTCTTTTTAATTCTTTAAAAAATTTATTTATTTATTTTCCCTTTTTGTTGCCCTTGTTTTATTGTTGTAGTTATTACTGTTGTTGTCATTGCTGTCGTTGTTGTTGGGTAGGACAGAGAGAAATGAAGAGAAGAGGGGAAGACAGAGAGGGGGAGAGAAAGACAGACACCTGCAGACCTGCTTCACCACCTGTGAAGTGACTCCCCTGCAGGTGGAAAGTCCAGGGCTCAAACTGGGATCCTTACGCCAGTCCTTGCGCTTTGCACCATGCTCGCTTAACCCACTCAACCCGACTCCCTTCAGCATTCTTTTTGCGGTGCAAAAAGTGGGAGGTCTGGCTTCTGGATTGCTTCACGACTGGCCATAGGCATTGGCAAGTTGGTCTATGCCTCCAGATTTATGTTGAAAACTTAGTTTTCAACATTTCTCTTCCTGCCGACTTGTCTCCATACATCTCCGTGGTCAATGCTAGTCATGTGGTGCAAGGAAGGGAATGGACAAACCTTTACTTGTTTCACTCACCTTTGTTCTTCCCAGCCAGCTTGTTCATCAGGTAGGATTTGCCTGTGCGGTAGAGACCCACAATGGCCACTACCACAAGAGGTTGTGTGTTGGCGGACAGGATCTTTAAAGCCTCTGGATTAACCACTAGGCCACCATTAGTGTTCTCAATGAGACACACAGGGCCTGTCATGTGTATCTGTGAGTCCATGTTCAGTGTTTTCTCTTGCCTATAAGAGACAGAATGAATTAATTTTTCTGTATGTGTAGATTGAGAACTTTCGTCAGGTTATTTTGGACCCAGAAGGTGGAGACATAAAAATTCCCCAACAAAGCAAAAAAGGGTTTTGTCATTAGTGAGGTAGGTGAGGGTTACATTTGTATCACTGTAGAAATTTACAGAATTATCACAATAGTACGTTAGAAAGATTATTGGGGGGAGTCGGGCTGTAGCGCAGCGGGTTAAGCGCAGGTGGCGCAAAGCACAAGGACCGGCATAAGGATCCCGGTTCGAACCCCGGCTCCCCACCTGCAGGGGAGTCGCTTCACAGGCGGTGAAGCAGGTCTGCAGGTGTCTATCTTTCTCTCCCCCTCTCTATCTTCCCCTCCTCTCTCCATTTCTCTCTGTCCTATCCAACAACAACGACAACAACAATAATAACTATAACAATAAAACAACAAGGACAACAAAAGGGAATAAATAAATAAAATAAAATATTAAAAAAAAAATTAAAAAAAAAAGAAAGATTATTGGGGGCAGAAGTAGATAGCATAGTGGTTATGCAAACAGACTCTCATGCCTGAGGCTCCAAAGTCCCAGGTTCAATCCCCTGCACCACCATAAACCAGAGATGAGCAGTGCTATGGTAATGAAAGAAAGAAAGAAAGAAAGGAAGAAAGAAAGAAAGGAAGGAAGGAAGAAAGAAAGAAAGATTATTGGTATGACATTGACAACCAGATTCAACTAATCTCAAAAGCAAAACCTTTCACATAGTTTACCATGGAAAACTCTCTTTTTGGATTAATGGTAAAACATTTATATTAAATGGATTAAAATTGGGGGCCCGGCGGTGGTATAGCCAGTTAAATGCATGCAGTACTATATGTAAGGACCTGCACAAAGATCCAGGTTCAAGCCTCTGCTCCCTACCTGCAGCCGGGAAGCTTCACAAGTGGTGAAACAGGTTTGTAGGTGTCTATCTTTTAAAAAAAAATTTATTTTCCCTTTTGATGCCCATGACATTTTATTGTTGTTGTAGTTATTATTGTTGTTGTTATTGATGTCTTTGTTGGATAGGACAGAGAGAAATGGAGAGAGGAGAGGAAAACAGAGAGAGGGAAAGAAAGACACCTGTAGACGTGCTTCACAGCCTGTGAAGCTACTCCCTTGCAAGTGGGGAGCTGGAGGCTTGAACCAGGATCCTTCTGCCAGTCCTTGCGCTTTGTGTCACATGCGCTTAACCTGCTGTGCTACCGCCCGACTCCCAGGTGTCTATTTTCTTCTTCTCTATCTTCTCCTCCCCTCTCAATTTTTCTCTGTCCTACTGAATAAAATGAGAGAAAAAAAGGCTGCCAAAAAGCAGTTGATTCATAGTGTCAGCACTGAGCCCCAGCAATAACTCTGGAGGCAAAAAAAATGGATTAAAATTTATTCTATAGATTAAGGATTTATTCTATAGACTAGACTTATATGAGAAAGTCAATATTTATTAAATTTTTACTATAAGTAAAAACTTTTCATGAATAAATGTTTCATCAGTTAATGCATCCTTAGTACAATTTCTGGAGATTTTATTTTTTTTCCAAGTTTTAAAAATATTTATTTATTTATTATTGGATAAAGACAAAGAGAAATTGAAAGGGAGAGGGGGAAGGTAGAGAGAGAGAGAGAGAGACAGAGAGACACTGGCAACCCTGTTTCAGCACTTGTGAAGCTTTCCCCCTGGGTGGGGGACCAGGGGCTTGAAACAAGGTCCTTGCACACTGTAATGTGTGTGCTTAACTTGCCTGTCCTCCAAGACTTTTTTTATTAATTTTTTTTATTGACACAAGGGTTGTTGCTGGGGCTTGGTGCCTGTACTAGAAATACATTGCTCCAGAGGCTTTTTATTTTTATTTATGTAGAGAGAAAGTGGAAGGGGGAACAGAGAATGAGAAATGACACCTATAATGCTGTCTCACTATCTGTGATGCTTCCCACCTGGGACTGGGGATTCGAACCCGGGTATTTGTGCATGGTGACAAGTGCTTCCTACCAGGTGTGCTGCGGCCCAGCATCTAATTTCTTTCTTTCTTTCTTTTTTTTTTTTACTAATTACTTATTTTTCTTTTCTTTCTTTATTTATTTATGAAAGGATTAATTAACAAAACCATAGGGTAGGAGGGGTACAAGTCCACACAATTCCCACCACCCAATCTCCATAACCCACCCCCTCCCCTGATAGCTTTCTATATAAATCAGTAGTTAATTAATATGAGAGGGGGAAAATCAATTGTATGTCTCAAAGTTTTTCAAAACACAAACTGAATCTTTTAAATATATAGGCTGTGTATTTGATATGCGGACTCTCTCAAAAGCCTAGACCAAGTAGATTTGAAGCATCCAATAGCAAAGCTATATACAAGATACTGGGTACTGTACAGCAAACCCTAACAAAAGGACTTTTCAAAGTTAACCCAATTACCAAATAATGTGATGATAACATTAACTATCGATTGTCTTTTTGAACCCTAAGACAGCAGGAACCTCACATCTCCACTATAGAGCCCCTACTTCCCCCAGTCCTGGAACCCTTGGATAGGGCCCACTTTCCCGTATGCCTCTCCCAATCCATACCAAATAATATTGCATCCGCCGATCACAACCTAACCAACGCAAGACTGCCACCTCAACATGCTTCACCTCAGACTGTGTCCAGAGACTTCATGTGTGGAATGACAACCCTTCAGCTTCATTACTCAGGTGAGACCTTTCCTTTTATAGTACACTCTAATTTCATCTCAGGTGGTTCACTTTCTAACAAAGTCCCAAAACCTAGATATACACCAGTTTCTGTGAGAGAGAGCTTATGTTCACAGTATCCATAAACTACTGCAAAATATATACCTGAAATCAGAAGTACACTAGAGTTTGCAGTGAGTACCTCCCTAACACTTCCTCTCCACTGTTCCAAGCTTTGGGTCCATGATTGCTCAACAATTTGTTTGGCTTCGTATGTTAACTCTCTTTTCAATCACCAGGTTCCAGATGCCACCAGGATGCTGGCCAGGCTTCCCTGGATTGAAGACCCCACCAATGTGTCCTGGAGCTCAGCTTCCCCAGAGACATACCCTACTAGGGAAAGAGAGAGGCAGACTGGGAGTATGGACCGACCAGTCAACGCCCATGTTCAGCGGGGAAGCAATCACGGAAGCCAGACCTTCTACCTTCTGCAACCCCCAGCATCTAATTTCTAAAGATTTTAAATGTGTTTTCCCCTCACAAGTTATATTCATTTTCCTGTAGTGAGAAAGGATCCACCTAATTCCTTTCAGTCATTTCAGAAGTAGGGCTGATATTTTGCAAATTTTACAAAAATGTGACCATGCCAAACACATGACTAGACACCTTTCCAAAGCCATGGTATGGGCTGAAATTTAGGCTTCACAAATTTCATATTATATTAGCATATATATAGGTGAGTCACCACCTAGTCCCCAGAAATGCCAAAATCAGTGTATCAACACAGACCATGCAGCAAGAGAAAAGAGCTCTCAGTTGACCACACATCTCCGGGTACCTAATTATATATATAATAAGCAAATATATAATATATATATATTTGCTTATATAAGTGGGGTCGTGTCCATACAATCAAACATACTGAATATTGTTTAAAAAATAATGTTTATATATACGAGCGCGTGCGTGTGCATGTGCGTGTGTGTGTGTGTGAGAAAGGGAGAAAAACATCATGAAATAATAATTAAAAAAAATCAGGGGGGCCCAGTGGTAGCGGGTTAAGCACACATGCGCAAGGTGTAAGGATCTGGGTTGGAACCCGGCTACCCACATGCGGGGGAGGGGGGCAGATCGTCTCACAAGCGGTGAAGCAGGTCTGCGGGTGTCTGGCTTTCTCTCCCCCTCTCTGTCTTCCTGTCCTCTCTCGAATTCTTTCTGTCCTATCCAGCAACAAGGACAACAATACCAACGATAAACAACAAGGACAAAAAATGGCCTCCAGGAGCAGTAGATTTGTAGTGTAGGCACTGAGCCCCAGCAAAAACCCTGGAGGCAAATAAATAAATAAACAAATAAATAAAATAAATCAGAAGATCTTGATGGAGGGGATGGTGGCTTACTGGGTAGAGTGCATATATTACCATGTGTGAGGACCGGGGCTCAAACAACTACACTGGAATCCCCATAGAAGGAAGGCTTCCTGAGTAGCTGAGCAGTACTGCAGTGCCTCTCCCATTGTTTCTCGCTCCCTTTCTACATCTCTCACCCTCTATCAAATATTAAAAGCAATAGCAGGGGGAACAGTGGAATTGTGTGAGGTTATCCTTGGCGGGAGGGAAAAAAAAGGAGCTTGAGAGAGGGAATTAGTCTAAGAAATATCTCTGTTTCCAGTCACACACTTCTAGGCTTCCTTTGTCTCTTCATCTTCCTTTCCCCCTCCTCCCTTTTCCCTTTCTTTCCCATCTCTCTTTTCTCCTCACCACCACCCTGAAGCTGATTTTTTCAGAGGGAGAGAGGGAGAGAGGAAGGGAGGGAGGGAGGTAAAGGGAAAGAGAGAGTGAGAGAGAAAGAGAGAGAAGAGAGGGGAGAGAGAGAGAGAGAGAGAGAGAGAGATGGAGAGAGATAGACCACAGCCACAAAGCTTCCTTTCAGTGTTGTGGGGCTAGGCTCAGACCTGCGCTGCACACATTTCAAAGCAGTATATTATCCAGCACACTATTTTGTTGGCCCTCTTATTTATTTATTTATTTATTTATTTATTTATTTTAGAGCACTGCTTAACTGGTTTTTTATGATGCTAGGGACTGGACCTGAAACCTCAGAACTTTAGGGATCAAAGCTTTTTTCTTCTTTTTTTAACACACAAAGATATATATATATATTAAATATTTATTTATTTATCCCCTTTTGTTGCCCTTATTGTAGTTATTATTGTTGTTGTTATTGGTTAGGACAGAGAGAAATGGAGAGAGGAGGGGAAGACAGAGAGGGGGAGAGAAACACTGACACCTGCAGACCTGCTTCACCGCCTGTGAAACGACTCTCCTGCAGGTGGGGAGCCGGGGGCTGGAACTGGGATTCCTATGGGGGTCCTTGCGCTTTGTGCCACGTGTGTTAACCAGCTGCGCTACCACCCGACCCCCAGCAAAGCCTTTTCGATAACCATTATGCTATACCTCCCAGCCCCTCCCTCCTTTCCTTCCTGCCTTTCTTGCTTTTTCTGGTTTTATATTTAGTAGAGGAGAAGAAAAAAAATACGAAGAGGAGAAAGAGTGTAGGCATCAGGGGAGGCATAGGGGGAGGAAAGGAAAAGGGGCACTTCTTTTATTTGAAGTACCCAGATGTCTGTATACACTGCAACTTGTTCACTGTTATTTTATATCCATAGATCTTTCTTTTTCTTTACTGTAGTTAGATCGGTATTTAATAGGTTCTTTTACAAATACCAGATGATTTCACTTATAGGTGGGACTTATTATTAACTAAACACACACACACACAAACACAGATATGGCACTGGGGAGACAGGAGACAGCATAATGGTTATGCAAAAAATTGTCATTTCTGAGACTCCAAGGTTCCAGTTTTAATCCCCAGCACCACAAGCCAGAACTGAGTAGTGCTTTGGTGTTTCTCTTTGTGTCTTTCTCTCTCATTAAAATAAAATAAATAAAATATTTTAAAAGGACAAAAAAATGAAAAAAAGGACAGAAAAGGAGAAGTCAAAGCAAAATTTGGACTTGGTAGGGTGTACTGCAGCAAAAAAAAAGACTCTGGGGAAGGAGGGTGGGGAAGGGTTCTTGGGGTGAAAAAGTCTCTAAGTTGGGAGTGAGAGCTTTTTGAAGAGATACGAACTTGTACCCATAAGTGTCAACAACCATATTAGAAATGACCAACTCTTCAATAAAATAGTAAAAAAAAAAAAAGTGCTTTCAAAGAAATGGTATTTATTATGATTATTATTGAACAGACAGTGCTTAGCTCTGGCTTATGATGGTGTTGGGGATTGAACCTGGGACCTTTGGTGCCTCAGGCATGATTTTTTGTTTTGTATAACCATAGTGCTATCTTCTCAGCCCCTATCTTATTATTTAAAATATTTTGGGGGCTGGGTGGTAGCACAGCGGGTTAAGCACACATGGCACAAAGCATAAGACCCACTTCCCATCTGCAGGGGGGAGTTGCTTCACAAGCAGTGAAGCAAGCCTTCAGGCGACTGTCTTTCTCTCCCCCTCTCTGTCTTGCCCTCCTCTCTCGAGTTCTCTCTGTCCTATCCAACAACAACAACAACAATAACAATAATGACAAAGGCATAGAAGATGGGAAAAATGGTCTTCAAGAACAATGGATTCGTAGTGCAGGCACCAAGCCCCAGCAAATAACCTTGGAGGCAAAATAAATAAATAAATAAATAAATAAAAATAAATGCACACATTAAAAAAAATCTTTTAGCCACCAGAATTACCTATAAGGCTTGGTGGCTACATCACAATTTCACTACTCCCAGATTTTTCCCCCTTTTTTTAATAGAAGGTGAAAGAGAGAGGGGGAAGGGAGAGAAAGACATCAGTAGTACTCCTCCATCACTTGTGCAGCTTCTCTGCTACACTCCCAGGTGGGGACTGGGGATTTGAACCCAGGTCTGCACACTTTACTGAGTGAGTCACCACCTAGTCCCCAAAATCGATGTATCAGCACAGACCATGCAGCAAGAGAAAAGAGCTCTCAGTTGACCACACATCTCTGGGTACCTAATTACACATAAACAAAGTGGCAGCAATTAGGAAGATGTTACCTCTGGATCAAACCAATAATTTATTTGATCTTCTGTTCCTCTAAGCAGCAGTCCATCATGGTGCTAGTAATTTAATTTAATTTAAATATTTCTTCCCATCCATACTCCAATCTTAACTGCTTTGGGCTCCATTACCCAGAGCAGGATTAATTCTTCTAAATTCAGGAGAAAGTTTCTATGACAAGAAAGGAGAAAGTTCTTACCTGTGTTTTTCTCCTCACTTCAGGCTGAGTGACTTTTATTACTCCTCTGCCTCTAACTGGATGGCTGGGCTTTTATTTCTCCCAACTCTTCCACCTCCCCTTATGAGATTTCCACAGAGACTAAATAAATTACTGGAAGTCAAGCCACTTTTTAACTGAGCCAGAGTAAACTGAAACTGAAAGCACGGGGAACAAAGCAACAAACCAAGAACCATAAGAGGAAGTTCTGGAAGCTGTGCTAGAAGAAGGTGTAAGGAGTTCACATGATTTCTCATCGAGATTTTTCATGCCATTTTGAAGGAGGTCTTAGGGATCACTTTCTGTCTTTATTTATTTTCTATTTCAGAACTGTTTCCACTTTCCTTTCTTTTTTTTGTAAATCTTTCAAAAGAGTGACTAAGTGCACAGATGATAACTTTTTAAAGAGCAAAATTGGACTACATACCAGGTCTCAAAGCAAAGCACAGAAAATAAATATGTATACCATTTATCACTGTGCATTCTATTGTAAAGTAAAAATAAAAACCAAAAAAGCACTAGGTCCTGGAACACCATGACAGAGGACCTAGTGAGGGTTATATTGTTATGTGGAAAGCTGGGAAATGTTATGCATGTACAAACTATTTTTTTTTATTTAAGAAAGGATTAATTGACAAAACCATAGGGTAGGAGGGGTACAACTCCACACAATTCCCACCACCTAATCTCCATATCCCATCCCTTCCCCTGATAGCTTTTCCACTCTCTATCCCTCTGGGAGCATGGACCCAGGGTCATTGTGGGTTGTAGAAGGTAGAAGGTCTGGTTTCTGTAATTGCTTCCCCGCTGAACACGGGCATTGACTGGTTGGTCCATACTCCCAGTCTGCCTCTCTCTTTCCCTATTAGGGTGGGTCTCTGGGGAAGCTGAGCTCCAGGACACATTGGTGGGGTCTTCAATCCAGGGAAGCCTGGCCAGCATCCTGATGACATTTGGAACCTGGTGACTGAAAAGAGTGCTTACAAAGCCAAACAAATTGTTGAGCAATCATGGACCCAAAGCTTGGAACAGTGGAGGGGAAGTGTTAGGGGGATACTCACTGCAAACTCTAGTGTACTTCTGATTTCAGGTATGTATTTTGCAGTAGTTTATGGATACGTGTGGACATATGCTCTCTCTCACAGAAACTGGTGTATATCTAGGTTTTGGGATTTTGTTAGAAAGTGAACCACCTGAGATGGAAAGGAAAGGTCTCACCTGAGTAATGAAGCTGAAGGGTTGTCATTCCACACGTGAAGTCTCTGGACACAGTCTGAAGTGAAGCATGTTGAGGTGGCCATCGTTGCGTTGATTAGGTTGTGATCGGCAGATGCAATATTATTTGATATGGATTGGGAGAGGCATATGGGAAAGTGGGCGATATCCAAGGGTTCCAGGACTAGGGGAAGTAGAGGTTTTATAGTGGAGATGTGAGGTTCTTGCTGTCTTAGGATTCAAAGAGACAATCAATAGTTAATGTTATTATCACATTATTTGGTAATTGGGTTAACTTTGAAAAGTCCTTTTGTTAGGGTTTGCTGTACAGTACCCAATATCTTGTATGTAGCTGTGCTATTGGTTGCTTCTGATCTACTTGGTCTAGGCTTTTGAGAGAGTCTGCATATCAATTACACAGCCTAATATTAAAAAGATTCAGTTTGTGTTTTGAAAGACTTGGAGACATACAATTAATTTTCCCCCTCTCTTATTAACTAGTGATTTATATGACTACATTATACTAGGAGTGTACATAAACACCATTCCCACCACCAAAAGACTGTGACCCATCCCTCCCACCCACTCCCACCCCCCACTGTCCCAGGAAGCTGCATGTCTACCCCTCACCACAGGGCTTTTACTTTGGTGCCCTACTTACAATTTGGTCAGGTCCTGCTTTTAGTTTCCCTTTCAGATCTTCTTAGTCAACTTCTGTTGATGAGTGGGATCATCCCATACTCATCTTTATCTTTCTGACTTAGCTCACTTAACATAATTCCTTCTAGCTCTGTCCAAGATGGGTCAGAGAAGGTGGGTTCATTGTTCTTGATAGCTGCATATTATTCCATTGTGGATATATACCACAGCTTTCTCAGCCACTCATCTGTTGTTGGGCACCTGGGTTGCTTCCAGGTTTTAGCTATTATGAATTGTGCTGCTATGTACATAGGAGTACACACCTCTTTTTGGTAGGGTGTTATGGAGTCCTTGGGGTATAACCCCAGGAGAGGAATTACAGGATCATATGGAAGGTCCATGTCTAGCCTTGTGAGAGTTTTCCAGACTGCTCTCCACAGAGGCTGTACCAATTTACATTCCCACCAGCAATGTAAAAGGGTTCCTCTGTCCCCACAACCTCTCCAGCATTTGTTGCTGCTGTCTGTTTACATATCAACAACGTCTTTTAACCTTTGTTACACCCATTCAAGATGGAGTTGTGCGCAGGAAAGGAAAGTTCAGGCATGAGAATAATTAGCATAGCCATTGTGCGATCTACCATTTCTAATAGAGAAGGTAATGGAGAGTTTTACATATCAACAAGTCTATTTAACCTTTTGTTTAGACCAACTTAGTTAAAATATATTGATTGTTAACTAATTTTTACCTCAGACTTTAAATGTAAGTTAATTTTATCTTTATGAGAATTACGTTGAAAACCTTTTTCATTTAACTTTGACTAGTAAGATTTTAGTCTTAAAGTTACTGTTTACCAAACTTTAAACATATACATAAACATGGTCATTAATACACAAGGAGAGAAACCTTTGTTATGAAGACATGTCATTTTAAACACGAATTTAAATCTGTACTGTCTTAGTTGTTGGGGGGTGTGTGTTGTCCAGTGGTGGTCTCTTGGGCAACTTCACTTCTAGGAATTGCAGGTTGCGATCTCTGCACGAATCTCTGCGTACTCCAGCTTGTCTGCCTTCAGACCGGACCGGCAGCTGGAGATCTCGTGTCCCCAGTTTCGGTAGGGATCCCGGGGGTCCGGGAGGTCCGGGATGGTTCCAGAATTTATAGCAAGAGGGCAGGTGGGCCAGCTTTGTAGAAGGCGTGGGCCAAGGTGCCCAGGGGTGGCGGCCATGATAGGCTGCCTCGGCCCTGCTCCATGGCCCTGCCATGTCTGCTGCCCGGCTCGCAGTGGCCGAGCAGCATGGAGGGATCATGCGTCCAGTGCCCTGCACCACGCGGTGGAGAGCCGGCTCCTGTGGGCTGGCATACGTGCTGGCATTGGGCTCCTGCGTGGTGGCATTGGACTCCTGCGTGTTGGCATCGGGCTCCTGTGTGGTGGCATCGGGCTCCTGCGTGCTGGCATCGGGCTCCTGCATGCTGGCATCGGGCTCCTGCGTGCTGGCATTGGGCTCCTGTGTGGTGGCATCGGGCTCTTGCGTGCTGGCGTCAGCCTCCTGCGGGCTGTGGGGCTGCGGGCGCAGTGCGCGGGGTTGTCTGGGCGCAGTGGGGTGGCTGGCTGTTTAACCAGGTGGAAACAGCAGCTCTGTGCCTCGCCTCCCGCTCACTGGCTATTCTCGCTGGCTGTTCTGAGTTCGCCCGAGCGAGTGGAAACCACAGAGTGGTCCAGAGATAAATGTTCCAGAAACAGCAAAACAGTCTCGTGAAGAAAGAGCAGAGGTCTTTGGAGATCTCTTCACAATCAGAAGAGAAGGCCATAGTACATAGGTAGCCAAGTTGTCTTTACTTATCTGAGAGATGCGTAGGTCAGGTCCACGTGGGCGCCATTTGTTGTTAAAATTCAGGAACAACGATTCATAAACTAAACCAAACTAATCATCAAACAGAACTCTGCTGTCTCTTTGTGGCGGCGCAAGCACTGTCTCTTACTCTGGAACTCAGGAACCCTCTCCAACCCCCAAACTCTGGAACTCTGGCGGGGTTCCTAGGGGCGGGGCCAAGCGGGCCCGCGAAACTAACTGGACTGATCCAATTCTCTTGGTGGGGGAGAACTAGAACAACCCAATGTAAAGCATACAACAGCTGTCCTTTTTGATGTATGCCATTCTTACAGGAGTGAGGTGGTATCTTAGTGTTGTCTTGATTTGCATTTCTCTGACAATCAGTGACCTAGAGCAGTTTTTCATATATTTGTTAGCCTTTTGGATCTCCTCTGTAGTGAATGTTTTGTTCATATCCTCTGCCCGTTTTTGGATGGGGTCATTGCTTTTTTGGTGCTAAGTTTGCTGAGCTCTTTATATATTTTGGTGATTAGTTTCTTGTCTGATGTATGGCATGTGACGATCTTCTCCCATTCTGTGAGGGGTCTCTTTGTTTGTTTAATAGTTTCTTTGGATGTGCAGAAGCTTTCCAATTTGATATAGTTCCATTGGTTTGTTTCTGCTTTAGTCTTCCTTGCAATTGGGTTTGATTCATCAAAGATGTCCTTGAGGTGTAGGTGGGAAACTGTTTTACCAATGTTTTCCTCTAAGTATTTGATTGTTTCTGGTCTGACATCTAGGTCTTTGATCCATTTGGAGTTGATTTTTGTTTCTGGTGAGATAAAGTGGTTCAATTTTATTCTTCAGCATGTTACAACCCAGTTTTCCCAGCACCATTTATTGAAGAGAGCCTCCTTTTTCCATTTAATCCTTTGGGCCCCCTTATCAAAGATTAGATGTCCATAGGTGTGGGGATTTATTTCTGGGCTTTCAATTCTGTTCCACTGGTCTGTGTGCCTATTTTTGTTCCAGTACCATACTGTTTTGATGATGATGACTTTATAATATAGTTTAAGGTCTGGGAGTGTGATGCCTCCATTTCTGTTTCTTTTCCTCAAGATGGTTTTGGCAATTCTAGGTGTTTTCAGGTTCCAGATAAATGATTGCAGTGTTTGTTGTATTCTCTTAAAGAAGCTTGGTGGAACTTTGATGGGTATTGCATTAAATTTGTATATTGCTCTGGGGAGAATATTCATTTTGATGATATTTTTTCTTTCAATCCATGAGCATGGGATATCTTTCCATTTCTTGGTATAAGTTTCTATTTCCTTGAGTAGTGACTCATAGTTTTAAGTATACAAGTCTTTCACTTCTTTGGTCAACTTGATTCCTAGGTATTTGATTGATTTTGCTGAAACAGTAAATGGGAATGATTTCTGGATGTCTTCTTCTTCAGATTTAGTGTTTACATAAAGAAATGCCACTGATTTTTGTACATTGACTTTGTAGCCTGATACCTTGCTATATTGCCTTATAACTTCCAGTAGTTTTCTGCTGGATTCTTTAGGTTTTTCTGTGTATAATATCATATCATCTGCAAATATGATATCTTGACTTCTTCCCTTCCAATCTGTATTCCTTTGATTTCTTTCTCTTGCCTGATTGCTATGGCAAGAACTTCCAATACTATGTTGAAGAGTAACGGTGACAGTGGAGGATGTACAAAATATTATATTTACTGTCGACTATAAAATATTAATCCCCCAATAAAGAAATTTTAAAAAGGCATATCTGGTTATATGGAAAACTGGGAAATGTTATGCATGTACAAACTATTGTATTTACTGTTGAAATATAAAATATTAAATCCCCAATAAAGAAATTAAAAAAAAATAAAATGACCTCTTAAACTGAGAAAAAAAAGGCAGATCTGAAAAGTAAAAGGATTTATTTGTAAATAACAAGTAGACTAAAATAATGTGAGTCATAAGCTATTTGCTGCTAGATAGCAAAGTGATACATATTCAAGTGGGCCTAGACCTCTAAGGGATCCCTCTCTCTACCACCACTGGTTACTTCCATCAGGAATGGCATCTTGTGGGCCCTTCCCATAACCTTGTCCTTACCATAAAGCAGCGATGGTAGGAATAGCTGCAGTCTCTGAAGGGTGGCTGGGGTATCCTACTCTGCCACTTGAGAAAGACTGTTCCTGAAAATGAGTGCAGCCTTCAATGTTCCCAGCTGTGACCTTGAGCTGCAGGCTCAGATCAGTAGGGATGTAGAGGTTACACAGGCTCTGGTGCTAAGTGTAAGTATACATATAAATGTAAATATATATATATATATTTACATTTATAAATATATATATATACATATATATATATATATATATATATGCCCTGGGTCAGATTGATGAAGGTAAATAGTTAATTTTAGCCACAGATTTTTTTTTCCTCAAGAACAGGAGCTACTCCCTGCCCAAATCCAACTTTCTAGCCCTTATCTCTACTCTGACTCTGTTCTCTCAGAGAATATTATTTTTTAATTTATATAATTTTTATTTATAAAATTGAAATATTGACAAGACCATAGGATAAGAGGGGTACATTTCCACAGTTTCCACCACCAGAACTCCCTATCCCATCCCCCCCACCCTGAAAGCTTTCCTATTCTTTATTCCTCTGCAAGTATGGACCCAGGATCATTATGAGGTGCAGAAGGTGGAAGGTCTGGCTTCTGTAAATTACTTCCTCACTGAACATGGTCATAGGTAGGTTGATCCATACTCCTAGTCTGTCTCTCTTTCTCCCTAGTGGGACAGGGGTCTGGGGAGGTGGGGTTCCAGGACATATTGGTAGGGTCATCTGCCCAGGGAAGTCAGGTTGGCATCACGGTAGCATTTGGAACCTGATGGCTGAAAAAGAGTTAAGACATAAAGCAGAACAAATTGTTGACTAATCATGAACCTAAAGGCCAGAATATTGCAGATGAAGACTTGGGGTCTCCATTTTGGAAAATGCTAGTAGGTATATTTTAAGTATATTCCAAGGGCCCATGATTTTACCAGTTTTTGTCTGAACCTGACGTCTAATATGCAGGTGGACCCAGGTTCAAACAATATTCTTTTTTTAAAAAAAAATTTATTTATTACTTTTTGTTGCCCTTGTTGCTTTATTGTTGTAGTTATTATTGTTGTTATTGATGTCATTGTTGGATAGGACAGAGAGAAATGGAGAGAGGAGGGGAAGACAGAGAGGGGGAGAGAAAGACAGACACCTGCAGACCTGCTTCACCGACTGTGAAGCGACTCCCCTGCAGGTGGGGAGCTGGGGACTGGAACCGGAATCCTTACTCTGGTCCTTGTGCTCTGCGCCACATGCGCTTAACCAGCTGTGCTACCACCCAACTCCCTCAAACATTATTCTTATCTAACTTCAGGCTAGCTATCAAACTCAAGCAAAACTACCATGGTTGTTTGGCTCAGGAACATGCATAGAATGGGTTTTCTAGCTTTCTTCTACCCTAAAATCCTTAATGCCATCTACTCTAATCCTACTTTTTGGGATCCCATTCATTAATCATTTTGTCTCAATTTAGATCATGCCACCTTCCAGACACCAAGTTACAGATGCTACCAAGACCCCATCCCAACTTCTCTGGGTAGATGACCTCACTGGTGTGTCCTGGATCCTCGAACCTTCAGAGCTCTAGCCCACTAGGGAAAGATAGAAGCAGGCTAGGGGGTTCTAGGGAAAGAGACAGAGACATGTTGGAAGTATGGATCAACCTGTCAATACCCATATTAAGTGGGGAAGCAATTACAGAAGCCAGACCTTCCACCTTCTGCACCTCATAATGACCCTGGGTCCATACTCCCAGAGCGATAAAGAATAGGGAAGCTATCAGAGAAGGGAGTGGGATATAGAGTTTTGATATCAAGAATTGTGTGGAATTGTACCCCTCTTATTCTATGGTCTTGTCAGTGTTTCCATTTTTTTTATTTTCTTTTTTTTAATATTTATTTTATTTATTTATTCCCTTTTGTTGTCCTTGTTCTATTATTGTAGTTATTGATGTCGTCGTTGTTGGATAGGACAGAGAGAAATGGAGAGAGGAGGGGAAGACAGAGGGGGGGAGAGAAAGAAAGACACATGCAGACCTGCTTCATTCCCCATGAAGCGACTCCCCTATAGGTGGGGAGATGGGGGCTGAACCGGAATCCTTACGCTTTATTCCATGTGCACTTAACCTGCTGCGCTACTGCCCTACTTCTCCAGTGTTTCCATTTTATAAATAAAAATAAAAATAAATCAGGCTGGAGGTATGGGTTGACCTGTCAATGCCCATGCTCAGCAGAGAAGCAATTACAGAAACCAGAACTCCTACCTTCTGCTCCTCCCCAAACAACCATGATCCATACTCCCTGAGGGGGAGAAGTGACAGGATGAAGATAAGAGGACTCTGCACTCCAGCTCCATCAGCACCTAGAGAGAGAGAGAGAAGGAAAAGGAGAGGGACATATGGAGGTAGTTATGATGCTATGAGTGGCTTAGAGGGGAAGAGAAGAATAAATAAGGAGAAAAAAAAGGGGGGCAATTATGTATAAATGTAGACAGATAGTTGTAGAGATGATGGTTAGCCCATACCTACAAACTTAGGGTAACTGTAGTGGATTGCAGTGGGGAGACTGAAGATTCAGAACTCTGGTGACGGGAATGGTGTGAATTTAAACCCCTGTTGACAAGTAATTTTGTAAGAGAGCGAGAGAGAGAGAAAGAGAGAGAGCGAGCCAGCTCTGACATTCCCAGAAACAACCAGTGTCAGGCACTTAGTACCCAGTGCTGTCAGGAGGGATTGTCATGTAAATAAGGCACTTTTTAGTTCTTTCTACTTCTTGCTGTACTTATTGAGTCACTGCAAACTACTGTGCACTTTTACTTGAAGGTATGTATTTTCCCCTAACTTATGGATGCATGTACATATGCCCTATCTCAAGGGCCCTGGTCTATATCTTTGTTATCTGTAGCTTTGTTAGGAAGTGCACCACCTGAAATGGGATTAAGGAGTCCTTTGAGCTAGGAAAGGTTTCACCAGTGTAGTGGAGCTGGAGGGTTGACATCCCAGGCCTGGAGTCTCTGGACACAGTCCGAAGGGAAACATCAAGATGGCATTGGTTGTATTGATTTGGCTGAGATCAGCAGGTGCTGTATCTAATGGTATGGATTGAGAGAAGTGTGAAGGAAGACTAGCAAAGCCCTAAAAGTTCCAGGACTGGGAAAATAGGGGTTTTATAAAGAATGAGGGTGGTTCTTTGTTGTATTAGAGTTTAAGAAAGCAATAGAGAGTTATTGCTATATTTGGGAACTTGGTTTACTTTGAAAATCCCATGGTTAGGATTTACTGTACCATGCAAGACCTTATCATGATTTGTGTCACTTAATGCTATTTACAAATAACTATATATATATATTTAAGTTTGATTTATATTTATTTATTTATTATTGGATAGAGACAGAGAAATTGAGAGAGGTGGGGGAGATAGAGAGGGAAAGAGACAGAGATACACTTGCAGCCCTGCTTCACCACTTGTGAAGCTTTCCCTGTGAACTCAGGGGTTTGCACATTGGTTTTTTTTTTTAAGTTTTATTTATTTATTTTCCCTTTTGTTGTCTTTTTACTGTTGTTATAGTTATTATTGTTGCTATTGATGTTGTTGTTGTTAGATAGGACAGAGAGAAATGGAGAAAGGAGGTGAAGACAGAGAGGGAGAGAGAAAGATAGACACCTGCAGACCTGCTTCACCGCCTGTGGAGCAACTCCCCTGCAGGTGGGGAGCCGGGGGCTTGAACCAGGATCCTTCTGCTGGTCCTTGCCCTTTGTGCCATTAATAATTTAATCCCAGTGTTACAATTCAATCAGTTCACTAATTTGAAAACTTAAGTGCCTAGATTGACAGAATATATATTCAGGACTGAATTCTATGTTTAAAAAGTTTGAGACATTCAATCTATTTTTCTCTCTCATATTGATTAGTGATTTATCAGACTATGAATTAATAGTATACTCTAAAGTCTTATTACAAATTATTATTCATATAGTTTGTAATAAGTAAAGTAGAATATTTGTATTCTCTTTTTATATTTTTGTACCTGAATATGTGGTGTTGCTCTTTTCTTATTTTTTTTTTCTTTTTTGTGTTGCTCTTTTCTAACTGATTGTAAAAGATCTTTATAGCTTAAAGAATCAATCTTCCTGCCCATAATATATAGACTATAAATATCTCTTCATCTCATCAATTCTTTTCATTTGCTTGAATGTTTTCTTTGCTGGTTGAGAAGATAGTGCAAGTGTTTAGAACATCACACTAACATGCCTAATGTTTCTAGTTCACAGCACTTGGCCCTGCATGTATCAGTGTAGTCCCCTCTCCCCCTCCTCTCCCCCTCCCTTTCCCCCTCCTTCCCTCCCTCTGTCTTCTCCTCCCTCCCTCTCCCTCCCTCTCTCTCCCCCTTCTCAAATAATAAAAAAATACATTAAAAAATCACATGAATAAATCATTGTCTTTTAAGTTGTTTCCACCGCCCCCCCCCCCCAGGGTTATCACTGGAGCTCAGTGCCTGCACTGCAAATCCATTACTCCTGGAGGTTATTTTTTTCCTTTTTTGTTGCTATTGTTGTTTATTATCGTTATTCTTGTTAGTATGATTGTTGTTACTGTAGTTGTTGTTGGACAGGACAGAGAGAAATTGATAGGAGGGGAAGACAGAGAAGGGGAGAGAAAGCTTGCGAAGTGACCCTCCCTTGCAGGTGGGGAGCTGGGGGCTCCAGCCAGATCCTTGCTCTGGTCCTTGTGCTTCCAGACATGTGCACTTAACCGGCTGAACTCCCGCAAGCCCCATTTCTATTTTTTAGTTATATAAAATTTGAGTTTTTCTTTAGTTTGTCTGTGAGAACAGTGTAACTATAGCAACATTCCACTACTGATGACATTCTATTTACTTTTGTTTTTATTGTTATTTGTTGCTGAGGGCTGAACACAGGGTCTCAAGACATGAATCTACAGTTGAGTCATCTCCTTAACACTCAGTTATTTTAAAATCATTTTATTTTAATGTGTGTGTGAGAGAGATACAAAGAGATACACAGAGAAATACAAGTGAACTGGTCAGCTCTGGCTTATACTGGTGCTGGGGACTGAACCTGGGACCTTGGAACATCTGGCATAAAAGGCTTTTGCTGAACCATCATGTGGTCTCTGCTACCCTCTAATTTATTTAATCAAACAGAGAAATTGAGAGAAAAACATCATAGAGTAGGAGATAGAGACACCTGTAGCATAGCACCATCTCACCACTCAGGAAACTTTCCCCCTACTTTGGAGTGGGGCTCTGGGGGCTTGAACCTGGGACCTTGTGCATGATAATGTGAACTAAACCAAGTGCACCATTGCAAAGCCCTCTCAATTTTTTTTTTTACAACAGACTCTGATATTCTTTGGCAATCACATTTCCTTTTTATCATTTTCTATAATGGAAATAATAAGTTTTCCAGCTAAGCCAACAGCCACTATCCCTGTACCCACTGCCTTTACCCAGATAAGTGGGCATAAAAATAGTGCACAACCCAGAGAAACAAGAGTTTCTGAAATCACTGAAGGCCACTTGCTTTTCATTTGTTTAATCATTTCTTCTATTATTCTTATTTCTTCTTTAACCTTTTCAGATTTCTCTGGAAATCCTTCCTCAGGCAGTTCTTTCAGGAGCTGTAAAGATGGAAATTATTCCCTTTGAAAATTTGAGCCATATGTTTGGATTTAATGACCACAATAGCTGAGGACTTGTGTCATTTTTCTGAAACCTTCATAGCCCTTTGATGACTTCATTTCATCTACCAAATGTCTGGGTAAATATACATGGATGGAGTTAGCTATGGTTTATTGCTTTCCATGAGGCCTTAGAGTTATCTCTAAGGTGAGTAGGATGTAGATGGGGCTTTACATGACAACCATACCAGTAGGTCATCCTACTTTATTAAAACATATTGAAAGCAAAGTATAGGTTTAATTCTTGTTATGTTGTGATCCTACTAAGGTAGCATTGTAGTATTCATATAATAGTTAACAGAAAGTGCTGACTCTCTAGTAAGCAAGGGCTATCAAGCTACAGGTCTGGGTGGGTAATACATTTTACTTTAGGTTTATGGATGAATCAGGAAGACCTAGAAACAATTTCAGAAAGTTTTAATGCTTTAAATATACAACAGTAACTCTTAGGTACAACCTGAACTATTAGGTACAACCTGAAGACCAGATGGATCTACTGCAGATTTCTTTGATAGTTTTACCAAATATCTTAGGGACACTGTGGTCAATGTCCTTTACATTTGAAATCAGAATTAAAAACTATAATCAGCACAATATAGGAGCCTAGGGTATGACATTCATACTGTCCAAAGTTGAATGCTATAGAGTGTGCTTAATAGTGTAGAGTTAAGGTATCAACATTTTCATATTTATTTGATACTCTAGGAAATCCTCTTTCAATTTTTTTCTCAGGCATCATTACTTCACTTAAAATTGTATTTAAATATTGTGTTTTCCTTAGGAGACAGATCTCTTGTTCTTTCTTAGATATGATGGCTTTGCTCAATAAGCAATCATGGCAAGGCCTCACCCAGACGACTTACCTTTCTCTTATGCATTAGCATCATTTTTTTCTCTTCAAGTTGGTTGTGATATTGCCTTTCCATCCTTTTTTTCAGTTGGGCCAAATTTTTCTGATAACAGTTTAACTGAGCCATGCTTATCTGCTCCTTCTCCTTTAGCTTTTGTCTTAGCATCTCATTTTCATTCTTCTCTGTGTTGAGTTGGGTACGTTCCACTGTTCCACCGAGTCACAGAGCAACAAAATGAATCTCATGTTAAGTCAAGCACCTCCCCTCAGCCCAGAACTCAGAGACTGTAATGAATTTAAATACCAGAGAGAGATCTCTGAATTTTCATGTTAGTCCTACCTGCAACACATATATTAGAATAGGATGAAAAGGTACAGGTTGATTATAGGATCAACCAAATCTCTGCTAAGTTATTGCATACATAGCAGTCTCTCTCCACAAAATTAGAGAAAGTTTCTTGTTTCAGGAAAACTTGCTCTTAGTTCTGTCAAAGGGCACTTCAGGAGCCTCCCTGAGTCTCTGTGTTCAGTCCCTTCCCTCCCTGCATTCCTGCCCTTAGGCCCCCACACACCTGCTATGGCCTTCTCCCCATCACTGAGTGCTTTGTCTGCCTTTAGAATGGCTTTCTCTATTATTGCCTGAGACTCCAGGAACTTCTGTAAAACTTCCTTTGCCTAAGGAGAAAATGAACAAAGACTGGTAAGGCAGCAAAGAATGATATTCTATATTAGAAATTATGTCCAGTGAAACACAAATTGAACCCCATAAATTCTTTATATCTCCTAGGGTTCCATAGTGGTTCCTACCTTTCAGTAGCCATGACCCAAAAACAAATCTTTTTAGTGATGCCTGAAAACCCTCTAACACAGCCTCCTTCTTTGCCCTTGAGATTGCTCACCTCAGAATTCAGACTACAACCCTCTTCAGAATGCAGAGTGAGGGTCTTATGTGCTGTTCTACAAACACAATCCTCCACTGTTTGCAATCTGTACATTCTTTTTATTCTTTCTGCGTGTTCATCTCCCTTTTCTTTACTGATACTCCTTAGTGATACTTCCACTTTCATTTCCTGTCCCAAAAAGCATTTCTAAATCTCTTAAGTTTTGAACAATTTATAGGTACATAGAGTCACCCTGTTATCTTGGATGATACGTGTATGATGACTGTGTGAGCTCAGAAAACTTATAAAATAAAATTAATTAAGTTAACCAAATTTTTGCCACCAGGATTATCACTGGATTCTGAGTGCCTGCATAGTGAATCTATTGCCCTCCCGCCCCGTGGCTATTCTTTCTTCTTCATCCTTTTTTCCCCCCTTTTTTTTCTTTTTTCCTTCTCCGTGATAGGACAGAGATAAATTGAGAGGAGGAATAGACAAATAGAGGGAAAGAAAAAGAGAGACACATACCACTATTTCACCACTTGTGAAGTTTACTCCCACCCCATAGGTAGGGACTGGGGTCTTAAACTAGGTCCTTATGGTAATATATGTGCTGAGCTCGACTTCATAAATTCTTAGTGCCTCATAGGATAATTATTTATTAGTTTTATATTTTGAGTATTTAGTTAACTAAGTACATCACCTAAAAATATACTTGATTTGTGGATCGAGTGCTGAATATTAACTGCCTCCATCACCATCATAATTGTCACCATCATAATTATTATCTGTGTGCCTAGCTACATAAGAGTCATTACTCTCATAGATCTAATTTCGTTTTATTTATTTATTTATTTATTTATTTATTTTCCCTTTTGTTGCTCTTGTTGTTTTTCATTGTTTTTGTTTTTATTGATGCCATTATTGTTGGATAAGACAGAGAGAAATGGAGAGAGGAGGGGAAGACAGAGAGGGTGAGAGAAAAATAGACCGCTTGTGAAGTGACTCCCCTGCAGGTGGAGTCCAGCCGACGTCCTTACTCAGGTCCTTGTGCTTTGTGCCACATGCGCTTAACCCGCTGCAATACCACCTGACTCCCAGGGTTTATTTTTATATAGATATTTATTTATTTATTTATTGGATAAGTACAGGGAGAAACTGAAGCTTGAACACAGCAACATGTGGACTTAACTAAATGCGCCCCATCCCTCTTTCTCTAATGTAGTGCTTATGGACCTTTCTCAGGTGAAATCATGTTTCTTGAGAGTAGCCTTATTTCTTTAATCATGTATTCAGTCTACTTAGTACAAAAGCTATTATTGTTTACCAAGTGATAAGACTGTTTATTTTCATCTAAATTCCCAATAATGAACTCTACACTCCTGAAGAAATATTTGTTTTTAAAGTATCTAATAGTTGAGCATTTACATATAATTCCATATATGTAACAATATTATCATATAGTTACAATACCACCATGTTGTTTTTTTTCTTTTTCTGACATGCTACTCTATATCTTTTTCAGCATTTGTAAAGAGAAAGACACATATAGTAAAAGAACACAGATATAACTGTGAAGCCTAAGTAATTTCAGGTATTGAGTAGTACTAAGCACCTAATCACAGGTATTGGTGACATGCAGATTATTATCTGGACTATCTAGCCTCTGTCCCTTCCTGTTTAGAAAGGCACCCTGTGAGGGGTCAAGCAGAGGCACACCTAGTTAAGCACATACACTACAGTGTGCAAGGATGCAGGTTCAAGCCCCTGGTCCCCACCTACAGGGGGAAAGTTTCAGGAGTGATGAATTTTTTTTTTTGCCTCCAGGGTTATTGCTGGGGCTCAGTGTTTGCATTCTGAATCCTTTGCTCCTGGGGGTCATTTTTAAAATTTTGTTGCCCTTGTTACTGTTATTGTTGTTATAGCTGTTGTTGTTGTTGGATAGGACAGAGAGAAATTGAGAGAGGAGAGGAAGACAGAGAGAGGGAGAGAAAGATAAACACCTGCAGGTGGGGAGCCAGGGGTTCGAACTGGGATGCTTGCTCTGGTCCTTGTGCTTCGCAACATGTGTGCTTAACCCACTGCACTACCGCCGGCCCCCTTTCACTGTGATTTTATCCAGGCTGACGAGATGTACTGTTCTTGGCCCACTTCCACTATACTTCACCTTAACACCTTTCCTGGGCAGCAGCTCATAGTCCTCTTCAATTTTTCTCTTTGCTTCTAAGTAAAGGGCGTGTCCTCCAGGCACAAAGAAAATTCCACTTGAAATACATTCCTGCAAGGACTGTGCAAGTTTTCTGAGCTCTTCTTCGCAGTATTTCATAGATGCCTCTTCATTTTGCAGACGGAAGTTCTCCATCTTTTGCTCCATGGTATGCTACCATGAAAATGGGGAGAAATTCATAGAAAGAAATTGTTAGAAGGGAAAGTCAAACTGTGATTCTGGAAGAAGCCATCAGTTTAAGAGTACACTGGAACCTGGTACAGTCATGAGTCAGGAGAGTTAAGTCCTGCACTGACAGACTAGCTGTAGGTATGTGTAGAGTTCACTTTGGGCTCAGGTCTCTGTGTGTGAATTGATGGAACTGGTAGACATGGGTTTCATGATTCTTAAAAAAAATCTTTCTTTCTTCCTTTCTTTCTCCCTTTCTTTCTTCCTCCCTCTCTTTCTTTCTTTCTTTAAAATAGAGTACTTTTCTGCTTTATTATATGTGGTACCAGATACTAAATCTGGGATTTCATGGTTTAAATTCTATGATCTATTCACTGAGATAAATACCTAGATACTGTTTATTATATATATTTACATATATTTTGAAATTGAGGGATAATAAAGATTATATTAATTTCAGGCATACAGCAGAATGACTTGTAGCTTATGCAAACTTCATACTAATTGCTCAGTTTGTCCGGTTAACATCTGCCAACCTCCAGATACACAATTTGTTTTTGGCATTGATGAGAACTTTTAAGATGTGCTAACTTAGCAAGCTCCAAATTGAAATGTTTTCTTATCTATGCTTTTTTTTTAAACCAGTAGTAAAATAGACAGTGATGCATCCATCCATAATAATGAGAAACAGGTCAATCTGATTAGGAGACTTTTCTTGAGAAACACTGTTATGGATAAAAGCATAGAAAACCAATGGTGTACTTGATCAGTTACAGAGTGTCTGAACAGAGTTTTGAATACTTCAGAAATTCTTTCAGTGAAGAGCTCAGTGTGAGAGAATGTTGTAGCAAATACTTTTTACTGTATTTATGTGTTCTCATAGGGTTGAGTTTCTCTCATGTGAACTAAGATATTTTTGTAAATTTAAGGATGACAAAAGAGAGACATAGGACGAATGTTCTATGAAGATGCTGGTGATAAATGGGAAGGAAGACGACTCCCAAGAATTCCCTTGTTTGGTGTCCATATACTGTAATGGGTGTACCTGTGCACATGGTGAATATTTGTGTGAGGACTATATGGCACACGTAAACTTTGAGAATTGGCGAATGTGGAAAGCTGGGAAATGTTCTGCATTTAGTAGATACAAACTATTGTATCTACTGTTGAATGTAAAACATTAACCTCCCAATTAAAAAGAAAACTGCAATAAAAAGAAAGAATTAATCACTACACAGGAAAATGAAAGCATATGTCTTTTCATGAGATCTTCAAATTGGTTTTCTCAAGGGCTGGGTGAGCACATATATTACAATGCTCAAGGACCTGGGTTCAAGGCCCCCCCCCATCCTCACCTACAGTGGGAAAGCTTTATGAGCAGTGAAGTAGGGCTGCAGGTGTCTCTCTGTCTCTCTGTCTCCCCCCTTCCCTCTGACTTCTGGTTGTCTCTATCCAATAAATAAAGATAATAATAAAAAATGAAAAGAGAGAGAATTGAGTATATGGACACGAAAAAAAAAAAGTTTTTTTTCCAAGTGAGGGTAGAGAGGGCCATCACAGAGATTTTGTACCACTGCTGGTGAAGGAGGGGTGTTCCTCATACCTTCAGATGACAGCTTCAGCACATTGGAACTTTTTTTTTTTGGCTCCACAGTTATTGCTGGGGCTAGGTGCCTGCACCATGAATCCACTGCTCCTGGAGGCTATCTCTCCCCCCCCCCCTTTTGATGCCCTTGTTTCTTTTATCATTGTTGTGGTTATTATTATTGTTGTTATTGATGTCATTGTTGTTGGATAGGACAGAGAGTAATGGAGAAAGGAGGGGAAGACAGAGGGGGGAGAGAAAGACACCTGCAGACCTGCCTCACCGTTTGAGAAGCGACCCCTGCTGCAGGTGGGGAGCTGGGGTCTGGAACCCGGATCTTTAAGCCGTTCCTTGTGCTTCGCACCATGTGCGTTTAACCTGCTGCGCTACTGCCCGACTCCCACATTGGAACTTTTTTCTAGCTTTGATTCATGTGATCAGAAGAGCCACACATTCTATGTTGATGTCTGATCTAAACAACTACGAGCTATGTGTGTTGTTTTAGGTTGTAAAGTACATAGTATTTTGGTTTTTGCCACAATAGAAAAATATTTTACAAAAAAATGCACTTTTTTTTTTGCTCCAGGGTTATTGCTGGGGCTTGGTGCCTGCAATATGAATCCACTGTTCCCGGGGCCATTTTTTCTAGTTTTCTTCGTTGTAGTTGTTTTTTTTGACTTTATTGTTGTTATTATTGTTTGATAGGACAGGGAGAAGTCGAGAGAGAAGGAGAGAGGAGAGATAAGAAAGACACTTGCAGGGAGTCGGGCTGTAGTGCAGCGGGCTAAGCGCAGGTGGCGCAAACCACAAGGACCGGCCCGGTTCGAACCCGGCTCCCCACCTGCAGGGGAGTCGCTTCACAGGCGGTGAAGCAGGTCTGCAGGTGTCTTTCTCTCCTCCTCTCTGTCTTCCCCTCCCTCTCTCCATTTCTCTCTGTCCTATCCAACAACGACAACAACAATAATAACTACAACAATAAAACAACAAGGGCAACAAAAGGGAATAAATAAATAAAATAAATATATATATAAAAAAGAAAGACACTTGCAGACCAGTTTCACAGATTGTAGGGGCGGGCAGAGCTCGGATCCTTGCAGATCCTCGCGGATCCTTGAGGCAGTTCTTGGCGATTTGCGCCATGTGCGCTTAGCCCAGTGCGCTACCGCCTAGACCCTACAAAAGATGCACTTTTAATATGTATAACACGGCGACTAACAAGAACAGTCCATTCATAATGACACCAATGAACCATGGTTCCTAAAGGGGACAGTCTAGTCATCTTTCTAGGACAGGAATCAGGAAGGATATATGCTATAATATATTACCGCAAGTTTCTTCTGGAACTCCTGTTGGTCGTCCCTAAAGGAGTGTTCCATGAAGACTGCAATGGCTTCCCTCTCACAGTCTGTGTGCACATCTAACAGCTCCTGGAGAGTGTCTGTGGGGAATGTTATTTGCCTCGCCATCTGCTCACTGTAGTGGTGGTCTGCTTTCTGCACAGCGATGGAGTTCTCATGCTGGGCCAGAGTTATCATCGCATTTTCCAAGCAGGGTACTCCTCCACTGTCAATGACGTTTATGTAGGACTTGAGCAGAGTCCCCAGTCCTGAATTTGGAGAATAAATAGAGTTACCAATGGTTACTGTATAAACTTAGGGAATCAGTGTTTTAATTTGTACAAAATTTTATAAATTAAGTTTTTTTTTTGCTTCTCCTTTTCATCTTCATTCTTGTACAAATTTGTGTATCCTAGTTTCTATACTTTTTTTTTTCTTTTGCCTCCAGGTTTATTGGTAGAGCTTGGTGCCAATGCTATGAATCCACTGCTCCTGGTGGTCATTTTTTTTTTCCATTTTATTGGATAGGACAGAAACGGATTGAGAGAAGAGGGGGAGGCAGAGAGGGAAAGAGAAGGATGGACACCTGCAGACCTGCTTCACCACTTGTGAAGCATCCCTACTGCAGATGGGGAGCCAGGGGCTGGAACCCAGACCCTTGAGTTAGTCCTTGTGCTTAGTACTATGTGCGCTTGTTGGCCCACCATGGTCTGCCAACCCCCTCCTTCTTTGAATTCATTTGAATCCATTTCCTTAAAATGACTTCATTTTGTGTTCTTTATTCACCCTTCTATGGTTCTTGAATTCACCTTATTCTATGATGTCTACCAGTTGGCATTGTTATTCTAAGATTTCCTGAAATCCTTTCCCATGAAAATGAAACAACAGAATTTATTTAAGAAATAAGTCAATATTATAAATTGTTGACACTATTTCCAAATGAAAATGTTGGGTCTCCTTGGAATACATCCCACCTGGTCATGATGAACAATCTTTTTGATATACTGCTGTATCTGGTTGGCTAGGATCAAACAATCATCAATGTGTGCCAGCCAATTGTCTCATTGCACAGGGTGATTACTCTGTATGGCTGTAACCCATGGCACCATATGGATATGAGCTGCCAGTGGGGCTCACTCTAGTGCTTTGGTGTCTCTCTTTCTCTGTCTCTCTGAATAAAAAGCTACCTAGAACTACTCTCTGCCATAATCCAGCTTTCTAGCCCTATTCCCAACTCTGACACCATCTTCCCAGGTAACACTTTTAGTCCACCTGCATGTTAGCTATCAAGCTCTGGCAAAAATTACTATAGTCATGGGCCCCTTGGAACATATCTAAAACAGACTTCCTAGCTTCTTCCCACACAAAGACCCTTAGTTTCATGTTCTATATTCCCACCTTGGGTTACTGTTTATTTAACAATTTGCTTTATATCTTACCAGCTGTAAACCACTAAGTTGTAGATGCTACTATCATGTCATCCTGACTTTCCAGAGCAGACGACCTCACCAATGTGTCCAGGAACCTCATCTTTCCAGATCCCTAGCCCACTAGGGAAAGATAGAAAGAGGCTGGGATTATGGATCAACCTGCCAACACCCATGTCCAGCAGAGGAGCAATTACAGAAGCCAGACCTTCCACCCTCTGCACCCCATAAAGATCTTTGGTCCATACTCCAGAGGAATAAAGAATAGGCAATCTTCCAATGGAGGGGATGGGACACAGAATTCTGGTGGTGGGAACTGTGTGGAATCGTACCCCTTGTTATTGTACAATATTGTTAATCATTATTAAAACATTAATTAAAAAATTTAAAAGTAGCCCAGGAGTATTGAAATCACACATACATGAGGCCATGACTTATCGGAAAAAAAATAAAACAGTCATCAAGGATTATGGGACACTGATATTTAGGAGTAGAGAAGTCTTCAAAGGAGGGGATGGGTCACAGAACTCTGATGGTGGGAACTGTGTGGAATTATACCCCTATTATCTTACAATCTTGTAAATCATTACTAAATCACTGAAAAAAAAAAGGAAACAAATCCAAGATGATGCAATCTCTGCACAGGTCATAGTGTGTCTGTAAAGGGTAAAGGACCATGTAACTAGCTATACATAAGATTACATTTAAATTACTACAGAAGACTACTCAGTTTTAAGGGAACATGAGATCTTGTCTTTTGCCACAATATGCTGCAACACAGAGGGGAACATGTTAACTTAAGCAAGTAGAAAGAACAATCACTGCTTGACCACATAAACAGAAACACAGAGATAAGCTCTAACAGAAGAGACTTACTGTTTCCAGTGACAATTACTCCCTCTCTTAGGGTCTTGGTCTTTGAATGTGTAAAGATATATGAACAGAATTTTTTAGATTGCTCTTGAAAATTTAATTCCAGTTGGTTTGTTGATACTTTGTGAAGACTGAGTAATAATTCATCATCCTTTGTTGGTTGGCTAAAGGTAAAGCATTTCCTCTTGGGGAAAAAACTCCGGATACACTCTTTAGCTGTGTTTGAATGCTGTATTAGTTTACTTTCATCTGTAGAAATAGGAAAGGAAAAATGAAAGAAACCATTATCAGTGAAAGGGGATAAAGATCATATACAGGGATATTTGCATTACTGTAACTGCTGAGCCTGCAATTCCTTTATTTAGTTATCTAAGTAAACCTATGCTGATATCCCCCGGACATGTATTTTTCTTATTTTGGTTTTAAAAATTTTTTGTCTTATCTTTATTTATTTATTGGATAGAGATGGCCAGAAATTGAAAGAAACTGGAGAGATAGAGATGGAGAGAGACAGAGATACCCGCAACACTGTTCACCACTCACAAAGCTTTTCCCCTGAAGGTGGGGAGTGGGGGCCCAAACCAAGGTCCTTACAGGTAGTAATATGTGCTTTCAACCAGGTGTGCCATGACTCAGCCCCAAATTTCCTTATTTTGTACAAAGCCAAGAAGGCAGGAAATACTTTGTTGCAAATAGGAGCCATCCAACCCAATAAATAAATTTCATGATCATGTTCCTTAGCGATTGCACGAGCTGTGTAGATTATTGGGTAGACTTTTAGATTATTACTTAATAGATATTTGTTGAAAAACTGATGAATCAGACGTCATTTTCCAATACTATGAACTCTATGCCATAAGTGACATGTTTGCTGTCATGTAAGGTAGAATTAAGCATATGTATGATGGTTCTGTGGAAAACATTGATGATTGATGATACTCTGGAGTGTGAAAAAAAACTGAGTAACACCAGGAGTTGGCACATCTGGTTGAACACACATATGATAATGAACAAGGACCCAGGTTCGATCCCCTGGTTCCCACCTGCAGGAGGAAAGCTTCACAAGTGGTGAAGCAGGGGTGCAGGTGTCTCTCTGTCTCTCTCCCTCTCTATCAAGCCCTTCCCTTTCAATTTCTGGCTGTCTGTATCCAGTAAACAAATAAAGATAATAATAATAACTGAATAAAGTCAGACTATTAGACCACACTATGGGCAATCTATAAACCATGTTTAGCAAGCACAACGAAATAGTAAGATTAGCCTAAACAAAACTGGGGTATCTCCTTCACCAGTTCTCCAGATATTACATTGAAATTGACAAAGTAATGCAAAGGAATTCCTAGTATAAATCTACTGTTCAATAATTTGTTGTTTAAGAAAGAAAATGTATTGTGGTCCGGGAGGTTGCGCAGTGGCTAAGGAACTAGACTCTCAAGCTTGAGGTCCTGAGTTTGATCCCCGGCAGCACACGTACCAGAGTGATGGCTGGTTCTTTCTCTTCTCCTATCTTTCTCGTGAATAAATAAATAAATTCTTCAAAAAATGTATTAAGCAAAAATAGATTTGTGCTTCTAGGCTTCAAGCATTTTTAAAGCTCAATAATATGCCCAAGATATTTATTCTATTAATTTCCTAGAATGCTGTAATGGTTGTAGAATGAAGCCAAGTATTATCATGAGAGAATAAGGAAAGCATTTAACACTTTGATGAAAGGATGGGTCAGTGGTCTGGTGGGGGGAACTATTCTGTGTACACAACTCATTTATGTGAGTGATGTTATTGATAGTATGCAGACTTGTAAAATGACAATATAAATTACAGTAAATTAGGTCATTTGATATGTTTTTGATTCTGTCTTTAACATTTTTATTTTATAATTTTTCTTTTTAAATTTATTATTATTATTATTACCAGAGCACTACACAGCTATGGCTTTTGGTGGCGTGGGGAATTGAACCTGGGACTTTGTAGCCTCAGGCATGGAAGTCTCTTTGCAAACCATTTTACTATCTCCCTCACCCCTTAACATTTTTATAACCCTACTGTTTCTCTAAATATATGTTTCTCTAAATAGAAATGGAGAAGTTTATAACTGAGTAGCATAAACGAGTAGAAGGAAGTGTTAGCACTGATCTTAATCCTCATTTTTTTTTTTTGCTACCACTTTTTCAGGAATTATTTGACTCACTACTGGATTATAAATCTCCTCAGCTTAAACACTGGTGAACATTTTTTCCAGTAGTAATGACCATGGAAACAATACCCTCTTGTTACTTATCAATCACTGTTAGCATGGACTTCGATTTAAACTCAAATAAAAGTCAGGTGTTGAATGACTAGACTCCAGTGATCTCATTCTCAGCCAATCATCTTTTAATACCCAAATATTCTCTGATACCTGAACTCAACTTCAAAGCATGCTCCAGGTACTCATCTTCTGTAATGGTATGTCCATTTAATTCTAATTTCACCTTGAAATCCCGTACAATCCAAACAAAGTCTGGAAAGAAACTCACAAACTCTGCTGAGTCCATGACTTTGCCAGAGCTAGGAGAGGATTTTGTCTTGATTAGCTCTGCTAGTTCAGTCACATAACTGGAACCTTAGCTAAGGAATAAGAAATGCCCTGCAGCAGTTTCTAGGTCTCCCCCCAAACAAGTTTTGAAAACATGCTTTGCACTGTTTCCCCTTTGTGTCACCCGTGAAAATAGGGTCAAGAGAAAGAAGAAGAAACCGTGACCATTGCCATTCCTACAAGCTCTATGAAACATGGTGATTTAGTTCCTGGAAGGATATTGCAGTTGCTCCAGGGCCTGGAGGTTGATAAAGTTCATGCTGTTGTAGATAAACACACTGCTGAGAAGCACAGTCAGTGTGAAGATCCAGGAGTCATTCACAGAGTTGCCCTAGAAAGTACATTACAACAAAGGGGTTAGTTTTGTTTTTTTTTTAACCAGTGCACTGTTCAGCTCTGGCTTATGGTGGTGCAGGTGATTGAACCTGGAGCCTCAAGCATGAGAGTCCATTTGCATAATCATTATGCTATCTACCTCCTGCCCAAGTTTATGTTTCTTTCACTTACTTTGTAATCAGTATTTCAAATCTATTCTAGCTACATAATACATATGTCCTCCAATAACAAAATCCTAAGACAGTGCTAAATTCAAACCTCAACGTTGGTTTTGGCACTGATGCTTCAGCCTCTGAGTTCTTTAGCTAATAGTACAATGCTATAACTGTAAATATGTAACAATTCTATGAGTGCATTGCATAGATCTAGAAGTATGCAGTATTTTGTGGGCAACGCTTCCTTTGCAAATTTTTGTTAATCAGAATGTACTGAGAACAAAACTGCTATTCAGTTAGGTAGCTAAGATTAGCCTATACTGTATATTCTCCTAAGGATATAAACTTCTTGCTTCGTGATGATGATCTCCTGGGTCCTTGCACAGTATAATATGTGCACTCAACCAGATGCACCACCACCTGGCTACTCATTCACCTTTTGCTTGGTGATAAATTCTAGGGAAGAGAATTTAGTTTCTCTAACTCATGTGGTTTTTACAATTTACAGAAATATGTTGGGAATACTGAACTGATGTAGCAAATCAAAATGTAATAAAATGTAAGTGAGCAACCAAAGCAAGAATGCTCTCTCACCTTTTGCACATCCCCCAGGCCCTCTGTGTCTAGAAGAACCAGCGTGTGGTCTGGCCTGGAGGGGTGGGGCACACACCACATCCAGATGCCCTTGGTTTCACCTTTTATTGTGTAGCCCAAACGAAAACCTGCAAAGGTAAAGAGAAACTGATACAATCTCACTCATATGTTGGGCTTTGAAAACAAGAAAGAACAACAACAAAAGGTGAAACAAAACAAAGGGTGAAATTTTGACAGTCGTTCATTACAGCAGATCCAAGGGCTCTAAAAGAGGGGCGTGGGTGGGGTCTGAAATGGGCTTGATGACTCAATGCCTTTTTTTTTCTATCAAAAAAGTTTTATTAGATAGAACAGAAGGATATTGAGGGGGGCGGTATAGAAAGCCAAAGAGAAATATAGACGCTGTGCAATCTGCTTCACTGCTCTCAAAACTTTCTCTCTTCAGGCAAGACCCCTGGGCTTGAACCCAGATTAATGTGCACGGTAATATGCCTGCTTAACCAAGTGCACCACTGCCCCACCCAGCCCACTGCCTTATGTGGGAGGAGGTGGACAAGCTGGTGGAGGGAGTGGTGATGCTGACATCAATAAAATGACTTAATTAGGGTGTCCGGCGGTAACACAACGGGTTAAGTGCAAGTGACACGAAGCTCAAGGACCGGCTAAGGATCCTGGTTCAAGTCCCCCGGCTCCCCACCTTCAGGGGAGTCCCTTCACAGGTGGTGAAGCAGGTCTGCAGGTGTCTTTCTCTCCCTGTCTCTGTCATCCCCTCCTTTCTCCATTTCTCTCTGTCCTAGCCAACAATGATGACATCAATAACAACAACAATAATAACTACAACAATAAAACAACAAGGGCAACAAAAGGGAAAATAAATAAATATTTTTAAAAATGACTTTATTAAAAAAGAACTTAGATAAAAGGACGAAAATTGATTTACAAGAGTGCTGTCACAGGTGCATTACATATTTTCCTGTGACAGGTGTCAGTACGCCACCTCCTCCACCAACTTGTCCACCAGCATTGAAGGTCTCCTTTCCCCCACATTCTCCTCACTAACTTCTGTAAAATGTATGATATGCTTGCAGGTGTCAGTTGGCATCTCACTATTGTGTTTATTTGTGTTGTTCTTCTGGTTCATCACAAGTCTTTACAGGTGGAACTTAAGAGTATAATTAATTGCCAGCAGGGTTATCTCTGTGGCTTAGTGCCTGGGCAGCTCCACTTCCCCTGGCTGCCATTATTTTTATTTCTGATAGAGTGTGAGAAACAAAGACAGACAGAGAGAAGCAGAAACACCATCGTACTGCTCCCCTGCTCATGAAAACTTCCCTCCTGCTAGATCTTCTATGTGGTCATTGGAGGACCCAGATCCTTGACCTTGGTAACTTGGGCACTCCACCAGATGAATCATCACCAGATGAATCATCACCAGATGAATCATCACTTCAGAATCAAAGAGAAAATATACAGGGTTAAATCTAGAGTGGGTATGGTCTATTGCAACAGGTCTGGAAACAGTAAGGGGGAGGGCTTTGGGGAGTTGAAAGCGGGTTAGGGTTCTAGTATCCTGTGGTATAGAAGGATGTCAATTTGTGGTGCATGTGATGTGTTGACACCTATCCCTTGGTGAAAAGAAGCTACACAGGTGACAACATTCTCATAAATCATTTCCACCCCCCAAAGTGAATGTAAGAAGAGAAAATGACACACAGTAATGGCAGATAGTTCAGGCTGCCTTTGTGTTCTGTTGGTTAACCTTATGTTACCACGGTGAGAGTGACTCTCAGTCTGGTGGGATGTTTGCTTCCCATTTTAGCAAAGAGGGTCAATTTAACTTTTATGCAGATTGAGAATTTTTGAAAGAATGACTTTATGTCTCTTGTAACTTCCTGCCATCATGTAGTTCAAATTATGCACATGGTGTCATTGTTCTGACTCCTGATAGCTCCCCCTCTTCACACTCCTCCCACCTTTTTTATCATACCCTGAAAATCTCCCATTGTGTCCAGTTACTGAGGAAGTGTAGTGACTGGGAGGCAGCTGCAGGACAAGCCAGGTGTGTGTTCTCTCACTGCCACCCTGCTGAGCCATAAGTTCCCAGTGTCCCAGCTCCTCTGTCATCACTAATTGGTCCTCTCATGTCACCTCACCTGTGTCTTTGCCAAGGTTTAGTGTCTATATAGCCTCTGTGTGACTTAAAACTTTTAATGGTTGGTTACCTGGCCATTCTCTGCATTCTTCTCTATTTCTTATTATTTCCTTTTGTCATATGCATGTTCTTGTAGACAGGCCCTAGTTTGTAGTTCTGTACTTATACCTTGAGAGGATTATATGTGTCTCTCTAGGACCTGAGCTGATATATGGACTCTTATTGAATTTTTTTATGCTCTTTATGTTTCCTCATTGTTTCTTTATTTTAATGTATTTATTTTTCATTTACGTTCCTTTACTTATGTATTAGATAGAGACAGCCAGAAATTGAGGGGGGAAGGAGTGATAGAGATGGAGAGAGGGCCCAGGCAGTGGCTTACATTACACTATGCAAGGACCCAGGTTCAAGCCCCTGGTCCCCACCTGCAGGGGGAAAGCTACATTGAGTGGTGAAGCAGGGCTGCAGGTCTCTCTCTGTCTCATTCCCCCTTTTATTTCCCCATCCCCTCTCAATTTCTGTTTCTATCCAACAATAAATAAATAAAGATTTTAAAAATAATTTTAAAAGAGAGGGAGAGAGACATCTGCCACACTGCTTCACCTGCAGGTGGGGACTGGGGGCTCAACCAGGTGCCCCACCACTCAGTCTTTCCTTATTGTTTCTATCTTCAAGCGAATGAAGAGTCTTCATTCATTGTCTCAGTTATGGTATGATAGAAAATCAACAAAGGTGTGAGAATGTTTCTAATGGCTTATACCCACAGATGGAGAAGGGGAATGATATCTGGCAGATAATTGTGGGTAGCATATTTTTTCAATAGACCAAGATTTTTTTTTTTACCTGCTATATATCAATGCTTCCTTCAATGGAGAGCAAAAAGAGTCATGACGAAATATCTAAGGAAGCATGGTTTAGCAGGGCACAGCCATTTATTTTTTATATTCTGTGTTTTCCATAGAGAGCTATGATGTCTGAGATAAAATGTCCATATGTGTGTGTGTGTGTGTGATATATATGATATATTCCACCTGGTGTAGGTAAAATGAAATAAATACTTGCTAGAATTGAATTGCTGAGTATATAAAAGTACATGGATCCTGACTAATGCGATATTTATTAGCTTTTATTTTAGCTTTTATTTATTTATTTATTCCCTTTTGTTGCCCTTTTAAAATATTTATTTCCTTTTGTTGCCCTTGTTGTTTTATTGTTGTAGTTACTATTGTTGTCATTGTTGTTGGATAGGACAGAAAAATGGAGAGAGGAGGAGAAGACAGAGAGGAAGAGAAAGACACCTGCAGACCTGCTTCACCGCCTGTGAAGTGTTTCAAACAGGGGCTCAAACTGGGATCCTCACAGGGTCCTTGCGCTTTGCGCCACCTGCGCTTAATACAGCCTGATTCGTGCTTGTTGTTTTTTTTATTGTTGTAGTTATTATTGTTGTTGTTACTGATGATGCTATTTATTCTTGGATAGGACAGAGAGAAATAGAGAGAGGAGGGGACGACAGAGAGGGGGAGAGAAAGACATCTGCATACTTGCTTCACTGCCTCTGAAGCGACTCCCCCACTCCCCGGCAGGTGGGGAGCCGTGGGCTAGAACTGGCTTAATGCAGGTCCTTGCGCTTCGCGCCACGTGCGCTTAACCCGCTGCTACTGCCTGATTCCCACTATATGACTGGGGAGTCCCTTCTTATGAACAAATTGGGTAGACTTTTGTGGACACATGGGGTTGAAGTTATAAATCTGACATTTAAATTAGAAGCTTTCTTCAATGAGAAGAGTAAAGTTTTTCCTCAAAATGAATGTGAAGAAGGAATGACTAGCCTGTGAGTTCACTGCTTTCCAACATATGGCTGCCCCCCAGAACAATACTCACCATGGTTCTGTCCTGCCAAGTGGTTCATCAGGTAGGATTTTCCTGTTCGATACTGTCCTGCAATGGCCACAACCACCACAGGCTGAGATATCTTTTCAAGAATCTCCAGAGCTTCAGGATTTACCCTCAGCTGATTTTCCTTATTCTCCACCAAACAGATCGGCTTTGTCATGTTAAGTCCAGTGGTCATGATGAACTATAAGCCAGAGGAACAACTCACTAGAATAAGAAGATTTCAAAGTCATCTTAAATGAGTTATGTGCTTATCATCTTTCGGCTTGTGGGACTTATTATCTCTTCCCTACATTACTCTATTCGAAATAGTGCACTAGTCTATGTGTGTCAAGGTCTGGTACAGTTTATATATATATATATATATCTTAAATGAACACTGAAACATTCTTTCCCATATGATGCATGAAATTAATAAAATAAAAAGGCTGATCATGAAACCTTGACAACATTAATGTTTTGCAGATAAGCAGAGACATGGACTTTGAAGGAGACTAGTAGTGACTAAAGAAGATTCAAGAACGATTTAGTCTCTCATTAGTTACAGATTTATCTACTCAGCCACTACCAGGTTGTAGTCTCTTCTTTAGGTGCCCAGTTTTAAGCAAAGATAAAGAAATGAATGCTTGCTCCTGCATCATTCTAGTATAAGCCAGAAAATAAAGGAAATCAATAAGGAACACACATATACTATTACTGATATATACTCAGAAGAAAAAGAGCCATGAATGGGCAAAAGGAGGTTTGGGTGTTGACTTGTTGTAGAGGGTAACTAGAGAAAACCTTTCTGAAAAAGAGGAAGTATGTGAGATCACCAAACCTGATAAGGAAGATGCATTTGTCTCTGAAGAAAACAAGAGGGAAAGAATGAGCTCTCAAAACACAGATAGGTAGAGTAGTGTGTTACCCAGACAAAATGATGGTTTCAGGAATCAATTTCTTTAACTGTATGGGAAGATATTTCCTTTTCTTTTTTTATTTGATAGGTCAGAGAGAAATAAAGAAAGTAGAGGAGGGGGTATAGAAAAGGAGAAAGATAAAGTTTCATATCTGGATGAGGATATGCTTTAAATGTTAAGTCTTACTGGCATATCTTACTGCATATCAGCCACCAAGTTGCAGATGTTGTTAAGATTTCATTCTGATCTTACTCACAGGAAGAAGTTGAAAAACAAGATCAGAATAGAAAACACAAGTAGAACCTGAACTAGAGATAGTGTATCACATCAAAGTAAGATTCTGGGGTGGGTGCGGGTGGTGGATGGAAGGGTACAGGTCCTAGAAAAGGATGACAGAGGACCTAGTGGGGGTTGTATTGTTATGTGGAAAACTGAGGAATGTCATGCATGTACAAACTATTGTATTCACTGTCAAATGTAAAATATTAATACTCCAATAAAGAAAAAACATTTTCATTCTGAACTCCCTGGGGAGATGACCACATCAATGTATCCCAGAACTTCATCCCTCTAGACACCTGCCTCTCTAGGAGACAGAAACAGGCTGGGGGTATGGATAGACCTGCCAATGTCCATGTTCAGTGGAGAAGCAATTATAGGAGCCACACCTCTTACCTTCTGCACACTATAAAGAACTTTGGTCCATACTCCCAGAGGGGTAAATATTAGGGGAAAATGACTAGTGGGCTCTGAACTTCAATTCCATTAGGACCCAAAGTGAGAGGGGGGATAAATAAATAAATAAATAAATATAATGGAGAAGGACACTCAGAAGAGATGTGACAGAAAGGAAGAGAAGGGAGAACCATAGAAAAAATGGACAAATATATATAAATATAGTTATATAAACAATAGTCAACCCATATCTGTGATATTAAGAGAAGTAATTCAGTTTCCAATGAAGGGAATGAGGACACAGAACTCTGGTGGTGGGCAAGGTACAGAATTATATCCTTGTTATATTATAATTTTTCAAATCAATATTAAATATTAAATCAATGATAAAAAATTTTAGAAAGAAAAAATAGTATATGTATATTTTTCATAATTGCTTTAATAATTTGTATATACTGTAGTTTCAGAGAAAATGCATTTTTACTATTCCCTTAATGTAATTCAGTAGGATATTAATAGGAATCAAATTCAGTCTGTATATGGTAATTTTAATGATGTTAATTCTTCTAGCCTATGAGCAGGGAATAACTTAAAAATTCTATGTGTTTTCTTTTAATTCCTTCAGCAGTGACTCCTAGTTTTCTGTGTACAGGTCTTTAAGCTCTTTTGTTAAATGTATTCATAATTATTTTTGATGATATTGTAAATGAGATAGATTTTTTACTTCTAGTTTTTCTATTTAACTATTTGAATAGAGGAATGATAATGATATTTGTATGTAAAAGTTGTAGCCTGAAACTTGTCTGTATTGCATAATAATTACTAAAAGTTTTCTACTTGGTTTCCTTTTAATTTTCTAAATATAGTATATCATCTTCAAATAGGATAATCTCAATTGTCTTCCAGTTGAAATCCTTTGTGTTTCTTTTTCTTGCCTGATGACTGTGGCCAGGGTTTCCCAGATTGTGCTGAATATTGATGGTGGTGATAGACAGCTTTGTCTTGCAGTTGATCTAATATGGAACGCTTTTAATTTTTCTCTATAGAGGATAATATTATATATGGAGTGACTTTAAAACATGTCAATTTCCTTATGGTTACCCATTTGTTACTAAGAGATCTTTTTAAAAAATAATGACACATTGTTATAAGATACTGATATACACAAGAGAATGTAATCTCTATGAGAACAAATATGAGTATTTGTTGATTAAAGGCAAATGAAAATTGAAAGAAAAAAAATCAGAGATAGAGCAGTCTAAGAATTTTGACTGTCCCTTTAAATTCTCAAAGATAATACCAACGTGCAGGAGTCCCTGCACTTTGCTCTCTGTGTGCCCCTTCATAAGATCAAATTCTCTGTGCTTCAGTTTTCCTTTTGTAAAATAATAACAAAATAGAAATTTCTCGTTCATTAGGGAAAGTAATGAAGATGACCATTTCATTATATTTAAGTTAAAAAAAAATCCATGTGACACAAATGAATACTATGAACCTTTTCATTTAAATTGAGTGTCTAAATAAAGTCAGAGAGTCTAACTGAAAGGGAAGGATTGGCTTTGAAAGGAAACAGTGACAATTTTCAGCCCAGTTACAAGCAAGTATAAGACATCTCCATGAGAAGGACCAGCCTGTGTTGGAGGAGCAGCCATAACAGTGAGAGGGAGGCCATGATGGAGGATGAGTCATACTGGAAGAAGCCACGACATCCTTCTGTGTCAGAGAATAGACCTCGGCATCAGGCTGCTAGGGTTCAAACTCAGTCCTTCAAATGATTTACTATCTGTAGTAACTTGCAAAAGGATTTAACACTGTCCACTGCCCACAAAGCATGTTGCTCGACCAGGTTGAGCCTGGTCGCCACCATGTCGATGGAAGGCTTGGTGCTGTGGACTATCTTTCTCTTTCTCTCTCTCTGCCTCACTTTCTTTGTGTAAAAAACAAAACACTCAGCTTAAGGATCCCGGTTTGAGCCCCGGCTCCCCACCTGCAGGGGAGTCACTTCACAGGCAGTGAAGCAAGTCTGCATGTGTCTGTCTTTCTCTCCCCCTCTCTTTCTTCCCCTCCTCTCTCCATTTCTCTCTGTCCTATCCAACAACAATGACAACAACAAAAATAATAACTACAACAATAAAAAAATCAAGGACAACAAAAGGAAATAAATAAATATTGAAAACAAAACACTTCAAGATTCTTCATGAATTTTTTTAAAAATAAAATAAAAGGAAAAGTTCTTTTGTCTTGTATCACTCTTCAGAGCTCCTTTCTACCTGTTAGCCTAGATACTGCCCAATTCATGAGTTACTTAGTATAACCAAGATTTTTACATAAAAATTGCTTAATAAATGCAATTAAACCTTATGTTTTTCTTAAACAATTGATTAATGACAGTGAGACTGAATTCATCCATATAGTATCCTTGAAGTATTTCTACTTTGGAATATTAAGTATTTTACTATAAACATAACTCAGATTCAGTCTTTTCAGATCAAAATTGTTGTGAATGAATAATTGCTCTTTGGGGCTGGGTGGTGGTGCGCCTGGCTGAGCACAGACAGGACAGTGCAAAAGGACCTGGACCTGGGCTCAGGCTCCAAGGCCCCACCAACAGGGAAGAAGCTTCATGAGCATTGAAGCAAAGTGGTGGGTACCCCACTTTTTCTCTCCTGCTCTATCTTTCCCTTCCCTCTCAACTTCTCCCTGTCTCTATCCCAAACCAATCACTTTTCCTCTATTTTCTAGTGCCTGGTGGTGGTGTGAGAGGCAGTCAGGAAATGCCTGAGGGGTAGGGTGGGAGGTAGAGGAGACAGCAGCTCCACTGGTGCCTCTGTCAGTATCAGTTTGAGAAAGGAGGTCAGCCCTCTTTCTGTAGAGGAGGGTAGTTTCTAGGCCTCCTTTCCCAGTGCAGGTTTCTTCGCTGCAGTCCTAGGTACTGTTTGGGGAGAAAGTATCTGGGGGAATGGCACACATGAGCTGGTCCCTCGCAGTAGAAACTGAGCTGTCTGAAACCAGGGGGCATACTCACATATTGGAGGCACTGTAGTCAAAGGACCAGTTCTCAGCTACCCTTGGCCTGCTGCATAGTCATTGCTTCTGTGTCTGTTTTCTCTAGATACCCTCTGTTTAGAAGCTGGAATTCAGCAGTGTTATACAGCCAGCCAATAGTGGGGCAGGTTGAGGACTGAAGACCTTTAAAGGAAACACCTGTCTTTTTGTTTTTGTAAAATGATCTTTGGTCTTACAGTACTCTTTTCTTCTCTTTCAGGAAGTCTGATAAAGAAGAAAAATTCAAAACATTGTGTTACAATGTCAGTTTACTTCCTCTTTCATTGTTAGTTTAGTTTTCCTCGCCCACACAACAAATAAAGAGTAGGAAGATTGAGTGGATGCCAAATCATTGTAGACTGGATAGGACTTGTGAAGGAAAATATTTTCTCTCTTTCTATCTTTCTTTCTTTATTTTTTTAAAGATTTTATTTATTTTATGAGAAATACAGGAGGAGAGAGAGAAAGAACCAGATATCACTCTGGTACATGTGCTGCTGGGGACCAAACTCAGGACCTTGTGCTTGAGTGTACAATGCTTTATCCACTGCACCACTTCCTGGACCACTGAAGGAAGTATTTTCCATTAAAATATTTGAGTTTGATGACTTCTGGAGGTGGGCCTATGAGCAGCAGCAGATCTCTTTCTCTCCTCTCCTCTCAGGGATCAACCAGGAATACCAAGGAGACCACCTGGGACCAAAACAAGACAGGACTAGAACGACTACAGTAACCCACCAAATCACTTGTGAGTGCAAACATGTGTGGCTGGTGACAGAGAGGAGCCTAGGGAAAGATTAAGTGGCTGGTAACAGTCAGGCAATTTATCAGTTGAGACACCAGTCTGTTCCACCAACAAGGGGACAGCTGAAGGGAGGAGAGGACTCCCCAGAGACTGCAACTCTGAGTCTCCACTGCTACTGCCTCAGAATCTGGAGTAGCAGCAGGGAGGGACACCAGGGGTCAGAGGTATAACCAGGAAACTCAGGAGAAGACATAACCTTGGTGTCATAGCGGTGGAGCTATGAAAGTATTTTTGCATAACCACTGGATTATCTCTGCCACACCCTGCTTTATCTCTTGGTCAGGAGTCAGTTATTAAGCTAAGAAGCCTACTTGTAGTTTAAAAGCCCTCACGCTCCCATAGCCTACAGGGAAGAAAAAGAAATAAAAAAGAGGCTTTTAAACTACTGAGCTCCAATGCAGGGATTAATATACTATTGAAACAACTGTTAACTTCCACCACTGTGAACCCTTTAATTACCTTACTTAGACACAAGTCAATCCAGGCAATAGTGATCAGTAATTTGAAAAGTACTGAGAGAGGGAAATCACAACATAATATATAAAATGGCTAAACCAACAAGAAGAAATATTGGAGAAACGAACCAGGACAAAAGTCCAGCTAAAAGCCCCCCAAAGGGTGAAGCACAAAATAACAAGTGCAACATCCAAACACTAGCTAAGGAAATAATCACAGCAGTGAGTAAAGAGTTTGAAAGAATTGTCATCAGAACTACAAGAACAACAAATGAGACTGTGGAAGAAAACACTAATTATCTCAAGGTTATTAGAGAGCTGAAAGCTGAAGTAGCTGAGCTAAGAACACAACTAGCTGAACAAGCTAAAACAGTATCAGAACAGGGTAACAAAGCAGATGAACTCCAGAAAACAGTAGAGGGTAGAGAGAATAGAATCAATGAGGCTGAAGACAGAATTAGCAAGATTGAGGATGAAATAGAGACAACTAAAAAAGAAGTACGAGATCTCAAAAAGAGATTACGAGATGCTGAAAACAACAACAGAGTCCTATGGGATGACTTCAAAAGAAACAATATACGCATTATTGGCTTACCAGAGGAAGAAAGAGAGGGAGAGGAAGAAAGCATTCTTCAGGCCATAGTAGTTGAAAACTTCTCTAGTCTAGACAACATTAAAGACATAAAGATTAAAGTATCCCAGAGGGTCCAAAACAGAATTAACCCAGACTTAAAGACACCAAGAAACATCATATTTAAAATGGGAAAAATAAGAATAAAGAAAGGATCCTGAAGGCTGCAAGAGAAAAATAAAGAGTCACCTACAGAGGAAAACCCATAAGATTAGCAGCAGATTTCTCCATACAAACACAACAGGCCAGAAGAGAATGGCAAGATATCTATTGAGTTATCAATGAGAAAGGCTTTCAACCAAGAATACTATATCCTGCTAAACTGTCATTCAGACTAGATGGAGGCATCAAAACCTTCTCAGAGAAGCAACAGGTGAAGGATCAACTATCACCAAGCCTGCCCTGAAAGAAGTTCTGAAAGGTCTCCTATAAACTGTCAGACCACCAGAAATAGGACATATACCAAAACACTCTAAAACTCTACAATAGTGGCGTTAAAATATCTTCAATCTTTGATATCAATAAATGTCAATGGCCTGAATTCACCTACTAAAAGACACAGAGTAGGAAGATGGATCAGAATATAAACCCAACAATATGCTGTCTACAGGAAACACACCTAACTCAACAAGACAAAGACAGACTTAAAGTGAAAGGAAGGAAAACTATCATACAAGCGAATGGCCCACAAAAAAGGGCAGGAACAGCTATTCTCATATCTGACACGATAGACTTTAGAATAGATAAGATTAAAAGAGATAGGAATGGACACTACTTAATGCTCAGAGGATCAGTCAATCAAGAGGACTTAACAGTTATTAACATCTATGCATCCAATGAAAAGCCATCTAAATACATCAAACTTCTACTGAAAGAACTACAGCAATATATTAACAGCAACACAGTCATAGTAGGGGACTTCAACACCCCACTCTCTCAACTTGACAGATCATCCAGGCAGAAAATCAATAAAGACATAAGGGAACTAAATGAAGAGATAGATAAACTAGAACTATTGGATATTTTCAGAGTCATTCATCCCAAGAAACTGGAATACACATTGTACTCAAATCCACATGGGTCATTCTCAAGGATAGACCATATGTTAGGCCACAAAGACAGCATCAGCAAATTCAAGAGCAATGAAATCATCCCAAGCATCTTCTCAGACCTCAGTGGAATTAAACTAACACTTAACAATCAACAAAAGATTAATAACAGTCCCATAATGTGGAAGCTCATCAGTACACTTCTTAACAATTTCTGGGTCAAAGAGAAAATAAAGGAAGAAATCAAAATGTTTTGAGAGTTCAATGAAAATGAAGACACAAGCTATCAAAATATTTGGGACACAGCTAAGGCAGTACTGAGAGGGAAGTTCATAGTTATACAAGCACACATTAGGAAACAAGAAAAAGCACAAATAAACAGCCTGATGGCACATCTTAAAGACCCAGAAGAAGAAGAACAAAGGAACCCTAAAGCAACCAGAAGGACAGAAAATACTAAACTTAGGGCAGTGTTGTTGAGGTGGTCTGGTGTCGGGCTGCACCGCGGAGAAGAGAGCGGACGTCCAGAGCAAAGGGGTACACAGATCTTTATTATAGGATGGGGGGGGGAGGTTTGGTTCAGACCACGTGGAGCCAGCCAGCAATGGCCGACCGCGGGGGGAGAGCAGGGAGCGAGACCTCAGAGAGGGAGAGCCGAGAGCCCAGAGAGAGCGAGGGGAGGGGTGAGGGGGCTTTTTATTGGGCGACAACCAGGGGTGACGTGTAGGGCCAGGATTGGTTGAAAGGGGGCACTCTAGGATTTAGCGAGGCATAGAAAAACCTGGGGGTGGAGACTGCATCAGAATAAGTCCTCAGCAACATCTCCTCCTATCCCTTTATATCTAAATGGACACAGTAAAGAAAAATGGAGCATGCTTAAATGTTTTAGAGGAATGCCATGCTCAGGTGGGAAGATGTAGGACTTTCTGTGGAGGAGGGAAGGCTTAAATGGCTGCCAACCTTGTGAGATTTAAATGTCCTCCTGTGCTCAACCCCTCTTCAGAGAGAGAGACTTACCTGGAGAGACTCATCTCATAGGTTTAAGCGCAGCCTGCTCAACCATCTCTTCACAGTATCTCTACATCTTTTCTATCTTTCTATCTAGTAATTGCATAAGATGTACAAAGTCTATAAAAGACTATCATGGGGCAGAAACCTTTTGGACATAAGCCTAAATGACATAACAAAATAGGAAGGGACACGAAGGGGAGAAGTAAAAGTCAGTGGGGTGTGAAGGGAAGGATTGGTGTGTAAAGGAACATTCCCTGCTTGAGTGGGGAAAAGGGCAAGGGTACATAATGAGGGGGCGGCAGGAGGCATGACCCACCAAACAGAGGGGCTATTTGGCATTGTATAGTCCTCAAGGCAACAGTCTGTAAAGTCTATGAATTACTCAGGATTAGTCTATGAAAAACCAGCAGCGTGAAGGGAAATAAGCTGCTTCAAAATTGTGTAAAATGTATATAGGGTATGTCAGAAAGTCCGATACAAGTCTCAGTCCGAAGTAGATGGCTAGGGGAGGAATTGGCAGGGGATGCAACGCTGCATGAGGGAGGTCAGCCGTTGGAATGTTGCTCTTTTGTAGATAGCTAGCTGGAACTGCCAACACGTAACAAGCAGGTCAGAAGCAGGAACGGTAACCAGGCATGAAGAAAGTTCTGTCCTTGGAATTCGTGTATCAGGTTCTTCAGATCACGTTGAGTGACATCTAGGGTTTCGGGGGGTGTGCCACGGTAGTCGTGCCATCTAGTGAGTGACGTCAGGGTGTGCAGGGGTTCAGATGGTTTTTCCGGGATTCCTGTGAAAGAAACACAAACAATCTGCTTCTCGTGGTTAATTTGAACTGGTAACAAGTTATAGGTTTGTTATAGTTGGTACCTCGATGATTATAATTGGTTTAGAATCTCTTTATGATTTATTAAAAGGTCATCTAATGTGACCTCCTGTAGCAGCCTCTACCGCAGGATCTTGAGACCAATTTTAGCTAAAATATGTATTTTAAACAGACTCAAATTGCTTAGAGAGTTAACGCATATTCGTGACAATGATTTTAACGTTTACAGTGCCAGATTGATGCCAGATCTGTTGTGGATTAATTTCCACAAGATAGTTTACAGGGCACCTTTGGGGGCCCTTCAAAGGTGTCCTGTATATAAAATTTATATAGTTTAGTTTTGGGAATGAATAGTCACGTTGAACATTTAGACTTTTACCTAAATAGTAAGTTACCTTAACAATTAATATTTACCTTGTCTGGTAAAAGTGTAGCTGTAGGGTTACACTTCTGACCGTTAAGTTAGTGTTACCAAACTTGAGACATACCCATAAACATTTAGTTATAACAAACTGGAGGAAAAAGAACTTTTGTTATAAAAACACATTATTTAAAAACAATTTTAAGTCTGTCTTTAGTCACACAGTTTAAGACTAAACACTTACATATATACCAATACTATATATAAAATTCAAAAGAGGGAGAAAGAAAAAAATTTTTTTGGAATGTTTCTGGACGTCTCCAGAAACTTTGGCTGCGTCCAGCATTTTTATATAAGGCCAATAACCTTTTAGAGTACTCCAAGCAGATGGGTCATGCAAAAAAAAGAAAAAAAATTTTGTCATTTAACACACTCATTCACAAAAACAACTGGCCAGTTATAACATAAGACATACAGGGAAAGGGTAGGAGAGAGGTCTCTGTGAGCCAGATTTGCAGGTTCTGCCATGTCGTATTACGGGTCCTGGGATGTATCCTGCATCTGGTCCTCTTGTAGTATTTCTTGTTCTTCAGGAATAACAGCGCCATCCTGCGGGTATTGTCGGACATGGCGGGCAGGAACCCAGACAGGTTTAGAGAAATTTTGAGGGAAAATGCATGCGAAACCCCTTCCCATGGTCAATAATGGGTCAGGCCCTTTCCAAACTTTATCGAGTGGGTCTCTCCATTTCACCTTAATAGATGGGAGGGTAGATGGTGTTTGCCAGTGAAGAATAATAGGGGGTAAGGCTGAGTTATTGTAAATATTAAAGAGATTTAACGTAGTTAAGGCTTTTGCTAGCTGGATATTGGGGGGATATGTTCCTCCTTTATCTTTATTTAGTTGAGCCTTCAGTGTTTGATGGGCCCTTTCGACAATGCCTTGTCCCTGTGGATTGTAGGGAATGCCCGTGGTATGAGTAATATTCCAGAGGGAACAAAAATCTTTAAATTGTTTGCTTGAAAACATAGGTGCATTGTCTGTTTTCAAAAGTAATGGGACCCCCATAACGGCAAAACAAGAGAGCATATGGCTTACAAGCTTTTTAGCACTTTCTCCTGTCTGAGCTGTAGCCCACATAAATTTAGAAAAGGTATCAATTGAGACAAACACATATTTTTGTTTGCCAAAGTTTGGTATGTGGGTGACATCAATTTGCCAAATAGCATTAGCTTTTCAACCTCGGGGGTTAACCCCAAGGGTCTGGATAGCAGGTGTCTTTATGAGATTTGCACAAGAAGAGCATGTAGCAAGGATATGTTTTAACTGTGGTACAGGAACATCAGGGAATCGAGCTTGAAGGCCTTTAAGATTAACATGGGTTAGAGAGTGAAAATTAGCAGGATCAGAGACAGAGACTGGGAAAGTTCCTGTGGAGGCAAGGCGGTCAACTGCGGCATTCCCTTCGGACAGGGAACCAGGAAGAGGGCTGTGGGAACGAAGGTGTTGAATATACAGTGGTTGGGTTCGAGAACAGAGCATAGAGGCGATTTGAATCAAGAGAGGGGAAAGTGGGTTGTCATCAATTTTCACATACGAACGAGCAAGCCATGGAAGTAAGTTAACAGTATACACACTGTCAGAAAAAAGGTTGAAGGATTCTGGTACAGCTTTTAGTGCAAGAAAAACAGCATAAAGTTCTTTGTACTGAGGGGAATTATCAGGAAGCTCAGTAAAGAGAGGTTTAGGAGATTGTTTGTCTGGGTAATATATAAGGGCAGCAGCTCCCCTTTTTCCGCCATCAGTAAAGATTGTAGGAGCAGAGGGAATGGGATCCCGAGAGAAAAGTTTAGGTGCTAGTAGAGGCAGAAGAGGTAAAGAAGCTATCAATTTATTAGAAGGAAAATGGTTATCTATTTGTCCTGGAAACCCCACGAAGCTTATGGCAAAGCGGGAATGATGGCGTATAAGCCACTCTGTATCTGTGAGAGAAAAGGGCAGAATGATTAAATCCGGTTCTTTCCCTAAGACCTGCACAGACCTGTTTCTCCCTTGGCGAACCATGAATGCTAACGCATCTATCTCAGTGAGGAGTCTTGGAGCTCCTCCTACTGGCGTGTGAAGCCATTCGAGAACCCCATGGTCTTGCCACAGTGCCCCTACTACTGTGGGGGTGGAGTTGAAGATTAGAAGGTTTACTGGAGAGGAGGGGGAGAATCGAACAAGGTGCATGTCCTGGACGGCCTGGTTAACCCTTTCCAGTGCCAAGGAGGCCTCGGGAGTTAACTTACGTTTTGAAGAGGGCTGTTTGTTTCCTTTCAACAGGTCAAACAGTGGTTGGAGGCAGCTTGTGGGCAGATAGAGATACTGCCTAAGCCAATTTAAATTTCCTAGAAAACTTTGTAAAGAAGCAAGAGTAAGGTTAGAAGGGAAGATAACATTAGGTTTTAAGGGACGAATTTGCGTTAGAGAAATCTCTGAACCTAGGAAGGATATTGGAGGGATTAGCTGTATCTTCTCAGGGGCTACATTAAGGCCGCTTTTCTTTAATGCAGGAATGAGAAAATCACGTAAGGCATAGAGATCTGTATCTGATTTTCCCCATATTAAAATATCATCTGTATAATGAAAAATATTAAGGCCCTTATGAATATATGGGACAAGGGCAGATTTAACAGCCTCCTGACAAATTGTAGGACTATTGGCCATACCCTGGGGCAGCACCACCCATTCAAATCTGTCAGCGGGGCTGGCATTATTAATAGACGGAACAGAGAAGGCAAAACGTTTACAATCTCGCGGATGCAAGGGGATAGAGAAAAAACAATCTTGTATATCAATAGCTATGATTGGAATTCCCGTGGGAATTGCAGAAGCAAGAGGCAAACCCCTTTGGGGGGAGCCCCAGACCTGCATGGTTTTATTTACTGCACGGAGATCTTGAAGGAGGCGCCATTTTCCCGAGCGCTTTTTAATCACAAAGACAGGAGTATTCCATGGGCTTCGAGAATGACGAATGTGTCCCAAGGACAACTGCTCTCGGACAAGCTCTTTTAAAATTTTTAGCTTATCCCTAGGTAAAGGCCACTGTTCCACCCAGACAGGCTCATTAGAAAGCCAGCTTAAGCGGGGTGTTTGGCTACGAACAGTGGCATTTAGTATTGGGGGTGCTGAATAGACCTGGTATCGCGGGAATGAGTTTTACGCTCTGCAGAGGCGTCTGTGGATATCCTAACATTAAGACATTCCAGAAGATCCCTGCCCAGTAAGTTGGTGCTAATATTAGCTACCAAAGGGCGGAAGTGTCCAGTAGAACCTTCTGGGTCTTCCCACATAAGCGAGTCTCGTGTGCAAAATGCTCTTGTCATCCCTCCTATTCCATGTAAACTGGGTCCAGGGATGAGTTCCCAATCTTGGGGAACCTCTTCTTGCCTTAAAATCGTCTTTGCTGCCCCCGTGTCAATCAAAAATTTAAAAGGAATATTGCCAATCTTTACTGTCATAGAAGGGTGACCTTGTTCTAAAACAGGAGTGGTCCACAAAATCTCAGGCCCCGAATTTGTACCATTCAGGGGCGAACCATCTTTATGAAATTGGGACCAACAATCTCTCTTCCAATGAAACCCCTTACGACATTTTGGACAAACAGTACGTGGTCTCTGGCTCCCTGACTGAAAGCGGGGTTGCTCTGGCTGGAGGCGTGGTTTCCCTGACTGGAGGCGTGGTCGCAACTTATCAGGACATTGGTTACGCCAATGTCCTTGGCGACCGCACTGAAAGCAGGCCCCGTTTTGCTTACGTGGGGCAACTGCATAGACCTGCGTCGTAGCGGGTGTCCCATAATTGCCTGATGTAAGCTCCTGTGTCGCTAGAATCCAATTATCTGGGTGTAGGTGTTTAAGATTAAGGCATACCTGACGGAATTGTGGTGTCATGCCTTCCCAGACAATAGAGCGCAGGAGTAGTGTGCGGACGTCTGGATTATAAACCTTTCTCTCTAAGCTTCTCTTCACCCTTGAGATGAAGCTCGCCAATGACTCATCAGAGCCTTGGTGAAAAGAGTTAATGGGAGCTGATGGATCTACATCAGGTGTGGTCACCCTTTCCCATGCTTGTGTTGCACAGATGCGTACCTGTTCAAAATAACCAGTTGGAAACCTGGCTTCTGCCTGCTGAGCTCCAGATTCATAAGCTCCTGCTCCAAACAAAGCATCAGAATTCCATTCTATCTGTTTGTTACTATTTTCCTGCGATTGCCTAGAGCACTCATCGCGGAAACATGCCTGCCACTGAAGATAGAGAGGGTCTGGGAGTGCAGCACGAGCCAGTTCTTTCCAGTCTTGTGGTGTATTTAAATGCTGGTAAAAGCTTCTCAAAACGGACTTGGTCCATGGAGAGTGCATACCGTCCTCCCTGACTGCTTGCCTGAGCGTTCCAAGTTCTTTCGAGGAATATGGCTGCCACGGCTGAGGGTTTTGTTTAGAAGGGGCCAAGTTTACTGGGAATGTGTGGATTTGGTCCGGTGGCACGGGAGAGGGAGCTACAGAAGTGGAAAGTTCAGTAGAAACTGCTGTAGTGGCTGCAGGGGAGACTAAACGCATATCTACGGGGACGGAGCTCCCGGGGTGGACTGCACATGGTTTAAAATCCTTAAATGCTGAAAAAATATCCTTTAGCTCTCGTATCTCAGCCACTAGATCTCTTAATGGTGATGTATCAGCAGGGGGCGGGGTCAGGGACGAGGAAGCCTCAGGCGGAGCTGAAACCGCGGCAGCAGGGGCCGGGGGCGGGGTCAGGAAAATGGAAGCTGCAGGCGGAGCTGAAACCGGGATGGAAGGGGCGGGTTTCAGGAACGCAGGCGCCTCAGGCGGAGCTGAAACGGAAGCTGAAACCGGGACGGAAGGGGCAGGGTTCAGGAACGCAGGCGGAGCTGAAACCTGAAAGGTGGAAGGGGGTGGGGTCAGAGGAGGAGCGTCCGAACACGTGTGCGTGTCTGTGGGAACGGAATTCTTGGGTTTAGCCGCTGATCGCTTAGGATGTCTAAGTCTTAAGCACATGCGATTTAACTCTCGTACCTCAGCCTCAAGGTCACTTATCCTTATGGCATACCACGTTTTACATATCTTGAAAGTGGCGACCACAGTTAAAAAAATCCAAGGGGTAGCGAAAATTAAACCTTTTATGACAGCGGGAATCTGTCCCAGGTCAAGAGATAATGACTGGGACACCTCCTCATAAAACGAGAAATTTCCCATAGTGGAGGGAAACGCGGGGCCACAGAAGTGGGCGGATGCCACTTACCTGTGTCTGGGCGGTTTCGGAGACCTCAGGCCGGGCGTGGTGTGGGTACGGAACACGATGGGCGCCAGATGTTGTTGAGGTGGTCTGGTGTCGGGCTGCACCGCGGAGAAGAGAGCGGACGTCCAGAGCAAAGGGGTACACAGATCTTTATTATAGGATGGGGGGGGAGGTTTGGTTCAGACCACGTGGAGCCAGCCAGCAATGGCCGACCGCGGGGGGAGAGCAGGGAGCGAGACCTCAGAGAGGGAGAGCCGAGAGCCCAGAGAGAGCGAGGGGAGGGGTGAGGGGGCTTTTTATTGGGCGACAACCAGGGGTGACGTGTAGGGCCAGGATTGGTTGAAAGGGGGCACTCTAGGATTTAGCGAGGCATAGAAAAACCTGGGGGTGGAGACTGCATCAGAATAAGTCCTCAGCAACAGGGCAGAAAACAATAACATTGAGAATAAGAAAACCATGCAAAAGATCAACGAAAGTAAATGTTGGTTCTTCGAAAGAGTGAACAAAATTGCAAACCTTTAGCCAGACTCACAAAACAAAAAAGGGAGAAGATCGCAAAAAAATCGGGTTCTAAATGAAAGAGGAGATATCATAACAGACACCATGCGAGGCTTCTATGAACAGCTATATGCCACCAAGCTAGAGAACCTGGAAGAAATGGACCATTTCCTAGATACCTACCAACTTCCAAAACTAAGTAAAGAGGAAGTCGATAACATGAACAGGCTCATCATAGTTAGTGAAATTGAAACAGTTATCAAAAATCTCCCCCAAAATAAAAGTCCTGGGCCCAACAGTTTTAAAAATGTATTCTACAAAACCTTGAAAGAAGAACTAATACCTCTACTTTTAAAAGTCTGCCAGAAGACTGAAGACACTGGGATACTCCCTGCCAGCTTTTGTGAAGCCAACACCACTCTGATACCAAAAGCAGACAGGGACACCACCAAAAAAAGAAAACTACAGTCCAATATCTCTGATGAACACAAATGCTAAAATATTGAACAAAATTCTAGCCAACTGGATACAGCAGTATATTAAAAAGATTGTTCATCATGACCAAGTGGGGTTTATCCCAGGTATGCAAGGTTGGTTTAATATACGTAAATCAATCAATGTGATCCACCACATCAACAAAAGAAAGACCAAAAACCACATGGTTATATCAATAGATGCAGAGAAAGCCTTTGACAAAATACAACATCCCGTTATGATCAAAAAACTACAAAAAAAATGGGAACAGATGGAAAATTCATGAAGATTGTGGAGTCTCTATATAGCAAAACAATAGCCAACATCATGCTCAATGGTGAAAAACTGGAAACATTTCCCCTCAGATCAGGTACTAGACAGTGCTGCCCACTATCACCATTACTATTCAACATAGTGTTGGAAGTTCTTGCCATAGCAATCAGGCAGGAGCAATGAATTAAAGGCATACAGATTGGAAGAGAAGAAGTCAAACTCTCCCTATTTGCAGGTGACATAATAAATACATAAAAAAACCTAAGGAATCCAGCAAGAAGCTTTTGGAAATCATCAGGCAATACAGTAAGTTGTCAGGCTACAAAATTAACATTCATAAGTCAGTGGCATTCCTCTATGCAAACACTAAGAAGAAATGCAGAAATCAATTGCTTTTACTATAGCAACAAAAACAATAAAAATCTTGGAGTAAACCTAACCAAAGAAGTGAAAGACTTGTATACTGAAAATTAGGAGTCACTACTCAAGGAAATGGAAAAGACACAAAGAAGTGGAAAGATCTTCCATGTTCATGGGTTGGAAGAATTAACATCATCAAAATGAATATACTACACAGAGCCATCTACAAATTTAATGCTATCCCCATCAAGATCCTAAGCACATTTTTTAGGAGAATAGAACAAATGCTACAAATGTTTATCTGGAGCCAGAAAAGACCTAGAATTGCCAACACAATCTTGAGAAAAAAGAACAGAACTGGAGCATCACACTCCCAGATCTCAAACTGTATTATAGGGCCATTATCATCAAAACTGCTTGGTAATGGAAAATGTATAGACACACTGACCAGTGGAATAGAATTGAAAGCCCAGATGTGAGTCCCCACACCTATGGACATCTAATCTTTGACAAAGGGGCTCAGACTATTAAATGGGGAAAGTAGAGTCTCTTCAACAAATGGTGTTGGAAATAATCAGTAGAAACATGCAGAAGAATGAAACTGAACCACTGTATTTCACCAAACATAAAAGTAAATTCCAAGTGGATCAAGGACTTGGATGTTATACCATCAGATACTTAGAAGCCATCAGATACTTAGAGGAAAATATTGGCAGAACTCTTTCTGCATATATTTTAAAGACATCTTCAATGAAACGAATCCAATTACAAAGAAGACTAAGGCAAGTATAAACTTATGGGACTACATCAAATTAAAGAGCTTCTTCACAGCAAAAGAAGCCACTACCCAAAGCAAGAGACCCCTGACATAATGGGAGAAGATCTTTACATGCCATACATCAGACAAGAGTTTAATCACCAACATATATAAAGAGTTGCCAAACTCAACAATAAGACAACAAATAACCCCATCCAAAAATGGGGGAAGGACATGGATAGAATATTCACCGCAGAAGAGATGCAAAAGGCCGAGAAACACATGAAAAATTCCTCCAAGTCTCTGATTGTCAGAGAAATGCAAATAAAGACAACAATGAGATAGATACCACTTCACTCCTGTGAGAATGTCATACATCAGAAAAGGTAACAGCAGCAAATGCTGGAGTGGGTGTAGGGTCAAAGGAGCCCTTATGCACTGCTGGTGGGAATGTAAATTGGTCCAGCCTCTGTGGAGAACATTTTGGAGAACTCTCAGAAGGCTAGAAATAGACCTACCCTATGATCCTGCAATTCCTCTCCTGGGGATAGATCCTAAGGAACCCAGCACATCCATCCAAAAAGATCTGTGTACACATATGTTCTTGGTAGCACAATTTGTAATAGCCAAAACCTGGAAGCAACCCAGGTGTCCAACAACAGATGAGTTGCCTAGCAAGTTGTGGTATATATACACAATGGAATACTACTCAGCTATAATAAATGGTGATTTTACTGTTTTCAGCTGATCTTGGATGGACCTTGAAAAATTCAGGTTAAGCGAAATAAGTCAGAAACAGAAGGATGAATATGGGATGATCTCACTGTCAGGCAGAAGTTGAAAAACAAGATCAGAAAAGAAAACACAAGAAGAACCTGAACTGGAATTGGCGTATCACACCAAAGTACAAGACTCTGGGGGTGGGTGGGTGGGGAGAATACAGGTCCAAGAAGGATGACAGAGGATCTAGTGGATGTTGTATTGTTATATGGGAAACTGGGGAATGTTATGCATGTACAATCTATTGTATTTACTGTTGAATGTAAAACATTAATTCCCCAATAAAGAAATAATAATTTAAAAAGAATACAGAGTTCTGATGGTGGGAATTATGTGGCATTGTTCCCAATTGTGTGGTTTTTGTGTTTCCTTTTTATAAATAAAAATTTAAGAAAAGAAAAAAAATGTTTGAGTTTTTCCCTTTTACCAAAAAGGACTTTGTTTTTAATGGTGAACTTTTTTTCCACTAGCAACAAAAACACCAGCATTGGTGTATGCACAATCCTTGATTTTTATAGTATAGCTATATAGGCTAGGATGTTTTTGCACACCTTACAGGTTGCCTATATTTGGTGGCTCAGACATTGTGAGGGATAGAAAGAAGACTGAATATAATTTCAAGGTTTCCTTTCAATATAGAAAAATGAAGTTTCTTGGTCTGGGAGATGCCGCAGTGGATAAGGCTTTGGACTCTCAAGCATGAGGTCCCAAGTCCATTCCCCTGCAGCACATGTACCAGAGTGATGTCTGGTTCTTTCTTTCTCTCCTATCATTTCTCAGGAATAAATAAATAAAACTTAAAAAAAAAGAAAAATGAACTTTCAAAATGAATAATCAAAATAAAAAATATCTACAAAAATCAACACTTACAAAAGCTGCAAATGCTACCTTTTATTGCTTGGGTTTTTTTCTTCTTATATTGCGATACTTCCACTATATTTCAGTTTAAATACAAGGAAAGACCTAAAGGCCCTCTCCCACACACACACACATTTGAGTTATATGCCAAAGAAATTTGAGTACATTCTAAAATTACACTCCATAGATCAACTTACCTGGAGTGGAGGCACCTATTTTGAAATGTCTACCATCCATGTTTGAGCCCCTGGTAATCAGATGAGATACTAAGTTACTGTCTGTGTCTCTTCTTTTTCTATATGAAAAAACCTGTCTGGAGGGTTGAAGAATAGGAACAACAAGACCATCTACATTGAACTACAGAGAAAAAATCACATTAACTTGTTAAGATTGTAAATACATTTTTTAATGTCAAGTACTTTTTATTTTTTCCCTTTATTAAGTTTTTGATAATATTTTTCTATATAGTGTCCTAATGGTGACAAAAATGTTTAAAAAACAATTTCATAGCACTATCAAAATGTATTTCTAATATACAAGCTATAGAAAAAGAAATAGAAAAAAGTCAGAAGATAGTTTTATTTTGAAATGTCTGGATTTCCCTTCTTATTTTGATATATAAAGATAATAACAATGCCATTCTCCTCAGAATCTGTCTTTAAATATGAGTCTGCATTAATTTAAATTAATTAAATTTAAACAATATTCATTTGTTTGTTATTTTGAGAGAGAGAAAGAGAGAGAATCAGAGCCTTACTCTGGCATATGCAATGCTGGAATCCAACTTGGTACTTCATGATTGAGAGTCCGGTGTTTTTGTTACTATGCCACCACCAGGCTATGAGTTTCCATTTTAAATAAGCTAAAAATGTTTCAGTGTGAAACTATATGAACAGTTTTTCATATTGTATTTTACATAAAATTAGTAAATCTATTTTTGTTGACAACACTTTGGGGTATATTTCAGTGATTTTTTGCAATCCAAATGTAGACCTCAACAGTACTGGGTGTATAGTGACAAACAAAACAATAGTGATTCTTGGTGAAACTTTAACTGGGAGGTTATTATGAAATAAAGACAGAACTGATATCTGTCAAATAATATTGGAAATAAAATATTGGTTTAGCCACACAACTAATTACATCTGGGATATTTCCAGGTGTCCTCACCTTAGAGGTGCCATTACTGCTGTACTTTGTGGGATGTCACCTATTTTTTAAAAATTTTTTCAAATTTTTTTATTTAAGAAAGGATTAATTAACAAAACCATAGGGTAGGAGGGGTACAACTCCACACAATTCCCACCACCCAATCTCCATATCCCACCCCCTCCCCTGATAGCTTTCCCATTCTCGATCCCTCTGGGAGCATGGACCCAGGGTCATTGTGGGTTGCAGAAGGCAGAAGGTCTGGCTTCTGTAATTGCTTCCCCGCTGAACATGGGCGTTGACTGGTCGGTCCATACTCCCAGTCTGCCTCTCTCTTTCCCTAGTAGGGTGTGTCTCTGGGGTAGCTGAGCTCCAGGACACATTGGTGGGATCTTCAATCCAGGGAAGCCTGGCCAGCATCCTGTTGCCATCTGGAACCTGGGGACTGAAAAGAGAGTTAACATACGAAGCCAAACAAATTGTTGAGCAATCATGGACCCAAAGCTTGGAATAGTGGAGAGGAAGTGTTAGGGAGGTACTCACTGCAAACTCTAGTGTACTTCTGCTTTCAGGTATATATTTTGCAGTAGTTTATGGATACGTGTGAACATATGCTCTCTCTCACAGAAACTGGTGTATATCTAGGTTTTGGGACTTTGTTAGAAAGTGAACCACCTGAGATGAAATTAGAGTGTACTGTAAAAGGAAAGGTCTCACCCGAGTGATGAAGCTGAAGGGTTGTCATTCCATACATGAAGTCTCTGGACGCAGTCTGAAGTGAAGCTTGTTGAGGTGGCAATCGTTGTGTTGGTTAGGTTGTGATCGGCGGATGCAATATTATTTGATATGGATTGGGAGAGGCATACGGAAAAGTGGGCCCTATCCAAGGGTTCCAGGACTGGGGGAAGTAGGGGCTCTATAGTAGAGATGTGAGGTTCCTGCTGTCTTAGGGTTCAAAAAGACAATCAATAGTTAATGTTATCATCACATTATTTGGTAATTGGGTTAACTTTGAAAAGTCCTTTTGTTATGGTTTGCTGTACAGTACCCAGTATCTTGTATATAGCTATGCTATTGGATGCTTCTGATCTACTTGGTCTAGGCTTTTGAGAGAGTCCACATATCAAATACACAGCCTATATATTAAAAAGATTCAGTTTGTGTTTTGAAAAACTTTATGAGACTGGGAGAAATGTATTTTAGAGGAGAAGAAGAGAATGAGAAAATAAACAATAGCTGGAAGTAAGTAGAAAGAATTATTTGAAGATAGTTGTAGATTATATATGAACTAGAAAAAAATCAGTTTGAAGAAAGTTGTGGCATATATACACAATGGAATACCACTCCTCCATTAAGAATGATGCAGTTACAGTCTTTGTCTCATCATGGATGGAGTTTGAAAAATCATATTCAGTGAGATAAGCCAAAAAGAGAAGGATGAAAACAGGATGATGTACTTCATTTGAGGAATTTAAGAAACAAGAACAGAAAGGAGTACCACAATATAAACTAGTACTTGGACTGGTTTGGGTTTATTGAACCTAAGCAATGGAGTCTGGGACTGGAAGTCAGGTGGGTGGGGGAGTGCTTTGGTGTGCTGGTACATGAAGTAAGAGGACTTAAATGGAGGGTAAGAGTTTGATAGGTGTTTTTCAGACACTATCAAGGTGATATGAGCAATTTTACCCCTTTTTTAAAAAAAATTTGCTTATTTATTTAGTTTCCCTTTTGTTGCCCTTGTTTTTTATTGTTGTTGTAGTTATTATAGTTGTTATTATTGATGTCGTCATTGTTAGATAGGACAGAGAGAAATGGAGAGAGGAGGGGAAGACAGAGAGGGGGAGAGACAGATAGACACCTGCAGACCTGCTTCACAGCCTGTGAAGGGACTCCCCTGCAGGTGGCGAGCCGGGGCTCAAATTGGGATCCTTATGCCGGTGCGTGGGTGCTTGTGCTTTGTGCCACCTGCGCTTAACCTACTGCGCTACCGCCCGACTCCCAGCTTTATCCCTTTGTAAACAACTGTTTGTTCTGTAAGTTATTAATCTCTAAGAAAATATTAAAAAATAAGAAAGAAAAGAAAAATCAGTTTGAATCTGGGTTCTGGTTAAAGCTTTATTCTAGTCAATTAGAGTCTTGAAGGTGATGAAACATACTCAGAATTATGCCTGAGCCCAATTAATGTTTGGAAGAGAGAGATTGAAGTGGAGATTCTGCAAATAATTATTTAAGAATTGTGCTACTCCTTGGAAGACACAGTCATCCTATTAACCTGAGGGGTTGTTCAGTGATTCAAATTCCTCCCATCCTGTTGTTTGTATCCTTTAAGGCATCATACTTAGTTGCAAGTTAAAAGTATGGCTGTAGCTACATCTGTGAATCGGAGTATAACAAAGAAGGAAGGACATGTGGAAGACTCCCAAAGTTTCTTGGTCTAGCTCACAGGTACCACCAGCTTTTGGATGTGTTTCATATGCAGACTTAGTCACACAGGAGACCTACCAGCTGCAATAGTTAGATAAACATAATCCCCATCAATATTACCATAAATTAATTTTATTAAATAAAATATTTGAGTTACTGGGCATGCTGTGAGAGTAAAATATATAGCTGGGAAGATAGCATAATGGTTATGTGAAAGACTTTCATGCCTGAGGCTCCAAGGTCCTAGGTTCAATCCCCAGCACCACTGTAAACTGAGCCTGGCAGTACTTCGGTTTTTTTATGTCTCCCTTTCTCTCTATGTTTCATAATTTTTATTATTTTTACTTATTAATTGGATAGAGGCAACCAGGAATTGAGAGGGAGGGAATATATAGAGAGATAGACCTCTGCAGCCCTGCTTCACCACTTGTGAAGTTTTTTTCCCCCCTGCAGGTGGGGACCAGGGATTTGAACCTGGGTCTTTGAGCATTGTAACATATGTGCTCAACCAGGTATGCCACCATCTGGTCTCTCTCTCTTATTAAAATAAAGTAAAATAAAATAAAAATATTTGGGAGTTGGGCGGTAGCGAAGCAGGTTAAGAGCACATGGCGTGAGGCACAAGGACCAGTGTAAGGATCCTGGTTCGAGCCCCTGGCTCCCCACCTGCAGGGGAGTCACTTCACAGGTGGTGAAGCAGGTTTGTGTCTATCCGTCTCCCCCCTCTGTCTTTCCCTCCTCTCTGCATTTCTCTCTGTCCTATCCAACAACAACATCAATAATAACTACAACAATAATTTAAAAAACAACAAAGGCAACAAAAGGTAATAAATAAATAAATAAAATTAAAACAAATAAAAATGATTTAAAAATGAATAAAATATTTAAAAACATTAAAATAAAAAAAGAATAGAAAATTGGTCTAGGGAAGCCACTCAGTGAGAGAAGGTCTTGGTTTATTTCACTGCACCTCATAAAAAGATCATATAAAACAATGTGTATGTAATAATAACGCAAGAACACACACACATATATACATATGTAATACATTTTATAAAGTTACAAAGAGAGTCAAATACTAACTAATAGAAATAAATATTATTAGATGTTGTCGGGCTAGGTGGTGGCGTACCTGGTTGAGCGCACATGTTACAGTGTGCAAGGACCCAGGTTCGAACCCCTGGTCCCCATCTGCAAGGGGAACGCTTCATAAGTGGTGAAGCAGTGCTGCAGGTGTCTCTCTGTCTCTGTCCCTCTCTGTCACCTCCTTCCCTCTCAAGTTCTGACTGTTTCTATGCAACAAATAAAGATGAAAAAAATTAAAAAATAAAGAAATATTATAAGATGTTAAATTATGTTCCCAGGAAAAAGAGGACCAGCAATAGTAAGACAGTTAATATAACAAACCCTGTACACTCATTCTTCCTCCATAATTTTTAATATACATAAAAATGTTAGTAATATTGCAATAGGCTACAGTGCTTAGGGATTCAGGTTCAAGCCTGTGGTCCCCACCTCTGCAGGGAGAATTTTCACAAGCAATGAAGCAATGCTGCTAGTGTCTCTCTTTCTCCCTGCCTATCTCCTCTTTCCATCGCAATTTCTCTCTGTGTCAATTAGAAAATAATAATAAATATTGAAGATAATACTGCAATGTATTGTTATGATTAAAATTTTTATAAAATATAAACTGTAATACTAGAGGGAGAAGGGATAGAGGGTATAGAGTATGATGTAGTTATAATTATTAACATTTTAGAGATCAATAAGATAGATGAATGATATTTAATTACCTTTAAATAGCAGTTCATTGGTTACAAGACCCTGATAATTGCTTGAAGTGAGATTTCCTAAAATTATAAATTACTGTGTTAAAAGAGAAGGGTCAAATTAAGTAAATCCATGTTTCTTTATTTCAGAGTCAATACAAAGTAGATTAAAGCATTAAGACTACCTACCTCTCCCTTTATCCTCTGATTGCTATTGTTATAAGTAGCATTCTCTGACTCTCTTCTGCCTTTTTTTTCACATAAATAAGGGCTTTCTGGGGTCAATTCTGACAACTTGGCACTATTTTTATGAGCACATACAAACTGAAACCGAAAGCAGAAATAAGTTCTTCATTTCTCGGAAACAGACTAGATGTTAAGAAAGAGCTCCTTTCTCTTTAGTACAATAAGTTAGCTGTAGCTTTTGTATAGTTTGTTTTCATGTCAGTTTGTTGGAAACTCTTCAAAGAATTCTTTTTTAAATTCTGGGTATAATTAAAAAAAAAAACTGGGTAGGAAGATGTTTTATTTCCTCACTCTCCAAAATACTTGGAGTTGTAGTCTGTGGTAGTCACAGCTGAACTGAATTTGCATATTGGCACTGATTTTTTTTTTTTTTAAATCTGTGTATTTCTATAGGCTCAGTGGTTTCAAATACTGTTCAGAATTAAAGGTCCTGTGAACAAGTTGAATTACAGGTGTGGAATGTGTTTTATAGCAAGCTAGTTTTCAGAAGGAACACTTCTTGGAGCATGCTATATGGTGCTAGTAGCAGGGGTTCCTGAGATTCAGATATAGTGGAGGCAAGAGTCTCAAAAAAAGAAGCTGTAGTTGTGTGTGTGTGTGTGTGTGTGTATGTCAAGAGTCTCAAGTTTTAAAAAAGAATCTGTAGTGTGTGTGTGTGTGTGTGTAGAGCATGTATGGTCAGAATTGTGCCAGTGCTGGGAGAGGTGTGTGTGTGAAGATCTATTAGACATAGCATCGACCTAAACAGAATGCAACCTAGAGTTAAGACTGACTAGCACTCAAACAGTGAGAGCAATGGTGGAAGAGAGGAGTACTGAAGTAGCGTGTCTCCATATCTCAATTGGTGCACTTGAAACTAGTAGCCCTGAGCAGTTAAACTTGATGTCAACTATATAAACTAGACTGAATTATAGCTTTTAAAATGACTAGCAGTTATGTTGATTCATATGAAAAAAATTGCTTCTTAGCCTTCATATCTGTTCTGTTCTCTGTCTATTCTAGTCAACTCATACTACAGTTTTAGTGACTGTCATGTGTTAATTACCAGTGCATTTTTCCTAGTGAATTGTTTCTTGAATTTTTTTTAACTTTTGTAATTATTTACTTCAGTTTTTGTCATTACCAACTACACTTTCCTGCTGTGTCTCTCCTTCTCCTCTCCTTTCCCTCCTCCTCCTCCTTCTTCTGCTAGAAAGAGGGACAGAGAAAGGGAGGGTTTGCAACACTGTGAGGCTTCCCACTTCTTCTTCTAGCGTTTGCCCTTCTTCCATAGCCAGTCAACAGCGTCAGGTTGAGCCTGATGTAAAGTTTTGAGACCTCCTTTGAATCTGGAGAGGTGGCAGTCATTGACCACTTACTCTTGGGGACAGGACTTGAACCTTGCCCGGGGTAACACGTGCACTTAGACAATTGCTCCATCATTCACCCTCCATCCCAAGTCTGTTATTTTAAAATTTACTTTGCCTATTGTGTGTCCTTTAGCATTTTACTGACCTACTAATTTCTTAACAATCCAGCTAAAGCAATCTAGTCTGGGGGCTGGGTGGTGGCGCACCTGGTTGAGTATACATATTACAATGTGCAAGGACCCAGGTTTGAGCCCCTGATCCCCACCTGCAGGAGGAACGTTTTGCGAATGGTAAAGTAGTGTGCAGGTATCTCTCTATCTCTCTCCCTCTCTATCACCCTCTTGATTTCTGACTGTCTCTATCCAATAAATAAAGATAATAAAAACTTTAAAGAAGAAATCTAGTATGATCTAACTTTTTAAAATATACCTGATAATGTCTCTAAACAAATATTGAGAAAGATATAAACTACCCATACTGAACATGAGATTGCAGACTGAAGTAACCATTACAAAGAGAGGTAGCTGAACTTTTAAATAGATAAATATGGATTCAACTTGCTGCTGATGAAGAATTTTTTCTGTTAACTTAGTGAAAAGATTTAACCAAAATGTGTCATTAGGTTTAAACATCTCTAGCTATTGTCCAAGTTTAACTAAGTTGAAAAATCAATTGAAAACTGAAAAGTTCATTAGATAATCACCAGTCATGCCAGAGCTGATGGTATTCTGTTTGATTTACTCTTCACAGCTCTCAGATAAAATAGCCCTGTAATAATAGGCTTAGCCTTCTTAAATACAGCACATTGAACAACGACCAGGAAAAGTAAAGAAAACCATAAGATAGGCGGTGGGTAGATAGCATAATGGATATGCAAAGAGACTCTCATGCCTGAGGTTCCAAAGTCCCAGGTTCAATCCCCTGAACCACCATCAGCCAGAGCTAAGCAGTGCTCTGGTTAAAAAAAAAAAAAAGCCAGAAGCTGGGGCCAAAGTGGGGATTAGTTCATTCTGCTAGTTCTCAAGAAAACTATTTTAAAGTGGAAACTACAAAAACCACCTATCAGCCAACACCCATGAAATTCCACAGCAATTCAGAAAACAAAGATGAAAACTAAAATCAAATTCTGTTGAGTGGCACATTGCCTAATGCACAGATAACAAAAAAGAAACCTCTAAGAAGTCAGCAGGGCTTTCAGGACAAGGAGAGATCAAATATAGTGTCAACATAGTTATAAAGTCAAACCTAGGAGAATATTAAATTCTGACAACATTCACATTTCTCTTCTTTCTTTCTTTCTTTCTTTCTTTTTTTCTTTCTCTGTTTCTGTCTTATTCTTTATTGGAGGGTTAATGATTTATAGTTGACAGAAAAATACAGTAGTTGGTTCATATGTAACATTACTCAGTTAACCACATAACACTCTAAACCCCACCTACGTCCTTCTTGGCCATCATGTTCCAGGACCTAAACACTCCCCGCCACCCCAGGGTCCTTTACTTTGGTGGAATATATCAGCTTCTCTCCCCTCTCCATTTTTAATAGATCAATGAGTATTAGTGTTTGAAAGTTCACCAGAATTTGGCTTATATGGGATGAAACTAGCAACATTATCTTAAATGTAATCTGAATCATAGATCCTATCTCTAGCTATTTGTTTTCATTTTGGAGGAGGCCTTATTTCTGTATTTAGATAAAGCCCCTTTTAGTGTTTTAGTATTATTTGCTAATTTTCAGCATTTCTTTTTTTTTTTTTTAAAGATTTTATTTATTGATGAGAAATATAGGAGGAGAGAAAGAACCAGACATCACTCTGGTACATGTGCTGCCAGGGCTTGAACTCAGGACCTCACGCTTGAGAGTCCAGCACTTTATCCACTGTGCCACCTCCTGGACCACACAATTTTCAGCATTTCTATTAATACCCAAATTATTTGTTAAATACATTGTTTCTTCTTTGTAACATCATAATTGAAAGCAAAGTAGCATTTACCATCTTTACTATCGCAAGTGAAAATGTTAAATATACTACATGTCAATCATGCTCATATTTTTGTGCAACTGACCTTTAAGATCTTCATATCTTGCAGAACTGAAATCTCTTTGCACAGACAATTCAACATCACCATCTGACATCAGTCTCTGGCAACCACCCTTCAACTTACTGTTTCTATTTATATCACGAAAAGTGAGGTCTCCGACTTTATTCTGATTTTTCAAGAGCGTCGTCGTGACAGCTACAGTTCTCTAGAGCTCATGCGGATTTCTTTTTATGTTTCTGCAGAAAATGCTATTGAGATTTTGATAGAGATGGCCATCTTCAGTGTAGATTTCTCTAGACAATTTGAATATTTTAAGAAGATTAAGTTTTTTAGTGCTGTGAACATGGGCTCTTTTTCTGCTTATTTGCCTTTAATTGTGATGCAGCTTTGTAGTTTTCAGTATGAATGTCTTCAGCTTTCTGAGACCACTTAAGAATTACTTTCTTAAACTGTTTACATCGATAAATAGGAGTTTATTAATTGTTTGACACTTGCTACATTATGAGACTTTTCTTAAATTTATTTTTAAAAAAAATATGTATTTATTATATAGAGACAGAGAGAAACTAAGAAGAGATGGGGAGAGAGAGGGAAAGAGACAGAGAGACACCTGCATCACTGCTCCACCACTTGTGTAATTTTCCCCCTGCAGGTGGGGACTAGGGGCTGGAAACCCCCCGTCCTTGTACACTATAATGTGTGCACTTAACCAGGTATGCCACCACTTGGTCCCTTTTTTAAAAAAACTAGTGATTTTTATTTTTATTTCTTTTGCCTCCAGGGTTTTTGCTAGGGCTTGGTGCCTACACTATGAATTCACTGCTCCTGGTGGCCATCCTTTTTTTTTTTTTTTTCACTGTTGTTGTTGGACAGGACAGAGAGAAACTGAGAGGGGAAGGAAAACAGAGAGGGGGGAGAGAAAGATAGATCCTGCACACCTGCTTCATGGCTAGTGAAGTGACCCCCCTGCAGTTGGGGAGCCAGGAGCTCGAAATGAGATCCTTACGCACTGGTCCTTGCGCTTTGAACTATGTATGCTTAACCTGGTCCCTTGCTTTTACACCTTCCCTTCTCTGAAGCACCTCCTCAGGGTGATGTCATTTGTGTGCTAATAGTCCCAAACTCCTGCTGGGGTCACCACAATTAATCATGAACCTAAAGGCTGGAATATTGCAGATGAAGATTTGGGGTTTCCGTTTTGGAAATAGCTAGTAGGTCTATTTTAGGTATATTCCAAAGGGCCCATGACTTTATTAGTTTTTGCTGAACCTCTCTTATCCTCTGGTCTTGTCAGTGTTTCCATTTTATAAATAAATTTTAAAAAGTAAAAAAAAAAAAAAAGAACTAGCTGATTAGACAATAGATAAGGAAAAAAAAAAAAAAAAACCATACCTGCTTTATATGGAACAACTCAGAATGTGCATGACTACAGCTGTAACCACAAGGAACTAGCTGCCAGATATTTGCTTTAGTAACCTGCTTCCTGTTTTCTTGTTTTGTGTTCTGCCCCCAAAACCTATAAGAACCCTGGAACACTAAAACCTGAGGCTGGGGGGGGGGGTCCTTTCACGGACCCGACCTCAGTTGTCTTGTGTTAATACAGTTCCTCCTTGTTGACTCCATCGGTTGGCTCTGAGTCTTGAACATGCTACAACACCATCTTGTTGTCTATACTGTCCCATATGGTGCCAAGGATTAAAACTCAGCTTCTCACATGTGGTAAGGTGTGCAACCTCCCAGGTGAGATTTCACCCAGGTGAGCTATCTCTCAGTCCTTGGCCTAATCTTTATATTTTTAGAGAGGAGAGACTTGCATATCTGAGACCTTCAGTCTGTGATACCTGGCATTGTATGTGCCAGAAGTGGTAGTACTCTGGGCTTTCCTGTAAGAATAAATAAAGACTTTAAAAAATGGAGAGGAGGAATGCCAAAATGCTACTCCACTGTCCACAGTGCTTCCTCTACTCGTCTATTCATGCTGCCCTCATGTTCTGCTGGAACTTCTGCAGAGGGCCTATTGTATGGAGAGCCACTCCCTGGACCAGGAACTTCTTGTTTGTCCACAAAACCAAACATGCATTGCATTTCCTTTCTCTTCAATTTCTCTTTTCGGTGCTCTGAGAAACCGCAGCTGTTACCTTCAAGTAATTAGCTACATACCAAGCACAGAGCACCTACAAGCAAGGCAGAGACAGACTGGGCATTTTGGTGGACAGAATCCTGAGGCTTGTAGGGTTCTCCCTGGAAGAAAGTGAGTCCAGAAATGTGATTCAGAGGATGGGTGGTATCTTGTTTTTTGAAGATGGAGTCATTACTACTTTGGATATTTTCCTTGGCACTATCAGAATCACATCTGTTTTTGTTGTTGTTTTGTTTGTTTTAGAAAGTTTCAGAAACCAAAACCCAGTAAGAACAAGGAAGAACATCAGAATCATGACCACAGAGTCCCTGTGCATGACCTTGGCAGCTGGAATGATCTGTTCCTAGGAAACTGTATACTACTAAAATAGTTCGCTGAAAGGCAAAGCTATATGCACATAGTTATATGGGAATAGGACCTTACTACTCTACACACATTTCACTTTCACAACACATTTCAAATATTTTTTATTGAATAAATTCCACTGATCATTTGGCTTTAGATTATTTTATGATATGGTCACTCAGGGTTGACTGGAAGTGGTCATCTTGCAGAGAGGTGGGAAAACATAGTTTATTATGCTTTTGGGTCCTGGAGAGAGGGTCCTACCTCTCTACCAGGAAACATGGGGGAAGAACCAAGAGGAGAATCCAGCAGAGGTGAAGAACAGAGAGAAAGCAAGAGCCTGGGGGCCAGGGCTTTACTGGAGTGTTTGAATGTAAGTGAGTCGTGGTCAGAGAGAGCAGGCAGTGGAAGTGTCAGGGTCCACACATGCTCACACAGACACTCGTGCTGGCTGGGCAGACCCTGCTCATAGCCTGTTTGGGGACATTGTGGCAGCTGGAAGATACATTTTAAAATTCACAGTGTCTGGCCTTTGTATTATCCACAGATAAACTAGCCAAGATTCCATGCTAGACACATAAAATCTTTGCTGATTTGTTCTTTCTTTTTTGGTCTGGAACAAACAATGCTGCAATAAATATAGCTATAGTTGAAAAGTACAGCCACAACAGGATGATTTCCTCAGGTGATGTCTTAGCAGTACAACTTCTGGGCCACAGGGATATGCACTTTTTAAATTTTTTAAAAAGGTATTTTTCCCTAACTTCTGGAAATGAATATGCCTATGCACTTTAATAAGGTGTGCCATCTGTAATCTTGTGTTATTCAGATTTTACTGACAGTACAGTAATGCCAAGTCTCTTAATTATATTGTACACATTTGAAAACATGCCAAGATTTTTTTCAATCATGAATTGGATTCTCCAATCATTTATGGAGGTAAGCAGGTAGATACTGTCGTTATTCATTTTAAACATTGATTTATTTAATTTTATGAGAATGAAGCAGAGAGAGAGAGAGCAAGTTTGAGGGAGTGAGAGAGAGAGAGAGAGAGTGAGGGAGGGAGAGAGAGAGAGAGAGATATCAAAACACCATTCAGCTCTGGCTTATATTGATGCCAGGGATTGAATCTAAAAGTTCTGAGCCTCAGTGCCACTCTTCAGTTCTCCAGTGAAGTCACAGAGAGTGATGTCTTCTATGCAGGATGAGCAAGCTAGTCCAGGACTGACCCTCTGATGATCTCCCCCTGCTCCGTGTCTTTTCCAAAGGTTAATGGCCTTTGTTTTATTACAGTAATAACCTGATAAAGATAATATTCATGGCCTTGTTACCCTCCAAATTTTAAGCCATTCTTCCCACACATAGTATCTAAGAGACACAAGTATAGGGTGCTTTTCCTTTTTTTCTTTATTATTAATTTTGCTTTTTAAACGATTTTTATTAGTGAATCAATAATGGTTTATAAGCATATAGGGGCACAGTTTCACACCATACCCAGTAGCAATATTCTGTTTCTGCCCCAAGAATAAACACCATAGTTTTCACAGTCTTAGAGATAAGTTGGCTACGTTCCCCCCAAATGTTGTGTTTCCATGATTCATATTCCACAGATGAGTGAAACTATCCCATAGGTTGCCTTTCACCATTTTACTTTGCTAAGCACAAGCACCTTCTGCATTGCTGGGGCTCATGTGGGGTGACTCTCAGCCACGAAGGTAAGCTACCAGTTCTCCCTCATTATATCAAGGACTCAGCGATATAGACAAGAGACACTGGGGAGAATTGGAACACTCATTTTATTGGAAGGTGGGCTTGGGTTTACATAGGGATGCAGACAAAGAACATTTTTCAAATACGTCAGAAATTACAGGTTTCTTAAAGGTCAGCTTGCCCCTATGGTAGGGAGCTGGTATGACAAGAATTGATGCAGATACATAAAGGTCAAGATAATTAGTCTCCTGATGCAGGCATTTAATTACCCAAAGGCATTTGAGAGGAGAATAGGGGTTAAAAACAGTTAAGGTGAGATAGAGAGAAGATAAGCAAGGTTTGATGTAAATTTAAGGACATCAAAGGACACTGTTAGGAGTGTGTGATAAGGTGTGTTCTCCTTTGTGATCAGAAGGTGAGGTGAACTTTGAGTAAATGAACCTTAAAGCAGGTAGCCATGTGGCCTGCAGCTAGGGGAGAAACTGAGATCTCTGTGCGCTTGAGAGTCTGATAAGGGGAAACTGAGTCAGAGACATTTTTCCCCTTTGCTCATCTCTGTGAGAGAGGCTAACAAAGGGGTGTTTTTCCAGACCTCCATCCAAGGATGGGGGGAGTTTTTCCTAAGCTCTACCAAGCTTTCACATAGTCCCACACTGCTTGAGACATTTTTTTTGGTGCTATAGCACTTTTTCAGAGAATGAAGAAGTGGGCTTGTAAAAGGTGGAAGGGAGGCTTGTATTACCTGAAAAAGAAATGCAGGTGTTCAGGAAGGAATAAATAAAGACTACACTCTGGCCACTGTTAGGGAAAATCTGGACACAAAAATAAGTCATTGGGTGCATAATATTAAAAAAATATATGAGGAACAAAAGCACAACACCTGGTAAATTTGTGTACTAGCTTTTGAAGGAGCTATCATCAGAAACGAGGAAACAACAAATGAGTCTGTTGTCTACTGTTGTATGCTTTACATTGGGTAGTTCTCCCCCGCCAAGAGAATTGGATCAGTCCAGTTAGTTTCGCAGGCCCGCTTGGCCCCGCCCCTAGGAACCCCGCCTGAGTTAGAGAGTTCCACTGTTGGAGAGTTGCAGAGTAAGAGAGAGTGCTTGCGCTGCTGCAAAGAGACAGCAGAGTTCTGTTTGGTGATTAGTTTGGTTTAGTTTATGAATTGTTGTTCTTGAATAAAGAAATACAGCTTCCCTGCCCAGCCATTGTCTCCGCGTCTCTGTTACCCACCCGTGAAGCTAGCCCCACCGGCTAGAGCTGCTGAATTTTAACAACAGTCTACTGTTCTGTAAATGAGAAATACCTTCTTCAACTAAAAAACTGGGTCACTAGAGAGCTCTGAACTCCAATTCCATCAAGATAGACAGAGAGAGAGAGAGAGAGAAAGTAAGAGAGAGAGAGAGAGAGAAAGTGAGAGAGAGAAAGACAGGACATTCAGAAGTACTAAGAAGTGTAGGTGTGACTTGGAAATGAAGAGAAGATGGGACTATGAAAAAAAGATGAGGAAATATGTATAAATATAAACAGATAGTTATAGAAATCATAGTCAGCCCGTATCTGTGACCTAGGGAGAAGTACTGTAGCTTCCAGTGGAGGAAATGGGGACACAGAACTCTGGTGGTGGAAATGGTATATAATTATACCCCTGTCATCTTATAATTCTGTAAATCAATATTAAGCCACAAATAAAATAGAAATTGAAAATAATTGATACCTACTTTTCTGTTTAACTTTTAGTATATTGGCCAAATATATATTAGCCCCAATATGGTCTTAGTAATACATTGTAAATATGTTGTCTAAACAATTTACATAAGCAGATAAGTGGATCAGTATGTTTGTTCTTTAATCTCTCTGTTTGGAGTTTGGACCCAGGATCATTATGGGGTGCAGAAGGTAGGAAGTTTAGCTTCTGTAACTGCTTCTCTGTTGGACATGGGCTTTGGCAGGTCTATGGAATGTCCACAAGGTAGCAGAGAAACACTGCAATCGAGGCTGTTTCTAAGCATTTTGTGGTCTATTGAGAGCACAGGCTATTTAGCACAGTGGATTTTAACATGTGAACTTCACAAATTATCCAAAAAATATTTTTCTTTCTATGATGTCTTGTGGGAGTGGATGCTAAGAAATGTTATTTAGGAAGGCAGAGTCAAGATGGCTGCACAAAAACAGCACTGACGCTGACGCTGACTCTTCTCAGTCAAAGCTCTTCAGATCCTGGAATTTCTAAATGGAAGGAGGATTTCCAGCAGAGGGGAGAGAGAGAAACCACCATGGAAAGTTATAACCCATTTATGGGTAGGGGAGATAGCATAATGGCTATGCAAAGCGACTCTTATGATGGAGGCTCCAAAGTCCCAGGTCCAATCCCCCACACCACCATAAACCAGAGCTGAGCAGTGCTCTAGTTAAAAAACAAAAACAAAACAACAACAACAAAATATATATACATATACAATTTGTGAATTGGCAACAGGGTGTTGAAAAGCACGAAGGAGAATTGAATCGTGAGTTTCCCACTGCACCCACAAGCTCATCCCTCCAGACTAGAGGTGGTTTAATTGGGAAAACTAGTGCAGCCAGAGAGAAAGAGCTACTATCCCCCCACCCCCCTCCCATGAAGTTAAGCTCTTCACCCACAATCCCAAGGCTGAACTTTTTGTCAGAATGCAGAGGCATCCATGTGACCTAGCCTGACTGGATCTGAGCTACAGACAGTCTCAAGCAAGCTAACAGGCTGATGGGTCTGCCTATTGAAGCAATCAAGCAAAGCTTCATCAAACCAACACTCTCCCCAACCATGAGGGTATATAGATTCTGTTAGTTTGTTAATTCCTTCCCTGGTTCTCTGTGTATCCTCCTCCTGTTAGCTGTGGTTGGCTAAACCTCTGCTCCCTTCTGTTTTGTTTAGTTTTTGCTTTTGTTATTGCTATTATTATTTGTTGTTTTATTTTGTCTTTTGGGAGGAGTTTGGTTTGGTTTTGCCTTTTTGTTTTGCTTTGTAGCTGTTTCATTCATCTCTCCCCCACTTCAATATGAACACAAGAGACCCCTCTCTCATCTTCCAAAGGCAGTGACCATGGTATCACCATTAGGACAACAGCTCCAGCCACTGCTGGGAGAGACCACAATGTGACCAGCTTCAGGTGTCCAGGAACGAATAGACCAGAAATCACCTTGCACTATACCTGACCAGCAATATCCAGAACAAAAACTATAAAAGACTCAAAAAACAATACTAAAGAAAAAACCACTGTAGCAATAAACCAGGACAGAGCCCAGAGAAAAATACCAAAAAGCTAGAAAGAACTAAGAATGAGGAAAGTATACAAACATTAGTTAATATATTAATTACAGGAGTGAGGAAAGCTTTTGAGCAAATACAATCAGTTATAGGGAGACAACAAATGAGACTCTGAAAGAAAACACAAACTATTTTGAGATAATTAGAGAACTGGAAGCTGAAATAGCTGAGTTAATAGGCTAATTAGTAGAACAAGTGAATTCTATAACTGAACATGGCAAAAAAAATAACTGAATTTAGGAATGGAGTGGAGGGAAGGGAAAGCAGAAAACAGAGTTAGTCAGATCAAGGATGCATTAGAGAAAACTAAGCCTAAGGGATTCTAGCCCTACACTCTGCAAGTTCAGTAATCCCCACACTGAGTTCAATTTCATAACAGAATGGAGATTGCTAATGCTCTTGAAGTCATAGTGTTCAGAGATATCTCACCTTGCAGAAGGCCTGTGTGCACCAGACTGCAGCAATGACCACCAGCTGACAGCACTTACACAGGGGAAGCCCATCCCCAGCCTGTGTCTCTCTTTCCCTAGTGAGGCAGGGCTCTGGGGAAGCAGGGCTCCAGGACACATTGATGGGGTCATCTGTCCAGCAAAGTGAGGTTATAGCATCTGGAACCTGGTGGCTGCAAAAGAGTTAAGATATGAAGCAGAACAAATTGTTGACTAATTATAAATGTAAAGGCTGGGGTATTGCAGATGAAGATTTGGGGGTTTCCATTTTGGAAAAAAGTAGTAGGTCTATTTTAGGTGTATTTTAAGGGGCTCATGATCCTACTAGTTTTTGCCTGGGCCTGAAATCTAATATCCTAGTGACCTAAGTTCTCTTTGTCCTTTCAAGTAAAAAGAAATAGAAGGGAAAATAAAAAGAAAAGAAACATAGCCACAGGGAATCGTGAACTCATCGTGCTGGCACCAAGGCCCAACAATAATCCCAGTGGCAATTCACATGTCTGAGTCAGTTGACCCCATAACATCCTAGAAAAGTGAACCCCTGTGTAGGAAGGAGCTGCTGTGTATTAGCAGGAAGAACATCTCATAAAAACTGCAGCAAAGGTGGGAGCGAGGAATAACATCATTGCAAGACTGGCCAGCTCCTCATGGGGTGCGAGCGCTTCCACACTATGATCATCATCTCTGGCATTATGCTATTCCACTGCAGAATACTGTGCCCCAGTATGGTTCCGTAGCCCCCATGTCCACTTGGTCGATTCCAAACTATATTCCTCCATGAGGATAATTTCTGGAACCATCCGTTCCACCCCAGTTCCATGGCTGCCAGTTCTTAGCAACATCGCCCTGCCAGATATTCGTTGGGATGCGGCATCATCTAAGTTCATTTCCCAAGTCTATGCTCGACCGGACCTGCCAATATATGCGGATATCTTCGCCCACCCTGTTCAACGCTTGACGTCTCGTCATCCAATCTGGTCCCCTATGCCTACACTGAACTTCTCTGTTTCAGACTCTTAGAAACAGAGTTGGCAGTCAGCTGAGGTAAAGAGAAAAACACCTCATCACAGACCCCTGCAAGCGTCAACCCGGCTTTGACCTAGCACGTTATGATTGGGCTCTCCTCAATCGCTGTTGAACAGGCCATGGCCGGTGCGCCGCTATGTTCCATCGCTGGGGAGCCAGAGACGACCCGAACTGCCCCTGCGGCTCCAGACAGACTATGACCCACATAGTCAACGACTGCCACCTCTCCAGATTCAAAGGAGGTCTCGAAACTTTACATCAGGCTCAACCTGACGCTGTTGACTGGCTACGGAAGAAGGGCAGGAAGAAGGGCAAAGGCTAGAAGAAGCAGGAAGCCTGACAAAGGGCAGGGATTGTAGCATTATGTCGCCACCTTGTGGACATGATGTAGAATGTGCCATATGAAGCTACAGGTATACTTTAAAGCACTTGGTGGAGGGAAGAGTACAGGTCCTGGAAAAGGATGACAGAGGACCTAGTGGGGGCTGTATTGTTATGTGGAAAACTAAGAAATGTTATGCACGTACAAATTATTGTATTTACTGTCAACTGTATAACATTAATACCCCAATAATTATATATAAAGAGAAATGTCATGCATGTACATACTATTGTATTTATTGTTGATGTAAAGTATTAATCCCCCAATAAAGGAAAAAAATAAATAAATCCATAAGAGAATGGCAAGATATTCTGGGAATATATTCTAAGGAGTCAAACACACCCATCCCAAAAGATTTGTGTATACCTGTGTTCATAGCAAGTATCCAACAACTGATGAATAGCTGAGGAAATTGTGATATATACACACAGTGGAATCTTGGCTGGAGCTTGAAGGGATCATATTAATTGAGATAAGTTAGAAAGAGAAGGAAGAATATGGGACGATCTCACTCATAGACATTAAGAAAGGATAATAGAAAGGGAAACACAAAGCAGAATATGACTGAATTTGGAGTATTGCACCAAAGTAAAAGACTCAGGTAAAAGGCAGACTTTTAGGTCCACCATAAGGGTGAAAAGAGGCTGGGACACAGACTGTTTGTTGTGAGAATAATATTGAACTAAACTCCTACTAACTTATAATCTTATAAATCACTATTAATTAAATATGTAGGGGAAAGATAGATTGAATGTCCTGTGTTCTTTAAATGCCAAAATTTCAGTTCTAAAATTTCTGACTTTTCCTTTAGTCAAAGCACTTAATGTTCCAAATTTGTAAACTGATTGAATTTGAAAACTGGGATTAAATTGTTAAAGCATTTCTAAAAATAAACATTAAGTTACCTACAATCTTAGACCAGGTAGATAAGAATCAACTTGTCCAGTCAGTGTCTGAGATATAGTTATTTCTAAATAGCATTAAGTGACATAAATCATAGTGAGGTCAATCATGGTACAGCAAATCCTAAGCATGGGATTTTCAAAGTAAACTAATTCCCCAAATAACTTGGCTATAATAATAATTATCCATTGCCTTCTTAAACTCTAAGACTGCAAGGAACCTTCCCCAGTCTCTTTAAAATCTGTATTTCTTCCAGTCCTGTGACTTTGCTTGTATTTTCTGATGCTTCTTATCTTGATCCTTTACCCTGTGATACTGTCTCTAATGACCTCAACTAAATCAATGCAACCAGTACCACCGTGCCACATTTCACTTCAGACTGTGTTCAGAGATGCCAAGTCAGAGATATCAACTTTCCAGCTCCAATAATCTGGTGAGACCTTTCCTAACACATGGGACAACACATTCCCTAACAAAATTATAGACCCTTGATATAGGACAGGGTCTGGGGGACAGTGCACATGTACCCATAAGTTAGGGGCAAGCATATACCTCCATATATATATTCTGCTGTGGTTAGACTTAATAAACTCGGCAAGCAAGTATAAAGACTTGAAGAAGACAGCATAAAACGTCTTGACACCTTCCTCGACTACACCCTACTTCACTTCCCTCAATCATTTTATCTACTCAGTTAACTGCACAAAAGAAAGTAAGACAAATGTTCTGAAAGGAGACCACCTGAGACTGCAACAAGACAGGACCAGAACTACTTTGGGAACCTACTATATCACCACAGCATCCAGAGACCACAGCTCTGCCCAGACCTCCAGCTCTACCCAGTTGAGAAACTTCTTTAAAGAACAAAGAATATCAAAGATCACCTGAGAATGCAACAAGATGAGACTGGGACTACTTTGGGAGCCCACCAAGTCACCGGTGAGTGAAAACAAATGTGGCTCATGGACAGAGAGGAGCCTAAGGAGATATTACTGGGGATAAAGCCCATATCTACTCCCGAGTGGCTGGTAACAGTCTGCAGTCTGCCAGTTGAGGAGCCACCTCCAGTCTGTTTTACCAGCAGAGACTGCTGAAGGGAGGAGAGGATTCCCCTTCCCCCCATAAGACTCACCAAATGCAACTGTGAGTCTCCATTGCTACTGTACTGACATCAGGGGACAGAAAACTGACCAGGAAACTCAGGAGAAGATCTACACCCGGTGGTCTAGTGGTGGGGCTGTATAGAGGGAGCCTTTCCACATTGTTCTCCTGATGAGAGCATGTTGAATAATCACCACAGAACCTACACACTATAAATGGGACTTGTTTAGAAACTCACAGGACCCAGCAGTGCTGCATGGCTTGGCAGGGAAACTGAATTGAGCCTGGAGCTTTGGATCCTTGGGGTGTGGGAGTCTCTTTGCATAACCACTGTGCTATCTCTTCCCCAACCTGCTTTATCTCTTGGTCAGGAGTGAGTGATTAAGTTAAAAAACCTACTTAGAGTTAAAAAAGTCTCAGGATATCATAGCCTACAGGGAAGAAAAAGAACAAAAGAGGCTTTAATAGTCATTGTTCTTCAACTCAGGGGTTGAGATAACATTGAAACAACTGTTATTTCCACAACTGTGAACTCTTTAAGTACCTTACTTAGACACAAGTCAATCCAAGCAAAAGTGATCAGTGGTCTGAAAAATACTGAGAGAAGGACCTCATAACGCACTGTAATAATGGCTAAACCAAGGAAAAACACTGGAGAAATGAACCAGGACAAAAGTTCAGCTAAAAGTCCCCCAAAGGTAGAAACACTGGATAATGAGGCCAACATCCAAACGTTAGTTAAGGAAATAGTCACAGGAATGAGGAAAGAGTTTGAATGAATCGTCATCATAAATGCAGAAACAAGTGAGACTCTGAAAGAAAGCATTAGCTATCTTGAAGTAATTAGATAGATGAAAGCTGAAATAGCTGAGCTAAGAGCAAAGTAGCTGAACAAGCTAAAAGAATATCAGAACAGGGTAACAAAATAGCTGAGCTACAGAAAACAAAAAAGGGGAGAGAGACTACAGTAAATGAGGCAGAAAACAGAATTAGCAAGATTGAGGACAAATTAGAGAAAACTAAGAAAAAAGTAAGAGATCTCAAAAAGAGATTAAGAAATACTGAAAACAACAAGAGACATAATCCAGGCAGAAAATCAATAAAGAAAAGAAGGAGCTAAATGAAGAGATAGATAAACTAGAACTTTTGCACATTTTCAGAGTAAAAATAGTGATTTCACTGCTTTCAGCCTGTCTCACTTAAGATGATTCCTTCAAGCTCCAGCCAAGATTCCACTGTGTGCATATATATCACAAATTCCTCAGCTATTCATCGGTTGTTGGATACTTGCTATGAACACAGGTCTACACAAATCTTTGGAGATGGGTGTGTTTGACTCCTTAGAATATATTCCCAGAAGCAATTACCGAAGCCAGACCTTCTACCTTCTGCAAGCCTCAACGACCCTGGGTCCATGCTCCCAGAGGGCTAGAGAATGGGAAGGCTATCATGGGAGGGGGTGGGTTATGGGGATTGGGTGGTGGGAATTGTGTGGAGTTGTACCCCTCCTACCTTATGCTTTTGTTCACTAATCCTTTCTTAAATAAAAAATTTAAAAAAAAAGAATATATTCCCAGAATATCTTGCCATTCTCTTATGGATTTTAGAGTTTGTGTGGAGAAATATGCTAATAATCTTATGGGTTTTCTTCTGTATGTGACTTTTTGTTTTTCTCTTGCAGCTTTAAGGATCCTTTCTTTATCCTTATGATGTGTCTGCATGTCTTTATGTCTGGGTCAGTTCTGTTTGGGATTCTTGAATCTTTATGTCCTTTCTGTTGTTTACAGCATATAAGTTCTCTTCCATTATCTTTTCTCATATACATTCTTCCCCTTCCTGTCTTTCTTCCTCTGGCAAGCCCAAAATGTGTATACTACTTCTATTGAGCTCATCCCATATGTCTTTATTTTTGTTTTGAGTGTCTCTTACTCTCTTTTTTAGTTTTATCACTTTACAAGCGATGAAGCAGGCCTGCAGGTGCCTATCTTTCTCTCTGCCTCTCTATCGCCCACTCCTCTCTGCCTTATCCCCACCCACAAAAAAACCCCAAAACTGGACACAGAAACAGTAGATTTGTAGTATAGGACCTAGCCCCAGTAATAACCCTGGAGGCAAAAAAAAAATTAAAAATCAATTACTATTAAATAAAATAAAGAAATTGACATGTCCACTAAGCGCTTTATTATTTTTTTGGTTTTGATATTTATTTATTTCCTCATATTTGGGAGCTACTCTCTACCCTCACCCAGTTTTCTAGTCCCATTCTCAACTCTGACACCATCTTCGTAGGCATTGGTTTAGTCTACATGCATGTTAGCTATTCGAGTCAGACAAAATTTACTAAAGTCCTGGGCTTCTTGGAGCATATCTAAAATAGAATTCCTAGATATTTCCCACATGAATACCCCTAATTTCATCTGCTCTATTCCTCACTTTGGATTCCTATTGATTAAATGATTGTCCTGCTTTATATCTTATTGCCTTTCAGCCACAAAGTTGCAGATATGACTATGATACTCACCAATGTGTTCTGAAGTCTCACCTCTCCAGAGGCCTACCCCACTATGCAAAGATAGAAACAGGCTAGGGGTATGGATTGACCTACCAATGTTCATGTGCAGCAGAGAAACAATTACAGAAGCAAGAACTCCCACCTTCTGCACCCCAAAATGAATTTTGGTCCATATTTCCAGAGATGGGTAAAGAATAGTGAAGTTTCCAATGGAAAAGATGGGACACAGAACTATGGTTGTAGGAACTGTGTAGAATTTTACCCCTGTTATCTTTAATCTTGTAAATCATTATTAAAATGTTAATAATTTTTTAAAAGAAATGTTATTTACTCATTTGTTTATTTAGCCATTCATTTTAAACTCTACATATCAATTTAATGAGAGGATAGGGATGAAGAGTCCCTGGCTGGTACAGGCCCTCAGACATTCAAGACCTAATCTCCGCCAATGTGCCATTTCGTCATTATCTCTATTGTTTTCCAGGATTTTACAGGTGTGTTTGTTCATTTCTTTATTTAACTTTGTACAATGGGATAGAGAGAAAAGTTGCGAGGGGTGGGGGAATAAAAGGGAGAGAGACCTGCAACCCTGCTTCACCGCTTGTGAAGTTTTCCCCCTGCAGGTGGGGACTAGGGGCTTGAATCCAGGTCCCTGAATATAGTAACACACGCATTTAACCAGATGCTCTGCCTCCTGACTCTCCCCCTCATATTCATTAATATCTGTGAACACTTTGAGGTTTGATACTGCTCAATTCAGATGCATTCTGAGGCATGTCCACAAGGCGGCAGTAAAACACTCACTGAAAGTCAGACTGCTTGTGTGCTTTATGTTGACTACTGAAAGCACAGGCTATTTTTTAAAGTATATGGAGATTGGGCGGTGGGAATTGTGTGGAGTTGTACCCCTCCTACCCTATGGTTTTGTTAATTAATCCTTTCTTAAATAAAAAAAGTATTTTAATTAATTAATTAATTTTGTAAACATGTGCGCCGCAATTTATTTTATTTTTGAGAGAGATGCAGAGAAAGAATGACACAGAAAAACACCGGAACACTGCTCAGCTCTGGTTTATGGAGGTGTGGGGGATTGAACCTGGGGTTTCGGAGCCTCAGTCTCTTTGCATAACCATACTCCCGCCAGAGAGCACAGGATATTTTATTTTATTTTATTTTATTTTATTTTATTATCACTAGAGCATTACTTATCTCTGGCTTGTCGTGGTTGGGGGACTGAACATGGGACTTCAGAGCCTTAGGCATGAAAGTCAACTTACATAACCATTATGCTATATGCCATCACCCTCATAGAGCATTTCTTATGACTCACCTGTGGTGGTTGGAGGATTGAACCTGGGACCTCAGGCTAGAGAGTCTGTTTGCATAACCATTAAGCTATCTCCTGTCCCACTGCATTCTTGCCCAGGAGCACAGGTTATTTACACAGTGAATTTTAACAAGTGAATTGCACAAATGTTTTGTGGAACATGTATTTTCTTGTGATGTATTGAATGAGTTTGGTGTTAAAAATACTGTTATTAATTTATTTAGCCACTAGTGTATCTGTGACATCCTTTGCTGAAGAGGTGAGAGCTCTCCCTCAGGGTCACTTGTGACTCTATCTCATTCACTGTGTCAGGAAATACACCAGGGGCTGGAGTCTCTCTCCCTCATTGAGAGCAACCCCTGGTCTGTGGAGGGCCTTCCCTGGATTAATTTATTGGGTAGATCAAACAGAGTAATTTTGAGACCTTCTGTCCTCTTTCTTGAAAAACTGGAAATTAATTTGTTTTTGTCAAACTGAAGGACAGGTCTCGCTCTCTCTCTCTCTCTCTTTCTCTCCCTTTCTATCATCCCCTTATCTCTTGATTTCTGGCTGTCTCTATCCAATAAAAAAAAAAGAGAAAATAAATATTGTTAATGGTAAATCCCATTGATTTGATATGAGGCCCATATACAGCACAGGAGCCTATATAACCTCTGTATCCCTGTAGGTCTGAGCTCAAAAGAGCACATTTATAAATGACAATGAATTTTTGGAATTTGATTCCTTGACATTTAAATTATGTATTTGTTATCATTTTTTGAAGTTAAATTATTTACAATACATTTATTGGCAGATGGGTACAATTTCTCATCTCATCAAGAGAGATGTCTGTAAAACAGTCTCACCCCCACATCAGGCCTATCGTCAAGGGCCAGGACTGAGAATCCCGGAGTGGGCCCATGCCTCTCCTAGTCTTCCTGCCCCTGAGTCCCTTCTTGGGTGCAATACACAAAAACAGTCCTAGTTTCCCTTCATGTTTCCCAATTCCATATTTTTGTTTCTTGTTTTATAGTTAGTTAATTTATTTGTTTTGCCATCAGAGCTATTGCTGAAGTTGAGCTCCTACACAGGAAAGCACTGCTCTAACAGTTAGTTGTTTGTTTGTTTATTATCTGGTAGTCCACACACGAGAGGGGTTAGGGAACAGAGATAGAGAAAGCCACACTCTCATTAAGCTTCCCACATGCAGGAGGGGACCTGGGTCTTGAACTCTGACCCCTGGGAACTAGAAGGTGTTAGCATCTCAGGGTGTGTCACACCCAGCCCTGCCCTTTCTGTTCTAACTTCTTAAATCCGTGAGTGAGTCATCCCATACCCACCCTGCTCTTTTTAAAAATTGTTATTTTATGAGTGATTTAATAATGATCTACAAAACTGTGAGACAAAGGGGTACAATTCCACAAATTCACACCACCTGAGTCCCGCATCCCCTCCATTGGAAGCTTTCCTGTTCTTTATCCTTCTGGGAGTGTGGACCGAAGATCTTTATGGGGTACAGATGGTGGAAAGTCTGGTTTCTATAATTGCTTCTCTGCTGGACACAGACATTGGCAGGTAGATCCATACTCCCTACCTGTTTCTATCTTTCCAGAGTGAGGCAGGGCTCTAGGGAGGTAGGGTTACTGTGGGTACATTGGTGAGGTCATCTGCCCAGGGAAATCAGGTTGGTGTCATGGTAGCATCTGCAACTTGGTGGCTGAAAAAGCATTAAGAGATAAAGCAGAAAAAAATGTTTAAAAAATCAGGAACATAAAGATATGAATATAGCAGATAAGATTTGGGGTCTCAATTTGGAAAAGGTTAGTAGATCTATTTTAGATATATTCCAAGAGGCCCATGACTTTACTAATTTTTGCTTGAGCCTGACAGTTAACATGCAGGTAGGCTAAAAATTTGGTCTGAGAAGATGGTGTCAGAATTGGGAATAGTACTAGAAAGCTGGATCAGGGAAGAGATGAGAAAAGTATATAAACACCATTAACTGTAAACTCCATCAATCTGACCCAGGGCCCATCTCTGTTCATATTTAGCACAAGCACATGTGTAACCTCTGTATCCCGATAGGTCTCAGATTAAATTCCATGGTCACAGCTAGGAACATCCTAGACTGCATTTATTTCAGGACCAGTTTCCCTCAAATGGAAAAGTATGTTAACCCAGCCTCCCTTCAGACAGTAGGGTAGTTTCTACCATTATTGTTCTATAGTGAAGGCAAGGTACTACAGAGGCCCACAAGAGGGGTATGGTGCTGTTTCTGATGGAGATGACCAGTGACAGTGGAGAGAGGCATCTGTTGGAGGTCCAGGTTCATCACATCTGTGTGAGAATCCCAGGGCTCACTGACTAGGGTCCAGGATGATTATATTCATATTACTTAGAGCTCATGGCTGTGCTATTAAAGCTGTTTGCTTGTTTGTTTGTTTTTTGTTGTTGCAAGAATTGAACTAAGGGCCTCATGCATGCAAGGCTTGCTATCTTTGGGCTACATTCACTGGTTCATATTTTTGTTATAAGTAAGAACCTAAAAATAGGTGCTAGAATTTCTTTAAGAGGGAAAAATTGCTTTATAATATGAACTCTTATTGGCTAAGAAATCTGGCCCCCAGATATTTCTAATGTATGTAAGTGAATGCTCCATAGGGTTGTATGTTGTTAAATTTCGTAGGCTCTTGCTGGGCGGGTAACAGAGACAACCAGACACACGGCTGGGCAGGGAAGCTGTATTTCTTTATTCAAGAACAACGATTCATAAACTAAGACAAACTAATCACCAAACAGAACTCTGCTGTCTCTTTGCGGCAGCACAAGCACACTCTCTTTCTCTGGAACTCAAGAACTCTCCAACTCTGAAACTCTTCCACTGTGGAACTCTCTCTTACTCTGTAACTCTGAAACTCTCAAACTCAGGAACTCAGGAACTCTTGGACTTTCTAACTCTGTCACTCTGGAACTCTCGCGGGTTTCCTTCGGGGCGGGGCCAAGCGGGCCCTCGAAATTTAACTGGACTGATCTAATTCTCTCGGTGGGGGAGAACTAGAACCCAATGTAAAGCATACAACAATTCCCTCTTTTCTTTTTAACTAAATGACTATAGTATCAAGGGTGTGGGGTGAACAGAAACATATATTATACAGGCATTTTTAAAAAAGAAACTGGCACAAACATGGAGAAACATGCAAGCAAATAACAAGAACCAGCGTACTGCTAAGGGAAGGCCTGAGGGGGCCATATCTGCCTCTGTGGGCTAAACTTTATCAGCTTAAAAAAAAAAAAATTTCTTGCCTCTGGGGGGCATACTTTCTTGCCTCTGGGGGGCTACTTGCCTCGATGGGCATTTGCATGGGGGTGGGGAACGGCCTAGAGTCCCAAAGGCAGCTGGCTGCAATTTACTTACTATGAAACAAAACTTGTTATTAGCATATCTACTGCACGATCCAACGTTTCTAATAGAGAAGGAATTTGAGACTTTTATATATCAACAATGTCTTTTAACCTTTTGTTACACCCATTTAAGATGGAGACACACCCTAGGTGTGGGCCGGAGAGGAAACCTCAGGCATGAGAATAATTAGCATAGCCATTGTGCGATCTACCATTTCTAATAGAGAAGGTAATGGAGAGTTTTACATATCAACAAGTCTATTTAACCTTTTGTTTAGACCAACTTAGTTAAAATATATTGATTGTTAACTAATTTTTACCTTAGACTTTAAATGTAAGTTAATTTTATCTTTATGAGAATTACGTTGAAAACCCTTTTCATTTAACTTTGACTAGTAAGAATTTAGCCTTAAAGTTACTGTTTACCAAACTTTAAACATATACATAAACATGGTCATTAATACACAAGGAGAGAAACCTTTGTTATGAAGACATGTCATTTTAAACACGAATTTAAATCTGTACTGTCTTAGTTGTTGGGGGGGGGGGTTTCACCATCCGGAGGTGGCTTCCCGCGCAGCTTTACTTCTAGGAATTGCAGGTTGCCATCTCTGCACAAATCTCTGCGTACTCCAGCTTGTCTGCCTTCAGACCGGACCAGCAGCTGGAGATCTCGTGTGCCCAGTTTCGGCAGGGAGCCCGGGGGTCCGGGAGGCCCAGGATGGTTCCAGAATTTATAGCAAAAGGGCAGGCGGGCCAGTTTTGTAGAAGGTGTGGGCCTAGGTGCCCAGGGGTGGCCGCCATGATAGGCCGCCACGGCCCTGCCCCATGGCCCTGCCATGTCTGCTGCCCTGCTCGCAGTGGCTGAGCAGCGTGGAGGGATCACGCGTCCAGTGCCCTGTGCCACGCAGTGGAGAGCCGGCTCCTGTGGGCTGGTCTCGGGCTCTTGCGTGTTGGCCTCGGGCTCCAGGGGCTCTTGTGTGCTGGCGTCGGCCTCCTGCGGGCTGCGGGGCTGCAGGTCTGCGGGGCTGAGGGGCTGCGGGCGCGGTGCGGGGGGTTGTCTGGGCGCAGCCGGCTGGCTGGCTGTTTAACCAGGTGGAAACAGCAGCTCTGCGCCTCGCCTCCCTCCCGCTGGCTCTTCCCGCTGGCTGTTCTGAGTTCGCCCGAGCGAGTGGAAACCACAGAGTGGTCCAGAGATAAATGTTCCAGAAACAGCAAAACAGTCTCGTGAAGAAAGAGCAGAGGCCTTTGGAGATCTCTTCACAAGCAGAAGAGAAGGCCATAGTGCATAGGTAGTCAAATTGTCTTTATTTATCTGAGAGATGAGCAGGTCAGGTCCACGTGGGCGCCATTTGTTGTTAAATTTTGTAGGCTCTTGCTGGGCGGGTAACAGAGACAACCAGACACACGGCTGGTCAGGGAAGCTGTATTTCTTTATTCAAGAACAACGATTCATAAACTAAGACAAACTAATCACCAAACAGAACTCTGCTGTCTCTTTGCAGCGGCACAAGCACACTCTCTTTCTCTGGAACTCAAGAACTCTCCAACTCTGGAACTCTCGAACTCTGAAACTCTTCCACTGTGGAACTCTCTCTTACTCTGTAACTCTGAAACTCTCAAACTCAGGAACTCAGGAACTCTTGGACTTTCTAACTCTGTCACTCTGGAACTCTCGCGGGTTTCCTTCGGGGCGGGGCCAAGCGGGCCCGCGAAATTTAACTGGACTGATCTAATTCTCTCGGTGGGGGAGAACTAGAACGCAATGTAAAGCATACAACAGTTGTATGACCCACGGCTTCTTGATTTAAACTCCCAGGTTTATATCAGTGTTGTAATTGCATGGCTGTCATAATCTCACATCAAAATATCTAACAAATAAAATGAAATCCTCTAAGTTGGTGAGTCTTTGGTGTTTTGAATCCATTTCTGATTGTGAACTTCGGTAACTAACTGTGGAGACACTGCCACCATTTCTTACTCTCTTGCCAGAGCTGTGCTTTGGCTGCTGAGGTGGTTCCTTGAAGAGCAGTATGATGGACTCTGACCTTCTCTTGCTGCCTTGAGAATGACATCTGCTTCACTGACTATTTCCACAACTTTGCTGTCTGAAGTGATTCAAGATGAGCTATGACAAGCCATCTGGTCTCCTAAAACTGGCCATTCAGAGCCTTCTTAGGAATAAGAACTTGGCCATCTATTCCTTGAGAGATCTTCCTGCAGAGCTCTTCCCAAGTCTGTTTCTGGAAGCACACACACACAGATGCTGGGAGACCCTGAAGGCTCCAGTGCAGACCCTGCCTTTTGACAGGCTCCTTCTCGAGCCCTGGTTCAAGCTGTATAGCCTGAGAATCCAAGTTTCAGAGCTGTGACGGATGGAATTGATGTCCTGTTCAAGCAGGAATTTCCCCCAGGTAAGGAGGATGCATAGTCAGGGACAGTCTGTGATTCCTGGAAGACAGCTGGGTCAGGGAGATTAGAGGCCCATGGGGAGAACCCAAGGCTTCTAATGCCAATGTGACAGCTTATTGACCATTGGGGAGCTTTAAGAGTTGATTTCTATGTTGGGGAGAGGGAAAGATAGCATAATGTTTATGCTAAGAACTCTCATGCCTGAGACTTCAAAGTGTCATGTTCAATCTCCTGCTCCACAGGACAGAGCTGAATAGTGCTCTGATAAGGAAAGAAAAAGTTGGTTTCTGTTTAGAGATATTGCTCAAGTGTTGAGCATGCATGATGCCAAGAACAGAAACCCAAGTTCTAGACCTTAAGCACCAACAGGGAGGAAGCTTCAAAAGCAGTGGAGAGCTAGTTAGACTTTATATCCATATTTATATATTTTATAATTTTATGGCATGGCTTTGCTCTGGCATATGTTTGTAGGGGAGTTAGACCATAAGCCTCAGGCATCAGAGTCTTTTTTTCCCAATCACCATTACATTGTTTCAGTTTCCTTCTCTGTGAAAATATCTATCTAAATGGAATCAACAAAGAATCCACCAGCAGAGAAGGTCCTGAAGCCTCTGTTCCCCAGCTACAAAACTAGTGGAAAGAGAGAAAAAGAGAGCATGAGGGAAAACAGGTCTTCTAATTTCTAGGTTGACTTCAATGCGGTTGCAATGGTATAACATGACAGTTTTTTGTTTTTTTTTTTACTTTTTCTTCAAAGAGTTTGGGTGTGTGTTTGGGGGTGGAGGTAGGGGTAAGGATGCAATGAATGTCAAATTTGAGAAACAAGATATAATAGGGAAGATATTGGGGAAAAAGGACTTCTGTTAAAATACCAAATGCCAAAGATAAGATTCGTGCAGAAAATGTAAAAGCAGTTCTCTGTTTTGTTCCCCAGATTTTGTACAAAAGATGACTTACAGACTTTACCCTGGTTCTATTCTCAGCAATGGCACACTTTACTTCAGTGACAGCTGAAGTTAGGATTTGTCTTTTAGGCATGAGATAATCTAAGTGGTCTTTAATTTAGCTCTTTTCTTTCCATAATTTACCACATGGATTAAATCTAATGAATATCCAGGGATGGAAGGTGGCACACATGGTTAAGGGCACAAATCACTGAGCACAAGGACCCAAGTTAGAGCTCCTGGCTCCCCACCTGCAGTGGGGATGCTTCATGAGTAGTGAAGCAGGTCTGCTTGTGTGTATCTTTCTTTCTCTCTGTCTCCCACCCCTCTCAATTTCTCTCTTTTTTTGTGAGATAAAAATAGGATGGGTGACAAAAAGCAGGGAAAAATGTTCACTGGGAACAGTAGATTCATTATGCAGGTCCTGAGCCCCACTGATATATATTGAATGTCCAAAGTTTGGTTTAATTTTGCCTTTAGTTTTACCTGTTCAGTGGACCCAGTGGTTTCCATGTCGGCCCAAATGTGTTTATGAGACATCTCAGTTTTAGCTCCAGGATTCCACTTCCTATTTGCTTTCAGAGGAAATGGCTGGAAGACTAGAATAAAGTCTTCTCTGATTCTGACAAGTGTGCTTTCAGTACACGCAGGCTAACTTTTCCATTCAGAGACAGACAGATAAGAGGGAGGGAGAGAGAGGGAGAAGGTATCACAGCTCTGGAGTTTCTCTTGGTGCTATGGTACTCCCATGCATGACAGAGTTTGTATTCTCTCAGTTTAGTGAATAGTAAATATGTAATGGGGAAATTAGATGAACAAAGTCAAAAGTGGGGAGAGTTTAGGTGGAGTCTGAAATGTGAGGGAATAGCAGATTTGGGCAGTCTGAGCCTGGAAAATGCTGGCATTCTGAGTCAAATTCTCTGTTCATGCTTTGTATCTTCATCAATGTCCACTTACCCAACACAGGTGTAAACTGCAGGTACTGGACTTATGCAACACTGGGAAGAGTTTCTGGAGAATGTGAGCTGGAGTCAACTTCCCAGTGTACTCAGAAAAGAGGGACCTCTTGGTTGAATGACATTCAAGGAAAGGGAAGGCCAAGCCCTGCTAGGAGGTGTGTGTAGACCTCTACCTCAAGTTTATCACCTGAAGATGAAATGTTTTTCACCTACCTGGTGAACTGGGTCAATCAGAGGCATGGGGTGCACCTTTATGGTAAGACAGTGGTAATACTTGCACTGAGAAACAAATCATGTCTGACTTCTACATACCAGTCATTGTGTGATATGAAGAAGGTGAAAGTATTTTACTTCTGGAAATTTTAAAATACACCTATGTTTGGTTTACTTCTGGGCAAGCTGAAAAACCTCAAAAGAGAATCTGAATGTCTCCAAACCTGCTGGCATCTCTTTCAACAAGATGGAGGTCTGGTATCATTCTACCATCCCATTCATAGCTGATTTCTTCCAGCTATTTCATCTCCAAGAGCTGCATCTTGAGTCTTCCTCCTTCCTCCTGGGCCATCTGCACCATATGCTTAGGTAGGACTGTGTCCATGACAGAATATCAAGGAGGATGTATTGTATCTCAAGTTCCTTGCTTCACAATTCTATTATTAACCATTATTTATTATTGTCATTTGCCAGATTGCCTCTAAAGACCAGTTTGTGGTACTGCTGGAGTTTAAACCTGAGAACATGGTGATTCAGGAATGAAAGACTTTTTTTTTTTCTCTTTCATTTTTTTAAATTTATTTTTTATTTAAGAAAGGATAAATTAGCAAACCATAGGGTAGGAGGGGTACAAATCCACACAGTTCTCACCACCCAAACTCCATATCCCATCCCCTCCCCTGATAGCTGTCCCATTCTCTATTCCTCTGGGAGCATGGACCCAGGGTCATTGTGGGTTGCAGATGGTGGAAGGTCTGGTTTCTGTAATTGCTTCTCCACTGAACATGGGCGTTGACTGGTCGGTCCATACTCCTAGTCTTCCTCTCTCTTTCCCTAGTAGGGTGGGTCTCTGGGGAAGCGGAGCTCCAGGACACATTGGTGGGGTCTTCAGTCCAGGGAAGCCTGGGTGGCATCCTGATGGCATCTGGAACCTGGTGGCTGAAAAGAGAGTTAACATACAAAGCCAAACAAATTGTTGAGCAATCATGGACCCAAAACTTGGCATAGTGGAGAGGAAGTGTTAGGGAGGTACTCACTGCAAACTCTAGTGTACTTCTGCTTTCAGGTATATATTTTGCACTAGTTTATGGATACATGTGAACATATGCTCTCTCTCACAGAACCTGGTCTATATCTAGGTTTTGGGACTTTGTTAGACAGTGATCCACCTGGGATGGAATTAGAGAATACTATGAAAGGAAAGGTTTCATCTGATTAATGAAGCTGAAGGGTTGTCATTCCACACCTGAAGTCTCTGGACATAGTCTGAGTTGAAGTGTGTTGAGGTGGCAATCATTGTGTTGATTAATGAAAGACATTTTACATAATTACTAGACCATTCCACTCATTCCACTAGTCTTATAACCATGAAAAACTGAGGACAAGTTTTCATAGAGTTATGGAAGGGACACCTTGATCAGATACTTGGGGAATATTCAGTCTAGTGAGGTTGGTTCTTAGGTTCTGGTCTGAAGAGGTATCTTAGCTGATTAGACAATTATTAGTGAAGGGAACTGATGGGCATTAAACCAGCTCCCCCTGCTCCATGCTGCATTGCTGATAATATGGCCTATTTACATAATCACTGTTTTGCCTGCTCTATCTTCTTTCTACCTCAAGACCTGCCCTGCCTTCAGGGTAACATTAATCCCACTGGCTAAAACAACTGCAACAGTTTCTAAGGAAGCTTCCACCTTCCCAGCCTGATTTTGCCCTTCTCCACCCCTTTCCTAGCCATTTCCATTCCCGAATTGCCACTTCCAGTTTTATCCCACAAAACCCACTTCTGTTTCTGGTTTCACTCTCTTTCTCTCCCACATCCTGACCTGGAGAATGGCTGGCACACAGAGCAGGAGGCGGCCATTGTGGTTTGGCACTATATGGCTTAACCCACTGTGACTCTGGGGTGCTCCCATGTGAATAAATAATCGTATTACCATGCCGGCATGAGTTCCCGGTCTCTCTATCCTGCAAAGCTAGCCTGGCAGGAACTGTGAAGAAGAGATCTGACACAATGCCTCCAATTCCTGAACTGCAAGCTGTTACCAGGCAGGATTGTGAACACACAGAGTGCAAGCATGCAGAGGGCACTAAACAGACTGCAGCTGAGGAACGAGGAAATCTAGCAGAACATTTGCTGGGCATGGAAATGTGTCAGGGAGGCCCTGGAGATTGGTAGGACCAACAGTTCTGGGACTTTGCCCAGGTTTGTTCTGTGACTTACTCCTAATGGTCTCACCAAGACCAGAGATGGGGCAGCTAGAGTCCAAAGATGGTCTGAAGGCAACCTGAGTGAGAGTATTTTCAATTGTACCCAATACTTCTGCCAAATGTGCCAGCACTTTTGGATAGACTGCTGTGGAGTAGAGGCAAGGAAGAGAAATTGAGATCAAAGTCAAATTTTGAGAGTCTTTATTTCTTGGCCAGAGACTGTCTCTCATCAAGGAGCTGTTCAAAGAGCAGTGTCAGCCCTTGATATAGCTGGCTGGTTATAAAGGCAAATGCCACAGCATTCACTGAGCATAATCACCCTAAACAACCTAGTATCATTCTTTCAAATTGTAGGGTAGTACTCCCTTGAGTCCCCTGATTTCTTCATTCAGTTTTCTGTAGATGCTTCAGACTCTCTATGTGGAGAGGTTTCTTCCCAAACTCCTGGGTTACCCACTCTGTTGTGCACCAGATGCAGGGGCCCATAAAGAATGCTCCAGGACAGTAGGAGTGAGCCAATTGGATCTCTCCCAGTTTTCGTAGCTAGAGATGTAACCAGAGATCACCAGGGGGAATGTTTCATGAACAATCTGTTTATTGAACAGCAAAGTAGGGTTTATAAGTGGTTGTAGGGGGAAGTAAGTTATCCACTTCATATATGGTTTGGGAGAAGAGGGACAAAGAGAAATAGGGGGTTGGGAAAATGTCAGGGCATTCCTACTAAATGTTGAACAAGGGGTTTAGTTGATCAAAGGAACGAAGGAAATAGGGTTATCAATAGCCAGCAGACAGAGAGGAGCCTTAAGAGAAGAGATGGATCATGTAAGATGAAAAGAACTGAAGGAGGTGGAGGAGTATGAAGAATGTTTTTGATTATAGTTTGACAGAGCAGAACAATGATGTGTGGGCCGGGTATGATCAAAGAAGATGGACTTATATTAACTTCTGAGTAAACAAACCAACTCATTTGAGAACAAGAAAATGGGCTGCATGTAGAGTCTTTCGTGAAGCAGGGAGGCTTATAGAGGAGACTTTTTCTGGTGGTCATTTTACTCCATGCTTGATCTTAGGTAGAGAGAGACTGATAGAAAAGGTCATGACATCTAGACTCCCACTTTCAATTGGAGGTCCCATACCATTCTCAACCATGCCTCACAATTTCTCCACATAGATGGGCATTTAGGCTTTTTCCACAGTTGGAGTATGAGGATTGCATCTGTGAACATAGGGGTACAACTGTCCCCTTGAATCTAAGAAAAAGTAATGCTAATATTTCTTTTCAAATGTGATGCAAAACCAATGTAAATATTTATAAAGTAAGTGCATGAATTCTGTGAGTAAACTTCCTTATTGTTAAGATTTCTGAATTACAATATTTACATACATTTCAACACAAATATTTGTTTTCTTCTTGCATAAATACTAGAGTCTTCAAAATACTGACACAATAGTCTTGCTGACATTTCCTGATTTTGTTCATCTGAACTACCTGCAGGAGGCAGTAAAATACTGCAGACTGGGGGTTTTCCTCAGTGATTGAACATGGTCCATCATTCCTACCTCCTCTCTCTACTCCAAGGCTGTGCAATCTGGAGAATCATGAGTCATTGCTGACATGTGTGCAAGCTGATATCCCTGGCTCTTTTGCCTAATTACCCTGAGTGGAGGGTGCAATTGCAGGGTCAACATGCAGACTTCTGCCAGCCATTTCCGTTTCTGTCTTGCCACTTCTGGGTGCAACATTTAAAATCCTGGGCTCCCTGATTGATAAAGATTCAAATTGCCTCGCTACCATGAGTCTGTTAATGATCATCTCCCTCGAGTTGCTGAGTGCTTAGCAGCCCCGGCTGGCTCTGGTCATGTTGTCTTCAACCCAGAGAGTACATGTCCAGGAAGAGGCACCCCCCATGCTAGCCCAGCATGAATTTATTTCCTTTCTCTTTCTCTCTAGGTCCTCATGGAATTGGGGTTCAGAACCCTCTAGTCATCTTCTTTTAACCTTTCTCCCCATTTGGGAGTATGGCCCAAAATTCTAAAAAAATATTGTTGAGATGATGTGTCACTTAAGATGGAATTTAAAGCAACATTGGCCATAGCTTTGGTAATTACACCAATGGAGTTTCACAGACAGGCTGTTGGGGCACTAATGCTCTTTGTACCCCACTTTTAGTAAATAAATATATACAGAAATGAGCAGGTGGCTGAGGACAACACCAAGGTTCTGTGTTGTTGGTATGCTTCTAATTCTGCTTCTAAAAACCCCTTCTGTTTCATTTGCTTTAATCCCCCCTGCTTAACACTACATTTAATTTACATAACCACTGTATTCTATTTACGTAACCACTGTTAACAAGCACCACCCTCCCTCCAGGGCATTGGTGGTTCAGTGGTAGAATTCTTGCCTGCTACGCCCCCTCTCCTTGTCACACCCTGATTTTCACCAGTCACTTTTCTCTCCACCCTCTCTACATCACGTCCTGTTTACACCCTACTTGGCAAGTATATATAAAGACAGCATTGTTAGTTTTAGTTTAGTTTAATCTACCTTGGCTTAGATTGTGCTGTATCCTGCATGAATAAAGAGATACTGCCTACAGCCCAACCATGAGTCCCAGGTCATTTGTCTCCTCTTGCAAAGCCAGTCTGACACTGTGTGGTCTGCATTATGTTCTTAGGGGGCCTCTCTGCTCATCTCCTTTTTCTTAGCACTATCAGAGATGACTATGGTTCTGACAGCCAAATGAAGAGCAAAGGCAAGAGACAACATTGAGATCCATTTTATTTCTCAACATTTCATGAAACATCAGCAAAAAAAAAATATCCTGCATGAACTTCCACCCAAATTACAACTACAGATTCAGAGCCAGTCACTGATGACTCTGATTTCATTAGAAAAGTGCCCATTTGGTTCTTCAAAGTTGAGAGTCACATGCATTCCATGTAGGGCCTTTGCTTCTCCATCACAAGGCCATGATGGCAGAGGCAGAGTTGTATGTGCACATTGAGGGACAAAGCTGCTACATGTCACTTCCTGTGAGCCTAAAATACAGCCTCTTATAGTCACGCAGACAAAGCAAGCAGGGTAGAATCATGGGCTCCCAGTTTCTGAACACCTTCTTGGCACAGTATTTGCAGTGACCAGTGCTCAACATGATGGACCTGGGGTGTCCTAGGTCCCTGAGAATCGTTGAGATCTGAGTACAAATCAAATTAAATGCCCCAGGATGGAGAGCTCCCTGGGGGGTGAAAGTCTCCAGAGGGGCAGGAAACAGCTGGAGACATAAATGCTGCAGCCCTGAGGTGCAGCACAGCAGCTTCTCCAGGGTGGCCATGGACAGGCGGTTCCCATGCAGGCTGAGGGAGCTGAGCTGGGAGCAGCTGCTCAGGGCAGGGAGCAGGGCTTCAAGCTGGGGGTCCTGGAGGCCACACAGACCCAGGTCCAGGTGCTGGAGGGTGGCTGCATTTATCTCCAGCAGAGCTCGCAGGGGCTCACTGACAGAGGTCAAGGGGACTCCCCTCAGACACAGGTCCTTCAGGTGATTGATGTGTGGGCTCTGGAACAGGTGAATCAAGTCTCTTTCTGTAAGTGTGCAGTTAGTGAGTGAGAAGACCTCCAATGGGGTATTAAGGAACCTGGGAAGAGAGAGAGAGAGAGGTTAGGATAAACCAAGGGGTTGGCATGAGGGTGTAAGTTCAATGGGTGGTCACCACACACACAGGCTCAAGATTACTCTGACATAAAGTTACCCCCAAAGTAGACCAATGCTGTCTGAGGCTGAGCCATTTTGGTGCCCTTATAAGCTTGGCATTAAATTAGGCATTTTCTTTCTTTCTTTCTTTCTTCCTTTTCTCTTTCTTTCTTTCTCCCCCTCCAGTCCACCCCCCCCAGAGCTTTGCTCAGCTCTGGCTTATGGTGGAGCAGGGAATTGAACTTAGGTCTTTAAGGCCTCAGGTAGGAGAGTCTCTTTGCATAACTATTACGCTATCTCCTCAGTCCAATTTAGGCAATTTCTAAAACATATTTCCTTGTATATCAGGCAGAGAAATGTACACTTTGTTTTTCATTTTTTGAATGTTTGAATTTCGTAGATGCTTGTTCTAGAATAGACTCAGAAAGTGGACTCAGAGAGAACTGTCCATTGTATAAAAAACTATTTCACCTAAATGAGGGATGCTTCAACAGAGTGAAGCAGGGCATACAGTGTCTCTATCATCTAACTATCTTCCCTTTCCCTCAAGATTCTCTCTGTTTCAGTCAAAAATAAATAAATGAATAAATAAATAAGTACATGATATGTAAAATGTAAAAAAAGAAATGAAAAATGGGGTTATTTCCTGACTAAGGCACCACTGATTTCAGTTAAATATTTAGTACCACCATAAATCAGATCTGACAGAGTCAGGAAAGTATAATAGTAATAATAATAGAATTGGACATGCATTGGACATGCACTGTCTCCTTTACTGTGATTCTGCCAGGGCTACAAGCCTACCTGAACACCTGGTCCAGATGGCCCTGCAGGAATGAGGGAGATTCCAGGTACAGCTCTTGTAGATGGCGTAAGTGCAGGAACACCGAAGCAAATTGGTTGACAGACTGTGCCCGTTTCTCCTCCTCTTCTGGGGTGACGGCATTAGGAACGGTGATGTCGAGACTGAGTCTCCGGAGGCTTTTCATCTTGCCCAGAAGTTGACTAAACATGTGCAGGCCTGAGAATGGCCAGGTGCAGTGTACTTCTACCTCCTGGATACCACACAATGGCATGGCATGCAGAAACCTGTCATTTTTGCTGGGCAGGGAATATACTGTCACCTTCTTACAGCTGAGATGCACCCCTTTTCTTTCCTGGATCCAGTTCAGCAGGTATGTGAAGGTCTGATCTGCGGGTTTCTGACTGAGGTAGAGGTCTACACACACCTCTAAGCAGGGCACACCATCCTCATTCCTTGAAACTCCCTCAGCCACCAGTTTCCTCCTTTGTGAGTCCACTCGGAAGCTGACTCCAGTCCACACACTCCAGAACTTATGCCCGGTGTTTCGCAAATCCAGCACCTGCAGCTTACACCTGCTTTGGGGGAAAGAAGACACTGATGAAGACATAAGATGCAACCACAGAATAGAAACCTGGCCTTTGTGAGACACAGACTTCCCACGTCTGCTTTTCCTCCCATTTCAGACTCCAGACCTTCTCTCCCCATTTCTTTTTTCATAACTAATGTTCAATTCACATATGTATTATCCTCTCAATTGGGAGAATCTAAAATGTGTCATGTTAATCCATTATCTGTCCATTTAAGCCAACCTAGTTTAGAACCTCTCTCTCTCCCCCTCACCCCCAATTCTATAGCTGGGGCACAGTGAATTCAGGACCATCACTCTTAGTGGACTCTTTCTCAGTCTGGGGCTCCTCAGATACTAAGACATGGAGAGGGAGAGAGAGAGGGAGAGAGAGAGAGAAAGAGGAGAGACAATGAAAGATTGAGAAAGAATGTAATAGGAGATAGCATAATGGTGACTCAAAAAGATTCTGATTCTTCAGACTGCAGGGTCCAGATTCAATGTCCAACCACACAGTTAGCCAGAGAGGACTGTTCTCTGCAAGTAAATAAGAAAAAAAAATCTGTCCAATACTGCCAGGGGCCAGCCCCTGCAGGTCTCAGGGATCACAAAGGAGGAGGGGCATTGGAAAAAATGAGGAAGAAAGAGAGACATGTCAATTTCTTCAGGAGCAGGAGAGAGACACCTCTGCCATGCTCAGGAAGAACTTTATTTAATAGTCTCACAAGGCTTAAATGACTAAAAAAAAAAAAATCACCAAGATATAGATTATAGAAACAGAAATCACCAAGGCTTTGGCCACTAATTCAAACATCACCAAGGCTTTGGTAATTATTACAAAATTGCCAAGGCTTTGATTATTAATACAAAAATCACCAAGTAAGAAATGTATAAGTAGGAATTGGCATATTGCACCGAAGCAAAATGTTCTGGTGTAGATCTAAGAAGGACGACAGAGGACCTAGTGGGGGTTGTATTGATATATGGAAAACTAGGAAATGTTATGCATGCACAAACTATTGTATTTACTGTCAAATGTAAAACATTAATTCCACAATAAAGAAATTAAAAAAAAAAGTACAGGTAGGCAATATTCCCTGCTTTGTGGAACATTTACATTCCGGGAATATTTCTCTCCATAGAGATCATATCACAGTTTCTTTGTCTTTTGTTATTCCTATACCTGTGAGCTAGGCAGATGTCCTAGTGATTAAGATTAATATTCTACCTATTATGCTTGTTTATGACATCCTCTTGTCCCTATGCATCAGAAGCCATGTTTCATAGAAAGTTCAAGCTTGTTATGTTGCTAGTGGCCTTAAACAAATTGAAAAGCCCCATTTTTCATAAAGTCTGTTCCATTGTTTGATAAAGGAGTCTGTTTTATTCCTTACTGAGAAGGCACCAAGGTGGTGCTGACCTGGCCAGCCTCTTCATAAAGTTAAGGTCTCTAACTGGAATCCATCTTTCTTGTATGCTCACTATGTGACCTAGGTTCTCGTGTACTATTCCTGTATAAGAAAGTGGAATCATAGTGGTAGATTAAAAGGCCCACTGTATCTAGGTGGGTACCATATTTTTCCATTTATTAATTATGCTATGTAAGGTGGCATCTCCACTATTGAAGCCATCGAGTTTTCTCTATATTCTAGGAAAAATACTATAGGAAGTGGTGTAGATAAAGGGGAAAACAATTCTACCTCTTGGAGCCTCATGAAAAATTCTGCATTATGGATATTGGTTGTTCCATTATAATCAATCTTACAGAGTGCAGTGCAGATTTTGTCATTACTTTTGTTATTGGTCATACTCTGAGTCTAGCCATAGGTAAAGGCTATTTAGACCACACAGAGCTTAATCCCAAGCCCAATACATGGCAAAATGCATTATGTTTTCAGCCACACTGAACTTCCTGAGAAGCTGGTGCCCTGTCAAGCAGGTTGCATGGCGGTGCCTGTGCCACAATGCTACTGAAACTATCTTAGGGGCTGGAATTTAGATAATTGTGCAAAGTAAATTGTGAGCTTTACCTATGGTCAGAGATGAACTCTTGACAAGAGCTCCCAAATGAGCTGTCACAATGACATTAGAAGCCTTGGGGCATCCCATGGGTCTCCACTCTCTCTGACCCAGCTGTCTTTCAGGAAGCACAGACTGTCCCTGACTATCGATCCTCCTTACCTGGGGGGAACATCCTGTTTGAGCAGGATATCAATTCCATCCATCACAGCTTTGATACTTGGATTCTCAGGAACCACGTCTTGAACCAGGGCTCCCAGAGGGAGTCTTTCAAAGGGCCAGTTCTGCACTAGAGCCTTCAGGGTCTCCCACAATCTGTGAGTGTAAGCTTCCAGAAACAGACACGGGAAGAGCTCTGCAGGCAGGCTCCTCAGGGAAGAGATGGCCAAGTTTTCATCCCCCAGAAGGCTCTGAAAGGCTTGCTGTAGGAGACTGGATGGGTTATAGTTGCTCATTTTTATCTGCTCAGGCAGCAAACCTGTGGGAATAGTCAAAGAAGAGGATGTCTTTCTCAAGGAAAGCCATATTTCATCTTAGCAGTCCCCAAAGTGACTACCATCTAAACACACAGGTCACAAGAGTAGTAGCAATGAGAATTGTGGCATAGTCACTGCAGCTGTTTCCCACACATTCCCAGTCAGAGATGTCATGAATTAAAACATTCAGAGACACTTAAGAAATTATATGACCATCTTATATGGAGAAAGCAGTTATATCAGATAATCACTTCCATATCAATACGTCTACTTATGTTAATTGATGATTGACAAAGTATTCAACATATTTCGTGTGTAAATATAGCCCAACTCTTCAGTTTGACTATGTACTTATGAGTAAATCTGTATTTGTTATGTCTTTGTATTTCACATTTTGTTCAATGAATTCTCTTAGAATCATAAAAAAATACATATATTAGGAGACACCACCATATGAAGTTTCATTTTATTTTACTTGGACATTTTATAGAGTATTTTCATTTTTTAACATTTTATTTTATTTTAATGAGAGAGAGACACATAGAGAAAGACACAGAGAGGAAGACAATTCTCAGCTCTGGCTTATGGTGCTGCTGGGGACTGGACCTGTGAGCTTTAGCATCAGCAGGAGAGCCATTTTGCATAACCATTATGCTCTCTCTCCCCACCCATCTCTTGAGTATTTGAACATAAGTCAGTAAAAGGCTTGGTGCTCACAGAAATCTAAGAGCTGAAAATGGAAAACAGTGAGACCTACATCTCTAGGTAGCATCTCTTTACAGACATTAGAAACACCTATGAGCCAGGTGTCTTAGGTAATAAGAGCTCACAGTGTGATCAGAATGTTCTCTCTTGTAAATATCCTATGGACTGTTTTGAAACTCCTCCTTACAATGAACATATGATCCAGTGAGTGTTACCCAGACATAGAGTAAGCCTTGAATGTGTGTGGATCTTGGTTCAGTTTTTGTAACAGTGAAAAGCAGAGCCTTGATTGTCCAGCTGCATGCCATAAATAATAAGACTGCAATATACAGAGCACGGTGGATATGTCTGCATGTTTTTATGTATTCTGTCAAATAAAGGAAGAAATAATGGCTGCCCAGAGCAGCTGATTCTTGTGCAGGTACTGAGCCCCAGCAACAAGTCTGTTGGCAAAACAAACAAATAAACAAACAAAAACAGAAAGGAGAATTTTGAAGTAAAACTTGAACTGGTTTAATGAATTGCACTACAGCAAAGGACTCTGGGTAAGGAAGGCAGGGAGAGAAGTCTGCGAACATGCTAGCACTTCCAGTCCCTAGTCTGAGATGATGGACCTGATTTTGGGGTTTGTGTGTGTGTGTGTGTGTGTGTGTGTGTGTGTGTGTGTGGAGTATAGAAATTTATCTGACTGATATGAGTTATACCCATGTTCCAACCACATTAACCACCCAATAAAAATGAAGAAAAATTGAAACTAAGTGAATATTTATGATGTCAAGTAATAAAATGCCTAAAATCCAGTGTTTATCATTGAAAAATGTGCTTTTGGGTGTAGGGAGATATTCTCCCCAAAATCTTGTGGATTATTAGTAAATCACTAATAAAAATTTCATGAAATGCAATTTTTTGGCATGAAAAATAGGCTTTTGGGTGATCCTGGAGTGGTGCTGTGGTTAAGGCACTAGACTCTCAAGCATGAAGTCCTGAGTTCAGTCCCCATCAGCACATGTCTGGAGCGATGTTTGGTTCTTTCCCTCTCTCCAATTATCTTTCACATGAGTAAATAAAGAAATATTTTTTAAAAATAAAAAAATGCTTTGATAAAATGTTGACAAGTGAATAATTATGTATACAAATCATCACATTCTGAATTAACATTAAACTCTATGGAAAGGCAATAATCCAGTCTGAAATCTGTTCATCTGAAAATAAAGGCATAAGAACACTTCAATCCAGGGAGCATCTGCCAGAAGGCTGGTGGTTGACTGGTATCCATTTCACTCACAAATAACAGACTTTAAAAAAAAAAATAATGAAGGTATGGAACAAAAATTTAAAACTCCTTCTTCATCCACTGTTACTTTACCATAGTTGAATGACCACAGTTGCATGATGGGTCCTTAGCAGAGGAGGGTAACTTACCAGATGAGATGAATTCGGCTGTGTGCTCAGAACTCAGGTCTCCAGAGAACCCACAGGCAGACTGAAGAGCTGGAAGAATCTGATTTACCATTTGGGGACCTACACTTTTATATCCCATTTAGGATACACCCTACACACCCAAATCCCTATAGGAGACAAGCTAATTACGCAGATCCCAAAATCCTATCAGGTTAAGACCCTCCCCAGATGAAATGATTAGATAGCACACCTCCATTTGGCCTAGAGACCAATTTTGCTTGACTGTGGGTGTGATTCATATCAAGTGTTTCATGGAGTTGTCTCCAAATATGCACTCAGTGCTGGTGTGATATTGGGGAGATTACAATATGCTTCTACAGAACCCCAAAAACATAGAAACTGGACAGATCAGTGTTTTCTTAGCCACATCTTCACTTTTCCATTTATTATTATTATTATTTCCCAGAATACTGATTAACTCTGGTTTATGGTGGTGCGGGGGATTGAAGCTGGGTCTTCTGAGCCTCCAGCATGACTGTCTTTTTACATAACCATTATGCTATTTATCCCTACACCGGAAGTATCCATGTTGAACTTGAAGCTCATATCATAACGATTCCTGGCACTACAAAATACAACTAAAAGGGAACAAGGCAGTTGAACCAATCAGTGTAGTTGGATAGAGACAGACTGGGGTAGGAATTAAATTTCCAATGCCCTTGACTAACAGAGAAGTGATTCCAGAAGCCAGAACTATGTCGTTCTGCACCTCAAAAAGAGTCTAGGTGCAAACTCCCAGAGGGAGAAATAGTAGATGACCAATGAGCTCTGAATCACAATCTACCAGCACTTCAGCATGTGTCAGCAGGACTCTGATTATTTCTTTGTTTTTCTTTTTATTTATTTGTGAGAGGCAGGCTGGGAGTATGGATCCTTCAGTCAATGCCTATGTTCAGCAGGAAAGCAAATACAGAAGCCAGGCCTTCCACCTTCTGCATCCCACAATGACCCTGGGTCCATACTCTCAGAAGTATAAAGAATAGGAAAGCTATCAGGGGATGGGATGGGATATGAGATCTGATGGTGGAAATTGTGTGGAGCTGTACCCCTCTTATCCTATGGTTTTGTTAATGTCTCCTTTTTAAAATAAATAAATAAATAAATAAGGAAAATAAAATAAAGAAAAACAAAGAAATAATTAGACAGTATGTGTATTCCACTGGACTTTAATCATGAGATGCTGAGGACAATGTTTCAGAGTTATGGAAGGGAACCCTTGCTTAGATGCTTGGAGGAATATTCAGTCTAGTGTAGGTGGTTGGTTCTCAGGTTCTGGTCAGAAGAGATCTCTTAAATGAGTAGACAACTAAGGTTGAAGGGGACTGTGAAGATGAGATCCCATACAGTGCCTCTAATTCCTGAACTGCAAGCTGTGAAGAGGCAGGATTGTGAATACACAGACAGCGCAAGCATGCAGAGGGCACTAAAAGTCTCCAGTTGAGGAGTGAGAAAATCTAGCAGAGCATATGCTGAGTATGGGGAGGAGTCAGGGAGGCCCTGAAGATTGGCAGGTCTCCTAGATGCTGTGGGACTTTGTTCTGGTCTGATCTATGACATTATCCTCAATAGTGTCACCCAGTCAGAGATGGGGATAATGTCATAACTGCTAGAGTCCAATGTAGGTCTGAAGGCAGCCTGAGTTAAATCATCTTCATTTGTGTTCAATGATGCTGTTAAAGGTGCCAACATATTTGTATAAAGTGGCCATTTTTTTAGTATGTTTAGCATATCCAAATGTTATGCATTAAAAAAAAAGAAAGGCAGAAAGAAAGAGGAAGAGATGTGTGCATTTCTCTTCCTGAAAGTGAAGAAATGTGTTAGAAATTGCCAGGCTCCTATGTACACTGAAGAGGTTGCAGCCTTAAGTCACACTATGCTAACTTTTGTTGGTTGTGGCCAGGTGTTGGGCTGCGCCGCAGAGAAGAGAGGGAGAGAGAGGAGGTCCAGAGCAAGTGGGGTACACAAATCTTTATTATAGGATGGGGGGTGGCTCAGGCCACGTGGAGTCAGCCGACAATGGCTGTCCCCACAACCTCACCACAGGGCAAGAAGGAGAGCATGCAGAGAGAGAGAGAGAGAGAGAGAGCTGAAGGAGCCCAGAGAGAGAACAAGAGGGGTAAGTGAGGGAGCTTTTATTGGGCCACAACCAGGGATGACGTGTGGGGACAGGATTGGTTGAAGGGGGCACTGCTAGGATTTCGTGGAGCGTGGTAAAATCTGGGGGCAGAGACTGCATCAGAATAATTCCTCAGCATCAAACTCTGGTTGACAACAGACCTGAGCCTTGGTGTATCCTGACCTCCAAAGAACTTACACTCTCATGCCAATGCCATTGTCCATTCTAACCTCCCTCCCCTCTTTCTCTTTCTCTTTCCAGGAGCCTTGCCATTCCCCTGGAGGTCTTCTCACTCACTAACTGCACTCTTACAGAGGATACTTGACTCACCTGTTCCAGAACCTGAAAGGACCTGTGTCTGAGGGGACTCCCCTTGACCTCTGTCAGTGAGCCCCTGCGAGCTCTGCTGGAGGTAAATGCAGCCACCCTCCAGCACCTGGACGTGGGTATGTGTGGCCTCCAGGACACCCAGCTTGAGGCCCTGCTCCCTGCCCTGAGCAGCTGCTCCCAGCTCAGCTCCCTCAGCCTGCATGGGAACCACCTGTCCATGGACACCTGGAGAAGCTGCTGTGCTGCACCTCGGGCCTCAGCAGGTTGAGACAAGAGATCTATCTGGCCCCTCTGGAGACTTTCAGCCCTCAGGGAGTTCTGCAGCCTCAGACATTTGATTTGCTTTGTATTCAGATTTCCAAGATTCTCAAGGACCTTAAACATTCCAGATTCATCATGGTGAGCACTGGTCACTGTTCTTACTGTGCCAGGAAAATGTTCAGAAACTGGAAGCTCATCATTCTGCCCTGTTTGTCCTGTTTCAGGGACTATAAGAAGCTGTCATTCAGGCCCACAGGTAGTGAGTGACAGCTAGCAACTTTGTTTCTCACTGTGCACACAACCCTGCTTCTGACACCAGGTCCATGGGATGGGGAAGCCCAGGAGACCCAGCCTCGTGCTAGCCTGCCAGGAGTACAATTGACTCCGCACTGTGAAGTGACTTCCGGGACGTGGGTCTAGTAGAATCAGATGCAGGAATTTTGTAAATACTTGAATCAGAATTTGGGTCTCAATTCATGTGTGCTATTTTCCTTTTGAATGTTTCCTTTTTGAAATGTTGGGAAATAAAATGGATGTTAATGCAATGTCTCTCTAGTCCTTGTTCATTTTCCTTCTAGCACCCTTACTATCTCCCATAACTGTATAGAAGCAGCCTGTGAGTACTCTGTGATCAGACACCATCTAATAACATGATAGACCACAGCAGAGCACAGCTGGTGTGTCATTCACCTGCTGGTTTCTTGAAATATTTATGCATTTGTTTATTTATTATACGTAGGGAAAAAGTATAATGACCACTCACCACAATGCTAAAGTCAGCTGAATATATAGGAGATAATTATTTCCTATGTAGCTTTAAGCTCTGTCTTGACTACACAGTATGTTATGGAAGAATCAGGTTGAATGTTTCAAGATCCTCAGCTGCCTAGAGTTGAGTTCTGCATATCTAATTTATTATTTTAACAACTTAGTGCTTCTAATTTCTGAACAATAATAATCCTGACATCAGTCTTAAATGGTTCAATAATTCTAAAATTATGTTTTGAATACAAAGTTACCTACAACCTTACAGCAGATAGATCAGAATCATATGGTTTTGCCAGGTGCTAAGATGTAGTTATTAGTAGATACCATTACACGACATATAACATCATATGACACAGTGAGTTCAAATAGAATATGAGAAATTCCCACCATGGTATTTTCAAAGTATGCCAAGCTCTCAACTAATTTGATGATAATAAAAATGAACTATTGCTGTCTGAAACTCTGAGATTGCAAAAAATGCTTCCCAGTCTTTTAAGACCCATGTCAGACTCAGTCCTGAACCCGAGACTTTGCTCTCCTCTTGAACCATTACAATGTTAAACTGCCTCTGCTGACCTCAATTAAAGAACAGAACAAATGCCACCATGCCCCATTATACTGCCACTGACTTATGCCTTTGGATTATATCCCAGTGACACCAAGTCTGATATTTCAACCTTTCAACTGCAACAGTTTGGTGAGACCTTCCCTAACACATGGAACCACCTTGTTCTATTTCAGGTGGTGCACTCTCTAACCACCTTGCAGACCCTAGATACAGGCTAGCACCTAAGAGGCACATATATACAAGTGTCCATCAGGTAGGGGCACATACATAACTCAGAGGAAAAGGCTTAGTAGTCCTCTGTGATTACATTGAGACCTAAACAGCTTGGCAGTGTATCAGAAAGGCCTTAGAAGGCTCCACAGATTGTCTACTCAAGGATTCACTGCTTAGACCCAGACACATTCATACAGCCTACTTCACTCCCCTCAGTCACACTATATCCTCAACTAGCTACACAAACAAAGTAACATATATGTCCTAATATCTTGGACAGCTACAGCATTATTGTCACCCCTGGATAATCACTGTCTACAATTATCCAAGAGATACACAGTCAAATATATGTATATATGTTGTTATGCTTCTAGTTCTGCTTCTGGGATCCCTTCTGTTACATTGCTTGACATTGTGGTCTACTTACATGGTCATTCTGTTACATTGGTTTGGTCTCACTCCCCCTGCCTCTGGGAGATTTTGGTTTAGCCCTTGCCTTTTCGTGCTTCTTTCTTCTCCCCACCCCCTATCCTACATACTTCCTTGGTTCCTGACAGGACAGAACTGTGTGGTGATTAGATTAGATTAGTTTTTTGAACCATTCGCTCATAAATAAAGAAGTACTGTTTATCCACTCAGCCATGTGTCCCTGGTCGTCTGTCTCCTGCCGCGAAGCTAGCCTGGCATACTGGTGCCATGAACTTTGACTGACATATATATATATGAAAATTTTAGCTTAAACTGTATTGTAATCCTAGGTCTGTTTCTTCTCTAACTTAAGTCCAGATTCCATCGCCTGTAGCCCTAATCTTGGAATCACTGTTCCACCATCAATGGTTACTTTATACAAGAAGGAATCATAAGCCTTATGTGAGCTTCTTCAGGACCTTGTTCTCACTATGAACTAGCAATGGTAGGGACTGTCACACTTTCTGAATGGGAGCTGGGTCATCCTATCTGCCAATCAAGGAAAACTCAGCCTGAAATAAGTGTAGCCTAGAATGTTCCCGTCTGTGACCATGGATTGTGAGTTCAGGCTGACAAAGTCTCAGAGGTTATACAGGCTTCTGTGCTATAAATATGAATATATATGGGCCCTGGTCAGGTGGATATGGTAGACAGTTCATTGTGTTTATATATTTTCTTTACATTTGGGAGCTACTGTCTGCCCTGGTCCAGCTTTCTAGTCCTATTCTCAACTCTGATGCTATCATCTCAATCAATATTTTTACTCTGCCTCCATGTTAGCCATCAAGTGTCTGGCTGTTCTAGGAAGGAGAAAGAGGAGATTCAGAGCAGAGAGGGAACAGAAATCTTTATTCCTGTGGACACCTCAGAGTTGGGTGAGAGCGCAGTGGTTTGGGCCATGTGGAGCTAGCAAAATGGTCACCTCCCTGTAAGTGCAGCAACCCTCCTCAGTGTCTGCAGGTGAAGGGGCTAAGAGAATGAGGAGCAGAAGAAGAAGGGTTTTTATGGGAGAAAGTTGGGATGTGATTGGCTAGGAAACAAGGCACTCAGGTATAGTATCACAGTTCTAGCAGGAATGGGAAGGGGGAGAATTAAACAAGGTGCTCGGGGATTATAGTATCAACTCTTGCAGGGAACTGAAAATGTCCTGAGGAGACAAGATGGTGGATGTGACCACATCTGCACAATGTCATGTACCCATAGGTGCAGTGCTAAAGTAGGCCTTCTAACTTCTTTCTACCCCCAAATACCTATTCTCATCTGCTTTTTCCTAGTATTTGTTTCCTGATTATTCAACATTTTGCTTTGCTTTGGTGCCTTTTCACCACCAAGTTGCAGATGCTAGTATGACTCCATCTTGAACCCCCTTGGCAAATGATTTCACTAATGTGTCTGTAACCTCACCTCCCCAGAGCCCTCCTTCCTCCTAGGCAAAGAGGAATAGGGTGGGGCTAGGGATTCACCTGCCAATGCCCATGTGCAGGAGAGCAGCAATGACAGAAGCCAGACCTTCCACTATCTGGACTCCATAAAGGATTTTGATCCATAGTCCCAGAGAGGGAGACATGTTAGTGGTAGATGACCAGAGATCTCTGAAATCCAATTCCATCAGCACCTGGAGATAGAAGAAAATAAAAAAAAAAGAAAAAGGAAAGTAAATCTCAAAGAATAATAGGTATAGGTTTGACTAAAATGGAAGAAAAACCTGAGCCATAAGGAAAACATGGAAAATTTATATAAATATAGCTACTTATAGAAGTAATTGTCAACCTTTATCTGAGACCTTAGGAGATTAACTGTATTTTTCAAAGGAGGGAATGCATACAGGGAACTCTGGTGGTAGTATAGGTGTGGAATTTTATACCTATTATACAAGGTATGTTATTATGCAAACAGACTCTCATGCCTGAGGTTAGAAGTCCCAGGTTCATTCCTTCAAACACTATAAGATAGACATGAGCAATGCTCTGGATAAAATAAAAGAAATAATTTTTATTATTTTATTATCCAATAATTTATTTATTGGATAGAGACAACCAGAAGTTGAGAGGAAGAGGTGATAGAGAGGGAGAGAGACAGAGAAAAACTGTCTCACCAGTTGTGAAGATTTCCTCCTACAGGTAGGGACTAGGGGTTTGAACCTAGGTCTTTTCACATTGTCACATGTGCACTCAACAAGGTGCTACACCTCCTGGCCCCAAATATACACACATATATATATATAATTTCATGGTATTTTGATGAGTAGTTTCATAGGAGGCTGAGTGTATATTTACTATAAACAAGTTCAAGTCCCTGGCTCCACATGCAGGGGAGAAATTCCATAATTAGTGAAGTGTTTCACTCTTTCTCTTCTTCTCCCTCTCCCTCTCTCTCTTTCTCTCTCTCTATCTCTCTTCTCTCTCCTCCCTTTTCTCTATGTCTTATTGTCTCTCCTTCCACTCTCAATTTCTAAGGCCCTTTCAAATAAAATCAAAGTCAATTAAATAAATATAAAAAAGAAGTTCGAAGACTCAGTGGGGTACTACTTTGGAAATTAAGAGTATGATACTGTAACTTTGGGACAAAGTGGATGAAGAAGGTGATATGCTCAGTGAGGTAAGTATGGAGGTGATAGACAACTAACACACAGTTTTTGTTTTCTTTGTATATGGAATGGAGTATTGAATTACATGAATGTTTCATCATCCCTGGAAAAAAAAGCAACAAACTTATGTGACATTCTGAGAACTGTGGTGGTTAACTTGGGCACAGGTAGGCACAGACATGTGGTGTTGGATGAGGTGTTGTATATGTCTCATCTTTAAACATTATTCTATTATGCTCACTGCTATCATCTTCATTTGACAGGTGTTGGTCATTTACAGTACAGTTGTGGGCACATGTATAAATGTTTTCATTCCATAAAGACTGGTGTCTGCAAAGCAGTCTCACCCACATCTCAGGCCCTTTCTAGCACCATGCAACAGCACCCAGAGGACCCTCCTCCAACCCCTCCCTGCCATTCTTTCTCTTTCAATTCAATAAAGGGACAAATTTGACTAGATTTTCTGCTGCCTTTTAAGGGGATGGTAGTGGGGAACCTGTTTCTAAACTGGTAAATGAACAATCATTGAGGCAGGAGACATGGGTCTCCAACTCCACAAATCTACAGCATCTGAGTGAAACCTCATGCTGGTGAGGGCTCTGGGGACAATGGTTTGTCAGGGCAGGTTCTTGAGATATAGAAATGTCTAGTCAGGTGGGGATACTGGGTCATGGAGGCGGCTTTGTTTGTGTTCTCATCACCGGAACTAAATCAGAAAACTGCATCCTCAGCTCAATCATTGTGTCACCTAAATGTGGCCTGAAAACTAAAACGGTTTTATTTCATGATTTAGTTCTCCAGTGTGTGGTATTTCAGGGACATCAGCTGCCTGCCAACTCAGCATTTCACTGATCATAAGCTAACTTAACGTTGACAACTGTCACTATTGCTGATCCAGAATATATACTTACAGTTCTTTTGGAAAGAATTTTCTCTATTTCAAAAAGCAATTAGAATTTTTTCATTAGAGATTTAGTAATAGTTTACATGATTACAAGTATATATGGAGGGTTAGAGAGATAGGGCCATGGTTGTGCAAAACCATTTTGATGCCTGAGAAAGCACATGTTCCAAGTTTAATACCAGCAACACCAAAAGCCAGAGTTGAGTAGTGCTGTGATAATATAAAATAATATAAGAATAGAATAGGTAAGATAATATTTTGGGGGCATATTCCATTTCACCCCCATGGTCAAAATTCTATGGCCCCAACCTTAGCAATAACTGTCATAATTCTTACAAAACTAGCTCAATCCCTGCGACTTGTGTGAGGGGCAGTCCGTGTACTTCAATACTCAATTGCTTACATGAGAGAAACTACCCAATACTAGTCTATCACCTCCATACTGACTTCACAGAGCACAGTCACCCTCAGCTTCATTGGTCCTAAAGGACCCAATATTACCCTTTCAAACTGTAGGGTAGTACTCCCTTGAGTCCCCTAATTTCTTCATCCACTCTTGTGTAGTTGGGTATGGGAAACAGTGCAAAACACACTCTGTCTATGCCTTAAAATAAGGACTGAGACTTGGTGAGTCATGAGCAAAGCAAAAGTTTGACATATATATATATATATATAAACCAGCAATCACGCCAAAGGCAATCTTCAGAGCCTTTTTATACGTTACTGGACATGGGAACAACCTGTCCTCTTCCCCTCTAGTGAGAGAGAACTGGCTCTCAATCTAACCATGTTCAGGAAAAGGGGATGGGTGCTGATATTAGGAGGGAGTCTGGGGTCTGCTATAATGGGAAAGGGAGTGCAAGGAAGGGGATTTTGGAGAGGACAATGTGGCTATCATGGGAAAGGAAGAGTGATGAGGGTCCTGGGAAGTCTATGCTAATTGTGAAGAAAAACAAGGCATGGTTGTCATCACATAGACAGGTAACAATCAGGGGTCTGTAGTCAGTCTAGATTGATAGACATCAATGTAAAGTCTACAAACCACCTGGGCCATATCATACAATGGGCATTTCAGCTGCCTTCACAGCTGGAGTGTGAGGATGGCAGCTGTGAACGTAGGGGTCCAACTGTCCCCTTGAATCTAAGAGAAAGTAATGATCATGCTTCTCTTCAAATGATATGCAAAACCAGTGTCAACACTTATAAAATATGTGCATGAATTCTGTGAGTTAACTTCCTTATTAAGATTTCTCAATTCCAATATTTACATACTTTTCAACACGAATATTTGTTTTCTTCTTGCATAGACACCAGATTTTTTTCAGAAATACTGAAAAAAAAAGTCTTTTTTAAGTTCCCACATAATAAAATTGCTCTGAACTGCCAGTAGGTGGCAGTTAAAAGTACAGACTAGGAGTTTTCCTCAATGACTGAAGATGGTCCATCCTTCCTGCCTCCTCTCTCTACCCAAGGCTGTTAAATGAGGAGAATCATGAGTTATTGATAGCATGTGTGCAAGCTGATATCCCAGGCTCCTTTGCCTAACTACCCTGAGTACAGGGTTCAGTTGCAGGGTCAACATGCAGACTTCTCACAGATTTGTCATAGATTTGGGTTGACTACTATTTCCATAACTGTCTATCTCTATTGTTCCCTATTTTTTCCTATGGTCCTCCTTTCTCTTCCATTTTAAGTCACACGTGAACCTATTACGACCTCTGAATTTATTTTTAAACACAAACCTTTAGCCAGACTCACAAAACAAAAAAGGGAGAAGACCCAAATAAATCGGATCATAAATGAAAGAGGAGATATCACAACTGACACTGCAGAAATTCAACATATGCAAGGCTTCTATGAACAAATATTAGCCAACAAGCTAGAGAACCTGGAAGAAATAGACAATTTCCTAGATACCTACCAACTTCCAAAACTAAGTAAAGAGGAAGAAGATAACATGAAAAATCCCATACAGCTAACAAAATAGAAACAGTGACCAAAAATCTTCCCCAAAATAAAAGTCCTGGACCAGATGGTTTTACAAATGAATTCTACAAAACCTTCAAAGACAAACTAAATTCCTCTACTTTTAAGTCTTCCAGAAGATTGAAGACACTGGAATACTCTCTTCCAGCTTCTATGAAGCCATCACTTTGATACCAAAAATAGACAGGGACACAACAACACAAGAAAACCACTGACCAATATCTCTGATGAGCTAAAATATTAAACAAAATTGTATCCAACTGGATACAGCAGTATATAAAAAGATTGTTCGGAGGCATTCGGGAAGATGGCAGACTGAGAAGCTCCTAACAGCGTGTGCTCTGATCACATCTTCCAGAAACGGTAGGATTTTCTGCCTTTAGCAGGGCAGCCAATAAGTATAGCCACCAAAGAGGTGACTATAATTTAGTTTGGGTTGGGAATTGGAGTAAAGGTGGCATGGACTAGCGGGCGGGCTGCTCCGGACTTCCCAGGTGGCGCCGGACAAGGCGGGCGGGCTGGGCATTGTCCGCTGCCTGGGAAGGCGGCTCCTCCGCTGGTTGCAGAGCGCTGCTGGGTGGCCGGCAGAGGACCCGGAGGGACCACTGTAGCTCGGGGGCTTTCTATTGGGAGTCTCCAGGGACCACCGTGACCCTGAGGGCAGATCCAAAGACTTCTTGAGTATAGCTCTCATTGGATCAAAGGACTTGGAGCTAGTTTTCATTTTCGAGAAATACTTTTAAAAAGTCTGGGGGGGTGTTTCCTGGAAGATGGCGGACTGAGAAGCTGCTAGCTGCTGAGCTCCGAACACATCCCCTGGAAACAATAGGATTTTCTGCCTTTAGCAGGCCAGCCAATAAGGTGTCATAGCGGTGACAAGGAGATGACTATAACTTAATTTGGGTTAAGAATTAGAGTAGGGGAAAAAATTCTTTTTTCTTCCTTTTAATTTTCAAGCATACCTCCTTCCCCCTCTCCCCCGCCATAAGCAGTCCCTGGGGACCAGCTCCTAGCAGAATACCCCACACCACCAAACAGGGTGCTTTTTTGAATTCACTGATACACATTTGGGAAGTTCCTTGCACTGCTCTTTAATTGCAACTCTTTTTCTTATCTTCTCCCTTTTCTCTCTCTTCTCTCTCTCTCTCTCTCTTTTTTTTAATCTTGTCATACACTTCTTCCTTCTTCTTTGCCTTTCTGAATTTGTGAATTACTTTGGGGAAGAAATCTGACTCAGAGCGGACTCTCTATATGTGTATCTCTGCTCTAGTTCCCTTTCCCCTCTTGTTACCCCTAGAATATATGGTGGATTGTAGATTTGCATAACTGTCTATTCTTGCTATCCTCTCTTTCTTTTCTCTTTCTTCACTGGGATTTGGTTACTATTTTTTCACGGACTGGAGAAATTGTTTGGCTAACTGGTGACAATTAAACTACTTCAATACTTACTTCAGTTGCTACTGTAATTCCAGAGGTTGGTGAGTGCAATTGTCATAAAGGTATTTAGTACAGTGTTCCTTGTACTCAAGACACAACAACTGAGGAACAACAGAGCATAAAAAAGAAACACATAAATAAAAAAAAATGGGTAGCTCAAAAACAAATAAAACTGCTACTCCAATGAATGAAGACAAGAGCCCAAAAGAAACTACAAATCAGCCAGAAGTAACCATAGATAAGAAAAGTATGCAAGCAATAATAAACTTATTAATCACAGAAATGAAAACAACATTGAAGGAAAGGAATGGCAGTATTGGGGAAACAACAGTTGAGACCCCCAAGGAAAATACTGATTATCTTGAGGCAATTAGAGAACTGAAAGCTGAAATAGCTGTAATGAAGAAAGAAGCTGAGGCAAGGGAAAGCAGACTAACAGAAGCAGAAAACAGAATTAGTCAGACAGAGGATGAGTTAGAGAAAACAAAGAAAGAGGTGAAAGAGCTTAAAAAGAGATTGAGAGACACTGAAAACAACAACAGAGACATATGGGATGATCTCAAAAGAAGTAACATTCATATAATTGGCCTGCCAGAGGAAGAAAGAGAGGAAGGGGAAGCAAACATTCTAGAGGAAATAATACAAGAAAACTTCCCAGACCTGAATAACAGAAGGGATATCAAGGTTCAAGAGGCCCAGAGAGTACCAAACAGAATCAACCCAGACCTGAAGACACCAAGACACATCATAGTCACAATGAGAAGAAGTAAGGATAAAGAAAGGACCCTAAAGGCTGCAAGAGAGAAACAAAAAGTCACATACAAGGGAAAACCCATAAGATTATCTGCAGACTTCTCCACTCAAACTCTAAAAGCCAGAAGGGAGTGGCAAGATATCTATCGAGCCCTGAATGAAAAAGGGTTTCAACCAAGGATAATATATCCTGCTAGACTTTAATTCAAACTAGATGGAGGGATCAGAACCTTCTTAGATAAACAACAGTTAAAGGAGGCAACCATCACCAAGCCGGCCCTGAAAGAGGTACTAAAAGACCTCTTATAAACAAAAACATCACTATAATACTTGCAATATATCAGAGCAAACAAATTTTTTTTAGAACAATGGCACTACAATACATTAAATCCATAATATCAATAAATGTCAATGGCTTAAACTCACCCATCAAAAGGCACAAGGTGGGGGGATGGATCAGAAAACATAACCCAACCATACTGTCACAACAAGATAAACACAAACTTAAAGTGAAAGGATGGAAAGCTATCATACAGGCTAACGGACCACAAAAAAGGGCAGGAACAGCCATTCTCATCTCAGATATGATATATTTTAAATTAAATAACGTAATAAAAGATAGGCAAGGACATTACATAATGATTAGAGGATCAATAAGCCAAGAAGACTTAACAATTATTAGCATCTATGCACCCAACGAGGGACCATCTAAATACATTAAGCATCTACTGAAAGAATTTCAAAAATACATCAATAGTAATACAATAATAGTGGGAGACTTCAATACCCCACTCTCACCCTTAGACAGATCAACAAAGCAGGGAACCAATAAAGATACAAGAGAATTGAATGAAGAGATCGACACACTAGACCTCTTGGACATTTTCAGACTCCTCCACCCCAAAAAACTGGAATACACCTTCTTTTCAAATCCACATAACACACACTCAAGGATAGACCACATGTTAGGCCACAAAGACAGCATCAATAAATTCAAGAGCATTTAAATAATCCCAAGTATCTTCTCAGACCACAGTGGAGTAAAACTAACATTTAACAACAAACGGAAAATTATTAAAAGACACAGAATTTGGAAACTAAACAACATGCTCCTTAAGAACCACTGGGTCAGAGACTCACTCAAACAGGAAATTCAAATGTTCCTGGAAACTAATGAAAATGAAGACACAACCTATCAAAATATTTGGGACACAGCTAAAGCAGTACTGAGAGGGAAACTTATAGCCATACAATCACATATTAAACACCAAGAAGAAGCTCAAATGAATGACGTTACTGCACACCTCAAGGACTTAGAGGAAGAGGAACAAAGGAACCCTAAAGCAACCAGAAGGACAGAAATCACTGAAGTTAGAGCAGAAATAAACAACATCGAAAATAAAAGAATCATACAAAAGATCAATGAAGCCAAATATTGGTTCTTTGAAAGATTAAACAAAATTGACAAACCCCTAGCCAGACTCACCAAACAAAAAAGAGATAAGACTTAAACTAATAGAATTGTAAACGATGCAGGAGATATCACAACTGACACCACAGAAATCCAGAGAATCCTGCGAAACTTCTATAAAGAACTATATGCCACCAAGCTACAGAATCTGGAAGAAATGGAACAATTCCTAGAAACCTATGCACTTCCAAAACTGAACCAAGAAGAACTTCAAAATCTAAATGCACCAATCACAGACAAAGAAATTGAAACCATTATTAATAATCTCCCCAACAATAAAAGTTCTGGACCAGATGGCTTCACAAACGAATTCTACAAACTTTCATGAAACAGTTAATACCCATACTTCTTAAGCTATTCCATAAGATTGAAGAAACAGGAATACTCCCTTCCACCTTTTATGAAGCCAACATCACTCTGATACCAAAAGCTGATAGGGACAGAACAAAAAAGGAAAACTACAGACCAATATCTCTGATGAACATAGATGCCAAAATATTAAACAAGATCTTGGCCAACCAGATACAGCAACACATCAAAAAGACTGTTCATCATGACCTAGTGGGATTCATCCCAGGAATGCAAGGCTGGTTCAACACCCGTAAGTCAATCAATGTCATTCACCACATTAATAAAAGCAAAGCCAAAAACCACATGATTATCTCAATAGATGCAGAGAAAGCCTTTGACAAAATCCAACACCCATTTATGCTCAAAACTCTACAAAAAATGGGAATAGATGGGAAATTCCTCAAGATAGTGGAGTCTATATACAGCAAACCTACAGCCAACATCATACTCAATGGACAGAAGCTGAAAGCATTCCCCCTCAGATCAGGGACTAGACAGGGCTGTCCACAGTCACCGTTACTCTTCAACATAGTATTGGAAGTTCTTGCAATAGCAATCAGGCAAGAGAAAGAAATCAAAAGAATACAGATTGGAAGGGAAGAAGTCAAGCTCTCACTATTTGCAGATGATATGATAGTATACACAGAAAGACCTAAAGAATCCAGTAGAAAATTACTGGAAGTTATTAGGCAATATAGCAATGTATCAGGCTACAAAATCAATGTACAAAAATCAGTGGCATTTCTTTATGCAAACACTAAATCTGAAGAAGACATCCAGAAATCACTCCCATTTACTGTTTCAGCAAAATTGTTGGATAGTATGCCACCTCCCCCTGGCTTCTGCTTAACCATATGCCTATATAGGGATTTACTGAACCCATTCAAAGCTTTGGTCTATTTACATAAATCACTTTTACATTTACATAAAGCACTCCCTCCAGGGCATTGGTGGTTCAGTGATAGGATTCTCGCCTGTTCCGCCCCCTCCTTGTCACACTCTGATTTTCACCAGTCACTTTTCTCTCCACCCTCTCTATATCACATCCTGTTTCCACCCTACTTGGAGAGTATAAAAACAGCTGATCTTCTGATTAGACACTTGGAAATTGCTTTTTGGCTCCAAGAGTTCCAGAGTGTATCTCCTGCAAAGTTGGTGCGGCACGAGTTCCTGATCCCTCTCCCATGCAGCAGCCTAGATCGGCTCCAGTTGAGTTCTCTCCAACCCAGAGAGCACTAGCTCGGGAAGAAGTACCCTCAGGCTATCCCGGCATCTGGCGCCCAGAACAGGGACACATAAGCAGCAGATTTACAAGAAGACATCTTAGATAAGTACATACCTTTTGGGTATCTGCAATATTGTGTTAAGGCACTGTGATTTTTTTCTTTCTTATTGTTTTCCTGAGATCTCTCCACCATGGAAAATCTTTTCCAAATTCTGCATTCTTTTTCCAGTATACAATTTTTATATATCTGGGACATTTTTCTCGGGGATTCATCTTATATCCTGTTGATCATCATAACAGCTTTTAAGGGATATATAGGGCAACCTCTCAAAAGGCTTAAGGACCTAGAGGTTGAGGTCCAAGAGATAAAGGAAGTGATCATAGAACTTAACCAGCACCTTAAAAACAAGAAGAAGCAAAGGCCTGTCATGATCTTGACCCACCCTAATTCCTCTGCATCTTGCCCTGAGGCCCCTATTTTGGCATCTTGCCCTGAGGCCCCTATTTTGGCAGACACGTGTCCGAATTCTCCTTTGGACTCCACAGCCACTTCTTCGGCCACCCCCATTTTGGCAGACACGTGTCAGGAACCTCCTGCTGCCTCCACGGCTGCTTCTTCACCCACCCCTGTTTTGACAGACACATGTCCGAATTCTCCTGTAGCCTCCAAAACCACTTCTTCGGCCACTTGTCCAGAAGCTTCCACTTCGGTGACTCCTCCTACCGCTACACACTTATCAGAGCAAGTCCACACATTTCCGGTCAATGTTGCCCCCAATAGCCAAAAACCTCAGGACTGGTATCCATATTCTGCCACAGACCTGAAGGAACTACGCCAGGCTATCAAGGATGAAGGTGTTCATGCCCCATGGACCAGGTCCATTTTACAAGGCCTGCTTCAGAACCTTAATACCCCCCAAGATTGGAGGGATGCGACTCGTGTTACGCTTCCAGGCCCCCTCTTCCTGCAATGGGAGGCATTCTTTCGCGACGAATGTTTACAACAATCGCGGAAAAATATTCAAAATCAGCCAGAGGGTAATTTTGATGCATTGTTTGGAACAGGCCAATTAGAAACAGGGATTCAACAGGCGGAAGCCAAGTTTCCACCAGGGTATTTTGATCAAGTACGCCTGTGTGCATTAAAAGCATGGGAGCGATTAACACCACCCATGGGAGCAGCCTCAGCCCCCATTCTCTCCCTGCAACAAGAACCTGATGAATCCCTCGCTAAATTCATTGCCAGAGTCCAGTCGAGTTTGGAAAGGAAGATTTATAATCCCGACGCTCGTTTTCTCCTCCTGCGATCCATAGTCTGGGATGGAATGCTTCCGCATTTTCAACAGGCCTGTATCACTCTTAAAAACGAACACCCAGATACTTGGATTCTAGCTACACAGGATCTCAGATCAAGCTCTTTTCAAGGACCTATGTTACAGGCCTATGCAGCTACCTTACATAAGCAAAAAGGGGCTTGCTTTCAGTGCGGTCGCCAAGGGCATTGGCATAACCAATGTCCAGAAAATAGACCGCGACCCCGCCTCCATTCAGGGCAACCCCGCCTCCATTCAGGGCAACCCCGCCTCCAGACAGGGAATCAGAGACCACGAATGCCTTGTCCCAGATGCCAGAAAGGATTTCACTGGAGGAGAGATTGTTGGTCAAGGTTCCATAGGAATGGCACGCCTCTGTCAAATGTAAACAGGGATTTAAACTAGGTATGGGGCTTCCCTTAGCCCCGACCCCAAGAGGGAATGAAGCAGGTCGCCCATTGGTGCTGTGCCCTTCTTCCACAAACAGAAGCCCAGCTTGGGACCCAATCCGTCGCTACACTCACCATGCCAAGTAACAATAACAGAGGGTGAGCAGAAGGAGGAACCCACGGTATGTGGGAACTTCCAGCATAGAAATAACCGGCTGGAGCAAGAGAACAGCTCGAATTCGGAGCCTGAGATTTTATGGACCACCCCTGTTTTAGAAAGGGGTCACCCAACTATGACAGTAAAGATTGGTAATATTCCTTTTAAGTGTATGATTGACACGGGAGCAGATAAGACAATATTAAGACAAGCAGAGGTTCCCCAGAGTTGGGAACTCCTCCCAGGACCACGCTTACATGGTGTTGGAGGATTGACTCAGGCATTCCGCACATGAGATTCCCTTTTGTGGGAAGATCCAGAAGGGACTATCGGACGCTGTTAGCCTTTAATAGCTGATATAAGCACCAATTTATTGGGAAGAGACTTGCTGGAATCTTTAGATGTAGTGATATCCTCAGACACCTCTGCAGGACACCACACTCATTCCTGTGAGAGTGCTAGACCCAACCAGCACCCCCAATACTAACTGCCACTGTTCGTAACAGAACTCCCCGCTTAGATTGGCTTTCTAATGAGCCTGTCTGGGTGGAACAGTGGCCTTTGCCTAGGGAGAAGCTAGAAATTTTAAAAGAACTTGTCCAAGAGCAGTTATCTTTGAGACACATTCGTCATTCTCGGAGCCCATGGAATACTCCAGTCTTTGTGATTAAAAAGCGCTCAGGAAAATGGTGCCTCCTCCAAGATCTTCGTGCAGTTAATAAAACCATGCAGGTTTGAGGCTCCCCCCAAAGGGGTTTGCCTCTTGCTTCCGCAATTCCCACAGGAATTCCAATCATAGCTATTGATATACAGGATTGTTTTTTCTCTATTCCCTTACACCCACAAGATTGTAAACATTTTGCTTTCTCTGTTCCTTCTATTAATAATGCCAGCCCTGCTGATAGATTTGAATGGGTGGTACTGCCCCAGGGCATGGCTAATAGTCCTACTATTTGTCAAGAGGTTGTTAAATCTTCCCTTTTTCCATATATTCATAAGGGCCTTAAGGTTTTTCATTATATGGATGATGTGTTAATATGGCGAGAATTAGATACAGATCTCTCTGCCCTACGTGATTTTCTAATCCCTGCCTTAAAGAGAAGAGGACTTAATGTAGCTCCTGAGAAGATACAGCTAATCCCTCCAATATCTTTCTTAGGCTCAGAGATTTCCCTAACGCAGATTCGTCCTTTAAAACCTTGTGTTACTTTTCCTTCTAATCTCACTCTTGCTTCTTTACAAAATTTTCTTGGAAATTTGAATTGCTTAGCAGTATCTTTATCTGCCTACGAGCTGCCTGAAACCACTGTTCGATCTGTTAAAAGGAAACAAACAGCCCTCCTCAAAGCGTATGTTAACCCCCGAAGCCTCCTTGGCACTGGAAAAAGTTAACCAGGCTCTCCAGGACATGCACCTCGTTCGGTTCTCCCCCTCCTCTCCAGTAAATCTTCTAATCTTTAACTCCACCCCCACAGTAGTGGGGGCATTGTGGCAGAAACATGGCGTTCTCGAATGGCTTCATACGCCAGTAGGCGGAGCTCCAAGACTCCTTACCGAGATTGATGCCTTAGCATTTATGGCTCGCCAAGGAAGAAACAGATTGGTTCAGGTCTTAGGAAGGGAACCAGATTCAATCACTCTTCCCTTTTCTCTCACTGATACAGAATGGCTCATACGCCACCATTCTCGTTTTGCCATTAGTTTAATGGGTTTTCCAGGACAATTAGATAATCATTTTCCCTCTAATAATTTTATAGCTTCTTTACCTCTGTTGCCTCTACTAGTACCTAAACTTTTCTCTCGAGATCCCATCCCCTCTGCTCCTACAGTGTTCACTGATGGTGGAAAAAAGGGAGCTGCTGCCCTTATATATTATCCAGACCAGCAATACCCCAAACCTCTCTTTACTGAACTTCCTGATAATTCCCCTCAGTACAAAGAACTTTATGCTGTTTTCCTTGCATTAAAAGCTGTACCAGAATCCTTCAACCTTTTTTCTGACAGTGTGTATACTGTTAACTTACTTCCATGGCTTGCTCGATCTTATGTAAGAATTGATGACAACCCACTTTCTCCTCTTTTAATTCAAATTGCCTCTATGCTCTGTTCTCGAACCCATCCACTGTATGTTCAGCACCTACGTTCCCACAGCCCTCTTCCTGGTCCCCTGTCCAAAGGGAATGCTGCAGCCGACCACCTAGCCTCCACAGGAATTCTCCTAGCCTCTGTCTCTAATCCTGCTGACTTTCATTCCCTAACCCATGTTAATCTTCAAGGTCTTCGAGCTCAATTTCCTGATATTCCTCTGTCACAGTTAAAACGTATTCTTGCTACATGTTCCTCCTGTGCAGGTCTAATCAAAACACCTGCTATTCAGACTCTGGGGGTTAATCCTCGGGGTTTAAAAGCCAACGCTTTTTATGGACATTCCATATGATCCAGTAATTCCTCTCCTGGAGTTATACCCCAAGGACTCCATAACACCCAACCAAAAAGAGGTGTGTACTCCTATGTTCTTAGCAGCACAATTCATAATAGGTAAAACCTGGAAGCAACCCAGGTGCCCAACAACAGATGAGTGGCTGAGAAAGCTGTGGCATATATACACAATGGAATACTATGCAGCTATCAAAAACAATTAACCCACCTTCTCTGACCCATCTTGGACAGAGATAGAAGGAATTATGTTAAGTGAACTAAGTCATAAAGATAAAGATGAGTATGGGATGATCCCACTCATCAACAGAAGTTGAGGAAGAAGATCTGAAAGGGAAACTAAAAGCAGGACCTGATCAAATTGTAAGTAGGGCACCAAAGTAAAAACCCAGTGGTGAGGGATAGACATGCAGCTTCCTGGGCCAGTGGGGGGTGGGAGTGGGCGGGAGGGATGGGTCACAGTCCTTTGGTGGTGGGAATGGTGTTTCTGTACCCTCCTAGAAAAATGTAGACATATAAATCAGTAGTTAATTAATATGAGAGAGGGAAAATCAATTGTATGTCTCAAAGTTTCTCAAAACACAAACTGAATCCTTTTAATATATAGGCTGTGTATTTGATATGCGGACTCTCTCAAAAGCTTAGACCAAGTAGATTAGAAGCATCCAGTAGCACAGCTATATACAAGATACTGGATACTGTACAGCAAACCATAAGAAAAGGACTTTTCAAAGTTAACCCAATTACCAAATAATGTGGTGATAACATTAACTATCGATTGTCTTTTTGAACCCTAAGACAGCAGGAACCTCACATCTCCACTATAGAGCCCCTACTTCCCCCAGTCCTGGAACCCTTGGATAGGGTCCACTTTCCCGTATGCATCTCCCAATCCAAACCAAATAATATTGCATCCCCTGATCACAATCTAACCAATGCAACGATTGCCACCTCAACATGCTTCACCTCAGATTGTGTCCAGAGACTTCACGTGTGGAATGACAACGCTTCAGCTTCATTACTCGGGTGAGACCTTTCCTTTCATAGTATACTCTAATTTCAGCCTCAGGTGGTTCACTTTCTAACAAAGTCCCAAAATCTAGATATACACCAGTTTCTGTGAGAGAGAGCATATGTTCACACGTATCCACAAACTACTGCAAAATATATACCTGAAAGCAGTAGTACACTAGAGTTTGCAGTGAGTAACTCCCTAACACTTCCTCTCCACTATTCCAAGCTTGGTATCCATGATTGCTCAACAAATTGTTTGGCTTCGTATGTTAACTCTCTTTTCAATCACCAGGTTTCAAATGCCACCAGGATGCTGGCCAGGCTTCCCTGGACTGAAGACCCCACCAATATGTCCTGGAGCTCAGCTTCCCCAGAGACACACCTTACTAGGGAAAGAGAGAGGCAGACTGGGAGTATGGACCGACCAGTCAACGCCCATGTTCAGCGGGGAAGCAATTACAGAAGCCAGACCTTCTACCTTCTGCAACCCTCAATGACCCTGGGCCCATGCTCCCAGAGGCTAGAGAATGGGAAAGCTATTATGGGAGGGGGTGGGTTATGGAGATTGGGTGGTGGGAATTGTGTGGAGTTGTACCTCTCCTACCTTATGTTTTTGTTCATTAATCCTTTCTTAAATAAAAAATTAAAAAAAATAAATAAAAAGATTGTTCATCATGACCAAGTGGTGTTTATCCTAGGCATGCAAGGTTGGTATAATATATGTAAATCAATCACCTTGATTCACCACATCAACAAAGGCAAGACCAAAAAAACACATGGTCATCTCAACAGATGAAGAGAAAGCCTTTGAGGAAATACAACATTGCTTTATGATCAAAACACTACAAAAAATAGGAATAGCATCTGTGCTAAGCCAAGTGCACCACCATCTGCCCCCCTCTGCTTCATATTTTAATGCTTTTTAAGACACCAAGTTGAAAATGCTACCATGATGTCAACTGACTTCCCTGGGCAGATGACCTCATCAGTGTGTCCTAGAACTCCACCCCCCTGGAGCCTTGCCCCACTAGGGAAAGACAGAAACAGGCTGGATATATGGAACCACCTCCCAATGCCCATGTCCACTGCAGATGTAGATACAGAAGCCAGACCTTCCACCTTCTGCACTTTATATTATCATTGTCCATGCTCCCAGAGGGATCAAGAAGAGGAAAACTTCCAAAGACAGGGATGGGATATGGAAGTCTGATGGTGGGAATTGTGTAGAAGGGTAGCCTTCTCAGCCTACATTCTTGTCAATCATTATCAAATCATTTATAAAACAGAAAATATATTTCATAGTAAGCTGAAAAGTGTTTGCTTGTGTTTATTTTATTGTGAGAAAGCATTCCTAGGCTGGGGAAACAGCATAATGGTAATGCAAACAGTTTTTTATGACTGAGGTTACAAGGTCCTAGGTTTTGCAACATAATCACATCCTACTAATTCTGAAAGCCACAGTCATGGGACCAAGACACATAATAACTACATGTTGCTTTTCCTCACACAGGTTTTCTAGGAAGATTCAGGAGATGACAATGAACTTCAGTGCTGTCCTGTGGTGATCAGACTCCCAGGCTACAAAGAACCAGCCCTTGGCCCCAGAGACACAGATGCTGATAGGTGTGTGCAAGGGGAGCTGGCTGCTCCTCTCACTCTGAGGCTCTTTCTCCCAGCCTGGAGCTGCCCTGGATGATGACTCCTGTGTCCTGGGACAGAGTCTTCCTGATCAGAAACACACTAACTCAACTGGAATCATTTTTTTAAGAAAATAAAAATTTTCCCTCCTATGTCAATTTTTTCTCTGTTTCCCATAGTTATTTTTTTTAATTTCTTTATTGGGGAATTAATGTTTTATATTCTACAGTAAATACAATAGTTTGTACATGTATAACATTTCTTAGTTTTCCATATAAGAATACAACCCCCACAGGGTCCTCTGTCATCCTTCTTGGACCTGTATTCTCCCCCCCACCCACCCCAGAGTATTTTACTGTATGTAGTGCAATACTCCAATTCCATAATCTGGAATCTATTACAAACTCTGCTGCAGAATTAAGCAGATGCATTAGAGGGGTATTAATTTGCAGAAGCCATAAGTTACGCCTTTTGCACCCCATAATGACCCTGTGTCCATACTCCCAGAGGGATAAAGAATAGACAAGCTATCAGGGGAATGGATGAGATACAGAGTTCTGGTCATGGGATTTGGGTGGAGTCATATCCTATGGCTTTTGCCAGTGTTTCCTTTTTTATATAAAAATAAAAAAAATTAAGCAGATGCAGATCAATCTTCATATGAAATTTTAGGCAGGGCTATTTGAGTGATTTTGAAAATGAGTGTCATGCCTGATGTCATCATTTCTGAGCTGATCTCCTCATTCTGTGAAGAACCATATTGTGTCACCTGGCAAGAATGTGAACAGAGTCTCTTCTCCTCTCCTCTCCCGGATCAACTAGGAATACCAAAGGAGACCACCCAGGACCAAAACAAGACAGGACTAGAATGACCACAGGAACCCAGTAAATCACCGGTGAGTACAAACACGTGTGGCTGGTGACAGAGAAGAGAGGAGAGAGGAGCCTAAGGAGACATTAAGTGGCTGCTAACAGTTCATCAGTTTATCAGTAAATGATATACTCAAAGTCTCTAAACATTGTCCTGATGTACAGTGAGTCATGAGAGAGGGAGAAAAAGTCTTACAGGGACACTCCTGGCCACCTTCTGTTTGCGAGTCTGTCTCTATTCCCATGCCTGATTCAGGAGACCCGCCCCTGAGGGCACCTGCTAAGTGATACACATTGGAAGAGAAGAAGTCAAACTCTCCTTATTTGCAGATGACATGATAGTATACATGGAAAAATCTAAGGAATCCAGCAAGAAGCTTTTGGAAATCATCAGGCAATACAGTAAGGTGTCAGGCTACACAATTAACATTCAAAAGTCAGTGGCATTTCTCTATACAAACACTAAGTTAGAGGAAATTGAAACCCAGAAATTAATTCCTTTTACTATAGCAACAAAAACAATAAAATATCTAGGAGTAAACCTAACCAAAGAAGTGAAAGACTTGTATACTGAAAATTACGAGTCACTACTCAAAGAAATTGAAAAAGATGCAAAGAAGTGGAAAGATATTCTATGTTCATGGGTTGGAAGAATTAACATCATCAAAATGAATATATTATCCAGAGCCATCTACAAATTTAATGCTATCCCTATCAAGATCCCAAGCACATTTTTTAGGAGAATAGAACAAATGCTACAAATGTTTATCTGGAACCAGAAAAGACCTAGAATTGCCAAAACAATCTTGAGAAAAAAGAACAGAACTGGAGGCATCACACTCCCAGATCTCAAACTGTATTATAGGGCCACTGTCATCAAAACTACTTGATACTGGAACATAAATAGACACACTGACCAGTGGAATAGAATTGAGAACCCAGAAATGAGGCCCCACACCTATGGACATCTAATCTTTGACAATGGGGCCCCGACTATTACATGGGGAAAGCAGAGTCTCTTCAATAAATGGTGTTGTAATCAATGGGTTGAAACATGCAGAAGAATGAAACTGAACCACTGTATTTCATCAAACACAAAAGTAAATTTCAAGTGGATCTAGGACTTGGATGTTAGACCACAAACTATCAAATACTTAGAGGAAATTATTGGCAGAACTCTTTTCCGCATAAATTTTAAAGACATCATCAATGAAAAGAATCCAACTACAAAGAAGACTAAGGCAAGTATAAACCTATGGGACTACATCAAATTAAAAAGCTTCTTCACAGCAAAAGAAACCACTACCTAAACCAAGAGAACCCTCACAGAATGGGAGAAGATCTTTACATGCCATACATCAGATAAGAGTTTAATAACCAACATATATAAAGAGCTTGCCAGACTCAACAACAAGACAACAAATAACCCCATCCAAAAATGGGGGGAGGACTTGGACAGAATATTCACCACAGAAGAGATCCAAAAGGCCGAGAAAAACTATTGTATTTACTGTTGAATATAAAACATTAATCCCCCAATAAAGAAATAATTAAAAAAAAGAATGAGAGCAGAATCCCACCCTGCTCCCTGCTGCTCTGTAGAGTGAATGAGTCTCCATTTTGATCAACCCCTGAAGCATTAAATTCTGTTTTGGTTTTATTTATTAATGCTTTAGTATTGATTCACCAAACTACATGTTAACAGTGGTATGATTTTGGACAGTGGTAGATAGTATCATCGTTATTCAAACAGATTTTCATGCCAGAGGCTACAAAGTCCCAGGTTCAATCCTCTGTACTATAAGGCAGAGCTGAGCAGTGCTCCAGTAAAGAAAAAATAAAGTGGGGGTTTGGGGGTATAATTCTATAACATTCCCATTGCCAGCATTCTGAATCCCCAATCCCTCCATTGCAAGCCCCAGCAGTTCTCCTGAGTTTGAAGACATGAGATAACTGTCATCTCTACAACTATCTATGTGTATCTGGATACAATGCCCCTTCTTTTCCAAGTCCACAGCCACTCTTCAATTTCCAAGTCACACATAACCCTGTTCCTACAACCAAAGTTGGGGTGTTAACACATTAATGTTCTTCTTGTTATTGTCAGTAGTATTTTGTAACCATTATGATCTGTGCCTAGAGTCCAACTTTGATACTCCTGGGTGCTGAGTTCTTGGGGTTCTGTGGGAGCATATTGAATTTTCCCTAGTGTCACACCCAGCACTGAATGCTTATATGGCTTCAACTGTACCAATATCTTGATAGGATCATGTCCAGAGTCAACCACAAGTAGTCTCTAGCCCAAATGAGGGTGTGATAATTAACTGTTTCAACAGGGGAGAGTCTTAGTCAGGACTAGTTTGAGAGGATTATGGAATCTAAGCTGATATCCTATTTCCTCAAGGGAACTCTTCCTTCCAGGCATTTGGTGGAGTAGGGTGTAGCCTAAATAGGATATAAAAATGTAGGTCCCTAAATAGGAAAGCAGAGCCTTCCAGTCCTTTAATCTGCCTGTGGGTTCCCCATAGACATGAGTTCTGAGCCCACAGCCAACTTCATCACAGTTGGTAAGTTACACTCCTCTGCTAAGGACCCCAAATGTCACCTGTGGTCAAGCAACTATGGTAAAATACACAAGGGGTTGCATTTGTGGGTTTATTTTTCCTATGTTTTATTTTTGAGAGAGATGCAGAGCAAGAGACACACAGAGAGAAACACCAGAGCACTGCTCAGCTCTACCTTATGGTGGTGTATGGGATTGAACCTGTGACTTTTGAACCTCTGGTATGAGAGTCTGTTTGCATAACCATTATCGTATCTCCCCTGCCCAGTTACTTTTGTTTTTCCATATTTTTCTTTCTTTCTCTTTTATAAATAATAATAATAAGCCTGTATTTGTGAATGAGGCAGAGATCACAACATGACCTGCCTACTAGTGGTTGTTCCCTGGACTAAGTCTCCCTTTTTAGTTATTTTTACATGAACAGATATCAGGGTTTGGTATTGCCTCTACATTGACTAGTTTTTAATCCAAAATGTGATCGTTTGCTATGTGTTCATTCATTTTCAACATTTTTAAATGAGAAATAATTCTAGACATTTTGTTCCTTGATGTCTCCAGTATTTACCTGTTATCATCTTTTCCTTCATGTTTAAACCATCTGACAGCACCTGTATTGTAAATCATGTTTAATTGCATGTACATGATTTATAATACAGGTGCTGTCAGATAGTTTCAGTTTCTCATTTCATCAAGAGAGATGTCTGTAAAGCACTCTCATCCCAAGGCAGGCCTATCATCTAGAACTAGGACTGAGAACTCAGGAGTGGATGCATGCCTCTCCCAGTCTTCCTTCCCCTGAGATCAATTGGTGCAATTCCCAAAACCAGCCCTAATTTTACTTCATGTTCCCCTTTCTATATTTTTGGTTCTTTGCTTAGAGTAACATTATTTGTTTCCTTTTTTCATATAAGAGCTTTTGCTGGGTCTAAGTTCCTGCAGAGACACCCTCTGCTCTTGTTCGCAACTTTTTTTCCCCTTTATCTGATAGTCCCCAAGTTTCAGGTACTAGAGGAACTGAGAGCAAGAACCCATGCTCTCATGAAGCTTCTTTCCTGCAGGTGGTGACCTGCAGCTTGAAGCCTGGTCCTTGGGCTCTATAATGAGTCAGCAACTCAGGGTGTGTCACATCCATCTTGTTCTTTCTGTTCTAATTACTTAAATTTGTGAAGGAGTCCTTCCCACCAACCTACTCTTTAGCTTATCATCATTACTTAGACCACATGGCTGTGCTAATCAAGCCATTGTTTCCTAGGTGGCAAGTATTTAACACAAGACCTCACCCCTGCAAGAACACTCTATCTTTGGGCTACGTTCACTGTTCACACTTAAGAACTTAAAAATGGTTACAGGATATCTTTAAGAGAGAAACATTTGTTCACAATGTGAGCTCTGATTGACTAATCAATCCAACACCCAGATATTTCTCAGTATGTAAAGAGATGCTCCATAGAGCTGTATGTCCATAGCTTCTTGATTTGTACTCCCAGTTTTGTGTCAACACTGTAGTTGCATGACTGTTATAATCTCACATCAAAATGTCCAAGTTAATAGAATGACACCATGTATGTGGCTGTCTGTGTAGATACTATAATCTATTTCTGACTGTGAACTTTGGTGACTAACTGTGGAGACTCTGCCACTATTTCTTATTATGCTGCCAGAGTAGTGATTTGACTGCTGAGATGGTTCCTTGAAGAGCAGTATGATAGACACTGGCCATCTCATGTTGCCTTGAGAATGACATCCTTCTCTTTGACTATTTCCACAGTACTGTTAAAAGAGTGGATTCAAGATGTGCTACAACCAGTTGTCCAGTCTCTTAGAACTGACCATTAAGAGCCTTTTAAGGGATGATAACATGGCCATCTCTTCCCTGAGGAGCCTGCCTGCAGACCTCTTCCCATGTCTCTTTCTGGAAGCTTACGCTCACAGATGCTGGAAGACCCTGAAAGCTCTTGTCCAGAGGTGGCCCTTTGACAGACTGCCTCTGGAAGCCCTGGTTCAAGACCTATTTCCTGAGAATGAAAGTTTGAAAGCTGTCCTGGATGGAATTGATGTCCTCCTTCAGCAGGAAGTTCTCCCCAGGTGAGGAGGATCCCTAGACTGGGAGGGTCTGTGCTTCCTGGAAGACAGCTGGGTCAGGGAGAGTGGAGGCCAATGGGGAGGCCTCAAGGCTTCTAATGCCAATGTGACAGCTTATTGCCCATTGTGGAACTCTCTTTAATAACTGACTGTTGGTCATTTGTGTATCATAAGTGTTGAGCACACATTCTAATCCCTAAGCACTAAGTTTAAACAAGCAATACAGTGGTAGATGGATCCGTGATATCTCTAGATCCATACTACTTTATATATTATTAATGTTATTATTATTATTATTATTATTTTATAAAATGGACACACAAATGAGACCATAGGATAAGAGAGGTACAATACTACCAAATTCTTACCACCAGAACTCCATATCACATCCCCTCCCTTGATAGCTTCCCTGTTCTTTATCCCTCTGGGAGTATGGACCCAGTATCTTTGTGGGTTGTGGAAGGTGGAAGGTCTGGCTTCTGTAACTGCTTCTTTGTTGACTATGGGCATTGGCTGGTCAATCCCTACTCCCAGCCTGTCTCTTTCTTTCCTTAGTGGGACAAGGATCTGGGTGGTGAGACGTAAAGACACATGGGGAGTCCTCCTTTGCCCATGGAAATCAGTTCGGCATCATTGTAGAATATGAAACCTGGAGACTGAAAAAGAGTTAAGATATGGAGAAGAACAAATTGATGTCTAATCATGAACCTAAAGGCAAGAGTATTGCAGATAAAGATTTGGGGCCTTCCTTTTGGAAAAGGCTAATAAGTTTACTTTAGGTATATTACAGCAGGCCATAACTTTACAAGTTTTTGCCTGAGCTGGATACCTGATATGCTGGTGGACCCAAGTTACTGTCCGAGGATTTGATTTCATGGTTGGGAAATGGGCTAGAAGGCTGAATCAGAAGAGAGAGTAGCTAGCTGCCAGACTAGCTTTGCCAGAGAGAGATACAAGGAATTTGTGGCTGAGCAGGATCACAATGCAATGCCTTTATTGATCAAAGACAATGCTATATATATATATATCTTTAACCAGAAGTGGCAAGTGGGAAAAGGAAATGGCTAGGAGCGGGGTGGAGAAAAGGAAAGAGTGTGAAGGTAGCAGGCTCCCATAGCAGCTGTTGCGAGTTCTACCTAGCGGGGATTAAAACAATATTCTGTAGCCAGGGTGGGTCTCAGGCAAAACAATGATTAGGTAAATAGACCACAGCATTAAGCAATGCAGAGGACCTGTTGTAATGCCCAACAGCTTCTCCTTTCTTTTTATCTAATGGCCATAGTATGTGGGAATGTGGGGTGCTTTGTGAGGCAGGGAGTCTGATAGGAGGAGGCACACCTTTGGGGTATTACTGTCCTTCCTTGCTCAACCTCTCAGTAGAGAGAGTGACTAACAGGATTGGACTCACCCCTATGTTCAAGCCCTGCCAAATTCAACTACATCATCACAGTTTCATGAAATCTCCCTCTATCTAAATGTCCATATTTAAATGGGTGAATATCTTTAAAAGACTCCATTTCTGTCAGAGGAATAGCAGTGTAGGCATGAACAGAAACCTATATTGTGCAGGTGTTTTCAAAAGAACTGACACAAGACAGGGAGGAACAAGTAGGAGAGCAGGAAGAGTCAGTGTGATGTCAAGTGGAGGCCTGGTGGCCTAAGGGGCATTTCTTGCCTCAAAGGAAATTTCCTGCCTCAGAGGGTGTTTCTTGCCTCAAAGGGTGTTTCCTGCCTCTGGGGCAGGGCCTATCAGGTGAAGGGGGTTGTTTCCTGCCTCTGGGCGTAGGGGATGCTGGTGAAGGGGTGTGGCCTGTATATCCAAGGCAGCAACCTGCAAACTCCATGGACTGCTGGGGTCAGTCTTTGAGAAGAAACCCAGCAGAATAAAAGGAAGCTTTTCTAAAGTTGTGTAAAGTGTCCAAGAGGTATACCAGTAAGTCCGATAGAAGCATCAGTCCAATGCTGATGACCAGGGGAAGAAATGCCAGGGAATGAAATGCTGCATGTCTATCTCAATGGGGAAGGTCAACCATGAGAATTCTGCTTTTCTGTAGAAAGTGAGCTGGAACCACCAAAACGTGACAGGTGAAGCAGAAGCAAGAAGCGCAGAAAGTGATGGGTGAGAGAAAAGCAGTAGGAAAGTTCTGTCCTTGGAGTCTGTGAATCAGATTCTTTAGACCATATCAGGTCACATTGGTTTCAGGGGGCTAATGTCAGACGACGAGTTCAAATGGATTTCAGGCAATTCCATATAAGCAGTTGCTTCTTTATGTAAGGCTTGACATAGCTGTAATCACTTGTGAAGAAAAAACCTGTAAGAAATTAGAAGTTTACTATCATTGATAACTTGGTGATTATAATTGGTTTATGTACCTTCATAATTTTGAAAATCCTTTCTAGTATGATTTTAAGGTTGTTTAAACAGTTTAAGCTCAATAAAATGTGGAAAGGTAAACAGAAGAACCATTGTTAGACTCCTCAATCATGAGAATCATTAGCATAACCATTGTGTGATCTATCTCTCACCAGGGTTGGTTCTACCTCTTTAATTGAGAAGGTATTTGAGAGCTTTAAATATCAATAGCATTTTTCTACCTTTTGTTACACCCATTTAAGATGGAGACACACCCTAGGTGTTCACAGGATCTTCAGACTAGATTTAGTTAAAATATATTGATTTTTAACTATTTTTTACTTTGGACTTTAAAGAAACTCATGTTACTTTTAGAGTTAACACGTGCTACTGACAATGTTTTTTTTTTTTTTTTTTTTTAACCAGAGCACTGCTCAGCTCTAGCTGATGGTGGTGCATGTGATTGAACCTAGGACTTGGGAGCCTTAGGCATGAGTTTCTTCACATAACCATTATGCTATCTACCCCACCCATGCTCATACAGTTCTTAAGATAAAATGTTTCATATTTATATGAAGATGTAAAAAAAAAGATCAAAAGAAAAAATTAGGATTGTTTCTGGATGTCTCCAGAAATCATGGCTGTGTCCTGCCTTTTTTTTTATAAAGTAAATTAAGTATCAGAGTACTCAGAGCAAAATAGGTCAGACAAAAATTCAGTCATTCAAATCACTCTCTTACAGCTCAAAGCAGACAGCAAACTTAAAATATTCAGAGAAGGAGAGGAATTGGGAAGAGAGAAGCAGTATGGAGGTTTTTTTTTTTTTAAAAAACACTTTGAACTAGATTATTTAGATCCTCCTATGTTGCATTATGCGACCCTAGAGGGCATCCTATTTCCAAAAGAGCCTCAAAATCCCAGTTAGGCCTGTTCTGACTGTTCCTGCAGGATTGCTACTGGCACCCATTCCCAAAAATGTCTTCCCATAGAAGAACAAATTGAATCAGGAGGGTAGAACTAACCATGTGTCTCCATTCTTGGGGACTGCCAAGGTTCTGAAGTAGCCTCTGCAAGTTAGAGTCACCCATCCCCCACAGAACACACGGCAGAGGGAGTCCAAAAAGTCCCACAGGAAATCTCCGCACATCTCCCAAGGTCTATGATCACAGTTGTCAGAAACCAAGGTATGGCCCAGTGCAAAATGTTCCAGAGACAGAAAATATGTCTCATAAAATAAGAGTAGAGAGTTTGGGAAACCTCTTCATAACGAAGAAGGTCGCCCATGGTGGAGGAGTCTCAGAAAATTAATAAGAGGGAAAAAAGAATCACAGTGCCTTTGTAAAATACGAGACTGCAGAGAGCCAAGCATCTGTATACTTATCTTGGGGCTGGACAGGTTAGGCCCCACATTGGGTTCCAAATTGCTGGACTAGCTCTGCCAGAGAGAGAGACAAGGAAATCGTGGCTGAGTGGGAACACAATGCAATACCTTTATTGATCAGAGACAACACTTTTTATATATGTCTTTAGAAAATGGGAAAAAGAAATGGCTAGGAGGTGGAGAAAAGAAAAGAGTACGAACATAGAAAGCTTCCATAGCAGATGTTGTAAAGGTTCTAACCAATGGGATAAGCAATACCCTGTAGGCAGGGTGGGTCTCAGGAAAAACAATGATTATGTAAATAGACCACAGCATCAAGCAATATAGGGGACCTGAGGTAATGACCAACAAGTAGCTCCCAAGTATGGGTAAAGTGCATAAATATTGTTAACTGTAAACACCATGGATTTGATCTGGGTCCCATATTCAGCACAGGAGCCTATATAACCTCTACTTCCCTATAGGTCCAAGCTTGCATTCTGTTGTCAGGAATAGTAACATTCCAGGTTGCACCAATTTCAGGCCTTCTTCCTCACATTGTTGGAAGAGTATGGTATCCAACCACCCTTTAAATAATGGAAAATTCTCTACCATTGTTGATCACATTGAGGCCAAGGTATAATGGGGCCCCACAAAGGCATCAGTTGTGTTGTTATGATGGAGATGTCCAGTGACAGTGTCAAGAGGGATCTGTTTGAGGTCTTGGCCCATCATGTCTGTGTGGGAATGCCAGGACTCCTTGACTAGCACTCCAGGGGATGGGGTACCCTGGTAGTGACTAAAGAATCATCAATAAAGTTTGCCAGTCTCTTTCCCTTATTCATCCCTAGTTCAATCCCTAGCTGTACATGTATCAGAGTGATATATGGTTATTTCTCTGTCTTCTAATTTTCTTATAAATAAATCATTTAAAAAAAGGAGTGGCTGAGGAGGGTATCTAAGTAGAAACTATTTTGCCCTAATTTATGGATACATTGTACACATGCCCTACATCATGGGCTCTGGTCTATATCTAGTTGTGGGTGCTTTCTTAGAAAGTGAACCATCCTATATAGAATGAAGAAGTCTTATGAGAAAGGAAAGGTCTCACCCAAGTAACGAGGCTCAAGGGTTAACTTTCCATGCCTGACTTCTCTAGATAGTCTGAAGTGAAGCATAAAGAGGTGGTACTGGTTGCCTTGATTAGGTTGGATCAGCAGATGGAGTATCAATTGGTATGAATTGAGAGAAGCATGCAGCAATGTGTTCCCCACCCTAAAGGTTCCAGGACTGGGAGAAATATGGGCTTTAGAGAGGAAGTGGGAGTTTCCTGGAATGCCAGGCTAGTGTTGCTGGTGTTTCTTCCTGGGCACGAGCTCTCTGGGTTGGAGAGAACTTGACTGAAGCCAACCTGGGCTGCTGCTTACTCAGCAACTTGGGAGAGACCAGAAACTCATTGTGGAGCAGGAACGCAGTGCAATGTTTTTATTGATCAGAGACAAAGCTTTTAATATCTTAGAAACTGGAAGCTGCAGGTTAGAAAAGGAAATAGCTAGAAGTGGGGGTGGAGAAACGAGCACAAAGTTAGAAAGCTTCCACAGCAAGTGTTGTGAAGGTTCTTACCAGTGGTATTAACACTTCTGGCAAACACTAGAAGAAAGTGGTATTAAACGATACCCTGCAAGCAAGGCATGTCTCAGGCAAAACAATTATTATGTAAATAGACCACAGCATCTAGCAATGGAGCAGGGTAGAGCTGGCATATTGCCCAACACCACTATCTGAGGGTTTAAAAAGACAATAGTTGTTACTATAACCAAATAAATTAATAACTGGGTTAACTTTGAAAATCCCATTGTTAAGAATTTGCTGGATCATACATAACCTCACCTTAATTTATGACCTTTGACTCTATTGATATGTAGCTGTATCTTGTAAAATAACACCACAGGTTGCTTCTGTTCTTCCTGGTTTAAGCTCTTTGGAGAGTCAATATTTCAAAGAACAAATCATTATAAGAAATGTATTAACAATTTGAGCCCATTGTTAAATTCAACCTGATTACCAATTTGAAGTCATAAGTTCTTAGATTTAAGGAACATATCCTCAGACCAATGTACTATGCACCAATTTTTAAGTTATTTTTTTCCTCTGGCATATGTTTGTGTAGAAGATTTAAGCTGCACCTTGACACCTTGAGATTCAGAGTCTTTTTGTATAACAGTTACACTATTATCTTTGCCCTCTCTGTGGAAATCTTTATTTAAATAGAGTAAGTAGACTGTACCAGCACAGAAGGTCCTGAATTCACATTGTTGCAGCTACACAGCTGGAGGCAACACAGATCAAAAGAGAGCACAAAGAAAATGGTGTCTTCTGCTGTCTCAGTTGACTTTAATGCATTCACAATGGAATAACATTTCACAGTTTTCATTTTCTCAGTTTGGTGAAAACTAACTATGAAATGTGGGTATTAGATGTAGAAAGTCAGAAGAGAAGTGGGGAGAAAGAAGCTGTTGTATGAAGTGGGTGGGAATCAGAGTTGGTCAGTCTGAGCCTGGGAAATTGTGGCATTCTGGGTCAAAAACTATGTTCATGCTTTGTATCTTCATCAATGCAAAAAGCAGGTGTAAGCTGTGGGTGTTGGATGTACAGTTCACTGGACAGAAGTTCTGGGGTGTGTGGACTGGAGTCCACTTCCCAGTGTGCTCATTAAGGAGACAACAAGTGGCTGAGGAACCTTCAAGGAACGAGAATGCCAAGCCCTGCTTGGAGGTGTGTGTAGACCTCTACCTCAGTGGGAGACAAGAAAATGAGATTTTCATCTACCTACTGAATTGGATCAAGAAGAGAAAGGGAGTGCACCTTTGTTGTAAGACAGTGACAATATATTCAGTGAGCAGAAAGAATTCAAGCTTTTGCATAGCATCTAATTGTGTGGTGTCCAGGAGGTGGACATTTATTGCATATGGACTTTCTCAAAACTACAGAAGTTGTGGAAACTTCTGTGCAGGATGAAAAACCTCAGGAGACTGTCTGGACATCAACACACTTGATAGAAACCCATCAAACCAGCTGCAGAATGGGGATTATCTCATCACTGACTTCACATAAAAGTTCCTCCAGCTACTTCATCTTCAAGAGCTGTACTTGGAATCTGCCTCCTTCCTCCAGGGCCATCTGGACCAGCTGCTCAGGTAGGGTTGTGTCTCTGGCAGAGTAACTGTGCAGGAGACATTGGATGTCCACTTCCTTGCTTCACAATTCTATTATTATTATTTCTTATTGTTGTTTGCAAGATTGTCTCTAAAGACTAGTTTAGGATACTCCTGGATATGAAACCTGAGAACATGGTGACTCAGAAGTGAGAGCCATTTTACTTAACCACTACCCTATTCCACTCCAACTTTTTTCTCTCATCGTAAATATTCCATCAGACTTTAACCATGGCTAGTGTTCAATGAAGGTCTGAAGAAGCCTGAGTGAGAGCAGTTTTATTTGGTCCGGTGGTGCTACCAAAGGCGCCAACACTTTTAGTTATACTGGGAGAGCTTTTAGAGTATGTCCTACTATGTACTACATACTTCACTCATTTAGAGAGAAAGATGCAGAGAAAGAAAGAACAATGAGAAAAAAATAAACATATATCTGCCTGAATTAGAAGAAACTTGTTTTACATATAGCAAGATTCAGTGCCAGGTTCATGTGAACACTGAAAAAAAGAGTTCAGCCTTAAATCGCATTGGATTCGATGGGCTTGAGAATAACCATCAGCCTTGATGTATCATAAACTCGATCAGAATTTTCATAGTCTTGCTGATGTCAGTCTCCATCCTAACCTGCCTCTCTCTCTTCAGGAATCTTCAAAACCAGCTGGAGGTCTTCTCATTCACTAACTGCACACTGACGGAGGTAGACTTGACTCACCTGTTCCAGAGCCCACACATCACTCACCTGAAGGACCTATGTCTGAGAGGCATCCCCCTGACCTCTGTCAGTGAGCCTCTGCAAGCTCTGCTAGAGGTAAATGCAGCCACCCTCCAGCACCTGGAACTGGGTCTGTGTGGCCTCCAGGACCCCCAGCTTGAGGCCCTGCTCCCTGCCCTGAGCAGCTTCTCCCAGCTCAGCTCCCTCAGCCTGCATGGGAAACGCCTGTCCACGGACACCCTGGAGAAGCTGCTGTGCTGCACCTTGGGGCTGCAGCATTTATGTCTCCAGCTGTTTCCTGCCCCTCTGGAGAATTTCAGCCACCATGGAGTTCCACAGTCTGTGACATTTGACTTGTTTTGTTCTCAGATCTCAAAGATTCTCCAGAATCATGGATACTCCAGGTCCATCATGGTGAGCAGTAGTCACTGCTCATACTGTGCTAAGAAGTTGTTCAAAAACTGGGAGCCCACGTTTCTACCCTGCTTTGCTTGTTTAGATCATTATGGAAACCTGTATTTCAGACTCATTGGAAGTGACATCTACGAATTTGACTACTCAATGTGCACACACACCCTGCTTCCGTCACCGTATCCACGTGATCGATAAGCAAAGAAAACCCAGCTCATTGCTCACCTGTACAGAATGCATTTGACTCTGAAATATGAAGTGCCTTAAATCAGATTCTATTAGAAAAATGTCCATCTAATAGAATCAGATTTAAAAATATTATAAATAGGGCAAGTGTAGATAGCATAATGATTATACAAACAGACTCTCATGCCTGAGGCACCAAAGTCTTAGGTTCAATCCCCTGAACCACCATAGGACAGAGCTGAGCCATGCTACAGTAAAAAAAAAAAAAAAAAAAAAAAGGTATTATAAATAATTGCAGCAAATTGTGGGGCTTTAATTTAAGTTAGTATTGATGTGGGGGATTTTGCCTGTTGTATGTCATATGAAATACTGAGAAATACAATGGATCTCAATGTAGTTTCTCTCTTGTCATGTTTATTTTTCTACCCTGATATCTCCTATAAATATATATTTTTAAAAAGGCAGTTATCAGCCATAGGGGTGTGAATGTGAGGACAGCCGGATTCCGGATATGTCTGTCGGCTGTTGGTGGGAGAGAAGTTGTGCTGCAGTGGAGGGAAGAAAGGGAACTCTCCTCACTGAAGACATGGAGAGCATCAGGATTTAACACAGCACCTCCTCAAAGCAAAGCTGTGTGGAGGGGCAGGGTGATGGCTCCTACACTCCTGAGAGCACAGAGCACAGTGAGCAATGCCAGGCTCTGGGCCTCAGTACCCCCTGAAGGGGGAAGGTTACAGCAGTGAAGTAAAGACACAGGTGTTTCTCTCTCTCCCTTCTGTCTTTCTTCCTTTCAATTTCTCTAGTACAAAGTTATATATATATATATATATATATATATATATATATATATATATATATATGGTGAGAGATTAAAAGAAAACAAACAAACAGACAAAAAAAAAAAAAAAACACTGGCAAGGCTTTCCCCCTACAGGTGGGGACCAGAGCACTTGAACCTCGGACCCTGCACATTGTAACATATGAGTTCAACCATTTTTACCACAATCAGGCAGCTAAATGAAAAAAATTGCATTTTTCCTGTTTATTGCATAGATCTTAGATTGTTGTCCATTTGAAGGTATTGCTTGAGAGTAGAGATGTTCTCTACAACATATTGTATTAAACTTTTAATTAAATTAATTAATTAATTAGTTAATTAATTAATTTACCAGACAACTGCTCAGCTTTCTTAGGTAGTGGTGTAGGGACTGAATCTGGGAATTTGAAGGCTCAAACATGAGAATCTCTTTGCATAGCCACTATGCTATCTTCCCCCCACCAATAATGTATCTTAAAACAAACAAACAAAACCCTAATTTATTCTTCTCAATGTCTCCTCTGTTAATTTAGCCATTTAAAGAGAAACTTTAGGGCTTCCATGAATAGATGTCCAGATTTGGAGAGTCCCCTATGTGTACTGGAAACACGTCTATTAATCCATCCATCGCTTACCACACTTTGTCATTTTCTATGCCCTGGGGATGTAATATGGATATCAGAGCCAAACTCACGTCTAGCTTCCCGTGTCTTAGTTCCAAAGCATATTCACAGACTTTTAAGGAGTTACCAGATGTGTGTGTTTCATCTAATTCTTCACTGAAAACTGAAGATGGGTTCTGGGAGAACCCAGCAACGAGCATTTAATGAAAAGGCTGACCAGCATAGTAGATGAGTTGGGTGTGCATCCAGCAAACCTTTGGGCACTAACAAGCATGTTCTTTGTGAATTTTGTCTTCCTTTCCAGTGAAGTGTATGCAGACGTCTATTGTTTTAGGAAAGAATGTGCAGCCCTTCAGTGAACTGAAGGGAGTTCTCCGCAGGCAGTTCTCAACTGGGGAGGTGGCACAGTGTGTAAAGCACATTCATTACAAGGATATGGGCCAGAATTCTTGTTTAGTGTGAATGAGCATTGTTTATATATTTCTCTCTCACACACAAAACACACAATCTTAAAAGATAGAAGAGGGACAACAGAGTAATGCTATTGTATAGGACTCTGCTTTGCCATGTTCAAATCTGGTCCCTAAATCACTCAAGCAATTTTGATACATGTCTCTCTCTCCCTCCCTTCACCTCTCTCTGTGTCACTCTATAGTCTGAAAAAAAAGGGGGGGAGCTATTAATTTGCCTTAATGTTGGAAGATAATTGGATACTCATATTGGGAACAAATGTGTTCTATTCAGCCTAGGAATAAGGACATCAGTTTTATATGGTCTGTGGATCACCGAGGAGAGAACTAACACAAGAAAAGGCTTTGCAACCTAATTGAATCAAACTTTATCCTCAGACTTAGTCATGGGGTCAAGGCTTATAATACCTAAATGTTGCTTTTTCCTTACACAGGTTTTCTGGGCAGATCCAGGGGATGACAGTGAACTCCAGTGCTGTCCTGAGATGATCAGAGTCCCAGGCTACAAAGAAAAAACCCTTGGCCCCAGTGACATAGATGCAGAGTGGTGTGTGCAAGGGGAGCTGGCTGCTCCTCTCACTCTGAGGCTCTTTCTCCCAGCCTGGAGCTGCCCTGGATGATGACTCCTGTGTCCTGGGACAGAGTCTTCCTGATCAGAAACACAGAAACTCGGGGGCTGGGTGATAGTGCAGTGGGTTAAGCACACATGACACAGAAACACAGAAACTCAACTGGATTCCAATCTCAACCTTGCTCCAGGATTAAGCAGATGCAGATCAGTCTTCATATGAAAGTTTTAGGCTGGGAGGGTAGAGTGATTATGCAAAAGAGTCTTGCCTGAGGCCATCATTTCTGAGCTGATCTCACCATCCTGTGAAGAACCAATCTGTACCTCTTGGAAAGGATCAGAACAGAGCCCCACCCAGTTCCCCTCTGCCTTCTAGAGTGAATTGATCTCCATTCTGACCAACCCCTCAAGCATCAAGTTCTAACTACCTCCCTTCCTTTCTTTTTTCTTTTTCTTTCTTTCTTTCTTTTTTTTTTTTTTAGTCCTCCCTTCCCTTATGCTTCAAACCCACATGGCACAATATCTTGGGCAATTCTTATGGATTCTTAGAAATGTCTGACTCACACAGGTCATCAGAATAATGCAAATGAAGACAGCAGTGAAAACCAGTTTTACACGTGTGAGAACAGTGACTACAAAAGTTGAAGGGGGGATGGGGAAAGGGGGATACTTTTACACTTCTAGCGGGAGTGTACAGTGGTGCAAACTTTGTGGAAAACAAAGTCTGGAGACTTCTCAGAACACAGAAAATAGACCTCTCCTATGACCCAGTAACCTCTCTTCTAGGGATTTACCCAATAAAAGCACCTTTCAGAAGATACCTATTGGGAGGGCTGGTAGCACAGCGTGTTAAATGCAGGTGACACAAAGCTCAAGGACCAGTGTATAGATCCTGGTTCCACAGCCCAGCTCCCCACCTGCAGGGGAGTTGCTTCACAAGCAGTGAAGCAGATCTGTAGGTATCTATATCTTTCTCTCCCTCTCTCTGTCTTCCCCTCCTCTTTCCATTTCTCTCTGTCCTATTCAACAATGATGACATCAATAACAACAGCAATAATAACTACAACAAGGGTAACAAAAAGGGAATTAATAAATTAGTATCAAAAAATGAAAAGAAGTTCCCAGGCGGCTGCCGAAGATGGCGGAGGGGCAGGTCTTGATCCTCGATGGCCGAGGCCATCTCCTGGGCCGCCTGGCGGCCATCGTGGCCAAGCAGGTGCTGCTGGGCCGGAAGGTGGTGGTGGTGCGCTGTGAGGGCATCAACATTTCTGGCAACTTCTACCGGAACAAGCAGAAGTATCTGGCCTTTCTCCGCAAGCGGATGAACACCAACCCCTCCCGCGGCCCCTACCACTTCCGAGCCCCCAGCCGCATCTTCTGGAGGACCGTGCGGGGGATGCTGCCTCACAAGACCAAGCGGGGCCAGGCCGCCCTGGACCGGCTGAAGGTGTTTGACGGCATCCCGCCCCCATACGACAAGAAAAAGCGGATGGTGGTGCCGGCTGCCCTCAAAGTCGTGCGTCTGAAGCCAACGAGGAAGTTTGCCTACCTGGGGCGCCTGGCTCACGAAGTGGGCTGGAAGTACCAGGCGGTGACGGCCACCCTGGAGGAGAAGCGCAAGGAGAAGGCCAAGATGCATTACCGCAGGAAGAAGCAGCTGATGAGGCTACGGAAACAGGCCGAGAAGAACGACGAGAAGAAGATCTGCAAGTTCACAGAGGTCCTTAAGACCCACGGACTCCTGGTCTGAGCCCAATAAACTTGACTGTTTGCTCACGTCTGGCCTTCCCTTCCTCCCCGGGGCCCTGGGGCGTGGGGGAGCCCACAGGGCAAGCTGTCTGGGGCCTACAGAGATCACACGAGTGTGTGTGTAGCTTGCCTGAGGCCAGCTTGTGCACAAGTTTAAGGAATCAGCACTTGAAGCAGCCAGCTCTGACTATGGAATTTTGCAATGGTGACCTGGAAAACACGAGGGCTTGGGGCTTTCACTCCCGGGGTGGTCGATGCTATACTCTGCAGCTGGTGGAGAGTGCTAGCCTGGGCAGGTGTGGGCCTGATGTTGTACAGGGGGCTTGACTTATGCTGGGAGGGCAGCTAAGGGCATCAGTTCCTGTGCCGGCCCTGTGTTCTGTAATATAAAATAAATTATTTTAAAATAAAAAAAAATGAAAAGAAGATATCTATGTATCCCTGTGTTCAAAGCAGCTACATTGGTAATAGCCAACACCTGGAAGAAACTCAGAAGCCCAGTGACACTAGAGTGGCTAGAAAGACTGTGGTGTAGTATTACTCAGGTCTTTAAAGTGAAGTAGTACCCTTTGTGTCATCTTGGGTGTAATTAGAAAACAACATGTTAAGTGAAATAAGCCAAAAAGAGAAGAAACAAATACCAAGTGATCTGACCTGTAAATGGAGCAAAATAATAGGGACATGGAGGGAAAAAACAAAATGAAACATGGACTGGGCTTGGTGTATTCTTTCAGAGCAGTGGACTCAGGTAAGGAAGGGGACAGAGAGATGGAAGAGGACTGTGGGGTCCTGGTGCATAATGACATCTTACTCACACACCAGTGACTGCACTGTAAGGAACTAACCCCTAAGTGAGCTAAGTCAGAAAGATAAAGATGAGTATGCGATGATCCCACTCATCAACAGAAGTTGACTAAGAAGATCTGAGGGGGAAACTAAGAGCAGGACCTGATCAAATTGTAAGTAGGGCACCAAAGTAAAAACCCTGTGGTGAGGGGTAGACATGCAGCTTCCTGGGCCAGTGGGGGGTGGGAGTCGGTGGGAGGGATGGGTCACAGTCTTTTGGTGGTGGGAATGTGTCGTTTTCGTCGGGCTGGCTTCACAGGCGGGTAACAGATGACCAGGGACTCATGGCTGGACGCAGTATCTCTTTATTCATGCTGGACACAGCACAATCTAAGCCGAGCTAAGCTAAAACTAAACTTAACTAAATACTTGCTAAAATGAACAATGCTGTCCTTTTATACTTTCTAAGTAGGATGTGAACAGGATGTGACATAGAGAGGGTGGAGAGAAAAGTGACTGGTGAAAATCAGGGTGTGACAAGGAGAGGGGGCAGAGCAAAAAGATATCATGAACCAGTGGGGAATAAACCAATGCCATGCAGTGGTTATGTAAATAGAATACAGTGGTTATGTAAATAGAATGCAGTGTTAAGCAGGGGGGATTAAACCAAATGAAACAGAAGGGGTTTTTAAAAGTATACCAACAGGAATGGTGTTTATGTACACTCCTAGCAAAATGTAGATATATAAATCACTAGTTAATTAATATGAGAGGGGGAAAATCAATTGTATGTCTCAAAGTTTTACAAAACACAAACTGAATTTTTTTAATAAATAGGTTGTGTATTTGATATGCAGACTCTCTCAAAAGCCTAGACCAAGTAGATCAGAAGCATCCAATAGCACAGCTGTATACAAGATACTGGGTACTGTACAGCAAACCATAACAAAAGGACTTTACAAGGTTAACCCAATTACCAAATAATGTGATGATAACATTAACTATCGATTGTCTTGAACCCTAAGACAGTAGGAACCTCACATCTCCACTATAGAGCCCCTACTTCCCCCAGTCCTGGAACCCTTGGATAGGGCCCACTTTCCCATATGCCTCTCCCAATCCATATCAAATAATATTGCATCTGCCGATCACAACCTAACCAAAGCAACGATTGCCATCTCAACATGCTTCGCTTCAGACTGTGTCCAGAGACTTCACGTGTGGAATGACAATGCTTCAGCTTCATTACTCGGGTGAGACCTTTCCTTTCATAGTACACTCTAATTTAATCTCAGATGGTTCACTTTCTAACAAAGTCCCAAAACCTAGATATACACCAGTTTCTGTGAGAGAGAGCATATGTTCACACGTATCCATAAACTACTGCAAAATATATACCTGAAGGCAGAAGTACACTAGAGTTTGCAGTGAGTACCTCCCTAACGCTTCCTTTCCACTATGCCAAGCTTTGGGTCCATGATTGCTCATCAATTTGTTTGGCTTTGTATGTTAACTCTCTTTTCAGTCACCATGTTCCAGATGCCATCAGGATGCTTGCCAGGCTTCCCTGGATTGAAGACCCCACCAATGTGTCCTGGAGCTCAGCTTCCCCAGAGACCCACCCTACTAGGGAAAGAGAGAGGCAGACTGGGAGTATGGACCAACCAGTCAACGCCCATGTTCAGTGGGGAAGCAATTACAGAAGCCAGACCTTCTACCTTCTACAACCCACAATGACCCTGGGTCTCCCAAGGGTCACTGAGGGATAGAGAATGGGAAAGGGGAGAGGGTGGGATATGGAGATTGGGTGGTGGGAATTGTGTGGAGTTGTACTCCTCCTACCCTATGGTTTTGTTAATTAATCCTTTCTTAAATAAAAATAAAAAATAAAAAATAAATAAAAAGATAAAAAGAGAATGGTCTAGCACTTGCAGTTGTAGAATAGAACCTGTAAAACCTTCACACGTGAGAGTTATAGAGAAAAAGGGAGCATGAGGGTACTACAGGGTATCACTGTCTACTGCAATGCTAATGAACCTGAACAGTTTCTACCAACAAAATATTCTCTCTGAAAAAGCCACATCCCCCAAAAAACTAATACAGACTCCAGAGCATGCACCACTCTTCTATTTAATTTTGTTACTATGTACAATTGAAACAAAGAAAAAGGGTGGGTGTAGATACCATAATGGCTATGCAAAGAGACTACATAGCCTCAGGCTTCAAAATCTCAGGTTCAATCCCCACAGCCCTTGCACCACCATAAACAGGAGGTTAGCAATATCTGATAAGAAAAAGATGATACAAGAAAGGAATTCCTGACTTACTAACTTCCAACCCCACAGCTCCTCAGACTATTGACCTCACATTGTATCGTAATAACTTATTTAATTATTTTAAAAATTATTTATTAGGGAGTCAGGCTGTAGCGCAGCGGGTTAAGCGCAGGTGGCGCAAAGCACAAGGACCAACATAAGGATCCCGGTTCGAACCCTGGCTCCCCACCTGCAGGGGAGTCGCTTCACAGGCGGTAAAGCAGGTCTATCTTTCTCTCTTCCTCTCTGTCTTCCCCTCCTCTCTACATTTCTTTCTGTCCTATCCAACAATGACGACAACAACAATAAAAAAATAAGGGCAACAAAAGGGAATAAATAAATAAAATAAATATTTAAAAATTTATTTATTAGTGATATATAAAATTACAAAATAACAGAGGTATCATACCATACCAGTCTCACTATAAGATTTCTGTCACCCTCACATCTAGTAACAGAAACTGCAATAAATATGCCAAGGTCACAGGCATGGTTTGACTATATATCTAGATTTAACAATCTTCTGTGTATCTATCTATGTCCCGAAATCAATTAATCTATCTCTCATCATTTATTTACCTACTCTTACTCACTTGTAATGCCCTTTTTATGCTTCCCTTCCAAGTCACACTTATGCCTTTTACTGGTTCGGAGTGTCCTTCCCTTTCCTTCTTCCCTCTCAGATTAGTGAAGCAGTCTTCCTCACCTGTCTTTTTCCTCAGGTGTTTTCCTTATTCTCTTCCATTTTAGGGATGGTATAAATTCAGAGTCCTGATGATGATTGTTTCCAGGCACAGTGGAGTTGAGGTTCAGAGCCCCTCTCTGGCAGCAGTGGAGAAAATTCTTTCTGGAGTATAGAATGAAGGAGTTCTGGATTCTATCATTGCTTCTCTGCTGGCCATAGACTTTAGAAGATCGCTACATAGCTCCAGTCTGTCTCTTTCTCAGTCCACACGTCTCTGTCAGTGACCTTGCTGTGTGAAAGCACATATGACCAGGTATGATTTCCATAAAACTTAATGACAGTTAGACATGGAGAGACATCTTATTTGGTGTCATTAGTGATAACACTATTGCTTTGAGAAGCAGGAGATTGGGGTTTTAAAATAATACTAATAAGATCATTATTATTGCAAGTACTCCTAGCAACATTCTGCAGTACCAGTAATCATTATATTTTGAGCCTAGAGTCCAACATGAATACTTCAGTTTCTGTGTCCTTGGGGTTCCATGGGAGCATATTGAACTGTCCCCAGTGTCATACCCAGCACTGAATGGCTTGTATGGCTATCAATCTCTTGATATCAATCACCTCTGGAGTCAGTCACAATTTGTCTCCAGCCTATAGGAGGTATGATAGCTGGGGATCCAGGAGGTAGTGCAGCGGGTTAAGCGCAGGTGGCTTAAAGCGCAAGGACTGGCTTAAGGATCCAGGTTCGAGCTCCTGGCTCCCCACCTGCAGTAGAGTTGCTTCACCTGCAGTGAAGCAGGTCTGCAGGTGTCTATCATTCTTTCCCCCTCTCTGTCTTCTCCTCCTCTCTCCATTTCTCTCTGTTCTATCTAACAATGACAATATCAACAACAAGAATAAAAACTATAACAATAAAAACAAGGGCAAGACAAGAGAATAAATAAATATTTTAAAAAAAGAAAGAATCTGCTGTTCCAGGCAGACTTTAAAAAAGAAGAAGGAGGAGGAGGAGAAGGAGGAGAAGGAGGAGAAGGAGGAAGAAGAGGAAGAAGAGGAAGAAGAGGAAGAAGAGGAAGAAGAAGAAGAAGAAGAAGAAGAAGAAGAAGAAGAAGAAGAAGAAGAAGAAGAAGAAGAAGAAGAAGAAGAAGAAGGTGTGATAGCTAGCCATTTCAGCTGGGGAGGGTCTTAATCAGTATTAAGCTGAGAGCATTTTGGGATCTGAGGAAATATCTTGTTTGCTCAAGTGAACTGTTTCCTGCAAGGATTAAGAAGTTTAGGGCATAGCCTACAAAGGATATAAAAGTGTAGGTCCCTAAACAGGGAAAGGGAATATTCTAGCTCCTCAGTCTGTCTGTGGGCTCTCCAGAGACCTGAGTTCTGAGCACAGGGCAACTTTATCACAGCTGGTAAGTTATCCTCCTGTGCTAAGGATCCATCATGTTACCTGTGGTCATTCAAATACGGTAAAATTCACAAAAGATGAGGAGGGAAGTTTTACTTTGACCTTTTCAGGCTCTCTTTCTTTTTTTTTTTTTGTTTTATAAAAAAGTTTCTCATTATCATTATGACAGAGACCGGATAACTGCCAGCCTACCATGAGATGCTCCCTGGATCAAAGTGTTCTTATTTCTTTATTTTCAATAGAACAAATTTCAAACTTGGTCATTGTGTCTCCATAAATTGTATCTTCACCCAAAATGTGATATTTTGTGTACTTGTTTATTCATTTTTCAACATTTTTAAAAGCACATCTTTAAATGACAATGACTACTTGTAATGTGATTCTCTGACATTTAAATTGTGTATTGATTTTTTTAAAGGTAAGTGATTTACAGTATGTTTGTTGAATATAGGTACACAATTTCTCATTTCATCAAGAGAGATATTTGGGGTGGGCAGGTAGATAGCATAATGGTTATGCAAAGGAACCCATGCCTGAGACTCCAAAACTCTAGGTTTAATCCCTGGCACCACCATAGACCAGAGTTTAGCAGTTCTTTGGTTATAAAAAAAAAAAAAAGGAGAGATGTGTGTAAAGCACTCTCACTCCCACAAACAGGCCTATCTATCATCAAGGTCCAGGACTGAGAACCCAGGAGTCAGCCCATGCCTCTCCCAGTCTTCCTGCCCCTGAGCCCCTTCTTGGGTGCAATACACAAAACCAGTCCTAGTTTTACCTCATGTTTCCCTATTCCATTTTTTTTTTTTGTTTCTTTGGTTATTGTTAGTTAATTTGTGTGTTTTATCATCAGGGCTCTTGCTGTGCCTCAATTCCTGCACAGGAATCCTCTGCCCTAGGGTGTTATTTCTCTACTTATTCATTTGTTTCTTTGTTTATTGTCTCATAGTTCACAAACTAGAGGGGGTGCGGGAACAGAGACAGAGAAAGTGACACTCTCATGAAGCTTCCCATATGCAGGAGGGGACCTGGGTCTTCAACCCTGGCCTTAGGGCACAATAAGGTATTAACCTTATTGGGTCCTTTCCTTTGTGTTCTAATTTCTTAAATTTGTGAGTGAGTCATCCCATACCCACCCTGAGTTTTCTTTTGTTAGTGATTTAATAGTGATTTACATGGTCCAGGAGGTGGCACAGTGGTTAAGGAACTAGACTCTCAAGCATGAGGTCTTGAGTTCAATCCCTGGTAGCACATGCACCAGAATGATGTCTGGCTCTTTCTCTCCTCCTATCTTTCTCATTAATAAAATAAATAAAATATTTTTAAAAATAGTGATCTACAAGATTGTGGGATAAAACTGTACATTTCCATACAACTCCCAAGACCAGAATTTATTTACCTACTCTTACTTGTAATGCCCTTTTTACACTTCCCTTCCAAGTCACACTTATGCCTTTTACTGGTTTGGAGTGTCCTTCTCTTTCCTTCTTTCCTCTCAGATTAGTGAAGCAGTCTTCCTCACCTGTCTTTTTCCTCAGGTGTTTTCCTTATTCTCTTCCATTTTAGGGATGGTATAAATTCAGAGTCCTGATGATGATTGTTTCCAGGCACAGTGGAGTTGAGTTTCAGAGGCCCTCTCTGGCAGCAGTGGAGAAAATTCTTTCTGGAGTGTAGAATGAAGGAGTTCTGGATTCTATCATTGCTTCTCTGCTGGCCATAGACTTTAGAAGATCGCTACATAGCTCCAGTCTGTCTCTTTCTCAGTCCACACGTCTCTGTCAGTGACCTTGCTGTGTGAAAGCACATATGACCAGGTATGATTTCCATAAAACTTAATGACAGTTAGACATGGAGAGACATCTTATTTGGTGTCATTAGTTATAACACTATTGCTTTGAGAAGCAGGAGATTGGGGTTTTAAAATAATACTAATAAGATCATTATTATTGCAAGTACTCCTAGCAACATTCTGCAGTACCAGTAATCATTATATTTTGAGCCTAGAGTCCAACATGAATACTTCAGTTTCTGTGTCCTTGGGGTTCCATGGGAGCATATTGAACTGTCCCCAATGTCACACCCAGCACTGAATGCTTGTATGGCTTCAACTCTTATCAATCTCTTGATATCAATCACCTCTGGAGTCAGTCACAATTTGTCTCCAGCCTATAGGAGGTATGATAGCTGGGGATCCAGGAGGTAGTGCAGCGGGTTAAGCGCAGGTGGCTTAAAGCGCAAGGACTGGCTTAAGGATCCAGGTTCGAGCTCCTGGCTCCCCACCTGCAGTAGAGTTGCTTCACCTGCAGTGAAGCAGGTCTGCAGGTGTCTATCATTCTTTCCCCCTCTCTGTCTTCTCCTCCTCTCTCCATTTCTCTCTGTTCTATCTAACAATGACAACATCAACAATAATAATAACTATAACAATAAAAACAAGGGCAACAAAAGAGAATAAATAAATAAATATTTAAAAAAAGAATCTGCTGCTCCAGGCAAATTAAAAAAAGATTTAAAAAGAAGGAGGAGGAGGAGGAGGAGGAGAGGAGGAGGAGGAGGAAGTGTGATAGCTAACCATTTCAGGTGGGAAGGGTGTTAATCAGTATTAAGCTGAGAGCATTTTGGGATCTGAGGAAATATCTTGTTTGCTCAAGTGAACTGTTTCCTGCAAGGATTAAGAAGTTTAGGGCATAGCCTACAAAGGATATAAAAGTGTAGGTCCCTAAACAGGGAAAGGGAATATTCTAGCTCCTCAGTATGTCTGTGGGCTCACCAGAGACCTGAGTTCTGAGCACAGGGCAACTTTATCACAGCTGGTAAGTTATCCTCCTGTGCTAAGGATGCATCATGTTACCTGTGGTCATTCAAATACGGTAAAATTCACAAAGGATGAGGAGGGAAGTTTTACTTTGACCTTTTCAGGCTCTCTTTCTTTTTTTTTTTTGTTTTATAAAAAAGTTTCTCATTATCATTATGACAGAGACCGGATAACTGCCAGCCTACCGTGAGATGCTCCCTGGATCAAAGTGTTCTTATTTCTTTATTTTCAGCAGAACAAATTTCAGACTTGGTCATTGTGTCTCCATAAATTGTATCTTCACCCAAAATGTGATATTTTGTGTACTTGTTTATTCATTTTTCAACATTTTTAAAAGCACATCTTTAAATGACAATGACTTCTTGGAATGTGATTCTTTGACATTTAAATTGTGTATTTATTGCTTTTTTTAAGGTAAATGATTTACAGTATGTTTGTTGAATATAGGTACACAATTTCTCATTTCATCAAGAGAGATATGTGGGGTGGGCAGGTAGATAGCATAATGGTTATGCAAAGGGACCCATGCCTGAGACTCCAAAACTCTAGGTTTAATCCCTGGCACCACCATAGACCAGAGTTTAGCAGTTCTTTGGTTATAAATAAATAAATAAATAAATAAATAAAAAAAGGAGAGATGTGTGTAAAGCACTCTCACTCCCACAAACAGGCCTATCTATCATCAAGGTCCAGGACTGAGAACCCAGGAGTCAGCCTATGCCTCTCCCAGTCTTCCTGCCCCTGAGCCCCTTCTTGGGTGCAATACACAAAACCAGTCCTAGTTTTACCTCATGTTTCCCTATTCCATTTTTTTTTGTTTCTTTGGTTATTGTTAGTTAATTTGTGTGTTTTATCATCAGGGCTCTTGCTGTGCCTCAATTCCTGCACAGGAATCCACTGCTCTAGGCTGTTATTTCTCTACTTATTCATTTGTTTCTTTTTTTTTTTTAATTTTTAAAAGATTTTATTTATTTATGAGAAAGATAGGAGGAGAGAGAAAGAACCTGACATCACTCTGGCACATGTGCTGCTGCGATCGAACTCAGGACCTCATGCTTGAGAGTCCAAAGCTTAACCACTGCGCCACCTCCCGGACCACTCATTTGTTTCTTTGTTTATTGTCTCATAGTTCACAAACTAGAGGGGGTGCGGGAACAGAGACAGAGAAAGTGACACTCTCATGAAGCTTCCCATATGCAGGAGGGGACCTGGGTCTTCAACCCTGGCCTTAGGGCACAATAAGGTATTAACCTTATTGGGTCCTTTCCTTTGTGTTCTAATTTCTTAAATTTGTGAGTGAGTCATCCCATACCTACCGTGAGTTTTATTTTGTTAGTGATATAATAGTGATTTACATGGTCCAGGAGGTGGCACAGTGGTTAAGGAACTAGACTCTCAAGCATGAGGTCTTGAGTTCAATCCCTGGTAGCATATGTACCAGAATGATGTCTGGCTCTTTCTCTCCTCCTATCTTTCTCATTAATAAAATAAATAAAATGTTTTTAAAAATAGTGATCTACAAGATTGTGGGATAAAACTGTACATTTCCATACAATTCCCAACACCAGAATTCCATATCCAATATTCTATATGGAAGGTTTCTAATTCTTTATCCAGGAGGGGTGGGGTTTCCAAGTGGATTGATGAGGTTAACTTTCCAGGGAAGTTAAGTTGGCATCATAGTAGCATCTGCAAAATAGTGGCTGAAACAGCATTAAGGTATAAATGAGAACAAACTATTTAATAATCAGGAACCGAGAGGTAAGACTATAGCAAGAGAGATTTGTGGGCTCCTTTTTGGAAAAAAATAGGAAGTCTATTTAAGGCATCTTCCAAAGGGTACATTCATTTGCTAATTTTTGCCTGAGCATGACAGCTATCACGCAAGTGGGCTAAACATATTGTCTGTGGAGATTGTGTCAGAGTTGGAATAGGACAAGCAAGCAAGATCAGGGCAGAGAGTAGCTCCCAAATATGAGAAACGTAAATAAATACCATTAACTTTAAACCCTGTCAGTCAGACCTAGAGCCTATGTCTATTCATATTTAGCACGGAAGCCTCTGTAACCTCTGCATCCCTGTCAGTCTGAGGATGCTGTCCCTGCTTGTAGCTAGAAACATTCTTGACTACCATCATTTCAGGACCAGTCTTCCTTGAGTGGCAGAGTATGTTGACCCAGCCTCCCTTTGGAGAGTGAGGCAGTTCCCACCATTGTTGTTCTACATTGAGGGAAATGTCCTCAAGAGGCCCACACAAGGGTTTATAGTGTTGTTTCTGGTGGAGATGAGCAGGGATGGTGGAGAGAACGATCTGTTAGAGGTCTAGCCTCATCATTTCTGTGGGAATCCCAGGACTCTCTGACTAGGGCCCCAGATGGTTATAGTCACATTACTTAGAACTCATGGTTGTGTTAGTAGAGCTGTTGTTTTTGTTGTTGCAAGAATTAAACTGAGGACCTCACACATGCAAGGCTTACTATCTTTGGGCTACATTCACTGTTCATAACTTCATTATCAGTAAGAACTTTAAAATAGGTGATAGAATATCTTTAAGTAGGAAATATTTCTTCATAATGTGATCTCTTATTGGCTAATAAATCTGGCCCCAGACATTTCTTTTTTTTAATTTTCAAAAATACTTATTTATCCCTTTTGTGGTTCTTGTTGTTTTATTGTTGTAGCTATTCTTGTTGTTGATGTCATTGTTGTTGCATAGGACAGAGAGAAATGGAGAGAGGAGGGGAAGACAGAGAGGGAGAGAGAAAGACATCTGTAGACCTGCTTCACACTTGTGAAATGACTCCCCTGCCGGTGGGGAACTGGGAGCTCAAACCTCTATCCTTATGCTGGTCCTTGCATTTTGCACCACCTATGCTTAACCCACTGTGCTGCCACCCAGCTCCCCCAGAGGTTTCTAATGTATGTAAAGGGATGCTCCATAGAGTTGTATCACCCATTGCTTCTTGATTTGAACTCCTAGCTTTATATCAGTGTTGTAATTGCATGGCTGTTATAGTCTCACATCAAAATATCTTAAATAGAATGAAACCTTGTAGGTTGGTGACTCTTTGGTTCCTTCAATCCATCTCTGACCATGTACTCTAGTAACTAACTGGAGACTCTGCCACCATTTGTCACTTTCCTGCCATAGCTGTGACTTGGGTGCTGAGATGGTTCCTTGAAGAGCAGTATGCTGGACTCTGACCATCTCACGCTGCCTTGAGAATGACATCCTCTTCTTTGATTATTCCCACAAGTCTTCTGCCTGAGGAGATTCAAGATGAGCTATGACAAGCCACCCAGTCTCCTACAACTGGCCATTAGGAGCCTGCTGAGGGATGAGGAGTTGGCCATCTCTTCCCTGAAAGACCTGCCTACAAGTCTTTTCCCATGTCTGCTTCTGGAAGCACACAGTCAGAAATGCTGGGAGACCCTGAAGGCTCTAGTGCAGACCTGGCCCTTTGAAAGTCTCCCTCTGGGGGCTCTAATTAAAGACAAATTTCCTTCTAATCCATGTTTCAAAGCTGTGATGGATGGACTTGATATCCTGCTCAAGCAGAAAGTTTCCTCCAGGTAAGGAGGATCCATAGTCTAGGAGGGTCTGTGCTTCCTGGAAGACAGCCAGGTCAGGGAGAGTGGAGGCCCATGGGGAGGCCTCATTATCCATTGGAAAACTCTCTTTAACAGTTGATTTCTGTGTTGGGGGTGGGGCAGGAAAGGTAGCATAATATTTATGCAAAGAGACTCTCATGCCTGAGGCTTCAAAGTCTCATGTTCAATCCTCTGAACCACAAGACTGAACTCAATAGTGCTTTGATAAAAAGAGAAAAAAAATGCTAGTTTCTGTCCAGATGCATAGCTCAAGTGTTGAGCATGCATGATACCAGGAACAGCAGCCCAAGTTCTAGACCCTAAGCACCAACATGGAGGAAACTTCAGAAGCAGCGGAGAGCTGGTTGGCCTTTCTCTATATCCATATTTATTTATTTATTCTGGCATATATTTGTAGAGGACTTAAACTTTATACTTCTGGAATCAGTCTTTTTTTTTTAATCACCACTACAGTATTACATTTTGCCTCCTTGTGAAAATCTCTATCTGAATATAATCTCTATCAACAAAAGCTCCGCCCGCTTAGAAAGTCCTGAAGTCACTATGTCCCAGCTACAAAAATAGTGGAAAGAGAGAGAGAGAGAGAGAGAGAGAGAGAGAGAGAGCTGGAGCAAAAAGATGTCTTCTAATTTCTAGGTTAACTTTAATGCAGTTGCAGTGGTATAACACGACAGAGTTTGTATTCTCTCAGTTTAGTGAGTAGTAACTATGTAATGGGAAAATTACATGAAGAAAGTCAGAAGAGAAGTGGAGAGATGGTAATAGGAGTCTGAAATGTGAGGGAATAGCAGACTGGGGTAGTCTGAGCCTGGCAAATGCTGGCACTCTAGGTCAAATCCTCTGCTCAGACTTTCTATCTTCATCAATGTTCTACTTACCCAAAGCAGGTGTAAACTGCAGGTGCTGGACTTAAGCAACACTGGGCAGACTTTCTGGAACATGAGGGCTGGAGCTGACTTGCCAGTGCATTCAGAAAAGAGAGACCTCATAGTGGAGCGACCTTCAAGGCAAGGGAATGCCAAGCCCTGTCTGGAGGTACTTGTAGATCTCGACGTCCTTTTGAATCCTAAAATGAGTCTTTACCAGCACCTGTTGAATTGGGCCCATCAGAAGGAAGGAGTTCACATTTGCTGTAAGAAGTTGAAAATATTTTCACTGGGAGCAATTCATGTCCATAATTTGAAAGGTATACCACTGGATGATACCCAGGAATTGGAAATAGATTTTTTCTGGCCGACGTTAATGCCACAAAACTTGAAGTCACTTCTTACAAAGACGAAAAACCTCAGGAGACTCTGCCTGAATTTCAGCATAACTGATGAAATCTCAGCCAGTGAGTGGGAGAAGTGGTATAAAGCTTCTATGGAATTCATTTCTGATTTCTCCCACCTACTTCATCTTCAAGAGCTGTACCTGGAATCGCCTTCCTTCCTCCAGGGCCATCTGAATGAGATGCTCAGGTAGGGTTGTGTAACAGGGAGCAGAGTAACAGGGAGGAGAAACATTCTATTATTAACTATTATTTTTCTTATTTCCTGATTGCCTCAAAAAAAGGTTTATCATACTGCTGGAGATTAAACCCGAAAAAATGGTGATTCAGGAATGAAAGACATTTTACATAATTGCTACACTATTCCACTCTAACACATCTTGTTTATATTAAACATTCCATCAGACTTTAACCATAAGAAGCTGAGGACAAACTTTCACAGTTATGGACCTTGCTCAGGTGCTTGGTGGATGGAATATTGAGTCTAGTGAGGCTGGTTCTTAGGTGCTGGTCTGAAAAGGTATCTTAGCTTATTAGACAACTATTAGTGAAGAGGACTGTGAAGACAAGATCCCACACAATGTCTCCAATTCCTGATATGAAAGCTGTGACCAGGCAGGATTGTGAATATATAGACAGTGTAAGTGTGCAGTGGGCACTAAACAGGCTGCAGCTGAGGAATGAGGAAATCTAGCAGAACATATACTGAGTGTGGTGACGTGTCAGGGAGGCCCTGGAGACTGGCAGGACCAGCAGTTGCTGTGGGACTTTGGTGAGCTTTGGTCTGTGACTTACTCCTAATGGTCTCACCCAGCCCAGAGATGGGGCATCTGGAGTCCAGAGAAAGTCTGAAGTCAGCCTGAGAGAGGTGTCTTCATCTGTATCCAATTCTCCTGCCAAAAGTGCCAACACTTTTGGATAGACAGGCCAGACTTCTTAGACTTTGTTCTACCTCATATTACTGTCTTCAAGGATTGAGAGAGAGAAGTGTGGACACTTATTTTCTTTATTTTCTACCTAAAAATAAAGAATTATGTTTTCAAAATAGCAAAAATTGAATGGCAGGCTCATATGAATACTGTCAGAAGGATTCAGCCTTAAATAGTGCTGGACTAGTTGGGGCTGAGGGTAAGCATGAGACTTGGTGTATCATCACCTCCTATTGTACTGAAACTACTAACAACCCCATTCCGGCTCTTAACCTCTCTCTTTCCCCAGGTATCTTAATACCCCCTTGGAGGTCTTCTCACTCACTAACTGCACTCTTACAGAAGAAGACTTGACTGACCTGTTCCAGAGCCCACACATCACTCACCTGAAGGACCTGTGTCTGAGGGGAGTCCCCCTGACCTCTGTCAGTGAGCCCCTGCGAGCTCTGCTGGAGGTAAATGCAGTCACCCTCCAGGACCTGGACCTGGGTCTGTGTGGCCTCCAGGACCCCCAGCTTGAGGCCCTGCTCCCTGCCCTGAGCAGCTGCTCCCAGCTCATCTCCCTCAGCCTACATGGGAACAGTCTGTCTATAGCCACCCTGGAGAAGCTGCTGTGTTGCACCTCAGGAATGAAACATTTATGTCTCCAGCTGTTTCCTGCCCCTCTAGAGAGTTTCAGCCTCCAGCCTGTGGCATTTGATTTGCTCTGTACTCAGATCTCAAAGGTTATCAAGGACATAGGACACCCCAGGTCCATCATGGTGAGCACTGGTCACTGCTCAACCTGTGCCAAGAAGCTGTTCATACACGGGGAGCCCAAGATTCTACCCTGCCTGTCTTGTGCAGATGACTATAAGAAGTTGTCTTTTTGACTCACAGGAAGTGACATCTAACAATTTTGCTCCTCAATGTGCACACAACATATAGTATCTGGCTGATTGCTTCTGACATCATGCCCATGAGATGAAGAAGGAGAGGTGACGCAGCACCAGTGTTAGCCTGCAGGGAATGCATTTGACTCTAAATCTGAAGGGACTAAGTGCATATTTGTCTTATAGAATCAGAAACACAAATTTTGTGAATAATTGCAAAGATGTAGGGTGATAATTTGGGTTGAAATTCATGTGGGAGATTTTACTTGCTGGATGTTATGAAGTGTTGAGAAATAAAATGGATTTTAATGCTATTTTTCACTTGTTTCTGTTGTTTTCCTACCAAACTTATTTTTTAAAATTTATTATATTGAATTTTAATTAAACAATTATGAGATACTGACAGTGGAAAAAAAGATAGAGAGTGACAAAGAAAAGCGACATCTGTAGCACTGTTTTGCTAATTGTGAAATGTCTACCCTGCAGATGGGTCTTTGCTTCCAGTAAACTAACAATGGTATGAACCTGCCCAGAAAATTTCCATAAGTTCATCTCTTCCTTCTCCTCCTCCTTCTTCTCATCACCCTCTGCTCATATTCATACCAGCCAGAGACACTGAGCCTGAGATGCCACCTTCCAATGACAATAATTTGATGAGGCATGTCCTAACACATGGAACTACCTAGTTCCCCTTCAAGTGGTGCACTCTCTAATGACACTGCAGACCTTAGATATAGGCTAGCACATAGAGGACTGGGTGCATGTAGACACATGTCCTTAAGGGAGGGAAACATATATACCTCAGAGGAAAAGTGCTTAGTAGTCCTCTGTGATTAGATTTAGACCTAATAAGGTTGGCATTGTAACAGAAAGGCCTAAGGAGGCTCCATAGAACGTCTACTCAAGGATTCACTGCTTAGGCCTCGACACACTCATACACTCTATTTCACTCCCCTCAATCACTCTATCTACTCAACTCACTACACAAAAGAAACTAACATATATGTCTTACTATCTTTGACAGCATCAGAGATAGTGAGATAATATATTGTCACCCCTGCATAATATTTAAAAAAAACTGTCTACAATTAACCAAGAGATATACTATCAAAGAAGTATATATCAGATAAAGGATAAATGTTGTCTGTATGTCAGCCTTTTTAGAATCATCACAGAGGTAAATGCAGTAAAACTCAATGTTGATGATAATAAAAATGAATTATTGCTGTCTGAAAATCTTTCTGAGATTGCAAGAAACGCTTCCCAGTCTCTTAAGATCCATGTCAAACTCAGTCCTGATCCCATGAGACTTTGCTTTCCTCTTGATTCCTTACAAGGTTAAACTGCCACTGATGACCTCAATTAAAGAACAGAACAAGTGCCACCATGCCCCATTATAGGGCCAATGACTTTTGCCTTTGGATTATAGCCAGAGACGCCAAGCCTGAGATTTCAGCCTTTCAACTGCAACAGTTTGGTGAGACCTTCCTTAGCAGAAGGAACTACCTAGTTCCATTTCAGATGGTGCACTAACCACATTGCAGACCCTAGATATAGGCTAGCACCTAGGGGGCACATGTATACAGGTGTCCATAATGCAGGGGTGTATACCTCAGAGGAAAAGTGCTTAGTAGTTCTCTGTGATTAGACTGAGACTTAAATAGCTTGGCAGTGTAGCAGAAAGGCCTATGAATGCTCCACAGATTGCCTACTCAAGAATTCACTGCTTAGACCTAGACACACCCATACAGCCTACTTCACTCCCCTCAGTCACTCTATCTCCTCAACTAGCTCAACAAAGAAATATATGTCTTAAAATCTTTGACAGCATCAGCATTATTGTCACCCCTGGATAATCACTGTCTACAATTATCCAAGAGATACACAGTCAAATTATATGTATCAACTAAGGTAAGCTTGTTTTCTCTATGCCAGCTTTTATTAGAATCATCAAACAAGTTAATGTAGTAAAAATCAAGGTTACCTTCAAACCCATTGTAATCCTAGGTCTATTTCTTCCCTAACTTAAGTCCAGACTCCATAAACTTAATACAAGCTTGGATACAGTAAATTACACTCAACACATTAATTGCTGGGAGAAATCCTGAACTTTTCAGATGCAGAGGGGATGACAAAGCTTGGTCAGAGCAAGACACTGGCTCACTCAATGATGACATTTTTTTACTACACCACCCCCAGGGTCCCTAATCTGGGAATCCTTAGACAATGGACTTAGACCTCTAAGAGACACCTTGGTCCACCATCATTGGTCATTGTATACAGGAAGGAATTTTTAGACTTCTGTGGGCTTCTTCAGGACCTTGTCCTCACTATGAACTAGCAATGATAGGGACTGCCACACTCTGAATGGAAGCTGGGTCATCCTATCTGCCACTCATGGAAATCTTGACCTGAAATAAGTGCAGCCTAGAATGTTCCCAGCTGTGACCATGAATTGTGAGCTCAGGCTGACAGGGACTCAGAGGTTATACAGGCCCCTGTGCTATAAATAGGAATATATATGGGCCCTGGTCAGGTGGACATGGTAGATGGTTCATTGTGTTTATATATTTTCTTTACATTTGGGAGCTAATGTCTGCCCTGGTCCAGCTTTCTACTCCTGTTCTCAACTCTGACACCATCATATCAATCAATATTTTTATTCTGCTTCCATGTTAGCCATCAAGCTCATGCAAAAAGTGTTAATGTCATGTATACATAGGGGCAGACCTAAACGAGACCTTCTAGCTTCTTTCTACTCCCAAATCCCTATTCTCATCTGCTCTTTCCTACTATTTGTTTCCTGTTTATCCAACATTTTGTTTTGCTTTGCTGCCTTTCACCACCAAGTTGCAGATGCTAGTATGACTCCATCTTGAACTCCTTTGACAGACGATTTTATTAATGTGTCTATAACCTCTCCTCTCCAGAGCACTCCTTCCTCCTAGGCAAGAAGAAATAGGCTGGGGCTAGGGATCGACTTGCCAATTCCCATGTGCAGGAGAGCAGCAATGACAGAATCCAGACCTTCTACTCTCTGGACTCCATAAGGCATTTAGATCCATAGTCCCATAGAGGGGAACATGTTAGTGGTAGATGACCAGAGAGCTCTGAAATCCAATTCCATCAGCTCCTGGAGATAGAAGAAAATAAAAAAGGAAGGAAAACTCTCAAAGAATAATAGGTTTATCTGTGACTTAGAATGAAGGATAAAGCATGGCCATAGAGAAAAAATGGAATATTTATATAAATATAGCTAGTTGTAGAAATAATTGTCAACCTTTATCTGAGACCTTCAGAGATATACTGCATTTTTCAAAGGAGGGAATGCATACAGGGAACGCTGGTGGTAGGGATGGTTTGGAATTATATACCTGTTATACACAGCATGTCATTATGCAAACAGACTCTCATCCCTGAGGCTTAGAAGTCCCAGGTTCATTCCTTCAACCACTATAAGATAGACATGAGCAGTGCTCTGGATAAAATAAAATAAATAATTTGTATTATCCAATATTTTATTTATTGGATAGAGACAGCCAGAAGTTGAGAGCAAGAGGTGATAGAGAGGGAGAGATAAAGAAAAATACCTGCAACACAGCCTCACCAGTTGTGAAGCTTTACTCCTACAGGTAGGGACCAGAGGCTTGAATCTAGGTCTTTTCACATTATCACATGTGCACTCATCTAGGTGCTCCAACACCTGGCCATATATTCATGGGATTTTGATGAGCAGGCTCATAGGGGCTGAGTGTATATTTACTACCAACTATTGACCAGGATCACTTCCCTGGCTCCACATGCACGGGAGAACTTCCATAATTCATGAGGAGTGCTTCATTCTTCCTCTTCTCTCTGTATCTTTCTCCTATCTCTCTTATCTCTCCCCCTTTTCTCTATGTCTTATTGTATCTCCTTCCACTCTCAATTTCTAAGGCCCTTTCAAATAAAAACAAATAATATCAGTGGACATCAAACACTATTTCACTTATCTGAGAGGAAAGAGAAAAGGAAAGGATGCTTAGAAGTATTAACAGTTGTAGTTGTGACTTGGATATAAATGAATAAAAGGCTGTAGGAGTGAATATAAATGGGAAAATAAACTATAGATGATAGATAGATACATAGAGTGATAGATAATAGATAGATTTATGTATGTAGTCAAACTATATCTGTGACCTTGTAAATATTATTCCAGTTTTTGCTGGATGAGAGTGGAATTCAGAGATCTGATGCTGAAAGTAGTGTGATATTATAATCTTATTATCTTGTAGAGTACTATTATATAAATATTTTTTTAAAGGTAGGAAAGTCATCTCTGTATGAGGTTAGGTCAAAGTCCTGAAGAGTTGTGCAACTGGAAAATAAGAAGGTTGGATTCACCACTGTGGAAAGCAGCCTGGAGAACTCACAGAAGGCTAACAGTAGACCTAACCTTTGATACTGTAATCCCTCTCCTGGGTATATATCCTTTTAAAATATTTTATTTAAAATAATTTATTTAATTAATCCTGAGGAAGATAGTGAGAAAGAGAGAAAGAAAAAAAGAAGTGATATCACTCTGGTCCATGTGCTGTCAGGAACTGAGCTCTGGAACCTATTCTCAAGAGTCCAGTGCTTTATACACTGTGCTATCTCCTGCACCATCTAGGCATATATCCTAATGACCTAAATATACCCATTCCAAAAGCTATCTGTGTATATGGGTATGTGTTCATAGCAGCAATATTTGTAATCATCTGACCTGGACACAACCCAGGTGTCCAACATAGATGAACTTTTGAGTAAGTTGTGGTCAATATACACAATGGAATAGTACTCAGATATTTTAACTGGTGAATTCACCCTTCACTTCATCTTGGATGGAGCTTGAAGGAGTCATGGATGTGAGATAAGTCAGAAAAGGAAGGATGGGGAGGCAGGGCTATGAGAAGCAGCAGATGTGTTTCTCTTCTCTTCTCTTCTCTTCTCTTCTCTTCTCTTCTCTTCTCTTCTCTTCTCTTCTCTTCTCTTCTCTTCTCTTCCAGATCAAATAGGAATGCCAAAAGAGACCACCTGTGACCAAAAACAGACAGCTGGTATGCTTCTAATTCTGCTTCTAAAACCCCCTTCTGTTTCATTTGGTTTAATCCCCCCTGCTTAACACTGTATTCTATTTACATAACCACTGTTAACTAAGCACCAGCATGCCTGCATGGCATTGGTTTGATTTCACTTAAAGCTGTGGACTATTTACACTGTTAACTAAGCACCACCCTGCCTCCAGGGAATTGGTGGTTCAGTGGTAGAATTCTTGCCTGCTCCTCCCCCTCTCCTTGTCACACCCTGATTTTCACCAATTTCTTTTTGCTCCACCCTCTCTACATCACATCCTGTTTACACCCTATTGGGCAAGTATATATAAGGACAGGATTGTGAATTTTAGTTTAGTTTAGTTTACCTTATCTTGGCTTAGATTGTGCTGTGTTCCACATGAATGAAGACTGATCTGCATACAGCTCAACCTTGAGTCCCTGGTCATCTGACTCCTGCCCACAAAGCTAGCCTGGCAAGACAAGACAAGAATGACTTCAGGAACCCACCAAGTCACCGGGGAGTGTAAACATGTGTGGCTCATGGACAGATAGAAGCCTAGGGAGAGATTAAGTGGCTGATAACAGTCCAGCAGTTTATCAGTTGAGATACCACATTCAGTCTATTTCACTGACAAGGGGACAGTTGAGGGAGGAGAGGACTTCTCTGAGACTTACCAAGTGCACCTCTGAATCTCCATTGCTACTGCCTTCAGAATATGGAGCAGCTTCAAAGAGGGCCTGTGCTGACACCAGAGGACCGAGAACTAACCAAGAAACTCAGAAGAAGACCTATAACTTGGGGGCATAGAGGTGGGGCTGTGAAAGTCTCTTTGCATAAACACTGGATTATCTCTGCCACACCCTGATTTATCTCTTCCTCACGAGTCAGTGATTAAGCTTAGAAGCCTACTTTGAGTTTCAAAGCCCTCAGGCTCCCATAGCCAACAGGATAGCAAAATCACAAAAGAGGCTTTTCAGCCACTGTGCTCCAAATCAGGGATTAAAATACTATTGAAACAAATGTTAACTTCCACAATTGTGAACCCTTTAATTACCTTACTTAGACACAAGTCAATCCAGACAATAGTGATCAGAAATTTGAAAAGTACTGAGAGAGGGAAAGCATAATATATAAAATGGTTAAACCAACAAGATGAAATATTGGAGAAATGAACCTGGAAAAGAGTGCAGCTAAAAGCCCCCCAAAGGTTGAAGCACAAAATAGCGAGTTCAATATCCAAACATTAGCTAAGGAAATAATCACAGGAGTGAGTAAAGAGTTTGAAAGAATTGTAATTAAAATACAGGAACAACAAATGAGACTCTGGAAGAAAACACTATTTACCTCAACAGTAGAGGGGAGAGAAAATAGAATAAATGAGACCAAAGACAGAATTAGCAAGGTCAGGACGAATTAGAGAAAACTGAAAAAGAAGTAAGAGATCTCAAAAAGAGATTCAGAAGCAACAACAGAGTACTATTGGATGACTTCAAAAGAAACAATATATGCATTATTGGTTTACCAGAGGAAGAAAGCATTCTTCAGGCCATAATAGCTGAAAACTTCTCTAGTCTAGACAACAGCAAAGATATAAAGATTCAAGAAGCCCAGAGGGTCCCAAACAGAATTAGCCCAGACTTAAAGACACCAAGACACATCCTATTTAGAATGGAAAGGAATAAGGGAAGGAAAGGATGCTGAAGGCTGCAAGGGAAAATCAGAGCTACCTACAGAGGAAAACCCATAAGATTAGCAGCAAACTTCCCCACACAAATAGTACAAGCCTGAAGAGACTAGTCCCCAAACTAAGAGACCCCTCACAGAATGGGAGAAAAATTTTACATGCCATACATTGTTGTTATGGTGGTCTGGTGTCGGGCTGCACCGCGGAGAAGAGAGCAGATGTCCAGAGCAAAGGGGTACACAAATCTTTATTATAGGATGGGGGGGTTGGTTCAGACCACGTAGAGCCAGCAGGCAATGGCCGTCCCCACTATCTGACCACGGGGGGAGAGCAGGGAGCGAGACCTCAGAGAGAGAGAGCTGAGAGCCCAGAGAGGGGGGGGTGAGGGGGCTTTTTATTGGGAGACAACCAGGGGTGACGTGTAGGGCCAGGATTGGTTGAAGGGGGCACTCTAGGATTTTGCGGGGTGTAGAAAAACCTGGGGGCGGAGACTGCATCAGAATAACTCCTCAGCAACAATACATCAGACAAGATGCTAATAACCAGAATACATAAAGAACTTGCAAATTTCAAAAAAAACAACAACAAAATAATCCCATCCAAAAATGGGGGAGGGCATGGACAGAATATTCACCACAGAAGAGATGCAAAAGGCTAAGAAACACATGAAAAAATGCTCCATATCTCTTATTTTTAGAGAAATGCAAATAAAGACAACAATGAGATACCACTTCACTGCTGTGAGAATGCCATATATCAGAAAAGGTAGCAGCAGTAAATGCTGGAGAGGGTGTGGGGTCAAAGGAACTCTTCTGCACTGCTTGTGGGAAAGCCAATTGGTCCAACCTTTGTGGAGAATAGTCTGGAGAACTCTTGGAATGCTAAAAATAGACCTACCCTGGGACCCTACAATTCCTCTCCTGGGATATATCCTAAGAAAGCCAACACACCCACCCCAAAAGATCTGTGTACACATATGTTATTGACAGCACAACTTATAATAAAGCAAAGTTTGGGCCCTTTGGAATAGACCTAAAATAGACTTCCTAGCTTCCTCCAGCAGGAAGACCCCAGACCTCATCTGTTATATTCTCACTTTTATGTTCCTGATTATTAAACAATTTGTTTGGCTCTGTATCGTTTTAAATTTTTTTAATTATCTTTAATTAGTTATTGGATTAACAGCCAGAAATCGAGAGAAAAGGGGACAATAGAGAAGGACAGAGACAAAGAAACAATCACATCCCTGTTTTACCTCTCACAAAGCTTTCCCCCTGCAGCTGGGGATCAGACTAGGGCCATGAACCTGTGACCTTGGGCATTTTAACATCTGTGCTAAACCAAGTGCACCACCACCCAACCCCTTATGCTTCATTTCTTTATGCTTTTTCAGACAACATTTTGCAAATATTATCATGATGTCAACCTGACTTCCCTGGGCAACTGTTGCTGAGGAGTTATTCTGATGAAGTCTTCTAATAAATTGATAGCTTCTTTACCTCTTCTGCCTCTACTAGCACCTAAACTTTTCTCTCGGGATCCCATTCCCTCTGCTCCTACAATCTTTACTGATGGCGGAAAAAGGGGAGCTGCTGCCCTTATATATTACCCAGACAAACAATCTCCTAAACCTCTCTTTACTGAGCTTCCTGAGAATTCCCCTCAGTACGAAGAACTTTATGCTGTTTTCCTTGCACTAAAAGCTGTACCAGAATCCTTCAACCTTTTTTCCGACAGTGTGTATACTGTTAACTTACTTCCATGGCTTGCTCGTTCTTATGTGAAAATTGATGACAACCCACTTTCCCCTCTCTTGATTCAAATCGCCTCTATGCTCTGTTCTCGAACCCAACCACTGTATATTCAACACCTTCATTCCCACAGCCCTCTTCCTGGTTCCCTGTCCGAAGGGAATGCGCCAGTTGACCGCCTTGCCTCCACAGGAACTTTCCCAGTCTCTGTCTCTGATCCTGCTAATTTTTATTCTCTAACCCATGTTAATCTTAAAGGCCTTCGAGCTCGATTCCCTGATATTCCTGTACCACAGTTAAAACATATCCTCGCTACATGCTCTTCTTGTGCAAGTCTCATAAAGACACCTGCTATCCAGACCCTTGGGGTTAACCCCCGAGGTTGAAAAGCTAATGCTATTTGGCAAATTGATGTCACCCACATACCAAACTTTGGCAAACAAAAATATGTGTTTGTCTCAATTGATACCTTTTCTAAATTTATGTGGGCTACAGCTCAGACAGGAGAAAGTGCTAAAAAGCTTGTAAGCCATATGCTCTCTTGTTTTGCCGTTATGGGGGTCCCATTATTTTTGAAAACAGACAATTCATCTATGTTTACAAGCAAACAATTTAAAAATTTTTGTTCCCTCTGGAATATTACTCACACCACGGGCATTCCCTACAATCCACAGGGACAAGGCATTGTCGAGAGGGCCCATCAAACTCTGAAGGCTCAACTAAATAAAGATAAAGGAGGAACATACCCCCCAATATCCAGCTATCAAAAGCTTTAACTACATTAAATCTCTTTAATATTTACAATAACTCAGCCTTACCCCCTATTATTCTTCACTGGCAAACACCATCTACCCTCCCATCTATTAAGGTCAAATGGATAGACCCACTCGATAAAATTTGGAAAGGGCCTGACCCATTATTGACCATGGGAAGGGGTTTCACATGCATTTTCCCTCAAAATTTCTCTAAACCTGTTGGGGTTCCTGCCCGCCATGTCCAACAATACCCGCAGGATGGCGCTGTTATTCCTGAAGAACAAGAAATACTACAAGAGGACCAGATGCAGGATACATCCCAGGACCTGTAATACGACATGGCAGAACCTACAAAATCTGGCTCACAGAGACCTCTCTCCTACCCTTTCCCTGTATGTCTTATGTTATAACTGGCCAGTTGTTTTTGTGAGTGAGTGTGTTGAATGACCAAAAAAAAAAAATTGCATGACCCATTTGCTCGGAGTACTCTAAAAGGTAATTGGCTTTATATAAAAATGCTGGACTCAGCCAAAGTTTCTGGAGACGTCCAGAAACATTCCAAAATTTTTTTTCATTCTCCCTCTTTTGAATTTTATATATAGTTTTGGTATATATGTAAGTGTTTAGTCTTAAACTGTGTGACTAATGACAGATATAAATTTGTTTCTAAATAATGTGTTTTTATAACAAAAGTTCTTTTTCCTCCAGTGTGTTATAACTGTTTATGGGTATGTCTCAAGTTTGGTAACACTAACTCAACGGTCAAAAGTGTAACCCTACCACTACACTTTTACCAGACAAGGTAAAAATTAATTTGTTAAGATAACTTACTATTTAGGTAAAAGTCTAAATGTTCAATGTGACTATTCATTCCCAAAACTAAACTATATAAATTTTATATACAGGACACCTTTGAAGGGCCCCCAAAGGTGCCCTGTAAACTATCTTGTGGAAATTAATCCACAACAGATCTGGCATCAATCTGGCACTGTAAACATTGAAATCATTGTCATGAATATGCGTTAACTCTCTAAGCAATTTGAGTCTGTTTAAAATACATATTTTAGCTAAAATTGGTCTCAAGATCCTGCGGTAGAGGCTGCTACAGGAGGTCACATTAGATGACCTTTAACCAATTATAATCATCGAGGTATCAACTGTAACAAACCTATAACTTGTTACAAGTTCAAATTAACCACGAGAAGCAGATTGTTTGTGTTTCTTTCACAGGAATCCCGGAAAAACCATCTGAACCCCTGCACACCCTGACATCACCCACTAGATGGCACGACTACCGTGGCACACCCCCCAAAACCCTAGATGTCACTCAATGGGATCTGAAGAACCTGATACACAGACTCTAAGGACAGAACTTTCTTCATGCCTGGTTGCCGTTCCTGCTTCTGACCTGCCTGTCACGTGTTGGCGGTTACAGCTGGCTATCTACAGAAAAGCAACATTCCAGCGGCTGACATCCATCATGCAGTGTCACATCCCCTGCCAATTCTTCCCCTAGCCATCTACTTCGGACTGAAACTTGTATCGGATTTTCTGACATACCCTATATACATTTTACACAGTTTTGAAGCAGCTTATTTCCCTTCACACTGCTGATTTTTCATAGACTGATCCTGAGTAATTCATAGACTTTACCGACTGTTGCCTTGAGGACTATACAATGCCAAATAGTCCCTCTGTTTGGTGGGTCATGCCCTCCCACCTCCCCCTCTTTATGTACCCTTGCCCTTCCCCCACCACAAGCAGGGAATGTTCCTTTACACACCAATCCTTCCCTTCACACCACACTGGCTTTTACTACTCCCCTACTTGTCCCTTCCTATCATGTTATATCATTTAGGCTTATGCCTAAAAGGTTTCTGCTCCATGATAGTCTTTTACAGACTTTGTACATCTTATGCAATTACTAGATAGAAAGATAGAAAAGATTTAGAGATATTGTGAAGAGATGTTTGAGCAGGCTGCGCTTAAACCTATGAGATGAGTCTCTCCAGATAAGTTTCTCTCTAAAGAGGGGTTGAGCACAGGAGGACGCATAAATCTCACAAGGTTCACAGCCATTTAAGCCTTTCCTCCTCCACAGAAAGTCCTACATCTTCCCACCTGAGCATGGCATTCCTCTAAAACATTTAAGCCTGCTCCATTCCATTTTTCTTTACTGTGTCCATTTAGATATAAAGGGATAGGAGGAGATGTTGCTGAGGAGTTATTCTGATGCAGTCTCCACCCCCAGGTTTTACTATGCCTCACAAAATCCTAGCAGTGCCCCCTTCAACCAATCCTGGCCCTACACGTCACCCCTGGTTGTCACCCAATAAAAAGCCCCCTTACCCCCCCATCTCTCTGGGCTCTCAGCTCTCCCTCTCTGAGATCTTGCTCCCTGCTCTCCCCCCGTGGTCAGGTAGTGGGGACGGCCATTGCTGGCTGGCTCCACGTGGTCTGAACCAACCCCCCCATCCTATAATAAGGATTTGTGTACCCTTTTGCTCTGGACGTCCACTCTCTTCTCCGCAGTGCAGCCTGACACCAGACCACCACAACAACAGGCAACCTCATCAGTGTGTCCTAGAACTCCAGCCCCCTGGAGGCCCGCCCAACATGGGAGAGCTAGAAACAACTGCATCTATGGATCGACCTGCCAATGCCCATGTCCACTGGAGATGGAGTTACAGAAGACAGACCTTCCACCTTCTGCACTTTATAATGATCCTGGGTCCATGCTCCTAGAGGGATCAAGGAAGGAAAACTTCCAATGATGAGGATAGGATATGGATCTCTGGGAGTGGGAATTGTGTGGCAGGGTAGCCCTCTCAGCCTACAGTCTTGTCAATCATTGGGCAGTAGTGCAGGGGGATTAAGTACACATGGTACAAAGCTCATGGAGCAGTGTAAAGATCCCAGTTCAAGTCCCCAGCTCCCCACTTACAGGGTAATTGCTTCACAAGCTGTGAATCATGTCTGCAGGTATCTATTTTTCTCCCCTCCTCTTTCCATTTTTCTCTCCATCCCACCCAACAATGATAACATCAATAACAGCAATAATAATGACTACAATACAACAAGGGTAACAAAAGGGAATAAATAAATAAATAATAAATAAAATAATATTAAGGTCTCATAAACTTCTACTTATTAAATATATAATATAATATCATAATTCTTTTCTCAATGATAGTTACTAAAACAACACAATAAAGTACAATCTCCTTTATCAGTAATGGTAAAATTTATTTCGGAAATCAACAGTATTTTTGTACATTTATTTGTTTTTATGATTTTACTTATTTTTATTTGTTTGTCTTACTGAATAGAGATGGAGAGAAACAGATAGGAGAGGGAGGTAGAGAGAGGGAAAGAGACACAGACATAAGCAGCCCTGCTTCACCACTCCTAAATCCCTGCACATGTAACGTGTGCGATTAACTAGGTGCATCACCACCCAGCCCCCCAGTATATATTTTAATTTTTTTATTAGGGAACTAAAGTTTTACATTTGACAGTAAATACAATAGTTTGTACATGCATACCATTTCTGTTTTCCATATAACAATACAACCCCCACTAGGTCTCCTCTGAAATCCTTCTTGACCTGTATTCTCATGCCCACTGACCCTAGAGTATTTTACTTTACTGCATTAAGCCAATTCCATCCACTGGATTCTATTACAAACCCTGCTATAGAATTAAGAGGATGCATCAGAGGGGAAGAAATAGCAGAAGATAGACCTTCCACCTTCTGCACCCCAAAATTCCCCTGGGTTCATACTCCCAGAGGGATAAAGAATAGGAAAGCTATCAGGGGAATGGTTGGGATACAGGTTTCTGGTGGTGGGAATCGGGAGGAATCATACCCCTCTTATCCTATGGCTTTTGTCAGTGTTTCCTTTTTTATAAATAAAAATTAAAAGAAAAAGAATTAAGCAGATGCAGATCAATCTTTATATGAAATTTTAGGCAGGGAAGGTAGAATGATTATGCAAATGAGTATCTAGCCTGAGGCCATAATTTCTGAGTGGATCTCCTCAATCTGTGAAGAACCATCCTGTACCTCCAGGCAAGGATTAGAACAACACCCCATACTGCCCTCTGCTGCTCTGTAGAGTGAATGGATCTCCATTTTAACCAACCCAAAAAGCACTACATTCTTTTCTGGTTTTATTTTTTATTCGTGATTTAATATTGATTCACCAAATAACATGTCAACATGGCTATGATTCTGGACAGGGGTAGATAGTATAACTGTTATTCAAAGAGATTCTCATACCTGAGGCTACAAAGTCCCAGGTTCAATCCTCTGTACTATGAGGCAGAGCTGAGCAGTGCTCCAATAAAAAATAAAAAAAAAAAAAAAGGGAGGGAGTAGGGGTATAATTCTATAATATTCTCATTGCCATTGCCAGCATTCTGAATTCCCAATTCCACCATCACAAGCCCCAGCATTTACTTCTCCTAAGTTTGAAGACATGAGTTAACTGTCATCTCTAAAATTATCTATCTGCATTTGTACAACTCCAGTTCCCACCCACTCTTCATTTCCAAGTCACACATAATCCTATTCCTACAATCAAAGTTAGGGTTGTTAAAACACTAATGTTCTTCTGTGGTTGTCAATAGTATTTTGTAATCATTACGATATGATCCTAGAGTTCAACATTGATACTTCTGAGTGCTGTGTTCTTGGAGCTTCTGTAGGAGCATATTGAATTCTCCCCAGTGTCACACCCAGCACTGAATGCTTATATGGCTTCAACTCTACCGATATCATGATAGGATCACTTCCAGATTCAACCACAAGTAGTCTCTAGCCCATGTGGGGGATGTGATATCTAACCATTTCAACAGGGGACAGTCTTAGTCAGGATTAGCCTGAGAGGATTTTGGGATCTTAGGAGGCATCCTCTTTCCTCAAGGGGACACTTCCTTCCAGGCTTTTGGAGGAGTAGGGTGTAGCCTAAGTAGGATATAAAAGTGTAGGTCCCTAAACAGGGAAGCACAGCCTTCAAGCTCTTCAGTCGGCCTGTGGGTTCTCCAGTGACCTGAGTTCTGAGCACACAGCCAATTTAATCACAGCTGGTAAGTTACCCACCTCTGCAAAGGACCCCCTATGTCATCTGTGGTCAAGCAACTATGGTCAAATACACAAGGGGTTACTTTTATGGGTTTTTTGGTATATTTTATTTATTTTATTTTTTGAGAGAGATGCAGAGCAAGAGACACACAGAGAGAAACACCAGAGCACTGTTCAGCTCTGCCTTATGGTCCTGTATGGAACTGAACCAGGGACTTTTGAAACTCTGGTATGAGAGGTATTTGCATAACCATTATCTTATCCCCCCTGCCTGGTTACTTTTGTTTTTCCATATTTTTCTTTCTTTCTTACTCTTTTATAAATAATTATAATAATGTTAATAATAATAATAAGCCTGTATTTGTGAATGAGGCAGAGATCAGAACATGACTTGCCTACTAGTGGATGTTCCCTGGACGGACTTCTCCCTTTTTAGTTATTTTCAAATGAACATATTTCAGAGTTTGCTATTGCCTCTACATAGACTCGTTTTTACTCCAAAATGTGATGGTTTGCTATGTGTACATTCATTGTTCAACCTTTTAAAATGACAAGTAATTCTAGAAATTGTTTCTTGACATCTGCAGTATTTACCTGTTATCATCTTTTCCTTCATTTTTTTATTTGCACGTACATGATTTACAATTCAGGTGCTGTCAGATGGTTGAAAATTCTCATTTCATCAAGAGAGATGTCTGTAAATCACTCTCACCCCCAATTCAGGCCTATCATCTATGACCAGGACTGAGAACTCAGGAGTGGATCCATGCCTCTCCCCATCTTCCTTCCCCTGAGACCTTTTGGTGCAATACCCAAAACCAGCCCTGATTTTACTTCATGTTTCCCTTTCTATCTTTTTGGTTCTCTGCTTGGAGTAACATGACTCATTCTCCTTGCCATCAGAGCTGTTGCTGGGTCTCAGTTCCTGCACAAATACCCCCTACTCTTGGTCGCCATTTTTCTTTCTTTATCTGACAGTCTAGAAGCTTCAGGTGCTGAGGGAACACAGAGAGAGAACCCATGCTCTCAAGAAGCTTCTTTTCTTCAGGTGGGGACCTCAGCTTGAAGCTTGGTCCTTGGGATGTATAATGACTTAGTACCTCAAGGTGTGTCACAACCACCTTGTCCTTTCTGTCTAATTTCTTAAATTTGTGAAGGAGTCCTCCCATACCAGCCTGCTCTTTAGCTTATCTTCATTACTTAGAATATGTGGCTGAAAAGATAACCTCTTGGTAAGTCTCTCTCAACCAAGGTGAACATAAGGGGGGAAACTCAGACTTGTTTCTTTCCTTCTTGATTCTCAGGCCCACAGAAACTCCAGCACTTCCCCCATTAACTGCAGGCCACATGGCCACAGATTCACTTATTCAAAGTCACCTTCCGATCACAGAAGAACAGACCTTATCACAACTTCATCACACACCTCAGACCCCAGACAAGAGAAATTCCAAACTATATGGCTTTTTGATATTCATCTTCTCTCTGTCTCACCCTACGGGTTTAACCCCTATGCTTCTCTCAGATACCTTTGGATAAGTAAGTAGAATAACTGTCTTGTATCTCATCAATTCCTGTCATAACAGCCCCCTACCTTAGGGGCATGCTGACAGTTAAGAAACCTGTAATTTCTGTCATATTTCAACAGTAATTAACTTCATTGATTTACTATTTAACTCATGTCCACTTTGCTAATAAATGGATTGTAGGATTCTAGGCATGCTAAGAGTCCCCTGGTGTATTTTACTTCGTGTCACCTCTGTTGTGAGCGAGAAAGAACCAGCCTGTTACCTTTCCTGAGAGAGAGAGATACCCAGAAAAACAAGTAAGCTGTTACTGGCTAATCAATTCGACACCCCGATATTTCTATGTATGTAAAGAGATGCTCCATAGAGCTGTACGTCCATAGCTTCTGGATTTGAGCTCCCAGGTTTATGTCAACAGTGTAGTTGCATGACTGTTATAATCTCATATCAAAATGACCAATTTAATAGAATGAAGCCCCATATGTGGCTGTCTGCTTAGATTTTGTAATCTATTTCTGACTGTGAACTTTGGAGACTAACTGTGGAAACTCTTACCATTATTTCTTATTATGCCGCCAGAGTAGTGACTTGGCTGCTGAAGTGGTTCCTTGAAGAGCAGTATGATGGACACTAGCCATCTCGTGCTGCCTTGAGAATGCCATCCTTCTCTTTGACTATTTCCACAGGATTGTTGCCAGAGGAGACTAAAATGCCCTCCTATAACCATCCAGTCTCTTACTACTGGCCATTCAGAGACTTCTAAGGGATGAGTACTTGGCCATCTCTTACCTGAGGAGCCTGCCTGCAGAGCTCTTCCCATGTCTCTTTCTGGAAGCTTACACTCACAAATGCTGGAAGACCATGAAGGCTCTTGTCCAGAGCTGGCCCTTTGACAGACTGCCTCTGGAGCCTCTGGTTTACGACCTATTTCCTGATAATGAAAGTTTGAAATCTGTCCTGGATGGAATTGATGTCCTGCTTCAGCAGGAAGTTCTTCCTAGGTAAGGAGGATCCCTAGACTGGGAGGGTCTGTGCTTCCTGGAAGACAGCTGGGTTGGGAAGAGTGGAGGCCAATGGGGAGGCCTCAAGGTTTCTAATGCCAATGTGGCAGCTAATTGCCCATTGTGGAACTCTCTTTAAGGCCTGACTGTTGATCATTTGTGTAGCATAAGTGTTGAGCACACATTCTAACCCCTAAGCACTAAGATGAAGGAAGCAGTACAGTGTTCTATGGATCTTTGATCTCTCTAGATCCATTCTTCTTTCATTATTATTATTATTATTATTAATAAAATGGAAACACCAAAAGGATGATAGGATACAAGAGGTACAATTCTACCAAATTCCTACCACCAGAACTCCATATCACATCCCCTTCCTTGATAGCTTCCCTGTTCTTTATCCCTCTGGGAGTATGGACCCGGTATCTTTATGGGGAATGAAAGGTGGAAGGTCTGGCTTCTGTAACTACTTCTCCAATGAGGCATTGGCTGGTGGTTCCCTACTCCCAACCTGTCTCTTTCTTTCCTTAGTGGGACAAGGATCTGGCTGGTGAGGCTTAAGGACAGATGGTGGGGTCCTCTGCCCATGGAAGTCAGGTTGGCATCATTGTAGAAAATGAAACCTGGTGACTGAAAAAGAGCTAAGATATGAGAAGAACAAATTGTTGAGTAGTCATGGACCTAAAGGCAAGAGTATTTCAGGTAAAGATTTGGGGTCTTCATTTTTGAAAAAGCTAGTAGGTTTACTTTAGGTATATGTCAGGGGGCCCATAACTTTAACAGATTTTGTCTGAGCTGGACACCTGATATGCATGTGGACCCAAGTTGTTGTCTTAGATTTTATTTCATGGTTGGGAAAAGGGCTGGACAGAAAGCTGGATCAGGAAAGAGAATAGCTCCCAAGTATGGGAAAAAGTATATAAATATTGTTAACTGTAAACCCCATATATTTGATCTGGGTCCCATATTCAGCACTGGAGCCTATGTAACCTCTGCATCCCTATAGGTCCAAGCTTGCATTCTGTGGTCAGGAGTAGGCACATTCCAGGTTGCACCAATTTCAGGCCATCTTCCTTACATTGTTGGTAGAGTACGGTATCCAACCTCACTTTAAATAATGGAAAATTCTCTACCATTATTGATCACATTGAGGGCAAGGTACCCTTTGGGGCCCCACAAAGGCATCCATTGTGTTTTTCCTGATGCAGATGCCCAGTGACAGCGTGAAGAGGGATCTGTTAGAGATCTTGGTCCATCATGTCTATGTGGGAAACTCAGGACTCCCTGACCAGGGCCCCAGGGGATGGGGTGTCCTGGTAGTGACTAAAGAGTTATCATTAAAGTTTGCCAGTCTCTAGCCCATATTCAGTTTTTATAGTCCTTATTTGTCTGACAAGGTTAGCACTGGAGTGATTGAGGGAAGTGTAATAGGAAGTAGATGAGGTGGTCTGAGATGTGGCTTGGTGGATAAAGCACCGGATTCTCAACCATAAAGTCCCAGATTCAATCCCTGGGAGCACATGTACCAGAGTGATGTCAGGTTCTTTCTCTGTCTTCTATCTTTCTCCTAAATAAATCATTAAAAAAAAAGGAGTGGGGATGAATATGGGATGATCTCACTCTCAGGCCGAAGTTGAAAAACAAGATTAGAAAAGAAAACACAAGTCGAACCTAGAATGGAATTGGAGTATTACACCAAAGTAAAAGACTCTGGGGTGGGTGGGTGGGTGGGGAGAATACAGGTCCATGAAAAATGATGAATGAAATAGTGGGGGTTGTATTGCTAAATGGGAATCTGGGGAATGTTATGCATGTAAAAAAAAAAAAAAGGAAGAAGAAGTAGAAACGCAAAGCAGAAATTGACTGAGTTTGGAGTATGGCACCAAAGTAAGAAAGCAGAAGTATACTAGAGTTTGCAGTGAGTACCTCCCTAATACTTCCTCTCCATGATTGCTCAACAATTTGTTTGGCTTTGTATGTTAACTCTCTTTTCAGTCACCATGTTCCAGGTGTCATCAGGATGCCAGCCAGACTTCCCTGGATTGAAGACACCACCAATATGTCCTGGAGCTCATCTTCCCCAGAGACCCACCCTACTAGGGAAAGAGAGAGGCAGACTGGGAGTGTGGACCGATCAGTCAACGCCCATGTTCAGCGAGGAAGCAATTACAGAAGCCAGACCTTCTACCTTCTGAAACCCTCAATGACCCTGGGTCCATGCTCCCAGAGGGATAGAGAATGGGAAAGCTATCGGGGGAGGGGGTGGGATATGGAGATTGGGCGGTGGGAATTGTGTGGAGTTGTACCCCTCCTACCCTATGGTTTTGTTAATTAATCCTTTCTTAAATAAAAAAAATAAAAAATAAATAAAAAAAGGAGTGGGTGAGGAGAATATCTAGGTCTAAATAGAAAGCATTTTTTCCCTAATTTATGGATACATGTGTACATATTCCCTACCTCATGGGCCCTGGTCTATATCTAGGTTTGGGTGCTTTCTCAGGAAGTGAACCACCCAAAATAGAATGAAGAGAAAGGAATGGTCCCATACAAGTAACAAGGCTGAAGGGCTGACCCTCCATGCCTGACTTCTTTGGACAGTTTGAAAGGAAGCATAATGAGGGGGTACTGGTTGCACTGATTAGGTTGGGATCAGTAGATGGAGTATCACTTGGTGTGAATAGAGAGAAGCATGCATGAATGTGTTCTCCACCCTAGAGGTTTCAGGGCTGGGAGAAATATGGGCTTTAGAGAGGAAGTGGGAGGTGCCTGCTCTCTTAGGGTTTAAGAAGGCAATGGTTATTGCTATAATCAAATAACTTAGTAATTGGGTTAACTTTGAAAATCCTATTCATAAGAATTTGCTGGATCACACATGACTCCACCTTAATTTATGCCTTTTGACTCTATTGATATATAGCTGTATCTTGTAAAGTAACACCACTGGTTGCTTCTGTTCTTCCTGGTCTAAGTTTTTTTTTTTGCCTGGTAAAGTTTTTTTTTTCTTTTTTTCTTTTTTTTTTATTTAAGAAAGGATTAGTGAAAAAAAAAAAACATAAGGTAGAAGGGGTACAACTCCACACAATTCCCACCACCCAATCCCCATAACCCCCCCCCTCCCATGGTAGCTTTCCCATTCTCTAGCCCTCTGGGAGCATGTACCCAGGGTCATTGAGGGTTGCAGAAGGTAGAAGGTCTGGCTTCTGTAATTGCTTCCCCGCTGAACATGGGCGTTGACTGGTCGGTCCATACTCCCAGTCTGCCTCTCTCTTTCCCTAGTAGGGTGGGGCTCTGGGGAAGCTGAGCTCCAGGACACATTGGTGGGGTCTTCAATCCAGGGAAGCCTAGCCAGCATCCTGGTGGCATCTGGAACCTGGTGATTGAAAAGAGAGTTAATATATGAGGCCAAACAAATTGTTGAGCAATCATGGATCCCAAGCTTGGAATAGTGGAGAGGAAGTGTTAGGGAGGTACTCACTGCAAACTCTAATGTACTTCTGCTTTCAGGTATATATTTTGCAGTAGTTTATGGATACGTGTGAACATAAGCTCTCTCTCACAGAAGCTGGTGTATATCTAGATTATGGGACTTTGTTAGAAAGTGAACTACCTGAGATGAAATTAGAGTGTACTATAAGAGGAAAGGTCTCACCCGAGTAATGAAGTTGAAGGGTTGTCATTCCACACGTGAAGTCTCTGGATACAGTCTGAGGTGAAGCATATTGAGGTGGCAATCGTTGCTTTGGTTAGGTTGTGATCGGCGGATGCAATATTATTTGGTTTGGATTGGGAGATGCATATGGGAAAGTGGGCCCTATCCAAGGGTTCCAGGACTGGGGGAAGTAGGGGCTCTATAGTAAAGATGTGTGGTTCCTGCTGTCTTAGGGTTCAAAAAGACAATCGATAGTTAATATTATCATCACTTTATTTGTTAATTGGGTTAACTTTGAAAAGTCCCTTTGTTATGGTTTGCTGTACAGTATCCAGTATCTTGTATATAGCTGTGCTATTGGATGCTTCTAATCTACTTGGTCTAGGCTTTTGAGAGAGTCCGCATATCAAATACATAGCCTATATATTAAAAAGATTCAGTTTGTCTTTTGAGAAACTTTGAGACATACAATTGATTTCCCCCTCTCATATTAATTAACTATTGATTTATATGTCTACATTTTGCTAGGAGTGTACATAAACACCATTTCCACCACCAAAGGACTGTGACCCATCCCTCCAGCCCACTCCCACCCCCCACTGGCCCAGGAAGCTGCATGTCTACCCCTCACTACTGGGTTTTTACTTTGGTGCCCTACTTACAATTTGATCAGGTCCTGCTTTTAGTTTCCCTTTCAGATCTTCCAAGTCAGCTTCTGTTGATGAGTGGGATCATCCCATACTCATCTTTATCGTTCTGACTTAGTTCACTTAACATAATTCCTTCTATCTCTTTCCAAGATGGGTCAGAGAAGGTGGGTTCATTGTTTTTGATAGCTGCATAGTATTCCATTGTGTATAGATACCACAGCTTTCTCAGCCACTCATCTGTTGTTGGGCACCTGGGTTGCTTCCAGGTTTTAGCTATTATGAATTGTCCTGCTATGAAACAACAGTTGAGACCCCCAAGGAAAATACTGGTCTAAGGTTTTAAGAGAGTCAATATTTCAAAGAACAAGTCATTATTAGAAATATGTTAACAATTTGAGCCCACTGTTAAATTCAATCTGATTACCATTTTGAAGTCTGATGTTCTTAGATTTATAGAATATATACTCAGACCAATGTACTACACACTAATTTTTTTTCTTTTTTAATTTATTTTTGCCCCCTGACATATTTTTGTGTAGAGGATTGAAGCTGGACCTTGACACCTTGAGAATCAGAGTCTTTTTGCATAACAGTTACACTATTATTTTTGCCCTCTTTGTTGAAATCTTTGTTTAAATAGAGTAGGCAGCATCCACCAGCACTGAAGGTCCTGAATTCACATTCCCCCAGCTACACAATGGGAGGCCACACAGATCAAAAGAGAGCACAAGGAAATTGGTGTATTCTAATTTCTAACTTGAGTTTAATGCATTTGCCATGGAATAAAATTCCACAGTTTTCATTTTCTCAGTTTAGTCTAAACTAATTATGAAATGTGGGAATTAGATGAAGAAAGTCAGAAGAAGTGGGTAGAAAGAAGAAGTTGTCTGAAATGGGAGGGAATCAAAGAGTTGGTCAGTCTGAACCTGGCCACTGCCTGCATTCTGGGTCAAAAACCTATGTTCATGGTTTTTATCTTCATCAATGCCCCGTTTTCCCTAAAGCAGTTGTAAGCTGCAGGTGTTGGATTTACAGTCCACAGGAGAGAAGTTCTGGAGTGTGTGGACTGGAGACTACTTCCCAGTGTGCTCACTAAGGAAACAACTAGAGGCTGAGGGACCTTCAAGGAACGAGAATGCCAGACCCTGCTTGGAGGTGTGTGTAGACCTCTACCTCGATGGGAGACACAGAAATAATATATTCTTCTACCTACTGAACTGGATCAAGAAGAGAAAGGGAGTGCACCTTTGTTGTAAGACAGTGACAATACATTCACTGAGCAGAAAGAATGTCAAGCTTTTGCATACCATCTCATTCCCTGATGTGCAGGAGTTGCAAGTAAATTGCACCTGGACAATCTCAAACCTACAGACGTTTGGGCAATTTCTGGGCAGGATGAAAAACCTCAGTAGACTCTGTCTGGAGATCATCATACTTGAGGGAGTCCCATCAAATGAGTTGGAGAACCAGAATCATCTCATCTCTGAATTCACATCAAAGATCCTCCAGCTACTTCGTCTTCAAGAGCTGTACTTGGAATCTGTCTCCTTCCTCCAGGGCCATCTGGACCAGCTGCTCAGGTACGGTTGTGTCCCTGGCAGAGTATCTGAGACATTGGGTCTCAAGTTCCTTGCTTCTCAATTCTATTATCACTGATTATTGTTATTTGTCTGTCTCTAAAGACTAGTTTAGGATACTCCTGGAGATGAAACCTGAGAACATGGTGACTCAGGAATGAAAGCCATTTTACTTAAGCACTACACTGTTCCATTCTAACACATCTCTCTCATCGTAAATATTCCATCAGACTTTAACCATGAGAAGTTGAGGACCTAGTTTCACAGAGTTATGGAAGGAATACCTTGCTCAGATGCTTGGTGGAATATCCAGCCTAGTGAGTGTGTTTGGTTCTCAGGTTCAGGTCTGAAGAGGTCTCTTAGATGACTAGACAACTATTAGGGAAGGGGACAGTGAAGAAGAGATCCCACACAATGCCTCCAATTCCTGAACTGCAAGGTGTGACCAGGCAGGATTGTGAATACACAGCCAGTGCAAGTGTGCAGACGCTACTAAAGAGGCTTCAGCTGAGGAATGAGATATGTCAGGGAGGCCCTGGAGACTGGCAGGACCAGCAGTTTCTGTGGGATCCTGCCTCACTCTGTTCTGTAACAAGATTCCCAGCCTTCTCACTCACATCAGTAATGGTGCAGCTACTGTTCAATGAAGGTCTGATGAAAGTTGAGTGAGAGTAGTTTTATTTGGATCCAGTATTGCTGCCATTGGTGCCAACACTTTTCCTTAGAATGGGAGACCTTTTAGAGTATGTCTTACTATGTACTACAGTTTTCATGCATTTATAAAGACACAGAGAAAGAAAGAACAATGAGAAAAGTATGCATATATCTGCCTGAATTTGAAGAAATGCATTTTAGAAATAGCAAGATTCAATCAAAGATTCATGTGAACACTGAAAAGAAAGAGTTTAGCTTTAAACAGCACTGGATTCCTTCAGTTTTAGATTAACCATGAGCCTTGATGTATCCTCACCTCATTCTTAATTTTCACACTTTTGCTGAATCCAATCTCCATCCTAACCTGCCTCCCTCTGCTCAGGAATATTCAAAACCAGCTGGAGGTCATCTCAGTCACCAACTGCACGTTAACAGAAGGAGACTTGACTCACCTGTTCCAGAGCCCACACATCCATCAGCTGAAGGAACTGTGTCTGAGAGATGTCCCTGTGACCTCTGTCAGTGATCCCCTGCAAGCTCTATTAGAGGTAAATGCAGCCACCCTCCAGGACTTGGACCTGAGTCTGTGTGGCCTCCAGGACCCCCAGCTTGAGGCCCTGCTCCCTGCCCTGAGCATCTGCTCCCAGCTCAGCTCCCTCAACCTGCATGGGAACCGTCTGTCCATGGCCACCCTGGAGAAGCTGTTGCGCTGCACCTCAGGGCTGCAGCATTTATGTCTCCAGCTGTTTCCTGCCCCATGGAGAGTTTCAGTATCCACGGAATTCTGCAGTCTGGGACATTTGACTTGCTTTGTACTCAGATCTCAAAGATTCTCCAGGATCTTAGATACTCCAGGTCCATTATGGTGAGCAGTTGTCACTGCTCATACTGTACGCAGAAGGTCTTCAAACACTGGGAGCCCATGTTTATACCCTGCTTTTCTTGTTTACATCATTATGAAAAGCTGTCTTTTAGAATCATTGGATGTGACATTTAGGAATTTGGCTCCTCAGTGCTCACAAACCCTGCTTCGGTCACCATAGCCATGTGATCCATAAGCAAAGGAAACCCAGCTCAGTGCTCACCTGCAGAGAATGCATTTGAATCTGAAATATGACAGCACTAAATGGGCATTTTTCTTATAGAATCAGATTTACGACTTTAATTCGACTTCCGGAGGCAGAGCTATGAGCAGCAGATCGCTTTCTCTCCTCTCCTCTCCCGGATCAACTAGGAATACCAAAGGAGACCACCCAGACCGAAACAAGACAGGACTAGAATGACCACAGAAACCCAGTAAATCACCCGTGAGTACAAACACGCGTGGATGGTGACAGAGAGGAGAGAGGGGCCTAAGGAGAGATTAAGTGACTGCTAACAGTTCAACAGTTTGTCAGTGGAGACACCACCTCCAGTCTGCTCCACCAACAAGGGGACAGCTGAAGGGAGGAAAGGACTCCCCAGAGACTCACCAAGTGCAACTCTGAGTCTCCATTGCTACTACCCTCAGAATCTGGAGCAGCAACAGGGAGGGACACCAGGGTACAGAGATCTAACCGGGAAACTCAGGAGAAGACCTATACCTCGGTGGCATAGCTGAGGGGCTGTGAAAGTCTCTTTGCATAACCACTGGATTATCTCTGCCACACCCTGCTTTATCTCTTGGTCAGGAGTCAGTGATTAAGCTAAGAAGCCTATTGATAGTTTAAAAGCCCTCAGGCTCCCATAGCCTACAGGGGAAAAAAAAAGGCTTTTACACCACTGAACTCCAACTCAGGGATTGAAAAAACTGTTAACTTATATAAAATGGTTAAAACAACAAGAAAAAATATTGGAGACTCGAACCAGGACAAGGGTCCAGCTAAAAGTCCTCCAGAGGGTGAAGCACAAAACAACAAGTTCAACATCCAAACATTAGCCAAGGAAATAATAACAGGAGTGAGTAAAGAATTTGAAAAAATTGTAATCAGAAATGCAGGAACAACAAATGAGAATATGGAAGAAAATTCTAATAATCTCATGGTTATTAGAGAGCTGAAAGCTGAAATCGCTGAGCTAAGAAGGCAACTAGCTGAACAAGCTAAAACAGTAGCAGAGCAGGGCAACAAAATAGATGAACTCCAGAAAGCAGTAGAGGGCAGAGAGAATAGAATCAATGAGGCTGAAGACAGAATTAGCAAGATTGAGGATGAATTAGAGACAACTAAAAAAGAAGTAAGAGATCTCAAAAAGAGATTAAGAGATGCTGAAAACAACAACAGAGTCTTATGGGATGACTTCAAAAGAAACAATATACGCATTATTGGCTTACCAGAGGAAGAAAGAGAAGGGGAGGAAGAAAGCATTCTCCAGGCCATAATAGCTGAAAATTTCTCGAGTCTAGACAACACCAAAGACATAAAGATTCAAGAAGCCCAGAGGGTCCCAAACAGAATTAACCCAGACCTAAAGACACCAAGACATGTCATACTTAGATTGGAAAGGAATAAGGATAAAGAAAGGATCCTCAAGGCTGCAAGAGAAAACCAAAGAGTCACCTACAAAGGAAAACCCATAAGATTAGCAGCAGACTTCTCCATACAAACACTACAGGCCAGAAGAGAATGGCAAGGTATCTATCGAGTGCTCAATGAGAAAGGCTTTCAGCCAAGAATACTATATCCTGCTAGATTGTCATTCAGACTAGATGGAAGCATCAAAACCTTCTCAGACAAGCAACAGTGGAAGGAAGCAACCATCACCAAGCCTGCCCTGAAAGAAGTTCTGAAAGGTCTCCTATAAATAGTCAGACCACCACAAATAGGACATATATCAAAACACTCTAAAACTCTACAAGAATGGCATTAAAATATCTTCAATCTTTGATATCAATAAATGTGAATGGCCTGAATTCACCTATTAAAAGACACAGAGTAGGAAGATGGATCAGAAAACAGAACCCAACAATATGTTGTCTACAGGAAACTCACCTAACTCAACAAGACAAACACAGACTTAAAGTGAAAGGATGGAAAACTATCATTCAAGCCAATGGCCCACAAAAAAGGGCAGGAACAGCTATTCTCATATCTGACATGATAGACTTTAAAATAGATAAGATTAAAAAAGATAGGAATGGACACTACTTAATGCTCAGAGGATCAGTCAATCAAGAGGACTTAACAATTATTAATATCTATGCACCCAATGAGAAGCCATCTAAATACATCAAACTTCTACTGAAAGAGCTACAGCAATATATTAACAGTAACACAATCATAGTAGGGGACTTCAACACCCCACTATCTCAACTTGACAGATCATCAAGGAAGAAAATCAGTAAAGACATAAGGGAGCTAAATGAAGAGATAGATAAACTAGAACTATTGGACATTTTCAGAATCATTCATCTCAAGAAACTGGAATACACATTATACTCAAATCCACATGGATCATTCTCAAGGATAGACCATATGTAAGGCCACAAAGACAGCATCAGCCTATTCAAGAGCACTGAAGTCATCCCAAGCATCTACTCAGACCACACTGGAATTAAACTAACACTTAACAATCAACAAAAGATTAGTAACAGTGCCAAAATGTGGAAGCTCAACAGTACACTTCTTAACAACTTCTGGGTCAAAGAGAAAATCAAGGAAGAAATCAAAATGTTTCGAGAGTTCAATGAAAATGAAGACACAAGCTATCAAAATATTTGGGACACAGCTAAAGCAGTCCTAAGAGGGAAGTTCATAGCTATACAAGCACACATTAGGAAACAAGAACAGGCAGAAATAAACAGCCTGATTGCACATCTCAAAGACCTAGAAGAAGAACAACAAAGGAATCCTAAAGCAACCAGAAGGACAGAAATCACTAAAGTTAGGGAAGAAATAAATCACATTGAGAATAGGAAAACCATACAAAAGATCAATGAAAGTAAATGTTGGTTCTTCGAAAGAGTAAACAAAATCAACAAACCTTTAGCCAGACTCACAAAACAAAAAAGGGAGAAGACCCCAATAAATTGGATAGTAAATGAAAGAGGAGATATCACAACAGACACTGCAGAAATTCAACATATCATGCGAGGCTTCTATGAACAACTATATGCCACCAAGCTAGAGAACCTGGGAGAAATGAATGATTTTCTAGATACCTACCAACTTCCAAAACTAAGTAAAGAGGAAGTGGATAACATGAACAGGCCCATCACAGCTAATGAAATTGAAACAGTTATCAAAAATCTTCCCCAAAATAAAAGTCCTGGACCAGATGGTTTCACAAATGAATTCTACAAAACTTTCAAAGAAGAACTAATACCACTACTTTTAAAAGTCTTCCAGAAGATCGAAGACACTGGAATACTCCCTGCCAGCTTCTTTTTTTTAAATATATTTTTTTATTTAAGAAAGGATTAATTAACAAAACCATAGGGTAGGAGGGGTACAACTCCACACAATTCTCACAGCCCAATCTCCATATCCCACCCCCTCCCCAGTAGCTTTCCCATTCTCTATCCCTCTGGGAGCATGGACCCAGGGTCATTGAGGGTTGCAGAAGGTAGAAGGCCTGGCTTCTGTACTTGCTTCCCCACTGAACATGGGCGTTGACTGGTCGGTCCATACTCCCAGTCTGCCTCTCTCTTTCCCTAGTAGGGTGTGTCTTTGGGGAAGCTGAGCTCCAGGACACATTGGTGGGGTCTTCAATCCAGGGAAGCCTGGCTGGCATCCTGGTTCCCTGCCAGCTTCTATGAAGCCAACATCACCCTGATACCAAAAGCAGACAGGGACACAACCAAAAAAGAAAACTACAGACCAATATCTCTGATGAACATAGATGCGAAAATATTGAACAAAATTCTAGCCAACCGGATACAACAGTATATCAAAAAAATTGTTCATCATGACCAAGTGGGGTTTATCCCAGGCATGCAAGGTTGGTTTAATATACGTAAATCAATCAATGTGATCCACCACATCAACAAAAGCAAGACCAAAAACCACATGTTCATATCAATAGATGCAGAGAAAGCCTTTGACAAAATACAACATCCCTTTATGATCAAAACACTACAAAAAATGGGAATAGATGGAAAATTCCTCAAGATAGTGGAGTCTATATATAGCAAATCTACAGCCAACATCTTACTCAATGGTGAAAAACTGGAAGCATTTCCCCTCAGATCAGGTACTAGACAGGGCTGCCCACTATCACCATTACTATTCAACATAGTGTTGGAAGTTCTTGCCATAGCAATCAGGCAGGAGCAAGGAATTAAAGGCATACAGATTGGATGAGAAGAAGTCAAACTCTCCTTATTTGCAGAGGACATGATAGTATACATGGAAAAACCTAAGGAATCCAGCAAAAAGCTTTTGGAAATCATCAGGCAATACAGTAAGGAGTCAGGCCATAAAATTAACATTCAAAAGTCAGTGGAGTGGCATTCCTCTATGCAAACACTAAGTTAGAAGAAATTGAAATCAAGAAATCAGTTCCTTTTTCTATAGCAACAAAAACAATAAAATATCTAGGAGTAAACCTAACCAAAGAAGTGAAAGACTTGTATACTGAAAATTATGAATCACTACTCAAAGAAATTGAAAAAGACACAAAGAAGTGGAAAGATATTCTATGTTCATGGGTTGGAAGAATTAACATCATCAAAATGAATATATTACCCAGAGTCATCTACAAATTTAATGGTATCCCCATCAAGATCCCAAGCACATTATTTAGGAGAATAGAACAAATGCTACAAATGTTTATCTGGAACCAGAAAAGACCTAGAATTGCCAAAACAATCTTGAGAAAAAAGAACAGAACCGGAGGCATCACACTGCCAGATCTCAAACTGTATTATAGGGCCATTGTCATCAAAACTGCTTGGTACTGGAACATGAACAGACACACTTAACAGTGGAATAGAATTGAGAGCCCAGAAATGAGGCCCCACATGTATGGACATCTAATCTTTGAGAAAGGGGCCCAGACTATTATATGGGGAAAGCAGAGTCTCTTCAACAAATGGTGTTGGAAACAATGGGTTGAAACAGGCAGAAGAATGAAAGTGAATCACTGTATTTCACCAAATACAAAAGTAAATTCCAAGTGGATCAAGGACTTGGATGTTAGACCAGAAACTATCAGATACTTAGATGAAAATATTGGCAGAACTTTTTTCCGCATAAATTTTAAAGACATTTTAAATGAAGCAAATCCAATTACAGGAAGACTAAGGCAAGTATAAACCTATGGGACTACATCAAATTAAAAAGCTTCTTCACAGCAAAAGAAACCACTACCCAAATCAAGAGACCCCTCACAGAATGGGAGAAGATCTTTACATGCCATATATCAGATAAGAGTTTAATAACCAACATATAAAAAGAGCTTGCCAGACTCAACAACAAGACAACAAATAACCCCATCCAAAAATGGGGGGAGGACATGGACAGAATATTCACCACAGAAGAGATCCAAAAGGCCGAGAAACACACGAAAAAATGCTCCAAGTCTCTGATTGTCAGAGAAATGCAATTCAAGACAACAATGAGATATCACTTCACACCTGTGAGAATGTCATACGTCAGAAAAGGTAACAGCAGCAAATGCTGGAGAGGGTGTGGGGTCAAAGGAACCCTCCTGCACTGCTGGTGGGAATGTCAATTGGTCCAACCTCTGTGGAGAACAGTCTGGAGAACTCTCAGAAGGCTAGAAATGGACCTACTCTATGACCCTGCAATTCCCTTCCAGGGGATATATTCTAAGGAACCCAACACATCGATTCAAAAAGATCTGTGTACACATATGTTCTTGGCAGCACAATTTGTAATAGCCAAAACCTGGAAGTAACCCAGGTGTTCAACAACAGATGAGTGGCTGAGCAAGTTGTGGTATATATACTCAATGGAATACTACTCAGCTGTAAAAAATGGTGACTTCATCATTTTCAGCCAATCTTGGATGGACCTTGAAAAAATCATATTGAGTGAAATAAGTCAGAAACAGAAAGATGAATACGGGATGATCTCACTCTCAGGCCGAAGTTGAAAAACAAGATTAGAAAAGAAAACACAAGTAGAACCTGAAATGGAATCGGAGTATTACACCAAAGTAAAAGACTCTGGTCTGGATAGGGTGGTGGGGAAAATACAGGTCAATGAAAAATGATGAATGAAATAGTGGGGGTTGTATTGTTAAATGGGAATTGGGGAATGTTATGCATGTAAAAAAAAAAAAAGAAGTAGAAACGCAAAGCAGAAATTGACTGAGTTTGTAGTATGGCACCAAAGTAAGAAAGCAGAAGTACACTAGAGTTTGTAGTGAGTACCCCCCCTAACATTTCCTCTCCTCTATTCCAAGCTTTGGGTCCATGATTGCTCAACAATTTGGCTTCATATGTTAACTCCCTTTTCAGTCACCAGGTTCCAGATGCCATCAGGATGCTAGCCAGGCTTCCCTGGATTGAAGACCCCACCAATGTGTCCTGGAGCTCAGCTTCCCCAGAGACCCACCCTACTAGGGAGAGACGCAGACTGGGAGTATGGACCGACCCGTCAATGCCCATGTTCAGCGGGGAAGCAATTACAGAAGCCAGACCTTCTACCTTCTGCAACCCACAATGACCCTGGGTCCATGCTCCCAGAGGGATAGAGAATGGGAAAGCTATCGGGGGAGGGGTGGGATATGGATATTGGGCGGTGTGAATTGTGTGGAGTTGTATCCCTCCTACCCTATGGTTTTGTTAATTAATACTTTCTTTAATAAAAAAAAATAAAAAATAAAAAAAAGTATAAAAAAAATAACTAAAAAGAAAAAAAAAGGAAATTGGGTGAGTAGGATGTGGTGCAGTAGATAAAGTGCCGGACACTCCACCATGAGGCCCTGAGTCCCTCCTTCGTTGTGACACATGCCACTGTGATGCTCGGGCTCTGTCTCTCCATTCCACAGTGATATTAATAAATCAATTTTGTTATTTATTTATTTGTTTGTTTGATTGATTGTTTATATTCTCTCTGTCTTTTAAAAGGATGGTATGAGAAATCTATTTGCCTTAAAATTGATCAGACAGTTTTGGCGGTAGCTCTGCTGGTTCAGTGCAGGTGGTACAAAGCACAAGGATCTGCATAAGGATCCCCACCTGTAGGGTAGTGGTGAAGCAGGTATGTAGGTGTCTATCTTTCTCTCCCCTATCTGTCTTCCCCTCCTCTCTCGATCACTCTCTGTCCATCTAACAATGACAATAACTACAACAACAATAAAAACGGCAACAAAAGCTGAAATAAATAAATAAATATGAATAAAAATTGATGAATGGCAGGGCAGCTGCACAGTGGGTTAAGGGCACATGCCACGAAGCCCAAGGACTGGTGGTAAGGATCCCGGTTTGAGCCCCTGGATGCCCACTTGCAGGGGGTGTCTCTTCACAGGTGGTGAAGCATGTCTGCAGCTGTCTATCTGTCTCTCCCCTCTCTATCAATACAAATCTTATTCATGCAGGTGCCCCAGAGTAGGACCCAAAACATAGCCCATCTCCTCAATCTAGAGAATATGTCTACATTCTACTATGAAGCAGGGAATTCTATCTTGCTCATTTCTTTTCAATTAGGAATTTTGGTCCAGAGTCGGGCATGTAGGCACCTGGTTAAAAGTCTATGGAGCCAAAAATCACAATGGCCAGCTTCTGCCTCTCCCTGCATGGCTCCCTCCTTCTACAGATCCACAAAAGTCAAGCCTGCCCAGGAAGTGGCTTCATCATCCATGTGTCCTTAAAAGAAGGGCAGAGAAAAATGGAGGGGCTTGAAAGGTAAAACCTCCCCAGCAACTGTTGCTAAGGATTCAACTGGCCAGAATTATCAATATCCTGAGGGGACTAAGGAAGGAGACCTCTAGTCTTTTGTAAGACAAGGAGATTGATATGTAAATAATAAAGGGACAGACCATTAGTAGAATGAAATGAAGGGTGCTTTCGCGGGCAGGGAGAAGATAGATCTCCCCTCTAGTCAAGCCCTGCCAAGATCAATCACATGCTCACAATTTCCCAACAGTTGCTAATAAAGCACCAAGGAAAAGAAAATCCTAGAGAGGATTCAGATCCTGTCTCCAAAGACATTCCTTTCCAGTTGTCTCTAGTGGGCCCTCCAGAATGACAACAGCCATCTCTGATATGTCCTGTCTATTTGATTCATGGATGTAAAGCATTGCCAAGATGACTAGAACCAAATGCCATTGTTCACTATAAATAGTTGAGACATGTTACAAGATTTCATGGATTATATTTAAAAAGGAAAAATAAGTGCAATGTTCCTTTAAGAGAGTCTTTTATTTTATAGTATACCATTAACGTTTTGATGTTCCCTTGAGTAAACACTGATATAACTATACTGGGTTGGCCAAAGATCTGTGCAGTAGCTACAGTGTCTTTAAATACTGCATTTTTTTCTTTTGGATATAGTAGTTGTATATTTTAAGAAAACAGTACCAAAAGATTATATAAATGAAAGCCTCAAAGAATGCTTGTCACTAAATTTTGAACTCAAGTGATCAAAGACCAAAGTAAATGAAAACATTTCTAAAAATTATATAAACAGAGGGGTTCCCGGAAGATGGCAGACTGAGAAGCTGCTAGTGGCTTGATCTCTGACCACATCGTCTGGAAACAGTAAGATTTTCTGCCTTTAGTAGGCCAGTCTATAAGGGGTCCTAGTGGTGCCACCAAGGAGGTGGCTGTAACTTAATTTGGGTTAAAAAATAGAATAGAAAAAAAGGGAATTTTTTTTTCTTTTAAATTATAATTCCCAAAGCACACCTCTCCATGCCCCCCAAAACCAGGCCCTGGGGACCAGCTCCTAGCAGGCTCCCCTGCTGAGCCTCTTTGTTTACCAAGATTCCAGTTCCACCAGGGAGTATCATTCATTCTAAGTCTTTTCCTTTCTGAAACCTCTGGCCTTTTTTCTTCCTAAGTATCCAACCCCCCCCACCCCCGCATAGCTAATTAAATAATAAATAATAAAAATCTCTTTCCTTTCACCTCTCTTTTATTACAGTTCTTTTTCTTATGTTTTTTCTCTCTATTTTTTTACTTTTTCTCATTCTTGTCATCCTTTCTTCCTTAATCCTACAGCTTCCAAAGCCACAGGCCCCATCCCCCACACCACCAAACAGTGTGCTTTCACTGAATTCACTGATACAAGTTTGGGAATTATTTTGGGGAAGAATTCTTACTCAGAGTGGACTCTCACTGCGAGTATCTCTGCTCAACTTCCCTTCCTCCTTTAGCTACTCCTAGAATATACAGTGGATAGTAGATTTGTATAATTGTCTATTCCAGCTACCCATGTCTAGTCCTGAGGTTATTTATTTATTTATTTTTTCTTTCTTAACAATCACCTGTCTCTCTTCACGAGGTTTGAGGTAATATGGGACAGGGTTTTTTTGACCTGCTATTTTATTATTAATATTATATAAAGGCATATATCTTCCCCCCCTTTAGGTTGATCAGAATTAACTCTTAGGGTATCTTTCATTGCTAGAGTAGTGAGCATCTTATTTATTGTGGGAGGAACTTGTCTCGTTACTCCTACCTTCTCTACAGACTCTCCCCTTCCTCCTCCTCCTAGCTAATTAAAAAATAAAATTAAAAATAAAGTAATCAAAAAAGTTTTTTTTGACTGCACTTTAATTACAGCTCTTTTTCCTATCTTTTCTCTTTTCTCTCTCTCTCTCTCTCTCTCTTTTTATCTTGACAAACACTTCTTCCTTCTTCTTTGCCTTTCTGAATTTGTGAATTATTTGGGGGAAGAAATTTGACTCAGAGTGGACTTTCTATGTGTGTATCTCTGCTCTACTTCCCTTTCCCCTCTTGTTACCCCTAGAATATACAGTGGATAGGAAATTTGTATAACTTTCTATTCTTGCTATCCCTTCTTTTTTTTCTCTTTCGTCTTCACTGGGATTTGTTTACTATTTTTTCATGGACAGGAGACATTGTTTGTCTAAATGGTAGTGATTAAACTGCTTCAATACTTGCTTCAGTTGCTATTGTAATTCTTGAGGTTGGTGAGAGCAATAGTCATAAAGGTATTTAGTACAGTGTTTCAAATACACATAATACAAACTCAAGGATAGGCCACATGCTAGGCCACAAAGACAGCATCAATAAATTCAAGAGTATCAAAATGAGCTCGAGTATCTTCTCAGACCACAGTGAAGTAAAATTAACATTTAACAACAAACAGAAAATTCTTAAAAGTCACAGAATTTGGAAACTAAACAACATACTCCTTAAGAACCACTGGGTCAGAGATTCACTCAAGCAGGAAATTCAAATGTTCCTGGAAACAAATGAAATGAAGACACACCTATCAAAATATTTGGGACACAGCTAAAGCAGTACTGAGAGGGAAACTTATAGCTATACAATCACATATTAAACAACAAGAAAAAGCTCAAATGAATGACCTTACTACACACCTCAAGGACTTAGAGGAAGAGGAACAAAGGAACCCTAAAGCAACCAGAAGGACAGAAATCACTAAAATTAGAGCAGAAATAAACAACATTGAAAATAAAAGAACCATACAAAAGATCAATGAAGCCAAATGTTGGTTCTTTGAAAGATTAAACAAAATTGACAAACTGCCAGACTCACCAAACAAAAAAGAGAGAAGACTCAAATTAATAGAATTGTAAATAATGGATGACATATCACAACTGACACCACAGAAATCCAGAGAATCCTGTGAAACTTCTATGAAGAACTATACGCCACCAAGCTAGAGAATCTGGAAGAAATGGAACAATTCCTAGAAACATATGCCCTTCCAAAAATGAACCAAGAAGAACTACAAAATCTAAATGCACCAATCACAGACAAAGAAATTGAAACCGTTATTAAGAATCTCCCCAACAACAAAAGTCCTAGACCAGACGGCTTCACAAAAGAATTCTATAAAACTTTCAGGAAACAGTATCCATAATTCTTAAGCTTTCCAATAAGATTGAAGAAACAGGAATACTCCCTTCCACCTTCTATGAAGCCAACATCACCCTGATACCAAAAGCTGACAGGGACAGAACAAAAAGGAAAACTACAGACCAATATCCCCGAATGAATGTCTTATGCTATGACTGGCCAGTTGTGTTTTGTGAGTGAGTGAGTGAAAAAAAAAAATTGAGTGAGTTGAGTGACCAAAATTTTTGTATGACCCATTGTGCTCAGAGTACTCTGAAAGTTAACTGACTTTATATAAAATGGCTGGATGCAGCCATGGTTTCAGAAACAGTCCAAAAATTGTTCATTCCCCCTTTTGATTTCTTTTTTAAGTCTTGATATCAATATGAAATGTTTAGTCTTAAACTGTATGAGTAAAGATGGTTCAACTATGACAGTAGATCTAAATTCACATTTGAAATGATATATCTTATTTACAAGTTTTTCTCCTCCTGTGTGTTATAAACTATATGTTTAATATGCGTGTTTCAAGTTTGGTAAACATTAACTTAACAGTTAAATTGTAACTTCGAAGCTACATTTTTACGAGAAGAGGTAAAATCAATTCATTTAAGTAACTGAGTGTTTAAGGTAAAACTCTAAATATTCAATGTGACAATTCATCATCTCCTAAGTTAAAATACAAATTCTCTATACAGGACATTTTTGGAGGGCCCCCAAAAATGTCCTGTAAGCTATCTTGTGGAAATTAATCCACAACAAATTTGGCATCAATCCAATATTGTAAATGTACCAAAAAAAAAAAATTGTCACTAAAATGTGTTAACTCTAGTAACCTGAGTTTGCTTAAAAACCCAATGTAAAAATAGTTAAGAATCAATATATGTGACTTAAATTCAGTATGAAGACTTTGCTATATAAAGACTGCTACATGAGGTCACGTAAGATGACCTTTACACGAAATTATAAAGATACCTAAACCAATTATAATCATTGAGTTATCAATTGTAGTAAACTTCTAATTTGTTACAAAGTTTTTTCATAAGTAATTGACTACAGCTATGACAAGCCTTCGCATAAAGAAGCATCTGCTCATATAGAATCCCCAGAAATACATCTTGGACCCCTGACCTCTGACATCACCCACAATTACAGCCATCCCCCGAAACCCATGATGTGACCTGACACGATCTAGAGAACCAGATTCACAGACTCCGAAGGACAAGACTTTCCTACTGCCTTTCTCTCAACCATCGGTGTCTGCTCTTCCTGCTTCTGTTTCGCCCACCATGTTTTGGCGGTTCCAGGTCACTCTCTACAGAGAAGAAAAGTTCCAGTGGCCGTCCTCCTCCATCAAGATAGACGTGTGGCATTTATTTCCTGGCCATTGACATTGGACTGATGCTTCTATAGAACTTGCTGGACACTCCTTTTATACTGCTGGACTTCTTGAAGAATGACTGTAGCAGTTCATAGAACTTACCGCCAGCTGACTCGGGATTTTGCAATACCAGATCACCCCTCTAGCCCCTCGGCTTATCAGGCCCCCCCTCCTCCACCCATCAGGCTCACTCTGTCTCTTGCTACTCTTACTTATCCCTCTGTCTTGTGCTAGTTCTTTTTAAAGACACTTACACACTATCATTCTGCTTTCTTCCCAACAGGTTTCCGTTCACCCCTACACTGCTATTCCCCTGACAGAGATGAAGCCTTTTACAGACATTGACCCAGTTATATATGGCCATTAAGTAAGAGGAAGATGTTGGGGAATTGTGAGGATATGGTTGAGCTTGGAAGGGCTTGAGCCTGAGGGGTGTGTCAATCCTGTTAGTCTCTCTCTCCATGGAGAGGTTGAGCAAGGAGGGACAGTAGAAACCCCCAAAAGGTGTGCCTCTTATCAGTCTCCCTGCCTCACAAAGTGCCCCACACTCCTGATACTATGGCAAAAAGTTAAAAAGAAAGGGGGAGATGTTGGGTAGTTGCCACCTCCCCCTGGCTTCTGCTTAACCATATGCCTATATAGGGATTTTACTGATCCAAAGCTTTGGTCTATTTACATAAATCACTTTTACATAAAGCACTCCAAGGCATTGGTGGTTCTATGATAGGATTCTCTCCTGCTCCACCCCCTCCTTGTCACACACTGATCCCTTCTTTGTCACACTCTGATTTTCACCAGTCACTTTTCTCTCCACCCTCTCTATATCACATCCTGTTTCCACCCTACTTGGAGAGTATAAAAACAGCTGCTCTTCTGATTAAAGACACTTGGAAATTGCTTTCCGGCTCCGAGAGTTCCAGAGTGTATCTCCTGCGGAAGTTGGTGCAGCACGAGTTCCTGATTCCTCTCCCACACAGCAGCCTAGATCAGCTCCAGTTGAGTTCTCTCCAACCCAGAGAGCACTAGCTCGGGAAGAAGTACCCTCAGGCTATCCCGGCAAACATAGATGCCAAAATATTAAACAAGATCTTGGCCAACAGGATACAGCAACATATCAAAAAGTTTGTTCATCACTACCAAGTGGATTCATCCCAAGAATGCAAGGCTGGTTCAATATCCGTAATTCGATCAATGTCATTCAGCACATCAATAAAAGCAAAGCCAAAAACCACATGATTATCTCAATAGATGCAGAAAAAGCCTTTGACAAAATCCAACACCCATTCATGCTCAAAACTCTACAAAAAATGGGAATAGATGGGCAATTCCTCAAGATAGTGGAGTCTATATATAGCAAACCTACAGCCAACATCATACTCAATGGACAGAAGCTGAAAGCATTCCCCCTCAGATCGGGGACTAGACAGGGCTGTCCACTGTCACCATTACTCTTCAAAATAGTATTGGAAGTTCTTGCCATAGCAATAAGGCAAGAGAAAAAATCAAAGGAATACAGATTGGAAGCGAAGAAACCAAGCTCTCACTATTTGCAGATATTATGATAGTATACATAGGAAAACCTATAGAATCCAGCAGAAAAACTACTGGAAGTTATTAGGCAGTATAGCAAGGTGTCAGGCTACAAAATCAATGTACAGCAATCAGTGGCATTTCTTTGTGGCACAAAGGATTAAATGGAAGAAGGAGGCTCTCTTCTATAAATGGTGCTGGGAAAACTGGGTTGTAAACACTAAATGCAAACACTAAATCTGAAGAAGAAGACATCCAGAAATCACTCCCATTTACTGTTTCAGCAAAATCAATCAAATACCTAGGAATAAAGTTGACCAAAGAAGCAAAAGACTTGTATACTGAAAACGATGAGTCACTACTCAAGGAAATAGAAACTGATACCAAGAAATGGAAAGATATCCCATGCTCATCGATTGGAAGAATAAATATCATCAAAATGAATATTCTCCCCAGAGCCATATACAAATTTAATGCAATAGCCATCAAAGTTCCACCAAGCTTCTTTAAGAGAACAGAAGAAACACTATAATCATTTATCTAGAACCTGAAAACACCTAGAATTGCCAAAACCATTTGAGGAAAAGAAATAGAAATGGAGGCATCACACTCCCAGACCTTAAACTATATTATAAAGCCATCATCATCAAAACAGCATGGTACTGGAACAAAAATAGGCACAGAGACCAGTAGAACAGAATTAAAAGCACAGAAATAAACCCCCACACCTATGGACATCTAGTCCAAAGGATTAAATGGAAGAAGGAGGCTCTCTTCAATAAACAGTGCTGGGAAAACTGTGTTGTAACATGAAGAAGAATCAAATTTAACCAGAAAAAAATTCACAGAAACAAAAATCTACTCCATATGGATCAAAGACCTGGATGTCAGTCCAGAAATAAGAAAATGCTTAGGGGAAAACATTGGTAAAACAGTTTGCCACCTACACCTCAAGGACATCTTTGATGAATCAAACCCAATTGCAAGGAAGACCAAAGCAGAAACAAATGAATGGGACTACATCAAATTGAAAAGCTTCTGCACATCCAAAGAAACTATTAAACAAACAAAGAGACCCCTCACAGAATGGGAGAAGATCTTCACATGCCATACATCAGACAAGAAACTAATCACCAAAATGTATAAAGAGCTCAGCAAACTTAGCACCAAAAAAGCAAATGGCCCCATTCAAAAATAGGCAGAGGATATGAACAAAACATTCATCACAGAGGGGATCCAAAAGGCTAACAAGCATATGAAAAATTGCTCTAGGTCACTTATTGTCAGAGAAATGCATATTAAGACAACATTGAGATACCACATCACTCCTGTACGAATGGCATACATCAAAAAGGACAGAAGTAACAAATGCTAGAGAGGTTGTGGGGACAGAGGGACACTCTTGCATTCTTGGTGGGAATGTAAATTGGTACAGCCTCTGTGGAGAGAAGTCTGGAAAACTCTCAGAAGGATAGACATGGAACTTCCATATGATCCAGTAATTCCTCTCCTGGGGTTATACCCCAAGGACTCCATAACACCCAACAAAAAAGAGGTGTGTACTCCTATGTTCATAGCAGCACAATTCATAATAGCTAAAACCTGGAAGCTACCCAGGTGCCCAACAACAGATGAGTGGCTGAGAAAGCTGTGGTATATATACACAATGGAATATTATGCAGCTATCAAGAACAATGAACCCACCTTCTCTGACCCATCTTGGACAGAGATAAAAGGAATTATGTTAAGTGAGCTAAATAAGAAAGATAAAGAAGAGTATAGGATGATCCCACTAATCAACAGAAGAACTAGTACCTGTACTTGTAAAAGTCTTCCAGAAGATTTAAGACACTGGAGTACTCCCTGCCAGCTTCTATGAAGCCAACATCACCCTGATACAAAAAGCAGACACGGACACAACCAAAAAAGAAACTACAGACCATTATCTCTGATGAACATAGATGCGGAAATATTGAACAAAATTCTAGCCAACCGGATACAGCAGTACATCAAAAAGATTGCTCATCATGACCAAGTGGGGTTTATCCCAGGCATGCAAGGTTGGTTTAATATATGTACATCAATCAATGTGATCCACCACATCAACAAAAACAAGACCAAAAACCACATGGTCATATCAATAGATGCAGAGAAATCCTTTGACAAAACACAATATCCCTTTATGATCAAAACACTACAAAAATGGGAATAGATGGAAAATTCTGATGATAGTGGAGTCTATATATAGCAAACCTACAGCCAACATCATACTCAGTGGTGAAAAACTGGAAGCATTTCCCCTCAGATCAGGTACTAGACAGGGCTGCCCACTGATACCAATACTATTCAACATAGTGTTGGAAGTTCTTGCCATAGCAATCAGGCAGGAGCAAGGAATTAAAGGCATGCAGATTGGAAGAGAAGAAGACAAACTGTCTTAATTTTCAGATGACATACTAGTATACATGGAAAAACCTAAGGAATCCAGCAAGAAGCTTTTGGAAATCATCAGGCAATACAGTAAGGTGTCAGGCTATAAAATTAACATTCAAAAGTCAGTGGAGTGGCATTCCTCTATGAAAACACTGTTAGAAGAAATTGAAATCCAGAAATCAATTCCTTTTACTATAGCACAAAAACAATAAAATATCTAACAGTAAACCTAACAGAAGAGGGGAAAGACTTGTATACTGAAAATTATGAGTCACTACTCAAAGAAATTGAAAAAGACACAAAGAAGTGGAAAGATATTCCATGTTCATGGGTTGGAAGAATTAACATCATCAAAATGAATATATTACCCAGAGCCATCTACAAATTTAATGCTATCCCCATCAAGATCCCAAGCACATTTTTTAGGAGTCTAGAAAAAATGCTACAAATGTTTATCTGGAACCAGAAAAGACCTAGAATTGCCAAAACAATCTTGAGAAAAAAGAACAGAACCGGAGGCATCACACTGCCAGATCTCAAACTGTATTATAGGGCCATTGTCATCAAAACTGCTTGGTACTGGAACATGAACAGACACACTTAACAGTGGAATAGAATTGTGAGCCCATAAATGAGGCCCCACACGTATGGACATCTAATCTTTGACAAAGGTGCCCAGGCTATTACATGTAGAAAGCAGAGACTCTTCAATAAATGGTGTTGGAAACAGTGGGTTTAAACATGCAGAAGAATGAAACTGAATCACTGTATTTCACCACATACAAAAGTAAATTCCAAGTGGATCAAGGACTTGGATGTTAGACCACAAATTATCAAATATTTAGAGGAAAATATTGGCAGAACTTTTTTGCATACGTTTTAAAGACATTTTCAATGAAACAAATCCAATTACAAAGAAGACTAAGGCAAAATAAACCTATGGGACTAAATCAAATTAAAAATCTGCTTCACAGCAAAAGAAACCACTACCCAAACCAAGAGATCCCTCAGAATGGGAGAAGATCTTTACTTGCCATACATCAGACAAGATGCTAATAACCAACATACATAAAGTGCTTGCCAGACTCAACAACAAGACAACAAATAACCCCATCCAAAAATGGGGGGAGGACTTGGACAGAATATTCACCACATAAGAGATCCAAAAGGCCAAGAAACACATGAAAAAATGCTCCAAGTCTCTGATTGTCAGAGAAATGCAAATCAAGACAACAATCAGATATCACTTCACTCCTGTGACAATGTCATGCATCAGAAAAGGTAACAGCAGCAAATACTGGAGAGGGTGTGGGGTCAAAGGAACCAACCTGCACTGCTGGTGGGAGTGTCAATTGGTCCAACCTCTCTGGAGAACAGTCTGGTGAACTCTCAGAAGGCTAGAAATGGACCTACCCTATGACCCTGCAATTCCTCTCCTAGGGATATATCCTAAGGAACCCATCCAAAAAGATCTGTGTACACATATGTTCTTGGCAGCACAATTTGTAATGGCCAAAATCTGGAAGCAACCAAGATGTCCTACAACAGATGAGTGGCTGAGCAAGTTGTGGTATATATACACAATGGAATACTACTCAGCTGTAAAAAAATGGTGACTTCACCATTTTCAGCCGATCTTGGATGGACCTTGAAAAAATTATGTTGAGTGAAATAAGTCAGAAACAGAAGGATGAATATGGGATGATCTCACTCTTAGGCAGAAAATGAAAAACAAGATCAGAAAAGCAAACACACATAGAACATGAAATGGAATTGGCATATTGCACCAAAGTAAAAGACTCTGGGGTGGGTGGGTGGGGAGAATACAGGTCCATGAAGGATGATAAATGATATAGTGGGGGTTGTATTGTTACATGGGAAGCTGGGGAATGTTATGCATGTACAAACTATTGTATTTACAGTTGAATATAAAACATTAATTCCACAATAAAGAAATAATTAAAAAAAACATATAACATTATATGACACAGTGAGGTGAAATAGAATATGAGAAATTCCCACATGGAATTTTCAAAGTAAACCAAACTTTCAACATTTGATGATAAAAAAAATGAATTATTGCTGTCTGAAAATCTTTGTGAGATTGCAAGAAATGCTTCACAGTCTCTTAAGATCCATATCAAACTCAGTCCTGAAGCCCTGGAACTTTGCTCTACTGTTGATCCCTTACAATGTTAAACTGACTCTGCTGAGCTCAATTAAAGAACAGAACAAGTGCCACCATGCCCCATTAGAGGGCCACTGACTTATGCCTTTGGATTATAGTCAGAGACGCCAAGCCTGAGATTTCAACCTTTAAACTGCAACAGTTTGGTGAGACTTTCCCTAACACAAGGAACTACCTAGTTCCATGTCATATGGTGTGGAATTATATACCTGTTATACACAGCATGTCATTATGCAAACAGACTCTCATCCCTGAGGCGTAGAAGTCCCAGGTTCATTCGATAGACATGAGCAGTGCTCTGGATAAAATAAAAGAAATAATTTGTATTATCCAATATTTTATTTATTGGATAGAGACAGCCAGAAGTTGAGAGGAAGAGGTGATAGAGAGGGAGAGAGAAAGAAAAATACCTGCAACACAACCTCACCAGTTGTGAAGCTTTCCTCCTACAGGTAGACACCAGAGGTTTGAATCTAGGTCTTTTCACATTGTCACATGTGCACTCAACTAGGTGTTCCAACACCTGGCCATATATTCATGGTATTTTGCTGAGCAGGCTCATAGGGGCTGAGTGTATATCTAATATCAACTATGGACCAGGATCAAGTCCCTGGCTCCACATGCATGGGAGAACTTCCATAATTAGTGAGGAGTGCTTCGTTCTTCCTCTTCCTCTTCTTCTCTCTGTATCTTTCTTCTGTCTCTCTTATCTCTCCCCCTTTTCTCTATGTCTTATTGTCTCTCCTTCCACTCTCAATTTCTAAGGCCCTTTCAAATAAAAACAAATTCAATAAAATATATATTAAAAAAGAAGTTCAGAGACTCACGGGAGTACTACTTTGGAAATTAAGAGTATGATATTTTAACATTGGGACAAAGTGGATGAAATTGAAGGTGATATGCTCAGCGAAGTAAGTATGGGGGTGACAGACAACTAACACACAGTTTTTGTTTTTTTCATATATGGAATGGAGTATTGAATTACATGAATGACTCCTCATCCCTGCAAAAACAGGCAACAAGCTTATGTGCCATTATGAAAACTGTGGTGGTTAATTTGGGCACAGGTAGGCACAGACATGTGGTGTTGGGTCGGGTGTTCATATGTCTCATCTTTAAACATTATTCTTTTTTTTTATTTAGTTAGTTGTATAGAGACAGACAGAAGTTGAGAGGGAAAGGGGTGATAGGGAGAGAGGCAGAGAGACACCTGCAGCCCTGCTTCACCATTTGTGAAGCTTTCCCCTACAGGTGGGGGCCGGGGACTTGAACCCAGGTCCTTGTGCATTGTAACGCATGCGCTCGACCAGGTGCGCCACCACCTGGCCCCCTTTAAACATTATTCTATTATGCTCACTGCTATCATATTCATTTGACAGGAGCTGGTCATTTATAGTACAGTTGAAAGCACATGTATAAATGTTTTCATTCCATGAAGACAGGTGTCTGCAAAGAGTCTAACCCCCACCTCAGACCCTTTCCAGCACCATGTAGCAGCACCCAGAGAACCCCCCTCTTATCCCTCACTGCCATTCTTCCTCTCTCTTTTCCCTTCAATAAAGTGACAAATTTGACTAAATTTTTGGCTGCATTTTTTTTTTTTCATTCTAGTCGGCTGCCTTTTAAGGGGATGGTAGTGGGGAACCTGTCAGTAAACTGATATATGAACCAACAATCATTGAGGCAGGAGACATGTGAGTATAGCTCCCCAAATTTACAGCATCTGAATTAAGCCTCATGTTGGTGAGGGCTCTGGGCACAATGGTGTGTCAGGGCAGATTCTTGAGATGTAGAAACGTCTACTCAGGTGGGGATGCTTGTCATGGAGGCAGCTTTGTTTGTGTTCTCATCACTGGAACTAAATCAGAAAACTGTGCATCCTCAGCTCAATCATTGCATCACCGAAATGTGGCCTGAAAACTAAAAGGGTTTTATTTCATGATTTAGGTCTCCAGTGTGTGGTACTTTGGGGATATTAGCTCCCTGCCAGCTCAGCATTTCATGGATCATAAGCTGACTTAACATAGACAACTGTCACTATTTCTGCTCCAGAGTATATACTTATAGGTCTTTTGGAAAGAAATCTCTCTACTTCAAAAAGCAATTTTAATGTTTTCATTAGTGATTTAGTAGTAGTTTCCATAATTACAAGTATATATGGAGGTCTGGAGAGATAGAGCCATAGTCATGCAAAACCAATATGGTGCCTGAGATACCACATTTCCCAAGTTAATATCAGCAGCACCAAAAGCCAGAGCTGCATATTACTGTAATAACATAAAATAAGAATAGAATAGGTGAAATAATATTTTGGTGGCATATTCCATAACACCCCCACTGTCAATATTCTGTTGCCCCATCCTTAGAAATAACTGTCATAATTCTTTTTATTTTATAATTTTTTGATTTTTTTTATTTAAGAAAGGATTAATTAACAAAACCATAAGGTAGAAGGGGTACAACTCCACACAATTCCCACCACCCAATCTCCATTTCCCACCCCCTCCCCTGATAGCTTTCCCATTCTCTGTCCCTCTGGGAGCATGGACCCAGGGTCATTGAGGGTTGCAGAAGGTAGAAGGTCTGGCTTCTGTAATTGCTACCCTGATAAACATGGACATTGACCGGTTGGTCCATACTCCCAGCCTGCCTCTCTCTTTCCTTAGTAGGGTGTGTCTCTGGGGAAGCTGAGCTCCAGGACACATTGGTGGGGTCTTCAATCCAGGGAAGCCTGGCCAGCATCCTGGTGGCATCTGGAACCTGGTGATTGAAAAGAGAGTTAACATACGAAGCCAAACAATTTGTTGAGCAATCATGGATCCCAAGCTTGGAATAGTGGAGAGGAAGTGTTAGGGTGGTACTCACTGCAAACTCTAGTGTACTTCTGCTTTCAGGTATATATTCTGCAGTAGTTTATGGATACATGTGAACATATGCTCTCTCTCACAGAAACTGGTGTATATCTAGGTTTTGGGACTTTGTTAGAAAGTGAACCACCTAAGATGGAATTAGAGAATGCTATGAAAGGAAAAGTCTCACACGAGTAATGAAGCTGAAGGGTTGTCATTCCACACTTGAAGAATGGAGCTCAGCAGGGGGAAGCCTGCTAGGATCTGGTCCCCAGGGACTGGCTATGGGGGGGAAGAGGAAGGAGGTGTGCTATAGGATTTATAATTTAATAGAAAAAAAAATTTCCCTTTTTTTCTACTGTATATTTTATCCCAAATTAAGTTATAGTCACCTCCTTGGTGTCACCGCTAGGACCCCTTATTGACTGGCCTACTAAAGGGAGAAAATCCTACCATTTCCAGAATATGTGGTTAGAGCTCAAGCCACTAGCAGCTTCTCAGTCCGCCATCTTCTGGGCTTTTTTTTTGACATCAAAATATCTTAAATAGAATGAGACCCTGTAGGTTGGTGACTCTTTAGTTCCTTCAATCCATCTCCGACCATGAACTCTAGTAACTAACTGGAGACTGTGCCATCACTTGTCACTCTCCTGCCATAGCTGTGACTTGGCTGCTGAGATGGTTCCTTGAAGAGCAGTATGCTGGACTCTGGCCTTCTCACGCTGCCTTGAAAATGATATCCTCTTCTTTGATTATTCCCACAAGTCTTCTGCCTGAGATTCAAGATGAGCTATGACAAGCCACCCAGTCTCCTACAACTGTTCATTAGGAGCCTTCTGAGGGATGAGAACTTGGCCATCTCTTTTCTGAAAGACATGCATACAGGGCTCTTCCCAAGGTTGTTTCTACAAGAATATACTCACAGACATTCAAAGACCCTGAAAGCTCTAGTACAGATCTGGCCCTTTGAAAGTCTCCCTCTGGGGGTTCTAATTAAAAAAACAGACAAATTTCCTTCTAATCCATGTTTCAAAGCTGTGATGGATGGACTTGATATCCTGCTCAAGCAGTTTCCCTCAGGTAACGAGGATTCATAGTCTAGGAGGGTCTGTGCTTCCTGGAAGACAGCAGGGTCAGGGAGAGTGGAGGCCCATGGGGAGGCCTCCTTATCCATTGGAAAGCTCTCTTTAACAGTTGATTTCTCTGTTGGGTGGCAGGAAAGATAGTATAATGTTTATGCAAAGAGACTCTCATGCCTGGGGCTTCAAAGTCTCATGTTCAATCCTCTGAGCCACAAGACTTAACTCAATAGTGCTTTGATAAAAGAGAAAAAAAATTGCTGGTTTCTGTCTATATGCATAGCTCAAGTGTTAAGCATGCATGATGCCAAGAACAGCAGCCCAAGTTCTAGACTCTAAGCACAAACATGGAGGAAGCTTCAAAAGCAGTGGAGAGTTGGTTGGCCTTTCTCTATATCCTTATTTATTTATTTATTTATTCATTATTTATTTATTCTGGCATATGTTTGTAGATGACTTAAACTTATACCTCTGGGATCATTCTTTTTCTTTTTTTGTATCACCATTACTCTATTACATTTAGCCTCCTTGTGAAAATCTCTATCTGAATATAATCAACAAAAGGTCCGCCAGCATAGAAAGTCCTGAAGTAACTATGTCCCAGCTAAAAAACTAGTGGAAAGAGAGAGAGAAACATAGATGGAACAAAAAGATGTCTTCTAATTTCTAGGTTAACTTTAATGCAGTTGCAGTGGTATAACACGACAGAGTTTGTACTCTCTCAGTTTAGTGAATAGTAACTATGTAATGGGAAAATTAGATGAAGAAACTCAGAATAGAAGTGGGGACGTGATAATAAGAATCTGAAATGTGGAGATGTGAGGATACTGCTGTCTTAGGGTTCAAAAAGACAATCGATAGTTAATGTTATCATCACATTATTTGGTAATTGGATTAACTTTGAAAAGTCCTTTTGTTATGGTTTGCTGTACAGTATCCAGTATCTTGTATATAGCTGTGCTATTGGATGCTTCTAATCTACTTGGTCTAGGCTTTTGAGAGAGTCCACATATCAAATACACAGCCTATATATTAAAAAGATTCAGTCTGTGTTTTGAGAAACTTTGAGACATACAACTGATTTTCCCCCTCTCATATCAATTAACTACTGATTTATATGTCTACATTTTGCTAGGAGTGTACATAAACACCATTCCCACCACCAAAAGACTGTGACCCATCCCTCCCACCCACTCCCACCCCCCACTGGCCCAGGAAGCTGCATGTCTACCCCTCACCACAGGGTTTTTACTTTGGTGGCCTACTTACAATTTGATCAGGTCCTGCTTTTAGTTTCTCTTTCAGATCTTCTTACTGAACTTCTTCTTCTTTTTTTTTTTTTTACATGCAAAACATTCCCCAGATTCCCATTTAACAATACAACCCCCACTATTTCATTCATCATTTTTCATGGACCTGTATTCTCCCCACCCACCCATCCACCCCAGAATCTTTTACTTTGGTGTAATACTCCAATTCCATTTCAGGTTCGACTTGTGTTTTCTTTTCTAATCTTGTTTTTCAACCTTACTCAACTTCTGTTGATGAGTGGGATCATCCCATACTCATCTTTATCTTTCTGACTTAGTTCACTTAACATAATTCATTCTATCTCTGTCCAAGATGGGTCAGAGAAGGTGGGTTCATTGTTCTTGATAGCTGCATAGTATTCCATTGTGTATATATACCACAGCTTTCTCAGCCACTCATCTGTTGTTGGGCACTGGAACCCTTGGACAGGGCCCACTTTCCCGTATGCGTCTCCCAATCCAAACCAAATAATTTTTCATCCACCGATCACAACCTAACCAAGGCAAAGATTGCCACCTCAACATGCTTCACCTCAGACTGTGTCCAGAGACTTCACATGTGGAATGACAACCCTTCAGCTTCATTACTCGGGTGAGACCTTTCCTTTTATAGTACACTGTAATTTAATCTCAGGTAGTTCACTTTCTAACAAAGTCCCATAACCTAGATATACACCAGTTTCTGTGAGAGAGAGTTTATGTTCACACGTATCCATAAACTACTGCAAAATATATACCTGAAAGCAGAAGTACATTAGAGTTTGCAGTGAGTACCTCCCTAACACTTCCTTTCCACTATTCCAAGCTTGGGATCCATGATTTCTCAACAAATTGTTTGGCTTCGTATGTTAACTCACTTTTCAATCACCAGGTTCCAGATGCCACCAGGATGCTGGCCAGGCTTCCCTGGATTGAAGACCCCACCAATGTGTCCTGGAGCTCTGCTTCCCCAGAGACACACCTTACTAGGGAAAGAGAGAAGCAGCCTGAGAGTATGGACTGACCAGTCAACGCCCATGTTCAGCGGGGAAGCAATTACAGAAGCCAGACCTTCTACCTTCTGCAACCCTCAATGACCCTGGGTCCATGCTCCCAGAGGGCTAGAGAATGGGAAAGGTATCATGGGAGGGGGTGGGTTATGGAGATTGGGTGGTGGGAATTGTGTGGAGTTGTACCCCTCTTACCTTATGTTTTTATTCATTAATCCTTTCTTAAATAAAAAATTAAAAAAAAAAAGAATCTGAAATGTGAGGGAATAGCAGACTTGGGGAGTCTGAGCCTGGAAAATGCTGGCACTCTAGGTCAAATCCTCTGTTCAGACTTTCTATCTTCATCAATGTTCTACTTACCCAAAGCAGGTGTAAACTGCAGGTGCTGGACTTATGCAACACTGGGCAGACTTTCTGGAAAGTGAGGGGTGGAGCCGACTTGTCGGTGTACTCAGAAAAGAGGGACCTCATGGTGGAGCGACCTTCAAGGAAATGGAAGGCTAAGCCCTGCCTGGAGGTACTTGTAGAAGTCTGCCTCACTCTGAATCCTGAAGCAAGTCTTTACGTCTACCTGCTGAGGTAAAGAACAAAGGAGTGCACCTTCGGTGTAAGACAGTGAAAATATTTACACCTGGAGAAAAGGATGTCAATCTTCTGCCTACTCTGCCACTGGATGATACCCAGGAATTGGAAATATATTGTTTCTAGGTGTGGCCAAACCTGTACAAGTTTGGCCCACTTCTTAGAGAGCTGAAAACCCTCAGGAGACTATGAATATCAGCAAACCGGATGAAATCTCAGCCAGTGAGTTGGTGGAATGGTATCATGCTTCTATCCCATTCATTTCTAATTTCTTCCACCTACTTCATCTTCAAGAGCTGTACCTGGAATTGCCCTCCTTCCTCCAGGGCCATCTGAATGAGCTGCTCAGGTAGGGTTGTGTAACAGGGAGCAGAGTAACAGGGAGGAGAAACATTTTATTATTAACTATTCTTTTTCTTATTGGCCTGATTGCCTCAAAAAAAAGTTTATCATACTGCTGGAGATTAAACCCGAAACAATGGTGATTCAGGAATGAAAGACATTTTACATAATTGCTACACTATTCCACTTTAACAAATCTTGTTTATATTAAACATTCCATCAGACTTTAACCATAAGAAGCTGAGGACAAACTTTCACAATTATGGACCTGGCTCAGGTGCATGGTGGACAGATTATTGAGTCTAGTGAGGTTGGTTCTTAGGTTCTGGTCTGAAGAGGTATCTTAGCTGATTAGACAACTATTAGTGAAGGGGACTGTGAAGACAAGATCCTACACAATGTCTCTAATTCCTGAGATGACAGCTGTGACCAGGCAGGATTGTGAATATACGGACAGGGCAAGCGTGAAGAGGCCACTAAATAGGCTGCAGCTGAGGAATGAGGAAATCTAGCAGAACATATACTGAGTGTGGTGACGTGTCAGGGAGGCCCTGGAGACTGGCAGGACCAGCAGTTGCTGTGGGACTTTGGTGAGCTTTGGTCAATGACTTATTCCTAATGGTCTGACCAAGCCCAGAGATGGGGCATCTGGAGTCCAAAGAAAGTCTGAAGTCAGCCTGAGAGAGGTGTCTTCATCTGTATCCAATACTCCTGACAAAAGTGCCAACACTTTTTGCATAGACAGGCCTGACCTCTTAGACTTTGTTCCATCTCATATTACTATCTTCAAGGATTGAGAGAGAAAGAGAGAAGTGTGGACATCTCTACCTGAAAATAAAGAATTGTGTTTTCAAAATTAAAAAAACTGAATTCCAGGCTCATATGAATACTGTTGAAAGGATTCAGCCTTAAATAGTGCTGGACTAGTTGGGGCTGAGGGTAACCATGAGACTTGGTGTATCATCACCTCCCATGGTACTGAAACTAGTAACAACCCCATCCTAGATCCTAACCTCTCTCTCTTCCCAGGTATCTTAATGCCCCCTTTGAGGTCTTCTCACTCAATAACTGCACACTTACAGAAGGAGACTTGACTCACCTGTTCCAGAGCCCATACATCACTCACCTGAAGGACCTGTGTCTGAGGGGATTCCCCTTGACCTCGGTCAGTGAGCTTCTGCGAGCTCTGTTGGAGATAAATGCAGCCACCCTCCAGCACCTGGACCTGGGTCTGTGTGGCCTCCATGACCCCCAGTTTGAGGTTCCACTCTCTGCCCTGAGCCGCTACTCCCTGTTCAGCTCCCTCACCCTGCATGGGAACCCCCTACCCATGGCTGTTGCTTTTGATGGGCTGGCTTCATGGGCGGGTAACAGACGACCAGGGATTCATGGTTGAGCTGTACGCAGTATCTCTTTATTCATGCAGGATGCAGCACAATCTATACCAAGCTAGACTAAACTAAAGTAAAGACTAAAGTACCGTAAAACTCACAATGCTGTCTTTATATGTACTTGCCAAGTAGGGTGGAAACAGGATGTGACATAGAGAGGGTGGAGAGAAAAGTGACTGGTGAAAATCAGAATGTGACAAGGAGTGGGGACGGAGCAGGTGAGAATTCTACCACTGAACCACTAATGCCCTGGAGGAAGTGTGGTGCTTTATTTAAATGTAAAAGTGATTTATATAAATAGACCACTTTGAATGGGATCAAACCAATCCCTATACAGGCATACCAACACATGGCCACCCTGGAGAAGCTGCTGCACTACACCTTGGGGATGTAGCATTTATGTCTCCAGCTGTTTCCTGCCCATCTAGAGTGTTTCAGCCTCCAGGGAGCTCTCCAGCCTGTGAGATTTAATTTGCTCTGTAATCAGATCTCAAAGGTTCTCAGGGACCTAGGATACCCCATGTCCATCATGGTGAGCACTATTCACTGCCCTTCCTGTGACAAGAAGCTGTTCATACACGGGGAGCCAATCATTCTACCCTGCCCATTTTGTGCAAATCATTATATGAAGCTGTCTTTTGACTCACAGGAAGTGACATCTAGAAATTTTGCTCTTCAATGTGCACACAACATATAGTATCCAGCTGACTGTTTCTGACATTATGTCCATGAGATGAAGAAGGAGAGGTGACCCAGCACCAGTGTTAGCCTGCAGGGAATGATTTTGACTCTTAAATCTGAAGGGACTAAATATATATTTGTCTTATAGAATTGAAATCACAAAGTTTGTAATTGCAAAGATATAGGGTGATAATTTGGGTTGAAATTCATGTGGGAGATTTTATTTGCTGGATATTATGAAGTGTTGAGAAATAAAATGGATCTTAATGCTATTTTCACTTGTTTCTATTGTTTTCCTACCAAACTTAAAAAAAAATTATTATATTGAAGTTTAATTAAATAAGCATGAGATACTGACAGCAGAAAAAAAGATAGTGACAAAGAAGAGAGACATCTGTAGCACTGTTTTGCTAATTGTGAAATGTCTACCCTGCAGATGGGTCTTTGCTTCCAGCAAACTAACAATGGTATGGACCTGCCCAGAAAATTTCCATAACTTTATCTCTTCCTTCTCCTCCTCCTTCTTGTCATCATCCTCTGCTCATTTTCATACCAGCTATAGACACTGAGCTTGAGATTTCAACCTTCCAAGGGCAATAATTTGATGAGGTATGTCCTAACACATGGAACTACCTAGTTCCCCTTTAAGTGGTGCACTCTCTAATGACACTGCAGACCCTAGATATAGGCTAGCACATAGAGGACTGGATGCATGTAGACACGCGTCCTTAAGGGAGGGAAACATATATACCTCAGAGGAAAAGTGCTTAGTAGTCCTCTGTGATTATATTTAGACCTAATAAGGTTGGAATTGTAACAGAAAGGCCTAAGAAGGCTCCATAGATCATCTACTCAAGGATTCACAGCTTTCGCCTTGACACACACATATACGCTATTTCACTCCCCTCAATCACTCTATCTACTCAACTCACTACACAAAAGAAAGTTAAATATATGTCTTACTATCTTTGACAGCATCAACATTATTTTCACCCCTGCATAATATTTAAAAGAAATTGTCTACAATTAACCAAAAAAAAGTATATATCAAATAAAGGATAATTGTTGTCTGTATGTCAGCCTTTACTTTTTTAAATTAAATTTATTTTTTATTTAAAAAAGGATAAATTAACAAAACCATAGGGTAGTAGGGGTACAACTCCACACAATTCCTACTGCCCAATCTCCATATCCCATCCCCTTACCTGATAGCTTTCCCATTCTCTATCTCTCTGTTAGCATGGACCCAAGGTCATGGGTTGCAGAAGCTGGAAGGTCTGAACATGGACATTGACTGGTCAGTCCATACTCCCAGTCTGCTTCTCTCTTTCCCTAGTAGGGTGGGTCTCTGGGGAAGCAGAGCTCCAGGACACATTGGTGGTGTCTTCAATCCAGGGAAGCCTGGCCAGGATCCTAATGGCATCTGGAACCTGGTGGCTGAAAAGAGAGTTAACATACAAAGCCAAACAAATTGTTGAGCAATCATGGACCCAAAGCTTGGAACAGTAGAGAGGAAGTGTTAGGGGGATACTCACTGCAAACTCTAGTGTACTTCTGCTTTCAAGTATATATTTGGCACTTGTTTATGGATATGTGTGAACATATTCTCTCTCTCACAGAAACTGGTGTATATCTAGGTTTTGGGACTTTGTTAGAAAGTGATCCACCTGGGATGGAATTAGAGAATGCTATGAAAGGAAAGGTCTCACCCCAGTAATGAAGCTGAAGGGTTGTCATTCCACACGTGAAGTCTCTGGACACAGTCTGAGCTGAAGCATGTTGAGGTGGCACTCGTTGCGTTGATTAGGTTGCGATCGGCTGATGCAATATTATTTGATATGGATTGGGAGAGGCATGTGGGAAAGTTGGCCCTATCCTAAGGTTTAAGGACTGGGTGACATATAGGCTCTCTAGTGGAGATGTGAGGTTCCTGCTATATTAGGGTTCAAAAAGACAATGCATAGTTAATGTTATCATCACATTATTTGGTAATTGGGTTAACATTGAAAAGTCCTTTTGTTAGGGTTTGCTGTACAGTATCCAGTATCTTGTAAATAACTATGCCACTGGTTGCCTCTGATTTACTTGGTCTAGGCTTTTGAGAGAGTCTGCATATCAATTACACAGCCTATATCTCAGTCTGTGTTTTAAAAACATCGAGACATACAATTAATTTCCCCCTCTCATATTAATTAACTAGTGATTTATATGACTACATTTTACTAGGAGTATACATAAACACCATTCCCACCACCAAAAGACTGTGTCCCAACCCATCCACCCACCCCCACCCCCCACCGGCCCAGGAAGTCGCATGTCTATCCCTCACCACAGGGTTTTTACTTTGGTGACCTACTTTTAATTTAGTTGGATCCTGCTTTTAGTTTCCCTCTCAGATCTTCTTTCTCAACTTAAGTTGATGAGTGGGATAATTCCATATTCTTCTTTACCTTTTTGACTTACTCACTTAACATAATTCCTTCTAGCTCTGTCCAAGATGGATCAGAGAATGTGGGTTCATTGTTCTTGATAGCTGTGTAGTATTCCATTGTGTGAATATACCACAGCTTTCTCAGCCACTCATCTGTTGTTGGGCACCTGGGTTGCTTCCAGGTTTTAGCTATTATGAATTGTGCTGCTATGAACATAGGAGTACACACCTCTTTTTGGTTGGGTGTTATGGAGTCCTTGGGGTATAACCCCAGGAGAGGAATTACTGGATCATATGGAAGGTCCATGTCTAGCCTTCTGAGAGTTTTCAAGACTGCTCTCCACAGAGACTGGACCAATTCACATTCCCACCAGCAATGCAAAAGGGTTTGTCTGTCCCCACAGCCTCTCCAGCATTTGTTGCTTCTGTCCTTTTTGATGTATGCCATTCTTACATGAGTGATGTGGTATCTCAATGTTGTCTTAATTTGTATTTCTCTGACAATCAGTGACCTAGAGCAATTTTTCATATATTGGTTAGCCTTTTGGATCTCTTCTGAGGTGAATATTTTGTTCATATCTTCTGCCCATTTTTGGAATGGGTCATTTGCTTTTTGGTGCTAAGTTTGCTGAGCTCTATATATTTTGGTGAATAGTTTCTTGTCTGATGTATGGCATGTGATGATCTTCTCCCATTCTGTGAAGGTCTCTTTGTTTGTTTAATGGTTTCTCTGGATGTTCAGAAGCTTTGAAATTTGATGTAGTCCCATTGGTTTATTTCTGCTTTAGTCTTCCTTGCATTGGGTTTGATTCATCAAAGATGTCCTTGATGTGTAGGTGGGAAAACATTTTACCAGTGTTTTCCTCTAAGTATTTGATTGTTTCTGGTCTAACATCCAGGTCTTTGATCCATTGTAGTTGATTTTTGTTTCTGGCATGATAAAGTGGTTCAATTTCATTCTTCTGCATGTTGCTACCCAGTTTTTCCAGCACCATTTATTGAAGAGAGCCTCCTTCTTCCATTTAATGCTTTGGACCCCCCTTATCAAAGATTAGATGTCCATAGGTGTGGGGATTTATTTCCCGGATTTAAATTCTTTTCCAGTGGTCTGTGTGCCTATTTTTCTTCCAGTACCATGCTGTTTAGATGATGATGGCTTTATAATATAGTTTAAGATCTGGGCATGTAATGCCTCCATTTCTGTTTCTTTTCCTCAAGATGGTTTTGGAAATTCTACGTGTTTCTATGTTCCAGATAAATAATTGTAGTGCATATGGCTCTGGGGAGAATACTCATTTTTAAAATTTATTTCTTTATTGGGGAATTGATGTTTTACATTCAACAGTAAATACAATAGTTTGTATATGCATAACATCCCCCAGTTTCCCATTTAACAATACAACCCCCACTATGTCATCCATCATCCTTCATGGACCTGTATTCTCCCCACCCACCCACCCTAGAGTCTTTTCCTTTGGTGTGATGAGAATATTCATTTTGATGATATTTATTCTTCCAATCCATGAGCAATAAAGGAAAACTACAGACCAATATCTATGATGAACATAGATTCCAAAATATTAAACAAGATATTGGCCAACCGGATACAGCAACACACCAAAAAGATTGTTCATCAGGACCAAGTGGGATTTATCCCAGGAATGCAAGGCTGGTCTAACATCTGTAAGTCAATCAATGTCATTCACCACATCAATAAAGCAAAGCCAAAAACCACATGATTATATCAGTAGATGCAGAGAAAGTCCTAGACAGATTCCAACACCCATTCATGCTCAAAACTCTACAAAAATGGTAACAGATGGAAAATTCATGAAGATAGTGGAGTCTATATATAGCAAATCTACAGCCAACATCATACTCAATGATGAAAAACTGGAAGCATTTCCACTCAGATCAGGTACTAGATAGGGCTGCTCACTGACACCATTACTATTAAACATAGTGTTGGAAGTTCTTGCCATAGCAATCAGGCAGGAGCAAGGAATTAAAGGGATACACATTTGAAGAGAAGAAGTCAAATTCTCCTTACTTGCAGATGACATGCTAGTATACATGGAAAAAACCTAAAGAATCCAACAAAAAGCTTTTGGAAATCATCAGGCAATACAGTAAGGTGTTGGGCTATAAAATTAACATTCAGAATTCAGTGGCATTCCTCTATGCAAACACTAAGTTAGAAGAAATTGAAATCCAGAAATCAATTAGTTTTACTATAGCAACAAAAACAATAAAATATCTAGGAGTAAACCTAACAAAAGAAGTGAAAGACTTGTATACTGAAAATTATGAGTCACTACTCAAAGAAATGGAAAAAGACACAAAGAAGTGGAAAGATATTCCATGTTAATGGGTTGGAAGAATTAACATCATCAAAATGAATATAATACCCAGAGCCATCTACAAATTTAATGCTGTCCCCATCAAGATCCCAAGCACATTTTCTAGGAGACTAGAACAAATGCTACAAATGTTTATCTGGAACCAGAAAAGACCTAGAATTTCCAAAACAGTCTTGAGAAAAAAAGAATAGAACTGGAGGCATCACACCCCCAGATGTCAAATTGTATTATAGCGCCATTGTCATCAAAACTGCTTGGTACTGAACCATGAATAGACACACTGACCTGTGGAATAGAATTGAAAGCCCAGATGTGAGCCCCCACACCTATGGACATCTAATATTTGACAAAGAGGCTCAGACTATTAAATGGTAAAAGCAGAGTCTCTTCAACAAATGGTGTTGCAAACAATGGGTTGAAACATGCAAAGGAATGAAACTGAACCACTGTATTTCACCAAATACAAAAGTAAATTCCAAGTGGATCAAGGACTTGGATGTTAGACCACAAACTATCAGATACTTCGAAGAAAATATTGGCAGAACTCTTTTCTGTATACATTTTAAAGACATCTACAATGAAACAAATCCAATTACAAAGAAGACTAAGGCAAGTATAAACCTATGGGACTACATCAAATTAAAAATCTGCTTCACAGCAAAAGAAACCACTACCCAAACCAAGAGACCCCTGACAGAATGGGAGAAGATCTTTACATGACATACATCAGACAAGATGCTAATAACCAATATATACAAAGAGTTTGCCAAACTCAACAACAAGACAACATATAACTCCATCCAAAAATGGGGTGAGAACAGGGAAAGAATATTCACCACAGAAGTGATCCAAAAGGCCAAGAAACACATGAAAAAATGCTCCGTTTCTCTGATTGTCAGAGAAATGCAAATAAAGACAACAATGAGATACCAAGTCACTCCTGTGAGAATGTCATACATCAGAAAAGGTGGAGAGGGTGTGGGGTCAAAGGAACCATCCTACACTGCTGGTGGGAATGGAAATTGGGCCAGCCTCTGTGGAGAACAGTCCGGAGAACTCTCAGAAGGCCAGAAATGGACCTACCCTAGGATCCTGCAATTCCTCTCCTGGGGATATATCCTAAGGAACCCAAAACACCCATCCAAAAAGATCTGTGGACACATATGTTCTTAGCAGCACAATTTGTAATAGCCAAAACCTGGAAGCAACCCAGGTGTCCAACAACAGATGAGTGGCTGAGCAAGTTGTGGTCTATATACACAATGGAATACTACTCAGCTGTAAAAAGTGGTGACTTCACCGATTTCAGCCGATCTTGGATGGACCTTGAAAAACTTATGTTAAATGAAATAAGTCAGAAACAGAAGGATGGATATGGGCTGATCTCACTCTCAGGCAGAACTCGAAAGACAGGATCAGAAAAGAAAACACAAGTAGAACCTGAAATGTAATTGGCATATCGCACCAAAGAAAAAGACTCTGTGGTGGGTGGGTGGGGAGAATACAGGTCCAAGAAGAATGACAGAGGACCTGGTGGGGGTTGTATTTTTAAATGGGAAACTGAGGAATGTTATGCATGTACAAACTATTGTACTTACTGTTGAATGTAAAACACGAAGTCCCCAATAAAAAAACATAAAAAATAACATTGCATACAACAATCACATATTAATCAATGTAATGAGTGCCACCTCAACATGCTTCACTTCAGACTGTGTTCAGAGACTTGAGGTGTGGGATGACAACCCTTCAGCTTCATTACTGAGGTGAGACCTTTCCTTTCATAGTATTCTCTATTTCCAGTCCAGGTGGTTCACTTCCTAACAAAGCTGCAAAACCTAGATATAGACGAGGCCCTGTGAGATACAGCATATGTTCACACGTATCCATAAACTAGGGAAAAATATATACCTGAAAGAAAAAGTACACAATAGTCTGCAGGGAGTACCCCCCAACACTTCATGCACACTATTCCAGCCTTTAGGTCCATAATTGTTCAACAATTTGTTTGGCTTTGTTCGTTAACTCATTTTTCAGCCACCAGGTTCCAGATGCCAGACTTCCCTGGACAGAGGACCCCAACAATGTTTCTCTGGGGTGCTCTGCTTCCCCAGAGACACAGCATACTAAGGAAAGTGAGAGGCAGGCTGGGAGTATGGACAGATCAGTCAAAGCCCTTGTTCACCAGAGAAGCAATTACAGAAGCCAGACCTTCCACCTTCTGCAACCCACAATGACCTTGGGTCCATACTCCCAAAGGGATAAAGAATGGGATAGCTATCAGGGGAGGGGATGGGATATAGAGATCTGGTGGTGGGAATGGTGTGTGGAGTTGTACCCCTCCTATCCTAGAGTCTTGTTAATGTCTCCCTTTTTCAATAAATAAATACACAACAACAAGAAAACCATACAAATGATCAACAAAAGTAAATGTATGTTCTTTGAAAGAGTGAATAAAATCGACAAACCTTTAGCCAGACTCAGAAAGAAAAAAGGGAGAAGACCCAAATAAATCATATCATGAATGAAAGAGGAGATATAACAGCAGACACCGCAGAAATTCACCATATCCTGCAAGGCTTCTATGAACAACTAGTAGCCACCAAGCTAGAGAACCTGGAAGAAATGGATGATTTCCTAGATACCTACCAATTTCCAAACCTAAGTAAAGAGGAAGAAGATAACAAGAAAAAGCCCATTACAGCTAATAAAATAGAAACAGCTACCAAAAATCTCCCCAAAAATAAAAGTCCTGGACCAGATGGTTTTACAAATGAATTCTACAAAACCCTCAAAGACAAACTAATACCTCTACTTTTAAAAGCCTTCCAGAAGACTGAAGACACTGGAATACTCTCTTACAGCTTCTTTTTTTTATATTTATTTTCCCTTTTCTTGCCTTTGCTGTTTTTCATTGTTGTTGTAGTAGTTGTTGTTTTTGATGTCATCATTGTTAGATAGGAAAGAGGGAAATGGAAAGAGGAGGGGAATATTGATGTCGTCATTGTTAGGACAGAGAGAAATGGAGAGAGGAGGGGAAGACAGAGAGGGGGAGAGAAAGATAGACACCTGCTTCACCACCTGTGAAGCAACTCCCATGCAGGTGGGGTAGCCGGGGGCTTGAACCAAGATCCTTAGCTCGTCCTTGCGCTTTGTGCCACGTGCGCTTAACCCGCTGCGCTACCACCCAACTCCCTCTCTTACAGCTTCTATGAAGCCACCATCACTCTGATACCAAAAGCAGATAGGGACACAACCAAACAAGAAAACTACAGACCAATATCTCTGATGAACATAGATGCTAAAATATTGAACAAAATTCTAGCCAACAGGATACAGCAGTATATTAAATAGATTGTTCATCATGACCAAGTGGTGTTTATGCCAGGCATGCAAGTTTGGTATAATATATGTAAATCAATCAGTGTTTTCCACCACATCAACAAAAGCAAGACCAAAAAACTACATGGTCATCTCAATAGATGCAGATAATGCCTTTGAGGAAATGCAACATCACTTTATGATCAAATCACTACAAAAAAAATGAAAATAAGATCTGTACTAAGCCAAGTGCACCACTATCTGGCCCCCTCTGCTTTATATTTTAATGCATTTTCAGACACCAAGTTGAAAATGCTACCATGATGTCAACATGACTTCCCTGGGCAGATGACCTCATCAGTGTGTCCTAGAACTCCACCTCCCTGGATCCTTGCCCCACTAGGGAAAGATAGAAACAGGCTGGATATATGGATCGACTTCCCAATGCCCATGTCCACTGGAGATGGACTTACACAAGTCAGACCTTCCACCTTCTGCAGTTTATATTATCATTGTCCACGTAACGAGAGGGATCAAGAAGAAAACTTCCAATGACGGGGATGGGATATGGAAACCTGGTGGTGGGAATTGTGTGGAAGGGTAGCCCTCTGAGACTACATTCTTGGCAATCATTAAATCATTTATAAAACAGAAAGTATATTTCATAGTAAGCTGACAAGTGTTTGCTTGTGTTTATTTTATTGTGAGAAAGCATTCCTGGGATGGGGGAAACAGCATAATGGTAACGAAAGAGTTCTTTATGACTGAGGTTACAAGGTCCTAGGTTTTGCAACATAATCACATCCTACTAATCCTGCAAGCCACAGTCATGGGATGTCGCTTTTCTCTACACATGTTTTCTGGGCAGATCCAGGAGATGACAGTGAACTTCAGTGTGTCCTGTGATTATCAGACTCCCAGGCTACAAAGAACCAACCCTTGGCCCCAGAGACACAGATGCAGAGTGATGTGTGCAAGGGGAGCTGGCTGCTCCTCTCACTCTGAGGCTCTTTCGCCCAGCCTGGAGCTGCCCTGGATGACGACTCTTGTGTCCTGGGACAGAGTCTTCCTGATCAGAAACACAGTAACTCAACTGAAATCTTTTTTTTTTTTTTAGAAAATTAAAAATTCCCTTGTGTGTCAAATTTTTTCTCTGTTTCTAATAGTTTTTTATTAAAATTTCTTTAATGGGGAATTAATGTTTTATACTGGGCAGTAAATATGATAGTTTGTACATGCATAACATTTCTCAGTTGTCCATATAAGAGTACAAGCCCCACATGGTCCTCTGTCATCCTTCTTGGACCTGTATTCTTGTCCCCACCCACCCCAGATTATTTTACTGTTGTGCAATACTACAATTCCATCATCTGGATTCTATTACAAAGCCTGATTCAGAATTAAGCAGATATTTTAGAGGGGAAGGAAATTGCAGAAGCCAGACCTTCCGCATTCTGCACACCATAATGACCTTGGGTCCATACTTCCAGAGGAATAAAGAATAGACAAGCTATCAGAGGAATGGATAGTTCCCCAACCAGCGGGGTGGTGAACAGGGGCTAGGAACCTAAGGACCTGCAATGACAGGGACAGAAGACATGAAAGAACGATAGCAAGACAGGTTTCTGATCAAGCTGCCAAATTTTATTGTGTTCACAGGCATTTTAAGGCTTCGTGGAAGGGGGAGCATAGGGGTAAGGTGGAGGCAGAGATCACAGTGGAGAGTCCCTTGTAACATTTTCTGTTAAACTATAACTATATGGTATGTCACTATAGCTATATGGTATGTCACTTAGTTTCTGGCGTACATCCTTCCTATGGGAATTAGAAACTTATCTCTAGGGCTTCTGTTGTTTCAAGGCTTAGCTTTTATCAAGCAGAGAAATGGCTTCTGGCAGGATAGCATACAGATTTCTGGTTTTGGGGGATTGGGTGGAGTCATGCCCCTCTTATCCTATGGCTATTGTCAGTGTTATCTTTTTTATAAATATTAAAAAAATATAATATTTTGGGGGCATATTCCATGATACCTCCACCGTCAAAATTCTGTGACCCCAATCTTGCAATAACTGTCAGAATTCTTACAAAACTAGCTCAATCCCTATGACTTGTGTAAGGGGAGTCTGTGTTCTTCAACACTCGACTGCTTACATGAGAGAAGCTACCCAGTATTAGTATATCACCTTCTTTATCACTTCACTGAGCACAATCACCATCAGCTTCATTGGTTCTAAAGGACCCAGTATCACCCTTCCAAAATGTAGGGTAGTTCTCCCTTGAGTGCCCTAATTTCTTCATCCAGTCTTTTGTAGTTGGGTATGGGAAACAATGCAAAATACATTCTGTCTATGCCTTAAAATAAGGGCTGACACATGGAGAGTCATTAGCAAATCAAAAGTTTGACATATATATATTCTTATAAGCCAGTAATCAAACAAAGACAATCTTCAAAGCTTTTTCTATATGTTACTGGACATGGGATCAACCTGTTCTCTTCCCCTTTGGCGAGAGAGAATTGGGTCACAATCTAACCATGTTCAAGAAAAGGGGGTGGGATCAGATATTAGGAGGGAGCCTGTGGTCTACCATGATGGGAAAGGAAGTGGCAGGAAGGGGATATTGGCCAGGACAATGTGGCTATCATGGGAAAGAAAGAGTGAGGAGGGTCGTGTGTTGTTGCGGTGGTCTGGTGTCGGGCTGCACTGCGGAGAAGAGAGCGGATGTCCAGAGCAAAGGGGCACACAAATCTTTATTATAGGATGGGGGGTTTTGGTTCAGACCACGTGGAGCCAGCCGGCAATGGCCGACCACGGGGGGAGAGCCGGGAGCGAGACCTCAGAGAGGGAGAGCTGAGAGCCCAGGGAGTGAGTGGGGGGTGAGGGGGATTTTTATTGGGCAACAACCAGGGGTGACGTGTAGGGCCAGGATTGGTTGAAGGGGGCACTCTAGGATTTTGCGGGGTATAGAAAAACCTGGGGGCGGAGACTGTATCAGAATAACTCCTCAGCAACATCTCCTCCTATCCCTTTATATCTAAATGGACACAGTAAAGAAAAATGGAATGGAGCAGGCTTAAATGTTTTAGAGGAATGCCATACTCAGGTGGGAAGATGTAGGACTTTCTGTGGAGGAGGGAAGGCTTAAATGGCTGAGAACCTTGTGAGATTTATGCGTCCTCCTGTGCTCAACCCCTCTTTAGAGAGAGAGACTTACCTGGAGAGACTCATCTCATAGGTTTAAGTGCAGCCTGCTCAACCATCTCTTCACAATGTCTCTACATCTTTTCTATCTTTCTATCTAGTAATTGCATAAGATGTACAAAGTCTGTAAAAGACTATCATGGGGCAGAAACCTTTTGGGCATAAGCCTAAATGATATAACATGATAGGAAGGGACAAGTAGGGGAGTAGTAAAAGCCAGTGTGGTGTGAAGGGAAGGATTGGTGTGTAAAGGAACATTCCCTGCTTGGGTGGGGAAAGGGGCAAAGGTACATGATGAGGTGAAGGCGGGAGGCATGACCCACCAAACAGAGGGACTATTTGGCATTATATAGTCCTCAAGGCAACAGTCTGTAAAGTCTATGAATTACTCAGGATCAGTCTATGAAAAACCAGCAGCATGAAGGGAAATAAGCTGCTTCAAAATTGTGTAAAATGTGTATAGGGTATGTCAGAAAGTCCGATACAAGTCTCAGTCCAAAGTAGATGGCTAGGGGAAGAATTGGCAGGGGATGCAACGCTGCATGAGGGAGGTCAGCCGCTGGAATGTTGCTTTTCTGTAGATAGCCAGCTGGAACTGCCAACACGTGACAAGTAGGTCAGAACCAGGAACGGTAACCAGGCATGAAGAAAGTTCTGTCCTTGGAGTCTGTGTATCAGGTTCTTCAGATCCCATTGAGTGACATCTAGGGTTTCGGGGGGTGTGCCACGGTAGTCGTGCCATCTAGTGGGTGATGTCAGGGTGTGCAGGGGTTCAGATGTTTTTTCCGGGATTCCTGTGAAAGAAACACAAACAATCTGCTTCTCGTGGTTAATTTGAACTTGTAACAAGTTATAGGTTTGTTACAGTTGATACCTCGATGATTATAATTGGTTTAGAATGTCTTTATGATTTTATTTAAAGGTCATCTAATGTGACCTCCTGCAGCAGCCTCTACTGCAGGATCTTGAGACCAATTTTAGCTAAAATATGTATTTTAAACAGACTCATATTGCTTAGAGAGTTAACGCATATTCGTGACAATGATTTTAACGTTTACAGTGCCAGATTGATGCCAGATCTGTTGTGGATTAAATTCCACAAGATAGTTTACAGGGCACCTTTGGGGGCCTTCAAAGGTGTCCTGTATATAAAATTTATATAGTTTAGTTTTGGGAATGAATAGTCATGTTGAACATTTAGACTTTTACCTAAATAGTAAGTTACCTTAACAAATTAATTTTTTTTTATGCTTAGCCAGGTGTACCAGTGCCTGTCTCCCTTCCTTCCCTCCTTCCTTCCTTCCTTCCTTCCTTCCTTCCTTCCTTCCTTCCTTTATCCCTTCCTTTTTTCCTTCCTTCCTTTCTTCCTTTTTTCCTTCCTTTTTTTCTTTTTCTTTTTTTCTTTTTTTTTTAAATTTATTTATTTATTTTTTATTTAAGAAAGGATTAATTAACAAAACCATAGGGTAGGAGGGGTACAACTCCACACAATTCCCACCGCCCAATCTCCATATCCCACCCCCTCCCCCGATAGCTTTCCCATTCTCTATCCCTCTGGGAGCATGGACCCAGGGTCATTGAGGGTTGCAGAAGGTAGAAGGTCTGGCTTCTGTAATTGCTTCCTCGCTGAACATGGGTGTTGACTGGTCGGTCCATACTCCCAGTCTGCATCTCTCTTTCCCTAGTAGGATGGGTCTCTGGGGAAGCTGAGCTCCAGGACACATTGGTGGTGTCTTCAATCCAGGGAAGTCTGGCCGGCATCCTGATGACACCTGGAACCTGGTGACTGAAAAGAGAGTTAACATACAAAGCCAAACAAATTGTTGAGCAACCATGGACCCAAAGCTTGGAAAAGTGGAGAGGAAGTATTAGGGAGGTACTCACTGCAAACTCTAGTATACTTCTGCTTTCTTACTTTGGTGCCATACTCCAAACTCAGTCAATTTCTGCTTTGCGTTTCTACTTCTTCTTTTTTTTTTTTTTTACATGCATAACATTCCCCAGATTCCCATTTAACAATACAACCCCCACTATTTCATTCATCATTTTTCATGGACCTGTATTCTCCCCACCCACCCACCCACCCCAGAGTCTTTTACTTTGGTGTAATACTCCAATTCCATTTCAGGTTCGACTTGTGTTTTCTTTTCTAATCTTGTTTTTCAACTTCGGCCTGAGAGTGAGATAATCCCATATTCATCCTTCTGTTTCTGACTTATTTCACTCAACATGATTTTTTCAAGGTCCATCCAAGATCGGCTGAAAACGGTGAAGTCACCATTTTTTACAGCTGAGTAGTATTCCATTGTGTATATATACCACAACTTGCTCAGCCACTCATCTGTTGTTGGACACCTGGGTTGCTTCCAGGTTTTGGCTATTACAAATTGTGCTGCCAAGAACATATGTGTACACAGATCTTTTTGGATGGATGTGTTGGGTTCCTTAGGATATATCCCCAGGAGGGGAATTGCAGGGTTATAGGGTAGGTCCATTTCTAGCCTTCTGAGAGTTCTCCAGACTGTTCTCCACAGAGGTTGGACCAATTGACATTCCCACCAGCAGTGCAGGAGGGTTCCTTTGACCCCACATCCTCTCCAGCATTTGCTGCTGTTACCTTTTCTGATGTGTGACATTCTCACAGGAGTGAAGTGATATCTCATTGTTGTCTTGATTTGCATTTCTCTGACAATCAGAGACTTGGAGCATTTTTTTTCATGTGTTTCTCGGCCTTTTGGATCTCTTCTGTGGTGAATATTCTGTCCAATTCCTCCCCCCATTTTTGGATGGGGTTATTTGTTGTCTTGTTGTTGAGTCTGGTAAGCTCTTTATATATGTTGGTTATTAAACTCTTATCTGATGTATGGCATGTAAAGATCTTCTCCCATTCTGTGAGGGGTCTCTTGATTTGGGTAGTGGTTTCTTTTGCTTTGAAGAAGCTTTTTAATTTGATGTAGTCCCATAGGTTTATACTTGCCTTAGTCTTCCTTGTAATTGGATTCGTTTCATTGAAAATGTCTTTAAAATTTATGCGGAAAAAAGTTCTCCCAATATTTTCCTATAAGTATCTAATAGTTTCTGATCTAACATCCAAGTCCTTGATCCACTTGGAATTTACTTTTGTATTTGGTGAAATACAGTGATTCAGCTTCATTCTTCTGCATGTTTCAACCCATTGTTTCCAACACCATTTGTTGAAGAGACTCTGCTTTCCCCATGTAATAGTCTGGGCCCCTTTGTCAAAGATTAGATGTCCATAGGTGTGGGGCCTCATTTCTGGGCTCTCAATTCTATTCCACTGGTCAGTGTGTCTGTTCATGTTCCAGTACCAAGCAGTTTTGATGATAATGGCCCTATAATATAGTTTGAGATCTGGCAGTGTGATGCCTCCGGTTCTGTTCTTTTTTCTCAAGATTGTTTTGGCAATTCTAGGTCTTTTCTGGTTCCAGATAAACATTTGTAGCATTTGTTCTATTCTCCTAAAACATGTGCTTGGGATCTTGATGGGGATAGCATGAAATTTGTAGATGGCTCTGGGTAATATATTCATTTAGATGATGTTAATTCTTCCAACCCATGAACATGGAATATCTTTCCACTTCTTTGTGTCTTTTTCATTTTCTTTGAGTAGTGACTCATAATTTTCAGTATACAAGTCTTTCACTTCTTTGGTTAGGTTTATTCCTAGATATTTTATTGTTTTTGTTGCTATAGAAAAAGGAACTGATTTCTGGATTTCAATTTCTTCTAACTTAGTGTTTGCATAGAGGAATGCCACAGACTTTTGAATGTTAATTTTATACCCTGACACATTACTGTATTGCCTGATGATTTCCAAAAGCTACTTGCTAGATTCCTTAGATTTTTCCAAGTATATTATCATGTCATCTGCAAATAAGGAGAGTTTGACTTCTTCTCTTCTAATCTGTATTCCTTTAATTCCTTGCTCCTGCCTGATTGCTATGGCAAGAACTTCCAACACTATGTTGAATAGTAATGGTGATAATGGGCAGCCCTGTCTAGTACCTGATCTGAGGGGAAATGCTTCCAGTTTTTCACCATTGAGTATGATGTTGGCTGCAGGTTTGCTATATATAGACTCCACTATCTTCAGGAATTTTCCATCTATTCCTATTTTTTGTAGTGTTTTGATCATAAAGGGATGCCGTATTTTGTCAAAGGCTTTCTCTGCATCTATTGATATGACCATGTGGTTTTTGGTCTTGCTTTTGTTGATGTGGTGGATCACATTGATTGATTTACATATATTAAACCAACCTTGCATGCCTGGGATAAACCCCACTTGGTCACGATGAACAATCTTTTTGATATACTGCTGTATCCGGTTGGCTAGAATTTTGTTCAATATTTTCGCATCTATGTTCATCAGAGATATTGGTCTGTAGTTTTCTTTTTTGGTTGTGTCCCTGTCTGCTTTTTGTATCAGGGTGATGTTGGCTTCATAGAAGCTGGCAGGGAGTATTCCAGTGTCTTCGATCTTCTGGAAGATTTTTAAAAGTAGAGGTATTAGTGCATCTTTGAAAGTTCTGTAGAATTCATTTGTAAAACCATCTGGTCCAGGACTTTTATTTTTGGGAAGATTTTTGATAACTGTTTCAATTTCATTAGCTGTGATGGGCCTGTTCATGTTATCCACTTCCTCTTTACTTAGTTTTGGAAGTTGGTAGTTATCTAGGAAATCATTCATTTCTTCCAGGTTCTCTAACTTGGTGGCATATAGTTGTTCATAGAAGCCTCCCATGATATGTTGAATTTCTGCAGTGTCTGTTGTGATATCTCCTCTTTCATTTATTATCCGATTTATTTGGGTCTTCTCCCTTTTTTGTTTTGTGAGTCTGGCTAAAGGTTTGTCGATTTTGTTTACTCTTTCGAAGAACCAACATTTACTTTCATTGATATTTTGTATGGTTTTCCTCTTCTCAATGTTACTTATTTCCCCCCTAACTTTAGTAATTTCTGTCCTTCTGGTTGCTTTAGGGTTCCTTTGTTGTTCTTCTTCTAGTTCTTTAAGATGTGCAATCAGGCTGTTTATTTGTGCCTTTTCTTGTTTCCTAATGTGTGCTTGTATAGCTATGAACTTCCCTCTTAGGACTGCTTTAGCTGTGTCCCAAATATTTTGATAGCTTGTGTCTTCATTTTCATTGAACTCTCGAAACATTTTGATTTCTTCCTTGATTTCCTCTTTGACCCAGAAGTTGTTAAGAAGTGTACTGTTGAGCTTCCACATTTTGGCACTGTTACTAATCTTTTGTTGATTGTTAAGTGTTAGTTTCATTCCACTGTGGTCTGAGAAGTTGCTTGGGATGATTTCAGTGCTCTTGAATAGGCTGATGCTGTCTTTGTGGCCTAACATATGGTCTATCCTTGAGAATGATCCATGTGGATTTGAGTAAAATGTGCATTCCAGTTTCTTGGGATGAATGACTCTGAAAATGTCCAATAGTTCTAGTTTATCTATCTCTTCATTTAGCTCCCTTATGTCTTTACTGATTTTCTTCCTGGATGATCTGTCAAGTTGAGATAGTGGGGTGTTGAAGTCCCCTACTATGATTGTGTTACTGTTAATATATTGCTGTAGCTCTTTCAGTAGAAGTTTGATGTATTTAGATGGCTTCTCATTGGGTGCATAGATATTAATAATTGTTAAGTCCTCTTGATTGACTGATCCTCTGAGCATTAAGTAGTGTCCATTCCTATCTTTTTTGATCTTATCTATTTTAAAGTCTATCATGTCAGATATGAGAATAGCTGTTCCTGCCCTTTTTTGTGGGCCATTGGCTTGAATGATAGTTTTCCATCCTTTCACTTTAAGTCTGTGTTTGTCTTGTTGAGTTAGGTGAGTTTCCTGTAGACAACATATTGTTGGGTTGTGTTTTCTGATCCATCTTCCTGCTCTGTGTCTTTTAATGGTGAATTCAGGCCATTCACATTTACTGATATCAAAGATTGAAGATATTTTAATGCCATTCTTGTAGAGTTTTAGAGTGTTTTGATATATGTTCTATTTGTGGTGGTCTGGTTGTTTATAGGAAACCTTTCAGAACTTCTTTCAAGGCAGGCTTGGTGATGGTTGCTTCCTTCAACTGTTGCTTGTCTGAGAAGGTTTTGATGCTTCCATCTAGTCTGAATGACAATCTAGCAGGATATAGTATTCTTGGCTGAAAGCCTTTCTTATTGAGCACTCGATAGATATCTTGCCATTCTCTTCTGGCCTGTAGTGTTTGTATGGAGAAGTCTGCTGCTAATCTTATGGGTTTTCCTTTGTAGGTGACTCTTTGTTTTTCTCTTGCAGCCTTGAGGATCCTTTCTTTATCCTTATTCCTTTCCAATCTAAGTATGACATGTCTTGGTGTCTTTAGGTCTGGGTTAATTCTGTTTGGGACCCTCTGGGCTTCTTGAATCTTTATGTCTTTGGTGTTGTCTAGACTAGAGAAATTTTCAGCTATTATGGCCTGGAGAACGCTTTCTTCCTCCCCTTCTCTTTCTTCCTCTGGTAAGCCAATAATGCGTATATTGTTTCTTTTGAAGTCATCCCATAGGACTCTGTTGTTGTTTTCAGCATCTCTTAATCTCTTTTTGAGATCTCTTACTTCTTCTTTAGTTGTCTCTAATTCATCCTCAATCTTGCTAATTCTGTCTTCAGCCTCATTGATTCTATTCTCTCTGCCCTCTACTGCTTTCTGGAGTTCATCTATTTTGTTGCCCTGCTCTGCTACTGTTTTAGCTTGTTCAGCTAGTTGCCTTCTTAGCTCAGCGATTTCAGCTTTCAGCTCTCTAATAACCATGAGATTATTAGAATTTTCTTCCATATTCTCATTTGTTGTTCCTGCAGTTCTGATTACAATTTTTTCAAATTCTTTACTCACTCCTGTTATTATTTCCTTAGCTAATGTTTGGATGTTGAACTCGTCGTTTTGTGCTTCCCCCTCTGGAGGACTTTTAGCTGGACTCTTGTCCTGGTTCGAGTCTCCAATATTTTTTCTTGTTGTTTTAACCATTTTATATAAGTTAACAGTTTTTTCAATCCCTGAGTTGGAGTTCAGTGGTGTAAAAGCCTTTTTTTTTCCCCTGTAGGCTATGGTAGCCTGAGGGCTTTTAAACTATCAATAGGCTTCTTGGCTTAATCAATGACTCCTGACCAAGAGATAAAGCAGGGTGTGGCAGAGATGATCCAGTGGTTATGCAAAGACACTTTCACAGCCCTTAAGCTATGCCACCAAGGTATAGGTCTTCTGAGTTTCCCGGTTAGATCTCTGTACCCTGGTGTCCCTTCCTGTTGCTGCTCCAGATTCTGAGGGTAGTAGCAATGGAGACTCAGAGTTGCACTTGGTGAGTCTCTGGGGAGTCCTTTCCTCCCTTCAGCTGTCCCCTTGTTGGTGGAGCAGACTGGAGGTGGTGTCTCCACTGACAAACTGTTGAACTGTTAGCAGTCACTTAATCTCTCCTTAGGTCCCTCTCTCCTCTCTGTCACCAGCCACGCGTGTTTGTACTCACGGGTGATTTACTGGGTTTCTGTGGTCATTCTAGTCCTGTCTTGTTTCGGTCCGGGTGGTCTCCTTTGGTATTCCTAGTTGATCCGGGAAAGGAGAGGAGAGGAGAGAAAGCGATCTGCTGCTCGTAGCTCCGCCTCCAGAAGTCGAAACAACAAATTAATTTTTACCTTGTCTGGTAAAAGTGTAGCTGTAGGGTTACACTTTTGACCGTTAATTTAGTGTTACCAAACTTGAGACATACTCATAAACATTTAATTATAACACACTGGAGGAAAAAGAACTTTTGTTATAAAAACACATTATTTAGAAACAAATTTACATCTGTCATTAGTCACACAGTTTAAGACTAAACACTTACATATATACCAAAACTATATATAAAAATAAAAAGAGGGAGAAAGAAAAAAAAATTTTGGAATGTTTCTGGACGTCTCCAGAAACTTTGGCTGCGTCCAGCATTTTAATATAAAGCCTATTACCTTTTAGATTACTCCGAGCAGATGGGTCATGCAAAAATTTTTTTTTTGGTCATTCAACACACTCACTCACAAAAACAACTGGCCAGTTATAACATAAAACATACAGGGAAAGGGTAGGAGAGAGGTCTCTGTGAGCCAGATTTTGTAGGTTCTGCCATGTCGTATTACGGGTCCTGGGATGTATCCTGCATCTGGTCCTCTTGTAGTATTTCTTGTTCTTCAGGAATAACAGCGCCATCCTGCGGGTATTGTTGGACATGGCGGGCAGGAACCCAGACAGGTTTAGAGAAATTTTGAGGGAAAATGCATGTGAAACCCCTTCCCATGGTCAATAATGGGTCAGGCCCTTTCCAAATTTTATCGAGTGGGTCTCTCCATTTGACCTTAATAGATGGGAGGGTAGATGGTGTTTGCCAGTGAAGAATAATAGGGGGTAAGGCCGAGTTATTGTAAATATTAAAGAGATTTAACGTAGTTAAGGCTTTTGCTAGCTGGATATTGGGGGGATATGTTCCTCCTTTATCTTTATTTAGTTGAGCCTTCAGAGTTTGATGGGCCCTCTCAACAATGCCTTGTCCCTGTGGGTTGTAGGGAATGCCCGTGGTATGAGTAATATTCCAGAGGGAATAAAAATCTTTAAATTGTTTGCTTGTAAACATAGGTGCATTGTCTGTTTTCAAAAATAATGGGACCCCCATAACAACAAAACAAGACAGCATGTGGCTTACAAGCTTTTTAGCACTTTCTCCTGTCTGAGCTGTAGCCCACATAAATTTAGAAAAGGTATCAATTGAGACAAACACATATTTTTGTTTGCCAAAGTTTGGTATGTGGGTGACATCAATTTGCCAAGTAGCATTAGCTTTTAAACATCGGGAGTTAACCCCAAGGGTCTTGATAGCAGGTGTCTTTATGAGACTTGCACAAGAAGAGCATGTAGCGAGGATATGTTTTAACTGTGGTACAGGAATATCAGGGAATCGAGCTCGAAGGCCTTTAAGATTAACATGGGTTAGAGAATGAAAATTAGCAGGATCAGAGACAGAGACTGGGAAAGTTCCTGTGGAGGTAAGGCGGTCAACTGTGGCATTCCCTTTGGACAGGGAACCAGGAAGAGGGCTGTGGGAACGAAGGTGTTGAATATACAGTGGTTGGGTTCAAGAACAGAGCATAGAGGCGATTTGAATCAAGAGAGGGGAAAGTGGGTTGTCATCAATTTTCACATAAGAACGAGCAAGCCATGGAAGTAAGTTAACAGTATACACACTGTCAGAAAAAAGGTTGACGGATTCTGGTACAGCTTTCCGTGCAAGGAAAACAGCATAAAGTTCTTTGTACTGAGGGTAATTCTCAGGAAGCTCAGTAAAGAGAGGTTTAGGAGATTGTTTGTCTGGGTAATATATAAGGGCAGCAGCTCCCCTTTTTCCGCCATCACTAAAGACTGTAGGAGCAGAGGGAATGGGATCCTGAGAGAAAAGTTTAGGTGCTAGTAGAGGCAGAAGAGGTAAAGAAGCTATCGATTTATTAGAAGGAAAATGGTTATCTATTTGTCCTGGAAACCCCACGAAGCTTATGGCAAAGTGGGAATGATGGCGTATAAGCCACTCTGTATCTGTGAGAGAAAAGGACAGAATGATTAAATCCGGTTCCTTCCCTAATACCTGCACAGACCTATTTCTCCCTTGGCGAACCATGAATGCTAACACGTCTATCTCAGTGAGGAGTCTTGGAGCTCCTCCTACTGGCGTGTGAAGCCATTCGAGAACCCCATGGTCTTGCCACAGTGCCCCTACTACTGTGGGGGTGGAGTTGAAGATTAGAAGGTTTACCGGAGAGGAGGGGGAGAATCAAACAAGGTGCATGTCCTGGAGGGCCTGGTTAACCCTTTCCAGTGCCAAGGAGGCCTCAGGAGTTAACTTACGTTTTGAAGAGGGCTGTTTGTTTCCTTTCAACAGGTCAAACAGTGGTTGGAGGCAGCTTGTGGGCAGATAGAGATACTTCCTAAGCCAATTTAAATTTCCTAGAAAACTTTGTAAAGAAGCAATAGTAAGGTTAGAAGGGAAGGTAACATTAGGTTTTAAGGGACGAATATGCGTTAGAGAAATCTCTGACCCTAGGAAGGATATTGGAGGGATTAGCTGTATCTTCTCAGGGGCTACATTAAGGCCACTTTTCTTTAATGCAGGAATGAGAAAATCACATTAGGCATAGAGATCTGTATCTGATTTTCCCCATATTAAAATATCATCTGTATAATGAAAAATATTAAGGCCCTTATGAATATATGGGACAACGGCAGATTTAACAGCCTCCTGACAAATTGTAGGACTATTGGCCATACCCTGGGGCAGCACCACTCATTCAAATCTATCAGCAGGGCTGGCGTTCTTAATAGATGGAACAGAGAAGGCAAAACGTTTACAATCTCGCGGATGCAAGGGGATAGAGAAAAAACAATCTTGTATATCAATAGCTATGATTGGAATTCCCATGGGAATTGCAGAAGCAAGAGGCAAACCCCTTTGGGGGGAGCCCCAGACCTGCATGGCTTTATTTACTGCACGGAGATCTTGAAGGAGGAGCCATTTTCCTGAGCACTTTTTAATCACAAAGACAGGAGTATTCCATGGGCTTCAAGAATGACGAATGTGTCCCAAGGACAACTGCTCTCGGACGAGCTCTTTTAAAATTTTTAGCGTATCCCTAGGTAAAGGCCACTGTTCCACCCAGACAGGCTCATTAGAAAGCCAGCTTAAGCGGGGTGTTTGGCTACGAACAGTGGCATTTAGTATTGGGGGTGCTGAATAGACCTGGTATCACGGGAATGAGTTTTAGGCTCTGCAGAGGCATCTGTGGATATCCTAACATCAAGACATTCCAGAAGATCCCTGCCCAGTAAGTTGGTGCTAATATTAGCTACCAAAGGGCGGATGTGTCCGGTAGAACCTTCTGGGTCTTCCCACATGAGCGAGTCTCATGTGCAAAATGCTCTGGTCATCCCTCCTATTCCATGTAAACTGGGTCCAGGGATAAGTTCCCAATCTTGGGGAACCTCTTCTTGCCTTAAAATAGTCTTTTCTGCCCCCATGTCAATCAAAAATTTAAAAGGAATATTGCCAATCTTTACTGTCATAGAAGGGTGGCCCCGTTCTAAAACAGGAGTGGTCCACAAAATCTCAGGCCCCAAATTTGTACCATTCAGGGGCGAACCATCTTTATGAAATTGGGACCAACAATCTCTCTTCCAATGAAACCCCTTATGACATTTTGGACAAACAGTACGTGGTCTCTGGCTCCCTGATTGAAAGCGGAGTTGCTCTGGATGGAGGCGTGGTTTCCCTGACTGGAGGTGTGGTCGCAACTTATCAGGACATTGGTTACGCCAATGTCCTTGCCGACCGCACTGAAAGCAGGCCCCATTTTGCTTATGTGGGGCAACTGCATAGACCTGCATCATAGCAGGTCCCCCATAATTGCCTGATGTAAGTTCCTGTGTCGCTAGAATCCAATTATCTGGGTGTAGGTGTTTAAGATTAAGGCATACCTGACGGAATTGTGGTGTCATGCCTTCCCTGACAATAGAGCGCAGGAGTAGTTTGCGGATGTCAGGATTATAAACCTTTCTCTCTAAGCTTTTCTTCACCCTTAAGATGAAGATCACCAATGATTCATCAGAGCCTTGGTGAAAAGAGTTAATGGGAGCTGACGGATCTACATCGGGTGTGGTCACGCTTTCCCATGCTTGTGTTGCACAGATGTGTACCTGTTCAAAGTAACCGGTTGGAAACAACCTGGCTTCTGCCTGCTGAGCTCCAGATTCATAAGCTCCTGTTCCAAACAAAGCATCAGAATTCCATTCTACCTGTTTGTTACTATTTTCCTGCGATTGCCTAGAGCACTCATTGCGGAAGCATGCCTGCCACTGAAGATAGAGTGGGTCTGGGAGTGCAGCATGAGCCAGATCTTTCCAGTCTTGTGGTGTATTTAAATGCTGGTAAAAACTCCTCAAGACGGACTTGGTCCATGGAGAATGCATTCCGTCCTCCCTTACTGCCTTTCTGGGTGTTCCAATTTCATTAGAGGAATATGGCTGCCACGGCTGAGGGTTTTGTTTAGAAGGGGCCAAGTTTACCGGGAATGTGTGGATTTGGTCCGATGGCATGGGAGAGGGAGCTACAGAAGTGGAAAGTGCCGTAGAAACTGCTGTAGTGGCTGCAGGGGAGACTAAACGCATATCTACGGGGACGGAGCTCCCCGGGTGGACTGCACATGGTTTAAAATCCTTAAATGCTGAAAAAAATATCCTTTAGCTCTTGTATCTCAGCCACTAGGTCCCTTAATGGTGACGTATCAGCAGGGGGCGGGGTCAGGAAGCCTCAGGCAGAGCTGAAACTGTGGCGGCAGGGGCCGGGGGCAGGGTCAGGAAAACGGAAGCTGCAGGCAGAGCTGAAACAGGGGCAGGGGGCAGGGTCAGGAGTGCAGAAGCTGCAGGTGGAGCTGCAACCGGGGAGGCAGGGGCCAGGGGTGGGTTCAGGGATGCAGAAACCTCAGGCGGAGCTGAAACCATGGCGGCAGAGGCCGGGGGCGGAGCTGAAACCAGGGCGGCAGGGGCCTGGGGCGGGGTCAAGAATGCAGAAGCTGCAGGCAGAGCTGAAACCGGGGTGGAAGGGGGCGGGGTCAGAGGAGGAGCGTCCAAACACATGTGCGTGTCTGTGGGAATGGAATTCTTGGGTTTAGCCGCTGATCGCTTAGGACATCTAAGTCTTAAGCACATGTGATTTAACTCTCGTACCTCAGCCTCAAGGTCACTTATCCTTATGGCATACCGCGTTTTACATATCTTGAAAGTGGCGACCACAGTTAAAAAAATCCAAGGGGTATCGAAACTTAAACCATTTATGACAGCACGAATCTGTCCCTGATCAAGAGGTAATGACTGGGACACCTCCTCATAAAACGAGAAATTTCCCATGGTGGAGGGAAACACAGGGCCACAGAAGTGGGCGGATGCAACTTACCTGTGTCTGGGCAGTTTCGGAGACCTCAGGCTGGGCGTGGTGTGGGTATGGAACACGATGGGCGCCAGATGTTGTTGCGGTGGACTGGTGTCGGGCTGCACCGCGGAGAAGAGAGTGGACGTCCAGAGCAAAGGGGTACACAAATCTTTATTATAGGATGGGGGGGTTTGGTTCAGACCACGTGGAGCCAGCCAGCAATGGCCAACCACGGGAGAGAGCCAGGAGCGAGACCTCAGAGAGGGAGAGCTGAGAGCCCAGAGAGAGAGGGGGTGGTGAGGGGACTTTTTATTGGGTGACAACCAGGGGTGACGTGTAGGGCCAGCATTGGTTGAAGGGGGCACTCTAGGATTTTGCAGGGTATAGAAAAACCTGGGGGCGGAGACTGCATCAGAATAACTCCTCAGCAACACAAGGATGAAGTAGAGTAACTAAAGAAGTAAGAGATCTCAAAATCAGATTAAGAGGTATGGAAAACAACAACAGAGACCTATGGGATGACTTCAAAAGAAATAATATACACATTATTGGCTTAGCAAAGGAAGAAAGAGCGGGAGAGGAACAAAGCCTTCTGCAGGCCATAATAGCTGAAAATTTGTCTAGTCTAGACAACATCAAAGACATAAAGATTCCAGAAGCCCGGAGGGTCCCAAACAGAATTAACCCAGACTTAAAGACACCAAGACATATCCTATCTAGAATGGAAAGGAATAAGAAAAGGAAAGTATGCTGAAGGCTGCAAGAGAAAAACAGAGTCACCTTCAGAGGAAAACCCATAAGATTAGCAGCACACTTTTCCACACAAGTATTTTAGGTCCTTAGAGAGTAGTCCCCAAACCAAGAGACCCCTCACAGAATGGGAGAAGATCTTTACAGGCCATACATCAGACAAGATGCTAATAACCAGAATACATAAAGAACTGGCAAATTTCAAAAACAGCAAAACAAATAACCCTATCCAAAAATGGGGGGAGGACATGGGCAGAATATTCACCACAGAAGAGATCCAAAAGGCCAAGAAACACATGAAAAAATGCTCCATGTCTCTGATTTTTAGAGAAATGCAAATAAGGACAACAATGAAATACCACTTCACTGCTGTGAGAATGTCATATATCAGAAAAGGTAACAGGAGCAAATGGTGCAGAGGTTATGGGGTCAAAGGAGACCTCCTGTGCTCCTTTTGGGAATGCTCATTTGTCTAACCTCTGTGGAGAACAGTCCAGAGAACGCTTGGAAGGCTAAAAATAGACCTACCCTATGATCCTACAATTCCTCTCTTTGGGATATATCCTAAGAAAGCCAACACACCCATCCCAAAAGGTCTGTGTATACATATGTTCTAGGCAACACAACTTCTAATTGCCGAAACCTGGAAGCAACCCATGTGTTCAACAACAGATGAGTGGCTGAGCAAGTTGTGATACAATGGAATACTACTCAGCTATAAAAAATAGTGCCTTCACCATTTTCAGCCGATCTTGGATAGACCTTGAAAAATTAATGTTAAGTGAAATAAGTCAGAAACAGAAGGATGAATATGGGATGATCTCATCCTCAGGCAGTAGTTGAAAAACAAGATCAGAAAAGAAAACACAATTAGAAGCAGAACAGGAATTGGTGCATTGCACCAAATAAAAGACTCAGGGGTGGGTGGGGAGAATACAGATCCAAGAAGCATGACATAGGACCTAGTGGGAGTGTGTTGTTATATGGAAAACTGGAAAAAGTTATGCATGTACAAACTATTGTATTTACTGTCTAATGTAAAACATCAATCACCCAATAACGAAATAAAAAAAAAACTACTCTAGGGTATCTTTTACTGCCTATAATTGAGATATTTATGCTATCACTTCATCTTTCTTCTTTGAAAATTTTATTTATTGGTTTTCAAGTGAGAGGGATCAGAAAACTACACAGTTTGAACTGATGATGTTGATGCCTGTTATTAGTTGCCATGGATAATGCTCAAAACCAGAGCAAAAATTTCTGATAAGGCCTCTGTTATAACGTATCTCAAACAACAAAAAATAAAAATAATAAGCAAGAATTTTTGGAAGATTTTAGCTATGAGAGAGTTGTCTTTTGAGATCCAGAGAGAGATAGCAGCCTGAGCACCACAGGTACATGCAGCCCTGGGGATTAAACTGCAGCCTCTCTCCTGTGAGTCCTTTGCTCTCCCTGGGCAGCTCTCTCCCAGGTGTGAGGAATTGCTAATTAAGCTTGTCAGTACTCACCCTGGTATTTATCTTTCTCTGCTTTCCACAGAGGTCAGTTTTCTATGCTAAAATTGCAGCAATTTCTACCCAATGTGTTGTTTCATGTTTGGAAAACCGAAGGGGGCGCTACTCTCTGCCCTGATCCAGCTTTCTAGCCTTTTTTCTAAATCTGACACCATCTCCCAAGACAATACCCACCTGTGTGTTAGCTGTGGCACTCAGGAAAAAATAAAGCAAAGTCATGGGCCCTTTGGAATAGACCTAAAATAGACTTCCTAGCTTCCTCACGTAGGAAGACACCAGACCACATCTGTTATATTCTCACTTTTATGTTCCTGATTATTAAACAATTTGTTTGGCTATGTATCTTTTTAAAATTTTTTATTATCTTTAATTAGTTATTGGATTGACAGTCAGAAATCAAGAGAAAGGGGGGCAATAGAGAAGGACAGAGACAAAGCAACACCTGCATCCCTGCTTTACCTCTCACAATGTTTTTCCCCCTGCAGCTGGGGAACAAAGTAGGGGCATGAACTTGTGACCTTGGGCACTGTAGCATCTGTCCTAAACCAAGTGCACCACCACCTGACCCCCTCTGCTTCATTTCTTCATGTTTTTTCAGACAACAATTTGCGAATACTATCATGATGTTAACCTGACTTCCCTGGGCAGACTACCTCCTCAGTTTGTCTTAGAACTCCAACCCCTAGAGGCCCTCACCATTAGGGAGAGATAGAAACAGGCTGTATATATGGATCAACCTGCCAATTCTCATGTCCACTGGAGATGTACTTACAGAAACTGGACCTTCCACCTTCTGCACTTTTTTTCTTTGGTTTTAGCAAAAGCTATATATATATTTATTTATAATTTATTTCTTTATTGGGGAATTAATGTTTTAAATTCAACAGTAAATACAATAGTTTTCTTTTTAATTTAAGAAAGGATTAATTAACAAAACCATAGGGTAGGAGGGGTACAACTCCACACAATTCCCACCACCCAATCTCCATATCCCACCCCCTCCCCCGATAGCTTTCCCATTCTCTATCCCTCTGGGAGCATGGACCCAGGGTCATTGAGGGTTGCAGAAGGTAGAAGGTCTGGCTTCTGTAATTGCTTCCTCGCTGAACATGGGCGTTGACTGGTCAGTCCATACTCCCAGTCTGCCTCTCTCTTTCCCTAGTAGGATGGGTCTCTGGGGAAGCTGAGCTCCAGGACACATTGGTGGTGTCTTCAATCCAGGGAAGTCTGGCCGGCATCCTGATGACACCTGGAACCTGGTGACTAAAAAGAGAGTTAACATACAAAGCCAAACAAATTGTTGAGCAATCATGGACCCAAAGCTTGGAAAAGTGGAGAGGAAGTACTAGGCAGGTACTCACTGCAAACTCTAGTATACTTCTGCTTTCTTACTTTGGTGCCATACTCCAAACTCAGTCAATTTCTGCTTTGCGTTTCTACTTCTTTTTTTTGTTACATGCATAACATTCCCCAGATTCCCATTTAGCAATACAACCCCCACTATTTCATTCATCATTTTTAATGGACCTGTATTCTCCCCACCCACCCACCCACCCCAGAGTCTTTTACTTTGGTGTAATACTCCAATTCCATTTCAGGTTCGACTTGTGTTTTCTTTTCTAATCTTGTTTTTCAACTTCGGCCTGAGAGTGAGATAATCCCATATTCATCCTTCTGTTTCTGACTTATTTCACTCAACATGATTTTTTCAAGGTCCATCCAAGATCGGCTGAAAACGGTGAAGTCACCATTTTTTACAGCTGAGTAGTATTCCATTGTGTATATATACCACAGCTTGCTCAGCCACTCATCTGTTGTTGGACACCTGGGTTGCTTCCAGGTTTTGGCTATTACAAATTGTGCTGCCAAGAACATATATGTACACAGATCTTTTTGGATGGATGTGTTGGGTTCCTTAGGATATATCCCCAGGAGGGGAATTGCAGGGTCATAGGGTAGGTCCATTTCTAGCCTTCTGAGAGTTCTCCAGACTGTTCTCCACAGAGGTTGGACCAGTTGACATTCCCACCAGCAGTGTAGGAGAGTTCCTTTGATGCAAACCCTCTCCAGCATTTGCTGCTGTTACCTTTTCTGATGTGTGACATTCTCACAGGAGTGAAGTGATATCTCATTGTTGTCTTGATTTGCATTTCTCTGACAATCAGAGACTTGGAGCATTTTTTTTCATGTGTTTCTCGGCCTTTTGGATCTCTTCTGTGGTGAATATTCTGTCCAATTCCTCCCCCCATTTTTGGATGGGGTTATTTGTTGTCTTGTTGTTGAGTCTGGTAAGCTCTTTATATATGTTGGTTATTAAACTCTTATCTGATGTATGGCATGTAAAGATCTTCTCCCATTCTGTGAGGGGTCTCTTGATTTGGGTAGTGGTTTCTTTTGCTGTGAAGAAGCTTTTTAATTTGATGTAGTCCCATAGGTTTATACTTGCCTTAGTCTTCCTTGTAATTGGATTCGTTTCATTGAAAATGTCTTTAAAATTTATGCGGAAAAAAGTTCTTCCAATATTTTCCTATAAGTATCTGATAGTTTCTGGTCTAACATCCAAGTCCTTGATCCACGTAAATACAATAGTTTGTACATGCATAACATTCCCCAGATTCCCATTTAACAATACAACCCCAACTATGTCATTCATCATCCTCCATGGACCTGTATTCTCCACACCTACCCAACCACGCCAGAGTCTTTTACTTTGGTGGAGTACGTGAATTCCATTTTAGGTTCTACTTGTGTTTTATTTTCTAATCCTGTTTTTCAACTTCGGCCTGAGAGTGAGATCATACCATATTCATCCTTCTGTTTCTGACTTATTTCACTCAACATGATTTTTTCAAGGTCCATCCAAGATCAACTGAAAACGGTGAAGTCATCATTTTTTACAGCTGAGTAGTATTCCATTGTGTATACATACTACAACTTGCTCAGCCACTCATCTGTTGTTGGACATCTGGGTTGCTTCCAGGTTTTGGCTATTACAAGTTGTGCTGCCAAGAACATATGTGTACACAGATCTTTTTGGATGGATATGTTGGGTTCCTTAGGATATATCCCCAGGAGAGGAATTGCAGGGTCATAGGGTAGGTCCATGTCTAGCCTTCTGAGAGTTCTCCAGACTGTTCTCCACAGAGGTTGGACCAATTGACATTCCCACCAGCAGTGTAGGAGAGTTCCTTTGACGCAAACCCTCTCCAACATTTGCTGCTGTTATCTTTTCTGACGTATGACATTCTCACAGGAGTGAAGTGACATCACATTGTTGTCTTTATTTGCATTTCTCTGACAATCAGAAACTTGGAGCATTTTTTCATGTGTTTCTCGGCCTTTTGGTTCTCTTATGCGGTCAATATTTTGTCCATGTCCTCCCCCCATTTTTGGATGGGGTTATTTGTTGTCTTGTTGTTGAGTCTGGCAAGCTCTTAATATATGTTGCTTATTAAACTCTTATCTGATGTATGGCATGTAAAGATCTTCTCCCATTCTCTGAGGGGTCTCTTGGTTTGGGCAGTGATTTCTTTTGCTGTGAAGCAGCTTTTTAATTTGATGTAGTCCAATAGGTTTATACTTGCCTTAGTCTTCTTTGTAATTTGATTTGTTTCATTGAAGATGTCTTTAAAATTAATGCGGAAAAGATTTCTGCAATATTTTCCTCTAAGTATTTGATAGTTTGTGGTCTAATATCCAAGTCCTTGATCCACTTGGAATTTAATTTTGCATTTGGTGAAATACAGTGATTTAGTTTCATATTTCTGCATGTTTCAACCCATTGTTTCCAACACCATTTGTTGAAGAGACTCTGCTTTCCCCTTTAGTAGTATGAGCCCCTTTGTCAAAGATAAGATGTCCACATGTGTGGGGTCTCATTTCTGGGCTCTCAATTCTATTCTGGTCAGTGTGTCTGTTCATGTTCCAGTACCAAGAAGTTTTGATGACAATGACCCTATAATACAGTTTGAGATCTGGGATTGTGATGCCTCTGGTTCTGTTCTTTTTTCTCAAGATTATTTTGGCAATTCTAGGTCTTTTCTGGTTCCAGATAAACATTTGTAGCATTTTTTCTATTCTCCTAAAAAATGTGCTTGGGATCTTGATGGGAATAGCATTAAGTTTGTAGATGGCTCTGGGTAATATATTCATTCTGATGATGTTAATTCTTCCAATGCATGAACATGGAATATCTCTCCACTAATTTTCACAACAAATGGCGCCCACATGGACCTGACCTGCGCATCTCTCAGATAAGTAAAGACAATTTGGCTACCTATGCACTATGGCCTTCTCTTCTGCTTGTGAAGAGATCTCCAAAGGCCTCTGCTCTTTCTTCACGAAACTGTTTTGCTGTTTCTGGAACATTTATCTCTGGACCACTCTGTGGTTTCCACTCGCTCGGGCGAACTCAGAACAACCAGTGGGAAGAGCCAGTGGGCGGGAGGCGAGGCGCGGAGCTGCTGTTTCCACCTGGTTAAACAGCCAGCCAGCCGGCTGCGCCCAGACAACCCCGCGCACCGCGCCCACAGCCCCGCAGCCCCGCAGCCCGCAGGAGGCCGACGCCAGCACACAAGAGCCCCTGGAGCCCAAGGCCAACACGCAAGAGCCCAAGGCCAACACGCAAGAGCCTGAGGCCAGCCCACAGGAGCCGGCTCTCCACCGCGTGGCGCAGGGCACTGGATGCGTGATCCCTCCACGCTGCTCGGCCACTGCGAGCAGGGCAGCAGACATGGCAGGGCCATGGGGCAGGGCCGTGGCGGCCTATCATGGCTGCCACCCCTGGGCACCTAGGCCCACGCCTTCTACAAAACTGGCCTGCCTGCCCTCTTTCTATAAATTCTGGAACCATCCCGGACCCCCGGGCTCCCTGCCAAAACTGGGCACAGGAGATCTCCAGCCACCGGTCCGGTCTGAAGGCAGACAAGCTGGAGTATGCAGAGATTTGTGCAGAGATCACAACCTGCAATTTCTAGAAGTGGAGCTGCACGGGAAGCCACCTCCGGATGGTGAACCCCCCCCAACAACTAAGACAGTACAGATTTAAATTCATGTTTAAAATGACATGTCTTTGTAACAAAGGTTTCTCTCCTTGTTTATTAATGACCATGTTTATGTGTATGTTTAAAGTTTGGTAAACAGTAACTTTAAGGCTAAATTCTTACTAGACAAAGTTAAATGAAAAAGGTTTTCAACATAATTCTCATAAAGATAAAATTAACTTACATTTAAAGTCTAAGGTAAAAATTAGTTAACAATCAATATATTTTAACTAAGTTGGTCTAAACAAAAGGTTAAATAGACTTGTTGATATGTAAAACTCTCCACTACCTTCTCTATTAGAAATGGTAGATTGCACAATGGCTATGCTAATTATTCTCATTCCTGAGGTTTCCTCTCCGGCCCACACCTAGGATGTGTCTCCATCTTGAATGGGTGTAACAAAAGGTTAAAAGACGTTGTTGATATGTAAAAGTCTCAAATTCCTTCTCTATTAAAAATGTTAGATCGTGCAGTAGATATGCTAACAACAAGTTTTGTTTCATAGTAAGTAAATTGCAGCCTGCTGCCTTTGGGACTCTAGGCCATTCCCTGACCCCATGCAAATGCCCGTCAAGACAAGTAGCTCCCCAGAGGGAAGAAATGTTTTTTTTTTTAAGCTGATAAAGTTTAGCCCACAGAGGCAGATATGGCCCCCTCAGGCCTTCCCTTGGCAACATGCTGGTTTTTGTTATATATGTTTCTGTTCACCCCACACCCTTGAAACTATAGTCATTTAGTTAAAAAGAAAAGGGGGAATTGTCGCATGCTTTACATTGGTTTGTTCTAGCCCTCCCCCGCCAAGAGAATTGGATCAGTCCAGTTAATTTCACAGGCCCGCTTGGCCCCGCCCCAAGGGACCCCGGGAGAGGGTTCCTGAGTTCGAGAGTGTGAGAGTTTCAGAGGGTTCCCCAGTATGAGAGTTCCAGAGTTCCTGAGTTCGAGAGTAAGGGAGAGGGTTCCTGAGTTCGAAAGTAAAAGAAAGAGTGCTTGCGCCGCTGCAAAGAGACAGCGGAGTTCTGTTTGGTGATTAGTTTTTCTTAGTTTATGAATCGTTGTTCCTGAATAAAGAAATACAGCTTCCCTGCCCAGCCATTGTCTCCGCGTCTCTGTTACCCGCCTGTGAAGCTAGCCCGCCCAGCCAGAGCCTGCCAAATTTTAACAACACTTTGTGTCTTTTTCAATTTCTTTGAGTAGTGACTCATAATTTTCATTATACAAGTCTTTCACTTCTTTGGCTAGGTTTACTCCTAAATATTTTATTGTTTTTGTTGCTATAGTAAAAGGAATTGATTTCTGGATTTCAACTTCTTCTAACTTAGTGTTTTCATAGAGGAATGCCACTGACTCTTGAATGTTAATTTTATAGCCTGACACCTTACTGTATTGCCTCATGATTTCCAAGAACTTCTTGCTGGAGCCCTTAGGTTTTTCCATGTATACTAGCATGTCATCTGCAAATAAGGACAGTTTGACTTCTCTTCAAATCTGTATCCCTTTAATTCCTTGTTCCTGCCTGATTGCTATGGCAAGAACTTCCAACTCTTTGTTGAATAGTAATGGTGATAGTGGGCATCCCTGTCTAGTACCTTATCTGAGTGGAAATGCTTCTAGTTTTTCACCACTGAGTATGATGTTGGCTGTAGGTTTGCTATATATAGACTCCACTATCTTCAGGAATTTTCCATCTATTCCCATTTTTGTAGTGTTTTGATCATAAAGGGTTGCTGTATTTTCTCAAAGGCTTTCTCTGCATCTATTGATATGACCATGTGGTTTTTGGTCTTGCTTTTGTTGCTTTGGTGGATCACATTGATTGATGTATGTATATTAAACCAACCTTGCATGCCTGGGATAAACCCCACTTGGCCATGATAAACAATATTTTTGATATACTGCTGTATGTGGTTGGCTAGAATTTTGTTCAATATATTCGCATCTATGTTCATCAGAGATATTGGTCTGTAGTTTTCTTTTTTGGTTGTGTCCTGTCTGCTTTTGGTATCAGGGTGATGTTGGCTTCATAGTAGCTGGCAGGGAGTATTCCAGTGTCTTCAATCTTCTGGAAGACTTTTAAAAGTAGAGGTATTAGTTCTTCTTTGAAAGTTTTGTAGAATTCATTTGTAAAACCATCTGGTCCAGGACTTTTATTTTGGGGAAGATTTTTGATAACTGTTTCAATTTCATTAGCTGTGATGGGCCTGTTCATGTTATCCACTTCCTCTTTACTTAGTTTTGGAAGTTGGTAGGTATCTAGGAAATCGTCCATTTCTTCCAGGTTCTCTAGCTTGGTGACTACTAGTTGTTCATAGAAGCCTCGCAAGATATGTTGAATTTCTGCATTGTCTGTTGTGATAGCTCCTCTATCATTTACTTTCCGATTTATTTAGGTCTTCTCCCTTTTTTGTTTTGTGAGTCTGGCTAAAGGTTTGCCAATTTTGTTTACTCTTTCTAAGAACCAACATTTACATTCATTGATCATTTGTATGGTTTTCCTATTCTCAATGTGATTTATTTCTGCCCTAACTTTAGTGATTTCTGTCCTTCTGGTTGCTTTAGGATTCCTTTGTTGTTCTTCTTCTAGGTCTCTAGGATGTGCAATCAGGCTGTTTCTTTGTGATTTTTCTTGTTTCCTAATGTGTGCTTGTATAGCTATGAACTTCCCTCTTAGGACTGCTTTAGCTGTGTCCCAAATATTTTGATAGCTTGTGTCTTCATTTTCATTGAACTCTCGAAACATTTTGATTTCTTCCTTGAATACCTCTTTTACCCAGAAGTTTTTAAGAGGTGTACTATTGATCTTCCACATTTTGAGACTGTTGCTAATCTTTTGTTGATTGTTAAGTGTTAGTTTCATTCCACTGTGGTCTGAGAAGTTGCTTGGGATGATTTCAATGCTCTTGAATTGGCTGATGCTGTCTTTGTGGCCTAACATATGGTCTATCTTTGAGAATGACCCATGTGGATTTGAGTAAAATGTGTATTCCAGTTTCTTGGGATGAATGACTGAAAATGTCCAATAGTTCTAGTTTATCTATCTCTTCATTAGCTCCCTTATATCTTTACTGATTTTCTGCCTGGATGATCTGTCAAGTTGAGAGAGTGGGGTGTTGAAGTCCCCTACTATGATTGCATTACAGATAATATATTGCTGTAGCTCTTTCAGTAGAAGTTTGATGTATTTAGATGGGTTCTCATTGGGTGCATAGATGTTAATAACTGTTAAGTCCTCTTGATTGACTGATCCTCTGAGCATTAAGTAGTGTTCATTCCTATCTTTTTTAATCTTATATATTTTAAAGTCTATCATGTCAGATATGAGATAAGCTGTTCCTGCCCATTTTTGTGGGCCATTGGCTTGTATGATAGTTTTCCATCCTTTCACTTTAAGTCTGTGTTTGTCTGGTCAAGTTAGGTGGGTTTCCTGTAGACAATATATTGTTGGGTTGTGTTTTCTGATCTATATTCCTGCTCTGTGCCTTTTAATAGGTGAATTCAGGCCATTGACATAAAAGATTGAAGATATTTTAATGCCATTCTTGTAGAGTTTTAGAGTGTTTTGATATATGTCCTATTTGTGGTGGTCTGGTGGTTTATAAGAGACCTTTCAGAATTTCTTTCAGGGCAGGTTTGGTGATGGTTGCTTCCTTCAACTGTTGCTTCTCTGAGAAGGTTTTGATGCCTCCATCTAGTCTGAATGACATTCTAGCAGGATATAGTATTCTTGGTTGAAAGACACTCTCATTGAGCACTTGATAGATATCTTGCCATTCTCTTCTGGCCTGTAATGTTTGTATGGCGAAGTCTGCTGCTAATCTTATGGGTTTTACTTTGTAGGTGACTCTTTGTTTTTCTCTTGCAGCCTTGAGGATCCTTTCTTTATGCTTATTCCTTTCCATTCTAAGTATGATATGTCCTGGTGTCTTTAGGTCTGGGTTAATTCTGTTTGGGACCCTCTGAGCTTCTTGAATCTTTATATCTTTGGTGTTGTCTAGACTAGAGAAATTTTCAGCTATTATGACCTGGAGAATGCTTTTTTTCCTCTCCTTCTCTTTCTTCCTCTGGTATGCCAATAATGTGTATATTGTTTCTTTTGAAGTCATCCCTTAGGACTCTGTTGTTGTTCATCATGACCAAGTGGGATTCATCCCAGGAATGTAAGGCTGGTTCAACATCCATAAGTCAATCAATGTCATTCACCACATCAATAAAAGCAAAGCCAAAAACCACATGATTATCTCAATAGATGCAGAGAAAGCCTTTGACAAAATCCAACACCCGTTCATGCTCAAAACTACAAAAAATGGGAATAGATGGGAAATTCCTCAAGATAGTGGAGTCTATATATAGCAAACCTACAGCCAACATCATACTCAATGGACAGAAGCTGAAAGCATTCCCCCTCCTATCGGGGACTAGAAAGGGCTATCCACTGTCACCGTTACTCTTCAACATAGTATTGGAAGTTCTTGCCATAGCAATCAGGCAAGAGAAAGAAATCAAAGGAATACAGATTGGCAGGGAAGATGTCAAGCTCTCACTATTTTCAGATGATATGATTGTATACATAGAAAGACCTGAAGAATCCAGTAGAAAATTACTGGAAGTTACTAGGCAATATAGCAAGGTATCAGGCTACAAAATCAATATACAAAAATCAGTGGCATTTCTTTATGCAAACACTAAATATGAAGAAGAAGACATCCAGAAATCATTCCCATTTACTGTTTCAGCAAAATCAATCAAATACCTAGGAATAAAGTTGACCAAAGAAGTGAAAGACTGGTATGCTGAAAACTCTGAGTCGCTACTCAAGGAAATAGAAACTGATACCAAGAAATGGAAAGATATCCCATGCTCATGGATTGGAAGAATAAATATCATCAAAATGAATATTCTCCACAGAGCCATATACAAATTTAATGCAATACCCATCAAAGTTCCACCAAGCTTCTTTAAGAGAATAGAACAAACACTACAATCATTTATCTGGAACCTGAAAACACCTAGAATTGCCAAAACCATCTTAAGGAAAAGAAACAGAAATGGAGGCAACACTCCCAGACCTTAAACTATATTATAAATCCATCATCATCAAAACAGCATGGTACTGGAACAAAAATAGGCACACAGACCAGTGGAACGGAATTGAAAGCCCAGAAGTAAATCCCAACACCTATGGGCATCTATTCTTTGATAAGGGGGCCTAAAGGATTAAATGGAAAAAGAAGTCTCTCTTCAATAAATGGTGCTGGAAAAACTGGGTTGAAACATGCAGAAGAAAGAAATTGAACCACTTTATCTCACCAGAAACAAAAATCAACTGCAAATGGATCAAAGACCTAGATGTCAGACCAGAAACAATCAAATACTTAGAGGAAAACATTGGTAAAACACTTTCCCACCTACACCTCAAGGACATCTTTGATGAATCAAACCCAATTGAAAGGATGACTAAAGCAGAAACAAACCAATGGGACTACATCAAATTGAAAAGCATCTGCACATCCAAAGAAACTATTAAACAAACAGAGAGACCCCTCACAGAATGGGAGAAGATCTTCACATGCTAGACATCAGACAAGAAATTAATCACCAAAATATATAAAGAGCTCAGCAAACTTAGCACCCAAAAAGCAAATGACCCCATCCTAAAATGGGCAGAGGATATGAACAAAACATTCACCTCAGAAGAGATCAAAAGGCTAACAAACATATGAAAAACTGCTCTAGGTCACTGATTGTCAGAGAAATGCAAATTAAGACAACACTAAGATATCACCTCACTCCTGTAAGAATGGCATACATCAAAAAGGACAGCAGCAACAAATGCTGGAGAGGATGTGGGGACAGAGGAACCCTTTTACATTGCTGGTGGGAATGTAAATTGGTACAGCCTCTGTGGAGAGCAGTCTGGAAAACTCTCAGAAGGCTAGACATGGACATTCCATATGACCCAGTAATTCCTCTCTTGGGGTTATACCCCAAGGACTCCATAACACCCAACCAAAAAGAGGTGTGTACTCCTATGTTCTTAGCAGCACAATTCATAATAGGTAAAACCTGGAAGCAACCCAGGTGCCCAACAACAGATGAGTGGCTGAGATAGCTGTGGCATATATACACAACGGAATACTATGCAGCTATCAAAAACAATGAACCCACCTTCTCTGACCCATCTTGGACAAAGATAGAAGGAATTATGTTAAGTGAACTAAGTCAGAAAGATAAAGATGAGTATGGGATGATCCCACTCATCAACAGAAGTTGAGGAAGAAGATCTGAAAGGGAAACTAAAAGCAGGACCTGAACAAATTGTAACTAGGGCACCACAATAAAAACCCAGTGGTGAGGGGTAGACATGCAGCTTCCTGGGCCGTGGATGGTGGGAGTGGGCGGGAGGGATGGGTCACAGTCCTTTGGTGGTGGGAATGGTGTTTATGTACACTCCTAGAAAAATGTAGACATATAAATCAGTGTTTAATTAATATAAGAGGGGGAAAATCAATTGTATGTCTCAAAGTTTCTCAAAACACAAACTGAATCATTTTAATATATAGGCTGTGTCTTTGATATGCGGACTCTCTCAAAACCCTAGACCAAGTAGATTAGAAGAATCCAATAGCACAGCTATATACAAGATACTGGATACTGTACAGGAAACCATAACAAAAAGACTTTTCAAAGTTAACCCAATTAACAAATAATGTGATGATAACATTAACTATCGATTGTCTTTTTGAACCCTAAGACAGCAGGAACCTCACATCTCCAGTATAGAGCCCCTACATCCCCCAGTCCTGGAACCCTTGGATAGGGCCCACTTTCCATATGCATCTCCCAATCCAAACCAAATAATATTGCATCCGCCGATCACAACCTAACCAATGCAACGAATGCCACCTCAACATGCTTCACCTCAGACTGTGTCCAGAGACTTCACATGTGGAATGACAACGCTTCAGCTTCATTACTCGGGTGAGACCTTTCCTTTTATATTACACTCTAATTTCATCTCAGGTAGTTCACTTTCTAACAAAGTCCCATAACCTAGATATACACCAGTTTCTGTGAGAGAGAGCTTATGTGCACACGTATCCATAAACTACTGCAAAATATATACCTGAAAGCAGAAGTACATTAGAGTTTGCAGTGAGTACCTCCCTAACACTTCCTCTCCACTATTCCAAGCTTGGGATCCATGATTGCTCAACAAATTGTTTGGCTTCGTATGTTAACTCACTTTCCAATCACCAGGTTCCAGATGCCACCAGGATGTGGCCAGGCTTCCCTGGATTAAAGACCCCACCAATGTGTCCCAGAGCTCAGCTTCCCCAGAGACCCACCCTACTAGGGAAAGAGAGAGGCAGACTGGGAGTATGGACCGACCAGTCAACGCCCATGTTCAGTGGGGAAGCAATTACAGAAGCCAGACCTTCTACCTTCTGCAACCCTCAATGACCCTGGGTCCATGCTCCCAGAGGGCTAGAGAATGGGAATGCTATCATGGGAGGGGGTGGGTTATGGAGATTGGGTGGTGGGAATTGTGTGGAATTGTACCCCTCCTACCTTATGTTTTTGTTCATTAATCCTTTCTTAAATAAAACATTTTTAAAAAAAGGAAAGAAAATGTCTTTAAAATGTATGCGGAAAAGAGTTCTGCCAATATTTTCCTCTAAGTATCTGATAGTTTGTGGTCTAACATCCAAGTCCTTGATCCACTTGGAATTTACTTTTGTATTTGGTGAAATACAGTTATTCAGTTTCGTTCTTCTGCATGTTGCAACCCATTGTTTCCAACACCATTTGTTGAAGAGACTCTGCTTTCACCATTTAATAGTCTGGGCACTTTTGTCAAAGATTAGATGTCCATAGGTGTGGGGACTCTCTTCTGGGCTCTCAATTCTATTCCACTGGTCAGTGTGTCTATTCATGTTCCAGTTCCAAGCAGTTTTGATGACAATGTCCCTATAATACAGTTTGAAATCTGGGAGTGTAATGCCTCCAGGTCTGTTCTTTTTTTCTCAAAATTGTTTTGGCAATTCGAGGTCTTTTCTGGTTCCTGGTAAACATTTGCAGAATTTTTTCTAGTCTCCTAAAAATGTGCTTGGGATCTTGATGGGGATAGCATTAAATTTTTAGATGGTTCTGGGTAATATACTCATTTTGATGATGTTAATTCTTCCAACCCATGAACATGGAATATCTTTCCACTTCTTTGTGTCTTTTTCCATTTCCTTGAGTAATTACTCATAATTTTCAGTATACAAGTCTTTAACTTCTTTGGTTAGGTTTACTTCTAGATATTTCATTTTTTTAGTTGCTATAGTAAAAGGCACTGATTTCTGGATTTCAATTTCTTCTAGCTTAGTGTTTGCATAGAGGAATGCCACTGACTTTTGAATATTGATTTTTTAGCCTGACACCTTAGTGTATTGCCTGATGATTTCCAAAAGCTTTTACTGGGTTCCTTAGGTTTTTCCATGTATACTAGTATGTCATCTGAAAATAATGAGAGTTTGACTTCTTCTATTCCAATCTGTATCCCTTTAATTCCTTGCTCCTGCCTGATTTCTATGGCAAGAACTTCCTACACTATGTTGAATAGTAATGGTGTCAGTGGGCAGCCCTGTCTAGTACCTGATCTGAGTGGAAATGCTTCCAGTTTTTTCACCATTGAGTATGATGTTGGCTGTATGTTTGCTATATATAGATTCCACTATCTTCAGAAATTTTCCATCTCTTCCCATTTTTTGTAGTGTTTTGATCATAAAGGGATGCCGTATTTTGTCAAAGGCTTTCTCTGCATCTATTGATATGAGCATGTGGTTTTTGGTCTGGCTTTTGTTGATGTGGTGGATCACACTGATTGATGTATGTATATTAAACCAACCTTGCATCTCTGGGATAAAACCCATTTGGTCATGATGAACAATCTTTTTAATATACTGCTGTATCCAGTTGGCTAGAATTTTGTTCAATATTTTTGCATCTATGTTCATCAGAGATATTGGTCTGTAGTTTTCTTTTTTGGTTGTGTCCCTGTCTGCTTTTGGTATCACAGTGATGGTGGCTGCATAGAAGCTGGCAGGAAGTAATCCAGTGTCTTCAGCCTTCTGGAAGACTTTTAAAAGTAGAGGTATTAGTGCATATTTGAAGGTTTTGTAGAATTCATTTGTATAGCCATCTGGTCTAGGACTTTTATTTTGGGGGAGATTTTTGATAACTGTTTCAATTTCATTAGTTGTATTGGGCCTGTTCATGTTATCCACTTCCTCTTTACTTAGTTTTGGAAGTTGGTAGGTATCTAGGAAATCGTCCATTTCTTCCAGGTTCTCTAGCTTGGTGGCATATAGTTGTTCATAGAAGCCTTGCATGATATAGTGAATTTCTGCGGTGTCTGTTTTGATATCTCCTCTTTCATTTATTATCCGATTCATTTTGGTCTTCTCCCTTTTTTGTTTTGTGAGTCTGGCTAAAGGTTTGTTGATTTTGTTCACTCATTCAAACAACCAACATTTACTTTCATTGATCTTTTGTATGGTTTTCTTATTCTTAATGTTATTGATTTCTGCCCTAAATTTAGTGATTTCTGTCCTTCTGGTTGCTTTAGGATTCCTTTGTTGTTCTTCTTCTAGGTCTTTAAGATGTGCAATCAGGCTGTTTATTTGTGCTTTGTCTTGTTTCCTAATGTGTGCTTGTGTAGCTTTAAGCTTCCCTCTCAGTTCTGCTTTAACTGTGTCCCAAATATTTTGATAGCTTTTGTCTTCATTTTCATTGAAGTCTCGAAACATTTTGATTTCTTCCTTTATTTCCCTTTTGACCCAGACGTTGTTAAGAAGTGTACTGTTGAGCTTCCACATTATGGAACTATTACTAATCTTTTGTTGATTGCTAAGTGTTAGTTTCATTCCACTGTGGTCTGATATGATGCTTGGGATGATTTCAATGCTCTTGAATTTGCTGATGCTGTCTTTGGCCTAACATATGGTCTGTCCTTGAGAATGACCCATGAGGACTTGAGGAAAATGTGTATTCCAGTTTCTTGGGATGAATGACTCTGAAAAATGTCCAATAGTTCTAGTTTATCTATCTCTTCATTTAGCTCCCTTATATCTTTATTGATTTTCTGCCTGTATGATCTATCAAGTTGAGAGACTATGACTATGTTGCAGTTAATATATTGCTGTAGCTCTTCGAGTAGACATTTCATGTATTTAGATGGGTTCTCATTGGGTGCATAGATGTTAGTAATTGTTAAGTCCTCTTGATTAACTGATCCTCTGAGCATTCAGTAGTGTCCATTCCTATAATATTTATTTTTATTTAAGAAAGAAGACATTAACAAAATCATAGGATGGGGGGTACAACTCCACACAATTCTCGCCACCCAATCTTCATATCCCAACCCCTCCCCTGATAGCTTTCCCATTCTCTATCCCTCTGGGAGCATGGACCCAGGGTCGTTGTGGGTTGCAGAACGTGGGAGGTTGCCTTCTATAATTGCTTCCCCACTGAACATGGGCATTGACTGGTCAATCCATACTCCTAGTCTGCCTCTCTCTTTCCCTAGTGGGGCGAGTCTCTGTGGAAGTGGAGCTCCACGGCACACTGGTGGGCTCTTCAGTCCAGGGAAGCCTGGCCGGCATCCTGATGGCATCTGGAACCTGGTGGCTGAAAAGAGAGTTAACATACAAAGCCAAACAAATTGTTAAAGAATCATGGACCCAAAGGTTGGAATAGTGGAGATGAAGTGTTGGGGGGTACTTACTCACTGCAAACTCTAGTGTACTACTGCTTTCAGGTATATATTTGCCCTAGATTATGGTTACCTGTGAACATATGCTCTATCTCCTGGAACCTGGTCTATATCTAGGTTTTGGGACTTTGTTAGGAAGTGAACTGGCTGTGATGGAATTAGAGAATACTATGAAAGGAAAGGTCTCACCCCAGTGATGAAGCTGAAGGGTTGTCGTTCCACACCTGAAGTTTCTGGACACAGTCTGAAGTGAAGCATTCTGGGGTGGCACTCATTGGGTTGATTAGGTTGCAATCAGCAGATGCACTCTTATTTGATAAGAATTGGGAGAAGCATAAGGGAAAGTGCACCCTACCACAGGACTGGGGGAAGTTCAGGCTCTATAGTGGAAATGTGTGGTTCCTGTTGTTTCAGGGTTCAAGAAGACAACGGATAGTTACTGTTATCATCACATTATTTGGTAATTGGGTTAACTTTGAAAAGTTCCTTTGTTAGACATACAATCAATTTTCCTCATCTCATATTAATTAAATAATGATTTATACGACTACAGTTTAATAGGAGTGTACATAAACACCATTCCCATCACCAAAAGATTGTGTCCCATCCCACCCCCCCACTGTCCCAGGAAGCTGCATGTCCACCCTCCCACTCACCACAGGGTTTTTACACTAGTGCCCTACTTTCAATTTACTCAGATACTGCCTTTAGTTTCCCTTTCTGATCTTCTTTCTCAACTTCTGTTGATGAGTGGGATCATCCAGTATTCATCATTATCTTTCTGACTTAGCTCACTAAACATAATTCTTTCTAGCTCTGACCAAGATGGGTCAGAGAAGTTGAGTTCATTGTTCTTAGTAGCTGCATAGTATTCCATTGTGTGTATGTATGTATGGATATGTGTATATATATATATATATATATATATATATATATATATATATATATATATATAGTTAAATCCTCTTGGTTGACTGATCCTTTAAGTGTTAGTGTCCATTCCTATCTTTTTAAATCTTATTTATTTTAAAGTCTATCGAGTCAGATATGAGAATCGCTGTTCCTGCCCTTTTTTGTGGGCCATTGGCTTTTATGATTGTTTTCCTTCCTTTCACTTTAAGTCTGTCTTTGTCTTGCTGAGTTAGGTGTGTTTCCTGTAGACAGCATATCATTGGCTTATATTTTCTGATCCATCTTCCTACTCTGTGTTTTTTTAATAGGTGAATTCATTCCATTGACATTTATTGATATCAAAGACTGAAGATATTTTAACGCCATTCTTGTAGAGTTTTAGAGTATTCTGATATATGTCCTATTTATGGTGGTCTGACAGTTTATAGGAGACCTTTCAGAACTTCTTTGAGGGCAGGCTTGGTGATAGTTGATTCCTTCAACTGTTTCTTGTCTAAGAAGGTTTTGATGCCTCCATCGAGTCTGAATGACAGTCTAGCTAGCAGTGTACAGTATTCTTGGTTGAAAGCCTTTCTCATTAAGCACTCGATAAATATCTTGCCATTCTCTTATGGCCTGTAGTGTTTGTGGGGAGAAGTCTGCTGTTGATCTTGGGGTTTTTCCTCTGTAGGTGACTATTTTTCTCTTGTAGCCTTCAGGATCCTTTCTTTATTCTTATTGTTTTCCATTTTAAATATGATGTTTCTTGGTGTCTTAAATCTGGGTTAATTCTGTTTGGAACCCTCTGGGTTTCTGGAATCTTTATGCCTTTGATATTATCTAGACTAGAGAAGTTTTCAGCTATTATGGCCTGAAGAATGCATTCTTCTTCTCCCTCTCTTTCTTCCTCCGGTAAGCCAATAATGCATATATTGTTTCTTTTGAAGTCATCCCATAGGTCTCTGTGGTTGTTTTCAGCATCTCTAAATCTCTATTGGAGATCTCTTACTTCTTTTTTAGTTGTCTCTAATTTGTCCTCGATCTTGCTAATTCTGTCTTCAGCCTCATTGATTCTATTCTCTCTACCCTCTACTATTTTCTGGAGTTCCTCTATTATGTTACCCTGTTCTGATACTGTTTTAGCTTGTTCAGCTAGTTGTGTTCTTAGCTCAGCTATTTCAGCTTTCAGCTCTCTAATAACCTCAAGATAGTTAGTGTTTTCTTCCAGAGTCTCATTTGTTGTTCTTGTATTTCTGATTACAATTCTTTCAAACTCTTTACACACTCCTGTGATTATTTTCTTAGCTAATGTTTGGATGTTGAACTCCTTATTTTGTGCTTTACCCTTTGGGTGGCTTTTAGCTGGAATCTTGTCCTGGTTCATTTCTCCAGTATTTCTTCATGTTGGTTTCACCATTTTATGTATTATGTTATGAGTTCCCTCTCTTAGTGCTTTTCAAATTACTGACCACTATTTCCTGGATTGACTTGTGTTGAAGTAAGAAAATTAAAGGGTTCAGAGTGGTGGAAGTTAACAGTTGTTTCAATAGTTTATTAATCTCTGAGTTGGAGCTCAGTGATTTTAAAGCCTCTTTTTCTTTTTTTCTTTTTTCTTCTCTGTAGACTATGGGAGCCTGAGGTCTTCTGAACTATAAGTAGGTTTCTTAGATTAATCACTTACTCCTGACCAGGAGCTAAGGCAGGGTGTGGCAGAGATAGTCAAGTGGTTATGCAAAGAGATTTTCACAGCCCCACAGCTATGCCACTGAGGTATAGGTCTTCTCCTGAGTTTCCTGGTTAGATCTCTGTTGCTTGGTGTCCCTCCCTGCTGTTGCTCCAGATTCTGAGGGTAGTAGCAATGGAGATTCAGAGTTGCACTTGGTGAGTCTCCGGGGAGTCCTCTCCTCTGTTCAGCTGTCCCCTTGTTGGTAGAACAGACTGGAGGTGGTGTCTCAACTGATAAACCTGAAAGGCTATTACCAGCCACTTAATCTCTCTGTAGGCTCCTCTCTGTCACCAGCACATGTGTTTGCACTCACCAGTGATTTGGTGGGTTCCTATAGGAGTTCTAGTCCTGTCTTGTTTCTGTACCAGGTAGTTTCCTTTGGCTGCAATGTTATTTGATATGAATTGAGAGAACCATGGAGGAAAGTATGCCCCACCCTAAGGTTCCAGGACTGGGGGAATTATAGACTCTTATAGTGGAAATGTGAGGTTCCTAGTGTATTATGGTTCACGAATACAATGGATACTTATTATTATCATCACATTATTTGGTAATTGGGTTAACATTGAAAAGTCTCTTTGTTAGGGTTTGCGGGATAATACCCAGCATCTTGTATATAGCTGTGCCACTGGTTGCTTCATTTTTCCCTGGTCTAGGCTTTTGAGAGAGTCAACATATCAAAGACTCAGCCTATGTTTTCTTCCATTTTAGTCATACCTACACCTATTATTCTTTAAGATTTCACTTCCTTTTTCTAATGTTTTTTTTTTTTTTTTTTAAGTTTCTTCTATCTCCAAGTGCTGATGGAACTGGATTTCAGAGCTCTCTGTCTGGTCATCTACCACTAACATGTCTCCTCTGGGACTATGGATCAAAATGCTTTATAGAATCCATATAGTGGAAGGTCTGGCTTCTGTCACTTGGCCGTGAAAGGTGCCAAACAAAATGCTGGATAAACAGGAAACAAATAGTAGGAAAGAGCAGATGAGAACAGGGATTTGGGAGGAGAAAGAAGCTAGAAGGTCTCGTTTAGGTCTGCCCCAATGGGTACATGACATTAACACTTTTTGCTTGAACTTGATGGCTAACATGGAGGCAGAATAAAAATATTGATTGAGATGATGGTGTCAGAGTTGAGAACAGGAGTAGAAAGCTGGACCAGGGCAGACATTAGCTCCCAAATTTGAAGAAAATATATAAACACAATGGACCGTCTACCATGTCCACCTGACCAGGGCCCATATATATTCCTGTTTATAGCACAGGGGCCTGTATAACCTCTGAGTCCCTGTCAACCTGAGCTCACAATTCATGGTCACAGCTGGGAACATTCTAGGCTGCAAGTATTTCAGGTCGAGATTTCGTTGAGTGGCAGATAGGATGACCCAACTTCCATTCAGAAAGTGTGGCAGTCCCTAGCATTGCTAGTTCATAGTGAGGACAAGGTCCCGAAGAAGCCCACGGAAGGCTAAAAATTCCTTCCTGTATACAATGACCAATAATGGTGGACCAAGGTGTCTCTTAGAGGTCTAAGTCTATTGTCCAAGGATTCCCAGATTAGGGCTCCTGGGGAAGGTGTAGTAAAAAATGACATCATTGAGTGAGCCAGTGTCTTCCTCTGACCCAGCTTTGTAGTCCCCTCTGCATCTGAAAAGCTCAGGCTTTCTCCCAGCAGTTAATGTATTGAGTGTAATTTATTGCATCCAAACTTGTGTTAAGTTTATGGAGACTGGACTTAAGTTAGGGAGGAAATAGGATTACATTGAGCTTGAAGATAACCTTGATTTCTACTACATTAACTTGTTTGATGATTCTAATAAAAGCTGGCATAGAGAAAACAAGTGTACCTTAGTTGATACATATAATTTGACTGTGTATCTCTTGGATAATTGTAGACAGTGCTTATCCAGGAGTGACAATAATGCTGATGCTGTCAAAGATATTAAGACATATATGTTACTTACTTTGTTGAGCTAGTTCAGGAGATAGAGTGACTGAGGGGAGTGAAGTAGGCTGTATGGGTGTGTCTAGGCCTAAGCAGTGAATTCTGGAGTAGACAGTCTGTGGAGCATTCATAGGCCTTTCTGCTACAATGCCAAGCTATTTAGGACTCAGTCTAATCAAAGAGGACTACTAAGCGCTTTTCCTCTGAGGTATGTATGTGCCCCTACCTTATGGAAACGTGTATACAAGTGCCCCCTAGGTGCTAGCCTATATCTAGAGTCTGCAGTGTGGTTAGAGAGTGCACCATATGACATGGAACTAGGTAGTTCCTTGTGCTAAGGAAGGTCTCACCAAACTGTTGCAGTTGAAAGGCTGAAATATCAGGCTTGGCGTCTCTGGCTATAATCCAAAGGCAAAAGTCATTGGCCCTATAATGGGGCATGGTGGCACTTGTTCTGTTCTTTAATTGAGGTCATCAGTGGCAGTTTAACCTTGTAAGGAATCAAGAGGAGAGCAAAGTCTCATGGGATCAGGACGGAGTTTGACATGGATCTTAAGAGACTGGGAAGCATTGCTTGCAATCTCAGGAAGATTTTCAGACAGCAATAATTCTTTTTTTATTATCATCAAATTTGTTGAAAATACCATGGTGGGAATTTCTCATAATCTATTTGAACTCACTGTGTCATATGATGTTATATGTCATGCAATGGTATCTACTAATAACTACATCTTAGCTACTGGCAGAACCAGACCGTTCTGTTCTATCTGCTGTAAGGTTGTAGGTAACTTTGAATTAAAAACATTTTTTAGAATTATTTAACCATTTAAGACTGGTGTGAGGATTACTATTGTTTATAAATTTTAAGCACTAAGGGCTTAAAATAATATTTTTGATATGCAGAACTCAACTCTAGTCACCTAAGGATCTAGAAACATTCAACCTGATTTTCCATAACATACTGAATGGCTTATAAGACTGTAAGTTAAGAGGAGTATAGTTTCACACCATTCACGCCATCAAAGTTCTGTGTCCTCACATTCACACCCCTATGGCTGATAACTTCCTATATATATATATTTATAGCATAGGTCTGGGTAGAAACATGAACAAGACAAGAGAGAAACTACATTGAGATCCATTGTATTTCTCAGTATTTCATATGACATAGAACAGGTAAAATCTCCCACATCAATATTAACCTAAATTGCAGCCCCACATTTGTTGCAATTATTTATGATAATTTTAAATCTGATTCTATTAGATAGACATTTTTCTAACAGAATCAGATTTAAGGCATTTCATTTTTTAGAGTCAAATGCATTCTGTACAGGTGAAAAATGAGCTGGGTTTGCTTTGTTTATCTATCGATCACATGCATATGCAGACTGAAGCAGGGTTTGTGTGCACATTGAGGAGCAAAATTCCTAGATGCCACTTCTAATGATTCTGAAAGGTATAACGATGGCTTTAAGTTCTCCATAATGAGTTTCATACAGATGTGAGCAGGGAATAAATGTGGGCTCCCAGTTTCTGAACTCCTTCCTAGCACAGTGTGAGCAATGACAACTGCTCATCATGATGGACCTGGAGTATCCAAGATGCTGGAGAATGTTTGAGATCTGAGTACAAAGCAAGTCTAATACCCAAGACTGTGGAACTCCCTGGGGGTTTGAACTCTCCAGAGGGGCAGGAAACAGCTGGAGACACAAATGCTGCAGCCCCGTGGTGCAGTGCAGCAGCTTCTCCAGGATGGCCATGGACAGGCGGTTCCCATGCAGGTTGAGAGACCTGAGCTGGGAGCAGATGCTCAGGGCAGGGAGCAGGGCCTCAAGCTGGGGGTCCTGGAGGCCACACAGACTCAGGTCCAGGTCCTGCAGGGTGGCTGCATTTACCTCCAGCAGAGCTCCCAGGGGCTCACTGACAGAGGTCAGGGGGATGCCTCTCAGACACAGTTCCTTCAGCTGCCGGATGTGTGGGCTCTGGAACAGGTGAGCCAAGTCTCTTTCTGTTACTGTGCAGTCAATGAGTGAGAAGACCTCCAGCTGGGTTTGAAGACTCCTGAGGAGAAAGAAGGAGGATAGGATGGACATTGGCATCAGCAAGACTATGAAAATTCTGATTTAGGTGATGATATGTATATATATATCAAGGCTCATTTATTCTCTAGCCCAATGAATCCAATGCTATGTAAAGCTAAACTCTTTCTTTTCAGTGTTCACATGAACCTGGCACTGAATCTTGCTATATGTAAAACATGTTTCTTCTAATTCTGGCAGATATATGTATATTTTTCTCATTGTTCTTTCTTTCTCTGTGTATTTCTCTCCAAAAGCATGAAATGTGTAGTACATAGTAGGACATACTTTAAAAGATCTCCCAGTCTAACTAAAAGTGTTGGTGCCATTGGCAGCAACACTGGATCCAAATATAACTACACTCATTCAGGCTTCTACAGACCTTCATTGAACACTAGCTACACCATTTCTGGCATGGGTGAGACTGCTAGAATCATGTCACAGAACAGAGCTAGGCAGGGTCCCACAGCAACTGCCAGTCTCCAGGACCTCCCTGAAAACTCTTCATTCTTAGCATATGTTCTGCTAATTCCCTCATTCCTCAGCTGCAGCCTGTTTATTGACCTCTGCATACTTGCACTGCCTGTGTATTATTCACAATCCTGCCTGGACACACCTTGCAGTTCAGGAATTGGAGGCACTGTGTGGGATCTCTTCTTCACAGTCCCCTTCACTAATAGTTGTCTAGTCATCTAAGAGACCTCTTCAAACCTGAACCTGAGAACCAACCACACTCATGAAATTAAATATTCCAACAAGCATCGGAGCAAGGTGTTGCTTCCATAACTCTGTCTAACTTTGTCCTCAGCTTCTCATGGTTACAGTCTGATGGAATATTTATGATGGGAGAGATATATTCGAGTGGAATAGTGTAGTGGTTAAGTAAATTGGCTTTCAACCCTGAGTCACCATGTTCCATGTTTAGGAGTATCCTAAAGTAGTCTTTAGAGACAGCCGGGCAAATAACAATAATAAATAATAATAGAATTGGGAGGCAAGGAACTTGAGATCCGATGTCTCCTGCACAGTTACTCTGCCAGGGACACACCCTACCTGAGCAGCTTTTCCAGATGGCCCTGAAGGAAGGAGACAGATTCTAAGTACAGCTGTTGAAGATAAAGTAGGTGGAGGAACTCAGATCTAAATTCGGTGATGGGATGATCCTGGTTCTCCAGCTCGTTTGAAGGGATTGCATCAAGTATGTTGATGTTCAGACAGAGTCTCCTGAGGTTTTTCATCCTGCCCAGAAATGGCCACAACTTTTGTGGTTCTGGGGTAGTCCATATCCAATTAATGTCCAGTTCCTCGACATCACACAATGAGATGCTCTGTAAAAGCTTGACATTCTCTCTGTTCAGTGAATATATTGTCACTTTCTTACAACAAAGGTGCACTCCCTTTCTCTTCTTGATCCACTTCAGTATGTAGGTGCAAAAGTGATTGTCTTGACACTGACTGAGGATGAGGTCTGCACACACCTCCATGGAGGGCCTTCCCTTCTCATTCCTTGAAGGTCCATCAGCCACTAGTTGTCTCCTTACTGAGTGCACTGTATCGTCGACTCCAGTCCACACACTCCAGAACTTCTCTCCATTGAAGTGTAAATCCAACACCCGGAGCTTACACCTGCTTTAGGGAAAAAGGGACATTGATGAAGATACAAAGCACGAACACAGTTTTTGACCCAGAATGCCACAATTTCCCAGGCTCATACCGACCAACTCTTTGATTCCCTCCCACTTCAGAAAACAGCTTCTTTCTCTCCACTTTTCTTCTAACTTTCTACATCTAATAGCCACATTTCATAGTTAGCTTTCACCAAACTGAGAAAATGAAAACTGTGAAATGTTATTCCATTGTGAATGCATTCAAGTCAACTGAGAAAGTGGAAGACACCATTTTTCTTATGCTCTCTTTGGATCTGTGTGTCCTCCAGTTGTGTAGCTGAGGCAATGTGAATTCAGGACATTCTCTGCTGGTAGACTCTGCTTACTCTATTTAAATAAAGATTCCCACAGTGAGGGCAAGATAATAGTGTAACTGTTATGCAAAAAGACACTGATTTTCAAGGTGTCAAGGTCCAGCTTCAATCTGCTACAAAAACATATTCCAGATAAAAAAAATAATAATAACTTAGAAAAAGAAAAAAAAAGTGCCTAGCACATTGGTCTGAGTATATGTTCCTTAAATCTAAGAACTTATGACTTCAAGTCGTTAATCATGTTGAATTAAACAGTGGGCTCAAATTGTGAATACATTTCTAATAATGGCTTGTTCTTTGAAATATTGACTCTCCAAAGAGCTTAGACCAGGAAGAACAGAAGCAACCTCTGGTGTTGTTTTACAAGATACAGCTAGCTATATGTAAATAGAGTCAAAGGTCATAATTTAAGGTAAGGTCAGGTCATGTATTATACAGCAAATTCTTAACAGTGAGATTCCCAAAGTTAATCCAATTACTAATTTATTTGATTATAGAAATAACAATTGCCTTTTTAAACCCTCAGAGAGCGGTATTGGGCAATATGTCAGCTCCCCCCTTCTCCATTGCTAGATGCACGATGTCCTTGTCTCTCTCTCTGGTGAAGCTATTGTGGCATTTTGTTACCCAACTTGGGGCCTACCCACCCAACCCCCAGATAAGTGTACAGCCTCTTGGAGCTCTGCTGTCTCGTATTTTACAAAGGCACTGTGATTCTTTTTTTTTCCTCTTATTATTTTCAGAGACCGCTCCGCCATGGGAAACCTTCTTCCTTATGAAGAGGTTTCTCAAATCCTATACTCTTATTTCATGAGACAGTTTTTCTGTCTCTGGGCCACACCTTAGTTCCTTATGATCATGATCTTAGAGTTTGGGAGATGTGCGGAGATTTTCCCTGGGACTTCCTGGACTCCCTCTGCCATGTGTTCTGTGGTGAAGGGTGACTGTAACTTGCAGAGGCTACTCCTAAACCTTGGCAGTCCCCATGAATTCAGACACATGGTTAATTCTACCCTCCTGATTCAATTTGTTCTTCTATGGGAAGACATTTTTGGGAATGGGTGCCTGCAGCAATCCCACAGGAACAGTCAGAACCAGTCTAACTGGGATTTTGAGGCTCTTTTTGAAGTAGAATGTCCTCCAGGGTCTCATAATGTGACACAGCAGGATCTAAATAATCTGGATCAAAGTGCTTTAAAAAAAAAAAAGAAAAGAAAGAAAGCCCCATACCACTTCTCTCTCCTCAAACCCTAGCTCTCTCTGACACTGTATCTTTGAGTACTCTGACATTTAATTTACTTTATAAAAAAAATACTGGACACAGCCATGATTTCAGAAATCATGTAGACATCCAGAAACAATCCTAACTTTTTTTCTTTTGATCTTTTTATTTTTCTGTCTTGTATAAATGTGAAACATTTAATCTAGGAAACCTTATGAGCATGGGTGGGGTAGATAGCATAATGGTTATGCAAAGTAGCTCTTATGCCTGAGGCTACAAAATCCTAGGTTCAATCCCCTGCACCACCATAAGCTAGAGCTGACCAGTGCTCTGGTCAAAAAAAAAAAAAAAAAGGAAAATTGAACATTGTCACTCTCATGTTAACTCTCTAAGAAACCTGAGTTTCTTTAAAGACCAAGGGAAAAAATAGTTAAAAATCAATATATCTTAACAAAATCATTACTGAAGAGCTTGTGCACACCTAGGGTGTGTCTCCATTTTAACTGGGCATAACAAAAAGGTAGGAAAGACACTACTGATATTTAAAGCTCTCAAATACTTTCTCAATTAAAGAGGTAGAACCAGCCCAGGTGAGAGATAGATCACACAATGCTTATGCTAATGATTCTCATGCTTGAGGCATCTAACAATAGTTCTTCTGTTTACCTTTCCACATTTTATTGAGCTTAAACCATTAAAAAAAAAACTTGACACCATAATAGAAAGGGCTTTCAAAATTAAGAAGGTACTTAAACCAATTATAATCATCAATTATAGTAAACTTCTAATTTGTTAGTTTTTTTCTTCACAAGTATGTGATTACAGCTATGTCAAGCCTCCACATGAAGAAGCATCTGCTCATATGGAATCGCCAAATTCCATTTGGGCCCCTGTCTTCTGACATCGACCTCCTAAAACCAATGTGACCAGACATGATCTAAAGAACCTGAATCACAGACTCCCAGGAGAGAACTTTCCTACTGCCTTTCTCTCACCCATCGCTTCCTGCCCTTCTTGCTTCTGCTTCACCTGTCATGTTTTGGTGGTTCCAGCTCACTTTCTGCTGAAAAGCGGAATTCTGGTGGTTGACCTTCCCCATCGAGATAGATATGCAGCATTTCATTCCCTGGCATTTCTTCCCCGATGGTCAGCATTGGACTGATGCTTCTATCGGACTTACTGGTATACCTCTTGGACACTTAACACAAATTTACAACAGCTTCCCTTTACGCTGCTGGGTTTCTCAAAGACTGATCCCAGCACTCCATGGAGTTTGAAGGTTGCTGCCTTGGGTATACAGGCCACACCCCTTCACCAACAGCCCCTGCCCCCAGAGGCAAGAAACACCCCCTTCACCTGATTGGCCCTGTGCCCAGAGGCAGGAAACACCCCTCTTGCCAGCAGACACTGCCCCCAGAGGCAGGAAATGCCCTTTGAGGCAAGAGACGCTCTCTGAGGGAGGAAATTCCCTTTGAGGCAAGAAATGACTCTTAGGCCACCAGGCCTCCACTTGACATCACAGGGGCTCTTGCTGCTCTCCTACTTGTTCCTCCCTATCTTGTGCCAATTCTTTTGAAAACACCTGCATGATATAGGTTTCTGGTCACCCCTACACTGCTATTCCTCTGACAGAAATGGAGTCTTCTACAGATATTCACCCAATTAAATATGGACATTTAGATAGAAGGAGATTTCAGGAAATTGTGAGGATGTGGTTGAGTTTCGCAGGGCTTGAACATGAGAGGTGAGTCCAATCCTATTAGTCTCTCTCTCTACTGAGAGGTTGAGAAAGGAGGGACAGTAATACCCCAAAGGTGTGCCTCCTCCTATCAGACTCCCTGCCTCACAAAGCACCCTGCATTCCTGATACTATGGATATTAGATAAAAAGAAAGGAGGGTGTTGGTCATTATACCAGGTCCCCTGCATTGCTTAATGCTGTGGTCTATTTACCTCATAATTGTTTTGCCTGAGACCCACCCTGCCTGCAGGATATTGGTTTAATCCCCACTGGTTAGAACCTTTGCAACAGTTGCTATGGAAGCTTATTACCTTCACACTCTTTCCTTTCCTCCACCCCCACTCCTAGCCATTTCCTTTTCCCACTTGCTACTTCCAGTTAAGGAGATATATAAAAAGCATTGTCTCTGATCAGTAAAGGCATTGCATTGTGTTCCTGCTCAGCCACAAGTTCTTTGTCTCTCTCTGGAGAAGCTATTCTGGCAGCTACACTCTTTTCTGATTCCGCATTCTAGCCCTTTTCAAAACCATGAAATCTAATCCTCAGACAGTAATTTGGGACCACCTGCATTTCAGGTGTCCAGGTCAGGCAAAAATTAGTAAAGTTATGGGCACCCTGACATATACCTAAATTAGACCTACTAGCCTTTTCCAAAAAGGAAGTCCCCAAATCTTTATCTTCAATACTCTTGCCTTTAGGTTCATGATTAGACATCAATTTGTTCTTCCTTATATCTTGACTCATTTTCAGCCACCAGGTTTCATATTTTACCATGATGCCAACCTGCCTTCTATGGGATCAGGACCCCACCCAGAACCTTAACTGTCTGTGTCCTTAACTCTCACCACCCAAAACCTTGATCCACTAAGGAAAGAAAGAGACAGTATGGGAGTATGGATTGACCTGCCAATGCCCATAGTCAACAGAGAAACAGTTACAGAAGCCAGACCTTCCACCTTCCACACCCCACAACGATACTGGGACCATAGTCCCAGAGGCATAAAGAACAGGGAAACTATCAAGAGAGGGGATGGGATATGGAGTTCTGGTGGTAGGAATTTGGTAGTATTGTACCTCTCTTATCCTATCGTCTCATTTGTGTTTCCATTTTATAAAAAAAATAAAGAAAGAAAGAAATAATAAAGAAAGTAGTATGTATCTAGAGAGATCAAGGATCATACAGCATTGAATTGCTTCTTTCCTCTTAGTGTTTACGGGTTTGAATGTGTGCTCAACACTTATGTGAAACAAATGACTAACAGTCAGTCCTTAAAGAGAGTTCCACTCAGGCCGAAGTTGAAAAACAAGATTAGAAAACAAAACACAAGTAGAACCTGAAATGGAATTGGCGTATTGCACCAAAGTAAAAGACTCTGGGATGGGTGGGGAGAATACAGGTCCATGAAGGATGATGAATGACATAGTGGGGGTTGTATTGTTAAATAGAAATCTGGGGAATGTTATGCATGTACAAACTATTGTATTTACTGTTGAATGTAAAATATGAATTCCCCAATAAAAAAATAAATTATATATTAAAAAAAGAGTTCCACAATGGGCAATAAGCTGTCACATTGGCAGTAGAAAAGCCTTGAGGCCTCCCCATTGGCCTCCACTCTCCATGACCCAGCTGTCATCCAGGAAGCACAGACCCTTCCAGACTAGGGGTCCTCTTTACCTGGGGAGAACTTCCTGCTGAAGGAGGACATCAATTCCATCCAGGAGAGCTTTCAAAGCTTCATCTGCAGGGTATTCACGCAGATCCCCCAGAGGCAGTCTAGCAAAGGGCCAGCTCTGGACAAGAGCCTTCAGGATATTCCAGCATCTTTCAAAGTAAGCTTCCTCAAAGAGACTTGGGAAGAGCTCTCCAGGCAGACTCCTCAGGGAAGAGATGGCCAAGTTCTCATCCCTTAAAAGACTCTTAATGGTCAGTTTTAAGAGACTGGATGGCTTTTTGTAGTTCATCTGGAATTTCCTCAGGCAGCAAATCTGTGGGAATAGTAAATGAAGATGACATGATTCTCAAGGCAGCATGAGATGGCCAGTCTCCATCATACTGCTCTTCAAGGAACCACCTCAGCAGCCAAGTCACACCTCTGGCAGCATAATAAGATATTGTGGCAGAGTCTCCACTGTTAGTCAAGGAAGAGCATAGTCAAAAATAGATTACAATATCTAAGCAAACAGCCAGATACGGGGCATAATTCTATTAACTTGGGGATTTTGAAATGAGTTATCTCATATCATTGATACTGGGGGATCAGACAGCTAGAACCCATGCTCTCAAGAAGCTCCTTTTCAGCAGGTGGGGACCTGCAGCTTGAAGCCTGGTCCTTGGGATCTATAATGAGTTAGCACCTCAAAGTGTGTCACAACCACCTTATCCTTCGTATTCTAATTTCTTTTTTTTTTAAATTTATTATTTTTTAATATTTATTTATTCCCTTTTGTTGCCCTTGTTTTATTGTTGTAGTTATTACTGTTGCTGTCTGGATAGGACAGAGAGAAATGGAGAGAGGAGGGGAAGACAGAGAGGGGGAGAGAAAGACAGACACCTGCAGACCTGCTTCACCGCCTGTGAAGCGACTCCCCTGCAGGTGGGGAGCCGGGGGCTCGAACCAGGATCCTTACACCGGTCCTTGTGCTTTGCGCCACCTGCACTTAACCCAGTGTGCTACCACCGGACTCCCCCGTATTCTAATTTCTTAAATTTGTGAAGGAGGTCTCCCATACCTGCCTGCTCTGTAGGTTATCATCATTACTTAGAGCATGTGGCTGTGCTAGTCAAGCCATTGTTTCCTTGGTGGCAGTTACTGAACATACGGGCTTACACATGCAAGAAAATGGTGAAAAGATATCTTTAAGAGGTAAACATTTGTTCACAGTGTGAGATCTTACTGGCTAATCCATCCACTACCTAGATAATTCTAAGTATGTACAGAGACGTCCCATAGAAATGTACGTTCATGGGAAGCTTGCGGACTATCAGATAAAGGGAAAAAAATGTTGACCAAGAGTATGAGGTGTTTGTGCAGGGACTGAGCCCCAGCAACAGCTCTAATGCCAAGGAAAACAAATCATGTAACTCCAAGCAGAAAACCAAAAAGATAGAAAGGGAAGCATACAGTGAAATTTGGGTTGGTTTTGGGGGTTGCACCAATTGGCCTCGTGAGAAGGAAGACCAGGAGAGACATGGATCCATTTCTGAGTTCTCAGTCCTGGTCATAGATGATAGGCCTGACTTGGGGGTGAGAGGATTTACAGACATCTCTTGATGAAATGAGAAATTGAAATCATCTGACAGCAACTGCATTGTAAATCATGTATGTGCAAATCAAAAAATGAAGGAAACAATGATAACAGGTAAATACAGGAGATGTCAAGAAACAAAATGTCTAGAATTATTTGTCACTTTAAAGACTTATAAATGAATGTACACATAGCAAACCAACACATTTTGGAGTAAAAATGAGTCTATGTAGAGGCAATACCAAACCCTGAAATCTGTTCATGTGAAAATAACTAAAAAGGGAGAAGTTCCTCCAGGAAACATCCACTAGTAGGCAGGTCATGTTCTGATCTCTGCCTCGTTCACAAATACAGGCTTATTATTATTTATAAAAGAGAAACAAATAACAATATGGAAAAACCAAAGCAATCGGGCAGGGGATATAGGATAATGGTTATGCAAACAGACTCTCACACCAAGTCCCAGGTTCAATCCCATACACAACCATAAGGCAGAGATGAGCAGAGCTCTGGTGTTTCTCTCTGTGTGTCTCTTGCTCTGAATCTCTCTCAAAAAATAAAAAATGCAAAAAAAAAAAACCCACAAATGTAGTCCCTTATGTATTTTAACATAGTTGCTTGAACACAGATGACATATGGGGTCTTTAGCAGAGGAGGGTAACTTACCAGCTGTGATGAAGTTGGCTGAGTGCTCAGAACTCAGGTCTCTGGAGAACCCACAGGCAAACTGAAGAGCTTCAAGGCTGTGCTTCCCTGTTTTGGGACCTACACTTTGATATCCTATTCAGGCTACACCCTACTCCACCAAATGCCTGGAAGGAAGAGTTCCCTTGAGGAAATAGGATGTCTCCTTACATCCCAAAATCCCCTCAGGCCAATCCTGACTAAGACTCTCCCCTGTTAAAATGGTTAGATATCACACCCCCATTTGGGATAGAGACTACTTGTGGTTGACTCTGGAAGTGAACATATCAGGACATGGGTAGAGTTGAAGCCATATAAGCATTTCAGTGCTAGGTGTGACACTGGGGAGAATTCAATCTGCTCCCACGGAACCCCAGGAACACAACACCCAGGAGTATCAATGTTGGACTCTAGGATCATATCATAATGATTACAAAATAGTATTGACAATAACAGAAGAACATTAAAGTTTTAACAACCCTAACTTTGATTGTAGGAATCGGATTATGTGAGACTTGGAAAGGAAGAGTGTGTGGGGACTGGAAGAAAAAGAGGGCACTGTCTACAAATGCAGACAGATAGTTGTAGAGATGACAGTTAACTCATATGTTCAACTTAAAAGAACTGCTGGGGCTTGGGTGGGATTGGGGATTCAGAATGGTGGCAATGGGAACATTATGGAATTATAACCCTACTCCCCCACTTTTTCTCCTTTTATTTATTTATTTATTTTTTTTGCGGAGCACTGCTCAGCTCTGCCTTAGAGTACAGAGGGTTGAACCTGGGACGTTGTAGCCTCAGGTATGAGAATCTCTTTAAGTAACAATTATACTATCTACTCCTGTCCAGAATTATACACCTGTTGACATGTAATTTGGTGAACCAGTATTACAGCATTCATTAAAAATAAAACCAAAAAAGAATTTAATGTTTCAGGGGTTGGTTAAAATGGAGATCCATTCATTCTACAGAACAGCAGTGGGCAGGGTGGGGCTCTGTTCTCATACTTGCCTGGAGGTACAGGGTGGTTCTTCACAGGATGAGGAGATCAGCTCAGATATGATGGCCTCAGGCTAGAGACTCATTTGCATAAATCATTAATTCCCCCATAAAGAAATTAAAAAAAAACAACTATGGGAAACAGAGAAAAATCTAGCAGGGGCCAAACTAAATCTCTCAGAGGTAGGGGGAAGGGGACATTGGATGGGAGCAGGGCAGCAGACATGGCGGCCCATCATGGCTGCCTCCCCGGGGCACCTAGGTGCATGCCTTCTGCACAGTTGGGCCTCCCGCCCTCCTGCTATGAAATCTGCACAGATCCAGGACCACCTGGAGACCACAGGCTCCCTGCCAAAACTGGGCCCCCTGGCCAGGATCTCCAGCTTGGATCTGAAGGTGGACGAGCTAGAATACACAGAGATTCATCCAGAGATCGCTACCTACAATTCTTGAAGCTGAAGTTCCTCAAGAGGCCACCGCTGGACAACACACTCCCCAAATGGCTAAGACAGTACAGATCTGAATTCGTGTTTGAAATGACATGTCTTCGTAACAAAAGTTTCTCTCCTTGTGTATTGAAGACAATGTGTATGTGTGTGTTTAAAGTTTGGTAACATTAACTTTAAGGCTATATTCTTACCAGACAAAGTTAAATGTAAAAGGTTTTCAACATAATTCTCATAAAGATAAAATTAACTTACATTTAGAGTCCTAGGTAAAAATTAGTTAACTATCAATATATTTTAACTAAGTTGGTCTAAAAAAAAAAAACCCTGCACACACCTAGGGTGTGTCTCCATCTTGAATGGGTGTAACAAAAGGTTAAAAAGATGTTGTTGATATGTAAAAGTCTCAAATTCCTTCTCTTTTTTTTTTGTCTTTTTAAATTTTATTTATTTATTTATTTTTTATTTAAGAAAGGATTAATTAACAAAACCATAGGGTAGGAGGGGTACAACTCCACACAATTCCCACCGCCCAATCTCCATATCCCACCCCCTCTCCCGATAGCTTTCCCATTCTCTATCCCTCTGGGAGCATGGACCCAGGGTCATTGTGGGTTGCAGAAGGTAGAGGGTCTGGCTTCTGTAATTGCTTCCCCGCTGAACATGGGCGTTGACTGGTTGGTCCATACTCCCAGTCTGCCTCTCTCTTTCCCTAGTAGGGTGTGTCTCTGGGGAAGCTGAGCTCCAGGACATATTGTTGGGGTCTTCAATCCAGGGAAGTCTGGCCGGCATCCTGATGACACCTGGAACCTGGTGACTGAAAAGAGAGTTAACATACAAAGCCAAACAAATTGTTGAGCAACCATGGACCCAAAGCTTGGAAAAGTGGAGAGGAAGTATTAGGGAGGTACACACTGCAAACTCTAGTGTACTTCTGCTTTCTTACTTTGGTGCCATACTCCAAACTCAGTCAATTTCTGCTTTGTGTTTCTACTTATTATTTTTTTTTACATGCATAACATTCCCCAGATTCCCATTTAACAATACAACCCCCACTATTTCATTCATCATTTTTCATGGACCTGTATTCTCCCCACCCACCCACCCACCCACCCCAGAGTCTTTTACTTCGGTGTAATACTCCAATTCCATTTCAGGTTCGACTTGTGATTTCTTAAATTCCTTCTCAATTAGAAATTTAGGTTGCTATGTTTATGCTAATAATTCTCATGCCTGAGGCTTTTTTCTTTCTATGGTTAATGTTTGTCTTTCCACATTTTATTGTTTGGTCATCCCACTTCCGGTTATCTTGTCCATCTCCAAAACTCTCTCCCTTTACACTGTCTGAACTGGAAGACACTTTGAAGAGGGTTAAAACGGGAACAGCAGCTGGCTATGATAACATCACCCCAGAACTCATTCTTAACTTGGGTCCCACGGCTAAGAAGTGGCTCGCTTCATTCCTGTCCCACATCTTGGAATCTGAGTCTATGCCCAAAGTTTGGCGTCCTGCGAAGATTATAGCGGTTTTGGAACCAAAGAAAGACCCAACACTGGCTGCCAGCTATAGACCAATTTCTCTCCTCTCCGTGTGTTACAAACTCCTTGAGAGACTGCTTCTGTCACGTATTTCTCCTCTTACAGAGAAACTCCTATCACCCACCCAAGCTGGTTTCCACCCAGGAAGATCTACCTGCGAACAAGCCCTGGCCCTCTCAACTTACTTTGAAAATGGATTCCAGAAGAATTTAAAGACGGGTGCTGTCTTTGTTGATCTCACAGCAGCCTATGACACGGTCTGGCACCGTGGTCTTCTAGTCAAGATCTCAAAATGCCTGCCTCCATGGGTGGCCAACACTATATCGTTTCTTCTCCAAAACAGAAGATTTTGGGTGCATCTGGGTGACAAGTCTAGCAGATGGAGACTTGTCTCAAGTGGCCTCCCCCAGGGCTCTGTTCTGGCTCCTACGCTATTTAATATTTACATCAATGACCTCCCAGAAACTTCTTCAAGGAAGTTCATCTACACCAATGACATCTGCTGTGCAACTCAGGCATCCAAGTTCGACATCCTCGAGGAAACACTCACGAAAGACATGTCTCTGATATCTGATTACTGTAAAAAATGGCGACTAATCCCTAGCACTGCAAAAACAGTATCATCTGTTTTCCATCTAAACCATGCCTCAGCCTCGCGTGAGCTTAATATGCAGCTTGGAGATACAAGAATCCGGCATGAAGCCCTGCCAGTCTATCTTGGCATTACTCTCGATCGCACTCTGTCATTTCACAAACATCTCATAAAAACTGCAGCAAAGGTAGGCGCAAGGAATAACATCATTGCAAGACTGGCCAGCTCCTCATGGGGTGCGAGCGCTTCCACACTGCGATCATCATCTCTGGCATTATGCTATTCCACTGCAGAATACTGTGCCCCAGTATGGTTCCGTAGCCCCCATGTTCACCTCGTCATTTCCAAATTATATTCCTCCATGAGGATAATGTCCGGAACCATCCGTTCCACCCCAGTTCCATGGCTGCCAGTTCTTAGCAACATCGTACCACCAGATATTCGTTGGGATGCAGCATCATCTAAGTTCATTTCCCATGTCTACACTTGACTGGACCTGCCAATATACACGGATATCTTCGCCCACCCTGTCCAACGCTTGATGTCTCGTCACCCAACCTGGTCCCCTATGTCTACACTGAACTTCTCAGTTCCAGACTCTTGGAATCAGAGTTGGCAGTCAGCTGAGGTAAAGAACAAACACCTCATCACAGACCCCTGTAAGCGTCAACCTGGCTTTGACCTAGCACGTTATGATTGGGTCCTCCTCAATGGCTATCGAACAGGCCATGGCTGGTGCTCCACTATGTTCCATCGCTGGGGAGCCAGAGACGACCCGAACTGCCCCTGCGGCTCCAGACAGACTATGACCCACATAGTCAACGACTGCCACCTCTCCAGATTCAAAGGAGGTCTCGAAACTTTACATCAGGCTCAACCTGATGCTGTTGACTGGCTACGGAAGAAGGGCAAATGCTAGAAGAAGAAGAAGAATTGTTTGAACTTTAAATAGCCTTGGAATCATACTGGAAGGGACTTCCTATTGTAATAGAGTTATCAATTGTGGTAAGCTTCTAACCTGATACAAGTTTTGTTTCATAAGTAAGTGAATTGCAGCTGTCAAGTTCTCTACAGAAAAGCAGGATTCCGATGGCTGACATTCCCCATCAAGACAGACGTACAACATTTCACCCCTTGGCAATTCTTCGGTGGTCATCTGCTTTGGACTTGCACTTCTATCGGACTCACTGGTACACCTTAGACACTTTGCACAAAACTGGCAGCTTCCCTTTATGCTGCTGGGCTTCTCAAACACTGACTGTAGCCAGCTGCCTTGAGACTCTAGGCCTCACCCTCCCCCCATGCTAGAAAATGTCCGTCGAGGCAAGTAACGCCCCCCAGAGGCAAAAGAAGCCCCCAGAGGCAGGATATGTTTTTTTTTAGCTGATAAAGTTTTGCCCACAGAGGCAAAAACGCCCCCCCTCAGGCCTTCCTTTGGCAGCACTCTGGTTCTTGTTACACACTTATATGTTTCTCCATGTTTGTGCAGTTTCTTTTTTTTTGAAAATGCCTGTACGATATAGGTTTCTGTTCACCACACACCCCTGATACTGTGGTCATTTAGTTAAAAAAAAAAAAGAAGAAGAAGAAGAAGGGGGAACATGTTGCTATTCTTCATGTTGGTTTGGTCCCTTTCCCCTTACCTCTGAGAGATTTGGTTTGGCCCCTGCTATTTTCATGCCTCTCTTTCTCCCCGCACCCTATGCTAAGGAGGTCCAGGGTCCCAGCAGCACCCGCTGAAGGAGAAACATGGGGAAGCACATGTTGTGGTGATTTGCCCGTTCATGAATAAAGATTAATCTGCAGCTTCTCGAACCAGCCATATGTCCCCATTATAACCATTACACTATCTACCCCATTAACTGAGTATTTCTTACCCCTTTCTAGGAAACTTCTAGGAATTGGTGCATTGCACCAAATAAAAGACTCAGGGGTGGGTGGGGAGAATACAGATCCAAGAAGCATGACATAGGACCTAGTGGGAGTGTGTTGTTATATGGAAAACTGGAAAAAGTTATGCATGTACAAACTATTGTATTTACTGTCTAATGTAAAACATTAATCACCCAATAATGAAATAAAAAAACTACTCTAGGGTATCTTTCACTGCCTATAATTGAGATATTTATGCTATCACATCATCTTTCTTCTTTGAAAATTTTATTTATTGGTTTTCAAGTGAGAGGGTTCAGAAAACTACACAGTTTGAACTGATGATGTTGATGCCTTTTATTAGTTGCCATGGATAATGCTCAAAACCAGAGCAAAAATTTCTGATAAGGCCTCTGTCATATCGTATCTCAAACAACAAAAAATAAAAATAATAAGCAAGAATTTTTGGAAGATTTTAGCTATGAGAGAGTTGTCTTTTGAGATCCAGAGAGAGATAGTAGCCTGAGCACCACAGGTACATGCAGCCCTGGGGATTAAACTGCAGCCTCTCTCCTGTGAGTCCTTTGCTCTCCCTGGGCAGCTCTCTCCCAGGTGTGAGGAATTGCTAATTAAGCTTGTCAGTACTCACCCTGGTATTTATCTTTCTCTGCTTTCTACTGAGGTCAGTTTTCTATGCTAAAATTGCAGCAATTTCTACCCAATGTGTTGTTTCATGTTTGGAAAACCGAAGGGGGCGCTACTCTCTGCCCTGATCCAGCTTTCTAGCCTTTTTTCTAAATCTGACACCATCTCCCAAGACAATACCCACCTGTGTGTTAGCTGTGGCACTCAGGAAAAAATAACGCAAAGTCATGGGCCCTTTGGAATAGACCTAAAATAGATTTCCTAGCTTCCTCATGTAGGAAGACACCAGACCACATCCGTTATATTCTCACTTTTATGTTCCTGATTATTAAACAATTTGTTTGGCTATGTATCTTTTTAAAATTTTTTATTATGTTTAATTAGTTATTGGATTGACAGCCAGAAATCAAGAGAAAGGGGGCAATAGAGAAGGACAGAGACAAAGCAACACCTGCATCCCTGCTTTACCTCTCACAATGTTTTTCCCCCTGCAGCTGGGGACCAAAGTAGGGGCATGAACCTGTGACCTTGGGCACTGTAGCATCTGTGCTAAACCAAGTGCACCACCACCTGACCCTCTGTGCTTCATTTCTTTATGTTTTTTTCAGACAACAATTTGCAAATACTATCGTGATGTCAACCTGACTTCCCTGGGCAGACTACCTCCTCAGTTTGTCTTAGAACTCCAACCCCTAGAGGCCCTCACCATTAGGGAGAGATAGAAACAGGCTGTACATATGGATCAACCTGCCAATGCTCGTGTCCACTGGAGATGTGCTTACAGAAACTAGACCTTCCACCTTCTGCACTGTTTTTTTTGGTTTTAGCAAAAGCTATATATATATTTATTTATAATTTATTTCTTTATTGGGGAATTAATGTTTTAAATTCAACAGTAAATACAATAGTTTGTACATGCATAACATTCCCCAGATTCCCATTTAACAATACAACCCCGACTATGTCATTCATCATCCTCCATGACCTGTATTCTCCACACCCACCCAAACACGCCAGAGTCTTTTACTTCGGTGGAGTACGCGAATTCCATTTCAGGTTCTACTTGTGTTTTCTTTTCTAATCCTGTTTTTCAACTTCTGCCTGAGAGTGAGATCATACCATATTCATCCTTCTGTTTCTGAATTACTTCACTCAACATGATTTTTTCAAGGTCCATCCAAGATCAACTGAAAACGGTGAAGTCATCATTTTTTACAGCTGAGTAGTATTCCATTGTGTATACATACTACAACTTGCTCAGCCACTCATCTGTTGTTGGACATATGGGTTGCTTCCAGGTTTTGGCTATTACAAATTGTGCTGCCAAGAACATATGTGTACACAGATCTTTTTGGATGGATATGTTGGGTTCCTTAGGATATATCCCCAGGAGAGGAATTGCAGGGTCATAGGGTAGGTCCATATCTAGCCTTCTGAGAGTTCTCCAGACAGTTCTCCAAAGAGGTTGGACCAGTTGACATTCCCACCAGCAGTGTAGGAGAGTTACTTTGACGCAAACCCTCTCCAACATTTGCTGCTGTTACCTTTTCTGACATATGACATTCTCACAGGAGTGAAGTGATATCTCATTGTTGTCTTTATTTGCATTTCTCTGACAATCAGAAACTTGGAGCATTTTTTCATGTGTTTCTCTGCCTTTTGGATCTCTTCTGTGGTGAATATTCTGTCCATGTCCTCCCCCCATTTTTGGATGGGGTTATTTGTTGTCTTGTTGTTGAGTCTGGCAAGCTCTTTATATATGTTGCTTATTAAACTCTTATCTGATGTATGGCATGTAAAGATCTTCTCCCATTCTGTGAGGGGTCTCTTGGTTTGGGCAGTGATTTCTTTTGCTGTGAAGCAGCTTTTTAATTTGATGTAGTCCAATAGGTTTATACTTGCCTTAGTCTTCTTTGTAATTTGATTTGTTTCATTGAAGATGTCTTTAAAATTAATGCGGAAAAGATTTCTGCCAATATTTTCCTCTAAGTATTTGATAGTTTGTGGTCTAACATCCAAGTCCTTAATCCTCTTGGAATTTAATTTTGCATTTGGTGAAATACAGTGATTTAGTTTCATACTTCTGCATGTTTCAACCCATTGTTTCCAACACCATTTGTTGAAGAGACTCTGCTTTCCCCATTTAATAGTATGAGCCCCTTTGTCAAAGATAAGATGTCCATAGGTGTGGGGTCTCATATCTGGGCTCTCAATTCTATTCTGGTCAGTGTGTCTGTTCATGTTCCAGTACCAAGCAGTTTTGATGACAATGATCCTATAATACAGTTTGAGATCTGGGAGTGTGATGCTTCTGGTTCTGTTATTTTTTTTCAAGATTATTTTCGCAATTCTATGTCTTTTCTGGTTCCAGATAAACATTTGTAGCATTTTTTTCTATTCTCCTAAAAAATGTGCTTGGGATCTTGATGGGAATAGCATTAAGTTTGTAGATGGCTCTGGGTAATATATTCATTCTGATGATGTTAATTCTTCCAATGCATGAACATGGAATATCTCTCCACTACTTTGTGTCTTTTTCAATTTCTTTGAGTAGTGACTCATAATTTTCATTATACATGTCTTTCATTTCTTTGGCTAGGTTTACTCCTAGATATTTTATTGTTTTTGTTGCTATAGTAAAAGGAATTGATTTCTGGATTTCAACTTCTTCTAACTTAGTGTTTTCATAGAGGAATGCCACTGACTCTTGAATGTTAATTTTATAGCCTGACACCTTACTGTATTGCCTGATGATTTCCAAAAGCTTCTTGCTGGATTCCTTAGGTTTTTCCATGTATACTAGCATGTCATCTGCAAATAAGGACAGTTTGACTTCTCTTCAAATCTGTATCCCTTTAATTCCTTGTTCCTGCCTGATTGCTATGGCAAGAACTTCCAACTCTTTGTTGAATAGTAATGGTGATAGTGGGCAGCCCTGTCTAGTACCTGATCTGAGTGGAAATGCTTCTAGTTTTTCACCACTGAGTATGATGTTGGCTGTAGGTTTGCTATATATAGACTCCACTATCTTCAGGAATTTTCCATCTATTCCCATTTTTGTAGTGTTTTGATCATAAAGGGTTGCTGTATTTTCTCAAAGGCTTTCTCTGCATCTATTGATATGACCATGTGGTTTTTGGTCTTGCTTTTGTTGCTTTGGTGGATCACATTGATTGATGTATGTATATTAAACCAACCTTGCATGCTTGGGATAAACCCCACTTGGCCATGATAAACAATATTTTTGATATACTGCTGTATGTGGTTGGCTAGAATTTTGTTCAATATATTCGCATCTATGTTCATCAGAGATATTGGTCTGTAGTTTTCTTTTTTGGTTGTGTCTCTGTCTGCTTTTGGTATCAGGGTGATGTTGGCTTCATAGTAGCTGGCAGGGAGTATTCCAGTGTCTCAATATTCTGAAAGACTTTTAAAAGTAGAGGTATTAGTTCTTCTTTGAAAGTTTTGTAGAATTCATTTGTAAAACCATCTGGTCCAGGACTTTTATTTTTGGGAAGATTTTTGATAACTGTTTCAATTTCATTAGCTGTGATGGGCCTGTTCATGTTATCCACTTCCTCTTTACTTAGTTTTGGAAGTTGGTAGGTATCTAGGAAATCGTCCATTTCTTCCAGGTTCTCTAGCTTGGTGACTACTAGTTGTTCATAGAAGCCTCGCAAGATATGTTGAATTTCTGTGGTGTCTGTTGTGATAGCTCCTCTATCATTTACTTTCCGATTTATTTAGGTCTTCTCCCTTTTTTGTTTTGTGAGTCTGGCTAAAGGTTTGCCAATTTTGTTTACTCTTTCTAAGGACCAACATTTACATTCATTGATCATTTGTATGGTTTTCCTGTTCTCAATGTTATTTATTTCTTCCCTAACTTTAGTGATTTCTGTCCTTCTGGTTGCTTTAGGATTCCTTTGTTGTTCTTCTTCTAGGTCTCTAAGATATGCAATCAGGCTATTTATTTGTGCTTTTTCTTGTTTCCTAATGTGTGCTTGTATAGCTATGAACTTCCTTCTTAGGACTGCTTTAGCTGTGTCCCAAATATTTTGATAGCTTGTGTCTTCATTTTCATTGAACTCTCGAAACATTTTGATTTCTTCCTTGATTACCTCTTTTACCCAGAAGTTATTAAGAGGTGTACTGTTGATCTTCCACATTTTGAGACTGTTGCTAATCTTTTGTTGATTGTTAAGTGTTAGTTTCATTCCACTGTGGTCTGAGAAGTTGCTTGGGATGATTTCAATGCTCTTGAATTGGCTGATGCTGTCTTTGTGGCCTAACCTATGGTCTATATTTGAGAATGACACATGTGGATTTGAGTAAGATGTGTATTCCAGTTTCTTGGGATGAATGACTGAAAATGTCCAATAGTTCTAGTTTATCTATCTCTTCACTAGCTCCCTTATATCTTTACTGATTTTCTGCCTGGATGATCTGTCAAGTTGAGAGAGTGGGGTGTTGAAGTCCCCTACTATGATTGCGTTACAGATAATATATTGCTGTAGCTCTTTCAGTAGAAGTTTGATGTATTTAGATGGCTTCTCATTGGGTGCATAGATGTTAATAATTGTTAAGTCCTCTTGATTGACTGATCCTCTGAGCATTAAGTAGTGTTCATTCCTATCTTTTTAAATCTTATATATTTTAAAGTCTATCATGTCAGATATGAGATAAGCTGTTCCTGCCCATTTTTGTGGGCCATTGGCTTGTATGATGGTTTTCCATCCTTTCACTTTAAGTCTGTGTTTGTCTTGTCGAGTTAGGTGGGTTTCCTGTAGACAATATATTGTTGGGTTGTGTTTTCTGATCTATATTCCTGCTCTGTGTCTTTTAATAGGTGTATTCTGCCATTGACATCAAAGATTGAAGATATTTTAACGCCATTCTTGTAGAGTTTTAGAGTGTTTTGATACATGTCCTATTTGTGGTGGTCTGGTGGTTTATAGGAGACCTTTCAGAATTTTTTTCAGGGCAGGTTTGGTGATGGTTGCTTCCTTCAACTGTTGCTTGTCTGAGAAAGTTTTGATGCCTCCATCTAGTCTGAATGACAGTCTAGCAGGATATAGTATTCTTGGTTGAAAGACACTCTCATTGAGCACTTGATAGATATCCTGCCATTCTCTTCTGGCCTGTAATATTTGTATGGCGAATTCTGCTGCTAATCTTATGGGTTTTCCTTTGTAGGTGATTCTTTGTTTTTCTCTTGCAGCCTTGAGTATCCTTTCTTTATGCTTATTCCTTTCCATTCTAAGTATGATATGTCCTGGTGCCTTTAGGTCTGGGTTAATTCTGTTTGGGACCCTCTGAGCTTCTTGAATCTTTATGTCTTTGGTGTTGTCTAGACTAGAGAAACTTTCAGCTATTATGGCCTGGAGAATGCTTTTTTCCTCTCCTTCTCTTTCATCCTCTGGTATGCCAATAATGTGTATATTGTTTCTTCACTTCTAAAGCCCTTTCTTCCCTTATATCCAAGTCACAATTACAACTGTTGATACTTCTAAGCATCCTTTCCTTTTCTCTTTCCTCTCAGATAAGTGAAATAGTGCTTGATGTCCATTGATATTTTCTTGATTTTATTTGCTGTTTCAGTAATTGTATAAAAATGAAGAAAAACTTCCCGGCCATCGCCATCCACTGGGGCATGGCCCAGGAGGAGAGTCTGTTGCACTATCAGCAGTTCAAGGACTTCCAGAGGCGGATCCTTGTGGCCACCAACCTGTTCGGCGGCAGCATGGACATCGAGCAGGTCAACATCGTCGTCAACTACGATATGCCAGAGGACTCCGACACCTACCTCCACCACGTATCCCATGCCGGCTGCTTTGGCACCAAGTCCTGGCCATCACGTTTGTGTCCAACGCGGGTTATGCTGAGATCCTCAACGACATGCTGGAATGCTTCTAGGTGAACGTGGCTGAGCTGCCCAGGAGATCCACATCTCCACCTACATGGAGCAGATCTGGTAACCCCGTGCCCAAGGCCCAGGACCAGCACGCCCCACCCCAGTCGCCTCTGTTTTTGCTGTCTGTATGCCATATGTTTTTGTGAAAGAATAAATTTTTATTACAGAAAAAAATTTTCTTTATTTATTAATGAGAAAGATAAGAGGAGAGAGGGAAAGAACCAAACATCGCTCTAGACATGTGCTGATGGGCATTGAACTCAGGACCTCATGCTTGAGAGTCTAGTGCCTAAACCACAGCACCACCTTCAGGACCACCCAAAGCTTATTTTTACATGCCAAAAATTAAATTTCATAAATTTTTTATTAGTGATTTACTAATGATCAACAAGAATGGGTATACTTGCAAACAATTCCAACTACTAGAGTTACATAGCCTATCCCCTCCATTGAAATTTGTATATTGTTTTAGTTTTTTAAATTTATTTCATTTATTTATAAAAAAAGAGAGACATTGACAAAAGCAAAGGATAAGAGGGGTACAACTGCACACAGTTCTGACCATCAGATCTCCATATCCCATCCACTGTCCTGATAGCTCTCCTACTCTTTAGCCCTCTGGGAGTATGGACCCAAGGTCATTGTGGGATGCAGAATGTGGAAGGTCTGCCTTCTATAATAGCTGCCCTGCTGAACATGGGCATTGACTGGAAGATCCAAACTCCCAGCCTGGCTCTCTCTTTTGCAAGTAGGGTGGGGCACTGGGGTTGTGGGTTCCAGGACACATTGGTGGGGTCCTCTGTGCAGGGAAGTTTGGTCAGCATCATGCTAGAACCTGGAACCTGCTGGCTGAAAAGAGAGTTAACATACAAATCCAAAGAAATTGTTGAACAATCATGGACCTAAAGGTTGGAATAGTGCATATGAAATGTTGGGGGGGGGTTTCTCCATTTTGTAGATACCTAATAGGCATATTTTAGTCCACATGGATCCCAGTCACTTTCAAAGCCAGCAACAAGCAGCTCCTGACAGCTTTCAACCTGACGCTGTTGACTGGCTACGGAAGAAGGGCAAATGCTAGAAGAAGAAGTTATATTACAATGGGCCCTTAGCTATTCTAATTTTTTGTTGTTGTTGTTGTTGCTGCTGTTTTCTGATGCTGAAATCTGATATACATGTGAATTCAAGTCATTGTCCTGGGAGGTGATTTTATGGCTGGGAAAGAGAAGGAATGCTGCATCAGGGAAGAGAGTAGCTCCCTACCACTAGGGTTCCATATCCCAGCCCCTCCATTGGAAATGTCTGTATTCTTTATCCCTCCTGGAGAATGTCCCCAGGATCATTATGGGGTATAGAAGGTGGGACTTCTGGCTTCTGTAAATACTTCTTCACTGGGCATGGTCATTCACAGGTTGAGCCATACTCCCAGCCTGTTTCTCTCTTCCCCCAGTGAGGTAGTTCTCTGAGGAGGGAGAGTTCCAAGACAGATTAATGAGGTCATCTGCCCAGGAATTGTCATTGGCATCATGGTAGTATCTGAAAATTGATGGCTGAAAAGCATTATGATACAAAGCAGAGAAAATTGTTTAATATTCAGGAACCAAAACTTAAGAATATAACAGGTGAGATTTTGGGTCTTCAAGTTGGAAGAATCTAGGAAGTCTAGTTTAGGTCTATGTTGGGCAGGACACCATCTACCCCCTGCTCCATTGCTTAAGGCTGTGGACTATTTACATAACCACTGTTTTACCGGAGGCCTGCCCTGCCTCTAGGGCACTGGTTTAATACCCACTGGTTCTCACTCCTTGGTGACAAAGAGCAGTGCGTTTCTGTGCAGGAACTGAGCCCCAGCAACAGATCTGATGGCAAGGAAAACAAATCATGTTACTCCAAGCAGATAACTAAAAAGATAGAAAGGGGAACATGCGGTAAAATCAGGGCTGGTTTTGGGTATTGCAACAAAAGGACTCAGGGGAAGGAAGACTGGGAGAGGCATGGATCCACTCCTGAGTTCTCAGTCCTGGTCCTAGATGATAGGCCTGACTTGGGCATGAGAGTGATTTACAGACATCTTTCTTGATGAAATAAGAAGTTGCAACCCTCTGCCAGCACCTGTATTGTGAATCATGTACGTCCAAATAAAAAAGGAAGATGTCAAGTAACAACATTTCTAAAATTGTCATTTTAAAAGGTGGAAAAATGAATAAACAAGTGCACAAACCATCACATTTTTTGGAATAAAAACGAGTCTATGAAGAGAAAATATCAAATGCTGGACTCTGTTCTCTCTAGGAAGGGATAAGTTCATCCAGGGAGCACCCACTAGTAGGCAGGTCATGTACTGATCTCCGCCTCATTCACAAATACAGACTTATTATTACTATTATTATTTATAAAAGATAAAGAAAAAAAGTATGGAAAAGCAAAAGTAAGCAGGAAGGGGAAATAGGATACTGGTTATGCAAAGAGACTCTCATGCCTGAGGTTCTAAAGTCCCAGTTTCAGATCATACACCAACATATGGCAAAGCTGAGCAGTGCTCTGGTGTTTCCCTCTGTGTGTCTCTTGCTCGGCATTTCTCTCAAAAACAAAATAAATTATATATATATATATATATATATATATATATATATATATTGCCACAAAAATAACCCCTGCTAATTTCTTGTGTATTTTACCATATTTGCTTGACTGTGTGCTCAGAACTCAGGTCTCTGGAGAACCCACGGGCAGACTGAAGAACTGGAAGGCTCTGCTTCCTTGTTTAGGGACCTACACTTTTATATCCTATTCAGGATAAACCCTACTCCTCCAAATACCTGGAAGAAATAGTTCCCTTGAGGAAAGAGGATACCTCCTTGGATCAAAAATACTCTCAGGCTAATCCTGACTAAGACACTCCCTTATATTTCTTTCAGATTCACTGCAGGAGTAAAGATATCTTCAGAAAAGGAAAAACTGAGAGAATCAATTACAACCAAGCTAGAGCTACAAGAACTTCTAAAGAGTCTCTTCTAAAAGCAAATACACACTTATAGTCCAGCATAAAAAAAATAGGACTGACATATTTCAAATTCACTAAACATTCCTGGTCTAAACTCACCCATGAAAAGGCTCAGAGTTGGAATGTGGATCAAGATCATGCACCAAACACACGCTGTCTGCAGCAGACCTATGTGGTCCAAAAAGACCAGAATAGGTTCAAAGGGAAGGATGGAAATCCATCTTTTGAGCCCCTGTTGAGGGGGAATAGGGACACCTTGTTCATATTTGATAAGATGGATTATGGATTTCAAACTAATTAAAACTATGAAACAGAAAGACAAGCTACATAATGTCCAGGGACTCAGTCAACTATGAGTAGCTCACACTGCTCAACATCTAGGCCCAGGGAAAGGGCAGCACATCAAGCGACAGCGTCCCTGAGACACCTGAGGAAGTGTGTCCAGAGCAATATCCTCAGAGTAGGGGGCTAACTCCCCACTCTCTAGAGCAGGTACATCAGGCAGGCAGAACACTAGTAAGGAGACAAAAGAATTAAATGAAGAGCTGGACAGGTTAGAAAAGCAAACACATAATCAGAGTCCTGCTGATACATGCTGAAGTACTGCTAGAATTGGGATTCAGAGCTCTTTATACTTCTCCACTCAGCCCCCAAAACGACTCATTTACAATACAAGATGTCTCCTGATTCTCTCTCTCTTTTTTTATTTTTATTTTAGTACTATTACTTTCTTAAAATTTTTACCAGAGTATTGCTCTGGTTTACGATGGTGCCAAGTATTGTAGCTGGCACTTCATAGCCTCAGGCATGAAAGAGTTTATGCATAACCATTATGCGATCTATCCCACCCTCTACTTTAAGTGTTTTTTTTATTTATATTGACTTTACATAAGTACTCACAATATAGACTTAGATATATAGATATATAGATTTAACATCAAGTATAGTATTTAAACAATGATGACCAGAGAGCATACACAAGTATATAAGACCAAAACATCACCATTTCTGGAGGCATAGTTAAACCTGAAATGTGTTCACTTCAAAACACAGAGAAACTGTTTCAGCAGCCAGGAAGTGGCCAAGAGGTAGAAATCTGCATGTGAGCAGCAAGTCCCCAGACCAGCTCAGCCAGAGTTATTACTAAACTGATACAAGGACCTGAGGCTCCAGCTCATGAAACGATGCCAGCTATTCTTACTGTTGACTTTCAAAAGGGGAAGTCAAGTGCATCAGTTCAGCAGAGTACACACACACACACTCACATAGTACCTGGTCACCCTCACGGCGTAATCAAAGGTCTCACTGTCCACTCTTGGTATCTGACTCTCCTAGACACCCTCAAGCAGGAGTCCTTTGGCTTGGCTTAGTCAGCAGCCTCTCACCCCTGGTGCACTCACTTTATTTCTCTCAGCAACTTCCCATCCCCTGAGGCTGTGCTCCCTCACTCTACACAGCCTCTTGCCCCTGCAGGCTGGAAATGAAGCCCAGGTCGGCAGTGTGGGCTCTTCCCCTACTGAGTGTCTGGAAAGAATGACTTCCCCACTAATTTCCTCCCAGCATAGGATTCCCTGACACAGCTTACATGGATATTAATTCCAAAATAGAGAGGAATATCCAGATCACATAAATAACCTAAGTAACTAAGAAACTACACACCATTAGCACTTACTCGACTTGGTTAACCTCAAAATTGTCTATTCCATCTAGAATGTAAAAAAACAGCTTTTGCTTTCATTTATCAGAGCACAGCTCAGCTCTGTTGTTATTTTTTTTTTACTTATTTATTCCCATTTGTTGCCCTTGTTGTTTCTTTTTATCATTGTAGTTAATATTGCTGTCATTGTCGTTGGATTATACATAGAAAAATGGAGAGAGTAGAAGACAGAGAGGAGGAGAGAAAGACAGACACCTGCATTCATAGCCTGTGAAGTGACTCTCCTTCAGTTCAGGGGGCTGGGAGCTCTAACCTGGATCCTTAGGCCAGTGGTTGCGCATTGTGCCACCTGAGCTTAACCCAATGTGCTACTGCCCAACTCCCTCAGCTCTGGTTTATGGTGCAGGGGATTGAAACTGCGCTTCACAACCTTAGGCAGGAGATTCTCTTTGCATATCCATTATGCAATCTACTACCACTCCTCAAAGCATGTTTATTTGTGATCAAGTATTGAAATGTTGTCATACACAGATTTAGGAAGCAACTAAAAAGTTTCCTAGAAAGGGGTAAGAAATACTCAGTTAATGGGGTAGATAGTGTAATGGTTATAATGGGGACATATGGCTGGGCCGAGAAGCTGCAGATTAATCTTTATTCATGAACGGGCAAATCACCACAACATGTGCTTCCCCATGTTTCTCCTTCAGCGGGTGCTGCTGGGACCCTGGACCTCCTTAGCATAGGGTGCGGGGAGAAAGAGAGGCATGAAAATAGCAGGGGCCAAACCAAATCTCTCAGAGGTAAGGGGAAAGGGACCAAACCAACATGAAGAATAGCAACATGTTCCCCCTTCTTCTTCTTCTTCTTTTTTTTTTTTTAACTAAATGACCACAGTATCAGGGGTGTGTGGTGAACAGAAACCTATATCGTACAGGCATTTTCAAAAAAAAAGAAACTGCACAAACATGGAGAAACATATAAGTGTGTAACAAGAACCAGAGTGCTGCCAAAGGAAGGCCTGAGGGGGGGCGTTTTTGCCTCTGTGGGCAAAACTTTATCAGCTAAAAAAAAACATATCCTGCCTCTGGGGGCTTCTTTTGCCTCTGGGGGGCGTTACTTGCCTCGACGGACATTTTCTAGCATGGGGGGAGGGTGAGGCCTAGAGTCTCAAGGCAGCTGGCTACAGTCAGTGTTTGAGAAGCCCAGCAGCATAAAGGGAAGCTGCTAGTTTTGTGCAAAGTGTCTAAGGTGTACCAGTGAGTCCGATAGAAGTGCAAGTCCAAAGCAGATGACCACCGAAGAATTGCCAAGGGGTGAAATGTTGTACGTCTGTCTTGATGGGGAATGTCAGCCATCGGAATCCTGCTTTTCTGTAGAGAACTTGACAGCTGCAATTCACTTACTTATGAAACAAAAATTGTATCAGGTTAGAAGCTTACCACAATTGATAACTCTATTACAATAGGAAGTCCCTTCCAGTATGATTCCAAGGCTATTTAAAGTTCAAACAATTCTTCTTCTTCTTCTAGCATTTGCCCTTCTTCCGTAGCCAGTCAACAGCATCAGGTTGAGCCTGATGTAAAGTTTCGAGACCTCCTTTGAATCTGGAGAGGTGGCAGTCATTGACTATGTGGGTCATAGTCTGTCTGGAGCCGCAGGGGCAGTTCGGGTCGTCTCTGGCTCCCCAGCGATGGAACATAGTGGAGCACCAGCCATGGCCTGTTCGATAGCGATTGAGGAGGACCCAATCATAACGTGCTAGGTCAAAGCCAGGTTGACGCTTACAGGGGTCTGTGATGAGGTGTTTGTTCTTTACCTCAGCTGACTGCCAACTCTGATTCCAAGAGTCTGGAACTGAGAAGTTCAGTGTAGACATAGGGGACCAGGTTGGGTGACGAGACATCAAACGTTGGACAGGGTGGGCGAAGATATCCGTGTATATTGGCAGGTCCAGTCGAGTGTAGACATGGGAAATGAACTTAGATGATGCCGCATCCCAACGAATATCTGGCGGTACGATGTTGCTAAGAACTGGCAGCCATGGAACTGGGGTGGAACGGATGGTTCCAGACATTATCCTCATAGAGGAATATAATTTGGAAATGACGAGGTGAACATGGGGGCTACGGAACCATACTGGGGCACAGTATTCTGCAGTGGAATAGCATAATGCCAGAGATGATGATCACAGTGTGGAAGCGCTCACGCCCCATGAGGAGCTGGCCAGTCTTGCAATGATGTTATTCCTTGCGCCCACCTTTGCTGCAGTTTTTATGAGATGTTTGTGAAATGACAGAGTGCGATCGAGAGTAACGCCAAGATAGACTGGCAGGGCTTCATGCCGGATTCTTGTATCTCCAAGCTGCATATTAAGCTCACGCGAGGCTGAGGCATGGTTTAGATGGAAAACAGATGATACTGTTTTTGCAGTGCTAGGGATTAGTCGCCATTTTTTACAGTAATCAGATATCAGAGACATGTCTTTCGTGAGTGTTTCCTCGAGGATGTCGAACTTGGATGCCTGAGTTGCACAGCAGATGTCATCGGTGTAGATGAACTTCCTTGAAGAAGTTTCTGGGAGGTCATTGATGTAAATATTAAATAGCGTAGGAGCCAGAACAGAGCCCTGGGGGAGGCCACTTGAGACAAGTCTCCATCTGCTAGACTTGTCACCCAGATGCACCCGGAATCTTCTGTTTTGGAGAAGAAACGATATAGTGTTGGCCACCCATGGAGGCAGGCATCTTGAGATCTTGACTAGGAGACCACGGTGCCAGACCGTGTCATAGGCTTCTGTGAGATCAACAAAGACAGCACCCGTCTTTAAATTCTTCTGGAATCCATTTTCAAAGTAAGTTGAGAGGGCCAGGGCTTGTTCGCAGGTAGATCTTCCTGGGCGGAAACCAGCTTGGGCGGGTGATAGGAGTTTCTCTGTAAGAGGAGAAATACGTGACAGAAGCAGCCTCTCAAGGAGTTTGTAACACACGGAGAGGAGAGAAATTGGTCTATAGCTGGCGGCCAGTGTTGGGTCTTTCTTTGGTTCCAAAACCGCTATAATCTTCGCAGGACGCCAAACTTTGGGCATAGACTCAGATTCCAAGATGTGGGACAGGAATGAAGCGAGCCACTTCTTAGCCGTGGGACCCAGGTTAAGAATGAGTTCTGGGGTGATGTTATCATAGCCAGCTGCTGTTCCCGTTTTAACCCTCTTCAAAGTGTCTTCCAGTTCAGACAGTGTAAAGGGAGAGAGTTTTGGAGATGGACAAGATAACCGGAAGTGGGATGACCAAACAATAAAATGTGGAAAGACAAACATTAACCATAGAAAGAAAAAAGCCTCAGGCATGAGAATTATTAGCATAAACATAGCAACCTAAATTTCTAATTGAGAAGGAATTTAAGAAATCACAAGTCGAACCTGAAATGGAATTGGAGTATTACACCAAAGTAAAAGACTCTGGGGTGGGTCGGTGGGTGGGGAGAATACAGGTCCATGAAAAATGATGAATGAAATAGTGGGGGTTGTATTGTTAAATGGGAATCTGGGGAATGTTATGCATGTAAAAAAATAATAATAAGTAGAAACACAAAGCAGAAATTGACTGAGTTTGGAGTATGGCACCAAAGTAAGAAAGCAGAAGTACACTAGAGTTTGCAGTGTGTACCTCCCTAATACTTCCTCTCCACTTTTCCAAGCTTTGGGTCCATGGTTGCTCAACAATTTGTTTGGCTTTGTATGTTAACTCTCTTTTCAGTCACCAGGTTCCAGGTGTCATCAGGATGCCGGCCAGACTTCCCTGGATTGAAGACCCCAACAATATGTCCTGGAGCTCAGCTTCCCCAGAGACACACCCTACTAGGGAAAGAGAGAGGCAGACTGGGAGTATGGACCGACCAGTCAACGCCCATGTTCAGCGGGGAAGCAATTACAGAAGCCAGACCCTCTACCTTCTGCAACCCACAATGACCCTGGGTCCATGCTCCCAGAGGGATAGAAAATGGGAAAGCTATCGGGGGAGGGGGTGGGATATGGAGATTGGGCGGTGGGAATTGTGTGGAGTTGTACCCCTCCTACCCTATGTTTTTGTTAATTAATCCTTTCTTAAATAAAAAATAAATAAATAAATAAATAAATAAATAAATAAATAAATAAAATTTAAAAAGACAAAAAAAAAGAGAAGGAATTTGAGACTTTTACATATCAACAACGTCTTTTTAACCTTTTGTTACACCCATTCAAGATGGAGACACACCCTAGGTGTGTGCAGGTTTTTTTTTTTTTTAGACCAACTTAGTTAAAATATATTGATAGTTAACTAATTTTTACCTAGGACTCTAAATGTAAGTTAATTTTATCTTTATGAGAATTATGTTGAAAACCTTTTACATTTAACTTTGTCTGGTAAGAATATACCCTTAAAGTTAATGTTACCAAACTTTAAACACACACATACACATTGTCTTCAATACACAAGGAGAGAAACTTTTGTTACGAAGACATGTCATTTCAAACACGAATTCAGATCTGTACTGTCTTAGCCATTTGGGGAGTGCGTTGTCCAGCGGTGGCCTCTTGAGGAACTTCAGCTTCAAGAATTGTAGGTAGCGATCTCTGGATGAATCTCTGTGTATTCTAGCTCATCCACCTTCAGATCCAAGCTAGAGATCCTGGCCAGGGGGCCCAGTTTTGGCAGGGAGCCTGTGGTCTCCAGGTGGTCCTGGATCTGTGCAGATTTCATAGCAAGAGGGTGGGAGGCCCAACTGTGCAGAAGGCATGCACCTAGGTGCCCCGGGGAGGCAGCCATGATGGGCTGCCATGTCTGCTGCCCTGCTCCCATCCAATGTCCCCTTCCCCCTACCTCTGAGAGATTTAGTTTGGCTCCTGCTAGATTTTTCTCTGTTTCCCATAGTTTTTTTTTTTTTTAATTTCTTTATGGGGGAATTAATGATTTATGCAAATGAGTCTCTAGCCTGAGGCCATCATATCTGAGCTGATCTCCTCATCCTGTGAAGAACCACCCTGTACCTCCAGGCAAGGATGAGAACAGAGCCCCACCCTGCCCACTGCTGTTCTGTAGAATGAATGGATCTCCATTTTAACCAACCCCTGAAACATTAAATTCTTTTTTGGTTTTATTTTTAATGAATGCTGTAATACTGGTTCACCAAATTACATGTCAACAGGTGTATAATTCTGGACAGGAGTAGATAGTATAATTGTTACTTAAAGAGATTCTCATACCTGAGGCTACAACGTCCCAGGTTCAATCCTCTGTACTCTAAGGCAGAGCTGAGCAGTGCTCCACAAAAAAAAAAAAAAAAAAAAAGGAGAAAAAGTAGGGGAGTAGGGTTATAATTCCATAATATTCCCATTGCCACCGTTCTGAATCCCCAATCCCACCCAAGCCCCAGCAGTTCTTTTAAGTTGAACATATGAGTTAACTGTCATCTCTACAACTATCTGTCTGCGTTTGTAGACAGTGCCCTCTTTTTCTTCCAGTCCCCACACACTCTTCCTTTCCAAGTCTCACATAATCCGATTCCTACAATCAAAGCTAGGGTTGTTAAAACATTAATGTTCTTCTGTTATTGTCAATACTATTTTGTAATCATTATGATATGATCCTAGAGTCCAACATTGATACTCCTGGGTGCTGTGTTCCTGGGGTTCCGTGGGAGCAGATTGAATTCTCCCCAGTGTCACACCTAGCACTGAAATGCTTATATGGCTTCAACTCTACCCATGTCCTGATATGTTCACTTCCAGAGTCAACCACAAGTAGTCTCTATCCCAAATGGGGGTGTGATATCTAACCATTTTAACAGGGGAGAGTCTTAGTCAGGATTGGCCTGAGGGGATTTTGGGATCTAAGGAGACATCCTATTTCCTCAAGGGAACTCTTCCTTCCAGGCATTTGGTGGAGTAGGGTGTAACCTGTATAGGATATAAAAGTGTAGGTCCCAAAACAGGGAAGCACAGCCTTGAAGCTCTTCAGTTTGCCTGTGGGTTCTCCAGAGACCTGAGTTCTGAGCACTCAGCCAACTTCATCACAGCTGGTAAGTTACCCTCCTCTGCTAAAGACCCCATATGTCATCTGTGTTCAAGCAACTATGGTAAAATACATAAGGGACTACATTTGTGGGTTGTTTTTTTTTTTTGCATTTTTTATTTTTTGAGAGATATTCAGAGCAAGAGACACACAGAGAGAAACACCAGAGCTCTGCTCATCTCTGCCTTATGGTTGTGTATGGGATTGAACCTGGGACTTGGTGTGAGAGTCTGTTTGCATAACCATTATCCTATATCCCCTGCCCGATTGCTTTGGTTTTTCCATATTGTTATTTGTTTCTCTTTTATAAATAATAATAAGCCTGTATTTGTGAACGAGGCAGAGATCAGAACATGACCTGCCTACTAGTGGATGTTTCCTGGAGGAACTTCTCCCTTTTTAGTTATTTTCACATGAACAGATTTCAGGGTTTGGTATTGCCTCTACATAGAGTCGTTTTTACTCCAAAATGTGTTGGTTTGCTATGTGTACATTCATTTATAAGTCTTTAAAGTGACAAATAATTCTAGACATTTTGTTTCTTGACATCTCCTGTATTTACCTGTTATCATTGTTTCCTTCATTTTTTGATTTGCACATACATGATTTACAATGCAGTTGCTGTCAGATGATTTCAATTTCTCATTTCATCAAGAGATGTCTGTAAATCACTCTCACCCCCAAGTCAGGCCTATCATCTATGACCAGGACTGAGAACTCAGAAATGGATCCATGTCTCTCCCGGTCTTCCTTCTCACTAGGCCAATTGGTGCAACCCCCAAAACCAACCCAAATTTCACCGTATGCTCCCCTTTCTATCTTTTTGGTTTTCTGCTTGGAGTTACATGATTTGTTTTCCTTGGCATTAGAGCTGTTGCTGGGGCTCAGTCCCTGCACAAACACCTCGTACTCTTGGTCACCATTTTTTTCCCTTTATCTGATAGTCAGCAAGCTTCCCATGAACGTACATTTCTTTTTTTGTGTGTGTGTCTTTCTTTCTCTCCCCTTCTCTCTGAACGTACATTTCTATGGGACGTCTCTGTACATACTTAGAATTATCTAGGTAGTGGATGGATTAGCCAGTAAGATCTCACACTGTGAACAAATGTTTACCTCTTAAAGATATCTTTTCACCATTTTCTTGCATGTGTAAGCCCGTATGTTCAGTAACTGCCACCAAGGAAACAATGGCTTGACTAGCACAGCCACATGCTCTAAGTAATGATGATAAGCTACAGAGCAGGCAGGTATGGGAGACCTCCTTCACAAATTTAAGAAATTAGAATACGAAGGATAAGGTGGTTGTGACACACTTTGAGGTGCTAACTCATTATAGACCCCAAGGACCAGGCTTCAAGCTGCAGGTCCCCACCTGCTGAAAAGGAGCTTCTTGAGAGCATGGGTTCTAGCTGTCTGATCCCCCAGTATCAATGATATGAGGTAACTCATTTCAAAATCCCCAAGTTAATAGAATTATGCCCCATATCTGGCTGTTTGCTTAGATATTGTAATCTATTTTTGACTATGCTCTTCTTTGACTAACAGTGGAGTCTCTGCCACAATATCTTATTATGCTGCCAGAGGTGTGACTTGGCTGCTGAGGTGGTTCCTTGAAGAGCAGTATGATGGAGACTGGCCATCTCATGCTGCCTTGAGAATCATGTCATCTTCATTTACTATTCCCACAGATTTGCTGCCTGAGGAAATTCCAGATGAACTACAAAAAGCCATCCAGTCTCTTAAAACTGACCATTAAGAGTCTTTTAAGGGATGAGAACTTGGCCATCTCTTCCCTGAGGAGTCTGCCTGGAGAGCTCTTCCCAAGTCTCTTTGAGGAAGCTTACTCTGAAAGATGCTGGAATATCCTGAAGGCTCTTGTCCAGAGCTGGCCCTTTGCTAGACTGCCTCTGGGGGATCTGGATGAATACCCTGCGGATGAAGCTTTGAAAGCTCTCCTGGATGGAATTGATGTCCTCCTTCAGCAGGAAGTTCTCCCCAGGTAAAGAGGACCCCTAGTCTGGAAGGGTCTGTGCTTCCTGGATGACAGCTGGGTCATGGAGAGTGGAGGCCAATGGGGAGGCCTCAAGGCTTTTCTACTGCCAATGTGACAGCTTATTGCCCATTGTGGAACTCTTTTTTTAATATATAATTTATTTTTTTATTGGGGAATTCATGTTTTACATTCAACAGTAAAGACAATAGTTTGTACATGCATAACATTCCCCAGATTCCTATTTAACAATACAACCCCCACTATGTCATTCATCATCCTTCATGGACCTGTATTCTCCCCACCCATCCCAGAGTCTTTTACTTTGGTGCAATACGCCAATTCCATTTCAGGTTCTACTTGTGTTTTCTTTTCTAATCTTGTTTTTCAACTTCGGCCTGAGTGGAACTCTCTTTAAGGACTGACTGTTAGTCATTTGTTTCACATAAGTGTTGAGCACACATTCAAACCCGTAAACACTAAGAGGAAAGAAGCAATTCAATGCTGTATGATCCTTGATCTCTCTAGATACATACTACTTTCTTTATTATTTCTTTCTTTCTTTATTTTTTTTATAAAATGGAAACACAAATGAGACGATAGGATAAGAGAGGTACAATACTACCAAATTCCTACCACCAGAACTCCATATCCCATCCCCTCTCTTGATAGTTTCCCTGTTCTTTATGCCTCTGGGACTATGGTCCCAGTATCGTTGTGGGGTGTGGAAGGTGGAAGGTCTGGCTTCTGTAACTGTTTCTCTGTTGACTATGGGCATTGGCAGGTCAATCCATACTCCCATACTGTCTCTTTCTTTCCTTAGTGGATCAAGGTTTTGGGTGGTGAGAGTTAAGGACACAGACAGTTAAGGTTCTGGGTGGGGTCCTGAGCCCATGGAAGACAGGTTGGCATCATGGTAGAATATGAAACCTGGTGGCTGAAAACGAGTCAAGATATAAGGAAGAACAAATTGATGTCTAGTCATGAACCTAAAGGCAAGAGTATTGAAGATAAAGATTTGGGGACTTCCTTTTTGGAAAAGGCTAGTAGGTCTAATTTAGGTATATGTCAGGGTGCCCATAACTTTACTAGTTTTTGCCTGACCTGGACACCTGAAATGCAGGTGGACCCAAATTACTGTCTGAGGATTAGATTTCATGGTTTTGAAAAGGGCTAGAATGCGGAATCAGAAAAGAGTGTAGCTGCCAGAATAGCTTCTCCAGAGAGAGACAAAGAACTTGTGGCTGAGCAGGAACACAATGCAATGCCTTTACTGATCAGAGACAATGCTTTTTATATATCTCCTTAACTGGAAGTGGCAAGTGGGTAAAGGAAATGGCTAGGAGCGGGGGTGGAGGAAAGGAAAGAGTGTGAAGGTAATAAGCTTCCATAGCAACTGTTGCAAAGGTTCTAACCAGTGGGGATTAAACCAATATCCTGCAGGCAGGGTGGGTCTCAGGCAAAACAATTATGAGGTAAATAGACCACAGCATTAAGCAATGCAGGGGACCTGGTATAATGACCAACACCCTCCTTTCTTTTTATCTAATATCCATAGTATCAGGAATGCAGGGTGCTTTGTGAGGCAGGGAGTCTGATAGGAGGAGGCACACCTTTGGGGTATTACTGTCCCTCCTTGCTCAACCTCTCAGTAGAGAGAGAGACTAATAGGATTGGACTCACCTCTCATGTTCAAGCCCTGCGAAGCTCAACCACATCCTCACAATTTCCTGAAATCTCCTTCTATCTAAATGTCCATATTTAATTGGGTGAATATCTGTAGAAGACTCCATTTCTGTCAGAGGAATAGCAGTGTAGGGGTGACCAGAAACCTATATCGTGCAGGTGTTTTCAAAAGAATTGGCACAAGATAGGGAGGAACAAGTAGGAGATCAGCAAGAGCCCCTGTGATGTCAAGTGGAGGCCTGGTGGCCTAAGAGTCATTTCTTGCCTCAAAGGGCATTTCCTGCCTCTGGGGGCAGTGTCTGCTGGCGAGAGGGGTGTTTCCTGCCTCTGGGCACAGGGCCAATCAGGTGAAGGAGGTGTTTCTTGCCTCTGGGGGCAGGGGCTGTTGGTGAAGGGGTGTGGCCTGTATACCCAAGGCAGCAACCTTCAAACTCCATGGAGTGCTGGGATCAGTCTTTGAGAAACCCAGCAGCGTAAAGGGAAGCTGTTGTAAATTTGTGTAAAGTGTCCAAGAGGTATACCAGTAAGTCCGATAGAAGCATCAGTCCAATGCTGACCATCGGGGAAGAAATGCCAGGGAATGAAATGCTGCATATCTATCTCGATGGGGAAGGTCAACCACCAGAATTCTGCTTTTCTGCAGAAAGTGAGCTGGAACCACCAAAACATGACAGGTGAAGCAGAAGCAAGAAGGGCAGGAAGCGATGGGTGAGAGAAAGGCAGTAGGAAAGTTCTCTCCTGGGAGTCTGTGATTCAGGTTCTTTAGATCATGTCTGGTCACATTGGTTTTAGGAGGTCGATGTCAGAAGACAGGGGCCCAAATGGAATTTGGCGATTCCATATGAGCAGATGCTTCTTCATGTGGAGGCTTGACATAGCTGTAATCACATACTTGTGAAGAAAAAAACTAACAAATTAGAAGTTTACTATAATTGATGATTATAATTGGTTTAAGTACCTTCTTAATTTTGAAAGCCCTTTCTATTATGGTGTCAAGTTTTTTTTTAATGGTTTAAGCTCAATAAAATGTGGAAAGGTAAACAGAAGAACTATTGTTAGATGCCTCAAGCATGAGAATTATTAGCATAACCATTGTGTGATCTATCTCTCACCTGGGCTGGTTCTACCTCTTTAATTGAGAAAGTATTTGAGAGCTTTAAATATCAGTAGTGTCTTTCCTACCTTTTTGTTATGCCCAGTTAAAATGGAGACACACCCTAGGTGTGCACAAGCTCTTCAGTAATGATTTTGTTAAGATATATTGATTTTTAACTATTTTTTCCCTTGGTCTTTAAAGAAACTCAGGTTTCTTAGAGAGTTAACATGAGAGTGACAATGTTTAATTTTCCTTTTTTTTTTTTTTTTTTTTGACCAGAGCACTGGTCAGCTCTAGCTTATGGTGGTGCAGGGGATTGAACCTAGGATTTTGTAGCCTCAGTCATAAGAGCTACTTTGCATAACCATTATGCTATCTACCCCACCCATGCTCATAAGGTTTCCTAGATTAAATGTTTCACATTTATACAAGACATAAAAATAAAAAGATCAAAAGAAAAAAAGTTAGGATTGTTTCTGGATGTCTACATGATTTCTGAAATCATGGCTGTGTCCAGCATTTTTTTATAAAGTAAATTAAATGTCAGAGTACTCAAAGATACAGTGTCAGAGAGAGCTAGGGTTTGAGGAGAGAGAAGTGGTATGGGGCTTTCTTTCTTTCTTTTTTTTTTTTAAAGCACTTTGATCCAGATTATTTAGATCCTGCTGTGTCACATTATGAGACCCTGGAGGGCATTCTACTTCAAAAAGAGCCTCAAAATCCCAGTTAGACTGGTTCTGACTGTTCCTGTGGGATTGCTGCAGGCACCCATTCCCAAAAATGTCTTCCCATAGAAGAACAAATTGAATCAGGAGGGTAGAATTAACCATGTGTCTGAATTCGTGGGGACTGCCAAGGTTTAGGAGTAGCCTCTGCAAGTTACAGTCACCCTTCACCACAGAACACATGGCAGAGGGAGTCCAGGAAGTCCCAGGGAAAATCTCCGCACATCTCCCAAACTCTAAGATCATGATCATAAGGAACTAAGGTGTGGCCCAGAGACAGAAAAACTGTCTCATGAAATAAGAGTATAGGATTTGAGAAACCTCTTCATAAGGAAGAAGGTTTCCCATGGCGGAGCGGTCTCTGAAAATAATAAGAGGAAAAAAAAAGAATCACAGTGCCTTTGTAAAATACGAGACAGCAGAGATCCAAGAGGCTGTACACTTATCTGGGGGTTGGGTGGGTAGGCCCCAAGTTGGGTAACAAAATGCCACAATAGCTTCACCAGAGAGAGAGACAAGGACATCGTGCATCTAGCAATGGAGAAGGGGGGAGCTGACATATTGCCCAATACCGCTCTCTGAGGGTTTAAAAAGGCAATTGTTATTTCTATAATCAAATAAATTAGTAATTGGATTAACTTTGAGAATCTCACTGTTAAGAATTTGCTGTATAATACATGACCTGACCTTACCTTACATTATGACCTTTGACTCTATTTACATATAGCTAGCTATATCTTGTAAAACAACACCACAGGTTGCTTCTGTTATTCCTGGTCTAAGCTCTTTGGAGAGTCAATATTTCAAAGAACAAGCCATTATTAGAAATGTATTCACAATTTGAGCCCACTGTTTAATTCAACATGATTAACGACTTGAAGTCATAAGTTCTTAGATTTAAGGAACATATACTCAGACCAATGTGCTAGGCACTTTTTTTTTTCTTTTTCTAAGTTATTATTATTTTTTTTATCTGGAATATGTTTTTGTAGCAGATTGAAGCTGGACCTTGACACCTTGAAAATCAGTGTCTTTTTGCATAACAGTTACACTATTATCTTGCCCTCACTGTGGGAATCTTTATTTAAATAGAGTAAGCAGAGTCTACCAGCAGAGAATGTCCTGAATTCACATTGCCTCAGCTACACAACTGGAGGACACACAGATCAAAAGAGAGCATAAGAAAAATGGTGTCTTCCACTTTCTCAGTTGACTTGAATGCATTCACAATGGAATAACATTTCACAGTTTTCATTTTCTCAGTTTGGTGAAAGCTAACTATGAAATGTGGCTATTAGATGTAGAAAGTTAGAAGAAAAGTGGAGAGAAAGAAGCTGTTTTCTGAAGTGGGAGGGAATCAAAGAGTTGGTTGGTATGAGCCTGGGAAATTGTGGCATTCTGGGTCAAAAACTGTGTTCGTGCTTTGTATCTTCATCAATGTCCCTTTTTCCCTAAAGCAGGTGTAAGCTCCGGGTGTTGGATTTACACTTCAATGGAGAGAAGTTCTGGAGTGTGTGGACTGGAGTCAACGAAACAGTGTACTCAGTAAGGAGACAACTAGTGGCTGATGGACCTTCAAGGAATGAGAAGGGAAGGCCCTCCTTGGAGGTGTGTGCAGACCTCATCCTCAGTCAGTGTCAAGACAATCACTTTTGCACCTACATACTGAAGTGGATCAAGAAGAGAAAGGGAGTGCACCTTTGTTGTAAGAAAGTGACAGTAATTTCACTGAACAGAGAGAATGTCAAGCTTTTACAGAGCATCTCATTGTGTGATGTCCAGGAACTGGACATTAATTGGATGTGGACTACCCCAGAACCACAGAAGTTGTGGCCATTTCTGGGCAGGATGAAAAACCTCAGCAGACTCTGTCTGAACATCAACATACTTGATGCAATCCCTTCAAACGAGCTGGAGAACCAGGATCATCCCATCACCGAATTTAGATCTGAGTTCCTCCAGCTACTTTATCTTCAACAGCTGTACTTAGAATCAGTCTCCTTCCTTCAGGGCCATCTGGAAAAGCTGCTCAGGTAGGGTGTGTCCCTGGCAGAGTAACTGTGCAGGAGACATTGGATCTCAAGTTCCTTGCCTCCCAATTCTATTATTATTTATTATTGTTATTTGCCCGACTGTCTCTAAAGACTACTTTAGGATACTCCTAAACATGGAACATGGTGACTCAGGGTTGAAAGCCAATTTACTTAACCACTACACTATTCCACTCAAATATATCTCTCCCATCGTAAATATTCCATCAGACTGTAACCATGAGAAGCTGAGGACAAAGTTAGACAGAGTTATGGAAGCAACACCTTGCTCCGATGCTTGTTGGAATATTTAATTTCATGAGTGTGGTTGGTTCTCAGGTTCAGGTTTGAAGAGGTCTCTTAGATGACTAGACAACTATTAGTGAAGGGGACTGTGAAGAAGAGATCCCACACAGTGCCTCCAATTCCTGAACTGCAAGGTGTGTCCAGGCAGAATTGTGAATAATACACAGGCTGTGCAAGTATGCAGAGGTCAATAAACAGGCTGCAGCTGAGGAATGAGGGAATTAGCAGAACATATGCTAAGAATGAAGAGTTTTCAGGGAGGTCCTGGAGACTGGCAGTTGCTGTGGGACCCTGCCTAGCTCTGTTCTGTGACATGATTCTAGCAGTCTCACCCATGCCAGAAATGGTGTAGCTAGTGTTCAATGAAGGTCTGTAGAAGCCTGAATGAGTGTAGTTATATTTGGATCCAGTGTTGCTGCCAATGGCACCAACACTTTTAGTTAGACTGGGAGATCTTTTAGAGTATGTCTTACTATGTACTACACATTTCATGCTTTTGGAGAGAAATACACAGAGAAAGAAAGAACAATGAGAAAAATATACATATATCTGCCAGAATTAGAAGAAACATGTTTTACATATAGCAAGATTCAGTGCCAGGTTCATGTGAACACTGAAAAGAAAGAGTTTAGCTTTACATAGCATTGGATTCATTGGGCTAGAGAATAAATGAGCCTTGATATATATATATATATCATCACCTAAATCAGAATTTTCATAGTCTTGCTGATGCCAATGTCCATCCTATCCTCCTTCTTTCTCCTCAGGAGTCTTCAAACCCAGCTGGAGGTCTTCTCACTCATTGACTGCACAGTAACAGAAAGAGACTTGGCTCACCTGTTCCAGAGCCCACACATCCGGCAGCTGAAGGAACTGTGTCTGAGAGGCATCCCCCTGACCTCTGTCAGTGAGCCCCTGGGAGCTCTGCTGGAGGTAAATGCAGCCACCCTGCAGGACCTGGACCTGAGTCTGTGTGGCCTCCAGGACCCCCAGCTTGAGGCCCTGCTCCCTGCCCTGAGCATCTGCTCCCAGCTCAGGTCTCTCAACCTGCATGGGAACCGCCTGTCCATGGCCATCCTGGAGAAGCTGCTGCACTGCACCACGGGGCTGCAGCATTTGTGTCTCCAGCTGTTTCCTGCCCCTCTGGAGAGTTCAAACCCCCAGGGAGTTCCACAGTCTTGGGTATTAGACTTGCTTTGTACTCAGATCTCAAACATTCTCCAGCATCTTGGATACTCCAGGTCCATCATGATGAGCAGTTGTCATTGCTCACACTGTGCTAGGAAGGAGTTCAGAAACTGGGAGCCCACATTTATTCCCTGCTCACATCTGTATGAAACTCATTATGGAGAACTTAAAGCCATCGTTATACCTTTCAGAATCATTAGAAGTGGCATCTAGGAATTTTGCTCCTCAATGTGCACACAAACCCTGCTTCAGTCTGCATATGCATGTGATCGATAGATAAACAAAGCAAACCCAGCTCATTTTTCACCTGTACAGAATGCATTTGACTCTAAAAAATGAAATGCCTTAAATCTGATTCTGTTAGAAAAATGTCTATCTAATAGAATCAGATTTAAAATTATCATAAATAATTGCAACAAATGTGGGGCTGCAATTTAGGTTAATATTGATGTGGGAGATTTTACCTGTTCTATGTCATATGAAATACTGAGAAATACAATGGATCTCAATGTAGTTTCTCTCTTGTCTTGTTCATGTTTCTACCCAGACCTATGCTATAAATATATATATATAGGAAGTTATCAGCCATAGGGGTGTGAATGTGAGGACACAGAACTTTGATGGCGTGAATGGTGTGAAACTATACTCCTCTTAACTTACAGTCTTATAAGCCATTCAGTATGTTATGGAAAATCAGGTTGAATGTTTCTAGATCCTTAGATGCCTAGAGTTGAGTTCTGCATATCAAAAATATTATTTTAAGCCCTTAGTGCTTAAAATTTCTGAACAATAGTAATCCTCACACCAGTCTTAAATGGTTAAATAATTCTAAAAAATGTTTTTAATTCAAAGTTACCTACAACCTTACAGCAGATAGAACAGAACTGTCTGGTTCTGCCAGTAGCTACGATGTAGTTATTAGTAGATACCATTGCATGACATATAACATCATATGACACAGTGAGTTCAAATAGATTATGAGAAATTCCCACCATGGTATTTTCAACAAATTTGATGATAATAAAAAAAGAATTATTGCTGTCTGAAAATCTTCCTGAGATTGCAAGCAATGCTTCCCAATCTCTTAAGATCCATGTCAAACTCAGTCCTGATCCCATGAGACTTTGCTCTCCTCTTGATTCCTTACAAGGTTAAACTGCCACTGATGACCTCAATTAAAGAACAGAACAAGTGCCACCATGCCCCATTATAGGGCCAATGACTTTTGCCTTTGGATTATAGCCAGAGACGCCAAGCCTGAGATTTCAGCCTTTCAACTGCAACAGTTTGGTGAGACCTTCCTTAGCACAAGGAACTACCTAGTTCCATGTCATATGGTGCACTCTCTAACCACACTGCAGACTCTAGATATAGGCTAGCACCTAGGGGGCACTTGTATACACGTTTCCATAAGGTAGGGGCACATACATACCTCAGAGGAAAAGCGCTTAGTAGTCCTCTTTGATTAGACTGAGTCCTAAATAGCTTGGCATTGTAGCAGAAAGGCCTATGAGTGCTCCACAGACTGTCTACTCCAGAATTCACTGCTTAGGCCTAGACACACCCATACAGCCTACTTCACTCCCCTCAGTCACTCTATCTCCTGAACTAGCTCAACAAAGTAAGTAACATATATGCCTTAATATCTTTGACAGCATCAGCATTATTGTCACTCCTGGATAATCACTGTCTACAATTATCCAAGAGATACACAGTCAAATTATATGTATCAACTAAGGTACACTTGTTTTCTCTATGCCAGCTTTTATTAGAATCATCAAACAAGTTAATGTAGTAGAAATCAAGGTTATCTTCAAGCTCAATGTAATCCTATTTCCTCCCTAACTTAAGTCCAGTCTCCATAAACTTAACACAAGTTTGGATGCAATAAATTACACTCAATACATTAACTGCTGGGAGAAAGCCTGAGCTTTTCAGATGCAGAGGGGACTACAAAGCTGGGTCAGAGGAAGACACTGGCTCACTCAATGATGACATTTTTTACTACACCTTCCCCAGGAGCCCTAATCTGGGAATCCTTGGACAATAGACTTAGACCTCTAAGAGACACCTTGGTCCACCATTATTGGTCATTGTATACAGGAAGGAATTTTTAGCCTTCCGTGGGCTTCTTCGGGACCTTGTCCTCACTATGAACTAGCAATGCTAGGGACTGCCACACTTTCTGAATGGAAGTTGGGTCATCCTATCTGCCACTCAAGGAAATCTCGACCTGAAATACTTGCAGCCTAGAATGTTCCCAGCTGTGACCATGAATTGTGAGCTCAGGCTGACAGGGACTCAGAGGTTATACAGGCCCCTGTGCTATAAATAGGAATATATATGGGCCCTGGTCAGGTGGACATGGTAGACGGTCCATTGTGTTTATATATTTTCTTCAAATTTGGGAGCTAATGTCTGCCCTGGTCCAGCTTTCTACTCCTGTTCTCAACTCTGACACCATCGTCTCAATCAATATTTTTATTCTGCCTCCATGTTAGCCATCAAGTTCAAGCAAAAAGTGTTAATGTCATGTACCCATTGGGGCAGACCTAAACGAGACCTTCTAGCTTCTTTCTCCTCCCAAATCCCTGTTCTCATCTGCTCTTTCCTACTATTTGTTTCCTGTTTATCCAGCATTTTGTTTGGCACCTTTCACGGCCAAGTGACAGAAGCCAGACCTTCCACTATATGGATTCTATAAAGCATTTTGATCCATAGTCCCAGAGGAGACATGTTAGTGGTAGATGACCAGACAGAGAGCTCTGAAATCCAGTTCTATCAGCACTTGGAGATAGATGAAACTTAAAAAAAAAATTAGAAAAAGGAAGTGAAACCTTAAAGAATAATAGGTGTAGGTATGACTAAAATGGAAGAAAACATAGGCTGAGTCTTTGATATGTTGACTCTCTCAAAAGCCTAGACCAGGGAGAAATGAAGCAACCAGTGGCACAGCTATATACAAGATGCTGGGTATTATCCCGCAAACCCTAACAAAGAGACTTTTCAATGTTAACCCAATTACCAAATAATGTGATGATAATAATAAGTATCCATTGTATTCGTGAACCATAATACACTAGGAACCTCACATTTCCACTATAAGAGTCTATAATTCCCCCAGTCCTGGAACCTTAGGGTGGGGCATACTTTCCTCCATGGTTCTCTCAATTCATATCAAATAACATTGCAGCCAAAGGAAACTACCTGGTACAGAAACAAGACAGGACTAGAACTCCTATAGGAACCCACCAAATCACTGGTGAGTGCAAACACATGTGCTGGTGACAGAGAGGAGCCTACAGAGAGATTAAGTGGCTGGTAATAGCCTTTCGGGTTTATCAGTTGAGACACCACCTCCAGTCTGTTCTACCAACAAGGGGACAGCTGAACCGAGGAGAGGACTTCCCGGAGACTTACCAAGTGCAACTCTGAATCTCCATTGCTACTACCCTCAGAATCTGGAGCAACAGCAGGGAGGGACACCAAGCAACAGAGATCTAACCAGGAAACTCAGTAGAAGACCTATACCTCAGTGGCATAGCTGTGGGGCTGTGAAAATCTCTTTGCATAACCACTTGACTATCTCTGCCACACCCTGCCTTAGCTCCTGGTCAGGAGTAAGTGATTAATCTAAGAAATCTACTTATAGTTCAGAAGACCTCAGGCTCCCATAGTCTACAGAGAAGAAAAAAGAAAAAAAAAAGAGGCTTTTAAATCACTGAGCTCCAACTCAGAGATTAATAAACTATTGAAACAACTGTTAACTTCCACCACTATGAACCCTTTAATTTTCTTACTTCAACACAAGTCAATCCAGGAAATAGTGGTCAGTAATTTGAAAAGTACTAAGAGAGGGAACTCATAACATAGTACATAAAATGGTGAAACCAACATGAAGAAATATTGGAGAAATGAACCAGGACAAGAGTCCAACTAAAAGCCACCCAAAGGGTAAAGCACAAAATAAGGAGTTCAACATCCAAACATTAGCTAAGAAAATAATCACAAGAGTGTGTAAAGAGTTTGAAAGAATTGTAATCAGAAATACAAGAACAACAAATGAGACTCTGGAAGAAAACACTAACTATCTTGAGGTTATTAGAGAGCTGAAAGCTGAAATAGCTGAGCTAAGAACACAACTAGCTGAACAAGCTAAAACAGTATCAGAACAGGGTAACAAAATAGAGGAACTCCAGAAAATAGTAGAGGGTAGAGAGAATAGAATCAATGAGGCTGAAGACAGAATTAGCAAGATTGAGGACAAATTAGAGACAACTAAAAAAGAAGTAAGAGATCTCCAATAGAGATTTAGAGATGCTGAAAACAACCACAGAGACCTATGGGATGACTTCAAAAGAAACAATATATGCATTATTGGCTTACCGGAGGAAGAAAGAGAGGGAGAAGAAGAATGCATTCTTCAGGCCATAATAGCTGAAAACTTCTCTAGTCTAGATAATATCAAAGGCATAAAGATTCCAGAAGCCCAGAGGGTTCCAAACAGAATTAACCCAGATTTAAGACACCAAGAAACATCATATTTAAAATGGAAAGCAATAAGAATAAAGAAAGGATCCTGAAGGCTACAAGAGAAAAATAAAGTCACCTACAGAGGAAAAACCCCAAGATCAACAGCAGACTTCTCCCCACAAACACTACAGGCCATAAGAGAATGGCAAGATATTTATCGAGTGCTTAATGAGAAAGGCTTTCAACCAAGAATACTGTATACTGCTAGCTAGACTGTCATTCAGACTCGATGGAGGCATCAAAACCTTCTTAGACAAGAAACAGTTGAAGGAATCAACTATCACCAAGCCTGCCCTCAAAGAAGTTCTGAAAGGTCTCCTATAAACTGTCAGACCACCATAAATAGGACATATATCAGAATACTCTAAAACTCTACAAGAATGGCGTTAAAATATCTTCAGTCTTTGATAACAATAAATGTCAATGGAATGAATTCACCTATTAAAAAAACACAGAGTAGGAAGATGGATCAGAAAATATAAGCCAATGATATGCTGTCTACAGGAAACACACCTAACTCAACAAGACAAAGACAGACTTCCCCCAGTCCTGTGGTAGGGTGCACTTTCCCTTATGCTTCTCCCAATTCTTATCAAATAAGGGTGCATCTGCTGATTGCAACCTAGTCAACGCAATGAGTGCCACCCCAGAATGCTTCACTTCATATTGTGTCCAGAATATTCAGGTGTGGAACGACAACCCTTCAGCTTCATCACTGGGGTGAGACCTTTCCTTTCATAGTATTCTCTGATTCCATCCCAGCCAGTTCACTTCCTAACAAAGTCCCAAAACCTAGATATAGACCAGGTTCCAGGAGATAGAGCATATGTTCACAGGTATCCATAATCTACGGCAAATATATACCTGAAAGCAGTAGTACACTAGAGTTTGCAGTGAGTAAGTACCCCCCAACACTTCATCTCCACTATTCCAACCTTTGGGTCCATGATTCTTTAACAATTTGTTTGGCTTTGTATGTTAACTCTCTTTTCAGCCACCAGGCTCCAGATGCCATCAGGATGCCGGCCAGGCTTCCCTGGACTGAAGAGGCCACCAGTGTGCCGTGGAGCTCCACTTCCCCAGAGACTCGCCCCACTAGGGAAAGAGAGAGGCAGACTAGGAGTATGGATTGACCAGTCAATGCCCATGTTCAGTGGGGAAGCAATTACAGAAGGCAACCTCCCATGTTCTGCAACCCACAACGACCCTGGGTCCATGCTCCCAGAGGGATAGAGAATGGGAAAACTATCAGGGGAGGGGTTGGGATATGAAGATTGGGTGGCGAGAATTGTGTGGAGTTGTACCCCCCATCCTATGATTTTGTTAATGCCTTCTTTCTTAAATAAAAAAATAATAATAAGTAAAAAAAAATAATATAGGAATGGACACTACTGAATGCTCAGAGGATCAGTTAATCAAGAGGACTTAACAATTACTAACATCTATGCACCCAATGAGAAGCCATCTAAATACATGAAATATCTACTCGAAGAGCTACAGCAATATATTAACAGCAACATAGTCATAGTCATAGTCTCTCAACTTGATAGATCATACAGGCAGAAAATCAATAAAGATATAAGGGAGCTAAACGAAGAGATAGATAAACTAGAACTATTGGACATTTTCAGAGTCATTCATCCCAAGAAACTGGAATACACATTTTCCTCAAGTCCTCATGGGTCATTCTCAAGGACAGACCATATGTTAGGCCAAAGACAGCATCAGCAAATTCAAGAGCATTGAAATCATCCCAAGCATCATATCAGACCACAGTGGAATGAAACTAACACTTAGCAATCAACAAAAGATTAGTAATAGTTCCATAATGTGGAAGCTCAACAGTACACTTCTTAACAACGTCTGGGTCAAAAGGGAAATAAAGGAAGAAATCAAAATGTTTCGAGACTTCAATGAAAATGAAGACAAAAGCTATCAAAATATTTGGGACACAGTTAAAGCAGAACTGAGAGGGAAGCTTAAAGCTACACAAGCACACATTAGGAAACAAGACAAAGCACAAATAAACAGCCTGATTGCACATCTTAAAGACCTAGAAGAAGAACAACAAAGGAATCCTAAAGCAACCAGAAGGACAGAAATCACTAAATTTAGGGCAGAAATCAATAACATTAAGAATAAGAAAACCATACAAAAGATCAATGAAAGTAAATGTTGGTTGTTTGAATGAGTGAACAAAATCAACAAACCTTTAGCCAGACTCACAAAACAAAAAAGGGAGAAGACCAAAATGAATCGGATAATAAATGAAAGAGGAGATATCAAAACAGACACCGCAGAAATTCACTATATCATGCAAGGCTTCTATGAACAACTATATGCCACCAAGCTAGAGAACCTGGAAGAAATGGACGATTTCCTAGATACCTACCAACTTCCAAAACTAAGTAAAGAGGAAGTGGATAACATGAACAGGCCCAATACAACTAATGAAATTGAAACAGTTATCAAAAATCTCCCCCAAAATAAAAGTCCTAGACCAGATGGCTATACAAATGAATTCTACAAAACCTTCAAATATGCACTAATACCTCTACTTTTAAAAGTCTTCCAGAAGGCTGAAGACACTGGATTACTTCCTGCCAGCTTCTATGCAGCCACCATCACTGTGATACCAAAAGCAGACAGGGACACAACCAAAAAAGAAAACTACAGACCAATATCTCTGATGAACATAGATGCAAAAATATTGAACAAAATTCTAGCCAACTGGATACAGCAGTATATTAAAAAGATTGTTCATCATGACCAAATGGGTTTTATCCCAGAGATGCAAGGTTGGTTTAATATACATACATCAATCAGTGTGATCCACCACATCAACAAAAGCCAGACCAAAAACCACATGCTCATATCAATAGATGCAGAGAAAGCCTTTGACAAAATACGGCATCCCTTTATGATCAAAACACTACAAAAAATGGGAAGAGATGGAAAATTTCTGAAGATAGTGGAATCTATATATAGCAAACATACAGCCAACATCATACTCAATGGTGAAAAAACTGGAAGCATTTCCACTCAGATCAGGTACTAGACAGGGCTGCCCACTGACACCATTACTATTCAACATAGTGTAGGAAGTTCTTGCCATAGAAATCAGGCAGGAGCAAGGAATTAAAGGGATACAGATTGGAATAGAAGAAGTCAAACTCTCATTATTTTCAGATGACATACTAGTATACATGGAAAAACCTAAGGAACCCAGTAAAAAGCTTTTGGAAATCATCAGGCAATACACTAAGGTGTCAGGCTAAAAAATCAATATTCAAAAGTCAGTGGCATTCCTCTATGCAAACACTAAGCTAGAAGAAATTGAAATCCAGAAATCAGTGCCTTTTACTATAGCAACTAAAAAAATGAAATATCTAGAAGTAAACCTAACCAAAGAAGTTAAAGACTTGTATACTGAAAATTATGAGTAATTACTCAAGGAAATGGAAAAAGACACAAAGAAGTGGAAAGATATTCCATGTTCATGGGTTGGAAGAATTAACATCATCAAAATGAGTATATTACCCAGAACCATCTAAAAATTTAATGCTATCCCCATCAAGATCCCAAGCACATTTTTAGGAGACTAGAAAAAATTCTGCAAATGTTTACCAGGAACCAGAAAAGACCTCGAATTGCCAAAACAATTTTGAGAAAAAAAGAACAGACCTGGAGGCATTACACTCCCAGATTTCAAACTGTATTATAGGGACATTGTCATCAAAACTGCTTGGAACTGGAACATGAATAGACACACTGACCAGTGGAATAGAATTGAGAGCCCAGAAGAGAGTCCCCACACCTATGGTCATCTAATCTTTGACAAAAGTGCCCAGACTATTAAATGGTGAAAGCAGAGTCTCTTCAACAAATGGTGTTGGAAACAATGGGTTGCAACATGCAGAAGAACGAAACTGAATCACTGTATTTCACCAAATACAAAAGTAAATTCCAAGTGGATCAAGGACTTGGATGTTAGACCACAAACTATCAGATACTTAGAGGAAAATATTGGCAGAACTCTTTTCCGCATACATTTTAAAGACATTTTCTTTCCTTTTTTTAAAAAATGTTTTATTTAAGAAAGGATTAATGAACAAAAACATAAGGTAGGAGGGGTACAATTCCACACAATTCCCACCACCCAATCTCCATAACCCACCCCCTCCCATGATAGCATTCCCATTCTCTAGCCCTCTGGGAGCATGGACCCAGGGTCGTTGAGGGTTGCAGAAGGTAGAAGGTCTGGCTTCTGTAATTGCTTCCCCGCTGAACATGGGCGTTGACTGGTCAGTCCATACTCCCAGTCTGCCTCTCTCTTTCCCTATTAAGGTGTGTCTCTGGGGAAGCAGAGCTCCAGGACACATTGGTGGGGTCTTCAATCCAGGGACGCCTGGCCAGCATCCTGGTGGCATCTGGAACCTGGTGATTGGAAAGTCAGTTAACATACGAAGCCAAACAATTTGTTGAGCAATCATGGATCCCAAGCTTGGAATAGTAGAGAGGATGTGTTAGGGAGGTACTCACTGCAAACTCTAATGTACTTCTGCTTTCAGGTATATATTTTGCAGTAGTTTATGGATACGTGTGCACATAAGCTCTCTCTCACAGAAACTGGTGTATGTCTAGGTTATGGGACTTTGTTAGAAAGTGAACTACCTGAGATGAAATTAGAGTGTACTATAAAAGGAAAGGTCTCACCCGAGTAATGAAGCTGAAGGGTTGTCATTCCACACGTGAAGTCTCTGGACACAGTCTGAGGTGAAGCATGTTGAGGTGGCAATCGTTGCATTGGTTAGGTTGTGATCGGCGGATGCAATATTATTTGGTTTGGATTGGGAGATGCATACGGGAAAGTGGGCCCTATCCAAGGGTTCCAGGACTGGGGGATGTAGGGGCTCTATAGTGGAGATGTGAGGTTCCTGCTGTCTTAGGGTTCAAAAAGACAATCGATAGTTAATGTTATCATCACATTATTTGTTAATTGGGTTAACTTTGAAAAGTCCTTTTGTTATGGTTTCCTGTACAGTATCCAGTATCTTGTATATAGCTGTGCTATTGGATTCTTCTAATCTACTTGGTCTAGGGTTTTGAGAGAATCCGCATATCAAAGACACAGCCTATATATTAAAATGATTCAGTTTGTGTTTTGAGAAACTTTGAGACATACAATTGATTTTCCCCCTCTTATATTAATTAAACACTGATTTATATGTCTACATTTTTCTAGGAGTGTACATAAACACCATTCCCACCACCAAAGGACTGTGACCCATCCCTCCCGCCCACTCCCACCATCCACTGGCCCAGGAAGCTGCATGTCTACCCCTCACCACTGGGTTTTTATTTTGGTGCCCTAGTTACAATTTGATCACGTCCTGCTTTTAGTTTCCCTTTCAGATCTTCTTCCTCAACTTCTGTTGATGAGTGGGATCATCCCATACTCATCTTTATCTTTCTGACTTAGTTCACTTAACATAATTCCTTCTATCTCTGTCCAAGATGGGTCAGAGAAGGTGGGTTCATTGTTTTTGATAGCTGCATAGTATTCCATTGTGTATATATGCCACAGCTTTCTCAGCCACTCATCTGTTGTTGGGCACCTGGGTTGCTTCCAGGTTTTACCTATTATGAATTGTGCTGCTAAGAACATAGGAGTACACACCTCTTTTTGGTTGGGTGTTATGGAGTCCTTGGGGTATAACCCCAGGAGAGGAATTACTGGGTCATATGGAATGTCCATGTCTAGCCTTCTGAGAGTTTTCCAGACTGCTCTCCACAGAGGCTGTACCAATTTACATTCCCACCAGCAATGTTCCTCTGTTCCCACATCCTCTCCAGCATTTGTTGCTGCTGTCCTTTTTGATGTATGCCATTCTTACAGGAGTGAGGTGGTATCTTAGTGTTGTCTTAATTTGCATTTCTCTGACAATCAGTGACCTAGAGCAGTTTTTCATATGTTTGTTAGCCTTTTGGATCTCTTCTGAGGTGAATGTTTTGTTCATATCCTCTGCCCATTTTTGGATGGGGTCATTTGCTTTTTGGTGCTAAGTTTGCTGAGCTCTTTATATATTTTGGTGATTAATTTCTTGTCTGATGTCTAGCATGTGAAGATCTTCTCCCATTCTGTGAGGGGTCTCTCTGTTTGTTTAATAGTTTCTTTGGATGTGCAGATGCTTTTCAATTTGATGTAGTCCCATTGGTTTGTTTCTGCTTTAGTCTTCCTTTCAATTGGGTTTGATTCATCAAAGATGTCCTTGAGGTGTAGGTGGGAAAGTATTTTACCAATGTTTTCCTCTAGGTATTTGATTGTTTCTGGTCTGACATCTAGGTCTTTGATCCATTTGGAGTTGATTTTTGTTTCTGGTGAGATAAAGTGGTTCAATTTATTTCTTCTGCATGTTTCAACCCAGTTTTCCCAGCACCATTTATTGAAGAGAGACTTCTTTTTCCATTTAATCCTTTAGGCCCCCTTATCAAAGATTAGATGCCCATAGGTGTTGAGATTTACTTCTGGGCTTTCAATTCTGTTCCACTGGTCTGTGTGCCTATTTTTGTTCCAGTCCCATGCTGTTTTGATGATGATGGCTTTATAATATAGTTTAAGGTCTAGGAGTGTGATGCCTCCATTTCTGTTTCTTTTCCTAAAGATGGTTTTGGCAATTCTAGGTGTTTTCAGGTTCCAGATAAATAATTGTAGTGTTTGTTCTATTCTCTTAAAGAAGCTTGGTGGAACTTTGATGGGTATTGCATTAAATTTGTATATGGCTCTGGGGAGAATATTCATTTTGATGATATTTATTCTTCCAATCCATGAGCATGGGATATCTTTCCATTTCTTGGTATCAGTTTCTATTTCCTTGAGTAGCGACTCAGAGTTTTCAGCATACCAGTCTTTCACTTCTTTGGTCAACTTTATTCCTAGGTATTTGATTGATTTTGCTGAAACAGTAAATGGGAATGATTTCTGGATGTCTTCTTCTTCAGATTTAGTGTTTGCATAAAGAAATGCCACTGATTTTTGTCCATTGATTTTGTAGCCTGATACCTTGCTATATTGCCTAATAACTTCCAGTAATTTTCTACTGGATTCTTCAGGTCTTTCTATGTATACAATCATATCATCTGAAAATAGTGAGAGCTTGACTTCTTCCCTTCCAATCTGTATTCCTTTGATTTCTTTCTCTTGCCTGATTGCTATGGCAAGAACTTCCAATACTATGTTAAAGAGTAACGGTGACAGTGGATAGCCCTTTCTAGTCCCCGATAGGAGGGGGAATGCTTTCAGCTTCTGTCCATTGAGTATCATGTTGGCTGTAGGTTTGCTATATATAGACTCCACTATCTTGAGGAATTTCCCATCTATTCCCATTTTTTATAGTTTTGAGCATGAACGGGTGTTGGATTTTGTCAAAGGCTTTCTCTGCATCTATTGAGATAATCATGTGGTTTTTGGCTTTGCTTTTATTGATGTGGTGAATGACATTGATTGACTTACGGATGTTGAACCAGCCTTGCCTTCCTGGGATGAATCCCACTTGGTCATGATGAACAATCTTCTTGATGTCTTGCTGTATCCGGTTGGCCAAGATCTTGTTTAATATTTTGGCGTCTATGCTCATCTGAGATATCGGTCTGTAGTTTTCCTTTTTTGTTCTGTCCTTATATGCTTTTGGTATCAGAGTGATGCTGGCTTCATAAAAGGTGGAAGGGAGTATTCCTGTTTCTTCAATCTTATGGAATAGCTTAAGAAGTATGGGTATTAACTGTTTCCTGAAAATTTTGTAGAATTCGTTTGTGAAGCCATCTGGTCCACAACTTTTGTTGTTGGCGGGATTCTTAATAACGGTTTCAATTTCTTTGTCTGTGATTGGTGCATTTAGATTTTGTAGTTCTTGTTTCAGTTTTGGAAGTGCATAGGTTTCTAGGAATTGTTCCATTTCTTCCAGATTCTCTAGCTTGGTGGTATATAGTTCTTTATAGAAGTTTCACAGGATTATCTGCATTTCTGTGGTGTCAGTGGTGACATCTCCTGCATCGTTTACAATTCTATTAATTTGAGTCTTCTCTCTTTTTTGTTTGGTGAGTCTGGCTAGGGGTTTGTCAATTTTGTTTAATCTTTCAAAGAACCAACATTTGGCTTCATTGATCTTTTGTATGGTTCTTTTATTTTCGATGTTGTTTATTTCTGCTCAAACTTTAGTGATTTCTGTCCTTCTGATTGCTTTAGTGTTCCTTTGTTCCTCTTCCTCTAAGTCCTTGAGGTGTGCAGTAAGGTCGTTCATTTGAGCTTCTTCTTGGTGTTTAATATGTGATTGTATGGCTATAAGTTTCCCTCTCAGTACTGCTTTATCTGTGTCCCAAATATTTTGATAGGTTTTGTCTTCATTTTCATTAGTTTCCAGGAACATTTGAATTTCCTGTTTGAGTGAGTCTCTGACCCAGTGGTTCTTAAGGAGTATGCTGTTTAGTTTCCAAATTCTGTTTTTTAATAATTTTCTGTTTGTTGTTAAATGTTAGTTTTACTCCACTGTGGTCTGAGAAGATACTTGGGATGATTTCGATTCTCCTGAATTTATTGATGCTGTCTTTGTGGCCTAACATGTGGTCTATCCTTGAGTATGTGTTATGTGGATTTGAAAAGAAGGTGTATTCCATTTTTCTGGGGTGGAGTAGTCTGAAAATGTCCAAGAGGTCTATTCTGTCGATCTCTTCATTCAATTCTCTTGTATCTTTATTGGTTCTCTGCTTTGTTGATCTGTCTAAGTGTGAGAGTGGGGTATTGAAGTCTCCCACTATTATTGTATTACTATTGATGTATTTTTGAAATTCTTTCAGTAGATGCTTAATGTATTTAGATGGTCCCTCCTCGTTGGGTGCATAGATGTTAATAATTGTTAAGTCTTCTTGGCTGATTGATCCTCTAATAATTATGTAATGTCCTTGTCTATCTTTTATTACTTTATTTAATTTAAAATCTATCGTGTCTGAGATGAGAATGGCTGTTCCTGCCCTTTTTTGTGGTCCGTTAGCCTGTATGATAGTTTTCCATCCTTTCACTTTAAATCTGTGTTTCTCTTGTTGTGACAGATGGGATTCTTACAAGCAGCATATGGTTGGGTTATGTTTTCTGATCCATCCCCCCACCCTGTGCCTTTGATGGGTGAGTTTAAGCCATTGACATTTATTGATATTATGGATTTAATGTATTGTAGTGCCATTGTTCAAAAAAAATTTGTTTGCTCTGATATATTGCAAGTCTTATAGTGATGTTCTTGTTTATAAGAGATCTTTTAGTACCTCTTTCAGGGCCGGCTTGTTGGTGGTTGCCTCCTTTAACTGTTGTTTATCTAAGAAGGTTTTGATCCCTCCATGTAGTTTAAATTAAAGTCCAGCAGGATATATTATCCTTGTTTGAAACCCTTTTTCATTCAGGGCTCGATAGATATTTTGCCACTCCCTTCTGGCTTTTAGAGTTTGAGTGGAGAAGTCTGCAGATAATCTTATGGGTTTTCCCTTGTATGTGACTTTTTGTTTCTCTCTTGCAGCCTTTAGGGTCCTTTCTTTATCCTTACTTCTTCTCATTGTGACTATGATGTGTCTTGGTGTCTTCAGGTCTGGGTTGATTCTGTTTGGTACTCTCTGGGCCTCTTGAACCTTGATATCCTTTCTGTTATTCAGGTCTGGGAAGTTTTCTTGTATTATTTCCTCTAGAATGTTTACTTCCCTTCCTCTATTTCTTCCTCCTGCAGGCCAATTATACGAATGTTACTTCTTCTGAGGTCATCCCATATGTCTCTGTTGTTGTTTTCAGTGTCTCTCAATCTCTTTTTAAGCTCTTTCACCTCTTTCTTTGTTTTCTCTAACTCATCCTCTGTCTGACTAATTCTGTTTTCTGCTTCTGTTAGTGTGCTTTCCTTTGCCTCAGCTTCTTTCTTCATTACAGCTATTTCAGCTTTCAGTTCTCTAATTGCCTCAAGATAATCAGTATTTTCCTTGGGGGTCTCAACTGTTGTTTCCCTAATACTGCCATTCCTTTCCTCCAATGTTGTTTTCATTTCTGTGATTAATAAGTTTATTATTGCTTGCATACTTTTCTTATCTATGGCTACTTCTGACTGATTTGTAGTTTCTTCTGGGCTCTTGTCTTCATTCATTGGGGTAGCAGTTTTATTTGTTTTTAATCTACCCATTTTTTATTTATGTGTTTCTTTCTCTTTTTTTATGCTCTGTTGTTCCTCAGTTGTTGTGTCTTGAGTACAAGTAACACTGTACTTAATACCTTTGTGACAATTGTACTCACCAACCTCCGGAATTACAGTAGCAACTGAAGTAAGTATTGAAGTAGTTTAATCGTTACCAGTTAGCCAAACAATTTCTCCAGTCTGTGAAAAAATAGTAACCAAATCCCAGTGAAGAAAGAGAAAAGAAAGAGAGGATAGCAAGAATAGCCAGTTATGCAAATCTACTATCCAACGTATATTCTAGGGGTAACAAGAGGGGAAAGGGAACTAGAGCAGAGATACACACATAGAGAGTCCACTCTGAGTCAGATTTCTTCCCCAAAGTAATTCACAAATTCAGAAATGCAAAGAAGAAGTGTATGACAAGATTAAAAAAGAGAGAGAGAGAGAGAGAGACAAGAAATAGAAAAGGGAGAAGATAAGAAAAAGAGTTGTAATTAAAGAGCAGTGCAAGGAATTTCCCAAATGTGTATCAGTGAATTCAAAAAAGCACCCATTTTGGTGGTGTGGGGTATTCTGTTAGGAGCTGGTCCCCAGGGATTGCTTATGGTGGGGCGGGGGGAAGGAGGTATGCTTGGAAATTAAAAGGAAGAAAAAAGAATTTTTTCCCTACTCTAATTCTTAACCCAAATTATGTTATAGTCACCTCCTTGTCACCGCTATGACCCCTTATTGGCTGGCCTGCTAAAGGCTAAAGACATTTTCAATGAAACGAATCCAATGACAAAGAAGACTAAGGCCAGTATAAACCTGTGGGGCTACATAAAATTAAAAACTGCTTCACAGCAAAAGAAATTACTACCCAAACCAGGAGACCCCCTCAAAGAATGGGAGAAGATCTTTACATGCCATACATCAGATAAGAGTTTAATAACCAACATACATAAAGAGCTTGCCAGACTCAACAGCAAGACAACAAATAACCCCATACAATTATGGGGGGAGGACTTGGACAGAATATTCACCACAGAAGTGATCCAAAAGGACGAGAAACACATGAAAAAATACTCCATGTCTCTGATTGTCAGAGAAATGCAAATAAAGACAACAATGAGATATCACTTCACACCTGTGAGAATGTCATACATCAGAAAAGGTCACAGCAGCAAATGCTGGAGAGGGTGTGGCGTCAAAGGAACCATCCTACATTGCTGGAGGGAATGTCAATTGGTCCAAAATCTGTGGAGAACAGACTGGTGAACACTCAGAAGGCTAGAAATGGACCTACTCTATGACCTTGCAATTCCTCTCCTGGGGATATATCCTAAGGAACCCAACACACCCATCCAAAAAGATATGTGTACACATATGTTCTCATCAGCACAATTTGTAAAAGCCAAAACCTGTAAGCAACCCAGGTGTCCAACAACAGATGAGTGGCTGAGCAAGTTGTGGTCTATATACTTAATGGAATACTACTCAGATGTAAAAAATGGTGACTTCACCGTTTTCAGCCAATCTTGGATGGAGCTTAAAAAATTCATGTTATGTGAAGTAAGTTAGAAACAGAAGGATGGATATGGGCTGATCGCACTCTCAGGCAGAGTTGAAAAACAAGATCAGAAACGAAAGCACAAGCAGAACCTGAAATGTAACTGGCATATCGCACCAAAGTAAAAGACTCTGTGGTGGGTGGGTGGGGAGAATATAGGTCCAGGAAGGATGATAGAAGACATAGTGGGAGTTGTATTGTTAAATGGGAAACTGGAGAATGTTATCCATGTACAAACTGTTGTATTTCCTGTTAAATGTAAAACATTAATTCCCCAATAGAGAAATAAATAAATAAATAAAACACCTTCAAAGATGCACTAATATCTCTACTTTTAAAAGTCTTCCAGAAGACTGAAGACACTGAAATACTCCCTGCCAGCTTCTGTGAAGCCAACATCACTCTGATACCAAAAGCAGACAGGGACACAACCAAAAAAGAAAACTACAGACCAATATCTCTGATGAACAAAAATGTGAAAATATTGAACAAAATTCTAGCCAACAGGATACAGCAGTATATTAAAAAGATTGTTCATCAAGACCAAGTGGGGCTTATCCCCGGCATGCAAAGTTGGTTTAATATACATACATCAATCAATGTGATCCACCAAAGCAACAAAAGCCAGACCAAAAACCACATGGTCATATCAATAGATGCAGAGAAATCCTTTGACAAAATACAACATCCCTTTATGATCAAAACACTACAAAAAATGGGAAGAGATGGAAAATTTCTGAAGATAGTGGAATCTATATATAGCAAACATACAGCCAACATCATACTCAATGGTGAAAAAACTGGAAGCATTTCCACTCAGATCAGGTACTAGACAGGGCTGCCCACTGACACCATTACTATTCAACATAGTGTTGGATGTTCTTGCCATAGCAATCAGGCAGGAGCAAGGAATTAAAGGCATACAGATTGGAAGAGAAGAAGTCAAACTGTCCTTATTTGCAGATGACATGCTAGTTATACATGGAAAAACCTAAGGAATCCAGCAAACAGTTTTTGGAAATCATCAGGCAATACAGTAAGGTTTCAGGCTACAAAATCAATATTCAAAAGTCAGTGGCATTCCTCTATGCAAACACTAAGCTAGAAGAAATTGAAATCCAGAAATCAGTTCCTTTTGCTATAGCAACTAAAACAATAAAATATCTAGGAGTAAACCTAACCAAAGAAGTTAAAGACTTGTATACTGAAAATTATGAGTAATTACTCAAGGAAATGGAAAAAGACACAAAGAAGTGGAAAGATATTCCATGTTCATGGGTTGGAAGAATTAACATCATCAAAATGAATATAATACCCAGAGCCATCTACAAATTTAATGCTGTCCCCATCAAGATCCCAAGCACATTTTCTAGGAGACTAGAACAAATGCTACAAATGTTTATCTGGAACCAGAAAAGACCTAGAATTGCCAAAACAGTCTTGAGAAAAAAAGAATAGAACCAGATGCATCACACTCCCAGATTACAAATTGAATTATAAGGCCATTGTCATCAAAACTGCTTGGTACTGAACCATGAATAGACACACTGATCAATGGAATAGAATTGAGAGCCCAGAGGTGAGCCCCCACACCTATGGACATCTATTGTTTTACAAAGAGGCTCAGACTATTAAATGGTAAAAGAAGAGTCTCTTCAATAAATGGTGTTGGAAACAATGGGTTGAAACATGCAAAGGGATGAAACTGAACCACTGTATTTCACCAAATACAAAAGTAAATTCCAAGTGGATCAAGGACTTGGATGTTAGACCACAAACTATCAGATACTTCGAAGAAAATATTGGCAGAACTCTTTTCTGCATACATTTTAAAGACATCTTCAATGAAATGAATACAATTACAAAGAAGACTAAGGCAAGTATAAACCTATGGGACTACATCAAATTAAAAAGCTGCTTCACACCAAAAGAAACCACTACCCAAACCAAGCGACCCCTCACAGAATGGGAGAAGATCTTTACATGACATACATCAGACAAGATGCTAATAACCAACAAAAATAAATAGCGTGCCAAACTCAACAACAAGACAACATATAACTCCATCCAAAAATGGGGTGAGGACATGGAAAGAATATTCACCACAGAAGTGATCCAAAAGGCCGAGAAACACATGAAGAAATGCTCCTTTTCTCTGATTGTCAGAGAAATTCAAATAAAGACAACAATGAGATACCACTTCACTCCTGTGAGAATGTCATACATCAGAAAAGGTAATAGCAACAAATGCTGGAGGGGTTGTGGGGTCAAAGGAACCCTCCTGCACTGCTGGTGGGAATGTCAATTGGTCCAACCTCTGTGGAGAACAGTCCAGAGAACTCTCAGAAGGCTAGAAATGGACCTACCCTAGGATCCTGCAATTCCTCTCCTGGGGATATATCCTAAGGAACCCAACACACCCATCCAAAAAGATCTGTGGACACATATGTTCTTGGCAGCACAATTTGTGATAGCCAAAACCTGGAAGCAACCCAGGTGTCCAACAACAGATGAGTGGCTGAGCAAGTTGTGGTCTATATACACAATGGAATACTACTCAGCTGTAAAAAGTGGTGACTTCACCGATTTCAGCCGATCTTGGATGGACCTTGAAAAACTTATGTTAAGAGAAATAAGTCAGAAACAGAAGGATGGATATGGGCTGATCTCACTCTCAGGCAGAACTCGAAAGACAGGATCAGAAAAGAAAACACAAGTAGAACCTGAAATGTAATTGGCATATCGCACCAAAGAAAAAGACTCTGTGGTGGGTGGGTGGGGAGAATACAGGTCCAAGAAGGATGACAGAGGACCTAGTGGGGGTTGTATTTTTAAATGGGAAACTGAGGAATGTTATGCATGTACAAACTATTGTACTTACTGTTGAATGTAAAACACGAAGTCCCCAATAAAAAAACATAAAAAATAACATTGCATACAACAATCACATATTAATCAATGCAATGAGTGCCACCTCAACATGCTTCACTTCAGACTGTGTTCAGAGACTTGAGGTGTGGGATGACAACCCTTCAGCTTCATTACTGAGGTGAGACCTTTCCTTTCATAGTATTCTCTAATTCCAGTCCAGGTGGTTCACTTCCTAACAAAGCTGCAAAACCTAGATATAGACGAGGCCCTGTGAGATACAGCATATGTTCACATGTATCCATAAACTAGGGAAAAATATATACCTGAAATAAAAAGTACACAATAGTCTGCAGGTAGTACCCCCAACACTTCATCTACACTTTTCCAGCCTTTAGGTCCATAATTGTTCAACAATTTGTTTGGCTTTGTTCGTTAACTCACTTTTCAGCCACCAGGTTCCAGATGCCAGACTTCCCTGGACAGAGGACCCCAACAATGTTTCTCTGGGGTGTTCTGCTTCCCCAGAGACCCAGCATACTATGGAAAGGGAGAGGCAGGCTTGGAGTATGGAAAGACCAGTCAAAGCCCTTGTTCACCAGAGAAGCAATTACAGAAGCCAGACCTTCCACCTTCTGCAACCCACAATGACCTTGGGTCCATACTCCCAAAGGGATAAAGAATGGGATAGATATCAGGGGAGGGGATGGAATATAGAGATCTGGTGGTGGGAATTGTGTGTGGAGTTGTACCCCTCCTATCCTAGGGTCTTGTTAATTTCCCCCTTTTTCAATAAATACACAACAAAAAGATAACCATACAAATGATCAACAAAAGTAAATGTATGTTCTTCGAAAGACTGAATAAAATCTACAAACTTTTAGCCAGAATCAGAAAAGAAAAAAGGGAGAAGACCCAAATAAATCAGATCATAAATGAAAGAGGAGATATCACAACAGACACCGCAGAAATTCACCATAACATGCAAGGCTTCTATGAACAACTAGTAGCCACCAAGCTTGAGAACCTGGAAGAAATGGATGATTTCCTAGATACCTACCAATTTCCAAACCTAAGTAAAGTGGAAGAAGATAACAAGAAAAGCCCATTACAGCTAATAAAATAGAAACAGCTACCAAAAATCTCCCCAAAAATAAAAGTCCTGGACCAGATAGTTTTACAAATGAATTCTACAAAACCTTCAAAGACAAACTAATACCTCTACTTTTAAAGCCTTCCAGAAGATTGAAGACACTGGAATACTCTCTTCCAGCTTCTATGAAGCCAACATCACTCTGATACCAAAAGCAGATAGGGACACAACCAAACAAGAAAACTACAGACAAGTATCTCTGATGAACATAGATGCTAAAATATTGAACAAAATTCTAGCCAACAGGATACAGCAGTATATTAAATAGATTGTTCATCATGACCAAGTGGTGTTTATGCCAGGCATGCAAGTTTGGTATAATATATGTAAATCAATCAGTGTTTTCCACCACATCAACAAAAGCAAGACCAAAAAACCACATGGTCATCTCAATAGATGCAGATAATGCCTTTGAGGAAATACATCATCACTTTATGATCAAAAAACTACAAAAAATGGGAATAACATCTGTACTAAGCCAAGTGTACCACCATCTGGCCCCCTCTGCTTTATATTTTAATGCATTTTCAGTCACCAAGTTGAAAATGCTACCACAATGTCAACATGACTTCCCTGGGCAGATGACCTCATCAGTGTGTCCTAGAACTCCACCTCCCTGGATCCTTGCCCCACTAGGGAAAGATAGAAACAGGCTGGATATATGGATCGACTTCCCAATGCCCATGTCCACTGGAGATGGACTTACACAAGTCAGACCTTCCACCTTCTGCAGTTTATATTATCATTGTCCATGTAACCAGAGGGATCAAGAAGAAAACTTCCAATGACGGGGATGGGATATGGAAACCTGGTGGTGGGAATTGTGTGGAAGGGTAGCCCTCTGAGACTACATTCTTGGCAATCATTAAATCATTTATAAAACAGAAAGTATATTTCATAGTAAGCTGACAAGTGTTTGCTTGTGTTTATTTTATTATGAGAAAGCATTCCTGGGATGGGGGAAACAGCATAATGGTAATGAAAGAGGTCTTTATGACTGAGGTTACAAGGTCCTAGGTTTTGAAACATGGTCACATCCTACTAATCCTGCAAACCACAGTCATGGGATCAAGACACATAATGCCTACATGTCGCTTTTCTCTACACACGTTTTCTGGGCAGATCCAGGAGATGACAGTGAACTTCAGTGCTGTCCTATGATGATCAGACTCCCAGGCTACAAAGAACCAACCCTTGGCCCCAGAGACACAGATGCAGAGTGGTGTGTGCAAGGGGAGCTGGCTGCTCCTCTTACTCTGAGGCTCCTTCTCCCAGCCTGGAGCTTCCCTGGATGATGAATCTTGTGTCCTGGGACAGAGTCTTCCTGATCAGAAACACAGTAACTCAACTGAAATCTTTTTTTTTTTTTTTAGAAAATTAAAAAATTCCCTTGTGTGTCAATTTTTTTCTCTGTTTCTAATAGTTCTTTATTAAAATTTCTTTAATGGGGAATTAATGTTATATATTGGGCAGTAAACATGATAGTTTGTACATGCATAACATTTTTCAGTTTTCCATATAAGAATACAAGCCCCACATGGTCCTCTGTCATCCTTCTTGGACCTGTATTCTCATCCCCACCCACCCCAGAGTATTTTACTGTTGTGCATACTACAATTCCATCATCTAGATTCTATTACATAACCCTGATTCAGATTTAAGCAGATATTTTAGAGGGGAAGGAAATTGCAGAAGCCAGACCTTCTGCCTTCTGTGCCCCATAATGACCTTGGGTCCATACTTCCAGAGGAATAAAGAATAGACAAGCTATCAGAGGAATGGATGGCATATAGATTTCTGGTGTTTGGGATTGGGTGGAGTCATGCCCCTCCTATCCTATGGCTATTGTCAGTGTTTCCTTTTTTATAAATTTTAAAAAAAGATAATATTTTGGGGGCATATTCCATGATACCTCCACTGTCAAAATTCTATGACCTCAATCTTAGCAATAACTGTCATAATTCTTACAAAACTAGCTCAATCCCTATGACTTGTGTTAGGGGAGTCTGTGTTCTTCAATACTCGATTGCTTACATAAGAGAAGCTACCCAGTATTAGTCTATCACCTCCTTAATCACTTCACTGAGCACAATCACCCTCAGCTTCATTGGTTCTAAAGGACCCAGTATCACCCTTCCAAAATGTAGGGTAGTTCTCCCTTGAGTCCCCTAATTTCTTTGTCCAGTCTTGTGTAGTTGGGTATGGGAAACAGTGCAAAACACACTCTGTCTATGCCTTAAAATAAGGGCTGACACATGGAGCGTCATTAGCAAATCAAAAGTTTGACATATATATGTATATATATATGTATATATATGTATATATATGTATATATATATATATATATATATATATATATATTCTTATAAGCCAGCAATCATACAAAGACAATCTTCAGAGCTCTTTCTATACGTTACTGGACATGGGATCAACCTGTCCTCTTCCCCTTTGGTGAGAGAGAATTGGGTCACAATCTAATCATGTTCAGGAAAAGGGGATGGGATCAGGTATTAGTAGGGAGCCAAGATGGGAATGGAAGTCTACCAAGATGGGAAAGGAAGTGGCAGGAAGGGGACTTTGGCCAGGACAATGTGGCTATCATGGGAAAGAAAGAGTGAGGAGGGTCATGGGCAGTCTAAGCTATTTGTGAAGAAAAACAAAGCATGGTTGTTGTCACATAGACAGGTAAAATTCAGGCGTCTGTAGTCAGACTGGATTGATAGACATCAGTGAAAAGGCTACAACCAGCTGGGCTGTTCCATACAATGGGCATTTTAGATCTATCCACATTTGGAGTGCAAGGATGGCAGCTGTGAACATAGAGGTACAACTGTCCCCTTGAATCTAAGAAAAAGTAATGCCCATGCTTCTCTTCAGATGATATGAAAAACCAGTGTCAACATTTATAAAATACGTGCATAAATTATGTGAGTAAAGTTCCTTATTGGTAAGATTTCTCAATTCCAATATTAACATACTTTTCAACACGAATATTTGTTTTCTTTTTGCCTAGACACCAGATTTTTTCAGAAAAAACTGACAAAAAAAAAGGGCTTTTTTACATTCACACAGTTTATTGCTCTGAACTGCCTGCCAGTAGGTGGCAGTAAAATACAGCCGACTGGGAGTTTTCCTCAATGACTGAAGATGGTCCATCCTTCCTGCCTCCTCTCTCTACCCCAAGGCTGTTAAATCTGTGGAATCATAAGTGACATGTGTGCAAGCTGATATCCCAGGCTCCTTTGCCCAATTACCCTGAGTATAGGGTGCAATTGCAGTGTCAATATGTAGACTTCTGCCAGCAGGGAGAAAGCAGGAAATGGCCTGAGATCTCAGCTAAGGCCAGTCTTTAGGGGCAAAGACTCCAGGGCTTCATCTCTCTGGATCCCACAAGATCCCAACAACAGAGTGAGCACCAGGCTCCTCCCTTTCCAGGAAAGTGAAGTCCTGCCCTAGATCCCCAGCCCAGCAGCCCCAGCCCTGAGGCCCAGGAGGGAGTCTTTAATATGTGCCCTTTGCCCATGCCCAGTGTAGTTTGAGCTGAGTTAACTGCAACAGGAGACTTTGTTGACAGCAGGAATAAGCTAGATTCTGGACATGTTTGTGGCTGTTGGTGGAAGAGAAGCTGTGCTGCAGTGGAGGGAATAAAGGGAACCCTCCTCACTGAGGACATGCAGAGCATCAGGATTTCATGCAGCACCTCCTCAAAGCAAAGCTGTGTGGATGGACAGGGTGATGGCTCCTACACTCCTGTGAGCACAGTGCAGAATGAGTAAGGCCAGGCTCAAGGCCTCAGTACCCTCTGCCGGGGGATGGTTATAGCAGTGAAATGATGACACAGGTGTGTGTGTCTCTCTCCCTATTTCCACTTCCCCTTTCAACTGATCTGGTAGAAAGTAAATAAATAATAAATATATTGAGCACAATTGAAAGAAAAATATAGGAGTTATTTTTGAAATTGTTATGGGTGGGTAAGCATATTGGAAATGCAAACCTGTGAGACCAAATTATCTGTTTTCAAAGCCCATTCCTACCAGAAACAAGAGCTAAACAGAGTTGTGGCAAAAAAAAAAAAAATCTGTATGAAGCATAAAAAGACATTTTCCAGATCATTAACGAGACAAGATAGGATCCTCTCTAATGATTTGCAATTTTGAAGATATTCCTATCTGCTTTACTCTAGATCCATGGTTTATCAGTTATGTCTGTAAAGATTCCTTGAAGGGTTACAGGAGACCAAGTTAAATACTATAATTAAACATGATCTTTTAGAATTGTATTAGTCATGTGTAGAGTTACACAACAAGAGGGATACAACTTCACACCATCCCCACCACCAGAGTTCTCTATCCCCGTGCCCTTCACTTGAAATTGAAGTAATTCTCCCAAGGTCACAGATTTGGATTGACTACTATTTCCATAAAAATCTGTCTATCTCTATTCTTCCCTATGGTCCTGACTTCTCTTCCATTTTAAGTCACACATGCACCTATTACTACCTCTAAATTTATTTCCTTCCTCTCTCTCTCTCTCTCTCCTCCTCTCTCTTTCTCTCAATCCCTTCTCTGTGGGTCCTTGTGGAATAGGGTTTCAGAGCTCACATGTCACCTTCTCCTAACATTTCTCCCTCTCTTTGAGCATGCACCAATATTCTATTTGAAAAGCAATGGACAAGATAGAAATTCCCTGCTTCACAGTAGAAATGTAGACATAGTCTCTAGACTGAGGAGATGGGCTGTGGGTTGGGGCCATTACATGTACTGTGAACTCTAAACCATGGCTTTAGTGTTCCAGGTAAAACAAAATCACATGCATCAAGAAGCCAAAGCCTGATAATAATATCACGGTCTATAGAGCTTATGTGCTATAAACAAATGCTTTTCTCCTATTTTATTTTATTTACTTATTTTACCAGAGCCCTGCTCAGCTCTGGTTTTTGGTGGTGCAGGGGATTGAACTGGCAACTTTGGAGCCTCCTCCTGAGAGTCTCTTTGCATAACCATGATGCTATCAAACCTCAAGCAAAACAAGATCATTTGTCATTAAGTATTACAATTTTAGCATACACAGAATTAGGAAACAACTAAACTGTTTCCTAGAAACGGGTAAAAAAAATCATTGATTGTTCCTATGTGGAAAGTAGAGGAAGATGAGGTAGTGGCTTAAACAGCAGGGTGAGTGCTGACAAACTTAATTAGCAATTCCTGGTAGCTGGGAAATAGCTGTCCTGGTAGAAAAGTAGACTCACAGGATAGAAGCTGCAGTTTATGTACTTGGATAAACACTCAAAATAGAGAAATAAAAGTGTTCTCTGTATTAGCCATTTCATTCAAATCTAAATCTATGACTCATTATTCTCTCAATTCAATTCTTTTTTTTTTTTTTTTTTAACCAGAGCACTGCTGTCCTTTGGCTTATGGTGGTACATGGGAATAAACTGAGACTTGGAGCGTCAGGCATGAGAGTCTCCTTGCATAACCATTATGCCATGTACCCTAGACTTTAATGAAATACTTATATCATTTACTATCTATGATGATAGACTAGTACTAAGACGTTTCTGAAAATGGAGAATGTTTTTGCTAAAGTAATTTCACAAAGAAGGAAACTGGGTGAGCAAGAGGTGGTGGAGTAGATAAAGTGCCTGACTATCCACCATGAGTCCCTGAGTACCACCCTGGTGTGACAAGTGCCACTGTGAAGCTCAGGCTCTGTCTCTCCATCCCACAATGATACCAATAAATCATTTTTGCTTATTTATTTATTAATTTATTTTCCTCCTGCCTTTGAAGAGGATGGCATGAGAAATCTGTCTAAAAATTGATGAATGAACCAGGATTTCGACTTCCAGAGGCGGAGCTACAAGAAGTAGATCGCTTTCTCCCCTCTTCCCCTCTCCTCTCCTCTCCCGGATCAACTAGCAATACCAAAGGAGACCACCAGGGACCAAAATAAGACAGGACTAGAATGACCACAGGAACCCAGTAAATCACCCATGAGTACAAACACTTGTGGCTGGTGACAGAGAGGAGAGAGGAGCCTAAGAAGAGATTAAGTGACTGCTAACAGTTCAGTAGTTTATCAGTTGAGACACCACCTCCAGCCTGCTCCACCAACAAGGGGACAGCTGAAGGGAGGAGAGGACTCCCCAGAGACTCACCAAGTGCAACTCTGAGTATCCATTGCTACTACCCTCAGAGTCTGGAGCAGTGGCAGGTACAGACACTAGGGGACAGAGATCTAACCAGGAAACTCAGGAGAAGACCTATACCTTGGTGGCATAGCTGAGGGGCTGTGAAATTCTCTTTGCATAACCACTGGATTATCTCTAGCACACCCTGCTTTATCTCTTGGTCAGGAGTCAGTGATTAAGCGAAGAAGCCTATTGATAGTTTAAAGTCCCTCAGGCTCCCATCGCCTACAGGGAAGAAAAAAAAAAAAAAGGAGGCTTTTAAACCACTGAGCTCCAACTCAGGGATTGAAAGAACTGTTAACTTCCACCATTGTAAACCCTTTCATTAACTTACTTAGACACAAGTCAATCCAGGCAATAGTGATCAATAATTTGAAAAGTACTGATAAAGGGAACTCATAACATAATATATAAAATGGTTAAAACAACAAGAAAAAATATTGGAGACTCGAACCAGGACCAGAGTCCAGCTAAAAGTCCTCCAGAGGGTGAAGCACAAAACAACGAGCTCTACATCCAAACATTAGCTAAGGAAATAATAACAGGAGTGAGTAAAGAATTTGAAAAAAATTGTAATCAGAAACGCAGTAACAACAAATGAGAATATGGAAGAAAATACTAATTATCTCATGGTTATTAGATAGTTGAAAGCTGAAATCGCTGAGGTAAGAATGCAACTAGCTGAACAAGCTAAAACAGCATCAGAGCAGGGCAACAAAATAGATGAACTCCAGAAAGCAGTAGAGGGCAGAGATTATAATCTATGAGGCTGAAGACAGAATTAGCAAGATTGAGAATGAATTAGAGACAAATAAAAGAAGTAAGAGATCTCAAAAAGAGATTAAGAGATGCTGAAAACAACAACAGAGTCCTATGGGATGACTTCAAAAGAAACAATATACACATTATTGGCATACCAGAGGAAGAAAGAGAAGGAGAGGAAAAAAGCATTCTCCAGGCCATAATAGCTGAAAATTTCTCTAGTCTAGACAACACCAAAGATATAAAGATTCAAGAAGCTCAGAGGGTCCAAAACAGAATTAACCCAGACCTAAAGACACCAGGACATATCATACTTAGAATGGAAAGGAATAAGCATAAAGAAAGGATACTCAAGGCTGCAAGAGAAAAACAAAGAGTCACCTACAAAGTAAAACCCATAAGATTAGCAGCAGACTTCGCCATACAAACATTACAGGCCAGAAGAAAATGGCAGGATATCTATCAAGTGCTCAATGAGAGTGTCTTTCAACCAAGAATACTATATCCTACTAGACTCTCATTCAGACTAGATGGAGGCATCAAAACCTTCTCAGACAAGCAACAGTTGAAGGAAGCAACCATCACCAACCTGCCCTGAAAGAAATTCTGAAAGGTCTCCTATAAACCACCAGACCACCACAAATAGGACATGTATCAAAACACTCTAAAACTCTACAAGAATGGTGTTAAAATATCTTCAATCTTTGATGTCAATGGCCTGAATTCACCTATTAAAAGGCACAGAGCAGGAAGATAGATCAGAAAACACAACCCAACAATATATTGTCTACAGGAAACCCACCTAACTTGACAAGACAAACACAGACTTAAAGTGAAAGGATGGAAAACTATCATACAAGCCAATGGCCCACAAAAATGGGCAGGAATAGCTTATCTCATATCTGACATGATAGACTTTAAAATATATAAGATTAAAAAAGATAGGAATGAACACTACTTAATGCTCAGAGGATCAGTCAATCAAGAGGACTTAACAGTTAGTAACATCTATGCACCCAATGAAAAGCCATCTAAATACATCAAACTTCTACTGAAAGAGCTACAACAATATATTATCTGTAACACAATCATAGTAGGGGACTTCAACACCCCACTCTCTCAACTTGACAGATCATCCAGGAAGAAAATCAGTAAAGATATAAGGGAGCTAATGAAGAGATAGATAAACTAGAACTATTGGACATTTTCAGTCATTCATCCCAAGAAACTGGAATACACATTTTACTCAAATCCACATGGGTCATTCTCAAAGATAGACCATATGTTAGGCCACAAAGACAGCATCAGCCAATTCAAGAGCATTGAGATCATCCCAAGCAACTTCTCAGACCACAGTGGAATTAAACTAACACTTAACAATCAACAAAAGATTAGCAACAGTCTCAAAATGTGGAAGATCAATAGTGCACCTCTTAAAAACTTCTGGGTAAAAGAGGTAATCAAGGAAGAAATCAAAATGTTTCGAGAGTTCAATGAAAATGAAGACACAAGCTATCAAAATATTTGGGACACAGCTAAAGCAGTCCTAAGAGGGAAGTTCATAGCTATACAAGCACACATTTGGAAACAAGAAAAATCACAAATAAACAGCCTGATTGCACATCCTAGAGACCTAGAAGAAGAACAACAAAGGAATCCTAAAGCAACCAGAAGGACAGAAATCACTAAAGTTAGGGCAGAAATAAATCACATTGAGAATAGGAAAACCATACAAATGATCAATGAATGTAAATGTTGGTTCTTAGAAAGAGTAAACAAAATTGGCAAACCTTTAGCCAGACTCACAAAACAAAAAAGGGAGAAGACCTAAATAAATCGGAAAGTAAATGATAGAGGAGCTATCACAACAGACACCACAGAAATTCAACATATCTTGCGAGGCTTCTATGAACAACTAGTAGTCACCAAGCTAGAGAACCTGGAAGAAATGGACGATTTCCTAGATACCTAAAAACTTCCAAAACTAAGTAAAGAGGAAGTGGATAACATGAGCAGGCCCATCACAGCTAATGAAATTGAAACAGTTATCAAAAATCTTCCCCAAAATAAAAGTCCTGGACCAGATGGTTTTACAAATGAATTCTACAAAACTTTCAAAGAAGAACTAATACCTCTACTTTTAAAAGTCTTCCAGAAGATTGAAGACACTGGAATACTCCCTGCCAGCTACTATGAAGCCAACATCACCCTGATACCAAAAGCAGACAGGGACACAACCAAAAAAGAAAACTACAGACCAATATCTCTGATGAACATAGATGCGAATATATTGAACAAAATTCTAGCCAACCACATACAGCAGTATATCAAAAATATTGTTTATCATGGCCAAGTGGGGTTTATCCCAGGCATGCAAGGTTGGTTTAATATACATACATCAATCAATGTGATCCACCAAAGCAACAAAAGCAAGACCAAAAACCACATGGTCATATCAATAGATGCAGAGAAAGCCTTTGAGAAAATACAGCAACCCTTTATGATCAAAACAATACAAAAATGGGAATAGATGGAAAATTCTTGAAGATAGTGGAGTCTATATACAGCAAACCTACAGACAACATCATACTCAGTGATGAAAAACTAGAAGCATTTCCACTCAGATAAGGTACTAGACAGGGACGTCCACTATCACCATTACTATTCAACAAATAGTTGGAAGTTCTTGTCATAGCAATCAGGCAGGAACAAGGAATTAAAGGGATACAGATTGGAAGAGAAGTCAAACTGTCCTTATTTGCAGATGACATGCTAGTATACATGGAAAAACCTAAGGAATCCAGCAAGAAGCTTTTGGAAATCATCAGGCAATACAGTAAGGTGTCAGGCTATAAAATTAACATTCAAAACTCAGTGGCATTCCTCTATGCAAACACTAAGTTAGAAGAAGTTGAAATCCAGAAATCAATTTCTTTTACTATAGCAACAAAAACAATAAAATATCTAGGAGTAAACCTAGCCAAAGAAGTGAAAGACTTGTATAATGAAAATTATGAGTCACTACTCAAAGAAATTGAAAAAGACACAAAGTGTTGTTAAAATTCGGTGGGCTCTGGTTGGGCGGGCTAGCTTCACAGGTGGGTAACAGAGACGTGGAGACAATGGCTGGGCAGGGAAGCTGTATTTCTTTATTCGGAAACAACGATTCATAAACTAAGACAAACTAATCACCAAACAGAACTCCGCTGTCTCTTTGCGGCGACGCAAGCACTCTTTCTTTTACTCTCGAACTCAGGAACCCTCTCCCTTACTCTCGAACTCAGGAACTCTGGAACTCTCATACTGGGGAACCCTCTGAAACTCTCACACTCTCGAACTCAGGAACCCTCTCCCGGGGTCCCTTGGGGCGGGGCCAAGCGGGCCCGTGAAATTAACTGGACTGATCCAATTCTCTGGGCGGGGGAGGGCTAGAACAAACCAATGTAAAGCATACGACAATTCCCCCTTTTCTTTTTAACTAAATGACTATAGTATCAAGGGTGTGGGGTGAACAGAAACATATATGACAAAAACCAGCATGTTGCCAAGGGAAGGCCTGAGGGGGCCATATCTGCCTCTGTGGGCTAAACTTTATCAGCTTAAAAAAAAAACATTTCTTGCCTCTGGGGGGCTACTTGTCTCGACGGGCATTTGCATGGGGGTGGGGAATGGCCTAGAGTCCCAAAGGCAGCTGGCTGCAATTTACTTACTATGAAACAAAACTTGTTGTTAGCATATCTACTGCACGATCTAACGTTTTTAATAGAGAAGGAATTTGAGACTTTTACATATCAACAACGTCTTTTAACCTTTTGTTACACCCATTCAAGATGGAGACACATCCTAGGTGTGGGCCGGAGAGGAAACCTCAGGCATGAGAATAATTAGCCTAGCCATTGTGCGATCTACCATTTCTAATAGAGAAGGTAGTGGAGAGTTTTACATATCAACAAGTCTATTTAACCTTTTCTTTAGACCAACTTAGTTAAAATATATTGATTGTTAACTAATTTTTACCTCAGACTTTAAATGTAAATTAATTTTATCTTTATGAGAATTATGTTGAAAACCTTTTTCATTTAACTTTGTCTAGTAAGAATTTAGCCTTAAAGTTACTGTTTACCAAACTTTAAACATACACATAAACATGGTCATTAATAAACAAGGAGAGAAACCTTTGTTACAAAGACATGTCATTTTAAACATGAATTTAAATCTGTACTGTCTTAGTTGTTGGGGGGGGTTCACCATCCGGAGGTGGCTTCCCGTGCAGCTCCACTTCTAGAAATTGCAGGTTGTGATCTCTGCACAAATCTCTGCATACTCCAGCTTGTCTGCCTTCAGACCGGACCGGTGGCTGGAGATCTCCTGTGCCCAGTTTTGGCAGGGAGCCCGGGGGTCCGGGATGGTTCCAGAATTTATAGAAAGAGGGCAGGCAGGCCAGTTTTGTAGAAGGCGTGGGCCTAGGTGCCCAGGGGTGGCAGCCATGATAGGCCGCCACGGCCCTGCCCCATGGCCCTGCCATGTCTGCTGCCCTGCTCGCAGTGGCCGAGCAGCGTGGAGGGATCACGCATCCAGTGCCCTGCGCCACGCGGTGGAGAGCCAGCTCCTGTGGGCTGGCCTCAGGCTCTTGCGTGTTGGCCTTGGGCTCTTGCGTGTTGGCCTTGGGCTCCAGGGGCTCTTGTGTGCTGGCGTCGGCCTCCTGCGGGCTGCGGGGCTGCGGGGCTGTGGGCGCGGTGCGCGGGGTTGTCTGGGCGCAGCCGGCTGGCTGGCTGTTTAACCAGGTGGAAACAGCAGCTCCGCGCCTCGCCTCCCGCCCACTGGCTCTTCCCACTGGTTGTTCTGAGTTCGCCCGAGCGAGTGGAAACCACAGAGTGGTCCAGAGATAAATGTTCCAGAAACAGCAAAACAGTTTCGTGAAGAAAGAGCAGAGGCCTTTGGAGATCTCTTCACAAGCAGAAGAGAAGGCCATAGTGCATAGGTAGCCAAATTGTCTTTACTTATCTGAGAGATGCGCAAGTCAGGTCCACGTGGGCGCCATTTGTTGTGAAAATTAGTGGAGAGATATTCCATGTTCATGCATTGGAAGAATTAACATCATCAGAATGAATATATTACCCAGAGCCATCTACAAACTTAATGCTATTCCCATCAAGATCCCAAGCACATTTTTTAGGAGAATAGAAAAAATGCTACAAATGTTTATCTGGAACCAGAAAAGACCTAGAATTGCCAAAACGATCTTGAGAAAAAAGAACAGAACCGGAGGCATCACAATCCCAGATCTCAAACTGTATTATAGGATCATTGTCATCAAAACTGCTTGGTACTGGAACATGAACAGACACACTGACCAGAATAGAATTGAGAGCCCAGAAATGAGACCCCACACATGTGGACATCTTATCTTTGACAAAGGGGCTCATACTATTAAATGGGGAAAGCAGAGTCTCTTCAACAAATGGTGTTGGAAACAATGGGTTGAAACATGCAGAAATATGAAACTAAATCACTGTATTTCACCAAATGCAAAATTAAATTCCAAGTGGATCAAGGACTTGGATGTTAGACCACAAACTATCAAATACTTAGAGGAAAATATTGGCAGAAATCTTTTCCGCATTAATTTTAAAGACATCTTCAATGAAACAAATCAAACTACAAAGAAGACTAAGGCAAGTATAAACCTATTGGGCTACATCAAATTAAAAATCTGCTTCACAGCAAAAGAAATCACTGCCCAAACCAAGAGACCCCTCACAGAATGGGAGAAGATCTTTACATGCCATACATCAGATAAGAGTTTAATAACCAACATATATAAAGAGCTTGCCAGACTCAACAACAAGACAACAAATAACCCCATCCAAAAATGGGGGGAGGACATGGACAGAATATTCACCACAGAAGAGATCCAAAAGGCCAAGAAACACATGAAAAAATGCTCCAAGTTTCTGATTGTCAGAGAAATGCAAATAAAGACAACAATGTGATGTCACTTCACTCCTGTGAGAATGTCATACGTCAGAAAAGGTAACAGCAGCAAATGTTGGAGAGGGTTTGCGTCAAAGGAACTCTCCTACACTGCTGGTGGGAATGTCAACTGGTCCAACCTCTGTGGAGAACAGTCTGGAGAACTCTCAGAAGGCTAGAAATGGACCTACCCTATGACCCTGCAATTCCTCTCCTGGGGATATATCCTAAGGAACCCAACATATCCATCCAAAAAGACCTGTGTACACATATGTTCTTGGCAGCACAATTTGTAATAGCCAAAACCTGGAAGCAACCCAGATGTCCAACAACAGATGAGTGGCTGAGCAAGTTGTAGTATGTATACACAATGGAATACTACTCAGCTGCAAAAAATGATAACTTCACCGTTTTCAGTTGATCTTGGATGGACCTTGAAAAAATCATGTTGAGTGAAATAAGTCAGAAACAGAAGGATGAATATGGTATGATCTCACTCTCAGGCCGAAGTTGAAAAACAGGATTAGAAAAGAAAACACAAGTAGAACCTGAAATGGAATTCGCGTACTCCACCAAAGTAAAAGACTCTGGCGTGTTTGGGTGGGTGTGTAGAATACAGGTCCATGGAGGATGATGAATGACATAGTTGGGGTTGTATTGTTAAATGGGAATCTGGGGAATGTTATGCATGTACAAACTATTGTATTTACTGATGAATTTAAAACATTAATTCCCCAAAAGAAATAAATTATAAATAAATATACATATAGCTTTTGCTAAAACCAAAGAAAAAAAAGTGCAGAAGGTGGAAGGTCCAGTTTCTGTAAGTACATCTCCAGTGGACATGAGAATTGGCAGGTTGATCCATATATACACCCTGTTTCTATCTCTCCCTAATGGTGAGTGCCTCTAGGGGTTGGAGTTCTAAGACAAACTGAGGAGGTAGTCGGCCCAGGGAAGTCAGGTTGACATCATGATAGTATTTGCAAATTGTTGTCTGAAAAAACATGAAGAAATGAAGCAGAGGGGGTCAGGTGGTGGTGCACTTGGTTTAGCACAGATGCTACAGTGCCCAAGGTCACATGTTCATGCCCCTACTTTGGTCCCCAGCTGCAGGGGGAAAAACATTGTGAGAGGTAAAGCAGGGATGCAGGTGTTGCTTTGTCTCTGTCCTTCTCTATTGCCCCCCTTTCTCTTGATTTCTGGCTGTCAATCCAATAATTAATTAAACATAATAAAAAATTTTAAAAAGATACATAGCCAAACAAATTGTTTAATAATCAGGAACATAAAAGTGAGAATATAACAGATGTGGTCTGGTGTCTTCCTACGTGAGGAAGCTAGGAAGTCTATTTTAGGTCTATTCCAAAGGGCCCATGACTTTGCTTTATTTTTTCCTGAGTGCCACAGCTAACACACAGGTGGGTATTGTCTTGGGAGATGGTGTCAGATTTAGAAAAAAGGCTAGAAAGCTGGATCAGGGCAGAGAGTAGCGCCCCCTTTGGTTTTCCAAACATGAAACAACACATTGGGTAGAAATTGCTGCAATTTTAGCATAGAAAACTGACCTCTGTGGAATGCACTGAAAGATAAATACCAGGGTGAGTACTGACAAGCTTAATTAGCAATTCCTCACACCTGGGAGAGAGCTGCCCAGGGAGAGCAAAGGACTCACAGGAGAGAGGCTGCAGTTTAATCCCCAGGGCTGCATGTACCTGTGGTGCTCAGGCTGCTATCTCTCTCTGGATCTCAAAAGACAACTCTCTCATAGCTAAAATCTTCCAAAAATTCTTGCTTATTATTTTTATTTTTTGTTGTTTGAGATACATTATGACAGAGGCCTTATCAGAAATTTTTGCTCTGGTTTTGAGCATTATCCATGGCAATTAATAACAGGCATCAACATCATCAGTTCAAACTGTGTAGTTTTCTGATCCCTCTCACTTGAAACCCAATAAATAAAATTTTCAAAGAAGAAAGATGAAGTGATAGCATAAATATCTCAATTATAGGCAGTAAAAGATACCCTAGAGTAGTTTTTTTTTATTTCGTTATTGGGTGATTGATGTTTTACATTAGACAGTAAATACAATAGTTTGTACATGCATAACTTTTTCCAGTTTTCCATATAACAACACACTCCCACTAGGTCCTATGTCATGCTTCTTGGATCTGTATTCTCCCCACCCACCCCTGAGTCTTTTATTTGGTGCAATACACCAATTCCTGTTCTTCTTCTAATTGTGTTTTCTTTTCTGATCTTGTTTTTCAACTACTGCCTGAGGATGAGATCATCCCATATTCCTCCTTCTCTTTCTGACTTATTTCACTTAACATTAATTTTTCAAGGTCTATCCAAGATCGGCTGAAAATGGTGAAGGCACTATTTTTTATAGCTGAGTAGTATTCCATTGTATCACAACTTGCTCAGCCACTCATCTGTTGTTGAACACATGGGTTGCTTCCAGGTTTCGGCAATTAGAAGTTGTGTTGCCTAGAACATATGTATACACAGACCTTTTGGGATGGGTGTGTTGTCTTTCTTAGGATATATCCCAAAGAGAGGAATTGTAGGATCATAGGGTAGGTCTATTTTTAGCCTTCCAAGAGTTCTCTGGACTGTTCTCCACAGAGGTTAGACAAATGAGCATTCCCAAAAGGAGCACAGGAGGTCTCCTTTGACCCCATAACCTCTGCACCATTTGCTCCTGTTACCTTTTCTGATATATGACATTCTCACAGCAGTGAAGTGGTATTTCATTGTTGTCCTTATTTGCATTTCTTTAAAAATCAGAGACATGGAGCATTTTTTCATGTGTTTCTTGGCCTTTTGGATCTCTTCTGTGGTGAATATTCTGCCCATGTCCTCCCCCCATTTTTGGATAGGGTTATTTGTTTTGCTGTTTTTGAAATTTGCCAGTTCTTTATGTATTCTGGTTATTAGCATCTTGTCTGATGTATGGCCTGTAAAGATCTTCTCCCATTCTGTGAGGGGTCTCTTGGTTTGGGGACTACTCTCTACGGACCTAAAATACTTGTGTGGAAAAGTGTGCTGCTAATCTTATGGGTTTTCCTCTTTAGGTGACTCTGTTTTTCTCTTGCAGCCTTCAGCATCCTTTCCTTTCCTTATTCCTTCCCATTCTAGATAGGATATGTCTTGGTGTCTTTAAGTCTGGGTTAATTCTGTTTGGGAACCTCGGGGCTTCTGGAATCTTTATGTCTTTGATGATGTCTAGACTAGACAAATTTTCAGCTATTATGGCCTGCAGAAGGCTTTGTTCCTCTCCCGCTCTTTCTTCCTTTGCTAAGCCAATAATGTGTACATTGTTTCTTTGAAGTCATCCCATAGGTCTCTGTTGTTGTTTTCCATACCTCTTAATCTCATTTTGAGATCTCTTACTTCTTTTTTAAAAAAATTTTTTTAATATTTATTTTATTTATTGATTCCCTTTTGTTGCCCTTGTTGTTTTATTCTTGTAGTTATTATTGTTGTTGTCGTTGTTGGATAGGACAGAGAGAAATGGAGAGAGGGAGGGGAAGACAGAGAGGAGGAGAGAAAGATAGACACCTGCAGACCTGCTTCACCACCTGTGAAGCGACTTCCCTGCAGGTGGGGAGCCAGGGTTCGAACAGGGATCCTTATGCTGGTCCTTGTGCTTTGCGCCACCTGCGCTTAGCCCGCTGCACTACAGCCCGACTCTTTTTTAGTTACTCTAATTCATCCTTGTGTTGCTGAGGAGTTATTCTGATGCAGTCTCCGCCCCCAGGTTTTTCTATGCCCCACAAAATCCTAGAGTGCCCCCTTCAACCAATCCTGGCCCTACACGTCACCCCTGGTTGTCGCCCAATAAAAAGCCCCCTCACCCCCCCCTCTGGGCTCTCAGCTCTCCCTCTCTGAGGTCTCGCTCCTGGCTCTCCCCCGTGGTTGGCCATTGCCGGCTGGCTCCACGTGGCCTGAACCAAACCCCCTCCATCCCATAATAAAGATTTGTGTACCCCTTTGCTCTGGAAGTCCGCTCTCTTCTCCGCGGTGCAGCCCAACACCAGACCACCGCAACAACATCTGGCACCCATCGTGTTCCGTACCCACACCACGCCTGGCCTGAGGTCTCCGAAACTGCCCAGACACAGGTAACTGGCATCCGCCCACTTCTGTGGCCCTGTGTTTCCCTCCACCATGGGAAATTTCTCGTTTTATGAGGAGGTGTCCCAGTCATTATCTCTTGACCTGGGACAGATTCCCGCTGTCATAAATAGTTTAATTTTTGCTACCCCTTGGATTTTTTTAACTGTGGTCCCCACTTTCAAGATATGTAAAACGTGGTATGCCATAAGGATAAGTGACCTTGAGGCTGAGGTAGGAAAGTTAAATCACATGTGCCTAAGACTTAGACGTCCTAAGCGATCAGCAGCTAAACCCAAGAATTCCATTCCCACAGACACGCACACATGTTTGGAAGCTCCTCCTTTGACCCCGCCCCCTTCCACCCCGGTTTCAGCTCCGCCTGAGGTTTCTGCGTCCCTGAACCCGCCCCCGGCCCCTGCCTCCCCAGTTTCACCTCCGCCTACAGCTTCTGCGTTCCTGAACCCCACCCCTGCCCCTGCCACCCTGGTTTCAGCTCCACTTACAGCTTCTATGTCCCTGAAACCCCCCCTGCCCCTGCCATCCAGGTTTCTGCTCCGCCTGCAGCTTCCGTTTTCCTGACCCCGCCCCCGGCCCCTGCCGCCCTGGTTTCAGCTCCGCCTGCAGCTTCTGTGTCCCTGAACCCCCCCCCCCCGCCCCTGCAGCCCTGGTTTCATCTCCGCCTGCAGCTTCTGTGCTCCTAACCCTGCCCCCTGCCCCTGCCGCCCTGGTTTCAGCTCTGCCTGTAGCTTCCGTTTTCCTGACCCCACCCCCGGCCCCTGCTGCCGCGGTTTCAGCTCTGCATGAGGCTTCCTCGTACCTAACCCCCCCCTGCTGATACCTAGTGGCTGAGATACGAGAGCTAAAGGATATTTTTTCAACACTTAAGGATTTTAAATCATGTGAGTCCACCCAGGAGCTCCGTCCCCGTAGATATGCGTTTAGTCTCCCCTGCAGCCACTACAGCAGTTTCTATGGCACTTTCCACTTCTGTAGCTCCCTCTCCCGTGCCATCGGACCAAATCCACACATTCCCGGTAAACTTGGCCCCTTCTAAACAAAGCCCTCAGCCGTGGCAGCCATATTCCTCTAATGAAATTGGAACACTTAGACAAGCAGTCAGGGAGGAAGGAATGCAATCTCCATGGACCATGTGCGTCTTGAGGAGTTGTTACCAGCATTTAAATACACCACTAGACTGGAAAGATCTGGCTCGTGCTGCACTCCCAGAACCACTCTATCTTCAGTGGCAGGCATGTTTCCGTGATGAGTGCTCTAGACAATCGCAGGAAAATAGTAACAAACAGGTAGAATGGAATTCTGATGCTTTGTTTGGAGCAGGAGCTTATGAATCTGGAGCTCAGCAGGCAGAAGCCAGGTTTCCAACCGGTTATTTTGAAAAGGTACGCATCTGTGCAACACAAGCATGGGAAAGGGTGACCACACCCGATGCAGATCCGTCAGCTCCCATTAACTCTTTTCACCAAGGCTCTGATGAATCATTGGCGAGCTTCATCTCAAGGGTGAAGAGAAGCTTAGAGAGAAATGGTTTATAATCCTGACATCCGCAAACTACTCCTGTGCTCTATTGTCTGGGAAGGCATGAAACCACAATTCCGTCAGGTATGCCTTAATCTTAAACACCTACACCCATATAATTGGATTCTAGCGACACAGGAACTTACATCAGGCAATTATGGGGCACCCGCTATGACGCAGGTCTATGCAGTTGCCCCACATAAGCAAAATGGGGCCTGCTTTCAGTGCGGTCGCCAAGGACACTGGCATAACCAATGTCCTGATAAGTTGCGAGCACACCTCCAGTCAGGGAAACCGCGCCTCCATCCAGAGCAACCCCGCTTTCAATCAGGGAGCCAGAGACCACGTACTGTTTGTCCAAAATGTCATAAGGGATTTCATTGGAAGAGAGATTGTTGGTCCCAATTTCATAAAGATGGTTCGCCCCTGAATGGTACAAATTCGGGGCCTGAGATTTTGTGGACCACTCCTGTTTTAGAACGGGGCCACCCTTCTATGACAGTAAAGATTGGCAATATTCCTTTTAAATTTTTGATTGACACGGGGGCAGAAAAGACTATTTTAAGGCAAGAAGAGGTTCCCCAAGATTGGGAACTTATCCCTGGACCCAGTTTACATGGAATAGGAGGGATGACCAGAGCATTTTGCACATGAGACTCGCTCATGTGGGAAGACCCAGAAGGTTCTACCGGACACATCCACCCTTTGGTAGCTAATATTAGCACCAACTTACCGGGCAGGGATCTTCTGGAATGTCTTGATGTTAGGATATCCACAGACGCCTCTGCAGAGCCTAAAACTCATTCCCGTGATACCAGGTCTATTCAGCACCCCCAATACTAAATACCACTGTTCGTAGCCAAACACCCCGCTTAAGCTGACTTTCTAATGAGCCTGTCTGGGTGGAACAGTGGCCTTTACCTAGGGATAAGCTAAAAATTTTAAAAGAGCTCATCCGAGAGCAGTTGTCCTTGGGACACATTCGTCATTCTTGAAGCCCATGGAATACTCCTGTCTTTGTGATTAAAAAGCGCTCGGGAAAATGGCGCCTCCTTCAAGATCTCCATGCAGTAAATAAAGCCATGCAGGTCTGGGGCTCCCCCCAAAGGGGTTTGCCTCTTGCTTCTGCAATTCCCACGGGAATTCCAATCATAGCTATTGATATACAAGATTGTTTTTTCTCTATCCCCTTGCATCCGCGAGATTGTAAACGTTTTGCCTTCTCTGTTCCATCTATTAAGAACGCCAGCCCTGCTGATAGATTTGAATGAGTGGTGCTGCCCCAGGGTATGGCCAATAGTCCTACAATTTGTCAGGAGGCTGTTAAATCTGCCGTTGTCCCATATATTCATAAGGGCCTTAATATTTTTCATTATACAGATGATATTTTAATATGGGGAAAATCAGGTACAGATCTCTATGCCTTATGTGTTTTTCTCATTCCTGCATTAAAGAAAAGTGGCCTTAATGTAGCCCCTGAGAAGATACAGCTAATCCCTCCAATATCCTTCCTAGGGTCAGAGATTTCTCTAACACAAATTTGTCCCTTAAAACCTAATGTTACCTTCCCTTCTAACCTTACTCTTGCTTCTTTACAAAGTTTTCTAGGAAATTTAAATTGGCTTAGGCAGTATCTCTATCTGCCCACAAGCTGCCTCCAACCACTGTTTTACCTGTTGAAAGGAAACAAACAGCCTTCTTCAAAATGTAAGTTAACTCCTGAGGCCTCCTTGGCACTGGAAAGGGTTAACCAGGCCCTCCAGGACATGCACCTTGTTTGATTCTCCCCCTCCTCTCCGGTAAACCTTCTAATCTTCAACTCCACCCCCACAGTATTAGGGGCACTGTGGCAAGACCATGGGGTTCTCGAATGGCTTCACACGCCAGTAGGAGGAGCTCCAAGACTCCTCACTGAGATAGACGTGTTAGCATTCATGGTTCGCCAAGGGAGAAATAGGTCTGTGCAGGTCTTAGGGAAGGAACCGGATTTAATCATTCTGCCCTTTTCTCTCACAGATACAGAGTGGCTTATACGCCATCATTCCCACTTTGCCATAAGCTTCTTGGGGTTTCCAGGACAAATAGATAACCATTTTCCTTCTAATAAATCGATAGCTTCTTTACCTCTTCTGCCTCTACTAGCACCTAAACTTTTCTCTCGGGATCCCATTCCCTCTGCTCCTACAGTCTTTACTGATGGCGGAAAAAGGGGAGCTGCTGCCCTTATATATTACCCAGACAAACAATCTCCTAAACCTCTCTTTACTGAGCTTCCTGATAATTCCCCTCAGTACAAAGAACTTTATGCTGTTTTCCTTGCACGAAAAGCTGTACCAGAATCCTTCAACCTTTTTTCTGACAGTGTGTATACTGTTAACTTACTTCCATGGCTTGCTTGTTCTTATGTGAAAATTGATGACAACCCACTTTCCCCTCTCTTGATTCAAATCGCCTCTATGCTCTGTTCTCGAACCCAACCACTGTATATTCAACACCTTCGTTCCCACAGCCCTCTTCCTGGTTCCCTGTCCGAAGGGAATGCCACAGTTGACCGCCTTACCTCCACAGGAACTTTCCCAGTCTCTGTCTCTGATCCTACTAATTTTCATTCTCTAACCCATGTTAATCTTAAAGGCCTTCGAGCTCGATTCCCTGATGTTCCTGTACCACAGTTAAAACATATCCTCACTACATGCTCTTCTTGTGCAAGTCTCATAAAGACACCTGCTATCCAGACCCTTGGGGTTAACCCCCGAGGTTTAAAAGCTAATGCTACTTGGCAAATTGATGTCACCCACATACCAAACTTTGGCAAACAAAAATATGTGTTTGTCTCAATTGATACCTTTTCTAAATTTATGTGGGCTACAGCTCAGACAGGAGAAAGTGCTAAAAAGCTTGTAAGCCATATGCTCTCTTGTTTTGCTGTTCTGACCTGCTTGTCACGTGTTGGCAGTTCCAGCTGGCTATCTACAGAAAAGCAACATTCCAGCGGCTGACCTCCCTCATGCAGCGTTGCATCCCCTGCCAATTCTTCCCCTAGCCATCTACTTCGGACTGAGACTTGTATTGGACTTTCTGACATACCCTATATACATTTTACACAATTTTGAAGCAGCTTATTTCCGTTCACACTGCTGGTTTTTCATAGACTGATCCTGAGTAATTCATAGACTTTACAGACTGTTGCCTTGAGGACTATACAATGCCAAATAGCCCCTCTGTTTGGTGGGTCATGCCACCCGCCTTCCCCTCATCATGTACCTTTGCCCCATTCCCCACCCAAGCAGGGAATGTTCCTTTACACACCAATCCTTCCCTTCACACCACACTGGCTTTTACTACTCCCCTACTTGTCCCTTCCTATCATGTTATATGATTTAGGCTTATGCCCAAAAGGTTTCTGCCCCATGATAGTCTTTTACAGACTTTGTACATCTTATGCAATTACTAGATAGAAAGATAGAAAAGATGTAGAGACATTGTGAAGAGATGGTTGAGCAGGCTGCGCTTAAACCTATGAGATGAGTCTCTCCAGGTATGTCTCTCTCTCTAAAGTGGGGTTGAGCACAGGAGGACGCATAAATCTCACAAGGTTCTCAGCCATTTAAGCCTTCCCTCCTCCACAGAAAGTCCTACATCTTCCCATTGAGTATGGCATTCCTCTAAAACATTTAAGCCTGCTCCATTCCATTTTTCTTTACTGTGTCCATTTAGATATAAAGGGATAGGAGGAGATGTTGCTGAGGAGTTATTCTGATACAGTCTCCGCCCCCAGGTTTTTCTATGCCCCACAAAATCCTAGAGTGCCCCCTTCAACCAATCCTGGCCCTACACGTCACCCCTGGTTGTTGCCCAATAAAAATCCCCCTCACCCCCCCCCTCGCTCTCTGGGCTCTCAGCTCTCCCTCTCTGAGGTCTCGCTCCCGGCTCTCCCCCCGTGGTCGGCCATTGCCGGCTGGCTCCACGTGGTCTGAACCAAACCCCCCCATCCTATAATAAATATTTGTGTACCCCTTTGCTCTGGACGTCCGCTCTCTTCTCCACAGTGCAGCTCGACACCAGACTACCGCAACAACACATGACCCTCCTCACTCTTTCTTTCCCATGATAGCCACATTGTCCTGGCCAAAATCCCCTTCCTGCCACTTCCTTTCCCATCATGGTAGACCACAGGCTCCCTCCTAATATCTGATCCCACCCCCTTTTCTTGAACATGGTTAGATTGTGACCCAATTCTCGCCAAAGGGGAAGAGAACAGGTTGATCCCATGTCCAGTAACATATAGAAAAAGCTTTGAAGATTGTCTTTGTTTGATTACTGGCTTATAAGAATATATATATGTCAAACTTTTGATTTGCTAATGACTCTCCATGTGTCAGCCCTTATTTTAAGGCATAGACAGAGTGTATTTTGCATTGTTTCCCATACCCAACTACAAAAGACTGGATGAAGAAATTAGGGGACTCAAGGGAGAACTACCCTACATTTTGGAAGGGTGATACTGGGTCCTTTAGAAACAATGAAGCTGATGGTAATTGTGCTCAGTGAAGTGATAAAGAAGGTGATATACTAATACTGGGTAGCTTCTCTCATGTAAGCAATCGAGTATTGAAGAACACAGACTCCCCTTACACAAGTCATAGGGATTGAGCTAGTTTTGTAAGAATTCTGACAGTTATTGCCAAGATTGGGGTCACAGAATTTTGACGGTGGAGGTATCATGGAATATGCCCCCAAAATATTATATTTTTAAAATATTTATAAAAAAGATAACACTGACAATAGCCATAGGATAAGAGGGGCATGACTCCACCCAATCCCCCAAAACCAGAAATCTGTATGCTATCCTGCCAGAAGCCATTTCTCTGCTTGATAAAAGCTAAGCCTTGAAACAACAGAAGCCCTAGAGATAAGTTTCTAATTCCCGTAGGAAGGATGTTCACCAGAAACTAAGTGACATACCATATAGCTATAGTGACATACCATATAGTTATAGTTTAACAGAAAATGTTACAAGGGACTCTCCACTGTGATCTCTGCCTCCCCCTTACCCCTATGCTCCCCCTTCCACGAAGCCTTAAAATGCCTGTGAACACAATAAAATTTGGCAGCTTGATCAGAAACCTGTCTTGCTATCGTTCTTTCATGTCTTCTGTCCCTGTCGTTGCAGGTCCTTAGGTTCCTAGCCCCTGTTCACCACCCCGCTGGCTGGGGAACTATCCATTCCTCTGATAACTTGTCTATTCTTTATTCCTCTGGAAGTATGGACCCAAGGTCATTATGGTGTGCAGAAGGCGGAAGGTCTGGCTTCTGCAATTTCCTTCCCCTCTAAAATATCTGCTTAATTCTGAAGCAGGCTTTGTAATAGAATCCAGATGATGGAATTGTAGTATTGCACAACAGTAAAATACTCTGGGGTGGGTGGGGATGAGAATACAGGTCCAAGAAGGATGACAGAGGACCATGTGGGGCTTGTACTCTTATATGGAAAACTGAGAAATGTTATGCATGTACAAACTATCATATTTACTGCCCAATATAAAACATTAATTCCCCACTAAAGAAATTTTAATAAAAAACTATTAGAAACAGAGAAAAAATTTGACACACAAGGGAATTTTTTAATTTTCTAAAAAAAAAATAAAGATTTCAGTTGAGTTACTGTGTTTCTGATCAGGAAGACTCTGTCCCAGGACACAAGAGTCGTCATCCAGGGCAGCTCCAGGCTGGGCGAAAGAGCCTCAGAGTGAGAGGAGCAGCCAGCTCCCCTTGCACACACCACTCTGCATCTGTGTCTCTGGGGCCAAGGGTTGGTTCTTTGTAGCCTGGGAGTCTGATAATCACAGGACACACTGAAGTTCACTGTCATCTCCTGGATCTGCCCAGAAAACACGTGTAGAGAAAAGCGACATCCCGTGACTGTGGCTTGCAGGATTAGTAGGATGTGATTATGTTGCAAAACCTAGGACCTTGTATCCTCAGTCATAAAGAACTCTTTCGTTACCATTATGCTGTTTCCCCCATCCAGGAATGCTTTCTCATAATAAAATAAACACAAGCAAACACTTGTCAGCTTACTATGAAATATACTTTCTGTTTTATAAATGATTTAATGATTGCCAAGAATGTAGTCTCAGAGGGCTACCCTTCCACACAATTCCCACCACCAGGTTTCCATATCCCATCCCCGTCATTGGAAGTTTTCTTCTTGATCCCTCTCGTTACGTGGACAATGATAATATAAACTGCAGAAGGTGGAAGGTCTGACTTGTGTAAGTCCATCTCCAGTGGACATGGGCATTGGGAAGTCGATCCATATATCCAGCCTGTTTCTATCTTTCCCTAGTGGGGCAAGGATCCAGGGAGGTGGAGTTCTAGGACACACTGATGAGGTCATCTGCCCAGGGAAGTCATGTTGACATCATGGTAGCATTTTCAACTTGGTGTCTGAAAATGCATTAAAATATAAAGCAGAGGGGGCCAGATAGTGGTGCACTTGGCTTAGTACAGATCTTATTTTCATTTTTTTTTGTAGTGATTTGATCATAAAGTGATGTTGCATTTCCTCAAAGGCATTATCTGCATCTATTGAGATGACCATGTAGTTTTTTGGTCTTGCTTTTGTTGATGTGGTGGAAAACACTGATTGATTTACATATATTATACCAAACTTGCATGCCTGGCATAAACACCACTTGATGATGAACAATCTATTTAATATACTGCTGTATCCTGTTGGCTAGAATTTTGTTCAATAGTTTAGCATCTATGTTCATCAGAGATATTGGTCTGTAGTTTTCTTGTTTGGTTGTGTCCCTATCTGCTTTTGGTATCAGAGTGATGGTGGCTTCATAGAAGCTGTAAGAGAGGGAGTGGGGTGGTAGCGCAGCGGGTTAAGCACATGTGGCACAAAGCGCAAGGACCAGCTAAGGATCTTGGTTCGAGCCCCCGGCTACCCACCTGCATGGGAGTTGTTTCACAGGTGGTGAAGCAGGTCTGCAGGTGTCTATCTTTCTCTCCCCCTCTCTGTCTTCCCCTCCTCTCTCCATTTCTCTCTGTCCTAACAATGACAACATCAATATTCCCCTCCTCTTTCCATTTCCCTCTGTCCTATCTAACAATGACGACATCAAAAACAACAACTACTACAACAACAATGAAAAACAGCAAAGGCAACAAAAGGGAAAATAAATATAAAAAAAAGAAGCTGTAAGAGAGTATTCCAGTGTCTTCAGTCTTCTGGAAGGCTTTTAAAAGTAGAGGTATTAGTTTGTCTTTGAGGGTTTTGTAGAATTCATTTGTAAAACCATCTGGTCCAGGACTTTTATTTTTGGGGAGATTTTTGGTAGCTGTTTCTATTTTATTAGCTGTAATGGGATTTTTCTTGTTATCTTCTTCCTCTTTACTTAGGTTTGGAAATTGGTAGGTATCTAGGAAATCATCCATTTCTTCCAGGTTCTCTAGCTTGGTGGCTACTAGTTGTTCATAGAAGCCTTGCAGGATATGGTGAATTTCTGCGGTGTCTGCTGTTATTTCTCCTCTTTCATTCATGATATGATTTATTTGGGTCTTCTCCCTTTTTTCTTTTCTGAGTCTGGCTAAAGGTTTGTCGATTTTATTCACTCTTTCAAATAACATACATTTACTTTTGTTGATCATTTGTATGGTTTTCTTGTTGTTGTGTATTTATTTATTGAAAAAGGGAGACATTAACAAGACTCTAGGATAGGAGGGGTACAACTCCACACACCATTTCCACCACCAAATCTCTATATCCCATCTCCTCCCCTGATAGCTATCCCATTCTTTATACCTTTGGGAGTATTGTCCCAAGGACATTGTGGGTTGCAGAAGGTGGAAGGTCTGGCTTCTGTAATTGCTTCTCTGGTGAACAAGGGCTTTGACTGATCTGTCCATACTCCCAGCCTGCCTCTCACTTTCCTTAGTATGCTGTGTCTCTGGGGAAGCAGAGCACCCCAGAGAAACATTGTTGGGGTCCTCTGTCCAGGGAAGTCTGGCATCTGGAACCTGGTGGCTGAAAAGTGAGTTAACGAACAAAGCCAAACAAATTGTTGAACAATTATGGACCTAAAGGCTGGAATAGTGTGCATGAAGTGTTGGGGGGTACTCCCTGCAGACTATTGTGTACTTTTTCTTTCAGGTATATATTTTTCCCTAGTTTATGGATACGTGTGAACATATGCTGTATCTCACAGGGCCTCGTCTATATCTAGGTTTTGCAGCTTTGTTAGGAAGTGAACCACCTGGACTGGAATTAGAGAATACTATGAAAGGAAAGGTCTCACCTCAGTAATGAAGCTGAAGGGTTGTCATCCCACACCTCAAGTCTCTGAACACAGTCTGAAGTGAAGCATGTTGAGGTGGCACTCATTGCATTGATTAATATGTGATTGTTGTATGCAATGTTATTTTTTATGTTTTTTTATTGGGGACTTCGTGTTTTACATTCAACAGTAAGTATGCCACACCTGTCTGGCCAGATAGGCAGGCCACGACCGCGGTGTGACAAAACAGTGCGGGTGACCTGGTTAGGGAACCGGACAGGGGCCTTACAAGCTCCTGTACGGAAGACCGTACCCAAGATAGGTGGTGGACAGAAGCCTGGATATTTGTGCGGACGGATCCCTGGGTCTCCCGGTTGGCGGAAAGGCCTTGGATGGCTAGGTGGACTTGGTTTCGCTTCTGAAAGCTTACTGTTGTTGTTTATCATGCTTTATGCAGGCCACCCAGGGAATGTCCAGGAGACTCCGGAGACGCTTATAGTGCAACCCCCCAAGTCTAGTCTGGACATTCCAGATGGGACCCCACTGGATGAAAAGCCCCTTACAACAGTAAATCCCAGCACTTCAAGCCCCAATGACTTGGCTATCCAGGTTGAGCAAGGACTGAGCACTATTCTCAGAAATATTACATTCAATCATACAGACAATGGTCCTTTAGCTTTCCCAGGAAACATGTTACATAGCAACCCTGAAATGCACCTGCATATTGTCTTAGGTAGATTACAGGAAAGTGAGCTTGGCATAAGGATCAGAACAAGGCGCCGTGTTCCCACTAGTGCCCCCCCTATTCTGGGTATTAAGGTCCAGTGCTTGGAAGGAGAAAGAATAGCCTTTTGGATAAATGAGAGCAGTGAAAGCATTTAGTTCTTACTGATAAATTGACTTTTGTCTGAAACCAAAGGGATGTGGTTAATAACCCATGAAAGAACAGTATGGCTGTGCTTTCGTTTTGATGGTAGTTGTATGCCTTCAGTTCCTCCTGTCTGTGTTACTTATAAAAAATGTACCCTGCGTACTTTGTGGTCAACTGACTTGGCCAGCTTTTGATTTATGCTTCTTTGTTATGCTATTATAAAAAGAATCTCTATATCAGTAAAAGATTGCAGCAGCATTGAAACTCATGTGTCTCAGTGTTGTCTGTCGCGCCGAATCCACCTCCCACCTATAAGTCTCATTCTCCCTGGATCGGCCTGCTGAGCCCCCAGTTGGGTGGTCGGCGGCACCTGGCGCCTTGAACAGGGACTTGAAGACAGGTGAGTATATTGTCAGGAGGGGATCGGTTCCTGCCGGAGGGTGCTGCAGACCCGCCAGAAGTATTTGGTTAAGGGCAGGTAATCATTAACAGTATGGGATTGTCAGGATCAAAGGGAAAATGTATGTTCCTCTCAGTATTGCGGCACATGCTGTTAGAGCGTGGGCTCCGAGTGTCAGAAGACACTGCCGCAGAATTTTATGCTAGGTTAGAAGAAGCCATAAATAGGATGATGCCCCAAAGTGAAGGGACAGCCATATTATTAAAGCAATTGGCTTGAGAAAATGCCAATCAGCTGTGTCGGGACCTAATTCGTCCCATACGTAGGACAGGGTCCCTACAGGATTACATACGAGCCTGTGCTGATGCCTCACCTGCGGTGGTACAGGGAATGGCATATGCAGCTGCAATGCATCGTACCCCCATTACCAAATTTATCAAGACTACTTATGGGGGTGGGCGGTCAGACAAAGACCTGAACTGCTTTGGTTGCGGTAAGCCTGGTCATAAAAGAGCAGCATGTCCCAATAAAGGCCAGAACAGAGAGTCGGCCAGTAGGGGTGTGGCACCAGGAATATGTCCCCGATGTAATAAAGGGAGACATTGGAAAAATGAATGCAGGTCAAAGTTCCACAAAGATGGGACCACTTTAAAGGAAACAGAGACAAAAAACTAATTGAGGGGCTGCCTCTCAGCCCCACGCCAAGAGAGGATCCAAAAGGGACAGAATGTCCAGACGCAGGGACACAGATTGAGCCCCCCTCTAAAACTATTCATGACCTTCCTCGAGCCACCCCGGGTAGTGCAGGGCTTGATCTCGCAGCACAGAAGGACTATGTGTTGTCACCCCTGGATGGAATAGTGGTAATAGAGACTTGGGTTAAGGGCTCCTTACCATCAGGGCTGTTTGGGTTGATTTTAGGCAGAAGCTCTGGAAAGGACAAAGGTGTAGAAGTCATACCAAGAGTGATAGACGCAGATACCCGGGATGATATAAAAATTTTGTGTAGAGCCCTGAGAGAGGCTGTAATCATCAGAAAAGGACAAAGGATTGCACAGATCATATTGCTCCCCTATGTAAATTTGCCCAATCCAATTTTGATGCAGTCCAGAGAGGGGCAGTTTGGCTCCTCTGACGTTGTGGCATGGACTCAGGAAATTACTGCAGCAAGGCCGTTTCTTGAAATACACATTCAGGGAAAACCTATAAAAGGGTTGTTGGATACAGGAGCAGATAAAACCTGTATAGCAGGAAAAGACTGGCCTCAGGCATGGCCAGTCATCAGAACAGATTCAACCTTAATGGGTCTAGGGATGGCAGCTAATGTGGCCAAAAGCTCTGGGATCATTCCCTGGAGACATGGAAAAAAGACAGGGCATATACAGCCCTATGTAATTCCCTCATTGCCTTTTTCTTTGTGGGGGCGAGACATTATGCAGGACTTAAATCTCGCCCTGACCACTGACAATGTAGAGGACCAATATTTTTCATAGGGGCCATTGATAATTTATATGCAGATAGCATTCCATGGAAGTCATCTGAACCTGTATGGCAAAATCAATGGCCCCTCACCATGGAAAAAATAGAAGCCATACAACAAATTGTGAAAGAACAAGTGGATAAGAGACATTTGAAAGAAAGCAATAGTCCTTGGAATACACCGGTTTTTGTAATTAAAAAGAAATCAGGCAAATGGAGATTGCTGCAAGACTTAAGAGCAGTTAATACCACTATGGAAGACATGGGAGCCCTGCAGCCGGGGCTTCCTTCTCCTGTGGCTATTCCTAGAAATTATCATATTATAGTTATAGACTTGCAAGATTGTTTCTTTACTATCAAATTAAATCCCATAGATTGTAAAAGGTTTGCATTCTCTGTTCCCTCAGTTAATCATAAAGAGCCTTGTAAAAGATATGAATGGCAGGTGTTGCCTCAAGGCATGAAAAACAGTCCTACGTTGTGCCAGAAATTTGTAGATATGGCTGTTTCCCCCCTTAGGCATGGATATCCAGAGGCATATATCATACATTTTATGGACGATATTTTGATTGGGCATGAAGACATTAATCAGGCTAGACAAATATTAAGAGAAATGACTGTGTCTCTAGAAAAGTTTGGGCTAAGTCTAGCCCCAGACAAGATACAAGAAAATAGACCAATTCAGTATTTGGGACACAAGATACATGAAGGATATTTAACGTCTCAGCATGCCCACATTCGTAGGGACAAATTAAATACTTTAAATGACTTCCAGAAATTGCTGGGAAACATTAATTGGGTTAGACCATATTTGAAAATCACAACCGGAGAATTAAGCCCCATATTTGATATATTACATGGGGATTCACATCCTAAGTCAAAAAGACAGCTGACCCCTGAGGCCACAGCTGCACTACAATTGGTGGAGGAAAGGCTAGAACAGGCTAGACTACATCAAGTGAATTACGCCATACCTTGGGCATTGCTCATAATGAAAACTGCTTATACACCCACAGGATGCCTGTGGCAAGATGCTCTGCTAGAATGGGTCCATCTGCCCCACTCTCCATCAAAAGGTCTCATCTCATATCCGAGCCTGGTAGCCCAATTGATAGTCAAGGGAAGGACAAGATCAAAAGAAATATTTGGAAGAGATATGCAAGAAATAGTAATTCCTTACTCTAGGTTACAATTTGAACAATTGTTACAAGAAAGTGATGATTGGGGTTTGGCCTTGATGGGATATACAGGACAGATTAAGTATCATCTGCCCAAGCACCCTATAATAGAATTTGTAAAAGAAACAGCATTGATTTTTCCCCAGCAGTGTTCCATAGAACCGCTTACAGAAGCATAAACTATTTTTACTGATGGTTCTAGTAATGGAGTAGCGGTTGTCTGGACTGAAGGGGAACCCCCTATAATATCCCACACAGGAAAGACATCTGCTCAGCAGACGGAACTGGCGGCTGTCACGCTAGCCTTTCGACACTTCCCCCAGACATTTAACCTTTACACCGATTCTAAATATATAGTGAGCCTCTTTCCCACTATTGAAACTGCCCTCATCACGGGTAAGTCAACTATCAAAGAGCAGTTAAAAGTAATCCAGGATTTAATCCTGCAAAGAAAGCATAAGTTTTTTATAGGGCACATTAGAGGGCATACAAATTTGCCAGGGGCCTTGGCTTTTGGCAATGCCATGGCTGACCACTTCACAAGGGCCAACCTTTGCCTCACTATACAAGAGGCTGAGGACAGTCATGCTTTACATCATCAAAATGCTAATGCCTTAAGATATCAATTTAAAATTACTAGAGAACAAGCCAGGCACATTGTGCGGACCTGTGGGGCTTGTCCGCCCGCTAGGCAAGTACATAAAATGGGAGTAAATCCCAGAGGGCTAAAGCCAAATCACTTATGGCAAATGGATGTTACTCATGTCCCAGAATTTGGGAGGCTGTGCTATGTGCACATATGTGTTGATACCTTCTCACATGCTGTGCTAGCCACCGCTAGGACTGGAGAAGCTGTAAAGGATGTTATTCAACACATGGTTGCGGCCATGGCCGTCCTTGGACAGCCTCTGAGGGTGAAAACAGATAATGGTCCGGCCTACATTTCCAAACCGTTTGCCAAATTCTGCAATACCTGGAAAATTCGACATGTGACAGGGATACCATATAATCCTCAGGGACAGGCTATAATTGAAAGAACTCATCAGGATGTGAAAGCACAGATAAAGAAATTACGAGAAGCCAGCCCTTATTTAACCCCCCACCATGTTTTGTCTCATGCCTTGTTTACTCTTAACCATTTGAATCTCAATGACACAGGCCAGTCAAGAATGGAGAGACATTGGAATCCTTCCCAGGATAATCCCAAACCCTTGGTAAAATGGAAAGATCAACTTACAGGACTGTGGAAAGGGCCAGACCCTCTTATAACTTCAGGGCGAGGGTATGCTTGTGTCTTTCCACAGGATGGAGAATCTCCCATCTGGATCCCAGATCGACTCATCAGGCACGTCGCGACGCTCCAACCGAAACCGAAAGAAGATGAAGCAGCTACGGAGGAAACTGCTGAAGTGCACACTGACGCCGCAGCCGATGGCGGGATCGCTCCCAACCATGAGCCAGATACAGCGGTTGATCCAAGTGGCCACGCAGGCAGTGCATGAGGAGGGGAAACCCCCTTCTATGGCTAACATTTTCCTTGCTTGCATGCTTTTACTTTCAGCAGTTCCAACACAAGGTGATTCATATTGGGCATATGTTCCAAAACCTCCATTAATTCATCCCGTTACGTGGCAGGAAAGAGAGCATATAAAGGTTATGACTAATGTGTCTGATATTCTAGGGGGAACTCCAATATTCTCTGTGGGCCCAATAAAGTCTTCCACATTAACTTACGAGGGCAGAGCAGACTCCGCCTCTATATGCTTCAGCCTCTTAGGCTTCTCAATCTCTGGTTGCTTACCAGTGGCATATAGGACTTTTGTGACTGACGCCCCGGAGTCTGTGGAAAAACCAACACCTGAAAAAAGGTTGGTTTGGGAATTACAGATTAAAACTTTGGGATGGTATACAGAAAATGAGACTGCGAGTACCACAGAGACGTTACCCATCACTGACTGTCTGCATAAATATAAAGATCAAGACTCTCAGTGGATATATGATGATCAGACCCCTAATTGGCTCTCGTGTGGATTCCAGAAAAGGGGAATCCCCTATGTGGTTACAGGAACTAACACTACAGTATGGGACTTTTCGGTCTCATCTCCTAATTATAATCAAGCTGGTTATTTTAAAAATAATAGTGAAAAGTTTAATAATTATAACTCCAAAGACAAAGTTATTCATAGATTTTTTACAGCAGGCTTTGTGGAACCTGTTTGGATAACTAAGAACACCGACGGTTCCTCCTTAATGCAAATGGATCTGTTCAGATTGGCTGCTGCAGCAGATATGATTTTATGGACCAAACCAAAAGCTACACACCCTGAGCCAATAGGAGCTAGGGCATGTGTTGGGTATCCCTTTGGCATTTTGATGGCGAAACGCTCTTTCTTCTCAGTCTGCCCCATTTCAAGCAACTCAAATCATATTAAATGTCTACAATGTGTTCTAACAAATTGCATGGAAAATGATTTTAAAAAGGAGTTTGATGTTATGCTGTTAGTAAAAAGACCTGCTTATGTTATGATGCCTGTAGACCTTGAACAGGAAGCATGGTTTGAGGATACAGGACTCATGGTTGTACAAAGACTAAATGAATTATTGCGGCCAAAAAGATTTGTGGCAGCACTTATCCTAGGAATTTCAGCCTTAATAGCTATCCTTACCTCTTTCGCCGTTTCGACGACAGCTTTAGTAAAAAACATCCAGACAGCCCATTTTGTGAATGACATGCATAGGAACATTTCCTTAATACTTGCTGAACAGCATATTATAGATAAAAAGTTAGAAGCAAAACTCAACGCTCTTGAGGAAGTGGTTATAGCCCTGGGGCAGGATGTAGCTAACATAAAAGCTAGAATGGCAACAAAGTGTCACGTCTCCTTTAAGTACATTTGTGTCACCCCAGCTAAATATAATGATACAGAAAATTGGAATAAGACAAAAGCACATTTACTAGGAATCTGGAAAGATAATGATTTAACTCATGATTTTCAGGAGGTGCAAGATTATATCACTGCTACCAGCACTGCTCATTTAAATAATTTTGGATTCGAATCCCTAGCTCAGCAGCTCTATGAGAATGTCTCTGCTCTCAATCCTTTCACTTGGTGGCATTATGCAATAGTGGCAGCTGTTGCCCTAATAATAATCATAGTGGTTTTCATGGTGTTTCCTTGTCTTTTCAGAGCTCTCCTATTGGCCATCAAAACCACCCGGAGGGACCTAGAGGAATTCCGTCTTAAAAACAAAAAACCGGGAACTGCCACACGTGTCTGGCCAGATAGGCAGGCCACGACCGCGGTGTGACAAAACAGTGCGGGTGACCTGGTTAGGGAACCGGACAGGGGCCTTACAAGCTCCTGTACGGAAGACCGTACCCAAGATAGGTGGTGGACAGAAGCCTGGATATTTGTGCGGACGGATCCCTGGGTCTCCCGGTTGGCGGAAAGGCCTTGGATGGCTAGGTGGACTTGGTCTCGCTTCTGAAAGCTTACTGTTGTTGTTTATCATGCTTTATGCAGGCCACCCAGGGAATGTCCAGGAGACTCCGGAGACGCTTATAGTGCAACCCCCCAAGTCTAGTCTGGACATTCCAGATGGGACCCCACTGGATGAAAAGCCCCTTACAACAGTAAATCCCAGCACTTCAAGCCCCAATGACTTGGCTATCCAGGTTGAGCAAGGACTGAGCACTATTCTCAGAAATATTACATTCAATCATACAGACAATGGTCCTTTAGCTTTCCCAGGAAACATGTTACATAGCAACCCTGAAATGCACCTGCATATTGTCTTAGGTAGATTACAGGAAAGTGAGCTTGGCATAAGGATCAGAACAAGGCGCCGTGTTCCCACTAGTGCCCCCCCTATTCTGGGTATTAAGGTCCAGTGCTTGGAAGGAGAAAGAATAGCCTTTTGGATAAATGAGAGCAGTGAAAGCATTTAGTTCTTACTGATAAATTGACTTTTGTCTGAAACCAAAGGGATGTGGTTAATAACCCATGAAAGAACAGTATGGCTGTGCTTTCGTTTTGATGGTAGTTGTATGCCTTCAGTTCCTCCTGTCTGTGTTACTTATAAAAAATGTACCCTGCGTACTTTGTGGTCAACTGACTTGGCCAGCTTTTGATTTATGCTTCTTTGTTATGCTATTATAAAAAGAATCTCTATATCAGTAAAAGATTGCAGCAGCATTGAAACTCATGTGTCTCAGTGTTGTCTGTCGCGCCGAATCCACCTCCCACCTATAAGTCTCATTCTCCCTGGATCGGCCTGCTGAGCCCCCAGTTGGGTGGTCGGCGGCATAAGTACAATAGTTTGTACATGCATAACATTCCTCAGTTTCCCATTTAAAAATACAACCCCCACCAGGTCCTCTGTCATCCTTCTTGGACCTGTATTCTCCCCACCCACCCACCACAGAGTCTTTTTCTTTGGTGCGATATGCCAATTACATTTCAGGTTCTACTTGTGTTTTCTTTTCTGATCCTGTCTTTCGAGTTCTGCCTGAGAGTGAGATCAGCCCATATCCATCCTTCTGTTTCTGACTTATTTCTCTTAACATAAGTTTTTCAAGGTCCATCCAAGATCGGCTGAAATCGGTGAAGTCACCACTTTTTACAGCTGAGTAGTATTCCATTGTGTATATAGACCACAACTTGCTCAGCCACTCATCTGTTGTTGGACACCTGGGTTGCTTCCAGGTTTTGGCTATTACAAATTGTGCTGCTAAGAACATATGTGTCCACAGATCTTTTTGGATGGGTGTTTTGGGTTCCTTAGGATATATCCCCAGGAGAGGAATTGCAGGATCCTAGGGTAGGTCCATTTCTAGCCTTCTGAGAGTTCTCCGGACTGTTCTCCACAGAGGCTGGCCCAATTTCCATTCCCACCAGCAGTGTAGGATGGTTCCTTTGACCCCACACCCTCTCCACCTTTTCTGATGTATGACATTCTCACAGGAGTGACTTGGTATCTCATTGTTGTCTTTATTTGCATTTCTCTGACAATCAGAGAAACGGAGCATTTTTTCATGTGTTTCTTGGCCTTTTGGATCACTTCTGTGGTGAATATTCTTTCCCTGTTCTCACCCCATTTTTGGATGGAGTTATATGTTGTCTTGTTGAGTTTGGCAAACTCTTTGTATATATTGGTTATTAGCATCTTGTCTGATGTATGTCATGTAAAGATCTTCTCCCATTCTGTCAGGGGTCTCTTGGTTTGGGTAGTGGTTTCTTTTTGCTGTGAAGCAGATTTTTAATTTGATGTAGTCGCATAGGTTTATACTTGCCTTAGTCTTCTTTGTAATTGGATTTGTTTCATTGAAGATGTCTTTAAAATGTATACAGAAAAGAGTTCTGCCAATATTTTCTTCGAAGTATCAGATAGTTTGTGGTCTAACATCCAAGTCCTTGATCCACTTGGAATTTACTTTTGTATTTGGTGAAATACAGTGGTTCAGTTTCATCCCTTTGCATGTTTCAACCCATTGTTTCCAACACCATTTATTGAAGAGACTCTGCTTTTACCATTTAATAGTCTGAGCCTCTTTGTCAAAGATTAGATGTCCATAGGTGTGGGGGGCTCACGTCTGGGCTCTCAATTCTATCCCACAGGTCAGTGTGTCTATTCATGGTTCAGTACCAAGCAGTTTTGATGACAATGGCCCTATAATACAATTTGACATCTGGGAGTGTGATGCCTCCGGTTCTATTCTTTTTTTCTCAAGACTGTTTTGGCAATTCTAGGTCTTTTCTGGTTCCAGATAAACATTTGTAGCATTTGTTCTAGTCTCCTAGAAAATGTGCTTGGGATCTTGATGGGGACAGCATTAAATTTGTAGATGGCTCTGGGTATTATATTCATTTTGATGATGTTAATTCTTCCAACCCATGAACATGGAATATCTTTCCACTTCTTTGTGTTTTTTTCCATTTCTTTGAGTAGTGACTCATAATTTTCAGTATACAAGTCTTTCACTTCTTTTGTTAGGTTTACTCCTAGATATTTTATTGTTTTTGTTGCTATAGTAAAACTAATTGATTTCTGGATTTCAATTTCTTCTAACTTAGTGTTTGCATAGAGGAATGCCACTGAATTCTGAATGTTAATTTTATAGCCCGACACCTTACTGTATTGCCTGATGATTTCCAAAAGCTTTTTGCTGGATTCTTTAGGTTTTTCCATGTATACTAGCATGTCATCTGCAAGTAAGGAGAATTTGACTTCTTCTCTTCCAATGTGTATCCCTTTAATTCCTTGCTCCTGCCTGATTGCTATGGCAAGAACTTCCAACACTATGTTTAATAGTAATGGTGTCAGTGAGCAGCCCTGTCTAGTACCTGATCTGAGTGGAAATGCTTCCAGTTTTTCATCATTGAGTATGATGTTGGCTGTAGGTTTGCTATATATAGATTCCACTATCTTCATGAATTTTCCATCTTTTACCGTTTTTGTAGAGTTTTGAGCATGAATGGGTGTTGGAATCTGTCTAGGACTTTCTCTGCATCTACTGATATAATCATGTGGTTTTTGGCTTTGCTTTATTGATGTGGTGAATGACATTGATTGACTTACAGATGTTAGACCAGCCTTGCATTCCTGGGATAAATCCCACTTGGTCCTGATGAACAATCTTTTTGGTGTGTTGCTGTATCCGGTTGGCCAATATCTTGTTTAATATTTTGGAATCTATGTTCATCATAGATATTGGTCTGTAGTTTTCCTTTATTGCTCATGGATTGGAAGAATAAATATCATCAAAATGAATATTCTCATCACACCAAAGGAAAAGACTCTAGGGTGGGTGGGTGGGGAGAATACAGGTCCATGAAGGATGATGGATGACATAATGGGGGTTGTATTGTTAAATGGGAAACTGGGGGATGTTATGCATATACAAACTATTGTATTTACTGTTGAATGTAAAACATCAATTCCCCAATAAAGAAATAAATTTTAAAAATGAGTATTCTCCCCAGAGCCATATGCACTACAATTATTTATCTGGAACATAGAAACACCTAGAATTTCCAAAACCATCTTGAGGAAAAGAAACAGAAATGGAGGCATTACATGCCCAGATGTTAAACTATATTATAAAGCCATCATCATCTAAACAGCATGGTACTGGAAGAAAAATAGGCACACAGACCACTGGAAAAGAATTTAAATCCGGGAAATAAATCCCCACACCTATGGACATCTAATCTTTGATAAGGGGGGTCCAAAGCATTAAATGGAAGAAGGAGGCTCTCTTCAATAAATGGTGCTGGAAAAACTGGGTAGCAACATGCAGAAGAATGAAATTGAACCACTTTATCATGCCAGAAACAAAAATCAACTACAATGGATCAAAGACCTGGATGTTAGACCAGAAACAATCAAATACTTTGAGGAAAACACTGGTAAAATGTTTTCCCACCTACACATCAAGGACATCTTTGATGAATCAAACCCAACGCAAGGAAGACTAAAGCAGAAATAAACCAATGGGACTACATCAAATTTCAAAGCTTCTGAACATCCAAAGAAACCATTAAACAAACAAAGAGACCTTCACAGAATGGGAGAAGATCATCACATGCCATACATCAGACAAGAAACTATTCATCAAAATATATAGAGCTCAGCAAACTTAGCACCAAAAAGCAAATGACCCATTCCAAAAATGGGCAGAAGATATGAACAAAATATTCACCTCAGAAGAGATCCAAAAGGCTAACCAATATATGAAAAATTGCTCTAGGTCACTGATTGTCAGAGAAATACAAATTAAGACAACATTGAGACACCACATCACTCATGTAAGAATGGCATACATCAAAAAGGACAGCAACAACAAATGCTGGAGAGGATGTGGGGACAGACGAACACTTTTGCATTGCTGGTGGGAATGTAAATTGGTCCAGTCTCTGTGGAGAGCAGTCTTGAAAACTCTCAGAAGGCTAGACATGGACCTTCCATATGATCCAGTAATTCCTCTCCTGGGGTTATACCCCAAGGACTCCATAACACCCAACCAAAAAGAGGTGTGTACTCCTATGTTCATAGCAGCACAATTCATAATAGCTAAAACCTGGAAGCAACCCAGGTGCCCAACAACAGATGAGTGGCTGAGAAAGCTGTGGTATATTCACACAATGGAATACTACACAGCTATCAAGAACAATGAACCCACATTCTCTGATCCATCTTGGACAGAGCTAGAAGGAATTATGTTAAGTGAGTAAGTCAAAAAGGTAAAGAAGAATATGGAATTATCCCACTCATCAACTTAAGTTGAGAAAGAAGATCTGAGAGGGAAACTAAAAGCAGGATCCAACTAAATTAAAAGTAGGTCACCAAAGTAAAAACCCTGTGGTGAGGGATAGACATGCGACTTCCTGGGCCAGTGGGGGGTGGGGGTGGGTGGATGGGTTGGGACACAGTCTTTTGGTGGTGGGAATGGTGTTTATGTACACTCCTAGTAAAATGTAGTCATATAAATCACTAGTTAATTAATATGAGAGGGGGAAATTAATTGTATGCCTCGATGTTTTTAAAACACAGACTGAGATATAGGCTGTGTAATTGATATGCAGACTCTCTCAAAAGCCTAGACCAAGTAAATCAGAGGCAACCAGTGGCATAGTTATTTACAAGATACTGGATACTGTACAGCAAACCCTAACAAAAGGACTTTTCAAAGTTAACCCAATTACCAAATAATGTGATGATAACATTAACTATGCATTGTCTTTTTGAACCCTAATATAGCAGGAACCTCACATCTCCACTAGAGAGCCTATATGTCACCCAGTCCTTAAACCTTAGGATAGGGCCGACTTTCCCACATGCCTCTCCCAATCCATATCAAATAATATTGCATCAGCTGATCGCAACCTAATCAACGCAACGAGTGCCACCTCAACATGCTTCAGCTCAGACTGTGTCCAGAGACTTCACGTGTGGAATGACAACCCTTCAGCTTCATTACTGGGGTGAGACCTTTCCTTTCATAGCATTCTCTAATTCCATCCCAGGTGGATCACTTTCTAACAAAGTCCCAAAACCTAGATATACACCAGTTTCTGTGTGAGAGAGAATAAGTTCACACATATCCATAAACAAGTGCCAAATATATACTTGAAAGCAGAAGTACACTAGAGTTTGCAGTGAGTATCCCCCTAACACTTCCTCTCTACTGTTCCAAGCTTTGGGTCCATGATTGCTCAACAATTTGTTTGGCTTTGTATGTTAAATCTCTTTTCAGCCACCAGGTTCCAGATGCCATTAGGATCCTGGCCAGGCTTCCCTGGATTGAAGACACCACCAATGTGTCCTGGAGCTCTGCTTCCCCAGAGACCCACCCTACTAGGGAAAGAGAGAAGCAGACTGGGAGTATGGACTGACCAGTCAATGTCCATGTTCAAACCTTCCAGTTTCTGCAACCCATGACCTTGGGTCCATGCTAACAGAGAGATAGAGAATGGGAAAGCTATCAGGTAAGGGGATGGGATATGGAGATTGGGCAGTAGGAATTGTGTGGAGTTGTACCCCTCCTACCCTATGGTTTTGTTAATTTTTCCTTTTTTAAATAAAAAATAAATTTAATTTAAAAAAGTAAAGGCTGACATACAGACAACAATTATCCTTTATTTGATATATACTTTTTTTTGGTTAATTGTAGACAATTTCTTTTAAATATTATGCAGGGGTGAAAATAATATTGATGCTGTCAAAGATAGTAAGACATATATTTAACTTTCTTTTGTGTAGTGAGTTGAGTAGATAGAGTGATTGAGGGGAGTGAAATAGCGTATATGAGTGCGTCAAGGCCAAAGCTGTGAATCCTTGAGTAGATGATCTATGGAGACTTCTTAGGCCTTTCTGTTACAATTCCAACCTTATTAGGTCTAAATATAATCACAGAGGACTACTAAGCACTTTTCCTCTGAGGTATATATGTTTCCCTCCCTTAAGGACGCGTGTCTACATGCACCCAGTCCTCTATGTGCTAGCCTATATCTAGGGTCTGCAGTGTCGTTAGAGAGTGCAACACTTGAAGGGGAACTAGGTAGTTCCATGTGTTAGGACATGCCTCATCAAATTATTGCCCTTGGAAGGTTGAAATCTCAAGCTCAGTGTCTATAGCTGGTATGAAAATGAGCAGAGGATGATGACAAGAAGGAGGAGGAGAAGGAAGAGATAAAGTTATGGAAATTTTCTGGGCAGGTCCATACCATTGTTAGTTTGCTGGAAGCAAAGATCCATCTGCAGGGTAGACATTTCACAATTAGCAAAACAGTGCTACAGATGTCTCTCTTCTTTGTCACTATCTTTTTTTCTGCTGTCAGTATCTCATGCTTATTTAATTAAACTTCAATATAATAATTTTTTTTTTAAAGTTTGGTAGGAAAACAATAGAAACAAGTGAAAATAGCATTAAGATCCATTTTATTTCTCAACACTTCATAATATCCAGCAAATAAAATCTCCCACATGAATTTCAACCCAAATTATCACCCTACATCTTTGCAATTATTCACAAACTTTGTGATTTCGATTCTATAAGACAAATATATATTTAGTCCCTTCAGATTTAAGAGTCAAAATCATTCCCTGCAGGCTAACACTGGTGCTGGGTCACCTCTCCTTCTTCATCTCATGGACATAATGTCAGAAACAGTCAGCTGGATACTATATGTTGTGTGCACATTGAAGAGCAAAATTTCTAGATGTCACTTCCTGTGAGTCAAAAGACAGCTTCATATAATGATTTGCACAAAATGGGCAGGGTAGAATGATTGGCTCCCCGTGTATGAACAGCTTCTTGTCACAGGAAGGGCAGTGAATAGTGCTCACCATGATGGACATGGGGTGTCCTAGGTCCCTGAGAACCTTTGAGATCTGATTACAGAGCAAATTAAATCTCACAGGCTGGAGAGCTCCCTGGAGGCTGAAACACTCTAGACGGGCAGGAAACAGCTGGAGACATAAATGCTACATCCCCAAGGTGTAGTGCAGCAGCTTCTCCAGGGTGGCCATGTGTTGGTATGCCTGTATAGGGATTGGTTTGATCCCGTTCAAAGCGGTCTATTTATATAAATCACTTTTACATTTACATAAAGCACCACACTTCCTCCAGGGCATTAGTAGTTCAGTGGTAGAATTCTCACCTGCTCCGTCCCCACTCCTTGTCACATTCTGATTTTCACCAGTCACTTTTCTCTCCACCCTCTCTATGTCACATCCTGTTTCCACCCTACTTGGCAAGTACATATAAAGACAGCATTGTGAGTTTTACGGTACTTTAGTCTTTACTTTAGTTTAGTCTAGCTTGGTATAGATTGTGCTGCATCCTGCATGAATAAAGAGATACTGCATACAGCTCAACCATGAATCCCTGGTCGTCTGTTACCCGCCCATGAAGCCAGCCCGTCGAAAGCAACAGCCATGGGTAGGGGGTTCCCATGCAGGGTGAGGGAGCTGAACAGGGAGTAGCGGCTCAGGGCAGAGAGTGGAACCTCAAACTGGGGGTCATGGAGGCCACACAGACCCAGGTCCAGGTGCTGGAGGGTGGCTGCATTTATCTCCAACAGAGCTCGCAGAAGCTCACTGACCGAGGTCAAGGGGAATCCCCTCAGACACAGGTCCTTCAGGTGAGTGATGTATGGGCTCTGGAACAGGTGAGTCAAGTCTCCTTCTGTAAGTGTGCAGTTATTGAGTGAGAAGACCTCAAAGGGGGCATTAAGATACCTGGGAAGAGAGAGAGGTTAGGATCCAGGATGGGGTTGTTACTAGTTTCAGTACCATGGGAGGTGATGATACACCAAGTCTCATGGTTACCCTCAGCCCCAACTAGTCCAGCACTATTTAAGGCTGAATCCTTTCAACAGTATTCATATGAGCCTGGAATTCAGTTTTTTCAATTTTGAAAACACAATTCTTTATTTTCAGGTAGAGATGTCCACACTTCTCTCTTTCTCTCTCAATCCTTGAAGATAGTAATATGAGATGGAACAAAGTCTAAGAGGTCAGGCCTGTCTATGCAAAAAGTGTTGGCACTTTTGTCAGGAGTATTGGATACAGATGAAGACACCTCTCTCAGGCTGACTTCAGACTTTCTTTGGACTCCAGATGCCCCATCTCTGGGCTTGGTCAGACCATTAGGAATAAGTCATTGACCAAAGCTCACCAAAATCCCACAGCAACTGCTGGTCCTGCCAGTCTCCAGGGCCTCCCTGACACGTCACCACACTCAGTATATGTTCTGCTAGATTTCCTCATTCCTCAGCTGCAGCCTATTTAGTGGCCTCTTCACGCTTGCCCTGTCCGTATATTCACAATCCTGCCTGGTCACAGCTGTCATCTCAGGAATTAGAGACATTGTGTAGGATCTTGTCTTCACAGTCCCCTTCACTAATAGTTGTCTAATCAGCTAAGATACCTCTTCAGACCAGAACCTAAGAACCAACCTCACTAGACTCAATAATCTGTCCACCATGCACCTGAGCCAGGTCCATAATTGTGAAAGTTTGTCCTCAGCTTCTTATGGTTAAAGTCTGATGGAATGTTTAATATAAACAAGATTTGTTAAAGTGGAATAGTGTCGCATTATGTAAAATGTCTTTCATTCCTGAATCACCATTTTTTCGGGTTTAATCTCCAGCAGTATGATAAACTTTTTTTTGAGGCAATCAGGCAAATAAGAAAAAGAATAGTTAATAATAAAATGTTTCTCCTCCCTGTTACTCTGCTCCCTGTTACACAACCCTACCGGAGCAGCTCATTCAGATGGCCCTGGAGGAAGGAGGGCAATTCCAGGTACAGCTCTTGAAGATGAAGTAGGTGGAAGAAATTAGAAATGAATGGGATAGAAGCATGATACCATTCCACCAACTCACTGGCTGAGATTTCATCCGGTTTGCTGATATTCAGTCTCCTGAGGGTTTTCAGCTCTCTAAGAAGTGGGCCAAACTTGTACAAGTTTGGCCACACCTAGAAACAATATATTTCCAATTCCTGGGTATCATCCAGTGGCAGAGTAGGCAGAAGATTGACATCCTTTTCTCCAGGTGTAAATATTTTCACTGTCTTATAGCGAAGGTGCACTCCTTTGTTTTTTACCTCAGCAGGTAGAGGTAAAGACTTGCTTCAGGATATAGAGTGAGGCAGACTTCTACAAGTACCTCCAGGCAGGGCTTAGCCTTCCATTTCCTTGAAGGTCGTTCCACCATGAGGTCCCTCTTTTCTGAGTACACTGACAAGTCGGCTCCACCCCTCACTTTCCAGAAAGTCTGCCCAGTGTTGCATAAGTCCAGCACCTGCAGTTTACACCTGCTTTGGGTAAGTAGAACATTGATGAAGATAGAAAGTCTGAACAGAGGATTTGACCTAGAGTGCCAGCATTTTCCAGGCTCAGACTCCCCAAGTCTGCTATTCCCTCACATTTCAGATTCTTTTTTTTTAAATTTTTTATTTAAGAAAGGATTAATGAACAAAAACATAAGGTAGGAGGGGTACAACTCCACACAATTCCCACCACCCAATCTCCATAACCCACCCCCTCCCATGATAGCATTCCCATTCTCTAGCCCTCTGGGAGCATGGACCCAGGGTCATTGAGGGTTGCAGAAGGTAGAAGGTCTGGCTTCTGTAATTGCTTCCCCGCTGAACATGGGCGTTGACTGGTCAGTCCATACTCTCAGGATGCTTCTCTCTTTCCCTAGTAAGGTGTGTCTCTGGGGAAGCAGAGCTCCAGGACACATTGGTGGGGTCTTCAATCCAGGGAAGCCTGGCCAGCATCCTGGTGGCATCTGGAACTTGGTGATTGAAAAGTGAGTTAACATACGAAGCCAAACAATTTGTTGAGCAATCATGGATCCCAAACTTGGAATAGTGGAGAGGAAGTGTTAGGGAGGTACTCACTGCAAACTCTAATGTACTTCTGCTTTCAGGTATATATTTTGCAGTAGTTTATGGATACGTGTGAACATAAACTCTCTCTCACAGAAACTGGTGTATATCTAGGTTATGGGACTTTGTTAGAAAGTGAACTACCTGAGATTAAATTACAGTGTACTATAAAAGGAAAGGTGTCACCCGAGTAATGAAGCCGAAGGGTTGTCATTCCACATGTGAAGTCTCTGGACACAGTCTGAGGTGAAGCATGTTGAGGTGGCAATCTTTGCCTTGGTTAGGTTGTGATCGGCGGATGAAAAATTATTTGGTTTGGATTGGGGGACGCATACGGGAAAATGGGCCCTGTCCAAGGGTTCCAGTGCCCAACAACAGATGAGTGGCTGAGAAAGCTGTGGTATATATACACAATGGAATACTATGCAGCTATCAAGAACAATGAACCCACCTCCTCTGACCCATCTTGGACAGAGATAGAAGGAATTATGTTAAGTGAACTAAGTCAGAAAGATAAAGATGAGTATGGGATGATCCCACTCATCAACAGAAGTTGAGTAAGGTTGAAAAACAAGATGAGAAAAGGAAACACAAGTCGAACCTGAAATGGAATTGGAGTATTACGCCAAAGTAAAAGATTCTGGGGTGGATGGGTGGGTGGGGAGAATACAGGTCCATGAAAAATGATGAATGAAATAGTGGGGGTTGTATTGTTAAATGGGAATCTGGGGAATGTTATGCATGTAAAAAAAAAAAAAGAAGAAGTTCAGTAAGAAGATCTGAATGAGAAACTAAAAGCAGGACCTGATCAAATTGTAAGTAGGCCACCAAAGTAAAAACCCTGTGGTGAGGGGTAGACATGCAGCTTCCTGGGCCAGGGGGGGGTGGGAGTGGGTGGGAGGGATGGGTCACAGTCTTTTGGTGGTGGGAATGGTGTTTATGTACACTCCTAGCAAAATGTAGACATATAAATCAGTAGTTAATTGATATGAGAGGGGGAAAATCAGTTGTATGTCTCAAAGTTTCTCAAAACACAGACTGAATCTTTTTAATATATAGGCTGTGTATTTGATATGTGGACTCTCTCAAAAGCCTAGACCAAGTAGATTAGAAGCATCCAATAGCACAGCTATATACAAGATACTGGATACTGTACAGCAAACCATAACAAAAGGACTTTTCAAAGTTAATCCAATTACCAAATAATGTGATGATAACATTAACTATCGATTGTCTTTTTGAACCCTAAGACAGCAGGAACCTCACATCTCCACATTTCAGATTCTTATTATCACGTCCCCACTTCTATTCTGAGTTTCTTCATCTAATTTTCCCATTACATAGTTACTATTCACTAAACTGAGAGAGTACAAACTCTGTCGTGTTATACCACTGCAACTGCATTAAAGTTAACCTAGAAATTAGAAGACATCTTTTTGTTCCATCTATGTTTCTCTCTCTCTTTCCACTAGTTTTTTAGCTGGGACATAGTTACTTCAGGACTTTCTATGCTGGCGGACCTTTTGTTGATTATATTCAGATAGAGATTTTCACAAGGAGGCTAAATGTAATAGAGTAATGGTGATACAAAAAAAGAAAAAGAATGATCCCAGAGGTATAAGTTTAAGTCATCTACAAACATATGCCAGAATAAATAAATAATGAATAAATAAATAAATAAATAAGGATATAGAGAAAGGCCAACCAACTCTCCACTGCTTTTGAAGCTTCCTCTATGTTGGTGCTTAGAGTCTAGAATTTGGGCGGCTGTTCTTGGCATCATGCATGCTTAACACTTGAGCTATGCATATAGACAGAAACCAGCAATTTTTTTTCTCTTTTATCAAAGCACTATTGAGTTAAGTCTTGTGGCTCAGAGGATTGAACATGGGACTTTGAAGCCCCAGGCATGAGAGTCTCTTTGCATAAACATTATACTATCTTTCCTGCCACCCAACAGAGAAATCAACTGTTAAAGAGAGCTTTCCAATGGATAAGGAGGCCTCCCCATGGGCCTCCACTCTCCCTGACCCTGCTGTCTTCCAGGAATCACAGACCCTCCTAGACTATGAATCCTCGTTACCTGAGGGAAACTGCTTGAGCAGGATATCAAGTCCATCCATCACAGCTTTGAAACATGGATTAGAAGGAAATTTGTCTGTTTTTTTTAATTAGAACCCCCAGAGGGAGACTTTCAAAGGGCCAGATCTGTACTAGAGCTTTCAGGGTCTTTGAATGTCTGTGAGTATATTCTTGTAGAAACAACCTTGGGAAGAGCCCTGTATGCATGTCTTTCAGAGAAGAGATGGCCAAGTTCTCATCCCTCAGAAGGCTCCTAATGAACAGTTGTAGGAGACTGGGTGGCTTGTCATAGCTCATCTTGAATCTCAGGCAGAAGACTTGTGGGAATAATCAAAGAAGAGGATATCATTTTCAAGGCAGCGTGAGAAGGCCAGAGTCCAGCATACTGCTCTTCAAGGAACCATCTCAGCAGCCAAGTCACAGCTATGGCAGGAGAGTGACAAGTGATGGCACAGTCTCCAGTTAGTTACTAGAGTTCATGGTCGGAGATGGATTGAAGGAACCAAAGAGTCACCAACCTACAGGGTCTCATTCTATTTAAGATATTTTGATGTCAAAAAAAAAGCCCGGAAGATGGCGGACTGAGAAGCTGCTAGTGGCTTGAGCTCTAACCACATATTCTGGAAATGGTAGGATTTTCTCCCTTTAGTAGGCCAGTCAATAAGGGGTCCTAGCGGTGACACCAAGGAGGTGACTATAACTTAATTTGGGATAAAATATACAGTAGAAAAAAAGGGAAAATTTTTTTTCTATTAAATTATAAATCCTATAGCACACCTCCTTCCTCTTCCCCCCCATATCCAGTCCCTGGGGACCAGATCCTAGCAGGCTTCCCCCTGCTGAGCTCCATTCTTCAAGTGTGGAATGACAACCCTTCAGCTTCATTACTCGTGTGAGACTTTTCCTTTCATAGCATTCTCTAATTCCATCTTAGGTGGTTCACTTTCTAACAAAGTCCCAAAACCTAGATATACACCAGTTTCTGTGAGAGAGAGCATATGTTCACATGTATCCATAAACTACTGCAGAATATATACCTGAAAGCAGAAGTACACTAGAGTTTGCAGTGAGTACCACCCTAACACTTCCTCTCCACTATTCCAAGCTTGGGATCCCTGATTGCTCAACAAATTGTTTGGCTTCGTATGTTAACTCTCTTTTCAATCACCAGGTTCCAGATGCCACCAGGATGCTGGCCAGGCTTCCCTGGATTGAAGACCCCACCAATGTGTCCTGGAGCTCAGCTTCCCCAGAGACACACCCTACTAAGGAAAGAGAGAGGCAGGCTGGGTGTATGGGCCAACCAGTCAATGTCCATGTTTATCAGGGTAGCAATTACAGAAGCCAGACCTTCTACCTTCTGCAACCCTCAATGACCCTGGGTCCATGCTCCCAGAGGGACAGAGAATGGGAAAGCTATCAGGGGAGGGGGTGGGAAATGGAGATTGGGTGGTGGGAATTGTGTGGAGTTGTACGCCTTCTACCTTATGGTTTTGTTAATTAATCCTTTCTTAAATAAAAAAATCAAAAAATTATAAAATTAAAAGAATTATGACAGTTATTTCTAAGGATGGGGCAACAGAATATTGACAGTGGGGGTGTTATGGAATATGCCACCAAAATATTATTTCATCTATTCTATTCTTATTTTATGTTATTACAGTAATATGCAGCTCTGGCTTTTGGTGCTGCTGATATTAACTTGGGAAATGTGGTATCTCAGGCACCATATTGGTTTTGCATAACTATGGCTCTATCTCTCCAGACCTCCATATATACTTGTAATTATGGAAACTACTACTAAATCACTAATGAAAACATTAAAATTGCTTTTTGAAGTAGAGATATTTCTTTCCAAAAGACCTATAAGTATATACTCTGGAGCAGAAATAGTGACAGTTGTCTATGTTAAGTCAGCTTATGATCCATGAAATGCTGAGCTGGCAGGGAGCTAATATCCCCAAAGTACCACACACTGGAGACCTAAATCATGAAATAAAACCCTTTTAGTTTTCAGGCCACATTTAGGTGATGCAATGATTGAGCTGAGGATGCACAGTTTTCTGATTTAGTTCCAGTGATGAGAACACAAACAAAGCTGCCTCCATGACAAGCATCCCCACCTGAGTAGACGTTTCTACATCTCAAGAATCTGCCCTGACACACCATTGTGTCCAGAGCCCTCACCAACATGAGGCTTAATTCAGATGCTGTAAATTTGGGGAGCTATACTCACATGTCTCCTGCCTCAATGATTGTTGGTTCATATATCAGTTTACTGACAGGTTCCCCACTACCATCCCCTTAAAAGGCAGCCGACTAGAATGAAAAAAAAAATGCAGCCAAAAATTTAGTCAAATTTGTCACTTTATTGAAGGGAAAAGAGAGAGGAAGAATGGCAGTGAGGGATAAGAGGGGGGTTCTCTGGGTGCTGCTACATGGTGCTGGAAAGGGTCTGAGGTGGGGGTTAGACTCTTTGCAGACACCTGTCTTCATGGAATGAAAACATTTATACATGCGCTTTCAACTGTACTATAAATGACCAGCTCCTGTCAAATGAATATGATAGCAGTGAGCATAATAGAATAATGTTTAAAGGGGGCCAGGTGGTGGTGCACCTGGTCGAGCGCATGCGTTACAATGCACAAGGACCTGGGTTCAAGTCCCCGGCCCCCACCTGTAGGGGAAAGCTTCACAAATGGTGAAGCAGGGCTGCAGGTGTCTCTCTGCCTCTCTCCCTATCACCCCTTTCCCTCTCAACTTCTGTCTGTCTCTATACAACTAACTAAATAAAAAAAAGAATAATGTTTAAAGATGAGACATATGAACACCCGACCCAACACCACATGTCTGTGCCTACCTGTGCCCAAATTAACCACCACAGTTTTCATAATGGCACATAAGCTTGTTGCCTGTTTTTGCAGGGATGAGGAGTCATTCATGTAATTCAATACTCCATTCCATATATGAAAAAAACAAAAACTGTGTGTTAGTTGTCTGTCACCCCCATACTTACTTCGCTGAGCATATCACCTTCAATTTCATCCAGTTTGTCCCAATGTTAAAATATCATACTCTTAATTTCCAAAGTAGTACTCCCGTGAGTCTCTGAACTTCTTTTTTAATATATATTTATTGAATTTGTTTTTATTTGAAAGGGCCTTAGAATTTGAGAGTGGAAGTAGAGACAATAAGACATAGAGAAAAGGGGGAGAGATAAGAGAGACAGAAGAAAGATACAGAGAGAAGAAGAAGAGGAAGAGGAAGAACGAAGCACTCCTCACTAATTATGGAAGTTCTCCCATGCATGTGGAGCCAGGGACTTGATCCTGGTCCATAGTTGATATTAGATATACACTCAGCCCCTATGAGCCTGCTCAGCAAAATACCATGAATATATGGCCAGGTGTTGGAACACCTAGTTGAGTGCACATGTGACAATGTGAAAAGACCTAGATTCAAACCTCTGGTGTCTACCTGTAGGAGGAAAGCTTCACAACTGGTGAGGTTGTGTTGCAGGTATTTTTCTTTCTCTCTCCCTCTCTATTACCTCTTCCTCTCAACTTCTGGCTGTCTCTATCCAATAAATAAAATATTGGATAATACAAATTATTTCTTTTATTTTATCCAGAGCACTGCTCATGTCTATCGAATGAACCTGGGACTTCTACGCCTCAGGGATGAGAGTCTGTTTGCATAATGACATGCTGTGTATAACAGGTATATAATTCCACACCATATGACATGGAACTAGGTAGTTCCTTATGTTAGGGAAAGTCTCACCAAACTGTTGCAGTTTAAAGGTTGAAATCTCAGGCTTGGCGTCTCTGACTATAATCCAAAGGCATAAGTCAGTGGCCCTCTAATGGGGCATGGTGGCACTTGTTCTGTTCTTTAATTGAGCTCAGCAGAGTCAGTTTAACATTGTAAGGGATCAACAGTAGAGCAAAGTTCCAGGGCTTCAGGACTGAGTTTGATATGGATCTTAAGAGACTGTGAAGCATTTCTTGCAATCTCACAAAGATTTTCAGACAGCAATAATTCATTTTTTTTATCATCAAATGTTGAAAGTTTGGTTTACTTTGAAAATTCCATGTGGGAATTTCTCATATTCTATTTCACATCACTGTGTTATATAATGTTATATGTTTTTTTTAATTATTTCTTTATTGTGGAATTAATGTTTTATATTCAACTGTAAATACAATAGTTTGTACATGCATAACATTCCCCAGCTTCCCATGTAACAATACAACCCCCACTATATCATTTATCATCCTTCATGGACCTGTATTCTCCCCACCCACCCACCCCAGAGTCTTTTACTTTGGTGCAATATGCCAATTCCATTTCATGTTCTATGTGTGTTTGCTTTTCTGATCTTGTTTTTCATTTTCTGCCTAAGAGTGAGATCATCCCATATTCATCCTTCTGTTTCTGACTTATTTCACTCAACATAATTTTTTCAAGGTCCATCCAAGATCGGCTGAAAATGGTGAAGTCACCATTTTTTTACAGCTGAGTAGTATTCCATTGTGTATATATACCACAACTTGCTCAGCCACTCATCTGTTGTAGGACATCTTGGTTGCTTCCAGATTTTGGCCATTACAAACTGTGCTGCCAAGAACATATGTGTACACAGATCTTTTTGGATGGGTTCCTTAGGATATATCCCTAGGAGAGGAATTGCAGGGTCATAGGGTAGGTCCATTTCTAGCCTTCTGAGAGTTCTCCAGACTGTTCTCCAGAGAGGTTGGACCAATTGACACTCCCACCAGCAGTGCAGGTTGGTTCCTTTGACCCCACACCCTCTCCAGCATTTGCTGCTGTTACCTTTTCTGATGCATGACATTGTCACAGGAGTGAAGTGATATCTGATTGTTGTCTTGATTTGCATTTCTCTGACAATCAGAGACTTGGAGCATTTTTTCGTATGTTTCTCGGCCTTTTGGATCTCTTATGTGGTGAATATTCTGTCCAAGTCCTCCCCCCATTTTTGGATGGGGTTATTTGTTGTCTTGTTGTTGAGTCTGGCAAGCACTTTATGTATGTTGGTTATTAGCATCTTGTCTGATGTATGGCAAGTAAAGATCTCCCATTCTGAGGGATCTCTTGGTTTGGGTAGTGGTTTCTTTTGCTGTGAAGCAGATTTTTAATTTGATTTAGTCCCATAGGTTTATATTTGCCTTAGTCTTCTTTGTAATTGGATTTGTTTCATTGAAAATGTCTTTAAAACGTATGCAAAAAAGAGTTCTGCCAATATTTTCCTCTAAATATTTGATAATTTGTGGTCTAACATCCAAGTCCTTGATCCCCTTGGAATTTACTTTTGTATGTGGTGAAATACAGTGATTCAGTTTCATTCTTCTGCATGTTTAAACCCACTGTTTCCAACACCATTTATTGAAGAGTCTCTGCTTTCTACATGTAATAGCCTGGGCACCTTTGTCAAAGATTAGATGTCCATACGTGTGGGGCCTCATTTCTGGGCTCTCAATTCTATTCCCCTGGTCAGTGTGTCTGTTCATGTTCCAGTACCAAGCAGTTTTGATGACAATGGCCCTATAATACAGTTTGAGATCTGGCAGTGTGATTCCTCCGGTTCTTTTCTTTTTTCTCAAGAGTGTTTTGGCAATTCTAGGTCTTTTCTGGTTCCAGATAAACATTTGTAGCATTTTTTCTATTCTCCTAAAAAATGTGCTTGGGATCTTGATGGGGATAGCATTAAATTTGTAGATGGCTCTGTGTAATATATTCATTTTGATGATGTTAATTCTTCCAACCCATGAACATGGAATATCTTTCCACTTCTTTGTGTCTTTTTCAATTTCTTTGAGTAGTGACTCATAATTTTCAGTATACAAGTCTTTCACTTCTTTTGTTAGGTTTACTGCTAGATATTTTATTGTTTTTGTTCTATAGTAAAAGGAATTGATTTCTGGATTTCAATTTCTTCTAACAGTATTTTCATAGAGGAATGCCACTCCACTGACTTTTGAATGTTAATTTTATAGCCTGACACCTTACTGTATTGCCTGATGATTTCCAAAAGCTTCTTGCTGGATTCCTTAGGTTTTCCCATGTATACTAGTATGTCATCTGCAAATTAAGACAGTTTGTCTTCTTCTCTTCCAATCTGTATGCCTTTAATTCCTTGCTCCTGCCTGATTGCTATGGCAAGAACTTCCAACACTATGTTGAATAGTATTGGTATCAGTGGGCAGCCCTGTCTAGTACCTGATCTGAGGGGAAATGCTTCCAGTTTTTCACCACTGAGTATGATGCTGGCTGTAGGTTTGCTATATATAGACTCCACTATCATCAGAATTTTCCATCTATTCCCATTTTTGTAGTGTTTTGATCATAAAGGGATGTTGTGTTTTGTCAAAGGATTTCTCTGCACCTATTGATATGACCATGTGGTTTTTGGTCTTGTTTTTGTTGATGTGGTGGATCACATTGATTGATGTATGTATATTAAACCAACCTTGCATGCCTGGGATAAAACCCACTTGGTCATGATGAGCAATCTTTTTGATGTACTGCTGTATCCGGTTGGCTAGAATTTTGTTCAATATTTTCGCATCTATGTTCATCAGAGATATTGGTCTGTAGTTTTCTTTTTTGGTTGTGTCCGTGTCTGCTTTTTGTATCAGGGTGATGTTGGCTTCATAGAAGCTGGCAGGGAGTACTCCAGTGTCTTAAATCTTCTGGAAGACTTTTACAAGTACAGGTACTAGTTCTTCTGTTGATTAGTGGGATCATCCTATACTCTTCTTTATCTTTCTTATTTAGCTCACTTAACATAATTCCTTTTATCTCTGTCCAAGATGGGTCAGAGAAGGTGGGTTCATTGTTCTTGATAGCTGCATAATATTCCATTGTGTATATATACCACAGCTTTCTCAGCCACTCATCTGTTGTTGGGCACCTGGGTAGCTTCCAGGTTTTAGCTATTATGAATTGTGCTGCTATGAACATAGGAGTACACACCTCTTTTTTGTTGGGTGTTATGGAGTCCTTGGAGTATAACCCCAGGAGAGGAATTACTGGATCATATGGAAGTTCCATGTCTATCCTTCTGAGAGTTTTCCAGACTTCTCTCCACAGAGGCTGTACCAATTTACATTCCCACCAAGAATGCAAGAGTGTTCCTCTGTCCCCACAACCTCTCTAGCATTTGTTACTTCTGTCCTTTTTGATGTATGCCATTCTTACAGGAGTGATGTGATATCTCAATGTTGTCTTAATATGCATTTCTCTGACAATCAGTGACCTAGAGGAATTTTTCATATGCTTGTTAGCCTTTTTGATCCCCTCTGTGATGAATGTTTTGTTCATATCCTCTGCCTATTTTTGAATGGGGCCATTTGCTTTTTTGGTGCTAAGTTTGCTGAGCTCTTTATACATTTTGGTGATTAGTTTCTTGTCTGATGTATGGCATGTGAAGATCTTCTCCCATTCTGTGAGGGGTCTCTTTGTTTGTTTAATAGTTTCTTTGGATGTGCAGAAGCTTTTCAATTTGATGTAGTCCCATTCATTTGTTTCTGCTTTGGTCTTCCTTGCAATTGGGTTTGATTCATCAAAGATGTCCTTGAGGTGTAGGTGGCAAACTGTTTTACCAATGTTTTCCCCTAAGCATTTTCTTATTTCTGGACTGACATCCAGGTCTTTGATCCATATGGAGTAGATTTTTGTTTCTGTTGAATTTTTTTCTGGTTAAATTTGATTCTTATTCATGTTACAACACAGTTTTCCCAGCACTGTTTATTGAAGAGAGCCTCCTTCTTCCATTTAATCCTTTGGACTAGATGTCCGTAGGTGTGGGGGTTTATTTCTGTGCTTTTAATTCTGTTCCACTGGTCTGTGTGCCTATTTTTGTTCCAGTACCATGCTGTTTTGATGATGATGGCTTTATAATATAGTTTAAGGTCTGGGAGTGTGATGCCTCCTTTTGTTTCTTTTCCTCAAGATGGTTTTGGCAATTCTAGGTGTTTTCAGGTTCTTGATAAATGACTGTAGTGTTTGTTCTATTCTCTTAAAGAAGCTTGGTGGAACTTTGATGGCTATTGCATTAAATTTGTATATGGCTCTGGGGAGAATATTCATTTTGATGATATTTATTCTTCCAATCGATGAGCATGGGATATCTTTCCATTTCTTGGTATCAGTTTCTATTTCCTTGAGTAGTGACTCATCGTTTTCAGTATACAAGTCTTTTGCTTCTTTGGTCAACTTTATTCCTAGGTATTTGATTGATTTTGCTGAAACAGTAAATGGGAGTGATTTCTGGATGTCTTCTTCTTCAGATTTAGTGTTTGTATTTAGTGTTTACAACCCAGTTTTCCCAGCACCATTTATTGAAGAGAGCCTCCTTCTTCCATTTAATCCTTTGTGCCACAAAGAAATGCCACTGATTGCTGTACATTGATTTTGTAGCCTGACACCTTGCTATACTGCCTAATAACTTCCAGTAGTTTTTCTGCTGGATTCTATAGGTTTTCCTATGTATACTATCATAATATCTGCAAATAGTGAGAGCTTGGTTTCTTCGCTTCCAATCTGTATTCCTTTGATTTTTTCTCTTGCCTTATTGCTATGGCAAGAACTTCCAATACTATTTTGAAGAGTAATGGTGACAGTGGACAGCCCTGTCTAGTCCCCGATCTGAGGGGGAATGCTTTCAGCTTCTGTCCATTGAGTATGATGTTGGCTGTAGGTTTGCTATATATAGACTCCACTATCTTGAGGAATTGCCCATCTATTCCCATTTTTTGTAGAGTTTTGAGCATGAATGGGTGTTGGATTTTGTCAAAGGCTTTTTCTGCATCTATTGAGATAATCATGTGGTTTTTGGCTTTGCTTTTATTGATGTGCTGAATGACATTGATCGAATTACGGATATTGAACCAGCCTTGCATTCTTGGGATGAATCCACTTGGTAGTGATGAACAAACTTTTTGATATGTTGCTGTATCCTGTTGGCCAAGATCTTGTTTAATATTTTGGCATCTATGTTTGCCGGGATAGCCTGAGGGTACTTCTTCCCGAGCTAGTGCTCTCTGGGTTGGAGAGAACTCAACTGGAGCTGATCTAGGCTGCTGTGTGGGAGAGGGATCAGGAACTCGTGCTGCACCAACTTCCACAGGAGATACACTCTGGAACTCTCGGAGCCGGAAAGCAATTTCCAAGTGTCTTTAATCAGAAGAGCAGCTGTTTTTATACTCTCCAAGTAGAGTGGAAACAGGATGTGATATAGAGAGGGTGGAGAGAAAAGTGACTGGTGAAAATCAGAGTGTGACAAAGAAGGGATCAGTGTGTGACAAGGAGGGGGTGGAGCAGGAGAGAATCCTATCATAGAACCACCAATGCCCTGGAGTGCTTTATGTAAAAGTGATTTATGTAAATAGACCAAAGCTTTGGATCAGTAAAATCCCTATATAGGCATATGGTTAAGCAGAAGCCAGGGTGAGGTGGCAACTACCCAACATCTCCCCCTTTCTTTTTAACTTTTTGCCATAGTATCAGGAGTGCGGGGCACTTTGTGAGGCAGGGAGACTGATAAGAGGCACACCTTTTGGGGGTTTCTACTGTCCCTCCTTGCTCAACCTCTCCGTGGAGAGAGAGACTAACAGGATTGACACACCCCTCAGGCTCAAGCCCTTCCAAGCTCAACCATATCCTCACAATTCCCCAACATCTTCCTCTTACTTAATGGCCATATATAACTGGGTCAATGTCTGTAAAAGGCTTCATCTCTGTCAGGGGAATAGCAGTGTAGGGGTGAACGGAAACCTGTTGGGAAGAAAGCAGAATGATAGTGTGTAAGTGTCTTTAAAAAGAACTAGCACAAGACAGAGGGATAAGTAAGAGTAGCAAGAGACAGAGTGAGCCTGATGGGTGGAGGAGGGGGGGCCTGATAAGCCGAGGGGCTAGAGGGGTGATCTGGTATTGCAAAATCCTGAGTCAGCTGGCGGTAAGTTCTATGAACTGCTACAGTCATTCTTCAAGAAGTCCAGCAGTATAAAAGGAGTGTCCAGCAAGTTCTATAGAAGCATCAGTCCAATGTCAATGGCCAGGAAATAAATGCCACACGTCTATCTTGATGGAGTAGGACGGCCACTGGAACTTTTCTTCTCTGTAGAGAGTGACCTGGAACCGCCAAAACATGGTGGGCGAAACAGAAGCAGGAAGAGCAGACACCGATGGTTGAGAGAAAGGCAGTAGGAAAGTCTTGTCCTTCGGAGTCTGTGAATCAGGTTCTCTAGATCGTGTCAGGTCACATCATGGGTTTCGGGGGATGGCTGTAATTGTGGGTGATGTCAGAGGTCAGGGGTCCAAGATGGATTTCTGTGGATTCTATATGAGCAGATGCTTCTTTATGCGAAAGCTTGTCATAGCTGCAGTCAATTACTTATGAAAAAACTTTGTAACAAATTAGAAGTTTACTACAATTGATAACTCAATGATTATAATTGGTTTAGGTATCTTTATAATTTCGTGTAAAGGTCATTTTACGTGACCTCATGTAGCAGTCTTTATATAGCAAAGTTTTCATACCGAATTTAAGTCACATATATTGATTCTTAACTATTTTTACATTGGGTTTTTAAGCAAACTCAGGTTACTAGAGTTAACACATTTTAGTGACAATTTTTTTTTTTTTGGTACATTTACAATATCGGATTGATGCCAAATGTGTTGTGGATTAATTTCCACAAGATAGCTTACAGGACATTTTTGGGGGCCCTCCAAAAATGTCCTGTATAGAGAATTTGTATTTTAACTTAGGAGATGATGAATTGTCACATTGAATATTTAGAGTTTTACCTTAAACACTCAGTTACTTAAATGAATTGATTTTACCTCTTCTCGTAAAAATGTAACTTCGAAGTTACAATTTAACTGTTAAGTTAATGTTTACCAAACTTGAAACACGCATATTAAACATATAGTTTATAACACACAGGAGGAGAAAAACTTGTAAATAAGATATATCATTTCAAATGTGAATTTAGATCTACTGTCATAGTTGAACCATCTTTACTCACACAGTTTAAGACTAAACATTTCATATTGATATCAAGACTTAAAAAAGAAATAAAAAGGGGGAATGAACAATTTTTGGACTGTTTCTGGACGTCTCCAGAAACCATGGCTGCATCCAGCCATTTTATATAAAGTCAGTTAACTTTCAGAGTACTCTGAGCACAATGGGTCATACAAAAATTTTGGTCACTCAACTCACTCAATTTTTTTTTTCACTCACTCACTCACAAAACACAACTGGCCAGTCATAGCATAAGACATTCATTCGGGGATATTGGTCTGTAGTTTTCCTTTTTGTTCTGTCCCTGTCAGCTTTTGGTATCAGGGTGATGTTGGCTTCATAGAAGGTGGAAGGGAGTATTCCTGTTTCTTCAATCTTATTGGAAAGCTTAAGAATTATGGATACTAACTGTTTCCTGAAAGTTTTATAGAATTCTTTTGTGAAGCCGTCTGGTCTAGGACTTTTGTTGTTGGGGAGATTCTTAATAACGGTTTCAATTTCTTTGTCTGTGATTGGTGCATTTAGATTTTGTAGTTCTTCTTGGTTCATTTTTGGAAGGGCATATGTTTCTAGGAATTGTTCCATTTCTTCCAGATTCTCTAGCTTGGTGGCGTATAGTTCTTCATAGAAGTTTCACAGGATTCTCTGGATTTCTGTGGTGTCAGTTGTGATATGTCATCCATTGTTTACAATTCTATTAATTTGAGTCTTCTCTCTTTTTTGTTTGGTGAGTCTGGCTAGCAGTTTGTCAATTTTGTTTAATCTTTCAAAGAACCAACATTTGGCTTCATTGATCTTTTGTATGGTTCTTTTATTTTCAATGTTGTTTATTTCTGCTCTAATTTTAGTGATTTCTGTCCTTCTGGTTGCTTTAGGGTTCCTTTGTTCCTCTTCCTCTAAGTCCTTGAGGTGTGTAGTAAGGTCATTCATTTGAGCTTTTTCTTGTTGTTTAATATGTGATTGTATAGCTATAAGTTTCCCTCTCAGTACTGCTTTAGCTGTGTCACAAATATTTTGATAGGTTGTGTCTTCATTTCATTTGTTTCCAGGAACATTTGAATTTCCTGCTTGAGTGAATCTCTGACCCAGTGGTTCTTAAGGAGTGTGTTGTTTAGTTTCCAAATTCTGTGACTTTTAAGAATTTTCTGTTTGTTGTTAAATGTTAATTTTACTTCACTGTGGTCTGAGAAGATACTCGGGCTCATTTTGATACTCTTGAATTTATTGATGCTGTCTTTGTGGCCTAGCATGTGGCCTATCCTTGAGTTTGTATTATGTGTATTTGAAACACTGTACTAAATACCTTTATGACTATTGCTCTCACCAACCTCAAGAATTACAATAGCAACTGAAGCAAGTATTGAAGCAGTTTAATCACTACTATTTAGACAAACAATGTCTCCTGTCCGTAAAAAAATAGTAAACAAATCCCAGTGAAGACGAAAGAGAAAAAAAAGAAGGGATAGCAAGAACAGAAAGTTATACAATCTCCTATCCACTGTATATTCTAGGGGTAACAAGAGGGGAAAGGGAAGTAGAGCAGAGATACACACATAGAAAGTCCACTCTGAGTCAAATTTCTTCCCCCAAATAATTCACAAATTCAGAAAGGCAAAGAAGAAGGAAGAAGTGTTTGTCAAGATAAAAAGAGAGAGAGAGAGAGAGAGAAAAAAGAGAAAAAGATAGGAAAAAGAGCTGTAATTAAAGTGCAGTCAAAAAAACTTTTTTGATTACTTTATTTTTAATTTTATTTTTTAATTAGCTAGGAGGAGGAGGAAGGGGAGAGTCTGTAGAGAAGGTAGGAATAATGAGACAAGTTCCTCCCACAATAGATAAGATGCTCACTACTCTAGCAATGAAAGATACCCTAAGAGTTAATTCTGATCAACCTAAAGGGGGGGAAGATATATGCCTTTATATAATATTAATAATAAAATAGCAGGTCAAAAAAACCCTGTCCCAGATTACCTCAAACCTCGTGAAGAGAGACAGGTGATTGTTAAGAAAGAAAAAATAAATAAATAAATAACCTCAGGACTAGACAAGGGTAGCTGGAATAGACAATTATACAAATCTACTATCCACTGTATATTCTAGGGGTAGTTAAAGGAGGAAGGGAAGTTGAGCAGAGATACTCGCAGTGAGAGTCCACTCTGAGTAAGAATTCTTCCCCAAAATAATTCCCAAACATGTATCAGTGAATTCAGTGAAAGCACATTGTTTGGTGGTGTGGGGGATGGGGCCTGTGGCTTTGGAAGCTGTAGGATTAAGGAAGAAAGGATGACAAGAATGAGAAAAAGTAAAAAAAAAGAGAGAGAAAAACATAAGAAAAAGAACTGTAATAAAAGAGAGGTGAAAGGAAAGAGATTTTTATTTTTTATTATTTAATTAGCTATGCGGGGGTGGGGGGGTTGGATACTTACGAAGAAAAAAGGCCAGAGGTTTCAGAAAGGAAAAGACTTAGAATGAATGATACTCCCTGGTGGAACTGGAATCTTGGTATACAACTAGGCTCAGCAGGGGAGCCTGCTAGGAGCTGGTCCCCAGGGCCTGGTTTTGGGGGGCATGGAGAGGTGCGCTTTGGGAATTATAATTTAAAAGAAAAAAATTTCCCTTTTTTTCTATTCTATTTTTTAACCCAAATTAAGTTACAGCCACCTCCTTGGTGGCACCACTAGGACCCCTTATAGACTGGCCTACTAAAGGCAGAAAATCTTACTGTTTCCAGACGATGTGGTCAGAGATCAAGCCACTAGAAGCTTCTCAGTCCGCCATCTTCCGGGAACCCCTCTGTTTATATAATTTTTAGAAATGTTTTCATTTACTTTGGTCTTTGATCACTTGAGTTCAAAATTTAGTGACAAGCATTCTTTGATGCTTTCATTTATATAATCTTTTGGTACTGTTTTCTTAAAATATACAACTACTATATCCAAAAGAAAAAAAATGCAGTATTTAAAGACACTGTAGCTACTGCACAGATCTTTGGTCAACCCAGTATAGTTATATCAGCGTTTACTCAAGGGAACATCAAAACGTTAATGGTATACTATAAAATAAAAGACTCTCTTAAAGGAACATTGCACTTATTTTTCCTTTTTAAATATAATCCATGAAATCTTGTAACATGTCTCAACTATTTATAGTGAACAATGGCATTTGGTTCTAGTCATCTTGGCAATGCTTTACATCCGTGAATCAAATAGACAGGACATATCAGAGATGGCTGTTGTCATTCTGGAGGGCCCACTAGAGACAACTGGAAAGGAATGTCTTTGGAGACAGGATCTGAATCCTCTCTAGGATTTTCTTTTCCTTGGTGCTTTATTAGCAACTGTTGGGAAATTGTGAGCATGTGATTGATCTTGGCAGGGCTTGACTAGAGGGGAGATCTATCTTCTCCCTGCCCGCGAAAGCACCCTTCATTTCATTCTACTAATGGTCTGTCCCTTTATTATTTACATATCAATCTCCTTGTCTTACAAAAGACTAGAGGTCTCCTTCCTTAGTCCCCTCAGGATATTGATAATTCTGGCCAGTTGAATCCTTAGCAACAGTTGCTGGGGAGGTTTTACCTTTCAAGCCCCTCCATTTTTCTCTGCCCTTCTTTTAAGGACACATGGATGATGAAGCCACTTCCTGGGCAGGCTTGACTTTTGTGGATCTGTAGAAGGAGGGAGCCATGCAGGGAGAGGCAGAAGCTGGCCATTGTGATTTTTGGCTCCATAGACTTTTAACCAGGTGCCTACCTGCCCGACTCTGGACCAAAATTCCTAATTGAAAAGCAATGAGCAAGATAGAATTCCCTGCTTCATAGTAGAATGTAGACATATTCTCTAGATTGAGGAGATGGGCTATGTTTTGGGTCCTACTCTGGGGCACCTGCATGAATAAAGATTTGTATTGATAGAGAGGGGAGAGACAGATAGACAGCTGCAGACATGCTTCACCACCTGTGAAGAGACACCCCTGCAAGTGGGCATCCAGGGGCTCAAACCGGGATCCTTACCAACAGTCCTTGGGCTTTGTGGCATGTGCTCTTAACCCACTGTGCAGCTGCCCTGCCATTCATCAATTTTTATTCATATTTATTTATTTATTTCAGCTTTTGTTGCCGTTTTTATTGTTGTTGTAGTTATTGTCATTGTTAGATGGACAGAGAGCGATCGAGAGAGGAGGGGAAGACAGATAGGGGAGAGAAAGATAGACACCTACATACCTGATTCACCACCTGTGTAGTGACTTCCCTACAGGTGGGGATCCTTATGCAGATCCTTGTGCTTTGTACCACCTGCACTGAACCAGCAGAGCTACCGCCAAAACTGTCTGATCAATTTTAAGGCAAATAGATTTCTCATACCATCCTTTTAAAAGACAGAGGGAATATAAACAATCAATCAATCAAACAAATAAATAAATAACAAAATTGATTTATTAATATCACTGTGGAATGGAGAGACAGAGCCCGAGCATCACAGTGGCATGTGTCACAATGAAGGAGGGACTCAGGGCCTCATGGTGGAGAGTCCGGCACTTTATCTACTGCACCACATCCTACTCACCCAATTTCCTTTTTTTTTTTTAGTTATTTTTTTTATACTTTTTTTATTTTTTATTTTTTTTTTATTTAAGAAAGGATTAATTAACAAAACCATAGGGTAGGAGGGATACAACCCCACACAATTCACACCGCCCAATATCCATATCCCACCCCCTCCCCCGATAGCTTTCCCATTCTCTATCCCTCTGGGAGCATGGACCCAGGGTCATTGTGGGTTGCAGAAGGTGGAAGGTCTGGCTTCTGTAATTGCTTCCCCGCTGAACATGGGCATTGACTGGTCGGTCCATACTCCCAGTCTGCGTCTCTCCCTAGTAGGGTGGGTCTCTGGGGAAGCTGTGCTCCAGGACACATTGGTGGGGTCTTCAAACCAGGGAAGCCTGGCTAGCATCCTGATGGCATCTGGAACCTGGTGACTGAAAAGGGAGTTAACATATGAAGCCAAATTGTTGAGCAATCATGGACCCAAAGCTTGGAATAGTGGAGAGGAAGTGTTAGGGGGGGTACTCACTACAAACTCTAGTGTACTTCTGCTTTCTTACTTTGGTGCCATACTCCAAACTCAGTCAATTTCTGCTTTGCGTTTCTACTTCTTTTTTTTTTTTTTTTTTACATGCATAACATTCCCCAATTCCCATTTAACAATACAACCCCCACTATTTCATTCATCATTTTTCATTGAACTGTATTCTCCCCACCAACATACCCAGACCAGAGTCTTTTACTTTGGTGTAATACTCCAATTCCATTTCAGGTTCCACTTGTGTTTTCTTTTCTAATCTTGTTTTTCAACTTCGGCCTGAGAGTGAGATCATCCCGTATTCATCTTTCTGTTTCTGACTTATTTCACAAAACATGATTTTTTCAAGGTCCATCCAAGATTGGCTGAAAATAATGAAGTCACCATTTTTTACAGGTGAGTAGTATTCCATTGTGTATATATACCACAACTTGCTCAGCCACTCATCTGTTGTTGAACACCTGGGTTGCTTCCAGGTTTTGGCTATTACAAATTGTGCTGCCAAGAACATATGTGTACACAGATATTTTTGAATCGATGTGTTGGGTTCCTTAGGATATATCCCCTGGAAGGGAATTGCAGGGTCATAGAGTAGGCCCATTTCTAGCCTTCTGAGAGTTCTCCAGACTGTTCTCCAGAGAGGCTGGACGAATTGACATTCCCACCAGCAGTGCAGGAGGGTTCCTTGACCCCACACCCTCTCCAGTATTTGCTGCTGTTACCTTTTCTGACATATGACATTCTCACAGGTGTGAAGTGATATCTCATTGTTGTCTTGAATTGCATTTCTCTGACAATCAGAGACTTGGAGCATTTTTTCGTGTGTTTCTCGGCCTTTTGGATCTCTTCTGTGGTGAATATTCTGTCCATGTCCTCCCCCCATTTTTGGATGGGGTTATTTGTTGTCTTGTTGTTGAGTCTGGCAAGCTCTTTATATATGTTGGTTATTAAACTCTTATCTGATGTATGGCATGTAAAGATCTTCTCCCATTCTGTGAGGGGTCTCTTGATTTGGGTAGTGGTTTCTTTTGCTGTGAAGAAACTTTTTAATTTGATGTAGTCCCTTAGGTTTATACTTGCCTTAGTCTTCCTGTAATTGGATTTGCTTCATTTAAAATGTCTTTAAAATTTATGCGGAAAAAAGTTCTTCCAATATTTTCCTCTAAGTATCTGATAGTTTCTGGTCTAACATCCAAGTCCTTGATCCACTTGGAATTTACTTTTGTATTTGGTGAAATACAGTGATTCACTTTCATTCTTCTGCCTGTTTCAACCCATTGTTTCCAACACCATTTGTTGAAGAGACTCTGCTTTCCCCATATAATAGTCTGGGCCCCTTTCTCAAAGATTAGATGTCCATACATGTGGGGCCTCATTTCTGGGCTCTCAATTCTATTCCCCTGGTCAGTGTGTCTGTTCATGTTCCAGTACCAAGCAGTTTTGATGACAATGGCCCTATAATACAGTTTGAGATCTGGCAGTGTGATTCCTCCGGTTCTTTTCTTTTTTCTCAAGATTGTTTTGGCAATTCTAGGTCTTTTCTGGTTCCAGATAAACATTTGTAGCATTTGTTCTATTCTCCTAAATAATGTGCTTGGGATCTTGATGGGGATACCATTAAATTTGTAGATGACTCTGGGTAATATATTCATTTTGATGATGTTAATTCTTCCAACCCATGAATATAGAATATCTTTCCACTTCTTTGTGTCTTTTTCCATTTCTTTGAGTAGTGACTCATAATTTTCAGTATACAAGTCTTTCACTTCTTTGGTTAGGTTTACTCCTAGATATTTTATTGTTTTTGTTGCTATAGAAAAAGGAACTGATTTCTGGATTTCAATTTCTTCTAACTTAGTGTTTGCATAGAGGAATGCCACTCCACTGACATTTGAATGTTAATTTTATAGCCTGATACATTACTGTATTGCCTGATGATTTCCAAAAGCTTTTTGCTGGATTCCTTAGGTTTTTCCATGTATACTATCATGTCCTCTGCAAATAAGGAGAGTTTGACTTCTTCTCATCCAATCTGTATGCCTTTAATTCCTTGCTCCTGCCTGATTGCTATGGCAAGAACTTCCAACACTATGTTGAATAGTAATGGTGATAGTGGGCAGCCCTGTCTAGTACCTGATCTGAGGGGAAATGCTTCCAGTTTTTCACCATTGAGTAAGATGTTGGCTGTAGATTTGCTATATATAGACTCCACTATCTTGAGGAATTTTCCATCTCTTCCCATTTTTTGTAGTGTTTTGATCATAAAGGGATGTTGTATTTTGTCAAAGGCTTTCTCTGCATCTATTGATATGAACATGTGGTTTTTGGTCTTGCTTTTGTTGATGTGGTGGATCACATTGATTGATGTATGTATATTAAACCAACCTTGCATGCCTGGGATAAACCCCACTTGGTCATGATGAGCAATCTTTTTGATATACTGCTGTATGTGGTTGGCTAGAATTTTGTTCAATATTTTGCATCTATGTTCATCAGAGATATTGGTCTGTAGTTTTCTTTTTTGGTTGTGTCCCTGTCTGCTTTTGGTATCAGGGTGATGTTGGCTTCATAGAAGCTGGCAAGGAACCAGGATGCCAGCCAGGCTTCCCTGGACTGAAGACCCCACCAATGTGTCCTGGAGCTCAGCTTCCCCAGAGACACACCCTACTAGGGAAAGAGAGAGGCAGACTGGGAGTATGGACCGACCAGTCAACGCCCATGTTCAGTGGGGAAGTAATTACAGAAGCCAGGCCTTCTACCTTCTGAAACCCTCAATGACCCTGGGTCCATGCTCCCAGAGGGATAGAGAATGGGAAAGCTACTGGGGAGGGCGTGGGATATGGAGATTGGGCGGTGAGAATTGTGTGGAGTTGTACCCCTCCTACCCTATGGTTTTGTTAATTAATCCTTTCTTAAATAAAAAAATATATTAAAAAAAAGAAGCTGGCAGGGAGTATTCCAGTGTCTTCCATCTTCTGGAAGACTTTTAAAAGTAGTGGTATTAGTTCTTCTTTGAAAGTTTTGTAGAATTCATTTGTAAAACCATCTGGTCCAGGAATTTTATTTTGGGGAAGATTTTTGATAACTGTTTCAATTTCATTAGCTAGATGGGCCTGTTCATGTTATCCACTTCCTCTTTACTTAGTTTTGGAAGTTGGTAGGTATCTAGAAAATCATTCATTTCTCCCAGGTTCTCTAGCTTGGTGGCATATAGTTGTTCATAGAAGCCTCGCATGATATGTTGAATTTCTGCAGTGTCTGTTGTGATATCTCCTCTTTCATTTACTATCCAATATATTGGGGTCTTCTCCCTTTTTTGTTTTGTGAGTCTGGCTAAAGGTTTGTTGATTTTGTTTACTCTTTCGAAGAACCAACATTTACTTTCATTGATCTTTTGTATGGTTTTCCTATTCTCAATGTGATTTATTTCTTCCATAACTTTAGTGATTTCTGTCCTTCTGGTTGCTTTAGGATTCCTTTGTTGTTCTTCTTCTAGGTCTTTGAGATGTGCAATCAGGCTGTTTATTTCTGCCTGTTCTTGTTTCCTAATGTGTGCTTGTATAGCTATGAACTTCCCTCTTAGGACTGCTTTAGCTGTGTCCCAAATATTTTGATAGCTTGTGTCTTCATTTTCATTGAACTCTCGAAACATTTTGATTTCTTCCTTGATTTTCTCTTTGACCCAGAAGTTGTTAAGAAGTGTACTGTTGAGCTTCCACATTTTGGCACTGTTACTAATCTTTTGTTGATTGTTAAGTGTTAGTTTAATTCCAGTGTGGTCTGAGAAGATGCTTGGGATGACTTCAGTGCTCTTGAATAGGCTGATGCTGTCTTTGTGGCCTTACATATGGTCTATCCTTGAGAATGATCCATGTGGATTTGAGTATAATGTGTATTCCAGTTTCTTGAGATGAATGATTCTGAAAATGTCCAATAGTTCTAGTTTATCTATCTCTTCATTTAGCTCCCTTATGTCTTTACTGATTTTCTTCCTTGATGATCTGTCAAGTTGAGATAGTGGGATGTTGAAGTCCCCTACTATGATTGTGTTACTGTTAATATATTGCTGTAGCTCTTTCAGTAGAAGTTTGATGTATTTAGATGGCTTCTCATTGGGTGCATAGATATTAATAATTGTTAAGTCCTCTTGATTGACTGATCCTCTGAGCATTAAGTAGTGTCCATTCCTATCTTTTTTAATCTTATCTATTTTAAAGTCTATCATGTCAGATATGAGAATAGCTGTTCCTGCCCTTTTTTGTGGGCCATTGGCTTGAATGATACTTTTCCATCCTTTCACTTTAAGTCTGTGTTTGTCTTGTTGAGTTAGGTGAGTTTCCTGTAGACAACATATTGTTGGGTTGTGTTTTCTGATCCATCTTCCTACTCTGTGTCTTTTAATAGGTGAATTCAGGCCATTCACATTTATTGATATCAAAGATTGAAGATATTTTAACGCCATTCTTGTAGAGTTTTAGAGTGTTTTGATATATGGTGTTGGGTAGTTGCCACCTCCCCCTGGCTTCTGCTTAACCATATGCCTATATAGGGATTTTACTGATCCAAAGCTTTGGTCTATTTACATAAATCACTTTTACATAAAGCACTCCAGGGCATTGGTGGTTCTATGATAGGATTCTCTCCTGCTCCACCCCCTCCTTGTCACACACTGATCCCTTCTTTGTCACACTCTGATTTTCACCAGTCACTTTTCTCTCCACCCTCTCTATATCACATCCTGTTTCCACCCTACTTGGAGAGTATAAAAACAGCTGCTCTTCTGATTAAAGACACTTGGAAATTGCTTTCCGGCTCCGAGAGTTCCAGAGTATATCTCCTGCGGAAGTTGGTGCAAACATGAGTTCCTGATGCCTCTCCCACACAGCAGCCTAGATCAGCTCCAGTTGAGTTCTCTCCAACCCAGAGAGCACTAGCTCGGGAAGAAGTACCCTCAGGCTATCCCGGCATCTGGCGCCCGGAACAGGGACCCGTAAGCAGCAGATTTACAAGAAGACATCTTAGATAAGTACACACCTTTTGGGTATCTGCAATATTGTGTTAAGGCACTGTGATTTTTTTTCTTTCTTATTGTTTTCCTGAGATCTCTCCACCATGGAAAATCTTTTCCAAATCCTGCATTCTTTTTCCAGTATACGATTTTTATATATCTGGGACATTTTTCTTGGGGCTTCACCTTATATCCTGTTGATCATCATAGCAGCTTTTAAGGGATATATAGGGCAACCTCTCAAAAGGCTTAAGAAACTAGAGGCTGAGGTCCAAGAGATAAAGGAAGTAATCATAGAACTTAACCAGCACCTTAAAAACAAGAAGAAGCAAAGGCCTATCGTGATCTTGACCCACCCTAATTCCTCTGCATCTTGCCCTGAGGCCCCTATTTTGGCATCTTGCCCTGAGGCCCCTATTTTGGCAGAAACGTGTCCGGAACCTCCTGCTGCCTCCACGGCTGCTTCTTCACCCACCCCTGTTTTGATAGACACATGTCCGAATTCTCCTGTAGCCTCCAAAACCACTTCTTCGGCCACTTGTACAGAAGCTTCCACTTCAGTGACTCCTCCTACCGCTACACACTTATCAGAGCAAGTCCACACATTTCCGGTCAATGTTGCCCCCAATAGACAAAAACCTCGGGCCTGGTATCCATATTCCGCCACAGATCTGAAGGAACTACTCCAGGCTATCAAAGATGACGGTGTTCATGTCCCATGGACCAGGTCCATTTTACAAGGCCTGCTTCAGAACCTTAATACACCTCAAGATTGGAGAGATATGACTCGTGCTACGCTCCCAGGCCCCCTCTTCCTGCAATGGGAGGCATTCTTTCGCGACGAATGTTTACAACAATCGCGGAAAAATATTCAAAATCAGCCAGAGGGTAATTTTGATGCATTGTTTGGAACAGGCCAATTAGAAACAGGGATTCAACAGGCAGAAGCCAAGTTTCTAGCGGGGTATTTTGATCAAGTACGCCTGTGTGCATTAAAAGCATGGGAGCGATTAACACCACCCATGGGAGCAGCCTCAGCCCCCATTCTCTCCCTGCAACAAGAACCTGATGAATCCCTCGCTAAATTCATTGCCAGAGTCCAGTCGAGTTTGGAAAGGAAGATTTATAATCCTGACGCTCGTTTTCTCCTTCTGCGATCCATAGTCTGGGATGGAATGCTTCCGCATTTTCGACATGCCTGTATCACTCTTAAAAACGAACACCCAGATACTTGGATTCTAGCTACACAGGATCTCAGATCAAGCTCTTTTCAAGGACCTATGTTACAGGCCTATGCAGCTACCTTACATAAGCAAAAAGGAGCTTGCTTTCAGTGCGGTCGCCAAGGGCATTGGCATAACCAATGTCCAGAAAATAGACCGCGACCCCGCCTCCAGTCAGGGCGACCCCACCTCCAGTCAGGGCGACCCCACCTCCAATCAGGGCAACCCCGCCTCCAGACAGGGAATCAGAGACCACGAATGCCTTGTCCCAGATGCCAGAAAGGATTTCACTGGAGGAGAGATTGTTGGTCAAGGTTCCATAGGAACGGCACACCTCTGCCAAATATAAACAGGGATTTAAACTAGGTATGGGGCTTCCCTTAGCCCCGCCCCCAAGAGGGAAGGAAGCAGGTCGCCCGCTTGGTGCTGTGCCCTTCTTCCACAAACAGAAGCCCAGCTTGGGACCCAATCCATCGCTACACCCACCACGCCAAGTAACAATAACAGAGGGTGAGCAGAAGGAGGAACCCGCGGTATGTGGGAACTTCCAGCATAGAAATAACCGGCTGGAGCAAGAGAACAGCTCGAATTCAGAGCCTGAGATTTTATGGACCACCCCTGTTTTAGAAAGGGGTCAACCAACTATGACAGTAAAGATTGGTAATATTCCTTTTAAGTGTTTGATTGACACAGGAGCAGATAAGACAATATTAAGACAAGCAGAGGTCCCCCAGAGTTGGGAACTCCTCCCAAGACCACGCTTACATGGTGTTGGAGGATTGACTCAGGCATTCCGCACACGAGATTCCCTTGTGTGGGAAGATCCAGAAGGGACTACCGGATGCTTTCAGCCTTTAATAGCTGATATAAGCACCAATTTGTTGGGAAGAGACTTGCTGGAATCTTTAGATGTAGTGATATCCTCAGACACCTCTGCAGGACACCACACTCACTCCTGTGAGACTGCTAGACCCAACCAGCACCCCCAATACTAACTGCCACTGTTCGTAACAGAACTCCCCGCTTAGATTGGCTTTCTAATGAGCCTGTCTGGGTGGAACAGTGGCCTTTGCCTAGGGAGAAGCTAGAAATTTTAAAAAAACTCGTCCAAGAGCAGTTATCTTTGGGACACATTCGTCATTCTTGGAGCCCATGGAATACTCCAGTCTTTGTAATTAAAAAGTGCTCAGGAAAATGGCGCCTCCTCCAAGATCTTCGTGCAGTTAATAAAACCATGCAGGTTTGGGGCTCCCCCCAAAGGGGTTTGCCTCTTGCTTCCGCAATTCCCACAGGAATTCCAATCATAGCTATTGATATACAGGATTGTTTTTTCACTATTCCCTTACACCCACAAGATTGTAAACGTTTTGCTTTCTCTGTTCCTTCTATTAATAATGCCAGCCCTGCCGATAGATTTGAATGGGTGGTACTGCCCCAGGGCATGGCTAATAGTCCTACTATTTGTCAAGAGGTTGTTAAATCTGCCCTTTTTCCATATATTCATAAGGGCCTTAAGGTTTTTCATTATATGGATGATGTGTTAATATGGGGAGAATTAGATACAGATCTCTCCGCCCTACGTGATTTTCTAATCCCTGCCTTAAAGAGAAGTGGACTTAATGTAGCTCCTGAGAAGATACAGCTAATCCCTCCAATATCTTTCTTAGGCTCAGAGATTTCCCTAACGCAGATTCGTCCTTTAAAACCTTGTGTTACTTTTCCTTCTAATCTCACTCTTGCTTCTTTACAAAGTTTTCTTGAAAATTTGAATTGGCTTAGGAAGTATCTTTATCTGCCTACGAGCTGCCTGCAACCACTGTTCGATCTGTTAAAAGGAAACAAACAGCCCTCCTCAAAGTGTATGTTAACCCCCGAAGCCTCCTTGGCTCTGGAAAAAGTTAACCAGGCTCTCCAGGACATGCACCTCGTTCGGTTCTCCCCCTCCTCTCCAGTAAATCTTCTAATCTTTAACTCCACCCCCACGGTAGTGGGGGCATTGTGGCAGAAACATGGCGTTCTCGAATGGCTTCATACGCCAGTAGGCGGAGCTCCAAGACTCCTTACTGAGATTGATGCCTTAGCATTTATGGTTCGCCAAGGAAGAAACAGATCAGTTCAGGTCTTAGGAAGGGAACCAGATTCAATCATTCTTCCCTTTTCTCTCACAGATACAGAATGGCTCATACGCCACCATTCTCGTTTTGCCATAAGTTTAATGGGTTTTCCAGGACAATTAGATAATCATTTTCCCTCTAATAATTTGATAGCTTCTTTACCTCTGTTGCCTCTACTAGTACCTAAACTTTTCTCTCGAGATCCCATTCCCTCTGTGTTCACTGATGGTGGAAAAAAGGGAGCTGCTGCCCTTATATATTATCCAGACCAGCAATACCCCAAACCTCTCTTTACTGAACTTCCTGATAATTCCCCTCAGTACAAAGAACTTTATGCTGTTTTCCTTGCATTAAAAGCTGTACCAGAATCCTTCAACCTTTTTTCTGACAGTGTGTATACTGTTAACTTACTTCCATGGCTTGCTCGATCTTATGTAAGAATTGATGACAACCCACTTTCTCCTCTTTTAATTCAAATTGCCTCTATGCTCTGTTCTCGAACCCATCCACTGTATGTTCAGCACCTACGTTCCCACAGCCCTCTTCCTGGTCCCCTGTCCGAAGGGAATGCTGCAGCTGACCGCCTTGCCTCCACAGGAATTCTCCTAGCCTCTGTCTCTAATCCTGCTGACTTTCATTCCCTAACCCATGTTAATCTTAAAGGTCTTCGAGCTCGATTTCCTGATATTCCTCTGCCACAGTTAAAACGTATTCTTGCTACATGTTCCTCCTGTGCAGGTCTAATCAAAACACCTGCTATTCAGACTCTAGGGGTTAATCCTCGAGGTTTAAAAGCCAACGCTCTTTGGCAAATTGATGTTACCCACATACCTAACTTTGGCAAACAAAAATATGTGTTCGTCTCAATTGATACCTTCTCTAAGTTTATGTGGGCTACAGCTCAGACTGGAGAAAACTCAAAAAAGCTTATAAGCCATATGCTTTCCTGTTTTGTTGTAATGGGCTTACCTCTTCAACTTAAAACAGATAATTGACATGCTTTTACAGGCAAACAATTTAAAGATTTTTGTTCCCTCTGGAACATTACTCATACTACAGGCATTCCGTATAATCCACAGGGACAAGGCATTGTTGAGAGGGCCCATCAAACTCTTAAGGCTCAATTAAATAAAGAAAAAGGGGAAATGTACCCCCCTAATATCCAGCTGGCAAAAGCCTTAACTACATTAAATCTCTTTAATATTTACAAAAACTCCAACCAACCTCCTATAATTCTTCATTGGCAAACACCACCCACCCTCCCAGCTATTAAAGTCAAATGGAAAGACCCACTTGATAAAATTTGGAAAGGACCTGACCCCCTGTTGACTATGGGGAGGGGTTTCGCATGTATTTTTCCACAAAATTACTCCAAGCCTGTTTGGGTTCCTGCCCGCCATGTTCGGCAATACCCACATGATTGCGCTGATATCCCTGAAGAACAAGAAACACTGCAAGAAGACTGGCTGCAAGAGGACTGGCTACAGGATGCACCCCAGGATCCATAATACAGCATGGCAGAATTAAAAAAAAAAATCTGATTCACAGAACTCTTCCCCCCCCCCCCCGAATGAATGTCTTATGCTATGACTGGCCAGTTGTGTTTTGTGAGTGAGTGAGTGAGTGAAAAAAAAAATGAGTGAGTTGAGTGACCATAATTTTTGTATGACCCATTGTGCTCAGAGTACTCTGAAAATTGACTTTATATAAAACGGCTGGACGCAGCCATGGTTTCTGGAGACGTCCAGAAACAGTCCAAAAATTGTTCATTCCCCCTTTTTATTTCTTTTTTAAGTCTTGATATCAATATGAAATGTTTAGTCTTAAACTGTGTGAGTAAAGATGGTTCAACTATGACAGTAGATCTAAATTCACATTTGAAATGATATATCTTATTTACAAGTTTTTCTCCTCCTGTGTGTTATAAACTATATGTTTAATATGCGTGTTTCAAGTTTGGTAAACATTAACTTGACAGTTAAATTGTAACTTCGAAGTTACATTTTTACGAGAAGAGGTAAAATCAATTCATTTAAGTAACTGAGTGTTTAAGGTAAAACTCTAAATATTCAATGTGACAATTCATCATCTCCTAAGTTAAAATACAAATTCTCTATACAGGACATTTTTGGAGGGCCCCCAAAAATGTCCTGTAAGCTATCTTGTGGAAATTAATCCACAACAAATTTGGCATCAATCTGATATTGTAAATGTACCAAAAATAAAAATTGTCACTAAAATGTGTTAACTCTAGTAACCTGAGTTTGCTTAAAAACCCAATGTAAAAATAGTTAAGAATCAATATATGTGACTTAAATTCGGTATGAAAACTTTGCTATATAAAGACTGCTACATGAGGTCACGTAAAATGACCTTTACACGAAATTATAAAGATACCTAAACCAATTATAATCATTGAGTTATCAATTGTAGTAAACTTCTAATTTGTTACAAAGTTTTTTCATAAGTAATTGACTGCAGCTATGACAAGCTTTCGCATAAAGAAGCATCTGCTCATATAGAATCCCCAGAAATCCATCTTGGACCCCTGACCTCTGACATCACCCACAATTACAGCCATCCCCCGAAACCCATGATGTGACCTGACACGATCTAGAGAACCTGATTCACAGACTCCGAAGGACAAGACTTTCCTACTGCCTTTCTCTCAACCATCGGTGTCTGCTCTTCCTGCTTCCGTTTCGCCCACCATGTTTTGGCGGTTCCAGGTCACTCTCTACAGAGAAGAAAAGTTCCGGTGGCCGTCCTCCTCCATCAAGATAGATGTGTGGCATTTATTTCCTGGCCGTTGACATTGGACTGATGCTTCTATAGAACTTGCTGGACACTCCTTTTATACTGCTGGACTTCTTGAAGAATGACTGTAGCAGTTCATAGAACTTACCGCCAGCTGACTCAGGATTTTGCAATACCAGATCACCCCTCTAGCCCCTCGGCTTATCAGGCCCCCACTCCTCCACCCATCAGGCTCACTCTGTCTCTTGCTACTCTTACTTATCCCTCCGTCTTGTGCTAGTTCTTTTTAAAGACACTTACACACTATCATTCTGTTTTCTTCCCAACAGGTTTCCGTTCACCCCTACACTGCTATTCCCCTGACAGAGATGAAGCCTTTTACAGACATTGACCCAGTTATATATGGCCATTAAGTAAGAGGAAGATGTTGGGGAATTGTGAGGATATGGTTGAGCTTGGAAGGGCTTGAGCCTGAGGGGTGTGTCAATCCTGTAAGTCTCTCTCTCCACGGAGAGGTTGAACAAGTAGGGACAGTAGAACCCCCCAAAAAGGTGTGCCTCTTATCAGTCTCCCTGCCTCACAAAGTGCCCCGCACTCCTGATACTATGGCAAAAAGTTAAAAAGAAAGGGGGAGATGTTGGGTAGTTGCCACCTCACCCTGGCTTCTGCTTAACCATATGCCTATATAGGGATTTTACTGATCCAAAGCTTTGGTCTATTTACATAAATCACTTTTACATAAAGCACTCCAGGGCATTGGTGGTTCTATGATAGGATTCTCTCATGCTCCACCCCCTCCTTGTCACACACTGATCCCTTCTTTGTCACACTCTGATTTTCACCAGTCACTTTTCTCTCCACCCTCTCTATATCACATCCTGTTTCCACCCTACTTGGAGAGTATAAAAACAGCTGCTCTTCTGATTAAAGACACTTGGAAATTGCTTTCCGGCTCTGAGAGTTCCAGAGTGTATCTCCTGCGGAAGTTGGTGCAAGCACGAGTTCCTGATGCCTCTCCCACACAGCAGCCTAGATCAGCTCCAGTTGAGTTCTCTCCAACCCAGAGAGCACTAGCTCGGGAAGAAGTACCCTCAGGCTATCCCAGCAATATGGCATATTTGTGGTGGTCTGGTTGTTTATAGGAGACCTTTCAGAACTTCTTTAAGGTCAGGCTTGGTGATGGTTGCTTCCTTCAACTGTTGCTTGTCTGAGAAGGTTTTGATGCTTCCATCTAGTCTGAATGACAATCTAGCAGGATATAGTATTCTTGGCTGAAAGCCTTTCTCATTGAGCACTCGATAGATATCTTGCCATTCTCTTCTGGCCTGTAGTGTTTGTATGGAGAAGTCTGCTGCTAATATTATGGGTTTTCCTTTGTAGGTGACTCTTTGTTTTTCTCTTGCAGCCTTGAGGATCCTTTCTTTATCCTTATTCCTTTCCATTCTAAGGAAGACATGTCTTGGTGTCTTTAGGTCTGGGTTTATTCTGTTTGGGATCCTCTGTGCTTCTTGAATCTTTATGTCTTTGGTGTTGTCTAGCCTAGAGAAATTTTCAGCTATTATGGCCTGGAGAATGCTTTCTTCCTCTCCTTCTCTTTCTTCCTCTGGTAAGCCAATAATGCGTATATTGTTTCTTTTGAAGTCATCCCATAGGACTCTGCTGTTGTTTTCAGCATCTCTTAATCTCGTTTTGAGATCTCTTACTTCTTTTTTAGTTGTCTCTAATTCATCCTCAATCTTGCTAATTCTGTCTTCAGCTTCATAGATTCTACTCTCTCTGCCCTCTACTGCTTCCTGAAGTTCATCTATTTTGTTTCCCTGCTCTGATACTGTTTTAGCTTGTTCAGCTAGTTGCCTTCATAGCTCAGCGATTTCAGCTTTCAGCTCTCTAATAACCATGAGATAATTAGTATTTTCTTCCATATTCTCATTTGTTGTTCCTGCATTTCTGATTACAATTTTTTCAAATTCTTTACTCACTCCTGTTATTATTTCCTTGGCTAATGTTTGGATGTTGAACTCGTTGTTTTGTGCTTCACCCTCTGGAGGACTTTTAGCTGGACTCTGGTCCTGGTTCGAGTCTCCAATATTTTTTCTTGTTGTTTTAACCATTTTATATATTATGTTATGAGTTCCCTTTATCAGTACTTTTCAAATTATTGATCACTATTGCCTGGATTGACTTGTGTCTAAGTAATTTATTTAAAGGGTTTACCGTGGTTGAAGTTAACAGTTTTTTCAATCCCTGAGTTGGAGCTCAGTGGTGAAAAAGCCTCTTTTTTTTTTTTCTTCCCTGTAGGCTATGGGTGTCTGAGGGCTTTTAAACTATCAATAGGCTTCTTTGCTTAATCACTGACTCCTGACCAAGAGATAAAGCAGGGTGTGGCAGAGATAATCCAGTGGTTATGCAAAGAGACTTTCACAGCCCCTCAGCTATGCCACAGAGATATAGGTCTTCTCCTGAGTTTCCCGGTTAGATCTCTGTCCCCTGGTGTCCCTCCCTGTTGCTGCTCCAGATTCTGAGGGTAGTAGCAACGGAGGCTCAGAGTTGCACTTGGTGAGTCTCTGGGGAGTCCTTTCCTCCCTTCAGCTGTCCCCTTGTTGTGGAGCAGACTGGAGGTGGTGTCTCCACTGATAAACTGTTGAACTGTTAGCAGTCACTTAGTATCTCCTTAGGCCCCTCTCTCCTCTCTGTCACCAGCCACGCATGTTTGTACTCATGGGTGATTTACTGGGTTCCTCTGGTCATTTTAGTCCTGTCTTGTTTTGGTCTGGGTGTTCTCCTTTGGTATTCCTAGTTGATCTGGGAGAGGAAAGGAGAGGAGAGAAAGCGATCTGCTGCTCATAGCTCTGCCTCCGGAAGTTGAAACCCCCCAATTTCCTTTTTTTGTGAAATTGCTTTAGCAAAAACTTTCTCCATTTGAGAAACGTCTTAGAATTAGCCTGTCATCATAGAGAGTAAAAGGTATAAGGATTTCATTAAAGCCTAGGATACATGGCATAACAGTTATGCACAGAGACTCTCATGCCTAAAACTCAAATCCCTGCAACCCCATAAGCCAAAGTACAGCAGTGCTCTGGTAAAATAAGTGAATAAAATAGGAGAAAAGTGCTTGTTTATAACACATAGGCTCTGTAGGCTGTGACATTATTATCAGGCTTTGGCTTCTTGATACATGTGACTGACTTTGTTTTACCTGGAACACTGCAAGCTGTGTCTTAGACCTCACAGTGTGTATAATGGCCTCCAAACATAGCCCATCTCCTCAATCTAGAGACTATGTCTACATTCTACTATGAAGCAGGGAATTATGTCTTGCACATTGCTTTTCAATTAGGAATTTTGGTCCAGACTCCCAGAGGGGAAGAAATGTTAGGAGAAGATGACTACATGACTCTGACCCAATTCCATGACGATACAAAAAGAAAGAGAGAGAGAGGATAAATTCAGAGGTAGTAATTGGTTCACGTGTGACTTAAAATGAAAGAGAAAGCAGGACCATAGGCAAAAATAGGGAACAATAGAGATAGACAGTTATGGAAATAGTAGTCACCCCAAATCTGTGGCATTATGAGAATCCCTGCAATTTCCATTGAAGGGCACGGAGTTGTACAACTCTGGTGGTGGGGATGGTGTGAAGTTGTATCCCTCATGCTGTGGACAATTGGACTCCTATGTTCACAGCTGACATCCTCACACTCCAGCTGTGAACATAGGTACAGCTTAAATGTCCATTGTATGAAAACGCCCAGTTGGTTCTAGCATTTTCATTGATGTCTATCAATCCAGTCTGACTACAGTGCCCTGACTTTTTACCTGTCTATGTTTCGACAACCATGCCTTATTTTTCTTCAAAATAGCTTAGACTTCCCAGGACCCTCCAACTCTTCCTTTTCCATGATAGCCACATTGTCCTGGCCAAAATCCCTTCCTTGCACTCCCTTTACCATTATAGAAGACACCAGGCTCCCTCCTAATATCTGTTCCCATCCCCTTTTCCTGATCATGGTTAGATTGAGAGCCAGTTCTCTTTCGCCAAAGGGGAAGAGGACAGGTTGTTCCCATGTCCAGTAACACAGAAAAAGGCTCTGAAGATTGCCTTTAGCATGATTGGTGGCATACATATATGTCAAACTTTTGCTTTGCTCATGACTCTCGGTGTCTCAGTCCTTATTTTAAGGCATAGACAGAGTGTGTTTTGCACTGCTTCTCATACCCAACTACACAAGAATGGATGAAGAAATTAGGGGACTCTAGGGAGTACTACCCTACATTTTGGAAGGGTGATACTGGGTCCCTTAGGACCAATGAAGCTGAGGGTGATTGTGCTCAGTGAAGTGAGTAAGGAGGTGATAAACTAGTACTGGGTAGTTTCTCTCATGTAAGCAATTGAGTATTGAAGTACACGGACACCCCCTCACACAAGTCACAGGGATTCAGCTAGTTTTTTAATAATTATGAAAGTTATTGCTAAGGTTGGGACCACAGAATTTTGATGGTGTAGGTGTCATGGAATATGCCCCCCAAAACATCATCTTACTTATTCTATTCTTATATTACTTTATATTATCACAGCACTACTCAGCTCTGGCTTTTGGTGCTGCTGGTATTGAACTTGGAACATGTGCTTTCTCAGGCATCAAAATGGTTTTGTATAACTATGGCCCTATCTCTCTAACCCTCCATATATACTTGTAATCATGTAAACTATTACTAAATCACTAAAGAAATCATTAAAATTGCTTTTTGAAATAGAGAAAATTCTTTCCAAAAGAACTATAAGTGTATATTCTGGAGCAGCAATAGTGACCGTTGTCTATGTTAAATTAGCTTATGATCAGTGAAATGCTGAGTTGGCAGGGAGTTGATGTCCCTGAAATACCACACACTGGAGAACTAAATCATGAAATAAAACCATCTTAGTTTTCAGGCCACATTTAGGTGACACAGTGCTTGATCTGAGGATATACTGTTTTCTGATTTAGTTCCGATGATGAGAACACAAAGCCGCCTCCATGACCCAGCATCCTCACCTGAGTAGACATTTCTACATCTCAAGAAACTTCCCTGAATCACCATTGTTCCCTGAGCCCTCATCAGCATAAGGATTCACTCAGATGCTGTATATTTGGGGAGTTGGTGTCCATGTCTCCTGCCTCAATGAGTGTTAGTTCATTTATCAGTTTACAAACAGGTTCCCCACTACTATCCCCTTAAAAGGAAGCTGAAAATCTAGTGAAATGTGTCACATTTGTTTATGGGAAAAGAGAAAGAATGGCAGGGAGGGGTTGGAGGAGGGTCCTCGAGGTGCTGCTACAAGGTGCTGGAAAGGGCCTGAGATGGGAGTGAGATTGACATGCAGACACCTGTCTTCATGGAATGAAAACATTTATACATGTGCCCACAACTGTACTATAAATCACCAACACCAGTCAAATGAAGATGACAGCAGTAAGCATAATAGAATAATGTTTAAAGATGAGACATATACAACACCTCACCCAATACCACATGCTTTTGCCTACCTGTGCCCAAGTTAACCACCACAGTTTTCAGAATGTCACATAAGTTTGTTGCCTTTTTTTGCATGGATGATGAGACATTCATGTTATTCAATACTCCATTGCATATACGAAGAAAACAAAAACTGTGTATTAGTTGTCTATCACCTCCATACTTACCTCACTGAGTATATCACCTTCAATTTCATCCACTTTGTCCCAAAGTTACAATATTATATTCTTAACTTCCAAAGTAGTACTCCACTGAATCTCCAAATTTCTTTTTTAATATTTATTTTATTGACTTTGATTTTATTTGAAAGGGCCTTAGAAATTGAAAGTGGAAGGATAGAAAATAAGACATAGGGAGAAGGGGGGAGAGAGGAGAGAGAGAGAGAGAGAGAAGAACTAATACCTCTGCTTTTGAAAGTTTTCCAGAAGATTGAAGACACTGGAATACTCCTTTCCAGCTTCTATGAAGTCCTTATCACTTTCATACCAAAAGAAGACACGGACACAACCAAAAAAGAAAATTACAGACCAATATCTTTGATGAACAAAGATGTGAAAATATTGAGCAAAACTCTAGCCAACTGGATACAGCAGTATATTAAAGAGGTTGTTCATCATGACCAAGTAAGGTTTATCCCAGGCATGCAAGTTTAGTGTAATATATGTAAATCAATCAGTGTGATCCACCACATCAACAAAAGCAAGACAAAAAACCACAAGGTCATCTCAATAGATGCACAGAATTCCTTCGATGACATACAACATCGCTTTATCATCAAAACACTACAAATAATAGGAATAACATCTGTGCTAAGCCAAGTGCACCACCATCTGGCCCCCTCTGCTTTATATCTTAATGCTTTTTCAGACACCAAGTTGCAAATGCTACCATGATGTCAACATGACTTCCCTGGGCAGACGGCCTCATCAGTGTGTTCTAGAAACCCACCCTCTCAGCCTACATTCTTGTCAATCATTATTAAATCATTTATAAAACAGAAAATATATTTCATAGTAAGCTGACAAGTGTTTGCTTGTGTTTATTTTATTGTGAGAAAACATTCCTGGGCTGAGGGAAACAGCATAATGGTAATGCAAAGAGTTCTTTATGACTGAGGTTACAAGGTCCTAGGTTTTGCAACATAATCACATCCTACTAATCCTGCAAGCCACTGTCATGGGATCAAGACACTTAATGCCTACATGTTGCTTTTCCCTACACACATTTTCTAGCCAGATTCGGAAGATGACAGTGAAACAAATTGCAGAAGCCAGACCAGGTATTAAATAAAGAAATAATAAATAAAAAACATTAAGGTCTAATAATTTTTACTTATTAAATAGTAACATAATTCTTTTCTCAAAGATAGTTACTAAAACAACACAATAAAGTACATTCTCTATTATCAGTAATTGTAAAATTTATTTGAGAAATTAACAGTATTTTCTACATTTATTTATTGAGTTATTTTAAAGATTTTACTTATTTTTATTTGTTTTTCTTATTGAATAGAGGCAAAGAGAAACTGAGAGAGGAGGGAGAGGTAGACAGAGGGAAGGAGACAGACATATGCAGCCCTGCTTCACCACTTGTAAATGCCTGCACACTGTAATGTGTGGGATTAACTAGGTGCATCACCACCCACCCCCCAGTATTTTTTTATTTCTTTTTTAATTAATTAATTAATTTATTTATTTACTTATATTTAAGAAAGGATAAATTAACAAATCCATAGGGTAGGAGAGGTACAACTCCACACAATTCCCACCACCCAATCTCTTAGAGTGGTTCTCTGGGGAAGCGGAGCTCCAGGACATATTGGTGGGGTCTTCAGTCCAGGGAAGCCTGGCCAGCATCCTGATGGCATCTGGAACCTGGTAGCTGAAAAGAGAGTTAACATACAAAGCCAAACAAATTGTTGAGCAATCATGGACGTGAAGCCTGGAATAGTGGAGAGGAAGTGTTACGGGGGGTTCTCACTGCAAACTCTAGTGTACTTCTGCTTTCAGGTATATATTTTGCAATAGTTTATGGATATGTGTGAACATATTCTCTCTCTCACAGAAACTGGTGTATATCTAGGTTTTGGGACTTTGTTAGAACGTGAACCACCTGGGATGGAATTAGAGAATGCTATGAAAGGAAAGGTCTCACCCGAGTAATGAAGCTGAAGGGTTGTCATTCCACACGTGAAGTCTCTGGACACAGTCTGAAGCGAACCATGTTGAGGTGGCAATCGTTGTGTTGATTAGGTTGCGATCGGCTGATGCAATATTATTTGATATGGATTGGGAGAGGCATATGGGAAAGTGGGCCCTATCCAGAGGTTCCAGGACTGGGGGAAGTAGAGGCTCTCTAGTGGAGATGTGAGGTTCCTGCTATCTTAGGGTTCCAAAAGACAATCGATAGTTAATATTATCATCACATTGTTTGGTAATTGGGTTAACTTTGAAAAGTCCTTTTGTTAGGGTTTGCTGTACAGTACCCAGCATCTTGTATACAGCTGTGCTATTGGTTGCTTCTGATCTACTTGGTCTAGGCTTTTGAGAGAGTCTGCATATCAAAGACACAGCCTATATATTAAAAAGACTCAGTCTGTGTTTTAAAAACTTTGAGACATACAATTAATTTTCCCCCCTCTTATATTAATTAAATAGTGATTTATATGACTACACTTTACTAATTTAACTATTTATAATTTTAATAATTTACTAATTTTAAGAATTTCTTTATTGGGAAACTAATGTTTTACATCTGACAGTAAATACAATAGTTTCTACGTGCATAACATTCCCCAGTTTTCCATATAACAATACAACCCCCACTAGGTCCTCTGCCATCCTTCTTGGAACTGTATTCTCCCCACCCACCCACCCCAGATTCTTTTATTTGGTGCAATACACCAATTCCATCAACTAGATTCTATTACCAACCCTGCTCTAAAATTAAGCAGATGCATCAGAGGGGAAGCAATTGAAGAAGCTAGACCTTCCATCTTCTGCACCCCATAAGGACCCTGGGTCCATACTCCCAGAGAGCTAAATAATAGGAAAGCTCTCAGGGGAAAGGATGGGATACAGGGTTCTGGTGATGGGAATAGGGTGGAGTCCTACCTTTCTTATCCTATAGCTTTTATCTGTGTTTCCATTTTTATAAATAAAAATTAAAGAAAAACAATTAAGCAGATGTAGATCAATCTTCATATGAAATTTTAGGCAGGGAAGGTAAAGTGATTATGCAAATGAGTCTCTTGCCTGAGGCCACATTTCTGAGCTGATCTCATCCAGTGAAGAACCATATTGTGCCTCCTGGCAAGGATGAGAACAGAGCCCCACCCTGCCCCCTGCTGCTCTGTAGAGTGAATGGATCTCCATTTTGACCAACCCCTGATGCATTAAATTCTTTTTTGGTTTTATTCTTTATTAATTCTTTAATATTGACTCACCAAATTATATGCCATCAGGGGTATGATTCTGGACAGGGGTAGATGGTATCATTGTTATTCAAAGAGATTCTCATGCTTGAGGCTACAAAGTGCCAGGTTCAATCCTCTGCACTATAAACCAGAGCTCAGCAGTGCTTTGGTTAAAAAAAAAAAAAAAAAGATGGGGGAGTGGGGTTATAATTCTATAACATTCCATTGCCAGCATTCTGAATTCCCAATCCCTCCATTGCAAGCCCCAGCAGTTCTCCTAAGGCTGAAGACATGAGTTAAGTGTCATCTCTACAACTATCTATATGTATTTGAACACATTGCCCCCTTCTCCAAGTCCCCACACAATCTTCAATTTCCAAGTCACACATAACCCTGTTCCTACAATCAAAGTCAAGGTTGTTAAAACATTAATGTTCTTCTTGTTATTGTCAGTAGTATTTTGTAACCATTATGATCTGAGCCTAGAGTCCAACTTTGATACTCCTAGATGCTATGTTCTTGAGTTCTTTGGGAGCATATTGAATTCTCCACAGTGTCACACCCAGTACTGAATGCTTATATGGCTTCAACTCTACCAATATCATGATAGGATCGCTTCCAGAGTCAACCACAAGTAGTCTCCAATAGTCAGCCTCTCTACCAGAGGACACAAGGCTACAGCAGAAGAACCTGTACCGACACATCTTGCCTTCAATGGCCATCACTCACACAGTTTTCAGTCTGATGGGCCACATGAGAGTTTTGCCCCATGCCACCTGCATCAATCTTTGCAAATTATTAATCAATTTTTAGCACTTTTTAAAAAATTCTTATTGTTTATATAGTTGCTGTTGGATAGGACAGAGTGAAATGGAGAGAGGAGTGAGAAGACAGAGAGGGGGAGAGACAGATAGACAGACAGATAGACAGCTGCTTCACCGCCTGAGAAGAGCATGCCCACCCCTTCACGTGGGCATACGGGGACTTAAAGCAGTATCCTTATCGCCAGTCCTTGTGCTTTGCTTCATGTGCGCTTAAGCCAAAGCGCCACCGCACAGCTGCTCATCAATTTATTTACTAATTAATTAAATTTTATTTATTTACTAATTAATTAATTTTTATTTATTTGTTTTCTTTTTGTTGCACTTGTTTTGTTATAGTTGTTGTAGGTATTGTTGTTGTTAGGCAGCAGGAAAATAAATAAATAAATAAGCAAAATTGTTTCATTAATATCATTGTGGGATAGAGAGACAGAGCCCGAGCTTCACAGTGGCACGTGTCACACCAGGGTGGAACTCAGGGCCTCATGATGGAGACTCAGGCACTTTATCTACTGCACCACCTCTTGCTCACCCAGTTTCCTTCTTTGTGAAATTGCTTTAGCAAAAACATTCGCCATTTTCAGAACGTCTTAGAATAAGTCTGTCCTCATAGATAGTAAAAGATAAAAGGATTTCATCAAAGACTGGGATACATGGCATGATAGTTATGCCCAAAGACCCTCATGCCTGAGGCTCCAATGTCCCAGTTCATTCCCATGTACCACCATAAGCCAAAGAACAGCAGTGCTCTGATTAAAAAAAAAAAAAAATCACTGAGATAGTACTGAGTTAGTAGATTTAGATTTGAATTGACTAATATAGGTAACATTTTTATTTCAGTATTTGGAGTGTTTATCCAAGTACATAAACTGCAGCTTCTATCCTGTGAGTCCACTGTTCTACCAGACAGCTATTTCCCAGCTGCCAGGACTGCTGATTAAGCTTGTCATCATTCACCCTGCTGTTTAAGCCCTGAACTCACCTTCCTCTACTTTCCACATAGGAACAACCAATGATGTTGTTTACCCCTTTTTTAGGAAACAGTTTAGTTGTTTCCTAAGTCTGTGTATGCTAAAATTGTAATACTTCATGACAAATTATCGTGCTTGGCTTGAGGTTCAATAGCATCATGGTTATGCAAAGAGACATTCAGGCTGAGGCTCCAAAGTCCCAGGTTCAATCCCAGCCACCAATATAAACCAGAGTAGAGAAGTGCTTGGGTTGCACAATGACTCAAGATTCTCCAGTCTGTACAGCCTTGGAGACAGGAGGCTGGAAGGATGGGCCATCTTCAGTCACTGAGAGGAAAACCCTGTAATATGTGCTGTAGTACTGCCTCCTGCTGGCAGTTTAGAGAGATCAAACATGGGAATGACAAAAAGACTTTTTTTTTTCAATATTTCTGGGAAAAAATCTGGTATGTATACAAGAAGAAAACAAATATTTGTGTGGAAAATATATAAATATTGGAATTCAGAAATCTTAACAATAAGAAAGTTTACTCACAGAATGCATACACATATTTTATAAATGTTGACACTGGTTTTGTGTATCATATGAAGAGAAGCATGAGCATTAATTTTTCATAGATTCAAGGAGACAGTTGTACCCCTATATTCACAGCTGCCATCCTAACACTCCAGCTGTGGAGAGAGACCCGAAATGCCGATGCACAGAAGATTGGATAAAAAAAAATTAGGGGACTCCAGGGAGGAATACGCTACAGTTTGAAAGGATGATACTGGGTCCTTTAGGACCAATGGAGCTAGGGGTGATTGTGCTCAGTGAAGAGAGTAAGGAGGTGACAGACTGGAGAGTTTCTGTCATACATGGAATAGAGTATTAAAGCACGGGGACTCCCCCTCATACTCGTCACAGGAATGGAGCTGGTTTTGTAAGAATTATGACATCTATTGCTAGGGATGGGGCCACTGAATTTTGACAGTGGGGTGTCATGGAATATGCCCCCAAAATATTATCTCACCTATTATATTCTTAGAGTATTTTATATTATCAGAACATTATTCAACTCTGGTTTTGGTGCCGCTGGTATTAAACTTGGAACATGTGGTATCTCAGGCATCAAAATGGTTTTGCATAACTATGGCCCTATCTCTCCAGTCCTCCATCTATACTTGTAATCTTGTAAACTATTACTAAATCTCTAATGAAAACATTAAAATTTCTATTTGAAATAGAGAAAATTCTTTTCAAAAGAACTATAAGTGACAGTTGTCTGCGTTAAGTTATCTTATGATCAGTGAAATGCTGAGCTGGCAGGGAGCTGATGTCCCTTAAATACCACACATTGGAGAACTAATCATTACATAAAACCCTTTTAGTTTTCAGGCCACATTTAGGTGACACAATGATTGACCTGAGGGTACAGATTTCTGATGTTGTTCCTGGGATGTGAACACAGACAAAGCTGCTTCCATGACACAGCATCCCCACCTGAGTAGACATGTCTACATCTCAAGAACCTGCCCTGACACACCATTACCCCCCAAGCCCTCTCAGACTGGGGGTTCACTAAATGTTGTAAATTTGGGGAGTTGTAGCCCCATGTCTCCTGCATCAATGGTTGTTAGCTCATTTATCAGTTCACAAGAAGGATCCACACTACCATCCTCTAAAAGACAGCCAATAATATACTTAAGCTTGTCATTTATTGAAGGGACAAGAGAAAGAAAGAATGGCAGAGAGGGGTTGGAGGAGGTTCCTTTGGGTGCTGTTACATGGTGCTGGAAAAGGCCAGAGATGGGGGTGAGACTGCTTTGTAGACACCAATCTTCATGGAATGAAAACATTTACACATGTGCCCACAACTGTAGTGTAAATCATCACGGCCTGCCAAATGAAGATGATAGCAGTGAGCATAACTGAATAACATTTAAAGGTGAGAGGTATACAACACCTCACCCCACACCACTATGGATCAAAATGCTTTATAGAGTCCAGATAGTGGACGGTCTGGATTCTGTCATTGCTGCTCTCCTGCACATGGGCATTGGCAGGTGGATCCCTAACCTCACCCTATTCCTCTTTGCCTAGGAGGAACGAGGGCTCTGAAGAGGCGGAGGTTACAGACACATTGGTGAAGTCATCTGCCAAGGGAGTTCAAGATGGGGTCATACTAGCATATACAGCTTGGTGGTGAAAGGCACCAGGGCAAAATAAAATGTTGAATAAACAGGAAACAAATAGTAGGAAAGATCACATTAGAATAGGAATTTGGGGGTAGAAAGATGCTAGAAGGTCTACTTTAGATCTGCCCCTATGGGTACATGACATGAACATTTTTTCATTGAGCTTCATGGCTAATATGGAGGCAGAGTAAAAACACTGGGATGATGGTGTCAGAGTTGAGAATAGGACTAGAAAGCTAGGGCAGACATTGGCTCCCAAATGTAAAGAAAATATATAAACACAATGAACTATCTACAATGTCCACCTGACCAGGGCCCATATATATTCATATTTATAGCACAGGAGCCTGTGTAACCTCTGAGTCCCTGTCAAACTGAACTCACAATCCAGGGTAACAGCTGGGAACATTCTAGGCTGCATGTATTTCAGGTTGAGTTTTCCTTGAGTAGCAGATAGGATGACCGAGTTCCCATTCAGAAAGTGTGGCAGTCTCTAGCATTGCTAGTTCATTGTGAGGACAAGGTTGAAGAAGCTTACATAAAAAGGCTTATGATTCCTTCCTATATAAAATGAACATTAATGTTGGACCAAGGTGTCTCTTAGAGGTCCAAGTCCATTATATCCAAGGATTCCCAGATTAGGGCCCCAGGGGATGGCTTACTCAAAAACGTCATCACTGAGTGAGCTAGTCTGTTGCCCTTACCCAGCTTTGTAGTCCCCTCTGCATCTGAAAAGCTCAGGCTTTCTCCCAGCAGTTAAAGCATTCAGTGTCATTTACCGTATTCAAAATTGTATTAGGATTATGGAATCTGGATTTACCCTAGGGAGGAAATAGACCTAGGATTACAATGGGGTTTAAGCTAACCTTGAGTTTTACTGCACTGACTTGTGTGATGATTCTAATAAAATTTGGTATAGAGAAAACAACTGTCCTTTAGTTGATATATATACATATCAACATATATATATGACTGTGTATCTCTTGCATAATTGTAGACAGTGATTATTCAGGAGTGATAATAACACAGATGCTACCAAAGATATTAAGACCTATATCTTACTTTCATTGTGTAGCTAGTTGAGGAGATAGACTGAGGGGGAGTGAAGTAGGCTGTATGTATGTGTCTAGGCCTAAGCAGTGAATCCTTGAGTAGACAATCTGTGGAGCACTCATAGGCCATTCTCCTATACTGCCAAGCTGTTTAGGTCTCAGTCTAATAATAGAGAACTACTAAGCACTTTTCCTCTGAGATATGTATGTGTCTCTACCTTATGGACACGTGTATACATGTGCCCCCTAGGTACAAGCCTATATCTAGGGTCTGCAATGTGGTTAGTGCACCATCTGAAATGGAACTAGGTAGTTCCTTGTGCTAAGGAAGGTCTCACCAAACTGTTGCAGTTGAAAGGTTGAAATCTCAGGCTTGGTGTCTCTGGCTATAATCCAAAGGCAAAAGTCAGTGGCAGTGGGCATGGTGGCACTTGTTCTGTTCTTTAAATTGGGGTCAGCAGAGGCAGTTTAACCTTGTAAGGGATCAAGAGGAGAGCAAAGTTTCAGGGGTTCAGGACTGAGTTTGACATGGATCTTAAGAGACTGGGAAGCATTTCTTGCAATCTCAGACAGAGTTACAGACAGCAATAGTTCATTTTTATTATCATCAAATTAGTTGAGAGCTTGGTTTACTTTCAAAATTCTCATAATCTATTTGAACTCACTGTGTCATATAATGTTATATGTCATGTAATGGTATCTACTAATAACTACATCTTAGCTACTGGCAGATCCCAATGATTCTGATCTATCTGCTGTAAGGTTGTAGATAACTTTGTATCCAAAATATTTGTTAGAATTGTTCAACCATTTAAGACAGGTGTGAGGATTACTGTTGTTCAGAAATTTGAAGCACTAAGTGCTTAAAATAATATATTTGATATGCAGAACTCAACTCTAGGCAGCTAAGGATCTTGAAACATTCAACCTGATTTTCCCGTAACATACTGAACGGCTGGTGATTTATACGACTGTAAGTTAAGAGGAGTATAGTTTCACACCATTCCCACCATCAAAGTTCTGTGTCCTCACCTTCATACCCCTATGGCTGATGACTGCCTTTATTTTTTTTTCATGTTTATAGGAGAGATGAAGGTAGAAAAATGAACAAGACAAGAGAGAAACTGCATTGAGATCCATTTTATTTCTCAACACTTCATAAAATATATAAAAGGCAAAACCTCCCATATCAATGTTAACCTAAATTGGAGCCTCACATTTGTTACAACTATTTACAATACTTGTAAATCTGATTCTATGAGAAAAATGCCCATTTAGTGCCATCATATTTCAGATTCAAATGCATTCTCTGCAGGTGAGCACTGAGCTGGGTTTCCTTGGCTTATGGATCACATGGATATGGTGACTGAAGCAGGGTGTATGTGCACTGAGGAGCCAAATTCCTAGATGTCACATCCAATGATTCTAAAAGACAGCTTTTCATAATGATGTAAACAAGAAAAGTGGGGTATAAACATACGCTCCCAGTGTTTGAAGACCTTCTGAGCACAGTATGAGCATTGACAACAGCTCACCATAATGGACCTGGAGTATCTAAGATCCTGGAGAATCTTTGAGATCTGAGTACAAAACAAGTCAAATGTCACAGACTGCAGAATTCCTTGGCTACTGAAACTCTCCAGAGGGGCAGGAAACAGCTGAAGAGACAAATGCTGCAGCCCTGAAGTGCAGTGCAGCAGCTTCTCCAGGGTGGCCATGGACAGACGGTTCCCATGCAGGTTGAGGGAGCTGAGCTGGGAGCAGATGCTCAGGGCAGGGAGCAGGGCCTCAAGCTGGGGGTCCTGGAGGCCACACAGACTCAGGTCCAAGTCCTGGAGGGTGGCTGCATTTAACTCTAATAGAGCTTGCAGGGGCTCACTGACAGAGGTCACAGGGACATCTCTCAGACACAGTTCCTTCAGCTGATGGATGTGTGGGCTCTGGAACAGGTGAGTCAAGTCTCCTTCTGTTAACGTGCAGTTAGTGACTGAGATGACCTCCAGCTGGTTTTGAATATTCCTGAGCAGAGAGAGGCAGATTAGGATGGAGATTGGATTCAGCAAAAGTGTGAAAATTAAGAATGAGGTGATGATACATCAAGGCTCATGGTTAATCTAAAACTGAAGGAATCCAATGCTGTTTAAAGCTAAACTCTTTCTTTTCAGTGTTCACATGAATCTTTGATTGAATCTTGCTATTTCTAAAATGCATTTCTTCAAATTCAGGCAGATATATGCATACTTTTCTCATTGTTCTTTCTTTCTCTGTGTCTTTATAAATGCATGAAAACTGTAGTACATAGTAAGACATACTCTAAAAGGTCTCCCATTCTAACGAAAAGTGTTGGCACCAATGGCAGCAATACTGGATCCAAATAAAACTACTCTCAGTCAACTTTCATCAGACCCTCATTGAACAGTAGCTGCACCATTACTGATCTGAGTGAGAAGGCTGGGAATCTTGTCACAGAACAGAGCGAGGCAGGATCCCACAGAAACTTCTGGTCCTGCCAGTCTCCAGGGCCTCCCTGACATATCTCATTCCTCAGCTGAAGCCTCTTTAGTAGCGTCTCCACACTTGCACTGGCTGTGTATTCACAATCCTGCCTGGTCACACCTTGCAGTTCAGGAAGTTGGAGGCATTGTGTGGGATCTCTTCTTCACAGTCCCCTTCCCTAATAGTTGTCTAGTCATCTAAGAGACCTCTTCAGACCTGAACCTGAGAACCAAACACACTCACTAGGCTGGATATTCCACCAAGCATCTGAGCAAGGTATTCCTTCCATAACTCTGTGAAACTAGGTCCTCAGCTTCTCATGGTTAAAGTCTGATGGAATATTTACGATGAGAGAGATGTGTTAGAATGGAACAGTGTAGTGCTTAAGTAAAATGGCTTTCATTCCTGAGTCACCATGTTCTCAGGTTTAATCTCCAGGAGTATCCTAAACTAGTCTTTAGAGACAAACAGACAAATAACAATAATCAGTGATAATAGAATTGAGAAGCAAGGAACTTGAGACCCAATGTCTCAGATACTCTGCCAGGGACACAACCCTACCTGAGTAGCTGGTCCAGATGGCCCTGGAGGAAGGAGACAGATTCCAAGTACAGCTCTTGAAGATGAAGTAGCTGGAGGATCTTTGATGTGAATTCAAAGATGAGATGATTCTGGTTCTCCAACTCGTTTGATGGGACTCCCTCAAGTATGATGATCTCCAGACAGAGTCTACTGAGGTTTTTCATCCTGCCCAGAAATTGCCCAAACTTCTATAGGTTTGAGATTGTCCAGGTGCAATTTACTTGCAACTCCTGCACATCAGGGAATGAGATGGTATGCAAAAGCTTGACATTCTTTCTGCTCAGTGAATATATTGTCACTGTCTTACAACAAAGGTGCACTCCCTTTCTCTTCTTGATCCAGTTCAGTAGGTAGGATAATATATTATTTCTGTGTCTCCCATCAAGGTAGAGGTCTACACACACCTCCAAGCAGGGTCTGGCATTCTCGTTCCTTGAAAGTCCCTCAGCCTCTAGTTGTTTCCTTAGTGAGCACACTGGGAAGTAGTCTCCAGTCCACACACTCCAGAACTTCTCTCCTGTGGACTGTAAATCCAACACCTGCAGCTTACAACCGCTTTAGGGAAAACGGGGCATTGATGAAGATAAAAACCATGAACATAGGTTTTTGACCCAGAATGCAGGCAGTGGCCAGGTTCAGACTGACCAAGTCTTTGATTCCCTCCCATTTCAGACAACTTCTTCTTTCTACCCACTTCTTCTGACTTTCTTTATCTAATTCCCACATTTCATAATTAGTTTAGACTAAACTGAGAAAATGAAAACTGTGGAATTTTATTCCATGGCAAATGCATTAAACTCAAGTTAGAAATTAGAATACACCAATTTCCTTGTGCTCTCTTTTGATCTGTGTGGCCTCCCATTGTGTAGCTGGGGGAATGTGAATTCAGGACCTTCTGTGCTGGTGGATGCTGCCTACTCTATTTAAACAAAGATTTCAACAAAGAGGGCAAAAATAATAGTGTAACTGTTATGCAAAAAGACTCTGATTCTCAAGGTGTCAAGGTCCAGCTTCAATCCTCTACAAAAAAATATGTCAGGGGGCAAAAAAAAAATTAAAAAAGAAAAAAAATTAGTGTGTAGTACATTGGTCTGAGTATATATTCTATAAATCTAAGAACATCAGACTTCAAAATGGTAATCAGATTGAATTTAACAGTGGGCTCAAATTGTTAACATATTTCTAATAATGACTTGTTCTTTGAAATATTGACTCTCTTAAAAACTTAGACCAGTATTTTCCTTGGGGGTCTCAACTGTTGTTTCATAGCAGCACAATTCATAATAGCTAAAACCTGGAAGCAACCCAGGTGCCCAACAACAGATGAGTGGCCGAGAAAGCTGTGGTATCTATACACAATGGAATACTATGCAGCTATCAAGAACAATGAACCCACCTTCTCTGACCCATCTTGGACAGAGATAGAAGGAATTATGTTAAGTGAACTAAGTCAGAATGATAAAGATGAGTATGGGATGATCCCACTCATCAACAGAAGCTGACTTGGAAGATCTGAAAGGGAAACTAAAAGCAGGACCTGATCAAATTGTAAGTAGGGCACCAAAGTAAAAACCCAGTAGTGAGGGGTAGACATGTAGCTTCCTGGGCCAGTGGGGGGTGGGAGTGGGATGGAGGGATGGGTCACAGTCCTTTGGTGGTGGGAATGGTGTTTATGTACACTCCTAGCAAAATGTAGACATATAAATCAATAGTTAATTAATATGAGAGGGGGAAATCAATTGTATGTCTCAAAGTTTCTCAAAAGACAAACTGAATCTTTTTAATATATAGGCTATGTATTTGATATGCGGACTCTCTCAAAAGCCTAGACCAAGTAGATTAGAAGCATCCAATAGCACAGCTATATACAAGATACTGGGTACTGTACAGCAAACCATAACAAAGGGACTTTTCAAAGTTAACCCAATTAACAAATAAAGTGATGATAATATTAACTATCGATTGTCTTTTTGAACCCTAAGACAGCAGGAACCACACATCTTTACTATAGAGCCCCTACTTCCCCCAGTCCTGGAACCCTTGGATAGGGCCCACTTTCCCATATGCATCTCCCAATCCAAACCAAATAATATTGCATCCGCCGATCACAACCTAACCAAAGCAACGATTGCCACCTCAATATTCTTCACCTCAGACTGTATCCAGAGACTTCACGTGTGGAATGACAACCCTTCAACTTCATTACTCGGGTGAGACCTTTCCTCTTATAGTACACTCTAATTTCATCTCAGGTAGTTCACTTTCTAACAAAGTCCCATAATCTAGATATACACCAGTTTCTGTGAGAGAGAGCTTATGTGCACAAGTATCCATAAACTACTGCAAAATATATACCTGAAAGCAGAAGTACATTAGAGTTTGCAGTGAGTACCTCCCTAACACTTCCTCTCCACTATTCCAAGCTTGGGATCCATGATTGCTCAACAAATTGTTTGGCCTCATATATTAACTCTCTTTTCAATCACCAGGTTCCAGATGCCACCAGGATGCTGGCTAGGCTTCCCTGGATTGAAGACCCCACCAATGTGTCCTGGAGCTCAGCTTCCCCAGAGACACGCCTTACTAGGGAAAGAGAGAGGCAGACTGGGAGTATGGACTGACCAGTCAACGCCCATGTTCAGCGGGGAAGCAATTACAGAAGCCAGACCTTCTACCTTCTGCAACCCTCAACGACCCTGGGTACATGCTCCCAGAGGGCTAGAGAATGGGAAAGCTACCATGGGAGGGGGGGGGATTATGGGGATTGGATGGTGGGAATTGTGTGGAGTTGTACCCCTTCTACCTTATGTTTTTGTTCACTAATCCTTTCTTAAATAAAAAAAAAAAAGAAAAAAAGAAAAAAAAACTTTACCAGGCAAAAAAAAAACTTAGACCAGGAAGAACAGAAGCAACCAGTGGTGTTACTTTACAAGATACAGCTGTATATCAATAGAGTCAAAAGGCATAAATTAAGGTGGAGTCATGTGTGATCCAGCAAATTCTTATGAATAGGATTTTCAAAGTTAACCCAATTACTAAGTTATTTGATTATAGCAATAACCATTGCCTTCTTAAACCCTAAGAGAGCAGGCACCTCCCACTTCCTCTCTAAAGCCCATATTTCTCCCAGCCCTGAAACCTCTAGGGTGGAGAACACATTCCTGCATGCTTCTCTCTATTCACACCAAGTGATACTCCATCTACTGATCCCAACCTAATCAATGCAACCAGTACCCCCTCATTATGCTTCCTTTCAAACTGTCCAAAGAAGTCAGGCATGGAGGGTCAGCCCTTCAGCCTTGTTACTTGTATGGGACCATTCCTTTCTCTTCATTCTATTTTGGGTGGTTCACTTCCTGAGAAAGCGCCCAAACCTAGATATAGACCAGGGCCCATGAGGTAGGGCATATGTACACATGTATCCATAAATTAGGGAAAAAATGCTTTCTATTTAGACCTAGATATTCTCCTCACCCACTCCTTTTTTTTTAATGATTTATTTAGGAGAAAGATAGAAGACAGAGAAAGAACCTGACATCACTCTGGTACATGTGCTCCCAGGGATTGAATCTGGGACTTTATGGCTGAGAATCCGGTGCTTTATCCACCAAGCCACATCTCAGACCACCTCATCTACTTCCTATTACACTTCCCTCAATCACTCCAGTGCTAACCTTGTCAGACAAATAAGGACTACAAAAACTGAATATGGGCTGGAAACTGGCAGACTTTAATGATAACTCTTTAGTCACTACCAGGACACCCCATCCCCTGGGGCCCTGGTCAGGGAGTCCTGAGTTTCCCACATAGACATGATGGACCAAGATCTCTAACAGATCCCTCTTCACGCTGTCACTGGGCATCTGCATCAGGAAAAACACAATGGATGCCTTTGTGGGGCCCCAAAGGGTACCTTGCCCTCAATGTGATCAATAATGGTAGAGAATTTTCCATTATTTAAAGTGAGGTTGGATACCGTACTCTACCAACAATGTAAGGAAGATGGCCTGAAATTGGTGCAACCTGGAATGTGCCTACTCCTGACCACAGAATGCAAGCTTGGACCTATAGGGATGCAGAGGTTACATAGGCTCCAGTGCTGAATATGGGACCCAGATCAAATATATGGGGTTTACAGTTAACAATATTTATATACTTTTTCCCATACTTGGGAGCTATTCTCTTTCCTGATCCAGCTTTCTGTCCAGCCCTTTTCCCAACCATGAAATAAAATCTAAGACAACAACTTGGGTCCACATGCATATCAGGTGTCCAGCTCAGACAAAATCTGTTAAAGTTATGGGCCCCCTGACATATACCTAAAGTAAACCTACTAGCTTTTTCAAAAATGAAGACCCCAAATCTTTATCTGAAATACTCGTGCCTTTAGGTCCATGACTACTCAACAATTTGTTCTTCTTCATATCTTAACTCTTTTTCAGTCACCAGGTTTCATTTTCTACAATGATGCCAACCTGACTTCCATGGGCAGAGGACCCCACCATCTGTCCTTAAGCCTCACCAGCCAGATCCTTGTCCCACTAAGGAAAGAAAGAGACAGGTTGGGAGTAGGGAACCACCAGCCAATGCCTCATTGGAGAAGTAGTTACAGAAGCCAGACCTTCCACCTTTCATTCCCCATAAAGATACCGGGTCCATACTCCCAGAGGGATAAAGAACAGGGAAGCTATCAAGGAAGGGGATGGGATATGGAGTTCTGGTGGTAGGAATTTGGTATAATTGTACCTCTTGTATCCTATCATCCTTTTGGTGTTTCCATTTTATTAATAATAATAATAATAATAATAATAATAATGAAAGAAGAATGGATCTAGAGAGATCAAAGATCCATAGAACACTGTACTGCTTCCTTCATCTTAGTGCTTAGGGGTTAGAATGTGTGCTCAACACTTATGCTACACAAATGATCAACAGTCAGGCCTTAAAGAGAGTTCCACAATGGACAATTAGCTGCCACATTGGCATTAGAAACCTTTAGGCCTCCCCATTGGCCTCCACTCTCCCCAACCCAGCTGTCTTCCAGGAAGCACAGACCCTCCCAGTCTAGGGATCCTCCTTACCTAGGAAGAACTTCCTGCTGAAGCAGGACATCAATTCCATCCAGGACAGATTTCAAACTTTCATTATCAGGAAATAGGTCGTAAACCAGAGGCCCCAGAGGCAGTCTGTCAAAGGGCCAGCTCTGGACAAGAGCCTTCACGGTCTTCCAGCATTTGTGAGTGTAAGCTTCCAGAAAGAGACATGGGAAGAGCTCTGCAGGCAGGCTCCTCAGGGAAGAGATGGCCAAGTTCTCATCCCTTAGAAGTCTCTGAATGGCCAGTAGTAAGAGACTGGATGGTTGTAGGAGGGCATTTGAGTCTCCTCTGGCAAAAATCCTGTGGAAATAGTCAAAGAGAAGGATGGCATTCTCAAGGCAGCACGAGATGGCTAGTGTCCATCATACTGCTCTTCAAGGAACCACTTCAGCAGCCAAGTCACTACTCTGGCGGCATAATAAGAAATAATGGCAAGAGTTTCCACAGTTAGTCTCCAAAGTTCACAGTCAGAAATAGATTACAAAATCTAAGCAGACAGCCACATATGGGGCTTCATTCTATTAAATTGGTCATTTTGATATGAGATTATAACAGTCATGCAACTACACTGTTGACATAAACCTGGGAGCTCAAATCCAGAAGCTATGGACGTACAGCTCTATGGAGCATCTCTTTACATACATAGAAATATCTGGGTGTCGAATTGATTAGCCAGTAACAGCTTACTTGTTTTTCTGGGTATCTCTCTCTCTCAGGAAAGGTAACAGGCTGGTTCTTTCTCTCTCACAACAGAGGTGACACGAAGTAAAATACACCAGGGGACTCTTAGCATGCCTAGAATCCTACAATCCATTTATTAGCAAAGTGGACATGAGTTAAATAGTAAATCAATGAAGTTAATTACTGTTAAAATATGACAGAAATTACAGGTTTCTTAACTGTCAGCATGCCCCTAAGGTAGGGGGCTGTTATGACAGGAATTGATGAGATACAAGACAGTTATTCTACTTAATTATCCAAAGGTATCTGAGAGAAGCATAGGGGTTAAACCCGTAGGGTGAGACAGAGAGAACATGAATATCAACAAGCCATATAGTTTGGAATTTCTCTTGTCTGGGGTCTGAGGTGTGTGATGAAGTTGTGATAAGGTCTGTTCTTCTGTGATCGGAAGGTGACTTTGAATAAGTGAATCTGTGGCCATGTGGCCTGCAGTTAATGGGGGAAGTGCTGGAGTTTCTGTGGGCCTGAGAATCAAGAAGGAAAGAAACAAGTCTGAGTTTCCCCCCTTATGTTCACCTTGGTTGAGAGAGACTTACCAAGAGGTTATCTTTTCAGCCACATATTCTAAGTAATGAAGATAAGCTAAAGAGCAGGCTGGTATGGGAGGACTCCTTCACAAATTTAAGAAATTAGACAGAAAGGACAAGGTGGTTGTGACACACCTTGAGGTACTAAGTCATTATACATCCCAAGGACCAAGCTTCAAGCTGAGGTCCCCACCTGAAGAAAAGAAGCTTCTTGAGAGCATGGGTTGTCACTCTGTGTTCCCTCAGCACCTGAAGCTTGTAGACTGTCAGATAAAGAAAGAAAAATGGCGACCAAGAGTAGGGGGTATTTGTGCAGGAACTGAGACCCAGCAACAGCTCTGATGGCAAGGAGAATGAGTCATGTTACTCCAAGCAGAGAACCAAAAAGATAGAAAGGGAAACATGAAGTAAAATCAGGGCTGGTTTTGGGTATTGCACCAAAAGGTCTCAGGGGAAGGAAGATGGGGAGAGGCATGGATCCACTCCTGAGTTCTCAGTCCTGGTCATAGATGATAGGCCTGAATTGGGGGTGAGAGTGATTTACAGACATCTCTCTTGATGAAATGAGAATTTTCAACCATCTGACAGCACCTGAATTGTAAATCATGTACGTGCAAATAAAAAAATGAAGGAAAAGATGATAACAGGTAAATACTGCAGATGTCAAGAAACAATTTCTAGAATTACTTGTCATTTTAAAAGGTTGAACAATGAATGTACACATAGCAAACCATCACATTTTGGAGTAAAAACGAGTCTATGTAGAGGCAATAGCAAACTCTGAAATATGTTCATTTGAAAATAACTAAAAAGGGAGAAGTCCGTCCAGGGAACATCCACTAGTAGGCAAGTCATGTTCTGATCTCTGCCTCATTCACAAATACAGGCTTATTATTATTATTAAAATTATTATAATTATTTATAAAAGAGAAAGAAAGAAAGAAAAATATGGAAAAACAAAAGTAACCAGGCAGGGGGGATAAGATAATGGTTATGCAAATACCTCTCATACCAGAGTTTCAAAAGTCCCTGGTTCAGTTCCATACAGGACCATAAGGCAGAGCTGAACAGTGCTCTGGTGTTTCTCTCTGTGTGTCTCTTGCTCTGCATCTCTCTCAAAAAATAAAATAAATAAAATATACCAAAAAACCCATAAAAGTAACCCCTTGTGTATTTGACCATAGTTGCTTGACCACAGATGACATAGGGGGTCCTTTGCAGAGGTGGGTAACTTACCAGCTGTGATTAAATTGGCTGTGTGCTCAGAACTCAGGTCACTGGAGAACCCACAGGCCGACTGAAGAGCTTGAAGGCTGTGCTTCCCTGTTTAGGGACCTACACTTTTATATCCTACTTAGGCTACACCCTACTCCTCCAAAAGCCTGGAAGGAAGTGTCCCCTTGAGGAAAGAGGATGCCTCCTAAGATCCCAAAATCCTCTCAGGCTAATCCTGACTAAGACTGTCCCCTGTTGAAATGGTTAGATATCACATCCCCCACATGGGCTAGAGACTACTTGTGGTTGAATCTGGAAGTGATCCTATCATGATATCGGTAGAGTTGAAGCCATATAAGCATTCAGTACTGGGTGTGACACTGGGGAGAATTCAATATGCTCCTACAGAAGCTCCAAGAACACAGCACTCAGAAGTATCAATGTTGAACTCTAGGATCATATCGTAATGATTACAAAATACTATTGACAACCACAGAAGAACATTAGTGTTTTAACAACCCTAACTTTGATTGTAGGAATAGGATTATGTGTGACTTGGAAATGAAGAGTGGGTGGGAACTGGAGTTGTACAAATGCAGATAGATAATTTTAGAGATGACAGTTAACTCATGTCTTCAAACTTAGGAGAAGTAAATGCTGGGGCTTGTGATGGTGGAATTGGGAATTCAGAATGCTGGCAATGGCAATGGGAATATTATAGAATTATACCCCTACTCCCTCCCTTTTTTTTTTTTTTTTTATTGGAGCACTGCTCAGCTCTGCCTCATAGTACAGAGGATTGAACCTGGGACTTTGTAGCCTCAGGTATGAGAATCTCTTTGAATAACAATTATAATATCTACCCCTGTCCAGAATCATAGCCATGTTGACATGTTATTTGGTGAATCAATATTAAATCACGAATAAAAAATAAAACCAGAAAAGAATGTAATGCTTTTTGGGTTGGTTAAAATGGAGATCCATTCACTCTACAGAGCAGCAGAGGGCAGTATGGGGTGTTGTTCTAATCCTTGCCTGGAGGTACAGGATGGTTCTTCACAGATTGAGGAGATCAGCTCAGAAATTATGGCCTCAGGCTAGATACTCATTTGCATAATCATTCTACCTTCCCTGCCTAAAACTTCATATAAAGATTGATCTGCATCTGCTTAATTCTTTTTCTTTTAATTTTTATTTATAAAAAAGGAAACACTGACAAAAGCCATAGGATAAGAGGGGTATGATTCCTCCCGATTCCCACCACCAGAAACCTGTATCCCAACCATTCCCCTGATAGCTTTCCTATTCTTTATCCCTCTGGGAGTATGAACCCAGGGGAATTTTGGGGTGCAGAAGGTGGAAGGTCTATCTTCTGCTATTTCTTCCCCTCTGATGCATCCTCTTAATTCTATAGCAGGGTTTGTAATAGAATCCAGTGGATGGAATTGGCTTAATGCAGTAAAGTAAAATACTCTGGGGTCAGTGGGCATGAGAATACAGGTCAAGAAGGATTTCAGAGGAGACCTAGTGGGGGTTGTATTGTTATATGGAAAACAGAAATGGTATGCATGTACAAACTATTGTATTTACTGTCAAATGTAAAACTTTAGTTCCCTAATAAAAAAATTAAAATATATACTGGGGGGCTGGGTGGTGATGCACCTAGTTAATCGCACACGTTACATGTGCAGGGATTTAGGAGTGGTGAAGCAGGGCTGCTTATGTCTGTGTCTCTTTCCCTCTCTCTACCTCCCTCTCCTATCTGTTTCTCTCCATCTCTATTCAGTAAGACAAACAAATAAAAATAAGTAAAATCATAAAAATAAATAAATGTACAAAAATACTGTTGATTTCCGAAATAAATTTTACCATTACTGATAAAGGAGATTGTACTTTATTGTGTTGTTTTAGTAACTATCATTGAGAAAAGAATTATGATATTATATTATATATTTAATAAGTAGAAGTTTATGAGACCTTAATATTATTTTATTTATTATTTATTTATTTATTCCCTTTTGTTACCCTTGTTGTATTGTAGTCATTATTATTGCTGTTATTGATGTTATCATTGTTGGGTGAGATGGAGAGAAAAATGGAAAGAGGAGGGGAGAAAAATAGATACCTGCAGACATGATTCACAGCTTGTGAAGCAATAACCCTGTAAGTGGGGAGCTGGGGACTTGAACTGGGATCTTTACTCTGTTCCATGAGCTTTGTACCATGTGTACTTAATCCCCCTGCACTACTGCCCAATGATTGACAAGACTGTAGGCTGAGAGGGATACCCTGCCACACAATTCCCACTCCCAGAGATCCATATCCTATCCTCATCATTGGAAGTTTTCCTTCCTTGATCCCTCTAGGAGCATGGACCCAGGATCATTATAAAGTGCAGAAGGTGGAAGGTCTGTCTTCTGTAACTCCATCTCCAGTGGACATGGGCATTGGAAGGTCGATCCATAGATGCAGCTTGTTTCTAGCTCTCCCATGTTGGGCGGGCCTCCAGGGGGCTGGAGTTCTAGGACACACTGATGAGGTTGCCTGTTGTTGTGGTGGTCTGGTGTCAGGATGCACTGCGGAGAAGAGAGTGGACGTCCAGAGCAAAAGGGTACACAAATCCTTATTATAGGATGGGGGGGGGGGTTGGTTCAGACCACGTGGAGCCAGCCAGCAATGGCCGTCCCCACTACCTGACCATGGGGGGAGAGCAGGGAGCAAGATCTCAGAGAGGGAGAGCTGAGAGCCCAGAGAGATGGGGGGGTAAGGGGGCTTTTTATTGGGCGACAACCAGGGGTGACGTGTAGGGCCAGGATTGGTTGAATGGGGCACTGCTAGGATTTTGCGAGGCATAGTAAAACCTGGGGGTGGAGACTGCATCAGAATAACTCCTCAGCAACATCTCCTCCTATCCCTTTATATCTAAATGGACACAGTAAAGAAAAATGGAATGGAGCAGGCTTAAATGTTTTAGAGGAATGCCATGCTCAGGTGGGAAGATGTAGGACTTTCTGTGGAGGAGGGAAGGCTTAAATGGCTGTGAACCTTGTGAGATTTATGCGTCCTCCTGTGCTCAACCCCTCTTTAGAGAGAAACTTATCTGGAGAGACTCATCTCATAGGTTTAAGCGCAGCCTGCTCAACCATCTCTTCACAATATCTCTAAATCTTTTCTATCTTTCTATCTAGTAATTGCATAAGATGTACAAAGTCTGTAAAAGACTGTCATGGAGCAGAAACCTTTTGGGCATAAGCCTAAATGATATAACATGATAGGAAGGGACAAGTAGGGGAGTAGTAAAAGCCAGTGTGGTGTGAAGGGAAGGATTGGTGTGTAAAGGAACATTCCCTGCTTGTGGTGGGGGAAGGGCAAGGGTACATAAAGAGGGGGAGGTGGGAGGGCATGACCCACCAAACAGAGGGACTATTTGGCATTGTATAGTCCTCAAGGCAACAGTCGGTAAAGTCTATAAATTACTCAGGATCAGTCTATGAAAAATCAGCAGCGTGAAGGGAAATAAGCTGCTTCAAAATTGTGTAAAATGTATATAGGGTATGTCAGAAAATCCGATACAAGTTTCAGTCCGAAGTAGATGGCTAGGGGAAGAACTGGCAGGGGATGTGACACTGCATGAGGGATGTCAGCCGCTGGAATGTTGCTTTTCTGTAGATAGCCAGCTGGAACCGCCAACACGTGACAGGCAGGTCAGAAGCAGGAACGGCAACCAGGCATGAAGAAAGTTCTGTCCTTGGAGTCTGTGTATCAGGTTCTTCAGATCCCATTGAGTGACATCTAGGGTTTTGGGGGGTGTGCCACGGTAGTCGTGCCATCTAGTGGGTGATGTCAGGGTGTGCAGGGGTTCAGATGGTTTTTCCGGGATTCCTGTGAAAGAAACACAAACAATCTGCTTCTCGTGGTTAATTTGAACTTGTAACAAGTTATAGGTTTGTTACAGTTGATACCTCGATGATTATAATTGGTTAAAGGTCATCTAATGTGACCTCCTGTAGCAGCCTCTACTGCAGGATCTTGAGACCAATTTTAGCTAAAATATGTATTTTAAACAGACTCAAATTGCTTAGAGAGTTAACGCATATTCGTGACAATGATTTCAACGTTTACAGTGCCAGATTGATGCCAGATCTGTTGTGGATTAATTTCCACAAGATAGTTTACAGGGCACCTTTGGGGGCCCTTCAAAGGTGTCTTGTATATAAAATTTATATAGTTTAGTTTTGGGAATGAATAGTCACATTGAACATTTAGACTTTTACCTAAATAGTAAGTTATCTTAACAAATTAATTTTTACCTTGTCTGGTAAAAGTGTAGTGGTAGGGTTACACTTTTGACCGTTGAGTTAGTGTTACCAAACTTGAGACATACCCATAAACATTTAGTTATAACACACTGGAGGAAAAAGAACTTTTGTTATAAAAACACATTATTTAGAAACAAATTTATATCTGTCATTAGTCACACAGTTTAAGACTAAACACATATATACCAAAACTATATATAAAATTCAAAAGAGGGAGAATGAAAAAAAAATTTGGAATGTTTCTGGACGTCTCCAGAAACTTTGGCTGCGTCCAGCATTTTTATATAAAGCCAATTACCTTTTAGAGTACTCCGAGCAAATGGGTCATGCAATTTTTTTTTTTTTTGGTCATTCAACACACTCACTCACAAAAACAACTGGCCAGTTATAACATAAGACATACAGGGAAAGGGTAGGAGAGAGGTCTCTGTGAGCCAGATTTTGTAGGTTCTGCCATGTCGTATTACAGGTCCTGGGATGTATCCTGCATCTGGTCCTCTTGTAGTATTTCTTGTTCTTCAGGAATAACAGCGCCATCCTGCGGGTATTGTTGGACATGGCGGGCAGGAACCCCAACAGGTTTAGAGAAATTTTGAGGGAAAATGCATGTGAAACCCCTTCCCATGGTCAATAATGGGTCAGGCCCTTTCCAAATTTTATCGAGTGGGTCTATCCATTTGACCTTAATAGATGGGAGGGTAGATGGTGTTTGCCAGTGAAGAATAATAGGGGGTAAGGCTGAGTTATTGTAAATATTAAAGAGATTTAATGTAGTTAAAGCTTTTGCTAGCTGGATATTGGGGGGTATGTTCCTCCTTTATCTTTATTTAGTTGAGCCTTCAGAGTTTGATGGGCCCTCTCGACAATGCCTTGTCCCTGTGGATTGTAGGGAATGCCCGTGGTGTGAGTAATATTCCAGAGGGAACAAAAATCTTTAAATTGTTTGCTTGTAAACATAGGTGCATTGTCTGTTTTCAAAAATAATGGGACCCCCATAATGGCAAAACAAGAGAGCATATGGCTTACAAGCTTTTTAGCACTTTCTCCTGTCTGAGCTGTAGCCCACATAAATTTAGAAAAGGTATCAATTGAGACAAACACATATTTTTGTTTGCCAAAGTTTGGTATGTGGGTGACATCAATTTGCCAAATAGCATTAGCTTTTAAACCTCGGGGGTTAACCCCAAGGGTCTGGATAGCAGGTGTCTTTATGAGACTTGCACAAGAAGAGCATGTAGCGAGGATATGTTTTAACTGTGGTACAGGAACATCAGGGAATCGAGCTCGAAGGCCTTTAAGATTAACATGGGTTAGAGAATAAAAATTAGCAGGATCAGAGACAGAGACTGGGAAAGTTCCTGTGGAGGCAAGGCGGTCAACTGCGGCATTCCCTTCGGACAGGGAACCAGGAAGAGGGCTGTGGGAACGAAGGTGTTGAATATACAGTGGTTGGGTTCGAGAACAGAGCATAGAGGCGATTTGAATCAAGAGAGGGGAAAGTGGGTTGTCATCAATTTTCACATAAGAACGAGCAAGCCATGGAAGTAAGTTAACAGTATACACACTGTCGGAAAAAAGGTTGAAGGATTCTGGTACAGCTTTTAGTGCAAGGAAAACAGCATAAAGTTCTTCGTACTGAGGGGAATTCTCAGGAAGCTCAGTAAAGAGAGGTTTAGGAGATTGTTTGTCTGGGTAATATATAAGGGCAGCAGCTCCCCTTTTTCCGCCATCAGTAAAGATTGTAGGAGCAGAGGGAATGGGATCCCGAGAGAAAAGTTTAGGTGCTAGTAGAGGCAGAAGAGGTAAAGAAGCTATCAATTTATTAGAAGACTTCATCAGAATAACTCCTCAGCAACAGTTGCCCAGGGAAGTCAGGTTGACATCATGATAATATTTGCAAAATGTTGTCTGAAAAAGCATAAAGAAATGAAGCATAAGGGGTTGGGTGGTGGTGCACTTGGTTTAGCACAGATGTTACAATGCCCAAGGTCACAGGTTCATGGCCCTAGTCTGATCCCCAGCTGCAGGGGGAAAGCTTTGTGAGAGGTAAAACAGGGATGTGATTGTTTCTTTGTCTCTGTCCTTCTCTATTGTCCCCTTTTCTCTCGATTTCTGGCTGTTAATCCAATAACTAATTAAAGATAATTTAAAAAATTTAAAACGATACAGAGCCAAACAAATTGTTTAATAATCAGGAACGTAAAAGTGAGAATATAACAGATGAGGTCTGGGGTCTTCCTGCTGGAGGAAGCTAGGAAGTCTATTTTAGGTCTATTCCAAAGGGCCCAAACTTTGCTTTATTATAAGTTGTGCTGCCAATAACATATGTGTACACAGATCTTTTGGGGTGGGTGTGTTGGCTTTCTTAGGATATATCCCCAGGAGAGGAATTGTAGGATCCTAGGGTAGGTCTATTTTTAGCATTCCAAGAGTTCTCCAGACTATTCTCCACAAAGGTTGGACCAATTGGCTTTCCCACAAGCAGTGCAGAAGAGTTCCTTTGACCCCACACCCTCTCCAGCATTTACTGCTGCTACCTTTTCTGATATATGGCATTCTCACAGCAGTGAAGTGGTATCTCATTGTTGTCTTTATTTGCATTTCTCTAAAAATAAGAGATATGGAGCATTTTTTCATGTGTTTCTTAGCCTTTTGCATCTCTTCTGTGGTGAATATTCTGTCCATGCCCTCCCCCATTTTTGGATGGGATTATTTTGTTGTCGTTTTTTTTGAAATTTGCAAGTTCTTTATGTATTCTGGTTATTAGCATCTTGTCTGATGTATTGTTGCTGAGGAGTTATTCTGATGCAGTCTCCGCCCCCAGGTTTTTCTACACCCCGCAAAATCCTAGAGTGCCCCCTTCAACCAATCCTGGCCCTACACGTCATCCCTGGTTGTCTCCCAATAAAAAGCCCTCTCACCCCCCCCCCTCTGGGCTCTCAGCTCTCTCTCTCTGAGGTCTCGCTCCCTGCTCTCCCCCCGTGGTCAGATAGTGGGGACGGCCATTGCCGGCTGGCTCTACGTGGTCTGAACCAACCCCCCCCCCCCCCATCCTATAATAAAGATTTGTGTACCCCTTTGCTCTGGACGTCTGCTCTCTTCTCCGCGGTGCAGCCCGACACCAGACCACCATAACAACAATGTATGGCATGTAAAATTTTTCTCCCATTCTGTGAGGGGTCTCTTAGTTTGGGGACTAGTCTCTTCAGGCTTGTACTATTTGTGTGGGGAAGTTTGCTGCTAATCTTATGGGTTTTCCTCTGTAGGTAGCTCTGATTTTCCCTTGCAGCCTTCAGCATCCTTTCCTTCCCTTATTCCTTTCCATTCTAAATAGGATGTGTCTTGGTGTCTTTAAGTCTGGGCTAATTCTGTTTGGGACCCACTGGGCTTCTTGAATCTTTATATCTTTGCTGTTGTCTAGACTAGAGAAGTTTTCAGCTATTATGGCCTGAAGAATGCTTTCTTCCTCTGGTAAACCAATAATGCGTATATTGTTTCTTTTGAAGTCATTCAATAGGACTCTGTTGTTGCTTCTGAATCTCTTTTTGAGATCTCTTACTTCTTTTTCAGTTTTCTCTAATTCGTCCTGACCTTGCTAATTCTGTCTTTGGTCTCATTTATTCTATTTTCTCTCCCCTCTACTGTTGAGGTAAATAGTGTTTTCTTCCAGAGTCTCATTTGTTGTTCCTGTATTTTAATTACAATTCTTTCAAACTCTTTACTCACTCCTGTGATTATTTCCTTAGCTAATGTTTGGATATTGAACTCGCTATTTTGTGCTTCAACCTTTGGGGGGCTTTTAGCTGCACTCTTTTCCAGGTTCATTTCTCCAATATTGCATCTTGTTGGTTTAACCATTTTATATATTATGCTTTCCCTCTCTCAGTACTTTTCAAATTTCTGATCACTATTGTCTGGATTGACTTGTGTCTAAGTAAGGTAATTAAAGGGTTCACAATTGTGGAAGTTAACATTTGTTTCAATAGTATTTTAATCCCTGATTTGGAGCACAGTGGCTGAAAAGCCTCTTTTGTGATTTTGCTATCCTGTTGGCTATGGGAGCCTGAGGGCTTTGAAACTCAAAGTAGGCTTCTAAGCTTAATCACTGACTCATGAGGAAGAGATAAATCAGGGTGTGGCAGAGATAATCCAGTGTTTATGCAAAGAGACTTTCACAGCCCCACCTCTATGCCCCCAAGTTATGGGTCTTCTTCTGAGTTTCTTGGTTAGTTCTCGGTCCTCTGGTGTCAGCACAGGCCCTCTTTGAAGCTGCTCCATATTCTGAAGGCAGTAGCAATGGAGATTCAGAGGTGCACTTGGTAAGTCTCAGAGAAGTCCTCTCCTCCCTCAACTGTCCCCTTGTCAGTGAAATAGACTGAATGTGGTATCTCAACTGATAAACTGCTGGACTGTAATCAGCCACTTAATCTCTCCCTAGGCTTCTATCTGTCCATGAGCCACACATCTTTACACTCCCCGGTGACTTGGTGGGTTCCTGAAGTCATTCTTGTCTTGTCTTGCCAGGCTAGCTTTGTGGGCAGGAGTCAGATGACCAGGGACTCAAGGTTGAGCTGTATGCAGATCAGTCTTCATTCATGTGTAACACAGCACAATCTAAGCCAAGATAAGGTAAACTAAACTAAACTAAAATTCACAATCCTGTCCTTATATATACTTGCCCAGTAGGGTGTAAACAGGATGTGATGTAGAGAGGGTGGAGCAAAAAGAGATTGGTGAAAATCAGGGTGTGACAAGGAGAGGGGGAGGAGCAGGCAAGAATTCTACCACTGAACCACCAATTCCCTGGAGGCAGGGTGGTGCTTAGTTAACAGTGTAAATAGTCCACAGCTTTAAGTGAAATCAAACCAATGCCATGCAGGCATGCTGGTGCTTAGTTAACAGTGGTTATGTAAATAGAATACAGTGTTAAGCAGGGGGGATTAAACCAAATGAAACAGAAGGGGGTTTTAGAAGCAGAATTAGAAGCATACCAGATGTCTGTTTTTGGTCACAGGTGGTCTCTTTTGGTATTCCTATTTGATCTGGGAGAGAAGAGAAGAGAAGAGAAGAGAAGAGAAACACATCTGCTGCTTCTCATAGCCCTGCCTCCCCATCCTTCCTTTTCTGACTTATCTCACATCCATGACTCCTTCAAGCTCCATCCAAGATGAAGTGAAGGGTGAATTCACCAGTTAAAATATCTGAGTACTATTCCATTGTGTATATTGACCACAACTTACTCAAAAGTTCATCTATGTTGGACACCTGGGTTGTGTCCAGGTCAGATGATTACAAATATTGCTGCTATGAACACATACCCATATACACAGATAGCTTTTGGAATGGGTGTATTTAGGTCATTAGGATATATGCCTAGATGGTGCAGGAGATAGCACAGTGTATAAAGCACTGGACTCTTGAGCATAGGTTCCAGAGCTCAGTTCCTGACAGCACATGGACCAGAGTGATATCAGTTCTTTTTTTCTTTCTCTCTTTCTCACTATCTTCCTCAGGATTAATTAAATAAATTATTTTAAATAAAATATTTTAAAAGGGTATATACCCAGGAGAGGGATTACAGTATCAAAGGTTAGGGCTACTGTTAGCCTTCTGTGAGTTCTCCAGGCTGCTTTCCACAGTGGTGAATCCAACCTTCTTATTTTCCAGTTACACAACTCTTCAGGACTTTGACCTAACCTCATACAGAGATGACTTTCCTACCTTTAAAAAAATATTTATATAATAGTACTCTACAAGATAATAAGATTATAATATCACACTACTTTCAGCATCAGATCTCTGAATTCCACTCTCATCCAGCAAAAACTGGAATAATATTTACAAGGTCACAGATATAGTTTGACTACATACATAAATCTATCTATTATCTATCACTCTATGTATCTATCTATCATCTATAGTTTATTTTCCCATTTATATTCACTCCCACAGCCTTTTATTCACTTATATCCAAGTCACAACTACAACTGTTAATACTTCTAAGCATCCTTTCCTTTTCTCTTTCCTCTCAGATAAGTGAAATAGTGTTTGATGTCCACTGATATTATTTGTTTTTATTTGAAAGGGCCTTAGAAATTGAGAGTGGAAGGAGATACAATAAGACATAGAGAAAAGGGGGAGAGATAAGAGAGATAGGAGAAAGATACAGAGAGAAGAGGAAGAATGAAGCACTCCTCATGAATTATGGAAGTTCTCCCGTGCATGTGGAGCCAGGGAAGTGATCCTGGTCAATAGTTGGTAGTAAATATACACTCAGCCCCTATGAGCCTGCTCATCAAAATCCCATGAATATATGGCCAGGTGTTGGAGCACCTAGATGAGTGCACATGTGATAATGTGAAAAGACCTAGATTCAAGCCTCTGGTCCCTACCTGTAGGAGGAAAGCTTCACAACTGGTGAGGTTGTGTTGCAGGTATTTTTCTTTCTCTCTCCCTCTCTATCACCTCTTCCTCTCAACTTCTGGCTGTCTCTATCCAATAAATAAAATATTGGATAATACAAATTATTTATTTTATTTTGTCCAGAGCACTGCTCATGTCTATCTTATAGTGGTTGAAGGAATGAACCTGGGACTTCTAAGCCTCAGGGATGAGAGTCTGTTTGCATAATGACATGCTGTGTATAACAGGTATATAATTCCAAACCATCCCTACCACCAGCGTTCCCTGTATGCATTCCCTCCTTTGAAAAATGCAGTATATCTCTGAAGGTCTCAGATAAAGGTTGACAATTATTTCTACAACTAGCTATATTTATATAAATATTCCATTTTTTCTCTATGGCCCTGCTTTATCTTTCATTCTAAGTCACAGATAAACCTATTATTCTTTGAGAGTTTTCCTTCCTTTTTTATTTTCTTCTATCTCCAGGAGCTGATGGAATTGGATTTCAGAGCTCTCTGGTCATCTACCACTAACATGTTCCCCTCTATGGGACTATGGATCTAAATGCCTTATGGAGTCCAGAGAGTAGGAGGTCTAGATTCTGTCATTGTTGCTCTCCTGCACATGGGAATTGGCAAGTCGATCCCTAGCCGCAGCCTATTTCTTCTTGCCTAGGAGGAAGGAGTGCTCTGGAGAGGAGAGGTTATAGACACATTAATAAAATCATCTGTCAAAGGAGTTCAAGATGGAGTCATACTAGCATCTGCAACTTGGTGGTGAAAGGCAGCAAAGCAAAACAAAATGTTGGATAAACAGGAAACAAATAGTAGGAAAGAGCAGATGAGAATAGGGATTTGGGAGTAGAAAGAAGCTAGAAGGTCTCGTTTAGGTCTGCCCCTATGTATACATGACATTAACACTTTTTGCATGAGCTTGATGGCTAACATGGAAGCAGAATAAAAATATTGATTGATATGATGGTGTCAGAGTTGAGAACAGGAGTAGAAAGCTGGACCAGGGCAGACATTAGCTCCCAAATGTAAAGAAAATATATAAACACAATGAACCATCTACCATGTCCACCTGACCAGGGCCCATATATATTCCTATTTATAGCACAGGGGCCTGTATAACCTGAGTCCCTGTCAGCCTGAGCTCACAATTCATGGTCACAGCTGGGAACATTCTAGGCTGCACTTATTTCAGGTCAAGATTTCCATGAGTGGCAGATAGGATGACCCAGCTTCCATTCAGAGTGTGGCAGTCCCTATCATTGCTAGTTCATAGTGAGGACAAGGTCCTGAAGAAGCCCACGGAAGTCTAAAAATTCCTTCCTGTATACAATGACCAATGATGGTGGACCAAGGTGTCTCTTAGAGGTCTAAGTCCATTGTCTAAGGATTCCCAGATTAGGGACCCTGGGGGTGGTGTAGTAAAAAAATGTCATCATTGAGTGAGCCAGTGTCTTGCTCTGACCAAGCTTTGTCATCCCCTCTGCATCTGAAAAGTTCAGGATTTCTCCCAGCAATTAATGTGTTGAGTGTAATTTACTGTAGCCAAGCTTGTATTAAGTTTATGGAGTCTGGACTTAAGTTAGGGAAGAAATAGACCTAGGATTACAATGGGTTTGAAGATAACCTTGATTTTTACTACATTAACTTGTTTGATGATTCTAATAAAAGCTGGCATAGAGAAAACAAGCTTACCTTAGTTGATACATATAATTTGACTGTGTATCTCTTGGATAATTGTAGACAGTGATTATCCAGGGGTGACAATAATGCTGATGCTGTCAAAGATTTTAAGACATATATTTCTTTGTTGAGCTAGTTGAGGAGATAGAGTGACTGAGGGGAGTGAAGTAGGCTGTATGGGTGTGTCTAGGTCTAAGCAGTGAATTCTTGAGTAGGCAATCTGTGGAGCATTCATAGGCCTTTCTGCTACACTGCCAAGCTGTTTAAGTCTCAGTCTAATCACAGAGAACTACTAAGCACTTTTCCTCTGAGGTATACACCCCTGCATTATGGACACCTGTATACATGTGCCCCCTAGGTGCTAGCCTATATCTAGGGTCTGCAATGTGGTTAGTGCACCATCTGAAATGGAACTAGGTAGTTCCTTCTGCTAAGGAAGGTCTCACCAAACTGTTGCAGTTGAAAGGCTGAAATCTCAGGCTTGGCGTCTCTGGCTATAATCCAAAGGCAAAAGTCATTGGCCCTATAATGGGGCATGGTGGCACTTGTTCTGTTCTTTAATTGAGGTCATCAGTGGCAGTTTAACCTTGTAAGGAATCAAGAGGAGAGCAAAGTCTCATGGGATCAGGACTGAGTTTGACATGGATCTTAAGAGACTGGGAAGCGTTTCTTGCAATCTCAGAAAGATTTTCAGACAGCAATAATTCATTTTTATTATCATCAACATTGAGTTTTACTGCATTTACCTCTGTGATGATTCTAAAAAGGCTGACATACAGACAACATTTATCCTTTATCTGATATATACTTCTTTGATAGTATATCTCTTGGTTAATTGTAGACAGTTTTTTTTAAATATTATGCAGGGGTGACAATATATGATCTTACTATCTCTGATGCTGTCAAAGATAGTAAGACATATATGTTAGTTTCTTTTGTGTAGTGAGTTGAGTAGATAGAGTGATTGAGGGGAGTGAAATAGAGTGTATGAGTGTGTCGAGGCCTAAGCAGTGAATCCTTGAGTAGACGTTCTATGGAGCCTCCTTAGGCCTTTCTGTTACAATGCCAACCTTATTAGGTCTAAATCTAATCACAGAGGACTACTAAGCACTTTTCCTCTGAGGTATATATGTTTCCCTCCCTTAAGGACATGTGTCTACATGCACCCAGTCCTCTATGTGCTAGCCTATATCTAGGGTCTGCAGTGTCATTAGAGAGTGCACCACTTGAAGGGGAACTAGGTAGTTCCATGTGTTAGGACATGCCTCATCAAATTATTGTCATTGGAAGGTGGCATCTCAGGCTCAGTGTCTCTGGCTGGTATGAATATGAGCAGAGGGTGATGAGAAGAAGGAGGAGGAGAAGGAAGAGATGAACTTATGGAAATTTTCTGGGCAGGTTCATACCATTGTTAGTTTACTGGAAGCAAAGACCCATCTGCAGGGTAGACATTTCACAATTAGCAAAACAGTGCTACAGATGTCGCTCTTCTTTGTCACTCTCTATCTTTTTTTCCACTGTCAGTATCTCATGATTGTTTAATTAAAATTCAATATAATAAATTTTAAAAAATAAGTTTGGAAAACAACAGAAACAAGTGAAAAATAGCATTAAAATCCATTTTATTTCTCAACACTTCATAACATCCAGCAAGTAAAATCTCCCACATGAATTTCAACCCAAATTATCACCCTACATCTTTGCAATTATTCACAAAATTTGTGTTTCTGATTCTATAAGACAAATATGCACTTAGTCCCTTCAGATTTAGAGTCAAATGCATTCCCTGCAGGCTAACACTGGTGCTGCGTCACCTTTCCTTCTTCATCTCATGGGCATGATGTCAGAAGCAATCAGCCAGATACTATATGTTGTGTGCACATTGAGGAGCAAAATTGTTAGATGTCACTTCCTGTGAGTCAAAAAGACAACTTCTTATAGTCATCTGCACAAGACAGGCAGGGTAGAATCTTGGGCTCCCCGTGTATGAACAGCTTCTTGGCACAGGTTGAGCAGTGACTAGTGCTCACCATGATGGACCTGGGGTGTCCTATGTCCTTGATAACCTTTGAGATCTGAGTACAGAGCAAATCAAATGCCACAGGCTGGAGGCTGAAACTCTCTAGAGGGGCAGGAAACAGCTGGAGACATAAATGTTCCAGTCCCGAGGTGCAACGCAGCAGCTTCTCCAGGGTGGCTATAGACAGACTGTTCCCATGCAGGCTGAGGGAGATGAGCTGGGAGCAGCTGCTCAGGGCAGGGAGCAGGGCCTCAATCTGGGGGTCCTGGAGGCCACACAGACCCAGGTCCAGGTCCTGGAGGGTGACTGCATTTACCTCCAGCAGAGCTCGCAGGGGCTCACTGACAGAGGTCAGGGGGACTCCCCTCAGACACAGGTCCTTCAGGTGAGTGATGTGTGGGCTCTGGAACAGGTCAGTCAAGTCTTCTTCTGTAAGAGTGCAGTTAGTGAGTGAGAAGACCTCCAAGGGGGTATTAAGATACCTGGGGAAAGAGAGAGGTTAAGAGCCGAATGGGGTTGTTAGTAGTTTCAGTACCATAGGAGGTGATGATACACCAAGTCTCATGCTTACCCTCAGCCCCAACTAGTCCAGCACTATTTAAGGCTGAATCCTTCTGACAGTATTCATATGAGCCTGCCATTCAATTTTTGCTATTTTGAAAACATAATTCTTTATTTTTAGGTAGAAAATAAAGAAAATAAGTGTCCACACTTCTCTCTCTCAATTCTTGAAGACAGTAATATGAGGTAGAACAAAGTCTAAGAAGTCTGGCCTGTCTATCCAAAAGTATTGGCACTTTTGGCAAGAGAATGGGATACAGATGAAGACACCTCTCTCAGGCTGACTTCAAACTTTCTCTGGACTCCAGATGCCCCATCTCTGGGCTGGGTGAGACCATTAGGAGTAAGTCACAGACCAAAGCTCACCAAAGTCCCACAGCAACTGCTGGTCCTGCCAGTCTCCAGGGCCTCCCTGACACGTCACCACACTCAGTATATGTTCTGCTAGATTTCCTCATTCCTCAGCTGCAGCCTGTTTAGTGCCCACTGCACACTTACACTGTCTATATATTCACAATCCTGCCTGGTCACAGCTTTCATATCAGGAATTGGAGACATTGTGTGGGATCTTGTCTTCACAGTCCTCTTCACTAATAGTTGTCTAATCAGCTAAGATACCTTTTCAGACCAGCACCTAAGAACCAGCCTCACTAGATTCAATATTCCATCCACCAAGCACCTGAGCAAGGTCCATAACTGTGAAAGTTTGTCCTCAGCTTCTTATGGTTAAAGTCTGATGGAATGTTTAATATAAACAAGATGTGTTAGAGTGGAATAGTGTAGCAATTATGTAAAATGTCTTTCATTCCTGAATCACCATTTTTTCGGGTTTAATCTCCAGCAGTATGATAAACCTTTTTTTGAGGCAATCAGGAAATAAGAAAAATAATAGTTAATAATAGAATGTTTCTCCTCCCTGTTACTCTGCTCCCTGTTACACAACCCTACCTGAGCATCTCATTCAGATGGCCCTGGAGGAAGGAAGGCGATTCCAGGTACAGCTCTTGAAGATGAAGTAGGTGGGAGAAATCAGAAATGAATTCCATAGAAGCTTTATACCACTTCTCCCACTCACTGGCTGAGATTTCATCAGGTATGCTGAAATTCAGGCAGAGTCTCCTGAGGTTTTTCGTCTTTGTAAGAAGTGACTTCAAGTTTTGTGGCATTAACGTCGGCCAGAAAAAATCTATTTCCAATTCCTGGGTATCATCCAGTGGTATATCTTTCAAATTATGGACATGAATTGCTCCCAGTGAAAATATTTTCAACTTCTTACAGCAAATGTGAACTCCTTCCTTCTGATGGGCCCAATTCAACAGGTGCTGGTAAAGACTCATTTTAGGATTCAAAAGGACGTCGAGATCTACAAGTACCTCCAGACAGGGCTTGGCATTCCCTTGCCTTGAAGGTCGCTCCACTATGAGGTCTCTCTTTTCTGAATGCACTGGCAAGTCAGCTCCAGCCCTCATGTTCCAGAAAGTCTGCCCAGTGTTGCTTAAGTCCAGCACCTGCAGTTCACACCTGCTTTGGGTAAGTAGAACATTGATGAAGATAGAAAGTCTGAGCAGAGGATTTGACCTAGAGTGCCAGCATTTGCCAGGCTCAGACTCCCCCAGTCTGCTATTCCCTCACATTTCAGACTCCTATTACCATCTCTCCACTTCTCTTCTGACTTTCTTCATCTAATTTTCCCATTACATAGTTACTACTCACTAAACTGAGAGAATACAAACTCTGTCGTGTTATACCACTGCAACTGCATTAAAGTTAACCTAGAAATTAGAAGACATCTTTTTGCTCCAGCTATCTCTCTCTCTCTCTCTCTTTCCACTATTTTTGTAGCTGGGACATAGTGACTTCAGGACTTTCTAAGCTGGCGGAGCTTTTGTTGATAGAGATTATATTCAGATAGAGATTTTCACAAGGAGGCAAAATGTAATACAGTAGTGGTGATTAAAAAAAAAGACTGATTCCACAAGTATAAAGTTTAAGTCCTCTACAAATATATGCCAGAATAAATAAATAAATATGGATATAGAGAAAGGCCAACCAGCTCTCCGCTGCTTCTGAAGTTTCCTCCATGTTGGTGCTTAGGGTCTAGAACTTGGGCTGCTGTTCCTGGTATCATGCATGCTCAACACTTGAGCTATGCATCTGGACAGAAACTAGCATTTTTTTTTCTCTTTTTATCAAAGCACTATTGAGTTCAGTCTTGTGGTTCAGAGGATTGAACATGAGACTTTGAAGCCTCAGGCATGAGAGTCTCTTTCCATAAATATTATGCTACCTTTCCTACCCCACCCCCAACACAGAAATCAACTGTTAAAGAGAGTTTTCCAATGGATAATGAGGCCTCCCCATGGGCCTCCACTCTCCCTGACCCGGCTGTCTTCCAGGAAGCACAGACCCTCCTAGACTATGGATCCTCCTTACCTGGAGGAAACTTTCTGCTTGAGCAGGATATCAAGTCCATCCATCACAGCTTTGAAACATGGATTAGAAGGAAATTTGTCAGATTTATTAATTAGAGCCCCCAGAGGGAGACTTTCAAAGGGCCAGGTCTGCACTAGAGCCTTCAGGGTCTCCCAGCATTCCTGACTGTGTGCTTCCAGAAGCAGACATGGGAAAAGACTTGTAGGCAGGTCTTTCAGGGAAGAGATGGCCAACTCCTCATCCCTCAGCAGGCTCCTAATGGCCAGTTGTAGGAGACTGGGTGGCTTGGCATAGCTCATCTTGAATCTCCTCAGGCAGAAGACTTGTGGGAATAATCAAAGAAGAGGATGTCATTCTCAAGGCAGCGTGAGATGGCCAGAGTCCAGCATACTGCTCTTCAAGGAACCATCTCAGCACCCAAGTCACAGCTATGGCAGGAAAGTGACAAATGGTGGCAGAGTCTCCAGTTAGTTACTAGAGTACATGGTCAGAGATGGATTGAAGGAACCAAAGAGTCACCAACCTACAGGGTTTCATTCTATTTAAGATATTTTGATGTGAGACTATAACAGCCATGCAATTACAACACTGATATAAAGCTAGGAGTTCACGTCAAGAAGCAATGGGTGATACAACTCTATGGAGCATCCCTTTACATACATTAGAAACCTCTGGGGGAGTTGGGTGGCAGCGCAGTGGGTTAAGCATAGGTGGTGCAAAATGCAAGGACCAGCATAAGGATACAGGTTTGAGCTCCCGGTTCCCCACCGGCAGGGGAGTCATTTCACAAGTGTGAAGCAGGTCTACAGATGTCTTTCTCTCTCCCTCTCTGTCTTCCCCTCCTCTCTCCATTTCTCTCTGTCCTATGCAACAACAATGACATCAACAACAAGAATAGCTACAACAATAAAACAACAAGAACCACAAAAGGGATAAATAAGTATTTTTGAAAATTAAAAAAAAGAAATGTCTGGGGCCAGATTTATTAGCCAATAAGAGATCACATTATGAAGAAATATTTCCTTCTTAAAGATATTCTATCACCTATTTTAAAGTTCTTACTGATAATGAAGGTATGAACAGTGAATGTAGCCCAAAGATAGTAAGCCTTGCATGTGTGAGGTCCTCAGTTTAATTCTTGCAACAACAAAAACAACAGCTCTACTAACACAACCATGAGTTCTAAGTAATGTGACTATAACCATCTGGGGCCCTAGTCAGAGAGTCCTGGGATTCCCACAGAAATGATGAGGCTAGACCTCTAACAGATCGTTCTCTCCACCATCCCTGCTCATCTCCACCAGAAACAACACTATAAACCCTTGTGTGGGCCTCTTGAGGACATTTCCCTCAATGTAGAACAACAATGGTGGGAACTGCCTCACTCTCCAAAGGGAGGCTGGGTCAACATACTCTGCCACTCAAGGAAGACTGGTCCTGAAATGATGGTAGTCAAGAATGTTTCTAGCTACAAGCAGGGACAGCATCCTCAGACTGACAGGGATGCAGAGGTTACAGAGGCTTCCGTGCTAAATATGAATAGACATAGGCTCTAGGTCTGACTGACAGGGTTTAAAGTTAATGGTATTTATTTACGTTTCTCATATTTGGGAGCTACTCTCTGCCCTGATCTTGCTTGCTTGTCCTATTCCAACTCTGACACAATCTCCACAGACAATATGTTTGGCCCACTTGCGTGATAGCTGTCATGCTCAGGCAAAAATTAGCAAATGAATGTACCCTTTGGAAGATGCCTTAAATAGACTTCCTATTTTTTTCCAAAAAGGAGACCACAAATCTCTCTTGCTATAGTCTTACCTCTCGGTTCCTGATTATTAAATAGTTGGTTCTGCTTTATACCTTAATGCTGTTTCAGCCACTATTTTGCAGATGCTACTATGATGCCAACTTAACTTCCCTGGAAAGTTAACCTCATCAATCCACCTGGAAACCCCACCCCTCCTGGATAAAGAATTAGAAATCTTCCATGTAGAATATTGGATATGGAATTCTGGTGTTGGGAATTGTATGGAAATGTACAGTTTTATCCCACAATCTTGTAGATCACTATTTTTAAAAATATTTTATTTATTTTATTAATGAGAAAGATAGGAGGAGAGAAAGAGCCAGACATCATTCTGGTACATATGCTACCAGGGATTGAACTCAAGACCTCATGCTTGAGAGTCTAGTTCCTTAACCACTGTGCCACCTCCTAGACCATGTAAATCACTATTAAATCACTAACAAAATAAAACTCACGGTAGGTATGGGATGACTCACTCACAAATTTAAGAAATTAGAACACAAAGGAAAGGACCCAATAAGGTTAATACCTTATTGTGCCCTAAGGCCAGGGTTGAAGACCCAGGTCCCCTCCTGCATATGGGAAGCTTCATGAGAGTGTCACTTTCTCTGTCTCTGTTCCCCCACCCCCTCTAGTTTGTGAACTATGAGACAATAAACAAAAAAACAAATGAGTGGTCCGGGAGGTGGCGCAGTGGTTAAGCTTTGGACTCTCAAGCATGAGGTCCTGAGTTCGATCGCAGCAGCACATGTGCCAGAGTGATGTCAGGTTCTTTCTCTCTCCTCCTATCTTTCTCATAAATAAATAAAATCTTTTAAAAAATTTAAAAAAAAAGAAACAAATGAATAAGTAGAGAAATAACACCCTAGGGCAGTGGATTCCTGTGCAGGAATTGAGGCACAGCAAGAGCCCTGATGATAAAACACACAAATTAACTAACAATAACCAAAGAAACAAAAAAAATGGAATTGGGAAACGTGAGGTAAAACTAGGACTGGTTTTGTGTATTGCACCCAAGAAGGGGCTCAGGGGCAGGAAGACTGGGAGAGGCATAGGCTGACTCCTGGGTTCTCAGTCCTGGACCTTGATGATAGATAGGCCTGTTTGTGGGAGTGAGAGTGCTTTACACACATCTCTCCTTTTTTTTTTTTTTTTTTTTTTTAATAACCAAAGAACTGCTAAACTCTGGTCTATGGTGGTGCCAGGGATTAAACCTAGAGTTTTGGAGTCTCAGGCATGGGTCCCTTTGCATAACCATTATGCTATCTATCGGCCCACCCCAAATATCTCTCTTGATGAAATGAGAAATTATGTACCTATATTCAACAAACATACTGTAAATCATTTACCTTAAAAGAAGCAATAAATACACAATTTAAATGTCAGAGAATCACATTCCAAGAAGTCATTGTCATTTAAAGATGTGCTTTTAAAAATGTTGAAAATGAATAAACAAGTACACAAAATATCACATTTTGGGTGAAGATACAATTTACGGAGACACAATGACCAAGTCTGAAATTTGTTCTACTGAAAATAAAGAAATAAGAACACTTTGACCCAGGGAGCATCTCATGGTAGGCTGGCAGTTATCTGGTCTCTGTCATAATGATAATGAGAAACTTTTTTTATAAAAAAAAAAAAAAAGAAAGAAAGAGAGCCTGAAAAGGTCAAAGTAAAACTTCCCTCCTCATCCTTTGTGAATTTTACCATATTTGAATGACCACAGGTAACATGATGCATCCTTAGCACAGGAGGATAACTTACCAGCTGTGATAAAGTTGCCCTGTGCTCAGAACTCAGGTCTCTGGGGAGCCCACAGACAGACTGAGGAGCTAGAATATTCCCTTTCCCTGTTTAGGGACCTACACTTTTATATCCTTTGAAGGCTATGCCCTAAACTTCTTAATCCTTGCAGGAAACAGTTCACTTGAGCAAACAAGATATTTCCTCAGATCCCAAAATGCTCTCAGCTTAATACTGATTAACACCCTTCCCAGCTGAAATGGTTAGCTATCACACTTCCTCCTCCTCCTCCTCCTCTCCTCCTCCTCCTCCTCCTTCTTTTTAAATCTTTTTTTAATTTGCCTGGAGCAGCAGATTCTTTTTTTAAATATTTATTTATTTATTCTCTTTTGTTGCCCTTGTTTTTATTGTTATAGTTATTATTATTGTTAACGTTGTCATTGTTAGATAGAACAGAGAGAAATGGAGAGAGGAGGAGAAGACAGAAAGGGGGAAAGAATGATAGACACCTGCAGACCTGCTTCACTGCAGGTGAAGCAACTCCACTGCAGGTGGGGAGCCAGGAGCTCGAACCTGGATCCTTAAGCCAGTCCTTGTGCTTTAAGCCACCTACAATTAACCTGCTGCACTACCTCCTGGCTTCCCAGCTATCACACCTCCTATAGGCTGGAGACAAATTGTGACTGACTCCAGAGGTGATTGATATCAAGAGATTGATAAGAGTTGAAGCCATACAAGCATTCAGTGCTGGGTGTGACATTGGGGACAGTTCAATATGCTCCCATGGAACCCCAAGGACACAGAAACTGAAGTATTCATGTTGGACTCTAGGCTCAAAATATAATGATTACTGGTACTGCAGAATGTTGCTAGGAGTACTTGCAATAATAATGATCTTATTAGTATTATTTTAAAACCCCAATCTCCTGCTTCTCAAAGCAATAGTGTTATCACTAATGACACCAAATAAGATGTCTCTCCATGTCTAACTGTCATTAAGTTTTATGGAAATCATACCTGGTCATATGTGCTTTCACACAGCAAGGTCACTGACAGAGACGTGTGGACTGAGAAAGAGACAGACTGGAGCTATGTAGCGATCTTCTAAAGTCTATGGCCAGCAGAGAAGCAATGATAGAATCCAGAACTCCTTCATTCTACACTCCAGAAAGAATTTTCTCCACTGCTGCCAGAGAGGGGCTCTGAACCTCAACACCACTGTGCCTGGAAACAATCATCATCAGGACTCTGAATTTATACCATCCCTAAAATGGAAGAGAATAAGGAAAACACCTGAGGAAAAAGACAGGTGAGGAAGACTGCTTCACTAATCTGAGAGGAAAGAAGGAAAGAGAAGGACACTCCAAACCAGTAAAAGGCATAAGTGTGACTTGGAAGGGAAGTATTAAAAGGGCATTACAAGTAAGAGTAGGTAAATAAATTCTGGTCTTGGGAGTTGTATGGAAATGTACAGTTTTATCCCACAATCTTGTAGATCACTGTTTTAAAAAATATTTTATTTATTTTATTAATGAGAAAGATAGGAGGAGAGAAAGAGCCAGACATCATTCTGGTGCATGTGCTACCAGGGATTGAACTCAAGACCTCATGCTTGAGAGTCTAGTTCCTTAACCACTGTGCCACTTCCTGGACCATGTAAATCACTATTAAATCACTAACAAAAGAAAACTCAGGGTGGGTATGGGATGACTCACTCACAAATTTAAGAAATTAGAACACAAAGGAAAGGACCCAATAAGGTTAATACCTTATTGTGCCCTAAGGCCAGGGTTGAAGACCCAGGTCCCCTCCTGCATATGGGAAGCTTCATGAGAGTGTCACTTTCTCTGTCTCTGTTCCCGCACCCCCTCTAGTTTGTGAACTATGAGACAATAAACAAAGAAACAAATGAATAAGTAGAGAAATAACACCCTAGGGCAGAGGATTCCTGTGCAGGAATTGAGGCACAGCAAGAGCCCTGATGATAAAACACACAAATTAACTAACAATAACCAAAGAAACAACAACAACAACAAAAATGGAATAGGGAAACATGAGGTAAAACTAGGACTGGTTTTGTGTATTGCACCCAAGAAGGGGCTCAGGGGCAGGAAGACTGGGAGAGGCATAGGCTGACTCCTGGGTTCTCAGTCCTGGACCTTGATGATAGATAGGCCTGTTTGTGGGAGTGAGAGTGCTTTACACACATCTCTCCTTTTTTTTTTTTTTTAATAACCAAAGAACTGCTAAACTCTGGTCTATGGTGGTGCCAGGGATTAAACCTGGAGTTTTGGAGTCTCAGGCATGGGTTCTTTTGCATAACCATTATGCTATCTACCTGCCCACCCCAAATATCTCTCTTGATGAAATGAGAAATTGTGTACCTATATTCAACAAACATACTGTAAATCACTTACCTTTAAAAAAATCAATACACAATTTAAATGTCAGAGAATCACATTACAAGTAGTCATTGTCATTTAAAGATGTGCTTTTAAAAATGTTGAAAAATGAATAAACAAGTACACAAAATATCACATTTTGGGTGAAGATACAATTTATGGAGACACAATGACCAAGTTTGAAATTTGTTCTATTGAAAATAAAGAAATAAGAACACTTTGATCCAGGGAGCATCTCTGGTAGACTGGCAGTTATCCGGTCTCTGTCATAATGATGAGAAACTTTTTTATAAAACAAAAAAAAAAAAAAGAAAGAGAGCCTGAAAAGGTCAAAGTAAAACTTCCCTCCTCATCTTTTGTGAATTTTACCATATTTGAATGACCACAGGTAACATGATGGATCCTTAGCACAGGAGGATAACTTACCAGCTGTGATAAAGTTGCCCTGTGCTCAGAACTCAGGTCTCTGGAGAGCCCACAGACAGACTGAGGAGCTAGAATATTCCCTTTCCCTGTTTAGGGACCTACACTTTTATATCCTTTGTAGGCTATGCCCTAAACTTCTTAATCCTTGCAGGAAACAGTTCACTTGAGCAAACAAGATATTTCCTCAATCCCAAAATGCTCTCAGCTTAATACTGATTAAGACCCTTCCCAGCTGAAATGGCTAGCTATCACACCTTCTTCTTCTTCTTCTTCTTCTTCTTGTTCTTCTTGTTCTTCTTCTTCTTCTTCTTGTTCTTCTTCTTGTTCTTCTTGTTCTTCTTGTTCTTCTTCTTCTTCTTCTTCTTCTTCTTCTTCTTCTTCTTCTTCTTCTTCTTCTTCTTCTTCCTCTTCTTCCTCTTCTTCCTCTTCTTCCTCTTCTTCCTCCTTCTCCTCCTTCTCCTCCTTCTCCTCCTTCTCCTCCTCCTCCTTCTTCTTTTTTAAAGTCTGCCTGGAACAGCAGATTCTTTCTTTTTTAAAAATATTTATTTATTCTCTTGTCTTGCCCTTGTTTTTATTGTTATAGTTTTTATTCTTGTTGTTGATATTGTCATTGTTAGATAGAACAGAGAGAAATGGAGAGAGGAGGAGAAGACAGAGAGGGGGAAAGAATGATAGACACCTGCAGACCTGCTTCACTGCAGGTGAAGCAACTCTACTGCAGGTGGGGAGCCAGGAGCTCGAACCTGGATCCTTAAGCCAGTCCTTGCGCTTTAAGCCACCTGCGCTTAACCTGCTGCACTACCTCCTGGCTCCCCAGCTATCATACCTCCTATAAGCTGGAGACAAATTGTGACTGACTCCAGAGGTGATTGATATCAAGAGATTGATAGCCATACAAGCCATTCAGTGCTGGGTATGACACTGGGGACAGTTCAATATGCTCCCATGGAACCCCAAGGACACAGAAACTGAAGTATTCATGTTGGACTCTAGGCTCAAAAAATAATGATTACTGGTACTGCAGAATGTTGCTAGGAGTACTTGCAATAATAATGATCTTATTAGTATTATTTTAAAACCCCAATCTCCTGCTTCTCAAAGCAATAGTGTTATCACTAATGACACCAAATAAGATGTCTCTCCATGTCTAACTGTCATTAAGTTTTATGGAAATCATACCTGGTCATATGTGCTTTCACACAGCAAGGTCACTGACAGAGACGTGTGGACTGAGAAAGAGACAGACTGGAGCTATGTAGCGATCTTCTAAAGTCTATGGCCAGCAGAGAAGCAATGATAGAATCCAGAACTCCTTCATTCTACACTCCAGAAAGAATTTTCTCCACTGCTGCCAGAGAGGGGCTCTGAACCTCAACTCCACTGTGCCTGGAAACAATTATCATCAGGACTCTGAATTTATACCATCCCTAAAATGGAAGAGAATAAGGAAAACACCTGAGGAAAAAGACAGGTGAGGAAGACTGCTTCACTAATCTGAGAGGAAAGAAGGAAAGGGAAGGACACTCCGAACCAGTAAAAGGCATAAGTGTGACTTGGAAGGGAAGTGTAAAAAGGGCATTACAAGTGAGTAAGAGTAGGTAAATAAATGATGAGAGATAGATTAATTGATTTCGGGACATAGATAGATACACAGAAGATTGTTAAATCTAGATATATAGTCAAACCATGCCTGTGACCTTGGCATATTTATTGCAGTTTCTGTTACTAGATGTGAGGGTGACAGAAATCTTATAGTGAGACTGGTATGGTATGAAACCTCTGTTATTTTGTAATTTTATATATCACTAATAAATAAATTTTTAAATATTTATTTTATTTATTTATTCCCTTTTGTTGCCCTTATTTTTTTATTGTTGTTGTCGTCATTGTTGGATAGGACAGAAAGAAATGTACAGAGGAGGGGAAGACAGAGAGGAAGAGAGAAAGATAGACCTGCTTTACCGCCTGTGAAGCGACTCCCCTGCAGGTGGGGAGCCAGGGTTCGAACCGGGATCCTTATGTTGGTCCTTGTGCTTTGCGCCACCTGCGCTTAACCCGCTGCGCTACAGCCTGACTCCCTAATAAATAATTTTTAAAATAATTAAATAAGTTATTACGATACAATGTGAGGTCAATAGTCTGAGGAGCTGTGGGGTTGGAAGTTAGTAAGTCAGGAATTCCTTTCTTTTATCATCTTTTTCTTATCAGATATTGCTAACCTCCTGTTTATGGTGGTGCAAGGGCTGTGGGGATTGAACCTGAGATTTTGAAGCCTGAGGCTATGTAGTCTCTTTGCATAGCCATTATGGTATCTACACCCACCCTTTTTCTTTGTTTCAATTGTACATAGTAACAAAATTAAATAGAAGAGTGGTGCATGCTCTGGAGTCTGTATTAGTTTTTTGGGGGATGTGGTTTTTTCAGAGAGAATATTTTGTTGGTAGAAACTGTTCAGGTTCATTAGCATTGCAGTAGACAGTGATACCCTGTAGTACCCTCATGCTCCCTTTTTCTCTATAACTCTCACGTGTGAAGGTTTTACAGGTTCTATTCTACAACTGCAAGTGCTAGACCATTCTCTTTTTATCTTTTTATTTATTTTTTATTTTTATTTAAGAAAGGATTAATTAACAAAACCATAGGGTAGGAGGAGTACAACTCCACACAATTCCCACCACCCAATCTCCATATCCCACCCTCTCCCCTGATAGCTTTCCCATTCTCTATCCCTCAGTGACCCTTGGGAGACCCAGGGTCATTGTGGGTTGTAGAAGGTAGAAGGTCTGGCTTCTGTAATTGCTTCCCCACTGAACATGGGCGTTGACTGGTTGGTCCATACTCCCAGTCTGCCTCTCTCTTTCCCTAGTAGGGTGGGTCTCTGGGGAAGCTGAGCTCCAGGACACATTGGTGGGGTCTTCAATCCAGGGAAGCCTGGCAAGCATCCTGATGGCATCTGGAACATGGTGACTGAAAAGAGAGTTAACATACAAAGCCAAACAAATTGATGAGCAATCATGGACCCAAAGCTTGGCATAGTGGAAAGGAAGCGTTAGGGAGGTACTCACTGCAAACTCTAGTGTACTTCTGCCTTCAGGTATATATTTTGCAGTAGTTTATGGATACGTGTGAACATATGCTCTCTCTCACAGAAACTGGTGTATATCTAGGTTTTGGGACTTTGTTAGAAAGTGAACCATCTGAGATTAAATTAGAGTGTACTATGAAAGGAAAGGTCTCACCCGAGTAATGAAGCTGAAGCATTGTCATTCCACACGTGAAGTCTCTGGACACAGTCTGAAGCGAAGCATGTTGAGATGGCAATCGTTGCTTTGGTTAGGTTGTGATCGGCAGATGCAATATTATTTGATATGGATTGGGAGAGGCATATGGGAAAGTGAGCCCTATCCAAGGGTTCCAGGACTGGGGGAAGTAGGGGCTCTATAGTGGAGATGTGAGGTTCCTACTGTCTTAGGGTTCAAGACAATCGATAGTTAATGTTATCATCACATTATTTGGTAATTGGGTTAACCTTGTAAAGTCCTTTTGTTATGGTTTGCTGTACAGTACCCAGTATCTTGTATACAGCTGTGCTATTGGATGCTTCTGATCTACTTGGTCTAGGCTTTTGAGAGAGTCTGCATATCAAATACACAACCTATTTATTAAAAAAAATTCAGTTTGTGTTTTGTAAAACTTTGAGACATACAATTGATTTTCCCCCTCTCATATTAATTAACTAGTGATTTATATATCTACATTTTGCTAGGAGTGTACATAAACACCATTCCTGTTGGTATACTTTTAAAAACCCCTTCTGTTTCATTTGGTTTAATCCCCCCTGCTTAACACTGCATTCTATTTACATAACCACTGTATTCTATTTACATAACCACTGCATGGCATTGGTTTATTCCCCACTGGTTCATGATATCTTTTTGCTCTGCCCCCTCTCCTTGTCACACCCTGATTTTCACCAGTCACTTTTCTCTCCACCCTCTCTATGTCACATCCTGTTCACATCCTACTTAGAAAGTATAAAAGGACAGCATTGTTCATTTTAGCAAGTATTTAGTTAAGTTTAGTTTTAGCTTAGCTCGGCTTAGATTGTGCTGTGTCCAGCATGAATAAAGAGATACTGCGTCCAGCCATGAGTCCCTGGTCATCTGTTACCCGCCTGTGAAGCCAGCCGGACGAAACGACACATTCCCACCACCAAAAGACTGTGACCCATCCCTCCCACCGACTCCCACCCCCCACTGGCCCAGGAAGCTGCATGTCTACCCCTCACCACAGGGTTTTTACTTTGGTGCCCTACTTACAATTTGGTCAGGTCCTGCTCTTAGTTTCCCCCTCAGATCTTCTTAGTCAACTTCTGTTGATGAGTGGGATCATCGCATACTCATCTTTATCTTTCTGACTTAGCTCACTTAGGGGTTAGTTCCTTACAGTGCAGTCACTGGTATGTGAGTAAGATGTCATTATGCACCAGGACCCCACAGTCCTCTTCCATCTCTCTGTCCCCTTCCTTACCTGAGTCCACTGCTCTGAAAGAATACACCATGCCCAGTCCATGTTTCATTTTGTGTTTTCCCTCCATGTCCCTATTATTTTGCTCCATTTACAAGTCAGATCACTTGGTATTTGTTTCTTCTCTTTTTGGCTTATTTCACTTAACATGTTGTTTTCTAATTACACCCAAGATGACGCAAAGGGTACTACTTCACTTTAAAGACCTGAGTAATACTACACCACAGTCTTTCTAGCCACTCTAGTGTCACTGGGCTTCTGAGTTTCTTCCAGGTGTTGGCTATTACCAATGTAGCTGCTTTGAACACAGGGATACATAGATATCTTCTTTTCATTTTTTTTTTATTTTAAAATAATTTATTTTATATTACAGAACACAGGGCCGGCACAGGAACTGATGCCCTTAGCTGCCCTCCCAGCATAAGTCAAGCCCCCTGTACAACATAAGGCCCACACCTGCCCAGGCTAGCACTCTCCACCAGCTGCAGAGTATAGCATCGACCACCCCGGGAGTGAAAGCCCCAAGCCCTCGTGTTTTCCAGGTCACCATTGCAAAATTCCATAGTCAGAGCTGGCTGCTTCAAGTGCTGATTCCTTAGACTTGTGCACAAGCTGGCCTCAGGCAAGCTACACACACACTCGTGTGATCTCTGTAGGCCCCAGACAGCTTGCCCTGTGGGCTTCCCCACGCCCCAGGGCCCCGGGGAGGAAGGGAAGGCCAGACGTGAGCAAACAGTCAAGTTTATTGGGCTCAGACCAGGAGTCCGTGGGTCTTAAGGACCTCTGTGAACTTGCAGATCTTCTTCTCGTCGTTCTTCTCGGCCTGTTTCCGTAGCCTCATCAGCTGCTTCTTCCTGCGGTAATGCATCTTGGCCTTCTCCTTGCGCTTCTCCTCCAGGGTGGCCGTCACCGCCTGGTACTTCCAGCCCACTTCGTGAGCCAGGCGCCCCAGGTAGGCAAACTTCCTCGTTGGCTTCAGACGCACGACTTTGAGGGCAGCCGGCACCACCATCCGCTTTTTCTTGTCGTATGGGGGCGGGATGCCGTCAAACACCTTCAGCCGGTCCAGGGCGGCCTGGCCCCGCTTGGTCTTGTGAGGCAGCATCCCCCGCACGGTCCTCCAGAAGATGCGGCTGGGGGCTCGGAAGTGGTAGGGGCCGCGGGAGGGGTTGGTGTTCATCCGCTTGAGGAGAAAGGCCAGATACTTCTGCTTGTTCCGGTAGAAGTTGCCAGAAATGTTGATGCCCTCGCAGCGCACCACCACCACCTTCTGGCCCAGCAGCACCTGCTTGGCCACGATGGCCGCCAGGCAGCCCAGGAGATGGCCTCGGCCATCGAGGATCAAGACCTGCCCCTCCGCCATCTTCGGCAGCAGCCGCCTGGGAACTTCTTTTCATTTTTTGATATTAATTTATTAATTCCCTTTTTGTTACCCTTGTTGTAGTTATTATTGCTGTTGTTATTGATGTCATCATTGTTGAATAGGACAGAGAGAAATGGAAAGAGGAGGGGAAGACAGAGAGAGGGAGAGAAAGATATAGATACCTACAGATCTGCTTCACTGCTTGTGAAGCAACTCCCCTGCAGGTGGGGAGCTGGGCTGTGGAACCAGGATCTATACACTGGTCCTTGAGCTTTGTGTCACCTGCATTTAACACGCTGTGCTACCAGCCCTCCCAATAGGTATCTTCTGAAAGGTGCTTTTATTGGGTAAATCCCTAGAAGAGAGGTTACTGGGTCATAGGAGAGGTCTATTTTCTGTGTTCTGAGAAGTCTCCAGACTTTGTTTTCCACAAAGTTTGCACCACTGTACACTCCCGCTAGAAGTGTAAAAGTATCCCCCTTTCCCCATCCCCCCTTCAACTTTTGTAGTCACTGTTCTCACACGTGTAAAACTGGTTTTCACTGCTGTCTTCATTTGCATTATTCTGATGACCTGTGTGAGTCAGACATTTCTAAGAATCCATAAGAATTGCCCAAGATATTGTGCCATGTGGGTTTGAAGCATAAGGGAAGGGAGGACTAAAAAAAAAAAAGAAAGAAAGAAAGAAAAAGAAAAAAGAAAGGAAGGGAGGTAGTTAGAACTTGATGCTTGAGGGGTTGGTCAGAATGGAGATCAATTCACTCTAGAAGGCAGAGGGGAACTGGGTGGGGCTCTGTTCTGATCCTTTCCAAGAGGTACAGATTGGTTCTTCACAGGATGGTGAGATCAGCTCAGAAATGATGGCCTCAGGCAAGACTCTTTTGCATAATCACTCTACCCTCCCAGCCTAAAACTTTCATATGAAGACTGATCTGCATCTGCTTAATCCTGGAGCAAGGTTGAGATTGGAATCCAGTTGAGTTTCTGTGTTTCTGTGTCATGTGTGCTTAACCCACTGCACTATCACCCAGCCCCCGAGTTTCTGTGTTTCTGATCAGGAAGACTCTGTCCCAGGACACAGGAGTCATCATCCAGGGCAGCTCCAGGCTGGGAGAAAGAGCCTCAGAGTGAGAGGAGCAGCCAGCTCCCCTTGCACACACCACTCTGCATCTATGTCACTGGGGCCAAGGGTTTTTTCTTTGTAGCCTGGGACTCTGATCATCTCAGGACAGCACTGGAGTTCACTGTCATCCACTGGATCTGCCCAGAAAACCTGTGTAAGGAAAAAGCAACATTTAGGTATTATAAACCTTGACCCCATGACTAAGTCTGAGGATAAAGTTTGATTCAATTAGGTTGCAAAGCCTTTTCTTGTGTTAGTTCTCTCCTCGGTGATCCACAGACCATATAAAACTGATGTCCTTATTCCTAGGCTGAATAGAACACATTTGTTCCCAATATGAGTATCCAATTATCTTCCAACATTAAGGCAAATTAATAGCTCCCCCCCTTTTTTTTCAGACTATAGAGTGACACAGAGAGAGGTGAAGGGAGGGAGAGAGAGACATGTATCAAAATTGCTTGAGTGATTTAGGGACCAGATTTGAACATGGCAAAGCAGAGTCCTATACAATAGCATTACTCTGTTGTCCCTCTTCTATCTTTTAAGATTGTGTGTTTTGTGTGTGAGAGAGAAATATATAAACAATGCTCATTCACACTAAACAAGAATTCTGGCCCATATCCTTGTAATGAATGTGCTTTACACACTGTGCCACCTCCCCAGTTGAGAACTGCCTGCGGAGAACTCCCTTCAGTTCACTGAAGGGCTGCACATTCTTTCCTAAAACAATAGACGTCTGCATACACTTCACTGGAAAGGAAGACAAAATTCACAAAGAACATGCTTGTTAGTGCCCAAAGGTTTGCTGGATGCACACCCAACTCATCTACTATGCTGGTCAGCCTTTTCATTAAATGCTCGTTGCTGGGTTCTCCCAGAACCCATCTTCAGTTTTCAGTGAAGAATTAGATGAAACACACACATCTGGTAACTCCTTAAAAGTCTGTGAATATGCTTTGGAACTAAGACACGGGAAGCTAGACGTGAGTTTGGCTCTGATATCCATATTACATCCCCAGGGCATAGAAAATGACAAAGTGTGGTAAGCGATGGATGGATTAATAGACGTGTTTCCAGTACACATAGGGGACTCTCCAAATCTGGACATCTATTCATGGAAGCCCTAAAGTTTCTCTTTAAATGGCTAAATTAACAGAGGAGACATTGAGAAGAATAAATTAGGGTTTTGTTTGTTTGTTTTAAGATACATTATTGGTGGGGGGAAGATAGCATAGTGGCTATGCAAAGAGATTCTCATGTTTGAGCCTTCAAATTCCCAGATTCAGTCCCTACACCACTACCTAAGAAAGCTGAGCAGTTGTCTGGTAAATTAATTAATTAACTAATTAATTAATTAATTTAATTAAAAGTTTAATACAATATGTTGTAGAGAACATCTCTACTCTCAAGCAATACCTTCAAATGGACAACAATCTAAGATCTATGCAATAAACAGGAAAAATGCAATTTTTTTCATTTAGCTGCCTGATTGTGGTAAAAATGGTTGAACTCATATGTTACAATGTGCAGGGTCCGAGGTTCAAGTGCTCTGGTCCCCACCTGTAGGGGGAAAGCCTTGCCAGTGTTTTTTTTTTTTTGTCTGTTTGTTTGTTTTCTTTTAATCTCTCACCATATATATATATATATATATATATATATATATATATATATATAACTTTGTACTAGAGAAATTGAAAGGAAGAAAGACAGAAGGGAGACAGAGAAACACCTGTGTCTTTACTTCACTGCTGTAACCTTCCCCCTTCAGGGGGTACTGAGGCCCAGAGCCTGGCATTGCTCACTGTGCTCTGTGCTCTCAGGAGTGTAGGAGCCATCATCCTGCCCCTCCACACAGCTTTGCTTTGAGGAGGTGCTGTGTTAAATCCTGATGCTCTCCATGTCTTCAGTGAGGAGAGTTCCCTTTCTTCCCTCCACTGCAGCACAACTTCTCTCCCACCAACAGCCGACAGACATATCCGGAATCCGGCTGTCCTCACATTCACACCCCTATGGCTGATAACTGCCTTTTTAAAAATATATATTTATAGGAGATATCAGGGTAGAAAAATAAACATGACAAGAGAGAAACTACATTGAGATCCATTGTATTTCTCAGTATTTCATATGACATACAACAGGCAAAATCCCCCACATCAATACTAACTTAAATTAAAGCCCCACAATTTGCTGCAATTATTTATAATACCTTTTTTTTTTTTTTTTTTTTTTACTGTAGCATGGCTCAGCTCTGTCCTATGGTGGTTCAGGGGATTGAACCTAAGACTTTGGTGCCTCAGGCATGAGAGTCTGTTTGTATAATCATTATGCTATCTACACTTGCCCTATTTATAATATTTTTAAATCTGATTCTATTAGATGGACATTTTTCTAATAGAATCTGATTTAAGGCACTTCATATTTCAGAGTCAAATGCATTCTGTACAGGTGAGCAATGAGCTGGGTTTTCTTTGCTTATCGATCACGTGGATACGGTGACGGAAGCAGGGTGTGTGTGCACATTGAGTAGTCAAATTCGTAGATGTCACTTCCAATGAGTCTGAAATACAGGTTTCCATAATGATCTAAACAAGCAAAGCAGGGTAGAAACGTGGGCTCCCAGTTTTTGAACAACTTCTTAGCACAGTATGAGCAGTGACTACTGCTCACCATGATGGACCTGGAGTATCCATGATTCTGGAGAATCTTTGAGATCTGAGAACAAAACAAGTCAAATGTCACAGACTGTGGAACTCCATGGTGGCTGAAATTCTCCAGAGGGGCAGGAAACAGCTGGAGACATAAATGCTGCAGCCCCAAGGTGCAGCACAGCAGCTTCTCCAGGGTGTCCGTGGACAGGCGTTTCCCATGCAGGCTGAGGGAGCTGAGCTGGGAGAAGCTGCTCAGGGCAGGGAGCAGGGCCTCAAGCTGGGGGTCCTGGAGGCCACACAGACCCAGTTCCAGGTGCTGGAGGGTGGCTGCATTTACCTCTAGCAGAGCTTGCAGAGGCTCACTGACAGAGGTCAGGGGGATGCCTCTCAGACATAGGTCCTTCAGGTGAGTGATGTGTGGGCTCTGGAACAGGTGAGTCAAGTCTACCTCCGTCAGTGTGCAGTTAGTGAATGAGAAGACCTCCAGCTGGTTTTGAAGATTCCTGAAGAGAGAGAGGCAGGTTAGGATGGAGACTGACATCAGCAAGACTATGAAAATTCTGATCGAGTTTATGATACATCAAGGCTGATGGTTATTCTCAAGCCCATCGAATCCAATGCGATTTAAGGCTGAACTCTTTTTTTCAGTGTTCACATGAACCTGGCACTGAATCTTGCTATATGTAAAACAAGTTTCTTCTAATTCAGGCAGATATATGTTTATTTTTTTCTCATTGTTCTTTCTTTCTCTGCATCTTTCTCTCTAAATGAGTGAAGTATGTAGTACATAGTAGGACATACTCTAAAAGCTCTCCCAGTATAACTAAAAGTGTTGGCGCCTTTGGTAGCACCACCGGACCAAATAAAACTGCTCTCACTCAGGCTTCTTCAGACCTTCATTGAACACTAGCCATGGTTAAAGTCTGATGGAATATTTATGATGAGAGAAAAAAGTTGGAGTGGAATAGGGTAGTGGTTAAGTAAAATGGCTCTCACTTCTGAGTCACCATGTTCTCAGGTTTCATATCCAGGAGTATCCTAAACTAGTCTTTAGAGACAATCTTGCAAACAACAATAAGAAATAATAATAATAGAATTGTGAAGCAAGGAAGTGGACATCCAATGTCTCCTGCACAGTTACTCTGCCAGAGACAAAACCCTACCTGAGCAGCTGGTCCAGATGGCCCTGGAGGAAGGAGGCAGATTCCAAGTACAGCTCTTGAAGATGAAGTAGCTGGAGGAACTTTTATGTGAAGTCAGTGATGAGATAATCCCCATTCTGCAGCTGGTTTGATGGGTTTCTATCAAGTGTGTTGATGTCCAGACAGTCTCCTGAGGTTTTTCATCCTGCACAGAAGTTTCCACAACTTCTGTAGTTTTGAGAAAGTCCATATGCAATAAATGTCCACCTCCTGGACACCACACAATTAGATGCAATGCAAAAGCTTGAATTCTTTCTGCTCACTGAATATATTGTCACTATCTTACAACAAAGGTGCACTCCCTTTCTCTTCTTGATCCAATTCAGTAGGTAGATGAAAATCTCATTTTCTTGTCTCCCACTGAGGTAGAGGTCTACACACACCTCCAAGCAGGGCTTGGCATTCTCGTTCCTTGAAGGTCCCTCAGCCACTTGTTGTCTCCTTAGTGAGCACACTGGGAAGTGGACTCCAGTCCACACACTCCAGAACTTCTGTCCAGTGAACTGTACATCCAACACCCACAGCTTACACCTGCTTTTTGCATTGATGAAGATACAAAGCATGAACATAGTTTTTGACCCAGAATGCCACAATTTCCCAGGCTCAGACTGACCAACTCTGATTCCCACCCACTTCATACAACAGCTTCTTTCTCCCCACTTCTCTTCTGACTTTCTACATCTAATACCCACATTTCATAGTTAGTTTTCACCAAACTGAGAAAATGAAAACTGTGAAATGTTATTCCATTGTGAATGCATTAAAGTCAACTGAGACAGCAGAAGACACCATTTTCTTTGTGCTCTCTTTTGATCTGTGTTGCCTCCAGCTGTGTAGCTGCAACAATGTGAATTCAGGACCTTCTGTGCTGGTACAGTCTACTTACTCTATTTAAATAAAGATTTCCACAGAGAGGGCAAAGATAATAGTGTAACTGTTATACAAAAAGACTCTGAATCTCAAGGTGTCAAGGTGCAGCTTAAATCTTCTACACAAACATATGCCAGAGGAAAAAAATAACTTAAAAATTGGTGCATAGTACATTGGTCTGAGGATATGTTCCTTAAATCTAAGAACTTATGACTTCAAATTGGTAATCAGGTTGAATTTAACAATGGGCTCAAATTGTTAATACATTTCTTATAATGATTTGTTCTTTGAAATATTGACTCTCCAAAGAGCTTAAACCAGGAAGAACAGAAGCAACCTGTGGTGTTATTTTACAAGATACAGCTACAAATCAATAGAGTCAAAGGTCATAAATTAAGGTGAGGTTATGTATGATCCAGAAAATTCTTAACAATGGGATTTTCAAAGTTAACCCAGTTATTAATTTATTTGGTTATAGTAACAACTATTGTCTTTTTAAACCCTCAGATAGTGGTGTTGGGCAATATGCCAGCTCTACCCTGCTCCATTGCTAGATGCTGTGGTCTATTTACATAATAATTGTTTTGCCTGAGACATGCCTTGCTTGCAGGGTATTGTTTAATACCACTTTCTTCTAGTGTTTGTCAGAAGTGTTAATACCACTGGTAAGAACCTTCACAACACTTGCTGTGGAAGCTTTCTAACTTTGTGCTTGTTTCTCCACCCCCACTTCTAGCTATTTCCTTTTCTAACCTGCAGCTTCCAGTTTCTAAGATATTAAAAGCTTTGTCTCTGATCAATAAAAACATTGCACTGCGTTCCTGCTCCACAATGAGTTTCTGGTCTCTCCCAAGTTGCTGAGTAAGCAGCAGACCAGGTTGTCTTCAGTCAAGTTCTCTCCAACCCAGAGAGCTCGTGCCCAGGAAGAAACACCAGCAACACTAGCCTGGCATTCCAGGAAACTCCCACTTCCTCTCTAAAGCCCATATTTCTCCCAGTCCTGGAACCTTTAGGGTGGGGAACACATTGCTGCATGCTTCTCTCAATTCATACCAATTGATACTCCATCTGCTGATCCAACCTAATCAAGGCAACCAGTACCACCTCTTTATGCTTCACTTCAGACTATCTAGAGAAGTCAGGCATGGAAAGTTAACCCTTGAGCCTCGTTACTTGGGTGAGACCTTTCCTTTCTCATAAGACTTCTTCATTCTATATAGGATGGTTCACTTTCTAAGAAAGCACCCACAACTAGATATAGACCAGAGCCCATGACGTAGGGCATGTGTACAATGTATCCATAAATTAGGGCAAAATAGTTTCTACTTAGATACCCTCCTCAGCCACTCCTTTTTTTAAATGATTTATTTATAAGAAAATTAGAAGACAGAGAAATAACCGTATATCACTCTGATACATGTACAGCTAGGGATTGAACTAGGGATGAATAAGGGAAAGAGACTGGCAAACTTTATTGATGATTCTTTAGTCACTACCAGGGTACCCCATCCCCTGGAGTGCTAGTCAAGGAGTCCTGGCATTCCCACACAGACATGATGGGCCAAGACCTCAAACAGATCCCTCTTGACACTGTCACTGGACATCTCCATCATAACAACACAACTGATGCCTTTGTGGGGCCCCATTATACCTTGGCCTCAATGTGATCAACAATGGTAGAGAATTTTCCATTATTTAAAGGGTGGTTGGATACCATACTCTTCCAACAATGTGAGGAAGAAGGCCTGAAATTGGTGCAACCTGGAATGTTACTATTCCTGACAACAGAATGCAAGCTTGGACCTATAGGGAAGCAGAGGTTATATAGGCTCCTGTGCTGAATATGGGACCCAGATCAAATCCATGGTGTTTACAGTTAACAATATTTATGCACTTTACCCATACTTGGGAGCTACTTGTTGGTCATTACCTCAGGTCCCCTATATTGCTTGATGCTGTGGTCTATTTACATAATCATTGTTTTTCCTGAGACCCACCCTGCCTACAGGGTATTGCTTATCCCATTGGTTAGAACCTTTACAACATCTGCTATGGAAGCTTTCTATGTTCGTACTCTTTTCTTTTCTCCACCTCCTAGCCATTTCTTTTTCCCATTTTCTAAAGACATATATAAAAAGTGTTGTCTCTGATCAATAAAGGTATTGCATTGTGTTCCCACTCAGCCACGATTTCCTTGTCTCTCTCTCTGGCAGAGCTAGTCCAGCAATTTGGAACCCAATGTGGGGCCTAACCTGTCCAGCCCCAAGATAAGTATACAGATGCTTGGCTCTCTGCAGTCTCGTATTTTACAAAGGCACTGTGATTCTTTTTTCCCTCTTATTAATTTTCTGAGACTCCTCCACCATGGGCGACCTTCTTCGTTATGAAGAGGTTTCCCAAACTCTCTACTCTTATTTTATGAGACATATTTTCTGTCTCTGGAACATTTTGCACTGGGCCATACCTTGGTTTCTTACAGCTGTGATCATAGACCTTGGGAGATGTGCGGAGATTTCCCGTGGGACTTTTTGGACTCCCTCTGCCGTGTGTTCTGTGGGGGATGGGTGACTCTAACTTGCAGAGGCTACTTCAGAACCTTGGCAGTCCCCAAGAATGGAGACACATGGTTAGTTATACCCTCCTGATTCAATTTGTTCTTCTATGGGAAGACATTTTTGGGAATGGGTGCCAGTAGCAATCCTGCAGGAACAGTCAGAACAGGCCTAACTGGGATTTTGAGGCTCTTTTGGAAATAGGATGCCCTCTAGGGTCGCATAATGCAACATAGGAGGATCTAAATAATCTAGTTCAAAGTGCTTTAAAAAAAAAAAAAAAACCTCCATACTGCTTCTCTCTTCCCAATTCCTCTCTTTCTCTGAATATCTTAAGTTTGCTGTCTGCTTTGAGCTGTAAGAGAGTGATTTGAATGACTGAATTTTTGTCTGACCTATTTTGCTCTGAGTACTCTGATACTTAATTTACTTTATAAAAAAAAAGGCAGGACACAGCCATGATTTCTGGAGACATCCAGAAACAATCCTAATTTTTTCTTTTGATCTTTTTTTTTACATCTTCATATAAATGTGAAACATTTTATCTTAAGAACTGTATGAGCATGGGTGGGGTAGATAGCATAATGGTTATGTGAAGAAACTCATGCCTAAGGCTCCCAAGTCCTAGGTTCAATCCCATGCACCACCATCAGCTAGAGCTGAGCAGTGCTCTGGTTAAAAAAAAAAAAAAAAAAAAAAAAACATTGTCAGTAGCACGTGTTAACTCTAAAAGTAACATGAGTTTCTTTAAAGTCCAAAGTAAAAAATAGTTAAAAATCAATATATTTTAACTAAATCTGGTCTGAAGATCCTGTGAACACCTAGGGTGTGTCTCCATCTTAAATGGGTGTAACAAAAGGTAGAAAAAATGCTATTGATATTTAAAGCTCTCAAATACCTTCTCAATTAAAGAGGTAGAACCAACCCTGGTGAGAGATAGATCACACAATGGTTATGCTAATGATTCTCATGATTGAGGAGTCTAACAATGGTTCTTCTGTTTACCTTTCCACATTTTATTGAGCTTAAACTGTTTAAACAACCTTAAAATCATACTAGAAAGGATTTTCAAAATTATGAAGGTACATAAACCAATTATAATCACCAAGTTATCAATGATAGTAAACTTCTAATTTCTTACAGGTTTTTTCTTCACAAGTGATTACAGCTATGTCAAGCCTTACATAAAGAAGCAACTGCTTATATGGAATGCCTGAAATCCATTTGGACTCGTCGTCTGACATTAGCCCCCTGAAACCAATGTGACCTGATATGATATAAAGAATCTGATTCACAGACTCCAAGGACAGAACTTTCCTACTGCTTTTCTCTCATCCATCACTTTCTGCGCTTCTTGCTTCTGCTTCACCTGTCATGTTTTGGTGGTTCCAGCTCACTTTCTACAGAAAAGCAGAATTCTCATGGTTGACCTTCCCCATTGAGATAGACATGCAGCATTTCATTCCCTGGCATTTCTTCCCCTGGTCATCAGCATTGGACTGATGCTTCTATCGGACTTACTGGTATACCTCTTGGACACTTTACACAACTTTAGAAAAGCTTCCTTTTATTCTGCTGGGTTTCTCAAAGACTGACCCCAGCAGTCCATGGAGTTTGCAGGTTGCTGCCTTGGGTATACAGGCCACACCCCTTCACCAGCATCCCCTACGCCCAGAGGCAGGAAACAACCCCCTTCACCTGATAGGCCCTGCCCCAGAGTCAGGAAACACCCTTTGAGGCAAGAAACACCCTCTGAGGCAGGAAATTTCCTTTGAGGCAAGAAATGCCCCTTAGGCCACCAGGCCTCCACTTGACATCACACTGACTCTTCCTGCTCTCCTACTTGTTCCTCCCTGTCTTGTGTCAGTTCTTTTGAAAACACCTGCACAATATAGGTTTCTGTTCATGCCTACACTGCTATTCCTCTGACAGAAATGGAGTCTTTTAAAGATATTCACCCATTTAAATATGGACATTTAGATAGAGGGAGATTTCATGAAACTGTGAGGATGTAGTTGAACTTGGCAGGGCTTGAACATAGGGGTGAGTCCAATCCTGTTAGTCACTCTCTCTACTGAGAGGTTGAGCAAGGAAGGACAGTAATACCCCAAAGGTGTGCCTCCTCCTATCAGACTCCCTGCCTCACAAAGCACCCCACATTCCCACATACTATGGCCATTAGATAAAAAAGAAAGGAGAAGCTGTTGGGCATTACAACAGGTCCTCTGCATTGCTTAATGCTGTGGTCTATTTACCTAATCATTGTTTTGCCTGAGACCCACCCTGGCTACAGAATATTGTTTTAATCCCCACTAGGTAGAACTCGCAACAGCTGCTATGGGAGCCTGCTACCTTCACACTCTTTCCTTTTCTCCACCCCGCTCCTAGCCATTTCCTTTTCCCACTTGCCACTTCTGGTTAAAGATATATATATATATATATATATATATATATATATATATATATATATATATAGCATTGTCTTTGATCAATAAAGGCATTACATTGTGATCCTGCTCAGCCACAAATTCCTTGTATCTCTCTCTGGCAAAGCTAGTCTGGCAGCTACTCTCTCTTCTGATTCAGCCTTCTAGCCCATTTCCCAACCATGAAATCAAATCCTCGGACAGTAACTTGGGTCCACCAGCATATCAGGTATCCAGCTCAGGCAAAAACTTGTAAAGTTATGGCCTCCTGTAATATACCTAAAGTAAACCTATTAGCCTTTTCCAAAAGGAAGGCCCCAAATCTTTATCTGCAATACTCTTGCCTTTAGGTTCATGATTAGACATCAATTTGTTCTTCTTCATATCTTAACTCTTTTTCAGTCTCCAGGTTTCATATTCTACAATGATGCCGAACTGATTTCCATGGGCAAAGGAGGACTCCCCATGTGTCTTTACGTCTCACCACCCAGATCCTTGTCCCACTAAGGAAAGAAAGAGACAGGCTGGGAGTAGGGATTGACCAGCCAATGCCCATAGTCAACAAAGAAGCAGTTACAGAAGCCAGACCTTCCACCTTCCACAACCCACAAAGATACTGGGTCCATACTCCCAGAGGGATAAAGAACAGGGAAGCTATCAAGGGAGGGGATGTGATATGGAGTTCTGGTGGTAGGAATTTGGTAGTATTGTACCTCTCTTATCCTATGGTCTCATTTGTGTGTCCATTTTATAAAATAATAATAATAATAATAACATTAATAATATATAAAGTAGTATGGATCTAGAGATATCACGGATCCATCTACCACTGTATTGCTTGTTTAAACTTAGTGCTTAGGGATTAGAATGTGTGCTCAACACTTATGATACACAAATGACCAACAGTCAATTATTAAAGAGAGTTCCACAATGGGCAATAAGCTGTCACATTGGCATTAGAAGCCTTGAGGCCTCCCCATTGGCCTCCACTCTCCCTGACCCAGCTGTCTTCCAGGAAGCACAGACCCTCCCAGTCTAGGGATCCTCCTCACCTGGGGAGAACTTCCTGCTGAAGGAGGACATCAATTCCATCCAGGACAGCTTTCAAAGTTTCATTCTCAGGAAATAGGTCTTGAACCAGGGCTTCCAGAGGCAGTCTGTCAAAGGGCCACCTCTGGATAAGAGCTTTCAGGGTCTTCCAGCATCTGTGAGCGTAAGCTTCCAGAAAGAGACATGGGAAGAGCTCTGCAGGCAGGCTCCTCAGAGAAGAGATGGCCATGTTATCATCCCTTAAAAGGCTCTTAATGGTCAGTTCTAAGAGACTGGGCAACTGGTTGTAGCACATCTTGAATCCACTCTGTTAGCAGTACTGTGGAAATAGTCAAAGAGAAGGATGTCATTCTCAAGGCAACATGAGATGGCCAGTGTCTATCATACTGCTCTTCAAGGAACCATCTCAGCAGTCAAATCACTACTCTGGCAGCATAATAAGAAATAGTGGCAGAGTCTCCACAGTTAGTCACCAAAGTTCACAGTCAGAAATAGATTACAGTATCTACACAGACAGCCACATACATGGTGTCATTCTATTAACTTGGACATTTTGATGTGAGATTATAACAGTCATGCAACTACAGTGTTGACACAAAACTGGGAGTACAAATCAAGAAGCTATGGACATACAGCTCTATGGAGCATCTCTTTACATACTGAGAAATATCTGGGTGTTGGATTGATTAGTCAATCAGAGCTCACATTGTGAACAAATGTTTCTCTCTTAAAGATATCCTGTAACCATTTTTTAAGTTCTTAAGTGTGAACAGTGAACATAGCCCAAAGATAGAGTGTTCTTGCAGGGGTGAGGTCTTGTGTTAAATACTTGCCACCTAGGAAACAATGGCTTGATTAGCACAGCCATGTGGTCTAAGTAATGATGATAAGCTAAAGAGTAGGTTGGTGGGAAGGACTCCTTCACAAATTTAAGTAATTAGAACAGAAAGAACAAGATGGATGTGACACACCCTGAGTTGCTGACTCATTATAGAGCCCAAGGACCAGGCTTCAAGCTGCAGGTCCCCACCTGCAGGAAAGAAGCTTCATGAGAGCATGGGTTCTTGCTCTCAGTTCCTCTAGTACCTGAAACTTGGGGACTATCAGATAAAGGGAAAAAAAAGTTGCGAACAAGAGCAGAGGGTGTCTCTGCAGGAACTTAGACCCAGCAAAAGCTCTTATATGAAAAAAGGAAACAAATAATGTTACTCTAAGCAAAGAACCAAAAATATAGAAAGGGGAACATGAAGTAAAATTAGGGCTGGTTTTGGGAATTGCACCAATTGATCTCAGGGGAAGGAAGACTGGGAGAGGCATGCATCCACTCCTGAGTTCTCAGTCCTAGTTCTAGATGATAGGCCTGCCTTGGGATGAGAGTGCTTTACAGACATCTCTCTTGATGAAATGAGAAACTGAAACTATCTGACAGCACCTGTATTATAAATCATGTACATGCAATTAAACATGATTTACAATACAGGTGCTGTCAGATGGTTTAAACATGAAGGAAAAGATGATAACAGGTAAATACTGGAGACATCAAGGAACAAAATGTCTAGAATTATTTCTCATTTAAAAATGTTGAAAATGAATGAACACATAGCAAACGATCACATTTTGGATTAAAAACGAGTCAATGTAGAGGCAATACCAAACCCTGATATCTGTTCATGTAAAAATAACTAAAAAGGGAGACTTAGTCCAGGGAACAACCACTAGTAGGCAGGTCATGTTGTGATCTCTGCCTCATTCACAAATACAGGCTTATTATTATTATTTATAAAAGAGAAAGAAAGAAAAATATGGAAAAACAAAAGTAACTGGGCAGGGGAGATAGGATAATGGTTATGCAAACAGACTCTCATACCAGAGGTTCAAAAGTCACAGGTTCAATCCCATACACCACCATAAGGTAGAGCTGAGCAGTGCTCTGGTGTTTCTCTCTGTGTGTCTCTTGCTCTGCATCTCTCTCAAAAATAAAACAAAGGAAAAATAAACCCACAAATGCAACCCCTTGTGTATTTTACCATAGTTGCTTCACCACAGGTGACATTTGGGGTCCTTAGCAGAGGAGTGTAACTTACCAACTGTAATGAAGTTGGCTGTGGGCTCAGAACTCATGTCTATGGGGAACCCACAGGCAGATTAAAGGACTGGAAGGCTCTGCTTTCCTATTTAGGGACCTACATTTTTATATCCTATTTAGGCTACACCCTACTCCACCAAATGCCTGGAAGGAAGAGTTCCCTTGAGGAAATAGGATATCAGCTTAGATTCCATAATCCTCTCAAACTAGTCCTGACTAAGACTCTCCCCTGTTGAAACAGTTAATTATCACACCCTCATTTGGGCTAGAGACTACTTGTGGTTGACTCTGGACATGATCCTATCAAGATATTGGTACAGTTGAAGCCATATAAGCATTCAGTGCTGGGTGTGACACTAGGGAAAATTCAATATGCTCCCACAGAACCCCAAGAACTCAGCACCCAGGAGTATCAAAGTTGGACTCTAGGCTCAGATCATAATGGTTACAAAATACTACTGACAATAACAAGAAGAACATTAATGTGTTAACACCCCAACTTTGGTTGTAGGAACAGGGTTATGTGTGACTTGGAAATTGAAGAGTGGCTGGGGACTTGGAAAAGAAGGGGCATTGTATCCAGATACACATAGATAGTTGTAGAGATGACAGTTAACTCATGTCTTCAAACTTAGGAGAACTGCTGGGGCTTGCAATGGAGGGACTGGGGATTCAGAATGCTGGCAATGGGAATGTTATAGAATTATACCCCCAAACCCCCACTTTTTTTTTCTTTACTGGAGCACTGCTCAGCTCTGCCTTATAGTACAGAGGATTGAACCTGGGACTTTGTAGCCTCTGGCATGAAAATCTGTTTGAATAACGATGATACTATCTACCACTGTCCAAAATCATACCACTGTTAACATGTAGTTTGGTGAATCAATACTAAAGCATTAATAAATAAAACCAAAACAGAATTTAATGCTTCAGGGGTTGATCAAAATGGAGACTCATTCACTCTACAGAGCAGCAGGGAGCAGGGTGGGATTCTGCTCTCATTCTTTTTTTAAAATTATTTATTTATTGGGGGATTAATGTTTTATATTCAACAGTAAATACAATAGTTTTTCTCGGCCTTTTGGATCTCTTCTGTGGTGAATATTCTGTCCAAGTCCTCCCCCCATTTTTGGATGGGGTTATTTGTTGTCTTGTTGTTGAGTCTGGCAATCTCTTTATATATGTTGGTTATTAAACTCTTATCTGATGTATGGCATGTAAAGATCTCCCATTCTGTGAGGGTTCTCTTGGTTTAGGTAGTGGTTTCTTTTGCTGTGAAGAAGCTTTTTAATTTGATGTAGTCCCATAGGTTTATACTTGCCTTAGTCTTCTTTGTAGTTGGATTCTTTTCATTGAAGATGTCTTTAAAATTTATGCGGAAAAGAGTTCTGCCAATAATTTCCTCTAAGTATTTGATAGTTTGTGGTCTAACATCCAAGTCCTTGATCCACTTGAAATTTACTTTTGTGTTTGATGAAATACAGTGGTTCAGTTTCATTCTTCTGCATGTTTCAACCCATTGATTACAACACCATTTATTGAAGAGACTCTGCTTTCCCCATGTAATAGTCGGGGCCCCTTTGTCAAAGATTAGATGTCCATAGGTGTGGGGCCTCATTTCTGGGTTCTCAATTCTATTCCACTGGTCAGTGTGTCTATTCATGTTCCAGTATCAAGTAGTTTTGATGACAGTGGCCCTATAATACAGTTTGAGATCTGGGAGTGTGATGCCTCCAGTTCTGTTCTTTTTTCTCAAGATTGTTTTGGCAATTCTAGGTCTTTCCTGGTTCCAGATAAACATTTGTAGCATTTTTTCTATTCTCCTAAAAAATGTGCTTGGGATCTTGATAGGGATAGCATTAAATTTGTAGATGGCTCTGGATAATATATTCATTTTGATGATGTTAATTCTTCCAACCCATGAACATAGAATATCTTTCCACTTCTTTGCATCTTTTTCAATTTCTTTGAGTAGTGACTCGTAATTTTCAGTATACAAGTCTTTCACTTCTTTGGTTAGGTTTACTCCTAGATATTTTATTGTTTTTGTTGCTATAGTAAAAGGAATTAATTTCTGGGTTTCAATTTCCTCTAACTTAGTGTTTGTATAGAGAAATGCCACTGACTTTTGAATGTTAATTGTGTAGCCTGACACCTTACTGTATTGCCTGATGATTTCCAAAAGCTTCTTGCTGGATTCCTTAGATTTTTCCATGTATACTATCATGTCATCTGCAAATAAGGAGAGTTTGACTTCTTCTCTTCCAATGTGTATCACTTAGCAGGTGGCCTCAGGGGCGGGTCTCCTGAATCAGGCATGGGAATAAAGACAGACTCGCAAACAGAAGGTGGCCAGGAGTGTCCCTGTAAGACTTTTTCTCCCTCTCTCATGACTCACTGTACATCAGGACAATGCTTAGAGACTTTGAGTATATCATTTACTGATAAACTGATGAACTGTTAGCAGCCACTTAATGTCTCCTTAGGCTCCTCTCTCCTCTCTTCTCTGTCACCAGCCACACATGTTTGTACTCACCGGTGATTTACTGGGTTCCTGTGGTCATTCTAGTCCTGTCTTGTTTTGGTCCTGGGTGGTCTCCTTTGGTATTCCTAGTTGATCCGGGAGAGGAGAGGAGACTCTGTTCACATTCTTGCCAGGTGACACAATATGGTTCTTCACAGAATGAGGAGATCAGCTCAGAAATGATGACATCAGGCATGACACTCATTTTCAAAATCACTCAAATAGCCCTGCCTAAAATTTCATATGAACATTGATCTGCATCTGCTTAATTTTTTTATTTTTATATAAAAAAGGAAACACTGGCAAAAGCCATAGGATATGACTCCACCCAAATCCCATGACCAGAACTCTGTATCTCATCCATTCCCCTGATAGCTTGTCTATTCTTTATCCCTCTGGGAGTATGGACACAGGGTCATTATGGGGTGCAAAAGGCGTAACTTATGGCTTCTGCAAATTAATACCCCTCTAATGCATCTGCTTAATTCTGCAGCAGAGTTTGTAATAGATTCCAGATTATGGAATTGGAGTATTGCACTACATACAGTAAAATACTCTGGGGTGGGTGGGGGGGAGAATACAGGTCCAAGAAGGATGACAGAGGACCCTGTGGGGGTTGTATTCTTATATGGAAAACTAAGAAATGTTATATATGTACAAACTATTGTATTTACTGTAGAATATAAAACATTAATTCCCCAATAAAGAAATTAAAAAAAATAACTATGGGAAACAGAGAAAAAATTGACATAGGAGGGAAAATTTTTATTTTCTTAAAAAAATGATTCCAGTTGAGTTAGTGTGTTTCTGATCAGGAAGACTCTGTCCCAGGACACAGGAGTCATCATCCAGGGCAGCTCCAGGCTGGGAGAAAGAGCCTCAGAGTGAGAGGAGCAGCCAGCTCCCCTTGCACACACCTATCAGCATCTGTGTCTCTGGGGCCAAGGGCTGGTTCTTTGTAGCCTGGGAGTCTGATCACCACAGGACAGCACTGAAGTTCATTGTCATCTCCTGAATCTTCCCAGAAAACCTGTGTGAGGAAAAGCAACATGTAGTTATTATGTGTCTTGGTCCCATGACTGTGGCTTTCAGAATTAGTAGGATGTGATTATGTTGCAAAACCTAGGACCTTGTAACCTCAGTCATAAAAAACTGTTTGCATTACCATTATGCTGTTTCCCCAGCCTAGGAATGCTTTCTCACAATAAAATAAACACAAGCAAACACTTTTCAGCTTACTATGAAATATATTTTCTGTTTTATAAATGATTTGATAATGGTTGACAAGAATGTAGGCTGAGAAGGCTACCCTTCTACACAATTCCCACCATCAGACTTCCATATCCCATCCCTGTCTTTGGAAGTTTTCCTCTTCTTGATCCCTCTGGGAGCATGGACAATGATAATATAAAGTGCAGAAGGTGGAAGGTCTGGCTTCTGTAACTACATCTGCAGTGGACATGGGCATTGGGAGGTGGTTACATATATACAGCCTGTTTCTGTCTTTCCCTAGCGGGGCAAGGCTCCAGGGGGGTGGAGTTCTAGGACACACTGATGAGGTCATCTGCCCAGGGAAGTCAGTTGACATCATGGTAGCATTTTCAACTTGGTGTCTTAAAAAGCATTAAAATATGAAGCAGAGGGGGGCAGATGGTGGTGCACTTGGCTTAGCACAGATGCTATTCCTATTTTTTGTAGTGTATTGATCATAAAGCAATGTTGTATTTCCTCAAAGGCTTTCTCTTCATCTGTTGAGATGACCATGTGTTTTTTGGTCTTGCCTTTGTTGATGTGGTGAATCAAGGTGATTGATTTACATATATTATACCAACCTTGCATGCCTAGGATAAACACCACTTGGTCATGATGAACAATCTTTTTATTTATTTTTTTAATTTTTTATTTAAGAAAGGATTAATGAACAAAAACATAAGGTAGGAGGGGTACAACTCCACACAATTCCCACCACCCAATCTCCATAACCCACCCCCTCCCATAATAGCTTTCCCATTCTCTAGCCTCTGGCAGCATGGGCCCAGGGTCGTTGAGGGTTGCAGAAGGTAGAAGGTCTGGCTTCTGTAATTGCTTCTCCACTGAACATGGGCGTTGACTGGTCAGTCCATACTCCCAGTCTGCCTCTCTCTTTCCCTAGTAAGGTGTGTCTCTGGGGAAGCTGAGCTCCAGGACATATTGGTGGGGTCTTCAGTCCAGGGAAGACTGGCCAGCATCCTGGTGGCATTTGAAACCTGGTGATTGAAAAGAGAGTTAACATACGAAGCCAAACAATTTGTTGAGCAATCATGGATACCAAGCTTGGAATAGTGGAGAGGAAGTGTTAGGGAGTTACTCACTGCAAACTCTAGTGTACTACTGCTTTCAGGTATATATTTTGCAGTAGTTTATGGATACGTGTGCACATAAGCTCTCTCTCACAGAAACTGGTGTATATCTAGGTTATAGGACTTTGTTAGAAAGTGAACTACCTGAGATGAAATTAGAGTGTACTATAAAAGGAAAGGTCTCACCCGAGTAATGAAGCTGAAGCGCTGTCATTCCACACGTGAAGTCTCTGGACACAATCTGAGGTGAAGCATGTTGAGGTGGCAATCGTTGCATTGGTTAGGTTGTGATCAGGGGATGCAATATTATTTGGTTTGGATTGGGAGATGCATACGGGAAAGTGGGCCCTATCCAAGGGTTCCAGGACTGGGGGAAGTAGGGGCTCTATAGTGGAGATGTGAGGTTCCTGCTGTCTTAGGGTTCAAAAAGACAATCGATAGTTAATGTTATCACCACATTATTTGGTAATTGGGTTAACTTTGAAAAGTCCTTTTCTTATGGTTTGCTGTACAGTATCCAGTATCTTGTATATAGCTGTGCTACTGGATGCTTCTAATCTACTTGGTCTAAGCTTTTGAGAGAGTCTGCATATCAAATACACAGCCTATATATTAAAAGGATTCAGTTTGTGTTTTGAGAAACTTTGAGACATACAATTGATTTTCCCTCTCTCATATTAATTAACTACTGATTTATATGTCTACATTTTTCTAGGAGTGTACAGAAACACCATTCCCACCACCAAAGGACTGTGACCCATCCCTCCCGCCCACTCCCACCCCCCACTGTCCCAGGAAGCTGCATGTCTATCCCTCACCACTGGGTTTTTACTTTGGTGCCCTACTTACAATTTGATCAGGTCCTGCTTTTAGTTTCCCTTTCAGATCTTCTTCCTCAACTTCTGTTGATGAGTGGGATCATCCCATACTAATCTTTATCTTTATGACTTAGTTCACTTAACATAATTCCTTCTAGCTCTGTCCAAGATGGGTCAGAGAAGGTGGGTTCATTGTTTTTGATAGCTGCATAGTATTCCATTGTGTATATATACCACAACTTTCTCAGCCACTCATCTGTTGTTGGGCACCTGGGTTGCTTCCAGGTTTTAGCCATTATGAATTGTGCTGCTATTAACATAGGAGTACACACCTCTTTTTGGTTGGGTGTTATGGAATCCTTGGGGTATAACCCAAGGAGAAGAATTACTGGATCATATGGAAGGTCCATGTCTAGCCTTCTGAGAGTTTTCCAGACTGCTCTCCACAGAGGCTATACCAGTTTACATTCCCACCAGCAATGTAAAAGGGTTCCTCTGTCCCCACATCCTCTCCAGCTTTTGTTGCTGCTGTCCTTTTTGATGTATGCCATTCTTACATGAATGAGGTGGTATCTAAGTGTTGTCTTAAGTTGCATTTCTCTGACAATCAGTGACCTAGAGCAGTTTTTCATATGTTTGTTAGCCTTTTGTATCTCCTCTGAAGTGAATGTTTTGTTCATATCCTCTGCCCATTTTTGGATGGGGTCATTTGCTTTTTTGGTGCTAAGTTTGCTGAGCTCTCTATATATTTTGGTGATTAATTTCTTGTCTGATGTCTGGCATGTGAAGATCTTCTCCCATTCTGTGAGGGGTCTCTCAGTTTGTTTAATAGTTTCTTTGGATGTGCAGAAGCTTTTCAATTTGATGTAGTCCCATTGGTTTCTGCTTTAGTCTTCCTTGCAATTGGGTTTGATTCATCAAAGATGTCCTTGAGGTGTAGGTGGGAAATTGTTTTACCAATGTTTTCATCTAAGTATTTGATTGTTTATGGTCTGACATCTAGGTCTTTGATCCATTTGGAGTTGATTTTTGTTTCTGGTGAGATAAAGTGGTTCAATTTCATTCTTCTGCATGTTACAACCCAGTTTTGCCAGCAACATTTATGGAAGAGAGCCTCCTTTTTCCATTTAATCTTTGGGCCCCCTTATCAAAGATTAGATGCCCATAGGTGTTGGGATTAACTTCTGGGCTTTCAATTCCGTTCCACTGGTCTGTGTGCCTATTTTTGTTCCAGTACCATGCTGTTTTGATGATGATGGCTTTATGATATAGTTTAAGGTCTGGGAGTGTGATGCCTCCATTTCTGTTTCTTTTCCTCAAGATGTTTTTGGCAATTCTAGGTGTTTTCAGGTTCCATATAAATGATTGTAGTGTTTGTTCTATTCTCTTAAAGAAGCTTGGTGGAATTTTGATGCGTATTGCATTAAATTTGTATATGGCTCTGGGAAGAATATTCATTTTGATGATATTTATTCTTCCAATCCATGAGCATGGGATATCTTTCCATTTCTTGCTATCAGTTTCTATTTCCTTGAGTAGCGACTCATAGTTTTAAGTATACAAGTCTTTCACTTCTTTGGTCAGCTTGGTTCCTAGGTATTTGATTGATTTTGTGCCGGGATAGCCTGAGGGTACTTCTTCCCGAGCTAGTGCTCTCTGGGTTGGAGAGAACTCAACTGGAGCCGATCTAGGCTGCTGTGTGGGAGAGGGATCAGGAACTCGTGCCGCACCAACTTTGCAGGAGATACACTCTGGAACTCTTGGAGCCAAAAAGCAATTTCCAAGTGTCTAATCAGAAGATCAGCTGTTTTTATACTCTCCAAGTAGGGTGGAAACAGGATGTGATATAGAGAGGGTGGAGAGAAAAGTGACTAGTGAAAATCAGAGTGTGACAAGGAGGGGGCGGAACAGGCGAGAATCCTATCACTGAACCACCAATGCTCTGGAGGGAGTGCTTTATGTAAATGTAAAAGTGATTTATGTAAATAGACCAAAGCTTTGAATGGGTTCAGTAAATCCCTATATAGGCATATGGTTAAGCAGAAGCCAGGGGGAGGTGGCATACTATCCAACAATTTTGCTGAAACAGTAAATGGGAGTGATTTCTGGATGTCTTCTTCTTCAGATTTAGTGTTTGCATAAAGAAATGCCACTGATTTTTGTACATTGATTTTGTAGCCTGATACCTTGCTATATTGCCTAATAACTTCCAGTAATTTTCTACTGGATTCTTTAGGTCTTTCTGTGTATACTATCATATCATCTGCAAATAGTGAGAGCTTGACTTCTTCCCTTCCAATCTGTATTCTTTTGATTTCTTTCTCTTGCCTGATTGCTATTGCAAGAACTTCCAATACTATGTTGAAGAGTAACGGTGACTGTGGACAGCCCTGTCTAGTCCCTGATCTGAGGGGGAATGCTTTCAGCTTCTGTCCATTGAGTATGATGTTGGCTGTAGGTTTGCTGTATATAGACTCCACTATCTTGAGGAATTTCCCATCTATTCCCATTTTTTGTAGAGTTTTGAGCATAAATGGGTGTTGGATTTTGTCAAAGGCTTTCTCTGCATCTATTGAGATAATCATGTGGTTTTTGGCTTTGCTTTTATTAATGTGGTGAATGACATTGATTGACTTACGGGTGTTGAACCAGCCTTGCATTCCTGGGATGAATCCCACTAGGTCATGATGAACAGTCTTTTTGATGTGTTGCTGTATCTGGTTGGCCAAGATCTTGTTTAATATTTTGGCATCTATGTTCATCAGAGATATTGGTCTGTAGTTTTCCTTTTTTGTTCTGTCCCTATCAGCTTTTGGTATCAGAGTGATGTTGGCTTCATAAAAGGTGGAAGGGAGTATTCCTGTTTCTTCAATCTTATGGAATAGCTTAAGAAGTATGGGTATTAACTGTTTCATGAAAGTTTGTAGAATTCGTTTGTGAAGCCATCTGGTCCAGAACTTTTATTGTTGGGGAGATTATTAATAACGGTTTCAATTTCTTTGTCTGTGATTGGTGCATTTAGATTTTGAAGTTCTTCTTGGTTCAGTTTTGGAAGTGCATAGGTTTCTAGGAATTGTTCCATTTCTTCCAGATTCTCTAGCTTGGTGGCATATAGTTCTTTATAGAAGTTTCGCAGGATTCTCTGGATTTCTGTGGTGTCAGTTGTGATATCTCCTGCATCGTTTACAATTCTATTAGTTTAAGTCTTCTCTCTTTTTTGTTTGGTGAGTCTGGCTAGGGGTTTGTCAATTTTGTTTAATCTTTCAAAGAACCAACATTTGACTTCATTGATCTTTTGTATGATTCTTTTATTTTCGATGTTGTTTATTTCTGCTCGAACTTCAGTGATTTCTGTCCTTCTGGTTGCTTTAGGGTTCCTTTGTTCCTCTTCCTCTAAGTCCTTGAGGTGTGCAGTAAGGTCATTCATTTGAGCTTCTTCTTGGTGTTTAATATGTGATTGTATGGCTATAAGTTTCCCTCTCAGTACTGCTTTAGCTGTGTCCCAAATATTTTGATAGGTTGTGTCTTCATTTTCATTAGTTTCCAGGAACATTTGAATTTCCTGTTTGAGTGGGTCTCTGACCCAGTGGTTCTTAAGGAGCATGTTGTTTAGTTTCCAAATTCTGTGTCTTTTAATAATTTTCCGTTTGTTGTTAAATGTTAGTTTTACTCCACTGTGGTCTGAGAAGATACTTGGGATTATTTAAATGCTCTTGAATATATTGATGCTGTCTTTGTGGCCTAACATGTGGTCTATCCTTGAGTATGTGTTATGTGGATTTGAAAAGAAGGTGTATTCCAGTTTTTTGGGGTGGAGGAGTCTGAAAATGTCCAAGAGGTCTAGTGTGTCGATCTCTTCATTCAATTCTCTTGTATCTTTATTGGTTCTCTGCTTTGTTGATCTGTCTAAGGGTGAGAGTTGGGTATTGAAGTCTCCCACTATTATTGTATTACTATTGATGTATTTTTGAAATTCTTTCAGTAGATGCTTAATGTATTTAGATGGTCCCTCGTTGGGTGCATAGATGCTAATAATTGTTAAGTCTTCTTGGCTTATTGATCCTCTAATCATTATGTAATGTCCTTGCCTATCTTTTATTACGTTATTTAATATAAATATATCATATCTGAGATGAGAATGGCTGTTCCTGCCCTTTTTTGTGGTCCGTTAGCCTGTATGATAGCTTTCCATCCTTTCACTTTAAGTTTGTGTTTATCTTGTTGTGACAGTATGGTTGGGTTATGTTTTCTGATCCATCCCCCCACCTTGTGCCTTTTGATGGGTGAGTTTAAGCCATTGACATTTATTGATATTATGGATTTAATGTATTGTAGTGCCATTGTTCTAAAAAAAATTTGTTTGCTCTGATATATTGCAAGTATTATAGTGATGTTTTTGTTTATAAGAGGTCTTTTAGTACCTCTTTCAGGGCCAGCTTGGTGATGGTTGCCTCCTTTAACTGTTGTTTATCTAAGAAGGTTCTGATCCCTCCGTCTAGTTTGAATTAAAGTCTAGCAGGATATATTATCCTTGGTTGAAACCCTTTTTCATTCAGGGCTCGATAGATATCTTGCCACTCCCTTCTGGCTTTTAGAGTTTGAGTGGAGAAGTCTGCAGATAATCTTATGGGTTTTCCCTTGTATGTGACTTTTTGTTTCTCTCTTGCAGCCTTTAGGGTCCTTTCTTTATCCTTACTTCTTCTCATTGTGACTATGATGTGTCTTGGTGTCTTCAGGTCTGGGTTGATTCTGTTTGGTACTCTCTGGGCCTCTTGAACCTTGATATCCCTTCTGTTATTCAGGTCTGGGAAGTTTTCTTGTATTATTTCCTCTAGAATGTTTGCTTCCCCTTCCTCTCTTTCTTCCTCTGGCAGGCCAATTATATGAATGTTACTTCTTTTGAGATCATCCCATATGTCTCTGTTGTTGTTTTCAGTGTCTCTCAATCTCTTTTTAAGCTCTTTCACCTCTTTCTTTGTTTTCTCTAACTCATCCTCTGTCTGACTAATTCTGTTTTCTGCTTCTGTTAGTCTGCTTTCCCTTGCCTCAGCTTCTTTCTTCATTACAGCTATTTCAGCTTTCAGTTCTCTAATTGCCTCAAGATAATCAGTATTTTCCTTGGGGGTCTCAACTGTTGTTTCCCCAATACTGCCATTCCTTTCCTTCAATGTTGTTTTCATTTCTGTGATTAATAAGTTTATTATTGCTTGCATACTTTTCTTATCTATGGTTACTTCTGGCTGATTTGTAGTTTCTTCTGGGCTCTTGTCTTCATTCATTGGAGTAGCAGTTTTATTTGTTTTTGAGCTACCCATTTTTTTTATTTATGTGTTTCTTTTTTATGCTCTGTTGTTCCTCAGTTGTTGTGTCTTGAGTACAAGGAACACTGTACTAAATACCTTTATGACAATTGCACTCACCAACCTCCGGAATTACAGTAGCAACTGAAGTAAGTATTGAAGTAGTTTAATTGTCACCAGTTAGCCAAACAATTTCTCCAGTCCGTGAAAAAATAGTAACCAAATCCCAGTGAAGAAAGAGAAAAGAAAGAGAGGATAGCAAGAATAGACAGTTATGCAAATCTACAATCCACCATATATTCTAGGGGTAACAAGAGGGGAAAGGGAACTAGAGCAGAGATACACATATAGAGAGTCCGCTCTGAGTCAGATTTCTTCCCCAAAGTAATTCACAAATTCAGAAAGGCAAAGAAGAAGGAAGAAGTGTATGACAAGATTAAAAGAGAGAGAGAGAGAGACAAGAGAGAGAAAAGGGAGAAGATAAGAAAAAGAGTTGCAATTAAAGAGCAGTGCAAGGAACTTCCCAAATGTGTATCAGTGAATTCAAAAAAGCACCCTGTTTGGTGGTGTGGGGTATTCTGCTAGGAGCTGGTCCCCAGGGACTGCTTATGGCGGGGGAGAGGGGGAAGGAGGTATGCTTGAAAATTAAAAGGAAGAAAAAAGAATTTTTCCCCTACTCTAATTCTTAACCCAACTTAATTTATAGTCATCTCCTTGTCACCGCTATGACACCTTATTGGCTGGCCTGCTAAAGGCAGAAAATCCTATTGTTTCCAGGGGATGTGTTCGGAGCTCAGCAGCTAGCAGCTTCTCAGTCCGCCATCTTCCAGGAAACACCCCCCCAGACTTTTTTAAAGTATTTCTCGAAAATGAAAACTAGCTCCAAGTCCTTTGATCCAATGAGAGCTATACTCAAGAAGTCTTTGGATCTGCCCTCAGGGTCACGGTGGTCCCTGGAGACTCCCAATAGAAAGCCCCTGAGCTACAGTGGTCCCTCCGGGTCCTCTGCCGGCCACCCAGCAGCGCTCTGCAACCAGCGGAGGAGCCGCCTTCCCAGGCAGCGGACAATGCCCAGCCCGCCCGCCTTGTCCGGCGCCACCTGGGAAGTCCGGAGCAGCCCGCCCGCTAGTCCATGCCACCTTTACTCCAATTCCCAACCCAAACTAAATTATAGTCACCTCTTTGGTGGCTATACTTATTGGCTGCCCTGCTAAAGGCAGAAAATCCTACCGTTTCTGGAAGATGTGATCAGAGCACACGCTGTTAGGAGCTTCTCAGTCTGCCATCTTCCCGAATGCCTCCGAACAATCTTTTTATATACTGCTGTATCCAGTTGGATACAATTTTGTTTAATATTTTAGCTCATCAGAGATATTGGTCAGTGGTTTTCTTGTGTTGTTGTGTCCCTGTCTATTTTTGGTATCAAAGTGATGGCTTCATAGAAGCTGGAAGAGAGTATTCCAGTGTCTTCAATCTTCTGGAAGACTTAAAAGTAGAGGAATTTAGTTTGTCTTTGAAGGTTTTGTAGAATTCATTTGTAAAACCATCTGGTCCAGGACTTTTATTTTGGGGAAGATTTTTGGTCACTGTTTCTATTTTGTTAGCTGTATGGGATTTTTCATGTTATCTTCTTCCTCTTTACTTAGTTTTGGAAGTTGGTAGGTATCTAGGAAATTGTCTATTTCTTCCAGGTTCTCTAGCTTGTTGGCTAATATTTGTTCATAGAAGCCTTGCATATGTTGAATTTCTGCAGTGTCAGTTGTGATATCTCCTCTTTCATTTATGATCCGATTTATTTGGGTCTTCTCCCTTTTTTGTTTTGTGAGTCTGGCTAAAGGTTTGTGTTTAAAAATAAATTCAGAGGTCGTAATAGGTTCACGTGTGACTTAAAATGGAAGAGAAAGGAGGACCATAGGAAAAAATAGGGAACAATAGAGATAGACAGTTATGGAAATAGTAGTCAACCCAAATCTATGACAAATCTGTGAGAAGTCTGCATGTTGACCCTGCAACTGAACCCTGTACTCAGGGTAGTTAGGCAAAGGAGCCTGGGATATCAGCTTGCACACATGCTATCAATAACTCATGATTCTCCTCATTTAACAGCCTTGGGTAGAGAGAGGAGGCAGGAAGGATGGACCATCTTCAGTCATTGAGGAAAACTCCTAGTCTGTACTTTTAACTGCCACCTACTGGCAGTTCAGAGCAATAAAATGTGGGAACTTAAAAAAGACTTTTTTTTTTCAGTATTTCTGAAAAAAATCTGGTGTCTATGCAAGAAGAAAACAAATATTCGTGTTGAAAAGTATGTAAATATTGGAATTGAGAAATCTTAATAAGGAAGTTAACTCACAGAATTCATGCACATATTTTATAAGTGTTGACACTGGTTTTGCATATCATTTGAAGAGAAGCATGATCATTACTTTCTCTTAGATTCAAGGGGACAGTTGGACCCCCTACGTTCACAGCTGCCATCCTCACACTCCAGCTGTGAAGGCAGCTGAAATGCCCATTGTATGATATGGCCCAGGTGGATTGTAGACTTTACATTGATGTCTATCAATCTAGACTGACTACAGACCCCTGATTTTTACCTGTCTATGTGATGACAACCATGCCTTGTTTTTCTTCACAATTAGCATAGACTTCCCAGGACCCTCATCACTCTTCCTTTCCCATGATAGCAACATTGTCCTCTCCAAAATCCCCTTCCTTGCACTCCCTTTCCCATTATAGCAGACCCCAGACTCCCTCCTAATATCAGCACCCATCCCCTTTTCCTGAACATGGTTAGATTGAGAGCCAGTTCTCTCTCACTAGAGGGGAAGAGGACAGGTTGTTCCCATGTCCAGTAACATATAAAAAGGCTCTGAAGATTACCTTTGGCGTGATTGCTGGTTTGTATATATATATGTCAAACTTTTGCTTTGCTCATGACTCACCAAGTCTCAGTCCTTATTTTAAGGCATAGACAGAGTGTGTTTTGCACTGTTTCCCATACCCAACTACACAGGAGTGGATGAAGAAATTATGGGACTCAAGGGAGTACTACCCTACAATTTGAAAGGGTAATATTGGGTCCTTTAGGACCAATGAAGCTGAGGGTGACTGTGCTCTGTGAAGTCAGTATGGAGGTGATAGACTAGTATTGGGTAGTTTCTCTCATGTAAGCAATTGAGTATTGAAGTACACGGACTGCCCCTCACACAAGTCACAGGGATTGAGCTAGTTTTGTAAGAATTATGACAGTTATTGCTAAGGTTGGGGCCATAGAATTTTGACCATGGGGGTGAAATGGAATATGCCCCCAAAATATTATCTTACCTATTCTATTCTTATATTATTTTATATTATCACAGCACTACTCAGCTCTGGCTTTTGGTGTTGCTGGTATTAAACTTGGAACATGTGCTTTCTCAGGCATCAAAATGGTTTTGCACAACTATGGCCCTATCTCTCTAACCCTCCATATATACTTGTAATCATGTAAACTATTACTAAATCTCTAATGAAAAAATTCTAATTGCTTTTTGAAATAGAGAAAATTCTTTCCAAAAGAACTGTAAGTATATATTCTGGATCAGCAATAGTGACAGTTGTCAACGTTAAGTTAGCTTATGATCAGTGAAATGCTGAGTTGGCAGGCAGCTGATGTCCCTGAAATACCACACACTGGAGAACTAAATCATGAAATAAAACCGTTTTAGTTTTCAGGCCACATTTAGGTGACACAATGATTGAGCTGAGGATGCAGTTTTCTGATTTAGTTCCGGTGATGAGAACACAAACAAAGCCGCCTCCATGACCCAGTATCCCCACCTGACTAGACATTTCTATATCTCAAGAACCTGCCCTGAAAAACCATTGTCCCCAGAGCCCTCACCAGCATGAGGGTTCACTCAGATGCTGTAGATTTGTGGAGTTGGAGACCCATGTCTCCTGCCTCAATGATTGTTCATTTACCAGTTTAGAAACAGGTTCCCCACTACCATCCCCTTAAAAGGCAGCAGAAAATCTAGTCAAATTTGTCCCTTTATTGAATTGAAAGAGAAAGAATGGCAGGGAGGGGTTGGAGGAGGGTCCTCTGGGTGCTGTTGCATGGTGCTAGAAAGGGCCTGAGATGTGGGTGAGACTGCTTTGCAGACACCAGTCTTTATGGAATGAAAACATTTATACATGTGCCCACAACTGTACTGTAAATGACCAACACCTGTCAAATGAAGATGATAGCAGTGAGCATAATAGAATAATGTTTAAAGATGAGACATATACAACACCTCATCCAACACCACATGTCTGTGCCTACCTGTGCCCAAGTTAACCACCACAGTTCTCAGAATGTCACATAAGTTTGTTGCTTTTTTTTCCAGGGATGATGAAACATTCATGTAATTCAATACTCCATTCCATATACAAAGAAAACAAAAACTGTGTGTTAGTTGTCTATCACCTCCATACTTACCTCACTGAGCATATCACCTTCTTCATCCACTTTGTCCCAAAGTTACAGTATCATACTCTTAATTTCCAAAGTAGTACCCCACTGAGTCTTCGAACTTCTTTTTTATATTTATTTAATTGACTTTGATTTTATTTGAAAGGGCCTTAGAAATTGAGAGTGGAAGGAGAGACAATAAGACATAGAGAAAAGGGGGAGAGAGAAGAGAGATAGAGAGAGAGAAAGAGAGAGAGGGAGAGGGAGAAGAAGAGAAAGAGTGAAACACTTCACTAATTATGGAATTTCTCCCCTGCATGTGGAGCCAGGGACTTGAACTTGTTTATAGTAAATATACACTCAGCCTCCTATGAAACTACTCATCAAAATACCATGAAATTATATATATATGTGTGTATATTTGGGGCCAGGAGGTGTAGCACCTTGTTGAGTGCACATGTGACAATGTGAAAAGACCTAGGTTCAAATCCCTAGTCCCTACCTGTAGGAGGAAATCTTCACAACTGGTGAGACAGTTTTTCTCTGTCTCTCTCCCTCTCTATCACCTCTTCCTCTCAACTTCTGGTTGTCTCTATCCAATAAATAAATTATTGGATAATAAAATAATAAAAATTATTTCTTTTATTTTATCCAGAGCATTGCTCATGTCTATCTTATAGTGTTTGAAGGAATGAACCTGGGACTTCTAACCTCAGGCATGAGAGTCTCTTTGCATAATGACATACCTTGTATAATAGGTATAAAATTCCACACCTATACTACCACCAGAGTTCCCTGTATGCATTCCCTCCTTTGAAAAATACAGTTAATCTCCTAAGGTCTCAGATAAAGGTTGACAATTACTTCTATAAGTAGCTATATTTATATAAATTTTCCATGTTTTCCTTATGGCTCAGGTTTTTCTTCCATTTTAGTCAAACCTATACCTATTATTCTTTGAGATTTACTTTCCTTTTTCTTTTTTTTTATTTTCTTCTATCTCCAGGTGCTGATGGAATTGGATTTCAGAGATCTCTGGTCATCTACCACTAACATGTCTCCCTCTCTGGGACTATGGATCAAAATCCTTTATGGAGTCCAGATAGTGGAAGGTCTGGCTTCTGTCATTGCTACTCTCCTGCACATGGGCATTGGCAGGTGAATCCCTAGCCCCACCCTATTCCTCTTTGCTTAGGAGGAAGGAGGGCTCTGGGGAGGTGAGGTTACAGACACATTAGTGAAATCATTTGCCAAGGGGGTTCAAGATGGAGTCATACTAGCATCTGCAACTTGGTGGTGAAAAGGCACCAAAGCAAAGCAAAATGTTGAATAATCAGGAAACAAATACTAGGAAAGAGCAGATGAGAATAGGTATTTGGGGGTAGAAAGAAGTTAGAAGGCCTACTTTAGCACTGCACCTATGGGTACATGACATTGTGCAGATGTGGTCACATCCACCATCTTGTCTCCTCAGGGCATTTTCAGTTCCCTGCAAGAGTTGATACTATAATCCCCGAGCACCTTGTTTACTTCTCCCCCTTCCCATTCCTGCTAGAACTGTGATACTATACCTGAGTGCCTTGTTTCCTAGCCAATCACATCCCAACTTTCTCCCATAAAAACCCTTCTTCTTCTGCCCCTCATTCTCTTAGCCCCTTCACCTGCAGACACTGAGGAGGGTTGCTGCACTTACAGGGAGGTGACCATTTTGCTAGCTCCACATGGCCCAAACCACTGCACTCTCACCCAACTCTGAGGTGTCCACAGGAATAAAGATTTATGTTCCCTCTCTGCTCTGAATCTCCTCTTTCTCCTTCCTAGAACAGCCAGACACTTGATGGCTAACATGGAGGCAGAGTAAAAATATTGATTGAGATGATAGCATCAGAGTTGAGAATAGGACTAGAAAGCTGGACCAGGGCAGACAGTAGCTCCCAAATGTAAAGAAAATATATAAACACAATGAACTATCTACCATGTCCACCTGACCAGGGCCCATATATATTCATATTTATAGCACAGAAGCCTGTATAACCTCTGAGACTTTGTCAGACTGAGCTCACAATCCATGGTCACAGCTGGGAACATTCTAGGCTACACTTATTTCAGGCTGAGTTTTCCTTGATTGGCAGATAGGATGACCCAGCTCCCATTCAGAAAGTGTGACAGTCCCTACCATTGCTAGTTCATAGTGAGAACAAGGTCCTGAAGAAATTCACATAAGGCTTATGATTCCTTCTTGTATAAAGTAACCATTGATGGTGGAACAGTGATTCTAAGATTAGGGCTACAGGCGATGGAATCTGGACTTAAGTTAGAGAAGAAACAGACCTAGGATTACAATACAGTTTAAGCTAAAATTTTCATATATATATATATGTCAGTCAAAGTTCACGGCACCAGTATGCCAGGCTAGCTTCGCGGCAGGAGACAGACGACCAGGGACACATGGCTGAGTGGATAAACAGTACTTCTTTATTCATGAGCGAATGGTTCAAAAAACTAATCTAATCTAATCACCACACAGTTCTGTCCTGTCAGGAACCAAGGAAGTATGTAGGATAGGGGGTGGGGAGAAGAAAGAAGCAAGAAAAAGCAAGAGCTAAACCAAAATCTCCCAGAGGCAGGGGGAGTGAGACCAAACCAATGTAACAGAATGACCATGTAAGTAGACCACAATGTCAAGCAATGTAACAGAAGGGATCCCAGAAGCAGAACTAGAAGCATAACAACATATATACATATATTTGACTGTGTATCTCTTGGATAATTGTAGACAGTGATTATCCAGGGGTGACAATAATGCTGTAGCTGTCCAAGATATTAGGACATACATGTTGCTTTGTTTGTGTAGCTAGTTGAGGATATAGTGTGACTGAGGGGAGTGAAGTAGGCTGTATGAATGTGTCTGGGTCTAAACAGTGAATCCTTGAGTAGACAATCTGTGGAGCCTTCTAAGGCCTTTCTGATACACTGCCAAGCTGTTTAGGTCTCGATGTAATCACAGAGGACTACTAAGCCTTTTCCTCTGAGTTATGTATGTGCCCCTACCTGATGGACACTTGTATATATGTGCCTCTTAGGTGCTAGCCTGTATCTAGGGTCTGCAAGGTGGTTAGAGAGTGCACCACCTGAAATAGAACAAGGTAGTTCCATGTGTTAGGGAAGGTCTCACCAAACTGTTGCAGTTGAAAGGTTGAAATATCAGACTTGGTGTCACTGGGATATAATCCAAAGGCATAAGTCAGTGGCAGTATAATGGGGCATGGTGGCACTTGTTCTGTTCTTTAATTGAGGTCAGCATAGGCAGTTTAACATTGTAAGGGATCAAGAGGAGAGCAAAGTCTCAGGGGTTCAGGACTGAGTCTGACATGGGTCTTAAAAGACTGGGAAGCATTTTTTGCAATCTCAGAGTTTCAGACAGCAATAGTTCATTTTTATTATCATCAAGTTAGTTGAGAGCTTGGCCTACTTTGAAAATACCATGGTGGGAATTTCTCATATTCTATTTGAACCCACTGTGTCATATGATGTTATATGTCGTGTAATGGTATCTACTAATAACTGCATCTTAGCACCTGGCAAAACCATATGATTCTGATCTATCTGCTGTAAGGTTGTAGGTAACTTTGTATTCAAAACATAATTTTAGAATTATTGAACCATTTAAGACTGATGTCAGGATTATTATTGTTCAGAAATTAGAAGCACTAAGTTGTTAAAATAATAAATTAGATATGCAGAACTCAACTCTAGGCAGCTGAGGATCTTGAAACATTCAATCTGATTCTTCCATAACATACTTTGTAGTCAAGACAGAGCTTAAAGCTACATAGGAAATAATTATCTCCTATACATTCAGCTGACTTTAGCATTGTGGTGAGTGGTCATTATACTTTTTCCCTACGTATAATAAATAAACAAATGCATAAATATTTCAAGAAACCAGCAGGTGAATGACACACCAGCTGTGCTCTGCTGTGGTCTATCATGTTATTAGATGGTGTCGGATCACAGAGTACTCACAGGCTGCTTCTATACAGTTATGGGAGATAGTAAGGGTGCTAGAAGGAAAATGAACAAGGACTAGAGAGACATTGCATTAACATCCATTTTATTTCCCAACATTTCAAAAAGGAAACATTCAAAAGGAAAATAGCACACATGAATTGAGACCCAAATTCTGATTCAAGTATTTACAAAATTCCTGCATCTGATTCTACTAGACCCACGTCCTGGAAGTCACTTCACAGTGCGGAGTCAATTGTACTCCTGGCAGGCTAGCACGAGGCTGGGTCTCCTGGGCTTCCCCATCCCATGGACCTGGTGTCAGAAGCAGGGTTGTGTGCACAGTGAGAAACAAAGTTGCTAGCTGTCACTCACTACCTGTGGGCCTGAATGACAGCTTCTTATAGTCCCTGAAACAGGACAAACAGGGCAGAATGATGAGCTTCCAGTTTCTGAACATTTTCCTGGCACAGTAAGAACAGCAACCAGTGCTCACCATGATGAATCTGGAATGTTTAAGGTCCTTGAGAATCTTGGAGATCTGAATACAAAGCAAATCAAATGTCTGAGGCTGCAGAACTCCCTGAGGGCTGAAAGTCTCCAGAGGGGCCGGATAGATCTCTTGTCTCAACCTGCTGAGGCCCCAGGTGCAGCGCAGCAGCTTCTCCAGGTGTCCATGGACAGGCGGTTCCCATGCAGGCTGAGGAAGCTGAGCTGGGAGCAGCTGCTCAGGGCAAGGATCAGGGCCTCAAGCTGGGTGTCCTGGAGGCCACACAGACCCATGTCCAGGTGCTGGAGGGTGGCTGCATTTACCTCCAGCAGAGCTCGCAGGGGCTCACTGACAGAGGTCAAGGGGAGTCCCCTCAGACACAGGTCCTTTCAGGCTCTGGAACAGGTGAGTCAAGTATCCTCTGTAAGAGTGCAGTTAGTGAGTGAGAAGACCTCCAGGGGAATGGCAAGGCTCCTGGAAAGAGAAAGAGAAAGAGGGGAGGGAGGTTAGAATGGACAATGGCATTGGCATGAGAGTGTAAGTTCTTTGGAGGTCAGGATACACCAAGGCTCAGGTCTGTTCTCAACCAGAGTTTGATGCTGAGGAATTATTCTGATGCAGTCTCTGCCCCCAGGTTTTACCACGCTCCACGAAATCCTAGCAGTGCCCCCTTCAACCAATCTTGTCCCCACACGTCATCCCTGGTTGTGGCCCAATAAAAGCTCCCTCACTTACCCCTCTCGTTCTCTCTCTGGGCTCCTTCAGCTCTCTCTCTCTCTCTCTCTCTCTCTCTGCATGCTCTCCTTCTTGCCCTGTGGTGAGGTTGTGGGGACAGCCATTGTCGGCTGACTCCAAGTGGCCTGAGCCACCCCCCATCCTATAATAAAGATTTGTGTACCCCACTTGCTCTGGACCTCCTCTCTCTCCCTCTCTTCTCTGCGGCGCAGCCCAACACCTGGCCACAACCAACAAAAGTTAGCATAGTGTGACTTAAGGCTGCAACCTCTTCAGTGTACATAGGAGCCTGGCAATTTCTAACACATTTCTTCACTTTCAGGAAGAGAAATGCACACATCTCTTCCTCTTTCTTTCTGCCTTTCTTTTTTTTAAATGCATAACATTTGGATATGCTAAACATACTAAAAAAATGGCCACTTTATACAAATATGTTGGCACCTTTAACAGCATCATTGAACACAAAAGAAGATGATTTAACTCAGGCTGCCTTCAGACCTACATTGGACTCTAGCAGTTGTGACATTATCCCCATCTCTGACTGGGTGACACTATTGAGGATAATGTCATAGATCAGACCAGAACAAAGTCCCACAGCATCTAGGAGACCTGCCAACCTTCAGGGCCTCCCTGACTCCTCCCCATACTCAGCATATGCTCTGCTAGATTTTCTCACTCCTCAACTGGAGACTTTTAGTGCCCTCTGCATGCTTGCGCTGTCTGTGTATTCACAATCCTGCCTCTTCACAGCTTGCAGTTCAGGAATTAGAGGCACTGTATGGGATCTCATCTTCACAGTCCCCTTCAACCTTAGTTGTCTACTCATTTAAGAGATCTCTTCTGACCAGAACCTGAGAACCAACCACCTACACTAGACTGAATATTCCCCCAAGCATCTAAGCAAGGGTTCCCTTCCATAACTCTGAAACATTGTCCTCAGCATCTCATGATTAAAGTCCAGTGGAATACACATACTGTCTAATTATTTCTTTGTTTTTCTTTATTTTATTCTCCTTATTTATTTATTTATTTATTTATTTTAAAAAGGATACATTAACAAAACCATAGGATAAGAGGGGTACAGCTCCACACAATTTCCACCATCAGATCTCATATCCCATCCCATCCCCTGATAGCTTTCCTATTCTTTATACTTCTGAGAGTATGGACCCAGGGTCATTGTGGGATGCAGAAGGTGGAAGGCCTGGCTTCTGTATTTGCTTTCCTGCTGAACGTAGGCATTGACTGAAGGATCCATACTCCCAGCCTGCCTCTCACAAATAAATAAAAAGAAAAACAAAGAAATAATCAGAGTCCTGCTGACACATGCGGAAGTGCTGGTAGATTGTGATTCAGAGCTCATTGGTCATCTACTATTTCTCCCTCTGGGAGTTTGCACCTAGACTCTTTTTGAGGTGCAGAACGACATAGTTCTGGCTTCTGGAATCACTTCTCTGTTAGTCAAGGGCATTGGAAATTTAATTCCTACCCCAGTCTGTCTCTATCCAACTACACTGATTGGTTCAACTACCTTGTTCCCTTTTAGTTGTATTTTGTAGTGCCAGGAATCGTTATGATATGAGCTTCAAGTTCAACATGGATACTTCCGGTGTAGGGATAAATAGCATAATGGTTATGTAAAAAGACAGTCATGCTGGAGGCTCAGAAGACCCAGCTTCAATCCCCCGCACCACCATAAACCAGAGTTAATCAGTATTCTGGGAAATAATAATAATAATAAATGGAAAAGTGAAGATGTGGCTAAGAAAACACTGATCTGTCCAGTTTCTATGTTTTGGGGGTTCTGTAGAAGCATATTGTAATCTCCCCAATATCACACCAGCACTGAGTGCATATTTGGAGACAACTCCATGAAACACTTGATATGAATCACACCCACACTCAAGCAAAATTGGTCTCTAGGCCAAATGGAGGTGTGCTATCTAATCATTTCATCTGGGGAGGGTCTTAACCTGATAGGATTTTGGGATCTGCGTAATTAGCTTGTCTCCTATAGGGATTTGGGTGTGTAGGGTGTATCCTAAATGGGATATAAAAGTGTAGGTCCCCAAATGGTAAATCAGATTCTTCCAGCTCTTCAGTCTGCCTGTAGGGTTCTCTGGAGACCTGAGTTCTGAGCACACAGCCGAATTCATCTCATCTGGTAAGTTACCCTCCTCTGCTAAGGACCCATCATGCAACTGTGGTCATTCAACTATGGTAAAGTAACAGTAGATGAAGAAGGAGTTTTAAATTTTTGTTCCATACCTTCATTATTTTTTTTTTTTAAAGTCTGTTATTTGTGAGTGAAATGGAGACCAGTCAACCACCAGCCTTCTGGCAGATGCTCCCTGGATTGAAGTGTTCTTATGCCTTTATTTTCAGATGAACAGATTTCAGACTGGATTATTGCCTTTCCATAGAGTTTAATGTTAATTCAGAATGTGATGATTTGTATACATAATTATTCACTTGTCAACATTTTATCAAAGCATTTTTTTTATTTTTAAAAAATATTTCTTTATTTACTCATGTGAAAGATAATTGGAGAGAGGGAAAGAACCAAACATCGCTCCAGACATGTGCTGATGGGGACTGAACTCAGGACTTCATGCTTGAGAGTCTAGTGCCTTAACCACAGCACCACTCCAGGATCACCCAAAAGCCTATTTTTCATGCCAAAAAATTGCATTTCATGAAATTTTTATTAGTGATTTACTAATAAGCCACAAGATTTTGGGGAGAATATCTCCCTACACCCAAAAGCACATTTTTCAATGATAAACACTGGATTTTAGGCATTTTATTACTTGACATCATAAATATTCACTTAGTTTCAATTTTTTCTTCATTTTTATTGGGTGGTTAATGTGGTTGGAACATGGGTATAACTCATATCAGTCAGATAAATTTCTATACTCCACACACACACACACACACACACACATAAACCCCAAAATCAGGTCCATCATCTCAGACTAGGGACTGGAAGTGCTAGCATGTTCGCAGACTTCTCTCCCTGCCTTCCTTACCCAGAGTCCTTTGCTGTAGTGCAATACATTAAACCAGTTCAAGTTTTACTTCAAAATTCTCCTTTCTGTTTTTGTTTGTTTATTTGTTTGTTTTGCCACCAGACTTGTTGCTGGGGCTCAGTACCTGCACAAGAGTCAGCTGCTCTGGGCAGCCATTATTTCTTCCTTTATTTGACAGAATACATAAAAACATGCAGACATATCCACCGTGCTCTGTATATTGCAGTCTTATTATTTATGGCATGCAGCTGGACAATCAAGGCTCTGCTTTTCACTGTTACAAAAACTGAACCAAGATCCACACACATTCAAGGCTTACTCTATGTCTGGGTAACACTCACTGGATCATACGTTCATTGTAAGGAGGAGTTTCAAAACAGTCCATAGGATATTTACAAGAGAGAACATTCTGATCACACTGTGAGCTCTTATTACCTAAGACACCTGGCTAATAGGTGTTTCTAATGTCTGTAAAGAGATGCTACCTAGAGATGTAGGTCTCACTGTTTTCCATTTTCAGCTCTTAGATTTCTGTGAGCACCAAACCTTTTACTGACTTATGTTCAAATACTCAAGAGATGGGCGGGGAGATAGAGCATAATGGTTATGCAAAATGGCTCTCCTGCTGATGCTAAAGCTCACAGGTCCAGTCCCCAGCAGCACCATAAGCCAGAGCTGAGAATTGTCTTCCTCTCTGTGTCTTTCTCTATGTGTCTCTCTCTCATTAAAATAAAATAAAATGTTAAAAAATGGAAATACTCTATAAAATGTCCAAGTAAAATAAAATGAAACTTCATATGGTGGTGTCTCCTAATATATGTATTTTTTTATGATTCTAAGAGAATTCATTGAACAAAATGTGAAATACAAAGACATAACAAATACAGATTTACTCATAAGTACATAGTCAAACTGAAGAGTTGGGCTATATTTACACACGAAATATGTTGAATACTTTGTCAATCATCAATTAACATAAGTAGACGTATTGATATGGAAGTGATTATCTGATATAACTGCATTCTCCATATAAGATGGTCATATAATTTCTTAAGTGTCTCTGAATGTTTTAATTCATGACATCTCTGACTGGGAATGTGTGGGAAATAGCTGCGGTGACTATGCCACAATTCTCATTGCTGCTACTCTTGTGACCTGTGTGTTTAGATGGTAGTCACTTTGGGGAGTGCTAAGATGAAATATGGCTTTCCTTGAGAAAGACGTCCTCTTCTTTGACTATTCCCACAGGTTTGCTGCCTGAGCAGATAAAAATGAGCAACTATAACCCATCCAGTCTCCTACAGCAAGCCTTTCAGAGCCTTCTGGGGGATGAAGACTTGGCCATCTCTTCCCTGAGGAGCCTGCCTGCAGAGCTCTTCCCGTGTCTGTTTCTGGAAGCTTACACTCACAGACTGTGGGAGACCCTGAAGGCTCTAGTGCAGAACTGGCCCTTTGAAAGACTCCCTCTGGGAGCCCTGGTTCAAGACGTGGTTCCTGAGAATCCAAGTATCAAAGCTGTGATGGATGGAATTGATATCCTGCTCAAACAGGATGTTCCCCCGAGGTAAGGAGGATCGATAGTCAGGGACAGTCTGTGCTTCCTGAAAGACAGCTGGGTCAGAGAGAGTGGAGACCCATGGGATGCCCCAAGGCTTTTAATGTCGTTGTGACAGCTCATTTGGGAGCTCTTGTCAAGAGTTCATCTCTGACCATAGGTAAAGCTCACAATTTACTTTGCACAATTATCTAAATTCCAGCCCCTAAGATAGTTTCAGTAGCATTGTGGCACAGGCACTGCCATGCAACCTGATTGACAGGGCACCAGCTTCTCAGGAAGTTCAGTGTGGCTGAAAACATAATGCATTTTGCCATGTATTGGGCTTGGGATTAAGCTCTGTGTGGTCTAAATAGCCTTTACTTATGGCTAGGCTCAGAGTATGACCAATAACAAAAGTAATGACAAAATCTGCACTGCACTCTGTAAGATTGATCATAATGGAACAACCAATATCCATAATGCAGAATTTTTCATGAGGCTCCAAGAGGTAGAATTGTTTTCCCCTTTATCTACACCACTTCCTATAGTATTTTTCCTAGAATACAGAGAAAACTCGATGGCTTCAATAGTGGAGATGCCACCTTACATAGCGTAATTAATAAATGGAAAAATATGGTACCCACCTAGATACAGTGGGCCTTTTAATCTACCACTATGATTCCACTTTCTTATACAGGAATAGTACACGAGAACCTAGGTCACATAGTGAGCATACAAGAAAGATGGATTCCAGTTAGAGACCTTAACTTTATGAAGAGGCTGGCCAGGTCAGCACCACCTTGGTGCCTTCTCAGTAAGGAATAAAACAGACTCCTTTATCAAACAATGGAACAGACTTTATGAAAAATGGGGCTTTTCAATTTGTTTAAGGCCACTAGCAACATAACAAGCTTGAACTTTCTATGAAACATGGCTTCTGATGCATAGGGACAAGAGGATGTCATAAACAAGCATAATAGGTAGAATATTAATCTTAATCACTAGGACATCTGCCTAGCTCACAGGTATAGGAATAACAAAAGACAAAGAAACTGTGATATGATCTCTATGGAGAGAAATATTCCCGGAATGTAAATGTTCCACAAAGCAGGGAATATTGCCTACCTGTACTTTTTTTTTTAAATTTCTTTATTGTGGAATTAATGTTTTACATTTGACAGTAAATACAATAGTTTGTGCATGCATAACATTTCCTAGTTTTCCATATATCAATACAACCCCCACTAGGTCCTCTGTCGTCCTTCTTAGATCTACACCAGAACATTTTGCTTCGGTGCAATATGCCAATTCCTACTTATACTTTTCTTACTTGGTGATTTTTGTATTAATAATCAAAGCCTTGGCAATTTTTGTAATAATTACCAAAGCCTTGGTGATGTTTGAATTAGTGGCCAAAGCCTTGGTGATTTCTGTTTCTATAATCTATATCTTGGTGATTTTTTTTTTTTAGTCATTTAAGCCTTGTGAGACTATTAAATAAAGTTCTTCCTGAGCATGGCAGAGTGTCTCTCTCCTGCTCCTGAAGAAATTGACATGTCTCTCTTTCTTCCTCATTTTTTCCAGTGCCCCTCCTCCTTTGTGATCCCTGAGACCTGCAGGGGCTGGCCCCTGGCAGTATTGGACAGATTTTTTTTTCTTATTTACTTGCAGAGAACAGTTCTCTCTGGCTAACTGTGTGGTTGGACATTGAATCTGGACCCTGCAGTCTGAAGAATCAGAATCTTTTTGAGTCACCATTATGCTATCTCCTATTACATTCTTTCTCAATCTTTCATTTTCTCTCCTCTTTCTCTCTCTCTTTCTCTCTCTCTCTCCCTCTCTCTCTTCCTCTCCATGTCTTAGTATCTGAGGAGCCCCAGACTGAGAAAGAGTCCACTAAGAGTGATGGTCCTGAATTCACTGTGCCCCAGCTATAGAATTGGGGGTGAGGGGGAGAGAGAGAGGTTCTAAGCTAGGTTGGCTTAAATGGACAGATAATGGATTAACATGACACATTTTAGATTCTCCCAATTGAGAGGATAATACATATGTGAATTGAACATTAATTATGAAAAAAGAAATGGGGAGAGAAGGTCTGGAGTCTGAAATGGGAGGAAAAGCAGACGTGGTAAGTCTGTGTCTCACAAAGGCCAGGTTTCTATTCTTTGGTTGCATCTTATGTCTTCATCAGTGTCTTCTTTCCCCCAAAGCAGGTGTAAGCTGCAGGTGCTGGATTTGCGAAACACCGGGCATAAGTTCTGGAGTGTGTGGACTGGAGTCAGCTTCCGAGTGGACTCACAAAGGAGGAAACTGGTGGCTGAGGGAGCTTCAAGGAATGAGAATGGTGTGCCCTGCTTGGAGGTGTGTGTAGACCTCTACCTCAGTCAGAAACCCGCAGATCAGACCTTCACATACCTGCTGAACTGGATCCAGGAAAGAAAAGGGGTGCATCTCAGCTGTAAGAAGGTGACAGTATATTCCCTGCCCAGCAAAAACGACAGGTTTCTGCATGCCATGCCATTGTGTGGTATCCAGGAGGTGGAAGTACACTGCACCTGGCCATTCTCAGGCCTGCACCTGTTTAGTCAACTTCTGGGCAAGATGAAAAGCCTCTTGAGACTCAGTCTTGACATCACCGTTCCTAATGCCGTCACCCCAGAAGAGGAGGAGAAACGGGCACAGTCTGTCAAACAATTTGCTTCGGTGTTCCTGCACTTACGCCATCTACAAGAGCTGTACCTGGAATCTCCCTCCTTCCTGCAGGGCCATCTGGACCAGGTGTTCAGGTAGGCTTGTAGCCCTGGCAGAATCACAGTAAAGGAGACAGTGCATGTCCAATGCACTGTCTCCCTCATTCTATTATTATTACTATTATACTTTCCTGACTCTGTCAGATCTGATTTATGGTGGTACTAAATATTTAACTGAAATCGGTGGTGCCTTAGTCAGGAAATAACCCCCTTTTTCATTTCTTTTTTTACATTTTACATATCATGTACTTATTTATTTATTCATTTATTTATTTTTGACTGAAATAGAGAGAATCTTGAGGGAAAGGGAAGATAGTTAGATGATAGAGACACTGTATGCCCTGCTTCACTCTGTTGAAGCATCCCCCATTCAGGTGAAATAGTTTTTTATACAATGGACAGTTCTCTCTGAGTCCACTTTCTGAGTCTATTCTAGAACAAGCATCTACGAAATTCAAACATTCAAAAAATGAAAAACAAAGTGTGCATTTCTCTGCCTGATACACAAGGAAATATGTTTTAGAAATTGCCTAAATTGGACTGAGGAGATAGCGTAATAGTTATGCAAAAAGACTCTCCTACCTGAGGCCTTAAAGACCTAAGTTCAATTCCCTGCTCCACCATAAGCCAGAGCTGAGCAAAGCTCTGGGGGGGGTGGACTGGAGGGGGAGAAAGAAAGAAAGAGAAAAGGAAGAAAGAAAGAAAGAAAGAAAGAAAGAAAGAAAGAAAGAAAGAAAGAAAATGCCTAATTTAATGCCAAGCTTATAAGGGCACCAAAATGGCTCAGCCTCAGACAGCATTGGTCTACTTTGGGGGTAACTTTATGTCAGAGTAATCTTGAGCCTGTGTGTGTGGTGACCACCCATTGAACTTACACCCTCCTGCCAACCCCTTGGTTTATCCTAACCTCTCTTTCTCTCTCTTCCCAGGTTCCTTAACACCCCACTGGAGGTCTTCTCACTCACTAACTGCACACTTACAGAAAGAGACTTGATTCACCTGTTCCAGAGCCCACACATCACTCACCTGAAGGACCTGTGTCTGAGGGGAGTCCCCTTGACCTCTGTCAGTGAGCCCCTGCGAGCTCTGCTGGAGATAAATGCAGCCACCCTCCAGCACCTGGACATGGGTCTGTGTGGCCTCCAGGACCCCCAGCTTGAGGCCCTGCTCCCTGCCTTGAGCAGCTGCTCCCAGCTCAGTTCCCTCAGCCTGCATGGGAACCGCCTGTCCATGGACACCCTGGAGAAGCTGCTGTGCTGCACCTCAGGGCTGCAGCATTTATGTCTCCAGCTGTTTCCTGCCCCTCTAGAGACTTTCACTCCCCAGGGAGCTCTCCATCCTGGGGCATTTAATTTGATTTGTACTCAGATCTCAAAGATTCTCAGGGACCTAGGACACCCCAGGTCCATCATGTTGAGCACTGGTCACTGCAAATACTGTGCCAAAAAGGTGTTCAGAAACTGGGAGCCCATGATTCTACCCTGCTTGCTTTGTCTGTGTGACTATAAGAGGCTGTATTTTAGGCTCACAGGAAGTGACATGTAGCAGCTTTGTCCCTCAATGTGCACATACAACTCTTCCTCTGCCATCATGGCCTTGTGATGGAGAAGCAAAGGCCCTGCATGGAATGCATGTGACTCTCAACTTTGAAGAACCAAATGGGCACTTTTCTAATGAAATCAGAGTCATCAGTGACTGGCTCTGAATTTGTAGTTGTAATTTGGGTGGAAGTTCATGCAGGATTTTTTTTTTTTTTGCTGATGTTTCATGAAATGTTGAGAAATAAAATGGATCTCAATGTTGTCTCTTGCCTTTGCTCTTCATTTGGCTGTCAGAACCAGTCATCTTTGATAGTGCTAAGAAAAAGGAGGTGAGCAGAGAGGCCCCCTAAGAACATAATGCAGACCACACAGTGTCGGACTGGCTTTGCAAGAGGAGACAGATGACCTGTGACTCATGGTTGAGCTGTAGGCAGTATCTCTTTATTCATGCAGGACGCAGCACAATCTAAGCTGAGGTAGACTAAACTAAACTAAAACTAACAATGCTGTCTTTATATATACTTGCCAAGTAGGGTGTAAACAGGACATGATGTAGAGAGGGTGGAGAGAAAAGTGACTGGTGAAAATCAGGGTGTGACAAGGGGAGGGGGCAGAGCAGGCAAGAATTCTACCACTGAACCACCAAAGCCCTGGAGGGAGGGTGGTGCTTGTTAACAGTGGTTATGTAAATAGAATACAGTGGTTATGTAAATAAAATGCAGTGTTAAGCAGGGGGAATTAAAGCAAATGAAACAGAAGGGGTTTTTAGAAGCAGAATTAGAAGCATACCAACAACACAGAACCTCGGTGTTGTCCTCAGCCACCTGCTCATTTCTGTATATATTTATTTACTAAAAGTGGGGTACAAAGAGCATTAGTGCCCCAACAGCCTGTCTGTGAAACTCCATTGATGTAATTACCAGAGCTATGGCCAATGTTGCTTTAAATTCCATTTTAAGTGACACATCATCTCAACAATAATTTTTTAGAATTTTGGGCCATACTCCCAAATGGGGAGAAAGGTTAAAAGAAGATGACTAGAGGGCTCTGAACCCCAATTCCATGAGGACCTAGAGAGAAAGAGAAAGGAAATAAATTCATGCTGGGCTAGCATGGGGGTGCCTCTTCCTGGGCATGTACTCTCTGGGTTGAAGACAACATGATCAGAGCCAGCCGGGGCTACTAAGCACTCAGAAACTCGAGGGAGATGATCATTAACAGACTCATGGTAGTGAGGCAATTTGAATCTTTATCAATCAGGGAGCCCAGGATTTTAAATGTTGCACCCAGAAGTGGCAAGACAGAAATGGAAATGGCTGGCATAAGTCTGCATGTTGACCCTGCAATTGCACCCTCCACTCAGGGTAATTAGGCAAAAGAGCCAGGGATATCAGCTTGCACACATGTCAGCAATGACTCATGATTCTCCAGATTGAACAGCCTTGGAGTAGAGAGAGGAGGTAGGATGGACCATCTTCAATCACTGAGGAAAACCCCCAGTCTGCAGTATTTTACTGCCTCCTGCAGGTAATTCAGATGAACAAAATCAGTAAATGTCAGCAAGACTATTGTGTCAGTATTTTGAAGACTCTAGTATCTATGCAAGAAGAAAACAAATATTTGTGTTGAAATGTATGTAAATATTGTAATTCAGAAATCTTAACAATAAGGAAGTTTACTCACAGAATTCATGCACTTACTTTATAAATATTTACATTGATTTTGCATCACATTTGAAAAGAAATATTAGCATTACGTTTTCTTAGATTCAAGGGGACAGTTGTACCCCTATGTTCACAGATGCAATCCTCATACTCCAACTGTGGAAAAAGCCTAAATGCCCATCTATGTGGAGAAATTGTGAGGCATGGTTGAGCATGGTATGGGACCTCCAATTGAAAGTGGGAGTCTAGATGTCATGACCTTTTCTATCAGTCTCTCTCTACCTAAGATCAAGCATGGAGTAAAATGACCACCAGAAAAAGTCTCCTCTATAAGCCTCCCTGCTTCATGAAAGACTCTACATGCAGCCCATTTTCTTGTTCTCAAACCAATTGGTTTGTTTACTCAGAAGTTAATATAAGTTCATCTTCTTTGATCATACCCAGCCCACACATCATTGTTCTGCTCTGTCAAACTATAACCTAAAACATTCTTCATACTCCTCCACCTCCTTCAGTTCTTTTCATCTTACATGATCCATCTCCTCTCTTAAGGCTCCTCTCTGTCTGCTGGCTATTGATAACCCTATTTCCTTCGTTCCTTTGATCAACTAAACCCCTTGTTCAACATTTAGTAGGAATGCTCTGACATTTTCCCAACCCCATATTTCTCTTTGTCCCTCTTCTCCCAAACCATATATGAAGTGGATAACTTACTTCCCCCTACAACCACTTATAAACCCTACTTTGCTGTTCAATAAACAGATTGTTCATGAAACATTCCCCCTGGTGATCTCTGGTTACATCTCTAGCTACTAAAACTGGGAGAGATCCAATTGGCTCACTCCTACTGTCCTGGAGCATTCTTTATGGGCCCCTGCATCTGGTGCACAACAGAGTGGGTAACCCAGGAGTTTGGGAAGAAACCTCTCCACATAGAGAGTCTGAAGCATCTACAGAAAACTGAATGAAGAAATCAGGGGACTCAAGGGAGTACTACCCTACAATTTGAAAGAATGATACTAGGTTGTTTAGGGTGATTATGCTCAGTGAATGCTGTGGCATTTGCCTTTATAACCAGCCAGCTATATCAAGGGCTGACACTGCTCTTTGAACAGCTCCTTGATGAGAGACAGTCTCTGGCCAAGAAATAAAGACTCTCAAAATTTGACTTTGGTCTCAATTTCTCTTCCTTGCCTCTACTCCACAGCAGTCTATCCAAAAGTGCTGGCACATTTGGCAGAAGTATTGGGTACAATTGAAAATACTCTCACTCAGGTTGCCTTCAGACCGTCTTTGGACTCTAGCTGCCCCATCTCTGGTCTTGGTGAGACCATTAGGAGTAAGTCACAGAACAAACCTGGGCAAAGTCCCAGAACTGTTGGTCCTGCCAATCTCCAGGGCCTCCCTGACACATTTCCATGCCCAGCAAATGTTCTGCTAGATTTCCTCGTTCCTCAGCTGCAGTCTGTTTAGTGCCCTCTGCATGATTGCACTCTGTGTGTTCACAATCCTGCCTGGTAACAGCTTGCAGTTCAGGAATTGGAGGCATTGTGTCAGATCTCTTCTTCACAGTTCCTGCCAGGCTAGCTTTGCAGGATAGAGAGACCGGGAACTCATGGCGGCATGGTAATACGATTATTTATTCACATGGGAGCACCCCAGAGTCACAGTGGGTTAAGCCATATAGTGCCAAACCACAATGGCCGCCTCCTGCTCTGTGTGTCAGCCATTCTCCAGGTCAGGACATGGGAGAGAAAGAGAGTGAAACCAGAAACAGAAGTGGGTTTTGTGGGATAAAACTGGAAGTGGCAATTCGGGAATGGAAATGGCTAGGAAAGGGGTGGAGAAGGGCAAAAGCAGGCTGGGAAGGTGGAAGCTTCCTTAGAAACTGTTGCAATTGTTTTAGCCAGTGGGATTAATGTTACCCTGAAGGCAGGGCAGGTCTTGAGGTAGAAAGAAGATAGAGCAGGCAAAACAGTGATTATGTAAATAGGCCATATTATCAGCAATGCAGCATGGAGCAGGGGGAGCTGGTTTAATGCCCATCAGTTCCCTTCACTAATAATTGTCTAATCAGCTAAGATACCTCTTCAGACCAGAACCTAAGAACCAGCCTCACTAGACTGAATATTCCCCAAGTATCTGAGCAAGGTGTCCCTTCCATAACTCTATGAAAGCTTGTCCTCAGTTTTTCATGGTTATAAGACTAGTGGAATGAGTAATTATGTCTAGTAATTATGTAAAATGTCTTTCATTAATCAACACAATGATTGCCACCTCAACACGCTTCAACTCAGACTATGTCCAGAGACTTCAGGTGTGGAATGACAACCCTTCAGCTTCATTAATCAGATGAAACCTTTCCTTTCATAGTATTCTCTAATTCCATCCCAGGTGGATCACTGTCTAACAAAGTCCCAAAACCTAGATATAGACCAGGTTCTGTGAGAGAGAGCATATGTTCACACGTATCCATAAACTAGTGCAAAATATATACCTGAAAGCAGAAGTACACTAGAGTTTGCAGTGAGTACCTCCCTAACACTTCCTCTCCACTATGCCAAGCTTTGGGTCCATGATTGCTCAACAATTTGTTTGGCTTTGTATGTTAACTCTCTTTTCAGCCACCAGGTTCCAGATGCCATCAGGATGATGGCCAGGCTTCCCTGGACTGAAGACCCCACCAATGTGTCCTGGAGCTCCGCTTCCCCAGAGACCCACCCTACTAGGGAAAGAGAGAGGAAGACTAGGAGCATGGACCTACCAGTCAACGCCCATGTTCAGCGGGGAAGCAATTACAGAAACCAGACCTTCCACCATCTGCAACCCACAATGACCCTGGGTCCATGCTCCCAGAGGAATAGAGAATGGGATAGCTATCAGGGGAGGGGATGGGATATGGAGATTGGGTGGTGAGAATTGTGTGGATTTGTACCCCTCCTACCCTATGGTTTGCTAATTTATCCTTTCTTAAATAAAAATGAAAGAGAAAAAAGAAGTCTTTCATTCCTGAATCACCATGTTCTCAGGTTTAAACTCCAGCAGTACCACAAACTGGTCTTTAGAGGCAATCTGGCAAATGACAATAATAAATAATGGTTAATAATAGAATTGTGAAGCAAGGAACTTGAGATACAATACATCCTCCTTGATATTCTGTCATGGACACAGTCCTACCTAAGCATATGGTGCAGATGGCCCAGGAGGAAGGAGGAAGACTCAAGATGCAGCTCTTGGAGATGAAATAGCTGGAAGAAATCAGCTATGAATGGTATGGTAGAATGATACCAGACCTCCATCTTGTTGAAAGAGATGCCAGCAGGTTTGAAGACATTCAGATTCTCTTTTGAGGTTTTTCAGTTTGCCCAGAAGTAAAGCAAACATAGGTGTATTTTAAAATTTCCAGAAGTAAAATACTTTCACCTTCTTGATATCACACAATGACTGGTATGTAGAAGTCAGACATGATTTGTTTCTCAGTGCAAGTATTACCACTGTCTTACCATAAAGGTGCACCCCATGCCTCTGATTGACCCAGTTCACCAGGTAGGTGAAAAACATTTCATCTTCAGGTGATAAACTTGAGGTAGAGGTCTATACACACCTCCTAGCAGGGCTTGGCCTTCCCTTTCCTTGAAGGTCATTCAACCAAGAGGTCCCTCTTTTCTGAGTACACTGGGAAGTTGACTCCAGCTCACATTCTCCAGAAAGTCTGCCCAGTGTTGCATAAGTCCAGTACCTGCAGTTTACACCTGTGTTGGGTAAGTGGACATTGATGAAGATACAAAGCATGAACAGAGAATTTGACTCAGAATGCCAGCATTTGCCAGGCTCAGACTGCCCAAATCTGCTATTCCCTCACATTTCAGACTCCACCTAAACTCTCCCCACTTTTGACTTTCTTCATCTAATTTCCCCATTACATATTTACTATTCACTAAACTGAGAGAATACAAACTCTGTCATGCATGGGAGTACCATAGCACCAAGAGAAACTCCAGAGCTGTGATACCTTCTCCCTCTCTCTCCCTCCCTCTTATCTGTCTGTCTCTGAATGGAAAAGTTAGCCTGCGAGTACTGAAAGCACACATGTCAGAATCAGAGAAGACTTTATTCTAGTCTTCCAGCCATTTCCTCTGAAAGCAAATAGGAAGTGGAATCCTGGAGCTAAAATTGAGATGTCTCATAAACACATTTGGGCCGACATGGAAACCACTGGGTCCACTGAAAAGGTAAAACTAAAGGCAAAATTAAACCAAACTTTGGACATTCAATATATATCAGTGGGGCTCAGGACCTGCGTAATGAATCTACTGTTCCCAGTGAACATTTTTACCTGCTTTTTGTCACCCTTCCTATTTTTATCTCACAAAAAAAGAGAGAAATTGAGAGGGGTGGGAGACAGAGAGAAAGAAAGATACACACAAGGAGACCTGCTTCACTACTCATGAAGCATCCCCACTGCAGGTGGGGAGCCAGGAGCTCTAACTTGGGTCCTTGTGCTCAGTGATTTGTGCCCTTAACCATGTGTGGCACCTTCCATCCATGGATATTCATTAGATTTAATCCATGTGGTAAATTATGGAAAGAAAAGAGCTAAATTAAAGACCACTTAGATTATCTCATGGTGGGCTTTGCCTAAGAGACAAATCCTAACTTCAGCTGTCACTGAAGTAAAGCGTGCCATTGCTGAGAATAGAACCAGGGTAAAGTCTGTAAGTCATCTTTTGTACAAAATCTGGGGAACAAAACAGAGAACTGCTTTTACATTTTCTGCACGAATCTTATCTTTGGCATTTGGTATTTTAACAGAAGTCCTTTTTCCCCAATATCTTCCCTATTATATCTTGTTTCTCAAATTTGATATTCATTGCATCCTTACCCCTACCCCCACCCCCAAACACACACCCATACTCTTTGAAGAAAAAGTAAAAAAAAAAAAACTGTCATGTTATACCATTGCAACCGCATTAAAGTCAACCTAGAAATTAGAAGACCTGTTTTCCCTCCTGCTCTCTTTTTCTCTCTTTCCACTAGTTTTGTAGCTGGGGAACAGAGGCTTCAGGACCTTCTCTGCTGGTGGATTCTTTGTTGATTCCATTTAGATAGATATTTTCACAGAGAAGGAAACTGAACAATGTAATGGTGATTGGGAAAAAAAGACTCTGATGCCTGAGGCTTATGGTCTAACTCCCCTACAAACATATGCCAGAGCAAAGCCATGCCATAAAATTATAAAATATATAAATATGGATATAAAGTCTGACTAGCTCTCCACTGCTTTTGAAGCTTCCTCCATGTTGGTGCTTAAGGTCTAGAACTTGGGTTTCTGTTCTTGGCATCATGCATGCTCAACACTTGAGCAATATCTCTAAACAGAAACCAACTTTTTCTTTCCTTATCAGAGCACTATTCAGCTCTGTCCTGTGGAGCAGGAGATTGAACATGACACTTTGAAGTCTCAGGCATGAGAGTTCTTAGCATAAACATTATGCTATCTTTCCCTCTCCCCAACATAGAAATCAACTCTTAAAGCTCCCCAATGGTCAATAAGCTGTCACATTGGCATTAGAAGCCTTGGGTTCTCCCCATGGGCCTCTAATCTCCCTGACCCAGCTGTCTTCCAGGAATCACAGACTGTCCCTGACTATGCGTCCTCCTTACCTGGGGGAAATTCTTGCTTGAACAGGACATCAATTCCATCCATCACAGCTCTGAAACTTGGATTCTCAGGCTATACAGCTTGAACCAGGGCTCGAGAAGGAGCCTGTCAAAAGGCAGGGTCTGCACTGGAGCCTTCAGGGTCTCCCAGCATCTGTGTGTGTGTGCTTCCAGAAACAGACTTGGGAAGAGCTCTGCAGGAAGATCTCTCAAGGAATAGATGGCCAAGTTCTTATTCCTAAGAAGGCTCTGAATGGCCAGTTTTAGGATGGCTTGTCATAGCTCATCTTGAATCACTTCAGACAGCAAAGTTGTGGAAATAGTCAGTGAAGCAGATGTCATTCTCAAGGCAGCAAGAGAAGGTCAGAGTCCATCATACTGCTCTTCAAGGAACCACCTCAGCAGCCAAAGCACAGCTCTGGCAAGAGAGTAAGAAATGGTGGCAGTGTCTCCACAGTTAGTTACCGAAGTTCACAATCAGAAATGGATTCAAAACACCAAAGACTCACCAACTTAGAGGATTTCATTCTATTTGTTAGATATTTTGATGTGAGATTATGACAGCCATGCAATTACAACACTGATATAAACCTGGGAGTTTAAATCAAGAAGCCGTGGGTCATACAACTGTTGTATGCTTTACATTGCGTTCTAGTTCTCCCCCACCTTCTACAAAACTGGCCCGCCTGCCCTTTTGCTATAAATTCTGGAACCATCCCGGGCTCCCTGCTGAAACTGGGCACACGAGATCTCCAGTCCGGTCTGAAGGCAGACAAGCTGGAGTACGCAGAGATTTGTGCAGAGATCGCAACCTGCAATTCCTAGAAGTGAAGCTGCGCGGGAAGCCACCTTCGGGTGGTGAAAACCCCCCCCCCCAACAACTAAGACAGTACAGATTTAAATTCGTGTTTAAAATGACATGTCTTCATAACAAAGGTTTCTCTCCTTGTGTATTAATGACCATGTTTATGTGTATGTTTAAAGTTTGGTAAACAGTAGCTTTAAGGCTAAATTCTTACTAGTCAAAAGTTAGGAACTATGAACTAGCAATGATAGGGACTGCCACACTTTCTGAATGGAAGCTGGGTTATCCTATCTGCCACTCAAAAAAAAAAAAAAAAAACTCGCCCTGAAATAAGTGCACCCTAGAATGTTCCCAGCTGCAACCATGGATTGTGAGTTCAGGCTGACAGGGACTCAGAGGTTATACAGGCTCCTGTGCTATAAATATGAATATATATGGACCCTGGTCAGGTGGACATGGTAGATAGCTAATTGTGTTTATATATTTTCTTTACATTTGGGAGCTACTGTCTGCCCTGGTCTAGCTTTCTAGTCCTATTGTCAACTCTGATGCCATCATCTCAATTAGTATTTTTACTCAGCCTCCCTGTTAACCATCAAGCTCAAGCAAAAACTAACTGTTAATGTCATGTGCCCACAGGGGCAGAGCTAAAGTAGGCCTTCTAGCTTCTTTCTACCCCCAAATCCCTATTCTCATCTGTTCTTTCCTACTATTTGTTTCCTGTTTATTCAACATTTTTGTTTTGCTTTGGTGCCTTTTCACTACCAAATTGCAGATGCTAGTATGACTCCATTCTGAACTACCTTGGCAGATGACTTCACCAATGTGTGTGGAACCTTGCCTCTCCAGAGCCCTCCTTCCTCCTAGGCAAAGAGAAATAGGTACTAGGGATCCACCTGCTAATGCCCATGTGCAGGAGAGCAGCAATGACAGAAGCCAGACCTTCCACTATCTGGACTCCATAAAGCATTTTGATCCATAGTCCCAGAGAGGGAGACATGTTAGTGGTAGATGACCAGAGAGCTCTGAAATCCGATTCCATCAGCACTGGTGATAGAATAAACTAAAAAAAAAAGTTTAGAAAAAGAAAAGGAACTTTCAAAGAATAATAGGTATAGGTATGACTTAGAATGGAAGAAAAAGTCAATTCATAGGGAAATATGGAAAATTTATATAAATATAGCTAATTATAGAAATAATTGTCAACCTTTGTCTGATACCTTAGGAGATAAACTGCATTTTTCAAAGGAGGGAATGCCTACAGGGAACTCTGGTGGTTGGAATGGTGTGGGATTATATTCCTGTTATATATAGCATGTCATTATGTAAACAGACTCTCATGCCTGAGGCGTAGAAGACCCAGGTTCACTCTTTCAACCACTATAAGATAGACATGAGCAATGCTCTGGATAAAATAAAAGAAATAATTTTCATTATTTCATTATCCAATAATTTTGGATAGAGACAGCCAGAAATTGAGAGGAAGAGGTGATAGACAGGGAGAGAGAGAGAGAATCACCTGCAACACTGTCTAACCAGTTGTGTAGCTTTCCTCCTACAGGTAGGAACCAGGGGTTTGAATCAAGGTCTTTTCACATTGTCACATGAACACTCAACTAGGTGCTCCACCACCCAATATATATATATATATATATATATATATATATATATATATGTATATATATATATATATATATATGTATATATATATATGAATATAACTATATATATATTCATGGGATTTTGCTGAACAGGTTCATAGGAGGCTGAGTGTGTATATTTACTATAAACAAGGGACCAGGATCAAGTCCCTGGCTCCACATGCAGGGGAGAAATTCCATAATTAATGAATTGTACTTTGCTCTTTTCTTGCTCTCCCTCCCCCCCTTCTCTCTACCCCCTTCTCTATGTCTTATTTTCTCTCCTTCCACTCTCAATTTCTAAGGCCCTTTAAAATAAAATCAAAGTCAATAAAATAAATATTAAAAAAGAAGTTCAGAGACTCACTGGAGTACTACTTTGGAAATTAAGAGTATGACAGTGTAACTTTGGGACAAAATGGATGAAATTGAAGGTGATATGCTCAGTGAGGTAAGTATGGATGTGATAGAAAACTAACACACATTTTTTGTTTTTTTCTTATATGGAATAGAGTATTGAATTACATGAATGTTTCATCATCCCTGGAAAAATAAGGCAACAAAATTAAGTGCCATTCTGAAAACTGTGGTGGTTAACTTGGGCACAGGTAGGCACAAGCATGTGGTGTTGGGTGAGGTGTTGTATATGTCTCATCTTTAAACATTATTCTATTATGCTCACTGCTGTCATCTTCATTTGACAGGTGTTGGTCATTTATATTACAGTTGTGGGCACATGTGTAAATGTTTTCATTCCATGAAGACAGGAGTCTGCATGTCAGTCTCACCCCTATCTCAGGCCCTTTCCAGCACCTTGTAGCAGCACTTAGAGGACCCTCCTCCAACCCCTCCCTGCCATTCTTTCTCCTTTCCCTTCAATAAAGTGACAAATTTCACTAGATTTTCAGCTGCCTTTTAAGGGGATGGTAGTGGGGGAACCTGTTTGTAAACTGATAAATGAACTAAGACTCATTGAGGCAAGAGACATGGGTCTACAACTCCCCAAATTTACAGCATCTGAGTGAACCCTCCTTCTGGTGAGTGTTCTGGAGACAATGGTGTGTCAGGGCAGGTCCTGGAGTTGTAGAAATGTCAACTCAAGTGGGGATACTGGATCATGGAGGTGGCTTTGATTGTGTTCTCATCACCTGAAATAAATCAGAAAACTGTCCTCAGCTTTATCATTGAATCACCTAAATGTGGCCTGAAAACTAAAAGGGTTTTATTTCAGGATTTAGTTCTCCAGTGTGTGGTATTTTGGGGACATCAGTTCCCTGCCAACTCAGCGTTTCACTGATCATAAGCTAACTTAACATAGACAACTATCACTATTGCTGCTCCAGAATATACACTTAAGGTTCTTTTGGAAAGAATTTTCTCTATTTCAAAAAGCAATTTTAATGTTTTCATTAGTGATTTAGTAATAGTTTACATGATTACAAGTATATATGGAGGGCTGGAGAGATAGGGCCATAGTTATGCAAAACCGTTTTGATGCCTGAGATACCACACGTTCCAAGTTCAGTACCAGCAGCACCAAAAGCCAGAGCTGAATAGTGTTGTGATAATATAAAACAATATAAGAATAGAATAGGTAAGATAATATTTTGAGGGCATATTCCATTTCACACCCACCGTCAGAATTTTGTGGCCCCAACCTTAGCAATAACTATCATAATTCTTACAAAACTTGCTTAATCCCTGTGACTTGTGTGAGGGGGAGTCTGTGTACTTCAATACTTAATTGCTTACATGAGAGAAACTACCCAGTACTAGTCTATCACCTCCTTACTGACTTCACAGAGCACAATCACCCTCAGCTTCATTTGTCCTAAAGGACCCAATATCACCCTTTCAAATTGTAGGGTAGTACTCCCTTGAGTCCCCTAATTTCTTCATCCACTCTTGTGTAGTTGGGTATGGGCAACAGTGCAAAACACACTCTGTCTATGCCTTAAAATAGGACTGAGACTTGGAGATTCATGAGCAAAGCAAAAGTTTGACATATATATGTAAACCAGCAATCACGCCAAAGGCAATCTTCAGAGCATTTTTATACACTACTGGACATGGGAACAACCTGTCCTCTTCCCCTCTAGTGAGAGAGAACTGGCTCTCAATCTAACCATGATCAGGAAAAGGGGGTGGGAGCTGATATTAGGAGGGAGCCTGGGGTCTGCTATAATGGGAAAGGGAGTGCAAGGAAGGGGGTTTTGGACAGGGCAATGTGGCTATCATGGGAAAGGAAGAGTTGGAGGGTCCTGGGAAGTCTAAGCTAATTGTGAAGAAACAAGGCATGGTTGTGATCACATAGACAGGTAAAAGTCAGGGGTCCATAGTCAGTCTAGATTGATAGACATCAACAAAAAGGCTACAACCACATGGGCCATTTCATACAATGGGCATTTCAGCTGTCTCCAGAGCTGGAGTCTGAGGATGGCAGCTGTGAACACAGGGATCCAACTGTCCCCTTAAATCTAAGAAAAAGTAATGCCCATGCTTCTATTCAGATGATATGCAAAACCAGTGTCAACACTTATAAAATATGTGCATCAATTCTGTGAGTAAACTTCCTTGTTAAGATTTCTAAAATCCAATATTTACATACTATTCAACAAGAATATTTGTTTTCTTCTTGCCTAGACACCAGATTTTTTCAGAAATACTGAAGAGAAAAAAAAGTCTTTTTTAAGTTCCACAGTTGGTTGCTCTGAACTGCAAGTAGGTGGCAATTAAAAACTGCAGACTGGGAGTTTTCCTCAATGACTGAAGATGGTCCTTCCTTCCTGCCCTTCCTGCCTCCTCTCTCTCCTCCAAGGCTGTGCAGTCTGGAGAATCATGATTCATTGTGTGGTATCCCAGGCTCCTTTGCCTAACTACCCTGAGTAGAGGGTGCAATTGCAGGGTCAACATGCAGACTTCTGCCAGCAGGGGGAAAGCAGGAAAAAGCCTCAGCTCTCAGTGTAGGCCAGCCCCAGGACCAAGGCCTCCCGGGCTTTATCTCTCTGGATCCCACAAGATCCCAGCAACAGAGTGAGCATCAGGCTCCTCCCTTCCCAGGAAAGTGAAGTCCTGCCCTAGGTCTCCAGCCCAGCAGCCCCAGCCCTGAGGCCCAACAGGGAGTCCTTGCTTGGTGCCCTTTGTCCAGGCCCAGTGTGGTGTGAGCTCAGTTAACTGCAACAAGAGAGTTTGCTGAGAGCAGGAACAAGCTGGATTCTGGACAGGTCCCTTGGCTGTTGGTGGGAGAGAAGCTGTGCTGCAGTGGAGGGAAGAAAGGGAACCCTCCTCACTGAGGACATGCAGAACATCAGGATTTAATGCAGCACCTCCTCAAAGCAAAGCTGTGTGGAGGGACAGGGTGATGGCTCCTACACTCTGAGAGCACAGAGCACAGTGAGCAAGGCCAGGCTCAAGGTTCAGTACCCCCTGCAGGGGGAAGGTTATAGCAGTGAAGTAAAGACACAAGTGTGTGTGTCTCTCTCTTACCCTATTGCCACTTCCCCTCTCAACTCATCTGGTAGAAAGTAAATAAATAATAAACATATTGAGCAAAATAGACTTATATTTGAAATCCTCATGTGTGGGTTAGCATAATGGAATTACAGAAACTGTGGTACCAAATTATTCATTTTCAAAGCCCAGTCATGCCAGAAATAAGAGCTGAGCAGAGATCTGGGGGGAAAAAATCAGTATAAAGCATAAAAGAACATTTTCCAGATCATTAACAAGACAAGATGGGGTCCTCTCTAATGATTTCACAATTTTGACGATATCCCAATCTGCTTTAGTCTAGATCCATGGTTTATCAGTTATATCTGTAAAGATTGCTTGAAGAGTTACAGGAGACCAAGTTAACTATGACAATTAAAAATGATCTTTTAGTATTGTATTAATGATGTATAAAGTTACACAGCAAGAGGGATACAACTTCACACCATCCCCACCACCAGAGCTCTACAACTCCATGCCCTTCAATGGAAATGGCAGTGATTCTCATAATGCCACAGATTTGGGTTGGCTACTATTTCTATAGCTGTCTATCTCTATTACTCCCTATTTTTTCCTATGGTCCTGCTTTCTCTTCCATTTTAAGTCACTTGTAAACCTATTACTACCTCTGAATTTATTTCCTCTCCCTCTCTCTGTCTGTCTGTCTCTTTCTCTCTTCTTTTTGGGTCCTCATGAATTGGGTTTCAGAGCCATGTAGTCATCTTCTTCTAACATTTCTCCCCCTCTGGGAGTCTGAACAAAAATTCCTAATTGGAAATCAATCGGCAAGATAGAATTCCCTGCTTCATGGTACAATGTAGACATAGTCTCTAGCTTGAGGACATGGGCTGTAGTTTGGGGTCATTATGTTCACTGTGAAGTCTAAGACACAGCTTGCAGTGCTCAAGGTAAAAACAAAGTCAGTCACATGCATCAAGAAGCCAAAGCCTGATAATAATGTCACAGTCTACAGAGCCTATTTGTTTATAAAAAAACACTTTTCTCCTATTTTATTCACTTATTTTACCAGAGCACTGCTGTACTTTGGCTTATGTTGTTGCAGGGGTTTGAGTTTCAGGCATGAGAGTCTCCGTGCATAACCGTTATCCCAGGCTTTAATGAAATCCTTATACCTTTTACTCTCTATGAAGACAGACTTATTCTAAGATGTTTCTGAAAATGGAGAATTTTTTTGCTAAAGCAATTTCACAATAAAGAAAACTGGGTGATCATGAGGTGGTGCAGTAGATAAAGTGCCTGACTCTCCACCATGAGGCCCTGAGTTCTACCCTGGTGTGACACGAGCCACTGTGAAGCTTGGGCTCTGTCTCTCTATCCTAAAATGATATTAATAAATCAATGTTCTTAGGGCAGGGGTAGATAGCATAATGGTTATGCAAACAGACTTGCAAGCCTGAGGCTCCGTCAAGTCCCAGGTTCAATCCCCAGCACCACCATAAGCCAGAGCTGAGCAGTACTCTGGTAAAAAAAAAAAAAAAAAAAAAAGTGAATAAATAAATAAATAAATGTTCTTATTTATTTATTTATTTTCCTGTTGTCTTTCAAAAGGATGGTATGAGGAATCTATTTGCTTTAAAACTGATGAATAGGCAATTTCGGCTATAGCTCAGCTGGTTAAGTGCAGGTGGCACAAAGAGCAAGGACTGGCATAAGGATCCCCACCTGAAGGGGAGTTGCTGCACAGATGGTGAAGCAGGTCTGTAGGTGTCTATCTTTCTTTCCTCTCTCTGTATTCTCCTCTACTCTCAATTTCTCTATGTCCATCTAACAATGACAGTAACTGCAAAACAATAGAAAAGAGCAACAAAAGCTAAAATAAATAAATAGATAAACAAATAAATAAATAAATAAATAAAAGTTGATAAATGGCAGGGAGGCTGCATAGTGGGTTAAAGGCACATGCCACAAAGCACAAGGACTGGTGGTAAGGAACCTGGTTTGAGCCCCTAGATGCCCACTTACAGGGGTGTCTCTTCACGGGTGGTAAAGCATGTCTGCAGCTATCTGTCTCTCCCCCTCTCTGTCTCTGTCTCCTTTCTTGATTTCTCTCTGTCCTATCCAACAATAACAACAATATTTTTTTAAAAAGTGCTAAAAATTTGATGAATGACCTTGCAAGGACTGATGCTGGTGGGGTGGGGCCAAACTGTCATGAAGCAGCCCATCAGCACTGAACCCTGTGTGAGTGACGGCCACTGAAGGCAAATGTGTCGCTGCAGGTTCTTCAGCTGTAGCCATGTGTCCTCTGGTAGAGACACTGACTATTTGGAACTCCGGTGGAAAATGTGTGGAATAATTTCCCTCTTATCTTATGGTTCTGTCAATATATTCTATTTTTTATTTGGTGAGTAAGTTAAATTAAAACAATTAAAAAGATGTGGTCCGGGAGGTGGCACAGTGGCTAAGGACTAGACTCTCAAGCATGGGGTCCTGAATTCAATCCCAGCAGCACATGTACCAGAGTGGTGTCTGGTTCTTTCTCTCTGTCTACTATCTTTCTCATTAATAAATAAATAAAATATTTTTAAAAGACAAACCATCTTAAAAATTTTAGAAAAAATAAGTAATGAGTAAAATAAATATTTTTTTAAAAAATTAAAAATGAATAGATAAATAAAAGATGGTCTTGTCATTCCTGGGTCTGTCAGGGGTGAGCTGCCTGCAGGTGGCGCAATGAGACTGAAGACTGAGAGTTGTCACCTGAAATCACTGAAGAGGATCCCTGTTTCAGGCTTCCCCTCTCTCCTCCAAGGCTCTTCAGTCTCAGACTTTCATGAGACCCTCCAGCACATGTTCAAGCTGCTTCTCATGCACAGTGGGATTCAGCCCCCAACTCCCCACCCATTAGCTGGAAGACAGGGAGCAATTTCAGGGCGCCATTCACTAGAGGATTCTGCCTGCAGGGAAAGCCTGGCCTACACTGTGCCCTTAGTATAGGCCACCCACAGGCCAGAGCCCTCCAGGAACATCATCTCACTGGACCCCACCAGATGCCAACAAGTGAGTGGGCCTCAGTCTCCTGACTTCCCAGTAAAGAGAAGTCCTGCCCTAGTCCCCTAGCCAAACAGCCCCAGCCCTGAAGCAAAGAAGGCAGTCTTTGCTTGGTGTCTTTTGTCCAAGCCTCTGGAGTAAATAATGGTTTGGGCTACATTCATTGTTAAAAGAGAGTTTCCAGTTAGCAAGAATATTTGGAAGAGAAGAATATTTGTCTCCACAGAGTGACTAAATAAAGGGATCCTTCCTCACTAAGGGGCACCTAGAGCATCAGTATGGAATGCAGGCACCCTCAAACAAAACTCTATGCAGGTTGAGGGCTGTGGCTTACACATCATTGACTACACACTATACCATGAGCAAGGATCAGGTTCAAGTCTCAATACACAGCTGCAGAGGAAATCTTCAGAAGCAATGATGTGGAGCTACAGCTCTGTCTCTCTCTTTCTCCCTCCTGTTTCTCCCCTATTCTTAATTTATCTCTGTCATATCAAATAAAATGAAAAAAATCAAGAAAGTAAAAGGCATTAAAAAGCAATCTAGAATAGAGACAGTATATTAGTTATGAAGGGAGCATTTCCTGCCGGTGGCAACTGAGGTTGCAGGGCAAAGCACAGTAGGGCCTTGAAGCCTGAGTGGCAAAGCTGTGTTGATAATCCTCAGAGCCTCAGGCATAACCAGGATGCTGCCTCCCCAGCCCATTGCAAAGGTTATTTGTCCAGATTAATGCCTACATGTGGAAATCATCTTTGATATTTTTGTGTTATTCAAGACAGACTTTCAAGCAATATAGGAAATAATTAACTTGTGTAAAAATCAGCTGATTATAGCAATGTGAGTGATGATCCTTCTTGCCCTATATATAATAAATAAACTAATGCATAAATATCTCAAGAAACCAGCAGGTGAATTGGGACCCTGCTGTTCTCTGCTGTGGTCTATCATGTTATTAGATGGTGTCTGATCACAGAGTACTCACAGGCTGCTTTCATACAGTTTTGGGAGACAGTAAAGGTGCTAGGAGGAAAATGAACAAGGACTAGAGAGATATTGTATTAAGATCCATTTTATTTCTCAACATTTCAAAACGGAAACATTCACAAAGGAAAACACTACACATGAATTGTCACCCAAATTCTGATTCAAGTATTTACAAAATTCCAGCATCTGATTCTACTAGACACACATCCTGGAAGTCCCCTCACAGTGCGGAGTCAATTGCACTCCTGGCAGGCTATCATGAGGCTGGGTCTCCTTGGCTTCCCCATCCCATGAACCTGGTGTCAGAAGCAGGGTTGTGTGCACAGTGAGAAACAAAGTTTCCAGCTGTCACTCATTACCTTTGGGCCTGAATGACAGCTTCTTATAGTCCCTGAAACAGGGCAAACAGGGCAGAATGATAAGCTTCCAGTTTCTGAACATTTTCCTGGCACAGTAAGAATAGCGACCAGTGCTCACCACGATGGACCTGGAGTGTTTAAGGTCCTTGAGAATCTTGAAGACCTGAGTACAAAGCAAATCAAATGTCTGAGGCTGTGGAACTCCCTGAGGGCTGAAAGTCTCCATAGGGGCCAGATAGATCTCTTGTCTCAACCTGCTGAGGCCCGAGGTGCAGCACAGCAGCTTCTCCAGGGTGGCCATGGATAGCCGGTTCCCATGCAGGCTGAAGGAGCTGAGCTGGGAGCAGCTGCTCAGGGCAGGGAGCAGGGCCTCAAGCTGGGGGACCTGGAGGCCACACAGACCCAGGTCCAGGTCCTGGAGGGTGGCTGCATTTACCTCCAGCAGAGCTTGCAGAGGCTCCCTGACAGAAGTCAGGGGACTCCCTGGAGACACAGGTCCTTCAGGTGAGTGATGTGTGGACTCTGGAACAGGTGAGCCATGTCTTCTTCTGTTACTGTGCAGTTAGTGAGTGAGAAGACTTCCAGGGGGATGGCAAGGCTCCTGCGAATAGAGAGAGAGAGAGAAACAGGGGAGGTATGTTAGAATGAAATGGACAATGGCATTGGTAGAAGATTGTTAAGTTCTGTGGAAGTCAAAATACAATACCAAGGCTCAAGGTTGTTCTCAACCAGAGTTCACATAGTGTGACTTAAAGCTGCAACCTCTTCAGTGTACTTAGGAGCCTGGAAATTTCTAAAACACATTTCTTCACTTTCAGGCAGAGAGATGCACACATTTCACTTTTCTTTCCCTTTCTTCCTTCTTTCATGCTTTCTTGAACGCATAAAGTTTGGAATATGCAAAACTATGCCCTGAGACACTGGCCATTTTATACAAATATGTTGGCACCTTTAAAAGCATCGTTGGAAACAAATGAAAATACTCTCCCTCAGGCTGATTTCAGACCTTCTAGGGACTCTACCTGCCTCATCTCTGGGCTGGGGGAGACCATTAGGCTCAAGTCACAGACCAAAACCGGGCAAAGTCCCACAGCATCTCCGCGACCTGCCAGTCTCCAGGGCCTCCCTGACACCTCCCCATGCTCAGCATATATTCTGCTAGATTTCCTCATTCCTCAGCTGCAGCGTGTTTAGTGGCCTCTGCACGATAGCACTGTCTGTGTATTCACAATCCTGCCTGGTCACAGCTTGCAGTTCAGGTGTTGGAGACATTGTGAGGGATCTCTTCTTCACACACCCATCTGCCATAGTTATCTAGTCATCTAAGAAGAGATCTCTGCAGACTGGAACCTGAGAACCAACAACCATCAATAGACTGACAGTTCCCCCAAGCATCTGATGAAGGAGTCCCTTCCATAACTCTGTGAAAGTTTCCCCTGGGCTCTATGGTTAATGTCTGATGGAATATTTAGGATGAGAAATTGGGTGACAGTGGAATAATGTAGTGTTTGTGTAACATGTCCTTTATTCCTGAGTCCCCAATTCTCTCTATTTTAATCTCTTTTTTTTAAAATCACATTTTTATGGGGTCAGGTGGTAGAGCACAGGCCTAAGTATATGTTACACCAAGCCCAAGGACTGGGGTAAGGATCTCAGTTTGAGTCCCTGGCTCCCCACCTGCAGGGTTGTGTCTTAAAAAGTGTTGAAGTAGGTTTGCAACACAACAATGATAAAACAGCAAGGGCAACAAAAGGGAGCGGTAGATTCATGGTGCAGGCACCGATCCTCAGCAGTACCAGTGGAGGCAAAATATATATATATATTTTAAACAGAGCAGTGCTCAGTCAGCTTTGGCATATTGTGTTGTGGGGAACTGAACCTGTGACACTGGCACTTAAGGCAAGAAAGTCTCTGCATAACCATGATGCTATCTATCCTTATCCTCTCAGGTTTAATCTGTAGCAATCTCATAAATTAGTTCTTAGAGGTAATCTGGCCAAGAAAGTAATAAATAATGTTTAATAACTGAGTTACAAAGCACGGAATTTGAGAGCCAATGTCTCCTATACAGTTAGTTACTCTACCAGGGGCACAGTCCTACCTGAGCAGCTGGTGCACATGGCTCTGGAGGAAGAAGGGAGATTTCAGATACAGGTCCTGAAGATGAAGTAGCAGGAGGAATGCAGATGTGAACTCGCTGACTCACAGTGTCCTCCTGGTGTCTTCTGGGGTGGCTGCATCAGGAATCTCAGTGCAGACAGCCAGTCTCTTGAGATTACTTGTCATGCCCACCAGGATATCAAGCATATGCAAGGTGCAGAATGTCAAGGTACAATGGACTCCCAGCTCCTTGATTATCACAGAATGGCATGGCATGCAGAAACCTGAAACTCTTCCTGGTTAGGAAATGCATCATCATTGTCTTACAAGAGAGGTGCACTCCCTTTCTCTCCTTGATCCAGTCCAGCTGGTAGTTGGAGAGCCTGTCAGCATGGTTTCTACTGATGTAGAGGTCTACACGCACCTCCAAGCAGGGCCTGACCTTCTCGTTCCTTGAAGGCCCCTCATCCATTAGTTCTCTCTTTTCTGAAAACACTGGGAGGTGGACTCTAGTCCACATTCTCCAGAAGTCCTGCCCAGTGAACTGTAAATCCAGCACCCTCAGTTTACACCTGCTTTGTGGAAAAAATAGGACACTGCTGAAGATATAAGGCATGAACACAGAATCTGACCCATTGGTAAGGATCACACTATCAAAGTGTCCCATTCCATCACATTCCAGACACCAAATCTAAATCAATAGAATAAAATCATTATTATATCATAATATTCCCCTGTAGCTGTGTTTAATCCAACCTAGAAATCAAAAAACTACTTTTCTCTCTCTCTCTCTTTCATCTCCATTTCTATAGCTGGATACTGAGACTACAGGACCCTCTCTTCTCTAGACTCTGTTGGTTTTATTTAGATAGAAACTTTTAAGCAATGGAAAGTGTGGGTCAGATATTGTAATGGTGATGTAAAAATACTCTGATGCTCGTAGATTTACGGTTCTGGTTCAATCACTCACACCAACATATACTAGCGTGCAGCTAAGCCATTCCTATAGAAAATAAATGAGGAAGTGGGGAGGGAGAGAGAGACCACTACACTACTTGTGCTGCCTACTTCATGTTGGTGCTGGGGGGCTAGAACTCGGCCTGCTGTGACTGGAAGCATGTGTTCTCACACTTGAGCTATTGCACAGGACAGAAATCAGTTCTTAAAGGGAGCTCAGCAATGGGCAGTGAGCTGTCACATTGGCATTAGAAGCCTTGGGTCCTCCCCATGGGCCTCCACTCTCCCTGACCCAGATGTCTTCCAGAAAGCACAGACTGTCCCTGACTATGGATCTTCCTTACCTGGGGGAACTTCCTGCTTGAGCAGGACATCAATTCCATCCATCACAGCTTTGAATCTTGGGTCCTCAGGCTGTACATCTTGAAGCAGGGCTCCCAGTGGGAGCCTTTCAAAGAGCCAAGTCTGCACTAGAGCCTTCAGGGTCTCCCTGCATCTATGAATGTGTGCTTCCAGAAACCTACTTGGGAACAGCTCTGCAAGCATGTGTTTCAGGGAAGCGATGGTCAAGTTGTCATCCCTCAGCCAGGTCTGAATGGCTAGTTGTAGGAGACTGAATGGATTGTCGAAGCTCATCTTGAATCTCCTCAGGGAGAAAACCTGTGGGAATAGCAATGAAGAGGACATCATTCTCAAGGCAGCATGAGAAGGTCGGAGTCCATCATACTGTTTTTCAAGGAACCAGCTCAGCATCCAAGTCACAGTCCTGGCAGCAGAGTGAGAGATGGTGGCAGAGCCTCTAGTCAGTGTCCAAAGGTAACCATCAGAGGTGCATTGAAATTATTAAGGAGACACCAATAACAGAATGGCATTGTATGTAACGAATACATCTGATGAGATTACTACTACAAAGCAACTTAGTGCTGCTACAAACCTAGGCCTTCAGAATAGACAGCAGTGGGACATCCATCTGCATGTAGCAACTTTTTACACTCATGAGAAGTACCTGGGGTCCGGGTGGTAGCACAGCTGGTTAAGCAAACTGAACCTCAAGTGCTAGGACCCACGTTTGAGCCCCAGTTCCTCACTGATTGGGTGAAGCTTCAGAGGTGGTGAAGCAGGTTTACTGGTGTATATCATTCTCTCTCCCTCCTTATTTCCCCTCTTCTCTCAATTTCTTCCTGACCTGTCCAGCAATAGGAAGTAAAAGAAAAAAGGAAAAAGAATGGCTACTGTTAAGAATATATTCATAGTGGTGGCACATAGCCAAAGGGATAACCCATGTGCAATATAATTACTTAATTAATTAATAGCTAATAAAGGCTAACATTATGAACACTGCTTAGCTCTGTCTTATGATACTACAACACGGTGGAAGGGCAAGCTAACTGAACTGGGATGTAGGAGCTTCAAGCATGAGAGTCTCTTTGAATAACCATTATGCTATCTAGTCCCACCCTTCCTGTCATCTGTTTTTGAGGTCTTACTTATAATGAAATTATGAACGGAGAAGATAGCCTAATGATAGGTTAAGCCTCGCATATGTGAGGGCCTGCGTTCAATTCCTATCACAACGAAAACAAGAATTTTAATAGTACAGCCACATGCTCTAAATAATATCACTATATTCTAAAGAACAGGGCAGATATGAGATGAATCAGTGCTAAAAAAAATAAGAACAGAAGGGGGAGGTGCTGGGCATGGCAGTTGCTCTGGAGCTAAAACACTAAGAGCTCACACACCTGGTTCAAGCCTTAGGTCCCCACCTACAGAAAGGAAGCTTCATGACAGTGTGTCTCTCTGCTTCTCTTTCACGTGAACCTCCTTGTGTGTGTACATATGTCTTGTCATCTAGGGAACAACAGAAAAGATGACTCCTGGGGTTGAGTGTCCACATACCTGATTGAGTGAACATATGACAATGCACAAGGGCCAGGGTTTGAACCCCTAGTCCCTACCTGCATGGGGACAGCCTTACAAATGCTGAAGCAGTGCCGCAGGTGTCTCTCTCCCTGTCTAACATCCCCCTTTCCTCTCCAACTCTGGCTGTCTCTATCCAATAAAATGGATCAGATTAAAATAAAGATTAGGAATACAAAAGAAATAAAGAAAAGATGTCTAACCAGAGCCGTATATTCCTGTGTGGAAACTGAGCTCCAGCATAACTCCCATGACAAAACAAGAACTAACAAGCAAAGATGAAAAAGATGGAGAGTAGAAACAGAAAGTAAAAATTGGATTGATTTGGTGTCATCCACCAAAGCCAGGGACTCTGGAGAAGGAAGACTGGAGCAGGGTTGGCCTATGTGAAGGTTTTCAGTTCTCTCTCCATGATGATTTGGGGCTGAGTGTTTCACAGACACCTATCTGAGTGAAAGGTGATATTGGATTCACATGCCAACAACTTTACTATAAACCATTAATCTCCCTCATCCAAAAGATGAGAAGAAAATACATGGGCCCGAGGTCAGGTTAATAGGGCTTACAGGTCATGGTATTTACATACTTTTCTCCTATTTGGGAGCTATTCTCTGCCCTGATCTACCTTTCTAGTCCTGTTCCAACTCTGAAACGATCTTCCTAGTCAATACTTTGAGTCTACCTGCATGTTAGCTGTTGGGCTCAAGAAAAAATAATAAAATCATGGACCTCTTGGAATAGACCTGCCGGGATATCCTGAGGGTGCTTCTTTCTGAGAACGTGCTCTCTGGTTTGGAGAGAACTTGACCAGAGCCAATGTAAGTGGCTGCCTGGGAGAGGGATCAGGGACTCCTGTCAGGCTTGCGTCACAGGAAAGAGATTCTGGGACTTGCAGAGCAGGAATGCAATCCAATGTGTGTTTTTAATCAGCAAAGAATCTGCCTTTAAATGTCTTCTAAGATGGAAGTGGTGGGATGGAAAACAGGAAGTGACTAGGAGAGGGGGCAGAGCAAAAAGAGAGTGCTAACCAGTGGGGATTAAATGTTGGAAAACAGTGTGTGACTAGGAGAGGGTGCTGAGCAAAAAGAGAGTTCAAAACAGTGGGGATTAAATGGTGGAAAACAGGGTGTGACTAGACCTAAACTAGACTTCCTAGATTCTTCCAGTTTGAAGACCCAAAATCTCTCCTGCAATATTCTTAAGTTTTTGTTCCTGAATATTAAACAATTTGCTCTGCTTTGTATCATAATCAATTTTCAGATACTACCATGATGCCAATGGCAACTCCTTGGGCAGATGACCTCAATAATGTGTCTTGGAACTCTTCCTCCTCAAAGCCCTACCTCACTGGGGGAAGACAGAAACAGGATGGGAGCATGTTTCAACCTGTGAATGACCATGGTCACTGGAGAAGTATTTACAGAAGCCAGAAGTCCCACCTTCTGCACCCCATAATGATCCTGGGGACATCTTCCCAGAGGGATAAAGAATAGAGACAATTCCAATGGAGGGGCTGGGATATGGAACCCTAGTGGTAGGGAGCTACTCTCTTCCCTGATGCAGTTTTCCTTCCCTTTCCCAGCCATGACATCACCTCCCCAGACAGTGACTTGGATCCACATGATATCAGGTTTCAGGATCAGAAAAAAAAACAACAAAAAACCTAGAATAGCTAAAGGCCCTTTGTAATATAACTAAAATATGCCTAAAGGTACCTACAAAATGGAGGACCCCCCAACATTTCATCTGCACTATTCCAACCTTTAGGTCCATGATTGTTCAACAATTTGTTTGAATTTGTATGTTAACTCTCTTTTCAGCCAACAGGTTCCAGGTTCTAGCATGATGCCGACCAAACTTCCCTGGACAGAGGACCACACCAATGTTTCGTGGAGCTTACTACCCCAGAGCCCCACCCTACCAGGGAAAAAGAGAGCCAGGCTGGGAGTATGTATCAATCAGTCAATGCCCATGTTCAGCATGGAAGCAATTAGAGAAGGCAGACCTTCCACCTTCTGCATCCCACAATGTGACCTTGGGTCCATACTCCCAGAGGGATAAAGAATAAGAGAGCTATCAGGGCAGTGGATGGGATATGGAAATCTGATGGTGGGAACTGTGTGGAGTTGTACCCCTCTTATCCTATGGTTTTGTCAATGTCTCTCTTTTTTTAAATAAATGAAAGAAATTTAAAAAACTAAAAGAATATACAAATTTCAGTGGAGGGGATGGGGTATGGAACTCTAGTGGTTGGAATTGATTGCAAGTATACCCAGTCTTGTGGATCATTAGTAAATCACTAATAAAAATTGTATGAAATCCAGTTTTGGGCATGTAAAAATAAGCTTTTGGGGGGATTCGAATTCCGGAGGCGGAGCTATGAGCAGCAGATCGCTTTCTCTCTTCTCCTCTCCTCTCCTGGATCAACTAGAAATACCAAAGGAGACCACCCGGACCGAAACAAGAAACAAGACAGGACTAGAATGACCACAGGAACCCAGTAAATCACCCGTGAGTACAAACACGTGTGGCTGGTGACAGAGAGGAGAGAGGGGCCTAAGGAGAGATTAAGTGACTGCTAACATTCAGCAGTTTATCAGTGGAGACACCACCTCCAGTCTGCTCCACCAACAAGGGCACAGCTGAAGGGAGGAAAGGACTCCCCAGAGACTCACCAAGTGCAACTCTGAGTCTACATTGCTACTACCCTCAGAATCTGGAGCAGCAACAGGGAGGGACACCAGGGGAAAGAGATCTAACTGGGAAACTCAGGAGAAGACCTATACCTCCTTGGCATAGGTGAGGGGCTGTGAAAGTCTCTTTGCATAACCACTGGATTATCTCTGCCACACCCTACTTTATCTCTTGGTCAGGAGTCAGTGATTAAGTGAAGAAGCCTCTTGATAGTTAAAAAGCCCTCAGGCACCCATAGCCTACAGGGAAGAAAAAAAAGAGGCTTTTACACCACTTTTACACAGGGATTGAAAAAAAAAAAACTGTTAACTTCCACCATGGTAAACCCTTTAATTAAATTACTTAGACACAAGTCAATCCAGGCAATAGTGATCAATAATTTGAAAAGTACTGATAAAGGGAACTCATAACATAATATATAAAATGGTTAAAACAATAAGAAAAAATATTGGAGACTCGAACCAGGACCAGAGTCCAGCTAAAAGTCCTCCAGAGGGTGAAGCACAAAACAACGAGTTCAACATCCAAACATTAGCTAAGGAAATAATAACAGGAGTTAGTAAAGAATTTGAAAAAATTGTAATCAGAAATGCAGGAACAACAAATGAGAATATGGAAGAAAATGCTAATTATCTCATGGTTATTAACGAGCTGAAAGCTGAAATCTCTGAGCTAAGAAGGCAACTAGCTGAACAAGCTAAAACAGTATCAGAACAGGGAACAAAATAGATGAACTCCAAAAAGCAGTAGAGGGCAGAGATAATAGAATCTATGAGGATGAAGACAGAATGAGCAAGATTGAGGATAAATTAGGGACAACTAAAAAAGAAGTTAGAGATCTCAAAAAGAGATTAAGAGATGCTGAAAACAACAACAGAGTCCTATGGGATGACTTCAAAAGAAACAATATACGCATTATTGGCTTACCAGAGGAAGAAAGAGAAGGAGAGGAAGAAAGCATTCTCCAGGCCATAATAGCTGAAAATTTCTCTAGTCTAGACAACACCAAAGACATAAAGATTCAAGAAGCCCAGAGGGTCCCAAACAGAATTAACCCAGACCTAAAGACACCAAGACATGTCATACTTAGAATGGAAAGGAATAAGGATTAAGAAAGGATCCTCAAGGCTGCAAGAGAAAAACAAAGAGTCACCTACAAAGGAAAACCCATAAGATTAGCAGCAGACTTCTCCATACAAACACTACAGGCCAGAAGAGAATGGGAAGATATCTATCGAGTGCTCAATGAGAAAGGCTTTCAGCCAAGAATACTATATCCTGCTAGATTGTCATTCAGACTAGATGGAGGCATCAAAACCTTCTCAGACAAGCAACAGTGGAAGGAAGCAACCATCACCAAGCCGGCCCTGAAAGAAGTTCTGAAAGGTCTCCTATAAACCACCAGACCACCACAAATAGGACATATATCAAAACACTCTAAAATTCTACAAGAATGGTCTTAAAATATCTTCAATCTTTGATATCAATAAATGTCAATGGCATGAATTCACCTATTAAAAGACACAGAGTAGGAAGATGGATCAGAAAACACAACCCAACAATATGTTGTCAACAATATGTTGTCACCTAACGCAACAAGACAAACACAGACTTAAAGTGAAAGGATGGAAAACTATCATTCAAGCCAATAGCCCACAAAAAAGGGCAGGAACAGCTATTCTCATATCTGACATGATAGACTTTAAAATAGATAAGATTAAAAAAGATAGGAATGGACACTACTTAATGCTCAGAGGATCAGTCAATCAAGAGGACTTAACAATTATTAATATCTATGCACCCAATGAGAAGCCATCTAAATACATCAAACTTCTACTGATAGAGCTACAGCAATATATTAACAGTAACACAATCATAGTAGGGGACTTCAACACCCCACTCTCTCAACTTGACAGATCATCCAGGAAGAAAATCGGTAAAGACATAAGAGAGTTAAATGAAGAGATAGATAAATTAGAACTATTGGACATTTTCAGAGTCATTCATCCGAAGAAACTGGAATACACATTTTACTCTAATCCACATGGATCATTCTCAAGGATAGACCATATATTAGGCCACAAAGACAGCATCAGCCTATTCAATAGCACTGAAATCATCCCAAGCATCTTCTCAGACTACAGTGGAATTAAACTAACACTTAACAATCAACAAAAGATTAGTAACAGTCCCCAAATGTGGAAGCTCAACAGTACACTTCTTAACAACTTCTGGGTCAAAGAGGAAATCAAGGAAGAAATCAAAATGTTTCGAGAGTTCAATGAAAATGAAGACACAAGCTATCAAAATATTTGGGACACAGCTAAAGCAGTCCTAAGAGGGAAGTTCATAGCTATACAAGCACACATTAGGAAACAAGAAAAGGCACAAATAAACAGCCTGATTGCACATCTCAAAGACCAGAAGAACAACAAAGGAATCCTAAAGCAACAAGAAGGACAGAAATCACTAAAGTTAGGGCAGAAATAAATAACATTGAGAATAGGAAAACCATACAAAAGATCAACGAAAGTAAATGTTGGTTCTTCAAAAGAGTAAACAAAATCGACAAACCTTTAGCCAGACTCACAAAACAAAAAAGGAAGAAGACCCAAATAAATCGGATAGTAAATAAAAGAGGAGAAAACACAATAGATACTGCAGAAATTCAACATATCATAGGAGGCTTCTATGAACAACTATATGCCACCAAGCTAGAGAACCTGGAAGAAATGGACAATTTCCTAGATACCTACCAACTTCCAAAACTAAGTCAAGAGGAAGTGGATAACATGAACAGGCTCATCACAACTAATGAAATTGAAACAGTTATCAAAAATCTTCCCAAAAATAAAAGTCCTGGACCAGATGGTTTTACAAATGAATTCTACAAAACTTTCAAAGAAGAACTAATACCTCTACTTTTAAAAGTCTTCCAGAAGATTGAAGACACTGGAATACTCCCTGCCAGCTTCTATCAAGCCAACATCACCCTGATACCAAAAGCAGACAGGGACACAACCAAAAAAGAAAACTACAGACCAATATCTCTGATGAACATAGATGCGAAAATATTGAACAAAATTCTAGCCAACCGGATACAGCACTATATCAAAAAGATTGTTCATCATGACCAAGTGGGGTTTATCCCAGGCATGCAAGGTTGGTTTAATATACGTAAATCAATCAATGTGATCCACCACATCAACAAAAGCAAGACCAAAAACCACATGGTCATATCAATAGATTCAAAGAAAGCCTTTGACAAAATACAACATCCCTTTATGATCAAAACACTACAAAAAATGGGAATAGATGGAAAATTCCTGAAGATAGTGAAGTCTATATATAGCAAACCTACAGCCAACATCATACTCAATGGTGAAAAACTGGAAGCATTTCCCCTCAGATCAGGTACTAGACAGGGCTGCCCACTATCACCATTACTATTGAACATAGTGTTGGAAGTTCTTGCCATAGCAATCAGGCAGGAACAAGGAATTAAAGGCATACAGATTGGAAGAGAAGAAGTCAAACTCTCCTTAATTGCATATGACATGATAGTATACATGGAAAAACCTAAGGAATCCAGCAAGAAGCTTTTGGAAATCATCAGGCAATACAGTAATGTGTCAGGCTATAAAATTAACATTCAGAATTCAGTGGCATTCCTCTATGCAAACACTAAGTTAGAAGAAATTGGAATCCAGAAATCAGTTCCTTTTTCTATAGCAACAAAAACAATATAATATCTAGGAGTAAACCTAACCAAAGAAGTGAAAGACTTGTATACTGAAAATTATGAGTCACTACTCAAAGAAATTGATAAAGACACAAAGAAGTGGAAAGATATTCCATGTTCATGGGTTGGAAGAATTAACATCATCAAAATGAATACATTACCCAGAGCCATCTACAAATTTAATGCTATCCCCATCAAGATCCCAAGCACATTTTTAGGAGAATAGAACAAATGCTACAAATGTTTATCTGGAACCAGAAAAGACCTAAAATTGCCAAAACAATCTTGAGAAAAAAGGACAGAACCGGAGGCATCACACTGCCAGATCTCAAACTGTATTATAGGGCCATTGTCATCAATACTGCTTGGTACTGGAACATGAACAGACACACTGACCAGTGGAATAGAATTGAGAGCCCAGAAATGAGGCCCCACACGTATGGACATCTAATCTTTGACAAAGGGGCTCAGACTATTATATTGGGAAAGCAGACTCTCTTCAACAAATGGTGTTGGAAACAATGGGTTGAAACATGCAGAAGAATGAAACTGAATCACTGTATTTCACCAAATACAAAAGTAAATTCCAAGTGGATCAAGGACTTGGGTGTTAGACCAGAAACTATCTGATACTTAGAGGAAAATATTGGAAGAACTTTTTTCCGCATAAATTTTAAAGACATTTTCAATGAAACGAATCCAATTACAAGGAAGACTAAGGCAAGTATAAACCTATGGGACTACATCAAATTAAAAAGCTTCTTCACAGCAAAAGAAACCACTACCCAAATCAAGAGACCCCTCACAGAATGGGAGAAGATCTTTACATGCCATACATCAGATAAGAGTTTAATAACCAACATATATAAAGAGCTTTCCAGACTCAACAACAAGACAGCAAATAACCCCATCCAAAAATGGGGGGAGGACTTGGACAGAATATTCACCACAGAAGAGATCCAAAAGGCCGAGAAACACATGAAAAAATGCTCCAAGTCTCTGATTGTCAGAGAAATGCAAATCAAGACAACAATGATATCACTTCACTCCTGTGAGAATGTCATACATCAGAAAAGGTAACAGCAGCAAATGCTGGAGAGGGTGTGGGGTCAAAGGAACCCTCCTGCACTGCTGGTGGGAATATCAATTGGTCCAACCTCTGTGGAGAAGTCTGGAGAACTCTCAGAAGGCTAGAAATGGACCTACCCTATGATCCTGCAATTCCCCTCCTGGGGATATATCCTAAGGAACCCAACACATCCATCCAAAAAGATCTGTGTACACATATGTTCTTGGAAGCACAATTTGTAATAGCCAAAACCTGGAAGCAACCCAGGTGTCCAACAACAGATGAGTGGCTGAGCAAGTTGTGGTCTATATACACAATGGAATACTACTCAGCTGTAAAAAAATGCTGACTTCACCATTTTCAGCCGATCTTGGATGGACCTTGAAAAAATCATGTTGAGTGAAATAAGTCAGAAACTGAAGGATGAATACGGGATGATCTCACTCTCAGGCCGAAGTTGAAAAACAAGATTAGAAAAGAAAACACAAGTCGAACCTGAAATGGAATTGGAGTATTACACCAAATCACCAGGTTCCAGATGCCATCAGGATGCTAGCCAGGCTTCCCTGGATTGAAGACCCCACCAATGTGGAGCTCAGCTTCCCCAGAGACCCACCCTACTAGGGAAAGAGAGAGGCAGACTGGGAGTATGGACCGACCAGTCAACGCCCATGTTCAGCGGGGAAGCAATTACAGAAGCCAGACCTTCTACCTTCTGCAACCCTCAATGACCCTGGGTCCATGCTCCCAGAGGGATAGAGAATGGGAAAGCTACTGGGGAGGGGGTGGGATATGGAGATTGGTCAGTGGGAATTGTGTGAAGTTGTACCCCTCCTACCCTATGGTTTTGTTAATTAATTCTTTCTTAAATAAAAATAAAACAAAATAAAAATAAGCTTTTGGGTGATCCTGGAGTGGTACTGTGGTTAAGGCACTAGACTCTCAAGCATGAGGTCCTGAGTTCAATCCCCATCAGCACATGTCTGGAATAATGTTCGGTTCTTTCTTTCTTTCCTCTTATCTGTCTCATGAATAAATAAAAGAAAATATTTAAAAAAATAAAAATATGAGTTGGTAAACTGTTGACAAGTGAGCAATTATGTATACAAATCTTCACATTCTGAGTTAATATTGAACTTTATGAAGCGAAAATAATGAACTCTGAAATCTGTTCATGTGAAAATAAAGACAGAAGGACACTTCATTCCAGGGAGTATGTGCCAGTACACTTGTGGATCACGGGTCTCTGTTTCACTCACAAATACAGACTTTTTAAAAAATAAAAAAATAAAGAAGGTATGGAACAAAAATTTAAAATACCTTCTTCACCCATTGTTACTTTACCATAGTTGAATGACCACAGTAAGATGATGCGTCCATAGCAGACGAGGGTAACTTACCAGGTGTGTGCTCAGAATTCAGGTCTCTGGAGAACCCACAGGCAGACTGAAGAGCTGGAAGAGTCTGATTTACCATTTGGGACCTACACTTTTATATCCCATTTAGGATACACCCTACACACTCAAATCCCTAGAGGAGACAAGTTAATTACTCAGATCCCAAAATTCTATGAGGTTAAGACCCTCCCCAGATGAAATGATTAGATAGCATACCTCCATTTGGCCTAGAGACCAATTTTGCTTGACTATTGGTGTGATTCATATCAACTTGGTGCCAAATATGCACTCAGTACTGGTGTGATCTCGGGGAGATCACAATATGTTCCCATAGAACACCAAGAACAGAGAACCTGGAAGCATCAGTGTTTTTTTTTTTAAGACACATTTTCACTTTTCTTTTATTAATATTATACCCCAGAGTACTGATTATCTGGTTTATGTTGGTGTGGGGGATTGAAGCTGGGTCTTCTGAGCCTCTGGCATGACAGTCTCTTTGTGTAACCATTTTACTATTTACCGCTGCCTGGCAAGTATCCATGCTGAACTGGAGACTTATATCATAATGATTCCTGGCACTACAAAATACAACTAAAAGGGAACAAAGCAGTTGACACAATCAGTTGGACAGAGACAGGCTGGGGTAGGAATCAAATTTCCAATGCCTTTAAATAACAGAAGTGATTTCAGAAGCCAGAACTACATTGTTCTGCACCCCAAAAAGAGTCTAGGTGCATACTCCCAGAAGGGAGAAGTAGTAGATGACCAAAGAGCTCTGAATCACAATCTACCAGCACTTCAGCATGTGTCAGCAGGACTCTGATTATTTGTTTGCTTGTCTAATCTGTCCAGCTCTTCATTTAATTCTTTTGTCTCCTTACTAGTGTTCTTCCTGGCTGATCTATCTGCTCTAGAGAGAGGGGAGTTAGCCCCCTACTCTGAGTATATTGCTCTGGACACACTTCCAAGGGACACTGTCATTTGATGTGCTGCCCTTTCCCTGGGCCTAGATGTTGAGCACGGTGAGCTACTCATAGTTGACTGAGCCCCTGGATGTTATGTAGCTTATCCTTCCTTTTCATAGTTTTAATTAGTTTGAAATCCATTGTATCAGATATGGTGATACAATGAGCAAGGTGTCCCTATTCCCCCTCAACAGGGGCTCAAAAGATGGTTTTCCATCCTTTCCCTTGGAGCCTATTCTGGTCTTGTTGGACCAAGTAGGTCTGCTGCAGACAGCACATGCTTGGTGTGTGATCTTGATCCACATTTCTAATCTAAGCCTTTTCTTGGGTGAGTTTAGATCAGGAATGTTTAGTGAAATTGAAAATTTGAGATATGTCAGTCCCATTGCTTTATGCTGGACTATAAGCGTGTATTTGCTTTTAGATGAGATTCCTTAGAAGTTCCTGTATCTTTAGTTTGATTGTAATGATACTCTCAGTTTTTCCTTTACTGAAGATATCTTTATTACTCCAGTCAATTTGATAGAAATCTGGCTATCTTTGGATGGACCAAATGAGAATAGACAGAGGTCCTGGAGTGGATCTAAAGTGACCTGCCCATTTTGATACTGCATGGGAAGCCTGTGTATATGCTATGGTGAATAGTAGTGCTGTGAGGATTCAGGACCTCTTCATTTTTCTACCATTACTGAAAGAGAAAATAAAATCAAGAAAATATCAGTGGACATCAAGCACTATTTCACTTATCGGAGAGGGAAGAGAAAAGGAAAGGATGCTTAGAAGTATTAATAGTTGTAATTGTGACTTGGAAATACGTGAAGAAAGGGCTATAGGAGTGAATTAAATTGGGAAAATAAAATATAGATGATAGAAACAAAGAGTGATAGATCATAGATAGATAGATTTATGTATGTAGTCAAACGCTACCTGTGACCTTGTAAAAATTATTATAATTTCTGCTGGATGAGAGTGGAATTCAGACATCTGATGTTGAAAGTATTATGATATTATACTCCTATTATCTTATAATTTTGTAAAGCACTACTATATAAATATTTTTTAATTGTATGAAAGTCATCTCTGTATGAGGTCAGGTCAAAATCCTGAAGATTTGTGTAATTGGAAAATAAGAAGGTTGGAGTCACCGCTGTGGAAAGCAGCCTGGAGAACTCTCAGAAGGCTAACAGTAGACCTACCCTTTGATCCTGTAATCCCTCTCCTGGGTATATATCCTTTTAAAAATGTTATTAAAATTGATTTATTTAATTATTCCTGAGGAAGACAGAAAGAGAGAAAGAAAGAAATAACTGATATCACTCTGGTCCATGTGTCGCCAGGAACTGAACTCTGCAACCTATGCTCAGAGTCCAGTCTTTATACACTGTGCTATCTCCTGCACCACTGAGGCGTATATCCTCATGACCTAAATGCACCCATCCAAAAATCTATGTGTGTATATGGGTATGTTTTCATAGCAGCACAATTTGTAATCACCTGAATGGACGCAACCCAGGTGTCCAGCAATAGATGAATGGTTGAGTAAGCCGTGGTCAATACACACAATGGAATAGTACTCAGCTATTTTAACTGGTGAATTCACCTTCTTCACTTCTTCTTGGAAGGAGCTTGAAGGAGCCATGAATTTGAGATAAGTCAGAAACAGAAGGATGGGGAGGCAGGGCTACGAGAAGCTATAGAAGTGTTTCTGTTCTCTCCTCTTCTCTCCCAGATCCAATAGGAATGCCAAAGGAGACCACTTGGGAACAAAAACAGAGAAGACAAGAACAACTTCAGGGACCCACCAAATCACTGGGGAGTGGAAACACGTGTGGCTCATGGACAGAGAGGATCCTAGGGAGAGATTAAGTGGCTGGTAACAGTCCAGCAGGTTAGCAGTTGAGACACCTCCAGTCTATTTCACTGACAAGGGGACAGTTGAAGGGAGGAGAGGACTCCCCTGAGACTCACCAAGTGCACCTCTGAGTCTCCATTGCTACTGCCTTCAGAATATGGAGCAGCTGCAAAGAGGGCCTGTACTGACACCAGGGGACAGAGAACTAACCAAGAAATTCAGGAGAAGACCTATAACTTGATGGCATAGAGGTGGGGCTGTGAAAGCCTCTTTGCATAACCACTGGATTATCTCTGCCACACCCTGATTTATCTCTTCTTCAGAAGTCCGTGATTAAGCTAAGAGGCCTACTTGCTACCAAATAAAGAAGCTACCAAATAAAGAAGCAATTGCTACCAAATAAACATGTGTTGTTTCATGTTTGTAAAACTGAAGCGGGAGCTACTCACTGCCCTTATCCAGCTTTCTAGTCTTTTTTCCAAATCTGACATCATCTCTCAAGACGATACCCATCTGTGTGTTAGCTGTGGCACTCACGAAAAAATAAAGCAAAGTCATGGGCCCTTTGGAGTAGACCTAAAATAGACTTCCTAGCTTCCTCCAGCAGGAAGACCCCAGACCTCATCTGTTATATTCTCACTTTTACGTCCCTGATTATTAAACTATTTGTTTGGCTCTGTATCTTTTTAAAAAAATTTATTATATTTAATTGGTGCTTGGATTGACAGCCAGAAATTGAGAGAAAAGGGGACAATAGAGAAGGATAGAGACAAAGAAACAACCGCATCCCTGCTTTACCTCTCACAAAGCTTTTCCCCTGCAGCTGGGGACCAGAGTAGGGGCATGAACCTGTGACCTTGGGCACTGTAACATCTGTGCTAAACCAAGTGCACCACCACCCAACCCCTTATGCTTCATTTCTTAATGCTTTTTCAGACACCAATTTTCAAATACTATCATGATGTCAACCTGACTTCCCTGGGTAGAGGACCTCATCAATTTGTCCTGGAACTCCACGCCCTGGAGGCCTGCCCCACAAGGGAGAGATAGAAACAGGCTGGATATATGGATCCACCTGCCAATGCCCATGTCCACTGGAGATGGAATTACAGAAGCCAGACCTTCCACCTTCTGCACTTTATAATGATCCTGGGTCCATGCTCCTAGAGGGATCAAGGATAGGAAAACTTCCAATGAGGGGCATGGGATATGGAACTCTGGGAGTGGGAATTGTGTGGAAGGGTAGCCCTCTCAGCCTACAACCTTGTCAATCATTGGGAAGTAGCGCAGGGGGATTAAGTGCACATGGTGCAAAGCACAAGGACCAGTGTAAGAATCCCGGTTTGAGCTCCCAGCTCCCCACCTTCAGTGAATTGCTTCACAAGTGGCGAAACAGGTCTGCAGGTATCTATTTTTCTCCCCTCTTCTCTCCATCCCATCCAACAATGACAAAATCAGTAACAGCAATAATAATAACTACAATAGAACAAGGATACAAAAGGAAATGAATAAATAAATAATAAAGAAAAGAATAGTAAGGTCTAATAAAGTTCTACTTATTAAATAATAACATCCTTCTTTTCTCAAGGATAGTTACTAAAACAACACAATAAAGTACATTCTCCTTTATCAGAATGTTTCACAGACACCTATCTAGGTGAAAGTTGAAAGTGGACTCACATGCCAAGAACTTTACTGTAAACCATTAACCTCCCACATCTAAATGATAACAAGGAAATTCATGGGCCCTCGGGTCAGGTAGATGGGGGTTTACAGGTCATGGTATTTATGGACTTTTCTCCTATTTGGGAGCTACTCTCTGCCCTGAGCCACCTTTCTAGTCCTGCTCCAACTTTGACACCATCTTCCTTTTAGAAGTATAAAGAATATAGAAATATCAATGGAGGGTATGGAAGGAATTGTTGCAAAAATACCCTTCCTATCCCACATCTTGTGGATCATTAGTAAATCACTAATAAAAATTTCGTGAAATTCAATTTTTGGGGCATGTAAGAATAGGCTTTTGGGTGATCCTGGAGATGTGCTGTCGTTAAGGCACTTGACACTCAAGCATGAGGTCCTGAGTTCAGTCCCCATGAGGACATTTCCGGAGCGATATTCAGTTCTTTCCCTCTCTCCAATTATCTTTCTCAGGAAAAAATAAAAATATTTTTTTTAATTTTAAAAATAAAAATATGCATTGGTAAAATGTTGACAAGTGAATAGTTATGTATACAAATCATCACATTCTGAATTAACATTAAACTCTATGGAAGGGAAATAAGTCAGTCTGAAATCTGTTCATCTGAAAATAAAGGCATAAAAACACTTCAATCCAGGGAGTATCTGCCAGAAGGCTGGTGGTTGACTGGTCTCTGTTTTACTCACAAATACAATTTTTTTTTTTAGTAAAAAAATAAAGAAGGTATGGAACAAAAACTGAAAATTTTTTCTTGATCCATTGTTACTTTACCATGGTTGAATGACCACAGTAGGATGATGGGTCCTTAGCAGAGGAGGGTAACTTACCAGCTGAGATGAAGTCAGCTGTGTGCTCAGATCTCAGGTCTCTGGAGAACCCACAGGCAGACTAAAGAGCTGGAGGAGTTTGATTTACTGCTTAGGGACCTATACTTTTATATCCCATTTAGGATTCACCCTACACACCCAAATCCCTAGAGGAGACAAGCTAATTACTCAGATCCCAAAATCCTATCAGGTTAAGACCCTCCCCAGATGAAATGATTAGAGAGCACACCTCCATTTGGCCTAGAGACCAATTTTGGTTGACTATGGGTGTGATTCATATCAAGTGTTTCATAGAGCTGTCTCCAAATATGCACTCAGTGCTGGTGTGATCTTGGGGAGATTACAATATTTTCCCACAGAACCCCAAGAACATAGAACCCGGACCCATCAGTGTTTTTTTAACCACATTTTCACTTTTCTATTTTTTTATTATCATTATGTTCCAGAATACTGATTAACTCTGGTTTATGGTGGTGCAGGGGATTGAAGCTGGGTCTTCTGAGTCTGCAGCATGACAGTCATTTTGCATAGCCATGATGCTATTTACTTCTACACCATAAGTATCTATGTTGAACTTGAAGCTCATATCATAATGATTCCTGGAACTACAAAATACAACTAAAAGGGAACAAGGCAGTTGAACCAATCAGTGTAGTTGGACAGAGACAAGCTGGGGTAGGAATCAAATTTCTAATGCCTTTGACTAACAGAGAAGTAATTCCAGAAGCCAGAACTATGTTGTTCTGCACCCCAAAAAGATCCTACTGGGTTCATACTCCAGGAAGGGAGAAATAGTAGATGACTAAAGAGCTCTGAATCCCAATTCTACCAGCACTTCAGTATGTGTCAGCAGAATTCTGATTATTTCTTTGTTTTTCTTTCTTTTTATTTATTTATTTATTTTAAAAAGGAGACTTTATCAAAACCATAGGATAAGAGGGGTACAACTCCCCTAATTCCCATAACCAGATCTCTGTATCCTATCCCTTCCACTGATAGCTGTCCTATTCCTTATCCCTCTGGGAATATGGACCCAGGGTAATTGACAGATGCAGAAGGTGGAAGGTCTGGCTTTTGTAATTGCTTCCCGCTGAACATGGGCTTTGACTGGAAGATCCACACTCCCAGCCTGCCTCTCTCTTTCCCTACTAGGGTGGGGCTCTGGCAAAGCAGAGCTCCAAGACATATTTTTGGGGTCATCTGACCAGGGAAGTCTGGTCAGCATCCTGCTGGACTCTGGAACCTGGTGGCTGAAAAGAGAGTTAACATACCAAATAATACCAGTGGACATAAAGCACTATTTCACTTATCTGAGAGGGAAGAGAAAATGGAAGGACAATTAAAAGCGTTAATATTTGTAATTGTAATATGGAAATAAGTGAAGGAAAGGCTGTAAAAGTGAATATAAATGGGAAAATAAATTATAGATAATAGATAGATAGAATGATAGCGTGATAGATGATAGAAAGATTGATTTTTGTATGTAGTCAAACCATATCTGGGACCTTGTGAAAACCAATCCAGTTTCTGTTGGAAGAGAGTGGAATTCAGAGATCTGGTGTTGAAAATAGTGTGATATTGTACTCCTATTATCTTATAATTTTGTAAAGCACTATTATATAAATATTTTTAAAGGTAGGAAAGTCATCTCTGTATGAGGTTAGGTCAAAGTCCTGAAGAGTTGTGCAATTGGAAAGTAAGGAGAATGGAGACACCGCTGTGGAGAGCAGTCTGGAGAACTCTCAGGAGGCTAAGAGTAGCCCTACCCTATGAGCCTGCAATTCATCTCCTGGGTATATATCCTTATAAGATATAGTTAACTTATTTATTACTGAGGAAGATAGTGATAAAGAAATAAAGTAAGAGAGAGAGAGAGAGAGGGAGATCTGCTCCATGTGTTGTCAGGGATTGAACTCAGGAAACTATGCTTGGAGAGTCCAGTGCATTATACACTATGCCATCTCCTGGACAACCTAAGGATATTTCCTAATGAGCTAAATACACCCATCCAAAAAGCTATGTATATGTGTATGTGTTTATAGCAGCACGATTTGTAATAGCCAAACCCGGATGCAAGCAACAATAGACGAGTGGCTGAGTAAATTGTGGTCAATATACACAATGGGTTAGTATTAGGGGTAGTAATGGGTGTGTGTGTGGGGGGTGGGATGGGACACAGTCTTTTGGTGGTGGGAATGGTGTTTATGTATACTCCTATTAATTTGTATTCATATAAATCACTATTTAATTAATATGAGAGGGGGAAAATTGATTGTATCAATTTTATGTCAAATTTTATGTATCAAATTGTATGTCTCAAACTTTTTTAAAGCACAGACTGAATCTTTTTAATACATAGGCTGAGTCTTTGATATGTTGACTCTCTCTCAAAAATCCTAGTCCAGATAGAACAGAAGAAAATGGTAGCACAGCTATATACAAGATGTTGGGTATTATACCGCAAACCCTAACAAAGTGACTTTTCAACGTTAACCCAATTACCAAATATGATGATAACAATAAGTATCCATTGTCTTGGACCGTAAGACAGTAGGAACCTCATATTTCCACTATAGAGCCTATAATTACCCCAGTCATGGAACCTTAGGGTGGGGAACACTTTCCTGCATGGTTCTCTCAATTCATATCAAATAACATTGCATCTGCCAATCACAGCTTAATCAATGCAATAAGTGCCACCTCAACATGCTTAAGCTCATACTGTGTCCAGAGAATTCAGGTGTGGAATGACAACCCTTCAGCTTCATTACTCAGGTAAGACCTTTCCTTTCATAGTATTCTCTAATTCCAGTACAGGTGGTTCACTTCCTAACAAAGTAGCAAAACCTAGACATACACCAGGCCCTGTTAGATAGAATGTTCACATGTATCCATAAACTAGGGAAAAATATATACCTCAAAGCAAAAGTATACAATAGTCTGTAGTGAGTACCATCCAACACTTCATCTGCACTATTCCAGTCTTTAGGTCCATAATTGTTCAACAATTTGTTATGGGATCTAAGCAGATATACTATTTCCTCAAGGGAACTCTTCCTTCCACGCATTTGGTGGAGTAGGGTGTAGCCTAAATAGGATATAAAAGTGTAGGTCCCTAAATAGGAAAGCAGAGACTTCCAGCCCTTCAATCTGCCTGTGGGTTCCACAGAGACGTGAGTTCTGAGCCCACAGCCAACTTCATCACAGCTGGTAAGTTACCTTCCTGTGCTAAGGACCCATCTTTTCAGCTGTGGTCAAGCAACTAAAATACACAAGGGTTACATTTGTGGGTTTATTTTTCGTATGTTTTATTTTTGAGAGAGATGCAGAGCAAGAGACACACAGAGAGAAACACCAGAGCTCTGCTCATCTCTGCCTTATGGTGGTGTATGGGACTGAACCTGGGTCTTTTGAACCTCTGGTATAAGAGTCTGTTTGTGTAAACATTACCCTATCCCCCTGCCTGGTTACTTTTGTTTTTCCATATTTTTCTTTCTTTCTCTTTTATAAATAATAATAATAAGCCTGTATTTGTGAATGAGGCAGAGATCAGAACATGACCTGCATACTAGCGGTTGTTCCCTGGACAAAAACTCCCTTTTTAGTTATTTTTACATGAAAACATTTCAGGGTTTGGTATTGACTCTACATAGACTCATTTTTAATCCAAAATGTGATGGTTTGTGATGTGTTCATTCATTTTCAACCTTTTTAAATGAGAAATAATTCTAGACATTTTCTTCCCTGATGTCTCCAGTATTTACCTGTTATCATTTTTTCCTTCATGTTTAATTGCATGTACATGATTTACAATACAGGTGCTGTCAGATGGTTTCAGTTTCTCATTTCATCAACAGAGATGTCTGTAAAGCACTCTCACCCCCAAGTCAGGCCTATCATCTGGAACCAGGACTGAGAACTCAGGAGTGGATCCATGCCTCTCCAAGTCTTCCTTCCCCTGAGACCAATTGGTGCAATTCCCAAAACCAGCCCTAATTTTACTTCATGTTCCACTTTTTATCTTTTTGGTTCTTTGCTTAGAGTAACATTATTTGTTTTCTTTTTTCTTATAAGAGCTTTTGCTGGGTCTAAGTTCCTGCACAGACACCCCTAGCACTTGGTCACAATTTTTGTGGAATTGGAGTATTGCACCAAAGTAAAAGACTCTGGGATGGGTGGGTGGGGAGAATACAGATCCATGAAGGATGATAAATGACATAGTGGGGGTTGTATTGTTAAATGGGGAACTGGGGAATGTTATGCATGTACAAACTATTGTATTTACTGTTGAATGTAAAACATTAATTCCCCAATAAAGAAATAATTAAAAAGACATATAACATTATATGACACAGTGAGGTCAAATAGAATATGAGAAATTCCCACATGGTATTTTAAAAGTAAACCAAACTTTCAACATTTGATGATAATAAAAATGAATTATTGCTGTCTGAAAATCTTTTTGAGATTACAAGAAACGCTTCACAGTCTCTTAAGATCCATATCAAACTCAGTCCTGAAGCCCTGGAACTTTGCTCTACTGTTGATCCCTTACAATGTTAAACTGCCTCTGCTGACCTCAATTAAAGAACAGAACAAGTGCCACCATGCCCCATTATAGGGCCACTGACTTATGCCTTTGGGTTATAGCCAGAGACGCCAAGCCTGAGATTTCAACTTTTCAACTGCAACAGTTTGGTGAGACTTTCCCTAACACAAGGAACTACCTAGTTCCATGTCATATGGTGCACTCTCTAACCACACTGCAGACTCTAGATATAGGCTAGCACCTAGGGGGCACATGTATACACGTGTCCATAAGGTAGGGACACATACATACCTCAGAGGAAAAGTGCTTAGTAGTCCTCTGTGATTAGACTGAGTTCTAAATAGCTTGGCATTGTAGCAGAAAGGCCTATGAGTGCTCCACAGACTGTGTACTCCAGAATTCACTGCTTAGGCCTAGACACACCCATACAGCCTACTTCACTCCCCTCAGTCACTCTATCTCCTCAACTAGCTCAACAAAGAAAGTAACATATATGTCTTAATATCTTTGACAGCATCAACATTATTGTCACTCCTGGATAATCACTGTCTACAATTATCCAAGAGATACACAGTCAAATTATATGTATCAACTAAGGTACGCTTGTTTTCTCTATGCCAGTTTTTATTAGAATCATCAAACAAGTTAATGCAGTAAAAATCAAGGTTACCTTCAAGCCCATTGTAATCCTAGGTCTATTTCCTCCCTAACTTAAGTCCAGACTCCATAAACTTAATACAAGCTTGGATACAGTAAATTACACTCAACACATTAATTGCTGGGAGAAAGCCTGAGCTTTTCAGATGCAGAGGGGACTACAAAGCTTGGTCAGAGCAAGACACTGGCTCACTCAATGATGACATCTTTTTACTACACCATCCCCAGGGGCCCTAATCTGGGAATCCTTAGACAATGGACTTAGACCTCTAAGAGACACCTTGGTCCACCATCATCAGTCATTTAATACAGGAAGGAATTTTTAGCCTTCCATGGGCCTCTTCAGGACCTTGTCCTCAATATGAACTAGCAATGCTAGGGACTGCCACACTAACTGAATGGAAGCTGGGTTATCCTATCTGCCACTCATGGAAATCTTGACCTGAAATAAGTGCAGCCTAGAATGTTCCCAGCTGTGACCATGAATTGTGAGTTCAGGCTGAGAGAGACTCAGAGGTTATACAAGCCCCTGTGCTATAAATGGATATATATATGGGCCCTGGTCTGGTGGACATGGTAGATGGTTCATTGTGTTTATATATATTTTTTTACATTTGGGAGCTAATGTCTGCCCTGGTCTAACTTTCTACTCCTGTTCTCAACTCTGACACCATCATATCAATCAACATTTTTATTCTGCTTCCATGTTAGCCATCAAGCTCACGCAAAAAGTGTTAATGTCATGTACCCATAGGGGCAGACCTAAATGAGACCTTCTAGCTTCTTTCTACTCCCAAATCCCTATTCTCATCTGTTCTTTCCTACTATTTGTTTCCTGTTTATCCAATATTTTGTTTTGCTTTGGTGCCTTTCACCACCAAGTGCAGATGCTAGTGTGACTCCATCTTGAACTCCCTTGACAGATGACTTTATCAATGTGTCTATAACCTCTCCTCTCCAGAGCCCTCCTTCCTCCAAGGCAAAGAGAAATAGGCTGGGGCTAGGGATCGACCTGCCAATGCCCATGTGCAGGAGAGCAGTGATGACAGAAGCCAGACCTTCCACTCTCTGGACTCCATAAGGCATTTTGATCCATAGTCCCAGAGAGGGAGACATGTTAGTGGTAGATGACCAGAGAGCTCTGAAATCGAATACCATCATATCCTGGAGATAGAAGAAAATAAAAAAGGAAGTAAAAATCTGAATGAATAATAGGTTTATCTGTGACTTAGAATGGAAGATAAAGCAGGGCGATAGAGAAAAATTGGAATATGTATATAAATATAGCTAGTTGTAGAAATAATTGTCAACCTTTATCTGAGACCTTCGGAGATATACTGCATTTTTCAAAGGAGGGAATGCTTACAGGGAACGCTGGTGGTAGGAATGGTGTGGAATTATATACCTGTTATACACACCATGTCATTATACAAACAGACTCTCATCCCTGAGGCTTAGAAGTCCCAGGTTCATTCCTTCAACCACTATAAGATAGACATGAGCAGTGCTCTGGATAAAATAAAATAAATAATTTGTATTATTCAATATTTTATTTATTGGATAGAGACAGCCAGAAGTTGAGAGGAAGAGGTGATAGAGAGGGAGAGAGAAAGAAAAATACCTGCAACACAACCTCACCAGTTGTGAAGCTTTCCTCCTACAGGTAGGGACCAGAGGTTTGAATCTAGGTCTTTTCACATTGTCACATGTGCACTCAACTAGGTGCTCCAATACCTGGCCATATATTCATGGGATTTTGCTGAGCAGGCTCATAGGGGCTGAGTGTATATTTACTATCAACTATGGACCAGGATCACGTCCCTGGTTCCACTTGCACGGGAGAACTTCCATAATTAGTGAGGAGTGCTTTGTTCTTCCTCTTCCTCTTCTTCTTCTCTCTGTATATTTCTCTTGTCTCTCTTATCTCTCCCCCTTTTCTCTATGTGTTATTGTCTCTCCTTCCACTCTCAATTTCTAAGGCCCTTTCAAATAAAAACAAATTCAATAAAATATGTATTAAAAAAGAAGTTCAGAGACTCACGGGAGTACTACTTTGGAAATTAAGAGTATGATATTTTAACATTGGGACAAAGTGGATGAAGTTGAAGGTGATATGCTCAGTGAAGTAAGTATGGGGGTGACAGACAACTAACACACAGTTTTTGTTTTTTTTCGTATATGGAATGGAGTATTGAATTACATGAATGACTCCTCATCCCTGCAAAAACAGGCAACAAACGTATGTGCCATTCTGAACACTGTGGTGGTTAACTTGGGCACAGGTAGGCACAGACATGTGCTGTTGGGTGGGGTGTTTATATGTCTGATCTTTAAACATTATTCTATTATGCTTACTGCTATCATATTCATTTGACAGGAGTTGGTCATTTATAGTACAGTTGAAAGCGCATGTATAAATGTTTTCATTCCATGAAGACAGGTGTCTGCAAAGCAGTCTAACCCCCATCTCAGACCCTTTCCAGCACCATGTAGCAGCACACAGAGGACCCCCCTCTTATCCCTCACTGCCATTCTTCCTCTCTTTTCCCTTCAATAAATTGACAAATTTGACTAAATTTTTGGCTGCTTTTTTTTTCATTCTAGTCGGCTGCCTTTTTAAAATTTATTTTATTTATTTATTCCCTTTTGTTGCCCTTGTTGTTTTATTATTGTTGTTGTCGTTGTTGCATAGGACAGAGAGAAATGGAGAGAGGAGGGGAAGACAGAGAGGAAGAGAGAAAGATATACACCTGCACACCTGCTTCACCGCCTGTGAAGCGATTCCCCTGCAGGTGGGGAGCCAGAGTTAGAACCAGGATCCTTATGCTGGTCCTTGTGCTTTGCTTTGCACCACCTGCGCTTAACCCACTGCACTACAGCCCGACTCCCAGTCAGCTGCCTTTTAAGGGGATGGTAGTGGGGAACCTGTCAGTAAACTGATATATGAACCAACAATCATTGAGGCAGGAGACATGTGGGTATAGCTCCCCAAATTTACAGCATCTGAATTAAGCCTCATGCTGGTGAGGGCTCTGGGCACAATGGTGTGTCAGGGCAGGTTCTTGAGATGTAGAAACATCTACTCAGGTGGGGATGCTTGTCATGGAGGCAGCTTTGTTTGTATTCTCATCACTGGAACTAAATCAGAAAACTGTGCATCCTCAGCTCAATCATTGCATCACCTAAATGTGGCCTGAAAACTAAAAGGGTTTTATTTCATGATTTAGGTCTCTAGTGTGTGGTATTTTGGGGATATCAGCTCCCTGCCAGCTCAGCATTTCATGGATGATAAGCTGACTTAACATAGACAACTGTCACTATTGCTGCTCCAGAGTATATACTTATAGGTCTTTTGGAAGGAAATCTCTCTACTTCAAAAAGCCATTTTAATGTTTTCATTAGTGATATAGTAGTAGTTTCCATAATTACAAGTATATGTGGAGGGCTGGAGAGATAGGGACATAGTTATGCAAAACCATTTTGATGCCTGAGAAAGCACATGTCCCAAGTTCAATACCAGCAGCACCAAAAGCCAAAGCTGCATATTACTGTGATAACATAAAATAAGAATAGAATAGGTGAAATAATATTTGGGGGGCATATTCCATATCACCCCCACTGTCAATATTCTGTGGCCCCATCCATAGAAATAACTGTCATAATTCTTAGAAAACTAGCTCCGTTCCTGTGACTTGTGGGAGAGGGAGTCTGTGTACTTCAATACTCGACTGCTTACATGGGAAAAACTACCGAGTACTAGTCTGTCACCTCCTTATTCACTTCACTGAACACAATCACCCTCAGCTTCATTGGTCCTAAAGGAACCAGTATCGCCCTTTCAAATGGAAGGGTATTACTAACTTGAGTCCCCCAATTTCTTCATCAAATCTTGTGTAGTTGGGTATGGAAAACAGTGCAAAATGCACTCTGCTTATGCCTTAGAATAAGGACTCAGACACGGAGAGTCATGAGCAAAGCAAAAGTCTTACATATATATGTAAGCCAGCAATCACACCAAAAGCAATCTTCAGAGCCTTTTTGTATGTGACTGGATATGGGAACAACCTGTACTCTTCCCCTCTTTTGAGAGAGAATTGGGTCTCAATCTAACCATGATCAGGAAAAGGTGATGGGAGCAGATATTAGGAGGGAGTCTGGGATCTGCTGTAATGGAAAAGGGAGTGCAAGGAAGGGGATTTTGGCCAGGACAATGTGGCTATCATGGAAAGGAAGAGTGAGGAGGGTCCTGGGAAGTCTAAACTAACTGTGAAGAAAAAAAAAAAAAGGCATAGTTGTCATCATAGATAGGTAAATCTCAGGGCATTGTAGTCAGACTGGATTGGTAGACAACAATGAAATGGCTACAACCAACTGGGCCATTTCATACAATGAGCATTTCAGCTGCCTCCACAGCTGGAGTGTGAGGATGGCAGCTGTGAACATAGGGGGACAACTGTCCCCTTGAATCTAAGAAAAAGTAATGCTCATGCTTCTCTTCAGATGATATGCAAAACCAGTGTCAACATTTATAGAATATGTGCATGAATTCTGTGAGTAAACTTCCTTGTTAAGATTTTGCAATTCCATATTTACATACTTTTCAACACGAATATTTGATTTCGTTTTGCATAGACACCAGATTTTTTCAGAAATACTGAAAAAAAAAGTCTTTTTTAAGTTCCCACATTTTATTGCTCTGTGCATTTTATTTTTATGTGCAACTCAGGCATCCAAGTTCGACATCCTCGAGGAAACACTCACGAAAGACATGTCTCTGATATCTGATTAGTGTAAAAAATGGCGACTAATCCCCAGCACTGCAAAAACAGTATCATCTGTTTTCCATCTACACCATGCATTGGCCTCGCATGAGCTTAACGTTCAACTTGACGACACAAGAATCTGGTATGAAGCCCAGCCAGTCTATCTCAGCATTACTCTCGATCGCACCCTGTCATTTCACGAACATCTCATAAAAACTGCAGCAAAGGTGGGCACAAGTAACAACATCATTGCAAGACTGGCCAGCTCCTCATGGGGCGCGAGCGCTTCCACACAACGATCATCATCTTTGGCATTATGCTATTCCACTGCAGAATACTGTGCCCAGTATGGTTCCGTAGCCCCCATGTCCACTTGGTCGATTCCAAATTATATTCCTCCATGAGGATAATTTCTGGTATCATCCATTCCACCCCAGTTCCATGGCTGCAAGTTCTTAGCAACATCGCCCCGCCAGATATTCGTCGGGATGCGGCATCATCTAAGTTCATTTCATACGTCTACGCTCGACCGGACCTGCCAATATACGCAGATATCTTCGCCCACCCTGTCCAGCGCTTGATGTCTCATCATCCAATCTGGTCTCCTATGCCTACACTGAACTTCTCTGTTCCAGACTCTTGAAAACAGAGTTGGCAGTCAGCTGAGGTAAAGAACAAACACCTCATCACAGACCCCTGCAAGCGTCAACCTGGCTTTGACCTAGCACGTTATGATTGGGCCCTCCTCAATCACTATTGAACAGGCCATGGCTGGTGCGCCTATGTTCCATTGCTGGGGAGCCAGAGACGACCCGAACTGCCCCTGCGGCTACAGACAGACTATGAGCCACATAGTCAACGACTGCCACCTCTCCAGATTCAAAGGAGGTCTCAAAACTTTACATCAGGCTCAACCTGACGCTGTTAACTGGCTGTGGAAGAAGGGCAAACGCTAGTAGTAGTAGTAGTGGTAGTAGTATTGCTCTGAACTGCCAGTAGATGGCAGTTAAAAACTGCAGACTGGGAGTTTTCCTCAATGACTGAAGATGGTCCCTCCTTCCTGCCTCCTCTCTTTATCCCAAGGCTGTTAAATGAGGAGAATCATGAGTTAATGATAGCATGTGGACAAGCTGATATCCCTGGCTCCTTTGCCTAACTACCCTGAATACTGGTGCAATTGCAGGGTCAACATGCAGACTTCTCACAGATTTGTCATAGATTTTTAACTGTCATAGATTTTTAACTGTCTAACTCTATTGTTCCCTATTTTTCTCTATGGTCCTTTCTCTTCCATTGTAAGTCACACGTGAACCTATTACTACCTCTGAATTTATTTTTAAAGACAAACCTTTAGCCAGACTCACAAAACAAAAAGGGAGAAGACCCAAATAAATGGGATCATAAATGAAAGAGAAGAGTAAACTTCCTTATTGTTAATATCTCTCAATTCCAATATTTATAAACTTTTCAACATGAATATTTGCTTTCTTCTTGCATAGATACCAGATTTTTTTGAGAAATACCGAAAAAGGCTTTTTTATATCCCCCATATTGTATTGCTCTGAACTACCAATAGGTGGCAGTAAAATACTGCAGACTAGGCGTTTTCCTCATTGTCTGAGGATGGTCCATCCTTCCTGCCTCCTCTCTCTACTTCTTCTTCTAGCATTTGCCCTTCTTCCATAGCCAGTCAACAGCATCAGGTTGAGCCTGATGTAAAGTTTCGAGACCAACTTTGAATCTGGAGAGTTGGCAGTCATTGACTATGTGGGTCATAGTCTGTCTGTAGCCGCAGGGGCAGTTCGGGTCGTCTCTGGCTCCCCAGCGATGGAACATAGCGGCACACCGGCCATGGCCTGTTCAATAGCGATTGAGGAGGGCCCAATCATAACGTGCTAGGTCAAAGCCAGGTTGACGCTTGCAGGGGTCTGTGATGAGGTGTTTGTTCTTTACCTCAGCTGACTGCCAACTCTGTTTCCAAGAGTCTGGAACAGATAAGTTCAGTGTAGGCAAAGGAGACCAGATTGGGTGACGAGATGTCAAGCGTTGGACAGGGTGGGCGAAGATATCCGCGTATATTGGCAGCTCCGGTCGAGCGTAGACGTGTGAAATGAACTTAGATGATGCCACATCCCGACGAATATCTGGCAGGGCGATGTTGCTAAGAACTGGCAGCCATAGAACCGGGGTGGAACGGATGGTTCCAGAAATTATCCTCATGGAGGAATATAATTTGGAATCGACCAAGTGGACATGGGGGCTACGGAACCATACTGGGCACAGTATTCTGCAGTGGAATAGCATAATGCCAGAGATGATGATCGTAGTGTGGAAGCGCTCACGCCCCATGAGGAGCTGGCCAGTCTTGCAATGATGTGATTCCTCGCGCCCACCTTTGCAGCAGTTTTTATGAGATGTTTGTGAAATGACAGGGTGCGATCGAGAGTAACGCCAAGATAGACTGGTTGGGCGCATGCCGGATTCTCGTATCGCCAAGCTTCACATTAAGCTCACGCGAGGCCGAGGCATGGTGTAGATGGAAAACAGTTGATACCGTTTTTGCAGTACTAGGGATTAGTCACCATTTTTTACAGTAATCAAATATCAGAGACATGTCTTTCGTGAGTGTTTCCTCGAGGTTGTCGAACTTGGATGCCTGAGTTGCACAGCACATGTCATCGGAGTAGATGAACTTCCTTGAAGAAGTTTCTGGGAGGTCATTGATGTAAATATTAAATAGCGTAGGAGCCAGAACAGAGCCCTGGGGGAGGCCACTTGTGACAAGTCTCCATCTGCTAGCAAGATGGTTATGCAAAAGAACTCTCATGCCTGAGGCTCCAAGGCCCTGCTTTTAATCCACAGCATCACCATGAGTCAGAACTGAGCAGAGCTCTGATCTTTCTTTCTAAAGAGAAAATTGTAAAATAAATTTAAATACTAAAAAAAGAAAACACTTTATAAAATGTTCAAGTAAAATTAAATGAAACTTCATATGGTGGTGTTTCCATTTGTTTTTTTTAATCCATACCATCTCTGACTGAGAAAGTGTGGGAAATAACTGGAGACCATGCCAAGATTCTCACTTTGCTGCCACACTTGCGTCCTGTGTGTTTAGGTGGTAGTGACATTGGAAAGTGGCTTATGGCTTACCTTGAGAAACATGTCCTCTTCTTTGACTATTCCCACAGGTTTGCTGCCTGAGGAGATAAAAAGGAGCAACTTTAAACCATCCAGTCTCCTATGACAGGGCAATTAGAGCCTGCTGAGGGATGACTTGGCCATCTCTTCCTTAAGGGACCTGCCTGTAGAACTCTTCCCTAATCTGTTTGAAAGCACACACACTCAGACACTGGGAGACCCTGAAGGCTCTAGTGCAGACGTGGCCCTTTGAAAAACCTCTCTGAAGCCCTGGTTGAAGACCGGTTTCCTGAGAATCCAAGTTTCAAAGCTGTGATGGATGGAATTGATGTCCTGCTCAAACAGGAAGTTCCCCCCAGGTAAGGAGGATCCATAGTCAGGGACAGTCTGTGTGTCCTGGAGGACAGCTGGGTCAGGGAGAGTGGAGACCCATGGGGAGTCCCCGAGGCTTCTAATGTCATAGTGACAGCTCATTGCTCATTGGGGATTCCTTCTCAAGAGTACATCTCTGACAATTGGTAAAGCACACAATTTGCTTTCCATGATTATCTAAGTTCTAGCCCCTAAGATACCTTAAAAAGTATTAGAGCTCAAAGCGCAAGGACTGTGTAAAGATCCAGGTTGGAGCCGCCAGCTCCCCACCTGCAGGGGAGTTGCTTCACAGGTGGGCAGTGAAGCAGGTCTGCAGCTGTCTATCTTTCTCTCCCCCTCTCTGTCTTTCTCTACTCTCTCCATTTCTCTCTGACCTATCCAACAATGATGACATCAATAACAACAATAATAACTACACCAATGCCAACAAAAGGGAATAAATAGATAATTAAAAAATATCAGAGGTTTTTTTTGTTTTATGTATTCATTTATTCATTCATCCATTCCTTCCTTCCTTCATTCATTCATCCATTCCTTCCTTCCTTCCTTCCTTCCTTCCTTCCTTCATTCATTCATTCATTAATTCATTCATTTGCATAGCAGAGCCTTACTCTGGCTGACTGTGGTGTAGGGCACTGAACCCGGACCTTTAATTCTTAAGAATCAGAGTTTTGGGGAGTTGGGCAGTAGCACAGCGGGTTAAGCGCACGTGGTGCAAAATTCAAGGACTGCCTTAAGGATCCTGATTTGAGCCCCTGGCTCCCCACCTACAGAAGAGTCAGTTCACAGGCTGCAAAGCAGGTCTGCAGGTGTCTATCTTTCTCTTCCCCTCTCTGTCTTCCTCTCCTCTCTCAATTTTCTCTCTGCCCTATCCAACAAGTACTACATCAACAACAACAATAACTACAGCAATAAAACAAGGGTGACAAAAAGGAATAAGTAAATAAATATAAAAAATCAGATTCTTGTTGTATCCCCATTATGCTCTCTCTCCATACCTCCTCCCTCCCTTCCCCCTCCCCTCTCCATGTCTTACTGTTTGAGAATCCCCAAACTGGGTAGCAGGAAAGAGTCCACCAGGAGTGATGGTCTGGAATTCACTGTGCCTGATGATACAATTAGTGGGAGACAGATAGGATACAGAGAGATAGAGAAATAAATGTATTCTGGCACATCCTCTCCCTCCTCCACCACTGCTGACTCCCTCTTCTGCCACTTCTGGTGCTGCTTGTGTGCTGGTTTGGTGTGGACCTGGTTCCTCTTTTGTGAAGAGTCAAGTGAGGAGACCCTGGAGTTCACCATACCTGACGAAAACCCAAGGAAGGAGTCAAGACTGAGAACAAGGACCACATTAATCTGAAGGTGGTGAGTCAGGATGGTTCGGTGGTAATGTTTAAGATTAAGAGGCAGACACCACTTAGTAAGCTAATGAAAGCCTCTTGTGAATGGCAGTGATTGTCAATGAGGCAGATCAGATTCCGATTTGACGGGCAGCCAATCAATGAAACAGATACACTTGCACAGTTGGAAATGGAGGGTGTAGATACAATGTATGTGTTCCAGCCCCAGGCAGGAGGTGTCTACTAAAAAGGGACCCTGCTACTTTACTCCAGAGCTCTGTTCCTTCAGACCAAGAAGACATTCTCAATTAGAAAACCACAATTTGGTTCCACCACATCCTGAAAAAGGAGAGCAGGAAGGGATCAGAGGAGGGTCCTTTGGGTGCTCCTACATGGTGCTAGAAAGCGCCTGAGGTGGTGGTGAGACTGCTTTGTAGTCAGTCACCTGTCTTCATGTAATGAAAACATTTACACATGTGCCCACAGCTAAACTGTAAATCATCAATGCCTGTCAAATGAAGATGATAGCAGTGAACATAATAGAATAATGTTTAAAGATGAGACATATACTACACTTCATCCAACACCAAATGTCTGTGCCTACCTGTGCTCAAATTAAATGCCAAAGTAATCAGAAAGCTACAACAGTTAGTTGACTTCCTCCTTCCTTCCTTTGTTTCTTTTGATATGGGCTGATAATTCATGGGTGTAAATACTCTATGCCATATGTTGCAGTGGACCACCACAGCAGATGAGCAGCAAGAGAGTCAGGGGTCTGGGAAGGTGACCTCCCCAGTGGGTCAGGAATCAGTGCAAGGGAGAACAGAAAACACCACACTTATATGGGTGGTAAATCTGGACTCATTTTAATAGTGAAACTGCATTACTTTTATACTTTTTCAGGTTACATAAACATCCAGCTCATAAGGAAGTAGCAATAAACTTCATAGTCTTGTGCTTTGGCTGGGTACATGTCACTACCCCTTTTTACTGTAAAGAATGGTACAATACTTAGTATATCCCTGTTCTCAGGGGAGGTCATACTTAGAATTGTTTTTGACTTTTGCTGAGGGCTCTTTCTATCATTAATCTACTATGCGGAGCATACAGATCTTTGCCTAGTCCTGGGCCACTGCTCATCTAGATCTGGTACAGATTAACTATTAATCTTTCTTTGTTTCGATATGTCAACTTGTACCTGGGAGGCCTCAATCTCTGCATTCTTTCTTTGAGGGGCAGGTCATAACATGACTTTTTTTGTCTGTCTATGCTGACCCACCTTCCCCACTTTCATAATGTAACTTTCAAATATGCCCCTGTGTAAGGGAGAGGGGGTGCTTCTGACTCTCCATTCCCACCAGGCACTGCCAAAGCACTATTAATCAATTGTGACGGTATAATTATTTGTAACAATAATGGGGGGGAGAATGCATTGTCCCATTCTCGTCCTTCGTGCCCAGCTTCCTTGAAGTCTGAATGCAGGTCCAGAGGAGATGACCATGTCAGGATCCCTGGCATTCTTGATGGGGCGCCACAATATATGAAAAAAAAAAAAAAAACAACTATCCAGTAGTTCTTGTTCACCTCCTAACATTCTTTTAAAAAAATTATTATATTTTTTCAAAAAAACTTTTTTTTACAGAATTACATGTCAACATGGGTTTGAATCCACACCATTCCCACTACTAGAGTTCTGAATCTAAGGTCTCCCCATGGCAATCCACCAAAATTCCCCTAAGGTTATAGACATGGGCCAACCATCATCTCTACAACAGTCTGTCCACATTTATACATATTTGCTGCCTTTTATTCTAAATCAATCCTCTCTTCCACTCCAAGCCACTCATGGCATCATAATTACATCATACATTCCTCTTCTTTTCCTTCTCTCTTTCTCTCTCTCTCTCTCTCTCTCTCTTTCTCTCTCTCTCTCTCTGGGTGCTAATGAATTTGGAGTTCAAAGACCCCTTCATCATATCTTCCTGCTGGGAGTATGGATGAAAGTTGTTTTTGTGGAGCAGAAGGTATACGCTCAGACTTCTGTAATTGCTTCTCTGCTGAACATGGGTGTTGACAGGTCAATCCATGCCCCCCAGCTTGTTTCTATCTTTCCCTAGTGGACCAGAGCTCTGGAAATATGAGGGTCTAGGACACAGTGGTGAAGTTGTATTCCAAGAGAAGTTGAGATGGAGTCATGGTAGCATCTGTAACTTGTATCTGGAAGGTTGCATGACCTAAGTTGAGGCAAAATGGTTAAGGACAAAAATAAAAAAAAAGTAGGATTAGAATGGATGGCATTAAGGACTTTAGGGTAGAATAATACTAGAAAATCCATTTTAGGCATGTTCCTTGGTCACACAACTATGGTAGTTTTACTTGAGTTTTTTGTAGCTAGCTTGTAATTGCCCATGAAGTGAGCCTCCTTCCTCCACTTAATAAATTGTGCTACTTTATCAAATATTAGCTGTGTGGGAGTTTAGTTCTGGGCTTTCACTTCTGTTCCACTGGTCTGTGTGCCTAATTTTGTTCCAGTACCAGGCTATTTTGATGACGGTGGCCTTATAATGTACTTTGAGATCTGGGAGTGTGATGCCTCCATTTCTGTTACTTTTCCTCAAGATGATTTTGGCAATTCTAGGTGTTTTCTTTTTCCAGATAAATGCTTGTAGTTTTAGTTCTATTCTCTTATAGAAACTTGGTGGAACTTTGATGGGTATCACATTAAATTTGTAGATGGTTCTGGAGAGAATATTAATTTTGATTATATTAATTCTTCCAATCCATGAGCATTGGATATCTTTCCATTTCTTGGTATCATTTTCTATTTCTTTGAATAGCAACTCATAGTTTTCAGTATAAAAGTTTTTCACTTCTTTGATCAGGTTTATTTCTAGATATTTTATTGATATTGCTGCAACATTGAATGGGAGTGGATTCTGGAAATCCTCTGCTTTGGACTTAGTATTTGTATATAGAAATGCCACTGATTTGTGTACACTGATTTTGTAGCCTGACACCTTGATATATTGCCTAATAACTTCCAATAGCTTTCTGTTGGATTCTTTAGGCTTTTCTATGTATACTATCATATCATCTGCACATAGTGAGAGCTTGACTTCTTCCTTTCCAATCTGTATACTTTAACTTTTTTCTCTTGCCTGATTGCTATGGAGAGAACTGCCAATACTATGTTGAAGTGTAATAGTGATAATGGACAACCCTGTCTCGTCCCCAACCTGAGGGGGAATGCGTTCAGCTTCTGTCCATTGAGTATTATGTTGGCTGTAGGTTTGCTGAATATGGGATTCACTATCTGGAGGAATTTCCTATCTATTCCCATTTTTGTAGTGTTTTGAGCATGAATGGGTGTTGGGTTTTGTCAAAGGCTTTCTCTGCATCTATTGATATTGACATGTGGTTTTGGGTTTTACTTTTGTTGATGTGGTGAATGACACTGATTGACTTACATATATTGAACCAGCCTTGCATTCCTGGGATAAATCTCACTTGGTTGTGATGAACAATATTTTGGTTATACTGCTGCATCTGGTTGGATAGGATCTTGTTTAACATTTTGTCATCTATGTTCATTAGAGATATTGGTCTGTAGTTTCCCTTTTTTGTTGTGTCCCTATCTGCTTTTGATATAAGGGTGATGTTGGCTTCACAGAAGTTAGAAGAGTGTATTCCCATTTCTTCATCTTTTGGAAGAGCTTTAGAAGTATCAGTATTAACTGTTTAGAAGCATAGGTATTAACTGGGTGGTTGGTGAGAGTAAATATTCAGCTTCACACAGTCCTTTGGAGGATGGGGTGGTGTTGATGTGCACTCCTTTTAAACTTTACTCTCATAAATCACTATTTAGTTAATATGAAAGGGGAAAACCTGATTGAATATCTCAAACTTTTTAATGAACAGACCTTAGGCTGAGTATATGTTCCTTCAGTCTAAGCTATTAAGACTTTAAATGTGTAATAAGACTAAATTTTAACAGTGGTCTCAAATTCTTAATACATTTTAGTAATGATTGTTCTTTGAAATGTTGACTCTCACAAAAGCTTAGACCAGGGAAAACAGAAGCAACTACTGGTGTTACTCTATAAGACATAGCTAAATATAAATAACATCAAAGGACATAAGTATGGTGATGTTGTGTATGATACAGCAAATCCTAACAATGGGATTTTCAAAGTTAACCAAATTTCCAAATAATTTGATTATAGCAATAACTATCTATCACCTTCTTAAACCCTAAGACAGAAGAAACTTCCCACTTCCTTTGTAAAGCCCGTAGTTACCCCAGTCCTGGAGAGTGGGGATCACTTCCTGCATGCTTCTCTCAATTCATACTGCATCTGCTGATGCCATCCTCATCACTACAATAAGTACCATCGTGCATGCTTCACTTTGGACTGCATCCAGAGATGTCAGGCATGGAATGAATATTAACCCTTCAACCTCATTACTTGGGTGAGACCTTTCCTTTATCATAGGACACCTTAATTCCATTCAAGGTGGTTGACTTACTAACAAAGCCTCAAAACCTAGCTATAGACCAGGTCCCATGAGATAGGGCATCATGCACATGTACTCATAAATTATGGCAAAATGTATACCTGAAAGAAAAAAGTGCACAATAGTCTTCAGTGAGTCAACAAATGAAGTAAGTAGGTAAAAGGCCTAAAATGACACCTTAAAGTACCTAATGAAATACTTTCTACTTAGATCTAGATACGCTACTCACCTCCTTCCCTTGTACTTCCCTCAGTCACTCCAAAACAAACCTTATCAAATTAAGGACTACAAAAGCCAAGTAAGGGAAAGAGACTAGCATACTTTAATGATGACTCTTTAGTCACTAACAGGCCACCCCTCATCTGGGGCCCTAGTTGGGGATTCCCGGGATTATCATACAGATATGATGAGACTAGACCTCAAATAGATCCTCCCTCCATTATCACTGGTCATGTTCATCAGGAACAACACAATGAGCCCCTCTATAGGACCCCATAGGAAATTGTCCTCAATGTGGATCAACAATGGTAGAAAATATTCCATCTTCCAAACAGAGGCTGGATAACATACTCTATCTACCACCTGAGGAAGATGGGTCCTGAAATTGGTGCAACCTGGAACGTCCCTACTCATGACCACAGAATGAGAGCTTTGACCTACAGGGATGCAGAGGTTACAAAGGCTCCTAAGCTGAATATGGACTCCCTCTTTGGGAGTATGGACCAAAATTATCTATGGGGTATAGAAAAACAAAGTTTTGGTTCTGTATTAGTCTCTGCTGCACATGAGTATTGACAGGCTTGTCCATACCCCCAGCCTTTTTCTGTCTTTCTCTAGTGGGGAGTCTAGGGAGAAGTAAAGTTCTGGGATACACTGGTGAGATCATCTGCCCAGGGAGTTCAGGATGGAGTCATACTAGCATCTGCAACTTGGTGGTGAAAAGGTACTAAAGCAAAAAAAAAAAAAAAAAAAAAAAAAGTGTTTAATCAATAGTAAGAATAGATAATATCAGAATAGGGATTTTAGGGTAAAAATAATCTGTGACATCTGCTTTATATCTGATCCTGGGGCACATGACTTTGTCATTTTTTGCTTGAGCCTGATGGCTAACATGGAGGCAGAATAAAAAATATTGTCTGGGAAGATGGTGTCACACCTGAGAATAGTACTAAGGAGCTGGACCAGGGCAGAGAGTAGCTCCCAAATGTAAAGAAAATATATAAATACAATGAACTATCTATCATGTCCATCTGACCATGGCCTGTATATATTCACATTTATAGCACAGGAACCTGTATAACCTCTGAGTCCTGGTTAGACTGAGCTCACAATCCAAGGTCATGACATTCTAGGCTGCTCTCATTTCAGGGCCAGTTTTCCTTGAATGGAAGATAGGCTGACCTAACCTACCTTCAGAGAGTGTGGCAGTCCCTAACATGCTAGTTCATAGTGAGGCCAAGGTCCTGAAGAAACCCACAGAAGACTTACGATTCTTTCCTGATGAAAATCACCACTGATGGTGGACCAAAGTGTGTCTTATATGTCTAGGTCCATTGTATCTATGGGGGAATCCAAGGATCCCCAGATTAGGATCCCAGGGGATGGGATGGCCTAAATTGACAAAGGTCATCATGCTTGCTCTTACCCAGCTTTGTAGTCCCTTCTACACCTGACAAGGTCAGGCTTTCTTCCAGCAGTTAAAGCCATGAGTGCCATTTGTTGTATCCAAACCTTTATTAAGTTTATGGAGCCTGGCTTCACGTTAGGGAGGAAATAGACCTAGGATTTCAATGAGGCCTATCTAACCTTGAGTTTTACTGCATTTACTTCTGTGATGATTCTAATTCTTCTTCTTCTAGTGTTTGCTCTTCTTCCCTAGCCAGTCAACAGCGTCAGGTTGAGCCTGATGTAAAGATTCGAGACCTCCTTTTAATCTGGAGAGGTGGCATTCGTTGACTAATCACCAATTGACCAATAAGAACGCGTTTGGCAAAGGACAGCCCCTCAGAATTAAGTTGGAGGACTCGAAGAGCAGGACCAATAACTTGAAAGCTGTCAGGAGCTGCTTGTTGCTGGCTTTGAAAGTGACTGGGATCCATGTGGATTCAGTCGGCTAGGGAGGATCTTCAGTTTCCCCAATGAATGGGTACTCACGATTCTAATAAAGGCTGACATACAGACAACAATTATCCTTTATTTGATATATAGTTTTTTGATAGTATATCTCTTGGTTTATCGTAGACATTTTTTTAATATTAGGGGTGACAATAATGTTGATGCTGTCAAAGATAGTAAGACATATATATTACTTTCTTTTGTGTAGTGAGTTGAGTAGATAGAGTGATTGAGGGGAGTGAAATAGAGTGTATGAATGTGCCTAGGCCTAAGCAGTGAATCCTTGAGTAGACAATCTATGGATCCTTCTTAGGCCTTTCTGTTACAATGCCAACCTTATTAGGTCTAAATCTAATCACAGAGGTCTACTAAGCACTTTTCCTCAGAGGTATATATGTTTCCCTACCTTAAGGACACATGTATACATGCACCCAGTCCTCTAAATGCTAGCCTACATCTGGGGTCTGCAGTGTCCTCCTGGACCACGTAGATCACTATTAAATCACTAATAAAATAAAATTCAGGGTTGGTATGGGATGACTCACTCATAAATTTAAGAAAATAGGACACAAAGAAGAGGACCCAATAAGGCTAACACCTTATTGTTCCCTAAGGCCAGGGTTCAAGACCCAAGTACCCTCCTGCATATGGGAAGCTTCATGAGAGTGTCACTTTCTCTGTCTCTGTTCCCGCACCCCCTCTAGTTTGTGAACTATGAGACAATAAACAAAGAAACAAATGAATAAGTAGAGAAATAACACCCTAGAGCAGTGGATTCCTGTGCAGGTACTGAGGCACAGCAAGAGCGCTGATGATAAAACACACAAATTAACTAACAATAACCAAAGAAACAAAAAGATGGAATTGGGAAACATGAAGTAAAACCAGGACCAGTTTTGTGTATTGCACCCAAGAAGGGGCTCAGGGGCAGGAAGACTGGGAGAGGCATGAGCTGACTCCTGGGTTCTCATTCCTGGACCTTGATGATAGGCCTGTTAGTGGGAGTGAGAGTGCTTTACACACATCTCTCCTTTTTTTTTTTTTTTAAACCAAAGAACTGCTAAACTCCGGTCTATGGTGGTACAAGGGATTGAACCTAGACTTTTGGAGCCTCAGATAGGGTCCCTTTGCATAACCATTATGCTATCTACCCACCCACCCCAAATATCTCTCTTATGAAATGAGAAGTTGTGTTCCTATATTCAAAAAATATACTGTAAATCATTTACTTTTAAAAAATCAATAAATACACAATTTAAATGTCAAAGAATCACATTCCAAGAAGTCATTGTCATTTAAAGATGTGCTTTTAAAAATGTTGAAAAACGAATAAACAAGTACATAAAATATCACATTTTGGATGAAGACACAATTCATGGAGACACAATGACCAAGTCTGAAATTTGTTCTATTGAAAATAAAGAAATAAGAACACTTTGATCCAGGGAGCATCTCATGGTAGGTTGGCAGTTCTCTGGTCTCTGTTATAATGATAATGAGAAACTTCTTTTATAAAACAAAAAAAGAAAGAGAGCCTGAAAAGGTCAAAGTAAAACTTCCCTCCTCATCCTTAGTGAATTTTACCATAGTTGAATAACCACAGGTAACATGATGAGTCCTTAGCAGAGAAGGGTAACTTACCAGCTGTGATAAAGTTGCCCTGTGCTCAGAACTCAGGTCTCTGGAGAGCCCACAGACAGACTGAGGAGCTAGAACATTCTCTTTCCTTGTTCAGGGACCTACAATTTTATATCCTTTGTAGGCTATGCCCTAAACTTCCTAATCCTTGCAGGAAACAGTTCACTTGAGCAAACAAGATATTTCCTCAGATCCCAAAATGCTCTCAGGTTAATACTGATTAAGACCCTCCCCAGCTGAAATGGTTAGCTATCACACCTCCTTCTCCTTCTCCTTCTCCTTCTCCTTCTCCTTCTCCTTCTCCTTCTCCTTCTCCTTCTCCTTCTTCTTCTTCTTCTTCTTCTAATGTCTGCCAGGGGCAGCAGGTTGTATTTTTTTAGTATTTAGTTATTTATTTATTATCTTGATGCCCTTGTTTTTATTCTTATAGTTATTATTATTGTTAAATTGTCATTGCTAGATAGAACAGAGAGAAATGGATAGAGGAGGAGAGGACAGAGGGGGGAGAGAAAGATAGACATCTGCAGACCTGTTTCACAACAGGTGAAGCAACTCCACTAAAGGTGGGGAGCCAGGAACTGTAACCTGGATCCTTAAGCCAGTCCTTGAGCTTTGTGCCACCTGCACTTAACCCACTGCTCTACCTCCTGGATCCCCAGTTAACACACCTCCTATAGGCTAGAGACAAATTGTGATTGACTCCAGAGGTGATTCATATTAAGAGATTGATAGAGTTGAAGCCATACAAGCATTCAGTGCTGGGTGTGACATCGGGGAGAGTTCAATATGCTCCCACGGAACCCCAAGGACACAGAACCTGAAGTATTAATGTTGGACTCTAGGTTCAAAATATATGATTACTGGTACTGCAGAATGTTGTTGGGAGTACTTGCAATAATAATGATCTTATTAGTATTATTTTAATACCCCAATCTCTTGCTTCTCAAAGCAATAGTGTTATCACTAAAGATACACAAATTAGATGTCTTTCCATGTCTAACTGTCATTAACTTTTATATAAATCATACCTGGTCATATGTGCTTTCACACAGCAAGGTCACTGACAGAGACGTGTGGACTGAGAAAGAGACAGACTGGAGCTATGTAGCGATCTTCTAAAGTCTATGGCCAGCAGAGAAGCAATGATAGAATCCAGAACTCCTTCATTCTACACTCCAGAAAGAATTTTCTCCACTGCTGCCAGAGAGGGGCTCTGAACCTCAACTCCACTGTGCCTGGAAACAATCATCATCAGGACTCTGAATTTATACCATCCCTAAAATGGAAGAGAATAAGGAAAACACCTGAGGAAAAAGACAGGTGAGGAAGACTGCTTCACTAATCTGAGAGGAAAGAAGGAAAGAGAAGGACACTCCGAACCAGTAAAAGGCATAAGTGTGACTTGGAAGGGAAGTGTAAAAAGGGCATTACAAGTGAGTAAGAGTAGGTAAATAAATGATGAGAGATAGATAGATAAATATATGATGGTACCTAGATAGATACACAGATACATAGAAGATTGTTAAATCTAGATATATAGTCAAAGCATGCCTGTGACCTTGGCAGATTTATTGCATTTTCTGTTACTAGATATGAGGGCAACAGAAATCTTATAGTGAGACTGGTATGGAATGATATCTCTGTTATTTTGTAATTTTATATATCACTAATAAATAATTTTTAAAAGAATTAAATAATTTATTATGGTATAATGTGAGGTCAATAGCCTGAGGAGCTGCGGGTTTGGAGGTTAGTAAGTCAGGAATTCCTTTCTTTTATAGTTTTCTTATCAGATACTGATAAACTCCTGTTTATGGTGGTGCAAGGGCAGTGGGGATTGAACCTGGGATTTTGAAGCCTGAGGTTATGTAGTCTCTTTGCATAGCCATTATGCTATCTACCCCCACCCTTTTTCTTTGTTTCAATTGTACATAGTAACAAAATAAAATAGAAGAGTGGTGCATGCTCTTGAATCTATATTAGCTTTGGGGGGAATGTTGTTTCTTCAGAGAGAATATTTTGTTGATAGAAGCTGCTCAGGTTCATTAGCATTGCAGTAGACAGTGATACCCTGTAGTACCCTCATACTCCCTTTTTCTCTATAACTCTCACTTGTGAAGGTTTTACAGGGTCTATTCTACAGCTGCAAGTGCTAGCTAGACCATTCTACATAGAAATCTCTCTCTCTCTTTTTATTGAGGGGTTAGTTCCTTACAGTGCAGTCACTGGTCCATGAGTATCATTTAATTATGCACCAGGACCCCACAGTATTCTTCCATCTCTCTGTCCCCTTCCTTACCTGAGTCCACTGCTCTGAAAGAATACACCATGCCCAGTCCATGTTTCATTTTGTGTTTTCCCTCCCTGTCCCTACTATTTTGTCCCATTTATAATTCAGATCACCTATTATTTATTTGTTCTTCTCTTTTTGGCTTATCTCACTTAACATGTTGTTTTCTAATTACACCCAAGATGACACAAATGGTACTACTTCACTTTAAAGACCTGAGTAATACTACACCACAGTCTTTTTAGCCACTCAAGTGTCACTGGGTTTCTGAGTTCCTTCCAGGTGTTGGCTATTACCAATGCCGCTGCTATGAACATAGGGAGGCATAGATATATATATTTTTAAATTTTTTCCTGATATTTATTTATTCTCTTTTTGTTACCCTTGTTGTTTTTATTGTTGTAGTTATTATTGTTGTTGTTATCGATGACATCATTGTTGAATAGGACAGAGAGAAATGGAAAGAGAAGGGGAAGACAGAGAGAGAGAGAAAGATATAGACACCTACAGATCTGCTTCACTGCTTGTGAAGCAACTCCCCTGCAGGTGGGGAGCTGGGTTGTCGAACCAGGATCCATACACTGGTCCTTGAGCTTTGTGTCATTTAACCTGCATTTAACACACTGCACTACCACCCCTTCCAATAGGTATCTTCTGAAAGGTGCTTTTATTGGGGAAATCCTCAGAAGAGAAGTTACTGAGTCATAGGAGAGGCCTATTTTCTGTGTTCTGAGAAGTCTCCAGACTTTGTTTCCCACAAAGTTTGCACCACTGTACACTCCCGCCAGAAGTGTAAAAGTGTCCCCTTTCCCCATGCCCCCTTCAACTTTTGTAGTCACTGTTCTCACACGTGTAAAATTGGTTTTCACTGCTGTCTTTATTGGCATTATTCTGATGACCTGTGTGAGTCAGACATTTCTAAGAATCCATAAGGATTGCCCAAGATATTGTGCCATGTGGGTTTGAAGCATAAGGGAAGGGAAGACTGAAAAAAAAAAAAGAACGAAAGGAAGGAAGGTAGTTAGAACTTGATGCTTGAGGGTTGAGCGGTTGGTCAGAATGGAGATCAATTCACTCTACAAGGCAGAGGGGAACTGGGTGGGGCTCTGTTCTGATCCTTTCCAGGAGGTACAGAGTGGTTCTTCACAGGATGGTGAGATCAGCTCAGAAAATGATGGCCTCAGGCAAGAGACTCTTTTGCATAATCACTCTACCCTCCCTGCCTAAAACTTTCATATGAAGACTGATCTGCATCTGCTTAATTCTGGAGCAAGGTAGATTGGAATCCAGTTGAGTTAGTGTGTTTCTGATCAGGAAGACTCTGTCCCAGGACACAGGAGTCATCATCCAGGACAGCTCCAGTCTGGGAGAAAGAGCCTCAGAGTGAGAGGAACAGCCAGCTCCCCTTGCACACACCACTCTCTATCTGTGTCTCTGGGGCCAAGGGTTTGTTCTTTGTAGCCTGGGAGTCTGATCATCTCAGGACAGCACTGAAGTTCACTCTTATCTCCTGGATCTGCCCAGAAAACCTGTGTAAGGAAAAGCAACATTTAGGTATTATAAGCCTTGACCCCATGACTAAGTCTGAGGATAAAGTTTGATTCAATTAGGTTGCAAAGCCTTTTCTTGTGTTAGTTCTCTCCTAGGTGATCCACAGACCACATACACCTGATGTCCTGATCCCTGAGCTTTATAGAACACATTTGTTCCCAATATCAGTATCCAATTATCTTCCAACATTAAGGCAAATTGATAGCTCCCCCCCCCCTTTTTTCAGACTATAGAGTGACACAGAGAAAGGTGAAGGAGGGAGAGAGAGACATGTATCAAAATTGCTTGAGTGATTTAGGGACCAGATTTGAACATGGGAAAGCAGAGTCCTATACAATAGCATTACTCTGTTGCCCCTCTTCTATCTTTTAAGATTGTGTGTTGTGTCTGAGAGAGAAATATATAAACAATGCTCATTCACACTAAACAAGAATTCTGCCCCATGTCCTTGTAATGAATGTGCTTTACACACTGTGCCACCTCCCCAGTTGAGAATTGCCTGCGGAAAACTCCCTGCAGTTCACTGAAGGGCTGCACATTCTTTCCTAAAACAATAGACGTCTGCATACACTTCACTGGAAAAGAAGACAAAATTCACAAAGAACATGCTTGTTAGTGCCCAAAGGTTTGCTGGATGCACACCCAACTCATCTACTATGCTGGTCAGCCTTTTCATTAAATGCTCCTTGCTGGGTTCTCCCAGAACCCATCTTTAGTTTTCAGTGAAGAATTAGATGGAACACACACATCTGGTAACTCCTTAAAAGTCTGTGAATATTCTTTCGAACTAAGACACAGGAAGCTAGATGTGAGTTTGGCTCTTACATCCCCAGGGCATAGAAAATGGCAAATGAAGAGTGGTAAGGGATGTATTAATAGACGTGTTTCCAATACACATGGGGGACTCTCCAAATCTGGACATCGACTCATGGAAGCCCTAAAGTTTCTCTTTAAATGGCTAAATTAACAGAGGAGACATTGAGAAGAATAAATTCGGGTTTTGTTTGTTTGCTTTAAGATACATTATTGGTGGGGGGAAGATAGCATAGTGGTTATGCAAAGAGATTCTCATGCTTGAGCCTTCAAATTCCCAGATTCAATCCCTACACCACTACCTACCAAAGCTGAGCAGTGGTCTGATAAATTAATTAACTAACTAACTAATTAATTAATTAAGTTAAAAGTTTAATACAATATGTTGTAGAGAATGTCTCTACTCTCCATTCAAGCAATACCTTCGAATGGACAATAATCAAAGCTCTATGCAATAAACAGGAAAAATGCAATTTTTTTTCATTTAGCTGCCTGATTGTGGTAAAAATGTTTGAACACATATGTTACAATGTGCAAGGTCCAAGTTTCAAGTACTCTGGTCCCCACCTGTAGGGGGAAAGCCTTGCCAGTGTTTTTTTGTTTGTTTGTTTTCTTTCTTTCTCTATATGTATATGTATATGTATATGTATATGTATATGTATATGTATATGTATATGTATATGTATATGTATATGTATATGTATATGTATATGTATATGTATATGTATATGTATATGTATATGTATATGTATATGTACTAGAGTATTGAAAGGGAGAAAGAAGACAGAAGGGAGAGAGAGAGACACCTGTGTCTTTACTTCACTGCTGTAACCTTCCCCCTTCAGGGGGTACTGAGGCCCAGAGCCTGGCATTGCTCACTGTGCTCTGTGCTCTCAGGAGTGTAGGAGCCATCATCCTGTCCCTCCACACAGCTTTGCTTTGAGGAGGTGCTGCGTTAAATCCTGATGCTCTCCATGTCCTCAGTGAGGAAGGTTCTCTTTATTCCCTCCACTGCAGCACAGCTTCTCTCCCACCAACAGCCGACAGACACATCCAGAATCCAGCTTGCTCCTGCTCTAGGCAAAGTCTCTTGTTGCAGCCAATTCAGCTCACACCACACTGGGCCTGGACAAAGGGCACCAAGCACCTGCTGGGCCTCAGGGCTGGGGCTGCTGGGCTGGGGACTTAGGGCAGGACTTCACTTTCCTGTAAAGGGAGGAACCTGGTGCTCACTCTGTAGTTGGTATCTTGTGGGATCCAGTGAGATGATGCCCTGCAGGCCTTCATTCTGTAGTTGGGATCTGGTGGGATCCAGAGAGATGAATCTCTGGAGGCCTTAACCCTGGGAAGGGCCTACACTGAGAGCTCAGGCCATTTCCTGTTTTCTCCCTGCTGGCAGAAGTCTGCATGTGGACCCTGCAATTGCACCCTCTATTCAGGGTAGTTAGCAAAAGAGCCTGGGATACCACACAATGAATCATGATTCTCCAGACTGCACAGCCTTGAGTAGAGAGACCATATTGAGCTGACCATCTCATTGCCTCCCTGAATGCAGCACGCCAAGCCCGCTGGCAACAACTCACGGAAAGTCTGAACTTCACCCACTCAAGTAGGAAGGCCTGGAAGCTTCTTCACAGTCTGGGTGCTGGTAGCCAACCCTCTCCCATCTCCCATCCTCCTGTATCTCCAAACTCAGTGGCCATTCATCTAACTCAAGTTGGACGTGCTAAGATCGACCCAGTCTGGAAAAGAGAAATTTCCCATGAGTGGTCATCCCACTTCCGTTTATCTTGTCCATCTCCAAAACTCTCTCCCTTTACACTGTCTGAACTGGAAGACGCTTTGAAGAGGGTTAAACCAGGAACAGCTGCTGGCTATGATAACATCACCCCGGAACTCATTCTTAACCTGGGTCCCATGGCAAAGAAGTGGCTCGCTTCATTCCTGTCCCACGTCTTTGAATCTTAGTCTATGCCCAAAGTTTGGCGTCGTGCGAAGATTATAGCGGTTTTGAAACCAAAGAAAGACCCAACACTGGCCGCCAGCTATAGACCAATTTCTCTCCTCTCCATGTGTTACAAACTCCTTGAGAGGCTGCTTCTGTCACATATTTCTCCTATTACAGAGAAATTCCTATCACCCACCCAAGCTGGTTTCTGCCCAGGAAGATCTACCTGCGAAAAAGCCCTGGCCCTCTCAACTTACATTGAAAATGGAATTCCAGAAGAATTTAAAGACGGGTGCTGTCTTTGTTGATCTCACAGCAGCCTATGACATGTCTGGCACCGTGGTCTCCTAGTCAAGATCTCAAGATGCCTGCCTCCATGGGTGGCCAACACTATATCGTTTCTTCTCCAAAACAGAAGATTTTGGGTGCATCTGGGTGACAAGTCTAGCAGATGGAGACTTGTCTCAAGTGGCCTCCCCCAGGGCTCTGTTCTGGCTCCTACGCTATTTAATATTTACATCAATGACCTCCCAGAAACTTCTTCAAGGAAGTTCATCTACGCCGATGACATCTGCTGTGCAACTCAGGCATCCAAGTTCGATGTCCTTGAGGAAACACTCACGAAAGACATGTCTCTGATATCTTATTAATCCCTAGCACTACAAAAACGGTATCATCTGTTCTCCATCTACACCATGCCTCGGCCTCGCGTGAGCTTAATGTGAAGCTTGGCGATACGAGAATCCGGCATGAAGCCCAGCCAGTCTATCTTGGTGTTACTCTCGATCGTACCCTGTCATTTCACGAACATCTCATAAAAACTGCAGCAAAGGTGGGTGCGAGGAATAACAGCATTGCAAGACTGGCCAGCTCCTCATGGGGCGCGAGCGCTTCCACATTACGATCATCATCTCTGGCATTATGCTATTCCACTGCAGAATACTGTGCACCAGTATGGTTCCATAGCCCCCAAGTCCACTTGGTCGATTCCAAATTATATTCCTCCATGATGATAATTTCTGGAACCATCCATTCTACCCCGGTTCCATGGCTGCCAGTTCTTAGCAACATTGCCCCGCCAGATATTCGTCAGGATGCGGCATCATCTAAGTTCATTTCCCACGTCTATGCTCTACCGGACCTGCCAATATACGCGGATATCTTCGCCCACCCTGTCCAACGCTTGACGTCTCGTCACCCAATCTGGTCCCCTATGCCTACACTAAACTTCTCTGTTCCAGTCTCTTGGAAACAGAGTTGGCAGTCAGCTGAGGTCAAGAACAAACACCTCATCACAGACCCCTGCAAGCGTCAACCCAGCTTAGACCTAGCACGTTATGATTGGGCCCTCCTCAATTGCTATCGAACAGGCCATGGCCGGTGTGCCGCTAGGTTCCACTGCTGTGGAGCCAGAGACGACCCAAACTGCCCCTGCAGCTACAGACAGACTATGAGCCACATAGTCAATGACTGCCAACTCTCCAGATTCAAAGTTGGTCTCGAAACTTTACATCAGGCTCAACCTGATGCTGTTGACTGGCTACGGAAGAAGGGCAAACGCTAGAAGAAGAAGATCATCTTGCTATCTCCTTAGCCCTCTCTTGAGCATTTGAACATAAATCTTTGTAGTCTTAAATCTACCCTGCTTGTTGCCCGGGAGGTAGCACAGTGGATAAAGAGTTGAACTCTCAAGCATGAGGTCCTGAGTTTGATCCCTGGCAGCACATGTACCAGAGTGATGTCTGGTTCTTTCTTTCTCTACTAGTATCTTTATCATTATTAAATAAATAAAATCTTAAAAAAAAAAAACTACCCTGTTCATAGAAATGGAAAACAATAAGACCTACATCTCTAGGTAGCATCTCTTTACAGAAATTAGAAACACCTATGAGCCAGGTGTCTTAGGTAATAAAGGAGCTCACAGTGTGATCAGAATGTTCTCTCTTGAAAATATCCTATGGTCTATTTTGAAACCCCTCCTTACAGTGAACATATAATCCAGTGAGTGTTACCCAGACATAGAGTAAGCCATGAATATGTGTGGATCTTTGTTCAGTTCTTGTAAAAATGGAAACCAGAGCCTTGCTATTCCAGATACATGGCAGAAGTAGTAAGACTACAATGTACAAAGCATGGTGGATGTGGGGTGACTCACTCACAGGCAAAGGGAAGGGGCCAGGTGGTGACTGCATTGGGTTGAACACACACAGGTTAGTGCTCAAGAACTGGAGCTCAAGCCCCAGTCCCCACCTGCAGGAGGGAAGCTTCATCAGAGTGTGTCTCTCTCCTTGTTTGCCTTCCCATTTCCTTGTGTTTCTTTGTATTCTGTCAAATAGAGGGGGCAATAATGGCTGCTTAGAGCAGCTGATTCACATGCAGGTACTGAGTGAGCCCCAGCAACAAGCCTGGTGGCGAAACAAACAAATAAACAAATAAAAATAGAAAGGGGAATCTTGAAGTGAAACTTGGGACTGGTTTAGTGTATTGTACCCAAGCAAAGGACTCTGGGTAAGGAGACAGGGAAAGGGCTGTGCATACATGCCAGCACTTTCCGTCCTGAGTCCAGATGAAGGACCTGGGGGGGTGTTATAGGTGTTAACCTATATGAACAAAATGAGGAAATGCATCCATGTGCCAACAAAGTTAACCTCCCAGTAATAATTTGAAAAAAGAGTAAAGAACTAAAACAAAGTGAGTATTTGTGATATCAAGAAATAAAATGTCCACATTCAATATTCATCATTGAAAAATGTGCTTTGGCATGGAAGTAGATAGAATCGAACTGTGACACATTCACAAGTGAAAATTTTAGTAGAGAGGTCAATGGGAACATGAGATAACTGTAGGTTCATTACTTTTCATTGCAGTGCTAATGCATTTGACTAGCTTCTATCAATAATATATTCTTTTTATTTTATTTTTTATCTTTATTTATCCCCTTTTGTTGTCCTTGTTATTTTATTGTAGTAGTTATTATTATTGTTATTGGTGTCATTGTTGTTGGATAGGACAGAGGGAAATGGAGAGAGGAGGCAGAGACAGAGAGGGAGAGAGAAAGACTGACACCTACAGACCTGCTTCACTCCACTGCAAGTGGGCAGCCGGCCGATTGAACCCAGATCCTTATGGCAGTCCTTGTGCTTTGTACCACCTGCGCTTAACCCACTGTGCTACCACTTGATTCCCTGAATAACATATTCTTTCTGAAGAAAGACATTCCTAACACACCAATACAGATTCAAGAGCATGCATCATTTTCAGTTTTATTTTGTTGCCACATACATTTAAATTAAATAAAGAAAATCCTGACTCCAATCTTCATAGTTTGCTACCTGCAACTCTTCACTGACATGACTTCATACCAAGATGATTTACCTAATTATTTTTTAGTTATTATTTGGTGATTTATAAAATTATAAGTTAATAAGTGTAGAATCACTTTTTATTTTTATTTTGTATTAATTTAATAAATGGAAATATTGATGACAAGACCATAGGATAAGAGGGGTAAAATTCCACACAATTCCCACCACCAGAACTCAGTATCCAAACCCCTCCCTTGACAGCTTTCCCATCCTTTTTTTTTTTTTTTTTTTTAACTGAGTACTGCTCAGCTCTGGTTTATGGGGTGATGTGGTGGATTGAACAAGGGACTTAGGAGCCTCAGACAGGAGAGTCTCTTTGCATAACCATTATGCTGTCTACCCTCTGCGAGCTTTCCCATTCTTTATCCCTCTGGGAATATGAACCCAGAATCATTATGGGGTACAGAAAATGGGAGGTCTGGCCTCTGTAATTGCTTTCCCACTAAACATGACCATTGACATGTTGATCCATACTCCCAGCCTGTCCCTCTCTTTCTCTAGTGGGGCAGGGATCTGGGGAAACAGGGATCCAGGACACATTGGTGGGGTAGTCTGCCCAGGGAAGTCAGGTTGGCATCATGGTAGCACCTGGAACTTGGTGGCTGAAAAAAGAGTTAAGATATAAAGCAGAACAAAATGTTGACTAATCATAAACCTAAAGGCTGGAATATTGCAGATGAATATTGGGGGTTTCTGTTTTGGAAAAAGTTCGTAGGTCTATTTTAAGGTGTATAATTTTATAACATTCTCACCACCAGAGTTTTGTTACCCTCACACCCACCAGCAGAAATGGCAATAGATCTTGTAGGTCACAGACATGCTTTAACTATATATCCACATCTATCTATCTATATACCTATCTACCTTTCATTTATTTACTTAACCACTTTTATTCACTGTTATGACCCTCCCTTCACTTCCTTTCCAAATCACACTTATGATTTTTACTACTTCTGAGTGTACCTCCCTTTCGTTCTTCCCTCTCAGATAAGCGAGGCAGTGCCTGTCTTTCTTGTGTGTTTTCCTGATTTCTTGCATTTCAAAGATGTTATATTTTATTTATTTATTCATTTTTATTAGATAGAGACAGAGGTAAATTGAGGGGAAAGGGAGGTAGAGATAGAGAGAGACACCTGCAGTCCCACTTGACCACTAGCAAAGCTTTCCCCCTGCAGGTGGGGACCAGGGGCTTGAACCCGGGTCCTTGCGCACTGTAGTGTGTGCACTTAACCAAGTGTGCCACCGGCTGGCTCAGAGATGTTATATAGTGTCCCAATGACAAAAATATAGTGTTCTGATGACAAAATTTCAGGGTGCAGTGGAATTGAGGTTCAGAGCTCCACTTTGGCAGTAGTGGAGAAAATTCTTCTGGGAGTGTAGAGTGGAGGAGTTCTGGCTTCTGCAATTGCTCTGCTGGCCATGTCTTTGGCAGATTGATCCATAGCCCCAGTCTCTCTCTGTGTCAGCCCACAAGTGTATGTCAGTGACCTTGTTCTATGAAAGTACACATCACCTGCTATGATTTTCAAAAACATAATGCAACTAGATATAGATCTGTTTTGGTGTCTTTCGAGATAACACTGTTGATTAAAAAAGCAATGATTTGGGTGGGGGTAGATGGCATAATGGTTATGCAAAGGGACTTTCATGCCTGAGGCTCCATGTCATAAATTCAATCATACCAACATAAGGCAGAACTGATCAGTGCTCTGGTAAAATAAATAAATAAATAAATTTTGGTTATTAAAATAATAATACTATTGTAATTATTAGTAATAGCCGCATTTTTGCAGTACTTGCAATCACTATGATATCATCCTGGAGGTCAACATTATACTTTCTGGTTCTATGTTTTGGGGTTCTGTGGGAACATACTAAAATTTCTCCAATGTCACACCCAGCACTGAAAGCTTGTATGGCTTCAACTCTATCAGTCTCTTGAAATGCATCATTTTCAGAGTCAGCCATAATTAGTCTCTAGCTCATAGGCATGAGAGCTAACCATTTCAACCAGGGAAGGCCTTAATCAGGGTTAAGCTGAGAAAGATACTGGGATCTGAGAAGATAGCCCATTCCCTCAAGGGAATTATCCAAGAATTTGGAAGTGTAGGGTGTAGCCTACAAAGGATATAAATAGGTAGGTTCTTAAGCTGGGAAGCTTAATCTCTACAGTCTTCGTGTTGGTTCTCCAGAGACCTGAGTTCTGAGCATATGACCAAGTTCATCACCGCTGGTAAGTTACCCTCTTCTGCTCTGGGCCCATCATGTCACCTGTGGCGACTCAACTATGGTAAAATACACAAGGGATGAAGGGGATACTTATATTTTTCCATAGTTTAAGTATTTTATTTTATTTTAATTTTTGAGATAGATTTAGAGAGAAAGACACAGAGAGCAATCCCAGAGCACTGCAAAGCTCTGGATTTTGGTGGTGCAGGGGACTGAACCAGGACTTAAGAGCCTCAGGCCTGAGAGTCTCCTTGCATAACCATTATGCTCTCTACCCCTGCCCCTTTCTATTTTCACATGAACAGATATCAGAGTTCTCTGTTGCCTCTTCATAGTCGTAATCTGAAATGTGATGGTTTATATGCTCTATTATCCATTTATCCACATATTTACTTATTTTTAAATACTTATTTTTTCCAAAGCATTGCTCAGCTCTGGCTTATGTTTGTGCTAGGGGGATTGAACTTTGGACCTGTGAAGCCTCAGGCATGGGGATCTGTTTGCATAATCAATATGCTATCTTCCCTTCCCTCAAAGTTTTTAAATGACAAATAATTTTGGGAATTTTATGCCTTTATATTTAAAGTGTTTACTTGTTATCTTTGTGTTCTTGATTTTTTTTTTAATTGGGAGGTAAATGATTTATGATACAGTTGTTGACTTGTTGACAGATGGGTACAATTTTGAGAGAGAAATCAGGCCTATCATCTAGGAATAGGAACTCCGGATCTGGCCCATGCCTATCCCAGTCTCTGTCCCCTGAGTCCCGTCTTTGGAGCAATACAGAAAACCAGTCCAAATTTTGCTTTGTTTCCCCTTTCCATCTTTTCATTTGTGTTTAGTTTGTTTTGCCACCAGGGCTATTGCTGGGGCTCAGTTACTGGAAATAAATCCACTACTGTTGGCAGTCATTTTAAATATATTTTTTTCTTTATTTGATAGTCAAAAAGAAACAAGAGACAGTGAGGGGAGAGAGAGAGAGAAAGCTGTGCTCTCATGAAGCTTTCCTCCTGTAGGTAGGGACTTGGATCTTGAACCCTGGGTACTACAATGTGTTAGTACCTCAGGGTAAGTCACACCCAGTACTGTCGTTTTTTTGTTCTAATTTCTTAAATTTGTGAGTGAGTCATTCCATATTCACCCTTATCTTTAGATTATAGTTACATACTTAGAGCTCAAGTCTGTGTTACTGGAGCTGTTGTTTTTGTTGCAAGAATTAAACTGAGCGGGCTGAGGGCAGATAGCATAATGGTAATGCAAACAGACTCTCATGCCTGAGGCTCCAAAGTCTATCCCCTGCACCACCATAAGCCAGAATTGAACAGTGCTCTAGTTTTTATTTTTTATTTTTTTAAAGAATTGAACTTAGGGCGTCATGCATGCAAGGATTACTGTCTTTGGGCTACATTTACTGGTTCATATTTTCATATAAGTAAGAACTTAAAAATAGATGATAGGCTCATCTGGGAGGTGGTGCAGTGGATAAAGCATCAGACTCTCAAGCATGAGGTCCGAAGTTCAATCCCCGGCAGCACATGTACCAGAGTGATATCTGGCTCTTTTTCTCTCCTCCTATGTTTCTTATTAATAAATAAATAAAATCTTAAAAAATGGGTGATAGGGTATACTTTTTAGTTGGAATTTTTTAAATTGATTTATAAAATGGAAACACTGACAAGACCGAAAGATAAGGGTACAATTCCCACAACCTGAACTCCATAGCCCATCCCCTACCATGATAGCTTTCCTGTCCTTTAGCCCCGTGGAAATATGAACCCAGGGTCATTATGTGGTGCAGAAGGAGGAAGGTCTGGCTTATTAGCTAAGAAATCTAGCCCCTGGTATCTCTAATGTATGTAAAGAGATGCTCCATAGAGTTGTATGTTCACTGCTTTTTGAATGGAGTTCTCAGTTTTATATCAGCATTATAGTTGCATGACTATTATAATCTCACATCAAAATATCTAACTTAAAAAGAATGAAACCCTTTAGGTTGGTGACTCTTTGGTTCCTTGAACTGATCTCTGACTGTGAACTCTCATAACTAACTGTGGAAACCAAATATGAACTACGACAATCCATCCAGTCTCATACAACTGACCATTCAGAGCCTGCTGAAGGATGACAACTTGGCTATCTCTTCCCTGAAGGACATACCTGATGCACTCTTACCCAGTCTGTTTCTGAAAGCACATATTCAAGGATGCTACAAGACCCTGAAGGCCATAGTGCTGTCCTGGCCCTTTGAAAGACTCCCTCTGGGATCCCTGGTTCATGACAGGGCTCCTGAGAATCCAAGTTTCAAAGCTGTGATGGATGGAATTGATGTCCTGATCAAGCAGAAAGTTTCCCCCAGGTAAGGAGGATCCATAGTCTGAGAGGGTCTATATTTCCTATAATATAGCTGGGTCAGGGAGAGTAGAGGACCATTGGGACCAAGGCTTCTAATGCCAATGTAATAGCTCATAGCCCACTGGGGAGCTCTCCTCAAGAGTTGATTTTTGGCCAGTGCTATAGTTCCAGTGTTGAGCACACAGGTCTCTCTCTATATATCTCTCTCTCTCCTTATTTGTTTTTGTTTCTTATCTGTTGGTATGACTTGACTGAGCTGTCATATATTGGGGTAAGGAATTGAACCAGCACTTTGAAGCTTCAGGCAGTAAAGTCTTTTTGTAGAACCATTATACTATGTGCCCTACCATTTCCATCTTTGTGAAACTCTCTAAATAGTTTCAACAAATATTCCACCATCAGAGAAAGTCCTGTAGTTTCCATGCCCTAGTTATAGAACTATTGGAAAAGAGAGAACACAAGCAAAAAGAAGTCTTCTAACTTGGCTTCATTGCAGTTACAATGAAAGTATATGATAGAGTTTTTATTTCCTTGATTTAGAGAATAATAAACTTATAATGGGAAAAATAGATCTAAAATGTCATTAGAGCAATGGCTTGCTGAAATAATATCAGACTTAGGCTGTCTGATCCTTTCAAATGTTAGCAATAGGTCAAATACTGTGTTCATTTTTTACAATTTCATCAGTGTCCTATTTTGCCCAAAGCAGGTGCAGATTACAAGTGCTGGATTTACAGTTCACTGGGCAAAAGTTCTGGAACACATGGACTGGATCCCACCTCCAAGCATACTCACAAAAGAGAGAACTGATGTCTGAGGGAACTTCAAAGAAAGAGAAGGCCACACCCTACTTGGAGGTGTGTGTAGACCTCTACCTTGGTGAAGAACAAGTTGATAGGTTTTCCACCTACTTGCTGAACTGGACCAAAAAAAGAAAGGGAGTGCACCTTTCCTATAAGACAGTAAGGATACATTACCTGACCAGAAAGTATTTCAGGTTTCTGTATGCCGTGTCATGCTGTGACATCATGGAGCTGGGAATCCATTGTACCTTGCCATTCTCCACCCTGCGCATGCTTGCTAACCTGCTGGGCATGCTGAGTAACCTCAAGAGAATGGTGGTCTGCATCAAGATTCCTACTGCAACCACCCCAGAAAAGGCAGAATGGAGGTTGCTGTCTATCAACAATTTCACATCTGAATGCACCCAGCTACTTCATCTTCAAGAGCTGTACCTGGAATCTCCCTCCTTCCTCAAGGATCATCTGCACTGTCTGTTCAGGTAGGACTGTGTCCCCGACAGAGTAACTGTACAGGAGACACTGGGTCTCCAGATTCTTACTTCACAATTCTATTATTTACCATTGTTTATTGTTATTATTGGCCAGATTGCCTCTCAAAATAATAGTATATGAAAGTGCTAGAGATTAAACCTGAGACAACTGAAGAGTCAGGAATGAAGGACATTTTATATAACTACTACACTCTTCCACTCCTACCCATCTCTCTCATCCTAAATATTCCATCAGACCTTAACCATGAGAAGGCTCAGGACAAACTTTCACAGTTATGGAAGGAATATCTTCCTCAGATGCTTGGTGGGATATCCAGTCTAGTGAGAGTTGTTGGTTCTCAGTTTCCTGTCTGAAGAGGTCTCTTAGATGACTAGACAACTATAGTGAAGGGTTTGTGAAGAAGAGATCCCACACTATGCCTCCAATTCCTGAACTGTCAGCTGTGAGCAGGCAGCATTGTGAATATACAGACAGTGCAAGCAGAGGGCACTAAAAGTCTGTATCTGAGGAATGAGGAAATTAGCAGAATATATGCTGAGCATGGAGACGTGTCACAGAGGCACTGGAGACTGGCAGGTCACATCCCATACATTCTGTGGGACCTTTTCCAGGTTAGTTCTGTGACATTACTCACAGTAGTCTCACACAACCTTGTTATGGTGAATCTCCCATTCAAAGAAAGTGTGAGGGAAGCCTGAGAGAGTACTTTCATTTGGATCCAATTCTGCTGTCAAAGTATCAACATTTTTGTAAAAAGTGGCCAGTTCTTTCTTAGTATGCTCTAGTAAATTCGGTAATTGATACATAAAAACGGTGTGAATTTCTCTACTTAGAAATAAAGAAATAGAGTTGAGGAATTGCAATAATGCAAAGCCAGGCTCATGAATACAGGGAAAAGTGTTCATTAAGAAGCATTATACTAATTGTGGTCAAGAGTATCCTTGAGCCTTAGCACATTATGACCTCCCACAATATTGATACTCTCCTGCCAAACCCATGGTCCATCCTAAACTTTCTTTCTCTCTTCCCAGGTGTTTTAATACCTCCTTGGAGGTCTTCTCACTCACTAACTGCAGATTTAGAAAAAAAATATTGACTCACGTGTTCCAAAGCCCATGTATCAGTCAACTGAAGGACCTGTGTCTGAAGGGAGTCCCCTTAACCTCTGTCAGTAAGTGCCTGCGATCTCTGCTGGAGGTAAATGCATCCACCCTCCAGCATCTGGACCTGGGTCTGTGTGGCCTCCAGGACCCCCAGCTTGAGGTCCTGCTCCCTGCCCTGAGCAGCTGTTCCCAGCTCAGATCCTTCAGCCTGCATGGGAACCGCCTGTCCATGGCCACCCTGGAGAAGCTGCTGAGCTGTACCTCGGGCCTCAGCAGGTTAAAACTAGAGCTCTATCCAGCCCCTCTGGAGAGTTTCAGCCCACAGGGAGTTTTGCAGCCTGCAACATTTAGGTTGCATTGTACTCAGATCATAAAGATTCTCAAGGACCTTAGACACTCCAGGTCCATTGTGGTGAGCACTGGTCAATGTTCTTCATGTGCTGAGAAGATGTTCAGAAATGGGGAGCCCATCATTCTACCCTGCAAGTCTTGTGTCAGGAAATTTAAGAAGCTGTCAATAGAGTGACAAGAACTGACATCTCATCAATTTTGTTTCTCACTGTGCACTCAACCCTGCTTCTGACACCCAGGTCCATGTGACGTCAGGAAACAAACAGACCCAGCATCAGTGCTAGACTGTAGTAAATGGATTTCACTTTGGAATTTGAAAGGGTCTTTAGGGAATTTTTCTTTTTTTATTTTTATTTCTTTATTGGGGAATTAATGTTTTACATTCAACAGTAAACAATAGTTTGTACATGCATAACATTCCCCAGTTTTCCATATAATAATACAACCCCCACTAGGTCCTCTATCATCCTTCATGGACCTGTATTCTCCCCACCCACCCAACCCAGAGTCTTTTACATTGGAGTGATATGCCAATTCCATTTCAAGTTCTACTTGTGTTTTCTTTTCTGATTTTGTTTTTTAACTTCTGCCTGAGAGTGAGATCAGCCCATATTTATCCTTCTGTTTCTGACTTATTTCACTTAACATGAATTTTTCAAGGTCCATCCAAGATCGGCTGAAAACGGTGAAGTTACTATTTTTAATAGCTTGTAGTATTCCATTGTGTATATATACCACAACTTGCTCAGCCACTCATCTGTTGTTGGACACCTGGGTTGCTTCCAGGTTTTGGCGATCTCAAGTTGTGCTGCCAAGAACATATGTGTACACAGATCTTTTTGGATGGATGTGTTGGGTTCCTTAGGATGTATCCCCAGGAGAGGAATTGCAGGGTCATAGGGTAGGTCCATTTCTAGAGGAATTTTTCTAGTCTAAAGAGAATTATGAATTTTGTAAGTAACTCAATCAGAATTTGGAGCTGTAGTTTGTGTTGCAGTCCTTGTGGGAGATTTTCCTTTGTGAATGTTTCCTTTTTGAAATGTTGAAAAATAAAATGGATCTTAATGCAATGGTTCTCCTGTCTTACCAGACCCTATGATATCTCCAATAACTGTTGCAAATAAAAGTCTGTGAGTACTCTGTGATAAAACACCATCTAATGACATGATAGAGCACAGCTGGGTCCTAATTCACCTACTGGCTTCTTGAAATATTTATATTCATTTATTTATAGATAGCAACGACACATTGTGAAAATCAGCTGATATTTTAAGTAATTGCTTTTTTAAAAAAAATTTTATATTTATTTTATGTATTTATTCCCTTTTGTTGCCATTGTTGTAGTTATTATTGTTGTTGTTGTTGTTGTTGGATAGGACAGAGAGAAATGGAGAGAGCAGGGGAAGACAGAGAGGCGGAGAGAAAGATAGATACCTGCAGACCTGCTTCACCGCCTGTGAAGCGACTCCCCTGCAGGTGGGAAGCCCGAGTTCGAACCAGGATCCTTATGCCGGTCCTTGTGCTTTGTGCCACCTGCGCTTAACCTGCTGCGCTACAGCCCGACTCCCAAGTAATTGCTTTTTTAAAAAAATATATTTATTCCCTTTTGTTGCCCTTGTTTTATTGTTGTAGTTATTGATGCCGTTATTGGATAAGACAAAATAATGGAGATTGGAGGGGAAGACAGAGACGGGATACAAAGACACTTCACCTCCTGTGAAGTGACTCCACTGCAGGTGGAGTGTCGGGGGCTCAAACTGGGATCCTTACCCCTTTCCTTGCACTTTGCATCACCTGCGTTTAAACCGCTACAATACCACCCAACTCCCAAATAATTATTTCTTTTTTTTAATTTTTTCACTATTTTTTAAAATCTTTATTTATTTGATAGAGATAGCCAGAAATTGAGAAGAAGGGAGAGACAGGTAGAGAAGACAGAGAGACACATGCAGCACTGCTTCACCACTTGTGACACTTTCCCCCTGCAGGTGGGGACCCGGAGCTTGAACCTGTGTCCTTGCACACTGTAACATGTGCACTCAAGCAGGTATCCCACCAACCGGCCCCACAAATAATTATTTTTATGTGGTTTTAAACTGTGTCTTGATTAACAAAATATCAAAGGAAATTTTAATTTATAGGGATTAATTAGGATAAATAATTTGAGTAAATCTTTTATGGGATAGGAAGGCTGGACAGCCAAATGGTTATACAAACATAATCTCATGCCTGAGGCACTGAGGCCCCTGGGAATATCAGCTCATTTTTTTTCACTTTGCCTTCAGCAGCTACTATGGTTCAAAGCTGGAATCTTTGCCAGAGGCATACTGTCTCTTCATAGCAACTATGTTATCTCCACTATCTAGCATATTTTATTTATTTCACTTACTTTTTTCATCTTAGTTGATAGAACAGAAAAATGTTAAGGGGAGATGACAGAGAGAGAGAGAGAAAGAGAGAGAGAGAGAGATAGCTTTAGCTCCACACCATTGCTTCTGAAGGTTTCCTCTGCAGCTTTGTATTGGGACTACAACCTGGTCCTTGCTCTTGGTATAATGTGTGGTCAATGATGTGTAAGCCACAGCCCTCTCCCTGCATAGAGGTTTGTTTCAGGGTGCCTGAATTCCATACTGAGGCTTTAGGTGCCCCTTAGTGAGGAAGCATCCCTTTCTTTAGTCACTCTGTGGAAACAAATATTCTTCTCTTCCAGAAACAACTGACAGATACTTCTAGAGTCAAAGATTTTCTTGCTAACTGGAAACTCTCCTGTTACAATTAATGGAGCCCACACCATTATTTACTCCAGAGGCCTGGACAAAAGACACCAAGCAAAGACTGCCTGCTTTGCTTCAGGGCTGAGGCTGCTAGGCTAGAGGACTAGGACTGGGCTTCACTTTCCTCGGAAGTCAGGAGACTGAGGCCCACTCACTTGTTGGCATCTGGTGGGGTCCAGTGAGTTGATGTCCCTGGAGGTCTCTGGCCTGTGGTGACCTACACTAAGGGCACAGTGTAGGCCAGGCTTTCCATGAAGGCAGAATCCTCCAGTGAATGGCACCCTGGAATTGTTCCCTGTCTTCTAGTTAATGAGTGAGGAGTTGGGAGTTGAATCCCACCGTGCATGGGAAGCAGCTTGAACATGTGCTGAAGGGTCTCATGATTGTCTGAGATTGAAGAGCCTTGGAGGAGGAGGGGAGGCCTGAGACGTGGATCCTCTTCAGTGATTTCAGGTGAAAACTCTCATCCCCAATCTCATTCCACCACCTGCTGGTAGCTCATCCCTGACAGACACAGGATTGACAAGACCAACTTTTAATTATTTTTGAAATATCTGTTGCGTATGCAGGCAGTAATATGCTGGCTTAATTTTTTATAACTATTGAAATGTCAAATGTATTAATATCAAAGAGATATAATAAAAATATATATATATATTACAGATTTTATTTATTTATGAGAGAGGAGGAGAGAGAAAGAACCAAATATCACCCTGGTACAAGTGCTGTGGCATTCAACTCAGGAACTCATGCTTGAGAGTGCAAAGCTTTATCTTGCGCCACCTCCCAGACCACGCAGAGCTATATATTTTTTAATGTTGGTATTGAATTAGCTTTCCATAAAAAATGAAACACTGAAATTGCTGTTTCACTGATTCTAGGAACATACAAGCCTACATTCAAACATGCTGTTTTGGGGGAGTCGGGCAGTAGCGCAGCAGGTTAAGCACATGTAGCAAAAAGCCAAAGATCCAGCCTAAGGATCCCAGTTAGAGCCCCGGCCCCCTACCTGCAGGGAAGTCGCTTCACATGGGGTGAAGCAGGTCTGCAGGTGTCTGTCTTTCTCTCTCCCTCTCTGTCTCCCCTCCTTTCTTGATTTCTCTGTGTCCTAGCAAATGACAACAACAATAGTAATAACCACAACAACGATAAAAAAAGAAGAGCAACAATAGGGGAAAAAATGGTCTCTAGTGGCAATGGATTCGTGGTGCAGGCACTGAGCCTCAGCAATAACTCTGGAGGCAGGGTGGGGGTATAGCATAATGGTTATAAAATGAGACTTTCATGCCTGAGGCTCTCAAGTCCCAGGTTCAATCTCCCAAACCACCATAAACCAGAGCTGAGTAGTACTCTGGTAAAAAAAAAATGTTAGGTTTTTGTAATAGCCAAGAAGTGTATGACTGAGTAAACAATTTATGGACTTACAGGGGAGATAACACAATCACTTTGAAAGCATTCTCATGCCTGAGGCTCTGAATTCCCAAGGTCAATCCCCCAACCACCATAAGCAGATCTGTGCATTGCTTTGGTTCAAAAATAGAAGATAGAGGAGAAGGAGATGCTTATGTTTTTGCCTGTGCCTGACATTCAGTATTCAGGTGACGTTAGCAGTTGTCTTGGGCATGGTGTCATGGCTGGAAAAAAGACCAGGAAGTTGGATCAGGGAAGAGAGTAGCTCCCAGATATGGGAAAAGCATATAAATATTGTTAACTGTAAACCCCATTGATCTGATCTGGAGCCCATATTCAGCACAGGAACCTATGTAATCACTGTAGCACTGTAGGTCTGAGCTCACATTCCATGCTCACGGCTAGGAACATACCAGGCTATGCCAATTTCAAGACCCATCATCCTCCGGTGATAAGCAGAGTATGCTCTCCAATCTCCCTTCAGAGAATGGAACATTCCCTACGATTGTTGATTCACACTGAGGGCCATTTCTGATAGGGGCTCACAGAGGGCTCCTTTATGTTGTTCCTGGAGATGCCTAGTGACAGTGGCGAAAGGGATCTGTTAGAGGTCTAGGCCCATCATGTTTGTGTGGGAATCCCAGGACTCCCTGACCATTCATCAATTTTTAAACAGGTTCCTCATCCTCCCTTTTTCAAAGGCAGCAGAAAAATAAATAAATAAGAAAAATTGCTTTACTAATATCATTGTGGGATGGAGAGATAGGACCCAAGCATCACAGTGGCACATGTCACACCAGGGTGGAACTCAGAGCCTCATGGTGGAGAGTCAGGCATTATAACCATTACACTATGTAACCCTTCACTAAGTATTTCTTACCCCTTTCTAGGAAACTTTTTAGTTGTTTCCTAAATCTGTGTATGGTAACATTTCAAAAAACATGCTTTGAGGAGTGGTAGTAGATAGCATAATGGATATGCATAGAGACTTTCATGCCTATGGTTCTGAAGCCCAGTTTCAGTCCCCTGCACCATAAACCAGAGCTGAGGGAGTTGGGCAGTAGCACAGTGGGTTAAGCTCAGGTGGCACAATGTGCAACAACTGGCCTAAGGATCCAGGTCAGAGCTCCCAGCCCCCTGACCTGCAGGAGAGTCACTTCACAGGCTGTGAATGCAGGTGTCTGTCTTTCTCTCCTCCTCTCTGTCTTCTCCTCTCTCCATTTCTCTATGTCCTATCCAATGACGATGACAGCAATATTAACTATAATGTTAAAAAGAAACAACAACAGCAACAAAAGGGAATAAATAAGTAAAAAAAAAATAAATAAACAACAACAAAAAAAGAGCTGAGCTGTGCTCTGATACAATGAAAGCAAAAGCTGTTTTTTACCTTCTGAATGGAATAGACAATTTTGAGGTTAACCAAGTCCAGTAAGTGCCAATGGTGTGTAGTTTCTTAGTTACTTAGGTTATTTATGTGATCTGGATATTCTTCTCTATTTTGGAATTAATATCCATGTAAGCTGTGTCAGGGAATCCTATGCTGGGAGGAAATTAGTGGGGAAGTCATTCTTTCCAGACACTCAGTAGGGGAAGAGCCCACACTGCAGACCTGGGCTTCATTTCCAGCCTGCAGGGGCAAGAGGCTGTGTAGAGTGAGGGAGCACAGCCTCAGGGGATGGGCAGTTGCTGAGAGAAATAAAGTGAGTGCACCAGGGGTGAGAGGCTGCTGACTAAGCCAAGCCAAAGGACTCCTGCTTGAGGGTGTCTAGGAGAGTCAGATACCAAGAGTGGACAGTGAGGCCTTTGATTAAGGTACTATGTGTGTGTGTGTACTCTGCTGAACTGATGCACTTGACTTCTCCTTTTGAAAGTCAACAGTAAGAATAGCTGGCATCGTTTCATGAGCTGGAGCCTCAGGTCCTTGTATCAGTTTAGCAATAACTCTGGCTGAGCTGGACTGGGGATTTGCTGCTCACGTGCAGATTTCTACCTCTTGGCCACTTCCTGGCTGCTGAAACAGTTTCTCTGTGTTTTGAAGCGAACACATTTCAGGTTTAACTATGCCTCCAGAAATGGTGATGTTTTGGTCTTATATACTTGTGTATGCTCTCTGGTCATCATTGTTTAAATACTATACTTGATGTGAAATCTATATATCTATATATCTAAGTCTATATTGTGAGTACTTATGTAAATTCAATATAAATAAAAAAAAAACTTAAAGTACAGGGTGGGATAGATCACATAATGATTATACATAAACTCTCTCATACCTGAGGCTACGAAGTCCCAGCTATATAAACCAGAGCTGTACTCTGGTAAAAATTTGAAGAAAGTAATAATACTAAAATAAAAATTAAAAAAGAGAGATAGAATCAGGAGACGTCTTGTATTGTAATTGAGTCGTTTTGGGGGCTGAGTGGAGAAGTATAAAGAGCTCTGAATCCCAATTCTAGCAGTACTTCAGCATGTATCAGCAGGACTCTGATTATTTGTTTGCTTTTCTAACCTCTCCAGCTCTTCATTTAATTCTTTAGTCTCCTTACTAGTGTTCTGCCTGTCTGATGTACCTGCTCTAGAGAGTGGGGAGTTAGCCCCCTACTCTGAGGATATTGCTCTGGACACACTTCCTCAGGTGTCTCAGGGACGCTGTCGCTTGATGTGCTGCCCTTTCCCTGGGCCTAGATGTTGAGCACTGTGAGCTACTCATAGTTGACTGAGTCCCTGGACATTATGTAGCTTGTCCTTCTGTTTCATAGTTGTAATTAGTTTGAAATCCATAATCCACCGTATTAAATATGAGCAAGGTGTCCCTATTCCCCCTCAACAGGGGCTCAAAAGATGGATTTCCATCCTTCCCTTTGAGCCTATTCTGGTCTTTTTGGACCACATAGGTCTGATGCAGACAGCATGTGATTGGTGCATTGTTGTTAAAATTTTCGGAGGCTCTTGCTGGGTGGGTAGCTTCACAGCGGGTAACAGAGACGTGGAGACAACGGCTGGACAGGGAAGCTGTATTTCTTTATTCAGGAACCACGATTCATAAACTAAGACAAACTAATCACCAAACAGAACTCTGCTGTCTCTTTGCGGTGGCGCAAGCACTCTTTCTTACTCTGGAACTCAGGAACTCTCGGACTCAGGAACCCTCTGAAACTCTGACACACTGGAACTCTCTCTTACTCTGTAACCCTGAAACTCTCGAACTCAGGAACTCTCCAACTCTGGCACTCTCGAACTCAAGAACCCTCTCCCGGGGTTCCTATGGGGTGGGGCCAAGCGGGCCCTCGAAATTAGCAGGCCTGATCCAATTCTCTTGGCGGGGGGAGGGCTAGAACAAACCAATGTATAGCATACGACAGTGCATGATCTTGATCCACATTCCTACTCTGGGCCTTTTCATGGGTGAGTTTAGACCAGGAATATTTAGTGAATTTGAAATATGTCATTCCCTTTTTTTATGCTGGACTATAAGTGTGTATTTGCTTTTAGAAGAGACTCTTGTAGCTCTAGCCTGGTTGTAATTGATTCTCTCCGTTTTTCCTTTTCTGAAGATATCTTTACTCCTGCAATGAATATGAGAGAAATCTAGGGGAGAGTCTTAGTCAGGATTAGCCTGAGAGGATTTTGGGATCTAAGGAGGTATCCTCTTTTCTCAAGGGAATTATTTCTTCCAGATATTTGGAGGAGAAGGGTTTAGCCTGAATAGGATATAAAAGTGTAGGTCCCTAAACAAGGAAGCAGAGCCTTCCAGCTCTTCAGTCTTCCCTTGGGTTCTCCAGAGACCTGAGTTCTGAGCACACAGTCAAGCAACTATGGTAAAATACACAAGGAATTAGCAGGGGTTACTTTTATATATATATATATATATATATATATATATATATATATATATAATGTATTTTGTTTTTGAGAGAAATACAGAGCAAGAGACACACAGAGAAACACCAGAACACTGCTCAGCTTTGCCATATGTTGGTGTATGATCTGAAACTGGGACTTTAGAACCTCAGGCATGAGAGTCTGTTTGCATAACCATTATCCTATTTCCCCTTCCTGCTTACTTTTGTTTTTCCATAATTTTTTTCTTTATCTTTTATAAATAATAATAGTAATAATAAGCCTATATTTGTGAATGAGGTAGAGATCAGAACATGACCTGCCTACTAGTGGGTGCTCCCTGGATGAACTTCTCCCTTTCTAGGGAGAACAGAGTTCAGTATTTGATATTTTCTCTTCATAGATTCATTTTTATTCCAAAATGTGATGGTTTGTGCACTTGTTTATTCATTTTTCCAACTTTTTAAATGACAATTTTAAAAATGTTGTTCCTTGACGTCTTCCTTTTTTATTTGGACGTACATGATTTACAATAAAGGTGCTGTCAGAGGGTTGCAACTTCTCATTTCATCAATAAAGATGTCTGTAAATCACTCTCACCCCCAAGTCAGGCCTATCGTCTAGGACCAGGACTGAGAACTCAGGAGTGGATCCATGCCTCTCCCAGTCTTCCTTCCCCTGAGTCCTTTTGTTGCAATACCCAAAACCAGCCCTGATTTTACCGCATGTTCCCCTTTCTATCTTTTTAGTTCTCTGCTTGGAGTAACATGATTTGTTTTCCTTGCCATCAGATCTGTTGTTCGGGCTCTCTTCCTGCACAGAAACACACTGCACTTTGTCACCAAAGAGTGAGAACCAGTGGGGATCTAATGGTGGAAAAGAGGGTGTGACAAGGAGAGGGGTGGAACAAAAAGAGAGTGAGAACCAGTGGGTATTAAACCAGTGCCCTAGAGGCAGGGCAGGCCTGAGGTAAAACAGTGATTATGTTAATAGCCCACAGCCTTAAGCAATGGAGCAGGGGGGGGATGGTGTACTCCCCAACATAGACCTAAACTAGACTTCCTAGATTCTTCCAACTTGAAGACCCAAAATCTCACCTGTTATATTCTTAAGTTTTGGTTCCTCAATATTAAACAATTTGCTCTGCTTTGTATCATAATGCTTTTCAGCCATCAATTTTCAGATACTACCATGATGCCAATGGCAACTCCTTGGGCAGATGACCTCAATAATGTGTCTTGGAACTCTCCCTCCTCAAAGCCCTACCTCACTGGGGGAAGACAGAAACAGGCTGGGAGCATGATTCAACCTGTGAATGACCATGGTCAGTGGAGAAGTATTTACAGAAGCCAGAAGTCACACCTTCTGCACCCCATAATGATCCTGGGGACATCCTCCCAGAGGGATAAAGAATAGAGACAATTCCAGTGGAGGGGCTGGGATATGGAACCCTAGTCGTAGGGAGCTACTCTCTTCCCTGATGCAGTTTTCCTCACTTTCCCAGCCATGACATCACCTCCCCAGACAATGACTTGTTTCCACATGTATATCACGTTTCAGGATCATAAAAACAAACAAAAAACTAGAATAGCTAAAGGCCCTTTGTAATATAACTACAATATGCCTAAAGGTACCTACAAAATGGAGGACCCCCCAACATTTCATCTGCACTATTCCAACCTTTAGGTCCATGATTGTTCAACAATTTGTTTGGATTTGTATGTTAACGCTCTTTCAGCCAACAGGTTGCAGGTTCTAGGATGATGCCGACCAAACTACCCTGGACAGAAGACACCTCCAATGTGTCCTGGAACCCAGTGCCCCACCATACTTGCAAAAGAGAGAGCCAGGCTGGGAGTTTGGATCTCCCAGTCAATGTCCATGTTCAGCAGGGAAGCTATTATAGAAGGCAGACCTTCCACATTCTGAATCCCACAATGACCTTGGGTCCATACTCCCAGAGGGATAAAGAGTAGGAGAGCTATCAGTACAGTGGATGGGATATGGAGATCTGATGGTCAGAACTGTGTGGAGTTGTACCCCTCTTATCTTTTGGTTTTGTCAATCTCTCTCTCTTTTTTTATAAATAAATGAAAGAAATTTAAAAAACTAAAACAATATACAAATTTCAATGGAGGGGATAGGCTATGTAACTCTAGTGGTTGGAATTGTTTGCAAGTATACCCATTCTTGTGGATCATTAGTAAATCACTAATAAAAACATTATGAAATTTAATTTTTAGCCTGTAAAAATAAGCTTTGGGTGGTCTTAAAGGTGGTGCTGTGGTTAAGGCACTAGACTTTCAAGCATGAGGTCCTGAGTTCAATCCCCATCAGCACATGTCTAGAGCGATGTTTGGTTCTTTCCCTCTCTCCTCTTATCTTTCTCATTAATAAATAAAGAAATTTTTTTCTGTAATAAAAATTTATTCTTTCACAAAAAAATATAGCATACACACAGCAAAAACAGAGGCGAGTGGGGTGGGGGGTGCTGGTCCTGGGCCTTTGGCACGGGGTTACCAGCTCTGCTCCATATAGGTGGAGATGTGGATCTCCTGGGCAGTTCAGCCACGTTCACCTCGAAGCATTCCTGCATGTCGTTGAGGATCTTGGCATCACCCTTGTTGGACACGAACGTGATGGCCAGGACTTGGTGCCGAAGCAGCCTGCACAGGACACACGGTGGAGGTAGGTGTCTGAGTCCTCAGGCATATCGTAGTTGAAGACGATGTTGACCTGCTCGATGTCCATGCTGCGGCCAAATAGGTTGGTGGCCACAAGGATCCGGATCTGGAAGTCCTTGTACTGCTGATAGTGCAACAGACGCTCCTCCTGGGCCATGCCCCATTGGATGGTGATGGCTGGGAAGGTTTTCTTCATTTTTATACCATTACTGAAAGAGCAAATAAAATCAAGAAAATATCAATGGACATCAAACACTATTTCATTTATCTGAGAGGAAAGAGAAAAGGAAAGATGCTTAGATGTATTAACTGTTGTAATTGTGACTTGGATATAAGTGAAGAAAGGGCTGTAGGAGTGAATATAAATGAGAAAATAAATTATAGATGATAGACAGATACATAGAGTGATAGATTATAGATAGATTTATGTATGTAGTCAAATGCTATCTGTGACTTTGTAAAAATTATTCCAGTTCCTGCTGGATGAGAGTGGAATTCAGACATCTGATGTTGAAAGTATTGTGATATTATACTCCTATTATCTTATAATTTTGTAAGCACTATTATATAAATATTGTTTAATGTTATGAAAGTCATCTCTGTATGAAGTCAGGTCAAAGTCCTGAAGAGTTGTGCAACTGGAAAATAAGAAGTTTGGAGTCGGGAGTCGGGCTGTAGCGCAGCAGGTAAAGCGCAGGTGGCGCAAAGCACAAGGACCGGCATAAGGATCCTGGTTCGAACCCCGGCTCCCCACCTGTAGGGGAGTCACTTCACAGGCGGTGAATCAGGTCTGCAGGTGTCTATCTTTCTCTCCTCCTCTCTGTCTTCCCCTCCTCTCTCCATTTCTCTCTGTCCTATCCAACAATGACAACAACAATAATAACTACAACAATAAAAAACAAGGGCAACAAAAGGGAATAAATAAATAAAATAAATATTAAAAAAAAAGAAGTTTGGAGTCACTGCTATGGAAAGAAGCCTGTAGAACTCTCATAATGCTAACCGTGTACCTACCCTTTGATCCTGTAATCCCTCTCCTGGGTATATATCATTTAAAAAATATTTAATTAAAAAAGATTTATTCAATTATTCTTGAGTAAGATAGTGAGAAAGAGAGAAAGAACTGATATCACTCTGGTCCATGTGCTGCCAGGAACTGAACTCTGCAACATATGCTCAAAGACTCCAGTGCTTTATACACTGTGCTATCTCCTGTACCACCTAGGCATATATCCTAATGACCTAAATGCACTCATCCAAAAAGCTAAGTGTGTATATGGGTATGTATTCATAGCAGCACGATTTGTAATCACCTGACCTGGATACAATCCAGGTGTTCAACAATAGATGAATGGTTGAGGAAGTTGTGGTCAGTATACACAATGGAATAGTACTCAGCTATTTTAACTGGTGAATTCACCTTCACTTCATCTTGGAAGGAGCTTGAAGGATCCATGGATGTGAGATAAGTCAGAAACAGAAGGATGGGGGGCGGTGTTACGAGAAGCAGCAGATGTGTTTCTCTTCTCTCCTCTTCTCTCCCAGATCAAATAGGAGTGCCAAAAGAGACCACCTGGGACCAAAAACAGAGAAGACAAGAACAACTTCAGGAACCCACCAAATCACCGGGGAGTGCAAACACGTGTGGCTCATGGACAGAGAGGAGACTAGGGAGAGATTAAGTGGCTGGTAACGGTCCAGCAGTTTATCAGTTGAGACACCACCTCCAGTCTATTTCACTGACAAGGGGACAGTTGAAGGGAGGCAAGGACTCCCCTGAGACTCACCAAGTGCACCTCTAAGTCTCCATTGCTACTGCCTTCAGAATATGGAGCAGCTGCAAAGAGGTCCTGTGCTGACACCAGGGGACAGAGGACTAACCAAGAAACTTAGGAGAAGACCTATAACTTAGTGGCATAGAGGTGGGGCTATGAAAACCTCTTAGCATAACCACTGGTTTATCTCTGCCACACCCTGATTTAAATCTTCCTCAGGAGTCAGTGATTAAGCTAAGGAGCCTACTTATAGTTTCAAAGCCCTCAGGCTCCCATTGCCAACAGCACAGCCAAAGCAGAAAAGAGGCTTTAAGCTCCAAATCAGGGATTAAAATACTATTGGAACAACTGTTAACTTCCACAACTGTGAACCTTTTAATAACCTTACTTAGACACAAGTCAATCCAGGCAATAGTGATCAGTAATTTGAAAATTACTGGGAGAGGGAACACATAACATAATATATAATGGTGAAACCAACAGCAAGAAATATTGGAGAAATGAATCTGGAGGAGAGTGCTGCTAAAAGCCCCCCAAAGGGTGAAGCACAAAATATTGAGTTCAACATCCAAACACTAGCTAAGGAAATAACCACAGCAGTGAGTAAAGAGTTTGAAAGAATTTTCATCAGATATGCAGAAACAACAAATCAGACTCTGGAAGAAAACACTAACTATCTCAAGGTTATTAGAGAGCTGAAAGCTGAAATATCTGACCTGAGATTAGAACAGGGTAATGAAAAAGATGAACTCCAGAAAACAGTAAAGGGGAGAGAGAACAATAAATGAGGCTGAAGACAGAATTAGCAAGGTCAAGGATGAATTAGAGACAACTAAAAAAGAAGTAAGAGATCTCAAAACGAGATTAAGAGGTATGGAAAACAACAACAGAGACCTATGGGATGACTTCAAAATAAACAGTATACACATTATTGGCTTAGCAGAGGAAGAAAGAGAGGGAGAGGAACAAAGCATTCTTCAGGCCATAATAGCTGAAAACTTGTCTATTCTAGACAACATCAAAGACATAAAGATTCAAGAAGCCCAGAGGGTCCCAAACAGAATTAACCCAGACTTAAAGACACCAAGACATATCCTATCTAGAATGGAAAGGAATAAGGAAAGGAAAGGATGCTGAAGGCTGCAAGAGAAATACAGAGTCACCTACAGAGGAAAACCCATAAGATTAGCAGCACTCTTTTCCACACAAATATTACAGGTCTGAAGAGACTAGTCCCCAAACCAAGAGACCCCTCCCAGAATGGGAGAAGATCTTTACATGCCATACATCAGACAAGATGCTAATAACCAGAATACATAAAGAACAGGCAAATTTCGGGAGTCGGGCTGTAGCGCAGCAGGTTAAGCGCAGGTGGCGCAAAGCACAAGGACCGTCATGAGGATCCCGGTTCGAACCGTGTCTTCCCACCTGCAGGGGAGTCGCTTCACAGGCGGTGAAGCAGGTCTGCAGGTGTCTATCTTTCTCTCCTCCTCTCTGTCTTCCCCTCCTCTCTCCATTTCTATCTTTCCTATCCAACAACGACAACAACAATAATAACTACAACAATAAAACAACAAGGGCAACAAAAGGGAATAAATAAATAAAATAAATATTTTTAAAAAATTTAAAAAAAGAACAGGCAAATTTCAAAAACAGCAAAACAAATAACCCTATCCAAAAATGGGGGGAGGTCATGGACAGAATATTCACCACAGAAGAGATCCAAAAGGACAAGAAACACATGAAAAAATGCTCCATGTCTCTGATTTTTAGAGAAACGCAAATAAGGACAACAATGAGAGAATATATGGCTGAGAGAATGCCATATATCAGAAAAGGTAACAGGAGCAAATGGTGGAGAGGTTATGGGGTCAGAGGAGCCCTCCTGTGCTCCTTTTGGGAATGCTCATTGGTCTAACCTCTGTGGAGAACAGTCCAGAGAACTCTTGGAAGGCTAAAAATAGACCGACCCTATGATACTACAATTCCTCTCTTGGGGATATATCCTAAGAAAGCTAACACACCCATCCCAAAAGGTCTGTGTATACATATGTTATAGGCAGCACAACTTCTAATTGCCGAAACCTGGAAGCAACCCAGGTGTTCAACAACAGATGAGTGGCTGAGCAAGTTGTGATACAATAGAATACTACTCAGCTATAAAAAATAGTGCCTTCACCATCATCAGCCGATCTAGGATGAACCTTGAGAAATTAATATTAAGTGAAATAAGTCAGAAACAGAAGGATGAATACGGGATGATCTCATCCTCAGGCAGTAGTTGAAAAACAAGATCAAAAAAGAAAACACAATTAGAAGCAGAACAGGAATTGGTGTATTGCACCAAATAAAAGACTCAGGGGTGGGTGGGGAGAATATAGATCCAAGAAGCATGACATAGGACCTAGTGGGAGTATGTTGTTATATGGAAAACTGGAAAAAGTTATGAATGTACAAACTATTGTATTTACTGTCTAATGTAAAACATTAATCACCCAATAATGAAATAAAAAAAAACTACTCTAGGGTATCTTTTACTGCCTATATTTGAGATATTTATGCTATTACTTCATCTTTATTCTTTGAAAATTTTATTTATTGGTTTTCAAGTGAGAGGGATCAGAAAACTACACAGTTTGAACTGATGATGTTGATGCCTGTTATTAATTGCCATGGATAATGCTCAAAACCAGAGCAAAAATTTCTGATAAGGCCTCTGTCAGTATCTCCAACAACAAAAAGTAAAAATAATAAGTAAGGGGGTGGGTGAGTTGGTGGGTGGGGAGAATACAGGTCCATGAAAGATGATGAGTGACATAGTGGGGGTTGTATTGTTAAATTGGAACCTGGGGAATGTTATGCATGTAAAAACTATTGTATTTATTGTTGAATGTAAAACATTAATTCCCCAATAAAGAAATAAATTATTTAAAAAAAAAAGAATGTTCCCAGCCGGGAGTCGGGCTGTAGTGCAGCGGGCTAAGCGCAGGTGGCACAAAGCACAAGGATCCCGGTTCGAACCCCGGCTCCCCACCTGCAGGGGAGTCGCGTCACAGGCGGTGAAGCAGATCTGCAGGTGTCTATCTTTCTCTCCTCCTCTCTGTCTTCCCCTCCTCTCTCCATTTCTCTCTGTCCTAACCAACAACGACAACAACAATAAAAAAATAAATAAAAAATAATAAGCAAGAATTTTTGGAAGATTTTAGCTATGAGAGAGTTGTTTTTTGAGATCCAGAAAGAGATAGCAGCCTGAGCACCACAGGTACATGCAGCCCTGGGGATTAAACTGCAGCCTGTCTCCTATGAGTCCTTTGCTCTCCCTGGGCAGCTCTCTCCCAGGTGTGAGGAATTGCTAATTAAGCTTGTCAGCACTCATCCTGGTATTTAACCCACTATCTTATCTTCCTCTGCTTTCCACAGAGGTCAGTCTCTTTTTTTAATTTTTTTAAATATTTATTTATATTTATTTATTCCCTTTGTTGCCCTTGTTGTTTCATTTTTAAAGTTATTATTGTTGTTGTCGTTGTTGAATAGGACAGAGAGAAATAGAGAGAGGTGGGGAAGACAGAGAGGGGGAGAGAAAGATAGACACCTGCAGACCTGCTTCACCTCCTGTGAGGCAAGTCCCCTGCAGGTGGGGAGCCGGGGGCTCGAACCAGGATCATTATTCTGGTCCTTGTGCTTTGCGCCACCTGTGCTTTACCCGCTGTGCTACAGCCCAACTCCTAGAGGTCAGTTTTCTATGCTAAAATTGCAGCAATTGCTACCCAATGTGTTGTTTCATGTTTGGAAAACTGAAGGGGGCGCTACTCTCTGCCCTGATCCTGCTTTCTAGCCTTTTTTCCAAATCTGACACCATCTCCCAAGACAATACCCACCTGTGTGTTAGCTGTGGCACTCAGGCAAAAATGAAGCAGTGTCATGGGCCCTTTGGTATAGACCTAAAATAGACTTCCTAGCTTCCTCACGTAGGAAGACACCAGACCACATATGTTATATTCTCACTTTTAGGTTCCTGATTATTAAACAATTTGTTTGGCTATGTATCTTTTTTAATTTTTTTATTATCTTTAATTAGTTATTGGATTGACAGCCAGAAATCAAGAGAAAAGGGGCAACAGAGAAGGACAGAGACAAAGAAAAACCTGCATCCCTGTTTTACCTCTCACAAAGCTTTCCCCCTGCAGCTGGGAACCAAACTAGGGGCATGAACCTGTGACCTTGGGCATTGTAACATCTGTGCTAAACCAAGTGCACCACAACCTGACCCCCTCTGCTTCATTTCTTTATGCTTTTTCAGACAATAATTTGCAAATACTATCGTGATGTCAACCTGACTTCCCTGAGCAGATGTCCATGTGTGTGGGGCCTCATTTCTGGGCTATCAATTCTATTCCACTGGTCAGTGTGTCTGTTCATGTTCCAGTACCAAGCAGTTTTGATGACAATGGCCCTATAATATAGTTTGAGATTTGGCAGTGTGATGCCACCAGTTCTGTTCTTTTTTCTCAAGATTGTTTTGGCAATTCTAGGTCTTTTCTGGTTCCAGATAAACATTTGTAGAATTTGTTTTATTCTCCTAAAAATCTGCTTGGGATCTTGATGTGAATAGCATTAAATTTGTAGATGGCTCTGGGTAATTTATTCATTTTGATGATGTTAATTCTTCCAACCCATGAACATGGAATATCTCTCCACTACTTTGTGTCTTTTTCAATTTCATTGAGAAGTGACTCATAATTTTCAGTATACAAGTCTTTCACTTCTTTGGCTAGGTTTACTCCTAGATATTTTATTGTTTTTGTTGCTATAGTAAAAGGAACTGATTTCTGGATTTCAATTTCTTCTAACTTAGTGTTTGCATAGAGGAATGCCACTGACTTTTGAATGTTAATTTTATAGCCTGACACATTACTGTATTGCCTGATGATTTCCAAAAGCTTCTTGCTGGATTACTTAGGTTTTTCCATGTATACTAACATGTCATCAGCAAGTAAGGAGAGTTTGACTTCTTCTCTTCCAATCTGTATGCCTTTAATTCCTTGTTCCTGCCTGATTGCTATGGCAAGAACTTCCAACACTTTGTTGAATAGTAATGGTTCTTCTTCTAGCATTTGCCCTTCTTCCGTAGCCAGTCAACAGTGTCAGGTTGAGCCTGAAGTAAAGTTTCGAGACTTACTTTGAATCTGGAGAGATGGCAGTCGTTGACTATGTGGGTCATAGTCTGTCTGTAGCCGCAGGGGCAGTTCGGGTCATCTCTGGCTCCCCAGCGATGGAACATAGCGGCGCACCGGCCATGGCCTGTTCGATAGCGATTGAGGAGGGCCCAATCATAACGTGCTAGGTCAAAACCGGGTTGATGCTTGCAGGGGTCTGAGATGAGGTGTTTGTTCTTTACCTCAGCTGACTGCCAACTCTGTTTCCAAGAGTCTGGAACAGAGAAGTTCAGTGTAGGCATAGGGGACCAGATTGGATGACGAGACGTCAAGTGTTGGACTGGGTGGGTGAAGATATTAGTGTATACTGGCAGGTCCAGTCGAGTGTAGACGTGGGAAATGAACTTAGATGATGCCGCATCCTGACAAATATCTGGTGGGACGATGTTGCTAAGAACTGGCAGCCATGGAACCGGGGTGGAAGGGATGGTTCCAGAAATTATCCTCATGGAAGAATATAATTTGGAATCGACCAAGTGGACATGGGGGCTACAGAACCATACTGGGGCACAGTATTCTGCAGTGGAATAGCATAATGCCAGAGATGATGATGATAGTGGGCAGCCGTGTCTAGTACCTGATCTGAGTGGAAATGCTTACAGTTTTTCACCACTGAGTATGATGTTGGCTGTAGGTTTGCTATTTATAGACTCCACTATCTTCAGGAATTTCCCATCTATTCCCATTTTTTGTTGTGTTTTGATCATAAAAGGATGTTGTATTTTGTCAAAAGCTTTCTCTGAATCTATCGATATGACCATGTGGTTTTTGGTCTTGCTTTTGTTGATATGGTGGATCACAATGATTGATTAAACAGTTTAAGCTCAATAAAATGTGGAAAGGAAACAGAAGAACCACTGTTAGATGCCTCAGTCTTGAGAATCATTAGCATAACCATTGTGTGATCTATCTCTCACCAGGGTTGGTTCTACATCTTTAATTAAGAAGGTATTTGAGAGCTTTAAATATCAGTAGAATTTTTCCTACCTTTTGTTACACCCATGTAAGATGGATATACACCCTAGTTGTTCGCAGGATCTTCATACCTGATTTAGTTAAAATATATTGATTTTTAACTATTTTTTACTTTGGACATTAAAGAAACTCATATTACTTTGAGAGTTAACACATGTTAGTGACAATGTTTTTTTTTTTTTAAACAGAACACTGCTCAGCTCTAGCTGATGGTGTTGCATGGGATTGAACCTAGGACTTTGCAACCTTAGGCATAAGAATTTCTTTGCATAACCATTATGCTATCTACCTCACCCATGCTCATACAGTTTTCAAGATAATATGTTTCACATTTATACGAAGACATAAAAAAAAGATCAAAAGAAAAAATTTAGGATTGTTTCTGGATGTCTCCAGAAATCATGGCTGTGTCCAGCCTTTTTTTTTTTTTTTTATAAAGTAAACCAAGTATCTGAGTACTCAGAGCAAAATATGTCAGACAAAAATTCAGTAATTCAAATCACTCTCTTACTAAACACAACTCAAAGCAGACAGCAAACTTAAGATATTCAGAGTGAGAGAGAGAGAGGGGTTGGGAAGAAGCAGTATGGAGGCTTTTTTTTTAAAGCACTTTGAACTAGATTATTTAGATCCTGCTATGTCACATTATGAGACCCCGGAGGGCATCCTATTTCCAAAAGAGCCTCAAAATCCCAGTTAAGCCAGTTCTGACTGTTCCTGCAGGATTGCTACTGGTACCCATTCCCAAAAAATGTCTTCCCATAGAAGAACAAATTGAATCAGGAGGGTAGAACTAATCATGTGTCTCTATTCTTGGGGACTGCCAAGGTTCTGGAGTAGCCTGTGCAAGTTATAGTCACCCTTTGCCACAGAACACATGGGAGAGGGAGTCCAAAAAGTCCCATGGGAAATCTCCGCACATCTCCCAAGGTCTATGATCACAGTTGTAAGGAACCAAGGTATGGCCCAGAGCAAAATGTTCCAGAGACAGAAAATATGTCTCATGAAGTAAGAGTAGAGAGTTTGGGAAACCTCTTCATAACAAAGAAGGTTGCCCATGGTGGAGGAGTCTCAGAAAAATAATAAGAGGGAAAAAAGAATCACAGTGCCTTTGTAAAATACGAGACTACAGAGAGCCAAGCAGCTGTATAGGGCTGGAGAGGTTAGGTCCCAAATTGGGTTCCAAATTGCCGGACTAGGTCCGCCAGAGAGAGAGACAAGGAAATCGTGGCTGAGTGGTAACACACTGCAATGCCTTTATTGATCAGAGACAAGACGTTTTATATATGTCTTTAGCAAGTGGGAAAAAGAAATGGCTAGGAGAGGAGGTGGAGAAAAGAAAAGGGTACAAACATAGAAAGCTTCCATAGCAGATGTTGCAAAGGTTCTAACCAATGGGATAACCAATACCCTGTAGGCAGGGTGGGTCTCAGGGAAAGCAGTGATTATGTAAATAGACCACAGCATCAAGCAATGCAGGGAACCTGAGGTAATGACCAACAAGTAGCTCACAAGTATGGGCAAAGTGCATAAATATTGTTACCCGTAAACACCATGGATTTGATCTGGATCCCATATTCAGAACAGGAGCCTATATAACCTCTGCATCCCTATAGGTCCAAGCTTGCATTCAGTTGTGAGGAGTAGTAACATTCCAGGTTGCACCAATTTCAGGCGATCCTCCTCACATTGTTGGAAGAGGATGGTATCCAACCACCCTTTAAATAATGGAACATTCTCTACCATTGTATATCACACTGAGGTCAAGGTATTATGGGGTCCCACAAAGGCATCCATTGTGTTGTTACTGATGGAGATGTCCAGTGACAGTGTCAAGAGAGCTCTGTTTGAGGTCTTGGACCACCATGTCTGTGTGGGAATCCCAGGACTCCTTGACTAGCACTCCAGGGGATCGGTACCCTGGTAGTGACTAAAGAGTCATCAATAAAGTTTTCCAGTCTCTTGCCCTTATTCAGTTTTGTAGTCTTTACTTTGTCTGACAAGGATATCATTGGAGTGATTGAGGTAAGTGTCATAGGAAGTAGGTAAGGTGGTCTGGTATGTGGCATAGTGGATAAAGCACGAGATACTCAATCATAACGTACCTAGATCAATCCCTAGCAGCACATGTACCAGATTGATATATGGTTCTTTCTCTGTCTTCTAACTTTTTTTTATAAATAAATCATTTTTAAAAAGGAGTGGGTGAGGAGGGTATGTAAGTAGAAACAATTTTGCCCTAATTTATGGATACACTGTACATATGTCCTATGTCACGGGCTTTGGTCTATATCAAGGTGTGAGTGCTTTCCTATATAGAATGAAGAAGTCTTATGAGAAAGGAAAGGTCTCACCCAAGTAACGAGGCTGAAGGGTTAACTTTCCATGCCTGACTTCTCTAGATAGTCTGAAGTGAAGCATAAAGAGGTGGTACTGGTTGCCTTGATTAGGTTGGATCAGCAGATGGAATATCAATTGGTATGAATTGAGAGAAGCATGCAGCAATGTGTTCCCCACCCTAAAGGTTCCAGGACTGGGAGAAATATGGTCTTTAGAGAGTAAGTGGGAATTTCCTGGAATGCCAGGCTAGTGTTGCTGGTGTTTCTTCCTGGGCACAAGCTCTCTGGGTTGGAGAGAACTTGACTGAAGCCAACCTGGGCTGCTGCTTACTCAGCAACCTGGGAGAGACCAGAAACTCGTGGTGGAGCAGGAACACAGTGCAATGTTTTTATTGATCACAGACAAAGCTTTTAATATCTTAGAAACTGGAAGCATCAGCTTAGAAAGGAAATAGCTAGAAGAGAGGGTGGAGAAAAGAGGACAAAGTTAGAAACCTTCCACAACAACTGTTGTGAAGGTTCTAACCAATGGGATTAAACAATATCCTGCAGGCAGGTCAGGTCTCAGGCAAAACAATTATTATGTAAATAGACCACAGCATCTAGCAATGGAGCAGGGTGGAGCTGGCATATTGCCCAACACCACTATCTGAGGGTTTAAAAAGACAATATTTATTGCTATAACCAAATAACTTAGTAATTGGGTTAACTTTGAAAATCCCATTGTTAAGAATTTGCTGGATCATATATGACCTCCCCTTAATTTATGACGTTTGAATCTATTGATATATAGCTGTATCTTGTAAAATAACACCACAGGTTGCTTCTGTTCTTCCTGGTTTAAGCTCTTTGGAGAGTCAATATTTCAAAGAACAAATCAATATTAGAAATGTATTAACAATTTGAGCCCAATGTTAAATTCAACCTGATTACCAATTTGAAGTCATAAGTTCTTAGACTTAAGGAACATATCCTCAGACGAAGGTACTATGCACCAATTTTTTTAAGTTATTTTTTTCCTCTGGCATATGTTTGTGTAGAAGATTTAAGCTGGACCTTGATACCTTGAGAATCAGAGTCTTTTTGTATAACAGTTACACTATTATCTTTGCCCTCTCTGTGGAAATCTTTATTTAAATAGAGTAAGAAGTGTCTACCAGACACAAGTACATGTTGAAAGACCACTGTGGGGGGTATTCTAGAAGATGGAGGAATGAGAAGCTGCTAGTGGCTTGAGCTCAGACCACATTGACTGGAAACAGTAGGATTTTTTGCTTTCATTAGGCCAGTCAATAAGGGGTCCTAGCATTGGCACCAAGGAGGTGACTATAACTCAATTTGGGTTAGAAAATACAGTAAAGGGGGTTCCTGGAAGATGGCAACTGAGAAGCTGTTTGTGGCTTGAGCTCTGACTACATCTCCTGGAAACGGTAGGATTTTCTGCCTTTAGTAGGCCAGTCAATAAGGGGTCCTAGAGGTGACACCAAGGAGGTGACTATAAATTAATTTGGGTTTAAGAATTAGAGTAGGAAAAAAGGGGAAATTTTTTATCCTTTTAATTTTCAAGCATACCTCCTCCCCTTTGCCCCCCCCAAAAAAAAACAAAAACAAAAAAAACAGTCCCTGGGGACCAGCTCCTAGCAGGCTCCTGCTAGGAGCCTCTTTCTTTACCAAATTCCTGTCCCACAAGGGAGTATCATTAATTCTAACTATATACCCTTCTGAAACCTCTGGCCTTTTTTCTTTCTAAGTAGCCAACCCCCCCACCTCACCCCACATAGCTAATTATATAATTAAAAATAAATAAATTAAAAAAAACCTTTACTTTCACTGCTCTTTTATGACTGTTATTTTCTTATCTTTTTATTTTTTCTCTCTCTTTCTTTTTTTTTCTTTTTCTCATTCTTTTCATCCTTTCTTCCTTAATCCTACAGCTTCCAAAGCCACAGCACCCACAACACCAAACAGTGTGCTTTTTTGAATTCACTGGTACACATTTGGGAATTATTTTGGGGAAGAATTTTGACTCAGTGTGGACTCTCACTGCGAGTGTCTCTGCTCAACATCCCTTCTTCCTTTAGCAACCCCTAGAATATACAGTGCATAGTAGATTTGCATAACTGTCTATTTCAGCTATCCTTGTCTAGTCCTGTGTTTTTTTTTCCCTCGTTCTTAACAATCAGCTGCCTCTGATCACAAGGTTTGAGGTAATCTTGGACAGGGTTTTTATTTTATTTTTTACCCTGCTCTATTTCACTATTAATATTATATAAAGGCATATATCTTCCCCGCCTTTAGGTTGATCAGAATTAACTCTTAGCATATATTTCTTTGCTAGGGTAGTGGGCATTTTACCTATTGTGGGAGGAACTTATCTCCTTAATCCTACCTCCTCTACAGACTCTCCCCTCCCTCCCCCTCCTAGCTAATCTAAAAAATAAATTAAATTAAATTAAAAATAAAGTAAAAAAATATTTCCTTTCACTGCTCTTTAATTACAGCTCTTTTTCTCATCTTTTCCCTTTTCTCTCCCTTGTCCCTTCTTTCTTTTACTTTTTTTTTTTGATCTTGTCATACACTTCTTCCTTCCTTCTTCTTTGCCTTTCTGAATTTGTGAATTATTTTGGGGGAGAAATCTGACTCTGAGTTGACTCCCTCTCTGTGTATATCTGCCCTAGTTCCCTTTCCCCTCTTGTTACCCCTAGAATATACAGTGTATAGTAACTGTCTATTCTTGCTATCCCTTCTTTCTTTTCTCTTTCTTATTCACTGGGATTTGGTTACTATTTTTTCATGGACTGGATAAATTGTTTGGCTAACTGGTAACGATTAAACTGCTTCAATACTTGCTTCAGTTGCTACTGTAATTCCTGAGGTTGGTGAATGCAATTTTCATAAAGGTATTTAGTACAGTGTTGCTTGTACTCAAGACACAACAACTGAGGAACAACAGAGCATATAAAAAATAAACACATAAATCAAAAATGTGTACATCAAAAACAAATAAAACTGCTACTCCAATGAATGAAGACAAGAGCCCAGAAGAAACTACAAATCAGCCAGAAGTAATCATAGATAAGAAAAGTATGCAAGCAATAATAAAATTATTAATCACAGAAATGAAAACAACACTGGAGGAAAGGAATGGCAGTATTAGGGAAACAACAGTTGAGACCCCCAAGGAAAATACTGATTATCTTGAGGCAATTAGAGAATGAAAGCTGAAATACCTGTAAGGAAGAAAGAAGCTTAGGGAAGGGGAAGCAGACTAACAGAAGCAGAAAACAGAATTAATCAGACAGAGTATGAGTTAGAGAAAATGAATAAAGATGTGAAAGAGCTTAAAAAGATATTGAGAGACACTGAAAACAACAACAGAGACATATGGGATGATCTCAAAAGAAGCAACATTTGTATAATTGGCATGCTTTCGGGGTGTCTCTCTCCTTCTCCGGCAGGGTGTCCTCCAGGGGAAAGGTAACGGGCTGGGGCTGGTTCTTTCTCGCTCACGACAGGGGTGACACGAAGTAAAAGACACCAGGGGACTCTTAGCGTGAATCTAGAATCTGAGTCCTTAGAGTCCCAGAATCCTAGAGTCCATTTATTAGCAAAATTGACATGAGTTAAATAGAAAAGCAATGGGGGTAATTATTGTTGCAATATGACAGAAATTACAGGTTTCTTAACAGTCAGCATGCCCCTAAGGTAGGGGGTTGGTATGACAGGAATTTATGAGGTACAAGACAGTTATTTTCCATAACACAAGCAACTTAATTATCCAAAGGTATTTGAGAGAAGCATAGGGGTTAAACCCATAGGGTGAGACAGAAAGAAGATGGATATCAAAAGGCATATAGTTTGGAATTTCTCTTGTCTGGGGTCTGAGGTGTGTGATGAAGTGTGTGATAAGGTGTGTTCTTCTGTGATCAGAAGGTGACTTTGAATGAGTGAATCTGTGGCCATGTGGCCTGCAGTTAATGGAGGGAAGTACTGGGGTATCTGTGGGCCTGAGAGTCAAGAAGGAAAGAACCAAGTCTGAGTTTCCCCCCTTATGCTCACCTCAGTTGAGAGAGACTTACCAAGAGGTTATCTTCTCAGACCTCCATCGAAAGATGGGGGTGGTTCTCCCTAAGCTCTATCAGGCTTACACATGTTACCAACATCTCCTCCTAATTTCTTAAATTAATGAACAGTGTTTATGGATCAATGTCAGTTAGAGCATTTCTTTCCTCTAAAGGAATATGAGTGTAAGGGTGAACTGAGACTCTCTGTACTGTAGCATTAATTATGTCATGTATGCGTTTCTTGAGGAATTGAATGAGGCAAGGAATAATCATCAATAGAGCTACCACAGCTAGCAAAGGGCCTAGGAGAGGCAGAAGCCAAGTAGTTAAAGGAGAAGAGAACCAGGAGTTAGTACCGAAAGAGGAAAAGGAATTCTTAATATCACAGCTAAGTTTGTGCAAGATATTAACATTTCAGTTTTACAAATCTAATTTCATTTACAAAAGAAACAACATTTTTCTAGACAAATATCACACTATTTAGCATAAATCAAGTCCAAACCATGGCAGTTCTGGAGTACCACCTTGGCAAGGGAGTTCATCTGTCTCTGGAGAGGCTCCAAGCCATCCGAGGTGAAGTCAAATGGACTGTCGAAGTTGATTTTCAATGTGTCCAGCAGCATAGAGAGATTGTCCCAAAGTCCACCAGCAAGTTTAAGGGATGCAGTCAGTTGATGTGATGTCCAGGGGAAGAAACAGCACGTCTGGTCCTCTGGTGAGTCAGCGCCAGCTGATGAAATTCTTCTTCTTCATAGAGGGTCAGCTGTGGAATAAGAAAAACTAGGAGGCAAGGACCAGGTAGAGAAGAACTGACACAAAAATTAGGTCAGAAGAAAGAGAATTGGGTAGGCTGGTGAGGTTAGCTGGAGTATATACTGGCATGGTGTCCTTTAATGGTAAGGACTTGCCAACAGGGACTCTGTGGATTTTCCAAGAGCAGTAATGTCATCCACCATAATAAGGGGAAATCAAACATTCCAGCATTGAAAAAAGAAAAAAGAAAAAAAATGTGTCTCTATGACTATGTATCTCTATAAATTGGGTGGCTTTGTCAATGAGATATAATAAATGGACAATTTGAATTTCTGTAAATATTAAGAAGGTTTAGTAAAGTTACTTCATTGATACTTTAGCCAACTGAATACTGGGGGGTGCATTCCCCTTCTTTTTTTATTAATTGAGCTTAAGGGTTATAGTTTTTCTTGTTTGAGCTGTAGCCCACATTAATTTAGAAAAAGTACCAATTGAGAAAAAAAATTGTTTACCAAACATGGGCAGGTGAGTTACATCAATCTGCCAGAGAGCACTGGCTTTTATCAATGGGAACTAGTCTTCAAATTCTGAATAGCAGGATCTTAATTAAGCAAAGCAGGAGCCAGTAAAGTGCTCTCACTATGGCAGGTCAAGCATTAAAATTTAAGACGCTTGTAAAAAAATGAAAAAAAAAATTAGGATATGAGTGACTTTAGGAGTCATCACACACCCATAAATAAAAAATAAAAATGTTTAGTTTTAAACATTACCATATGAGCAGTCGGTTCTTCATCTGTAGATTGTACCTATAATTATTTACTTAAGAGAAAATAATGTGTACCAAGTTAGAAGTTTAATGGTTATAATTGGCTTGAGTTCCTTCATATGATTTTAGAAGGGTCTTTATTAAAATATACCAGTATGTTATAGAAAGTCAATACCTAATGTGTTGACATGATAAAATGCTTACTATTTTTTTAATCACTTAAAACAATTTTAAACTTAGTTTGTTAAAATCTTTGTTTATCACAAAGCTTATCACACCCTTAGGGCAGCTATAAACAAGGGTGGGTACACAACTTAATTGATCTTTCACTTAAAAAACTAAGATAAACCTCATAGCTTAAATGTTTAAAAATAAATTTTTACTGTTACATTTATTTTAGATGACAATATTAGACTAAATAATTTTGTTGAATCACATCTGCCGAATAAAAAAAAATTATCAGGCCAGGAATATCATGTTTAACCCTTTACTCCTGGCAAGGCCACAGCTCTCTACACTGACTGGGTTATTAGAAAGCCAGTTCAAACATGGAATTAACAAATTAACAAACAGTAGCAGTTGGTATTGGGGTGCTGTTAAGGTTTACAATTCTCCCAAGAGTGAGAGAGGCATTTTAACATGCCTAGAGATCTCAGAAAATATTTTAACTAATGAATTGATGCTGATATTAGCTATCAGAAGGACGAAACTGTCCTATATTTTACTCTGGTAAAGGTGTGCCATCTCTATGAGTCAGGATCTTTAAAACCACATTTAGCTTAACTGAATCTTATTTAAAACTTAAAGCAAACTATTATTTTGGAGGGTTAACACATATTAGTGAAAACAAGGTTAGCACAGACTTAAAACAGACATTCTTGGTGAAAAAAAAATTTTTTTTCCTCAGCTCACAGCCAGTCCCCCCCACCCCGACCCCAGGAGGGGCGGGTGTGGCTAGAGGAATGATTGACTGCAGTCTTTGCCAATCTGTGGAGCAGGAGCTCTGTGATGTGATTGGCTGCATGGATGGAACAGGCAGGCTTAGTTTACCACCACACCGAGAAAAAAATTTTGGAAGTTTCTTTTCTGGGCTAAGGTACATTTTAGATTTTTAAAGAAACAAATCATTAAATTGCTATCAAAAGTGTGTGCTGGTTCTCTAATAACCTTTAAGTTAAAGAGACCGTCTTGTTTGATTGATTGATTTCTTTCTTTCTTTAAAGAATAACTTGCTAGCCAGGTAATATCTCACTCAGAACTGGTTTAATAGTTTACTGATGGATCTGGCTGTCACAAAAAAGCTTTATCTTTTGCGTTTTCCTTTTAAGCAGTAAATAGCAGTTTTAAGACCATGCCTAGGTCCACTTTAATGTCTGATTGACTCAGAAATTAGGAGAGGGTAAAGAACAAAATGCCACAAAAGTGGGAGAGGAAAAAATTAGGTCAGACTCATTTAAGATTAAACAGGGGAAGGACACTCAGTTTATCAGAGCCTGGCCAGGGTTCTGATCTACTGAGGTTATTTCTCTGCATCCACTCCATGAGCTTCCCTGGAGATTGAAGGATAGGGAGAAGGAGAGAAAGATCACAGGGACTCAAACGAGAGCCTCGGGGTTACCTTCCGATGTACTTTGGTACTGCTTCTTCATTCCTGGAGTCACGGTCCCGATCCTCTACGGTTGGGCCAGCATTTTTTTCAACCAGTTGCTTGGGGTCGGGAAATTCTGCCCCACGCTATGGGTACCAGATTTCGGGGTGTCTCTCTCCTTCTCCGGCAGGGTGTCCTCCAGGGGAAAGGTAATGGGCTGGTTCTTTCTTGCTCATGACAGGGGTGACACGAAGTAAAAGACACCAGGGGACTCTTAGCGTGAATCTAGAATCTGAGTCCTTAGAGTCCCAGAATCCTAGAGTCCATTTATTAGCAAAATTGACATGAGTTAAATAGAAAAGCAATGGGGGTAATTATTGTTGCAATATGACAGAAATTACAGGTTTCTTAACAGTCAGCATGCCCCTAAGGTAGGGGGTTGGTATGACAGGAATTTATGAGGTACAAGACAGTTATTTTCCATAACACAAGCAACTTAATTATCCAAAGGTATTTGAGAGAAGCATAGGGGTTAAACCCATAGGGTGAGACAGAGAGAAGATGGATATCAAAAGGCCATATAGTTTGGAATTTCTCTTGTCTGGGGTCTGAGGTGTGTGATGAAGTGTGTGATAAGGTGTGTTCTTCTGTGATCAGAAGGTGACTTTGAATGAGTGAATCTGTGGCCATGTGGCCTGCAGTTAATGGAGGGAAGTACTGGGGTATCTGTGGGCCTGAGAGTCAAGAAGGAAAGAACCAAGTCTGAGTTTCCCCCCTTATGCTCACCTCAGTTGAGAGAGACTTACCAAGAGGTTATCTTCTCAGACCTCCATCGAAAGATGGGGGTGGTTCTCCCTAAGCTCTATCAGGCTTACACATGTTACCAACAGCGTGCCAGAGGAAGAAAGAGAGGAAGGGGAAGCAAACATCCTAGAGGAAATAATAGAAGAAAACTTCTCAGACATGAATAACAGAAAGGACATCAAGATTCAAGAGGCCCAGAGAGTACCAAACAGAATCAACCCAGACCTGAAGACACCAAGACACATCATAGTCACAATGAGAAGAAATAAGAATAAAAAAAGGATCCTAAAGGCTGCAAGAGAGGAACAAAAAGTCACATAGAAGGGACAACCCATAAGATTATCTGCAGACTTCTCCACTCAAACTCTAAAAGCCAGGAGGAAATGGCAAGATATCTATCGAGCCCTGCATGAAAAAGGGTTTCAACCAAGGATAATATATCCTGCTAGACTTTCATTCAAACTAGATAGAGGGATCAAAACCTTCTACATCAAACAACAGTTAAAGGGGGCAACCATCACCAAGCTGGCACAGAAAGAGGTTCTAAAAGACCTCTTATAAACAAGAACATCACTATAATACTTGCAATATATCAGAGCAAACAAAAAAAAGTTTTTTTGAACAATGGCACTACAATACATTAAATCCATAATATCAATAAACGTCAATGGCTTAAACTCACCCATCAAAAGGCACAGGGTGGGGGGATGGATCAGAAAACATAACCCAACCATATGCTGCTTGCAAGAATCCCATCTGTCACAACAAGATAAACACAGACTTAAAGAGAAAGGATGGAAAACTATCATACAGGCTAACTGACCACAAAAAAGGGCAGGAACAGCCATTCTCATCTCAGACACGATAGATTTTAAATTAAATAAAGTAATAAAAGATAGGCAAGGACATTACATAATGATTATAGGATCATCAGCCAAGAATACTTAACAATTATTAACATCTATGCACCCAATGAGGGACCATCTAAATACATTAAGCACCAACTTAAAGAATTTTAAAAATATATCAATAGTAATACAATAATAGTGGGAGACTTCAATACCCCACTCTCACACATAGATGGATCAACAAAGCAGAGAACCAATAAAGATACAAGATAATTGAATGAAGAGATTGATAGACTAGACCTCTTGGATATTTTCAGAGTCCTTCACCCTAAAAAACTGGAATACACCTTCTTTTCAAATCCACATAACACATAGGATAGACCACATGTTAGGCCACAAAGACAGCATCAGTTATTTCAAGTGCATTGAAATCATCCCAAGTATTGTCTCAGACCACAGTGGAGTAAAACTAACATTTAACAACAAACAGAAAATTATTAAAAGTCACAGAATTTGGAAACTAAACAACATACTCCTTAAGAACCAATGGGTCAGAGACTCACTCAAGCAGGAAACTTAAATGTTCCTGGAAACAAATGAAAGTGAAGACACAACCTATCAAAATATTTGGGACACAGCTAAAGCAGTACTGAGAGGGAAACTTATAGCCATACAATCACATATTAAACACCAAGAAGAATCTCAAATGAACGACCTTACTGCACAAGAAGAAGCTCAAATGAACGACCTTACTGCACACCTCAAGGACTTAGAGGAAGAGGAACAAAGGAACCCTAAAGCAACCAGAAGGACAGAAATCACTAAAGTTCGAGCAGAAATAAACAACATCGAAACAACATACAAAAGATCAATGAAGCCAAATGTTGGTTCTTTGAAAGATTAAACAAAATTGACAAACCCCTCGCCAGACTCACCAAACAAAAAAGAGAGAAGACTCAAATTAATAGAATTGTAATCAATGGAGGAGATGTCACAACTGACACCACAGATATCCAGAGAATCCTTCGAAGCTTCTATAAAGAACTATACGCCACCAAGCTAGAGAATCTGGAAGAAATGGAACAATCCTAGAAGCATATGCCCTTCCAAAATTGAACCAAGAAGAACTACAAAATCTAAGTGCACCAATCACAGACAAAGAAATTGAAATTGTTATTAAGAATCTCCCCAACAACAAAAGTCCTGGACCAGATGGCTTCACAAATGAATTCTACAAAACTTTCGGGAAACAGTTAGTACCCATACTTCTTAAGCTTTTCCATAAGATTGCAGAAACAGGAATACTCCCTTCCACCTTTTATGAAGCCAACATCACCCTGATACCAAAAGATGATAGGGACAGAACAAAAAAGGAAAACTACAGACCAATATCATTGATGAACATAGATGCTAAAATATTAAACAGGATCTTGGCCAACCGGATACAGCAACATATCAAAAAGATTGTTCATCCTGACCAAGTGGGATTCATCCCAGGAATGCAAGGCTGGTTCAACATCCGTAAGTCAATCAATGTCATTCACACCATCAATAAAAGCAAAGCCAAAAACCACATGATTATCTCAATAGATGCAGAGAAAGCCTTTGACAAAATCTAACATCCATTCACGCTCAAAACTCTACAAAAAATTGGAATAGTTGGGAAGTTCCTCAAGATAGTGGAGTCTATATATAGCAAACCTACAGCCAACATCATACTCAATGGACAGAAGCTGAAAGCATTCCCCCTCAGATCGGGGACTAGACAGGGCTGTCCACTGTCACCATTACTCTTCAACAGAGTATTGGAAGTTCTTGCCATAGCAATCAGGCAAGAGAAAGAAATCAAAGGAATACAGATTGGAAGGGAAGAAGTCAAGCTCTCACTATTTTCAGATTATATGACAGTATACATAGAAAGACCTAAAGAATCCAGCAGAAAATTACTGGAAGTTATTAGGCAATATAGCAAGATATCAGGCTACAAAGTCAATGTACAAAAATCAGTGGCATTTCTTAATGCAAACACTAAATCTGAAGAAGAAGAAGACATCCAGAAATCACTCCCATTTACTGTTTCAGCAAAATCAATCAAATACCTAGGAATAAAGTTGACCAAAGAAGTGAAAAACTTGTATGCTGAAAACTATGAGTCGCTACTCAAGGAAATAGAAACTGATACCAAGAAATGGAAAGATGCATCATGATCATGGATTGAAAGAATAAATATCATCAAAATGAATATCCTCCCCAGAGCCATATACAAATTTAATGCAATACCCATCAAAGTTCCACCAAGCTTCTTTAACAGAATAGAACAAACACTAAAATCATTTATCTATAACCAGAAAACACCTAGAATTGCCAAAACCATCTTGAGGAAAAGAAACAGAAATGGAGGCATCACACTCCCAGACCTTAAACTATATTATAAATCCATCATCATCAAAACAGCATGGTACTGGAACAAAAATAGGCACACAGACCAGTGGAACAGAATTGAAATCCCAGTAATAAATCCCCACACCTATGGACATCTAATCTTTGATAAGGGGGCCCAAAGGATTAAATGGAAGAAGGAGGCTCTCTTCAATAATTGGTGCTGGGAAAACTGGGTTGTAATATGCAGAAGAATGAAATTGAACCACTTTATCTCACCAGAAACAAAAATCAACTGCAAATGGATCAAAGGCCTAGATGTCAGACCAGAAACAATCAAATACTTAGAGGAAAACATTGGTAAAACACTTTCCCACATACACCTCAAGGACATCTTTGATGAATCAAACCCAATTGCAAGGAAGACTAAAGCAGAAACAAACCAATGGGACTACATCAAATTGAAAATCGTCTGCACATCCTAAGAAACTATTAAACAAAGAGACCCCTCACAGAATGGGAGAAGATCTTCACCTGCCATGCATCAGAAAAGAAACTAATCACCAAAATATATAAAGAGCTCAGCAAGCATACCACCAAAAAAGCAAATGACCCCATTGAAAAATAGGCAGAGGATATGAACAAAACATTCACTATAGAGGATTTCCAAAAGGCTAACAAACATATGAAAAACTGCTCAAGGTCACTGATTATCAGAGAAATGCAAATTAAGACAACACTAAGATACCACCTCACTCCTGTAAGAATGGCATACATCAAAAAGGACAGCAGCAACAAGTGTTGGAGAGGTTGTGGGGACAGAGGAACCCTTTTACATTGCTGTTGGGAATGTAAATTGGTACAGCCTCTGTGGAGAGCAGTCTGGAAAACTCTCAGAAGGCTAGATATGGGCGTTCCATATGATCCAGTAATTCCTCTCCTGGGGTTATACCCCAAGGACTCCATAACACCCAACCAAAAAGAGGTGTGTACTCCTAAGTTCATAGTAGCACAATTCATAATAGGTAAAACCTGGAAACAACCCAGGTGCCCAACAACAGATGAGTGTCTGAGAAAGTTGTGGTATATATACACAATGGAATACTAAGCAGCTATCAAGAACAATGAACCCACCTTCTCTGACCCATCTTGGACAGAGCTAGAAGGAATTATGTTAAGTGAGCTAAGTCAGAAAGATAAAGATGAGTATGGGATGATCCCATTCATCAACAGAAGTTGAGTAAATCTGAAGTAAAGTTGAAGATCTGAATGGGAAACTAAAAGCAGGTTCTGAAATTGTAAGTAGGGCACCAAAGTAGAAACCCTGTGGTGAGGGGTAGACATGCAGCTTCCTGGGCCAGTGGGGGGTGGGAGTGGGTGGGAGGGATGGGTCACAGTCTTTTGGTGGTGGGAATGGTGTTTATGTACACTCCTAGCAAAATTTAGACATATATATCTCTAGTTAATTAGTATGAGAGGGGGAAAATCAATTGTATGTCTCAAAGTTTTTCAAAACACAAACTGAATCTTTTTAATATATAGGCTGTGTATTTGATATGCAGACTCTCTTAAAAGCCTAGACGAAGTAGATCAGAAGCAAACCATTAGCCAGGTATATACAAGATACTGGGTACTGTACAGCAAACCATAACAAAAGAACTTTTCAAAGTTAACCCAATTACCAAATAATGTGATGATAACATTAACTATCGTTGTCTTTTGGAACCCTAAGACAGCTGGAACCCCACATCTCCACTATAGAGCCTCTACTTCCCCCAGTCCTAGAACCCTTGGTTAGGGCCCACTTTCCCATATGCTTCTCCCAATCCATATAAAATAATATTGCATCCGCCGATCACAACCTAACCAACTCAACGTTTGCCACCTCAACATGCTTCACTTCAGACTGTGACCAGAGACTTCACATTGGAATGACAACCCTTCAGCTTCATTACTCGGGTGAGACCTTTCCTTTCATAGTACACTCTAATTTCATCTCAGGTGGTTTGCTTTCTAACAAAGTTCCAAAACCTAGATATACACCAGCTTTGATGAGAGAGAGCATATGTTCACACGTATCCATAAACTACTGCAAAATATATACCTGAAAGCAGAAGTACACTAGAGTTTGCAATGAGTACCTCCCTAACACTTCCTCTCCACTATTCCAAGCTTTGGGTCCATGATTGCTTAACAATTTGTTTGGCTTCGTATGTTAACTCTCTTTTCAGTCACCAGGTTCCAGATGCCACCAGGATGCTGGCCAGGCTTCCCTGGATTGAAGACCCCACCAATGTGTCCTGGAGCTCAGCTTCCCCAGAGACACACCCTACCAGGGAAAGAGAGAGGCAGACTGGGAGTATGGACTGACCAGTCAACACCCATATTCAGCGAGGAAGCAATTACAGAAGCCAGACCTTCTACCTTCTGCAACCCACGATGACCCTGGGTCTATGCTCCCAGAGGGATAGAGAATGGGAAAACTATCAGGGGAGGGGGTGGGATATGGAGATTGGGTGGTGGGAATTGTGTGGAGTTGTACCCCTCCTACCCTATGGTTTTGTTAATTAATCCTTTCTTAAATAAAAAAAAGAAGCAACTGATGGCACAGATATATACAAATAATGTCAAAGGACATAAATTATGCTGATGTTGTGTATGATACAGTAAATCCGAACAAAGGGATATTTCAAAGTTAACCCAATTGCCAAGTAATGTGATTATAGCAATAACTATCTATTGTCTTCTTAAACCCTAAGACAGCAGGAACCTCCAACTTTCTCTATAGAACCTATATTTCCTCCAACCCTGGAACCTCTAGTGTGGGGCTCACTTTCCTGCATGCTTCTATCAATTTATTCCAAATGATATTGCATCCACTGATACCAGCCTAATCAATGCAATGTGTCCAGAAACATCAGATGTGGAATGTCAACCCTTCACCCTCATTACTCAGATGACACCTTTCCTTTCATAGTATGCTCTAATTCCATTCCAGGAGTTTCACTTCCTAACAAAGTCCCAAAACCTAGATATTGACCAAGTCCCATGAAATAGAGCATATGTTCACACGTATCCATAATTTAGTGCAAAATATATGCCTGAAAGCAAAAATATACAATAGTCTGCAGTGAGTACCCCCCAACACTTCATCTGCACTATTCCAGCCTCTGGGTCCATGACTGTTCAACAATTTGTTTGGCTTTGTATGTTAACTCTCTTTTCAACCAGCAGGTTCCAGATGCCAGCATGATGCCGACCAGACTCCCCTGGACAGACGACCTCACCAATGTGTCCTGGAGCCCCACCCTACTAGGGAAAGATAGAGACAGGCTGAGAGTATGGATCGAACAGTCAACATCCATGTTCAGTGGGGAAGAAATTACAGAAGCCAGACCTTCCATCTTCTGCATCCCACAATGACCTTGGGTCCATACTCCCAGAGGGATAAAGAATAGGAAAGCTATCAGGGGAGTGAATGGGATACGGAGATCTGGTGGTGGGAATTGTGTGGAGTTGTACTCCTCTTGTCCTATGGTTTTGTTAGTCTCCTTTTTTAAATTAATAAATAAAAGAAAAACAGCTGTCATTAGTTGTCAGAGAAATGCAAATTAAGACAACACTAAGATACCACCTCCTGTAATAATGGCATACATCAAACAGGACAGCAGCAACAAATGCTGGAGGGGATGTGGGGACAGAGAAAAATTAAGAGAGGAGATGAAAAAATGGGAGAGAGATATCTGCATCCCTGCTTCTCTACTTGTGAAGCTTTTCCCCTGCAGGTGGGGACCAGGGGCTTGAACCTGTGTCCTTCTGCACCGTAATGTGTGTGCTTAACTAGATGCACCATGGCCTGGTCCCTACTATGTCAATTTAACAAAAAGACTTAAGTCATTTTATAATACAGATGTTCTTGCTCTCTCAGTCACAGAGATCTAGAAATTCAAGTTAACATAAACGGATAGACAGAACAATGACCACAGAACTCTATGTGAGTGTAGTCATCTATAAGGCAAAATAAAACCATTGTGAGTTTTTTTTTTTTTGCAACCCAATATATCTAGTATTGTTTAAGTTTATCTTACACTTATATCTGGAAAGATGCTAGTCTTTGCATTCTCATATGTCGGATGGGTTCTTAAATCAGACACAGGTATTTATTGACAGCTTAGTCTTCAATAGACATCAGGTAAGTATTAGTCAGTGCGCTACAGGAGAGAAAACTGCTTTTGACAATGCGAAAATGATGCCAATTTCATGATGTATGACTACAAAATCTTACAGCATTATATTAAATAACTACTACTGCACTTTTCAAATTAATGGAATAATAACTTTATATTGTCCATATGACAAAGCCCACAATATTGAAATCTTAAAGCAACTGAATTACTTTCTATAATGAAATAATGAACTTTTCTTGGATTAACCTTAGGGGATGTTTTAACTAAAACAAAAAAACCCCACTACATTAAAAATTTGATATATTTATACATTTGTAATGAATAGCTCATGATATGAAATTTAAGAAACATAATAAAGACTTAAGCAATAAATTTTGGGGGCTGGATGGTAACACAGTGGGGTTAACCACACATAGTGAAAAACGCAAGGATGGGTGCAAAGATTCCGGTTTGAGCCCCAGCTCCCCACCTGCAGGGGGGTCATTTCACGATCGATGAAACAGGTCTGTAGGTGTCTTTCTCTCCCCCTCTCTGTCTTCCCCTCCTCCCTCGATTTCCTATCCAACAACAATAACAACACAGCTATAACAATAACAACCACAACAAGGGCACCGCCCAGGGCAACAAAATGGAAAAAAATAGCCTCCAGGAGCAGTGGATTTGTAGTGCTGGCACTGAACCCCAGAAATAACCCTGGAGGCAAAGAAACAAAAACAAACAAACAAACAAAAATACATTTCAGTGTCATTTAAAGAAATCTTTTGGCTTGGTTACTGATAAACTGGAGATGGCTCATTTAGTGAAGCACCCATCATCAATTTGATTCCTGACACAATACGGGAGCGCAGAGCTGTCTCTTAATTTTATAAAGCAAATTCAATGACATATTCTCCTGCCTGGTCACACCTTTAACTAGTTAAACACTATGGTAACTACTGCTGTGGGGATCAGTGCACAGACAGAAAATTTAAAAAAGTTAATGCAATTTACTTTCACAAATATTTTCCTTTCTGAAAACAATTATTTTCCCTTAAAAAAGATTTATTTATGGGGGTTGGGTGGTAGCGCAGCAGGTTAAGTGCACATGGCATGAAGAGCAAGGACAAGTGTAAGGAGACCCAAGAGAGAGGATGGTAGCAGGAGGTGAGGTCTCAGGTTTTATCCCTGACACCTCAAATGACAGCAATACTCTGCTTTTCTCTTATTTGCTCACTCTCTCTATTTCTCTATCTTTCTTCCTTTGATACACACACATGCATATACACATTAGTAAATAAATATTTAAAACATTTTTTAAAATTTAATTTAATTGTTTATTTTTGCCTCCAGGGCTATTGCTGGGGCTCAACCCACTGCTCCTGGAGGCTTTTTTTTCTTCCTTTTGTTGCCCTTGTTGTTTTATTGTTGTTGTGGTTATTATTATTGTTGTTGTTATTGATGTCATTCTTGTTGGCTACGACAGAGAGAAATGGAGAGAGGAGGGGAAGACAGAGAGGGGGAGAGAAAGACACCTGCAGACCTGCTTCACCGCTTATGAGGTGACCCTCTGCAGGTGGGGAGCCTGGGCTCGAACCGGGATCCTTATGACAGTCCTAGAGCTTTGTGCCACATGTGCTTAACCTGCTGTGCTAACACCAGACTCCCATGATTTGTCATTCTAATCTATGTAGTAATCCATGCAAGTGTTATTCCTTTAAGTACTACAATTTGTGTGTCTCTGTGTGTGTTCATTTCCCAGACTTTACAACTCAGGCCAACTTTTTTTTTTCAGAGAGAGAAAGAGACAGACAGACAGCCTCTCTCCCTCCCACCCACACTGCTCCAACAGCACTGAAGCTTTCATTAGTACCAAGGGACCAGGACTAGAGTCTGGGTCATACAAATCACAAAGCAGGGAGACTCTCCCAAGTGAGCTATCAACTATTATTTTTATGTTCTCTTACAGATATAATACATTTCTGGGGCCTTTTTCAATCAGTCATTCCATATGTGTCCAAACACATCTAGACAGGTGACTCTAAGTAGTAATTAGTACCTATTCTTAAATGCTTATTTCCAGTATACACAAGCCACTCATAGACCTCATCACTGATGCAGAGTGTGTCATATTTGATGCAGAGGTCAGCAATGACTTGGGAGTTCCTCTTTGGTGTACACCTATACATAGTAAAGGAAACAAAAGAGCAAAGTTGATGACTATTCAACATATGAGAAACCAAGGGGTCAAAAGACTATAATGCAACCATAGACTCACCTTTCCAAAAGGGTTATGTGGAGTATTTAGTATAATGGCTTTGGTTTTGGGATTAAATTTACTTTCCAATTCTTGAGGATCTAAGGTCCAGTCAGAACTAGACCATCTCTTCCCATTAACAGGTTTCTAAGGAAGAATGTAATTTGATTAGTCCATGTTTTTTGTCTTATAATCAAATAACCTAATCAAGAAAAATTAGAGGAAGACATGGCAAAGGTAACTTAATGAATGACTAACAAAGACAATAATGGAGATAATTAGACTTTAGTTCTGCTTTGAGAGCCTAAGAGGAACTAAACTTCTTGCTCATACAAGCTAAATGGCAAAATGAACTCTTATCAACATCCATAGCTGCTAAAGTAATATATTTTTTCAAATAAATCACCTATAACTATTGTCAACATCCACAGCTGCTAAAGTAATATATTTTTTTCAAATAAATCACCTATAACTATGGTTAACATGTCTAATTTTTGTAAGGTTAGATGAAAATTCTGTAATTTACCTTAGTGATATTTACTATGTAATAAATATAATAAACACTTACTATGATAAGATTTTAAAAAGACAATGGTACTATATCCTATTCCTAAAGATAAACAGAACAGAAACTCGCTTTAATTTTTTGTAAAGTTTTTTAATTAGTTAATTTATCTTTATTTTATTTATCTGCTGGGCTAGCGCTGGGGTGCCCCTTCCTGGGCGCATACTCTCTGGGTTGGAGAACTTGTCTGGGCTGCTACTCATTCAGTGATGTGAGGGAGATGACTCAGGAACCAAACACATGGAGTGAGGTAATGCAACCTTTATTGATCAGAGACGACGCTTTTATAGGATAGAACCGTAAGTGGCAAGTTGGAAACGGAAATGTCTAGGAAAGGGGGTGAAGAAAGGCAAAAGCGGGCTGGGAAGGTATAAGCTTCCTTAGCAACTGTTGCAATGGTTTTAACTGGTGGGATTAATATTACCCTGCAGGCAGGGCAGGTCTCAAACAAGATAGATCAATGGAATGGAATGGGTGGGGATCTTTCATGCAAAACAATGATTATGTAAATAGGCTATAGCATCAGCAATGCAGGGTGGAACAGGGGGAGCTGGCTTAATGCTCGACATTTATCATTTGAGAGAGAAATTGAGAGGGGAAAGACAGAGAGGGAAAGAGACAAGAAAGACACCTGAAGCCCTGCTTCACCACTTGTGAAGCTTTCCCTTGAACCTGGGTCCTTGTGCATCTTAATGTGTGTGCTTAACCAGGAGTGCTGCTGCCTGCCCCACAAAAACTCACTTTATATAGGTCTCCAAAAGCATTTATTTGTCCCTAGCTTATATCTCATACTATAAGGCACTAGGGAGCAGTGCTCTAAATGGAGTCAGAGATGGTCTTAGGCCTGTGCTATGAGGGAGATACACTATCACAAGAGAATCTTACATACAGTGGAGATGCTGATACCACAGAAACATACAAACATATGATAAAGTAACACCAATCCCCCCTCAGAATCTTTGATTACCTTCAGTCACAGGGGAGGTAGATATATAGAGTAGATCCCATAATGCAAAATAGAAATTTATTATTGACATAATAATTGGTACTTTCAAAACTTTTTTTTCAAATATATATATATATATATATATATATATATATATATGACTGCAAGTTAATAGGAGTGTACATCAAGACCATTCCCACCACCAAAGGACTGTTTGGGTCCCCCCTTCCCCCAACCCCCAGTGAAGCTGAACATCTACTCTCACCCTCCTTTCAAAACTTTTTAAAAGTGGGTGAATTGCATTGGTGAACTTACAGATCTTAAGGGGATGAAGACAGGTGTTGCTCCAGCCATTCTCACCATGGGCTCATAGCAGTCATAGAAGGGCACTATTATTATCACCTGAAATAAAGCCAAATAAGACCAGAACATATCAGTCTTGGTTTTTTTTTTTTTGTAATATTTTTAGTATTTATTTATTTGATAGAGACTGAGAGAAATGGAGAGAGAAGGGGGAAGGTAGGGGAGACAGACACCTGTAGCATTGCTTCACCTCTTGTGAAGCTTTCCCCTGCAGGTGGGAACTGGGGGCTTGAACTAGGGTCCTTGAGCACTACCATATGTGCACTCAACCAGGTGTACAACCACCTGCCCCCTAGAAAAATTCTTCATTATACTTCCAAATGTATATACTAGATCTGTCTTATTTTTATTTATTTATTTTTTCAAAAGATTTTATTTATTCATGAAGATAGGGGAGAAAGAACCAGACATTGCTCTGGTACGGATTGCTCTGCTACGGACTGAACTCAGGACCTCATGTTTGAGAGTCTAATGTTTTATCCACTGTGCCACCTCCTAGACCACGATCTGTCTTATTTTTAAAATTCACTTACTTTTAATTTACCAGAACACTGCTTAGCTCTGATTTATGGTGGTAGAGGGGAATGAACCTGAGCCCTTGGAGCCTCAGGCATGAGAGTGTCTTTGCATACCCTTTACGCTCTCTCCCCTGCCCTATTTTTTAAAAATCAGTCTTTATTTCATTCAAACACTGTGTGAAAAGTGTGACTCAAGGGAAAAAACTAACAATATTAGATGGTCTCACTTATATGTGGAATTTAGGAAACAAAGCAAGGGGACAAAGAGGGTGAGACATTAACATCCCTCTAGCCTATGCCTAGGGCTTTAAGGTCACTAAAGGGGTAGCAGGTAGAGGTCTAATTCCCTTCACTGGAGGGAAAGGGCAAGGTGGTGGTGGGAAAGGTGTGTTAACACACAGTTGTAAAATTATACCTCAAGACAACATTAATCTTATAAAGCAGCATTTCCTTTATAAAAATCTTTTAAAAAAATCAAAACAAAGTAAAAAAAAAAAACCATGGGGCCAGGTGGTGGCACACTTGGTTGAATACACATTACAATGCTCAAGGATTCAGGTTTGAGCCCCTGGTCCCCACCTGCAGGCGGAAAACTTTGTGACTGATGAAGCAGTGCTGCTGACCTCTCTCTGTCTCTCCCTATCTCCCCACCCCTCTTGATTTCTGACTGTCTCTGTATAACAAATAAATAAAGATAATTAAAAAAAACAATCTGGAGATTGAATCAGAGACTTGGATGTCTCACTTGAGAAAAAAAAAAAAAAACCTAGGAGTTGGGCGGTAGTACTGTGGGTTAATGCAGGTGGCACAAAGCACAGGACCAGCATAAGGATTCCGGTTTGAGCCCCCCAGCTCCCCACCTGCAGGGGAGTTGCTTCACAGGTGGTTAAGCCGGTCTGCAGGTGTCTATCTTTCTCTCCCACTCTCTGTCTTCCCCTCCTCTCTCCATTTATCTCTGTCTTAGCCAACAAGAAAGATGTTAATGACTACAACAATAAAACAAAAAGGGCAACAAAAAGGGAATATATAAATATTTAAAAAAAAACAAGCCTAAATATTGTGTACTTGCAGTATGTGAGACTCCATACAACATGTGAGATGCAGCAATGAAAAACAAAAACAAAGCAGACCTTGCCTTCACAGTGTTAGCATCCCAGTGGAAGAGGATTTGGAGATAAATTTGTCCAGGGAGACTTCACGGGGAGTCCTGGGTGTCCTATGGAGATGAATGTATAGTCTTGCAGTGGAGAGGCATGAAATCATATGCAAACTTTTATATGTGCATAGCGGATATCTCTCGAGGAAGGGTAATGGCTCTCAAAGGGATGTCTAGGCCAAAACATTAGATATTTTTTGAAATATCAAACTTGAAAATCTCAGGATGTGGCAGAATTAATATTTTAATGAAAAGAGAGCATTGCAGTGCTTGCTGTTATTTTTTATTATCTTTATTTATTTATTTATTTATTGGACATAGCCAGAAATTGAGAGGGAACGGGGTGATAGGGAGAGAGACAAGAGGCACCTGCAGCACTGCTTCACCACTCACAAAGCATTCCCCCTGCATGTGGCGGCTGGGGGCTCGAACCTGGGTCTTTGTGCATTGTAACATGTGTGCTCAATCAGATGTGCCACCACCCAGACTCTCTGTTAATTTTTAAGCTTTATTTTTTGTATTTGATAGAACAGAGAGAAATTGAAAGGAAAGGAAGGTGGAAAGGGAGAGAGACAGAGAGACACCTGCAGCACTGTTTCACCACTAGTGAAGCTATCCCCCTGCAGGTGGGGCAAGGGGGCTTGAACCTGAGTTTTTATGCATGGTAAGACCTGCACTTAACCAGGTACACCACCACCCAGCCCTGCTGTTATAATTTTAAGTATCATCTTAAGAGTAAATTTATTTCCTCCTTTCCTCCAAAAGCACCCTGCACCCTGATACAAAGACTGGAAGCAGGGAGACCCGTTAGGATGCTACTGCTAGTGTTTGGTACCCCAATTTTCCTCTGTGTGAGTTAGATCTGGATACTACCTTTGTCCCTAGTCCCTTGAACTATAGTCCTTGACCCTAGCCCCTGCATCCCCTCTCTCAATCAGTCATGTCCAGTTTCACATCAGTGGGCCAATCAATTTAATTTAGTTAATGTGCTAATTAGATCTAGCATTTGCCTTTTTGCTCTTATGTAAAGAGTGCTTGAACATATAATTTACTGACCACTAACAAATTTATGATAGTTACTATTTTTAGGATTATTGGTAAGTAGAGATGAATTTATACAATGGTAAATTATCAAACTTAAAAAAAATCGTATTTTTGGCTCAGGCCTGGTAGCAATCGACCTGACATGCAGTAGCAGAAGACTCACTCTTGCTCTACCCTGTTAACTTGGAAAAGCAACGAAAAGCACTTGAAAAACTCAAGAAGATACAAGCAGGATTTTTTTCCTTTTCTTTTTTCCTTTTTTTACCTCCAGGGTTATTGCTGGGGCTCAGTGCCTGCACTACAAGTTCACTGCTCCTGGAGGCTATTTTTTTCCCTTTTTGTTGCCCTTGTTGTTTGTCATTTGTAGTTGTTATTATTGTTGTTGTTGGATAGGACAGAAAGAAATGGAGAGAGGAGGGGAAGACAGAGAGGGGGAGAGAAAGACAGACACCTGCAGACCTGCTTCACCGATTGTGAAGCGACCGACCCCCCCCCCCCCCCCAGGTGGGGAGCCCAGGGCTTGAACTGGGATCCTTACACCGGTCCCTGCACTTTGCACCATGTGCGCTTTACCCACTAAACTACTGCTGGACCCCCACAAGCAGGATTTCTTCAGAAAATCACCAAGCCACCGGTGAGGACAGACACGTGTGGCTTGTGGATGAAGAGGGGTGAGGGAGAGATTTCTGGGTCTAAAAGGCCACTGTCCTCAGAAACAGCTGGCACCAAACTGGGACAGTGACAGCTGAGGCACACCACACTTCTGGATCTGAGTTAAACAAAAGAAAAGAAGAGAGAGAGAGAGAAAAGAGTGGAAGAGGGGGTCAGGCGTAGCACAGCAGGTTAGGTGCAGGTGGCGCGAAGCTGCAAGGACCAGCATAAGGATCCTGGTTCGAGCCCCCGGCTCCCCACCTGCAGGGGAGTCACTTTACAGGCGGTGAAGCAAGTCTGCAGGTGTCTTTCTTTCCGCCTCTCTGTCTTCCCCCTCTCTCTCCATTTCTCTCTGTCCTATCTAACAATGACAACATCAATAACAACAACAAAAACTACAACAAGAATTAAAAAAACAAGGGCAACAAAAGGGGAAATAAAATTAAAAAATTACAAAAAAAAGGAAGGAAGAAAAAAAAGGAAATCATCTTAGCTACAGGTGAGTACAGACGTGTGTGGTTGTGGACGGAAGGGTGTGAGGGAGTGGTTCTGAGGACTAAAAATGGGTGCTGGGGATAGTTTGCATAAAATTAGGAGATTGGTGGCTGAGACGCTCCATTTCTATGCTTGAGTTTAAGCAAAAAAGAACTGTTAAAAATTGCTTAAAAAGCTCACTAATTTATAACTGTGACTTCTTGAGTTTTCAATGCTGTTGCAAGGAGACCCCATATAAACATCAGGGACACTGACCTGGCCTCCTGACTCAGAATAAGATCTCCCTTCCCCCATCAAGATATATAAACAGGGAAATCAAACACCTTAGCTACAGTGCCTCCTGCTGGCACAACAAAAAAACTACACTAAATGCAGACATTGACAATGACAGAAAACCCAAATGACCAGATAGGTTCAGATGTAGAAAAAAAAATGACTAAGCAAGAGCTCAGAAAACTCATTACGAGGGAGTCACGCAGCAGGTTAAGTGCCACATGGTGCAAAGCACAAGGACAGATGTAAGGATCCAGTTTGAGACCCTGGCTCCCCACCTGCAGTGGAGTTGCTTCATAGGCAGTGAAACAGGGCTGCAAGTGTCTATCTTTCTCTCCCCTCCCTGTCTTCCCTTCCTCTCTCCATTTCTTTCTGTCCTATCCAACAATGACATCAATAACAACAAAAATAATCACTACAACAATAAAACAAGGGAAACAAAAAGGGAATAAATAAATATTTAAAAAAGATAAGAAAACTCATTATGAAATCACTTTAAGAAACTAAAGTTAATCAAGAACTCAGTGATCACTTTACAAAAGAATTTTACGAAGTACAGGAATCAAACAAAAAACTCCATAGAGATCTGAAGAGCCCAAAGGTCACTTTGAGTGCAACAATTCTCAATGAAATAGTAGACTCCATCAGAAAGATGAATGAGTATTCAAGTTATTGGGACCCTTGAGGAAGAAGAGAGGAGTAGAGAAATTTTAGCAGAAAATTTTCCATACTTGAGCAATATTCAAAATATAGATGCTCAAATGTTCAATGTTCAAAACATCCAAGTAAGTGAACACATATAATTTTTGAATTCAAAACAGCACACATTAAGACACATTCTTGTAAAACTATCAAATACCAGGTATAAGGAAAAAATATTGCAGGCTGCCAGGGAAAGGAAGAATGTCACGTTCAAAGACAGAACCATCAGGCCTTCATCAGATTTCTCGTCACAAACCCTAGAGGCACAGAGGAAGTGGAATGACATATTCAAAGTATAAAAAGTTAAAGAGTTGTCAGTCATAAATTCTGTACTCTACTAGGTTATCTTTCAAATATGGGGAAGAATAAAGATATTTTCCAACATTCAGAAGCTGAAGGAATTTTCCACTACAAAACCTGCTTTGCAAGAATTAATGAAAGGAGTTCCACATGAAAAGAAGCAGCAAAGGAATTCCAACTTTTAATAATATGATCAGTATTGATAGAACAAGGAACACAACAACAGCTGTGTTCATAGCTGCATTATTCACAATAGTTAGAGAGTGGAAGCAGCCCAAATACCCATTAACAGATGACTGGCTACAGAAGTTATGGGATATATATATATCCCCTAAGATATATAACCCATATATAAGAATATATATAAGAATAACCCATAAGGTTATTCTTGATGTTAATGAAAACAACTATACATATACATGTCATCTACCTATCTATCTATCTATCTATCTATTCCCATGCAATACTACTCTGCAAACAAACAAGATGATATTTTATCCTCTGGGACAAAATGAATAGAACTAGAGGTGATTATGCTTAGTGAAAAAAGAGATGAAAGACAAGTACCAGATGGTTTAATTCGTATGTGGAATCTAGAGATCTGATTTACATGAACTTGCCAAAAAAAAAAAATCCAAACAAAGAAGAAGAAATCAAACTGTTTATAAGGACCTTGCCTTTAATGTGGATCAACAACAGCAGAGAATTTTCCATCCTCCGAAGGTAGGCTGCACAACATACTCTATCTTCCACCTGAGGAAGATGGGTCCTGAAATTGGGGCAGCTTGGAACATTCCTACTCATGACCACAGAATGTGAGCTCAGATATACAGGGATGCAGAGGTCACATAGGCTCCTGTGCTGAACATGGGTCCCAGATCAAATCGATGGGGTTTACAGTCAACAGTATTTATACATTGTCCCCATATTTGGGAGCTATTGTCTTCCCTGATCCAGCTTTCTAGCCCCTTTCCCAGCCATGACATCATTTCCCCAGACAGTAACTTGGGTCCACCTGCATATCAGAGGTCAGGCTCAGGAAAAAAAAACTAGTAAAGTCACAGGCTATTTGGAATATACCTAAAATAGACCTACTAGCTATTGGAAATGGAGACCCAAAATCTTCATCTGCAATATTCCAGCCTTTAGGTTCATGATTAGTCAACAATTTGTATGGCTTTATGCTAACACTTTTTTTTTTAAGCTACCAGGTCCCAGATGCTACCATGATGCCAACTGGACTTCCCTGGGCAGATGACCCCACCAATGTGTCCTAGAGCCCTGCTTCCCCAGAGCCCTGCCCCACTAGGGAAAAAGAGAGACAGGCTGGGAGTATGGATCGACCTGCCAACACTCATGTTCATTAGGGAAGCAATTACAGAAGCCAGACCTTCCACCTTCTGCACCCCATAATGATCCTAGGTCCATGCTCCCAGAGCGATAAAGAATAGGAAAGCTATCAGGAGGGGGATAGGATATGGAGTTCTGGTGGTGGGAACTGTGTGGAGTTGTATCCCTCTTATCCTATGGTTTTTGTCAGTGTTTCCTTTTTATAAGTAGAAATTAAAAAAAAAAGACTTATGAGAACTCTGGTGGTTATGTTTGGGAGATGGGAGGGTGGAGATACAGAACTTTGGTGGTGGGTGTGGTGTGGAATTCGACATTGTAATCTTACGATCCTGTGACAAACTATTAACAAATAAAAATTATTTAAAACTTACATATTTTTAATACATGTTTTTTTTGGTTACTGTGCAGGGTCTCATGCATGTGGATTTCCTGTGTTGACAGGCTGATTTATTTTATCTGTCCTTTTATTTCTGATAGAGAAGGAGGAGGGAAAGGAGGAGGAAGAGAAGTAGAAGTAGTAAGAGATACCAAAGTACTACTGCACCATTTAGAGGGGTACCCCAAATGGCATGTTGAAGCCATTATCACATAGGGCTTGAACCTGGAGCCGTGTGTGCATAGCAAGGCACAAATTCTACCAGGTAAGCTATCTTCTAGCCCTATTAGATGTTATTTTAATGGCTGGCATTCTACTGAATTGTAGATTAATTCTCTTGTTGTCTACTTGCATAAATGGTAAAGATATATTCACCCATGAGTATGTAGTTTTTTGAACAACTTAATGAATAAATGGATACAATTACTACTGCTAGATAAAACAATAGCAACATTAAATATTTATTAATAAAAAGGAGGGGCAGGCAGAGAAAACCAGAGAGTCAATCTGGCACACGTGATGCCAGGGATCAAATTTGGGACCACATGCTGGAAAGTCTAGCACTTTATCCACTGCGTCCCTCCTGTGCCATGATATAAGCGTGTGTGTTTCTGAAAATTCTGTTAATAATAATTATACTTCCACAATCCTACACTAAGTCGTAACTTTGCACATCTTCCTGTTTGTTCCCTCTTATAAAATGTTCAAGACTTTTCTTACTGAAGCCATAAGTGGCCCTTGCATTCTACAAAAATCTTCAATTATAGTAGGTATTCAATTCACATTGAGCACCAACTAAATACAATACATTCTGTTAGATCCTAGTCATTGTGGAGGACAAAGAAATGAGACAGGAATTGATCTTTCCCTTACTGAGTTCTAAATGAGTCTATAAAATTCAACCTTAGGGTGGGGCGCACTTTCCTCCATGGTTCTCTCAATTCATATCAAATAACATTGCAACCAAAGGAAACTACCTGGTACAGAAACAAGACAGGACTAGAACTCCTACAGAAACACACCAAATCACCGGTGAGTGCAAACACATGTGCTGGTGACAGAGAGGAGCCTACAGAGATATTAAGTGGCTGGTAACAGTCTGTCGGGTTTATCAGTTGAGACACTACCTCCAGTCTGTTCCACCAACAAGGGGACAGCTGAATCAAGGAGAGGACACCCTGGAGACTCACCAAGTGCAACACTGAGTCTCCCTTGCTACTACCCTCAGAATCTGGAGCAACATCAGGGAGGGACACCAAGCAACAGAGATCTAACCAGGAAACTCAGGAGAAGACCTATACCTCAGTGGCATAGCTGTGGGGCTGTGAAAATCTCTTTGCATAACCACTTGACTACCTCTGCCACACCCTGCCTTAGCTCTTGGTCAGGAGTAAGTGATTAATCTAAGAGACCTACTTATAGTTCAGAAGCCCTCAGGCTCCCATAGCCTACAGAGAAGAAAATAAATAAATAAATAAATAAATAAATAAATAAATAAAAGAGGCTTTTAAATCACTGAGTTCCAACTCAGAGATTAATATACTATTGAAACAACTGTTAACTTCCACCATTCTGAACCCTTTAATTATCTTACATCAACACAAGTCAATCCAGGAAATAGTGATCAGTAATTTGAAAAGTACTGAGAGAGGGAACTCATAACATAATACATAAAATGGTGAAACCAACAAGAAGACATATTGGAGAAATGAACCAGAACAAGAGTCCAGCTAAAAGCCGCCCAAAGGGTGAAGCACAAAATAACGAGTTCAACATCCAAACATTAGCTAAGAAAATAATCACAGGAGTGTGTAAAGAGTTTGAAAGAATTGTAATCAGAAATACAGGAACAACAAATGAGACTCTGGAAGAAAACACTAACTACCTTGAGGTTATTAGAGAGCTGAAAGCTGAAATAGCTAAGCTAAGAACACAACTAGCTGAACAAGCTAAAACAGTGTCAGAACAGGGAAACAAAATAGAGGAACTCCAGAAAATAGTAGAGGGTAGAGAGAATAGAATCAATGAGGCTGAAGACAGAATTAGGAAGATTGAGGACAAATTAGAGACAACTAAAAAAGAAGTAAGAGATCTCCAATAGAGATTAAGAGAGGCTGAAAACAACCACAGAGACCTATGGGATGACTTCAAAAGAAACAATATACACATTATTGGCTTACCGGAGGAAGAAAGAGAGGGAGAACAAGAATGCATTCTTCAGGCCATAATAGCTGAAAACTTCTCTAGTCTAGATAATATCAAAGACATAAAGATTCCAGAAGCCCAGAGGGTTCCAAACAGAATTAACCCAGACTTAAAGACACCAAGAAACATAATATTTAAAATGGGAAAAATAAGAATAAAGAAAGGATCCTGAAGGCTGAAAGAGAAAAGAGTCACCTACAGAGGAAAACCCCCAAGATTAACAGCAGACTTCTCCCCACAAACACTACAGGCCATAAGAAAATGGCAAGCTATGTATCGAGTGTGTAATGAAAAAGGCTTTCAACCAAGAATACTGTATACTGCTAGACTGTCATTCAGACTAGATGGAGGCATCAAAACCTTCTCAGACAAGCAACAGTTGAAGGAATCAACTATCACTAAGCCTGCCCTGAAAGAAGTTCTGAAAGGTCTCCTATAAACTGTCAGACCACCATAAATAGGACATATATCAGAACACTCTAAAACTCTACAAGAATAGCATTAAAATATCTTCAGTCTTTGATATCAATAAATGCCAATGGCCTGAATTCATCTATTTAAAAAACACACAGTAGGAAGATGGATCAGAAAATATAATCCAACAATATGCTGTCTACAGGAAACACCTAACTCAACTAGACAAAGACAGACTTAAAGTGAAAGGAAGGAACACTATCATACAAGCCTATGGCCCTCAGAAAAGGGCAGGAACAGCTATTCTCATATCTGACTCGATAGACTTTAAAATAAATAAGATTAAAAAAGATAGGAATGGACACTAACACTCAAAGGATCAGTCAACCAAGAAGATTTTACAATTATATATATATATACATACACACAATGGAATACTATGCAGCTACTAAGAACAATGAACTCAACTTCTCTGACCCATCTTGGTCAGAGCTAGAAGGAATTATGTTTACTGAGCTAAGTCAGAAAGATAATGATGAGTATGGGATGATCCCACTCATCAACAGAAGTTGAGAAAGAAGATCAGAAAGGGAAACTAAAGGCAGTATCTGAGTAAATTGAAAGTAGGGCACCAGTGTAAAAACCCTGTGGTAAGTGGGAGGGTGGACATGCATCTTCCTGGGCTGGTGGGGGGTTGGGGGTGGGTGGGGGGTATGGGACACAATCTTTTGATGATGGAAATGGTGTTTATGTACACACCTATTAAACTGTAGTCGTATACATCATTATTTAATTAATACGAGATGGGGAAAATTGATTGTATGTCTAACAAAGGAACTTTTCAAAGTTAACCCAATTACCAAATAACAGTAACCATTGTCTTCTTGAACCCTGAAACAGCGGGAACCATACATTTCCACTATAGAACCTAAACTTCCCCCAGTCCTGTGGTAGGGTGCACTTTCCCTTATGCTTCTCCCAATTCTTATCAAATAAGAGTGCATCTGCTGATTGCAACCTAGTCAACGCAATGAGTGCCACCCCAGAATGCTTCACTTCATATTGTGTCCAGAATATTCAGGTGTGGAACGACAACCCTTCAGCTTCATCACTGGGGTGAGACCTTTCCTTTCATAGTATTCTCTAATTCCATCCCAGCCAGTTCACTTCCTAACAAAGTCCCAAAACCTAGATATAGACCAGGTTCCAGGAGATAGAGCATATGTTCACAGGTATCCATAAATTATGGCAAATATATACCTGAAAGCAGTAGTACACTAAAGTTTGGGTCCATGATTCTTTAACAATTTGTTTGGCTTTGTATGTTAACTCTCTTTTCAGCCACCAGGTTCCAGATGCCATCAGGATGCCGGCCAGGCTACCCTGGACTGAAAAGCCCACCAGTGCTCCGTGGAGCTCCACTTCCCCAGAGACTCACCCCACTAGGGAAAGAGAGAGGCAGACTAGGAGTATGGATTGACCAGTCAATGCCTATGTTCAGTGGATAAGCAATAACAGAAGGCAACCTCCCACCTTCTGCAACCCACAATGACCCTGGGTCCATGCTCCCAGAGGGATAGAGAATGGGAAAGCTATCAGGGGAGGGCATGGGATATGAAGATTGGGTGGCGAGAATAGTGTGGAGTTGTACCCCCATCCTATAATTTTGTTAATGTTTCCTTTCTTAAATAAATAAAAAATAAGTAAAAAAACATTTAATAATATAGGAATGGACACTACTTAATGCTCAGAGGATCATTTAATCAAGAGGACTTGACAATTATTAACATCTGTGCACCCAATGAGAAGCTATCTAAATACATGAAATGTCTACTGAAAGAGCTACAGCAATATATTAACAACAACATAGTCATAGTCATTGACAGATCGTACAGGCAGAAAATCAATAAAGACATAAGGGAGCTAAATGAAGAGATAGATAGACTAGAACTATTGGACATTTTCAGAGTCATTCATCCCAAGAAACTGGAATACACATTTTACGCAAATCCATATGGGTCATACTCAAGGACAGACCATATATTAGGCCAAAGACAAATTCCAGAGCATTGAAATCATCCCAATAATCATATCAGACCTCAGTGGAACTAAACTAACACTTAGCAATCAACAAAAGATTAGTAATAGTTCCAAAATGTGGAAGCTCAACAGTAAACTACTTAACAACCTCTGGGTCAAAAAGGAAATAAAGGAAGAAATCAAAATGTTTCAAGACTTCAATGAAAATGAAGACAAAAGCTATTAAAATATTGGGGACACAGTTAAAGCAGTACTGTGAGGGAAGCTCATAGCTATACAAGCACACATTAGGAAACAAGAAAAAGCACAAATAAACAGCCTGATTGCACATCTTAAAGACCTAGAAGAAGAACAACAAAGGAATCCTAAAGCAACCAGAAGGACAGAAATCACTAAAGTTAGGGCAGAAATAAATAACATTGAGAATAAGAAAACCATACAAAAGATCAATGAAAGTAAATGTTGGTTCTTCGAAAGAATGAAAAAATCAACAAAGCTTTAGCCAGACTCATGAAACAAAAAAGGGAGAAGACTCAAATAAATTGGATAATAAATGAAAGAGGAGATATCACAACAGACAACGAAGAAATTCACCATATCATGCGAGGCTTCTATGAACAACTATATGCCACCAAGCTAGAGAACCTGGAAGAAATGGACGGTTTCCTAGATACCTACCAACTTCCAAAACTAAGTAAAGAGGAAGTGGATAACATGAACAGGCCCAATACAACTAATGAAATTGAAACAGTTATCAAAAATCTCCCCCAAAATAAAAGTCCTGGACCAGATGGCTTTACAAATGAATTCTACAAAACTTTCAAATATGCACTAATACCTCTACTTTTAAAAGTCTTCCAGAAGGTTGAAGACACTGTATTACTCCCTGCGAGCTTCTGTGAAGACACCATCACTGTGATACCAAAAGCAGACAGGGACACAACCAAAAAAGAAAACTACAGACCAATATCTCTGATGAACATAGATGCTAAAATATTGAACAAAATTCTAGCCAACTGGATACAGCAGTATATTAAAAAGATTGTTCATCATGACCAAATGGGTTTTATCCCAGGGATGCAAGGCTGGTTTAATATACGTAAATCAACATACGTGATCCACCACACCAACAAAAGCAAGACCAAAAACCACATGGTCATATCAATAGATGCAGAGAAAGCCTTTGACAAAATACAACATCCCTTTATGATCAAAACACTACAAAAAATGGGAATAGATGGAAAATTTCTGAAATAGTGGAATCTATATATAGCAAACCTACAGCCAACATCATACTCAATGGTGAAAAACAGGAAGCACTACCACTCAGATTAGGTACTAGACAGGGTTGCCCACTGACGCCATTACTATTCAACATAGTGTTGGAAGTTCTTGCCATAGCAATCAGGCAGGAGCAAGGAATTAAAGGAATACAGATTGGAAGAGAAGAAGTCAAACTCTCATTATTTGCAGAGGACATGATAGTATACACGGAAATAACCTAAGGAATCCAGCAAAAAGCTTTTGGAAATCATCAGGCAATACAGTGAGGTATCAGGCTACAAAACCAAATTCAAAAGTCAGTGGCATTCCTCTATGAAAACAATAAGCTAGAAGAAATTGAAATCCAGAAATCAGTTCCTTTTACTATAGCAACTAAAACAATATAATATCTAGGAGTAAATCTAACCAAAGAAGTGAAATACTTGTATACCGATAATTATGAGTCATTACTCAAAGAAATTGAAAAAGACACAAAGAAGTGGAAAGATATTCCATGATCATGGGTTGGAAGAATTAACATCATCAAAATGAATATGTTACCCAGAGCCATATACATATTTAATGCTATCCCCATCAAGATCCCAAGCACATTTTTAGGTGAATAGAAAAACTGCTGCAAATGTTTATCTGGAACCAGAAAAGACATAGAATTGCCAAAACAATCTTGAGAAAAAAGAACAGAACTGGAGGCATTACACTCCCAGATTTCAAACTGTATTATAGGGCCATTGTCATCAAAACTGCTTGGTACTGGAACATGAACAGACACACTGACCAGTGGAATAGAATTGAGAGCACAGAAGTGAGCCCCCACATCTATGGTTATCTAATCTTTGACAAAGGTGCCCAGACTATTAAATGGTGAAAGCAGAGTCTCTTCAACAAATGGTGTTGGGAACAATGGGTTGAAAAATGCAGAAGAATGAAACTGAATCACTGTATTTCACCAAATACAAAAGTAAATTCCAAGTGGATCAAGGACTTGGATGTTAGACCACAAACTATCAGATACTTAGAGGAAAATATTGGCAGAAGTTTTTTCCGCATAAATTTTAAAGACATTTTCAATGAAACGAATCCAATTACAAGGAAGACTAAGGCAAGTATAAACCTATGGGACTACATCAAATTAAAAAGCTTCTTCACAGCAAAAGAAACCATTACCCAAACCAAGAGACCCCTCACAGAATGGGAGATCTTTACATGCCATACATCAGATAAGAGTTTAATAACCAACATACATAAAGAGATTGCCAGACTCAACAATAAGACAACAAATAACCCCATCCAAAAATGTGGTGAGGACTTGGAAAGAATATTCACCACAGAAGAGATCCAAAAGGCCGAGAAACACAAAAAAAATGCTCCAAGTCTCTGATTATCAGAGAAATGCAAATAAAGACAACAATGAAATATCACTTCACAACTGTGAGAATGTCATACATCAGAATAGGTAACAGCAGCAAATGCCGGAGAGGGTATGGGGTCAAAGGAACCATCCTACATTGCTGGACTGAATGTCAATTGGTCCAACCTCTGTGGAGAACAGACTGGGAACTCTCAGAAGGCTAGAAATGGACCTACCTTATGACCTTGCAATTCCTCTCCTGGGGATATATCCTGAGGAACCCAACACACCCATCCAAAAAGATATGGGTACACATATGTTCTTGGCAGCACAATTTGTAATAGCCAAAACCTGGAAGCAACCCAGGTGTCCAACAACAGATGAGTGGCTGAGCAAGTTGTGGTATATATACACAATGGAATACTACTCAGCTGTAAAAAATGGTGACTTCACCGTTTTCAGCCAGTCTTGGATGGACCTTAACAAATTCATGTTATGTGAAATAAGTCAGAAACAGAGGGATGGATATGGGCTGATCTCACTCTCAGGCAGAAGTTGAAAAACAAGATCAGAAACGAAAACACAAGTAGAACAACCGGAAATGTAATTGGCATCTCACACCAAAGTAAAAGACTCTGGGATGGGTGGGTGGTGAGAATACAAGTCCATGAAGGATGATAAATGACATAGTAGGGGTTCTATTGTTAAATGGGAAACTAGAGAATGTTATCCATGTATACACTATTGTATTTGCTGTTGAATGTAAAACATTAATTCCCCAATAAAAAAATATATTAAAAAAAACGTCAAAGATTCACTAATATCTCTACTTTTAAAAGTCTTCCAGAAGATTGAAGAGACTGAAATACTCCTGGTCAGCTTCTGTGAACCCAACATTACTCTGATACCAAAAGCAGAAAGGGACACAACCAAGCAAGAAAACTAGAGACCAATATCTCTGATGAACTAAAACGTGAAAATATTGAACAAAATTCTAGCCAATAGGATACAGCAGTATATTAAAAGGATTGTTCATCATGACCAAGTGGGGCTTATCCCAGACATGCAATGTTGGTTTAATATATGTAAATCAATCAATGTGATCCACCACATCAACGAAAGCAAGACCAAAAACCACATGGTCAATAGATGCAGAGAAAGCCTTTGACAAAATACAATATCCCTTTATCATCAAAACACTACAAAAAATGGAAATAGATGGAAAATTCATGAAGAGAGTGGAGTCTGTACATAGCAAAACTACAGCCGACATCATACTAAATTATGAAAAACTGTAAGCATTTCTACTCAGGTAAGGTACTAGACAGGGCTGCCCATTATCACCATTACTATTCAACATAGTGTTGGCAGTTCTTGCCTTAGCAATCAGGCAGGAGCAAGGAATTAAAGGAATACAGATTGGAAGAGAAGAAGTCAAACTCTCCCTATTTGCAGAGGATATGATAGTATACATGGAAAAACCTAAGGAATCCAGCAAGAAGCTTTTGGAAATCATAAGGTAATACAGTAAGGTGTCATGCTACAAAATTAACATTCAAAACTCAGTGGCATTCCTCTATGCAAACACTAAGTTAGAAGGAATTGAAATCCAGAAATCAATTCCTTTTACTATAGCAACAAAAAACAATAAAATATCTAGAAGTAAACCTAGTCAAAGAAGTGAAAGACTTGTATACTGAAAATTATGAGTCACTACTCAAAGAAATTGAAAAAGACACAAAGAAGTGGAAAGATATTCCATGATCATGGGTTGGAAGAATTAACATCATCAAAATGAATATGTTACCCAGAGCCATCTACATATTTAATGCTATCCCCATCAAGATCCCAAGCACATTTTTAGAAGAATAGAAAAAATGCTGCAAATGTTTATCTGGAACCAGAAAAGACCTAAAATTGCCAAAACAATCTTGAGATAAAAGAACAGAACCAGAGGCATCACACTCCCAGATCTCAAACTGTATTATAGGGCCATTGTCATCAAAACTTCTTGATACTGGAACATGAATAGACACACTGACAAGTGGAATAGAACTGAGAGCCCAGAAATGAGGCCCCACACATATAGACATCTAATCTTTGACACAGGGGTCCAGATTATTACATGGGGAAAGCAGAGTCTCTTCAACAAATGGTGTTGGAAACAATGGGTTAAAACATGCAGAAGAATGAAACTGAATCACTCTATTTCACCAAATACAAAAGTAAATTCCAAGTGGATCAAGGACTCGGATGTTAGACCACAAACTATCAAATATTAGAGGAAAATATTGGCAGAACTTTTTTCCACATAAATTTTATAGTCATTTTCTGTTGGTATGCATGAGACCCCTTCTGTTTCATTTGGTTTAAATCCCCCCTGCTTAACACTATTCTATTTACATAACCACTGTTAACAAGTTCCACCCTCCCTCCAGGGCATTTGTGGTTCAGTGATAGGATTCTCGCCTGCTCTGCCCCCTCTTTGTCACACTCTGATTTTCACCAGTCACTTTTCTCTCCACCCTCTCTATGTCACATCCTGTTTCCACCCTACTTGGGAAGTATATATAAAGACAGCATTGTGAGTTTTAGAGTACCTTTAGTTTAGCTCAGCTCGGCTTAGATTGCGCTGCGTCCTGCATGAGTAAAGAGATACTGCCTACAGCTCAACCATGAGTCCCTGGTCGTCTATTACCTGCCCGTGAAGCCAGCCCAGCGAAAACAACATAGCTCACGCAAAACAACAATTTTCAATGAAATAAATCCAATTACAAAGAAGTCTAAGGCAAGTATAAACCTATGGGACTACATCAAATTAAAAAGCTTCTTCACAGCAAAAGAAACCACTACCCAAACCAAGAGACCCCTCACAGAATGGGAGAAGATCTTTACATGTCATACATAAGATAAGAGTATGATAACCAGATCAAGAGTTTAATAACCAACATATATAAAGAGCTTGCCATACTCAACAACAAGAAAACAAATATCCCCATCCAAAAATGGGAGGAGGTCTTGGACAGAATATTCACCACAGAAGAGATCCAGAAGGCCGAGAAACACATGAAAAAATGCTCCAAGTCTCTGATTGTCAGAGAAATGCAAATAAAGACAACAATGAGATATCACTTCACTCCTGTGAGAATGTCATACATCAGAAAAGGTAACAGCGGCAAATGCTAGAGAGGGTGTAGGGTCAAAGGTACCCTCCTGCACTGCTGTTGGGAATGTAAATTGGTCCAACCTCTGTGGAGAAGAGACTGGGAACTCTCAGAAGGCTAGAAATGGACCTACCCTATGACCCTGCAATTGCCCTCCTGGGGATATATCCTATGGAACCCAACACATCCATCCAAAAAGATCTGTGTACACATATGTTCTTGGCAGCACAATTTGTAATAGCCAAACCTGGAAGCAACCCAGGTGTCCAACAACAGATGAGTGGCTGAGCAAGTTGTGGTATATATACACAATGGAATACTACTCAGCTGTAAAAAATGGTGACTTCACCGTTTTCAGCCGATCTTGGATGGACCTTGAAAAAATCATGTTGAGTGAAATAAGTCAGAAACAGAAGGATGAATACGGGATGATCTCACTCTCAGGCCGAAGTTGAAATACAGGATTAGAAAAGAAAACACAAGTATAACCTGAAATGGAATTGGCGTACTGCACCAAAGTAAAAAACTCTGGGGTGGGTGGGTGGATGGGGAGAATACAGGTCCATGAAGGATGATGAATGACATAGTGGGGGTTGTATTGTTAAATGGGAATCTGGGGAATGTTATGCATGTACAAACTATTGTATTTACTGTTGAATGTAAAACATTAATTCCCCAATAAAGAAATAAATTTTTAAAAAGTAAGAAATCCAGAAATTAGTTCTTTTTACTATAGCAACTAAAACAATAAAATATCTAGAAGTAAACCTAACCAAAGAAGTGAAAGGCTTGTATACTGAAAATTATGAGTCACTACTCAAATAAATGGAAAAAGACACAAAGAAGTGGAAAGATATTCCATGTTCATGGGTTGGAAGAATTAACATCATCTGAATGAATATAATACCCAGAGCCATCTACAAATTTAATGCTGTCCCCATCAAGATCCCAAGCACATTTTTAAGAGAATAGAACAAATTCTACAAATGTTCTGGAACCAGAAAAGACATAGAATTGCCAAACAGTCTTGAGAAAAAATAAGAATAGAACTGGAGGCATCACACTCCCAGATTTCAAATTGTATTATAGGGCCATTGTCATCAAAAACTGCTTGGTACTGCACCATGAATAGACACACTGACCAATAGAATAAAATGGAGAGCACAGACGTGAGCCCGCACACCTATGGACATCTAATCTTTGACAAAGAGGCTCAGACTATTAAATGGTAAAAGCAGAGTCTCTTCAATAAAGTGTTGGAAACAATGGGTTGAAACATGCAAAGGAATGAAACAGAATCACTGTATTTCACCAAATACAAAAGTAAATTCCAAGTGGATCAAGGACTTGGATGTTAGACCAGAAACTATCCGATACTTTGAAGAAAATATTGTCAGAACTCTTTTCTGCATACATTTTAAAGACATCTTCATTGAAACGAATACAATTACAAAGAAGACTAAGGCAAGTATAAACCTATGGGACTACATAAAATTAAAAAGCTGTTTCACAGCAAAAAAAAAAAAAACACTACCCAAACCAAGAGACCCTTCACAGAATGGGAAAAGATCTTTACATGAAATACATCAGACGGAAGTCGGGCTGTAGTGCAGCGGGCTAAGCGCTGGTGGCGCAAAACACAAAGACCGGCATAAGGATCCCGGTTCGAACCCTGGCTCCCCACCTACAGGGGAGTCGCTTCAAAGGCGGTGAAGCAGTTCTGCAAGTGTCTATCTTTCTCTCCTCCTCTCTGTCTTCCCCTCCCTCTCTCCATTTCTCTGTGTCCTATCCAACAACAACAACAACAACAATAATAACTACAACAATAAAACAACAAGGGCAACAAAAGGGAAAAATAAATAAAATAAATATAAACAAAGGAAAAAAAAGAAATATATCAGACAAGATGCTAATAACCAACATATATAATGAGTTTGCCAAACTCAACAACAAGACAACTTATAACTCCATCCAGAAATGTAGTGGAAAGAACATTCACCGCAGAAGTGATTCAAAAGGCCGAGAAACACATGAAAAAATGCTCCGTTTCTCTGATTGTCAGAGAAATGCAAATAAAGACAACAATGAGATACCATTTCACTCCTGTGAGAATGTAATACATCAGAAAAGGCAACAGCAGCAAATGCTGGAGAGGGTGTGGGGTCAAAGGAACCATCCTATACTGCTGGTGGGAATGTAAATTGGACCAACCTCTGTGGAGAACTGTCCGGAGAACTCTCAGAAGGCTAGAAATGGACCTACCCTATGATCCTGCAATTCCCCTCCTGGGGATATATCCTAAGGAACCCAACACCCCCATCCTAAAAGATCTGTGGACACATATGTTCTTAGTAGTACAATTTGTAATAGCCAAAACCTGGAAGCAACCCAGGTGTCCAACAACAGATGAGTGGTTGAGCATGTTGTGGTCTATATACACAATGGAATACTACTCAGCTGTAAAAAATGGTGACTTCACCGTTTTCAGCCGATCTTGGATGGACCTTGAAAAACTTATGTTAAGTGAAATAAGTTAGAAACAGAAGGATGGATATGGGTTGATCTCATTCTCAGGCAGAAGTTGAAAAACAAGATCAGAAACAAAAACACATGTAGAACCGGAAATGAAATTGGCATATCGCACCAAGGTAAAAGACTCTGTGGTGGGTGGGTGGGGAGAATACAGGTCCAAGAAGGATGACATAGGACTTAGTGGGGGTTATATTTTTAAATGGGAAACTGAGGAATGTTATGCATGTACAAAATATTGTACTTACTGTTGAGTGTAAAACACAAATTCCCCAATAAAGAAACATAGAAAATAACATTGCATCCACCAATCACATCTTAATCAACGCAATGAGTGCCACCTCAACATGCTTCACTTCAGACTGTGTTCAGAGACTTGAGGTGTGTGATGACAACCCTTCAGCTTCATTACTCAGCTGAGACCTTTCCTTTCATAGTATTCTCTAATTCCAGTCCAGGTGGTTCACTTCCTAACAAAGCTGCAAAACCTAGATATAGACGAGGCCCTGTGAGATACAGCATATGTTCACATGTATCCATAAACTAGGGAAAAATATATACCTGAAAGAAAAAGTACACAATAGTCTGCAGGGAGTGCCCCCCAACACTTTATCTACACTTTTACAGCCTTTAGGTCCATAATTGTTCAACAATTTGTTTGGCTTTGTTTGTTAACTCATTTTTCAGCCACCAGGTTCCAGATGCCAGATTTCCCTGAACAGAGGACCCCAACAATGTGTCTCTGGGGTGCTCTACTTCCCCAGAGACCCAGAATACTAGGAAAAGGGAGAGGCAGGCTACGAGTAATAGACCAGTCAAAGCCCTTGTTCACCAGAGAAGCAATTACAGAATCCAGACCTTCCAACTTCTGCAACCCACAATGACCTTGGGTCCATACTCCCAAAGGGATAAAGAATGGGATAGCTATCAGGGGAGGGGATGGGATATAGAGATCTGGTGGTGGGAATTGTGTGTGGAGTTGTACCCCTCCTATCCTAGGGTCTTGTTAATGTCTCCCTTTTTCAATAAATAACAATAAATAACACAACAAAAAGAAAACCATACAAATGATCAACAAAAGTAAATGTAGGTTCTTCAAAAGAGTGAATAAAATTGACAAACCTTTAGCCAGACTCAGAAAAACAAAAAAGGGAGAAGACCCAAATAAATCAGATCATAAATGATAGAGGAGCTATCACAACAGACACCACAGAAATTCACCATATCATGCAAGGCTTCTATGAACAACTAGTAGCCACCAAGCTAGAGAACCTGGAAGAAATGGTCGTTTTCCTAGATACCTACCAATTTCCGAACCTAAGTAAAGAGGAAGAAAATAACATGAAAAAGCCCATTACAGCTAATAAAATAAAAACAGCTACCAAAAATCTCCCCAAAAATAAAAGTCCTGGACCAGATGGTTTTACAAATGAATTCTACAAAACCTTCAAAGACAAACTAATACCTCTACTTTTAAAAGCCTTCCAGAAGATTGAAGACACTGGAATACTCTCTTCCAGCTTCTATGAAGCCAACATCACTCTTGATACCAAAAGCAGATAGGGACACAACCAAACAAGAAAACTACAGACCAATATCTCTGATGAACATAGATGCTAAAATATTGAACAAAATTCTAGCCAACAGGATACAGCAGTATATTAAAAAGATTGTTCATCATGACCAAGTGGTTCTTATCCCAGGCATGCAAGTTTGGTATAATATATGTAAATCAATCAGTGTTTTCCACCACATCAACAAAAGCAAGACCAAAAAACCACATGGTCACCTCAATAGATGCAGAGAATGCCTTTGAGGAAATACAACATCGCTTTATGATAAAAAAAAACTACAAAAAATGGGAATAACATCTGTACTAAGCCAAGTGCACCACCATCTGGCCCCCTCTGCTTTATATTTTAATGCATTTTCAGACACCAAGTTGCAAATGCTACCATGATGTCAACATGACTTCCCTGGGCAGAGGACCTCATCAGTGTGTCCTAGAACTCCACCTCCCTGGAGCCTTGCACCACTAGGGAAAGATAGAAACAGGATGGATATATGGATCGACATCCCAATGCCCATGTCCACTGGAGATGGACTTACACAAGTTGGACCTTCCTCCTTCTGCAGTTTATATTATCATTGTCCACATAACCAGAGGGATCAAGAAGAAAACTTCCAATGATGGGGATGGGATATGGAAACCTGGTGGTGGGAACTGTGTGGAAGGGTAGCCCTCTGAGCCTACATTCTTGGCAATCATTAAATCATTTATAAAACAGAAAGTATATTTCATAGTAAGCTGACAAGTGTTTGCTTGTGTTTATTTTATTGTGAGAATGCATTCCTGGGCTGGGGGAAACAGCATAATGGTAATGAAAGAGTTCTTTATGACTGAGGTTACAAGGTCCTAGGTTTTGCAACATGGTCACATCCTACTAATCCTGCAAGCCACAGTCATGGGATCAAGACACATAATGCCTACATGTCACTTTTCTCTACACACGTTTTCTGGGCAGATCCAGGAGATGACAGTCAACTTCAGTGCTGTCCTGTGATGATAAGACTCCCAGGCTACAAAGAACCAACCTTTGGCCCCAGAGACACAGATGCAGAGTGGTGTGTGCAAGGAGAGCTGGCTGCTCCTCTTTCTCTGAGGCTCCTTCTCCCAGCCTGGAGCTGCCCTGGATGACGACTCTTATGTCCTGGACAGAGTCTTCCTGATCAGAAACACAGTAACTCAACTGAAATCTTTTTTTTTTTTTTTTTAGAAAATTAAAAACTTCCCTTGTGTGTCAATTTTTTTCTCTATTTCTAATAGTTCTTTATTAAAATTTCTTTAATGGGGAATTAATGTTTTATATTGGGCAGGAAATGTGATAGTTTGTACATGCATAACATTTCTCAGTTTTCCATATAAGAATACAAGCCCCACATGGTCCTCTGTCATCCTTCTTGGACCTGTATTCTTATCCCACCCACCCCAGAGTATTTTACTGTTGTGCAATACTACAATTACATCATCTGGATTCTATTACAAACCCTGCTGTAGAATTAGGCAGATATTTTAGAGGGGAAGGAAATTGCAGAAGCCAGACCTTCTGCCTTCTGCACCCCATAATGACCTTGGGTCCATACTTCCAAAGGAATAAAGAATAGACAAGCTATCAGAGGAATGGATGGCATACAGAATTCTGGTGGTGGGGATTGGGTGTAGTCATTCCCCTCTTATCCTATGGCTATTGTCAGTGTTTCCTTTTTTATAAATTAAAAAAATATAAGAGAATATTTAGGGGGCATATTCCATGATACCTCCACCGTCAAAATTCTATGACCTCAATCTTAGCAATAACTGTCATAATTCTTACAAAACTAGTTCAATCCCTATGACTTGTGTTAGGGGAGTCTGTGTTCTTCAATACTCGATTGCTTACATGAGAGAAGCTACCCAGTATTAGTCTATCACCTCCTTAATCACTTCACTGAGCACAATCACCCTCAGCTTCACTGGTTCTAAAGGACCCAGTATCACCCTTCCAAAATGTAGGGTAGTTCTCCCTTGAGTCCCCTAATTTCTTTGTCCAGTCTTGTGTAGTTGGGTATGGGAAACAGTGCAAAACACACTCTGTCTATGCCTTAAAATAAGGGCTGACACATGGAGAGTCATTAGCAAATCGAAGTTTGACATATATATATATATTCTTATAGGCCAGCAATCATACAAAGACAAATCTTCAGAGCTTTTTTTATACGTAACTGAACATGGGATCAACCTGTCCTCTTCCCCTTTGGCGAGAGAGAATTTGGTCACAATATAACCATGTTCAGGAAAAGGACATGGGATCAGATATTAGGAGGGAGCCTGGGGTCTACCAAGATGGGAAAGGAAGTGGCAGGAAGGGGATTTTGGCCAGGACAATGTGGCTATCATGGGAAAGAAAGAGTGAGGAGGGTAGTGGGCAGTCTAAGCTAATCATGATGAAAAACAAAGCATGGTTGTCGTCACATAGACAGGTAAAATTCAGGGGTCTGTAGTCAGACTGGATTGATAGACATCACTGAAAAGGCTACAACCAACTGGGCTGTTTCATAGGATGGGCATTTAAGATCTATCCACATTTGGAGTGCAAGGATGGCAGCTGTGAAAATAGAGGTACAACTGTTCCCTTGAATCTAAGAAGAAGTAATGCCCATGCTTCTCTTCAGATGATATGAAAAACCAGTGTCAACATTTATAAAATATGTGCATAAATTATGTGAGTAAACTTCCTTATTGGTAAGATTTCTCAATTCCAATATCAACATACTTTTCAACACGAATATTTTTCTTCTTGCATAGACACCAGATTTTTATCAGAAAAACTGAAAAAAAAAAAGGCTTTTTTACATTCACACAGTTTATTGCTCTGAACTTCCTGCCAGTAGGTGGCATTAAAATGCAGCAGACTGGAAGTTTTCCTCAATGACTGAAGATGGTCCATCCTTCCTGCCTCCTCTCTCTACCCCAAGGCTTTTAAATCTGTGGAATCATAAGTAATTAGTGACATGTGTGCAAGCTGATATCCCAGGCTCCTTTGCCCAATTACCCTGAGTAGAGGGTGCAATTGCAGTGTCAATATGTAGACTTCTGCCAGCAGGGAGAAAGCAGGAAATGGCCTGAGCTCTCAGTGAAGGCCAGTCCCCAGGGGCAAAGACTCCAGTGCTTCATCTCTCTGGATCCTATAAGATCCCAACAACAGAGTGAGCACCAGACTCCTCCATTTCCAGGAAAGTGAAGTCCTGCCCTAGATCCTCAGCCCAGCAGCCCCATCCCTGAGGCCCAGAAGGGAATCTTTGCTTGGTGCCCTTTGTCCAAGCCCAGTGTAGTTTGAGCTGAGTTAACTGCAACAGGAGACTTTGTTGAGAGCAGGAATAAGCTGGAACCTGGACATGTCTGTGACTGTTGGTGGAAGAGAAGCTGTGTTGGTGTGTAGGAATAAAGGGAAAGGCCGTGGGTTGGGGCCATTACATGCACTGTGAAATCTAAGCCACGGCATTAGTGTTCCAGGTAAAACAAAATCACATGCATCAAGAAGCCAAAGCCTGATAATAATATCAGAGTCTACAGAGCTTATGTGCTATAAACAAATGCTTTTCTCCTATTTTATTTTATTTACTTATTTTACCAGAACCCTGCTCAGCTCTGGTTTTTGGTGGTCCAGGGGATTGAACTGGCAACTTTGGAGCCTCCTCCTCAGAGTCTCTTTGCATAACCATGATGCTATCAAACCTCAAGCAAAACAAGATCACTTGTCATTAAGTATTACAATTTTGGCATGCACAGAATTAGGAAACAACTAAACTGTTTCCTAGAAAGGGGAAAAAAAAAATCATTGATTGTTCCTATGTGGAAAGTAGAGGAAGATGAGGTAGTGGCTTAAACAGCAGCGTGAGTCCGGAGGCGGAGCTACGAGCAGCAGATTGCTTTCTCTCCTCTCCTCTCCCGGATCAACTAGGAATACCAAAGGAGACCACCCGGACCGAAAAAAGACAGGACTAGAATGACCACAGAAACCCAGTAAATCACCCGTGAGTACAAACACGCGTGGCTGGTGACAGAGAGGAGAGAGGGGCCTAAGGAGAGATTCAGTGACTGCTAACAGTTCGACAGTTTGTCAGTGGAGACACCACCTCCAGTCTGCTCCACCAACAAGGGGACAGCTGAAGGGAGGAAAGGACTCCCCAGAGACTCACCAGTGCAACTCTGAGTCTCCATTGCTACTACCCTCAGAATCTGGAGCAGCAACAGGAAGCGACACCAGGGTACAGAGATCTAACCGGGAAACTCAGGAGAAGACCTATACCTTGGTGGCATAGCTGAGGGGCTGTGAAAGTCTCTTTGCATAACCACTGGATTATCTCTGCCACACCCTGCTTTATCTCTTGGTCAGGAGTCAGTGATTAAGCTAAGAAGCCTATTGATAGTTTAAAAGCCCTCAGGCTCCCATAGCCTACAGGGAAAAAAAAAAAGGCTTTTACACCACTGAACTCCAACTCAGGGACTGAAAAAACTGTTAACTTATATAAAATGGTAAAAACAACAAGAAAAAATATTGGAGACTCGAACCAGGACAAGAGTCCAGCTAAAAGTCCTCCAGAGGGTGAAGCACAAAACAACGAGTTCAACATCCAAACATTAACTAAGGAAATAATAACAGGAGTGAGTAAAGAATTTGAAAAAATTGTAATCAGAAATGCAGGAACAACAAATGAGAATATGGAAGAAAATTCTAATTATCTCATGGTTATTAGAGAGCTGAAAGCTGAAATCGCTGAGCTAAGAAGGCAACTATCTGAACAAGCTAAAACAGTATCAGAGCAGGGCAACAAAATAGATGAACTCCAGAAAGCAGCAGAGGGCAGAGAGAATAGAATCAATGAGGCTGAAGACAGAATTAGCAAGATTGAGGATGAATTAGAGACAACTAAAAAAGAAGTAAGAGATCTCAAAAAGAGATAAGAGATGCTGAAAACAACAACAGAGTCCTATGGGATGACTTCCAAAGAAACAATATACGCATTACTGACTTACCAGAGGAAGAAAGAGAAGGGGAGGAAGAAAGCGTTCTCCAGGCCATAATAGCTGAAAATTTCTCTAGTCTAGACAACACCAAAGACATAAACATTCAAGAAGCCCAGAGGGTCCCAAACAGAATTAACCCAGACTTAAAGACACCAAGACATGTCATACTTAGATTGGAAAGGAATAAGGATAAAGAAAGGATCCTCAAGGCTGCAAGAGAAAAACAAAGAGTCACCTACAAAGGAAAACCCATAAGATTAGCAGCAGACTTCTCCACACAAACACTACAGGCCAGAAGAGAATGGCAAGATATCTATCGAGTGCTCAATGAGAAAGGCTTTCAGCCAAGAATACTATATCCTGCTAGATTGTCATTCAGACTAGATGGAAGCATCAAAACCTTCTCAGACAAGCAACAGTTGAAGGAAGCAACCATCACCAAGCCTGCCCTGATAGAAGTTCTGAAAGGTCTCCTATAAACCACCAGACCACCACAAATAGGACATATATCAAAACATTCTAAAACTCTACAAGAATGGCGTTAAAATATCTTCAATCATTGATATCAATAAATGTCAATGGCCTGAATTCACCTATTAAAAGACACAGAGTAGGAAGATGGATCAGAAAACACAACCCAACAATATGTTGTCTACAGGAAACTCACCTAACGCAACAAGACAAACACAGACTTAAAGTGAAAGGATGGAAAATTATCATTCAAGCCAATGGCCCTCAAAAAAAGGCAGGAACAGCTATTCTCATATCGGACATGATAGACTTTAAAATAGATAAGATTAAAAAAGATAGGAATGGACACTACTTAATGCTCAGAGGATCAGTCAATCAAGAGGACTTAACAATTATTAATATCTATGCACCCAATGAGAAACCATCTAAATACATAAAACTTCTACTGAAAAAGCTACGGCAATATATTAACAGTGACGCAATCATAGTAGGGGACTTCAACACCCCACTCTCTCAACTTGACAGATCATCCAGGCAGAAAATCAGTAAAGACATAAGGGAGCTAAATGAAGAAATAGATAAACTAGAACTATTGGACATTTTCAGAGTCATTCATCCCAAGAAACTGGAATACACATTCTACTCAAATCCACATGGATCATTCTCAAGGATAGACCATATGTTAGGCCACAAAGACAGCATCAGCCTATTCAAGAGCACTGAAATCATCCCAAGCATCTTCTCAGACCACAGTGGAATTAAACTAACACTTAACAGACCAATATCTCTGATGAACATAGATGAGAAAATATTGAACAAAATTCTAGTCGACCGGATACAGCAGTATATCAAAAAGATTGTTCATCATGACCAACTGGGGTTTATCCCAGGCATGCAAGGTTGGTTTAATATACGTAAATCAATCAATGTGATACACCACATCAACAAAAGCAAGACCAAAAACCACATGGTCATATCAATAGATGCAGAGAAAGCCTTTGACAAAATACAACATCCCTTTATGATCAAAACACTACAAAAAATGGGAATAGATGGAAAATTCCTGAAGATAGTGGAGTCTATATATAGCAAAACTACAGCCAACATCATACTCAATGGTGAAAAACTGGAAGCATTTCCCCTTAGATCAGGTACTAGACAGGGCTGCCCACTATCACCATTAATATTCAACATAGAGTTGGAAGTTCTTGCCATAGCAATCAGGCAGGAACAAGGAAATAAAGGCATACAGATTGGAAGAGAAGAAGTCAAACTCTCCTTATTTGCAGATGACATGATAGTATACATGGAAAAACCTAAGGAATCCAGCAAGAAGCTTTTGGAAATCATCAGGCAATACAGTAATGTGTCAGGCTATAAAATTAACATTCAAAAGTCAGTGGCATTCCTCTATGCAAACACTAAGTTAGAAGAAATTGAAATCCAGAAATCAGTTCCTTTTTCTATAGCAACAAAAACAATAAAATATCTAGGAATAAACCTAACCAAAGAAGTGAAAGACTTGTATACTGAAAATTATGAGTCACTACTCAAAGAAATTGAAAAAGACACAAAGAAGTGGAAAGATATTCCATGTTCATGGGTTGGAAGAATTAACATCATCAAAATGAATATATTACCCAGAGCCATCTACAAATTTAATGCTATCCCCATCAAGATCCCAAGCACATTTTTTAGGAGAATAGAAAAAATGCTATAAATGTTTATCTGGAACCAGAAAAGACCTAGAATTGCCAAAACAATCTTGAGAAAAAAGAACAGAACCAGAGGTATCACACTGCCAAATCTCAAACTGTATTATAGGGCCATTGTCATCAAAACTGCTTGGTAGTGGAACATGAACAGACACACTGACCAGTGGAATAGAATTGAGAGCCCAGAAATGAGGACCCACATGTATGGACATTTAATCTCTGACAAAGGGGCCCAGACTATTATATGGGGGAAGCAGAGTCTCTTCAACAAATGGTGTTGGAAACAATGGGTTGAAAGATGCTGAAGAATGAAACTGAATCAATGTATTTCACCAAATACAAAAGTAAATTCCAAGTGGATCAAGGACTTGGATGTTAGACCACAAACTATCAGATACTTAGAGGAAAATATTGGAAGAACTTTTTTCTGCATAAATTTTAAAGACATTTTCAATGAAACGAATCCAATTACAAGGAAGACTAAGGCAAATATAAACCTATGGTACTACATCAAATTAAAAAGCTTCTTCACAGAAAAAGAAACCACTACCCAAATCAAGAGACCCCTCACAGAATGGGAGAAGATCTTTACATGCCATACATCAGATAAGAGTTTAATAACCAACATATATAAAGAGAAAAAAGAACAGAGCCAGAGGCATCACACTGCCAGATCTTAAACTGTATTATAGGGCCATTGTCATCAAAACTGCTTGGTAGTGGAACATGAACAGACACACTGACCATTACTATTCAACATAGTGTTGGAAGTTCTTGCCATAGCAATCAGGCAGGAGCAAGGAGAGGGTGTGGGGTCAAAGGAACCCTCCTGCACTGCTGGTGGGAATGTCAATTGGTCCAACCTCTGTGGAGAACAGTCTGGAGAACTCTCAGAAGGCTAGAAATCTACCTACCCTATGACCCTGCAATTCCCCTCTGGGATATATCCTAAGGAACCCAACACATCCATCCAAAAAGATCTGTGTACACATATGTTCTTGGCAGCACAATTAGTAATAGCCAAAACCTGGAAGCAACTCAGATGTCCAACAACAGATGAGTGGCTGAGCAAGTTGTGGTATATATACACAATGGCATACTACTCAGCTGTAAAAAAAATGGTGACTTCACCATTTTCCGCCAATCTTGGATGGACCTTGAAAAAATCATGTTGAGTGAAATAAGTCAGAAACAGAAGGATGAATATGGGATGATCTCACTCTCAGGCTGAAGTTGAAAAACAAGATTAGAAAAGAACACACAAGTCAAACCTGAAATGGAATGGAGTATTACACCAAAGTAAAAGACTCGGGGGTGGGTGGGTGGGTGGGGAGAATACAGGTCCATGAAAAATGATGAATGAAATAGTGGGGGTTGTATTGTTAAATGGGAATCTGGGGAATGTTATGCATGTAAAAAAAAAAAAAGTAGAAACACAAAGCAGAAATTGACTGAGTTTGGAGTATGGCACCAAAGTAAGAAAGCAGAAGTATACTAGAGTTTGCAGTGAGTACCCTCCCTAACACTTCCTCTCCACTATTCCAAGCTTTGGGTCCATGATTGGCTTTGTATGTTAACTCTCTTTTCAGTCACCAGGTTCCAGATGCCATCAGGATGCCAGCCAGGCTTCCCTGGATTGAAGACCCCACCAATGTGTCCTGGAGCTCAGATTCCCCAGAGACCCACCCTACCAGGGAAAGAGAGAGGCAGACTGGGAGTATGGACCGACCAGTCAATGCCCATGTTCAGCGGGGAAGCAATTACAGAAGCCAGACCTTCCACCTTCTGCAACCCACAATGACCCTGGGTCCATGCTCCCAGATGGATTGAGAATGGGAAAGCTACTGGGGAGGGGGTGGGATATGGAGATTGGGCGGTGGGAATTGTGTGGAGTTGTACCCCTCCTACCCTATGGTTTTGTCAATTAATCCTTTCTTAAATAAAAAAAAATTTAAAAAAAAGAAGTAGAAACGCAAAGCAGAAGTTTGACTGAGTTTGGAGTATGGCACCAAAGTAAGAAAGCAGAAGTACACTAGAGTTTGCAGTGAGTACCTCCCTAACACTTCCTCTCCACTATTCCAAGCTTTGGGTCCATGACTGCTCAACAATTTGTTTGCCTTTGTATGTTAACTCTCCTACCTTATTTTTTTTTCATTAATCCTTTCTTAAATTAAAAATTAAAAAAAAAGAAGGGGCCAGTTGGTGGTGCACTTGGTTGAGCAACATGTTACAGTGTGAAAGGACATAGGTTTGAATCCATGGCCCCCACCTGCAGGGGGAAAGCTTTGTGAGTGCTGAAGCAGGGTTGCAAGTATCTCTCTATCTCCTCCTCCCCACTCAATTTCTGGCTGTTTCTATCCAATAAATAAAGATAATAAAAATGAGGAAAATTTAGAACTAACAGTGGCTGCATTTTGTCAGTGAGAGAGGCCAGTTTACTCTGATCCTTGGTGACACTCAGTGTAGGGAAGCACTAGGTTCTCACCTGCAAATCATGGAGGTAACAGAAGATGAACACCAACAGGGTTAGGGGGTACCCAGTGGACAGGCAGTGCAGGAGCAAATATAGGTGGCAGCCAGGGCCAAATCACAGAAGAATAGTGAGGGGGAAAAAAAAAACCCTAAAACACAGTGTTCAACATGCAACATTTTATTTAAGAGAAAACTTCAAAGATCATGATCAGCCTGAAGTAGTGAAGACCTGCCACATCCTGGTGGATAGACTACTGCGATAGGAGAGAAATGGGAAGGATTCTAGGAACACCTCTGGTGCCGCAGACCTGAACTACTGCTGTGGAAACAGCTATACTGTTTCTCCAGCTCAGCCTGCAATCTTGCACCTCAACTGCATCAGCTTTGCGACCCCACGACTGAGACATGATGCTTCATTCCAGGAGCGATGTCCACATGCAGATAATGTGCTAGATTTCAGGTTTCTGAGAGCCCAAAGGACAGCTTCTTAGAGTGACATAGGCAGTTACTGCAGGATGCTGTCACAGTCTAGTTTCCTAACATCAGGATTCCAGAAAGACAGGGTTTAGGGCTCACCAAGATAGTCCTGGAGCATCCTATATCTCTCAAGACCCCAAAGAGTTTAGAACAAAGCAAATCAAAGGTCTGAGGCTGCAGAAATCCCTGAGGGCTGAAAGTCTCCAGAGGGGCTGGATAGATCTCTTGTCTCAACCTGCTGAGGCCCGAGGTGAAGCGCAGCAGCTTCTCCAGGGTGGCCATGGACAAGCAGTTCCCATGCAGGCTGAGGGAGCTGAGCTGGGAGCAGCTGCTCAGGGCAGGGAGCAGGGCTTCAAGCTGGGTGTCCTGGAGGCCACACAGACCCAGGTCCAGGTGCTGAAGGGTGGCTGCATTTACCTCCAGCAGAGCTAGAAGGGGCTCACTGACTGAGGTCAGGGGGACTCCCCTCAGACACAGGTCCTTCAGGTGAGTGAGATGAGGGCTCCTGAACAGGTGAGTCAAGTCTTTTTCTGTAAACATGCAGTGAGTGAGTGACAAGACCTCCAGGGGGTTGGCAAGGCTCCTGGGAAAAGAAGAGAATTGTTAGCTCTGCTGAATCCTATTTTCAGATCTTATGAGTTTGCTCTGACTACTTGATGGAATTCAGTAGGCAGCAAACCTCCACCCTAACCCTGTACTGTCTGATGGTTCAAGAGCACACAATGTCTAAAAATCCCTTAACTCTTCTGTGAAATACATACTTCAGTAATTTAGAAAGTGTCTGATTAATTATCTCTATCTATTGTGGTCTTCCTAGAGTATAACAATGGAGGGAAAACCTTTAGGGCCTCCACGTTGATTCTGGGATTATCCAAATCTCATGGTGAGAAATGAGTGGGATATCCTAACCCAAGCAGGTGGCACCCCATCGGCTGGAATTCCAGTATTGCTCACCTTTAGTGAGCACCCCATATCCTCAGTAATCCTCTCCGCACTTGTCACTCCTGTTGATCACATAGACTCCTCCTCCTCAACCTGCCAGGCCTGTCATTCTCCATGCTGTATGGGCAGAGATGGACAGGGGAGTCTGAGACAGGCTCCTTCCTGCTCACGATCTGGTGAGCACAGGGCCTGTATGTGAAGATCTCAGGAACAGTGCTGAGCCTACTCACCTGCCTTCTTCACTTAGTCATTATTCTAGGTCAGCTCTGATGTCTATTCTGAGAGTTCTGCTCACTAGACTTCATGCCTCACCTGAAACTTCCTATCATGTGATCGTGATTCCACATGATATGGCTGTTTGTACATCTTGCTTTAGGCGATTATTTGATAACTCCCGTCGGGAAAGAGGAAAGTGTGAGATAGCATTTACTTCAGTGTTACAGACAATGGCCCCAATCTTACCTGAGGAGCTGTTCCAGATGGCCCTGCAGGAAGTAGGGAGATTGCAGATACAACTCTCTGAGGTGTCTTAGGTGCAAAAACTGACAGGTGAACTGGGAAACACACCGTCTCCCAAGCTCAAGCTCTTCGTGGGTTGTTGCAGCACGAGCATCAATATGGAGAGTGAGTTTCTTCAGATTTTTCATCTTGCCCATCAGATGAGCAAACATTTTCAGGGTAGGGAATGTCCAGGTGTTGTAGACTTCCAACTCCTTGATACACAACAGCTCTATGTACTGAAGTCTACATCTTGACAAGATCACTGACACAATTGTCACTTTCACAAAACACAGGTGTACAGCTTTCCTCTTCTTTACCCACTGCAAGAGGTGGGAGGAGAAAGTGTCAGGGCACGAATCATGGATGTGAAGTCTTGTAAAAACCTCCAGCAACGGCAAAGGCTTCCTCATCCTTGAGCACTGAGAGGTCCATGGCTCTTCTCTGGGTGAGTGTCCACTGAGCTTCACTCTAGTCCTCCCAGTCCAGAACTCCTGACCAGTATTCCGTAAATCCAGGACCTGCAGCTTACATCTCCTTTGCAGGAAACAGAACATAGATGAGAAACTCAGAGTGTAAGGATTTTGCAATGATGTGAGTGTCTACCTCTGCACATTCTGTGTCTGTCTTCATATTCCAGACCAATGCTGTCTCTTCCTATAACCTGCTAGTTCTCCCGTTTGTCCCCTTCATCCTGCGTACTCATTCAGAGCTTCTCAGAAACACATAATGGGGCAAGGGGTGATGACATCTCAGCTTCCCCAGCACTTAAGCCACCTCATACTCATAGGGCATCTCCAAATGGAGCACAACAGGGCTATCTCTTTGGCTATTGATCCACCCCAGGGGCCTCCACACTCCCTCACCCCACTGACTGCTAGACACCCATCACCCAACCAGGCTATCTGGGACACACTCACCTGGGGCCAACACTCTGGGCAAGGAGAACATCAATGCCATCCAACACGGCACTCACTCTCTGGTTCCAGGGCATCATGTCAGGCTCTAGACCACCCAGAGGCAGACAGGGGAAGGGCCAGGCTGGCACTATGGCCTTCAGGATCTCTAGGCATCCGTGCCTGTAGGCTTCCAGGAAGAGGGTTGGGAAGAAAGCTGCAGGGAGGGCCTTGAGAGCATCGATGGCCAAGTCCTTGTTCCTCACCAGGCTCTCTATTGCCAGATTCTGCAGGCTGGGTGGCTCCAACTTATTCATCTTGAATATTCTTAGAAAGGAAACCAAGACAATCTGAAGGGACAAGTCATCATTCTCAAATATGCATAGAGTGTCCCATAGACTTACTGGACTTCACAGATTCTACATCAGGCCTCAAGTAATATTTAAACAATAAAGAAAGAAAGAATGATACAGAGAGATGACTCCTGGCAGTTTAGCCTGGCAACAGTCCTCACCAAAATGGGTCCTGCTTGGCCATGTCAATTACCCATGTTTTTGTCTGGCCTCTGCAGCACTGTGTCAAGCTGTGGAACTATACAGGCTGTTGCCTCTGCCCCCTTTTCTGTCTGAAAAGATTGGCTTGGAGCAATGAAGCCCCAGGGATAACTACAATAAGGGAAGGAGAGGGGTAGTCATCCATTTGCATCTAGTATGCAGGTTCCCATGGCTGAGTGACTGAAGATAACATGAGGTGAGCCTAGCAGAGGGGGAAACTTACCAGCTGTGAGGAAGTGGGAGGCTTGCTCAGACCTCAGATCTCTGGAGAAGCAAGGAAGATTGTGTTCTCAGCCTTGGGACCTGGGGCTTTTATAGGCCTTTCTAGGCACACCTTACCCACCCTAATCTCTTCTCCTTGAGGGTAAAAAGAATATTGGGTAGATGGCTAAATCCATCATATGAATCCAACTTAAGTATTTCTCTAGATACATTGATCAGGCAGCAGACATCCAATCACAGAAGAGAAGGGCTTAGGGGAGGGGCAAGTCAGTGACTCTGGATGGGCTTCACAGGTAGACACTGAGTTTGGGGACAAAGGCCTTCTCAGCCCAGGGTGTGGCAGGGGAAAATGGCAATCTGTCAACCATTGACCAAAACCATGAAGCTTGGATGTTTCATTTCTCTTGTAGGACATCAGTATAGAAGTGGAACTGGGTACCTCTCACAGGATGCTATGGAGGACCAGGAAAACACTATTGAGGTTCAGAGGCTCTCTTCTCTTTGTACCATAGTTCTTAATACTGATTTCAACAAATAACTGGGGGGAAATGTATGATTTCTGGGCAGTTTTACACATTTATTCAGACAAAGTGAAAGCATGTGAACAGAGAACTCTATGAACAAACAGGCCACATGACAAAGAATTTGGCTTTTGTTTTATTTATTTATTTATTTATTTATTTATTTATTTATTTATTTATTTTAAAAATTAAACACCGACAAAACCATAGGATAAGAGGGGTACAGGTCCACACAATTCCCTCCAACAGATCTCCGTATCCCATCCCCTCCCCTGGTATCTTTCCTGTTCTTTAACCCTCTGGGAGTGTGGACCCAGTGTCATTGTGGAATGCAGAAAGTGGAAGGTCTGGCTTCTGTAATTGCTTCCCCACTGAACATTAGTATTGATAGGTTGATTCATACTCCCAGTCTGCCTCTCTCTTTCCCTAGTAGGGTGGGGCTCTGGAGAAGACACATTGGTGTGGTTGTCTATCCAGGGATGTCTGGTCGCATCCTGCTAACATTTGGAACCCGATGGTGGAAAAGAGAGCTAACATACAAGGCCAAACAAATTGTTGATCAATCATGAACTTAAAGGCTGAAATAATGCAGATGCAGAGTTGTGGGTACTCCATTTTGTAGATAGCTAGTAGGAATATTTTAGTTATATTCTAAAGGGCCTGAGGCTATACTAGTTTTTTTTTTGTTTGTTTGTTTTGTTTTTTACCCTGAGCCTGAAATCTGATCTACTGGTGGATCCGAGCTATTGTCTGGTGAGATGATGTTATGGCTGGAAAAGGAACAGAAAGCTGGATCAGGGAAGAGAGTAGTCCCCTAATATTGTAAGGTGTATAAATATTGTTATCTATAAACCCCATGGACTTGATGTGATCTGGGGCCCATAATCAACTTAGGAGCCTACGTGACCTCTGCATCCCTGTAAATCTGAGCTCATCATGAGTAGGAGCGTTCCAGGCTGCCCCAATATCAGGACCCATCTTCCTCAGGTGTAGCATAGAGTATGTTGTCCATTCTCCCTTCAGAGGATGGAACATTCTCTACCATTGTTGATCCAAGTTGAGGGCAAGGTCCTATGGGGGTCCCACACAGGGTCTATCTTGTTGTTCCTGATAGAGATGACTGGTAAAAAGGTGAGAGGGATTTATTTGAGGTCTAGGCCCAGAATTGAGCTCTTGTATGTACCTGTCATGCCCTGTCTTCACCTCCTTTCTGAGCCAAACTTCCATTAGTTTTCATTATTCCTCTGTTCTCTAAGGTAAGGAAACAGAGCCTGGCTATGTCAGGTCAGGTGGACCTTGGGTTTAGGGCCCACTCTGAGTGATAACCTTCCCCTAACAATATCACATACATGAGAGAGAGACTAAGAGACTCACCTGTGTGGAATTTCTCTGTTCTTTACTTTTCCTTGTATTTTTTAATCTAGACCAGTACAGAAAGGCCAAAAGCAGAGAGAGAGAGAGAGAGAGAGAGAGAGAGAGAGGGAGATTACTGACCCAATGCTTCCTACAGTGCAGGGGGTTTCCCCATCTCCAACCAGGGATCCGACACATAGCACAGCGGCTCACTATAACAATGAAATATTCAGCTAACCATGTCTTGTGGAATTTAGAATTTCTGTCATAGAAAGGAATATCCAAGAGACACATTCAGGCTTGAAATCAGAGAGGGAGCTCACTTTTTCTTGCCTCTGGAGGAAGAAGGTGTTTCTTTTAAGACTGATGGGATCAGCCTCACAATGAAGGAGTCTGGTTTGAGAGTAGGGACTGGAATACCCACATGCCAACATGGCTTGATGACTTTGACTTTGCAATTCATAACAGCTCTCCTGCATGCTGACAACAGTCACTGCTTTATGTCATTTAATGCTATTATAAATAACTATATCGGGAGCAGGGCCATAGTGCAGCATGTTAAGTGTAGGTGTTTGGATGCTGACCTCATTATTTTGTGCTTCAACCTTTGGGGGGATTTTAACTGGACACTTGTGCTGGTTCATTTTTCCCATATTTTTTCTTGTTGGTTTAACCATTTTATATATTATGTTATGAGGTCCCCCTCTCAGTACTTTTCAAATTACTGATCACATTTGCCTGGATTGACTTGTGTCTAAGTAAGGTAATAAAAGGGTTCACAGTGGTGGAAGTTAACTGTTGTTTCAAAAGTATTTTAATCCCTGAGTTGGAGCTCAGTGGCTTAAAAGCCTTTTTTTGCTTTTTCTTCCCTGTAGGCTATGAAAGCCTAATGGCTTTTAAACTATAAGTAGGCCTCTTAGCTTAATCACTGACTTCCAATCATGAGATAAAGCAGGGTGTGGCAGAGATAATCCAGTGGGTATGCAAAGAGGCATTCATTTTTTAAATTTATTTTTATTTAAGAAAGGATAAATTAACAAAACCTTAGGGTAGGAGGGGTACAAGTCCACACAATTCCCACCACCCAATCTCCATATCCCATCCCCTCCCCTGATAGCTTTTCCATTCTCTATCCCTCTGGGAGCATGGACCCAGGGTCTTTGTGGGTTGCAGAAAATGGCTTCTGTAATTGCTTCCCCGTAAAGTGTAGTCATATAAATGACTAGTTAATTAATATGAGAGGAGGAAATTAATTGTGTGTTTCGAAGTTTTTAAAACATAGAATGAGTCCTTTTAATATATAGGCTGTGTATTTGATATGTGGACTCTCTCAAAAGTCTAGACCAAGTAGATCAGAAGCAACTAATGGAAAAGAGACTTTCACAGCCCCTCCACTATGCAAAGAAGATATAGGTCTCCTGAGTTTCCTTTTTAGTTCTCTGTCCCCTGGTGTCAGCCCAGAGCCTCCCTGCAGCTGCTCCAGATTCCTAGGGCAGTAGAAATAGAGACTCAGAATTGCACTTGGTGAGTCTCCGGGGAGTCCTCCAGACTGGAGACAGTGTCTCTACTGATAAACTGCCAACTGTTACCAGCCACTTAATCTCTCCTTAGGCTTCTTTCTGTGCACCAGCCACGTGTGTTTGGACTCACTGGTTATTTGATGGGTTCCTGAAATTGTTCTGTTCCTGTCTTGTTTCAGTCCCAGATGGTCTCCTTTGGTATTCCTAGTTGATCCAGGAGAGGAGAGGAGAGAAACACATCTGCTGCTGCTCGTAGCCCCTCCTCTGGATTATTTTTTTTCTTTTTATTATTTGTTAGGACACAAAGAAATTGAAATAGGACAGGAGAGATAAATAAGTGGAGAGAAAGATAGATACCTGAAGACTTGCTTAAGCACTCTTGAAGTACCCCCTGCAGGTAGGGAGCAGGTGTTTAACATGGATCTTTCACTGCCCAACCCTAGTTCCTGTGTTTTATAAGACTCACTCAACACTCAGACTCAAAACCTTTCTGGTGAAATATAGGTAGAAAAATAGCATCTTTTGGGGGTGACAGATTTTGGTTCTCTCCACACCTTCAGGAACCTCCACAAAAATGTTAAGGTTCTTTTTAATTCTCTTCATTTTTAAGAATCACACCAAATCTTCATGGCAAAGGAAACTATCCAGCCTCAGGCAGGTAATGCTTGGGGAATTCCCTCAGCTGAGGGCTCTAGAAGGCTCCCTCTAATTGTCAGGACACCCAAATGTTAGAAAAGATTAACTGATAGACTTCATGTGAGAATCAGTAGAGATGGAGAAATGAAAACTCCCAAGGTAGGGAGGGCCCTGTACAGGATCCCGGCTTCTCTGAAGAAGTCATGTTGGCTTGAAGGGGGCTTACATAAATTCTGGAAAGTATGAACTGAAAACTCTGAGAAAATACAATAGTCTTTGCTCTACTAACCAGGTGATACCCTCCCACCACCATCTTAGGGAAATACTGGAATGTCTGGGGAGCCCAAACAGACAGGGGGAGCATCTTTTCTGCTCCATTCCAGAGCCCAACAGAACACCCATGTTCTATAATAGAATGGGTCAAAAAGGAAATAAAGGAAGAAATCAAAATGTTTTGAGAGTTCAATGAAAATGAAGACACACGTTATCAAAATCTGTGGGACACAGTTAAGGCAGTACTGAGAGGCAAGTTCATAGCCATACAAGCAGACAATTGGAAACAAGAAAAAGCACAAATAAACAGCCTGATTGCACATCTTAAAGACGTAGAAGGAGAAGAACAAAGGAACCCTAAAGTAACCAGAAGGACAGAAATCATTAAAGTTAGGGAAGAAATCAATAACATTGGAAATAAGAAAACCATACAGAAGATCAATGAAAGTAAATGTTGGTTCTTCAAAAGAGTAAACAAAATCAACAAACCATTAGCAAGACTCACAAAACAAAAAAAGGGAGAAGGCCCAAATAAATAGTATCATAAATGAAAGAGGAGATATCACAACAGACACCACATTCAACATATCATGCAAGGCTTCTATGAACAACTATATGCCACCAAGCTAGAGAACATGAAATAAATGGACAGTTTCCTAGACACCTACCAACTTCCAAAACTAAGTAAAGAGGAAGTAGATAACGTGAACAGGCCCATCACAACTAATGAACCAGTTGAAATTGAAACAGTTATCAAAAATCTTCCCAAAAATAAAAGTCCTGGATAAGATGGTTTTATAGATGAATTCTACAAAACCTTCAAAGAAGAACTAATACTTCTACTTTTAAAAGTCTTCCAGAAGATTGAAGACACTGGAATACTATCTTCTAGCTTCTACAAAGCCATCATCACTTTGATACCAAAAGCAGACAGGGACACAACCAAAAAAGAAAACTACAGATGAATACTTCTGATGAACATAGATGCTAAAATATTGAACAAAATTCTAACCAACCAGATCCAACAGTATATTAAAAAGATTGTTCATCATGACCAAGTGGGGTTTATCCCAGGAATGCAAGATTGGTATAATATATATAAATCAATCAACGTGATCCACCATATCAACAAAAGTAAGACCAAAAACCACATGGTCATATCAATAGATGCAGAAAATGCCTTTGAGGAAATACAACATCCCTTTATGATCAAAACACTACAAAAATGGGAATGGATGGAAAATTCCTGAATATAGTGGAGTCTATATATAGCAAACCTACAGCCAACATCATACTCAATGGTGAAAAACTGGAAGCATTTTCCCTCAGATCACGTACCAAAGAGGAATGTGCACTATCCCCATTACTATTCAACATAGTGTTAGAAGTTCTTGCTATAGCAGTCAGAAAGGAACATGGAATTAAAAGCAAACAGAGTGGAAGAGAAGAAATCAACCTCTCCCTATTGCAAGGGAGATGTAAAAACAGAGAAAAACCTAAGGAATCCAGTAAGAAGATTCTGGATATCATTAGGCAATACAGGAAGGTGTCAGGCTACAAAATTAACATTCAAAAGTCAGTGGTATTCCTCTATGAAAACACTAAGTTAGAAGAAGTTGAAATCCAGAAATCAATTCTTTTTACTATAGCAACAAAAACAATAAAATATCTAGGAGTAAACCTAACCAAAGAAGCGAAAGACTTGTATACTGAAAATTATGAGTCACTACTCAAGGAAATTGAAAAAGACACAAAGAAGTGGAAAGTCATTTCATGGTCATGGATTGGCAAAATTAACATAATCAAAATGAATATATTCCTCAGAGCCATCTACAGATTTAATGCTATCCCCATCAAGATCCCAACCACATTTTTTAAATAGAACTAATATTACAAATATTTATCTGGAACCAGAAAAGACCTAGATTTGCCAAAACAATCTTGAGAAGAAAGAACAGAACTGGAGGCATCACACTCCCAGATATCATGGCCATTTTCATCAAAACCACTAGGTATTGGAACACGAATAGACACACTGACCAGTGGAATAGAATTGAGAGCCCAAAAGTAATCTCCTACACCTATGGACATCTAATATTTGACAGAGGTGCCCAGAATATTAAATGGGGAAAGCATAGTCTCTTCAACAAGTGGTGTTGGAAAAAAATGGGTTGAAATATGCAGAAGAATGAAACTGAACCACTATATTTCACGAAATACAAAAGTAAATTCCAAAGGGATAAAGGACTTGAATGTTAGACCACAAGCTGTCAGATACTTAGAGGAAAATATTGGCAGAACCCTTTTCTGCATACATTTTAAAGACATCTTCAATGAAATGAATCTAATTACAAATAAGAATAGGGCAAGCATAAACCTATGGGACTACATCAAATTAAAAAGCTTCTACACAGTTAAAGAAACTATTACTCAAACCAAGAGATCCCTCACAGAATGGGAGAAGATCTTTACATACCATACATCAGATAAGAGGCTAATAACCAGAATATATAAAGATCTTTCGGTATAAGATCTTTCAAGATGGAACTTGAAAATTTCATGTTAAATGTAATAAGTCAGAAACAGAATGATTAATATTTGATGTTCTCACTCTCATGCAGAAGTTGAAAAACAGGATCAGAAAAAAATACAAGTAGAACCTGAACTGGAATTGGCATATTGTACCAAAGTAAAAGACTCTGGGGTTGGTGGGTGGGCAGAATACAGATCCAAGAAGGATGGCAGAGCACATAGTGTTGGATGTATTGTTATATGGAAAATGGGGAAATGTTATGCATGTACAAACTTGCTGGGCCAGGCTAGCTTCACAGGTGGGAGAGAGACAACCAGGGACTCATGGCTGAGCTGAGACGCAGTTCAATATTTATTAACGAGTGGGGATGTAGTTCAATCTAGCTATCTCTAATTACAATAAAATCATCTATATATCCTGAGGCTGAAGTGTCAGGTCAGAAGAGGATGTATGTAGGATAGGGGGTGGGGAGAAGGAAAAACACAGGAACCAGTGGGGATTAAGCCAATGCCCTGCAAGTAGGGCAGTTCCCAGGTAACATAGTGATTATGTAAATAGACCACAGCATAAACAGTGCAACAGAAGAGGTCTTAGAAGCAGAATTTAGAAGCAGACCAACACAAACTATTGTATTTTTTATCAAATGTAAAGAATTAATTCCCCGATAAAGAAATTAAAAAGAAAAAATAATACTGATAAGTGACTAGTGGCAGTAGTGGATTCATAGTACCAGCATGGATCACCAGCAATTACTCTGGTGGCAAGAAATAAAAATGAATAACTTGCTCTTTGAAATATTAAATCTCCTGAAAGTTTAGACCAAGGAGATCAAAAGCAACTAGTGGTGTTTCCTTTATAAGATACAGATATAAGTAAATAGCATAAAAAAACATAAATTATGGTGAGGTCTTGTATGGTGTAGCAATCAAGACCTAACAGTGGCATTTTCAAAGTTAACCCAGTTGCCAAATGATTTGGTTATAGCATTGCCTTCTTAAACCCTAAGACAGCAGGGACCCTCCCCTTTCTTTATAAAGCTCATATTTCTCCCAGTCCTGAAACCTCAAGCTGAACCCTCAAGTCCAATACTGAAACTTTCCTGCATGCTTCTCCCAGTTCATGCCAACTGATACTGCCCCTGCTGATACCAACCTAATCAATGCAACAAGTACCACCTCTGCACGTTTCACTTCAGACTGCATCCAGAGATGGCAGGAGTGGAATGTGAACCCACCAGCTTCATCACTCTGGTGAGAACTTTCCTATCTCATAGGAGCCCTTAAATTCATTTTAGGTGGTACACTTCTTATCAAACCTCAAAACTTAAATATAGACCAGGGTCATTGAGATGGGCCCAGCATAAGTACATATATCCAGAAGTTGGGGAAAAACATATACCTTAAAGCAAACGTGCACAGTAGTTTGCAGTAGTCAGTAAATGTAGCAAGCAAGCAGAAAGACCTAAAAAAGACACCTTAAAGTACCTAATGAAATAGTTTCTACTTAGGCCCAGATACCTTTCTCACCTACTTCCTATTGCATGTCCCTCAATCACTCCAAAGCTAAACCTGTCAGACAAAGTAAGGACTACAAAAGCTGAATAAGGGCAAGAGACTGGCATACTTAAATGATGACTCTTCAGTCACTATCAGGCCACCCCATCACCTTGGGCCTAAGTCAGGGAATGCTGGGATTCCCACACATACATGATGGGCCTAGACATCTAACAGATCCCTCTCACCACTGTAAATGGCCATCTCCATCAGGAACAATGTAATGGACCACTCTGTAGGCCCCTATCAGAAATGGCCCTCAATACAAATCAACAATGGTAGGGAATGTTCCATTCTCTGAAGGGAGGTTGGATAGCATACTCTGCTTATCACCTGAGGATGGATCCTGAAATAGGTGCATCCTGGAATGTTACTAGCCGTGACCATGGAATGTGAGCTCAGACCTACAGGGATGCAGAGGTTACATAGGTTCCTTTGTTGACTATGGGCCCCAGATTAGATGGATAGTGTTTACAGTTAACAATATTTATATACTTTTCCTATATTTAGGAGCAATTCTCTTCCCTAATCCAGCTTTCTGGTCCTTTTCCAACTGTGACACTATCCTCCCAAGATAAGAGCTTAGGTCAACTGCATATTGAATGTTGAGTGCAGGCAAAAACTAGTTGGGTCATGGACCACTTTGGATATACCTAAAATAGATCTACTAGCTTTCTATAAAATGGAGACCAAAAATCTCCATCCACTCTTGCCCTTGTGAAGGGAGACACCTGCAGGTGGGGAGCTGTTGGCTAAAACCGGATCCTTATGCTGGTCCTTGCACTTTGCTCCATGTGCACTTAACCTACTACGCTACCACCACCCAACTCCCACTCAAGAAATTTTGATACATTTATCTCCCTCCCTTCTCCTCTCTCTGTGTCACTCTAGAATCTGAAAAAATAAAGGGAGAAACAGGGAGAGAGAGAGAGAGAGAGAGAGAGAGAGAGGGCACTATTGATTTGCCTTAATATTAGAAGAGTATTGGATACTCATAGTGGGAACAGCTGTGCTGGGTTAAGCCTAGGAATCAGGACATCAGGTGTATGTGGTATGTGCATCAACAAAGAGAGATCTAACACAAGAAAAGGCTTTGCAACCTAATTTAATCATACTTTATCCTCAAACTACTGTCAATGGTATCAAGTCTTATAAGGCCTAAGTGTTGCTTTTCCTTACACAGGTTTTCTGGGCAGATCCAGGAGATGACAGTGAACTTCAGTGCTGTCCTGAGATGACCAGACTCCCAGGCTACAAAGAACAAACCCTTGGCCCCAGAGACACAGATGCAGAGTGGTGTGTGCAAGGGGACCTGGCTACTCCTCTCACTCTGAGGTTCTTTCTCCCAGCCTGGAGCTGCCCTGGATGATGACTCCTGTGTCCTGGGACAGAGTCTTCCTGATGAAAAACATGCTAACCAAACTGGATTCTAATCCCAGCCCTGCTACAGAATTTAGCAGATACAGAACAATCTTCATATGAAAGTTTTAGGCAGGGAGGGTAGAGTGATAATGCAAAAGAGTCTCTTGCCTGAGGCCATAATTTCTGAGCTGATCTCACCATCCTGTGAAGAAGCACCTTGTACCTCCTGGAAAGTATCAGAACAGAGCCCCACCCAGGTCCCCTCTGCCTTGCAGAGTGAATCGATCTCCATTCTGACTAACCCCTCAAGAATCAACTTCTAACTACCTTCCTTTTTTTTTTTTTTAAGTCCCCTCTTCCCTTAATGCTTCAAATCCACATGCCACAATATCTTGGGCCATTCTTATGGATTCTTAGCAATGTCTGACTTGAGATCTGGGTGGTGGTGCAGTGGCTAAGGCACTAGACTTTCAAGCATGAGGTCCTGAGTTCAATCCCTGGCAGCACTTGTCTTTTTCTTTTTCTATCTCTCCTATCTTTCTCATTAATAAATAAATAAAATCTTTTTTAAAAAATGCCTGACTCACACAGGTCATCAGAAAAATTAAAGACAACAATTTGAGACCACTTTACACTTGTGAGAACAGTGACTACAGAAGTTGAGGGGGATGTAGGGAAAGGAGGACAGTTTTACACTGCTGGCTGTAGTGTAGCGTGATCCAAACTTTGTTGAAAACAGTCTGGAGATGTCTTAGAACACAGAAAATAGGTCTCACCTACGACCTAGTAATTTCTTTCTGGGGATTTAGCCAAAAAAAAAAAAAAACAAAATCACCTTTCAGGAGATATCTATGTCTCCCTATGTTCACAGCAGCAACACTGGTAATAGCCAACACCTGGAAGGAACTCAGAAGCCCAGTGACACTTGAGTGGCTAAAAAGACTGTGGTATAGTATATTACACAGGTCTTTAAAGTGAAGTAGTACCCTTTGTGTCATCTTGGGTGTAATTAGAAAACAACATGTTAAGTGAAATAAGCCAAAAAGAGAAGAAACAAATACCAAGTGATCTGACTTGTAAATGGGGCAAAATAATAGGGACATGGAGGGAAAAAACAAAATGAAACATGGACTGGGTATGGTATATTCTTTCAAAGCAGTGGACTCAGGTAAGGAAGGGGACAGAGAGATGGAAGAGGACTGTGGGGTCCTGGTGCATAATGACATCTTACTCATGTACCAGTGACTGCACTGTAACAAACTAACCCCTTAACTAAAAGAGAGAGATAGATTTTTCTATGTAGATTTTCTAGCACTTACAATTTTAGAACAGAACCTGTAAAGTGTTCATAAGTGAGAGTTACAGTATATAGAAAAAAGAGGCATGGGGGAGATAGCATAATGGTTATGCAAAGAGACTGTCATGCCTGAGGCTCTGAAGTCCCAGGTTCAATCCCCCATACCACCATAAACTAAAGTTGAGCAGTGCTCTGGAAAAAAATGTATGAGGGCATTGTAGCTTATCACTGTCTACTGCAATGCTAAGGAACCTGTCCAGCTTCTACCAATAACATGTTTTCTCTGAAGAAACAGCATCCCCCAAAACAAATATAGACTCAAGAGCATGCACAGCTCTTCTATTATATTTTGTTGCTATGTACAATTGAAATAAAGAAAAAGGGTGGGGGTAGATAGTATAATGGTTATGCAAAGAGACTATATAACCTCAGGCTCCAAAGTTCCAGGTTCAATTCCCACATACCTTGCATGAACATAAAGAAGAGTTTAGCTGGGTATTGCACCAAAGTAAAAGACTCTGGGGTGAGTGGGTGGGGAGAATACAGATCCAAGAAGGATGATAGAAGACCTAGGGGGGTTGTATTTCTTATATGGAAAACTGGGAAGTATTATGCATGTACACACTATTGTATTTACTGTTGAATGTAAAACATTAATTCCATAATAAACAAATTTAAAAAAAAGAGTTTAGCAGTATCTGATAGAAAGAAAGAGAGAGAAAGAGAGAAGGAAAGAATACCTGATCCCAAGCTTCCTAACTTCCATCCCCACAACTCTTCAGGTCACTGACCTCACACTGTACAGTAATAATTTATTTAACTATTTTAAAAATTTATTCATTCGTGATATATAAAATTACAAAATAACAGGGGTATCATTTAATACCAGTCTCACTATAAGATTTCTGTTACCTCCACGCCTAGCAGCAGAAACTGCAATAAATCTCCCAAGGTCACAGGCATGGTTTGACTATACATCTAGATCTAACAGTCTTCCTTTCCAAGTCACACTTATGCCTTTTACTAATTCTGAGTGTCCTTCCCTTTCCTTTTCCTGAGTGCCTGTCTTCCTCAGGTGTTTTCCTGATTCTTTTCCATTTCAGTAATGGTATAAATTCAGAGTCCTGGTGACGAATGTTTCCAGGCACAGTGGAACTGAGGTTCAGAGCCCCACTCTGGTAGTAGTGAGAAAATTTTTGTTTTGGAATGCAGAATGAAGAAGTTCTGGCTGTATAATTGCTTCTCTGCTGGCCTAGACTTTGGTAGATCGCTACATAGCCCCAGTCTGTCTCTATATCAGTCCACACGTCTGTGTCAGTGATCTTGTTCTGTGAAATCATACATCACCTGGTATTATTTCCATAAATCTTTATGACAGATAGACATGCAGATACATCTGCTTTAGTGTCTTTAGAGATGACACTATCACTTTGAGAAGCAAGAGTTTGGGTTGTTAAATTAATAGCAATAAGATCATTATTATTGTTAGTACTAGTAGCAGTATTCTGTGGTACCGGTGATCATTATATTTTGAGCCTAGAGTCCAACATTAATACTTTGGGTTCTGTGTCCTTGGGGTTCTGTGGGAGCATATTGAACTCCCCCCGATGTCACACTCAGCACTGAATGCTTGTATGGCTTCAACTCTATGCCTCTTGATATGAATCACTTCCAGAGTCAACCACAATTTGTCTGTAGCCTATAGGAGGTGTGATAGCTAACCATTTCAGCTGGGGGAGGGAGGGTCTTAATCAATATTAACCTGAGAGCATTTTGTGATCTGAGGAAACATCTTGTTTGCTCAAGTGAACTGTTTCCTGCATGGATTGGCAAGTGTAGGGCATAATCTACAAAGGATACAAAAGTGTAGGTCCCTGAACAGGGAAAGAGAATATTCCAGCTCTTCAGTCTGCCTGTGAGTTCTTCAGAGACCTGAGTTCTGAGCACATGGTCAACTTCATCACAGCTGGTAAGTTACCCTCCTTTTCTAAGGACCCATCATGTTACCTGTGATCATACTATGGTAAACTACACAAGGGATAAGGAGGGGAGTTTTAATTTTACCTTTTTAGGCTTTATTTCTTTTTTGTTTTACAAAAACAAACAAAAAATTCTATTGGCCATTAAGACAGAGACCCAAGGGGGTTGTATTGTTATGTGGAAAACTGAGAAATGTTATGCATGTACAAACTATTGTATTTACTCTTGACTTTCTAACATTAATTGCCCAATAAAAAAACTTAAAACAAGAGAGAGACCAGAGAACCACCAGCCTACCATGAGATGCTCCTTGGATCAAAGTATGTTTCTTTATTTCTTTTTAGATGAACACATTTCAGATTTGGTTATTGTGTCTCCAGAGAATTTTTTGTTTATCCAAAATGTGATGTTTTATGTTTTGTGTACTTGTTTACTCATTTGTCAACATTTCCTAAAGCACAATTTTAAATGACAATGAATTTTTGGAATTTTCTTCCTTGACATTTAAATTATGTATTTTTGATCATTTCTGGAGATAAATGATATACAGTACATTTCATAAAGATGGGTACAATTTCTCGTATCATCAAAAGAGATGTCTGTAAAACAGTCTCACCCCCACATTAGGCCTATTGTCAAGGGCCAGGACTGAGACCCCAGGAGTCAGCCCATTCCTCTCCCAGTCTTCCTGCCCCTGAGCCCCTTCTTGGGTGCAATATGCAAAACCAGTCCTAGTTTCACTTCATGTTTCCCAATTCCATCTTTTTGTTTCTTTGTTTATAGTTAGTTAATTTATTTGTTTTGCCATCAGAGCTATTACTGAAGCTCAGCTCCTACACAGGAAAGCAGTGCTCTAACAGATATTTCTTTGTTTGTTTGTTTGCTATCTGGTAGTGCACACATGAGGGGGATAAAGAACAGAGATAGAGAAAGCCACACTCTATGAAACTTCCCATATGCAGTATAGGACCTGGGTCTTGAACCCTGGCCCTCAGGCACTAGAAGGTGTTAGCATCTCAGGGTGTGTCGCACCCAGCCCTGCCTTTTCTATTCTAACTTCTTAAATTTGTGAGTGAGTCATGCCATACCCACCCTGCTATTTTTTTTAATTTTTATTTTATTAGTGATTTAATAATGATCTACAAAAATGTGAGATAATTCCACACAATTCATACCACCTGAGTCCCACATCCCCTCCATTGGAAGCTTTCCTGGGAGTGTGGACCAAAGATCTTTATGGGATACACAAAGTAGAAGGTCTGGCTTCTGTAATTGCTTCTCTGCTGGACATAGGTGTTGACATTTTGATCCAAACTTCCAGCCTGTTTCTGTCTTTCCCTAGTGGGGTAGGGCTCTAGGGAGATGGGATTGTTGAGTACATTGGTGGTGTTGTCTGCCTAGGGAAGTCAGGTTCACATCATGGTAGCATTTACAACTTGATGTCTGAAAAAGCATTAAGATATAAAGCAGAACAGAATATATAAAAATCAGTAACATAAAGATGTGAATATAGCAGAAGCTATTTGGGGTCTCCATTTTGGAAAAGTCTAGGAGGTCTATTTGAGGTATATTCCAGGGGCGGCATGACTTCAATAATTTCCTCCTGAGCCTGAGAGTTAACATTCAGGTGAGCCAAAAATATTGTCTAGGGAGACATTGTCATAGTTGGGGATAGAAGGATAAAACTAAAGATCAAGGCAAAGAGTAGCTCCCTCCCAGATATGAGAAAAGTTTATAAATATCATTAACTTTAACCCCTATCAATCTGACCCAGGGCCCATCTCTATTCATATTTAACACAGGAGCCTGTACAACCTCTGTATCCCGATAGGTCTAATGCCACTGACCTTGGTCATAGCTAGGAACATTCTAGGCTACACTCAATTCAGGACCTGTCTTCCTCAAATGGCAGAGTATTTTGATCCAGCCTCTCTTTCGACTGTGAGGCAGTTTCTACCTTGTTGTTCTACATTGAGGGCAAGGTCTTGTAGAGGTCCACAAGAGGGATTATGGTGTCCCTGATGGATATAACCAGTGACAGTGGTGAGAGGTATCTCTTAGAGGTCTAGGCTATCTTATCTATGTGAGAATCCCAGGAATCCATGACTAGGGCCCTGGATGATTATGACTGTGCTAGCAGAACAGTTTTTTTTTTTTTTTTTTTTTTTTTTTTTTTAAGAATTGAACTGAAGGCCTCACACATGTAGGGCTTACTATGTTAGGGCTACATTCACAGTTCATAGCTTCATTATAAGTAAGAACTTAATAATAGAATATCTTTAGGAGGAAATATTTCTTCATAATGTGAACTCTTATTGGCTAAGAAATTTGGCCCCCAGATATTTCTTTTTTTAAAATTTTTTTAAAGTACAGTCACCTCCCCAGTGTTTTATTTTATTTATTTATTCCCTTTTGTTGCCCTTGTTGTTTTATTGTTGTAGTTATCATTGCTGTCATGGTTGTTGGATAGGACAGAGAGAAATGGAGAGAGGAGGGGAAGACAGAAAGGGGGAGAGATAGACACCTGCAGACTTGCTTCACCGCTTGTGAAGTGACTCCCCTGCAGGTGGGGAGCCAGGGCTCAAACCCGGATCCTTATGCTGGTGCTTGTTCTTTGCGCCACCTGTGTTTAACCCGCTACGCTTAACCCGCTGCACTACAGCCGTCTCCCCAGATATTTCTAATGTATGTAAAGAGATGCTCCATAGAGCTGTATGTCCACTGCTTCTTGATTTGAACTCTCAGCTTTATTACAGTGGTGTCATTGACTGGTTGTTTTTTTAATATTTATTTATTTATTTATTCCCTTTTGCTGCCATGGTTTTTATTGTTGTAGTTATTACAGTTGTTATTGATGTCGTCGTTGTTGGATAGGACAGAGAGAAATGGAAAGGGGAGGGGAAGACAGATAGGGGAGAGAAAGACAGACACCTGCAAATCTGCTTCACCGCCTGTGAAGGGGCTCAACTGCAAGTGGGGAGCCGGGGGCTTGATTGGGATCCTTACACCAGTCTGTAACCCACTGTGCTACCTACCGCCTGACTCCCTCACTGCCTGGGTGTTATAATCGCATATCAAAATATCTAACTTAAATAGAATGACACCCTGTGTGTTGGTGACTCTTTGGTTCCTTGAATCCATCACTGATTTTTGAATCACTGATTCAAAAATCACTGATTTTTCCAGTAACTAACTGTGGAGACTCTGCCACCATTTCTCACTCACCTGACAGAGCTGTGACTTAGCTGCTGAGGTAGTTCCTTGGAGAGCAGTATGATGGACTCTGGCATTCTCATGCTGCCTTGCGAATCATGTCCTTTTCATTGTTGTTCCCACAGGTTTGCTGCCTGAGAAGATTCAAGATGAGCTACAACAATCCATTCAGTCTCCTACAACTGGCCATTCAGAGCCTGCTGAGGGATGACAACTTGACCATTTCTTCCCTGAAGGACCTGCCTGCAGAGCTCTTCCCAAGTCTGTTTCTGGTAGCACACACTCACAGACACTGGGAGACCCTGAAGGCTCTAGTGCAGACCTGGCCCTTTGAAAGTCTCCCTCTGGGAGCCCTGGTTCCAGATTTACAGCCTGAGAATCAAAGTTTCAAAGCTGTGATGGATGGAATTGATGTCCTGCTCAAGCAGGAAGTTCCCCCCAGGTAAGGAGGATCCATAGTCAGGGAAGGTCTGTGGTCTGTGGAAGACAGCTGGGTCAGGTAGAGTGGAGGCCCATGTGGAGGACCCAAGGCTTCTAATGCCAATGTGACAGCTCACTGCCCATTGAGGAGCTCTCTTTTAAAAGATACCCTTATGCCTGAGGCTTCTAAGTGCCATGTTCAATCCCCTGCACCACAAGACAGAGCTGAATAGTGTTTTTGTAAAAAGAGGAAAAAAGTTTGTTTCTGTTCAGAGATATAGCTCAAATGTACACATGATGCCAAGAATCTCAGCACAAGTTCTAGACCCTAAGCACCTCATGGAGGAAGCTTCAAATGTAGTGGAGAGGTAGTCAGCTTTTCTTTTTTTTTTTTAACTTTTTGTTTGTTTGTTTTTATTCATTTATTTATTTATTTTGTTGCCCTTGTTGTTTTGTTGTTGTAGTTATTATTGATGTCATTGTTGTTGGATAGGAAAGAGAGAAATGGAGAGAGGAGGGGAAGACAGAGAGGGGGAGAGAAAGACAGACACCTGCAGACGTGCTTCACCACCTGTGAAGTGACTCCCCTGCAGGTGGGGAGCCGGGGGCTCGAACCGGGATCCCTCCGCTGGTCCTGTGCTTAGCGCCACCTGCGCTTAACCCGCTGTGCTACCGCCCGACTCCTGGTAGTCAGCCTTTTTATCCATATTATTTATTTTCTCATTTCATGGCATGACTTTGCTTTAGCATATATTTTAAGTGATTTAGACCTTAAGCTTTAGGCATCAGAGTATTTTTTCCATCACCATTACACTATTACAGTTTCCCTCCCTGTGAAAAATCTCTATCTAAATGGAGTCAACAGAGAGGTCACCAGCAGAGAAGTCACTTTGCCAAAGGCACAAAACTAGCAGAAAGGAAGATGGAAAGAGAGCAGGAGGGAAAAGGTGTCTTCTACTTTCTAGGTTGACTTTTAAAAAAATATTTATTTTTGAGAGAGATGGAGATAGAGAGAGACTAGAGCACTGCTCAGCTCTGGCTTATGATGGTATGGGGTATTGAACCTAGGATTTTGGAGCTCCAGGCATGAGAGTCTGTTTGCATAACAATTATACTATCGCCCCCACCCTCTAGGTTGACTTTAATGCAGTTGCAATGGTATAGCATCATAGTAGTTTTTATTCTCTCAGTTTAGTGAATATTAAATATGTAATGTGGAAATTTGATGAAGAAAGTTAGAAGAGAAGTGGGGAGAGTGTAGGTGGAATCTGAAATATGAGGAAATAGCAGACTTGGGCAGAGCCTGGCAAATGCTGGCCCTCTGGGTCAAATTCTCTGTTCATGTTTTCTGTCTTCATCAATGTCCTACTTACCCAAAACAGGTGTAAACTGCAGGTGCTGGACTTACGCAACACTGGGCAGATGTTCTGGAGAGTGTGGGCTGGAGTCAACTTGCCAGTGTACTCAGAAAGGAGAGAACTAGTGGCTGAGGAACCTTCAAGGAAAGAGAAGGTCAGGCTCTTCTTGGAGGTGTGGGTAGACCTCTACCTCAGTGTAGCACCTGAAGATAAGTTTCTTACCTACGTGTTGAACTGGGTCAATCAAAGACAAGGAGTACACCTTTCTTGTAAGACAGTGATAATACTTGCCACGAGAAGATGGCATATCAGGCTTCTGCATACACTGCCATTGTGTGATGTCAAGGAGATGACAATATATTGCATCTTTAAATCCTCCAACCTACAAATGTTTGGTCCACATCTGAGCAAGATAAAAAAATCTCAGGGGACTCTGTCTGAATATCATCACACCTGTGGGAATCTTCTCCAGTTTATTGGAGGAATGGTATCATTCTATCATCCCATTAATAGCTGATTTCTTCCAGCTACTTCATCTTCAAGAGCTGTATCTGGAATCTCCCTCCTTCCTCCAGGGCCATCTGGACCAGCTGCTCAGGTAGGATTGTAACCCGGACAAAGTGACTGTGCAGGAAACATTGGATCTGAAGTTCCTTGCTTCACAGTTCTATTATTAACCATGATTTATTCATCTCATTTGCCAGATTGCCTCTAAAAGCTAGTTTATGTTAGTGCTAGAGATTAAATCTGAGAACATGATGATTCAGAAATGAAAGGCATTTTACATAATCACTATACTATTCCACTCCTCTTTTTACCCTCTTTATTAGGGAATTCATGTTTTACATTTTTACAGTAAATACAGTAGTTTGTACATTCATGACATTTCTCAGTTTTCCTCATAACAAGACAACCCCCACTAGGCCCTCTGTCATCCTTTTCCAGGACCTGTACTCTCCCCACCACACCCATCCATAGACTTTTACTTTGGTGCAATATAGTAAATTAAGTACAGGTTCTACTTGTGTTTCCTCTTCTGATCTTGATTTTCAACTTCTGCTTGAGAGTGAAATCATCACATATTCATTTTTCTGTTTCTGGTTATTTTCACTTAACATGATTTCTTCAAGCACCATACAAGATTCCATACAAGGTACTTTTGACTCCACAACCTCTCCAGCATTTCCTGCTTTTAACTTTTCTGACATATGACATTCTCACAGGAGTGAAGTGGTATCTCATTGTTGTGTTTATTTACATTTCTCTGAAAATTAGAGACTTGGAGTATTTTTTCATGTGTTTCCCGGCCTTTTGGATCTCTTTTGTGGTTAATATTATGTCCATGTCCTCTCCCCATATTTGGATGGGGTCATTTGTTATCTCCTTGTTGAGTTTGACAAGCTCTTTATATATTTTTATTATTAAACTCTTGTCTGGTGTATGGTGTGAAAGACCTTCTCCCATTCTGTGAGGGGTCTCTTGGTTTGGGTAGTAATTTCTTTTGCTGTGCAGAAACTTTTTAAATTTGATGTAGTACCATAGGTTTATGCTTGACTTAGTCTTCTTTGTAATTGGATTCGTTTCATTGAAGATATCTTTAAAATTTATGTGGAAAAGAGTTCTGCCAATATTTTAGTCTAAGTATCTGATAGTTTGTGGTCTAACATCCAAGTCCTTGATCCCTTTGGGATTTGCTTTTATTTGGTGAAATATAGTGGTTCAGTTTCATTCTCCTGCATGTTTCAACCCATTTTTTCCAACACCACTTGTTGAAGAGACTCTGCATTCCCCATTTAATAGTCTGGGTCCCTTTGTCAAAGATTAGATGTCTGTAGGTGTGGTGGCTTACTTCTGGACTTTCAATTCTATGCCACTGGTCAGTGTGTTTATTCATGTTCCAGTACCTAGCAGTTTTGATGACAATGGCCCTATAATACAGTTAGAGATCTGGGAGTATGATGCCTCCAGTTCTGTTCTTCTCAAGATTATTTTGGCAATTATAGATCTTTTCTGGTTCCAGATAAACATTTGTAGCATTTGTTATATTCTCCTAGAAAGGGTGGTTAGGATCTTGATGGGGATAGCATTAAATTTGTGTATAGCTCTGAGTAGTATATTCATTTTGATGATGTTAATTCTTCCAACCCATGAACATGGAATATCTTTCCACTTCTTTGTGTCTTTTTCAATTTCCTTGAGCTCATAATAGTGACTCATAATTTTCAGTGTACAATCTTTTCACTTCTTTGGTTAGATTTATTCCTAGATATTTTATTGTTTTGTTGCTATAGTAAAAAAGGAATTGTTTCTGGATTTCAACTTCTTCTAACTTAGTGTTTGCATAGAGGAATGCCACTGACTTTGAATATTAATTTTCTAGCCTGACAGCTTACTGTATTGCCTGATGATTTCCAAAAGCTTCTTCTGGATTTCTTAGGGTTTTCTATGTATACTATCATGTCATCTGCAAATAGGAAGATTTTACTTCTTCTCTTCCAGTCTGTATGCCTTTAATTCCGTGCTTCTGCCTGATTGCTATGGCAAGAACTTCCAACACTATGTTGAATAGTAATGGTGATAGTGGACAGCCCTGTCTAGTACCTGATCTGAGGGGAAATGCTTCCAGTTTTTCACCATTGAGTATGATGTTGGCTGTAGGTTTGTTATATATAGAATCCACTATCTTGAAGAATTTCCCATCTATTCCTATTGTTTGTAGCATTTTGATCATAAAGGGATGTTATATTTTCTCAAAGGCTTTCTCTGCATCTACTGATAGAACCTTGTGGTCTTTGGTTTTGCTTTTATTGATGTGGTGGATCATGCTGATTGATTTACGTATGCTAAACCATCCTTGCATCCCAGGTATAAACTCCACTTGGTCATGATGAACAATATTTTTAATATACTGCTGTATCCGGTTGGCTAGAATTTTGTTCAATATTTTAGAATCTATGTTCATCAGAGATATTGATCTGTAGTTTTCTTTTTTCATTGTCTCCCTGTCTTCTTTTGGTGTCAAAGTGATGCTGACTTCATAGAAACTGGAAGGGAGTATTCCATTGTCTTTAATCTTCTACTTTTAAAAGTAGAAGTATTAGTTCTTATTTGAAGGTTTTGTAGAATTCATTTGTAAAACCATCTGGTCCAGAACTTTTATTCTTGGTGTTGGTATGCTTCTAAGACCCCTTCTGTTTCATTGGTTTAATCCCCCCTGCTTAACACTGTATTCTATTTACATAACCACTGTTAACTAAGCACTACCCTGCCTCCAGGGCATTGGTTTAATCATCATTGTTTTGCATGATTTTTCCTTCTCCCCACCCCCTATCCTACATACATCCTCTTCGGACCTGACACTTTCACCTCAGGATATATGAGGACAGGATTGTGATTAGAGATAGCTTAGCTTGCTCTGTGTTCCACATGAATAAAGAGATACTGCTTCCCAGCTCAGCCATGAGTCCCTGGTCATCTGTCTCCCAACAATGAAGCTAGCCTGGCAAATGGCGCCCTGAACAGGGACTGGCATATGGCGCCCAACCAACGTGGGTCCTAACCTGCCCATCCCCCATATAAGTAAACTTGGCTACCTGTCCACCATGGGCTGCCTTTCTACTTATGAAGAGGTTTCCCAAAGCTTCTACTCTTCCTTCATAAGACAGTTTCTCTGTCTCTGGAACATTTTGCTCTGGGCCACACTTTGGTTCCCTGACCAGGAACTTTGGTTCCTTATTACCGTGATCATAGAGCTTGGAAGATGCACGAAGATTTCTCCTTGGACTTTCTGGATTCCCTGTCTCATGTTTCCCGAGGAGAAACATACATTTATCATACATTTCTTCCAGGTTCTCTAACTTGATGGCATATAGTTGTTATAGAAGCCTCGCATGATGCATTGAATTTCTGTGGGGTCTGTTGTGATATCTCCTTTTTCATTTATAAACTGACTTATTTGGATCTTCTCTCTCTCTCTCTTTTTTTTTTTGAATCTGGCTAAAGGTTTGTTGATTTTGTTCACTCTTTCGAAGAACCAAACATTTACTTTTGTTGATCTTTTGTATGGTTTTCTTATTTTCAATGTTATTTATTTCTGCCCTAACTTTAGTAATTTCTGTCCTTCCTGTTGCTTTATGGTCCCTTTGTTCTTCTTCTAGGCCTTTATGGCGTGTGATCAGGTTGTTTGTTTGTGCTTTCACAGAGTTATGGAAGGGACACCTTACTGAGATGTTTGGTGGAATAATCAGTCTAGTGAGGTTGTACTCAGGTTCCGGTCTGAAGCAGTCTCTTAGATGACTGGACAAATATTATTGAAGGGGACTGTGCAGAGAGATCCCAGGGACGAGGTGGTGGTGCACTTGGTTGAGCACAGGTATTGCAGTGCACAAGGACCTGGGTTCAAGTCCCTGGTCCCCACCTGCAGAGGGAAAGTTTTTAAGTGCTGAAGTAATGATGCAGGTGCCTCTCTGCCTCTCTTCTTCTCTATTATCAACTTTCCTTTGGATTCATGACTGTTCATATAAAAAAATAAAGATAATTGAAAAAAGAAGTCTGCACACAATGCAGTTTATGGACTGCAAGCTGTGACAGGCAGGATTGTGAATACACAGACAGTGCAAACATGCACTAAACAGGCTACATCTGAGGAATGAGGAAATTAGCCGAACATACGTTGAGTGTGGAGATATATCAGAGAGTCCCTGGAGAATGGCAGGACCAGTAGTTGCTGTGGGACTTTGCACAGGTTTGGTTTGTGACCTAATGGTCTTACCCAGCCCAGAGATAGGACAGAGTCCAAAGAACGTCTGAAGGCAGCCTGAGTGAGAGTATTTTCATTTCTATCCAATACTGCTGCCAGAGTGCCAATACATTTGAATGGACTGTCCAGAATTCTTAGGTAATGTTCTACCAGATATTATTATTATCTTCAACTAGGAAGAGAGAGAGAGAGAGAGAGAGAGAGAGAGAGGTGTGCATATCTTTGCATGACAATGAAGAAATGTGTTTTAGAAATTGCAAGAATTCAATGCCAGGCTCATATGAAGACTGACAAAAAGATTCTGCCTTAAATAGCACTGGACTAGTTGAGGTTGAGAGTAAACATGAGCCTTGGTGTATCTTATCACCTCCCACAGTACTGAAACTGTGCCAAATACATTCTGGATCCTAATCTCTCTCCCTCTCTCTTCCCAGGTATCTTAATGACCCCCTGGAGGTCTTCTCACTCACTAACTGCACACTTACAGAAGGAGACTTGACTCACCTGTTCCAGAGCCCACACATCACTCACCTGAAGGACCTGTGTCTGAGGGGAGTCCCTCTGACCTCTGTCAGGGAGCCCCTGCGAGCTCTACTGGAGGTAAATGCAGCCACCCTCCAGCACCTGGACCTGGGTCTGTGTGGCCTCCAGGACCCCCAGCTTGAGGCCCTGCTCCCTGCCCTGAGCAGCTGCTCCCAGCTCAGCTCCTTCACCTGCATGGGAACCTCCTGTCCATGGCCACCCTGGAGAAGCTGCTGCGCTCCACCTCAGGGCTGGAGCATTTATGTTTCCAGCTGTTTCCTGTCCCTCTGGAGATTTTCAGCACCCAGGGAACTCTCCAGCCTGAGACATTTGATTTGCTTTGTACTCAGATCTTAAAGATTCTCAGGGACCTAGGACACCCCAGGTCCATCTTGGTGAGCTCTAGTCACTGCTTTTATTGTGGCAAGAAGATTTTCAGAAACTGGAAGCCCATGATTCTACCTTGCTGGCCTTGTATAAATCACTATAAGAAGCTGTCTTTTAGACTCAAAACATGTGACATGTAACAATTTTGCTTCTCAATGCGTATGCAATTTGATACTGGCAACATGTCCATGAGATGGAGAAGAAAAAGTGACCCAGCATCACTGTTAGAATGCAGGGAATGGTTGTCAGGGAGGTGGTGCAGTGGATAAGCCATTGGACTCTCAAGCATGAGGTCCTGAGTTCAGTCCCCAGCAGCACATGTACCAGAGTGATGTCTGGTTCTTTTTCTCTGTTATCATTTCTCATGAATAAATAAATAATATCTTTAAAAAAAGAATGCAGGAATACATTTGACTCTTAAGTCTGAAGGGACTAAATGCACACTTGTCTAACAGAATCAGAATTATAGTGGTCCAGGAGTTGTCACAGTGAAAATGCTTTGTACTCTCAAGCAGGAGGTCCTGAGTTCTATCCCCCCCAGCACATATGCCAGAGTGATGTCTGGTTCTTTCTCTCTCCTCCTATCTTTCTCATTAATAAATAAATAAAATATTTTTAAAAATAATCAGAATTATACATTTTGTAAATAACTACAAAGCATGTTGAGTTATAATTTGGGTTGAAGGTCATATGGGAGATTTTTCTTGGTAGATGTCATGAAGGGTTGAGAAATAAAATGGATCTCAATTCCATCTCTTACTTGTCTATGTACATTTTTCTACCAACTTTCGTTTTTTTTAATTTAACTTCCCAGCTCTTATGGCTTATGGTGGTGTGGGGGATTGAACCTGACACTTTGGAGCCTCAGGCATGAGAGTCTGTTTTCATAACCATTATGCTATTTACATTCCCACCCTTTTCAAAATTATTTTTATTAGTTATTTTTCTACTTTTATTTTTTACTTATAAAATGGTAATATTGAAAAGACTATAGGATAAAAGGGGTACGTTTACACACAATGCCCACCCCCAGAGCATCATATCCAATCACATTCCTTGATAGCTACCCTATTCATTATCCTTGTAGGCAATTTCAAGCTACCTACCAAACTCAAGCAAAACTACCATAGTTGTGTGGCCCAGGAACATGCCTAAGATGGATTTTCTGCTTTCTTCTACCCTTAAAGTCCCTAATGTCATCTACTCTAATCCTACTTTTTGGTTCCTGTTCATTAACCATTTTGTCTCAACTTAGGTTATGCCACCCTCCAGACACAAAGTTACAGATGCTACCATGACTCTATCCCAACTTCTCTGGGCAGACAACCTCACCAATATGCCCTGGGAAAGATAGAAACAAGCTGAGGGTATGGATTGACCTATCAACACTCATGCTCAGTGGAGAAGCAGTTACAGAAAACAGAACTCCTACCTTTTACTCCACATAAACAACCTTGATCCAGACTCCCAGCAGGAGAGAAGTGATAGGATGAAGATAAGAGGACTCTGAACTCAAGCTCCATCAGCACCCAGAGAGAGAAGGAAAAGTAGAGAGATGTATGAGGTAGTTATGATGCCATGGGTGGCTTGGAGTGGAAGAGAGGATTGAATCACAATAAAAAGGAGCAAATATGTATAAATGTGGACAGACAGTTGTAGAGATGATGGTTGTCCCATGTCTATAACCTTATAGCAGAGCAAAACTGTGGTGGATTGCCTTGGGGAGACTGAAGATTCAGAACTCTGGTGGCAGGAATGGTGTGCATTCAAACCCCTGTTGACATGCAATTCTGTAATATAAAAATATAAAAGAGAAATTAGGGAGGTAAACAACAGCTACAGGGTAGTCTTTTCATTTATGGGATAGAAGCTTTATACATGAATGTATCGTCAGGCACTATCAAATGAGGGAGGGAGGAGGGCAATAAATGGATATAGCTCTCTAATTACTGTTAAGGTTAATTTGGGCACAGGTAGGCACAGATATGGTGTTGGATGAGGTGTTGTATATGTTTCATCTTTAAACATTTTTCTAGTGTGCCCATTTGCTTCATTTGACAGGTGTTGATTATTTATAGTACAGTTGTGGGCTCATGTGCAAATGTTTTCATTACATGAAGACTGGTGACCACAAAGCACTCTAACCTCTATCTCAGGCCCATAATTTTGATACCAGAGATGCCACATATTCTAAGTTAAATGCAAAGCAGCACCAAAAGCCAGAGATGAATAGTGCTGTGATAATATCAATATAAAATAATATAAAATAGAATAGGTAAGATAATATTTTGGGAGCATATTCCATGACACCCCCACTGTCAAAATTCGGTGACCTCATTCCTAGCAATAGATGTCACAATTCTTACAAAACAAGCTCCTTTCCTGTGATGTGTGTGAGGGGGGAATCCACGTGCTTTAATACTCTATTCCATGTTTCCATGTATGACAGAAACTCCCTAGTCTGTCACCTCCTTACTCACTTCACTGAGCACAATCACCCCTAGCTCCATCGGTCCTAAAGGACTCAGTATCATCTTTTCAAGCTGTAGGGTAGTACTCCCAAGAGTCCCCTAATTTCTTCTTCCAATCTTCTGTACATGGGCATTTCAGCTCTCTCCACAGCTGGAGTGTGAGGATGGCAGCTGTGAATATAGGGGTACAATTGTCCCCTTGAATCTAAGAAAAATTAATGTCCATGCTTCTCTTCAGATGATATGCAAAACCAGTGTCAACATTTATAAAATATGTGCATGAACTCCTTGATTAAATCACTTTGTGGTCCAGGAGGTGGTGCAGTGGCTAAGGCACTAGACTCTCAGCATGAGGTCCTGGGTTCGATCCCCGGCAGCACATGTACCAGAGTGATGGCTGGTTCTTTCTCATGAATAAATAAATAAATTCTTTTAAAAAATCACCTTATTACTACAATTTCTGAATTCCAATATTTACATACTTCTCAACACAAATAATTGTTTTCCTCTTGTATAGATACCAGAGTTTTCAGTTTACTGATAAAAGTCTTGCTGACATTTCCTGCTTGTGTCCTACTGATGTGCCAGCAGGTGGCAGTAAAATACTGCAGACTGGGGATTTTGTGCTTCAGCGGTCCATCCTGCTTCTCTTTACCCCAAGGCGGTTAAATCTGGAGAATCCCAGGCTCCTTTGCCTAACTATCCTGAGTACAGGGTGCAATTGTAGGGTCAACATGCAGACTTCTGCCAGCAGGGAGAAAGCAGGAAATGGCCTGAGCTCTCAGTGTAGGTCCTCCCCAGGGCCAAGGCCTCCGAGGCTTCATCTCAATGGATCCCACAAGATCAGAGCAATGGAGTGAGCATCAGGCTCCTCCCTTCCCAGGAAAGTGAAGTCCTGCCCTAAGGTCCCTAGCCCAGCAGCCCCAGCCCTGAGGCCCAGCAGGAAGTGTTTGCTTGGTGCCTTTTGTCCAGGTCCAGTGTAGTTTGAGCTGAGTTAACTGCAACAAGAGACTTTGCCTAGAGCAGGAACAAGCTGGATTCTGGAAAGGTCTGTTGGCTGTTGGTGGGAGAGAAGCTGTGCTTCAGTGGAGGGAATAAAGGGAACCCTCCTCACTGAGGACAGGGAGAGCATGAGGATTTAATGCAGCACCTCCTCAAAGCAAAGCTGTGTGGAGGGACAGGATGATGGCTCCTACACTCCTGAGAGCACAGTGCACAGTGAGAAAGCCCAGGCTCAAGGCCTCAGTACCCCCTGCAGTGGGAAGGTTACAGAAATCAAGTAAAGACACAGGTGTCTCTCTCTCTCCCCCTTTCTCTAATTCCCCTCTCAACTGATCTGGTAGAAAGTAAATGATGTATTGAGCAAAATAGAAAGAAAAATAGAATAATTTTTAAAATTGTCATGAGTAGATTAGCATAATGGAATTGCAGAACCAGAGACACCAAATTATCTATTTTCAAAGCCCAATCATACCAGAAACAGGAGCTGAACAGAAACTCTGGCAAAAAAAAAAAAATCTGTATGAAGCATAAAAGGAAATTTTCCAGATCATTAACAAGACAAAATGGGGTCCTCTCTAATTATTTTGCAATTTTGAAGATAGTCCAATCTGCTTTAGGCTAGATCCATGGTTTATCAGTTATGTCTATAAAGATTTCTTGAAGGGTTACAGGAGAGCAAGTTAACTACTACAATTAAAAATGATCTTTCAGTTGTATTAGTGATGTGTAGAGTTACACAACAAGAGGGATACAACTTCACACCATTCCTACCACCAGAGTTCTATATCCCAGTACCCTTAACTGGAAATTGCAGTAATTCTCCCAAGGTCATAGATTTGGGTTGACTACTATTTCCATAAATATCTATCTCTAATTTTCCCTATTTTTTTCCCCTATGGTCCTACTTTCTCTTCCATTTTAAGTCACATGTGAACCTTTTACTACCTCTGAATTTCCTTTTCTCCATCTCTCTCTCTCCTTCTCCCTCTCCCTTTCTCTCTCTCTTTTCTCTATGGGTCCTGATGGAATTGGGTTTCAGAGTCCTCTAGTCATCTTTTCCTAACATTCCTCCTCCTCTGGGAGTATAGACCAAAATTTTGAAAAATTATCATTGAGGAAGTTGGGCGGCAGCACAGCAATTTAAGTGCAGGTAGATCCTGGTTGGAGACCCTGCTCCCCACCTGCAGGGGAGTTGCTTCACAGGTGGGGAAGCAGGTCTGCAGGTGTCTTGCTTTCTCTCCCGCCTCTGTCTTTTCCACCTCTCTCCATTTCTCTCTGTCCTATCTAACAACTATGACATCAATAACAACAACAACAATAACTACAATAACAATAAAAACAAAAAAGTCAACACAAGGGAAAATAAATATTTAACATTTTTAAAAAATGAAAAATAGTTATCTTTGGGATGATGCTTTACACAAGAGAGAATTTAAAGTAACATGAGCCATAGTTCTGGTACATTACCTCAGCAGAGTTTCACAGACAAGCTGTTGGGGCACTGATGTTCTCTATTCCTGACTTTTAGTAAATAAATATATAAAGAAATGATCAGGTGGCTGCGGACAACATCAAGGTTCCCTGTGGTCTGTGATGGTTCTTAGATGGTCTCTCTGCTCACATCCTTTTCCCTAGCACTACCAGAGATGACAGGTTCTGACAGCAAGATGAAGAGCAAAGGCGAGAGACGGCATTGAGATCCATTTTATTTCTCAACATTTCATGAAAAATCCAGCAAAGAAAATCTCCTGCTTGAACTTCCACGCAAATTACAACTGCAAATCAGATCCAATCACTGGTGACTCTGATTTCACTAGAAAAATGCCCATTTGGTTCTTCAAAGTTGAGAGTCACATGTATTCCCTGCAGGCTGGCTCTGAGCTGGGTCTCCTTTGCTTCCCCATCACAGGGTGATGATGGCAGAGGCAGAGTTGTGTGTGCACATTGAGGGACAAAGCTGCTAGATGTCACGTCCTGTGAGGCTAAAAGACAGCCTCGTGTAGTCACACAGACAAAGCAAGCAGGGTAGAATCATGGGCTCCCAGTTTCTGAACACCTTCTTGGCACAGTATTTGCAGTGACCAGTGGTCAAAACGATGGACCTGGGGTGTCCTAGGTCCCTGAGAATCTTTGAGATCTGAATACAAAGCAAATTAAATGTCCCAGACTGCAGAACTCTGTGGGGGCTGAAACTCTCCAGAGGGGCAGGAAACAACTGGAGACACAAATGCTGCAGTCCCGAGGTGCAATGCAGCAGCTTCTCCAGGGTGGCCATGGACAGGTGGTTCCCATGCAGGCTGAGGGAGTTGAGCTGGGAGCAGCTGCTCAGGGCAGGGAGCAGGGCCTCAAGCTGGGGGTCCTGGAGGCCACACTGACCCAGGTCCAGGTGCTGGAGGGTGGCTGCATTTAACTCCAGCAGAGCTCGCAGGGGCTCCCTGACAGAGGTCAGAGGGACTCCCCTCAGACACAGGTCCTTCAGGTGAGTGATATGTGGGCTCTGGAACAGGTGAGTCAAGTCTTCTTCTGTAAGTGTGCAGTTAGTGAGTGAGAAGACCTCCAGAGGGCTGTTATATACCTGGGGAGAGAGACAGAGAGCTTAGAATGGACCACGGGTTGGCAGGAGAGTGTAAGTTGAAAGGGTGGTGGTGATCATACACACTGTTCAAGGTTACTCTGACAAAGTCACCCCCCAAGTAGACCAATGATGTTTGAACTGAGCTCTTCCACCTCTTCCTGAACCTGGGGCTGGAGCAGACAATTTCCAAAACACATTTCCTCATGTATCAGGCAGAGAATGGCACATTTTTCTTTTCTTCCTTTCTTCTTCTTCTTCTTCTTGTTTTTTTTTTTTTTTTTGAATGTATGGACTTTGTACATGCTTGTGCTAGAAGAGACTCAGATAGGAGACTCAGAGAAAACTGGTCAGTGTGTCAAACACTGTTGGCATGAATGGGGGAAGCTTCGGCAGTAGCAGGGCTCATGTCTCGATCTTCTCTTTCCCTTAAGCTTCTCTCTGGATCAGTGAAAAAAATAGAATATAGAATAAATAAAATGTAAAAAAAATATATCTCCCCAGACAATAACTTGAGTACACCAGCATATCAGATGTCAGGCTCAGGGAAAAAAAAATAGTAGAATAATCATGGGCCCTTTGGAATATGACTAAAATAGTCCTACTAAATATCTACAAAAGAGACCCCCAAATCTTCATCTGAATTATTCCAGTCTTTGTGTTAATAATTAGTCAACAATTTGTTTGGCTTTATATGTTAAGTCTTCTTTCAGTTACCAGGTTCCAGATGCTACCATGATGCCATCCTGGGCAGATGACCCCAACAATATGTCCTGGAGCCTCACTTCCCCAGAACCCTGCCCCACTAGGGAAAGAGAGGTACAGACTGGGAGTATGGATCGACCTGTCAACACCCATGTTCAGTGGGGAAGCAATTACAGATGCCAGACTTTCCACATTCTGCATCCCATAATGACCTTGGATCCATACTCCCAGAGGGATAGAGAATAGGAAAGCTGTCAGGGGAAGGGATGGAATATAAAATTCTGGTGACAGGAACGTGTGGAGTTATATCCCTCTTATGTGATGTTTTTTGTCAGTGTTTCCTTTTTATAAATAAAAATTATTATTTAAAAATGAGTAATTCATGATTGACATACCATTGATCTCAGTTTAATCTTTAGCACCAGCATGAATCAGTTTTGATACATGGTAAGGAAAATTTAATAACAACAACAACAATAATAATAGACTGTTTGACCTGAATGAGGGAAGCTTCAGCAGAGTGAAGCAGGTGATCAAGTGTCTCTATCTATCATCTTTCTTTTCTCTCAAGCTTCTTCTGTATGAGAAGAAGAAGAAGAAGAAGAAGAAGAAGAAGAAGAAGAAGAAGAAGAAGAAGGAGAAGAAGAAGAAGAAAGAGATGAAGTGTAAAAAAAAAAGAAAAGAAAATGGGTATTTCCTGACTGAGGCACCATTGATCTTAGTGTAATCTTTGGCACCTCCATAAATTGGGTTTGATACGTGGTCAGGAAGATTTAATAATAGATTCAACAACAATAGTAATAGAATGAGTGAGACAATGTACTTGACATTCACTGTCTCCTTCACTGTGACTCTGCCAGAGCACAAGCCTACCTGAACACCTGGTCCAGATGGCCCTGCAAGAAGGAGGGAGATTCCAGGTACAGCTCTTGTAGATGGTGTAAGTGCAGGAACACAGAAGTAAATGGGTTGACAGACTGTGCCCGTTTCTCCCACTCTTCTGGGTTGACATCCTTAGGAATGCCAATGTTAAGACTGAGTCTCTGGAGGCTTTTCATCTTGCCCAGAAGTTGACTAAACAGGTGCAGGCCTGAGAATGCCCAAGTGCAGTGTAATTCCACTTCCTGGATACCACACAATGGCATGGCATGCAGAAACCTGTCGTTTTTGCTGGGCAGGGAATATACCGTCATCTTCTTACAGCTGAGATGCACCCCTTTTCTCTCCTGGATCCAGTTCAAGAGGTAGGTGAAGAACTGATCTGTGCGTTTCTGACTGAGGTAGAGGTCTACACACACCTGTAAGCAGGGCACGCCATCCTCATTCCTTGAAGCTCCCTCAGTCACCAGTTCCGTCCTTTGTGAGTCTACTTAGAAGCTGACTCCGGTCCACAAAATATTCAACCCCGTATTCTTGGATAGGAAACCAGGAATGCTGAAAAAAAAAAAAAAAAACAGATTCCAATGTCTAAACAAATATTAGAAAGTTTGTAGTCTGTTCTCTACTTAAAATTCTACTTTATTTAGGGGGAAAACAATCATAGGGTAGTTCAAACCTCTAACATCCGCTTGACTTATCCACTTAGAACTAAGATAAATTTCCATTTCTTTTGAATAGCTCCCTCTCTTTCCTTGAGTTTCAAAATAATTGGTAGTCAGTCATATTCCTAAGTACAATCAGAGGGTAACAGCTTGTTGAATGAAATATTAATAAAGTAAAAAAGACAGTCTAAATTTCAAATTCAAAATAAAATTTACTCAAAGGGGAATCAGGCGGTAGCACAGCGGGTTAAGTGCATGTGGCATAAAGCGCAACCCTTCAGCTTCATTACTCGGGTGAGACCTTTCATAGTATACTCTAATTTCATCTCAGGTGGTTCACTTTCTAACAAAGTCCCAAAATCTAGATATACACCAGTTTCTGTGAGAGAGAGCATATGTTCACACGTATCCATAAACTACTGCAAAATATATACCTGAAAGCAGAAGTACACTAGAGTTTGCAGTGAGTACCTCCCTAACACTTCCTCTCCACTATTCCAAGCTTTGGGTCCATGATTGCTCAACAATTTGTTTGGCTTTGTATGTTAACTCTCTTTTCAGTCACCAGGTTCCAGATGCCATCAGGATTCTGGTCAGGCTTCCCTGGATTGAAGACCCCACCAATGTGTCCTGGAGCTCAGCTTCCCCAGAGACCCACCCTACTAGGGAAAGAGAGAGGCAGACTGGGAGTATGGACTGATCAGTCAATGCCCATGTTCAGCGGGGAAGCAATTACAGAGCCAGACCTTCTACCTTCTGCAACCCACAATGACCCTGGGTCCATGCTCCCAGAGGGATGGAAAATGGGAAAGCTATCAGGGGAGGGGGTGGGAAATGTAGATTGGGTGGTGGGAATTGTGTGGAGTTGTATCCCTCCTACCCTGTGGTTTTGTTAATTAATCCTTTCTTAAATAAAAAAAGAAGCGCAAAAATAAATAAATAAATAAAATTCTACTTTATATATATATACCAGAGCGCTGCTAAGCTCTGGTGCGAGGGATTGAATCGGGACTTGATGGAGCCTCAGACATGAAAGTCTGTTTTGCATAACCATTATGCTACCTACCTCCACCCTTGAGAGATAATTTCATAAGAAGAAATAAGGGAGAGGGTGGATACAGTTCTTTGGTGGTGGGTACAGTGTGGCATCATATCCTGTGATCTTTTAATCTTGTAACACTCTATCAATCACAAATAAAAACATTTAAAAAGTAATAAAGAATAAGAAGAAATATAGTTGCTTCATACTAAAATAAAATAAAATCTGGTGTATTTCCCCCAAATAAAACACTCTGAGGGTGGAGGTGGGGTGAGGGTGAGGATGGTGGAGAAGGGCCAAGTGGAGGTTGAATTGTTATGTAGAAAACTGAGAAATGTTACACATGTTCAAACTATTGTGTTTTACTGTTGACTGCAAATCATTAAGCCTCCAGTAAAGAAATTAAAAATCAAATTAAATCAAGGAACCAGAGAGATAGCTCATTGGGTTGGATTCCTGCATTCCTATGTGAATGGCAGAAGTTTGAGTCTAGGCAACACATGGTTTTTCTGTGTCAGTGGTGGGGGCACTGGTGCTGTAATGTCTCTGTCTCACCTGTCATCCTATCTGAATTGGAGCAGTGACATTACTCAAGATCTAGATCCCACTTCCACGAAACAAATGAACCAAGAGAAAGGAACACAAGTACAAAGAACAGTTCCCATGGAGGTAGCACCAACAGCTAACAGCTTTCACCTTAGTGCCATTATCTGCCCTGTGAACTCTAAGCCACAGCTATGCAGTGCTCCAGGTCAAACAGTTACAACAAGCAATGAGAAACCAAAACCTACGAATCCTATCACAGTGCTACAAAGCTTATGAGCTCTAGCCAAAGGGTTAAAATTACATATATGTATTTTAAGTGTTCTTATTTTATTATTTATGTATTTATTTCCTTTTGTTGCCCTTGTTTTATTGTTGTGGTTATTTATCATTGTTGTTATTGGATAAGACAGAGAAAAATGGAGAGAGGAGAGGAATACAGAGTGGGGAGAGAAAGACACCTGCAGACCTGCTTCACTGCCTGTGCAGGTAGGGAGCAGGAGCTCAAACTGGGATCCTTAATCCTGTCCTTACGCTTTGCACAACCTGTACTTAACCTTCTGTGCCACAGCCCGACTCCCATATTTTAAAAGACTTTTTTGTTCTCTTTATTTATTGGATGGAGATGGGTAGAAATCAGTGAAATAGAGAGAGACAACAGCAGCATTGTTTCACCACTCCTAGAGCATCCCCCCTGATGGTGGGCATGTGGGCTCAAACCCAGGTCTTTGCAATTCCTCTCCTGGGGATACATCCTAAGGAACCCAACACATCCATCCAAAAAGATCTGTGTACACATATGTTCTTGGCAGCACAATTTGTAATCGCCAAAACTGGGAAGCAACCCAGATGTCCAACAACAGATGAGTGGCTGAGCAAGTTGTGGTCTATATACACAATGGAATACTACTCAGCTATTAAAAATGGTAACTTCACCGTTTTCAGCCGATCTTGGATGGACCTTGAAAAATTCATGTTACGTGAAATAAGTCAGAAACAGAAGGATAAATATGGGCTGATCTCACTCTCAGGCAGAAGTTTAAAAACAAGATCATAAAAGAAAACACAAATAAAACCTGAAATGTAATTGGCATATTGCCGCCGACCACCCAACTGGGGGCTCAGCAGGCCGATCCAGGGAGAATGAGACTTATAGGTGGGAGGTGGATTCGGTGCGACAGACAACACTGAGACACATGAGTTTCAATGCTGCTGCAATCTTTTACTGATATAGAGATTCTTTTTATAATAGCATAACAAAGAAGCATAAATCAAAAGCTGGCCAAGTCAGTTGACCACAAAGTACGTAGGGTACATTTTTTATAAGTAACACAGACAGGAGGAACTGAAGGCATACAACTACCATCAAAACGAAAGCACAGCCATACTGTTCTTTCATGGGTTATTAACCACATCCCTTTGGTTTCAGACAAAAGTCAATTTATCAGTAAGAACTAAATGCTTTCACTGCTCTCATTTATCCAAAGGGCTATTCTTTCTCCTTCCAAGCACTGGACCTTAATACCCAGAATAGGGGAGGCACTAGTGGGAACACGGCGTCTTGCTCTGATCCTTATGCCAAACTCCCTTTCCTGTAATCTACCTAAGACAATATGCAGGTGCATTTCAGGGTTGCTATGTAACATGTTTCCTGAGAAAGCTAAAGGACCATTGTCTGTATGATTGAATGTAATATTTCTGAAAATAGTGCTCAGTCCTTGCTCAACCTGGATAGCCAAGTCATTGGGGCTTGAAGTGCTGGGATTTACTGTTGTAAGGGGCTTTTCATCCAGTGGGGTCCCATCTGGAATGTCCAGACTAGACTTGGGGGGTTGCACTGTAAGCGTCTCCGGAGTCTCCTGGACATTCCCTGGGTGGCCTGCATAAAGCATGATAAACAACAACAGTAAGCTTTCAGAAGCGAAACCAAGTCCACCTAGCCATCCAAGGCCTTTCCGCCAACCGGGAGACCCAGGGATCCGTCCACACAAATATCCAGGCTTCTGTCCACCACCTATCTTGGGTACGGTCTTCCGTACAGGAGCTTGTAAGGCCCCTGTCCGGTTCCCTAACCAGGTCACCCGCACTGTTTTGTCACACCACGGTCGTGGCCTGCCTATCTGGCCAGACAGGTGTGGCAGTTCCCGGTTTTTTGTTTTTAAGACGGAATTCCTCTAGGTCCCTCCGGGTGGTTTTGATGGCCAATAGGAGAGCTCTGAAAAGACAAGGAAACACCATGAAAACCACTATGATTATTATTAGGGCAACAGCTGCCACTATTGCATAATGCCACCAAGTGAAAGGATTGAGAGCAGAGACATTCTCATAGAGCTGCTGAGCTAGGGATTCGAATCCAAAATCATTTAAATGAGCAGTGCTGGTAGCAGTGATATAATCTTGCACCTCCTGAAAATCATGAGTTAAATCATTATCTTTCCAGATTCCTAGTAAATGTGCTTTTGTCTTATTCCAATTTTCTGTATCATTATATTTAGCTGGGGTGACACAAATGTACTTAAAGGAGACGTGACACTTTGTTGCCATTCTAGCTTTTATGTTAGCTACATCCTGCCCCAGGGCTATAACCACTTCCTCAAGAGCGTTGAGTTTTGCTTCTAACTTTTTATCTATAATATGCTGTTCAGCAAGTATTAAGGAAATGTTCCTATGCATGTCATTCACAAAATGGGCTGTTTTTCATGCCTTGAGGCAACACCTGCCATTCATATCTTTTACAAGGCTCTTTATGATTAACTGAGGGAACAGAGAATGCAAACCTTTTACAATCTATGGGATTTAATTTGATAGTAAAGAAACAATCTTGCAAGTCTATAACTATAATATGATAATTTCTAGGAATAGCCACAGGAGAAGGAAGCCCCGGCTGCAGGGCTCCCATGTCTTCCATAGTGGCATTAACTGCTCTTAAGTCTTGCAGCAATCTCCATTTGCCTGATTTCTTTTTAATTACAAAAACCGGTGTATTCCAAGGACTATTGCTTTCTTTCAAATGTCCCTTATCCACTTGTTCTTTCACAATTTGTTGTATGGCTTCTATTTTTTCCATGGTGAGGGGCCATTGATTTTGCCATACAGGTTCAGATGACTTCCATGGAATGCATATCAGGCAGGAGAGGTAAATCTCTCTAAATCTATCTCAAAAATTAAAATAAAATAAAATACATAAAAGTATGGAAATATATAAGTAACCCCTTCATCCCTTGTGTATTTTACCATAGTTGAGTCGCCACAGGTGACATGATGGGCCCATAGCAGAAGAGGGTAACTTACCAGCGGTGATGAACTTGGTCATATGCTCAGAACTCAGGTCTCTGGAGAACCAACACGAAGACTGCAGAGATTAAGCTTCCCAGCTTAAGAACCTACCTATTTATATCCTTTGTAGGCTACACCCTACACTTCCAAATTCTTGGATAATTCCCTTGAGGGAATAGGCTATCTTCTCAGATCCCAGCATCTTTCTCAGCTTAACCCTGATTAAGACCTTCCCTGGTTGAAATGGTTAGCTCTCATACCTATGAGCTAGAGACTAATTGTGGCTGACTCTGAAAGTGATGCATTTCAAGAGATTGACAGAGTTGAAGCCATACAAGCATTCAGTGCTGGGTGTGACATTGGAGAAATTTTAATATGTTCCCACAGAACCCCAAAACATAGAACCAGAAAGTATAATGTTGACCTCCAGGATGATATCATAGTGATTCCAAGTACTGCAAAAATGCGGCTATCACTAATAATTACAATAGTATTATTATTTTAATAACCAAAATTTATTTATTTATTTATTTATTTATTTTACCAGAGCACTGATCAGTTCTGCCTTATGTTGGTATGATTGAATTTATGACATGGAGCCTCAGGCATGAAAGTCCCTTTGCATAACCATTATGCCATCTACCCCCACCCAAATCATTGCTTTTTTAATCAACAGTGTCATCTCGAAAGATACCAAAGCAGATCTATATCTAGTTGCATTATGTTTTTGAAAATCATAGCAGGTGATGTGTGCTTTCATAGAACAAGGTCACTGACATACACTTGTGGGCTGACACAGAGAGAGACTGGGGCTATGGATCAATCTGCCAAAGACATGGCAAGCAGAGAAGCAATTGCAGAAGCCAGAACTCCTCCACTCTACACTCCCAGAAGAATTTTCTCCACTACTGCCTAAGTGGAGCTCTGAACCTCAGTTCCACTGCACCCTGAAACATTTGTCATCGGGACACTATATTTATAGCATCTCTAAGCCATGGTTAAGCGCACACACTATAGTGCGCAAGGACCCGGGTTCAAGCCCTTGGTCCCCACCTGCAGGGGGGAAGCTTTGCTAGTGGTGAAGTGGGACTGCAGGTGTCCCTCTGTCTCTCTCCATCTCTACCTCCCCTTCCCCTCAATTTATCTCTCTCTATCTAATATAAATAAATAAATAAATAAATAAATAAAATATAACATCTCTGAAATGGAAGAAATCAGGAAAACACACGAGGAAGACAGGCACTGCCTCGCTTATCTGAGAGGGAAGAACGAAAGGGAGGTACACTCAGAAGTAGTAAAAGGCATAAGTGTGATTTGGAAAGGAAGCGAAGGGAGGGTCATAACAGTGAATAAAAGTGGTTAAGTAAATAAATGATAGGTAGATAGGTAGATGAGGATATATAATTAAAGTATGTCTGTGACTTACAAGACCTATTTCCATTTCTGCTGCTGGGTGTGAGGGTAACAAAACTCTGGTGGTGAGAATGTTATAAAATTATACACCTTAAAATAGACCTATGAACTTTTTCCAAAACAGAAACCCCCAATATTCATCTGCAATATTCCAGCCTTTAGGTTTATGATTAGTCAACGTTTTGTTCTGATTTATATCTTAACTCTTTTTTCAGCCACCAAGTTCCAGGTGCTGCCATGATGCCAACCTGGCTTCCATGGGCCGAATACCCCACCAATGTGTCCTGGATCCCTGTTTCCCCAGATCCCTGCCCCACTAGAGAAAGAGAGGGACAGGCTGGGAGTATGGATCAACATGTCAATGGTCATGTTTAGTGGGGAAGCAATTACAGAGGCCAGACCTCCCATTTTTGTTTTTTTGTCTGTAGTACCTAGGGTTATATTTAGGAGTTGGAAAGATTACTCCAGAAATATTCTTAGCAGAGAATGGATTATGTATGTACTGTTTCTGTCTTCCTGTCTGCTTCCCTCCCTCCCTCCTTTCCTTCCTACTTTCTTTTATCCCTCCTTCCCTCCTTCGACCTCCCATTTTCTGTACCCCATAATGATTCTGGGTCCATATTCCCAGATGGATAAAGAATGAGAAAGCTCGCAGAGGGTAGACAGCATAATGGTTATGCAAAGAGACTCTCCTGTCTGAGGCTCCTAAGTCCCTTGTTCAATCCACCACATCACCCCATAAACCAGAGTTGAGCAGTGCTCAGGTAAAAAAAAAAAAAAAAAAAAAGAATGGGAAAGCTGTTGTCAAGGGAGGGGTTTAGATATTGAGTTCTGGTGGTGGGAATTGTGTGGATTTTTACCCCTCTTATCCTATGGTCTTGTCGTCAATATTTCCAATTTATAAATAAATACAAAATAAAAAGTGATTCTACACTTATTAACTTATAATTTTAAAAATCACCAATGAATAAAAAATAATTAGGTAAATCATCTTGGTATGAAGTCAGGTCACTGAAGAGTTGCAGGTAGCAAACTATGAAGATTGGAGTCAGGATTTTCTTTATTTAATATAAATGTATGTGGCATCAAAATATAACTGAAAATGATGCATGTTCTTGAATCTGTATTGGTGTGTTAGGAATGCCTTTCTTCAGAATGAATATGTTATTCAGGGAATCAAGTGGTAGCACAGTGGGTTAAGCGCAGGTGGTACAAAGCACAAGGACTGCCATAAGGATCTGGGTTCAATCAGCCGGCTGCCCACTTGCAGTGGAGTGAAGCAGGTCTGCAGGTGTCAATCTTTCTCTCTCCCTCTCTGTCTCTGTCTCCTCTCTCCATTTCCCTCTGTCCTATCCAACAACAATGACACCAATAACAATAATAATAACTACTACAATAAAATAACAAGGACAACAAAAGGGGATAAATAAAGATAAAAAATAAAATAAAAAGAATATATTATTGATAGAAGCTAGTCAAATGCATTAGCACTGCAATGAAAAGTAATGAACCTACAGTTTTCTCATGTTCCCATTGGCCTCTCTACTAAAATTTTCACTTGTGAATGTGTCACAGTTCTATTCTATCTACTTCCATGCCAAAGCACATTTTTCAATGATAAACACTGAATGTAGACATTTTATTCCTTGATATCATAAATACTCACTTTGTTTCAGTTCTTTACTGTTTTTTCAAATTATTATTGGGAGGTTAAATTTGTTGGCACATGGATGCATTTCCTCATTTTGTTCATATAGGTTAACACCTATAACACCCCCCCAGGTCCTTCATCTGGACTAAGGACGGAAAGTGCTGGCATGTATGCACAGCCCTTTCCCTGTCTCCTTAGCCAGAGTCCTTTGCTTGGCAACAATACACAAAACCAGTCCAAGTTTCACTTCAAGATTCCCTTTTCTATTTTTATTCATTTATTTGTTTGTTTTGCCACCAGGATTGTTGCTGGGGCTCACTCAGAACCTGCATGTGAATCAGCTGCTCTGAGCAGCCATTATTGCCCCCTTTATTTGACAGAATACAAAGAAACACAAGGAAATGGGAAGGCAAACAAGGAGAGAGACACACTCTGATGAAGCTTCCCTCCTGCAGGTGGGGACTGGGGCTTGAGCTCCAGTCCTTGAGCACTAACCTGTGTGGGTTCAACACAGTGCAGTCACCACCTGGCCATTCCCTTTGCCTGTTTGTGAATCATCCCACATCCACCATGCTCTGTCCATTGTAGTCATACTACTTATGCCATGAAGATGGAATAGCAAGGCTCTGGTTTCCACTGTTACAAGAACTGAACCAAGATCCACACACATTCAAGGCTTACTCTATGTCTGGGTAACACTCACTGGATCATATGTTCATTGTAAGGAGGAGTTTCAAAATAGACCATAGGATATTTTCAAGAGAGAACATTCTGATCACACTATGAGCTCCTTTACTACCTAGGACACCTTGCTCATAGGTGTTTCTAATTTCTGTAAAGAGATGCTACCTAGAGATGTAGGTCTTATTGTTTTCCATTTCTATGAGCAGGGTAGTTTTTTTTAAAGATTTTATTTATTAATTAATGAGAAAGATAGTAGTAGAGAGAGAAAGAACCAGACATCAGTCTGGTACATGTGCTGCCGGGGATCAAACTCAGGACCTCATGCTTGAGAGTTAAACTCTTTATCCACTGTGCCACCTCCTGGGCAACAAGCAGGGTAGTTTTAAGACTACCAAAGACTTATGTTCAAATGCTCAAGAGAGGGCTAGGGAGATAGCAAGATGGTTATGCAAAATAACTCTCATGCCTGAGGCTCCAAGGTCTGGGGTTTAATCCACAGCATCACCATGAGTCAGAGCTGAGCAGTTCTCTGATCTTTCTTTCTAAAGAGAAAATTTTAAAATAAATTAAAACATTAAAAATGAAAATACTTTATAAAATGTTCAAGTAAAATAAAATGAAACTTCATATGGTGGTGTTTCCATTATTATTATTTTTTTAATCCATACCATCTCTGACTGAGAAAGTGTGGGAAATTACTGTGGAGACCATGCCACGATTCTCACTTTGCTGGCACACTTGCTACCTGTGTGTTTAGGTGGTAGTGACACTGGAGAGTGGCTTATGGCTTACCTTGAGAAACATGTCCTCTTCTTTGACTATTCCCACAGGTTTGCTGCCTGAGGAGATAAAAAGGAGCAACTTTAAGCCATCCAGTCTCCTATGACAGGCCAGTTAGAGCCTGCTGAGTGATGACTTGGCCATCTCTTCCTTAAGGGACCTGCCTGTAGAGCTCTTCCTTAATCTGTTTGAAAGCACACACTCACAGACACTGGGAGACCCTGAAGGCTCTAGTGCAGACCTGGCCCTTTGAAAAGCCTCCCTGAAGCCCTGGTTCAAGACTTCTTTCCTGAGAATCCAAGTTTCAAAGCTGTGATGGATGGAATTGATGTCCTGCTCAAATAGGAAGTTCCCCCAGGTAAGGAGCATCCATAGTCAGGGACAGTCTGTGTGTCCTGGAGGACAGCTGGGTCAGGGAGAATGGAGACCCATGGGGAGTCCCCAAGGCTTCTAATGTCATAGTGACAGCTCATTGCTCATTGGGAATTTCTTCTCAAGAGTTCATCTCTGACAATTGGTAAAGCACACAATTTGTTTTCCATGATCATCTAATTTCTAGCCGCTAAGATACCTTAAAAAGTATTAGAGCACAAAGCATAAGATCCAGGTTCGAGCCTACAGCTCCCCACCTGCAGGGGAATCACTTCACTGGTGGGCGGTGAAGCAGGTCTGCAGGTGTCTATCTTTCTCTCCCCCCTCTCTGTTTTTCCCTCCTCTCTCCATTTCTCTCTGTCCTATCCAACAATGATGATATCAATAACAACAACAATAACTACAACAATGTCAACAAAAGAGAATAAATAGATAATTCAAAAAAATATTGGAGGTTTTTTTTGTTTTATATATTCATTCATTCATTCATCCATTCATTCCTTCTTCCCTTCATTCATTCATCCATTCATTCCTTCCTTCCTTCATTCATTCATTTGCATAGCAGAGCCTTACTCTGTCTGATTGTGGTGTAGGGCACTGAACCCGGACCTTGAAGTCTTATGAATCAGAGTTTTGGGGAGTTGGGCAGTAGCACAGTGGGTTAAGTACATGTGGTGCAAAACGCACAGACCGCATTAAGGATCCTGATTCAAGCTCCCCACCTGCAGAAGAGTCAGTTCACAGGCTGCGAAGCAGGTTTGCAGGTGTCTATCTTTCTCTTTCTCTCTCTGTCTTCCTCTCCTCTCTCGATTTTCTCTCTGTCCTATCCAACAAGAACTACATCAACACAACAACAACAATAACTACCACAATAAAACAAGGGTGGCAAAAATGAATAAATAAATAAATATAAAAAATCAGATTCTTTTTGTATCACCATTATGCTATCTCTCCACACCTCCTCCCCCCCTTTCCCCCCTCCCCTCTCCATGTCTTACTGTTTGAGAATATTATTCTCAAAATAAGATTCTTTTTGTATCACCATTCTGCTATCTCTCCATACCTCCTCCCTCCCTTCCCCCCTCCCCTATCCATGTCTTACTGTTTGAGAATCAGATTCTCAAAATCAGATTATTTTTGTATCACCATTATGCTATCTCTCCATACTCCCTCCCTCCCTCTCTCCTCTCCCCTCTCCATGTCTTACCGTTTGAGAATCCACAAACTGGGTAGCAGGAAAGAGTCCACCAGGAGTGATGGTCTGGAATTCACTGTGCCTGATGATACAATTAGTGGGAGACAGATAGGATACAGAGAGATAGAGAAATAAATGTATTCTGGCGCATCCTCTCCCTCCTCCACCGCTGCTGACTCCCTCTTCTGCCACTTCTGGTGCTGCTTGTGTGCTGGTTTGGCGTGGACCTGGTTCCTCTTTTGTGAAGAGGCAAGTGAGGAGACCCTGGAGTTCGCCATACCTGACAAAAACCCAAGGTAGGAGTCAAGACTGAGAACAAGGACCACATTAATCTGAATGTAGTGAGTCAGGATAGTTCGGTGGTAAAGTTTAAGAATAAGAGGCAGATACCACTTAGTAAGCTAATGAAAGCCTCTTGTGAATGACAGTGATTGTCAATGAGGCAGATCAGATTCCGATTTGACGGGCAGCCAATCAATGAAACAGATACACTTGCACAGTTGGAAATGGAGGGTGTAGATATAATGTATGTGTTCCAGTCCCAGGCAGGAGGTGTCTACTAAAAAGGGACCCTGCTACTTTACTCCAGAGCTCTGTTTCTTCAGACCAAGAAGACATTCTCAATTAGAAAAGCACAATTTGGTTCCACCACATCCTGAAAAAGGAGAGCAGGAAGGGGTTAGAGGAGGGTCCTTTGGGTGCTCCTACATGGTGCTAGAAAGCACCTGAGGTGGTGGTGAGACTGCTTTGTAGTCAGTCACCTGTCTTCATGTAATGAAAACATTTATACATGTGCCCACAGCTGAACTATAAATCATCAATACCTGTCAAATGAAGATGATAGCAGTGAACATAATAGAATAATGTTTAAAGATGAGACATATACTACACTTCGCCCAACACCAAATGTCTGTGTCTACCTGTGCTCAAATTAAATTCCAAAGTAATCAGAAAGCTACAGCAGTTAGTTGCCTTCCTCCTTCCTTCCTTTGTTTCTTTTGATATGGGCTGATAATTCATGGGTGTAAATACTCTATGCCATATATTGCAGTGGACCACCACAGCGGATGAGCAGCAGGAGAGTCAGGGGTCTCAGAAGGTGACCTCCCCATTGGGTCAGGAGTCGGCGCAAGGAAGAACAGAAAACACCACACTCATATGGAGGGTAAATCTGGACTCATTTTAATAGTGAAACTGCATTAGCTTTTATACTTATTCAGGTTACATTCAGGTTACGTAAACATCCAGCTCATAAGGAAGTATAGTATGATAGTCTTGTGACTTTGGCTGTGTGCATGTCACTACCCCTTTTTACTGTAAAGAATGGTATAATACTTAGTATCACCCTGTTCTCAGGGGAGGTCATACTTAAAATTCTTTTTGACTTTTGCTGAGGGCTCTTTTTTTTTTTTAGTAATTAACATTTTTCTTTATTGCATAACAATTACTGGTTGTTTTTTCCCCCAGCATTTTTTAAAAAATTTTTTATTTAAGAAAAGGATTAGTGAACAAAAACATAAGGTAGAAGGGGTACAACTCCACACCATTCCCACCACCCAATCCCCATAATCCTCCCCCTCCCATGGTAGCTTTCCCATTCTCTAGCCCTCTGGGAGCATGGACCCAGGGTCCTTGAGGGTTGCTGACGGTAGAAGGTCTGGCTTCTGTAATTGCTTCCCCGCTGAACATGGGCGTTGACTGGTCGGTCCATACTCCCAGTCTGCCTCTCTCTTTCCCTAGTAGGGTGTGTCTCTGGGGAAGCTGAGCTCCAGGACACATTGGTGGGGTCTTCAATCCAGGGAAGCCTAGCCAGCCTCCAGGTGGCATCTGAAACCTGGTGATTGAAAAGAGAGTTAACATATGAGGCCAAACAATTTGTTGAGCAATCATGGATCCCAAGCTTGGAATAGTGGAGAGGAAGTGTTAGGGAGGTACTTACTGCAAACTCTAGTGTACTTCTGCTTTCAGGTATATATTTTGCAGGAGTTTATGGATACGTGTGCACATAAGCTCTCTCTCACAGAAACTGGTGTATATCTAGATTATGGGACTTTATTAGAAAGTGAACTACCTGAGATGAGATTAGAGTGTACTATAAAAGGAAAGGTCTCACCCGAGTAATGAAGTTGAAGGGTTGTCATTCCACACGTGAAGTCTCTGGATACAGTCTGAGGTGAAGCATATTGTGGTGGCAATCGTTGCTTTGGTTAGGTTGTGATCAGCGGATGCAATATTATTTGGTTTGGATTGGGAGATGCATACAGGAAAGTGGGCCCTATCCAAGGGTTCCAGGACTGGGGGAAGTAGGGGCTCTATAGTAAAGATGTGAGGTTCCTGCTGTCTTAGGGTTCAAAAAGACAATCGATAGTTAATATTATCATCACTTTATTTGTTAATTGGGTTAACTTTGAAAAGTCCCTTTGTTATGGTTTGCTGTACAGTACCCAGTATCTTGTATATAGCTGTGCTATTGGATGCTTCTAATCTACTTGGTCTAGGCTTTTGAGGGAGTCCGCATATCAAATACATAGCCTATATATTAAAAAGATTCGGTTTGTCTTTTGAGAAACTTTGAGACATACAATTGATTTCCCCCTCTCATATTAATTAACTACTGATTTATATGTCTACATTTTGCTAGGAGTGTACATAAACACCATTCGCACCACCAAAGGGCTGTGACCCATCCCTCCCGCCCACTCCCACCCCCCACCTGCCCAGGAAGCTACATGTCTACCCCTCACCACTGGGTTTTTACTTTGGTGCCCTACTTACAATTTGATCAAGTTCTGCTTTTAGTTTCCCTTTCAGATCTTCTTAGTCAGCTTCTGTTGATGAGTGGGATCATCCCATACTCATCTTTATCTTTCTGACTTAGTTCACTTAACATAATTCCTTCTAGCTCTGTCCAAGATGGGTCAGAGAAGGTGGGTTCATTGTTCTTGATAGCTGCATAGTATTCCATTGTGTATATATACCACAGCTTTCTCAGCCACTCATCTGGTGTTGGGCACCTGGGTTGCTTCCAGGTTTTAGCTATTATGAATTGTGCTGCTATGAACATAGGAGTACACACCTCTTTTTGGTTGGGTGTTATGGAGTCCTTGGGGTATAACCCCAGGAGAAGAATTACTGGGTCATATGGAAGGTCCATGTCTAGTCTTCTGAGAGTTTTCCAGACTGCTCTCCACAGAGGCTGTACCAATTTACATTCCCACCAGCAATGTAAAAGGGTTCCTCTGTCCCCACATCCTCTCCAGCATTTGTTGCTGCTGTCCTTTTTGATGTATGCCATTCTTACAGGAGTGAGGTGGTATCTTAGTGTTGTCTTAATTTGCATTTCTCTGACGATCAGTGACCTAGAGCAGTTTTTCATATGTTTGTTAGCCTTTTGGATCTCCTCTGTGGTGAATGTTTTGTTCATTTCCTCTGCCCATTTTTGGATGGGGTCATTTGTTTTTTTGCGGCTAAGTTTGCTGAGCTCTTTATATATTTTGGTGATTAGTTTCTTGTCTGATGTCTGGCATGTGAAGATCTTCTCCCATTCTGTGAGGTGTCTCTCTGTTTGTTTAATAGTTTCTTTGGATGTACAGAAGCTTTTCAATTTGATGTAGTCCCATTGGTTTGTTTCTGCTTTAGTCTTCCTTGCAATTGGGTTTGATTCATCAAAGATGTCCTTGAGGTGTATGTGGGAAAGTGTTTTACCAATGTTTTCCTCTAAGTATTTGATTGTTTCTGGTCTGACATCTAGGTCTTTGATCCATCTGGAGTTGATTTTTGTTTCTGGTGAGATAAAGTGGTTCAATTTCATTCTTTTGCATGTTAAAACCCAGTTTTCCCAGCACCATTTATTGAAGAGAGCCTCCTTTTTCCATTTAATCCTTTGTGCCCCCTTATCAAAGATTAGATGCCCATAGGTGTTGGGATTTACTTCTGGGCTTTCAATTCTGTTCCACTGGTCTGTATGCCTATTTTTGTTCCAGTACCATGCTGTTTTGATGATGATGACTTTATAATATTGTTTAAGGTATGGGAGTGTGATGCCTCCATTTCTGTTTCTTTTCCTTAAGATGGTTTTGGCAATTCTAGGTGTTTTCAGTTTCCAGATAAATTATTGTAGTGTTTGTTCTATTCTCTTAAAGAAGCCTGGTGGAACTTTGATGGGTATTGCATTAAATTTGTATATGGCTCTGGGGAGAATATTCATTTTGATGATATTTATTCTTCCAATCCATTATCATGGGATATTGTTCCATTTCTTGGTATCAGTTTCTATTTCCTTGAGTAGCGACTCATAGTTTTCAGTATACAAGTCTTTCACTTCTTTGGTCAACTTTATTCCTAGGTATTTGATTGATTTTGCTGAAACAGTAAATGGGAGTGATTTCTGGATGTCTTCTTCAGATTTAGTGTTTGCATAAAGAAATGCCACTCAGACTGGGAGTGTGGACCGACCAGTCAACGCCCATGTTCAGCGAGGAAGCAATTACAGAAGCCAGACCTTCTACCTTCTGCAACCCTCAATGACCCTGGGTCCATGCTCCCAGAGGGATAGAGAATGGGAAAGCTATCGGGGGAGGGGGTGGGATATGGAGATTGGGCGGTAGGGATTGTGTGGAGTTGTACCCCTCCTACCCTATGGTTTTGTTAATTAATCCTTTCTTAAATAAAAAAAAAAAAAGAAATGCCACTGATTTTTGTACATTGATTTTGTAGCCTGATACCTTGCTATATTGCCTAATAACTTCCAGTAGTTTTCTGCTGGATTCTTTAGGTCTTTCTATGTATACTATCATATCATCTGCAAATAGTGAGAGCTTGACTTCTTCCCTTCCAATCTGTATTCCTTTGATTTCTTTCTCTTGCCTGATTGCTATGGCAAGAACTTCTAATACTATGTTGAAGATTAACGCTGACAGTGGACAGCCCTCTCTAGTCCCCGATCTAAAGGGAAATGCTTTCAGTTTCTGTCCATTGAGTATGATGTTGGCTGTAGGTTTGCTATATATAGACTCCACTATCTTGAGGAATTTCCCATCTATTCCCATTTTTTGTAGAGTTTTGAGCATGAATGGGTGTTGGATTTTGTCAAAGGCTTTCTCTGCATCTATTGAGATAATCATGTGGTTTTTGGCTTTACTTTTATTGATGTGGTGAATGACATTGATTGACTTACGGATGTTGAACCAGCCTTGCATTCCTGGGATGAATCCCACTTGGTCATGATGAACAATCTTTTTGATGTGTTGCTGTATCCGATTGGCCAAGATCTTGTTTAATATTTTGGCATCTATGTTCATCAGCGATATTGGTCTGTAGTTTTCCTTTTTTGTTCTGTCCCTATCAGCTTTTGGTATCAGGGTGATGTTGGCTTCATAAAAGGTGGAAGGGAGTATTCCTGTTTCTTCAATCTTATGGAATAGCTTAAGAAGTATGGGTATTAACTGTTTCCTCAAGGTTTTGTAGAATTCGTTTGTGAAGCCATCTGGTCCAGGACTTTTGTTGTTGGGGAGATTCTTAATAACGGTTTCAATTTCTTTGTCTGTGATTGGTGCATTTAGATTTAGTAGTTCTTCTTGGTTCAGTTTTGGGAGTGCATAGGTTTCTAGGAATTGTTCCATTTCTTCCAGATTCTCTAGCTTGGTGGCATATAGTTCTTTATAGAAGTTTCGCAGGATTCTCTGGATTTCTGTGGTGTCAGTGGTGATATCTCCTGCATCGTTTACAATTCTATTAATTTGAGTCTTCTCTCTTTTTTGTTTGGTGAGTCTGGCTAGGGGTTTGTCAATTTCGTTTAATCTTTCGAAGAACCAACATTTGGCTTCATTGATCTTTTGTATGGTTCTTTTATTTTCGATGTTGTTTATTTCTGATCTAACTTTAGTGATTTCTGTCCTTCTGGTTGCTTTAGGGTTCATTTGTTCCTCTTCCTCTAAGTCCTTGAGGTGTGCAGTAAGGTCATTCAATTGTGCTTCTTCTTGGTGTTTAATATGTGATTGTATGGCGATAAGTTTCCCTCTCAGTACTGCTTTAGCTGTGTCCCAAATATTTTGATAGGTTGTGTCTTCATTTTCATTAGTTTCCAGGAACATTTGAATTTCCTGTTTGAGTGAGTCTCTGACCCAGTGGTTCTTAAGGGGCATGTTGTTTAGTTTCCAAATTCTATGTCTTTTAATAATTTTCCGTTTGTTGTTTGAGGGCTCTTTCTATCAGTAATCTTCTATGGGGGGCATACAGATCTTTGCCTAGTCCTGGGCCACTGCTCATCTAGATCTGGTAGGTTTAACTATTAATCTTTCTTTGTTTCGATACGTCAACTTGTACCTGGGAGGCTTCAATCTCTGCATTCTTTCTTTGAGGAGCAGGTCATAACATGACTTCTTTTGTCCGTCTATGCTGATCCACCTTCCCCACTTTCATAATGTAACTTTCAAATATGCCCCTGTGTAAGGGAGAGGGGTTGCTTCTGACTCTCCATTCCCAACATGCACTATTAATCAATTGTGACAGTATAATTATTTGTAACAATAATGGGGGGAGAATGCATCATCCCATTCTCGTCCTTCCTGCCCAGCTTCCTTGAAGTCTGAATGCATCCAGAGGAGATGACCGTGTCAGGATCCCTGGTATTCTTGATGGGGAACCGAAAAATATGAAAAAAAAAAACTATCCAATAGTTCTTGTTCACCTCCTAACATTCTTTTTTAAAAATTATTATAATTTTTTTAAAAACTTTTTTTTACAGAATTACATGTCAACATGGGTTTGAATCCACACCATTCGCACCACCAGAGTTCTGAATCTAAGGTCTTCCCATGGCAACCCACCAAAATTCCCCTAAGGTTATAGACATGGGCCAACCATCATCTCTACAACTGTCTGTCCACATTTATACATATTTGCTGCCTTTTATTCTAAATCAATCCTCTCTTCCACTCCAAGCCACTCATGGCATCATAATTACATCATACATTCCTCTTCTTTTCCTTCTCTCTCTCTCTGGGTGTGAATGCATCTGGAGTTCAAAGACCACTTCATCCTATCATTCCTGCTGGGAGTATGGACAAAAGTTTTTTTTGTGGAGCAGAAGGTATACTCTCAGACTTCTGTAATTGCTTCTCCACTGAACATGGGTGTTGACAGGTCAATCCATGGCCCCAGTTTGTTTCTATCTTTCCCTAGTGGACCAGAGCTCTGGAAATACGATAGTCCAAGACACATTGGTGAGGTTGTATTCCAAGAGAAGTTGAGATGGAGTCATGGTAGCATCTGTAACTTGTATCTGGTATGTTGCATGACCTAAGTTGAGGCAAAATAGTTAATGAAAAAAATTAAAAAATAGGATTAGATAGGATGGCATTAAGGACATTAGGATATAAGAAAACTAGAAAATCCATTTCAGGCATGTTCCTGGGTCACACAACTATGGTAGTTTTAATTTTGTAGCTAGCTTGAAATTGCCCATGAACTGAGCCTCCTTCCTCTACTTAATACATTGTGCCACTTTATCAAATATTAGATGAGTGGGAGTTTAGTTCTGGTATTTCAATTCTGTTCCACTGGTCTGTGTGCCTATTTTTGTTCCAGTACCAGGCTATTTTGATGACGGTGGCCTTATAATATACTTTGAGATCTGGGAGTGCTATGCCTCCATTTCTGTTATTTTTCCTAAAGATGGTTTTGGCAATTCTAGGTGTTTTCTGGTTCCAGATAAATGATTGTAGTTTTAGTTCTATTCTCTTATAGAAACTTGGTGGAACTTTGATGGGTATCACATTAAATTTGTAGATGGTTCTGGAGAGAATATTAATTTTGATTATATTAATTCTTCCAATCAACGAGCATTGGATGTCTTTCCATTTCTAGGTATCATTTTCTATTTCTCTGAATAGCAACTCATAGTTTTCAGTATACAAGTTTTTCACTTCTTTGATCAGGTTTATTTCTAGATATTTTATTGATATTGCTGCGACAGTGAAAGGGAGTGGATTCAGGAAATCCTCTGCTTTGGACTTAGTATTTGCATATAGAAATGCCACTGATTTTTGTACATTGATTTTGTAGCCTGACACCTTGCTATATTGCCTCATAACTTCCAATAGCTTTCTGCTGGATTCTTTAGGCTTTTCTATGTATACTATCATATCATCTGCAAATAGTGAGAGCTTGACTTCTTACCTTCAAATCTGTATTTCTTTGATTTCTTTATCTTGCCTGATTGCTATGGAGAGGACTGCTAATACTATGTTGAAGTGTAATAGTGATAATGGACAACCCTGTCTAGTCCCCATCCTGAGGGGGAATGCTTTCAGCTTCTGTCCACTGAGTATTATGTTGGCTGTAGGTTTGCTGAATATGGGCTCCACTTGCCTGAAGAATTTCACATCTATTCCCATTGTTGTAGAGTTTTGAGCATGAATGGGTGTTGGGTTTTGTCAAAGGCTTTCTCTGCATCTATTGATATTGCCATGTGGTTTTGGGTTTTATTTTTGTTGATGTGGTGAATGACACTGATTGACTTACATATATTGAACTTGCCTTGCACTCCTGGGATAAATCTCACTTGGTTGTGATGAACAATATTTTGGATATACTGCTGTATCTGGTTGGATTGGATCTTGTTCAACATTTTGTCATCTATGTTCATTAGAGATATTGGTCTGTAGTTTCCCTTTTTTGTTGTGTCCCTATCTGCTTTTGATATAAGGGTGATGTTGAATTCATAGAAGTTAGAAGGATGTATTCCTATTTCTTAATCTTTTGGAAGAGCTTTAGAAGTATTGGTATTAAGTGTTTAGAAGCATAGGTATTAAATGGGTGGAGGGTGAGAGTAGATGTTTAGCTTCACACAGTACTTTGGTGGATGGGGCGGTGTTGATGTGCACTCCTTTTAAACTTTAGTCTCATAAATCACTATTCAGTTAATATGAAAGGGGAAAACCTGATTGAATGTCTCAAAGTTTTTAATGAACAGAACTTAGGCTGAGTATATGTTCCTTCAGTCTAAGCTATTAAGACTTTAAATGTGTAATAAGACTGAATTTTAACTGTTGCTGAGGACTTATTCTGATGCAGTCTCCGCCCCCAGGTTTTTATATGCCCCGCTAAATCCTAGAGTGCCCCCTTTCAACCAATCCTGGCCCTACATGTCACCCCTGGTTGTCGCCCAATAAAAAGCCCCCTCACCCCTCCCCTCTCTCTCTCTGGGCTCTGGCTCTCCCTCTCTGAGATCTGTGTACCCCTTTGCTCTGGACGTCCGCTCTCTTCTCCGTGGTGCAGCCCGACACCAGACCACCTCAACAACATCTGGCGCCCATCGTGTTCCGTACCCACACCACGCCCGGCCTGAGGTCTCCGAAACCGCCCAGACACAGGTAAGTGGCATCCGCCCGCTTCTGTGGCCCCGCGTTTCCCTCCACCATGGGATTTTTTCCGTTTTATGAGGAGGTGTCCCAGACATTCTATCCTTCTCTCCTGGGACAGGCTTTCGATCTCAGAGACGCTTTAATTTTTGCTACACCATGGGTTCTCATGGCTATATTTACTATTTTCAGGATATTTACAAGGCCTCCTGCCAAAAGGTTAAGTGACCTTGAGGCTGAGATACAGGAGTTAAAGGATATTTGCTTAGGACTTAAACACCCTAAGCAATCTGCAGTCAGCCCCCAAACCACTGCCTCCGGGGACACGTGTTCGGTTTCTCCTGCGGCAGCTTCCGCTTCCACAACCCATCCCCCCACTGCCCCTGAAGACACGTGTTTTGCCGCTCCTTTGACCCCTCCCCCAGCTGTCCCCACAGACACGTGTTCGGCTCCTTCTGCAGACAAGTGTTCGGTCCCTTCTGTGGCAGACACGTGTTCAGTTCCTTCTGCTTCTCTGGCCCCGCCCCCTGCTTCCCCTGAGGCTTCCGGTTCTCTAGCCCCTCCCCCTGCCGTTCCAGTTTCAGCTCCGCCCCCGGCCCCTGCCGCCATGGTTTCAGCTTTGCCTGCAGCTTCCGTTTTCCTGACCCCGCCCCCGGCCCCTGCTGCCGCGGTTTCAGCTCCGCCTGAGGCTTCCTCGTCCCTGACCCCGCCCCCTGCTGATACGTCACCATTAAGGGACCTAGTGACTGAGATACGAGAGCTAAAGGATATTTTTTCAGCACTTAAGGATTTTAAACCATGTGCAGTCCACCCCGGGAGCTCCGTCCCCATAGATATGCGTTTAGTCTCCCCTGCAGCCACTACAGCAGTTTCTACTGAGCTTTCCACTTCTGTAGCTCCCTCTCCCGCACCATCGGACCAAATCCACACATTCCCGGTAAACTTGGCCCCTTCTAAACAAAACCCTCAGCTGTGGCAGCCATATTCCTCGAAAGGCCTTGGAACGCTCAGGAAAGCAGTCAGGGAGGACGGTATGCACTCTCCATGGACCAAGTCCGTTTTGAGAAGCTTTTACCATCATTTAAATATACCACAAGACTGGAAAGAACTGGCTCGTGCTGCACTCCCAGACCCACTCTATCTTCAGTGGCAGGCATGTTTCCGCGATGAGTGCTCTAGGCAATCGCAGGAAAATAGTAACAAACAGGTAGAATGGAATTTTGATGCTTTGTTTGGAGCAGGAGCTTATGAATCTGGAGCTCAGCAGGCAGAAGCCAGGTTTCCAACTGGTTATTTTGAACAGGTACGCATCTGTGCAACACAAGCATGGGAAAGGGTGACCACACCTGATGTAGATCCATCAGCTCCCATTAACTCTTTTCACCAAGGCTCTGATGAGTCATTGGCGAGCTTCATCTCAAGGGTGAAGAGAAGCTTAGAGAGAAAGGTTTATAATCCTGACGTCCGCACACTACTCCTGCGCTCTATTGTCTGGGAAGGCATGACACCACAATTCCGTCAGGTATGCCTTAATCTTAAACACCTACACCCAGATAATTGGATTCTAGCGACACAGGAACTTACATCAGGCAATTATGGGACACCCGCTATGACGCAGGTCTATGCAGTTGCCCCACGTAAGCAAAACGGGGCCTGCTTTCAGTGCGGTCGCCAAGGACATTGGCGTAACCAATGTCCTGATAAGTTGCGACCATGCCTCCAGTCAGGGAAACCACGCCTCCAGCCAGAGCAACCCTGCTTTCAGTCAGGGAGCCAGAGACCACGTACTGTTTGTCCAAAATGTTGTAAGGGGTTTCATTGGAAGAGAGATTGTTGGTCCCAATTTCATAAAGATGGTTCGCCCCTGAATAGTACAAATTCGGGGCCTGAGATTTTGTGGACCACTCCTGTTTTAGAACAAGGTCACCCTTCCATGACAGTAAAGATAGGCAACATTCCTTTTAAATTTTTGATTGACACGGGGGCAGCAAAGACGATTTTAAGGCAAGAAGAGGTTCCCCAAGATTGGGAACTCATCCCTGGACCCAGTTTACATGGAATAGGAGGGATGACGAGAGCATTTTACACACAAGATTCGCTTATGTGGGAAGACCAAGAAGGTTCTACTGGACACTTCCACCCTTTGGTAGCTAATATTAGCACCAACTTACTGGGAAGGGATCTTCTGGAATGTCTTAATGTTAGGATATCCACAGACGCCTCTGCAGAGCGTAAAACTCATTCCCGCGATACCAGGTTTATTCAGCACCCCCAATACTAAATGCCACTGTTCGTAGCCAAACACCCCGCTTAAGCTGGCTTTCTAATGAGCCTGTCTGGGTGGAACAGTGGCCTTTACCTAGGGATAAGCTAAAAATTTTAAAAGAGCTCGTCCGAGAGCAGTTGTCCTTGGGACACATTCGTCATTCTCGAAGCCCATGGAATACTCCTGTCTTTGTGATTAAAAAGCGCTCAGGAAAATGGCGCCTCCTTCAAGATCTCCGTGCAGTAAATAAAACCATGCAGGTCTGGGGCTCCCCCCAAAGGGGTTTGCCTCTTGCTTCTGCAATTCCCACGGGAATTCCAATCATAGCTATTGATATACAAGATTGTTTTTTCTCTATCCCCTTGCATCCGCGAGATTGTAAACGTTTTGCCTTCTCTGTTCCGTCTATTAATAATGCCAGTCCCGCTGATAGATTTGAATGGGTGGTGCTGCCCCAGGGTATGGCCAATAGTCCTATGATTTGTCAGGAGGCTGTTAAATCTGCCCTTGTCCCATATATTCATAAGGGCCTTAATATTTTTCATTATACAGATGATATTTTAATATGGGGAAAATCAGATACAGATCTCTATGCCTTACGTGATTTTCTCATTCCTGCATTAAAGAAAAGCGGCCTTAATGTAGCCCCTGAGAAGATACAGCTAATCCCTCCAATATCCTTCCTAGGTTCAGAGATTTCTCTAACGCAAATTCGTCCCTTAAAACCTAATGTTACCTTCCCTTCTAACCTTACTCTTGCTTCTTTACAAAGTTTTCTAGGAAATTTAAATTGGCTTAGGAAGTATCTCTATCTGCCCACAAGCTGCCTCCAACCACTGTTTGACCTGTTGAAAGGAAACAAACAGCCCTCTTCAAAACGTAAGTTAACTCCTGAGGCCTCCTTGGCACTGGAAAGGGTTAACCAGGCCCTCCAGGACATGCACCTTGTTCGATTCTCCCCCTCCTCTCCGGTAAACCTTCTAATCTTCAACTCCACCCCCACAGTAGTAGGGGCACTGTGGCAAGACCATGGGGTTCTCGAATGGCTTCACACGCCAGTAGGAGGAGCTCCAAGACTCCTCACTGAGATAGACGTGTTAACATTCATGGTTCGCCAAGGGAGAAATAGGTCTGTGCAGGTCTTAGGGAAAGAACCGGATTTAATCATTCTGCCCTTTTCTCTCACAGATACAGAGTGGCTTATACGCCATCATTCCCGCTTTGCCATAAGCTTCGTGGGGTTTCCAGGACAAATAGATAACCATTTTCCTTCTAATAAATTGATAGCTTCTTTACCTCTTCTGCCTCTACTAGCACCTAAACTTTTCTCTCAGGATCCCATTCCCTCTGCTCCTACAATCTTTACTGATGGCGGAAAAAGGGGAGCTGCTGCCCTTATATATTACCCAGACAAACAATCTCCTAAACCTCTCTTTACTGAGCTTCCTGATAATTCCCCTCAGTACAAAGAACTTTATGCTGTTTTTCTTGCACTAAAAGCTGTACCAGAATCCTTCAACCTTTTTTCTGACAGTGTGTATACTGTTAACTTACTTCCATGGCTTGCTCGTTCGTATGTGAAAATTGATGACAACCCACTTTCCCCTCTCTTGATTGAAATCGCCTCTATGCTCTGTTCTCGAACCCAACCACTGTATATTCAACACCTTCGTTCCCACAGCCCTCTTCCTGGTTCCCTGTCCGAAGGGAATGCCGCAGTTGACCGCTTTGCCTCCACAGGAACTTTCCCAGTCTCTGTCTCTGATCCTGCTAATTTTCACTCTCTAACCCATGTTAATCTTAAAGGCCTTCAAGCTCGATTCCCTGATGTTCCTGTACCACAGTTAAAACATATCCTTGCTACATGCTCTTCTTGTGCAAGTCTCATAAAGACACCTGCTATCCAGACCCTTGGGGTTAATCCCCAGGTTTAAAAGCTAATGCTATTTGGCAAATTGATGTCACCCACATACCAAACTTTGGCAAACAAAAATATGTGTTTGTCTCAATTGATACCTTTTCTAAATTTATGTGGGCTACAGCTCAGACAGGAGAAAGTGCTAAAAAGCTTGTAAGCCATATGCTCTCTTGTTTTGCCGTTATGGGGGTCCCATTATTTTTGAAAACAGACAATTCACCTATGTTTACAAGTAAACAATTTAAAGATTTTTGTTCCCTCTGGAATATTACTCATACCACGGGCATTCCCTACAATCCACAGGGACAAGGCATTGTCTTGAGGGCCCATCAAACTCTGAAGGCTCAACTAAATAAAGATAAAGGAGGAACATATCCCCCAAATATCCAGCTAGCAAAAGCCTTAACTACATTAAATCTCTTTAATATTTACAATAACTCAGCCTTACCCCCTATTATTCTTCACTGGCAAACACCATCTACCCTCCCATCTATTAAGGTCAAATGGAGAGACCCACTCGATAAAGTTTGGAAAGGGCCTGACCAATTATTGACCATGGGAAGGGGTTTCGCATGCATTTTCCCTCAAAATTTCTCTAAACCTGTCTGGGTTCCTGCCCACCATGTCCGACAATACCCGCAGGATGGCGCTGTTATTCCTGAAGAACAAGAAATAACACAAGAGGACCAGATGCAGGATACATCCCAGGATCCATAATATGGCATGGCAGAACCTACAAAAGTTGGCTCACGGAGCCCTCTCTCCTACCCCTTCCCTGAATGTCTTATGTTATGAATGGCCAGTTGTGTTTTGTGAGTGAGTGTGCTGAATGACCAAAAATTTTTTGTATGACCCATCTGCTCAGAAGTACTCTAAATGTTAAAACCATTGTTATTAACATGCATTAACTCTCTAAGTAACCTGAGTCTGCTTATAGTCCAAAGTCAATTATAGTAAACCTCTAACTTGTTACACGTTTTATTGTTTTTCACAAGTAAGTGATTACAGCTATCAAGCCTTCATATGAGGAATCATCTGTTCATACGGTAAGGTATTAAACTGTAAGAAGTTCCTCCATATCCAACCTATGTGAATTAGCAACATTCACATATTCTTGTAAACTTAACTGGTGTATCTTGTCTTGCCACCATAGGCCTGCCTTTGTCAGCCAACAATTTAAAGATGTTTCTCTTTATAACATCACCCATGCCACGGACATCCTTTACTACCCCCAAAGACAAATGGCTGTTCCCCTGGACATCACATTCACTGACTGCTTCCCTTAGACTTGAGATATGCTCCTACCTCTTCATATCAATGGATACATTCCCCCTTCCTTACCTGTATACCCTTAGTTGTGGGACCCTAGCTTGTTTTACTTCTTCTGCTCACAATAGGTCCTATAATTCTTTTTTTTTTCAACATTTTAAATTTATTTATTAATGAGAAAGAGAGAAAGAACCAGACTCACTGTGGTACATGTGCTGCCAGGGATTGAACTCAGGACCTCATGCTTAAGAGTCCAAGGCTTTAGTCACTGCATCACCTCCCGGACCACAGTCCTATAATTCTTAACAAGCTCATGGCCTTTTGCAGCAACAGATTGATGCCATAAAGATGCAACCTATACAAAGTCACTATCATAGGCTGGACATGGCAGAATATTGAGTTGCTGTGGAGGATTTGCCCCCCTCCATCAGAACGTCCATCATGTAGAGGGCTGGCTAGCCAATGACGGGTAAGAGGAAACTAGCGCTATCCAGTCAACCTAAGACAGGGCATCTGGTACTACTGGGCAAAAATGACCAGGTGTTCCAATGACAGGTAAGACGGAAGGCTGATCCCCAACCTAAGACAGGCACAGTCCACCCTGCCACAAAACAAAGTCCGCCAAACATCAAAACATGATATAAGACAGGGGGACATGTGGGGAGCCACATGTGCCCTCAAGGTTGCTATTGGCATGGCCATAGAGTTTATGTTAAAAGATAGTTCCTGGGAATCAGGTGGTGGCGCAGTGGGTTTAGCAAGAACTGGCTTGAGGATCCCAGTTTGAGCCCCCGGCTCCTCACCTGCAGGGGAATCACTTCACAGGCGGTGAAGCAGGTCTACAGGTATCTTTATCTCCCTCTGTCTTTCCCTCCTCTCTCCATTTCTCTCTGTTCTATCCAACAACCACAATATCAGCAATAACAACAATATAATTATAACAAGAACAACTAGGGCAACAAAAGGCAAGATACAAGATACAAAAAAAAAAAAAAAGGGATAAGATAGTTCCCGCTTCCCTACACCTTAGAGTCTTTGTTAAAAGATAAGGTCTTTTTCCCCATGAATCACCCAGGACCTTCCAGATAAACGGCTGACTACCATGACAAATAATATAAAATATAATAATAAATAAATAGGAAAGATACATCCCCCAATACTCAGTTGGTCAAGGCACCAAACCTCTTCTTCTATAAAGCATTCAAATCAGATGCCCTGCTAACCACGAGAAGCAGATTGTTTGTGTTTCTTTCACAGGAATCCCGGAAAAACCATCTGAACCCCTGCACACCCTGACGTCACTCACTAGATGGCACGACTACCGTGGCACATCCCCCGAAACCCTAGATGTCACTCAACGCGATCTGAAGAATCTGATTCGCAGACTCCAAGGACAGAACCTTTTTACTGCCTGTCTGCCTTTCCTGCTTTTGCTTTGACCTGTCACGTTTTGGCGGTTCCAGCTCACAATCTACAGAAAAGCAGAATTCCAGAGGCTGACCTTCCTCATGCAGCATTTCATCCCCTGCCATTTCTCCCCCAGTCGCCTACTTTGGACTGAGACTTCTATTGGACTTGCTGGTATACCCTTTGGACACTTTAGACAATTTTACAGCAGCTTCCTTCCCTTCACGTTGCTGGTCTTTCATAGACTGATCCTGAGTAATTCATAGACTTTACAGACTGTTGCCTTGAGGACTATACAATGCTAAATAGCCCCTCTGTTTGGTGGGTCATGCCTCCCGCCTCCCCCTCATTATGTACCCTTGCCCCTTTCCCCACCCAAACAGGGAATGCTCCTTTACACACCAATCCTTCCCTTCACACCACACTGGCTTTTACTTCTCCTCTACTTATCTCTTCCTATTTTGTTATGTCATTTAGGCTTATGCCCAAAAGGTTTCTGCCCCATGATAGTCTTTTATAGACTTTGTACATCTTATGCTATTACTAGGTAGAAAGATAGAAAAGATGTAGAGATATTGTGAAGAGATGGTTGAGCAGGCTGCGCTTAAACCTATGAGATGAGTCTCTCCAGGTAAGTCTCTCTCTCTAAAGAGGGGTTGATCACAGGAGGACGCATAAATCTCACAAGGTTGGCAGCCATTTAAGCCTTCCCTCCTCCACAGAAAGTCCTACATCTTCCCACCCGAGCATGGCATTCCTCTAAAACATTTAAGCCTGCTCCATTCCATTTTTCTTTACTGTGTCCATTTAGATATAAAGGGATAGGAGGAGATGTTGCTGAGGACTTATTCTGATGCAGTCTCCGCCCCCAGGTTTTTCTATGCTCCGCTAAATCCTAGAGTGCCCCCTTTCAACCAATCCTGGCCCTACATGTCACCCCTGGTTGTCGCCCAATAAAAAGCCCCCTCACCCCTCCCCTCTCTCTCTCTGGGCTCTGGCTCTCCCTCTCTGAGATCTGTGTACCCCTTTGCTCTGGACGTCCGCTCTCTTCTCCGTGGTGCAGCCCGACACCAGACCACCTCAACAACATTTAACAGTGGTCTTAAATTGTTAATACATTTTAGTAATGATTGTTCTTTGAAATGTTGACTCTCACAAAAGCTTAGACCAGAGAAAACAGAAGCAACTACTGGCATTACTCTATAAGACATAGCTAAATATAAGTAACATCAAAGGACATAAGTATGGTGATGTTGTGTATGATACAGCAAATCCTAACAATGGGATTTTCAAAGTTAACCAAATTTCCAAATAATTTGATTATAGCAATAACTATCTATCGCCTTCTTAAACCCTAAGACAGAAGGAACTTCCCACTTCCTCTGTAAAGCCCGTAGTTATCCCAGTCCTGGAACCTCTAGAGTGGGGCTTCCTTCCTGCATGCTTCTCTCAATTCATACCAGCTGACACTGCATCTGCTGATGCCAACCTCATCAGTACAATAAGTACCATCGTGCATGCTTCACTTTGGACTGCATCCAGAGATGTCAGGCATGGAATGAATATTAGCCCTTCAACCTCATTACTTGGGTGAGAATTTTCCTTTATCATAGGACACCTTAATTCCATTCAAGGTGGTTGACTTACTAACAAAGCCTCAAAACCTAGCTATAGACCAGGTCCCATGAGATAGGGCATCATGCACATGTACTCATAAATTATGGCAAAATGTATACCTGAAAGAAAAAAGTGCACAATAGTCTGCAGTGAGTCAATAAATGAAGTAAGTAGATAGGCCTAAAATGACACCATAAAGTACCTAGTGAAATACTTTCTACTTAGATCTAGATATGCTACTCACCTACTTCCCATTGTACTTCCCTCAGTCACTCCAAAGCAAACCTTATCAAATTAAGGACTACAAAATACAAATAAGGGCAAGAGACTATCATACTTTAATGATGACTCTTTAGTCACTATCAGGCTACCCCTCCTCAGCTGGGGCCTTAGTTGGGGATTCCTGGGATTCTCATACAGATATGATGAGACTAGACCTCAAATAGATCCTCCCTCCATTGTCACTGGTCATGTTCATCAGGAACTGTTGTTGTGTGGGCCACGGAAAAGAGAGAGAGGAGGTCTGGGGTGAAGAATGAACACAAATCTTTATTGGTGTTGGCACCTTAGAGTTGGGTGCTAGAGAAGCAGGTTGGGCCATGTGGAGGTAGCAAAAATGGCCGCCTCACGCAGTAACCTTTCCTGCGTCTGAACACCGGAGTGGAGTGCTGGCAAGAGAGGTGAAGCACCGAGCTGAAGCGCTGGCAAGAGAACGAGGTGCGGATGAAGAAAGGCTTTTATAGGAGCAGCTTTCACGAGAATGGGAAGGGGGAGGAGTAACCAAAGCACTCCAAATATCGTGGGGAAATAGACAATGCTCTGAGGGCACAACATGGCAAAACAGGCACTCCGAGAATGTCCCGACTCTCGTGGGAACTAGCAGTAGCCTGAGGGGACAACATGGCAGATGTGACTGCATCTGCACAATTTCCCAGCATCTCCCCCTTTCCTTTTATCTAATGCCCAGGGCAACAGTGTGTAAAGTCTGTGAACTACTCAGGGTCAGTCTATGAAAAACCAGCAACGTGAAGGGAAGGAAGCTGCTGTAAAATTGTCTAAAGTGTCCAAAGTGTATACCAGCAAGTCCAATAGAAGTCTCAGTCCAAAGTAGGCGACTAGGGGGAGAAATGGCAGGGGATGAAATGCTGCATGGGGAAGGTCAGCCTCTGGAATTCTGCTTTTCTGTAGAGAGTGAGCTGGAACCAACAAAACATGACAGGTCAAAGCAGAAACCAGAAAGGCAGACAGGCAGTAAAAAAAAGTTCTGTCTTTGGAGTCTGTGAATCAGGTTCTTAAGATCGCATCAGGTGACATCTAGGGTTTTGGCGGGTATGCCACTGTAGTCATGCCATCTAGTGGGTGATGTCAGGGTGTGCAGTGGTCCAGATGTTTTTTTCCTGGATTCCTGTGGAAGAAACAAAAACAATCTGCTTCTCGTGGTTAGCAGGGCATCTGATTTGAATTTTTTATAGAAAAAGAGGTTTGGTGCCTTAGCCAACTGAGTATTGGGGATGTATATTTTCTAATTATTAATTATTATTATTATTTGTCATGGTAATTAGCCATTATCTGGAAGGTCCTGGGTGATTCATGGGGAAAAAAAAACTTATCTTTTAACAAGGACTCTAAGGTGTAGGGAAGCAGGATCTTTTTTTTTTTTTTGTATTTTTCCTTTTGTTTCCCTAGTTATTTTATTGTTGTAATTATATTGTTGTTATTACTGATATAGAACAGAGAGAAATGGAGAGAGGAGGGAAAGACAGAGAAGAAAAAAGAAAGAGACACCTGCAGACCTGCTTCACCGCCTGTGAAGTGATTCCCCTGCAGGTGAGGAGCCAGGGGCTCAAACTGGGATCTTCAAGTCGGTTCTTGCACTTAACGCCACCTGTACTAAACACACACGTTGCACCACTGCCCAATTCCCAGGAACTGTCTTTTAACATAAACTCTATGGCCATGCCAATAGCAACCTTTAGGGCACATGTGGCTCCCCACATGTCCCCCTTTGTTATATCATGTTTTGATGTTTGGCGGAATTTGTTTTGTGGCAGGGTGGACTGTGCCTGTCTTAGGTTGGGGACCAGCCTTCCGTCTTACCTGTCATTGGAACACCTGGTCATTACTGCCCAGTAGTACCAGGTGCCCTGTCTTAGGTTGATTGGATAGCGCTAGTTTCCCTTTTACCCATCATTGGCTAGCCAGCCCTCTACATGGTGGACGTTCTGATGGAGGGGGGCAAATCCTTCACAGCAACTCAATATTCTGCCATGCCCAGCCTATGATAGTGAGTTTGTATAGGTTTCATCTTTATGGCATCAATCTGTTGTTGCAAAAAGGCCATGAGCTTATTAAAAATTATAGGACCGTGGTCTGGGAGGTATCACAGTGGATAAGACGTTAGACTCTCAAGCGTGAGGTCCCAAGTTCGATCCATGTATGCCAGAAAGATATATGGTTCTTTCTCTCTCCTCCTATCTTTCTCATTAATGAATAAATTAAAATGATTAAAAAAATAATTATAGGACCTATTGTGAGCAGAAGAAGTAGAACAAACTAGGGTCCCACAACTAAGGGTAGACAGGTAAGGAAGGGGGAATGTATCCATTGGTATGAAGAGGTGGGATCATATCTCAAGTCTAAGGGAAGCAGTCAGTGGATGTGATGTCTAGGGGAACAGTCATTTGTCTTTGGGGGTAGTAAAGGATGTCCGTGGCATGGGTGATGTTATAAAGGGAAATGTCTTTCCCTTTATTTTTATTTTATTGTTTTTATTTTTTATTTATTTTTGTATTTTATTATTTATTATTTATTTTATTTATTATTTATTTCATTTTATTATTTATTTTATTTATTATTTATTATCTATTATTTATTAATTATTATCTATTATTTATTTTATTTTTTTAAATTTATTATTTATTTTATTGTTTTTATTTTAATTTTATTGTTGGCTGACAAAGGCATGGCTTATGGTGGCAAGACAAGATACCCCAGTTAAGTTTATAAGAATATGTGAATGTTGTTAATTCACATAGGTTGGATATGGAGGAACTTCTTACAGTTTTATACCTTACCATATGAACAGATGATTTTTCATATGAAGGCTTGATAGCTGTAATCACTTCCTTGTGAAAAAAAATAAAACTTGTAACAAGTTAGAGGTTTACTATAATTGATACCTCAATGATTATAATTGGTTTGAATATCTTTATGATTTTGTTAAAAGGTCATCTAATGTCACCTCCTTTAGAAGTCTCTACAGCAGGATCTTTAAACTAATTATAGTTAAAATATATATTGATCTTTAATCATTTTTGCTTTGGAGTATAAACAGTTTCAGGTTAGACACAAAGACAGGAGTATTCCATGGGCTTCGAGAATGAGGAATGTGTCCAAAGGACAACTGCTCTTGGACGAGCTCCTTTAAAATTTCTAGCTTATCACTAGGTAAAGGCCACTGTTCCACCCAGACAGGCTCATTAGAAAGCCAGCCTAAGTGGGGAGTTTGGCTACAAACAGTGGCAGTTAGTATTGGGGGTGCTGATTAGATCTGGTCTTGCAGGAGTGGGTGTTACGTTCTGCAGAGGCATCTGTGGATATCCTAACATCAAGACATTCCAGAAGATCCCTACCTAGTACATTGGTGCTAATATTAGCTACCAAAGGGCAGACGTGTCCAGTAGAACCTTCCGGGTCTTCCCACACAAGTGAATCTCGTGTGCAAAATGATGGGGTCACCCCTCCTACACCAGGTATACTAGGACCAGGGAGGAGTTCCCAATCTTGGGGAACCTCTGCTTGCCTTAAAATCGTCTTTTCTGCTCCCGTGTCAATCAAACATTTAAAAGGAATATTGTCAATCTTTACTGTCATAGAAGGGTGACCTCTTTCTAAAACAGGAGTGGTCCACAAAACCTCAGGCCCCAAATTTGTACCATTCAGGGTCAATCCATCATTGTGAAAATTTGACCGACAATCTCTCTTCCAGTGAAATCCTTTACAGCATCTAGGACACACCGTACGTGGCTTCTGGCTCCCTAACTGAAAGCGGGGTTTCTCTGACTGTAGGTGTGGTCGCTCTAACTGGAGGCGGGGCTTCCCTGACTGGAGGCGTGGTCACAGCTTATCAGGACATTGGTTACGCCAATGTCCTTGGTGACCGCACTGAAATTAGGCCTTGTTTCGATTATGTGGGGTAACTGCATAAACCTATGTCGTAGCGGATGCCCCATAATTGCCTGATGTAAGTTCCTGTGTTGATAAAATCCAATTATCTAGGTGTAGGTGTTTAAGATTAAGGCATGCCTGACGGAATTGTGGTATCATGCCTTCCCAGACAATAGAGCTCAGGAGTAGTCAGCGGACGTCAGGATTATAAACCTTTCTCTCTAAGCTTGTCTTCACCCTTGAGATGAAGCTCACTAATGATTCGTCATTTCCTTGGTGAAGAGAGTTAATGGGAACTGACGAATCTTCATTGGGTGGGGTCACCCTTTCCCATGCTTGTGTTGCGCAGATGCGTACCTGTTCAAAATAACCAGTTGGAAACCTGGCTTCTGCCTGCTGAGCTCCAGATTCATAAGCTCCTGCTCCAAACAAAGCATCAAAATTCCATTCTACCTGTTTGTCACTATTTTCCTGAGATTGTCTAGAGCATTCATCACGGAAGCATGCTTTCCACTATAGGTAGAGGGAGTCTGGGAGTGCAGCATGAGCCAGGTCTTTCCAGTCCTGGGGGGGTATTAAGATGTTGGTAAAAACTCCTTAAAATGGACTTGGTCCATGGAGCGTGAATTTCGTCCTCTCTGACCGCTTGCCTGAGTTGTCCGAGCTCGCTGCCATGGCTGAGGGTTTTGTTTAGAGGGGGCCACACTTACCAGGAAGGTGTGGATTTGGTTCGATGGTGCAAGAGAGGGAGCTACAGAAGTGGAAGGTGCTATGAAAACTACTGTAGTGGCCTCAGGGGAAACTGAACACGTATCTATGGGGATGGAGCTCTCATAGTTTATGGTCCTTAAATGCTAAAAAATATCCTTTAACTCTCGTACCTCAGCCACAAGGTCTCTTAATAATGAGGGGTCAGCAGGGGGAGGAGTCAAAGGAGAGGAAGCCATAGGGTCTCTTAATAATGAGGTATTAGCAGGGGGAGGAGTCAAAGAAGTGGAAACCTCAGCAAGAGAAACCGAACCTGTGTCTGTGGGGGCAGCAGGAGGAGGGGTCAAGGAAGCAGAAGCCACTGCAGAAGAAACCAGACATGTGTCTCCAGAGGCAGCAGTTTTGGGGCTGACTGAAGATCGCTTAGGGCATTTAAGTCTTAAGCAAATATCCTTTAACTCCCGTATCTCAGCCTCAAGGTCACTTAACCTTTTGGCAGGAGGCCTTGTACATATCCTGAAAATAGTAAATATAGCCATGATAACCCACGATGTAGCGAAAATTAAAGCGTCTCTGATAGCAAAAACCTGTCCCAGGAGAGAAGGAGATAATGTCTGGGACACCTCCTCGTAAAATGGAAAAAATACCATGGTGGAGGGAAACGCAGGGCCACAGAGGCAGGCGGATGCCACTTACCTGTGTCTGGGCGGCTTTCGGGGACCTCAGGCTGGGCCACCCAGCGGGGCATGGGTGCGGAACACAGTAGGGCACCAGATGTTCTTGTGCGGGCCGTGGAGAACAGAGAGAGGGGAGGTCTGGGGAGAAGAATGAACACAAATCTTCATTTGTGCTGGCACTTTAGAGTTGGGTGCTATAGAAGCAGGTTGGGCCATGAGTAGGCAGCAAAAATGGCCACCTCACACAGTAACCTTTCCTGTGTCTGAACACAGGAGTGGAGCACTGGCAAGAGAGGTGAAGCGCCAAGCTGAAGCGCTGGCAAGAGAGCGAGGTGCGGAAGAAGAAAGGCTTTTATAGGAACAGCTTTCACGAGAATGGGAAGGGGGAGGAGTAACCATAGCACTCTAAATATCATGGGGAAATAGACAATGCCCTGAGGGCACAAAATGGTGAAATAGGCACTCCTAGAATGTCACAACTCACTCGGGAATTAGCAGTAGCCTGAGGGGACAACATGGCAGATGTGACTGCATCTGCACAATTTCCCAGCAAGGAATAAAACAATGGACCCCTCTATAGGACCCCATAGGACTTTGCCTTCAATGTGTATCAACAATGGTAGAGAATATTCCATCTTCCAAACAGAGGCTGGATAACGTACTCTATCTACCACCTGAAGAAGATGGGTACTGAATTTGGTGCAACCTGGAACGTCCCTACTTATGACCACAGAATGAGAGCTTTTACCTACAGGGATGCAGAGGTTACATAGGCTCCTAAGCTGAATATGGACTCCTTCTTTGGGAGTATGGACCAAAATTATCTATGGGGTGCAGAAAACTGAAGTTCTGGTTCTGTAATAGTCTCTGCTGCACATGAGCATTGACAGGATCATCCATACTTCCAGCCTTTTTCTATCTTGTCTCTAGTGGGGAGTGCTCTGGAGAAGTAAAGTTCTGGGATACACTGGTGAGATCATTTGCCCAGGGAGTTCATGATGGAGTCATACTAGCATCTGCAACTTGGTGGTGAAAAGGTACTAAAGCAAAAAAAAAAAATTGTTTAATAAATAGTAAGAATAGATAATATCAGAATAGGAATTTTAGGGTAAAAATAATCTGTGACATCTGCTTTATATCTGATCCTGGGGCACATGACTTTGTTAATTTTTGCTTGAGCCTGATGGCTAATATGGAGGCAGAATAAAAATATTGTCTGGGAAGATGGTGTCACACCTGAGAATAGGACTAAGGAGCTGGACCAGGGCAGAGAGTAGCTCCCAAATGTAAAGAAAATATATAAATACAATGAACTATCTATCATGTCCATCTGACCATGTGTATATATTCACATTTATAACACAGGAACCTGTATAACCTCTGAGTCCTGGTTAGACTGATATCACAATCCAAGGTCATGACTGGGAACATTCTAGGCTGCTCTCATTTCAGGGCCAGTTTTCCTTGAATGGAAGATAGGATGACCAAATCTACCGTCAGAGAGTGTGGCAGTCCCTAGCATGCTAGTTCATAGTGAGGCCAAGGTCCTGAAGAAGCCCACAGAAGACTTATGATTCTTTCCTGATGAAAATCACCACTGATAGTGGACCAAAGTGTCTCTTATAGGCTTAGGTTCATTGTATCTATGGGGGAATCCAAGGATTCCCAGATTAGGATCCCAGGGGATGGGATAGCCTAAATTGACAAAGGTCATCACGCTTGCCCTTACCTAGCTTTGTAGTCCCTTCTACACATGACAAGGTCAGGCTTTCTTCCAGCAGTTAAAGCCATGAGAGTCATTTGTTGTATTCAAACCTTTATTAAGTTTATGGAGCCTGGCTTCACGTTAGGGAGGAAATAGACCTAGGATTGCAATGAGGCCTATCTAACCTTGTGTTTTACTGCATTTACTTCTGTGATGATTCTAATAAAGACTGACATACAGACAACAATTATCCTTTATTTGATATATATTTTTTGATACTATATCTCTTGGTTAATTGTAGACATTTTTTTAATATTATGCAGGGGTGACAATAACGTTGATGCTGTTAAAGATAGTAAGACATATATGTTACTTTCTTTTGTGTAGTGAGTTGAGTATATAGAGTGATTGAGGGAAGTGAAATAAAGTGTATGAGTGTGCCTAGGCCTAAGCAGTGAATCCTTGTGTAGACAATCTATGGAGCCTTCTTAGGCCTTTCTGTTACAATGCCAACCTTATTAGGTCTAAATCTAATAACAGAGGTCGACTAAGCACTTTTCCTCTGAGGTATATATGTTTCCCTACCTTAAGGACACATGTATACATGCACCCAGTCCTCTAGGTGCTAGCCTACATCTGGGGTCTGCAGTGTCATTAGAGAGTGCACCACTTGAAGAGGAACCATGTGTTAGGACATGCCTCATCAAATTATTGTCATTGGAAAGTTAAAATATCAGGCTCAGAGTCTCTGGCTGGTATGAATATGAGCAGAGGGTGATGAGAAGAAGGAGGAGGAGAAGGAAGAGATGAAATTATGGAAATTTTATGGGCAGGTCCATACCATTGGTAGTTTACTGGAAGCAAAGACCCATCTGCAGGGTAGACATTTCACAATTAGCAAAACAGTGCTACAGATGTCGCTCTCCTTTGTCACTATCTTTTTTCCACTGTCATTATCTCATGCTTGTTTAATTAAAATTCAATATAATAAATTTTTAAAAATAACTTTGGTAGTAAAACAACAGAAACAAGTGAAAATAGCATTAACATCTATTTTATTTCTCAACACTTCATAACATCCAGCAAGTAAAATCTCCCACATGAATTTCAACCCAAATTATCACCTTACATCTTTGCAATTATTCACAAAATTTGTGATTCTGATTCTATAAGACAAGTATGCATTTAGTCCCTTCAGATTTAAGAGTCAAATGCATTCTCTGCAGGCTAACACTGGTGCTGCGTTGGGTCACCTTTCCTTCTTCATCTCATGGGCATGATGTCAGAAGCAATCAGCCAGATATTACATGTTGTGTGCACATTGAGGAGCAAAATTGTTAGATGTCACTTCCTGTGAGTCAAAAAGACAGCTTCTTATAGTGATTTGCACAATACAGGCAGGGTAGAATGATTGGCTCCCCATCTATGAACAGCTTCTTGGCACAGGATGAGCAGTGACCAGTGCTCACCACGATAGACCTGGGGTGTCCTATGTCTTCGAGAACCTTTGAGATCTGAGTACAGATCAAATCAAATGCCACAGGCTGGAGATCTCCCTGGAGGCTGAAACTCTCTATAAGGGCAGGAAACAGCTGGGGACATAAATGTTCCAGCCCCGAGGTGCAGCACAGCAGCTTTTCCAGGGTGGCTATGGACAGGCGGTTCCCATTCAGGCTGAGGGAGCTGAGGTGGGAGCAGATGCTCAGGGCAGGGAGCAGGGCCTCAAGCTGGGGGTCCTGGAGGCCACACAGACCCAGGTAAAGGTGCTGGTGGGTGGCTGAATTTACCTCCAGCAGAGCTCTCAGAAGCTCACTGACCAAGGTCAGGGGAACCCCCTTCAGACACAGGTCCTTCAGGTGAGTGATGTGTGGGCTCTGGAACAGTTGAGTCAAGTCTCCTTCTGTAAGAGTGCAGTTATTGAGTGAGAAGACCTCCAAGGGGGCATTAAGATATCTGGGGAGAGAGGTTAGGATCTGGAATGGGGTTGTTAGTAGTTTCAGTACCATAGGAGGTGATGATACGCCAAGTCTCATGCCCTTTGAGATCTGAGCCCCAACTAATCCAGCACTATTTAAGGCTGAATCATTTCAACAGTATTCATATGAGCCTGCCATTCATTTTTTGCAGTTTCAAAAACACAATTCTTTATTTTCAGGTAGAGATGTCCACACTTTTCTCTTTCTCTCTCAATCCTTGAAGATAGTAATATGAGGTAGAACAAAGTCTAAGAGATCTAGCCTGTCTATCCAAAAGTGTTGGCACTTTTGGTAGGAGAATTGGATACAGATGAAGACACCTCTCTCAGGCTGACTTAAGACTTTATTTGGACTCCAGATGCCCCATCTCTGGGCTTGGAGAGACCATTAGGAGTAAGTCATAGACCAAAGCTCACCAAAGTCCCATAGCAACTGCTGGTCCTGCCAGTCTCCAGGGCCTCCCTGACATGTCACCATGGTCAGTATATGTTCTGCTAGATTTCCTCATTCCTCAGCTGCAGCCTGTTTAGTGCCCACTGCAAGTTTACACTGTCTATATATTCACGATCCTGCCTGGTCACAGCTTTCATCTCAGGAATTGGAGACATTGTGTGGGATCTTGTCTTCACAGTCCCCTTCACTAATAGTTGTCTAATCAGCTAACATACATCTTCAGACCAGAACGTAAGAACCAACCTCACTAGACTCAACATTCCGTCCACCAAGCACCTGAGCAAGGTCCATAACAATGAAAGTTTGTCCTCAGCTTCTTATGATTAAAGTATGATAGAATGTTTAATATAAACTAGATGTGTTAGAGTGGAATAGTGTAACAATTATGTAAAATGTCTTTCGTTACTGAATCACGATTTTTTCGGGTTTAATCTCCAGAAGCATGATAAACTTTTTGTTGAGGCAATCAGGCAAATAAGAAAAATAATAGTTAATAATAGAATTTTTCTCCTCCCTGTTACTCTTCTCCCTGTTACACAACCCTACCTGAGCAGCTCATTCAAATGCCCCTGGAGGAAGGAGGGTGATTCCAGATACAGCTCTTGAAGATGAAGTAGGGGGAAGAAATTAGAAATGAATGGGATAGAAGCATGATACCAGTCCTCCAACTCACTGGCTGAGATTTCATCAGGTATGTTGATATTCAGGCAGAGTCTCCTGAGGTTTTTCAGCTTTATAAGAAGTGGACCAAACTCATGTAGGTTTGACAACGCCCATAAACAATTTATTTCCAATTCCTGGGTATCACCCAGTGGCAGAGTATGCAGAAAATTGACATGCTTTGTTCTCGGTGCAAATATTTTCACTGTCTTACAGCAAAGGTGCACTCCTTCATTCTGATTGACCCAATTCAGCAGGTAGAGGTAAAGACTCTCTTCAGGATTCACAGTGAGGTAGATTTCTGCAAGCACCACCAGGCAGGGCTTGGCCTTCCCTTTCCTTGAAGGTCACTCAATCATGAGGTCTTTCTTTTCTGAGTACACTGACAAGTTGGCTTCACCCCACACTTTCCAGAAAGTCTGCCCAGTGTGGCATAAGTCCAGCACCTGCAGTTTACACCTGCTTTGGGTAAGTGGAACATTGATGAAGATAGAAAGTCTGAACAGAGGATTTGACCTAGAGTGCCAGCATTTGCCAAGCTCAGACTGCCCCAGTCTGCTATTCCCACACATATCAGACTCCTATTATTATATCCCCACTTCTCTTCTGACTTTCTTCATCTGATTTTCCCGTTACATGGTTACTACTCACTAAACTGAGAGAATACAAACTCTGTCGTGTTATACCACTGCAACTGCATTAAAGTTAACCTGGAAATTAGAAGACATGTTTTTGCTCCAGCTCTCTCTCTCTTTCCACTAGTTTTGTAGCTGGGACACAGTGACTTCAGGACCTTCTATGCTGACAGACTTTTGTTGATTATATTCAGATAAGATTTTCACAAGGAGGCAAAATGTAATAAAGTAGTGGTACAAAAAAAAAAAGACTGATTCCAGAAGTATAATGTTTAAGTCCTCTACAAATATATGGAATAATAAATAAATAAATAAGGATATAGAGAAAGGCAACCAGCTCTCCACTGCTTTTGAAGCTTCCTCCATGTAGGTGCTATGCATCTGGACAGAAACTAGCATTTTTTTCTCTTTTTATTAAAGCACTATTGAGTTCAGTCTTATGGTTCTGTGGATTGAACATGGGACTTTGAAGCCTCAGGCATGAGAGTCGCTTTGCATAAACATTATGCTACCTTTCCAGCCCCACCCCCAACACATAAATCAACTGTTAAAGAGAGCTTTCCAATGGATAATGAGGCCTCCCCATGGGCCTCCAGTCTCCTGACCCAGCTGACTTCCAAGAAGCAGAAACTCTCCTAGACTATGGAACCAACTTTCCTGGGTAAATTTCCTGCTTGAGCAGGATATCATGTCCATCCATCACAGCTTTGAAACGTGTATTATGAGGAAATGTGTCTTGAAATAGAGCCCCCAGAGGGATTCTTTCAAAGGGGAAGATCTGTACTAGAGCTTTCAGGGTCTCCCTGTGTCTGTGAGTATATGCTTGTAGAAACAGACTTGGAAATGCACCAGTTACAGACAAAGAAATTGAAACTGTTATTAAGAATCTCCCCAACAACAACAGTCCTGGACCAGAAGGCTTCACAAACGAATTCTACAAAACTTTCAGAAAACAGTTAGTACCCATACTTCTTAAGCTTTTCCATAAGACTGAAGAAACAGGAATCCTCCCTTCCACGTTCTATGAAGCCAACATCACCCTGATACCAAAAGCTGATAGGGACAGAACAAAAAAGGAAAACTACAGACCAGTATCTCTGATAAACATAGATGCCAAAATATTAAACAAGATCTTGGCCAACCGAATACAGCAACATATCAAAAAGTTTGTTCATCACGACCAAGTGGGATTCATCCCAGGAATGCAAGGCTGGTTCAACATCCGTAAGTCAATCAATGTCATTCACCACATCAATAAAAGCAAAGATAAAAACTACATGATTATCTCAATAGATGCAGAGAAAACCTTTGACAAAATGTAACATCCATCCATGCTCAAAACTCTACAAAAAATGGGAATAGATGGGAAATTCCTCAAGATAGTGGAGTCTATATATAGCAAACCTACAGCCAACATCATACTCAATGGACAGAAGCTGAAAGCATTCTCCCTCAGATTGGGGACTAGGCAGGGCTATCCATTGTCACCATTACTCTTCAACATAGTATTGGCAATTCTTGCCATAGCAATCAGGCAAGAGAAAGAAATCAAAGGAATACAGATTGGAAGGGAAGAATTCAAGCTCTCACTATTTGCAGATTATATGATAGTATACATAGAAAAACATAAAGAATCCAGCAGAAAACTACTGGAAGTTATTAGGCAATATAGCAAGGTATCAGGCTACAAAATCAATGTACAAAAATCAGTGGCATTTCTTCATGCAAACACTAAATCTGAAGAAGAAGACATCCAGAAATCACTCCCATTTACTGTTTCAGCAAAATCAATCAAATACCTAGGAATAAAATTGACCAAAGAAGTGAAAGACTTGTATGCTGAAAACTATGAGTCGCTACTCAAGGAAATAGAAAATGATACCAAGAAATGGATAGGTATCCCATGCTCATGGATTGGAAGAATAAGTATCATCAAAATGAATATTCTCCCCAGAGCCATATACAAATTTAATGCAATACCCATAAAAGTTCCACCCAGCTACTTTAAGAGAATAGTACAAACACTGCAATCATTTATCTGGAACATTAAAACACCTAGAATTGCCAAAACTATCCTGAGGAAAACAAACAGAATTGGAGGCATCACACTCCCAGACCTTAAGCCATATTATAAAGCCATCATCATCAAAACAGCATGGTATTGGAACAAAAATAGGCACACACACACCAGTGGAACAGAATTGAAATCCCAGAATAAATCCCCACACATATGGACATCTAATCTTTGATAAGGGGGTCCAAAGCATTAAATAGAAAAAGGAGGCTCTCTTCAATAAATGGTGCTGGGAAAACTGGGTTTTAACATGCAAAAGAATGAAATTGAACCACTTTATCTCACCAGAAACAAAAATCAACTCCAAATGGATCAAAGAACTGGATGTAAGACCAGAAACAATAAAATACTTAGAGGAAAACATTGGTAAAACAGTTTCCCACCTACACATCAAGGACATCTTTGATGAATCAAACTCTATTGCAAGGAAAATTAAAGCAGAAACAAACGAATGCGACTACATCAAATTGAAAATCACCTGCACATCCAAAGAAACTATTAAACAAACAAAGAGACCCCTCACAGAATAGCAGAAGATCTTCACATGTCATACATCAGACAAGAAACTAATCACCAAAATATATAAGGAGCACAGCAAACTTAGCACCAAAAAAGCAAAGGGCCCCATCCAAAAATGGGCAGAGGATATGAAAAAAAACATTCATTCGAACCCCGGCTCCCCACCTGCAGGGGAGTCGCTTCACAGGTGATAAAGCAGGTCTACAGGTGTCTATCTTTCTCTCCTCCTCTCTGTCCTCCCTTCCCTCTCTCCATTTCTCTCTTTCCTATCAAACAACAACAACAATAATAACTACAACAATAAAACAACAAGGGCAACAAAAGTGAATAAAAATTTTTTTTAAAAAAACGAAAAAAACATTCACCTCAGAGGAGCTCCAAAAGGCTAACAAACATATGAAAAACTGCCCCAGGTCACTGATTGTCAGAGAAATGCAAATTAACACAACACTAAAAGACCACCTCACTCCTGTAAGAATGGCATACATCAAAAAGGACAGTAGCAACAAGTGCTGGAGAGGTTGTAGGGACAGAGGAACCCTTTTACATTGCTGGTGGGAATGTAAATTGGTACAGCCTCTGTGGAGAGAAGTCTGGAAAACTCTCAGAAGGCTAGACATGGACCTTCCATATGATCCAGTAATTCCTCTCCTGGGGTTATACCCCAAGGACTCCATAACACCCAACCAAAAAGAGGTGTGTACTCCTATGTTCATAGCAGCACAATTCATAATAGCTAAAACCTGGAAGCAACCCAAGTGCCCAACAACAGATGAGTGGCTAAGAAAGCTATGTTATATATACACAATGGAATACTATGCAGCTATCAAGAACAATGAACCCACCTTCTCTGACCCATCTTGGACAGAGCTAGAAGGAATTATGTTAAGTGAGCTAAGTCAGAAAGATAAAGATGAGTATGGGATGATCCCACTCATCAACAGAAGTTGAAGAAGAAGATCTGAAAAGGAAACTAAAAGCAGGACCTGACCAAATTGTAAGTAGGACACTAAAGTAAAAACCCTGTGGTGAGGGGTAGACATGCAGCTTCCTGGGCCAGTGGGGGGGTGGGAGTGGGTGAGAGGGATTGGTCACAATCTTTTGGTGGTGAAAATGGTGTTTATGTACACTCCTAGTGAAATATAGTCATATAAATCACTAGTTAATTAATATGAGAGGGGGAAAATAAATTGTATGTCTCCAAGTTTTTCAAAACACAAACTGAATCTTTTGAATATATAGGTTGTGTAATTGATATGAAGACTCTTTCAAAAGCCTAGACCAAGTAGATCAGAAGCAACCAATAGCACAGGTATATCAAGATATTGGGTACTGTACAGCAAACCCTAACAAAAGGACTTTTCAAAGTTAATCCAATTACCAATTAATGTGATGATAATATTAACTATCGATTGTCTCTTTGAACCCTAAGACAGCAGGATCCTCACATCTCCACTAGAGAGCCTCTACTTCCCCCAGTCCTGGAAGTCTTGGATAGGGCCCACTTTCCTGTATGCCTCTCCTAATCCATATCAAATAATATTGCATCTGCTGATCACAACTTAACCAATGCAATGATTGCCACCTCAACATGCTTCAATGCAGACTGTCCAGAGACTTCATGTGTGGAGTGACAACCCTTCAGCTTCATTACTCGGGTGAGACCTTTCCTTTCATAGTATACTCTAATTCCATCTCAGGTGGTTCACTTTCTAACAAAGTCACAAAATCAAGATATACACCAGTTTCTGTGAGAGAGTGTCGGGCTGAGCTTCACTGATGGGAGACAGATGACCCGGGACTCATGGTTGAGCTGTAGGCAGTATCTCTTTATTCATTCAGGATGCAGTGCAATCTGTACCAAGCTAGACTAAACTAAACTAACATACTTGCCAAGTAGGGTGTAAACAGGATGTGATGTAGAGAGGGTGGAGAGAAAAGTGTCTGGTGAAAAACAGGGTGTGACAAGGAGAGGGGGTGGAGCAGGAAAGAATTCTACCACTGAACCACCAATACCCTGGAGGGAGGGTTGTGCTTGTTAACAGTGGTTATGTAAATAGAATACAGTGGTTATGTAAATAAAATGCAGTGTTAAGCAGGGGGGATTAAACCAAATGAAACAGAAGGGGTTTTTAGAAGCAGAATTAGAAGCATACCAACAATTCCTCCTTTCTTTTTAACTAGTGGCCATAGTATCAGATATGTGGGGTGAACAGAAACCTATATTGTACAGGCGTTTTCAAAAGAACTGCATAAGACATGGAAAACAAAATAGGAGAGCAGCAATAACCAATGTGATGGAAAGGGGAGCGTTTCCTGATTCAAAGGGCAAAGCCTAGGAGGCAAAAGGGCATTTCCTGCCTCTGTTGGAGCTTCATGCCTCGGTGGGCATCTCTTGTCTCAAAGGGGTTTTTAGAAGTAGAATTAGAAGCATACCACACTCTATTATCCAGTTTTTCACATATTTACTTATTTTTAAATACTTATTTTTCCCAAAGCATTGATTAGCTCTGGCTTATGTTTGTGCTAGGGGGATTGAACTTTGGACCTGTGAAGCCTCAGGCATGGGTATCTGTTTGCATAATAAATATGTTATCTTCCCTTCCCTCAAAGTTTTTAAATGACAAATAATTTTGGGAACTTTATGCCTTTATATCTTAAGTGTTTACTTGTTATCTTTCTATTCTTAATTTTTTTAATTGGGAGGTAAATGATTTATGATACAGTTGTTCACTTATTGACAGATGGGTAAAATTTTGAGAGAAAAATCAGTTCTATCATCTAGGAATAGGAACTCCGGATCTGGCCTATGCCTCTCCCAGTCTCTGTCTCCTGAGTCCCTTCTTTGGAGCAATACAGAAAACCAGTCCAAATTTTGCTTTATGTTTCCCCTTTCCATATTTTCATTTGTGTTTAGTTTGTTTTGCCACCAAGGGTATTGCTGGGGCTCAGTTACTGGAGAGGAATCCACTACTGTTGGCAGTCATTTTAAATATACTTTTACTTTATTTGATAGTCAAAAAGAAACAAGAGACAATGAGGGGAGAGAGAGAGAGAAAAAGCTGTGCTCTCATGAAGCTCTCCTCCTGTAGGTAGGGAACTGTATCTTGAACCCTGGGTACTACCAGTACCTCAGGGTGAGTCACACCCAGTACTGTTGTTTTTGTTCTAATTTCTTAAATTTGTGAGTGAGTCATAACATATGCACCCTTATCTTTAGATTATAGCCACATACTTAGAGCTAAAGGCTGTGTTACTGGAGGTGTTGTTTTTGTTGCAAGAATTAAACTGAGGGGGTGGAGGGCAGATAGCATAATTGTTATGCAAACAGATTCTCATGCATGAGGCTCCAAAGTCTATCCCCTGCACCACCATAAGTCAGAAGTGAACAGTGCTCTGGTAAAAAAAAAAAAAAAAAAAAAAAAACTGAACTTAGGGCCTCATGCATGCAGGGTTTACTATCTTTGGGCTACGTTTACTGGTTCATATTTTCATATAAGTAATAACTTAAAAATAGGTGATAGGCTCATCCGGGAGGTGGTGCAGCGGATAAAGCATCAGACTCTCAAGCATGAGGTATGAAGTTCAATCCCCAGAAGCACATGTACCAGAGTGATATCTGGCTCTTTCTCTCTCCTCCTATGTTTCTTATTAATAAATAAATAAAATATTTAAAAATGGGTAATAGGATATCCTTTTTAGTTAGAATTTTTAAAATTTATTTATAAAATGGAAACACTGACAAGACCATAGGATAAGAAGTGTACAATTCCCACAACCTGAACTCCATAGCCCATCCCTACCCTGATATCTTTCCTATTCTTTAACCCCATGGGAATATGAACCCAGGGTCATTATGGGGTGCAGAAGCAGGAAAGTCTGGCTTATTAGCTAGAAATCTAGCCTCTGGTATCTCTAATGTATGCAAAGAGATGCTCCATAGAGTTGCTTCTTGATTTGAATCCTCAGTTTTATATCAGCATTGTAGTTGCATGACTATTCAAATCTCACATCAAAATATCTAATTTAAAAAGAATGAAACCCTTTAGTTTGGTGACTCTTTGGTTCCTTGAACTGATCTCTGACTTAGAACTCTCCTAGTAACTAACAGTGGAAACCAAATATGAACTACAACAATCCATCCAGTCTCCTACAACTGACCATCCAGAGCCTGCTGAAGGATGACAACTTGGCTATCTCTTCCCTGAAGGACATACCTGATGCACTCTTACCTAGTCTGTTTCTGAAAGCACATATTCAAGGATGCTATAAGACCCTGAAGGCCATAGTGCTGTCCTGGCCCTTTGAAAGACTCCCTCTGGGATCCCTGGTTCATGACAGGGCTCCTGAGAATCCAAGTTTCAAAGCTGTGATGGATGGAATTGATGTCCTGATCAAGCAGAAAGTTTCCCCCAAGTAAGGAGGATCCATAGTCTGAAAGGGTCTGTGTTTCCTATAATATAGCTGGGTCAGGGAGAGTAGAGGACCATTGGGAGGAACCAAGGCTTCTAATGCCAATGTAATAACTCCTAGCCCACTGGGGAGCTCTCCTCAAGAGTTGACTTTTGGCCAGTGCTATAGTTCCAGTGTTGAGCACACAGGTCTCTCTATCTCTCTCTCTCTCCTTATTTGTTTTTGTTTGTTATCTGTTGGTATGACTTGACTGAGCTGTCATATATTGGTGTAAGGAATTGAACCAGCACTTTGAAGCTTCAGGCAATAAAGTCTGTTTGTAGAACCATTATACTATGTGCCCTACCATTTCCATCTTTGTGAAACTCTCTAAATAGTTTCAAGAAATATTCCACCATCAGAGAAAGTCCTGTAGTTTCCATGCCCTAGTTATAGAACTATTGGAAAAGAGAGAACACAAGCAAAAAGAAGTCTTCTAATATCGAACTTGGCTTCATTGCAGTTACAATTAAAGTATATGATAGAGTTTTTATTTCCTTGATTTAGAGAATAATAACTTATAATGGGAAAAATAGATCTAAAATGTCATAAGAGCAGTGACTTGCTGAAATAATATCAGACTTAGGCTGTCTGATCCTTTCAAATGCTAGCAGTAGGTCAAATACTGTGTTCATTTTTTTACAACTTCATCAGTGTCCTATTTTGCCCAAAGCAGGTGCAGATTACAAGTGCTGGATTTACAGTTCACTGGGCAGAAGTTCTGGAACACATAGACTGGAACCTACCTCCAAGCATACTCACAAAAGAGAGAACTGATGTCTGAGGGAACTTCAAAGAAATAGAAGGCCACACCCTACTTGGAGGTGTGTATAGACCTCTACCTTGGTGAAGAACAAGTTGATAGGTTTTCCACCTACTTGCTGAACAGGACCAAAAAAAGAAAGGGAGTGCACCTTTCCTGTAAGACAGTAAGGATACATTACCTGACTAGAAAGTATTTCAGGTTTCTGTATGCCGTGTCATGCTGTGACATCAAGGAGCTGGGAATCCATTGTACCTTGCCATTCTTCACCCTGGGCATGCTTGATAACCTACTGGGCATGCTGAGTAACCTCAAGAGACTGGTGGTCTGCATCAAGATTCCTATTGCAACCACCCCAGAAAAGGCAGAATGGAGGTTTCTGTCTATCAACAATTTCACATCTGAATGCTCCCAGCTACTTCATCTTCAAGAGCTGTACCTGGAATCTCCCTCCTTCCTCAAGGACCATCTGCACTGTCAGTTCAGGTAGGACTGTGTCCCTGACAGAGTAACTGTGCAGGAGACACTGGGTCTCCAGATTCTTGCTTCACATTTCTATTATATACCATTGTTTATTGTTATTATTGGCCAGACTGCCTCTCAAAATAATAGTATATGAAAGTGCTAGAGATTATTCCTGAGACAACTGAAGAGTCAGGAATGAAGGACATTTTATATAACTACTACACTCTTCCACTCCTACCCATCTCTCTCATCCTAAATATTCCATCAGACCTTAACCATGAGAAGGCACAGGGCAAACTTTCACAATTATGGAAGGAATATCTTCCTCAGATGCTTGGTGGAATATTCAGTCTAGTGAGAGTGGTTGGTTCTCAGGTTCCAGTCTGAAGAGGTCTCTTAGATGACTAGACAACTATAGTGAAGGGTTTGTGAAGAAGAGATCCCACACTATGCCTCCAATTCCTGAACTGTCAGCTGTGAGCAGGCAGCATTGTGAATATACAGACAGTGCAAGCAGAGGGCACTAAACAGTCTGCAGCTGAGGAATGAGGAAATCAGCAGAATATATGCTGAGCATGGAGACATGTCACAGAGGCCCTGGAGACTGTCAGGTCCCATCCCATACATGCTGTGGGACCTTTTCCAGGTTAGTTCTGTGACATTACTCACAGTAGTCTCACACAGCCTGGTTATGGTGAGGCTCCCGTTCAAAGAAAGTGTGAGGGAAGCTTGAGAGAGTACTTTCATTAGGATCCAGTGCTGCTGTCAAAGTATCAACATTTTTGTAAAAAGTGGCCAGTTCTTTCTGAGTATGCTCTAGTATATTCCATAATTTATACATTAAAAAAGGTGTGACTTTCTCTACCTAAAAATAAAGAAATATAGCTGAGGAATTGCAATAATGCAAAGCCAGGCTCATTAATATAGGGAAAAGTGTTCATTAAGAAGCATTATACTAATTTTGGTCAAGAGCATCATTGAGCCTTAGCACATTATGACCTCCCACAATACTGATACTCTCCTGCCAAACCCATGGTCCATCCTAAACTCTCCTTCTCTCTTCCCAGGTGTTTTAATACCTCCTCGGAGATCTTCTCACTCACTAACTGCAGATTTAGAAAAAAAATATTGACTCATGTGTTCCGAAGCCAATGTATCACTCAACTGAAGGACCTGTGTCTGAAGGGAGTCCCTTAACCTCCCTCAGTAAGTGCCTGCGATCTCTGCTGGAGATAAATGCAGCCACCCTCCAGCACCTGGACCTGGGTCTATGTGGCCACCAGGACTGCCAGCTTGAGGCCCTGCTCCCTGCCTTGAGCAGCTGCCCCCAGTTCAGATCCTTCAGACTGCATGGGATCTGCCTGTCCATGGCCACCCTGGAGAAGCTGCTGAGCTGTACCTTGGGCATCAGCAGGTTAAAACTAGAGCTCTATCCAGCCCCTCTGGAGTGTTTCATCCCACAGGGAGTTTTGCAGCCTGCAACATTTAGGTTGCATTGTACTCAGATCATAACGATTCTCAAGGACCTTAGATACTCCAGGTCCATTGGGGTGAGCACTGGTCAATGTTCTTAATGTGCTGAGAAGTTGTTCAGAAATGGGGAGCCCATCATTCTACAATGCAAGTCTTGTGTCAGGAAATTTAAGAAGCTGTCAATAGACTGAAAAGAATTGATATCTTATCAATTTTGTTTCTCACTGTGCCTCAACTCTGCTTCTGACACCAGGTCCATGTGATTGGGAAACAAACAGACCCAACATCAGTACTAGACTATAGTAAATGGATTTCACTTTGGAATTTGAAAGGGTCTTTAGGGAATTTTTCTTTTTTTATTTTTATTTCTTTATTGAGGAATTAATGTTTAAATTCAACAGTAAACAATAGTTTGTACATACATAACATTCTCCAGTTTCCCATATAATAATACAACCCCCACTAGTTCCTCTATCATCCTTCATGGACATGTATTCTCCCCACCCACCCCAGAGTCTTTTACATTGGAGTGATATGCCAATTCCATTTCAGGTTCTACTTGTGTTTTCTTTTCTGATTTTGTTTTTAAACTTCTGCCTGAGAGTGAGATCAGCCCATATTTATCCCTCTGTTTCTGACTTATTTCACTTAACATGAATTTTTCAAGGTCCATCCAAGATCGGCTGAAAACGGTGAAGTCACCATTTTTAATAGCTGAGTAGTATTCCTTTGTGTATATAGACCACAACTTGCTCAGCCACTCATCTGTTGGACATCTGGGTTGCTTCCAGGTTTTGGCGATTACATGTTGTGTTGCCGAGAACATATGTGTACACAGATCTCTTTGGATGGATGTGTTGGGTTCCTGAACATATATCTGCAGGAGAGGAATTGCAGGGTCATAAGGCAGGTCCATTTCTAGGGGAATTTTTCTAGTCTAAAGAGAATTATGAATTTTGTAAGTAATTGAATCAGAATTTGGAGCTGTAGTTTGGATTGCAGTCCTTGTGGGAGATTTTCCTTTGTGAATGTTTCCTTTTTGAAATTTTGAAAAATAAAATGGATCTTAATGCAATGATTCTCCTGTCTTACCAGCACCTATGATACCTCCAATAACTGTTGCAAATAAAAGTCTTTGAGTACTCTGTGATAAAATACCATCTAATAACATGATAGAGCACAGCTGGGTCCTTATTCACCTATTGGCTTCTTGAAATATTTATATTTATTTGTTTATTTATAGATAGCAACAACACATTGCTAAAATCAGCTGATATTATAAGTAATTATTTCTATTTAAAAATATTCATTCCCTTTTGTTGTCCTTGTTTTATTGTTGTAATTATTGATATCATTGTTGGATAGGACAAAATAATGGAGAGAGGAGCGGAAGACAGAGACAGGGATAGAAAGACAAGACACCTGCAGACCTGCTTCACCTCCTGTGAAGTGACTCCACTGCAGGTGGAGAGCCGGGGGCTCAAACTGGGATCCTTACGCCTGTCCTTGCACTTTGCACCACCTGCACTTAACCCACTACAATACCACCCAACTCCCAAATAATTATTTATTTTTAAACATTTTTTCACTATTTTTTAAAATCTTTATTTATTTGATAGAGATAGCCAGAAATTGAGAAGAAGGGGGATACAGGTAGAGGAGACAGAGAGACACATGCCGCCCTGCTTCACCACTTGTGACGCTTTCCCCCTCCAGGTGGGGACCCAGGGCTTGAACTTGGGTACTTATACACTGTAACCGGTGCACTCAAGCAGGTATCCCATCAACTGGCCCCACAAATAATTATTTCTTATGTTGTTTTAAACTGTGTCTTGATTAACAAAATATCAAAGGCAATTTTAATTTATAGGGATTAATTTGGATAAATAATTAGAGTAAATCATTTATGGTTTAGGAAAGATGGTCAGCCTAATGGTTATAGAAACAGAATATCATGCCTGAGGCACTGAGGCCCCTGGGAATATCAGCTCATTTTTTTCACTCTGGCTTCAGCAGCTACTATGGTTCAAAGCTGGAATCTTTGCCAGAGGCATACAGTTTCTTCATAGCTACTATGTTATCTCCACTATCTAGCATATTTTATTGTATTTCACTTAATTTTTTCATCTTAGTTGATAGAACAGAAAGATGTTAAGGGGAGATGACAGAGAGGAGAGAAAGAGAGAGAGAGAGAGAGAGAGAGAGAGAGAGAGAGAGAGATAGCATTAGCTCCACACCATTGCTTCTGAAGATTTCTTCGGCAGCTTTGTACTGGGACTGGAACCTGGTCCTTGCTCATGGTATAATGTGTGGTCAATGATGTGTAAGCCACAGAAGTCTCCCTGCATAGAGGCTTGTTTCAGGGTGCCTGCAATCAATACTGAGGCTCTAGGTGCCCCTTAGTGAGGAAGCATCCCTTTTTTTTTTTTTTTATTTAAGAAAGTATTAATTAACAAAACCATAGGGTAGGAGGGGTACAATTCCACACAATTCCCACCACCCATTCTCCATATCCCACCCCCTCCCCTGATAGCTTTCCCATTCTCTATCCCTCTGGGAGCATGGACCCAGGGTCATTGTGGGTTGCAGAAGGTAGAAGGTCTGGCTTCTGTAATTGCTTCCCTGCTGAACATGGACGTTGACTGGTCAGTCCATACTCCCAGTCTGCCTCTCTCTTTCCCTAGTAGGGTGTGTCTCTGGGGAAGCGGAGCTCCAGGACACATTGGTGGGGTCTTCAGTCCAGGGAAGCCTGGCCAGCATCCTGATGACATCTGGACTTTCTTTAGTCACTCTGTGGAAACAAATATTCTTCTCTTCCAGAAACAACTAACAGATACTTCTAGAGTCAAAGATTTTCTTGCTAACTGGAAACTCTCCTGTTACAATTAATGGAGCCCACGCCATTATTTATTCCAGAGGCCTGGACAAAAGTCACCAAGCAAAGACTGTCTGCTTTGCTTCAGGGCTGGGGCTGCTAGGCTAGGGGACTAGGGCTGGGCTTCACTTTCCTGGGAAGTCAGGAGATTGAGGCCCACTCACTTGTTGGCATCTGGTGGGGTCCAGTGAGATGACACCCCTGGAGGGCTCTGGCCTGGGCTGGCCTACACTAAGGGCACAGGGGTAGGCAAGGCTTTCCCTGCAGGCAGAATCCTCCAGTGAATGGCACCCTGGAATTGTTCCCTGTCTTCCAGCTAGTGAGTGAGGAGTTGGGAGTTGAATCCCACTGTGCATGGGAAGCAGCTTGAACATGTGCTGGAGGGTCTCATGATTGTCTGAGATTGAAGAGAAATGGAGGAGAGAGGGGAGGCCTGAGACAGTGAACCTCTTTAGTGATGTCAGGTGAAATCTCTCAGTCTTCAGTCTCATTTCGCCACCTGCAGGCAGCTCACCCCTGACAGACCCAGGAATGACAAGACCAACTTTTAATTATTTTGAAGTATCTGTTGCATATGCAAACAGCAATATGCTGGCTTAAAATTTTATAACTATTGAAATGTCAAATGTATTAATATCAAGGAGATATAATCAAAGTATATATATATATATATATATATATATATATATATATATATTACAGATTTTATTTATTTATGAGAAAGAGAGGAGGAGAGAGAATGAACCAAATATCACCCTGGTACAAGTGCTGCGGCATTCAACTCAGGAACTCATGCTTGAGAGTGCAAAGCTTTATCTTGCGCCACCTCCCAGACCACGCAGAGCTATATATTTTTTAATGTTGGTATTGGATTAGCTTTCCATAAAAAGTGAAACACTGAAATTGCTGTTTCACTGATTCTAAGAACATACAAGCCTACATTCAAACATGCTGTTTTTGGGGAGTTGGGCAGTACCGCAGTGGGTTAAGCACATGTAGCAAAAAGCCAAAGAACCAGCCTAAGGATCCCAGTTAGAGCCCGGCACCCTACCTGCAGGGAAGTCGCTTCACATGGGGTGAAGCAGGTCTGCAGATGTCTGAATTTTCTCTCCCTCTCTGTCTCCCCTCCTTTCTTGATTTCTCTGTGTCCTAGCTAATGACAATAGCAATAACCACAACAACGATAAAAAAAGAAAGGCAACAAAAGGGGAAAAAATGGTCTCTAGTGGCAATGGATTAGTGGTGCAGCCACTGAGACCCAGCAATAACTCTGGAGGCAGGGTCGGAGTATAGCATAATGGATATAAAATGAGACTTTCATGCCTGAGGCTCTCAAGTCCCAGGTTCAATACCCCAAACCACTATAAGCCAGAGTTGAGTAGTACTCTGGTAAAAAAAGAAAAAGAAAAAAAAAGAAAAAGAAAAAAAATTAGGTTTTTGTAATACCCAAGAAGTGTATGCCTGAGTAAAGAATTTATGGACTGACAGAGGAGATAACACAATCACTTTGAAAGCATTCTCATGCCTGAGGCTCTGAAGTCCCAAGGTCAATCCTCCAACCACCATAAGCAGACCTGTGCATTGCTTTGGTTCAAAAATAGAGGCTACTAGCAGCAGTTTGCTTTCTCTCCTCTTCTCTCCTCTCCTAGATCAACTAGAAATACCAAAGGAGACCACACGGGACAAAAACAAGAATGACCACAGGAACCCAGTAAATCACTGAGAAAGAAATCAAGAGGGAAGTGGTGAGAAAGGGAGAAAGACGGAGACATCTGTAGCACTGCACCACTTGTGAAGATCTCCTCCATCAGGGAATCCAGTCTTACCGCCCTTGCCTTCTCCAGTTCACTGCCAAAGCCAGAAAGGAACCCTTCTCTTTCCTAAGATGTGACTTCCAGAGGCGGAGCTACGAGAAGCAGATCACTTTCTCTCCTCTCCTCTCCTCTCCTCTCCTCTCCTCTCCTCTCCTCTCCTCTCCTCTCCTACCTTCTCTTCTCCTCTCTTTTCCTCTCCTCGCCTCTCCTCTCCCGGATCAACTAGGAATACCAAAGGAGACCACCCGGACCGAAACAAGACAGGACTAGAATGACCACAGAAACCCAGTAAATCACCCGTGAGTAAAAACACGCATGGCTGGTGACAGAGAGGAGAGAGGGGCCTAAGGAGAGATTAAGTGACTGCTAACAGTTCAGCAGTTTATCAGTGGAGACACCACCTCCAGTCGGCTCCACAACAAGGGGACAGCTGAAGGGAGTAAAGGACTCCCCAGAGTCTCACCTAGTGCAACTCTCAGTCTCCGTTGCTACTACCCTCAGAATCTGGAGCAGCAACAGGAAGGGACACCAGGGGAAAGGGATCTAACCGGGAAACTCAGGAGAAGACCTATACCTCCCTGGCATAGCTGAGGGGCTGTGAAAGTCTCTTTGCATAACCACTGGATTATCTCTGCCACACCCTGCTTTATCTCTTGGTCAGGAGTCAGTGATTAATCTAAGAAGACTATTGATAGTTTAAAAGCCCTCAGGCTCCCATAGCCTACAGGGAAGAAAAAAAAAGAGGCTTTTACACCACTGAGCTCCAACTCAGGGATTGAAAAAACTTCCACCATGGTAAACCCTTTAATTAAATTACTTAGACACAAGTCAATCCATGCAATAGTGATCAATAATTTGAAAAGTACTGATAAAGAGAACTCATAACATAATATATAATATGGTTAAAACAACAAGAAAAAATATTGGAGACTCGAACCAGGACAAGAGTCCAGCTAAAAGTCCTCCAGAGGGTGAAGCATAAAACAACGAGTTCAACATCCAAACATTAGCTAAGGAAATAATAACAGGAGTGAGTAAAGAATTTGAAAAAATTGTAATCAGAAATGCAGGAACAACAAATGAGAATATGGAAGAAAATTCTAATTATCTCATGGTTATTAGAGAGCTGAAAGCTGAAATCTCTGAGCTAAGAAGGCAACTATCTGAACAAGCTAAAACAGTATCAGAGCAGGGCTACAAAATAGATGAACTCCAGAAAGCAGTAGAGGGCAGAGAGAATAGAATCTATGAGGCTGAAGACAGAATTAGCAAGATTGAGGTTGAATTAGAGACAACTAAAAAAGAAGTAAGAGATCTCAAAAAGAGATTAGGAGGTATGGAAAACAACAACAGAGTCCTATGGGATGACTTCAAAAGAAACAATATACACATTATTGGCTTACCAGAGGAAGAAAGAGAAGGAGAGGAAGATAGCATTCTCCAGGCCATAATAGCTGAAAATTTCTCTAGTCAAGACAACACCAAAGACATAAAGATTCAAGAAACCCAGAGGGTCCCAAACAGAATTAACCCAGACCTAAAGACACCAAGACATGTCATACTTAGAATGGAAAGGAATAAGGATAAAGAAAGCATCCTCAAGGCTGCAATAGAAAAACAAAGAGTCACCTACAAAGGAAAACCCATAAGATTAGCAGCAGACTTCTCCATACAAACACTACAGGCCAGAAGAGAATGGCAAGATATCTATCGAGTGCTCAATGAGAAAGGCTTTCAGCCAAGAATACTATATCCTGCTAGACTGTCATTCAGACTAGATGGAGGCATCAAAACCTTCTCAGACAAGCAACAGTTGAAGGAAGCAACCATCACCAAGCCTGCCCTGAAAGAAGTTCTGAAAGGTCTACTATAAACAACCAGACCACCACAAATAGAACATATATCAAAACACTCTAAAACTCTACAAGAATGGCGTTAAAATATCTTCAATCTTTGATATCAATAAATGTCAATGGCCTGAATTCACCTATTAAAAGACACAGAGTAGGAAGATGGATCAGAAAACACAACCCAACAATATGTTGTCTACAGGAAACTCACCTAACTCAACAAGACAAATACCGACTTAAAGTGAAAGGATGGAAAACTATCATTCAAGCTAATGGCCCATAAAAAAGGGCAGGAACATCCATTCTCATATCTGACATGATAGACTTTAAAATAGATAAGATTAAAAAAGATAGGAATGGACACTACTTAGTGCTCAGAGGATCAGTCAATCAAGAGGACTTAACAATTATTAATATCTATGCATCCAATGAGAAGCCATCTAAATACATCAAACTTCTACTGAAGGAGCTACAACAATATATTAACAGTAACACAATCATAGTAGGGGACTTCAACACCCCACTATCTCAACTTGACAGATAATCCAGGAAGAAAATCAGTAAATACATAAGGGAGCTAAATGAAGAGATAGATAAACTAAAACTATTTGACATTTTCAGAGTCATTCATCCCAAGAAACTGGAATACACATTTTACTCAAATCCACATGGATCATTCTCAAGGATAGACCATACATTAGGCCACAAAGACAGCATCAGCCTATTCAAGAGCACTGAAATCATCCCAAGCATCTGTTCAGACCACAGTGGAATTAAACTAACACTTAACAATCAACAAAAGATTATTAACAGTGCCAAAATATGTAAGCTCAACAGTACACTTCTTAACAACTTCTGGGACAAAGAGGAAATCAAGGAAGAAATCAAAATGTTTCAAGAGTTCAATGAAAATGAAGGCACAAGCTATCAAAATATTTGGGACACAGCTAAAGCAGTCCTAAGAGGGAAGTTCATAGCTATACAAGCACACATTAGGAAACAAGAAAAGGCACAAATAAACAGCCTGATTGCACATCTCAAAGACCTAGAAGAACAACAACAAAGGAATCCTAAAGCAACCAGAAGGACAGAAATTACTAAAGTTAGGGCAGAAATAAATAACATTGAGAGTAGGAAAACCATACAAAAGATCAATGAAAGTAAATGTTGGTTCTTCGAAGGAGTAAACAAAACCGACAAACCTTTAGCCAGACTCACAAAACAAAAAAGGGAGAAGACCCAAATAAATTGGATAGTAAATGAAAGAGGAGATATCACAAAAGACACTGCAGAAATTCAACATATCATGCGAGGCTTCTATGAACAACTATATGCCACCAAGCTAGAGAACCTGGAAGAAATGAATGATTTCCTAGATACCTACCAACTTCCAAAACTAAGTAAAGAGGAAGTGGATAACATCAACAGGCCCATCACAGCTAATGAAATTGAAACAGTTATCAAAAATCTTCCGAAAAATAAAAGTCCTGGACCAGATGGTTTTACAAATAAATTCTTCAAAACGTTCAAAGAAGAACTAATACCTCTACCCTTAAAAGTCTTCAAGAAGATTGAAGACACTGGAATACTCCCTGCCAGCTTCTATGAAGCCAACATCACCCTGATACCAAATGCAGACAGTGACACAACAAAAAAAGAAAACTACAGACCAATATCTCTGATGAACATAGATGCGAAAATATTGAACAAAATTCTAGCCAACCGGATACAGCAGTATATCAAAAAGATTGTTCATCATGACCAAGTGGGGTTTATCCCAGGCATGCAAGGTTGGTTTAATATACGTAAATCAATCACTGTGATCCACCACATCAACAAAAGCAAGACCAAAAACCACATGGTCATATCAATAGATGCAGAGAAAGCCTTTGACAAAATACAACATCCATTTATGATCAAAAAACTACCAAAAATGGGAATAGATGGAAAATTCCTGAAGATAGTGGAGTCTATATATAGCAAACCTACAGCCAACATCATACTCAATGGTGAAAAACTGGAAGCATTTCCACTCAGATCAGGTACTAGACAGGGCTGCCCACTATCACCATTACTATTCAACATAGTGTTGGAAGTTCTTGCCATAGCAATCAGGCAGGAGCAAGGAATTAAAGGCATACAGATTGGAAGAGAAGAAGTCAAACTCTCCTTATTTGAAGATGACATGATAGTATACATGGAAAAACCTAAGGAATCCAGCAAGAAGCTTTTGGAAATCATCAGGCAATACAGTAAGGTGTCAGGCTATAAAATTAACATTCAAAAGTCAGTGGCATTCCTCTACGCAAACACTAAGTTAGAAGAAATTGAAATCCAGAAATCAGTTCCTTTTTCTATAGCAACAAAAACAATAAAATATCTAGGAGTAAACCTAACCAAAGAAGTGAAAGACTTGTATACTGAAAATTATGAGTCACTACTCAAATAAATTGAAAAAGACACAAAGAAGTGGAAAGATATTCCATGTTCATGGGTTGGAAGAATTAACCTTATCAAAATGAATATATTACCCAGAGCTATCTTCAAATTTAATGCTATCCCCATCAAGATCCCAAGCACATTTTTTAGGAGAATAGAAAAAATGCTACAAATGTTTATCTGGAACCAGAAAAGACCTAGAATTGCCAAAACAATCTTGAGAAAAAAGAACAGAACTGGAGGTATCACAATGCCAGATCTCAAACTGTATTATAGGGCCATTGTCATCAAAACTGCTTGGTACTGGAACATGAACAGACACACTGACCAGTGGAATAGAATTGAGAGCCCAGAAATGAGGCCCCACACGTATAGACATCTAATCTTTGACAAAGGGGCCCAGACTATTACATGGGGAAAGCAGAGTCTCTTCAACAAATGGTGTTGGAAACAATGGGTTGAAACATGCAGAAGAATGAAACTGAATCACTGTATTTCACCAAATACAAAAGTAAATTCCAAGTGGATCAAGGACTTGGATGTTAGACCACAAACTATCCGATACTTAGAGGAAAATATTGGCAGAACTTTTTTCCGCATAAATTTTAAAGACATTTTCAATGAAACGAATCCAATGACAAGGAAGACTAAGGCAAGTATAAACTTATGGGACTACATCAAATTAAAAAGCTGCTTCACAGCAAAAGAAACCACTACCCAAACCAAGAGACCCCCTCAGAGAATGGGAGAAGATCTTTATATGCCATACATCAGATAAGAGTTTAATAACCAACATATATAAAGAGCTTGCCAGAATCAACAACAAGACAACAAATAACCCAATCCAAAATGGGGGGAGGACTTGGACAGAATATTCACCACAGAAGAGATCCAAAAGGCTGAGAAACACATGAAAAAATGCTCCAAGTCTCTGATTGTCAGAGATATGCAAATCAAGACAACAATTAGATATCACTTCACTCCTGTGAGAATGTCATATATCAGAAGAGGTAACAGCAGCAAATGCTGGAAGGGTGTAGGGTCAAAGTAACCCTCCTGCACTGCTGGTGGGAATGTCAATTGGTGCAACCTCTCTGGAGAACAGTCTGGAGAACTCTCAGAAGGCTAGAAATGGACCTACCCTATGACCCTGCAATTCCCCTTCTGGGGATATATCCTAAGGAACCCAACACATCCATCCAAAAAGATCTGTGTACACATATGTTCTTGGAAGCACAATTTGTAATAGCCAAAACCTGGAAGCAACCCAGGTGTCCAACAACAGATGAGTGGCTGAGCAAGTTGTGGTATATATACACAATGGAATACTACTCAGCTGTAAAAAATGGTGACTTCACCGTTTTTAGCCCATCTCGGATGGACCTTGAAAAAATCATGTTGAGTGAAATAAGTCAGAAATAGAAGGATGAATATGAGATGATCTCACTCTCAGGCCGAAGTTGAAAAACAAGATTAGAAAAGAAAACACAAGTCTAACCTGAAATGGAATTGGAGAAGTACATCAAAGTAAAAGACTCTAGGGTGGGTGGGTGGGGAGAATACAGGTCCATGAAAGATGATGAATGACATAGCGGTGGTTGTATTTTTAAATGGGAATCTGGGGAATGTTATGCATGTACAAACTATTGCATTTACTGTTGAATGTAAAACATTAATTCCCCAATAAAGAAATAAATTATTAAAAAATAGAAGACAGAGGAGAAGGAGATGCTTATGTTTTTGCCTGTGCCTGACATTCAGTATTTACGTGACCTAAGAAATTGTCTTGGGGATGGTGTCATGGTTGGAAAAAGGACCAGAAAGCAGGATCAGGGAAGAGAGTAGCTCCCTAATATGGGAAAAGCACATAAATATCGTTAACTGTAACCCCATCGATCTGATCTGGAGCCTATATTCAGCACAGAAACCTATGTAACCTCTGTAGCCCTGTAGGTCTGAGCTCACATTCTATGTTCACGGCTAGGAACATTCCAGGCTATGCCAATTTCAAGACCCATCATCCTCCCATGATAAGCAGAGTATGCTATCCAAGCTCCCTTCAGAGAATGGAACATTCCCTATGATTTTTGATTCACACTGAGGGCCATTTCTGATAGGGGCCCACAGAGGGCTTCTTTATGTTGTTCCTGTTGGAGATGCCTAGTGACAGTGGCAAGAGAGATCTGTTAGAGGTCTAGGCCCATCATGTTTGTGTGGGAATCCCAGGACTCCCTGACCATTCATCAATTTTAAACAGCTTCCTTATAACTGCATTTTCAAAGGCAGCAGAAAAATAAATAAATAAGCAAAATTGATTTACTAATATCATTGTGGGATCGGGATGCATTGGATCGACCTTCTCGTGGTGCATCCCGTGAGTACCCATTTATTGGGGAAACTGACGATCCTTCCTAGCCAACTGAATCCACATGGATCCCAGTCACTTTCAAAGCCAGCAACAAGCAGACATCAGGCTCAACCTGTCGCTGTTGACTGGCTACGGAAGAAGAAGAAGAAGAATTGTAAAAGAAGAAGAAGAATTGTGGGATGGAGAGATAGGACCTGAGCATCACAGTGGCACATGTCACACCAGGGTGGAACTCAGAGCCTCATGGTGGAGAGTCAGGCATTATAATCATTAAACTATCTACCCCATTCACTAAGTATTTCTTACCCCTTTCTAGGAAACTTTTTAGTTGTTTCCTAAATCTGTGTATGATAACATTTCAATACTTGATCACAAATAAACATGCTTTGAGGAGTGGTAGTAGATTGCATAATGGATATGCAAAGAGACTCTCCTGCCTAAGGTTCTGAATCCCAGTTTCAATCCCCTGCACCATAAACCAGAGCTGAGGGAATTGGGCAGTAGCACAGTGGGTTAAGCTCAGGTGGCACAATGCTCACCAACTGGCCTAAGGATCCAGGTTGGAGCTCCCAGCCCCCTGAACTGAAGGAGAGTCTCTTCACAGGCTATGAATGCAGGTGTCTGTCTTTCTCTCCTCCTCTCTGTCTTCTACTCTCTCCATTTTTCTATGTCTTATCCAACGAGAATGACAGCAATATTAACTACAATGATAAAAAAAACAACAAGGGCAACAAATGGGAATAAATAAGTAAAAAAATAAATAAACGTAAAAAAAAAACAACAGAGATGAGCTGTGCTCTGATAAATGAAAGCAAAAGCTGTTTTTTTACCTTCTGGATGGAATAGACAATTTTGAGGTTAACCAATTCCAATAAGTGTCAATGGTGTGTAGTTTCTTAGTTACTTAGGTTATTTATGTGATCTGGATATTCCTCTCTATTTTGGAATTAATATCCATGTAAGCTGTGTCAGGGAATCCTATGCTGGGAGGAAATTAGTGGGGAAGTCATTCTTTCCAGACACTCAGTAGGGGAAGAGCCCACATTGCAGACCTGGGCTTCATTTTCAGCCTGCAGGGGCAAGAGGCTGTGTAGAGTGAGGGAGCACAGCCTCAGGGGATGGGCAGTTGCTGAGAGAAATAAAGTGAGTGCACCAGGGGTGAGAGGCTGCTGACTAAGCCAAGCCAAAGGACTACTGCTTGAGGGTGTCTAGGAGAGTCAGATACCAAGAATGGACAGTGAGACCTTTGATTACGCCGTGCGGGTGACCAGGTACTATGTGTGTGTGTGTGTGTGTGTGTGTGTGTGTGTGTGTGTGTGTGTGTGTGTGTACTCTGCTGAACTGATGCACTTGACTTCTCCTTTTGAAAGTCAACAGTAAGAATAGCTGACATCCTTTCATGAGCTGGAGCCTCAGGTCCTTGTATCAGTTTAACAATAACTCTGGCTGAGCTGGTCTGGGGACTTGATGCTCACGTGCAGGTTTATCCCTCTTGGTCACTTCCTGGCTGCTGAAACAGTTTCTCTGTGTTTTGAAGTGAACACATTTCAGGTTTAACTATGCCTCCAGAAATGGTGATGCTTTGGTCTTATATACTTGTGTATGCTGTCCGGTCATCATTGTTTAAATACTATACTTGATGTGAAATCTATATATCTATATATCTAAGTCTATATTGTGAGTACTTATGTAAAATCAACATAAATAAAAAAATTAAAGTAGAGGGTGGGATAGATCGCATAATGGTTATGCATAAACTCTTTCATGCCTGAGGCTACGAAGTGCCAGCTACAATACTTGGCACCATCATAAACCTGAGCAGTACTCTGGTAAAAATTTTAAGAAAGTAATAGTACTAAATTAAAAATTAAAAAAGAGAGAGAGAATCAGGAGACACCTTGTATTGTAATTGAGTCATTTTGGGGGCTGAGTGGAGAAGTATAAAGAGCTCTGAATCCCAATTCTAGCAGTACTTCAGCATGTATCAGCAGGACTCTGATTATGTGTTTGCTTTTCTAACATGTCCAGCTCTTCATTTAATTCTTTTGTCTCCTTACTAGTGTTCTGCCTGCCTGATGTACCTGCTATAGAGAGTGGGGAGTTAGCCCCCTACTCTGAGGATATTGCTCTGGACACACTTCCTCAGGTGTCTCAGGGACACTGTCGCTTGATGTGCTGCCCTTTCCCTGGGCCTAGATGTTGAGCACTGTGAGCTACTCATAGTTGACTGAGTCCCTGGACATTATGTAGCTTGTCCTTCTGTTTCATAGTTTTAACTAGTTTGAAATCCATAATCCATCGTATCGAATATAAGCAAGGTGTCCCAATTCCCCCTCAACAGGGGCTCAAAAGATGGATTTCCATCCTTCCCATTGAGCCTATTCTGGTCTTTTTGGACCACATAGGTCTGCTGCAGATAGCATGTGTTTGGTGCATGATCTTGATCCACATTCCAACTCTGAGCCTTTTCATGGGTGAGTTTAGACCAGGAATGTTTAGTGAATTTGAAATATGTCAGTCCCATATTTTATGCTGGGCTATAAGTGTGTATTTGCTTTTAGAAGAGACTCTTTAGAAGTTCTTGTAGTTCTAGTTTGGTTGTAATTGATTCTCTCAGTTTTTCCTTTTCTGAAGATATCTTTACTCCTGCAGTGAATCTGAGAGAAATCTTGGGGAGAGTCTTAGTCAGGATTAGCCTGAAAGGATTTTTGATCCAAGGAGGTATCCTCATTCCTCAAGGGAACTATTTCTTCCAGGTATTTGGAGGAGTAGGGTTTAGCCTGACTAGGATATAAAAGTGTAGGTCCCTAAACAAGGAAGCAAAGCCTTCCAGTTCTTCAGTCTGCCCGTGGGTTCTCCAGAGACCTGAGTTCTGAGCACACAGTCCAGCAAATATGGTAAAATACACAAGGAATTAGCAGGGGTTATTTTTGTGGATATATATATATATATATATGTATATATATATATATATATATATATATATACATATATATATATATATATAATTTATTTTGTTTTTGAGAGAAATGCCGAGCAAGAGACACACAGAGGGAAACACCAGAGCACTGCTCAGCTTTGCCATATGTTGGTGTATGATCTGAAACTGGGACTTTAGAACCTCAGGCATAAGAGTCTGTTTGCATAACCATTATCCTATTTCCCCTTCCTGCTTACTTTTGCTTTTCCATACTTTTTTTCTTTATCTTTTATAAATAATAATCGTAATAATAAGCCTGTATTTGTGAATGAGGCAGAGATCAGAACATGACCTGCCTACTAGTGGGTGCTCCCTGGATGAACTTCTCCCTTTCTAGGGAGAACAGAGTTCAGTATTTGATATGTTCTCTTCATAGACTCGTTTTTATTCCAAAATTTGATGGTTTGTGCACTTGTTTATTCATTTTTCCACCTTTTGAAATGACAATTTTTAAAATGCTGTTCCTTGACATCTTCCTTTTTTATTTGGATGCACATGATTCACAATACAGGTGCTGTCAGAGGGTTACAACTTCTTATTTAATCAAGAAAGATGTCTGTAAATCACTCTCACCCCCAAGTCAGGCCTATCATCTAGGACCAGGACTGAGAACTCAGGAGTGGATCCATGCCTCTCCCAGTTTTCCTTCCCCTGAGTCCTTTTGGCCCAATACCCAAAACTAAACCTTATTTTACCACATGTTCCCCTTTCTTTCTTTTTAGTTCTCTGCTTGGAGTAACATGATTTGTTTTTCTTGCCATCAGATCTGTTGCTGGGGCTCAGTTCCTGCACAGAAACACACTGCTCTTTGTCACCAAAGTTGAAAACCAGTGGGGATCAAATGGTGGAAAACAGGGTGTGACAAGGAGAGGGGGTGGAGCAAAAAGAGTGAGAACCAGTGGGTATTAAACCCATGCCCTATAGGCAGGGCAGGCCTCAGGTAAAACAGTGGTTATGTAAATAGTCCACAGCCTTAAGCAATGGAGCAGGGGGGAGATGGTGTACTCCCCAACATAGACCTAAACTAGACTTCCTAGATTCTTCCAACTTGAAGACCCAAAATCTCACCTGTTATATTCTTAAGTTTTGGTTCCTCAATATTAAACAATTTGCTCTGCTTTGTATCATAATGCTTTTCAGCCATCAATTTTCAGATACTACCATGATGCCAATGGCAATTCCTGGGCAGATGTCCTAATTAATGTGTCTTGGAACTCTCCCTCCTCAGAGGACTACCTCACTGGGGGAAGAGAGAAACAGGCTGGGAGTATGGCTCATCCTGTGAATGACCTTGGCCAGTGAAGAAGTATTTACAGAAGCCAGAAGTCCCACCTTCTGTACCCCATAATGATCTTGGGGCCATTCTCCAAGAGGGATAAAGAATACAGGCATTTCCAATGGAGGGGCTGGGATATGGAACCCTAGTGGTATGGAGCTACTCTCTTCCCTGATGCAGCATTCCTTCTCTTTCCCAGCCATAAAATCACCTCCCAGGACAATGACTTGAATCCACATGTATATCAGATTTCAGGATCAGAAAACAACAGCAACAACAACAACAACAACAAAAACTAGAATAGCTAAGGGCCCATTGTAATATAACTAAAATATGCCTACTAAGTATTGACAAAATGGAGGACCCCCCAACATTTCATCTGCACTATTCCAACCTTTAGGTCCATGATTGTTCAACAATTTGTTTGGATTTGTATGTTAACTCTCTTTTCAGCCAACAGGTTCCAGGTTCTAGCATGATGCCGACCAAACTTCCCTGGACAGAGGCCCCTCCAATGTGTCCTGGAGCCCACTACCCCAGTGCCCCACCCTACTTGCAAAAGAGAGAGCCAGGCTGGGAGTTTGGATCTTCCAGTCAATTCCCATGTTCAGCAGGGAAGCTATTATAGAAGGCAGACCTTCCACATTCTGCATCCCACAATGACTTGGAACCATACTCCCAGAGGGATAAAGAGTAGGAGAGTTATCAGGACAGTGGATGGGATATGGAGATCTGATGGTTGGAACTGTGTGGAGCTGTACCCCTCTTATCCTTTGGTATTGTCAATGTCTCTCTTTTTTTTTATAAATAAATATACAAAAATATATAAATTATAAATATAAATAAATTTATATTTATTTATATTTATTTATATATTATTATAAAATTATATTATAAATAAATATAAATAAATAAATATAATATAAATTTATAAATTATAAATATACAAAATTCAATGGAGGGGATAGGCTATGTAACTCTAGTGGTTGGAATTGTTTGCAAGTATACCCATTCTTGTTGATAATTAGTAAATCACTAATAAAAAATTATGAAATTTAATTTTTGGCATGTAAAAATAAGCTTTAGGTGGTCCTGAAGGTGGTGCTGTGGTTAAGGCACTAGACTCTCAAGCATGAGATCCTGAGTTTAATGCCTGTCAGCACATGTCTAGAGCGATGTTTGGTTCTTTCCCTCTCTCCTCTTAACTTTCTCATTAATAAATAAAGAAATTTTTTTCTGTAATAAAAATTTATTCTTTAACAAAAACATGGTGAAACCAACAGCAAGAAATATTGGAGAAATGAATCTGGAGGAGAGTGCTGCTAAAAGCCCCCCAAAGGGTGAAGCACAAAATAATGAGTTCAACATCCAAACACTAGCTAAGGAAATAATCACAATAGTGAGTAAAGAGTTTGAAAGAATTGTCATCAGATATGCAGAAACAACAAAGCAGACTCTGGAAGAATACAGTAACTATCTCAAGGTTATTAGAGAGCTGAAAGCTGAAATATCTGACCTGATTTAGAACAGGGTAATGAAAAAGATGAACTCCAGAAAACAGTTGAGGGGAGAGAGAACAGAATAAGTGAGGCTGAAGACAGAATTAGCAAGTTCAAGGTTGAATTAGAGTAACTAAAAAAGAAGTAAGAGATCTCAAGATGAGATTAAGATGTATGGAAAACAACAACAGAGACCTATGGGATTACTTCAAAAGAAACAATATACACATTATTGGCTTACCAGAGGAAGAAAGAGAGGGAGAGGAACAAAGCCTTCTGCAGGCCCTAATAGCTGAAAACTTGTCTAGTCTAGACAACATCAAAGACATAAAGATTCCAGAAGCCTGGAGGGTCCCAGACAGAATTAACCCAGACTTAAAGACACCAAGACATATCCTATCTAGAATGGAAAGGAATAAGGAAAGGAAAGGATACTGAAGGCTGCAAGAGAAAAACAGAGTCACCTACAGAGGAAAACCCATAAGATTAGCAGCACACTTTTCCACACAAATATTTTAGGTCCGAAGAGAGTAGTCCCCAAACCAAGAGACCCCTCACAGAATGGGAGAAGATCTTTACATGCCATACATCAGACAAGATGCTAATAACCAGAATACATAAAGAACTGGCAAATTTCAAAAACAGCAAAACAACCCTATCCAAAAATGGGGGGAGGACATGGACAGAATATTCACCACAGAAGAGATCCAAAAGGACAAGAAACACATGAAAAAATGTTCCATGTCTCTGATTTTTAGAGAAATTCAAATAAGGACAACAATGAGATACCACTTCACTGCCAAGAGAATGTCATATATCAGAAAAGGTAACAGGAGCAAATGGTGGAGAGGCTATGGGGTCAAAGGAGCCCTCCTGTGCTCCTTTTGGGAATGCTCATTGGTCTAACCTCTGTGGAGAACAGTCCAGAGAACTCTTGGAAAGCTAAAAATAGACCTACCCTATGATACTACAATTCCTCTCTTGGGGATATATCCTAAGAAAGCCAACACACCCATCCCAAAAGGTCTGTGTATACATATGTTCGAGGCAGCACAACTTCTAATTGCCGAAACCTGGAAGCAACCCATGTGTTTAACAACAGATGAGTGGCAGAGTAAGTTGTGATACAATGGAATACTACTCAGCTATAAAAAATAGTGCCTTCACCATTTCCAGTCGATCTTGGATAGACCTTGAAAAATCAATGTTAAGTGAAATAAGTCAGAAACAGAAGGATGAATATGGGATGATCTCATCCTCAGGCAGAAGTTGAAAAACAAGATCAGAAAAGAAAACACAATTAGAATCAGAACAGGAATTGGTATATTGCACCAAATAAAAGACTCAGGGGTGGGTGGGGAGAATATAGATCCAAGAAGCATGACATAGGACCTAGTGGGAGTGTGTTGTTATATGGAAAACTGGGAAAAGTTATGCATGTACAAACTATTGTATTTACAGTCTAATGTAAAACATTAATCACCCAATAATGAAATAAATAAAACTACTCTAGGGTATCTTTTACTGCCTATATTTGAGATATTTATGCTATCACTTCATCTTTCTTCTTTGAAAAGTTTATATATTGGTTTTCAAGTGAGAGGGATCAGAAAACTACACAGTTTGAACTGATGATGTTGATGCCTGGTATTAACTGCCATGGATAATGCTCAAAACCAGAGCAAAATTTTCTGATAAGGTCTCTGTCATAACGTATCTCAAACAACAAAAAATAAAAATAATAAGCAAGAATTTTTGGAAGATTTTAGCTATGAGAGAGTTGTCTTTTGAGATCCAGAGAGAGATAGCAGCCTGAGCACCACAGGTACATGCAGCCCTGGAGATTAAACTGCAGCCTCTCTCCTGTGAGTCCTTTGCTCTCCCTGGGCAGCTCTCTCCTAGGTGTGAGGAATTGCTAATTAAGCATGTCAGTACTCACCCTGGTATTTATCTTCCTCTTCTTTCCACAGAGGTCAGTTTTCTATGCTAAAATTGCAGCAATTGCCACCCAATGTGTTGTTTCATGTTTGGAAAACTGAAGGGGGTGCTACTTTCTACCCTGATCCAGCTTTCTAGACTTTTTCAAATCTGACACCATCTCCCAAGACAATACCCACCTGTGTGTTAGCTATGGCACTCAGAAAAAATAAAGCAAAGTCATGGGCCCTTTGGAATAGACCTAAAATAGACTTCCTAGCTTCCTCACGTAGGAAGACACCAGACCACATCTGTTATATTCTCACTTTTAGGTTCCAGATTATTAAACAATTTGTTTGGCTATGTATCTTTTTAAAAATTTTTTATTATCTTTAATTAGTTATAGGATTGACAGCCAGAAATCAAGAGAAAAGGGGGCAATAGAGAAGGACAGAGACAAAGAAACACCTGCATCCCTGCTTTACCTCTCACAAAGTTTTACCCCTGCAGCTGGGGACCAAAGTAGGGGCATGAACCTGTGACCTTTGGCACTGTAACATCTGTGCTAAACCAAGTGCACCACCACCTGATCCCCTCTGCTTCATTTCTTTATGCTTTTTTGGAAAACAATTTGCAAATACTATCATGATGTCAAGCTGACTTCCCTGGGCAGACTACCTCCTCAGTTTGTCTTAGAACTCCACCCCCTGGAGGCCCGCCCCATTAGGGAGAGATAGAAACAGGCTGTATATATAGATCAACCTGCCAATGCTCATGTCCACTGGAGATGTACTTACAGAAACTGGACCTTCCACCTTCTGCACTTTTTTTTTTGTTTTAGCAAAAACTATATATATATATATATAATTTATTTCTTTATTGGGGAATTAATGTTTTACATTCAACAGTAAATATAATAGTTTGTACATGCATAACATTCCCCAGATTCCCATTTAACAATACAACCCAGACTATGTCATTCATCATCCTTCATGGACCTGTATTCTCCCTACCCACCCACACACCCCAGAGTCTTTAACTTTGGTGCAGTACGCCGATTCCATTTCAGGTTCTACTTGTGTTTTTGTTTCTGATCTTGTTTTTCAACTTCGGCCTGAGAGTGAGATCAGCCCATATTCATCCTTCTGTTTCTGACTTATTTCACTTAACACGATTTTTTCAAGGTCCATCCAAAATCGGCTGAAAACGGTGAAGTCACCATTTTTTACAGCTGAGTAGTATTCCATTATGTATATAGACCACAACTTGCACAGCCACTCATCTGTTGTTGGACACCTGGGTTGCTTCCAGGTTTTGGCTACTACAAATTGTGCTTCCAAGAACATATTTGTACACAGATCTTTTTGGATGGATGTGTTGGGTTCCTTAGGATATATCCCCAGGAGAGGAATTGCAGGGTCATAGGGTAGGTCCATTTCTAGCCTTCTGAGAGTTCTCCAGACTGTTCTCCACAGAGGTTGGTCCAATTTACATTCCCACCAGCAGTGTAGAAGGGTTCCTTTGACCCAAACCCTCTTCAGCATTTGCTGCTTACCTTTTCTGATGTATGACATTCTCACAGGAGTCAAGTGGTATCTCATTGTTGTCTTTATTTGTATTTCTCTGAAATCAAAGACTTGGAGCATTTTTTCATGTGATTCTTGGCAGTTTGGATCTCTTCTGTGGTGAATATTCTGTCCATGTCCGCCTCCCATTTTAGGATGGGGTTATTTGTTGTCTTGTTGTTGATTCTGGCAAGCTCTTTATATATGTTGGTTATTAAACTCTTATCTGACGTATGGCATGTAAAGATCTTCTCCCATTCTCTGAGGGGTCTCTTGGTTTGGGCAGTGGTTTCTTTTGCTGTGAAGCAGCTTTTTAATTTGATGTAGTCCCATAGGTTTATACTTGCCTTAGACTTCTTTGTAATTGGATTTGTTCCATTGAAGATGTCTTTAAAATTTATGCGGAAATGAGTTCTGCCAATATTTTCCTCTAAGTATTTGATAGTTTGTGGTCTAACATCCAAGTCCTTGATCCACTTGGAATTTACTTTTGTATTTGGTGAAATACAGTGATTTAGTTTAATTCTTCTGCATGTTTCAACCCATTGTTTCCAACACCATTTGTTGAAGAGACTCTGCTTTCACCATTTAATAGTCTGAGCCCCTTTTTCAAAGATTAGATGTCCATAGGTGTGGGGCCTCATTTCTGGGCTCTCAATTCTATTCCACTGGTTAGTGTGTCTGTTCATGTTCCAGTACCAAGCAGTTTTGATGACAATGGCCTTATAATACAGTTTGAGATCTGGGAGTGTGATGCCTCTGGTTCTGTTCATTTTTCTCAAGATTATTTTGGCAATTCTAGGTCTTTTCTGGTTCCAGATAAACATTTGTAGCATTTTTTCTATTCTCCTAAAAAATGTGCTTGGGATCTTGATGGGAATAGCATTAAATTTGTAGATGGTTCTGGGTAATATACTCATTTTGATGATGTTAATTCTTCCAATGCATGAACATGGAATATCTCTCCACTACTTTGTGTCTTTTTCATTTTCTTTGAGGAGTGACTCATAATTTTCAGTATACAAGTCTTTCACTTCTTTGGTTAGGTTTACTCCTAGATATTTTATTGTTTTTGTTGCTATAGTAAAAGGAATTGATTTCTGGATTTCAATTTCTTCTAGCTTAGTGTTTGCATAGAGGAATGCCACTGACTTTTGAATATTGTTTTTGTAGACTGACACCTTACTGCATTGCCTGATTATTTCTGAAAGCTTTTTCCTGGATTCCTTAGGTTTTTCCATGTATAATAGCATGTCATCTGCAAATAAGGACAGTTTAACGTCTTCTCTTCCAATCTATATCCCTTTAATTCCTTGCACCTGCCTGATTGCTATGGCAAGAACTTCCAACACTATGTTGAATAGTAATGGTGTCAGTGGGTAGCCCTGTCTAGTACCTGATCTGAGTGGAAATGCTTCCAGTTTTTTCACCATTGTGTATGATGTTGGCTGTAGGTTTGCTATATTTAGATTCCACTATCTTCAGAAATTTTTCATCTATTCCCATTTTTTGTAGTGTTTTGATCATAAATGGATGCCGTATTTTGTCAAAGGCTTTCTCTGCATCTATTGATATGATCATGTGATTTTTTGTCTGGCAATGTTGATGTTGTGGATCACATTGATTGATTTATGTATATTGAACCAACCTTGCATGCCTGGGATAAAACCCATTTGGTCATGATGAACAATCTTTTTAATATACTGCTGTATCCAGTTGGCTAGAATTTTGTTCAATATTTTTGCATCTATGTTCATCAGAGATATTGGTCTGTAGTTTTCTTTTTTGGTTGTGTCCCTGTCTGCTTTTGGTATCACAGTGATGGTGGCTTCACAAAAGTAATCCAGTGTCTTCAATCTTCTGGAAGACTTTTAAAAGTAGAGGTATTAGTGCATATTTGAAGGTTTTGTAGAATTCATTTGTAAAGCCATCTGGTCCAGGACTTTTATTTTGGGGGAGATTTTTGATAACTGTTTCAATTTCATTAGTTGTATTGGGCCTGTTCATGTTATACACTTCCTCTTTACTTAGTTTTGGAAGTTGGTAGGTATCTAGGAAATTGGCCATTTCTTCCAGGTTCTCTAGCTTGGTGGCATATAGTTGTTCATAGAAGCCTCGCATGATATGGTGAATTCCTGCGGTGTCTGTTGTGATATTTCCTCTTTCATTTACTATCCGATTTATTTGGGTCTTCTCCCTTTTTTGTTTTGTGAGTCTGGCTAAAGGTTTGTTGATATTGTACACTCTTTCGAACAACCAACATTTACTTTCATTGATCTTTTGTATGGTTTTCTTATTCTTAATGTTATTGATTTCTGCCCTAAATTTAGTGATTTCTGTCCTTCTGGTTGCTTTACGGTTCCTTTGTTCTTATTCTTCTAGGTATTTAAGATGTGCAATCAGGCTGTTTATTTGTGCTTTTTCTTGTTTCCTAATGTGTGCTTCTATAGCTACGAGCTTCCCTCTCCGTACTGCTTTAACTGTGTCCCAAATATTTTGATAGCTTTTGTCTTCATTTTCATTGAAGTCTCGAAACATTTTGATTTCTTCCTTTATTTCCTTTTTGACCCAGACGTTGTTAAGAAGTGTACTGTTGAGCTGCCACATTTTGGAACTATTACTAATCTTTTGTTGATTGCTAAGTGTTATTTTAGTTACACTGTGGTCTGATATGATGCTTGGGATTATTTCAATGCTCTTGAATTTGCTGATGCTGTCTTTGGCCTAACATATTGTCTGTCCTTGAGAATGACCCATGAGGACTTGAGGAAAATGTGTATTCCAGTTTCTTGGGATGAATAACTCTCAAAATGTCCAATAGTTTTAGTTTATCTATCTCTTCATTTAGCTCCCTTATATCTTTATTGATTTTATGCCTGTATGATCTGTCAAGTTGAGAGAGTGGGGTGTTGCAGTCCCCTACTATGACTATGTTGCTGTTAATATATTGTTGTAGCTCTTTCAGTAGACACATCATGTATTTAGATGGCTTCTCATTGGGTGCATAGATGTTAATAATTGTTAAGTCCTCTTGATTAACTGATCCTCTGAGCATTCATTAGTGTTCATTCCTATATTATTTAATGTTTTCTTACTTATTAATTTTTTTTATTTAAGAAAGGAGACATTAACAAAATCATAGGATGGGGGTACAACTCCACACAATTCTCTCCACCCAATCTTCATATCCCAACCCCTCCCCTGATAGCTTTCCCATTCTCTATCCCTCTGGGAGCATGGACCCAGGGTCGTTGTGGGTTGCAGAACGTGGGAGGTTGCCTTCTGTAATTGCTTCCCCACTGAACATGGGCATTGACTGGTCAATCCATACTCCTAGTCTGCCTCTCTCTTTCCCTAGTGGGGCGAGTCTCTGGGGAAATGGAGCTCCACGGCGCACTGGTGGGCTTTTCAGTCCAGGGAAGCCTGGCCGGCATCCTGATGGCATCTGGAACCTGGTGGCTGAAAAGAGAGTTAACATACAAAGCCAAACAAATTGTTAAAGAATCATAGACCCAAAGGTTGGAATAGTGGAGATGAAGTGTTGGGGGGTACTTACTCACTGCAAACTCTAGTGTACTTCTGCTTTCAGGTATATATTTTGCAGTAGTTTATGGATACCTGTGAACATATGCTCTATATCCTGGAACCTGGTCTATATCTAGGTTTTGGGACTTTGTTCGGAAGTCAACTAACTGGGATGGAATTAGAGAATACTATGAAAGGAAAGGTCTCACCCCAGTGCTGAGGCTGAAGGGTTGTCATTCCACACCTGAAGTTTCTGGACACAATATGAAGTGAAGCATTCTGGGGTAGTACTCGTTGCGCTGATTAGGTTGCAATCAGCAAATGCACTCTTATTTGATAAGAATTGGGAGAAGCATAAGGGAAAGTGCACCCTACCACAGGACTGGGGGAAGTTTAGGCTCTATAGTGGAAATGTATGGTTCCCGCTGTTTCAGGGTTCAAAAAGACAATGGATAGTTACTTTTATCATCACATTATTTGGTAATTGGGTTAACTTTGAAAAGTTCCTTTGTTAGACATACAATCAATTTTCCCCATCTCATATTAATTAATGATTTATATGACTACAGTTTAATAGGTGTGTACATAATCACCATTCCCATCACCAAAAGATTGTGTCTCATCTCACTCCCCACCCCCCCCACCAGCCCAGGAAGCTGCATGTCCACCCTCCCACTCACCACATGGTTTTTACTTTGGTGTCCTACTTTCAATTTACTGAGATCCTGCCTTTAGTTTCATTTCTGATATTCTTTCTCAACTTCTGTTGATGAGTGGGATCATCCCATACTCATCATTATTTTTCTGACTTAGCTCACTAAACATAATTCCTTCTAGCTCTGACCAAGATGGGTCAGAGAAGTTGAGTTCATTGTTCTTAGTAGCTGCATAGTATTCCATTGTATATATATATATATATATATTGTGAAATCCTCTTGGTTGACTGATACTTTAAGTGTTAGTGTCCATTCCTACCTTTTTTAATCTTATTTATTTTAAAGTCTATCAAGTCAGGTATGAGAATAGCTGTTCTTGCCCCTTTTTGTGGGCCATTGGCTTGTATGATAGTTTTCCTTCCTTTCACTTTAAGTCTGTCTTTGTCTTGTTGAGTTAGGTGTGTTTCCTATAGACAGCATATTGTTGGCTTATATTTTCTGATCCATCTTCCTACTCTGTGTTTTTTAATAGGTGAATTCAGGCCATTGACATTTATTGATATCAAAGACTGAAGATATTTTAACGCCATTCTTATAGAGTTTTAGAGTGTTCTGATATATGTCCTATTTATGGTGGTCTGACTATTTATAGGAGACCTTTCAGAACTTCTTTGAGGACAGGCTTGGTGATAGTTGATTCCTTCAACTGTTGCTTGTCTGAGAAGGATTTGATGCCTCCATCTAGTCTGAATGACAGTCTAGTAGTATACAGTATTCTTGGTTGAAAGCCTTTCTCATTAAGCACTCGATACATAGCTTGCCATTCTCTTATGGCCTGTAGTGTTTGTGGGTAGATGTCTGCTGTTAATCTTGGGGGTTTTCCTCTGTAGGTGACTCTTTTCTTTTCTCTTGCAGCCTTCAGGATCCTTTCTTTATTCTTATTGCTTTCCATTTTAAATATGATGTTTCTTGGTGTCTTAAATCTGGGTTAATTCTGTTTGGAACCCTCTGGGCTTCTGGAATCTTTATGCCTTTGATATTATCTAGACTAGAGAAGTTTTCAGCTATTATGGCCTGAAGAATGCATTCTTCTTCTCCCTCTCTTTCTTCCTCCGGTAAGCCAATAATACGTATATTGTTTCTTTTGAAGTCATCCCATAGTTCTCTGTGGTTGTTTTCAGCAACTCTTAATCTCTATTGGAGATCTCTTACTTCTTTTTTAGTTGTCTCTAATTTGTCCTCGATCTTGCTAATTCTGTCTTCAGCCTCATTGATTCTATTCTCTCTACCCTCTACTATTTTCTGGAGTTCCTCTATTTTGTTACCCTGTTCTTATACTGTTTTAGCTTGTTCAGCTAGTTGTGTTCTTAGCTCAGCTATTTTAGCTTTCAGCTCTCTAATAACCTCAAGATAGTTAGTGTTTTCTTCCAGAGTCTCATTTGTTGTTCCTGTATTTCTGATTACAATTCTTTCAAACTCTTTACACACTCCTGTGATTATTTTCTTAGCTAATGTTTGGATGTTGAACTCGTTATTTTGTGCTTCACCCTTTGGGCGGCTTTTAGCTGGACTCTTGTCCTGGCTCGTTTCTCCAATATTTCTTCTTGTTGGTTTCACCATTTTATGTATTATGTTATGAGTTCCCTCTCTTAGTACTTTTCAAATTACTGATCACTATTTCCTGGATTGACTTGTGTTGAAGTACGATAATTAAAGGGTTCAGAGTGGTGGAAGTTAACAGTTGTTTCAATAGTTTATTAAGCTCTGAGTTGGAGCTCAGTGATTTAAAAGCCTCTCTTTTTTTTTCTTTTTTCTTCTCTGTAGACTATGGGAGCCTGAGGTCTTCTGAAATATAAGTAGGTTTCTTAGATTAATCACTTACTCCTGACCAAGAGCTAAGGCAGGGTGTGGCAGAGATAATCAAGTGGTTATGCAAAGAGATTTTCACAGCCCCACAGCTATGTCACTGAGGTATAGGTTTTCTCCTGAGTTTCCTGGTTAGATCTCTGTTGCTTGGTGTCCCTCCCTGATGTTGCTCCAGATTCTGAGGGTAGTAGCAATGGAGACTCAGAGTTGCACTTGGTGAGTCTCCAGGGAGTCCTCTCCTTGGTTCAGCTGTTCCCTTGTTGGTAGAACAGACTGGAGGTGGAGTCTCAACTGATAAACCCAACAGACTGTTACCAGCCACTTAATCTCTCTGTAGGCTTCTCTCTGTCACCAGCACATGTGTTTGCACTCACCGGTGATTTGGTAGGTTCCTATAGGAGTTCTAGTCCTGTCTTGTTTCTGTACCTGGTAGTTTCCTTTGGCTGCAATGTTATTTGATATGAATTGAGAGAACCATGGAGGAAAGTATGCCCCACCCTAAGGTTCCAGGACTGGGGGAATTATAGACTCTTTAGTGGAAATGTGAGGTTCCTACTGTATTATGGTTCATGAATACAATGGATACTTATTGTTATCATCACATTATTTGGTAATTGGGTTAACATTGAAAAGTCTCTTTGTTAGGGTTTGCTGGATAATACCCAGCATCTTGTATATAGCTGTACCACTGGTTGCTTCATTTCTCCCTGGTCTAGGCTTTTGAGAGAGTCAACATATCAAAGACTCAGCCTATGTTTTCTTCCATTTTCGTCATACCTACACCTATAATTCTTTAAGATTTCCCTTCCTTTTTCTAATTTTTTAAAAAATTTCTTCTGTCTCCAAGTGCTGATGAAACTGGATTTCAGAGCTCTCTGGTCATCTTCCACTAACATGTCTCCTCTGGGACTATGGATCAAAATGCTTTATAGAATCCATATAGTGGAAGGTCTGGCTTCTGTCACTTGGTCGTGAAAGGTGCCAAACAAAATGCTGGATAAACAGGAAACAAATTGTAGGAAAGAGCAGATGAGAATAGGGACTTGGGAGTAGAAAGAAGCTAGAAGGTCTCGTTTAGGTCTGCCCCAATGGGTACATGACATTAACAATTTTTGCTTGAACTTGATGGCTAACATGGAGGCAGAATAAAAATATTGATTGAGATGATGGTGTCAGAGTTGATAACAGGAGTAGAAAGCTAGACCAGGGCAGACATTAGCTCACAAATGTAAAGAAAATATATAAACACAATGAACCATCTACCATGTCCACCTTACCAGGGCCAATATATAGTCCTATTTATAGCACAGGAGCCTGTATAACCTCTGAGTCCCTGTCAGCCTGAGCTTGCAATTCATGGTCACAGCTGGGAACATTTTAGGCTGCAAGTACTTCAGGTTGAGATTTCCTTGAGTGGCAGATAGGATGACCAAACTTCCATTCAGAAAGTGTGGCAGTCCCTAGCATTGCTAGTTCATAGTGAGGACAAGGTCCTGAAGAAGCCCACGGAAGGCTAAAAATTCCTTCCTGTATTAAATGACCAATGATGGTGGACCAAGGTATCTCTTAGAGGTCTAAGTCTATTGTCCAAGGATTCCCAGACTAGGGCCCCTGGGGAAGGTGTAGTAAAAAATTTCATCATTGAGTGAGCCAGTGTCTTGCTCTGACCCAGCTTTGTAGTCCCCTCTGCATCTGAAAAGCTCAGGCTTTCTCCCAGCAGTTAAAGTATTGAGTGTAATTTATTGCATCCAAACTTGTATTAAGTTTATGGAGTCTGGACTTAAGTTAGGGAGGAAATAGGATTACAATGAGCTTGAAGATAACCTTGATTTCTACTACATTAACTTGTTTGATGATTGTACTAAAAGCTGGCATAGAGAAACCAACCATCCCTTAGTTGATACATATATTTTGACTGTGTATCTCTTGGATAATTGTAGATAGTGATTATCCAGGAGTGACAATAACGCTGATGCCGTCAAAGATATTAAGACATATATGTTACTTATTTTGTTGTGCTAGTTCAGGAGATAGAGTGACTGAGGGGAGTGAAGTAGGCTGTATGGGTGTGTCTAGGCCTAAGCAGTGAATTCTGGAGTAGACAGTCTGTGGAGCACCCATAGGCCTTTCTGCTACAATGCCAAGCTATTTAGGTCTCAGTCTAATCAAAGAGGACTACTAAGCGCTTTTCCTCTGAGGTATGGATATGCCCCTACCTTATGGAAACGTGTATACATGTGCCCCCTAGGTGCTAGCCTATATCTAGAGTCTGCAGTGTGGTTAAAGAGTGCACCATATGACATGGAACTAGGTAGTTCCTTGTGTTAGGGAAAGTCTCACCAAACCATTGCAGTTGAAAAGTTGAAATCTCAGGATTGGCATCTCTGGCTGTAATCCAAAGGCAAAAGTCCCATAATGGGGCATGGTGGCACTTGTTCTGTTCTTTAATTGAGGTCAGCAGTGGCAGTTCAACCTTGTAAGGGATCAAGAGGAGAGCAAAATCTCATGGGATCAGGACTGAGTTTGACATGGATCTTAAGAGACAGCGAAGCATTTCTTGCAATCTCAGGAAGATTTTCAGACAGCAATAATTCTTTTTTTATTATCATCAAATTTGTTGAAAATACCATGGTGGTAATTTCTCATAATCTATTTGAACTCACTGTGTCATATGATGTTATATGTCATGCAATGGTATCTACTAATAACTACATCTTAGCTACTGGCAGAACCAGACCGTTCTGTTCTATCTGCTGTAAGGTTGTAGGTAACTTTGAATTAAAAACATTTTTTAGAATTACTTAACCATTTAAGACTGGTGTGAGAATTACTATTGTTCAGAAATTTGAAGCACTAAGGGCTTAAAATAATATTTTTGATAGGCAGAACTCAACTCTAGGCATCTAAGGATCTATAAACATTCAACCTGATTTTCCATAACATACTGAATGGCTTATAAGACTGTAAGTTAAGAGGAGTATAGTTTCACACCATTGCCGCCATCAAAGTTCTGTGTCCTCACATTCACCCCCTTATGGCTGATAACTGCCTTTATTTTTTAATATATATTTATAGCATAGGTCTGGGTAGAAACATGAACAAGACAAGAGAGAAACTACATTGAGATCCATTGTATTTCTCAGTATTTCATATGACATAGAACAGGTAAAATCTTCCACATCAATATTAACCTAAATTACAGCCCCACATTTGTTGCAATTATTTATGATAATTTTAAATCTGATTCTATTAGATAGACATTTTTCTAACAGAATCAGATTTAAGGCATTTCATTTTTTAGAGTCAAATGCATTCTGTACAGGTGAAAAATGAGCTGGGTTTGCTTTGCTTATCTATCGATCATGTGGATATGGAGACTGAAGCAGGGTTTGTGTGCACATTGAGGAGCCAAATTCCTAGATGCCACTTCTAATGATTCTAAAAGGCATAATGAAGGCTTTAAGTTCTCCAAAATGATTTTCATACAGATGTGAGCAGGGAATAAACGTGGGCTCCCTGCCAAGCTCTGTTCTGTGACATGATTCCCAGCAGTCTCACCCATCCCAGAAATAGTGCAGCTAGTGTTCAGTGAAGGTCTGATGAAGTTTGACTGAGAGTAGTTTTATTTGGACCTAGTGTTGCTGCCAATGGTGCCTACACTTTTATTTAGACTGGGAGACCTTCTAGAGTATGTCCTAATATGTACTTCACTCTAAATTTATAGAGATAAAGACACGGAGAATGGAAAAATATGCATATATTTGCCTGAAGTTGAAGAAATGTGTTTTAAAAATAGCAAGATTCAGTGCCAGGTTCATGTGAACACTGAAAAAAAGAATTCGGCCTTAAGAAGCATTGGAATCATTGGTTGAGAATGACCATGAGCCTTCTTATATATAATTACCTCAATCAGAATTTTCATACTCTTGCTGATGCCTATCTCTATCCTATCCTGCCTCTCTGTCCTAAGGAATCTTCATAACCAGCTGGAAGTCTTCTCAGTCACTAACTGCACGTTAACAGAAGAAGACCTGACTGACCTGTTCCAGAGCCCACAGATCCGTCAGCTGAAGGAACTGTGTCTGAGAGGCGTCCCCCTGACCTCTGTTAGTGAACCCCTGTGAGCTCTGCTGGAGATAAATGCATCCACCGTCCAGCACCTGGACCTGGGTCTGTGTGGCCTCCAGGACCCCCAGCTTGAGGCCCTGCTCCCTGCCCTGAGCAGCTGCTCCCAGCTCTTCTCCCTCAGCCTGCATGGGAACAGCCATGGCCACCCTGGAGAAGCTGCTGTGCTGCACCTCTGGGCTGCAGCATTTATGTCTCCAGCTGTTTCCTGCCCCTTTGGAGACTTTCAGTCACCACGGAATTCCACAGTCTGGTTTTGCATTTGACTTCCTTTGTACTCAGATCTCAGAGATTCTCCAGAATCTTGGATACTCCAAGTCCATCATGGTGAACAGTTGTCACTGCTCATCCTGTGCTAAGAAGGTGTACAATAATTGGGAGCCAATTCTTATACCCTGCTTTGCTTGTTTAGATCATTATAAAAAGCTGTCTTTTACACTCACTGGAAGTGACATCTAGGAATTTGGATCCTCAATGCACACACACACCCTGCTTTGATCATCATATCCATGTGATCCATAAGGAAAGAAAACCCAGCTCAGTGCTCACCTGCAGAGAATGCATCTGACTCTGAAATATGAAGGCACTAAATGGGCATTTTTCTAATAGAATCAGATTTACAAGTGTTGTAAATAATTGCAAGCAATGTGGGCTCTAATTTAGGTTGAAATTCATGTGGGAGATTCTGCCTGTTGTATGTCTGATGAAGAGTTGAGAAATAAAATGGATCTCAGTGAAGTTTCTCTCTTGTCTTGTTCATTTTCCTACCCTGACCTGTCCTATAGCCATAAAAAAATAAAGGCAGTCATCGGACATAAGGGTGTGAAGGTGAGGACCCAGAAACGTGATGGTGGGAATGGTGTGAGACTATACTCCTCTTAACTTACAGTCTTATAAATCACCAGCTGTTCAGTACGTTACAGGAAAATCAGGTTGAATGTTTCAAGATCCTTAGTTGCCTAGAGTTGAGTTCTGTATATCTAATATATTATTTTAAGCACTTAGTGCTTCAATTTTCTGAACAATAGTAATCCTCATACCAGTCTTAAATGGTTAAATAATTCTAACAAATATTTTGAATACAAAGTTATCTACAACCTTACAGTGGATAGAACAGAATCATCTGGTTCTTTCAGTAGCTAAGATGTAGTTATTAGTAGATACCATTTCATGACATATAACATTATATGACACAGTGAGTTCAAACAGAATATGAGAAATCCCCACAATGTTATTTTCAATGTAAACCAGGCTACCAATTTATTTGATGATAATAAAAATGAACTATTGCTGTCTGAAATTCATTCTGAGATTGCAAGAAACACTTCCAGGTCTCTTAAGATCCATGTCAAACTCAATCCTGATCCCCTGAGACATTGTTCTCCTCTTGATCCCTTACAAGGTTAAACTGCTTCTGCTGAACTCAATTTAAAGAACAGAAAAAGTGCCACCATGCCCCATTATACTGCCACTGACTTTTGCCAAGTCTGATATTTCAACCTTTCAACTGCAACAGTTTGGTGAGACCTTCCCTAACACATGGAACTACTGAGTTCCATTTTAGAGGGTGCATTCTCTAACTACATTGCAGACCTTATATATAGGCTAGCACCTACGGGGCACTTGTATACATGTGTCCATAAGGCTGGGGCACATACATAACTCAGAGGAAAATTGCTTAGTAGTGCTCTGTGATTAGACTTAGACCTAACAATCTTGGTATTGTAGCAGAAAGGCCTTAGAAGGATCCATAGATCGTCTTCTCAAGGATTCACAGTTTAGGCCTAGACACACCAATACACGCTACTTCACTCCCCTCAGTCACTCTATCTCCTCAACTAGCTACACAAAGTAACATACATGTCTTAATATCTTTGACAGCATCAGCATTATTGTCACCCCCGGATAATCACTGTCTACAATTATCCAAGAGATACACAGTGAAAAATATATATCATCCAAAGCACATTTGCTTTCTCTCTGTGTCAGCTTTAATTAGAATCATCACAGAAGTGATTTAGTAAAACTCAAGGTTAGCTTAAACCATATTGTAATCCTAGGTCTATTTCCTCCCAACTTAAATCCAGACTCCATAATCCTATTACAATTTTGAATACAATAAATCACACTCAATGCTTTAACTGCTGGGAGAAAGCCTGAGCTTTTCAGATGCTGCAGGGACTACAAAGCTGGGTAAAGGCAACAGACTGGCTCACTCAGTGATGACATTTTGGCTACCCCTTCTCCTGTGGCTCTAATCTGGGAATCCTTAGATACAATGGACTTAGACCTCTAAGAGACACCTTGGTGCATCATCTATGGCCACTTTATAAGGAAAGAACCATTAGCCTTCTGTGAGCTTCTTCAGGACCTTGTCCTCACTATGAACTAGCAATGATAGGGACTGCCACACATTCTGAATAGAAGCTGGGTCATCCTATCTGCCACTCAAAAAAAAACTTGCCCTGAAATAAGTGCAGGCTAGAATGTTCCCAGCTGCCACCATGGATTGTGAGTTCAGTCTGACAGGCACTCAGAGGTTATACAGGCTCCTGTGCTATAAATATGAATATATATGGGCCCTGGTCAGGTGGACATGGTAGAGAGTTAATTGTGTTTATATATTTTCTTTACATTTGTGAGCTAATGTCTGCCCTGGTCTAGCTTTCTAGTCCTATTCTCAACTCTGATGCCATCATCTCAATCAGTATTTTTACTCTGCCTCCACGTTAGCCATCAAGGTCAAGCAAAGACTAACTGTTAATATCATGTACCCATAGGGGCAGAGCTAAAGTAGGCCTTCTAGCTTCTTTCTACCCCCAAATCCTTATTCTTATCTGCTCTTTTCTATTATTTGTTTCCTGTTTATTCAACATTTGTTTTGCTTTGGTGCCTTTTTACCACCAAATTGCAGATGCTAGTATGACTCCATTCTGAACTACCTTGGCAGATGACTTCACCAATGTGTCTGTAACCTTGCCTCTCCAGAGCCCTCCTTCCTCCAAGGCAAAGAGAAATAGGCTGGTGCTAGGGATCCACCTGCCAATGCCCATGTGCAGGAGAGCAGCAATGACAGAAGCCATAACTTCCACTATCTGGACTCCATAAAGCATTTTGATCCATAGTCCCAGAGAGGGAGACATGTTAGTGGTAGATGACCAGAGAGCTCTGAAATCCGAGTCCATCAGCATTGGTGATAGAAGAAAGTAAAAAAAAAAAAAAAAAAAGTTTAGAAAAAGAAAAGGAAATCTCAAAGGATAATTGGTATAGGTATGACTTAGAATGGAAGAAAAAGTCAGTTTATAGGGATATATGGAAAATTTATATAAATATAGCTAGTTATAGAAATAATTGTCAACATTTATCTGATACCTTAGGAGATAAACTGCATTTTTCAAATGAAGGAATGCCTACAGGGAACTCTGGTGGTTGGAATGGTGTGGAATTATATTCCTGTTATACACAGCATGTCATTATGTAAACAGACTCTCATGCCTGAGGCTTAGAAGTCCCAGGTTCATTCTTTCAACCACTATAAAATAGACATGAGCAGTTGTTGTTTTCGATGGGTTATGTTGTTTTCGCCGGGCTAGCTTCACGGGCGGGTAACAGACGACCAGGGACTTATAGTTGAGCTGTAGGCAGTATCTCTTTATTCATGCAGGATGCAGCACAATCTAAGACGAGCTAAGTTAAACTCAAGGTACAGTACTCTAAAACTCACAATGCTGTTTTTATATATACTTGCCAAGTAGGGTGGAAACAGGATGTGACATAGAGAGGGTGGAGAGAAAAGTGACTGGTGACAATCAGAGTGTGACAAGGAGAGGATCAGGGTGTGACAAGGAGAGGGGGTGGAGCAAAAACATATCATGAAACAGTGGGGATTGAACCAATGCCCTGGAGGGAGGTGATTGTTAACAGTGGTTATGTAAATAGAATAGTGTTAAGCAGGGGGGATTTAAACCAAATGAAACAGAAAGGGTCTCATGCATACCAACAAGCAGTGCTCTGGATAAAATAAAAGAAATAATTTTTATTATTTTATTATACAATAATTTATTGGATAGAGACAACCAGAAGTTGAGAAGAAGAGGTGATATAGAGGGAGAGAGACAGAGAATCATCTGCAACACTGTCACACCAGTTGCATAGCTTTCCCCCTTTTCTTCTTCTAGCATTTGCCCTTCTTCTGTAGCCAGTCAACAGCGCCAGGTTGAGCCTGATGTAAAGGTTCGAGACCTCCTTTGAATCTGGAGAGGTGGCAGTCGTTGACTATGTGACTCATAGTCTGTCTGTAGCCGCAGGCGCAGTTCGGGTCGTCTCTGGCTCCCCAGTAATGGAACATAGCGGCACACCGGCCATGGCCTGTTTGAAAGCTATTGAGGAGGGCCCAATCATAACGTGCTAGGTCAAAGCTTGCAGGGGTCTGTGGTGAGGTGTTTGTTCTTTACCTCAGCTGACTGCCAACTCTGTTTCCAAGAGACTGGAACAGAGAAGTTCAGTGTAGGCATAGGGGACCAGATTGGGTGACGAGACGTCAAGCGTTGGACAGGGTGGGCGAAGATATCCGCGTACATTGGCAGGTCCGGTCATGCGTAGACGTGGGAAATGAACTTAGATGATGCTGCATCCCGACAAATATCTGGCGGGGCGATGTTGCTAAGAACTGGCAGCCATGGAACTGGGGTGGAACGGATGGTTCCAGAAATTATCCTCATGGAGGAATATAATTTGGAATCGACCAAGTGGACATGGGGGCTATGGAACCATCCTGGGGCACAGTATTCTGCAGTGGAATAGCATAATGCCAGAGATGATGATCGTAGTGTGGAAGTGCTCACGCCCCATGAGGAGCTGGCCAGTCTTGCAGTGATGTTATTCTTTGCACCCACCTTTGCTGCAGTTTTTATGAGACATTCATGAAATGACAGAGTGCGATCGAGAGTAACGCCAAGATAGACTGGCTGGGCTTCATGCCGGATTCTCGTATCGCCAAGCTGCACATTAAGCTCACGCGAGGCCGAGGCATGGTGTAGATGGAAAACAGATGATACCGTTTTTGCAGTGCTAGGGATTAGTCGCCATTTTTTACAGTAATCAGATATCAGAGACATGTCTTTCGTGAGTGTTTCCTTGAGGATGTCGAACTTACATGCTTGAGTTGCACAGCAGATGTCATCGGTGTAGATGAACTTCCTTGAAGAAATTTCTGGGAGGTCATTGATGTAAATATTAAATAGCATAGGAGCCAGAACAGAGCCCTGGGGGAGGCCACTTGAGACAAGTCTCCATCTGCTAGACTTGTCACCCAGATGCACCCGGAATCTTCTGTTTTGGAGAAGAAATGATATAGTGTTGGCCACCCATGGAGGCAGGCATCTTGAGATCTTGACTAGGAGACCATGGTGCCAGACGTGTCATAGGCTGCTGTGAGATCAACAAAGACAGCACCCGTCTTTAAATTCTTCTGGAATTCCATTTTCAATGTAAGTTGAGAGGGCCAGGGCTTTTTCACAGGTAGATCTTCCTGGGCGGAAACCAGCTTGGGCAGGTGATAGGAATTTCTCTGTAATAGGAGAAATATGTGACAGAAGCAGCCTCTCAAGGAGTTTGTAACACACGGAGAGGAGATAAAGTGGTCTATAGCTGGTGGCCAGTGTTGGGTCTTTCTTTGGTTTCAAAACCGCTATTATCTTCGCATGACGCCAAACTTTGGGCATAGACTCAGATTCCAAGATGTGGGACAGGAATGAAGCGAGCCACTTCTTTGCCGCGGGAAAGCTTTCCTCCTACAGGTAGGGAGCAAGGGTTTGAATCTAGGTCTTTTCACATTGTCACATGTGCACACAACTAGGTGTTCCACCACCTAATATATATATGAATATAACTATATATATTCATGGGATTTTGCTGAACAGGTTCATAGGAGGCTGAGTGTATATTTACTCTAAACAAGGGACCAGGATCAAGTCCCTGGATCCTCATGCAGGAGAGAAATTCTATAATTAATGAATTGTGCTTTGCTCTTTATCTTGCTCTCCCTCTCCCTCTACCTTTCTCTCTCTCTTCTCTCTACCCACTTCTCTCTATGTCTTATTGTCTCTCCTTCCACTCTCGATTTCTAGGGCCCTTTCCAATAAAATGAATTTCAGTAAAATAAATATTAAAAAAGAAGTTCAGAGACTCACTGGAGTACTACTTTGGAAATTAAGAGTGTGATATTTACGTCGGGACAAAGTGGATAAAATTGAAGGTGATATGCTCAGTGAGGTAAGTATGGATGTGATAGATAACTAACAAACATTTTTTGTTTTTTTCATATATGGAATAGAGTATTGAATTATATGAATATTTCATAATCCCTGGAAAAATAAGGCAACAAACTTATGTGACATTCTGAAAACTATGGTGGTTAATATGGGTACAATTAGGGACAAGCATGTGGTGTTGGGTGAGGTGTTATATATGTCTCATCTTTAAACATTATTCTATTATGCCTACTGCTGTCATTTACATTTGACAGGTGTTGGTGATTTATAGTACAGTTGTGGGCACATGTGTGAATGTTTTCATTCGACGAAGACAGGAGTCTGCATGTCAGTCTCACCCCCATCCCAGGCCCTTTCCAGAACCTTATAGCAACACCTAGAGGACCCTCCTCCAACCCTTCCCTGCCATTATTTCTCTTTTCCCTTCAATGAAGTGACACATTTCACTAAATTTTGTGCTGCTTTTAAGGGGGTGGTAGTGGGGAACCTGTTTGTAAACTGATAAATGAACTAACAATAATTGAGGCAGGAGACATAGGTCTACAACTCTACAAATTTACAGCATTTGAGTGAACCCTCATGCTGGTGAGTGTTCTAGGGACAATGGTGTGCAGGGCAGGTCCTAGAGTTATAGAAATGTCTACGCAAATGGGGATACTGGATCATGGATGTGGCTTTGATTGTATTCTCATCACCTGAAATAAATCAGAAAACTGTGTGTCCTCAGGTCAATCATTGTATCACCTAAATGTGGCCTGAAAACTAAAAGGGTTTTATTTCAGGATTTAGTTCTCCAGTGTCTGGTATTTTGAGGACATCTACTGCCTGCCAACTCAGCATTTCATTGATCATAAGCTAACTTAACATAGACAACTGTCACTATTGCTGCCCCAGAATATACACTTATAGTTCTTTTGCAAAGAATTTTCTCTATTTCAAAAATCAATTTGAATATTTTCATTAGTGATTTAGTAATAGTTTACATGATTACAAGTATATATGGAGGGTTAGAGAGATAGGGCCATAGTTATGCAAAACCATTTTGATGCCAGCAGGGAGAAAGCAGGAAAAGGCCTGAGCTCTCAGTGTAGGCCAGTCCCCAGGTGCAAGGCCTCCAGGGCTTCATCTCACTGGATCCCACAAGATCCCAACAACAGAGTGAGCACCAGGCTCCTCCCTTCGGAGGAAAGTGAAGTCCTGCCCTAGGTCTCCAGCCCAGCAGCCCCAGCCCTGAGGCCCTGCAGGGAGTCCTTGCTTGGTGCCCTTTGTCCAGGCCCAGTGTGGTGTGAGCTGAATTAACTGCAACAAGAGAGTTTGCCAAGAGCAGGAACAAGCTGGATTCTGGACAGGTCTGTTGGCTGTTGAGAAGCTGTGCTTCAGTGGAGGGAATAAAGGGAATCCTCCTCACTGAGGACATGCAGAGCATCAGGATTTAATGCAGCACCTCCTCAAAGCAAAGCTGTGTGGAAGGACAGGGCGATGGCTCCTACACTTCTGAGAGCACAGAGCACAGTGAGCAAGGCAGGCTCAAGGCCTCAGTACCCCCTGCAGGGGGAAGGTTAATGCAGTGAACTAAAGACAAAAGTGTGTGTGTCTCTCTCTTGCCCTATCAGCACTTCCCCTCTCAACTGATATGGTAGAAAATAAATAAATAATAAATATATTGAGCAAAGTAGAATTATATTTGAAATCCTCATGAGTGGGTTAGCATAATGGAATTGCAGAAACTGTGATACCAAATTATTCATTTTCAAAACCCAGTCATACCAGAAACAAGAGCTGAGCAGAAGTCTTGGGAAAAAAAATCAGTATACAGCATAAAAGAACATTTTCCAGATCATTAACAAGACAAGATGGGGTCCTCTCTAATGATTTCACAATTTTGAAGATATTCCAATCTGCTTTAGTCTAGATCCATGATTTATCAGTTATACCTGTAAAGATTGCTTGAAGAGTTACAGGAGACCAAGTTAACTACTACAATTAAAAATGATCTTTTAGTATTGTATTAATGATATATTAAGTTACACAGCAAGAAGGATACAACTTCATACCATCCCCACCACCAGAGTTCTACAACTCCATGCCCTTCAATGGAAATTGCAGTGATTCTCAATATGTCACATATTTGGGTTGACTACTATTTCCATAGCTGTCTATCTCTATTGTTCCCTATTTTTTTCCCCTATGGTCCTGCTTTATCTTTGGGTTTCAGAGCCCTTTAGTCATATTCTCCTAACATTTCTCCCCCTCTGGGAGTCTGGAGAAAAATTCCTAATTGGAAATCAATTGGCAAGATAGAATTCCCTGCTTCATGGTACAATGTAGACATAGTTTCTAGATCTAGATTGAGAACATGGGCTGTGGTTTGGGACCATTATACACACTATGAAGTCTAAGACACAGCTTGCAGTGCTCAAGGTAAAACAAAGTCAGTCACATGCATCAAGAAGTCAAAGCCTGATAATAATATCACAGTCTACAGAGCCTATGTGTTATAAACAAGCACTTTTCTCCTATTTTGTTCACTTATTTTACCAGAGCACTGCTGTACTTTGGCTTATGTTGTTGCAGGGATTTGAGTTTCAGGCATGACAGTCTCTGTGCATAACCGTTATGCCATGTATTCCAGGCTTTAATGAAATCCTTATACCTTTTACTCTCTATGAGAACAGACTTATTCTAAGACGTTTCTGAAAATGGAGAATGTTTTTGCTAAAGCAATTTCACAATAAAGAAAACTGGGTGAGCAGGAGGTGGTGCAGTAGATAAAGTGCCTGACTCTCCACCACGAGGCCCTGAGTTCCACCTGGTGTGACATGTGCCACTGTGAAGCTGGGGCTCTGTCTCTCCATCCTAAAATGATATTAATAAATCAATATTGCTTATTTATTTGTTTATTTTCCTGTTGTCTTTCAAAAGAATGGTATGAGGAATCTATTTGCTTTAAAACTGATGAATAGGCAGTTTGGGAGGTAGCTCAGCAGGTTAACTGCAGGTGGCACAAAGCATGAGGACTGGCATAAGGATCCCCACCTGAAGGGGAGTCGCTACACAGGCGGTGAAGCAAATCTGTAGGTATCTATCTTTCTTTCCCCTCTCTGTCTTCTCCTCCACTCTTGATTTCTCTCTGTCCAACTAACAACGACAGTAACTGCACAAACAATAAAAAGGGCAACAAAAGCTAAAATAAATAAATAAATAAATATGAATAAAAATTGATAAATGGCAGGGAGGCTGCGCAGTGGGTTAAGGGAACATGCTACAAAGCACAAAGACTGATGGTAAGGAACCCGGTTTGAGCCCCTGGATGCCCACTTGCAGGGGTGTCTCTTCACAGGTGGTAAAGCATGTCTGTAACTATACATTTGTCTCTCCCCCTCTCTGTCTCTGTCTCCTTGCTTGATTTCTCTCTGTCCTATTCAACAACAACAACAAGAATTTTTTTAAAAGTGCTAAAAATTAATGAATGACCTTGCAAGGACTGATGCAGGTGGGGTGGGGCCAAACTGTCATGAAATAGCCCATCAGCACTGAACCCTGTGTGAGTGACGGCCACTGAAGGCAAATGTGTCGCTGCAGGTTCTTCAGCTGTAGCCATGTTTCCTCTGGTAGAGATGCTGACTATTTGGAACTCCGGTGGGAAAAGTGTGGAATAATTTCCCTCTTATCTTACGGTTCTGTCAATATATTCTATTTTTTATTCTATTTTTTATTTATCCCAGCAGCACATGTACCAGAGTGGTGTCTGGTTCTTTCTCTCTCTGTCTTCTATCTTTCTCACTAATAAATAAATAAAATCTTTTTAAAAGACCCATCATCTTAAAAATTTTAGAAAAAATAAGTAATGAGTAAAATAAATCTTTTTTTAAAAATTAAAAATGTGGGAGTCGGGCTATAGCACAGCGGGTTAAGCGCAGGTGGCACAAAGCACAAGGACCCGCATAATTATCCCGGTTCGAACCCTGGCTCCCCACCTGCAGGGGAAATGCTTCACAGGCGGTGAAGCAGGTCTGCAGGTGTCTATCTTTCTCTCCTCCTCTCAGTCTTCCCCTCCTCTCTCCATTTCTCTCTGTCCTATCCAACAACGACAACAACAACAATAATAACTGCAACAATAAAACAACAAGAGCAACAAAAGGGAATAAATAAATAAATAAATTCAAAAAAATTAAAAATGAATAAATAAATAAAAGATGCTCTTGTCATTCCTGGGTCTGTCAGGGGTGAGCTGCCAACAGGTGGAGCAATGAGACTGAAGACTGAGAGTTTTCACCTGAAATCACTAAAGAGGATCCATGTTTCAGGCCTCCCCTCTCTCCTCCAAGGCTCTTCAGTCTCAGATAATCACGAGACCCTCCAGCACATGTTCAAGCTGCTTCCCATGCACAGAGTGTCTAAAGAAAGGGATCCTTCCTCACTAAGGGGTACCTAGAGCATCAGTATGGAATGCAGGCAGCCTCAAACAAACCTCTATGCAGGGAGAGGGCTGTGGCTTACACACTACTAAGCACACACTATACCATGAGCAAGCTTTCTCCCTCCTGTTTCTTCTCTATTCTTAATTTATCTCTGTCATATCAAATAAAATGAAAAAAATCAAGAAAGTAAAAGGCATTAAAACAAAATCTAGAATAGAGACAGTATATTAGTTATGAAGGGAGCCCTTCCTGCCTGTGGCAACTGAGGTTGCAGGGCGATGTACAGTAGGGCCTGAAGCCTGAGTGGCAAAGCTGTGTTGAGAGAGCCTCAGGCATGAGACCATTTGCATAACCAGGATGCTGCCTCCCCAGCCCATTGCAAAGGCTATTTGTCTAGATTAATGCCTACATATGGAAATCATCTTTGATATTTTTTGTTAGTCAAGACAGACTTTCAAGCAACATAGGAAATAATTAACTTGTATAAAATCAGCTGATTTTAGCAATGTGAGTGATGATCCTTCTTGCCCTATCTATAATGAATAAACTAATGCATAAATATCTCAAGAAACCAGCAGGTGAATTGGGACCCTGCTGTTCTCTGCTGTGGTCTATCATGTTATTAGATGGTGTCTGATCACAGAGTACTCACAGGCTGCTTTCATACAGTTTTGGGAGACAGTAAGGGTGCTGGAGGAAAATGAACAAGGACTAGAGAGACATTGCATTAAGATCCATTTTATTTCTCAACATTTCAAAACGGAAACATTCACAAAGGAAAGCACTACACATGAATTGTAACCCAAATTCTGATTCAAGTAATTACAAAATTCCTGCATCTGCTTCTACTAGACCCACATCCTGAATTCCCTTCACAGTGCGGAGTCAATTGTACTCCTGGCAGGCTATCAGGAGGCTGGGTCTCCTTGGCTCCCCCATCCCATGGACCTGGTGTCAGAAGCAGGGTTGTGTGCACAGTGAGAAACAAAGTTGCTAGCTGTCACTCACTACCTGTGGGCCTGAATGACAGCTTCTTATAGTCCCTGAAACAGGACAAACAGGGCAGAATGATGAGCTTCCAGTTTCTGAACATTTTCCTGGCACAGTAAGAACAGCGACCAGTGCTCACCACGATGGACCTGGAGTGTTTAAGTTCCTTGAGAATCTTGAAGATCTGAGTACAAAGCAAATCAAATGTCTGAGGCTGCAGAATTCCCTGAGGGTTGAAAGTCTCCATAGGGGCCGGATAGATCTCTTGTCTCAACCTGCTGAGGCCCGAGGTGCAGCGCAGCAGCTTCTCCAGGGTGGCCATGGACAGGCGGTTCCCATGCAGGCTGAGGGAGCTGAGCTGGGAGCAGCTGCTCAGGGCAGGGAGCAGGGCCTCAAGCTGGGGGTCCTGGAGGCCACACAGACCCAGGTCCAGGTGCTGGAGGGTGGCTGCGTTTACCTCCAGCAGAGCTCGCAGGGGCTCACTGACAAAGGTCAAGGGGAGTCCCCTCAGACACAGGTCCTTCAGGTGAGTGATATGTGGGCTCTGGAACAGGTGAGTCAAGTCTCCTTCTGTTACCCTGCAGTTAGTGAGTGAGAAGACCTCTAGGGGAGTGGCAAGGCTCCTGGGAAGAGAGAGAGAGAAAGAGGGGAGGGAGGTTAGAATGGAATGGACAATGGCATTGGTAGAAGTGATTTAAGTTCCTTGCAGGTCAGGAATTCAACCAGAATTAGCATAGTGTGACTTAAGGCTGCAACTTCTTCAATGTACATAGGAGCTTGGCAATTTCTAAAACACATTTCTTCACTTTCACACAGAGAAATGCACACATTTCACTTTTCTTTCCTTTTCTTCCCTCTTCCATGCTTTCTCAAGTGCATAAATTTTGAAATATGCTAAAATATGCTCTCAGAGACTGGATCTTTTATACAAATAGTTGGCACCTTTGAAAGCATCATTGCAAACAAATAAAAATTCTCTCCCTCAGGCTGATTTCAAACCTTCTAGGGACTCTATCTGCCTCATCTCTGGGCTGGGAGAGACCATTAGGCACAAGTCACAGACCAACCCGGGCAAAGTCCCACAGCATCTCCGGGACCTGCCAGTCTCCAGGGCCTCCCTGACACCTCCCCACACTCAGCATATGTTCTGCTAGATTTCCTCATTCCTCAGCTGCAGCGTGTTTAGTGGCCTCTGCACGCTTGCACTGTCTGTGTATTCACAATCCTGCCTTGTCACAGCTTGCAGTTCAGGAGTTCGAGGCATTGTGAGGGATCTCTTCTTCACACACCCATCTGCCATAGTTGTGTTGTCATCTAAGAGACCTCTTCAGACCAGAACCTGCGAACCAACCACCCTCAATAGATTGGATATTCGTCCAAGAATCTGAGCAAGGGGACCTTCCAGAACTCTGTGAAACTTTTCCCTCAGTTTTCTATAGTTAAAGTCTGATGGAATATTTAGGATGAGAAATTGGGTAACAGTGGAATAATGTAGAGTTTGTGAAAAATGTCCTTCATTCCTGAGTCCCCAATTATCTCTGTTTTAATCTCTTTTTTAAAATCACATTTTTATGGGGTCAGGTGGTAGATCACAGGCCTACATACAAGTGACACAAAGCCCATGGACTAGGGTAAGGATCTTGGTTCAAGTCCCTGGCTCCCCACTTGCAGGGTGGTAGCGTAAAAAGTGTTGAAGCAGGTTTGCAACATAACAATGATAAAACAACAAGGGCAACAAAAGGGAGCTGTAGATTCATGGTGCAGGCACTGAGCCTCAGCAGTAACATTGAAGGCAATATATATACACATTTATTTTTAACAGAGCACTGCTCAGTCAGCTTTGACATATTGTGTTGTGGGGAATTGAATCCGCAACTCTGGCACTTAAGACATGAAAGTCTCTTTGCATAACCATGATGCTATCTATCCTTATCCTCTCAGGTTTAATCTGTGACAATCTCATAAATTAGTACTCATAAATTAGAAGAAGTTCTTAGAGGTAATCTGGCCAAGACAGTAATAAATAATGTTTAATAATTGAATTAGAAAGCAGAGAACTTGAGAGCCAATGTCTCCTGCACTGTTACTCTGCCAGGGGCACAGTCCTACCTGATCAGCTGGTGCAGATGGCCCTGGAGGAAGAAGGGAGATTTCAGATACAGCTCCTGAAGATGAAGTAGCTGGTGGAATGCAGATGTGAACTCGCTGATACACACTGGCATCCAGTCGTCCTCTTCTGGGGTGGTTGCAGCAAGAATATCGATGCAGACATCCAGTCTCTTGAGATTATTCATCATGCCCAGCTGGATACCAAGTAGGCGCAGGGTGGAGAATGTCAAGGTACAATGGATTCCCAGCTCCTTGATATCACAGAATGGCATGGCATGCAGAAACCTGAAACTCTTCCTGGTCAGGGAATATATCATCACTGTCTTACAAGAGAGGTGCACTCCCTTTCTCTCCCTGATCCAGTCCAGCAGGTAGTTGGAGAGTCTGTCAGCATGGTTTCTACTGATGTAGAGGTCTACACACACCTCAAAGTAGGGCTTGGCCTTCTTGTTCCTTGAAGGCCCCTCATCCACTAGTTTTCTCCTTTCTGAAAACACTGGGAGGTCGACTCCAGTCCACATTCTCCAGAACTTCTGCCCAGTGAACTGTAAATCCAGCACCCTCAGTTTACACCTGCTTTGGGGGGGAAAATAGGACACTGCTGAAGATATAAGGCATGAACACAGAATCTGACCCATTGGTAAGGATCACACTACCAAAGTGTCCCATTCCATCGCATTCCAGACACCAATCTAAATCTATAGAATAAAATCATTATATGTCATACTATTCCCCTGTAGCCGTGTTTAATCCAACCTAGAAATCAAAAGACTACTTCTCTCTCTCTCTCTTATCTCCAGTTCTATAGCTGGATACTGAGACTATAGGATCCTCTGTTCTGTAGACTCTTTGTCGGTTCTATTTAGGTAGAAACTTTTAAGAAAGGGAAAGTGTGGGTCAGATATTGTAATGGTGATGTAAAAATACTCTGATACTTGTAGATTTACAGTTCTGGTTCAATCACTCACACCAACTTATATATACCAGAGTGCAGCCAAGCCATTTATAGAGAAAAATCAATGAGGACGTGGGGAGGGAAATAGAGAGAGAGAGAGTTCACTACAATACTTGTGCTGCCTCCTCTATGTTGATGTTGAAGAGCTATAACTTGGTTTGCTGTGACTGGCAGCATGTGAGCTCAAACTTGAGCTATTGCACAGGACAGAAATCAACTCTTAAAGGGAGCTAAGCAATAGGCAGTGAGCTGTTACAATGGCATTAGAAGCCTTTGATCCTCCCCATGGGCCTCCACTCTCCCTGACCCAGATATCTTCCAGAAAGCACAGACTGTCCTTGACTATGGATCCTCCTTACCTGTGGGGAACTTCCTGTTTGAGAAGGACATCAATTCCATCCATCACAGCTTTGAATCTTGGATCCTCAGGCTGTCCATCTTGAAGCAGGGCTCCCAGAGGGAGTCTTTCAAACGGCCAAGTCTGCACTAGAGCCTTCAGGGTCTCCCTGCGTCTATGAATGTGTGCTTCCAGAAACAGACTTGGGAAGACCTCTGCAGGCAAGTGTTTCAGGGAAGTGATGGTCAAGTTGTCATCCCTGAGCAGGCTCTGAATGGCCAGTTGTAGGAGACTGGATGGATTGTTGTAGCTCATCTTGAATCTCCTCAGGGAGAAAACCTGTGGGAATAGCAATGAAGAGGACGTCATTCTCAAGGCAGCATGAGAAAGCCTGAGTCCATCATACTGCTCTTCAAGGAACCAGCTCAGCAGCTAAGTCACAGCTCTGGCAGCAGAGTGAGAGATGGTGGAAGAGCCTCTAGTCAGTGTCCAAAGGTAACCATCAGAGGTGCATTGAAATCATTAAGGAGACGCCAACAACAGGATGACATTGTATGAAACTAATACATTCTGGTGATTCCATGACAGCTAAGCAACTTAGTGCTGCTATAAACCTAGGCCTTCAGAATAGATAGCAGTGGGACATCCATCTGCATGTAGCAACTCTTTACACTCATGAGAAATATCCGGGGGTGGGGTGGCAGCACAGCTGGTTAAGCACTGAACCTCAGTTGCCAGGACCCACATTTGATCCCCAGTCCCTCACTGTATGGGTGAAGATTACAAGTGGTGAAGCTGGTTTGCAGGTGTGTATCATTGTCTCTCACTCAATATCTACCCTCCTCTCCCAATTTCTCCCTGACCTGTCCACTAATAGGAAGCAATGATATAAAGGGGGAAAAATGGCCACTGGTGGATTGTATTTATGCTGCTGGCACATAGCCAGAGGGATAACCCTTGTGCCAGTATAAATAAGTAAGTAAGCAAATCAATCAATAAGTAAATAAGTAATTCATAAACAATAAAAGCTAACAGTATGCACACTGCTTAGCTCTGGCTTATGATGGTGTGGGGGAGTTGAACTTTTTATGTAGGAGCCTCAGGCATGAGAGTCTCTTTGCATAACCATTATGCTGTCTAGCCACACCCTTCCTGTTATCTAATTTAAAGGTCTTACTTAAAATAAATTATGAACCGAGGATTATAGCCTAAAGATAGATTACGCCTTGCATATGTAAGGTCCTGCCTTCAATTCTTACAAGGGTGGGCAGGTGTGAGTGTTTTTAGCTCCCTCTCCATTGATGATGAACCTGATTTGGGGCTGAGAATGTTTCACAGACACCTATCTAGGTGAAAGTTGAAAGTGGACTTACATGCCAAGAACTTTACTGTAAATCATTAACCTCCCACATCTAAATGATAACAAGGAAATTCATGGGCCCTCGGGTCAGGTAGATGGGGGTTTACAGGTCAGGGTATTTATGGACTTTTCTCCTATTTGGGAGCTACTCTCTGCCCTGAGCCACCTTTCTAGTCCTGCTCCAACTTTGACACCATCTTCCTTTTAGAGGTAGAAAGAATATAGAAATTTCAATGGAGGGTATGGAAGGAATTATTTGCAAATATACCCTTCTTATCCCACAATCTTGTGGATAATTAGTAAATAAAAATTTCATGGAATTCAATTTTTGGCATGAAAAATAGGCTCTTTGGTGATCCTTGAGATGTGCTGTCCTTAAGGCACTTGACACTCAAGCATGAGGTCCTGAGTTCAGTCCCCATCAGGACATTTCCGGAGCGATATTCGGTTCTTTCCCTCTCTCCAATTATCTTTCTGAGAAAAAAATAAAGAAATACCTTTTCTAAATTTAAAAAACTAAAAATATGCATTGGTAAAATGTTGACAAGTGAATAATTATGTATACAAATCATCACATTCTGAATTAACATTAAACTCTATGGAAAGGCAATAATTCAGTCTGAAATCTGTTCATCTGAAAATAAAGGCATAAGAACACTTCAATCCAGGGAGTATCTGCCAGAAGGCTGGTGGTTGACCTGGTCTCTGTTTCACTCACAAATACAATTTTTTTTTAGTAAAATATTAAAGAAGGAATGGAACAAAAATTTAAAAATCCTTCTTGATCCATTGTTACTTTACCATAGTTGAGTGACCACAGTAGCATGATGGGTCCTTAGCAGAGGAGGGTAACTTACCAGCTGAGATGAATTCGGATGTGTGCTCAGATCTCAGGTCTCCAGAGAACCCACAGTCAAACTGAAGACCTGGAGGAGTCTGATTTACTGCTTAGGGACCTACACTTTTATATCCCATTTAGGATACACCCTACACACCCAAATCCCTAGAGGAGTCAAGCTAATTATGCAGATCCAAAAATCCTATCAGGTTAAGACCCTACCCAGATGAAATGATTAGAGAGCACACCTCCATTTGGCCTAGAGTCCAATTTTGGTTGACTATGGGTATGATTCATATCAAGTGTTTCATAGAGTTTTCTCCAAATATGCACTCAGTGCTGGTGTGATCTTGGGGAGATTACAATATTTTCCCACAGAACCCCAAGAACATAGAACCTGGACCCATCAGTGTTTTTTTAACCACGTTTTCACTTTTCTATTTTTTTATTATCATTATGTTCCAGAATACTGATTAACTCTGGTTTATGGTGGTGCAGGGGATTGAAGCTGGGTCTTCTGAGCCTGCGCATGACAGTCATTTTGCATAACCATGATGCTATTTACTTCTACACCATAAGTATCTATGTTGAACTTGAAGCTCATATCATAATGATTCCTGGAACTACAAAATACAACTAAAAGGGACGAGGCAGTTGAACCAATCAGTGTAGTTGGACAGAGACAAGCTGGGGTAGGAATCAAATTTCCAATGCCTTTGACTAACAGAGAAGTAATTCTGCACCCCAAAAAGATTCTACTGGGTTCATACTCCAGGAAGGGAGAAATAGTAGATGACTAAAGAGCTCTGAATCCCAATTCTACCAGCACTTCAGTATGTGTCAGCAGGATTCTGATTATTTCTTTGTTTTTCTTTTTATTTATTTATTTTAAAAAGGAGACTTTATCAAAACCCTAGGATAAGAGGGGTACAATTCCCCATAATTCCCACCACCAGATCGCCGTATCCCATCCCTTCCGCTGATAGATTTCCTATTCTTTATCCCTCTGGGAATATGGACCCAGGGTCATTGACAGATGCAGAAGGTGGAAGGTCTGGCTTTTGTAATTGCTTCCCGCTGAACATGGGCTTTGACTGGTAGATCCACACTCCCAGCCTGCCTCTCTCTTTCCCTACTAGGGTGGGGCTCTGGCAAAGCAGAGCTCCAGGACATATTTTTGGGGTCATCTGACCAGGGAAGTCTGGTCAGCACCCTGCTGGCCTCTGGAACCTGGTCGCTAAAAGGAGAGTTAACATACCAGAAAATACCAGTGGACATAAAGCACTATTTCACTTATCTGAGATGGAAGAGAAAATGGAAGGACAATTAAAAGCATTAATATTTGTAATTGTGACATGGAAATAAGTGAAGGAAAGGCTGTAGGAATGAATATAAATGGGAAATAATTTACAGATGATAGACAGATAGAGTGAGTGATAGCGTGATAGATGATAGAAAAATAGATTTTTGTATGTAGTCAAACGATATCTGTGACCTTGTGAAAATCAATCCAGTTTCTGATGGAAGAGAGTGGAATTCTGAGATCTGGTGTTGAAAATAATGTGATATTGTACTCCTATTATCTTATAATTTTGTAAAGCACTATTATATAAATATTTTTAAAGATAGGAAAGTCATCTCTGTATGAGTTAGGTCAAAGTCCTGAAGAGTTGTGCAATTGGAAAGTAAGGAGAATGGAGACACCGCTGTGCAGAGCAGGCTGGAGAACTCTCAGGAGGCTAAGAGTAGCCCTACCCTATGACCCTGCAATTCCTCTCCTGGGTATATATCCTTATAAGATATAGTTAACTTATTTATTTCTGAGGAAGATAGTTATAAAGAAAGAAAGAGAGAGAAAGAGAGAGAACTGATCTCACTCTGGTCCATGTGTTGTCAGGGATTGAACTCAGGAAACTATGCTTGAAGAGTCCAGTGCATTATACACGATGCCATCTCCTGGACCACCTAAGGATATTTCCTAATGAGCTAAACACACCCATCCGAAAAGCTAGGTATATGTGTATGTGTTTATAGCAGCACGATTTGTAATTGCCAAACCTGGATGCAAGCAACAATAGACGAGTGGCTGAGTAAATTGTGGTCAATATACACAATGGGTTAGTATTAGGGGTAGTAATGGGTATGTGTGTGTGTGGGGGGGTGGGATAGGACACAGTATTTTGATGGTGGGAATGGCATTTATGTATACTCCTATTAATTTGTATTCATATAAATCACTATTTAATTAATATGAGAGGGGAAATATTGATTGTATGTCTCAAACTTTTTAAAGCACAGACTGAATCTTTTTAATACATAGGCTGAGTCTTTGATATGTTGACTCTTTCTCAAAATCCTAGTCCAGGGAGAACAGAAGCAAATGGTGGCAAAGAAATATACAAGATGTTGGGTATTATACAGCAAACCCTAACAAAGGGACTTTTCAACTTTAACCCAATTACCAAATAATGTGATGATAACAATAAGTATCCATTGCCTTCTTGGGCCTTAAGACAGTAGGAACCTCACATTTCCACTATAGAGCCTATAAATAGCCCAGACCTGGAACCGTAGGGTGGGGAGCACTTTCCTGCATGATTCTCTCAATTCATATCAAATAACATTGCATCTGCCAATCACAGCTTAATCAATGCAATGAGTGCCACCTCAACATGCTTCAGCTGTGTCCAGAGACTTCAGGTGTGGAATAACAACCCTTCAGCTTTGTTACTCAGGTGAGACCTTTCCTTTTATAGTATTATCTAATTCCAGTATAGGTGGTTCACTTCCTAACAAAGTTGCAAAACCTAGATATACACCTGGCCCTGTGAGATAGAGAATATGTTCACATGTATCCATAAACTAGGGAAAAATATATACCTCAAAGCAAAAGTATACAATAGTCTGCAGTGAGTACACCCCAATACTTCATCTGCACTATTCCAGTATTTAGGTCCATAATTGTTCAAGAATTTGTTTGTTATGGGATGTAAGCAGATATGCAATTTCCTCAAGGAAACTCTTCCTTCCAGGCATTTGGTGGAGTAGGGTGTAGCCTAAATAGAATATAAAAGTGTAGGTCCCTAAATAGGAAAGCAGAGCCTTCCAGACCTTCAATCTGCCTGTGGGTTCTCTAGAGACCTGAGTTCTGAGCCCACAGCCAACTTCATCACAGCTGGTAAGTTACCCTCCTCTGCTAAGGACCCATCATGTCACCTGTGGTGAAGCAACTATGGTAAAATACACAAGGGGTTACATTTGTGGGTTTCTTTTTTGTATGTTTTATTTTTGAGAGAGATGCAGAGCAAGAGACACACAGAGAAACACCAGAGCATTGCTCAGCTCTACCTTATGGTGGTGTATGGGTCTGAACCTGAGTCTTTTGAACCTCTGGTATGAGAGTCTGTTTGCATAACCATTATCCTATCTCCCCTGCCCAGTTACTTTTGTTTTTCCATATTTTTCTTTCTTTCTCTTTTATAAATAATAATAATAATAATAATAATAATAATAATAATAATAAGCCTGTATTTGTGAATTAGGCAGAAATCACAACATGACCTGCCTACTAGTGGCTGTTCCCTGGATGAAATCTCCCTTTTTAGTTATTTTTACATGAAAAGATTTCAGGGTTTTGTATTGACTCTACATAGATTCGTTTTTAATCCAAAATGTGATGGTTTATGATGTGTTCATTCATTTTCAACCTTTTTAAATGAGAAATAATTCTAGACATTTTCTTCCTTGATGTTTCTAGTATTTACCTCTTATCATCTTTTCCTTCATGTTTAATTGCATGTACATGATTTACAATACAGGTGCTGTCAGATGGTTTCAGTTTCTCATTTCATCAACAGAGATGTCTGTAAAGTACTCTCACCACCAAGTTAGGCCTATCATCTGGAACCAGGACTGAGAACTCAGGAGTGGATCCATGCCTCTCCCAGTCTTCCTTCCCCTGAGACCAATTGGTGCAATTCCCAAAACCAGCCCTAATTTTACTTCATGTTCCCCTTTCTATCTTTTTGGTTCTCTGCTTACAGTAACATTATTAATTTTATTTTTTCTTATAAGAGCTTTTGCTGGGTCTAAGTTCCTGCACAGACACCCCCTGTTCTTGGTCACATTTTTTTCCCCTTTATCTGATTGTCCCCAAGTTTCAGGTACTAGAGGAACTGAGAGAAATAACCCAAGCTCTCATGAAGCTTCTTTCCTGCAGGTGGGGACCTGCAGCTTGAAGCCTGGTCCTTGGGCTCTATAATGAGTCAGCACCTCAGGGTGTGTCACATCCATCTTGTCCTTTCTGTTCTAATTACTTAAATTTGTGAAGGAGTCCTTCCCACCAACTTGCTCTTTAGCTTATCATCATTACTTAGACCACGTGGCTGTGCTAATCAAGCCATTGTTTCCTTGGTGGCAAGTATTGAACACAAGGCCTCACCCCTGCAAGAACACTCTATCTTTGGGCTACATTCACTGTTCACACTTATGAACTTAAAAAATGGTTACAGGATATCTTTAAGAGAGAAACATTTATTCACAATGTGAGCTCTGAATGGCTAATCAATCGGACACCCAGATATTTCTCAGTATGTAAAGAGATGCTCCATACAGCTGTATGTGCATAGCTTCTTGATTTGAACTCCCAGTTTTGTGTCAACATTGTAGTTGCATGACTGTTATAATCTCACATCAAAATGTCAAAGTTAATAGAATGACACCATGTGTATGGATGTCTGTGTAGATACTGTAATCCATTTCTGACTGTGAACTTTGGTGACTAACTGTGGAGACTCTACCACTATTTCTTATTATGCTGCCAGAGTAGTGACTTGACTGCTGAGATGGTTACTTGAAGAGCAGTATCATGGACACTGACCATCTCGTGCTGCCTTGAGAATGACATCCTTTTCTTTGACTATTTCCAAAGGATTGTTACCAGAGTAGATTCAAGATGTGCTACAACAAGTCGTCCAGTCTCTTAGAACTGACCATTAAGAGCCCTTTAAGGGATGATAACATGGCCATCTCTTCCCTGAGGAGCCTTCCTGCAGAGCTCTTCCCACGTCTCTTTCTGGAAGCTTACACTCACAGATGTTGGAAGACCCTGAAGGCTCTTGTCCAGAGCTGGCCCTTTGGCAGACTGCCTCTGGGGCCCTGGTTCAAGACCCACTTCCTGAGAATGAAAGTTTGAAAGCTGTCCTGGATGGAATTGATGTCCTGCTTCAGCAGGAAGTTCTCCCCAGGTGAGGAGGATCCCTAGACTGGGAGGGTCTGTGCTTCCTGGAAGACAGCTGGGTCTGGGAGAGTGGAGGCCAATGGGGAGGCCTCATGGTTTCTAATGCCAATGTGACAGCTTATTGCCCATTGTGGAACTCTCTTTAATAATTGAATGTTGGTCATTTGTGTAGCATAAGTGTTGAGCACACAGTCTAAACCCTAAGCAATAAGATGAAAGAAGCAGTACAGTAGTAGATGGATCATTGTTGTCTCTAAATTCATACTACTTTCTATATTATTATTATTGTTATTATTATTATTTTATAAAATGGACACACAAATGAGATGATAGGATAAGAGAGGTACAATACTACCAGATTCCTACCACCAGACCTCCATATCCCATCCCCTCATGCTTGAGAGGCTAGGGCCTTAACCACAGCACCACCCTCAGGACCAACAAAGCTTATTTTTACATGTCAAATATTGAATTTCATAAAATTTTTATTAGTGATTTACTAATGATCCACTAGATTAGATATACTTGCAAACAATTCCAACCACTCAGGTTACATAGCCCATCCCCTCCATTGAAATTTTTTTATTTTATTATTTATTTATTTATTTATTTTATTTTATTTAAGAAAGGATTAATTAACAAAACCATAGGGTAGGAGGGGTACAACTCCACACAATTCCCACCACCCAATCTCCATATCCCACCCCCTCCCCTGATAGCTTTCCCATTCTCTATCCCTCTGGGAGCATGGACCCAGGGTCATTGTGGGTTGCAGAAGATAGAAGGTCTGGCTTCTGTAATTGCTTCCCCGCTGAACATGGGCGTTGACTGGTCGGTCCATACTCCCAGTCTGTCTCTCTCTTTCCCTAGTAGGGTGTGTCTCTGGGGAAGCTGAGCTCCAGGACACATTGGTGGGGTCTTCAATCCAGGGAAGCCTGGCAGGCATCCTGATGGCATCTGGAACCTGGTGGCTGAAAAGAGAGTTAACATACAAAGCCAAACAAATTGTTGAGCAATCATGGACCCAAAGCTTGGAATAGTGGAGAGGAAGTGTTAGGGAGGTACTACTCACTGCAAACTCTAGTGCACTTCTGCTTTCTTACTTTGGTGCCATACTCCAAACTCAGTCAATTTCTACTTTCCGTTTCTACTTCTTTTTTTTTTTTACATGCATAACATTCCCCAGATTCCCATTTAACAATACAACCCCCACTATTTCATTCATCATTTTTCATGGACCTGTATTCTCCCCACCCACCCACCCACCCCAGAGTCTTTTACTTTGGTGTAATACTCCAATTCCATTTCAGGTTCGACTTGTGTTTTCTTTTCTAATCTTGTTTTTCAACTTTGGCCTGAGAGTGAAATCATCCCGTATTCATCCTTCTGTTTCTGACTTATTTCACTCAACATGATTCTTTCAAGGTCCATCCAAGATTGGCTGAAAACGGTGAAGTCACCATTTTTATAGCTGAGTAGTATTCCATTGTGCATATATACCACAACTTGCTCAGCCACTCATCTGTTGTTGGACACCTGGGTTGCTTCCAGGTTTTGGCTATTACAAATTGTGCTTCCAAGAACATATGTGTACACAGATCTTTTTGGATGGATGTGTTGGGTTCCTTAGGATATATCCCTAGGAGGGGAATTGCAGGGTCATAGGGTAGGTCCATTTCTAGCCTTCTGAGAGTTCTCCAGACTGTTCTCCACAGAGGTTGGACCAATTGACATTCCCACCAGCAGTGCAGGACGGTTCCTTTGACCCCACACCCTCTCCAGCATTTGCTTCTGTTACCTTTTCTTTTTTTTTTAAATTTTTTATTTAAGAAAGGATTAATTAACAAAACCATAGGGAAGGAGGGGTACAACTCCACACAATTCCCACCGCCCAATCTCCATATCCCACCCCCTCCCCCAATAGCTTTCCCATTCTCTATCCCTCTGGGAGCATGGACTCAGGGTCATTGAGGGTTGCAGAAGGTAGAAGGTCTGGCTTCTGTAATTGCTTCCTCGCTGAACATGGGCGTTGACTGGTCGGTCCATACTCCCAGTCTGCCTCTCTCTTTCCCTAGTAGGATGGGTCTCTGGGGAAGCTGAGCTCCAGGACACATTGGTGGGGTCTTCAATCCAGGGAAGTCTGGCCGGCATCCTGATGACACCTGGAACCTGGTGACTGAAAAGAGTGTTAACATACAAAGCCAAACAAATTGTTGAGCAATCATGGACCCAAAGCTTGGAAAAGTGGAGAGGTAGTATTAGGGAGGTACTCACTGCAAACTCTAGTATACTTCTGCTTTCTTACTTTGGTGCCATACTCCAAACTCAGTCAATTTCTGCTTTGCATTTCTACTTCTTTTTTTTTTTTTTACATGCATAACATTCCCCGGATTCCCATTTAACAATACAACCCCCACTATTTCATTCATCATTTTTCATGGACCTGTATTCTCCCCACCCACCCACCCACCCCAGAGTCTTTTACTTTGGTGTAATACTCCAATTCCATTTCAGGTTCGACTTGTGTTTTCTTTTCTAATCTTGTTTTTCAACTTCGGCCTGAGAGTGAGATCATCCCATATTCATCCTTCTGTTTCTGACTTATTTCACTCAACATGATTTTTTCAAGGTCCATCCAAGATCAGCTGAAAACGGTGAAGTCACCATTTTTTACAGCTGAGTAGTATTCCATTGTGTATATAGACCACAACTTGCTCAGCCACTCATCTGTTGTTGGACACCTGGGTTGCTTCCAGGTTTTGGCTATTACAAATTGTGCTGCCAAGAACATATGTGTACACAGATCTTTTTGGATGGATGTGTTGGGTTCCTTAGGATATATCCCCAGGAGGGGAATTGCAGGGTCATAGGGTAGGTCCATTTCTAGCCTTCTGAGAGTTCTCCAGACTGTTCTCCACAGAGGTTGGACCAATTGACATTCCCACCAGCAGTGCAGGAGGGCTCCTTTGACCCCACACCCACTCCAGCATTTTCTGCTGTTACCTTTTCTGATGTATGACATTCTCACAGGAGTGAAGTGGTATCTATCTCATTGTTGTCTTGATTTGCATTTCTCTGACAATCAGAAACTTGGAGCATTTTTTCATGTGTTTCTCGGGCTTTTGGATCTCTTCTGTGGTGAATATTCCCCCCATTTTTGGATGGGGTCATTTGTTGTCTTGTTGTTGAGTCTGGCAAGCTCTTTATATATGTTGGTTATTAAACTCTTATCTGATGTATGGCATGTAAACATCTTCTCCCATTCTGTGAGGGGTCTCTTGGTTTGGGTAGTGGTTTCTTTTGCTGTGAAGAAGCTTTTTAATTTGATGTAGTCCCACAGGTTTATACTTGCCTTAGTCTTCCTTGTCATTGGATTCGTTTCATTGAAAATGTCTTTAAAATTTATGCGGAAAAAAGTTCTGCCAATATTTTCCTCTAAGTATATGATAGTTTGTGGTCTAACATCCAAGTCCTTGATCCACTTGGAATTTACTTTTGTATTTGGTGAAATACAGTGATTCAGTTTCATTCTTCTGCATGTTTCAACCCATTGTTTCCAACACCATTTGTTGAAGAGACTCTGCTTTCCCCATGTAATAGTCTGGGCCCCTATGTCAAAGATTAGATGTCCACACGTGTGGGGCCTCATTTCTGGGCTCTCAATTCTATTCCACTGGTCAGTGTGTCTGTTCATGTTCCAGTACCAAGCAGTTTTGATGACAATGGCCCTATAATACAGTTTGAGATCTGGCAGTGTGATGCTGCCGGTTCTGTTCTTTTTTCTCAAGATTGTTTTGGCAATTCTAGGTCTTTTCTGGTTCCAGATAAACATTTGTAGCATTTGTTCTATTCTCCTAAAAATGTGCTTGGGCTCTTGATGGGGATAGCATTAAACTTGTAGATGGCTCTGGGTAATATATTCATTTTGATGATGTTAATTCTTCCAACCCATGAACATGGAATATCTTTCCACTTCTTTGTGTCTTTTTCAATTTCTTTGAGTAGTGATTCATAATTTTCAGTATACAAGTCTTTCACTTCTTTGGTTAGGTTTACTCCTAGATATTTTATTGTTTTTGTTGCTATAGAAAAAGGAACTGATTTCTGGATTTCAATTTCTTCTAACTTAGTGTTTGCGTAGAGGAATGCCACTGACTTTTGAATGTTAATTTTATAGCCTGACACCTTACTGTATTGCCTGATGATTTCCAAAAGCTTCTTGCTGGATTCCTTAGGTTTTTCCATGTATACTATCATGTCATCTGCAAATAAGGAGAGTTTGACTTCTTCTCTTCTAATCTGTATGCCTTTAATTCCTTGCTCCTGTCTGATTGCTATGGCAAGAACTTCCAACACTATGTTGAATAGTAATGGTGATAGTGAACAGCCCTGTCTAGTACCTGATCTGAGGGGAAATGCTTCCAGTTTTTCACCATTGAGTATGATGTTGGCTGTAGGTTTGCTATATATAGACTCCACTATCTTCAGGAATTTTCCATCTATTCCCATTTTTTGTAGTGTTTTGATCATAAGGGATGTTGTATTTTGTCAAAGGCTTTCTCTGCATCTATTATTATGACCATGTGGTTTTTGGTCTTGCTTTTGTTGATGTGGTGGATCACAGTGATTGATTTACCTATATTAAACCAACCTTGCATGCCTGGGATAAACCCCACTTGGTCATGATGAACAATCTTTTTGATATACTGCTGTATCCGGTTGGCTAGAATTTTGTTCAATATTTTCGCATCTATGTTCATCAGAGATATTGGTCTGTAGTTTTCTTTTTTGGTTGTGTCCCTGTCTGCTTTTGGTATCTGGATGATGTTGGCTTCATAGAAGCTGGCAGGGAGTATTCCAGTGTCTTCAATCTTCTTGAAGACTTTTAAGGGTAGAGGTATTAGTTCTTCTTTGAAAGTTTTGTAGAATTCATTTGTAAAACCATCTGGTCCAGGACTTTTATTTTTGGGAAGATTTTTGATAACTGTTTCAATTTCATTAGCTGTGATGGGCCTGTTCATGTTATCCACTTCCTCTTTACTTAGTTTTGGAAGTTGGTAGGTATCTAGAAAATCATTCATTTCTTCCAGGTTCTCTAGCTTGTTGGCATATAGTTGTTCATAGAAGCCTCGCATGATATGTTGAATTTCTGCAGTGTCTGTTGTGATTTCTCCTCTTTCATTTACTATCCAATTTATTTGGGTCTTCTCCCTTTTTTGTTTTGTGAGTCTGGCTAAAGGTTTGTCGATTTTGCTTACTCTTTCGAAGAACCAACATTTACTTTCATTGATCTTTTGTATGGTTTTCCTATTCTCAATGATATTTATTTCTGCCCTAACTTTAGTAATTTCTGTCCTTCTGGTTGCTTTAGGATTCCTTTGTTGTTCTTCTTCTAGGTCTTTAAGATGTGCAATCAGGCTGTTTATTTGTGCTTTTTCTTGTTTCCTAATGTGTGCTTGTATAGCTATGAACTTCCCTCTTAGGACTGCTTTAGCTGTGTCCCAAATATTTTGATAGCTTGTGTCTTCATTTTCATTGAACTCTCGAAACATTTTGATTTCTTCCTTGATTTACTCTTTGACCCAGAAGTTGTTAAGAAGTGTACTGTTGAGCTTCCACATTTTGGCACTGTTACTAATCTTTTGTTGATTGTTAAGTGTTAGTTTAATTCCACTGTGGTCTGAGAAGATGCTTGGGATGATTTCAGTGCTCTTGAATAGGCTGATGCTGTCTTTGTGGCCTAACATATGGTCTATCCTTGAGAATGATCCATGTGGATTTGAGTAGAATGTGTATTCCAGTTTCTTGGGATGAATGACTCTGAAAATGTCCAATAGTTCTAGTTTATCTATCTCTTCATTTAGCTTCCTTATGTCTTTATTGATTTTCTTCCTGGATGATCTGTCAAGTTGAGATAGTTGGGTGTTGAAGTCCCCTACTATGATTGTGTTACTGTTAATATATTGCTGTTGCTATTTCAGTAGAAGTTTGATGTATTTAGATGGCTTCTCATTGGGTGCATAGATATTAATAATTGTTAAGTCCTCTTGATTGACTGATCCTCTGAGCATTAAGTAGTGTCCATTCCTATCTTTTTAAATCTTATCTATTTTAAAGTCTATCATGTCAGATATGAGAATAGCTGTTCCTGCCCTTTTTTGTGGGCCGTTGGCTTGAATGATAGTTTTCCATCCTTTCACTTTAAGTCTGTGTTTGTCTTGTTGCGTTAGGTGAGTTTCCTGTAGACAACATACTGTTGGGTTGTGTTTTCTGATCCGTCTTCCTACTCTGTGTCTTTTAATAGGTGAATTCAGGCCATTCACATTTATTGATATCAAAGATTGAAGATATTTTAACGCCATTCTTGTAGAGTTTTAGAGTGTTTTGATATATGTTCTATTTGTGGTGGTCTGGTTGTTTATAGGAGACCTTTCAGAACTTCTTTCAGGGCAGGCTTGGTGATGGTTGCTTCCTTCAACTGTTGCTTGTCTGAGAAGGTTTTGATGCTTCCATCTAGTCTGAATGACAGTCTAGCAGGATATAGTATTCTTAGCTGAAAGCCTTTCTCATTGAGCACTCAATAGATATCTTGCCATTCTCTTCTGGCCTGTAGTGTTTGTATGGAGAAGTCTGCTGCTAATCTTATGGGTTTTCCTTTGTAGTTGACTCTTTGTTTTTCTCTTGCAGCCTTGAGGATCCTTTCTTTATCCTTATTCCTTTCCATTCTAAGTATGACATATCTTGGTGTCTTTAGGTCTGGGTTAATTCTGTTTGGGACCCTCTGGGCTTCTTGAATCTTTATGTCTTTGGTGTTGTCTAGACTAGAGAAATTTTCTGCTATTATGGCCTGGAGAATGCTTTCTTCCTCTCCTCTCTTTCTTCCTCTGGTAATCCAATAATGCGTATATTGTTTCTTTTGAAGTCATCCCAAAGGACTCTGTTGTTGTTTTCAGTATCTCTTAATCTCTTTTTGAGATCTCTTACTTCTTTTTTAGTTGTCTCTAATTCATCCTCAATCTTGCTAATTCTGTCTTCAGCCTCCTAGATTCTATTCTCTCTGCCCTCTACTGCTTTCTGGACTTCATCTATTTTGTTGCCCTGCTCTGATATTGTTTTAGCTTGTTCAGCTAGTTGCCTTCTTAGCTCAGAGATTTCAGCTTTCAGCTCTCTAATAACCATGAGATTATTAGAATTTTCTTCCATATTCTCATTTGTTGTTCCTGCATTTCTGATACAATTTTTTCAAATTCTTTACTCACTCCTGTTATTATTTCCTTAGCTAATGTTTGGATGTTGAACTCATTGTTTTGTGCTTCACCCTCTGGAGGACTTTTAGCTGGACTCTTTTTCTGGTTCGAGTCTCCAATATTTTTTCTTGTTGTTTTAACCATTATATATATTATGTTATGAGTTCCCTTTATCAGTACTTTTCAAATTATTGATCACTATTGCCTGGATTGACTTTTGTCTAAGTAATTTAATTAAATGGTTTACCGTGGTGGAAGTTAACAGTTTTTTTTCAATCCCTGAGTTGGAGCTCAGTGGTGCAAAAGCCTCTTTTTTTTTTCTTCCCTGTAGGCTATGGGAGCCTCAGGGCTTTTAAACTATCAATAGGCTTCTTCGCTTAATCACTGACTCCTGACCAAGAGATAAAGCAGGGTGTGGCAGAGATAATCCAGTGGTTATGCAAAGAGACTTTCACAGCCCCTCAGCTATGCCATGGAGGTTTAGGTCTTCTCCTGAGTTTCCTGGTTAGATCTCTGTCCCCTGGTGTCCCTCCCTGTTGCTGCTCCAGATTCTGAGGGTAGTAGCAATGGAGACTCAGAGTTGCACTTGGTGAGTCTCTGGGGAGTCCTTTCCTCCCTTCAGCTGTCCCCTTGTTGGTGGAGCAGACTGGAGGTGGTGTTTCCACTGATAAACTGTTGAACTGTTAGCAGTCACTTAATCTCTCCATAGGCCCCTCTCTCCTCTCTGTCACCAGCCACATGTGTTTGTACTCACGGGTGATTTACTGGGTTCCTGTGGTCATTCTAGTCCTGTCTTTTTTCGGTCCGGGTTGTCTCCTTTGGTATTCCTAGTTGATCCGGGATTGGAGAGGACAGGGTAGAAAGCAATCTGCTGCTTGTAGCTCCGCCTCCGCAAGTCGTGTCTCGAAATTTGTGTATTGTTTTAGTTTTTAAATCTCTTTCATATAGTTATAAAAAAAAGAGATACATTGACATAACCAAAGGATAAGAGGGGTACAACTCCACACAGTTCCTACCATAAGATCTCCATATCACATCCACTGTCCTGATAGCTTTCCTACTCTTTATCCCTCTGGGAGTATGGACCCAAGGTCATTGTGGGATGCAGAATGTGGAAGGTCTGCCTTCTATAATAACTTCCCTGCTGAACATGGGTATTGACTGGAAGATCCAAACTCCCAGCCTGGCTCTCTCTTTCCCAAGTCGGTGGGGCTCTGGGGTAGTGGGTTCCAGGACACATTGGAGGGGTCCTATGTCCAGGGCAGTTTGGTTGGTATCATGCTAGAACGTGGAACCTGTTGGCTGAAAAGAGTGTTAACATACAAATCCAAACGAATTGTTGAACAATCATGGATCTAAAGGTTGGAATAGTGCAGATGAAATGTTGGGGGATCCTCCATTTTGTAGATACCTAGTAGGCATATTTTAGTTATATTACAAAGGGCCTTTAGCCATTCTAGTTTTTTTTGTTGTTGTTGTTGTTTTCTGATCCTGAAATCTGATATACATGTGGATGCAAGTCATTGTCCTGGGAGGTGATTTCATGGCTGGGAAAGGGAAGGAATGCTGCAAAAGGGAAGAGAGTAGCTTCCTACCACTAGTGTTCTATATCCCAGCCCCTCCATTGGAAATGTCTGTATTCTTTATCCCTCTGGGAGGATGTCCCCAGGATCATTATGGGGTGAAGAAGGTAGAACTTCTGCCTTCTGTAAATACTTCTCCACTGGCCAAGGTCCTTCACAGGTTGAGTCATGCTCCCAGCCTGTTTCTCTATTCCCCCAGTGAGGTAGGGCTCTGAGGAGGGAGAGTTCCAAGACACATTATTGAGGTCGTCTGCCCAGGGAATTGCCATTGGCTTCATGGTAGTATCTGAAAATTGATGGCTGAAAAGCATTATGATACAAAGCAGAGCAAATTGTTTAATATTCAGGAACCAAAACTTAAGAATATAGCCGGATAGAATTTGGGTCTTCAAGTTGGAAGAATATAAGAAGTCTAGTTCAGGTCTATGTTGGGCAGTACACCAGCTCCCCCCTGCTCCATTGCTTAAGGCTGTGGTCTATTAACATAATCACTGTTTTACCTGAGACCCATCCTGCCTGTAGGGCACTGGTTTAATACCCACTGTTTCTCACTCTCTTTTTGCTCCACCTCCTCTCATCACACTCTGTTTTCCACCATTTAATACCCACTGGTTCTCATCCTTTGGCAACAAAGAATAATGGGTTTCTGTGCAGGAACTGAGCCCCAGCAACAGATCTGATGGCAAGGAAAACAAATCATATTACCCCAAGCAGAGAACCAAAAAGATAGAAAGGGGAACATAAAGTAAAATCAGGGCTGCTTTTGGATATTGCACCAAAAGTTCTCAGGGGAAGGAAGACTGGGAGAGGCATGGATCTACTCCTGAATTCTCAGTCCTGGTCCTAGATGATAGGCCTGTCTTGGGGGTGAGAATGTTTTACAGAATTCTCTCTTGATGAAATGAGAAGTTGCAACCATCTGACAGCACCTGTATTGTAAATCATGTACGTCCAAATAAAAAAGGAAGACGTCAAGGAACAACATTTCTCAAACTGTCATTTAAAAGGTTGGAATAATGAATAAACACGTGCACAAACCATCACATTTTGGATTGAAAACAAGTCTATGAAGAGAAAATATCAAATACTGAACTCTGTTCTCCCTAGAAAGGGATAAGTTCATCCAGGGAGCATCCATCCACTAGTAGGCAGGTCATGTTGTGATCTCTGCCTCATTCACAAATACAGGCTTATTATTATTATTATTATTTATAAAAGAGAAAAAAAGAAAAGGATGGAAAAAAAAGTAACCAGGAAGGGGAAATAGGATAATGTTTATGCAAACAGACTTTCATGCCTGAGGTTCTACAATCCTAGTTTCAGACCATCCGCCAACATAAGGCAAAGCTGAGCAGTGCTCTGGTGTTTCTCTCTGTGTGTTTCTTGCTCTGCATTTCTCTCAAAAGCAAAATAAATTGTATATATAAGGTCACAAAAATAACCCCTGCTAATTCCTTGTGAATTTTACCATAGTTACTTGACTGTGTGCTCAGAACTCAGGTCTCTGGAGAACCCACAGGCAGACTGAAGAGCTGGAAGACTCTGTTTCCCTGTTTAGTGACCTACACTTTCATATCCTATTTAGGCTGCACCCTACACCTCCAAATAGCTGGAAGAAAGAGTTCCCTTGAGGAAAGAGGATACCTCGTTGGATCCTAAAATCCTCTCAGGCTAATCCTGACTAAGACTCTCCCCTGTTGAAATGGTTAGATATCACACCCCCATTTGGGCTGGAGACTACTTGTGGTTGACTCTGGAAGTGATCCTGTCAGGACATTGGTAGAGTTGAATCCATATAAACATTCAGTGCTGGGTGTGATAGTGGGGAGAATTCAATATGCTCCTACAGAATCCCCAGAACACAGCAAACAGGAGTATCAATGTTGGACTCTAGGATCATATCATAATGATTACAAAGTACTACTGACAAGAAGAACATTAATGTTTTAGCATTAACCCTATCTTTGATTGTAGGAATATGTGTGGCTTGGACATTGCAGAGGGGTTGGGAACTGGAAGAAAAATGGGGCATTGTGTACAAATGCAGGCAGGTAGCTGTAGAGATGATGTTCAACCTTAGGAGAACTGCTGTGAATTGCAATGGCAGCATTGGGGATTCAGAATGATACTAATTGGAATGCTATTAAATCATACCCCCCATGCCACACACACCCACCTTTAAAAAAAAAAACTGAAACACTTCTCAGCTTTGGCTAATAGTGCAGACGATTGAACCTGGGACTTTGGAGACTCGGGCTTGAGACTTTCTTTGCATCACAATTATACTATCTAGAATTGTCCAGAATTATACCCCTGTTGACATGTAATTTGGTGAATCAATAATAAATCACGAATAAAAAATAAAACCAAAAAAGAATTTAATGCATCAGGGCTTGGTAAAAATCGAGATACATTCACTCTACAGAGCAGCAGGGGGCAGGGTGGGGCTCTGTTCTCATCCTTGCCAGGAGGTGCAGAGTGGTTCTTCACAGGATGAGATCAACTCAGAAATGATGGCCTCAGGCTAGAGACTCATTTGCATAATCACTTTACCCTCCCAGCCTAAAATTTCATATGAAGATTTTTCTACATCTGCTAAATTCTGTAGCAGGGTTGAGATAAGAATCCAGTTTGGTTAGTGCACTTGTGATCAGGAAGACTGTCCCAGGACACAAGAGTCATCATCCAAGGCAGCTCCAGGCTGGGTGAAAGAGCCTCAGAGTGAGAGGAGCAGCCAGCTCCCCTTGCACACACCACTCTGCAACTGTGTCTCTGGGGCCAAGGGTTTGTTCTTTGTAGCCTGGGAGTCTGACCTTCACCGTACAGCACTGAAATTCACTGTCATCTCCTGGATCTGCCCAGAAAACCCATGTGAGGAAAAAAAAAAAAAACATATAGGCATTATGTGTCTTGATCCCATGACTGTGGTTTTCAGGATTAGTATGATGTGATTATGTTGTGAAACCTAGGACTTTGTAACCTCAGTCATAAAGAACTCTGCATTACCATTATGCTTTTTTACCAGCACAGGAATGCTCTCTCACAATAAAATAAACACAAGAGAACATTTATCAGCTTAATATTAAATGCATTTTCTGTTTTTTAATTGATTTAGTAATGATAGACAAGACTGTAGGCTGAGAGGTCTACTGTTCCATACAATTCCAACCACCAGAGTTCCGTACTCCATCCCCTTCACTGGAAGTTTTCCTATTCTTTATCCCTCTTGGAGTATGGACCCAGGATCATTATATGGTGCAGAAGGTGGGAGGTCTGGCTTCTGTAACTCCATCTCCAGTGGACATGGGCATTCACAGGTCAATCCATATACCCAGCCTGTTTCTATCTTTCCCTAGTGGGGCAAGGCTCTAGGGAGGTGGGGTTCTAGCACACACTGATGAGGTTGTCTGTTCAGGGAAGTCAGGTTGACATCATGGTAGCATCTATAGCTTGGTGTCTGAAAAAGCATTAAGATAGAAAGCAGAGAGGACTGGGTAGTGGTGCAATTGGTTGAGCACTGATGTTCAAGTGCCCAGGTTCAAGCCCACAGTTCAGACTCCTAAGTACACTAAAGAGGCTGCAGCCTTAGGACACCTTATGCGAATTATGGTTGAGAGCAAACTTGATCCTTGGTGTATCATGACCTCTGCAGAACTTACACTCTCCTGTCAACACCACTGTCCACTCTAAAATTCCTCCCCTCTTTCTCTCTCTCTTCCCAGGAGCCTCGCCACCCCCCCCCCCCGAGGTCTTCTCACTTACTAACTGCTCTGTAGAAGGAGACTTGACATACCTGTTCCAGAACCCACACATCACTCACCTGAAGGACTTGTGTCTGAGGGGAGTCCCCCTGACTTCTGTCAGGGAGACCCTGAGAGCTCTGCTGGAAATAAATGCAGCCACCCTCCAGCACCTGGACCTGGGTCTGTGTGGCCTCCAGAACCCCCAGCTTGAGGCCCTGCTCCCTGCCCTGAGCAGCTGCTCCCAGCTCAGCTCCCTCAGCCTCCATGGGAACCGCCTGTCCATGGCCACCCTGGAGAAGCTGCTGTGCTGCACCTCAGGCCTCAGCAGGTTGAGACAAGAGATCTATCTGGCCTCTCTGGAGACTTTCAGCCCTCAGGGAGTTCTGTAGCCTCAGACATTTGATTTGCTTTGTACTCAGATCTTCAAGACTCTCAAGGACCTTAAACACTTCAGGTCCATCGTGGTTTCATTCATTTATTCATTTTTAATTTTTTAAATTTAACTTACTTAGAAAATAAAAAATAGAAAACATTGACAGAACCATAAGATAAGAGGGGTAAAATTCCACTTATTTCCCACCACCAGAGTTCCATATCACATCACCGGAAGCTTTCCTACCCTTTATCTTTGTGGAAGCCTGGGCCCTGGATCATAATGGGGTGCAGAATGTGTAAGGTCTGGATTCTGTAATTAGTTCTTGCTGGACTTGGCATTGGCAGATTGATGCATCCTCCCAGCCTGTTTCTATCTTTCCCTAGTAGGGCAGGACTCTAGAGAGATGGGGTTCCAGGAAACATTTGTGAGATCATCTGCCCAGGGTTGTCTAGATTGGCGTTATGGTAGTATCTGCAACTTGGTGTTTGAAAAAGAATAAAGATATCAAAAAGAACAAAATTTTTGATATTCTGGAACCTCTTTAGGTTCCAGAATATCAAAAGAAGATAGTACACAGATTTTAATATCTACAATGTCATATTTATTCTAAAATGTTTCTGAAAATAGAGAATATTTTCACTAAAGCAACTTCACTAAGAAGGAAATTCAGTGACCAGGAGGTGGTGCAAGAGATAAAGTGTCTGATTCTCCACCATGAGGCCCTAGGTCCTGTGACTGTGCCATTGTGATTTTTTCAAATTGATGGAGCCCCACTGATTTGTTTTTGATTTAATCTTCCTTGCAATTGGGTTTGTGTCATCAAAGATGCCCATGAGGTTTAGATGGGAAAGTGTTCCGCCAATATTTTCCTCTAAATAGTTGATAGTTTCTGGTCTAGCATCCAGGTCCCTGATCTATCTGGGTCACTAATGAATGCCAGTCCCTGTTCAGGGCACTAATATGCCAGACTAACTTCACGGGCGGGAGACAGACAACCAGGAACTCATGGCGAGCAAGGAAGCAGTATCTCTTTATTCATGTGGAAAGCAGCACAATCTAAGCTATCTCTAATCACAATCCTGTCCATATATATATATTCGATAAGAAGTGTGGAAACAGGATGTGACGACGTAGAGAGGATGGAGTGAAAAAAGACTGGTGCAAATCAGGGTGTACTAGGAGAGGGAGCAGAGCAAAAAGACATCATGAACTAGTGGGGATTAAAGCAGTGCACTGGAGGCAGGATGGTGCTTAGAAAACAGTGGTTATGTAAATAGAATACAGTGTTAAGCAGGAGGGATTAAACCAATGAAACAGAAGGGGTTTTAGAAGCAGAATTAGAAACATACCAACAAATGAAAGCATGTAAAATTCACTTTTTGAAATCAAGGATATTCTTTCCAGCATATAACAAATGTAAAATTTTAGAGTTGCAGAGGGAGATGCGGATTTTTGGGTTTCAGTCCTTTAGGATGAGGGAGATTCTGACCAGGCAGGGAGCAGGCCTTGCTGACTGAGTCAGAGAAAATCAATAAATTGAACATCTTTCCTTTGCAGAACATGTCTAGGTACATACAATATTGGACAGAAGCTACTTCCCATCAGCCCCTGTGCTTCAAGACAATACTGCCACCCCTATTCAGCGTCTCTATCAGGACACATGGCTACAGCTGGAGAACCTGCAGTGACACATCTTGCCTTCAATGGCCGTCACTCACACAGGGTTCAGTCCTGATGGGCTACATCATGAGACTTTGGCCCCAACAAACCTGTGTCAATCGTTGTAAGATCATTCATCAATTTATAAATGGGTTCCTTATACCGTCCCTTTCAAAGACAGCAGAATAATAAATAAATAAGCAAAATTGGCTTATTAATATTATTATGGGATGGAGAAACAGAGCCCGAGCTTCACAGTGGCACGTGTCACACCAGGGTGGAAGTCAGGACCTCATGGTGGAACTCAGGCACTTTATCTATAAGTGCTCACCCAGTTTCCTTCTTTGTGAAATTCTTTAGCAAAAACATTCTCCATTTTCAGAACGTCTTAGAATAAGTCTGTCCTCACAGATAGTAAAAGATATAAGAATTTCATTAAAGCACAATGGTTACACAAGAAGACTTTCTTTTTTTTTATATTTTATTTAAGAAAGGATTAATGAACAAAACCATAGGGTAGGAGGGGTACAACTCCACACAATTCCCACCACCCAATCTCCATAACCCACCCCCTCCCCTGATAGCTTTCCCACTCTCTATCCCTCTGGGAGCATGGACCCAGGGTCATTGTGGGTTGTAGAAGGTGGAAGGTCTGGCTTCTGTAATTGCTTCCCCGCTGAACACTGGCGTGACTGGTTGGTCCATACTCCCAGTCTGCCTCTCTCTTTCCCTAGTAGGGTGGGTCTCTGGGGAAGCGGAGCTCCAGGACACATTGGTGGGGTCTTCAGTCCAGGGAAGCCTGGCCAGCATCCTGCTGACATCTGGAACTGGTGACTGAAAAGAGAGTTAACATACAAAACCAAACAAATTGTTGAGCAATCATGGACCCAAAGCTTGGAGAGGAAGTGTTAGGGGGATAATCACTGCAAACTCTAGAGTACTTCTGCTTTTAGGTATATATTTTGCAGTAGTTTATGGATATGTGTGAATATATGCTCTCTCTCACAGAAACTGGTGTATATCTAGGTTTTGGGACTTTGTTAGAAAGTGAACCACCTGGGATGAAATTAGAGTATACTATGAAAGGAAAGGTCTCACCTGAGTAATGAAGCTGAAGGGTTGTCATTCCACATGTGAAGTCTCTGGACACAGTCTGAAGTGAAGCATGATGAGGTGGCAATCGTTGTGTTGATTAGGTTGTAATTGGCTGATGCAATATTATTTGATATGGATTGGGAGAGGCATATGGGAAAGTGGGCCCCATCCAAGGGTTCCAGGACTGGGGTAAGTAGAGGCTCTATAGTGGAGATGTGAGGTTCCTGCTGTCTTAGGGTTCAAAAGACAATCGATAGTCAATGTTATCATCACATTACTTGGTAATTGGGTTAACTTTGAAAAGTCCTTTTGTTAGGGTTTTCTGTACAGTACCCAGTACCTTGTATATAGCTATGCTATTGGTTGCTTCTGATCTACTTGGTCTAGGCTTTTGAGAGAGTCTGCATATCAAATACACAGCCTATATATTAAAAAGATTCAGTCTGTGTTTTAAAAACTTCAAGACATACAATTAATTTTCCCCCTCTCTTATTAATTAACTAGTTATTTATATGACTACATTTTACTAGGAGTGTACATAAAAACCATTCCCACCACCAAAAGACTGTGACCCATCCCTCCCACCCACTCCCACCCCCCACTGGCCCAGGAAGCTGCATGTCTACCCCTCACCACAGGGTTTTTACTTTGGTGCCCTACTTACAATTTGGTCAGGTCCTGCTTTTAGTTTCCCTTTCAGATCTTCTTACTCAACTTCTGTTGATGAGTGGGATCATCTCATACTCATCTTTTTCTTTCTGACTTAGCTCACTTAACATAATTCCTTCTAGCTCTGTCCAAGATGGGTCAGAGAAGGTGGGTTCATTGTTCTTGATAGCTGCATAGTATTCCATTGTGTATATATACCACAACATTCTCAGCCACTCATCTGTTGTTGGGCACCTGGGTTGCTTCCAGGTTTTACCTATTATGAATTGTGCTGCTATGAACATAGGAGTACACACCTCTTTTTGGTTGGGTGTTATGGAATCCTTGGGGTATAACCCCAGGAGAGGAATTACTGGATCATATGGAAGGTCCATGTCTAGCCTTCTGAGAGTTTTCCAGACTGCTCTCCACAAAGGCTGTACCAATTTACATTCCCACCAGCAATGTAAAAGGGTTCCTCTGTCCCCACATCCTCTCCAGCATTTGTTGCTGCTGTCCTTTTTGATGTATGCCATTCTTACAGGAGTGAGGTGGTATCTTAGTGTTGTCTTGATTTGCATTTCTCTGACAATCAGTGACCTAGAGCAGTTTTTCATATGTTTGTTAGTCTTTTGGGTCTCCTCTGTAGTGAATGTTTTGTTTATATCCTCTGCCCGTTTTTGGATGGGGTCATTTGCTTTTTTGGTGCTAAGCTTGCTGAGCTCTTTATATATTTTGGTAATTAGTTTCTTGTGTGATGTATGGCATGTGAAGATCTTCTCCCATTCTGTGAGGGGTCTCTTTGTTTGTTTAATAGTTTCTTTGGATGTGCAGAAGCTCTCAATTTGATATAGTCCCATTGCTTTGTTTCTGCTTTAGTCTTCCTTGCAATTGGGTTTGATTCATCAAAGATGTCCTTGAGGTGTAGGTGGGAAAGTGTTTTACAAATGTTTTCATCTAAGTATTTGATTGTTTCTGGTCTGACATCTAGGTCTTTGATCCATTTGGAGTTTATTTTTATTTCTGGTGAGATAAAGTGGTTCAATTTCATTCTTCTGCATGTTACACCCCAGTTTTCCCAGCACCATTTATTGAAGAGAGCCTCCTTCTTCCATTTAATCCTTTGGACCCCCTTATCAGAGATTAGATGTCCATAGGTGTGGGGATTTATTTCTGGGCTTTCAATTCTGTTCCACTGGTCTGTGTGGCTATTTTTGTTCCAGTACCATGCTGTTTTGATGATGATGGCTTTATAATATAGTTTAAGGTCTGGGAGTGTGATGCCTCCATTTCTGTTACTTTTCCTCAAGATGTTTTTGACAATTCTAGGTGTTTTCGGGTTCCAGATAAATGATTGCATTGTTTGTTATATTCTCTTAAAGAAGCTTGGTGGAACTTTGATGGGTATTGCATTAAATTTGTTTATGGCTCTGGGGAGAATATTCATTTTGATTATATTTATTCTTTCAATCCATGAGCATGAGATATCTTTCCATTTCTTGGTATCAGTTTCTATTTCCTTGAGTAGCGACTCAAAGTTTTAAGTATATTAGTCTTTCACTTCTTTGGTCAACTTTATTCCTAGGTATTTGAATGATTTTGCTGAAACAGTAAATGGGAGTGATTTCTGGATGTCTTCTTCTTCAGATTTAGTGTTTGCATAAAGAAATGCCACTGATTTTTGTCCATTGATTTTGTATCCTGATACCTTGCTATATTGCCTAATAACTTCCAGTAATTTTCTGCTGGATTCTTTAGGTCTTTCTATGTATACTATCATATCATCTGCAAATAGTGAGAGCTTGACTTCTTCCCTTCCAATCTGTGTTCCTTTTATTTCTTTCTCTTGCCTGATTGCTATGGCAAGAACTTCCAATACTATGTTGAAGAGTAATGGTGACAGTGGAGGATGTACAAAATATTGTATTTACTGTCGACTATAAAATATTAATCCCCCAATAAAGAAATTTTAAAAAGGCATATATGGTTATATGGGAAACTGGGAGATGTTATGCATGTACAAACTATTGTATTTACTGTTGAAATATAAAATATTAAATCCCAATAAAGAAATTTTAAAAAATAAAATGACTTCTTAAACTGAGAAAAAAAAGGCAGATCTGAAAAGTAAAAGCATTTATTTGTAAATAACAAGTAGACTAAAATAATGTGAGTCATAAGCTATTTGCTGCTAGACAGCAAAGTGATACATATTCAAGTGGGCCTAGACCTCTAAGGGATCCCTCTCTCTACCACCACTGGTCACTTCCATCGGGAATGGCATTTTGTGGGCCCTTCCCATGACCTTGTCTTTACCATAAAGCAGCGATGGTAGGAATAGCTGCAGTCTCTGAAGGGTGGCTGGGGTATCCTGCTCTGCCACTTGAGAAAGACTGTTCCTGAAAATGAGTGCAGCCTTCAGTGTTCCCAGCTGTGACCTTGAGCTGCAGGCTCAGATCAGTAGGGATGTAGAGGTTACACAGGCTCTGGTGCTAAGTATAAATATAAATGTAAATATATATATATATATATATATATATATATATATATATATATATATATGCCCTGGGTCAGATGGATGAAGGTAAATAGTTAATTTTAGCCACAGATTTTTTTTTTCTCAAGAACATGAGCTACTCCCTGCCCAAATCCAACTTTCTAGACCTTATCTCTACTCTGACTCTGTTCTCTCAGAGAATATTATTTTTTAATTTATATAATTTTTATTTATAAAATTGAAATATTGACAAGACCATAGGATAAGAGGGGTACATTTCCACAGTTTCCACCACCAGAACTCCCTATCCCATCCCCCCCACCCTGAAAGCTTTCCTATTCTTTATTCCTCTGCAAGTATGGACCCAGGATCATTATGAGGTGCAGAAGGTAGAAGGTCTGGCTTCTGTAAATTACTTCCTCACTGAACATGGTCATAGGTAGGTTGATCCATACTCCTAGCCTGTCTCTCTTTCTCCCTAGTGGGACAGGGGTCTGGGGAGGTGGGGTTCCAGGACATATTGGTAGGGTCATCTGCCCAGGGAAGTCAGGTTGGCATCACGGTAACATTTGGAACCTGATGGCTGAAAAAAGAGTTAAGACATAAAGCAGAACAAAGTGTTGACTAATCATGAACCTAAAGGCCAGAATATTGCAGATGAAGACTTGGGGTCTCCATTTTGGAAAAATATAGTAGGTATATTTTAAGTATATTCCAAGGGTCCATAATTTTACCAGTTTTTGTCTGAGCCTGATGTCTAATATGCAGGTGGACCCAGGTTCAAACAATATTCTTTTAAAAAAATATTTATTACTTTTTGTTGCCCTTGTTGCTTTATTGTTGTAGTTATTATTGTTGTTATTGATGTCATTGTTGGATAGGACTGAGAGAAATGGAGAGAGGAGGGGAAGACAGAGAGGGGGAGAGAAAGACAGACACCTGCAGACCTGCTTCACCAACTGTGAAGCGACAACCCTGCAGGTGGGGAGCCGGGGACTGGAACCGGGATCCTTACTCTGGTCCTTGTGCTATGTGCCACATGCGCTTAACCAGCTGTGCTACCACCCGACTCCCTCAAACAATATTATCTTACTTTAGGCTAGCTATCAAACTCAAGCAAAACTACCATGGTTGTTTGGCTCAGGAACATGCCTAGAATGGATTTTCTAGCTTTCTTCTACCCTAAAATTCTTAATGCCATCTACTCTAATCCTACTTTTTGGGATCCCATTCATTAACCATTTTGTCTCAATTTAGATCATGCCACCTTCCAGACACCAAGTTACAGATGCTACCAAGACCCCATCCCAACTTCTCTGAGCAGATGACCTCACTGGTGTGTCCTGGATCCTCGATCCTTCAGAGCTCTAGCCCACTAGGGAAAGATAGAAGCAGGCTAGGGGGTTCTAGGGAAAGAGACAGAGACATGCTGGAAGTATGGATTGACCTGTCAACACACATATTAAGTGGGGAAGCAATTACAGAAGCCAGACCTTCCACCTTCTGCACCTCATAATGACCCTGGGTCCATACTCCCAGAGCGATAAAAAATAGGGAAGCTATCAGAGAAGGGAATGGGATATAGAGTTTTGATATCAAGAATTGTGTGGAATTGTACCCCTCTTATTCTATGGTCTTGTCAGTGTTTTCATTTTTTTTAAATTTTCTTTTTTTAATATTTATTTTATTTATTTATTCCCTTTTGTTGTTCTATTATTGTAGTTATTGATGTCGTCGTTGTTGGATAGGACAGAGAGAAATGGAGAGAGGAGGGGAAGACAGAGAGGGGGAGAGAAAGAAAGACACATGCAGACCTGCTTCATTCCCCATGAAGCGACTCCCCTACAGGTGGGGAGATGGGGGCTGAACCAGAATCCTTACGCTTTATGCCACGTGCACTTAACCTGCTGCGCTACTGCCCTACTTCCCCAGTGTTTCCATTTTATAAATAAAAATAAAAATAAATCAGGCTAGAGGTATGGGTTGACCTGTCAATGCCCATGCTCAGCAGAGAAGCAATTACAGAAATCAGACCTCCTACCTTCTGCTCCTCCCCAAACAGCCATGATCCATACTCCCTGAGGGGGAGAAGTGACAGGATGAAGATAAGAGGACTCTGCACTCCAGCTCCATCAGCACCCAGAGAGAGAGAGAGAAGGAAAAGGAGAGGGACATATGGAGGTAGCTATGATGTTATGAGTGGCTTAGAGGGGAAGAGAAGAATAAATAAGGAGAAAAAAAAGGGGGGCAATTATGTATAAATGTAGACAGATAGTTGTAGAGATGATGGTTGGCCCATATCTACAAACTTAGGGTAACTGTAGTGGATTGCAGTGGGGAGACTGAAGATTCAGAACTCTGGTGACGGGAATGGCGTGAATTTAAACCCCTGTTAAAAAGTAATTTTGTAAGAGAGAGAGAGCCAGCTCTGACATTCCCAGAAACAACCACCACCTAGCCCAGTGTCAGGCACTTAGTACCCAGTGCTGTCAGGAGGGGTTGTCATGTAAATAAGGCACTTTTTAGTTCTTTCTACTTCTTGCTGTACTTATTGAGTCACTGCAAACTACTGTGCACTTTTACTTGAAGGTATGTATTTTCCCCTAACTTATGGATGCATGTACATATGCCCTATCTCAAGAGCCCTGGTCTATGTCTTTGTTATCTGTAGCTTTGTTAGGAAGTGCACCACCTGAAATGGATTAAGGAGTCCTTTGAGCTAGGAAAGGTTTCACCAGTGTAGTGGAGCTGGAGGGTTGACATCCCAGGTCTGGAGTCTCTGGACACAGTCTGAAGGGAAACATCAAGATGGCATTGGTTGTATTGATTTGGCTGAGATCAGCAGGTGCTGTATCTAATGGTATGGATTGAGAGAAGTGTGAAGGAAGACTAGCAAAGCCCTAAAAGTTCCAGGACTGGGAAAATAGGGGTTTTATAAAGAATGAGGGTGGTTCTTTGCTGTATTAGAGTTTAAGAAAGCAATAGAGAGTTATTGTTATAACGAAGTTATTTGGGAACTTGGTTGACTTTGAAAATCCCATGGTTAGGACTTACTGTACCATCCAAGACCTTATCATGATTTGTGTCACTTAATGCTATTTACAAATAACTATATATATATATATATATATATTTAAGTTTGATTTATACTTATTTATTTATTATTGGATAGAGACAGAGAGAGGTGGGGGAGATAGAGAGGGAAAGAGACAGAAAGACACTTGCAGCCCTGCTTCACCACTGGTGAAGCTTTCCCTGTGAACTCAGGGGTTTTCACATTTTTTTTTTTTTTTAAGTTTTATTTATTTATTTCCCATTTTGCTGTCTTTTTACTGTTGTTATAGTTATTATTGTTGCTATTGATGTTGTTGTTGTTAGATAGGACAGAGAGAAATGAGGTGAAGACAGAGAGGGAGAGAGAAAGATAGACACCTGCAGACCTGCTTCACCGCCTCCCCTGCAGGTGGGGAGCTGGGGCTTGAACCAGGATCCTTCTGCTGGTCCTTGCCCTTTGTGCCATTAATAATTTAATCCCAGTGTTACAATTCAATCGGTTCACTAATTTGAAAATTTAAGTGCCTAGATTGACAGAATATATATTCAGGACTGAATTCTATGTTTAAAAAGTTTGAGACATTCAATCTGTTTTTCTCTCTCATATTGATTAGTGATTTATCAGACTATGACTTAATAGTATACTCTAAAGTCTTATTACAAATTATTATTCATATAGTTTTTAATAAGTAAAGTAGAATATTTATATTCTCTTTTTATATTTTTGTACCTGAATATGTGGTGTTGCTCTTTTCTTATTTTTTTTCTTTTTTGTGTTGCTCTTTTCTAACTGATTGTAAAAGCTCTTTATAGCTTAAAGAATCAATCTTCCTGCCCATAATATATAGACTATAAATACACCCATGTTCAGCGGGGAAGCAATTACAGAAGCCAGACCTTCTACCTTCTGCAACCCTCAATGACCCTGGGTCCATGCTCCCAGAGGGTTAGAGAATGGGAAAGCTATCAGGGGATGGGCTGGGTTATGGAGATTGGGTGGTGGGAATTGTGTGGAGTTGTACCCCTCCTACATTATGTTTTTGTTCATTAATCCTTTCTTAAATAAAAAATTTAAAAAATATATCTCTTCATCTCATAAATTCTTTTCATTTGTTTGAACGTTTTCTTTGCTAGCTGAGAAGATAGTGCAAGTGTTTAGAACATCACACTAACATGCATAATATTTCTAGTTCACAACACTTGGCCCTGGATGTATCAGTGTAGTCCCCTCTCCCCCTCCCCTACCCCTCCCTTTCCCCTCCTTTCCTCCCTCTGCCTTCTCCTCCCTCCCTCCCTCTCTCTCCCCCTTCTCAAATAATAAAAAAATACATTTAAAAAAATCACATGAATAAATCATTGTCTTTTAAGTTGTTTCCACCGCCCCCCCCCAGGGTTATCACTGGAGCTCAGTGCCTGCACTGCAAATCCATTACTCCTGGAGGTTATTTTTTTCCTTTTTTGTTGCTGTTGTTGTTTATTATCGTTATTCTTGTTAGTATGATTGTTGTTGCTGTAGTTGTTGTTGGACAGGACAGAGAGAAATTGATAGGAGGGGAAGACAGAGAGGGGGAGAGAAAGCTTGCGAAGTGACCCTCCCTTGCAGGTGGGGAGCTGGGGGCTCCAGCCAGATCCTTGCTCTGGTCCTTGTGCTTCCAGACATGTGCACTTAACCAGCTGAACTCCCGCAAGCCCCATTTCTATTTTTTAGTTATATAAAATTTGAGTTTTTCTTTAGTTTGTCTGTGAGAACAGTGTAACTTAGCAACATTCCACTATTGATGACATTCTATTTAGTTTTGTTTTTATTGTTATTTGTTGCTGAGGGCTGAACACAGGGTCTCATGCATGCAAGACATGAATCTATGGTTGAGTCATCTCCTTGACACTCAGTTATTTTAAAATCATTTTATTTTAATGTGTGTGTAAGAGAGATATAAAGAGATACACAGAGAAATACAAGTGAACTGGTCGGCTCTGGCTTATGCTGGTGCTGGGGACTGAACCTGGGACCTTGGAACACCTGGCATAAAAGGCTTTTGCTGAACCATCATGTGGTCTTCTCCTACCCTCTAATTTATTTAATCAAACAGAGAAATTGAGAGAAAAACATCATAGAGTAGGAGATAGAGACAGAGAGAGACACCTGTAGCATAGTACCGTCTCACCACTCATGAAACTTTCCCCCTACTTTGGAGTGGGGCTCTGGGGGCTTGAACCTGGGACCTTGTGCATGATAATGTGAACTAAACCAAGTGCACCATTGCAAAGCCCTCTCAATTTTTTTTTTACAATAGACTCTGATATTCTTTGGCAACCACATTTCCTTTTTATCATTTTCTATAATGGAAATAATAAGTTTTCCAGCTAAACCAACAGCCACTATCCCTGTACCCACTGCCTTTACCCAGATAAGTGGGCATAAAAATAGTGCACAACCCAGAGAAACAAGAGTTTCTGAAATCACTGAAGGCCACTTGCTTTTCATTTGCTTAATCATTTCTTCTATTATTCTTATTTCTTCTTTAACCTTTTCAGATTTCTCTGGAAATCCTTCCTCAGGCAGTTCTTTCAGGAGCTGTAAAGATGGAAATTATTCCCTTTGAAAATTTGAGCCATATGTTTGGATTTAATGACCACAATAGCTGAGGACTTGTGTCATTTCTCTGCAACCTTCATAGCTCTTTGATGACTTCATTTCATCTCCCAAATGTCTGGGTAAATATACATGGATGGAGTTAGCTATGGTTTATTGCTTCCCATGAGGCCTTAGAGTTATCTCTAAGGTGAGTAGGATGTAGATGGGGCTTTACATGACAACCATACCAGTAGTTCATCCTACTTTATTAAAACATATTGAAAACAAAGTATAGGCTTAATTCTTGTTAAGTTGTGATCCTACTAAGGTAGCATTGTAGTATTCATGTAATAGTTAACAGAAAGTGCTGACTCTCTAGTAAGCAAGGGCTATCAAGCTACAGGTCTGGGTGAGTAATGCATTTTATTGCAGGTTTATGGATGAATCAGGAAGACCTAGAAACAATTTCAGAAAGTTTTAATGCTTTAAATATACAATAGTAACTCTTAGGTACAACCTGAACTATTAGGTACAACCTGAAGACCAGAAGGATCTACTGCAGATTTCTTTGATAGTTTTAACCAAATATTTTAGGGACACTGTGGTCAATGTCCTTTACATTTGAAATCAGAATTAAAAACTATAATCAGCACAATATAGGAGCCTAGGGTATGATATTCATACTGTCCAAAGTTGAATGCTATAGAGTATGCTTAATAGTGTAGAGTTAAGGTAACAACATTTTCATATTTATTTGATACTCTAGGAAATCCTCTTTCAATTTTTTTTTCTCAGGCATCATTACTTCACTTAAAATTGTATTTAAATATTGTGTTTTCCTTAGGAGACAGATCTCTTGTTCTTTCTTAGTTATGATGGCTTTTCTCAATAAGCAATCATGGCAAGGCCTCACCCAGACGACTTACCTTTCTCTTATGCATTAGCATCATTTTTTTCTCTTCAAGTTGGTTGTGATATTGCCTTTCCATCCTTTTTTTCAGTTGGGCCAAATTTTTCTGATAACAGTTTAACTGAGCCATGCTTATCTGCTCCTTCTCCTTTAGCTTTTGTCTTAGCATCTCATTTTCATTCTTCTCTGTGTTGAGTTGGGTACATTCCACTGTTCCACCACAGAGTCACAGAGCAACAAAATAAATATCATGTTAAGTCAAGCACCTCCCCTCAGCCCAGAACTCAGAGACTGTAATGAATTTAAATACCAGAGAGAGATCTCTGAATTTTCATGTTAGTCCTACCTGCAACACATATATTAGAATAGGATGAAAAGGTACAGGTTGATTATAGGATCAACCAAATCTCTGCTAAGTTATTGCATACATAGCAGTCTCTCTCCACAAGCAACTTTAGAGAAAGTTGCTTGTTTCAGGAAAACTTGCTGTTAGTTCTGTCAAAGGGCACTTCAGGAGCCTCCCTGAGTCTCTGTGTTCAGTCCCTTCCCTCCCTGCATTCCTGCCCTTAGGCCCCCACACACCTGCTATGGCCTTCTCCCCATCACTGAGTGCTTTGTCTGCCTTTAGAATGGCTTTCTCTATTACTGCCTGAGACTCCAGGAACTTCTGTAAAACTTCCTTTTCCTAAGGAGAAAATGAACAAAGACTGGTAAGGCAGCAAAGAATGATATTTTATATTAGAAATTATGTCCAGTGAAACAAAAATTGAACCCCATAAATTCTTTATATCTCCTAGGGTTCCATAGTGGTTCCTACCTTTCAGTAGCCATGACCCAAAAACAAATCTTTTTAGTGATGCCTGAAAACCCTCTAACACAGCCTCCTTCTTTGCCCTTGAGATTGCTCACCTCAGAATTCAGACTACAACCCTCTTCAGAATGCAGAGTGAGGGTCTTATGTGCTGTTCTACAAACACAATCCTCCACTGTTTGCAATCTGTACATTCTTTTTATTCTTTCTGCGTGTTCATCTCCCTTTTCTTTACTATGATACTCCTTAGTGATACTTCCACTTTCATTTCCTGTCCCAAAAAGCATTTCTAAATCTCTTAAGTTTTGAATAACTTATAGGTACATAGAGTCACCCTGTTATCTTGGATGATACGTGTATGATGACTGTGTGAGCTCAGGAAACTTATAAAATAAAATTAATTAAATTAACCAAATTTTTGCCACCAGGATTATCACTGGATTCTGAGTGCCTGCACAGTGAATCTATTGCCCTCCCGCCCCGTGGCTATTGTTTCTTCTTCATCCTTTTTTCCCCCCCTTTTTTTTTTTTCCTTCTCCATGATAGGACAGAGATAAATTGAGAGGGGGTATAGACAAATAGAGGGAAAGAAAAAGAGAGACACATACCACTATTTCACCACTTGTGAAGCTTACTCCCACCCCACAGGTAGGGACTGGGGTCTTAAACTAGGTCCTTGAACATGGTAATATATGTGCTGAGCTCGACTTCTTAAATTCTTAGTGCCTCATAGGATAATTATTTATTAGTTTTATATTTTGAGTATTTAGTTGACTAAGTACATCACCTAAAAATATACTTGATTTGTGGATCGAGTACTGAATATTAACCGCCTCCATCACCATAATTGTCACCATCATAATTATTATCTGTGTGCCTAGCTACATAAGAATCATTACTCTCATAGATCTAATTTAGTTTTATTTATTTATTTATTTTCCCTTTTGTTGCTCTTGTTGTTTTTCATTGTTTTTGTTTTTATTGATGCCATTATTGTTGGATAAGACAGAGAGAAATGGAAATAGGAGGGGAAGACAGAGAGGGTGAGAGAAAAATAGACCGCTTGTGAAGTGACTCCCCTGCAGGTGGAGTCCAGCGGACGTCCTTACTCAGGTCCTTGTGCTTTGTGCCACATGTGCTTAACCCACTGCAATACCACCTGACTCCCAGGGTTTATTTATATATATATATATATATATATATATATTTATTTATTTATTGGATAAGTACAGGGAGAAACTGAAGCTTGAACACAGTAACATGTGGACTTAACTAAATGTTCCCCATCCCTCTTTCTCTAATGTAGTGCTTATGGACCTTTCTCAGGTGAAATCATGTTTCTTGAGAGTAGCCTTATTTCTTTAATCATGTATTCAGTCTACTTAGTACAAAAGCTATTATTGTTTACCAAGTGATAAGACTGTTTATTTTCATCTAAATTCCCAATAATGAACTCTACACTCCTGAAGAAATATTTGTTTTTAAAGTATCTAATAGTTGAGCATTTACATATAATTCCATATATGTAACAATATTATCATATAGTTGCAATACCACCATGTTGTTTTTTTTTCTTTTTCTGACATGCTACTCTATATCTTTTTCAGCATTTGTAAAGAGAAAGACACATATAGTAAAAGAACACAGATATAACTGTGAAGCCTAAGTAATTTCAGGCATTGAGTAGTACTAAGCACCTAATCACAGGTATTGGTGACATGCAGATTATTATCTGGACTATGCAGCCTCTGTCCCTTCCTGTTTAGAAAGGCACCCTGTGAGGGGTCAAGCAGAGGCACACCTAGTTAAGCACATACATTACAGTGTGCAAGGATGCAGGTTCAAGCCCCTGGTCCCCACCTACAGGGGGAAAGTTTCAGGAGTGGTGATTTTTTTTTTTTTTTTTTTTGCCTCCAGGGTTATTGCTGGCGCTCAGTGTTTGCATTCTGAATCCTTTGCTCCTGGCGGCCATTTTTTTAAATTTTGTTGCCCTTGTTACTGTTATTGTTGTTATAGCTGTTGTTGTTGTTGGATAGGACAGAGAGAAATTGAGAGAGGAGAGGAAGACAGAGAGAGGGAGAGAAAGATAAACACCTGCAGGTGGGGAGCCAGGGGTTCGAACCGGGATGCTTGCTCTGGTCCTTGTGCTTCGCAACATGTGTGCTTAACCTACTGCACTACCGCTGGCCCCCTTTCACTGTGGTTTTATCCAGGCTGACGAGATGTACTGTTCTTGGCCCACTTCCACTATACTTCACCTTAGCTCCTTTCCTGGGCAGCAGCTCATAGTCCTCTTCAATATTTCTCTTTGCTTCTAAGTAAAGGGCGTGTCCTCCAGGCACAAAGAAAATTCCACTTGAAATACATTCCTGCAAGGACTGTGCAAGTTTTCTGAGCTCTTCTTCACAGTATTTCATAGATGCCTCTTCATTTTGCAGACGGAAGTTCTCCATCTTTTGCTCCATGGTATGCTACCATGAAAATGGGGAGAAATTCATAGAAAGAAATTATTAGAAGGGAAAGTCAAACTGTGATTCTGGAAGAAGCCATCAGTTTAAGAGTACACTGGAACCTGGTACAGTCATGAGTCAGGAGAGTTAAGTCCTGCACTGACAGACTAGCTGTAGGTATGTATAGAGTCCACTTTGGCCTCAGGCCTCCGTGTGTGAATTTATGGAACTGGTAGACATGGGTTTCATGATTCTTAAAAAAAAAAATCTTTCTTTCTTCCTTTCTTTCTCCCTTTCTTTCTTCCTCCCTCTCTTTCTTTCTTTCTTTAAAATAGAGTGCTTTTCTGCTTTATTATATGTGGTACCAGATACTAAATCTGGGATTTCATGGTTTAAATTCTATGATCTATTCACTGAGATAAATACCTAGATACTGTTTATTATATATATTTACATATATTTTGAAATTGAGGGATAATTAAGATTATATTAATTTCAGGCATACAGCAGTATGACTTGTAGCTTATGCAAACTTCATACTAATTGCTCAGTTTGTCTGGTTAACATCTGCCAACCTCCAGATACACAATTTGTTTTTGGCATTGATGAGAACTTTTAAGATGTGCTAACTTAGCAAGGTCCAAATTGAAATGTTTTCTTATCTATGTTTTTTTTTTTTTTAAACCAGTAGTAAAATAGACAGTGATGCATCCATCCATAACAATGAGAAACAGGTCAATCTGATTAGAAGGAGACTTTTCTTGAGAAACACTGTTATGGATAAAAGCATAGAAAACCAATGGTGTACTGATCAGTTACAGAGTGTCTGAACAGAGTTTTGAATACTTCAGAAATTCTTTCAGTGAAGAGCTCAGTGTGAGAGAATGTTGTAGCAAATACTTTTTACTGTATTTATGTATTCTCATAGGGTTGAGTTTCTCTCATGTGAACTAAGATATTTTTGTAAATTTAAGGATGACAAAAGAGAGACGTAGGACGAATGTTCTATGAAGATGCTGGTGATAAATGGGAAGGAAGACGACTCCCAAGAATTCCCTTATTTGGTGTCCATTTACTGTAATGCGTGTACCTGTGCACACGGTGAATACTTGTGTGAGGATTTTATGGCACACGTAAACTTTGAGAATTGGTAAATGTGGAAAGCTGGGAAATGTTCTGCATGTACAAACTATTGTATCTACTGTTGAATGTAAAAGATTAACCCCCCAATTAAAAAGAAAACTGCAATAAAAAGAAAGAATTAGTGACTACACAGGAAAATGAAAGCATATGTCTTTTCACGAGATCTTCAAATTGGTTTTCTCAAGGGCTGGGTGAGCACATATATTACAATGCTCAAGGACCTGGGTTCAAGGCCCCCCCCATCCTCACCTGCAGTGGGAAAGCTTTATGAGCAGTGAAGTAGGGCTGCAGGTGTCTCTCTGTCTCTCTATCTCCCCCCTTCCCTCTGACTTCTGGTTGTCTCTATCCAATAAATAAAGATAATAATAAAAAATGAAAAGAGAGAGAATTGAGTATATGGACATACACAAATAAGTTTTTTTTTCCATGTGAGGGTAGAGAGGGCCATCACAGAGATTTTGTATCACTGCTGGTGAAGGAGGGGTGTTCCTCATACCTTCAGATGGCAGCTTCAGCACATTGGAACTTATTTTTTTGGCTTCACAGTTATTGCTGGGGCTAGGTGCCTGCACCATGAATCCACTGCTCCTGGAGGCTATCTCCCCCCCCCCCTTTTGATGCCCTTGCTTCTTTTATCATTGTTGTGGTTATTATTATTGTTATTGATGTCATTGTTGTTGGATAGGACAAAGAGTAATGGAGGGGAAGACAGAGGGGGGAGAGAAAGACAGACACCTGCAGACCTGCTTCACCATTTGAGAAGCGACCCCCGCTGCAGGTGGGGAGCTGGGATCTGGAACCCGGATCCTTAAGCCGTTCCTTGTGCTTCGCGCCATGTGCGCTTAACCCGCTGCGCTACTGCCCGACTCCCACATTGGAACTTTTTTCTAGCTTTGATTCATGTGATCAGAAGAGCCACACATTCTGTGTAGATGTCTGATCTAAACAACTACGAGCTATGTGTGTTCTTTTAGGTTGTAAAGTACATAGTATTTTGGTTTTTGCCACAATAGAAAAATATTTTACAAAAAAATGCACTTTTTTTTTGCTCCAGGGTTATTGCTGGGGCTCGGTGCCTGCAATATGAATCCACTGCTCCTGGGGCCATTTTTTCGAGTTTTCTTCGTTGTAGTTGTTTTTGTTGACTTTATTGTTGTTATTGTTGTTTGATAGGACAGGAAAAAGTCGAGATAGAAGGAGAGAGGAGAGATAAGAAAGACACTTGCAGGGAGTCGGGCTGTAGTGCAGCGGGCTAAGCGCAGGTGGCACAAAGCACAAGGACCGGCATAAGGATCCCGGTTCGAACCCCGGCTCCCCACCTGCAGGGGAGTCGCTTCACAGGTGGTGAAGCAGGTCTGCAGGTGTCTTTCTCTCCTCCTCTCTGTCTTCCCCTCCCTCTCTCCATTTCTCTCTGTCCTATCCAACAAGGACAACAACAATAATAACTACAACAATAAAACAACAAGGGCAACAAAAGGGAATAAATAAATAAAATAAATATTTAAAAATTTTTTTATAAAAAAGAAAGACACTTGCAGACCAGTTTCACAGATTGTAGGGGTGGGCAGAGCTCGGATCCTTGCAGATCCTTGCATTTCCTTGCGGATCCTTGGGGCAGTTCTTGGCGCTTTGCTCCATGTGCCCTTTGCGCCATGTGCGCTTAGCCCAGTGCGCTACCGCCTAGCCCCTACAAAAGATGCACTTTTAACATGTATAACAAGGCGACTAACAAGAACATTCCATTCATAATGACACCAATGAACCATGGTTCCTAAAGGGGATAGTCTAGTCATCTTTCTAGGACAGGAATCAGGAAGGATATATGTTATAATATATTACCGCAAGTTTCTTCTGGAACTCCTGTTGGTCGTCCCAAAGGAGTGTTCCATGAAGACTGCAATGGCTTCCCTCTCACAGTCTGTGTGCACATCTAACAGCTCCTGGAGAGTGTCTGTGGGGAATGTTATTTGCCTCGCCATCTGCTCACTGTAGTGGTGGTCTGCTTTCTGCACAGCGATGGAGTTCTCATGCTGGGCCAGAGTTATCATTGCATTTTCCAAGCAGGGTACTCCTCCACTGTCAATGACGTTTATGTAGGACTTGAGCAGAGTCCCCAGTCCTGAATCTGGAGAATAAATAGAGTTACCAACAGTTACTGTATAAACTTAGGGAATCAGTGTTTTAATTTGTACAAAATTTTATAATTTTTTTTTTTTTTGCTTCTCCTTTTCATCTTCATTCTTGTACAAATTTGTGTATCCTAGTTTCTATACTTTTTTTTTCTTTTGCCTCAGGGTTTATTGGTAGAGCTTGGTGCCAATGCTATGAATCTACTGCTCCTGGTGGTCATTTTTTTTTCCATTTTATTGGATAGGACAGAAACGGATTGAGAGAAGAGGGGGAGGCAGAGAGGGAAAGAGAAGGATGGACACCTGCAGACCTGCTTCACCACTTGTGAAGCATCCCTACTGCAGATGGGGAGCCAGGGGCTGGAACCCAGACCCTTGAGTTAGTCCTTGTGCTTAGTACTATGTGCGCTTGTTGGCCCACCATGGTCTGCCAACCCCCTCCTTCTTTGAATTCATTTGAATCCATTTCCTTAAAATGACTTCATTTTGTGTTCTTTATTCACCCTTCTATGGTTCTTTAATTCACCTCATTCTATGATGTCTACCAGTTGGTATTGTTATTCTAAGATTTCCTGAAATCCTTTCCCATGAAAATGAAACAACAGAATTTATTTAAGAAATAAGTCAATATTATAAATTGTTGACACTATTTCCAAATGAAAATGTTGGGTCTCCTTGGAATACATCCCACCTGGTCATGATGAACAATCTTTTTGATATAATGCTGTATCTGGTTGGCTAGGATCAAGCAATCATCAATGTGTGCCAGCCAATTGTCTCATTGCACAGGGTGATTACTTTGTATGGTTGTAGCCCATGGCACCATATGGATATGAGCTGGCAGTGGGGCTCTAGTGCTGTGGTGTCTCTCTTTCTCTGTCTCTCTGAATAAAAAGCTACCTAGAACTACTCTCTGCCATAATCCAGCTTTCTAGCCCTATTCCCAACTCTGACACTATCTTCCCAGGTAACACTTTTTGTCCACCTGCACGTTAGCTATCAAACTCTGGCAAAAATTATTATAGTCATGGGCCCCTTGGAACATATCTAAAACAGACTTCCTAGCTTCTTCCCACACAAAGACCCTTAGTTTCATGTTCTATATTCCCACCTTGGGTTCCTGTTTATTGAACAATTTGCTTTATATCTTACCACCTGTAAGCCACTAAGTTGTAGATGCTACTATCATGTCATCCTGACCTTCCAGAGCAGACGACCTCACCAATGTGTCCAGGAAACTCATCTTTCCAGATCCCTAGCCCACTAGGGAAAGATAGAAAGAGGCTGCGATTATGGATCAACCTGCCAACACCCATGTCCAGCAGAAGAGCAATTACAGAAGCCAGACCTTCCACCCTCTGCACCCCATAAAGATCTTTGGTCCATACTCCAGAGGAATAAAGAATAGGCAATCTTCCAATGGAGGGGATGGGACACAGAATTCTGGTGGTGGGAACTGCGTGGAATCATACCCCTTGTTATTGTACAGTATTGTTAATCATTATTAAAACATTAATAAAAAATTTTAAAAGTAGCCCAGGAGTATTGAAATCACACATACATGAGGCCATGACTTATCGGAAAAAAAAATAAAACAGTCATCAAGGATTATGGGACACTGATATTTAGGAGTAGAGAAGTCTTCAAAAGAGGGGATGGGTCACAGAACTCTGATGGTGGGAACTGTGTGGAATTATACCCCAATTATCTTACAATCTTGTAAATCATTACTAAATCACTGAAAAAAAAAAGGAAACAAATCCAAGATGATGCAGTCTCTGCACACGTCATAGTGTGTCTGTAAAGGGTAAAGGACCATGTAACTAGCTATACATAAGATTACATTTAAATTACTACAGAAGACGACTCAGTTTTAAGGGAATATGAGATCTTGTCTTTTGCCACAATATGCTGCAACACAGAGGGGAACATGTTAACTTAAGCAAGTAGAAAGAACAATCACTGCTTGACCACATAAACAGAAACACAGAGAGATAAGCTCTAACAGAAGAGACTTACTGTTTCCAGTGGCAATTACTCCCTCTCTTAGGGTCTTGGTCTTTGAATGTGTAAAGATATATGAACAGAATTTTTTAGATTGCTCTTGAAAATTTAATTCCAGTTCGTTTGTTGATACTTTGTGAAGACTGAGTAATAATTCATCGTCCTTTGTTGGTTGGCTAAAGGTAAAGCATTTCCTCTTGGGGATAAAACTCCGGATACACTCTTTAGTTGTGTTTGAATGCTGTATTAGTTTACTTTCATCTGTAGAAATAGGAAAGGAAAAATGAAAGAAACCATTATCAGTGAAAGGGGATAAAGATTATATACAGGGATATTTGCATTACTGTAACTGCTGAGCCTGCAATTCCTTTATTTAGTTATCTAAGTAAACCTATGCTGATATCCCCCAGACATGTATTTTTCTTATTTTGGTTTTAAAAATTTTTTGTCTTATCTTTATTTATTTATTGGATAGAGATGACCAGAAATTGAAAGAAACTGGAGAGATAGAGATGGAGAGAGACAGAGACATCCGCAACACTGTTCACCACTCACAAAGCTTTTCCCCTGAAGGTGGGGAGCGGGGGCCCAAACCTAGGTCCTTACAGGTAGTAATATGTGCTTTCAACTAGGTGTGCCATGACTCAGCCCCAAATTTCCTTATTTTGTACAAAGCCAAGGAGGCAGGAAATACTTTGTTGCAAATAGGAGCCATCCAACCCAATAAATAAATTTCATGATCACGTTCCTTAGCGATTGCACGAGCTGTGTAGATTATTGGGTAGACTTTTAGATTACTACTTAATAGATATTTGTTGAAAAACTGATGAATCAGACGTCATTTTCCAATACTATGAACTCTATGCCATAAGTGACATGTTTGCTGTCATGTAAGGTAGAATTAAGCATATGTATGATGGTTCTGTGGACAACATTGATGATTGATGATACTCTGGAGTATGAAAAAAAACTGAGTAACACCAGGAGTTGGTGCATCTGGTTGAACACACATATGATAATGAACAAGGACCCAGGTTCGATCCCCTGGTTCCCACCTGCAGGAGGAAAGCTTCACAAGTGGTGAAGCAGGGGTGCAGGTGTCTCTCTGTCTCTCTCCCTCTCTATCAAGCCCTTCCCTTTCAATTTCTGGCTGTCTGTATCCAGTAAACAAATAAATATAATAATAATAATAATAACTGAATAAAGTCAGACTATGAGACCACACTCTATGGGCAATCTATAAACCATGTTTAGCAAGCACAACGAAACAGTAAGATTAGCCTAAACAAAACTGGGGTATCTCCTTCACCAGTTCTCCAGATATTACATTGAAATTGACAAAGTAATGCAAAGGAATTCCTAGTATAAATCTACTGTTCAATAATTTGTTGTTTAAGAAAGAAAATGTATTGTGGTCCGGGAGGTGGCACAGTGGCTAAGGAACTAGACTCTCAAGCTTGAGGTCCTGAGTTTGATCCCCGGCAGCACACGTACCAGAGTGATGGCTGGTTCTTTCTCTTCTCCTATCTTTCTCGTGAATAAATAAATAAATTCTTCAAAAAATGTATTAAGCAAAAATAGATTTGTGCTTCTAGGCTTCAAGCATTTTAAAGCTCAATAATATGCCCAAGATATTTATTTTATTAATTTCCTAGAATGCTGTAATGGTTGTAGAATGAAGCCAAGTATTATCATGAGAGAATAAGGAAAGCATTTAACACTTTGATGAAAGGATGGGTCAGTGGTCTGGTGGGGGGAACTATTCTGTGTACACAACTCATTTATGTGAGTGATGTTATTGATAGTATGCAGACTTGTAAAATGACAATATAAATTACAGTAAAGTAGGTCATTTGATATGTTTTTGATTCTGTCTTTAACATTTTTATTTTATAATTTTTCTTTTTAATTATTATTATTATTATTATTATCAGAGCACTACACAGCTATGGCTTCTGGTGGTGTGGGGAATTGAACCTGGGACTTTGTAGCCTCAGGCATGGAAGTCTCTTTGCAAACCATTTTACTATCTCCCTCACCCCTTAACATTTTTATAACCCTACTGTTTCTCTAAATATATGTTTCTCTAAATAGAAATGGAGAAGTTTATAACTTAGTAGCATAAACGAGTAGAAGGAAGTGTTAGCACTGATCTTAATCCTCATTTTTTTTTTTTTGCTACCACTTTTTCAGGAATTATTTGACTCACTACTGGATTATAAATCTCCTCAGCTTAAACACTGGTGAACATTTTTTTCCAGTAGTAATGATCATGGAAACAATACCCTCTTGTTACTCATCAATCACTGTTAGCATGGACTTCGATTTAAACTCAAATAAAAGTCAGGTGTTGAATGACTAGACTCCAGTGATCTCATTCTCAGCCAATCATCTTTTAATACCCAAATATTCTCTGATACCTGAACTCAACTTCAAAGCATGCTCCAGGTACTTATCTTCTGTAATGGTATGTCCATTTAATTCTAATTTCACCTTGAAATCCCGTACAATCCAAACAAAGTCTGGAAAGAAACTCACAAACTCTGCTGAGTCCATGACTTTGCCAGAGCTAGGAGAGGATTTTGTCTTGATTAGCTCTGCTAGTTCAGTCACATAACTGGAACCTTAGCTAAGGAATAAGAAATGCCCTGCAGCAGTTTCTAGGTTTCCCCCCAAACAAGTTTTGAAAACACGCTTTGCACTGTTTCCCCTTTGTGTCACCCGTGAAAATAGGGTCAAGAGAAAGAAGAAGAAACAGTGACCATTGCCATTCCTACAAGCTCTATGAAACATGGTGATTTAGTTCCTGGAAGGATATTGCAGTTGCTCCAGGGCCTGGAGGTTGATAAAGTTCATGCTGTTGTAGATAAACACACTGCTGAGAAGCACAGTCAGTGTGAAGATCCAGGAGTCGTTCACAGAGTTGCCCTAGAAAGTACATTACAACAAAGGGGTTAGTTTTTTTTTCTGTTTGTTTTGTTTTGTTTTGTTTTTTAACCAGTGCACTGTTCAGCTCTGGCTTATGGTGGTGCAGGTGATTGAACCTGGAGCCTCAAGCATGAGAGTCCATTTGCATAATCATTATGCTATCTACCTCCTGCCCAAGTTTATGTTTCTTTCACTTACTTTGTAATCAGTATTTCAAATCTATTCTAGCTACATAATACATATGTCCTCCAATAACAAAATCCTAAGACAGTGCTAAATTCAAACCTCAACGTTGGTTTCGGCACTGATGCTTCAGCCTCTGAGTTCTTTAGCTAATAGTACAATGCAATAACTGTAAATATGTAACAATTCTATGAGTTCATTGCATAGATCTAGAAGTATGCAGTATTTTGTGGGCAATGCTTCCTTTGCAAATTTTTGTTAATCAGAATGTACTGAGAACAAAACTGCTATTAAGTTAGGTAGCTAAGATTAGCCTATACTGTATATTCTCCTAAGGATATAAACTTCTTGCTTCATGATGATGATCTCCTGGGTCCTTGCACAGTATAATATGTGCACTCAACCAGATGCACCACCACCTGGCTACTCATTCACCTTTTGCTTGGTGATAAATTCTAGGGAAGAGAATTTAGTTTCTCTAACTCATGTGGTTTTTACAATTTACAGAAATATATTGGGAATACTGAACTGATGTAGCAAATCAAAATGTAATAAAATGTAAGTGAGCAACCAAAGCAAGAATGCTCTCTCACCCTTTGCACATCCCCCAGGCCCTCTGTGTCTAGAAGAACCAGCGTGTGGTCTGGCCTGGAGGGGTGGGGCACACACCACATCCAGATGCCCCTGGTTTCACCTTTTATTGTGTAGCCCAAACGAAAACCTGCAAAGGCAAAGAGAAACTGATACAATCTCACTCATATGTTGGGCTTTGAAAACAAGAAAGAACAACAACAAAAGGTGAAACAAAACAAAGGGTGAAATTTTGACAGTCGTTCATTACAGCAGATCCAAGGGCTCTAAAAGAGGGAGGTGGGTGGGGTCTGAAATGGGCTTGAGGACTCAATGCCTTTTTTTTTTTCTGTCAAAAAAGTTTTATTAGATAGAACAGAAGGATATTGAGGGGGGCGGTATAGAAAGCCAAAGAGAAATATAGATGCTGTCCAATCTGCTTCACTGCTCTCAAAACTTTCTCTCTGCAGGCAAGACCCCTGGGCTTGAACCCAGATTAATATGCACTGTAATATGCCTGCTTAACCAATTGCACCACTGCCCCACCCAGCCCAATGCCTTATGTGGGAGGAGGTGGACAAGCTGGTGGAGGGAGTGGTGATGCTGACATCAATAAAATGACTTAATTAGGGAGTCCGGCGGTAACACAACGGGTTAAGCGCAAGTGACACGAAGCGCAAGGACCGGCTAAGGATCCTGGTTCGAGCCCCCCGACTCCCCACCTTCAGGGGAGTCCCTTCACAGGTGGTGAAGCAGGTCTGCAGGTGTCTTTCTCTCCCTGTCTCTGTCATCCCCTACTTTCTCCATTTCTCTCTGTCCTATCCAACAATGATGACATCAATAACAACAATAATAATAACTACAACAATAAAACAACAAGGGCAACAAAAGGGAAAATAAATAAATATTTTTTAAAATGACTTTATTAAAAAAGAATTTAGACAAAAGGACGAAAATTGATTTACATGAGTGTTGTCACAGGTGCATTACATATTTTCCTGTGACAGGTGTCAGCACGCCACCTCCTCCACCAACTTGTCCACCAGCATTGAAGGTCTCCTTTCCCCCACATTCTTCTCACTAACTTCTGTAAAATGTATGATATGCTTGCAGGTGTCAGTTGGCATCTCACTATTGTGTTTATTTGTGTTGTTCTTCTGGTTCATCACAAGTCTTTACAGGTGGAATTTAAGAGTATAATTAATTGCCAGCAGGGTTATCTCTGTGGCTTAGTGCCTGCACAGCTCCACTTCCCCTGGCTGCCATTATTTTTATTTCTGATAGAGTGTGAGAAACAAAGACAGACAGAGAGAAGCAGAAACACCATCGTACTGCTCCCCTGCTCATGAAAACTTCCCTCCTGCTAGATCTTCTATGTGGTCATTGGAGGACCCAGATCCTTGACCTTGGTAACTTGGGCACTCCACCAGATGAATCATCACCCAGCCCCCAGGGGGACTTCAGAATCAAAGAGAAAATATACAGGGTTAAATCTAGAGTGGGTATGGTCTATTGCAACAGGTCTGGAAACAGTAAGGGGGAGGGCTTTGGGGAGTTGAAAGCGGGTTAGGGTTCTAGTATCCTGTGGTATAGAAGGATGTCAATTTGTGGTGCATGTGATGTGTTGACACCTATCCCTTGGTGAAAAGAAGCTACACAGGTGACAACATTCTCATAAATCATTTCCACCCCCCAAAGTGAATGTAAGAAGAGAAAAAGACACACAGTAATGGCAGATAGTTCAGGCTGCCTTTGTGTTCTGTTGGTTAACCTTATGTTATCACGGTGAGAGTGACTCTCAGTCTGGTGGGATGTTTGCTTCCCATTTTAGCAAAGAGGGTCAATTTAACTTTTATGCAGATTGAGAGTTTTTGAAAGAATGACTTTATGTCTCTTGTAACTTCCTGCCATCATGTGGTTCAAATTATGCACATGGTGTCATTGTTCTGACTCCTGATAGCTCCCCCTCTTCACACTGCCACCACCTTTTTTATCATACCCTGAAAACCTCCCTTTGTGTCCAGTTACTGAGGAAGTGTAGTGACTGGGAGGCAGCAGCAGGACAACAAGCCAGGTGTGTGTTCTCTCACTGCCACCCTGCTGAGCCATAAGTTCCCAGTGTCCCAGCTCCTCTGTCATCACTAACTGGTCCTCTCATGTCACCTCACCTGTGTCTTTGCCAAGGTTTAGTGTCTATATAGCCTCCGTGTGACTTAAAACTTTTAATGGTTGGTTACCTGGCCATTCTCTGCATTCTTCTCTATTTCTTATTATTTCCTTTTGTCATATGCATGTTCTTGTAGACAGGCCCTAGTTTGTAGTTCTGTACTTATACCTTGAGAGGATTATATGTGTCTCTCTAGGACCTGAGCTGATATATGGACTCTTATTAAATTTTTTATGCTCTTTATCTCTATTTTTCCTCATTGTTTCTTTATTTTAATGTATTTATTTTTCATTTATGTTCCTTTACTTATGTATTAGATAGAGACAGCCAGAAATTGAGGGGGGAAGGAGTGATAGAGATGGAGAGAGGGCCCAGGCAGTGGCTTACATTACACTATGCAAGGACCCAGGTTCAAGCCCCTGGTCCCCACCTGCAGGGGGAAAGCTACATTGAGTGGTGAAGCAGAGCTGCAGGTCTCTGTCTCTTTTCCCCTTCTAATTCCCCATCCCCTCTCAATTTCTGTTTCTGTCCAACAATAAATAAATAAAGATTTTAAAAATAATTTTAAAAGAGAGGGAGAGAGACATCTGCCACACTGCTTCACCTGCAGGTGGGGACTGGGGGCTCAACCAGGTGCCCCACCACTCAGTCTTTCCTTATTGTTTCTATCTTCAAGCGAATGAAGAGTCTTCATTCATTGTCTCAGTTATGGTATGATAGAAAATCAACAAAGGTGTGAGAATGTTTCTAACTCTCAAATGGAGAAGGGGAATGATATCTGGCAGATAATTGTGGGTAACATATTTTTTCAATAGACCAAGATTTTTTTTTTTTTTACCTGCTATATATCAATGCTTCCTTCAATGGAGAGCAAAAAGAGTCATGACGAAATATCTAAGGAAGCGTGGTTTAGCAGGGCACAGCCATTTATTTTTTATATTCTGTGTTTTCCATAGAGAGCTATGATGTCTGAGATAAAATGTCCATATGTGTGTGTGTGTGTGATATATATGATATATTCCACCTGGTGTAGGTAAAATGAAATAAATACTTGCTAGAATTGAATTGCTGAGTATATAAAAGTACATGGATCCTGACTAATGCGATATTTATTAGCTTTTATTTTAGCTTTTATTTATTTATTTATTCCCTTTTGTTGCCCTTTTAAAATATTTATTTCCTTTTGTTGCCCTTGTTGTTTTATTGTTGTAGTTACTATTGTTGTCATTGTTGTTGGATAGGACAGAGAAAAATGGAGAGAGGAGGAGAAGACAGAGAGGAAGAGAAAGACACCTGCAGACCTGCTTCACTGCCTGTGAAGCGTTTCCCCTGCAGGTGGGGAGCCAGGGGCTCAAACTGGGATCCTCACAGGGTCCTTGCGCTTTGCGCCACCTGCGCTTAATACAGCCTGATTCGTGCTTGTTTTTTTTTTTATTGTTGTAGTTATTATTGTTGTTGTTACTGATGATGCTATTTATTCTTGGATAGGACAGAGAGAAATAGAGAGAGGAGGGGACGACAGAGAGGGGGAGAGAAAGACATCTGCATACTTGCTTCACTGCCTCTGAAGCAACTCGCCTGCAGGTGGGGAGCCGTGGGCTAGAACTGGCTTAACGCAGGTCCTTGCACTTCGCGCCACGTGCGCTTAACCCGCTGCTACTGCCTGATTCCCACTATATGACTGGGGAGTCCCTTCTTATGAACAAATTGGGTAGACTTTTGTGGACACATGGGGTTGAAGTTATAAATCTGACATTTAAATTAGAAGCTTTCTTCAATGAGAAGAGTAAAGTTTTTCCTCAAAATGAATGTGAAGAAGGAATGACTAGCCTGTGAGTTCACTGCTTTCCAACATATGGCTGCCCCCCAGAACAATACTCACCATGGTTCTGTCCTGCCAAGTGGTTCATCAGGTAGGATTTTCCTGTTCGATACTGTCCTGCAATGGCCACAACCACCACAGGCTGAGATATCTTTTCAAGAATCTCCAGAGCTTCAGGATTTACCCTCAACTGAATTTCCTTATTCTCCACCAAACAGATCGGCTTTGTCATGTTAAGTCCAGTGGCCATGATGAACTATAAGCCAGAGAAACAACTCACTAGAATAGAAGATTTCAAAGTCATCTTAAATGAGTTATGTGCTTATCATCTTTCGGCTTGTGGGACTTATTATCTCTTCCCTACATTACTCTATTCGAAATAGTGCACTAGTCTAAGGTCTGGTACAGTATATATATATATATATATATATATATATATATATATATATATATATATATATATATCTTAAATGAACACTGAAACATTCTTTCCCATATGATGCATGACATTAATAAAATAAAAAGGCTGATCATGAAACCTTGACAACATTAATGTTTTGCAGATAAGCAGACACATGGACTTTGAAGGAGACTAGTAGTGACTAAAGAAGATTCAAGAACGATTTAGTCTCTCATTAGTTACAGATTTATCTACTGAGCCACTACCAGGTTGTAGTCTTCTTTAGGTGCTCAGTTTTAAGCAAAGATAAAGAAATGAATGCTTGCTCCTGCATCATTCTAGTATAAGCCAGAAAATAAAGGAAATCAATAAGGAACACACATATACTATTATTGATATATACTCAGAAGAAAAAGAGCCATGAATGGGCAAAAGGAGGTTTGGGTGTTGACTTGTTGTAGAGGGTAACTAGAAAAAAACCTTTCTGAAAAAGAGGAAGTATGTGAGATCACCAAACCTGATAAGGAAGATGCATTTGTCTCTGAAGAAAACAAGAGGGAAAGAATGAGCTCTCAAAACACAGATAGGTAGAGTAGTGTGTTACCCAGACAAAATGATGGTTTCAGGAATCAATTTCTTTAACTGAATGGGAAGATATTTCCTTTTCTTTTTTTATTTGATAGGTCAGAGAGAAATAAAGAAAGTAGAGGAGGGGGTATAGAAAAGGAGAAAGATAAAGTTTCATATCTGGATGAGGATATGCTTTAAATGTTAAATCTTACTGGCATATCTTACTGCATATCAGCCACCAAGTTGCAGATGTTGTTAAGATTTCATTCTGATCTTACTCACAGGAAGAAGTTGAAAAACAAGATCAGAATAGAAAACACAAGTAGAACCTGAACTAGAGATAGTGTATCACATCAAAGTAAGATTCTGGGGTGGGTGCGGGTGGTGGATGGAAGGGTACAGGTCCTGGAAAAGGATGACAGAGGACCTAGTGGGGGTTGTATTGTTATGTGGAAAACTGAGGAATGTCATGCATGTACAAACTATTGTATTCACTGTCAAATGTAAAATATTAATACTCCAATAAAGAAAAAACATTTTCATTCTGAACTCCCTGGGGAGATGACCACATCAATGTATCCCAGAACTTCATCCCTCTAGACACCTGCCTCTCTAGGAGACAGAAACAGGCTGGGGGTATGGATTGACCTGCCAATGTCCATGTTCAGTGGAGAAGCAATTATAGGAGCCACACCTCTTACCTTCTGCACACTATAAAGAACTTTGGTCCATACTCCCAGAGGGGTAAATATTAGGGGAAAATGACTAGTTGGCTCTGAACTTCAATTCCATTAGGACCCAAAGTGAGAGGGGGGATAAATAAATAAATAAATATAATGGAGAAGGACACTCAGAAGAGATGTGACAGAAAGGAAGAGAAGGGAGAACCATAGAAAAAATGGACAACTATATATAAATATAGTTATATAAACAATAGTCAACCCATATCTATGATATTAAGAGAAGTAATTCAGTTTCCAATGAAGGGAATGAGGACACAGAACTCTGGTGGTGGGCAAGGTGCAGAATTATATCCTTGTTATATTATAATTTTGCAAATCAATATTAAATATTAAATCACTGATAAAAATTTTTAGAAAGAAAAAATAGTATATGCATATTTTTCATAATTGCTTTAATAATTTGTATATACTGTAGTTTCAGAGAAAATGCATTTTTACTATTCCCTTAATGTATTTCAGTAGGATATTAATAGGAATCAAATTCAGTCTGTATATGGTAATTTTAATGATGTTAATTCTTCTAGCCTATGAGCAGGGAATAACTTAAAAATTCTATGTGTTTTCTTTTAATTCCTTCAGCAGTGACTCCTAGTTTTCTGTGTACAGGTCTTTAACCTCTTTTGTTAAATGTATTCATAATTATTTTTGATGATATTGTAAATGAGATAGATTTTTTACTTCTAGTTTTTCTATTTAACTATTTGAATAGAGGAATGATAATGATATTTGTATGTAAAAGTTGTAGCCTGAAACTTGTCTGTATTGCATAATAATTACTAAAAGTTTTCTACTTGGTTTCCTTTTAATTTTCTAAATATTGTATATCATCTTCAAATAGGATAATCTCAATTGTCTTCCAGTTGAAATCCTTTGTGTTTCTTTTTCTTGCCTGATGACTGTGGCCAGGGTTTCCCAGATTGTGCTGAATATTGATGGTGGTGATAGACAGCTTTGTCTTGCAGTTGATCTAATATGGAACGCTTTTAATTTTTCTCTATAGAGGATAATGTTATATATGGAGTGACTTCAAAACATGTCAATTTCCTTATGTTTACCCATTTGTTACTAAGATATCTTTTTAAAAAATAATGACACATTGTTATAAGATACTGATATACACAAGAGAATGTAATCTCTATGAGAACAAATATGAGTATTTGTTGATTAAAGGCAAATGAAATTGAAAGAAAAAAAATCAGAGATAGAGCAGTCTAAGAATTTTGACTGTCCCTTTAAATTCTCAAAGATAATACCAACGTGCAGGAGTCCCTGCACTTTGCTCTCTGTGTGCCCCTTCATAAGATCAAATTCTCTGTGCTTCAGTTTTCCTTTTGTAAAATAATAACAAAATAGAAATTTCTCGTTCATTAGGGAAAGTAATGAAGATGACCATTTCATTATATTTAAGTTAAAAAAAAATCCATGTGACACAAATGAATACTATGAACCTTTTCATTTAAATTGAGTGTCTAAATAAAGTCAGAGAGTCTAACTGAAAGGGAAGGATTGGCTTTGAAAGGAAACAGTGACAATTTTCAGCCCAGTTACAAGCAAGTATAAGACATCTCCATGAGAAGGACCAGCCTGTGTTGGAGGAGCAGCCATAACAGTGAGAGGGAGGCCATGATGGAGGATGAGTCATACTGGAGGAAGCCATGACATCCTTCTGTGTCAGAGAATAGACCTCGGCGTCAGGCTGCTAGGGTTCAAACTCAGTCCTTCAAATGATTTACTATCTGTAGTAACTTGCAAAAGGATTTGACACTGTCCACTGCCCACAAAGCATGTTGCTCGACCAGGTTGAGCCTGGTCGCCACCACGTCGATGGAAGGCTTGGTGCTGTGGACTATCTTTCTCTTTCTCTCTCTCTGCCTCACTTTCTTTGTGTAAAAAACAAAACACTCAGCTTAAGGATCCCGGTTTGAGCCCCGGCTCCCCACCTGCAGGGGAGTCACTTCACAGGCAGTGAAGCAAGTCTGCATGTGTCTGTCTTTCTCTCCCCCTCTCTTTCTTCCCCTCCTCTCTCCATTTCTCTCTGTCCTATCCAACAACAATGACAACAACAAAAATAATAACTACAACAATAAAAAAATCAAGGACAACAAAAGGAAATAAATAAATATTGAAAACCAAACACTTCAAGATTCTTCATGAAATTTTTTTTAAATAAAATAAAAGGAAAAGTTCTTTTGTCTTGTATCACTCTTCAGAGCTCCTTTCTACCTGTAAGCCTAGATACTGCCCAATTCATGAGTTACTTAGTATAACCAAGATTTTTACATAAAAATTGCTTAATAAATGCAATTAAACCTTATGTTTTTCTTAAACAATTGATTAATGACAGTGAGACTGAATTCATCCATATAGTATCCTTGAAGTATTTCTACTTTGGAATATTAAGTATTTTACTATAAACATAACTCAGATTCAGTCTTTTCAGATCAAAATTGTTGTGAATGAATAATTGCTCTTTGGGGCTGGGTGGTGGTGCGCCTGGCTGAGCACAGACAGGACAGTGCAAAAGGACCTGGACCTGGGCTCAGGCTCCAAGGCCCCACCAACAGGGAAGAAGCTTCATGAGCATTGAAGCAAAGTGGTGGGTACCCCACTTTTTCTCTCCTGCTCTATCTTTCCCTTCCCTCTCAACTTCTCCCTGTCTCTATTCCAAACCAATCACTTTTCCTCTATTTTCTAGTGCCTGGTGGTGGTGTGAGAGGCAGTCAGGAAATGCCTGAGGGGTAGGGTGGGAGGTAGAGGAGACAGCAGCTCCACTGGTGCCTCTGTCAGTATCAGTTTGAGAAAGGAGGTCAGCCCTCTTTCTGTAGAGGAGGGTAGCTTCTAGGCCTCCTTTCCCAGTGCAGGTTTCTTCGCTGCAGTCCTAGGTACTGTTTGGGGAGAAAGTATCTGGGGGAATGGCACACATGAGCTGGTCCCTCGCAGTAGAAACTGAGCTGTCTGAAACCAGGGGGCATACTCACTTATTGGAGGCACTGTAGTCAAAGGACCAGTTCTCAGCTACCCTTGGCCTGCTGCATAGTCACTGCTTCTGTGTCTGTTTTCTCTAGATACCCTCTGTTTAGAAGCTGGAATTCAGCAGTGTTATACAGCCAGCCAATAGTGGGGCAGGTTGAGGACTGAAGACCTTTAAAGGAAACACCTGTCTTTTTGTTTTTGCAAAATAATCTTTGGTCTTACAGTACTCTTTTCATCTCTTTCAGAAAGTCTGATAAAGAAGAAAAATTCAAAACATTGTGTTACAATGTCAGTTTACTTCCTCTTTCATTGTTAGTTTAGTTTTCCTCGCCCACACAACAAATAAAGAGTAGGAAGATTGAGTGGATGCCAAATCATTGTAGACTGGATAGGACTTGTGAAGGAAAGTATTTTCTCTCTTTCTATCTTTCTTTCTTTATTTTTTTAAAGATTTTATTTATTTTATGAGAAATACAGGAGGAGAGAGAGAAAGAACCAGATATCACTCTGGTACATATGCTGCTGGGGACCAAACTCAGGACCTTGTGCTTGAGTGTACAATGCTTTATCCACTGCACCACTTCCTGGACCACTGAAGGAAGTATTTTCCATTAAAATATTTGAGTTTGATGACTTCTGGAGCTGGGCCTATGAGCAGCAGCATATCTCTTTCTCTCCTCTCCTCTCAGGGATCAACCAGGAATACCAAAGGAGACCACCTGGGACCAAAACAAGACAGGACTAGAACGACTACAGTAACCCACCAAATCACTTGTGAGTGCAAACATGTGTGGCTGGTGACAGAGAGGAGCCTAGGGAAAGATTAAGTGGCTGGTAACAGTCAGGCAATTTATCAGTTGAGACACCAGTCTGTTCCACCAACAAGGGGACAGCTGAAGGGAGGAGAGGACTCCCCAGAGACTGCAACTCTGAGTCTCCATTGCTACTGCCTCAGAATCTGGAGTAGCAGCAGGGAGGGACACCAGGGGTCAGAGATATAACCAGGAAACTCAGGAGAAGACATAACCTTGTTGTCATAGCGGTGGAGCTGTGAAAGTCTTTTTGCATAACAACTGGATTATCTCTGCCACACCCTGCTTTATCTCTTGGTCAGGAGTCAGTTATTAAGCTAAGAAGCCTACTTGTAGTTTAAAAGCCCTCACGCTCCCACAGCCTACAGGGAAGAAAAAGAAATAAAAAAGAGGCTTTTAAACTACTGAGCTCCAATGCAGGGATTAATATACTATTGAAACAACTGTTAACTTCCACCACTGTGAACCCTTTAATTACCTTACTTAGACACAAGTCAATCCAGGCAATAGTGATCAGTAATTTGAAAAGTACTGAGAGAGGGAAATCACAACATAATATATAAAATGGCTAAACCAACAAGAAGAAATATTGGAGAAACGAACCAGGACAAAAGTCCAGCTAAAAGCCCCCCAAAGGGTGAAGCACAAAATAACAAGTGCAACATCCAAACACTAGCTAAGGAAATAATCACAGCAGTGAGTAAAGAGTTTGAAAGAATTGTCATCAGAACTACAAGAACAGCAAATGAGACTGTGGAAGAAAACACTAATTATCTCAAGGTTATTAGAGAGCTGAAAGCTGAAGTAGCTGAGCTAAGAATACAACTAGCTGAACAAGCTAAAACAGTATCAGAACAGGGTAACAAAGCAGATGAACTCCAGAAAACAGTAGAGGGTAGAGAGAATAGAATCAATGAGGCTGAAGACAGAATTAGCAAGATTGAGGATGAAATAGAGACAACTAAAAAAGAATTACGAGATCTCAAAAAGAGATTACGAGATGCTGAAAACAACAACAGAGTCCTATGGGATGACTTCAAAAGAAACAATATACGCATTATTGGCTTACCAGAGGAAGAAAGAGAGGGAGAGGAAGAAAGCATTCTTCAGGCCATAGTAGTTGAAAACTTCTCTAGTCTAGACAACATTAAAGACATAAAGATTAAAGTATCCCAGAGGGTCCAAAACAGAATTAACCCAGACTTAAAGACACCAAGAAACATCATATTTAAAATGGGAAAAATAAGAATAAAGAAAGGATCCTGAAGGCTGCAAGAGAAAAATAAAGAGTCACCTACAGAGGAAAACCCATAAGATTAGCAGCAGACTTCTCCATACAAACACAACAGGCCAGAAGAGAATGGCAAGATATCTATTGAGTGATCAATGAGAAAGGCTTTCAACCAAGAATACTATATCCTGCTAGACTGTAATTCAGACTACATGGAGGCATCAAAACCTTCTCAGAGAAGCAACAGGTGAAGGATCAACTATCACCAAGCCTGCCCTGAAAGAAGTTCTGAAAGGTCTCCTATAAACTGTCAGACCACCAGAAATAGGACATATACCAAAACACTCTAAAACTCTACAATAGTGGCGTTAAAATATCTTCAATCTTTGATATCAATAAATGTCAATGGCCTGAATTCACCTACTAAAAGACACAGAGTAGGAAGATGGATCAGAATATAAACCCAACAATACGCTGTCTACAGGAAACACACCTAACTCAACAAGACAAAGACAGACTTAAAGTGAAAGGAAGGAAAACTATCATACAAGCGAATGGCCCACAAAAAAGGGCAGGAACAGCTATTCTCATATCTGACACGATAGACTTTAAAATAGATAAGATTAAAAGAGATAGGAATGGCCACTACTTAATGCTCAGAGGATCAGTCAATCAAGAGGACTTAACAGTTATTAACATCAATGCATCCAATGAAAAGCCATCTAAATAAATCAAACTTCTACTGAAAGAACTACAGCAATATATTAACAGCAACACAGTCATAGTAGGGGACTTCAACACCCCACTCTCTCAACTTGACAGATCATCCAGGCAGAAAATTAATAAAGACATAAGGGAACTAAATGAAGAGATAGATAAACTAGAACTACTGGTTATTTTCAGAGTCATTCATCCCAAGAAACTGGAATACACATTGTACTCAAATCCACATGGGTCATTCTCAAGGATAGACCATATGTTAGGCCACAAAGACAGCATCAGCAAATTCAAGAGCAATGAAATCATCCCAAGCATCTTCTCAGACCTCAGTGGAATTAAACTAACACTTAACAATCAACAAAAGATTAATAACAGTCCCATAATGTGGAAGCTCATCAGTACACTTCTTAACAATTTCTGGGTCAAAGAGAAAATAAAGGAAGAAATCAAAATGTTTCTAGAGTTCAATGAAAATGAAGACACAAGCTATCAAAATATTTGGGACACAGCTAAGGCAGTACTGAGAGGGAAGTTCATAGTTATACAAGCACACATTAGGAAACAAGAAAAAGCACAAATAAACAGCCTGATGGCACATCTTAAAGACCCAGAAGAAGAAGAACAAAGGAACCCTAAAGCAACCAGAAGGACAGAAAATACTAAACTTAGGGCAGAAAACAATAACATTGAGAATAAGAAAACCATGCAAAAGATCAACGAAAGTAAATGTTGGTTCTTCGAAAGAGTGAACAAAATTGCAAACCTTTAGCCAGACTCACAAAACAAAAAAGGGAGAAGATCCCAAATAAATTGGGTTCTAAATGAAAGAGGAGATATCATAACAGACACCACAGTAATTCAATATATCATGCGAGGCTTCTATGGACAGCTATATGCCACCAAGCTAGAGAACCTGGAAGAAATGAATGATTTTCTAGATACCTACCAACTTCCAAAACTAAGTAAAGAGGAAGTAGATAACATGAACAGGCTCATCATAGTTAGTGAAATTGAAACAGTTATCAAAAATCTCCCCAAAAATAAAATTCCTGGGCCCAACAGTTTTAAAAATGTATTTTACAAAACCTTGAAAGAAGAACTAATACCTCTACTTTTAAAAGTCTGCCAGAAGACTGAAGACACTGGGATACTCCCTGCCAGCTTTTGTGAAGCCAACACCACTCTGATACCAAAAGCAGACAGGGACACCACCAAAAAAAGAAAACTACAGTCCAATATCTCTGATGAACACAAATGCTAAAATATTGAACACAATTCTAGCCAACTGGATACAGCAGTATATTAAAAAGATTGTTCATCATGACCAAGTGGGGTTTATCCCAGGTATGCAAGGTTGGTTTAATATACGTAAATCAATCAATGTGATCCACCACATCAACAAAAGAAAGACCAAAATCCACATGGTTATATCAATAGATGCAGAGAAAGCCTTTGACAAAATACAACATCCCGTTATGATCAAAAAACTATAAAAAAAAAATGGGAACAGATGGAAAATTCATGAAGATTGTGGAGTCTCTATATAGCAAAACAATAGCCAACATCATGCTCAATGGTGAAAAACTGGAAACATTTCCCCTCAGATCAGGTACTAGACAGTGCTGCCCACTATCACCATTACTATTCAACATAGTGTTGGAAGTTCTTGCCATAGCAATCAGGCAGGAGCAATGAATTAAAGGCATACAGATTGGAAGAGAAGAAGTCAAACTCTCCCTATTTGCAGGTGACATAATAAATACATAAAAAAAAAAACCTAAGGAATCCAGCAAGAAGCTTTTGGAAATCATCAGGCAATACAGTAAGTTGTCAGGCTACAAAATTAACATTCATAAGTCAGTGGCATTCCTCTATGCAAACACTAAGAAGAAATCCAGAAATCAATTCCTTTTACTATAGCAACAAAAACAATAAAAATCTAGGAGTAAACCTAACCAAAGAAGGGAAAGACTTGTATACTGAAAATTAGGAGTCACTACTCAAGGAAATGGAAAAGACACAAAGAAGTGGAAAGATATTCCATGTTCATGGGTTGGAAGAATTAACATCATCAAAATGAATATACTACACAGAGCCATCTACAAATTTAATGCTATCCCCATCAAGATCCTAAGCACATTTTTTAGGAGACTAGAACAAATGCTACAAATGTTTATCTGGAGCCAGAAAAGACCTAGAATTGCCAACACAATCTTGAGAAAAAAGAACAGAACTGGAGCATCACACTCCCAGATCTCAAACTGTATTATAGGGCCATTATCATCAAAACTGCTTGGTAATGGAAAATGTATAGACACACTGACTAGTGGAATAGAATTGAAAGCCCAGATGTGAGTCCCCACACCTATGGACATCTAATCTTTGACAAAGGGGCTCAGACTATTAAATGGGGAAAGCAGAGTCTCTTCAACAAATGGTGTTGGAAACAATCAGTAGAAACATGCAGAAGAATGAAACTGAACCACTGTATTTCACCAAACATAAAAGTAAATTCCAAGTGGATCAAGGACTTGGATGTTATACCATCAGATACTTAGAAACCATCAGATACTTAGAGGAAAATATTGGCAGAACTCTTTTCCACATAAATTTTAAAGACATCTTCAATGAAACGAATCCAATTACAAAGAAGACTAAGGCAAGTATAAACTTATGGGACTACATCAAATTAAAGAGCTTCTTCACAGCAAAAGAAGCCACTACCCAAAGCAAGAGACCTCTGACAGAATGGGAGAAGATCTTTACATGCCATACATCAGACAAGAGTTTAATCACCAACATATATAAAGAGTTGCCAAACTCAACAACAAGACAACAAATAACCCCATCCAAAAATGGGGGAAAGACATGGATAGAATATTCACCGCTGAAGAGATGCAAAAGGCCGAGAAACACATGAAAAATTGCTCCAAGTCTCTGATTGTCAGAGAAATGCAAATAAATACAACAATGAGATAGATACCACTTCACTCCTGTGAGAATGTCATACATCAGAAAAGGTAACAGCAGCAAATGCTGGAGTGGGTGTGGGGTCAAAGGAGCCCTTATGCACTGCTGGTGGGAATGTAAATTGGTCCAGCCTTTGTGGAGAACATTTTGGAGAACTCTCAGAAGGCTAGAAATAGACCTACCCTATGACCCTGCAATTCCTCTCCTGGGGATATATCCTAAGGAACCCAGCACATCCATCCAAAAAGATCTGTGTACACATATGTTCTTGGTAGCACAATTTGTAATAGCCAAAACCTGGAAGCAACCCAGGTGTCCAACAACAGATGAGTGGCTGAGCAAGTTGTGGTATATATACACAATGGAATACTACTCAGCTATAATAAATGGTGATTTTACTGTTTTCAGCTGATCTTGGATGGACCTTGAAAAATTCAGGTTAAGTGAAATAAGTCAGAAACAGAAGGATGAATATGGGATGATCTCACTGTCAGGCAGAAGTTGAAAAACAAGATGAGAAAAGAAAACACAAGTAGAACCTGAACTGGAATTGGTGTATCACACCAAAGTACAAGACTCTGGGGGTGGGTGGGTGGGGAGAATACAGGTCCAAGAAGGATGACAGAGGACCTAGTGGATGTTGTATTGTTATATGGGAAACTGGGGAATGTTATGCATGTACAATCTATTGTATTTACTATTGAATGTAAAACATTAATTCCCCAATAAAGAAATAATAATTTAAAAAGGATACAGAGTTCTGATGGTGGGAATTATGTGGCATTGTTCCCAATTGTGTGGTTTTTGTGTTTCCTTTTTATAAATAAAAATTTAAGAAAAGAAAAAAAATGTTTGAGTTTTTCCCTTTTACCAAAAAGGACTTTGTTTTTAATGGTGAACTTTTTTTCCACTAGCAACAAAAACACCAGCATTGGTGTATGCATAATCCTTGATTTTTATAGTATAGCTATATAGGCTAGGATGTTTTTGCACACCTTACAGGTTGCCTATATTTGGTGGCTCAGACATTGTGAGGGATAGAAAGAAGACTGAATATAATTTCAAGGTTTCCTTTCAATATAGAAAAATGAAGTTTCTTGGTCTGGGAGATGCTGCAGTGGATAAGGCTTTGGACTCTCAAGCATGAGGTCCCAAGTCCATTCCCCTGCAGCACATGTACCAGAGTGATGTCTGGTTCTTTCTCTCTCTCCTATCATTTCTCAGGAATAAATAAATAAAACTTAAAAAAAAGAAAAATGAACTTTCAAAATGAATAATCAAAATAAAAAATATCTACAAAAATCAACACTTACAAAAGCTGCAAATGCTACCTTTTATTGCTTGGGTTTTTTCTTCTTATATTGCGATACTTCCACTATATTTGAGTTTAAATACAAGGGAAGACCTAAAGGCCCTCTCCCACACACACACACGTTTGAGTTATATGCCAAAGAAATTTGAGTACATTCTAAAATTACACTCCATAGGTCAACTTACCTGGAGTGGAGGCACCTATTTTGAAATGTCTACCATCCATGTTTGAGGCCCTGGTAATCAGATGAGATACTAAGTTACTGTCTGTGTCTCTTCTTTTTCTATATGAAAAAACCTGTCTGGAGGGTTGAAGAATAGGAACAACAAGACCATCTACATTGAACTACAGAGAAAAAATCACATTAACTTGTTAAGATTGTAAATACATTTTTTAATGTCAAGTACTTTTTATTTTTTCCCTTTATTAAGTTTTTGATAATATTTTTCTATATAGTGTCCTAATGGTGACAAAAATGTTTAAAAAACAATTTCATAGCACTATCAAAATGTATTTCTAATATACAAGCTATAGAAAAAGAAATAGAAAAAAGTCAGAAGATAGTTTTATTTTGAAATGTCTGGATTTCCCTTCTTATTTTGATATATAAAGATAATAACAATGCCATTCTCCTCAGAATCTGTCTTTAAATATGAGTCTGCATTAATTTAAATTAATTAAATTTAAACAATATTCATTTGTTTGTTATTTTGAGAGAGAGAAAGAGAGAGAATCAGAGCCTTACTCTGGCATATGCAATGCTGGAATCCAACTTGGTACTTCATGATTGAGAGTCCGGTGTTTTTGTTACTATGCCACCACCAGGCTATGAGTTTCCATTTTAAATAAGCTAAAAATGTTTCAGTGTGAAACTATATGAACAGTTTTTCATATTGTATTTTACATAAAATTAGTAAATTTATTTTTGTTGACAACACTTTGAGGTATATTTCAGTGATTTTTTGCAATCCAAATGTAGACCTCAACAGTACTGGGTGTATAGTGACAAACAAAACAATAGTGATTCTTGGTGAAACTTTAACTGGGAGGTTATTATGAAATAAAGACAGAACTGATATCTGTCAAATAATATTGGAAATAAAATATTGGTTTAGCCACACAACTAATTACATCTGGGATATTTCCAGGTGTCCTCACCTTAGAGGTGCCATTTCTGCTGTACTTTGTGGGATGTCACCTATTTTTTTAAAATTTTTTCAAATTTTTTTTATTTAAGAAAGGATTAATTAACAAAACCATAGGGTAGGAGGGGTACAACTCCACACAATTCCCACCACCCAATCTCCATATCCCACCCCCTCCCCTGATAGCTTTCCCATTCTCTATCCCTCTGGGAGCATGGACCCAGGGTCATTGTGGGTTGCAGAAGGCAGAAGGTCTGGCTTCTGTAATTGCTTCCCCGCTGAACATGGGTGTTGACTGGTCGGTCCATACTCCCAGTCTGCCTCTCTCTTTCCCTAGTAGGGTGTGTCTCTGGGGAAGCTGAGCTCCAGGACACATTGGTGGGATCTTCAATCCAGGGAAGCCTGGCCAGCATCCTGTTGCCATCTGGAACCTGGGGACTGAAAAGAGAGTTAACATACAAAGCCAAACAAATTGTTGAGCAATCATGGACCCAAAGCTTGGAATAGTGGAGAGGAAGTGTTAGGGAGGTACTCACTGCAAACTCTAGTGTACTTCTGCTTTCAGGTATATATTTTGCAGTAGTTTATGGATACGTGTGAACATATGCTCTCTCTCACAGAAACTGGTGTATATCTAGGTTTTGGGACTTTGTTAGAAAGTGAACCACCTGAGATGAAATTAGAGTGTACTGTAAAAGGAAAGGTCTCACCCGAGTGATGAAGCTGAAGGGTTGTCATTCCATACATGAAGTCTCTGAACGCAGTCTGAAGTGAAGCTTGTTGAGGTGGCGATCATTGCGTTGGTTAAGTTGTGATCGGCGGATGCAATATTATTTGATATGGATTGGGAGAGGCATACAGGAAAGTGGGCCCTATCCAAGGGTTCCAGGACTGGGGGAAGTAGGGGCTCTATAGTAGAGATGTGAGGTTCCTGCTGTCTTAGGGTTCAAAAAGACAATCAATAGTTAATGTTATCATCACATTATTTCGTAATTGGGTTAACTTTGAAAAGTCCTTTTGTTATGGTTTGCTGTACAGTACCCAGTATCTTGTATATAGCTATGCTATTGGATGCTTCTGATCTACTTGGTCTAGGTTTTTGAGAGAGTCCACATATCAAATACACAGCCTATATATTAAAAAGATTCAGTTTGTGTTTTGAAAAACTTTATGAGACTGGGAGAAATGTATTTTAGAGGAGAAGAGAATGAGAAAATAAACAATAGCTGGAAGTAAGTAGAAAGAATTATTTGAAGATAGTTGTAGATTATATATGAACTAGAAAAAAATCAGTTTGAAGAAAGTTGTGGCATATATACACAATGGAATACCACTCCTCCATTAAGAATGATGCAGTTACAGTCTTTGTCTCATCATGGATGGAGTTTGAAAAATCATATTCAGTGAGATAAGCCAAAAAGAGAAGGATGAAAACAGGATGATGTACTTCATTTGAGGAATTTAAGAAACAAGAACAGAAAGGAGTACCACAATATAAACTAGAGCTTGGACTGGTTTGGGTTTATTGAACCTAAGCAATGGAGTCTGGGACTGGAAGTCAGGTGGGTGGGGGAGTGCTTTGGTGTGCTGGTACATGAAGTAAGAGGACTTAAATGGAGGGTAAGAGTTTGATAGGTGTTTTTCAGACACTATCAAGGTGATATGAGCAATTTTACCCCTTTTTAAAAAAAATTTGCTTATTTATTTAGTTTCCCTTTTGTTGCCCTTGTTTTTTATTGTTGTTGTAGTTATTATAGTTGTTATTATTGAAGTCGTCATTGTTAGATAGGACAGAGAGAAATGGAGAGAGGAGGGGAAGACAGAGAGGGGGAGAGACAGATAGACACCTGCAGACCTGCTTCACAGCCTGTGAAGGGACTCCCCTGCAGGTGGCGAGCCGGGGCTCAAATTGGGATCCTTATGCCGGTGCGTGGGTGCTTGTGCTTTGTGCCACCTGCACTTAACCTACTGCGCTACCGCCCGACTCCCAGCTTTATCCCTTTGTAAACAACTGTTTGTTCTGTAAGTTATTAATCTCTAAGAAAATATTAAAAAATAAGAAAGAAAAGAAAAATCAGTTTGAATCTGGGTTCTGGTTAAAGCTTTATTCTAGTCAATTAGAGTCTTGAAGGTGATGAAACATACTCAGAATTATGCCTGAGCCCAATTAATGTTTGGAAGAGAGAGATTGAAGTGGAGATTCTGCAAATAATTATTTAAGAATTGTGCTACTCCTTGGAAGACACAGTCATCCTATTAACCTGAGGGGTTGTTCAGTGATTCAAATTCCTCCCATCCTGTTGTTTGTATCCTTTTTTTTTTTAATTTTTTATTTAAGAAAGGATTAGTGAACAAAAGCATAAGGTAGGAGGGGTACAACTCCACACAATTCCCAACACCCAATCCCCATAACCCACCCCCTCCCCTGATAGCTTTCCCATTCTCTATCCCTCTGGGAGCATGGACATCATACTTAGTTGCAAGTTAAAAGTATGGCTGTAGCTACATCTGTGAATCGGAGTATAACAAAGAAGGAAGGACATGTGGAAGACTCCCAAAGTTTCTTGGTCTAGCTCACAGGTACCACCTGCTTTTGGATGTGTTTCATATGCAGACTTAGTCACACAGGAGACCTACCAGCTGCAACAGTTAGATAAACATAATCCCCATCAATATTACCATAAATTAATTTTATTAAATAAAATATTTGAGTTACTAGGCATGCTGTGAGAGTAAAATATATAGCTGGGAAGATAGCATAATGGTTATGTGAAAGACTTTCATGCCTGAGGCTCCAAGGTCCTAGGTTCAATCCCCAGCACCATTGTAAACTGAGCCTGGCAGTACTTCGGTTTTTTTTATGTCTCCCTTTCTCTCTATGTTTCATAATTTTTATTATTTTTACTTATTAATTGGATAGAGGCAACCAGGAATTGAGAGGGAGGGAATATATAGATAGATAGACCTCTGCAGCCCTGCTTCACCACTTGTGAAGTTTTTTTCCCCCCTGCAGGTGGGGACCAGGGATTTGAACCTGGGTCTTTGAGCATTGTAACATATGTGCTCAACCAGGTATGCCACCATCTGGTCTCTCTCTCTTATTAAAATAAAGTAAAATAAAATAAAAATATTTGGGAGTTGGGCGGTAGCGAAGCAGGTTAAGAGCACATGGCGTGAGGCACAAGGACCAGTGTAAGGATCCTGGTTCGAGACCCTGGCTCCCCACCTGCAGGGGAGTCACTTCACAGGTGGTGAAGCAGGTTTGTGTCTATCCGTCTCCCCCCTCTGTCTTTCCCTCCTCTCTCCATTTCTCTCTGTCCTATCCAACAACAACAACATCAATAATAACTACAACAATAATTTAAAAAACAACAAAGGTAACAAAAGGTAATAAATAAATAAATAAAATTAAAACAAATAAAAATGATTTAAAAATGAATAAAATATTTAAAAACAGTAAAATAAAAAAAGAATAGAAAATTGGTCTAGGGAAGCCACTCAGTGAGAGAAGGTCTTGGTTTATTTCACTGCACCTCATAAAAAGATCATATAAAACAATGTGTATGTAATAATAACGCAAGAACACACACACATATATACATATGTAATACATTTTATAAAGTTACAAAGAGAGTCAAATACTAATAGAAATAAATATTATTAGATGTTGTCGGGCTAGGTGGTGGCGCACCTGGTTGAGCGCACATGTTACAGTGTGCAAGGACCCAGGTTCGAACCCCTGGTCCCCATCTGCAAGGGGAACGCTTCATAAGTGGTGAAGCAGTGCTGCAGGTGTCTCTCTGTCTCTGTCCCTCTCTGTCACCTCCTTCCCTCTCAAGTTCTGACTGTTTCTATGCAACAAATAAAGATGAAAAAAATTAAAAAATAAAGAAATATTATAAGATGTTAAATTATGTTCCCAGGAAAAAGAGGACCAGCAATAGTAAGACAGTTAATATAACAAACCCTGTACACTCATTATTCCTCCATAATTTTTAATATACATAAAAATGTTAGTAATATTGCAATAGGCTACAGTGCTTAGGGATTCAGGTTCAAGCCTGTGGTCCCCACCTCTGCAGGGAGAATTTTCACAAGCAGTGAAGCAATGCTGCTAGTGTCTCTCTTTCTCCCTGCCTATCTCCTCTTTCCATCGCAATTTCTCTCTGTGTCAATTAGAAAATAATAATAAATATTGAAGATAATACTGCAATGTATTGTTATGATTAAAATTTTTATAAAATATGAACTGTAATACTAGAGGGAGAAGGGATAGAGGGTATAGAGTATGATGTAGTTATAATTATTAACATTTTAGAGATCAATAAGATAGATGAATGATATTTAATTACCTTTAAATAGCAGTTCATTGGTTACAAGATCTGATAATTGCTTGAAGTGAGATTTCCTAAAATTATAAGTTACTGTGTTAAAAGAGAAGGGTTAAATTAAGTAAATCCACGTTTCTTTATTTCAGAGTCAATACAAAGTAGATTAAAGCATTAAGACTACCTACCTCTCCCTTTATCCTCTGATTGCTATTGTTATAAGTAGCATTATCTGACTCTCTTCTGCCTTTTTTTTTCACATAAATAAGGGCTTTCTGGGGTCAATTCTGACAACTTGGCACTATTTTTATGAGCACATACAAACTGAAACCGAAAGCAGAAATAAGTTCTTCATTTCTCGGAAACAGACTAGATGTTAAGTGCCGCCGACCACCCAACTAGGGGCTCAGTAGGCCGATCCAGGGAGAATGAGACTTATAGGTGGGAGGTGGATTCGGCGCGACAGACAACACTGAGACACATGAGTTTCAATGCTGCTGCAATCTTTTACTGATATAGAGATTCTTTTTATAATAGCATAACAAAGAAGCATAAATCAAAAGCTGGCCAAGTCAGTTGACCACAAAGTACGCAGGGTACATTTTTTATAAGTAACACAGACAGGAGGAGCTGAAGGCATACAACTACCATCAAAACGAAAGCACAGCCATACTGTTCTTTCATGGGTTATTAACCACATCCCTTTGGTTTCAGACAAAAGTCAATTTATCAGTAAGAACTAAATGCTTTCACTGCTCTCATTTATCCAAAGGGCTATTCTTTCTCCTTCCAAGCACTGGACCTTAATACCCAGAATAGGGGAGGCACTAGTGGGAACACGGCGTCTTGCTCTGATCCTTATGCCAAGCTCCCTTTCCTGTAATCTACCTAAGACAATATGCAGGTGCATTTCAGGGTTGCTATGTAACATGTTTCCTGGGAAAGCTAAAGGACCATTGTCTGTATGATTGAATGTAATATTTCTGAGAATAGTGCTCAGTCCTTGCTCAACCTGGATAGCCAAGTCATTGGGGCTTGAAGTGCTGGGATTTACTGTTGTAAGGGGCTTTTCATCCAGTGGGGTCCCATCTGGAATGTCCAGACTAGACTTGGGGGGTTGCACTGTAAGCGTCTCCGGAGTCTCCTGGACATTCCCTGGGTGGCCTGCATAAAGCATGATAAACAACAACAGTAAGCTTTCAGAAGCGAAACCAAGTCCACCTAGCCATCCAAGGCCTTTCCGCCAACCGGGAGACCCAGGGATCCGTCCACACAAATATCCAGGCTTCTGTCCACCACCTATCTTGGGTACGGTCTTCCGTACAGGAGCTTGTAAGGCCCCTGTCCGGTTCCCTAACCAGGTCACCCGCACTGTTTTGTCACACCGCGGTCGTGGCCTGCCTATCTGGCCAGACAGGTGTGGCAGTTAAGAAAGAGCTCCTTTCTCTTTAGTACAATAAGTTAGCTGTAGCTTTTGTATAGTTTGTTTTCATGTCAGTTTGTTGGAAACTCTTCAAAGAATTCTTTTTTAAATTCTGGGTATAATTTAAAAAAAAAAACTGGGTAGGAAGATGTTTTATTTCCTCACTCTCCAAAATACTTGGAGTTGTAGTCTGTGGTAGTCACAGCTGAACTGAATTTGCATATTGGCACTGATTTTTTTTTTTTAAATCTGTATATTTCTATAGGCTCAGTGGTTTCAAATACTGTTCAGAATTAAAGGTCCTGTGAACAAGTTGAAATACAGGTGTGGAATGTGTTTTATAGCAAGCTAGTTTTCAGAAGGAACACCTCTTGGAGCATGCTATATGGTGCTAGTAGCAGGGGTTCCTGAGATTCAGATATAGTGGAGGCAAGAGTCTCAAAAAAAGAAGCTGTAGTTGTGTGTGTGTGTGTGTGTGTGTGTGTGTGTGTGTGTGTGTGTGTGTGTGTATGTCAAGAGTCTCAAGTTTTAAAAAAAAATCTGTAGTGTGTGTGTGTGTAGAGCATGTATGGTCAGAATTGTGCCAGTGCTTGGAGAGGTGTGTGTGTGAAGATCTATTAGATATAGTATTGACCTAAACAGAATGTAACCTAGAGTTAAGACTGACTAGCAATCAAACAGTGAGAGCAATGGTGGAAGAGAGGAGTACTGAAGTAGCGTGTCTCCATATCTCAATTGGTGCACTTGAAACTAGTAGCCCTGAGTTGTTAAACTTGATGTCAACTATATAAACTAGACTGAATTATAGCTTTTAAAATGACTAGCAGTTATGTTGATTCATATGAAAAAAATTGCTTCTTAGCCTTCATATCTGTTCTGTTCTCTATTCTAGTCAATTCATACTACAGTTTTAGTGACTGTCATGTGTTAATTACCAGTGCATTTTTCCTAGTGAATTGTTTCTTGAATTTTTTTTAACTTTTGTAATTATTTACTTCAGTTTTTGTCATTATCAACTACACTTTCCTGCTGTGTCTCTCCTTCTTCTCTCCTTCCCCTCCTCCGCCTCCTTCTTCTGCTAGAAAGAGGGACAGAGAAAGGGAGGGTTTGCAACACTGTGAGGCTTCCCACTTCTTCTAGCGTTTGCCCTTCTTCCATAGCCAGTCAACAGCGTCAGGTTGAGCCTGATGTAAAGTTTTGAGACCTCCTTTGAATCTGGAGAGGTGGCAGTCATTGACCACTTACTCTTGGGGACAGGACTTGAACTCTGGCTCTTGCCCGGGGTAACACGTGCACTTAGACAATTGCTCCATCATTCACCCTCCATCCCAAGTCTGTTATTTTAAAATTTACTTTGCCTATTGTGTGTCCTTTAGCATTTTACTGACCTACTAATTTCTTAACAATCCAGCTAAAGAAATCTAGTCTGGGGGCTGGGTGGTGGCGCACCTGGTTGAGTATACATATTACAATGTGCAAGGACCCAGGTTTGAGCCCCTGGTCCCCACCTGCAGGAGGAACATTTTGCGAATGGTAAAGTAGTGTGCAGGTATCTCTCTATCTCTCTCCCTCTCTATCACCCTCTTGATTTCTGACTGTCTCTATCCAATAAATAAAGATAATAAAAACTTTAAAGAAGAAATCTAGTATGATCTAACTTTTTAAAATATACCTGATAATGTCTCTAAACAAATATTGAGAAAGATATAAACTACCCATACTGAACATGAGATTGCAGACTGAAGTAACCATTACAAAGAGAGGTAGCTGAACTTTTAAATAGATAAATATGGATTCAACTTGCTGCTGATGAAGAATTTTTTCTGTTAACTTAGTGAAAAGATTTAACCAAAATGTGTCATTAGGTTTAAACATCTCTAGCTATTGTCCAAGTTTAACTAAGTTGAAAAATCAATTGAAAACTGAAAAGCTCATTAGATAATCACCAGTCATGCCAGAGCTGATGGTATTCTGTTTGATTTACTCTTCACAGCTCTCAGATAAAATAGCCCTGTAATAATAGGCTTAGCCTTCTTAAATACAGCACATTGAACAACGACCAGGAAAAGTAAAGAAAACCAGAAGATAGGCGGTGGGTAGATAGCATAATGGATATGCAAAGAGACTCTCATGCCTGAGGTTCCAAAGTCCCAGGTTCAATCCCCTGAACCACCATCAGCCAGAGCTAAGCAGTGCTCTGGTTAAAAAAAAAAAAGCCAGAAGCTGGGGCCAAAGTGGGGATTAGTTCATTCTGCTAGTTCTCAAGAAAACTATTTTAAAGTGGAAACTACAAAAACCACCTATCAGCCAACACCCATGAAATTCCACAGCAATTCAGAAAACAAAGATGAAAACTAAAATCAAATTCTATTGAGTGGCACATTGCCTAATGCACAGATAACAAAAAAGAAACCTCTAAGAAGTCAGCAGGGCTTTCAGGACAAGGAGAGATCAAATATAGTGTCAACATAGTTATAAAGTCAAACCTAGGAGAATATTAAATTCTGACAACATTCACATTTCTCTTCTTTCTTTCCTTCTTTCTTTTTTTCTTTCTCTGTTTCTGTCTTATTATTTATTGGAGGGTTAATAATTTATAGTTGACAGAAAAATACAGTAGTTGGTTCATATGTAACATTACTCAGTTAACCACGTAACACTCTAAACCCCACCTACGTCCTTCTTGGCCATCATGTTCCAGGACCTAAACACTCCCCGCCACCCCAGGGTCCTTTACTTTGGTGGAATATATCAGCTTCTCTCCCCTCTCCATTTTTAATAGATCAATGAGTATTAGTGTTTGAAAGTTCACCAGAATTTGGCTTATATGGGATGAAACTAGCAACATTATCTTAAATGTAATCTGAATCATAGATCCTATCTCTAGCTATTTGTTTTCATTTTGGAGGAGGCCTTATTTCTGTATTTAGATAAAGCCCCTTTTAGTGTTTTAGTATTATTTGCTAATTTTCAGCATTTCTTTTTTTTTAAGATTTTATTTATTGATGAGAAATATAGGAGGAGAGAAAGAACCAGACATCACTCTGGTACATGTGCTGCCAGGGCTTGAACTCAGGACCTCACGCTTGAGAGTCCAGCACTTTATCCACTGTGCCACCTCCTGGACCACACAATTTTCAGCATTTCTATTAATACCCAAATTATTTGTTAAATACATTGTTTCTTCTTTGTAACATCATAATTGAAAGCAAAGTAGCATTTACCATCTTCACTATCGCAAGTGAAAATGTTAAATATACTACATGTCAATCATGCTCATATTTTTGTGCAACTGACCTTTAAGATCTTCATATCTTGCAGAACTGAAATCTCTTTACACAGACAATTCAACATCACCATCTGACATCAGTCTCTGGCAACCACCCTTCAACTTACTGTTTCTATTTATATCAGGAAAAGTGAGGTCTCCGACTTTATTCTGATTTTTCAAGAGCGTCGTCGTGACAGCTACAGTTCTCTAGAGCTCATGCGGATTTCTTTTTATGTTTCTGCAGAAAATGCTATTGAGATTTTGATAGAGATGGCCACCTTCAGTGTAGATTTCTCTAGACAATTTGAATATTTTAAGAAGATTAAGTTTTTTAGTGCTGTGAACATGGGCTCTTTTTCTGCTTATTTGCCTTTAATTGTGATGCAGCTTTGTAGTTTTCAGTATGAATGTCTTCAGCTTTCTGAGACCACTTAAGAATTACTTTCTTAAACTGTTTACATCGATAAATAGGAGTTTATTAATTGTTTGACACTTGCTACATTATGAGACTTTTCTTAAATTTATTTTTTAAAAAAATATGTATTTATTATATAGAGACAGAGAGAAACTAAGAAGAGATGGGGAGAGAGAGGGAAAGAGACAGAGAGACACCTGCATCACTGCTCCACCACTTGTGTAATTTTCCCCCTGCAGGTGGGGACTAGGGGCTGGAAACCCCCCCGTCCTTGTACACTATAATGTGTGCACTTAACCAGGTATGCCACCACTTGGTCCCTTTTTTAAAAAAACTAGTGATTTTTATTTTTATTTCTTTTGCCTCCAGGGTTTTTGCTAGGGCTTGGTGCCTACACTATGAATTCACTGCTCCTGGTGGCCATCCTTTTTTTTTTTTTCACTGTTGTTGTTGGACAGGACAGAGAGAAACTGAGAGGGGAAGGAAAACAGAGAGGGGGGAGAGAAAGATAGATCCTGCACACCTGCTTCATGGCTAGTGAAGTGACCCCCCTGCAGGTGGGGAGCCAGGAGCTCGAAATGAGATCCTTACGCACTGGTCCTTGCGCTTTGAACTATGTATGCTTAACCTGGTCCCTTGCTTTTACACATTCCCTTCTCTGAAGCACCTCCTCAGGGTGATGTCATTTGTGTGCTAATAGTCCCAAACTCCTGCTGGGGTCACCACAATTAATCATGAACCTAAAGGCTGGAATATTGCAGATGAAGATTTGGGGTTTCCGTTTTGGAAATAGCTAGTAGGTCTATTTTAGGTATATTCCAAAGGGCCTATGACTTTATTAGTTTTTGCTGAACCTCTCTTATCCTCTGGTCTTGTCAGTGTTTCCATTTTATAAATAAATTTTAAAAAGTAAAAAAAAAAAAAAGAACTAGCTGATTAGACAATAGATAAGGAAAAAAAAAACATACCTGCTTTATATGGAACAACTCAGAATGTGCATGACTATAGCTGTAACCACAAGGAACTAGCTGCCAGATATTTGCTTTAGTAACCTGCTTCCTGTTTTCTTGTTTTGTGTTCTGCCCCCAAAACCTATAAGAACCCTGGAACACTAAAACCTGAGGCTGGGGGGGGGGGTCCTTTCACGGACCCGACCTCAGTTGTCTTGTGTTAATACAGTTCCTCCTTGTTGACTCCATCGGTTGGCTCTGAGTCTTGAACATGCTACAACACCATCTTGTTGTCTATACTGTCCCATATGGTGCCAAGGATTAAAACTCAGCTTCTCACATGTGGTAAGGTGTGCAACCTCCCAGGTGAGATTTCACCCAGGTGAGCTATCTCTCAGTCCTTGGCCTAATTTTTATATTTTTATAGAGGAGAGACTTGCATATCTGAGACCTTCAGTCTGTGATACCTGGCATTGTATGTGCCAGAAGTGGTAGTACTCTGGGCTCTCCTGTAAGAATAAATAAAGACTTTAAAAAATGGAGAGGAGGAATGCCAAAATGCTACTCCACTGTCCACAGTGCTTCCTCTACTCGTCTATTCATGCTGCCCTCATGTTCTGCTAGAACTTCTGCAGAGGGCCTATTGTATGGAGAGCCACTCTCTGGACCAGGAACTTCTTGTTTGTCCACAAAACCAAACATGCATTGCATTTCCTTTCTCTTCAATTTCTCTTTTCGGTGCTCTGAGAAACCGCAGCTGTTACCTTCAAGTAATTAGCTACATACCAAGCACAGAGCACCTACAAGCAAGACAGAGACAGACTGGGCATTTTGGTGGACAGAATCCTGAGGCTTGTAGGGTTCTCCCTGGAAGAAAGTGAGTCCAGAAATGTGATTCAGAGGATGGGTGGTATCTTGTTTTTTGAAGATGGAGTCATTACTACTTTGGATATTTTCCTTGGCACTATCAGAATCACATCTGTTTTTGTTGTTGTTTTGTTTGTTTTAGAAAGTTTCAGAAACCAAAACCCAGTAAGAACAAGGAAGAACATCAGAATCATGACCACAGAGTCCCTGTGCATGACCTTGGCAGCTGGAATGATCTGTTCCTAGGAAACTGTATACTACTAAAATAGTTCGCTGAAAGGCAAAGCTATATGCACACAGTTATATGGGAATAGGACCTTACTACTCTACACACATTTCACTTTCACAACACATTTCAAATATTTTTTATTGAATAAATTCCACTGATCATTTGGCTTTAGATTATTTTATGATATGGTCACTCAGGGTTGACTGGAAGTGGTCATCTTGCAGAGAGGTGGGAAAACATAGTTTATTATGCTTTCGGGTCCTGGAGAGAGGGTCCTACCTCTCTACCAGGAAACATGGGGGAAGAACCAAGAGGAGAATCCAGCAAAGAGGTGAAGAACAGAGAGAAAGCAAGAGCCTGGGGGCCAGGGCTTTACTGGAGTGTTTGAATGTAAGTGAGTCGTGGTCAGAGAGAGCAGGCAGTGGAAGTGTCAGGGTCCACACATGCTCACACAGACACTCGTGCTGGCTGGGCAGACCCTGCTCATAGCCTGTTTGGGGACATTGTGGCAGCTGGAAGATACATTTTAAAATTCACAGTGTCTGGCCTTTGTATTATCCACAGATAAACTAGCCAAGATTCCATGCTAGACACATAAAATCTTTGCTGATTTGTTCTTTCTTTTTTGGTCTGGAACAAACAATGCTGCAATAAATATAGCTATAGTTGAAAAGTACAGCCACAACAGGATGATTTCCTCAGGTGATGTCTTAGCAGTACAACTTCTGGGCCACAGGGATATGCACTTTTTAAATTTTTTAAAAAGGTATTTTTCCCTAACTTCTGGAAATGAATATGGCTATGCACTTTAATAAGGTGTGCCATCTGTAATCTTGTGTTATTCAGATTTTACTGACAGTACAGTAATGCCAAGTCTCTTAATTATATTGTACACATTTGAAAACATGCCAAGATTTTTTTCAATCATGAATTGGATTCTCCAATCATTTATGGAGGTAAGCAGGTAGATACTGTCGTTATTCATTTTAAACATTGATTTATTTAATTTTATGAGAATGAAGCAGAGAGAGAGAGAGCAAGTTTGAGGGAGTGAGAGAGAGAGAGAGAGAGTGAGGGAGGGAGAGAGAGAGAGAGAGATATCAAAACACCATTCAGCTCTGGCTTATATTGATGCCAGGGATTGAATCTAAAAGTTCTGAGCCTCAGTGCCACTCTTCAGTTCTCCAGTGAAGTCACAGAGAGTGATGTCTTCTATGCAGGATGAGCAAGCTAGTCCAGGACTGACCCTCTGATGATCTCCCCCTGCTCCGTGTCTTTTCCAAAGGTTAATGGCCTTTGTTTTATTACAGTAATAACCTGATAAAGATAATATTCATGGCCTTGTTACCCTCCAAATTTTAAGCCATTCTTCCCACACATAGTATCTAAGAGACACAAGTATAGGGTGCTTTTCCTTTTTTTCTTTATTATTAATTTTGCTTTTTAAATGATTTTTATTAGTGAATCAATAATGGTTTATAAGCATATAGGGGCACAGTTTCACACCATACCCAGTAGCAATATTCTGTTTCTGCCCCAAGAATAAACACCATAGTTTTCACAGTCTTAGAGATAAGTTGGCTACGTTCCCCCCAAATTTTGTGTTTCCATGATTCATATTCCACAGATGAGTGAAACTATCCCATAGGTTGCCTTTCACCATTTTACTTTGCTAAGCACAAGCACCTTCTGCATTGCTGGGGCTCATGTGGGGTGACCCTCAGCCACGAAGGTAAGCTACCAGTTCTCCCTCATTATATCAAGGACTCAGCGATATAGACAAGAGACACTGGGGAGAATTGGAACACTTATTTTATTGGAAGGTGGGCTTGGGTTTACATAGGGATGCAGACAAAGAACATTTTTCAAATACGTCAGAAATTACAGGTTTCTTAAAGGTCAGCTTGCCCCTATGGTAGGGGGCTGGTATGACAAGAATTGATGCAGATACATAAAGATCAAGATAATTAGTCTCCTGATGCAGGCATTTAATTACCCAAAGGCATTTGAGAGGAGAATAGGGGTTAAAACAGTTAAGGTGAGATAGAGAGAAGATAAGCAAGGTTTGATGTAAATTTAAGGACATCAAAGGACACTGTTAGGAGTGTGTGATAAGGTGTGTTCTCCTTTGTGATCAGAAGGTGAGGTGAACTTTGAGTAAATGAACCTTAAAGCAGGTAGCCATGTGGCCTGCAGCTAGGGGAGAAACTGAGATCTCTGTGCGCTTGAGAGTCTGATAAGAGGAAACTGAGTCAGAGACATTTTTCCCCTTTGCTCATCTCTGTGAGAGGCGCTAACAAGGGGGTGTTTTTCCAGACCTCCATCCAAGGATGGGGGGAGTTTTTCCTAAGCTCTACCAAGCTTTCACATAGTCCCACACTGCTTGAGACATTTTTTTTTGGTGCTATAGCACTTTTTCAGAGAATGAAGAAGTGGGCTTGTAAAAGGTGGAAGGGAGGCTTGTATTACCTGAAAAAGAAATGCAGGTGTTCAGGAAGGAATAAATAAAGACTACACTCTGGCCACTGTTAGGGAAAATCTGGACACAAAAATAAGTCATTGGGTGCATAATATTAAAAAAATATATGAGGAACAAAAGCACAACACCTGGTAAATTTGTGTACTAGCTTTTGAAGGAGCTATCATCAGAAACGAGGAAACAACAAATGAGTCTGTTGTCTACTGTTGTATGCTTTACATTGGGTAGTTCTCCCCCGCCAAGAGAATTGGATCAGTCCAGTTAGTTTTGCAGGCCCGCTTGGCCCCGCCCCTAGGAACCCCGCCTGAGTTAGAGAGTTCCACTGTTGGAGAGTTGCAGAGTAAGAGAGAGTGCTTGCGCTGCTGCAAAGAGACAGCAGAGTTCTGTTTGGTGATTAGTTTGGTTTAGTTTATGAATCGTTGTTCTTGAATAAAGAAATACAGCTTCCCTGCCCAGCCATTGTCTCCACGTCTTTGTTACCCACCCGTGAAGCTAGCCCCACCAGCTAGAGCTGCTGAATTTTAACAATAGTCTACTGTTCTGTAAATGAGAAATACCTTCTTCAACTAAAAAACTGGGTCACTAGAGAGCTCTGAACTCCAATTCCATCAAGATAGACAGAGAGAGAGAGAGAGAAAGTAAGAGAGAGAGAGAGAGAGAGAAAGTGAGAGAGAGAAAGACAGGACATTCAGAAGTACTAAGAAGTGTAGGTGTGACTTGGAAATGAAGAGAAGATGGGACTATGAAAAAAAGATGAGGAAATATGTATAAATATAAACAGATAGTTATAGAAATCATAGTCAGCCCGTATCTGTGACCTAGGGAGAAGTACTGTAGCTTCCAGTGGAGGAAATGGGGACACAGAACTCTGGTGGTGGAAATGGTATATAATTATACCCCTGTCATCTTATAATTCTGTAAATCAATATTAAGCCACAAATAAAATAGAAATTGAAAATAATTGATACCTACTTTTCTGTTTAACTTTTAGTATATTGGCCAAATATATATTAGCCCCAATATGGTCTTAGTAATACATTGTAAATATGTTGTCTAAACAATTTACATAAGCAGATAAGTGGATCAGTATGTTTGTTCTTTAATCTCTCTGTTTGGAGTTTGGACCAAGGATCATTATGGGGTGCAGAAGGTAGGAAGTTTAGCTTCTGTAACTGCTTCTCTGTTGGACATGGGCTTTGGCAGGTCTATGGAATGTCCACAAGGTAGCAGAGAAACACTGCAATCGAGGCTGTTTCTAAGCATTTTGTGGTCTATTGAGAGCACAGGCTATTTAGCACAGTGGATTTTAACATGTGAACTTCACAAATTATCCAAAAAATATTTTTCTTTCTATGATGTCTTGTGGGAGTGGATGCTAAGAAATGTTATTTAGGAAGGCAGAGTCAAGATGGCTGCACAAAAACAGCACTGACGCTGACACTGACTCTTCTCAGTCAAAGCTCTTCAGATCCTGGAATTTCTAAATGGAAGGAGGATTTCCAGCAGAGGGGAGAGAGAGAAACCACCATGGAAAGTTATAACCCATTTATGGGTAGGGGAGATAGCATAATGGCTATGCAAAGCGACTCTTATGATGGAGGCTCCAAAGTCCCAGGTCCAATCCCCCACACCACCATAAACCAGAGCTGAGCAGTGCTCTAGTTAAAAAACAAAAACAAAACAACAACAACAATATATATATATATATATATATATATACAATTTATGAATTGGCAACAGGGTGTTGAAAAGCACAAAGGAGAACTGAATGGTGAGTTTCCCACTGCACCCACAAGCCCATCCCTCCAGACTAGAGGTGGTTTATTTGGGAAAACTAGTGCAGCCAGAGAGAAAGAGCTACTATCCCCCCACCCCCCTCCCATGAAGTTAAGCTCTTCACCCACAATCCCAAGGCTGAACTTTTTGTCAGAATGCAGAGACATCCATGTGACCTAGCCTGACTGGATCTGAGCTACAGACAGTCTCAAGCAAGCTAACAGGATGATGGGTCTGCCTATTGAAGCAAATAAGCAAAGCTTCATCTAACCAACACTTTCCCCAACCATGAGGGTATATAGATTCTGTTAGTTTGTTAATTCCTTCCCTGGTTTTCTGTGTATCCTCCTCCTGTTAGCTGTGGTTGGCTAAACCTCCGCTCCCTTCTGTTTTGTTTAGTTTTTGCTTTTGCTATTGCTATTATTATTTGTTGTTTTATTTTGTCTCTTGGGAGGAGTTTGGTTTGGCTTTGCTTTTTTGTTTTGCTTTGTAGCTGTTTCACTCATCTCTCCCCCACTTCAATATGAACACAAGAGACCCCTCTCTCATCTTCCAAAGGCAGTGACCATGGTATCACCATTAGGACAACAGCTCCAGCCACTGCTGGGAGAGACCACAATGTGACCAGCTTCAGGTGTCCAGGAACCAATAGACCAGAAATCACCTTGCACTATACCTGACCAGCAATATCCAGAACAAAAACTATAAAAGACTCAAAAAACAATACTAAAGAAAAAAAACACTGTATCAATAAACCAGGACAGAGCCCAGAGAAAAATACCAAAAAGCTAGAAAGAACTAAGAATGAGGAATGTATACAAACAATAGTTAATATATTAATTACAGGAGTGAGGAAAGCTTTTGAGCAAATACAATCAGTTATAGGGAGACAACAAATGAGACTCTGAAAGAAAACACAAACTATTTTGAGATAATCAGAGAATTGGAAGCTGAAATAGCTGAGTTAATAGGCTAATTAGTAGAACAAGTGAATTCTATAACTGAACATGGCAAAAAAAATAACTGAATTTAGGAATGGAGTGGAGGGAAGGGAAAGTAGAAAACAGAGTTAGTCAGATCAAGGATGCATTAGAGAAAACTAAGCCTAAGGGATTCTAGCCCTACACTCTGCAAGTTCAGTAATCCCCACACCGAGTTCAATTTCATAACAGAATGGAGATTGCCAATGCTCTTGAAGTCATGGTGTTCAGAGATATCTCACCTTGCAGAAGGCCTGTGTACACCAAACTGCAGCAATGACCACCAGCTGACAGCACTTACACAGGGGAAGCCCATCCCCAGCCTGTGTCTCTCTTTCCCTAGTGAGGCAGGGCTCTGGGGAAGCAGGGCTCCAGGACACAATGATGGGGTCATCTGTCCAGCAAAGTGAGGTTGACATCATTATAGCATCTGGAACCTGGTGGCTGCAAAAGAGTTAAGATATGAAGCAGAACAAATTGTTGACTAGTTATAAATGTAAAGGCTGGGGTATTGCAGATGAAGATTTGGGGGTTTCCATTTTGGAAAAAAAGTAGTAGGTCTATTTTAGGTGTATTTTAAGGGGCTCATGACCCTACTAGTTTTTGCCTGGGCCTGACATCTAATATGCTAGTGACCTAAGTTCTCTTTGTCCTTTCAAGTAAAAAGAAATAGAAGGGAAAATAAAAAGAAAAGAAACATAGCCACAGGGAATTGTGAACTCATCATGCTGGTACCAAGGCCCAACAATAATCCCAGTGGCAATTCACATGTCTGAGTCCGTTGACCCCATAACATCCTAGAAAAGTGAACCCCTGTGTAGGAAGGAGCTGCTGTGTATTAGCAGGAAGAACATCTCATAAAAACTGCAGCAAAGGTGGCGCGAGGAATAACATCATTGCAAGGCTGGCCAGCTCCTCATGGGGTGCGAGCACTTCCACACTATGATCATCATCTCTGGCATTATGCTATTCCAATGCAGAATACTGTGCCCCAGTATGGTTCCATAGTCCCCATGTCCACTTGGTCGATTCCAAATTATATTCCTCCATGAGGATAATTTCTGGAACCATCCGTTCCATCCCGGTTCCATGGCTGCCAGTTCTTAGCAACATCACCCCGCCAGATATTCGTCAGGATGCAGCATCATCTAAGTTCATTTCCCACGTCTATGCTTGACTGGACCTGCCAATATACGGGGCTATCTCTGCCCACCCTGTTCAACGCTTGACCTCTCGTCATCCAATCTGGTCTCCTACACCTACACTGAACTTCTCTGTTTCAGACTCTTGGAAACAGAGTTGGCAGTCAGCTGAGGTCAAGAACAAACACCTCATCACAGACCCCTGCAAGCGTCAACCCGGTTTTGACCTAGCATGTTATGACTGGGCCCTCCTCAATTGCTATCGAACAGGCCATGGCCGGTGCGCCGCTATGTTCCATCACTGGGGAGCCAGAGACGACCGGAACTGCCCCTGCGGCTACAGACAGACTATGAGCCACATAGTCAACGACTGCCACCTCTCCAGATTCAAAGGAGGTCTCGAAACTTTACATCAGGCTCAACCTGACGCTGTTGACTGGCTATGGAAGAAGGGCAAACTTTAGAAGAAGCAGGAAGCCTGACAAAGGGCAGGGATTGTAGCATTATGTCGCCGCCTTGTGGACATGATGTATAATGTGCCATATGAAGCTACAGGTAGACTTTAAAGCACTTGGTGGAGGGAAGAGTACAGGTCCTGGAAAAGGATGACAGAGGACCTAGTGGGGGCTGTATTGTTATGTGGAAAACTAAGAAATGTTATGCATGTACAAATTATTGTATTTACTGTCAACTGTATAACATTAATACCCCAATAACTATATATAAAGAGAAATGCCATGCATGTACATACTATTGCATTTATTGTTGATGTAAAGTATTAATCCCCAATAAAGTAAAAAAATAAATAAATCCATAAGAGAATGGCAAGATATTCTGGGAATATATTCTAAGGAGTTAAACACACCCATCCCAAAAGATTTGTGTATACCTGTGTTCATAGCAAGTATCCAACAACTGATGAATAGCTGAGGAAATTGTGATATATACACACAGTGGAATCTTGGCTGGAGCTTGAAGGAATCATATTAATTGAGATAAGTTAGAAAGAGAAGGAAGAATATGGGACGATCTCACTCATAGACATTAAGAAAGGATAATAGAAAGGGAAACACAAAGCAGAATATGACTGAATTTGGAGTATTGCACCAAAGTAAAAGACTCAGGTAAAGGGCAGACTTTTAGGTCCACCATAAGGGTGAAAAGAGGCTGGGACACAGACTGTTTGTTGTGAGAATAATATTGAACTAAACTTCTACTAACTTATAATCTTATAAATCACTATTAATTAAATATGTGGGGGAAAGATAGATTGAATGTCCTGTGTTCTTTAAATGCCAAAATTTCAGTTCTGAAATTTCTGGCTTTTCCTTTAGTCAAAGCACTTAATGTTCCAAATTTGTAAACTGATTAAATTTGAAAACTGGGATTAAATTGTTAAAGCACTTCTAAAAATAAACATTAAGTTACCTACAATCTTAGACCAGGTAGATAAGAATCAACTTGTCCAGTCAGTGTCTGAGATATAGTTATTTCTAAATAGCATTAAGTGACATAAATCATAGTGAGGTCAACCATGGTACAGCAAATCCTAAGCATGGGATTTTCAAAGTAAACCAATACCCCAAATAACTTGGCTATAATAATAATTATCTATTGCCTTCTTAAACTCTAAGACTGCAAGGAACCTTCCCCAGTCTCTTTAAAATCTGTATTTCTTCCAGTCCTGTGACTTTGCTTGTATTTCCTGATGCTTCTTATCTTGATCCTTTACCCTGTGATACTGTCTCTAATGACCTCAACTAAATCAATGCAACCAGTACCACCATGCCACGTTTCACTTCAGACTGTGTTTAGAGATGCCAAGTCAGAGATATCAACTTTCCAGCTCCAATAATCTGGTGATACCTTTCCTAACACATGGGACAACACATTCCCTAACAAAATTATAGACCCTTGATATAGGACAGGGTCTGGGGGACAGTGCACATGTACCCATAAGTTAGGGGCAAGCATATACCTACATATATATATATATATATATATATATGTATTCTGATATGATTAGACTTAATAAACTCGACAAGCAACTATAAATACTTGAAGAAGACAGCATAACACGTCTTGACACCTTCCTCGACTACACCCTACTTCACTTCCCTCAATCATTTTATCTACTCAGTTAACTGCACAAAAGAAAGTAAGACAAATGTTCTGAAAGGAGACCACCTGAGACTGCAACAAGACAGGACCAGAACTACTTTGGAAACCTACTATATCACCACAGCATCCAGAGACCACAACTCTGCCCAGACCTCCAGCTCTACCCAGTTGAGAAACTTCTATAAAGAACAAGGAATATCAAAGATCACCTGAGACTGCAACAAGATGAGACTGGGACTACTTTGGGAGCCCACCAAGTCACCGGTGAGTGAAAACAAATGTGGCTCATGGACAGAGAGGAGCCTAAGGAGAGATTACTGGGGATAAAGCCCATATCTACTCCTGAGTGGCTGGTAATAGTCTGCAGTCTGCCAGTTAAGGAGCCACCTCCAGTCTGTTTTACCAGCAGAGACTGCTGAAGGGAGTAGAGGATTCCCCTTCCCCCCATAAGACTCACCAAATGCAACTGTGAGTCTCCATTGCTACTGTACTGACAGGGGACAGAAAACTGACCAGGAAACTCAGGAGAAGATCTACAATCGGTGGTCTAGTGGTGAGGCTGTACAGAGGGAGCCTTTCCACATTGTTCTCCTGATGAGAGCATGTTGAATAATCATCTCAGAACCTACACACTATAAATGGGTCTTGTTTAGAAATTCACAGGACCCAGCCGTGCTGCCTGGCTTGGCAGGGAAATGGAATTGAGCCTGGAGCTTTGGATCCTTGGGGTATGGGAGTCTCTTTGCATAACCACTGTGCTATCTCTCCCCCAACCTGCTTTATCTCTTGGTCAGGAGTGAGTGATTAAGTCAAAAAAACTACTTAGAGTTAAAAAAGTCTCAGGATATCATAGCCTATAGGGAAGAAAAAGAACAAAAGAGGTTTTAATAGCCATTGTTCTTCAACTCAGGGGTTGAGATAACATTGAAACAACTGTTATTTCCACAACTGTGAACTCTTTAAGTACCTTACTTAGACACAAGTCAATCCAAGCAAAAGTGATCAGTGGTCTGAAAAATACTGAGAGAAGGACCTCATAACGCACTGTAATAATGGCTAAACCAAGGAAAAACACTGGAGAAATGAACCAGGACAAAAGTTCAGCTAAAAGTCCCCCAAAGGTAGAAACACTGGATAATGAGGTCAACATCCAAACGTTAGTTAAGGAAATAGTCACAGGAATAAGGAAAGAGTTTGAATGAATCGTCATCATAAATGCAGAAACCAGTGAGACTCTGAAAGAAAACACTAGCTATCTTGAAGTAATTAGATAGATGAAAGCTGAAATAGCTGAGCTAAGAGCAAAGTAGCTGAACAAGCTAAAAGAATATCAGAACAGGGTAACAAAATAGCTGAGCTACAGAAAACAAAAAAGGGGAGAGAGACTACAATAAATGAGGCAGAAAACAGAATTAGCAAGATTGAGGACAAATTAGAGAAAACTAAGAAAAAAGTAAGAGATCTCAAAAAGAGATTAAGAAATACTGAAAACAACAAGAGACATAATCCAGGCAGAAAATCAATAAAGAAAAGAAGGAGCTAAATGAAGAGATAGATAAACTAGAACTTTTGCACATTTTCAGAGTAAAAATAGTGATTTCACTGCTTTCAGCCTGTCTCACTTAAGATGATTCCTTCAAGCTCCAGCCAAGATTCCACTGTGTGCATATATATCACAATTTCCTCAGCTATGCATCCGTTGTTGGATACTTGCTATGAACACAGGTCTACACAAATCTTTGGAGATGGGTGTGTTTGACTCCTTAGAATATATTCCCAGAATATCTTGCCATTCTCTTATGGATTTTAGAGTTTGTGTGGAGAAATATGCTAATAATCTTATGGGTTTTCTTCTGTATGTGACTTTTTGTTTTTCTCTTGCAGCTTTAAGGATCCTTTCTTTATCCTTATAATGTATCTGCATGTCTTTATGTCTGGGTCAGTTCTGTTTGGGATTCTTGAATCTTTATGTCCTTTCTGTTGTTTACAGCATATAAGTTCTCTTCCATTATCTTTTCTCATATACATTCTTCCCCTTCCTGTCTTTCTTCCTCTGGCAAGCCCAAAATGTGTATACTACTTCTATTGAGCTCATCCCATATGTCTTTATTTTTGTTTTGAGTGTCTCTTACTCTCTTTTTTAGTTTTATCACTTTGCAAGCGATGAAGCAGGCCTGCAGGTGTCTATCTTTCTCTCTGCCTCTCTATCGCCCACTCCTCTCTGCCCTATCCCCACCCACAAAAAAACCCCAAAAACTGGACACAGAAACAGTAGATTTGTAGTATAGGACCTAGCCCCAGTAATAACCCTGGAGGCAAAAAAAATTAAAAATTAATTACTATTAAATAAAATAAAGAAATTGACATGCCCACTAAGTGCTTTATTATTTTTTTGGTTTTGATATTTATTTATTTCCTCATATTTGGGAGCTACTTTCTACCCTCACCCAGTTTTCTAGTCCCATCCTCAACTCTGACACCATCTTCGTAAGCAATGGTTTAGCTGCATGTTAGCTATTCAAGTCAGACAAAATTTACTAAAGTCCTGGGCTTCTTGGAACATACCTAAAATAGAATTCCTAGATATTTCCCACACGAATACCCCTAATTTCATCTGCTCTATTCCTCACTTTGGATTCCTGTTGATTAAACAATTGTCCTGCTTTATATCTTATTGCCTTTCAGCCACAAAGTTGCTGATATGACTATGATACTCACCAATGTGTCCTGAAGTCTCACCTCTCCAGAGGCCTACCACACTATGCAAAGATAGAAACAGGCTAGGGGTATAGATTGACCTACCAATGTTCATGTGCAGCAGAGAAGCAATTACAGAAGCAAGAACTCCCACCTTCTGCACCCCAAAATGAATTTTGGTCCATATTTCCAGAGATGGGTAAAGAATAGTGAAGTTTCCAATGGAAAAGATGGGACACAGAACTATGGTTGTAGGAACTGTGTAGAATTTTACCCCTGCTATCTTTAATCTTGTAAATCATTATTAAAATGTTAATAATTTTTTAAAAGAAATGTTATTTACTCATTTGTTTATTTAGCCATTCATTTTAAACTCTACATATCAATTTAATGAGAGGATAGGGATGAAGAGTCCCTGGCTGGTACAGGCCCTCAGACATTCAAGACCTACTCTCCGCCAATGTGCCATTTCGTCATTATCTTTATTGTTTTCCAGGATTTTACAGGTGTGTTTGTTCATTTCTTTATTTAACTTTGTACAATGGAATAGAGAGAAAAGTTGCGAGGGGTGGGGGAATAAAAGGGAGAGAGACCTGCAACCCTGCTTCACCGCTTGTGAAGTTTTCCCCCTGCAGGTGGGGACTAGGGGCTTGAATCCAGGTCCCTGCATATAGTAACACACGCATTTAACCAGATGCTCTGCCTCCTGACCCTCCCCCTCATATTCATTAATATCTGTGAACACTTTGAGGTTTGATACTGCTCAATTTAGATGCATTCTGAGGCATGTCCACAAGGCGGCAGTAAAACACTCACTGAAAGTCAGACTGCTTGTGTGCTTTATGTTGACTACTGAAAGCACAGGCTATTTTTTAAAGTATATGGAGATTGGGCGGTGGGAATTGTGTGGAGTTGTACCCCTCCTACCCTATGGTTTTGTTAATTAATCCTTTCTTAAATAAAAAAAGTATTTTAATTAATTAATTAATTTTGTAAACATGTGCGCCGCAATTTATTTTATTTTTGAGAGAGATGCAGAGAAAGAATGACACAGAAAAACACCGGAACACTGCTCAGCTCTGGTTTATGGAGGTGTGGGGGATTGAACCTGGGGTTTCGGAGCCTCAGTCTCTTTGCATAACCATACTCCCGCCAGAGAGCACAGGATATTTTATTTTATTTTATTTTATTTTATTTTACTTTATTATCACTAGAGCATTACTTATCTCTGGCTTGTGGTTGGGGGACTGAACATGGGACTTCAGAGCCTTAGGCATGAAAGTCAACTTACATAACCATTATGCTATATGCCATCACCCTCATAGAACATTTCTTATCTCTCACCTGTGGTGGTTGGAGGATTGAAACTGGGACCTCAGGCTAGAGAGTCTGTTTGCATAACCATTAAGCTATCTCCTGTCCCACTGCATTCTTGCCCAGGAGCACAGGTTATTTACACAGTGAATTTTAACAAGTGAATTGCACAAATGTTTTGTGGAACATGTATTTTCTTGTGATGTATTGAATGAGTTTGGTGTTAAAAATACTGTTATTAATTTATTTAGCCACTAGTGTATCTGTGACATCCTTTGCTGAAGAGGTGAGAGCTCTCCCTCAGGGTCACTTGTGACTCTTTCTCATTCACTGTGTCAGGAAATACACCAAGGGCTGGAGTCTCTCTCCCTCATTGAGAGCAACCCCTGGTCTGTGGAGGGCCTTCCCTGGATTAATTTCTTGGGTAGATCAAGCAGAGTAATTTTGAGACCTTCTGTCCTCTTTCTTGAAAAACTGGAAATTAATTTGTTTTTGTCAAACTGAAGGACAGGCCTTGCTCTCTCTCTCTCTCTTTCTCTCCCTTTCTATCATCCCCTTATCTCTTGATTTCTGGCTGTCTCTCTCCAATAAATTAAGATAATACAAAAAAAAGAGAAAATAAATATTGTTAATGGTAAATCCCATTGATTTGATATGAGGCCCATATACAGCACAGGAGCCTATGTAACCTCTGTATCCCTGTAGGTCTGAGCTCAAAAGAGCACATTTATAAATGACAATGAATTTTTGGAATTTGATTCCTTGACGTTTAAATTATGTATTTGTTATCATTTTTTGAAGTTAAATGATTTAGAATACATTTATTGGCAGATGGGTACAATTTCTCATCTCATCAAGAGAGATGTCTGTAAAACAGTCTCACCCCCACATCAGGCCTATCGTCAAGGGCCAGGACTGAGAATCCCGGAGTGGGCCCATGCCTCTCCTAGTCTTCCTGCCCCTGAGTCCCTTCTTGGGTGCAATACACAAAAACAGTCCTAGTTTCACTTCATGTTTCCCAATTCCATCTTTTTGTTTCTTGTTTTATAGTTAGTTAATTTATTTGTTTTGCCATCAGAGCTATTGCTGAAGTTGAGCTCCTACACAGGAAAGCACTGCTCTAACAGTTAGTTGTTTGTTTGTTTATTATCTGGTAGTCCACACACGAGAGGGGTTAGGGAACAGAGACAGAGAAAGCCACACTCTCATTAAGCTTCCCACATGCAGGAGGGGACCTGGGTCTTGAACTCTGACCCCTGGGAACTAGAAGGTGTTAGCATCTCAGGGTGTGTCACACCCAGCCCTGCCCTTTCTGTTCTTAAATCTGTGAGTGAGTCATCCCATACCCACCCTGCTCTTTTTAAAAATTGTTATTTTATGAGTGATTTAATAATGATCTACAAAACTGTGAGACAAAGGGGTACAATTCCACAAATTCACACCACCTGAGTCCCGCATCCCCTCCATTGGAAGCTTTCCTGTTCTTTATCCTTCTGGGAGTGTGGACCGAAGATCTTTATGGGGTACAGACGGTGGAAAGTCTGGTTTCTATAATTGCTTCTCTGCTGGACACAGACATTGGCAGGTAGATCCATACTGCCTACCTGTTTCTATCTTTCCAGAGTGAGGCAGGGCTCTAGGGAGGTAGGGTTACTGTGGGTACATTGGTGAGGTCATCTGCCCAGGGAAATCAGGTTGGTGTCATGGTAGTATCTGCAACTTGGTGGCTGAAAAAGCATTAAGAGATAAAGCAGAAAAAAATGTTTAAAAAATCAGGAACATAAAGATATGAATATAGCAGATAAGATTTGGGGTCTCAATTTGGAAAAGGTTAGTAGATCTATTTTAGATATATTCCAAGAGGCCCATGACTTTACTAATTTTTGCTTGAGCCTGACAGTTAACATGCAGGTAGGCTAAAAATTTGGTCTGAGAAGATGGTGTCAGAATTGGGAATAGTACTAGAAAGCTGGATCAAGGAAGAGATGAGAAAAGTATATAAACACCATTAACTGTAAACTCCATCAATCTGACCCAGGGCCCATCTCTGTTCATATTTAGCACAAGCACATGTGTAACCTCTGTATCCCGATAGGTCTCAGACTAAATTCCATGGTCACAGCTAGGAACATCCTAGACTGCATTTATTTCAGGACCAGTTTCCCTCAAATGGAAAAGTATGTTAACCCAGCCTCCCTTCAGACAGTAGGGTAGTTTCTACCATTATTGTTCTATAGTGAAGGCAAGGTACTACAGAGGCCCACAAGAGGGGTATGGTGCTGTTTCTGATGGAGATGACCAGTGACAGTGGAGAGAGGCATCTGTTGGAGGTCCAGGTTCATCATATCTGTGTGAGAATCCCAGGGCTCACTGACTAGGGTCCTGGATGATTATATTCATATTACTTAGAGCTCATGGCTGTGTTATTAAAGCTGTTTGCTTGTTTGTTTTTTGTTGTTGCAAGAATTGAACTAAGGGCCTCATGCATGCAAGGCTTGCTATCTTTGGGCTACATTCACTGGTTCATATTTTTGTTATAAGTAAGAACCTAAAAATAGGTGCTAGAATCTCTTTAAGAGGGAAAAATTGCTTTATAATATGAGCTCTTATTGGCTAAGAAATCTGGCCCCCAGATATTTCTAATGTATGTAAGTGAATGCTCCATAGGGTTGTATGTTGTTAAATTTCGTAGGCTCTTGCTGGGCGGATAACAGAGACGACCAGACACACGGCTGGGCAGGGAAGCTGTATTTCTTTATTCAAGAACAACGATTCATAAACTAAGACAAACTAATCACCAAACAGAACTCTGCTGTCTCTTTGCGGCGGCACAAGCACACTCTCTTTCTCTGGAACTCAAGAACTCTCCAACTCTGGAACTCTCGAACTCTGAAACTCTTCCACTGTGGAACTCTCTCTTACTCTGTAACTCTGAAACTCTCAAACTCAGGAACTCAGGAACTCTCGGACTCTCTCTGTCACTCTGGAACTCTCGCGGGTTTCCTTCGGGGCAGGGCCAAGCGGGCCGCGAAATTTAACTGGACTGATCTAATTCTCTCGGTGGGGGAGAACTAGAACCCAATGTAAAGCATACAACAGTTGTATGACCCACGGCTTCTTGATTTAAACTCCCAGGTTTATATCAGTGTTGTAATTGCATGGCTGTCATAATCTCACATCAAAATATCTAACAAATAGAATGAAATCCTGTAAGTTGGTGAGTCTTTGGTGTTTTGAATCCATTTCTGATTGTGAACTTTGGTAACTAACTGTGGAGACACTGCCACCATTTCTTACTCTCTTGCCAGAGCTGTGCTTTGGCTGCTGAGGTGGTTCCTTGAAGAGCAGTATGATGGACTCTGACCTTCTCTTGCTGCCTTGAGAATGACATCTGCTTCACTGACTATTTCCACAACTTTGCTGTCTGAAGTGATTCAAGATGAGCTATGACAAGCCATCTGGTCTCCTAAAACTGGCCATTCAGAGCCTTCTTAGGAATAAGAACTTGGCCATCTATTCCTTGAGAGATCTTCCTGCAGAGCTCTTCCCAAGTCTGTTTCTGGAAGCACACACACACAGATGCTGGGAGACCCTGAAGGCTCCAGTGCAGACCCTGCCTTTTGACAGCCTCCTTCTCGAGCCCTGGTTCAAGCTGTATAGCCCGAGAATCCAAGTTTCAGAGCTGTGACGGATGGAATTGATGTCCTGTTCAAGCAGGAATTTCCCCCAGGTAAGGAGGATCCATAGCCAGGGACAGTCTGTGATTCCTGGAAGACAGCTGGGTCAGGGAGATTAGAGGTCCATGGGGAGAACCCAAGGCTTCTAATGCCAATGCGACAGCTTATTGGCCATTGGGGAGCTTTAAGAGTTGATTTCTATGTTGGGGAGAGGGAAAGATAGCATAATGTTTATGCTAAGAACTCTCATGCCTGAGACTTCAAAGTGTCATGTTCAATCTCCTGCTCCACAGGACAGAGCTGAATAGTGCTCTGATAAGGAAAGAAAAAGTTGGTTTCTGTTTAGAGATATTGCTCAAGTGTTGAGCATGCATGATGCCAAGAACAGAAACCCAAGTTCTAGACCTTAAGCACCAACAGGGAGGAAGCTTCAAAAGCAGTGGAGAGCTAGTTAGACTTTATATCCATATTTATATATTTTATAATTTTATGGCATGGCTTTGCTCTGGCATATGTTTGTAGGGGAGTTAGACCATAAGCCTCAGGCATCAGAGTCTTTTTTTCCCAATCACCATTACATTGTTTCAGTTTCCTTCTCTGTGAAAATATCTATCTAAATGGAATCAACAAAGAATCCACCAGCAGAGAAGGTCCTGAAGCCTCTGTTCCCCAGCTACAAAACTAGTGGAAAGAGAGAAAAAGAGAGCATGAGAGAAAACAGGTCTTCTAATTTCTAGGTTGACTTTAATGCGGTTGCAATGGTATAACATGACAGTTTTTTTTTTTTTTACTTTTTCTTCAAAGAGTATGGGTGTGTGTTTGGGGGTGGGGGTAGGGGTAAGGATGCAATGAATGTCAAATTTGAGAAACAAGATATAATAGGGAAGATATTGGGGAAAAAGGACTTCTGTTAAAATACCAAATGCCAAAGATAAGATTCGTGCAGAAAATGCAAAAGCAGTTCTCTGTTTTGTTCCCCAGATTTTGTACAAAAGATGACTTACAGACTTTACCCTGGTTCTATTCTCAGCAATGGAATACTTTACTTCAGTGACAGCTGAAGTTAGGATTTGTCTTTTAGGCAAAGCCCACCATGAGATAATCTAAGTGGTCTTTAATTTAGTTCTTTTCTTTCCATAATTTACCACATGGATTAAATCTAATGAATATCCAGGGATGGAAGGTTGTACACATGGTTAAGGGCACAAATCACTGAGCACAAGGACCCAAGTTAGAGCTCCTGGCTCCCCACCTGCAGTGGGGATGCTTCATGAGTATTGAAGCAGGTCTGCTTGTGTGTATCTTTCTTTCTCTCTGTCTCCCACCCCTCTCAATTTCTCTCTTTTTTTGTGAGATAAAAATAGGAAGGGTGACAAAAAACAGGGAAAAATGTTCACTGGGAACAGTAGATTCATTATGCAGGTCCTGAGCCATACTGATATATATTGAATGTCCAAAGTTTGGTTTAATTTTGCCTTTAGTTTTACCTTTTCAGTGGACCCAGTGGTTTCCATGTCAGTCCAAATGTGTTTATGAAACATCTCAGTTTTAGCTCCAGGATTCCACTTCCTATTTGCTTTCAGAGGAAATGGCTGGAAGACTAGAATAAAGTCTTCTCTGATTCTGACAAGTGTGCTTTCAGTACACGCAGGCTAACTTTTCCATTCAGAGACAGACAGATAAGAGGGAGGGAGAGAGAGGGAGAAGGCATCACAGCTCTGGAGTTTCTCTTGGTGCTATGATACTCCCATGCATGACAGAGTTTGTATTCTCTCAGTTTAGTGAATAGTAAATATGTAATGGGGAAATTAGATGAACAAAGTCAAAAGTGGGGAGAGTTTAGGTGGAGTCTGAAATGTGAGGGAATAGCAGATTTGGGCAGTCTGAGCCTGGCAAATGCTGGCATTCTGAGTCAAATTCTCTGTTCATGCTTTGTATCTTCATCAATGTCCACTTACCCAACACAGGTGTAAACTGCAGGTACTGGACTTATGCAACACTGGGAAGAGTTTCTGGAGAATGTGAGCTGGAGTCAACTTCCCAGTGTACTCAGAAAAGAGGGACCTCTTGGTTGAATGACATTCAAGGAAAGGGAAGGTTAAGCCCTGCTAGGAGGTATGTGTAGACCTCTACCTCAAGTTTATCACCTGAAGATGAAATGTTTTTCACCTACCTGGTGAACTGGGTCAATCAGAGGCATGGGGTGCACCTTTATGGTAAGACAGTGGTAATACTTGCACTGAGAAACAAATCATGTCTGACTTCTACATACCAGTCATTGTGTGATATCAAGAAGGTGAAAGTATTTTACTTCTGGAAATTTTAAAATACACCTATGTTTGGTTTACTTCTGGGCAAGCTGAAAAACCTCAAAAGAGAATCTGAATGTCTTCAAACCTGCTGGCATCTCTTTCAACAAGATGGAGGTCTGGTATCATTCTACCATCCCATTCATAGCTGATTTCTTCCAGCTATTTCATCTCTAAGAGCTGCATCTTGAGTCTTCCTCCTTCCTCCTGGGCCATCTGCACCATATGCTTAGGTAGGACTGTGTCCATGACAGAATATCAAGAAGGATGTATTGTATCTCAAGTTCCTTGCTTCACAATTCTATTATTAACCATTATTTATTATTGTCATTTGCCAGATTGCCTCTAAAGACCAGTTTGTGGTACTGCTGGAGTTTAAACCTGAGAACATGGTGATTCAGGAATGAAAGACTTTTTTTTTTCTCTTTCATTTTTTTAAATTTATTTTTTATTTAAGAAAGGATAAATTAGCAAACCATAGGGTAGGAGGGGTACAAATCCACACAATTCTCACCACCCAATCTCCATATCCCATCCCCTCCCCTGATAGCTGTCCCATTCTCTATTCCTCTGGGAGCATGGACCCAGGGTCATTGTGGGTTGCAGATGGTGGAAGGTCTGGTTTCTGTAATTGCTTCCCCGCTGAACATGGGCGTTGACTGGTCGGTCCATACTCCTAGTCTTCCTCTCTCTTTCCCTAGTAGGGTGGGTCTCTGGGGAAGCGGAGCTCCAGGACACATTGGTGGGTCTTCAGTCCAGGGAAGCCTGGATGGCATCCTGATGGCATCTGGAACCTGGTGGCTGAAAAGAGAGTTAACATACAAAGCCAAACAAATTGTTGAGCAATCATGGACCCAAAGCTTGGCATAGTGGAAAGGAAGTGTTAGGGAGGTACTCACTGCAAACTCTAGTGTACTTCTGCTTTCAGGTATATATTTTGCACTAGTTTATGGATACGTGTGAACATATGCTCTCTCTCTCACAGAACCTGGTCTATATCTAGGTTTTGCGACTTTGTTAGACAGTGATCCACCTGGGATGGAATTAGAGAATACTATGAAAGGAAAGGTCTCACCTGATTAATGAAGCTGAAGGGTTGTCATTCCACACCTGAAGTCTCTGAACATAGTCTGAGTTGAAGCGTGTTGAGGTGGCAATCATTGTGTTGATTAATGAAAGAGATTTTACATAATTACTAGACTATTCCACTCATTCAACTAGTCTTATAACCATGAAAAACTGAGGACAAGTTTTCATAGTGTTATGGAAGGGACACCTTGATCAGATACTTGGGGAATATTCAGTCTAGTGAGGTTGGTTCTTAGGTTCTCGTCTGAAGAGGTATCTTAGCTGATTAGACAATTATTAGTGAAGGGAACTGATGGGCATTAAACCAGCTCCCCCTGCTCCATGCTGCATTGCTGATAATATGGCCTATTTACATAATCACTGTTTTGCCTGCTCTATCTTCTTTCTACCTCAAGACCTGCCCTGCCTTCAGGGTAACATTAATCCCACTGGCTAAAACAATTGCAACAGTTTCTAAGGAAGCTTCCACCTTCCCAGCCTGCTTTTGCCCTTCTCCACCCCTTTCCTAGCCATTTCCATTCCCGAATTGCCACTTCCAGTTTTATCCCACAAAACCCACTTCTGTTTCTGGTTTCACTCTCTTTCTCTCCCACGTCCTGACCTGGAGAATGGCTGGCACACAGAGCAGGAGGCGGCCATTGTGGTTTGGCACTATATGGCTTAACCCACTGTGACTCTGGGGTGCTCCCATGTGAATAAATAATTGTATTACCATGCCACCATGAGTTCCCGGTCTCTCTATCCTGCAAAGCTAGCCTGGCAGGAACTGTGAAGAAGAGATCTGACACAATGCCTCCAATTCCTGAACTGCAAGCTGTTACCAGGCAGGATTGTGAACACACAGAGTGCAAGCATGCAGAGGGCACTAAACAGATTGCAGCTGAGGAACGAGGAAATCTAGCAGAACATTTGCTGGGCATGGAAATGTGTCAGGGAGGCCCTGGAGATTGGCAGGACCAACAGTTCTGGGACTTTGCCCAGGTTTGTTCTGTGACTTACTCCTAATGGTCTCACCAAGACCAGAGATGGGGCAGCTAGAGTCCAAAGATGGTCTGAAGGCAACTTGAGTGAGAGTATTTTCAATTGTACCCAATACTTCTGCCAAATGTGCCAGCACTTTTGGATAGACTGCTGTGGAGTAGAGGCAAGGAAGAGAAATTGAGACCAAAGTCAAATTTTGAGAGTCTTTATTTCTTGGCCAGAGACTGTCTCTCATCAAGGAGCTGTTCAAAGAGCAGTGTCAGCCCTTGATATAGCTGGCTGGTTATAAAGGCAAATGCCACAGCATTCACTGAGCATAATCACCCTAAACAACCTAGTATCATTCTTTCAAATTGTAGGGTAGTACTCCCTTGAGTCCCCTGATTTCTTCATTCAGTTTTCTGTAGATGCTTCAGACTCTCTATGTGGAGAGGTTTCTTCCCAAACTCCTGGGTTACCCACTCTGTTGTGCACCAGATGCAGGGGCCCATAAAGAATGCTCCAGGACAGTAGGAGTGAGCCAATTGGATCTCTCCCAGTTTTCATAGCTAGAGATGTAACCAGAGATCACCAGGGGGAATGTTTCATGAACAATCTGTTTATTGAACAGCAAAGTAGGGTTTATAAGTGGTTGTAGGGGGAGGTAAGTTATCCACTTCATATATGGTTTGGGAGAAGAGGGACAAAGAGAAATAGGGGGTTGGGAAAATGTCAGGGCATTCCTGCTAAATGTTGAACAAGGGGTTTAGTTGATCAAAGGAACGAAGGAAATAGGGTTATCAATAGCCAGCAGACAGAGAGGAGCCTTAAGAGAAGAGATGGATCATGTAAGATGAAAAGAACTGAAGGAGGTGGAGGAGTATGAAGAATGTTTTTGGTTATAGTTTGACAGAGCAGAACAATGATGTGTGGGCCGGGTATGATCAAAGAAGATGGACTTATATTAACTTCTGAGTAAACAAACCTACTTGTTTGAGAACAAGAAAATGGGCTGCATGTAGAGTCTTTCATGAAGCAGGGAGGCTTATAGAGGAGACTTTTTCTGGTGGTCATTTTACTCCATGCTTGATCTTAGGTAGAGAGAGACTGATAGAAAAGGTCATGACATCTAGACTCCCACTTTCAATTGGAGGTCCCATACCATGCTCAACCATGCCTCACAATTTCTCCACATAGATGGGCATTTAGGCTTTTTCCACAGTTGGAGTATGAGGATTGCATCTGTGAACATAGGGGTACAACTGTCCCCTTGAATCTAAGAAAAAGTAATGCTAATATTTCTTTTCAAATGTGATGCAAAACCAATGTAAATATTTATAAAGTAAGTGCATGAATTCTGTGAGTAAAATTCCTTATTGTTAAGATTTCTGAATTACAATATTTACATACATTTCAACACAAATATTTGTTTTCTTCTTGCATAAATACTAGAGTCTTCAAAATACTGACACAATAGTCTTGCTGACATTTCCTGATTTTGTTCAATCTGAACTACCTGCAGGAGGCAGTAAAATACTGCAGACTGGGGGTTTTCCTCAGTGATTGAAGATGGTCCATCATTCCTACCTCCTCTCTCTACCCCAAGGCTGTGCAATCTGGAGAATCATGAGTCATTGCTGACATGTGTGCAAGCTGATATCCCTGGCTCTTTTGCCTAATTACCCTGAGTGGAGGGTGCAATTGCAGGGTCAACATGCAGACTTCTGCCAGCCATTTCCGTTTCTGTCTTGCCACTTCTGGGTGCAACATTTAAAATCCTGGGCTCCCTGATTGATAAAGATTCAAATTGCCTCACTACCATGAGTCTGTTAATGATCATCTCCCTCGAGTTGCTGAGTGCTTAGCAGCCCCGGCTGGCTCTGGTCACGTTGTCTTCAACCCAGAGAGTACATGCCCAGGAAGAGGCACCCCCATGCTAGTCCAGCATGAATTTATTTCCTTTCTCTTTCTCTCTAGGTCCTCATGGAATTGGGGTTCAGAACCCTCTAGTCATCTTCTTTTAACCTTTCTCCCCATTTGGGAGTATGGCCCAAAATTCTAAAAAAATATTGTTGAGATGATGTGTCACTTAAGATGGAATTTAAAGCAACATTGGCCATAGCTTTGGTAATTACACCAATGGAGTTTCACAGACAGGCTGTTGGGGCACTAATGCTCTTTGTACCCCACTTTTAGTAAATAAATATATACAGAAATGAGCAGGTGGCTGAGGACAACACCGAGGTTCTGTGTTGTTGGTATGCTTCTAATTCTGCTTCTAAAAACCCCTTCTGTTTCATTTGCTTTAATCCACCCTGCTTAACACTGCATTTAATTTACATAACCACTGTATTCTATTTACATAACCACTGTTAACAAGCACCACCCTCCCTCCAGGGCATTGGTGGTTCAGTGGTAGAATTCTTGCCTGCTACACCCCCTCTCCTTGTCACACCCTGATTTTCACCAGTCACTTTTCTCTCCACCCTCTCTACATCACGTCCTATTTACACCCTACTTGGCAAGTATATATAAAGACAGCATTGTTAGTTTTAGTTTAGTTTAATCTACCTTGGCTTAGATTGTGCTGCATCCTGCATGAATAAAGAGATACTGCCTGCAGCCCAACCATGAGTCCCAGGTCATTTGTCTCCTCTTGCAAAGCCAGTCTGACACTGTGTGGTCTGCATTATGTTCTTAGGGGGCCTCTCTGCTCACCTCCTTTTTCTTAGCACTATCAGAGATGACTATGGTTCTGACAGCCAAATGAAGAGCAAAGACAAGAGACGGCATTGAGATCCATTTTATTTCTCAACATTTCATGAAACATCAGCAAAAAAAAAAAAATACCCTGCATGAACTTCCACCCAAATTACAACTACAGATTCAGAGCCAGTCACTGATGACTCTGATTTCATTAGAAAAGTGCCCATTTGGTTCTTCAAAGTTGAGAGTCACATGCATTCCATGCAGGGCCTTTGCTTCTCCATCACAAGGCCATGATGGCAGAGGAAGAGTTGTATGTGCACATTGAGGGACAAAGCTGCTACATGTCACTTCCTGTGAGCCTAAAATACAGCCTCTTATAGTCACGCAGACAAAGCAAGCAGGGTAGAATCATGGGCTCCCAGTTTCTGAACACCTTCTTGGCACAGTATTTGCAGTGACCAGTGCTCAACATGATGGACCTGGGATGTCCTAGGTCCCTGAGAATCTTTGAGATCTGAGTACAAATCAAATTAAATGCCCCAGGATGGAGAGCTCCCTGGGGGGGTGAAAGTCTCCAGAGGGGCAGGAAACAGCTGGAGACATAAATGCTGCAGCCCTGAGGTGCAGCACAGCAGCTTCTCCAGGGTGTCCATGGACAGGCGGTTCCCATGCAGGCTGAGGGAGCTGAGCTGGGAGCAGCTGCTCAGGGCAGGGAGCAGGGCTTCAAGCTGGGGGTCCTGGAGGCCACACAGACCCAGGTCCAGGCGCTGGAGGGTGGCTGCATTTATCTCCAGCAGAGCTCGCAGGGGCTCACTGACAGAGGTCAAGGGGACTCCCCTCAGACACAGGTCCTTCAGGTGAGTGATGTGTGGGCTCTGGAACAGGTGAATCAAGTCTCTTTCTGTAAGTGTGCAGTTAGTGAGTGAGAAGACCTCCAATGGGGTGTTAAGGAACCTGGGAAGAGAGAGAGAGAGAGGTTAGGATAAACCAAGGGGTTGGCAGGAGGGTGTAAGTTCAATGGGTGGTCACCACACACACAGGCTCAAGATTACTCTGACATAAAGTTACCCCCAAAGTAGACCAATGCTGTCTGAGGCTGAGCCATTTTGGTGCCCTTATAAGCTTGGCATTAAATTAGGCGTTTTCTTTCTTTCTTTCTTCTTTTTCTCTTTCTTTCTTTCTCCCCCTCCAGTCCACCCCCCCAGAGCTTTGCTCAGCTCTGGCTTATGGTGGAGCAGGGAATTGAACTTAGGTCTTTAAGGCCTCAGGTAGGAGAGTCTTTTTGCATAACTATTACGCTATCTCCTCAGTCCAATTTAGGCAATTTCTAAAACATATTTCCTTGTGTATCAGGCAGAGAAATGCACACTGTTTTTCATTTTTTGAATGTTTGAATTTCGTAGATGCTTGTTCTAGAATAGACTCAGAAAGTGGACTCAGAGAGAACTGTCCATTGTATAAAAAACTATTTCACCTGAATGAGGGATGCTTCAACAGAGTGAAGCAGGGCATACAGTGTCTCTATCATCTAACTATCTTCCCTTTCCCTCAAGATTCTCTCTGTTTCAGTCAAAAATAAATAAATGAATAAATAAATAAGTACATGATATGTAAAATGTAAAAAAAGAAATGAAAAATGGGGTTATTTCCTGACTAAGGCACCACTGATTTCAGTTAAATATTTAGTACCACCATAAATCAGATCTGACAGAGTCAGGAAAGTATAATAGTAATAATAATAGAATGAGGGAGACAGTGCATTGGACATGCACTGTCTCCTTTACTGTGATTCTGCCAGGGCTACAAGCCTACCTGAACACCTGGTCCAGATGGCCCTGCAGGAATGAGGGAGATTCCAGGTACAGCTCTTGTAGATGGCGTAAGTGCAGGAACACCGAAGCAAATTGGTTGATAGACTGTGCCCATTTCTCCTCCTCTTCTGGGGTGACGGCATTAGGAACAGTGATGTCGAGACTGAGTCTCCGGAGGCTTTTCATCTTGCCCAGAAGTTGACTAAACATGTGCAGGCCTGAGAATGGCCAGGTGCAGTGTACTTCCACCTCCTGGATACCACACAATGGCATGGCATGCAGAAACCTGTCATTTTTGCTGGGCAGGGAATATACTGTCACCTTCTTACAGCTGAGATACACCCCTTTTCTTTCCTGGATCCAGTTCAGCAGGTATGTGAAGGTCTGATCTGCGGGTTTCTGACTGAGGTAGAGGTCTACACACACCTCTAAGCAGGGCACACCATCCTCATTCCTTGAAGCTCCCTCAGCCACCAGTTTCCTCCTTTGTGAGTCCACTCGGAAGCTGACTCCAGTCCACACACTCCAGAACTTATGCCCGGTGTTTCGCAAATCCAGCACCTGCAGCTTACACCTGCTTTGGGGGAAAGAAGACATTGATGAAGACATAAGATGCAACCAAAGAATAGAAACCTGGCCTTTGTGAGACACAGACTTCCCACGTCTGCTCCCATTTCAGACTCCAGACCTTCTCTCCCCATTTCTTTTTTCATAACTAATGTTCAATTCACATATGTATTATCCTCTCAATTGGGAGAATCTAAACTGTGTCATGTTAATCCATTATCTGTCCATTTAAGCCAACCTAGTTTATAACCTCTCTCTCTCCCCCTCACCCCCAATTCTATAGCTGGGGCACAGTGAATTCAGGACCATCACTCTTAGTGGACTCTTTCTCAGTCTGGGGCTCCTCAGATACTAAGACATGGAGAGGGAGAGAGAGAGGGAGAGAGAGAGAGAAAGAGAGAGAGAAAGAGGAGAGAAAATGAAAGACTGAGAAAGAATGTAATAGGAGATAGCATAATGGTGACTCAAAAAGATTCTGTTTCTTCAGACTGCTGGGTCCAGATTCAATGTCCAACCACACAGTTAGCCAGAAACGACTGTTCTCTGCAAGTAAATAAGAAAAAAAAATCTGTCCAATACTGCCAGGGGCCAGCCCCTGCAGGTCTCAGGGATCACAAAGGAGGAGGGGCATTGGAAAAAATGAGGAAGAAAGAGAGACATGTCAATTTCTTCAGGAGCAGGAGAGAGACACTCTGCCATGCTCAGGAAGAACTTTATTTAATAGTCTCACAAGGCTTAAATGACTAAAAAAAAAAAAATCACCAAGATATAGATTATAGAAACAGAAATCACCAAGGCTTTGGCCACTAATTCAAACATCACCAAGGCTTTGGTAATTATTACAAAAATTGCCAAGGCTTTGATTATTAATACAAAAATCACCAAGTAAGAAAAGTATAAGTAGGAATTGGCATATTGCACCGAAGCAAAATGTTCTGGTGTAGATCTAAGAAGGACGACAGAGGACCTAGTGGGGGTTGTATTGATATATGGAAAACTAGGAAATGTTATGCATGCACAAACTATTGTATTTACTGTCAATTGTAAAACATTAATTCCACAATAAAGAAATTTAAAAAAAAAGTACAGGTAGGCAATATTCCCTGCTTTGTGGAACATTTACATTCCGGGAATATTTCTCTCCATAGAGATCATATCACAGTTTCTTTGTCTTTTGTTATTCCTATACCTGTGAGCTAGGCAGATGTCCTAGTGATTAAGATTAATATTCTACCTATTATGCTTGTTTATGACATCCTCTTGTCCCTATGCATCAGAAGCCATGTTTCATAGAAAGTTCAAGCTTGTTATGTTGCTAGTGGCCTTAAACAAATTGAAAAGCCCCATTTTTCATAAAGTCTGTTCCATTGTTTGATAAAGGAGTCTGTTTTATTCCTTACTGAGAAGGCACCAAGGTGGTGCTGACCTGGCCAGCCTCTTCATAAAGTTAAGGTCTCTAACTGGAATCCATCTTTCTTGTATGCTCACTATGTGACCTAGGTTCTCGTGTACTATTCCTGTATAAGAAAGTGGAATCATAGTGGTAGATTAAAAGGCCCACTGTATCTAGGTGGGTACCATATTTTTCCATTTATTAATTACGCTATGTAAGGTGGCATCTCCACTATTGAAGCCATCGAGTTTTCTCTATATTCTAGGAAAAATACTATAGGAAGTGGTGTAGATAAAGGGGAAAACAATTCTACCTCTTGGAGCCTCATGAAAAATTCTGCATTATGGATATTGGTTGTTCCATTATGATCAATCTTACAGAGTGCAGTGCAGATTTTGTCATTACTTTTGTTATTGGTCATACTCTGAGCCTAGCCATAGGTAAAGGCTATTTAGACCACACAGAGCTTAATCCCAAGCCCAATACATGACAAAATGCATTATGTTTTCAGCCACACTGAACTTCCTGAGAAGCTGGTGCCCTGTCAATCAGGTTGCATGGCAGTGCCTGTGCCACAATGCTACTGAAACTATCTTAGGGGCTGGAATTTAGATAATTGTGCAAAGTAAATTGTGAGCTTTACCTATGGTCAGAGATGAACTCTTGACAAGAGCTCCCAAATGAGCTGTCACAATGACATTAAAAGCCTTGGGGCATCCCATGGGTCTCCACTCTCTCTGACCCAGCTGTCTTTCAGGAAGCACAGACTGTCCCTATCGATCCTCCTTACCTGGGGGAAACATCCTGTTTGAGCAGGATATCAATTCCATCCATCACAGCTTTGATACTTGGATTCTCAGGAACCACGTCTTGAACCGGGGCTCCCAGAGGGAGTCTTTCAAAGGGCCAGTTCTGCACTAGAGCCTTCAGGGTCTCCCACAGTCTGTGAGTGTAAGCTTCCAGAAACAGACACGGGAAGAGCTCTGCAGGCAGGCTCCTCAGGGAAGAGATGGCCAAGTCTTCATTCCCCAGAAGGCTCTGAAAGGCTTGCTGTAGGAGACTGGATGGGTTATAGTTGCTCATTTTTATCTGCTCAGGCAGCAAACCTGTGGGAATAGTCAAAGAAGAGGATGTCTTTCTCAAGGAAAGCCATATTTCATCTTAGCACTCCCCAAAGTGACTACCATCTAAACACACAGGTCACAAGAGTAGCAGCAATGAGAATTGTGGCATAGTCACCGCAGCTATTTCCCACACATTCCCAGTCAGAGATGTCATGAATTAAAACATTCAGAGACACTTAAGAAATTATATGACCATCTTATATGGAGAATGCAGTTATATCAGATAATCACTTCCATATCAATACGTCTACTTATGTTAATTGATGATTGACAAAGTATTCAACATATTTCGTGTGTAAATATAGCCCAACTCTTCAGTTTGACTATGTACTTATGAGTAAATCTGTATTTGCTATGTCTTTGTATTTCACATTTTGTTCAATGAATTCTCTTAGAATCATAAAAAAATACATATATTAGGAGACACCACCATATGAAGTTTCATTTTATTTTACTTGGACATTTTATAGAGTATTTTCATTTTTTAACATTTTATTTTATTTTAATGAGAGAGAGACACATAGAGAAAGACACAGAGAGGAAGACAATTCTCAGCTCTGGCTTATGGTGCTGCTGGGGACTGGACCTGTGAGCTTTAGCATCAGCAGGAGAGCCATTTTGCATAACCATTATGCTCTATCTCCCCGCCCATCTCTTGAGTATTTGAACATAAGTCAGTAAAAGGTTTGGTGCTCACAGAAATCTAAGAGCTGAAAATGGAAAACAGTGAGACCTACATCTCTAGGTAGCATCTCTTTACAGACATTAGAAACACCTATTAGCCTGGTGTCTTAGGTAATAAGAGCTCACAGTGTGATCAGAATGTTCTCTCTTGTAAATATCCTATGGACTGTTTTGAAACTCCTCCTTACAATGAACGTATGATCCAGTGAGTGTTACCCAGACATAGAGTAAGCCTTGAATGTGTGTGGATCTTGGTTCAGTTTTTGTAACAGTGAAAAGCAGAGCCTTGATTGTCCAGCTGCATGCCATAAATAATAAGACTGCAATATACAGAGCACGGTGGATATGTCTGCATGTTTTTATGTATTCTGTCAAATAAAGGAAGAAATAATGGCTGCCCAGAGCAGCTGACTCTTGTGCAGGTACTGAGCCCCAGCAACAAGTCTGGTGGCAAAACAAACAAATAAACAAACAAAAACAGAAAGGAGAATTTTGAAGTAAAACTTGAACTGGTTTAATGTATTGCACTACAGCAAAGGACTCTGGGTAAGGAAGGCAGGGAGAGAAGTCTGCGAACATGCTAGCACTTCCAGTCCCTAGTCTGAGATGATGGACCTGATTTTGGGGTTTGTGTTTGTGTGTGTGTGTGTGTGTGTGTGTGTGTGTGGAGTATAGAAATTTATCTGACTGATATGAGTTATACCCATGTTCCAACCACATTAACCACCCAATAAAAATGAAGAAAAAATTGAAACTAAGTGAATATTTATGATGTCAAGTAATAAAATGCCTAAAATCCAGTGTTTATCATTGAACAATGTGCTTTTGGGTGTAGGGAGATATTCTCCCCAAAATCTTGTGGATTATTAGTAAATCACTAATAAAAATTTCATGAAATGCAATTTTTTGGCATGAAAAATAGGCTTTTGGGTGATCCTGGAGTGGTGCTGTGGTTAAGGCACTAGACTCTCAAGCATGAAGTCCTGAGTTCAGTCCCCATCAGCACATGTCTGGAGCGATGTTTGGTTCTTTCCCTCTCTCCAATTATCTTTCACATGAGTAAATAAAGAAATATTTTTTAAAAATAAAAAAATGCTTTGATAAAATGTTGACAAGTGAATAATTATGTATACAAATCATCACATTCTGAATTAACATTAAACTCTATGGAAAGGCAATAATCCAGTCTGAAATCTGTTCATCTGAAAATAAAGGCATAAGAATACTTCAATCCAGGGAGCATCTGCCAGAAGGCTGGTGGTTGACTGGTCTCCATTTCACTCACAAATAACAGACTTTAAAAAAAAAAAATAATGAAGGTATGGAACAAAAATTTAAAACTCCTTCTTCATCCACTGTTACTTTACCATAGTTGAATGACCACAGTTGCATGATGGGTCCTTAGCAGAGGAGGGTAACTTACCAGATGAGATGAATTCGGCTGTGTACTCAGAACTCAGGTCTCCAGAGAACCCACAGGCAGACTGAAGAGCTGGAAGAATCTGATTTACCATTTGGGGACCTACACTTTTATATCCCATTTAGGATACACCCTACACACCCAAATACCTATAGGAGACAAGCTAATTACGCAGATCCCAAAATCCTATCAGGTTAAGACCCTCCCCAGATGAAATGATTAGATAGCACACCTCCATTTGGCCTAGAGACCAATTTTGCTTGACTGTGGGTGTGATTCATATCAAGTGTTTCATGGAGTTGTCTCCAAATATGCACTCAGTGCTGGTGTGATATTGGGGAGATTACAATATGCTTCTACAGAACCCCAAAAACATAGAAACTGGACAGATCAGTGTTTTCTTAGCCACATCTTCACTTTTCCATTTATTATTATTATTATTTCCCAGAATACTGATTAACTCTGGTTTATGGTGGTGCGGGGGATTGAAGCTGGGTCTTCTGAGCCTCCAGCATGACTGTCTTTTTACATAACCATTATGCTATTTACCCCTACACCGGAAGTATCCATGTTGAACTTGAAGCTCATATCATAACGATTCCTGGCACTACAAAATACAACTAAAAGGGAGCAAGGCAGTTGAACCAATCAGTGTAGTTGGATAGAGACAGACTGGGGTAGGAATTAAATTTCCAATGCCCTTGACTAACAGAGAAGTGATTCCAGAAGCCAGAACTATGTCGATCTGCACCTCAAAAAGAGTCTAGGTGCAAACTCCCAGAGGGAGAAATAGTAGATGTCCAATCAGCTCTGAATCACAATCTACCAGCACTTCAGCATGTGTCAGCAGGACTCTGATTATTTCTTTGTTTTTCTTTTTATTTATTTGTGAGAGGCAGGCTGGGAGTATGGATCCTTCAGTCAATGCCTATGTTCAGCAGGAAAGCAAATACAGAAGCCAGGCCTTCCACCTTCTGCATCCCACAATGACCCTGGGTCCATACTCTCAGAAGTATAAAGAATAGGAAATCTATCAGGGGATGGGATGGGATATGAGATCTGATGGTGGAAATTGTGTGGAGCTGTACCCCTCTTATCCTATGGTTTTGTTAATGTCTCCTTTTTAAAATAAATAAATAAATAAATAAGGAAAATAAAATAAAGAAAAACAAAGAAATAATTAGACAGTATGTGTATTCCACTGGACTTTAATCATGAGATGCTGAGGACAATGTTTCAGAGTTATGGAAGGGAACCCTTGCTTAGATGCTTGGGGGAATATTCAGTCTAGTGTAGGTGGTTGGTTCTCAGGTTCTGGTCAGAAGAGATCTCTTAGATGAGTAGACAACTAAGTTTGAAGGGGACTGTGAAGATGAGATCCCATACAGTGCCTCTAATTCCTGAACTGCAAGCTGTGAAGAGGCAGGATTGTGAATACACAGACAGCGCAAGCATGCAGAGGGCACTAAAAGTCTCCAGTTGAGGAGTGAGAAAATCTAGCAGAGCATATGCTGAGTATGGGGAGGAGTCAGGGAGGCCCTGAAGATTGGCAGGTCTCCTAGATGCTGTGGGACTTTGTTCTGGTCTGATCTATGACATTATCCTCAATAGTGTCACCCAGTCAGAGATGGGGATAATGTCATAACTGCTAGAGTCCAATGTAGGTCTGAAGGCAGCCTGAGTTAAATCATCTTCATTTGTGTTCAATGATGCTGTTAAAGGTGCCAACATATTTGTATAAAGTGGCCATTTTTTAGTATGTTTAGCATATCCAAATGTTATGCATTTAAAAAAAAAGAAAGGCAGAAAGAAAGAGGAAGAGATGTGTGCATTTCTCTTCCTGAAAGTGAAGAAATGTGTTAGAAATTGCCAGGCTCCTATGTACACTGAAGAGGTTGCAGCCTTAAGTCACACTATGCTAACTTTTGTTGGTTGTGGCCAGGTGTTGGGCTGCGCCACAGAGAAGAGAGGGAGAGAGAGGAGGTCCAGAGCAAGTGGGGTACACAAATCTTTATTATAGGATGGGGGGTGGCTCAGGCCACGTGGAGTCAGCCGACAATGGCTGTCCCCACAACCTCACCACAGGGCAAGAAGGAGAGCATGCAGAGAGAGAGAGAGAGCTGAAGGAGCCCAGAGAGAGAACGAGAGGGGTAAGTGAGGGAGCTTTTATTGGGCCACAACCAGGGATGACGTGTGGGGACAGGATTGGTTGAAGGGGGCACTGCTAGGATTTCGTGGAGCGTGGTAAAACCTGGGGGCAGAGACTGCATCAGAATAATTCCTCAGCATCAAACTCTGGTTGAGAACAGACCTGAGCCTTGGTGTATCCTGACCTCCAAAGAACTTACACTCTCATGCCAATGCCATTGTCCATTCTAACCTCCCTCCCCTCTTTCTCTTTCTCTTTCCAGGAGCCTTGCCATTCCCCTGGAGGTCTTCTCACTCACTAACTGCACTCTTACAGAGGATACTTGACTCACCTGTTCCAGAGCCTGAAGGACCTGTGTCTGAGGGGACTCCCCTTGACCTCTGTCAGTGAGCCCCTGCGAGCTATGCTGGAGGTAAATGCAGCCACCCTCCAGCACCTGGACCTGGGTCTGTGTGGCCTCCAGGACACCCAGCTTGAGGCCCTGCTCCCTGCCCTGAGCAGCTGCTCCCAGCTCAGCTCCCTCAGCCTGCATGGGAACCGCCTGTCCATGGACACCTGGAGAAGCTGCTGTGCTGCACCTCGGGCCTCAGCAGGTTGAGACAAGAGATCTATCTGGCCCCTCTGGAGACTTTCAGCCCTCAGGGAGTTCTGCAGCCTCAGACATTTGATTTGCTTTGTATTCAGATCTCCAAGATTCTCAAGGACCTTAAACATTCCAGATTCATCATGGTGAGCACTGGTCGCTATTCTTACTGTGCCAGGAAAATGTTCAGAAACTGGAAGCTCATCATTCTGCCCTGTTTGTCCTGTTTCAGGGACTATAAGAAGCTGTCATTCAGGCCCACAGGTAGTGAGTGACAGCTAGCAACTTTGTTTCTCACTGTGCACACAACCCTGCTTCTGACACCAGGTCCATGGGATGGGGAAGCCCAGGAGACCCAGCCTCATGCTAGCCTGCCAGGAGTACAATTGACTCCGCACTGTGAAGTGACTTCCAGGACGTGGGTCTAGTAGAATCAGATGCAGGAATTTTGTAAATACTTGAATCAGAATTTGGGTCTCAATTCATGTGTGCTATTTTCCTTTTGAATGTTTCCTTTTTGAAATGTTGGGAAATAAAATGGATGTTAATGCAATGTCTCTCTAGTCCTTGTTCATTTTCCTTCTAGCACCCTTACTATCTCCCATAACTGTATAGAAGCAGCCTGTGAGTACTCTGTGATCAGACACCATCTAATAACATGATAGACCACAGCAGAGCACAGCTGGTGTGTCATTCACCTGCTGGTTTCTTGAAATATTTATGCATTTGTTTATTTATTATACGTAGGGAAAAAGTATAATGACCACTCACCACAATGCTAAAGTCAGCTGAATGTATAAGAGATAATTATTTCCTATGTAGCTTTAATCTCTGTCTTGACTACACAGTATGTTATGGAAGAATCAGGTTGAATGTTTCAAGATCCTCAGCTGCCTAGAGTTGAGTTCTGCATATCTAATTTATTATTTTAACAACTTAGTGCTTCTAATTTCTGAACAATAATAATCCTGACATCAGTCTTAAATGGTTCAATAATTCTAAAATTATGTTTTGAATACAAAGTTACCTACAACCTTACAGCAGATAGATCAGAATCATATGGTTTTGCCAGGTGCTAAGATGCAGTTATTAGTAGATACCATTACATGACATATAACATCATATGACACAGTGAGTTCAAATAGAATATGAGAAATTCCCATCATGGTATTTTCAAAGTAGGCCAAGCTCTCAACTAATTTGATGATAATAAAAATGAACTATTGCTGTCTGGATCTCTGAGATTGCAAAAAATGCTTCCTAGTCTTTTAAGACCCATGTCAGACTCAGTCCTGAACCCCTGAGACTTTGCTCTCCTCTTGATCCCTTACAATGTTAAACTGCCTCTGCTGACCTCAATTAAAGAACAGAACAAGTGCCACCATGCCCCATTATACTGCCACTGACTTATGCCTTTGGATTATATCCCAGTGACACCAAGTCTGATATTTCAACCTTTCAACTGCAACAGTTTGGTGAGACCTCCCCTAACACATGGAACTACCTTGTTCTATTTCAGGTGGTGCACTCTCTAACCACCTTGCAGACCCTAGATACAGGCTAGCACCTAAGAGGCACATATATACAAGTGTCCATCAGGTAGGGGCACATACATAACTCAGAGGAAAAGGCTTAGTAGTCCTCTGTGATTACATTGAGACCTAAACAGCTTGGCAGTGTATCAGAAAGGCCTTAGAAGGCTCCACAGATTGTCTACTCAAGGATTCACTGCTTAGACCCAGACACATTCATACAGCCTACTTCACTCCCCTCAGTCACACTATATCCTCAACTAGCTACACAAACAAAGTAACATATATGTCCTAATATCTTGGACAGCTACAGCATTATTGTCACCCCTGGATAATCACTGTATACAATTATCCAAGAGATACACAGTCAAATATATGTATATATGTTGTTATGCTTCTAGTTCTGCTTCTGGGATCCCTTCTGTTACATTGCTTGACATTGTGGTCTACTTACATGGTCATTCTGTTACATTGGTTTGGTCTCACTCCCCCTGCCTCTGGGAGATTTTGGTTTAGCCCTTGCCTTTTCGTGCTTCTTTCTTCTCCCCACCCCCTATCCTACATACTTCCTTGGTTCCTGACAGGGCAGAACTGTGTGGTGATTAGATTAGATTAGTTTTTTGAACCATTCGCTCATGAATAAAGAAGTACTGTTTATCCACTCAGCCATGTGTCCCTGGTCGTCTGTCTCCTGCCACGAAGCTAGCCTGGCATACTGGTGCCGTGAACTTTGACTGACATATATATATATATATATATGAAAATTTTAGCTTAAACTGTATTGTAATCCTAGGTCTGTTTCTTCTCTAACTTAAGTCCAGATTCCATCGCCTGTAGCCCTAATCTTGGAATCACTGTTCCACCATCAATGGTTACTTTATACAAGAAGGAATCATAAGCCTTATGTGAGCTTCTTCAGGACCTTGTTCTCACTATGAACTAGCAATGGTAGGGACTGTCACACTTTCTGAATGGGAGCTGGGTCATCCTATCTGCCAATCAAGGAAAACTCAGCCTGAAATAAGTGTAGCCTAGAATGTTCCCAGCTGTGACCATGGATTGTGAGCTCAGTCTGACAAAGTCTCAGAGGTTATACAGGCTTCTGTGCTATAAATATAAATATATATGGGCCCTGGTCAGGTGGACATGGTAGATAGTTCATTGTGTTTATATATTTTATTTACATTTGGGAGCTACTGTCTGCCCTGGTCCAGCTTTCTAGTCCTATTCTCAACTCTGATGCTATCATCTCAATCAATATTTTAACTCTGCCTCCATGTTAGCCATCAAGTGTCTGGCTGTTCTAGGAAGGAGAAAGAGGAGATTCAGAGCAGAGAGGGAACAGAAATCTTTATTCCTGTGGACACCTCAGAGTTGGGTGACAGCGCAGTGGTTTGGGCCATGTGGAGCTAGCAAAATGGTCACCTCCCTGTAAGTGCAGCAACCCTCCTCAGTGTCTGCAGGTGAAGGGGCTAAGAGAATGAGGGGCAGAAGAAGAAGGGTTTTTATGGGAGAAAGTTGGGATGTGATTGGCTAGGAAACAAGGCACTCAGGTATAGTATCACAGTTCTAGCAGGAATGGGAAGGGGGAGAAGTAAACAAGGTGCTCGGGGATTATAGTATCAACTCTTGCAGGGAACTGAAAATGCCCTGAGGAGACAAGATGGTGGATGTGACCACATCTGCACAATGTCATGTACCCATAGGTGCAGTGCTAAAGTAGGCCTTCTAACTTCTTTCTACCCCCAAATACCTATTCTCATCTGCTCTTTCCTAGTATTTGTTTCCTGATTATTCAACATTTTGCTTTGCTTTGGTGCCTTTTCACCACCAAGTTGCAGATGCTAGTATGACTCCATCTTGAACCCCCTTGGCAAATGATTTCACTAATGTGTCTGTCACCTCACCTCCCCAGAGCCCTCCTTCCTCCTAGGCAAAGAGGAATAGGGTGGGGCTAGGGATTCACCTGCCAATGCCCATGTGCAGGAGAGCAGCAATGACAGAAGCCAGACCTTCCACTATCTGGACTCCATAAAGGATTTTGATCCATAGTCCCAGAGAGGGAGACATGTTAGTGGTAGATGACCAGAGATCTCTGAAATCCAATTCCATCAGCACCTGGAGATAGAAGAAAATAAAAAAAAAAGAAAAAGGAAAGTAAATCTCAAAGAATAATAGGTATAGGTTTGACAAAACATGGAAAATTTATATAAATATAGCTACTTATAGAAGTAATTGTCAACCTTTATCTGAGACCTTAGGAGATTAACTGTATTTTTCAAAGGAGGGAATGCATACAGGGAACTCTGGTGGTAGTATAGGTGTGGAATTTTATACCTATTATACAAGGTATGTCATTATGCAAACAGACTCTCATGCCTGAGGTTAGAAGTCCCAGGTTCATTCCTTCAAACACTATAAGATAGACATGAGCAATGCTCTGGATAAAATAAAAGAAATAATTTTTATTATTTTATTATCCAATAATTTATTTATTGGATAGAGACAACCAGAAGTTGAGAGGAAGAGGTGATAGAGAGGGAGAGAGACAGAGAAAAACTGTCTCACCAGTTGTGAAGATTTCCTCCTACAGGTAGGGACTAGGGGTTTGAACCTAGGTCTTTTCACATTGTCACATGTGCACTCAACAAGGTGCTACACCTCCTGGCCCCAAATATACACACATATATATATATATAATTTCATGGTATTTTGATGAGTAGTTTCATAGGAGGCTGAGTGTATATTTACTATAAACAAGTTCAAGTCCCTGGGTCCACATGCAGGGGAGAAATTCCATAATTAGTGAAGTGTTTCACTCTTTCTCTTCTTATCCCTCTCCCTCTCTCTCTTTCTCTCTCTCTATCTCTCTTCTCTCTCCCCCCTTTTCTCTATGTCTTATTGTCTCTCCTTCCACTCTCAATTTCTAAGGCCCTTTCAAATAAAATCAAAGTCAATTAAATAAATATAAAAAAGAAGTTCGAAGACTCAGTGGGGTACTACTTTGGAAATTAAGAGTATGATACTGTAACTTTGGGACAAAGTGGATGAAGAAGGTGATATGCTCAGTGAGGTAAGTATGGAGGTGATAGACAACTAACACACAGTTTTTGTTTTCTTTGTATATGGAATGGAGTATTGAATTACATGAATGTTTCATCATCCCTGGAAAAAAAACAACAAACTTATGTGACATTCTGAGAACTGTGGTGGTTAACTTGGGCACAGGTAGGCACAGACATGTGGTGTTGGATGAGGTGTTGTATATGTCTCATCTTTAAACATTATTCTATTATGCTCACTGCTATCATCTTCATTTGACAGGTGTTGGTCATTTACAGTACAGTTGTGGGCACATGTATAAATGTTTTCATTCCATAAAGACTGGTGTCTGCAAAGCAGTCTCACCCACATCTCAGGCCCTTTCTAGCACCATGCATCAGCACCCAGAGGACCCTCCTCCAACCCCTCCCTGCCATTCTTTCTCTTTCAATTCAATAAAGGGACAAATTTGACTAGATTTTCTGCTGCCTTTTAAGGGGATGGTAGTGGGGAACCTGTTTCTAAACTGGTAAATGAACAATCATTGAGGCAGGAGACATGGGTCTCCAACTCCACAAATCTACAGCATCTGAGTGAACCCTCATGCTGGTGAGGGCTCTGGGGACAATGGTTTGTCAGGGCAGGTTCTTGAGATATAGAAATGTCTAGTCAGGTGGGGATACTGGGTCATGGAGGCGGCTTTGTTTGTGTTCTCATCACCGGAACTAAATCAGAAAACTGCATCCTCAGCTCAATCATTGTGTCACCTAAATGTGGCCTGAAAACTAAAACGGTTTTATTTCATGATTTAGTTCTCCAATGTGTGGTATTTCAGGGACATCAGCTGCCTGCCAACTCAGCATTTCACTGATCATAAGCTAACTTAACGTTGACAACTGTCACTCTTGCTGATCCAGAATATATACTTACAGTTCTTTTGGAAAGAATTTTCTCTATTTCAAAAAGCAATTAGAATTTTTTCATTAGAGATTTAGTAATAGTTTACATGATTACAAGTATATATGGAGGGTTAGAGAGATAGGGCCATAGTTGTGCAAAACCATTTTGATGCCTGAGAAAGCACATGTTCCAAGTTTAATACCAGCAACACCAAAAGCCAGAGCTGAGTAGTGCTGTGATAATATAAAATAATATAAGAATAGAATAGGTAAGATAATATTTTGGGGGCATATTCCATTTCACCCCCATGGTCAAAATTCTATGGCCCCAACCTTAGCAATAACTGTCATAATTCTTACAAAACTAGCTCAATCCCTGTGACTTGTGTGAGGGGCAGTCCGTGTACTTCAATACTCAGTTGCTTACATGAGAGAAACTACCCAATACTAGTCTATCACCTCCATACTGACTTCACAGAGCACAGTCACCCTCAGCTTCATTGGTCCTAAAGGACCCAATATTACCCTTTCAAATTGTAGGGTAGTACTCCCTTGAGTCCCCTAATTTCTTCATCCACTCTTGTGTAGTTGGGTATGGGAAACAGTGCAAAACACACTCTGTCTATGCCTTAAAATAAGGACTGAGACTTGGTGAGTCATGAGCAAAGCAAAAGTTTGACATATATATATATATATATATATATATATATATATATATATATATATATATACAAACCAGCAATCACGCCAAAGGCAATCTTCAGAGCCTTTTTATATGTTACTGGACATGGGAACAACCTGTCCTCTTCCCCTCTAGTGAGAGAGAACTGGCTCTCAATCTAACCATGTTCAGGAAAAGGGGATGGGTGCTGATATTAGGAGGGAGTCTGGGGTCTGCTATAATGGGAAAGGGAGTGCAAGGAAGGGGATTTTGGAGAGGACAATGTGGCTATCATGGGAAAGGAAGAGTGAGGAGGGTCCTGGGAAGTCTATGCTAATTGTGAAGAAAAACAAGGCATGGTTGTCATCACATAGACAGGTAAAAATCAGGGGTCTGTAGTCAGTCTAGATTGATAGACATCAATGTAAAGTCTACAAACCACCTGGGCCATATCATACAATGGGCATTTCAGCTGCCTTCACAGCTGGAGTGTGAGGATGGCAGCTGTGAACGTAGGGGTCCAACTGTCCCCTTGAATCTAAGAGAAAGTAATGATCATGCTTCTCTTCAAATGATATGCAAAACCAGTGTCAACACTTATAAAATATGTGCATGAATTCTGTGAGTTAACTTCCTTATTAAGATTTCTCAATTCCAATATTTACATACTTTTCAACACGAATATTTGTTTTCTTCTTGCATAGACACCAGATTTTTTTCAGAAATACTGAAAAAAAAAAGTCTTTTTTAAGTTCCCACATTTTATTGCTCTGAACTGCCAGTAGGTGGCAGTTAAAAGTACAGACTAGGAGTTTTCCTCAATGACTGAAGATGGTCCATCCTTCCTGCCTCCTCTCTCTACCCCAAGGCTGTTAAATGAGGAGAATCATGAGTTATTGATAGCATGTGTGCAAGCTGATATCCCAGGCTCCTTTGCCTAACTACCCTGAGTACAAGGTTCAGTTGCAGGGTCAACATGCAGACTTCTCACAGATTTGTCATAGATTTGGGTTGACTACTATTTCCATAACTGTCTATCTCTATTGTTCCCTATTTTTTCCTATGGTCCTCCTTTCTCTTCCATTTTAAGTCACACGTGAACCTATTACGACCTCTGAATTTATTTTTAAACACAAACCTTTAGCCAGACTCACAAAACAAAAAAGGGAGAAGACCCAAATAAATCGGATCATAAATGAAAGAGGAGATATCACAACAGACACTGCAGAAATTCAACATATGCGAGGCTTCTAGAGAACCTGGAAGAAATAGACAATTTCCTAGATACCTACCAACTTCCAAAACTAAGTAAAGAGGAAGAAGATAACATGAAAAAGCCCATACAGTTAATAAAATAGAAACAGTGACCAAAAATCTTCCCCAAAATAAAAGTCCTGGACCAGATGGTTTTACAAATGAATTCTACAAAACCTTCAAAGACAAACTAAATTCCTCTACTTTTAAGTCTTCCAGAAGATTGAAGACACTGGAATACTATCTTCCAGCTTCTATGAAGCCATCATTTTGATACCAAAAATAGACAGGGACACAACAACACAAGAAAACCACTGACCAATATCTCTGATGAGCTAAAATATTAAACAAAATTGTATCCAACTGGATACAGCAGTATATAAAAAGATTGTTCGGAGGGATTCGGGAAGATGGCAGACTGAGAAGCTTCTAGCAGCGTGTGCTCTGATCACATCTTCTAGAAACGGTAGGATTTTCTGCCTTTAGCAGGGCAGCCAATAAGTATAGCCACCAAAGAGGTGACTATAATTTAGTTTGGGTTGGGAATTGGAATAAAGGTGGCATGGACTAGCGGGCGGGCTGCTCCGGACTTCCCAGGTGGCGCCGGACAAGGCGGGTGGGCTGGGCATTGTCCTCCGCCTGGGAAGGCGGCTCCATCGCTGGTTGCAGAGCGCTGCTGGGTGGCCGGCAGAGGACCCGGAGGGAGCACTGTAGCTCGGGGGCTTTCTATTGGGAGTCTCCAGGGACCACCGTGACACTGAGGGAAGATCCAAAGACTTCTTGAGTATAGCTCTCATTGGATCAAAGGACTTGGAGCTAGTTTTCATTTTCTAGAAATACTTTAAAAAAGTCTGGGGGGGGGGTTTCCTGGAAGATGGCGGACTGAGAAGCTTCTAGCTGCTGAGCTCTGAACACATCCCCTGGAAACAATAGGATTTTCTGCCTTTAGCAGGCCAGCCAATAAGGTGTCATAGCGGTGACAAGGAAATGACTATAACTTAATTTGGGTTAAGAATTAGAGTAGGGGAAAAAATTCTTTTTTCTTCCTTTTAATTTTCAAGCATACCTCCTTCCCCTTCTCCCCCACCATAAGCAGTCCCTGGGGACCAGCTCCTAGCAGGATACCCCACACCACCAAACAGGGTGCTTTTTTGAATTCACTGATACACATTTGGGAAGTTCCTTGCACTGCTCTTTAATTGCAACTCTTTTTCTTATCTTCTCCCTTTTCTCTCTCTTGTCTATCTCTCTCTCTCTCTCTCTCTCTCTCTCTCTCTCTCTTTTAATCTTGTCATACACTTCTTCCTTCTTCTTTGCCTTTCTGAATTTGTGAATTACTTTGGGGAAGAAATCTGACTCAGAGCGGACTCTCTATATGTGTATCTCTGCTCTAGTTCCCTTTCCCCTCTTGTTACCCCTAGAATATATGGTGGATTGTAGATTTGCATAACTGTCTATTCTTGCTATCCTCTCTTTCTTTTCTCTTTCTTCACTGGGATTTGGTTACTATTTTTTCACGGACTGGAGAAATTGTTTGGCTAACTGGTGACAATTAAACTACTTCAATACTTACTTCAGTTGCTACTGTAATTCCGGAGGTTGGTGAGTGCAATTGTCATAAAGGTATTTAGTACAGTGTTCCTTGTACTCAAGACACAACAACTGAGGAACAACAGAGCATAAAAAAAGAAACACATAAATAAAAAAATGGGTAGCTCAAAAACAAATAAAACTGCTACTCCAATGAATGAAGACAAGAGCCCAGAAGAAACTACAAATCAGCCAGAAGTAACCATAGATAAGAAAAGTATGCAAGCAATAATAAACTTATTAATCACAGAAATGAAAACAACATTGAAGGAAAGGAATGGCAGTATTGGGGAAACAACAGTTGAGACCCCCAAGGAAAATACTGATTATCTTGAGGCAATTAGAGAACTGAAAGCTGAAATAGCTGTAATGAAGAAAGAAGCTGAGGCAAGGGAAAGCACACTAACAGAAGCAGAAAACAGAATTAGTCAGACAGAGGATGAGTTAGAGAAAACAAAGAAAGAGGTGAAAGAGCTTAAAAAGAGATTGAGAGACACTGAAAACAACAACAGAGACATATGGGATGATCTCAAAAGAAGTAACATTCATATAATTGGCCTGCCAGAGGAAGAAAGAGAGGAAGGGGAAGCAAACATTATAGAGGAAATAATACAAGAAAACTTCCCAGACCTGAATAACAGAAGGGATATCAAGGTTCAAGAGGCCCAGAGAGTACCAAACAGAATCAACCCAGACCTGAAGACACCAAGACACATCATAGTCACAATGAGAAGAAGTAAGGATAAAGAAAGGACCCTAAAGGCTGCAAGAGAGAAACAAAAAGTCACATACAAGGGAAAACCCATAAGATTATCTGCAGACTTCTCCACTCAAACTCTAAAAGCCAGAAGGGAGTGGCAAGATATCTATCGAGCCCTGAATGAAAAAGGGTTTCAACCAAGGATAATATATCCTGCTAGACTTTAATTCAAACTAGATGGAGGGATCAGAACCTTCTTAGATAAACAACAGTTAAAGGAGGCAACCATCACCAAGCCGGCCCTGAAAGAGGTACTAAAAGACCTCTTATAAACAAAAACATCACTATAATACTTGCAATATATCAGAGCAAACAAATTTTTTTTAGAACAATTGCACTACAATACATTAAATCCATAATATCAATAAATGTCAATGGCTTAAACTCACCCATCAAAAGGCACAAGGTGGGGGGATGGATCAGAAAACATAACCCAACCATACTGTCACAACAAGATAAAAACAAACTTAAAGTGAAAGGATGGAAAACTATCATACAGGCTAACGGACCACAAAAAAGGGCAGGAACAGCCATTCTCATCTCAGATATGATATATTTTAAATTAAATAACGTAATAAAAGATAGGCAAGGACATTACATAATGATTAGAGGATCAATACGCCAAGAAGACTTAACAATTATTAGCATCTATGCACCCAACGAGGGACCATCTAAATACATTAAGCATCTACTGAAAGAATTTCAAAAATACATCAATAGTAATACAATAATAGTGGGAGACTTCAATACCCCACTCTCACCCTTAGACAGATCAACAAAGCAGAGAACCAATAAAGATACAAGAGAATTGAATGAAGAGATCGACAGAATAGACCTCTTGGACATTTTCAGATTCCTCCACCCTTCCAGAAAACTGGAATACACCTTCTTTTCAAATCCACATAACACATACTCAAGTATAGACCACATGTTAGGCCACAAAGACAGCATCAATAAATTCAAGAGCATTTAAATAATCCCAAGTATCTTCTCAGACCACAGTGGAGTAAAACTAACATTTAACAACAAACGGAAAATTATTAAAAGACACAGAATTTGGAAACTAAACAACATGCTCCTTAAGAACCACTGGGTCAGAGACTCACTCAAACAGGAAATTCAAATGTTCCTGGAAACTAATGAAAATGAAGACACAACCTATCAAAATATTTGGGACCCAGCTAAAGCAGTACTGAGAGGGAAACTTATAGCCATACAATCACATATGAAACACCAAGAAGAAGCTCAAATGAATGACCTTACTGCACACCTCAAGGACTTAGAGGAAGAGGAACAAAGGAACCCTAAAGCAACCAGAAGGACAGAAATCACTGAAGTTTGAGCAGAAATAAACAACATCGAAAATAAAAGAATCATACAAAAGATCAATGAAGCCAAATGTTGGTTCTTTGAAAGATTAAACAAAATTGACAAACCCCTAGCCAGACTCACCAAACAAAAAAGAGAGAAGACTTAAACTAATAGAATTGTAAACGATGCAGGAGATATCACAATTGACACCACAGAAATCCAGAGAATCCTGCGAAACTTCTATAAAGAACTATATGCCACCAAGCTAGAGAATCTGGAAGAAATGGAACAATTCCTAGAAACCTATGCACTTCCAAAACTGAACCAAGAAGAACTTCAAAATCTAAATGCACCAATCACAGACAAAGAAATTGAAACCGTTATTAATAATCTCCCCAAAAATAAAAGTTCTGGACCAGAAGGCTTCACAAACGAATTCTACAAAACTTTCATGAAACAGTTAATACCCATACTTCTTAAGCTATTCCATAAGATTGAAGAAACAGGAATACTCCCTTCCACCTTTTATGAAGCCAACATCACTCTGATACCAAAAGCTGATAGGGACAGAACAAAAAAGGAAAACTACAGACCAATATCTCTGATGAACATAGATGCCAAAATATTAAACAAGATCTTGGCCAACCAGATACAGCAACACATCAAAAAGACTGTTCATCATGACCTAGTGGGATTCATCCCAGGAATGCAAGGCTGGTTCAACACCCGTAAGTCAATCAATGTCATTCACCACATTAATAAAAGCAAAGCCAAAAACCACATGATTATCTCAATAGATGCAGAGAAAGCCTTTGACAAAATCCAACACCCATTTATGCTCAAAACTCTACAAAAAATGGGAGTAGATGGGAAATTCCTCAAGATAGTGGAGTCTATATACAGCAAACCTACAGCCAACATCATACTCAATGGACAGAAGCTGCATTCCCCCTCAGATCAGGGACTAGACAGGGCTGTCCACAGTCACCGTTACTCTTCAACATAGTATTGGAAGTTCTTGCAATAGCAATCAGGCAAGAGAAAGAAATCAAAGGAATACAGATTGGAAGGGAAGAAGTCAAGCTCTCACTATTTGCAGATGATATGATAGTATACACAGAAAGACCTAAAGAATTCAGTAGAAAATTACTGGAAGTTATTAGGCAATATAGCAAGGTATCAGGCTACAAAATCAATGTACAAAAATCAGTGGCATTTCTTTATGCAAACACTAAATCTGAAGAAGAAGACATCCAGAAATCACTCCCATTTACTGTTTCAGCAAAATTGTTGGATAGTATGCCACCTCCCCCTGGCTTCTGCTTAACCATATGCCTATATAGGGATTTACTGAACCCATTCAAAGCTTTGGTCTATTTACATAAATCACTTTTACATTTACATAAAGCACTCCCTCCAGGGCATTGGTGGTTCAGTGATAGGATTCTCGCCTGTTCCGCCCCCTCCTTGTCACACTCTGATTTTCACCAGTCACTTTTCTCTCCACCCTCTCTATATCACATCCTGTTTCCACCCTACTTGGAGAGTATAAAAACAGCTGATCTTCTGATTAAACACTTGGAAATTCCTTTCTGGCTCCAAGAGTTCCAGAGTGTATCTCCTGCAAAGTTGGTGCGGCACGAGTTCCTGATCCCTCTCCCACGCAGCAGCCTAGATCGGCTCTTGTTGAGTTCTCTCCAACCCAGAGAGCACTAGCTCGGGAAGAAGTACCCTCAGGCTATCCCGGCATCTGGTGCCCAGAACAGGGACACGTAAGCAGCAGATTTACAAGAAGACATCTTAGATAAGTACATACCTTTTGGGTATCTGCAATATTGTGTTAAGGCACTGTGATTTTTTTTCTTTCTTATTGTTTTCCTGAGATCTCTCCACCATGGAAAATCTTTTCCAAATTCTGCATTCTTTTTCCAGTATACAATTTTTATATATCTGGGACATTTTTCTCAGGGATTCATCTTATATCCTGTTGATCATCATAACAGCTTTTAAGGGATATATAGGGCAACCTCTCAAAAGGCTTAAGGACCTAGAGGTTGAGGTCCAAGAGATAAAGGAAGTGATCATAGAACTTAACCAGCACCTTAAAAACAAGAAGAAGCAAAAGCCTCGAATGGCTTCATACGCCAGTAGGCGGAGCTCCAAGACTCCTTACCGAGATTGATGCCTTAGCATTTATGGCTCGCCAAGGAAGAAACAGATTGGTTCAGGTCTTAGGAAGGGAACCAGATTCAATCATTCTTCCCTTTTCTCTCACTGATACAGAATGGCTCATACGCCACCATTCTCGTTTTGCCATTAGTTTAATGGGTTTTCCAGGACAATTAGATAATCATTTTCCCTCTAATAATTTTATAGCTTCTTTACCTCTGTTGCCTCTACTAGTACCTAAACTTTTCTCTTGAGATCCCATCCCCTCTGCTCCTACAGTGTTCACTGATGGTGGAAAAAAGGGAGCTGCTGCCTTTATATATTATCCAGACCAGCAATACCCCAAACCTCTCTTTACTGAACTTCCTGATAATTCCCCTCAGTACAAAGAACTTTATGCTGTTTTCCTTGCATTAAAAGCTGTACCAGAATCCTTCAACCTTTTTTCTGACAGTGTGTATACTGTTAACTTACTTCCATGGCTTGCTCGATCTTATGTAAGAATTGATGACAACCCACTTTCTCCTCTTTTAATTCAAATTGACTCTATGCTCTGTTCTCGAACCCATCCACTGTATGTTCAGCACCTACGTTCCCACAGCCCTCTTCCTGGTCCCCTGTCCAAAGGGAATGCTGCAGCCGACCGCCTAGCCTCCACAGGAATTCTCCTAGCCTCTGTCTCTAATCCTGCTGACTTTCATTCCCTAACCCATGTTAATCTTCAAGGTCTTCGAGCTCAATTTTCTGATATTCCTCTGTCACAGTTAAAACGTATTCTTGCTACATGTTCCTCCTGTGCAGGTCTAATCAAAACACCTGCTATTCAGACTCTGGGGGTTAATCCTCGGGGTTTATAAGCCAACGCTCTTTGGCAAATTGATGTTACCCACATACCTAACTTTGGCAAACCAAAATATGTGTTTGTCTCAATTGATACCTTCTCTAAGTTTATGTGGGCTACAGCTCAGACTGGAGAAAACTCAAAAAAGCTTATAAGCCATATGCTCTCCTGTTTTGTTGTAATGGGCTTACCTCTTCAAGTTAAAATGGATAATTTTTACCAGCAAACAATTTAAAGATTTTTGATCCCTCTGGAACATTACTCATACTACAGGCATTCCGTATAATCCACAGGGACACGGCATTGTTGAGAGGGCCCATAAAACTCTTAAGGCTCAATTAAATAAAGAAAAAGGGGAAATGTACCCCCCTAATATCCAGCTGGCAAAAGCCTTAACTACATTAAATCTCTTTAATATTTACAAAAACTCAGACCAACCTCCTATAATTCTTCATTGGCAAACACCACCCACCCTCCCAGCTATTAAAGTTAAATGGAAAGACCCACTTGATAAAATTTGGAAAGGATCTGACACCCTATTGACTTTGGGGAGGGGTTTCGCATGCATTTTTCCACAAAATTACTCCAAGCCTGTTTTGGTTCCTGCCTGCCATGTCCGGCAATACCCACATGATGGCGCTGATATCCCTGAAGAACAAGAAACACTGCAAGAAGACTGGCTGCAAGAGGACTGGCTACAGGATGCACCCCAGGATCCATAATACAGCATGGCAGAATCAAAAAAAAAACAAAAACTGATTCACAGAACTCTTCCCCCCCCCCTGAATGAATGTCTTATGCTATGACTGGCCAGTTGTGTTTTGTGAGTGAGTGAGTGAGTGAGTGAGTGAAAAAAAAAATTGAGTGAGTTGAGTGACCAAATTTTTTGTATGACCCATTGTGCTCAGAGTACTCTGAAAGTTAACTGACTTTATATAAAACAGCTGGATGCAGCCATGGTTTCTGGAGACGTCCAGAAACAGTCCAAAAATTGTTCATTCCCCTTTTTGATTTTTTTTTAAGTCTTGATATAAATATGAAATGTTTAGTCTTAAACTGTGTGAGTAAAGATGGTTCAACTATGACAGTAGATCTAAATTCGCATTTCAAATGATATATCTTATTTACAAGTTTTTCTCCTCCTGTGTGTTATAAACTATATGTTTATTATGCGTGTTTCAAGTTTGGTAAACATTAACTTAACAGTTAAATTGTAACTTTGAAGCTACATTTTTACGAGAAGAGGTAAAATCAATTCATTTAAGTAACTGAGTGTTTAAGGTAAAACTCTAAATATTCAATGTGACAATTCATCATCTCCTAAGTTAAAATACAAATCCTCTATACAGGACATTTTTGGAGGGCCCCCAAAAATGTCCTGTAAGCTATCTTGTGGAAATTAATCCAAAACAAATTTGGCATCAATCCGATATTGTAAATGTACCAAAAAAAAAATTGTCACTAAAATATGTTAACTCTAGTAACCTGAGTTTGCTTAAAAACCCAATGTAAAAATAGTTAAGAATCAATATATGTGACTTAAATTCGGTATGAAAATTTTGCTATATAAAGACTGCTACATGAGGTCACATAAGATGACCTTTACACGAAATTATAAAGATACCTAAACCAATTATAATCATTGAGTTATCAATTGTAGTAAACTTCTAATTTGTTACAAAGTTTTTTTTCATAAGTAATTGACTACAGCTATGACAAGCCTTCGCAGAAAGAAGCATCTGCTCATATAGAATCCCCAGAAATCCATCTTGGATCCCTGACCTCTGACATCACCCACAATTACAGCTATCCCCTGAAACCCATGATGAGACCTGACACGATCTGGAGAACCTGATTCACAGAATCCAAAGGACAAGACTTTCCTACTGCCTTTCTCTCAACCATTGGTGTCTGCTCTTCCTGCTTCTGTTTCACCCACCATGTTTTGGCGGTTCCAGGTCACTCTCTACAGAGAAGAAAAGTTCCAGTGGCCATCCTCCTCCATCAAGATAGACGTGTGGCATTTATTTCCTGGCCGTTGACATTGGACTGATGCTTCTATAGAACTTGCTGGACACTCCTTTTATACTGCTGGATTTCTTGAAGAATGACTGTAGCAGTTCATAGAACTTTCCTCCAGCTGACTCGGGATTTTGCAATGCCAGATCACCCCTCTAGCCCCTCGGCTTATCAGGCCCCCACTCCTCCACCCATCAGGCTCACTCTGTCTCTTGCTACTCTTACTTATCCCTCCCTGTCTTGTGCTAGTTCTTTTTGAAGACACTTACACACTATCATTCTGCTTTCTTCCCAACAGGTTTCTGTTCACCCCTACACTGCTATTCCCCTGACAGAGATGAAGCCTTTTACAGACATTGACCCAGTTATATATGGCCATTAAGTAAGAGGAAGATGTTGGGGAATTGTGAGGATATGGTTGAGCTTGGAAGGGCTTGAGCCTGAGGGGTGTGTCAATCCTGTTAGTCTCTCTCTCCACAGAGAGGTTGAGCAAGGAGGAACAGTAGAACCCCAAAAAAAGGTGTGCCTCTTATCAGTCTCCCTGCCTCACAAAGTGCCCCACACTCCTGATACTATGGCAAATAGTTAAAAAGAAAGGGGGAGATGTTGGGTAGTATGCCACCTCCCCCTGGCTTCTGCTTAACCATATGCCTATATAGGGATTTACTGATCCAAAGCTTTGGTCTATTTACATAAATCACTTTTACATAAAGCACTCCAGGGCATTGGTGGTTCAGTGATAGGATTCTCGCCTGTTCTGCCCCCTCCTTGTCACACTCTGATTTTCACCAGTCACTTTTCTCTCCACCCTCTCTATATCACATCCTGTTTCCACCCTACTTGGAGAGTATAAAAACAGCTGATCTTCTGATTAAAGACACTTGGAAATTGCTTTCCGGCTCTGAGAGTTCCAGAGTGTATCTCCTGCAAAGTTGGTGCGGCACGAGTTCCTGATCCCTCTCCCACGCAGCAGCCTAGATCGGCTCCAGTTGAGTTCTCTCCAACCCAGAGAGCACTAGCTCGGGAAGAAGTACCCTCAGGCTATCCCGGCACAAAATCAATCAAATACCTAGGAACCAAGCTGACCAAAGAAGTGAAAGACTTGTATACTTAAAACTATGAGTCGCTACTCAAGGAAATAGAAACTGATACCAAGAAATGGAAAGATATCCCATGCTCATGGATTGGAAGAATAAATATCATCAAAATGAATATTCTTCCCGGAGCCATATACAAATTTAATGCAATACGCATCAAAATTCCACCAAGCTTCTTTAAGAGAATAGAACAAACACTACAATCATTTATATGGAACCTGAAAACACCTAGAATTGCCAAAACCATCTTGAGGAAAAGAAACAGAAATGGAGGCATCACACTCCCAGACCTTAAACTATATCATAAAGCCATCATCATCAAAACAGCATGGTACTGGAACAAAAATAGGCACACAGACCAGTGGAACGGAACTGAAAGCCCAGAAATTAATCCCAACACCTATGGGCATCTAATCTTTGATAAGGGGGCCCAAAGATTAAATGGAAAAAGGAGGCTCTCTTCAATAAATGGTGCTGGCAAAACTGGGTTGTAACATGCAGAAGAATGTAATTGAACCACTTTATCTCACCAGAAATAAAAATCAACTCCAAATGGATCAAAGACCTAGATGTCAGACCATAAACAATCAAATACTTAGATGAAAACATTGGTAAAACACTTTCCCACCTACACCTCAAGGACATCTTTGATGAATCAAACCCAATTGCAAGGAAGACTAAAGCAGAAACAAACCAATGGGACTACATCAAATTGAAAAGCTTCTGCACATCCAAAGAAACTATTAAACAAACTGAGAGACCCCTCACAGAATGGGAGAAGATCTTCACATGCCAGACATCAGACAAGAAATTAATCACCAAAATATATAGAGAGCTCAGCAAACTTAGCACCAAAAAAGCAAATGACCCCATCCAAAAATGGGCAGAGGATAAGAACAAAACATTCACTTCAGAGGAGACACAAAAGGCTAACAAACATATGAAAAACTGCTCTAGGTCACTGATTGTCAGAGAAATGCAACTTAAGACAACACTAAGATACCACCTCACTCATGTAAGAATGGCATACATCAAAAAGGACAGCAGCAACAAAAGCTGGAGAGGTTGTGGGGACAGAGGAACCCTTTTACATTGCTGGTGGGAATGTAAACTGGTATAGCCTCTGTGGAAAGCAGTCTGGAAAACTCTCAGAAGGCTAGACATGGACCTTCCATATGATCCAGTAATTCCTCTCCTGGGGTTATACCCCAAGGACTCCATAACACCCAACCAAAAAGAGGTGTGTACTCCTATGTTAATAGCAGCACAATTCATAATGGCTAAAACCTGGAAGCAACCCAGGTGCCCAACAACAGATGAGTGGCTGAGAAAGTTGTGGTATATATACACAATGGAATACTATGCAGCTATCAAAAACAATGAACCCACCTTCTCTGACCCATCTTAGACAGAGCTAGAAGGAATTATGTTAAGTGAACTAAGTCATAAAGATAAAGATGAGTATGGGATGATCCCACTCATCAACAGAAGTTGAGGAAGAAGATCTGAAAGGGAAACTAAAAGCAGGACCTGATCAAATTGTAAGTAGGGCACCAAAGTAAAAACCCAGTGGTGAGGGATAGACATGCAGCTTCCTGGGCCAGTGGGGGGTGGGAGTGGGCGGGAGGGATGGGTCACAGTCCTTTGGTGGTGGGAATGGTGTTTATGTACACTCCTAGCAAAATGTAGACATATAAATCAGTAGTTAATTAATATGAGAGAGGGAAAATCAATTGTATGTCTCAAAGTTTCTCAAAACACAAACTGAATCCTTTTAATATATAGGCTGTGTATTTGATATGCGGGCTCTCTCAAAAGCTTAGACCAAGTAGATTAGAAGCATCCAGTAGCACAGCTATATACAAGATACTGGATACTGTACAGCAAACCATAACAAAAGGACTTTTCAAAGTTAACCCAATTACCAAATAATGTGGTGATAACATTAACTATCGATTGTCTTTTTGAACCCTAAGACAGCAGGAACCTCACATCTCCACTATAGAGCCCCTACTTCCCCCAGTCCTGAAACCCTTGGATAGGGCCCACTTTCCCATATGCATCTCCCAATCCAAACCAAATAATATTGCATCCCCTGATCACAACCTAACCAATGCAACTATTGCCACCTCAACATGCTTCACCTCAGATTGTGTCCAGAGACTTCACGTGTGGAATGACAACGCTTCAGCTTCATTACTCGGGTGAGACCTTTCCTTTTATAGTACACTCTAATTTCATCTCAGGTAGTTCACTTTCTAACAAAGTCCTATAACCTAGATATACACCAGTTTCTGTGAGAGAGAGCTTATGTGCACACGTATCCATAAACTACTGCAAAATATATACCTGAAAGCAGTAGTACACTAGAGTTTGCAGTGAGTAACTCCCTAACACTTCCTCTCCACTATTCCAAGCTTGGTATCCATGATTGCTCAACAAATTGTTTGGCTTCGTATGTTAACTCTCTTTTCAATCACCAGGTTTCAAATGCCACCAGGATGCTGGCCAGGCTTCCCTGGACTGAAGACCCCACCAATATGTCCTGGAGCTCAGCTTCCCCAGAGACACACCTTACTAGGGAAAGAGAGAGGCAGACTGGGAGTATGGACCGACCAGTCAACGCCCATGTTCAGCGGGGAAGCAATTACAGAAGCCAGACCTTCTACCTTCTGCAACCCTCAACGACCCTCGGCCCATGCTCCCAGAGGCTAGAGATGGGAAAGCTATTATGGGAGGGGGTGGGTTATGGAGATTGGGTGGTGAGAATTGTGTGGAATTGTACCCCTCCTACCTTATGTTTTTGTTCATTAATCCTTTCTTAAATAAAAAATTAAAAAAAAATAAATAAAAAGATTGTTCATCATGACCAAGTGGTGTTTATCCTAGGCATGCAAGGTTGGTATAATATATGTAAATTAATCACCTAGATTCACCACATCAACAAAGGCAAGACCAAAAAAACACATGGTCATCTCAACAGATGAAGAGAAAGCCTTTGAGGAAATACAACATTGCTTTATGATCAAAACACTACAAAAAGTAGGAATAGCATCTGTGCTAAGCCAAGTGCACCACCATCTGCCCCCCTCTGCTTCATATTTTAATGCTTTTTAAGACACCAAGTTGAAAATGCTACCATGATGTCAACTGACTTCCCTGGGCAGATGACCTCATCAGTGTGTCCTAGAACTCCACCCCCCTGGAGCCTTGCCCCACTAGGGAAAGACAGAAACAGGCTGGATATATGGAACCACCTCCCCATGCCCATGTCCACTGCAGATGTAGTTACAGAAGCCAGACCTTCCACCTTCTGCACTTTATATTATCATTGTCCATGCTCCCAGAGGGATCAAGAAGAGGAAAACTTCCAAAGACAGGATGGGATATGGAAGTCTGATGGTGGGAATTGTGTAGAAGGGTAGCCTTCTCAGCCTACATTCTTGTCAATCATTATCAAATCATTTATAAAACAGAAAATATATTTCATAGTAAGCTGAAAAGTTTTTGCTTGTGTTTATTTTATTGTGAGAAAGCATTCCTAGGCTGGGGAAACAGCATAATGGTAATGCAAACAGTTTTTTATGACTGAGGTTACAAGGTCCTAGGTTTTGCAACATAATCACATCCTACTAATTCTGAAAGCCACAGTCATGGGACCAAGACACATAATAACTACATGTTGCTTTTCCTCACACAGGTTTTCTGGGAAGATTCAGGAGATGACAATGAACTTCAGTGCTGTCCTGTGGTGATCAGACTCCCAGGCTACAAAGAACCAGCCCTTGGCCCCAGAGACACAGATGCTGATAGGTGTGTGCAAGGGGAGCTGGCTGCTCCTCTCACTCTGAGGCTCTTTCTCCCAGCCTGGAGCTGCCCTGGATGATGACTCCTGTGTCCTGGGACAGAGTCTTCCTGATCAGAAACACACTAACTCAACTGGAATCATTTTTTTAAGAAAATAAAAATTTTCCCTCCTATGTCAATTTTTTCTCTGTTTCCCATAGTTATTTTTTTTAATTTCTTTATTGGGGAATTAATGTTTTATATTCTACAGTAAATACAATAGTTTGTACATGTATAACATTTCTTAGTTTTCCATATAAGAATACAACCCCCACAGGGTCCTCTGTCATCCTTCTTGGACCTGTATTCTCCCCCCCACCCACCCCAGAGTATTTTACTGTATGTAGTACAATACTCCAATTCCATAATCTGGAATCTATTACAAACTCTGCTGCAGAATTAAGCAGATGCATTAGAGGGGTATTAATTTGCAGAAGCCATAAGTTACGCCTTTTGCACCCCATAATGACCCTGTGTCCATACTCCCAGAGGGATAAAGAATAGACAAGCTATCAGGGGAATGGATGAGATACAGAGTTCTGGTCATGGGATTTGGGTGGAGTCATATCCTATGGCTTTTGCCAGTGTTTCCTTTTTTATATAAAAATAAAAAAAAATTAAGCAGATGCAGATCAATCTTCATATGAAATTTTAGGCAGGGCTATTTGAGTGATTTTGAAAATGAGTGTCATGCCTGATGTCATCATTTCTGAGCTGATCTCCTCATTCTGTGAAGAACCATATTGTGTCACCTGGCAAGAATGTGCACAGAGTCTCCTCTCCTCTCCTCTCCCGGATCAACTAGGAATACCAAAGGAGACCACCCAGGACCAAAACAAGACAGGACTAGAATGACCACAGGAACCCAGTAAATCACCGGTGAGTACAAACACATGTGGCTGGTGACAGAGAAGAGAGGAGATAGGAGCCTAAGGAGACATTAAGTGGCTGCTAACAGTTCATCAGTTTATCAGTAAATGATATACTCAAAGTCTCTAAGCATTGTCCTGATGTACAGTGAGTCATGAGAGAGGGAGAAAAAGTCTTACAGGGACACTCCTGGCCACCTTCTGTTTGCGAGTCTGTCTCTATTCCCATGCCTGATTCAGGAGACCCGCCCCTGAGGCCACCTGCTAAGTGATACACATTGGAAGAGAAGAAGTCAAACTCTCCTTATTTGCAGATGACATGATAGTATACATGGAAAAATCTAAGGAATCCAGCAAGAGTTCTTTTGGAAATCATCAGGCAATACAGTAAGGTGTCAGGCTACACAATTAACATTCAAAAGTCAGTGGCATTTCTCTATACAAACACTAAGTTAGAGGAAATTGAAACCCAGAAATTAATTCCTTTTACTATAGCAACAAAAACAATAAAATATCTAGGAGTAAACCTAACCAAAGAAGTGAAAGACTTGCATACTGAAAATTATGAGTCACTACTCAAAGAAATTGAAAAAGATGCAAAGAAGTGGAAAGATATTCTATGTTCATGGGTTGGAAGAATTAACATCATCAAAATGAATATATTATCCAGAGCCATCTACAAATTTAATGCTATCCCTATCAAGATCCCAAGCACATTTTTAGGAGAATAGAACAAATGCTACAAATGTTTATCTGGAGCCAGAAAATACCTAGAATTGCCAAAACAATCTTGAGAAAAAAGAACAGAACTGGAGACATCACACTCCCAGATCTCAAACTGTATTATAGGGCCACTGTCATCAAAACTACTTGATACTGGAACATGAATAGACACACTGACCAGTGGAATAGAATTGAGAACCCAGAAATGAGGCCCCACACCTATGGACATCTAATCTTTGACGAAAGGGCCCCGACTATTACATGGGGAAAGCAGAGTCTCTTCAATAAATGGTGTTGTAATCAATGGGTTGAAACATGCAGAAGAATGAAACTGAACCACTGTATTTCATCAAACACAAAAGTAAATTTCAAGTGGATCAAGGACTTGGATGTTAGACCACAAACTATCAAATACTTAGAGGAAATTATTGGCAGAACTCTTTTCCGCATAAATTTTAAAGACATCTTCAATGAAAAGAATCCAACTACAAAGAAGACTAAGGCAAGTATAAACCTATGGGACTACATCAAATTAAAAAGCTTCTTCACAGCAAAAGAAACCACTACCTAAACCAAGAGAACCCTCACAGAATGGGAGAAGATCTTTACATGCCATACATCAGATAAGAGTTTAATAACCAACATATATAAAGAGCTTGCCAGACTCAACAACAAGACAACAAATAACCCCATCCAAAAATGGGGGGAGGACTTGGACAGAATATTCACCATAGAAGAGATCCAAAAGGCCGAGAAAAACATGAAAAAAATGGTCCAAGTCTCTGATTGTCAGAGAAAAGCAAATAAAGACAACAATGAGATAGATACAACTTCACTCCTGTGAGAATGTCATACATCAGAAAAGGTAACAGCAGCAAATGCTGGAGAGGGTGTGGGGTCAAAGGAACCCTCCTGCACTGCTGGTGGGAATGTCAATTGGCTCAACCTCTGTGGAGAACAGTCTGGAGAACTCTCAGAAGGCTAGAAATGGACCTACCCTAGGATCCTGCAATTCCTCTCCTGGGGTTATATCCTAAGGAACCCAACACATCCATCCAAAAAGATCTGTGTACACATATGTTCTTGGCAGCACAATTTGTAATAGCCAAAACCTGGAAGCAACCCAGGTGTCCAACAACAGCTGAGTGGCTGAGCAAGTTGTGGTATATATACACAATGGAATACTACTCAGCTGTAAAAAATGGTGACTTCACCGTTTTCAGCCGATCTTGAATGGACCTTGAAAAAATCATGTTGAGTGAAATAAGTCAGAAACAGAAGGATGAATACGGGATGATCTCACTGTCAGGCAGAAGTTGAAAAACAAGATCAGAAAAGAAAACACAAGTAGAACCTGAAATGGAATTGGCATATTGCACCAAAATAAAAGACTCTGATGTGGGTGGGTGGGGAGAATACAGGTCCATGAAGGATGATAAATGACATAGTGGGGGTTGTATTGTTAAATGGGAAACTGGGGAATGTTATGCATGTACAAACTATTGCATTTACTGTTGAATATAAAACATTAATCCCCCAATAAAGAAATAATTAAAAAAAAAAGAATGAGAGCAGAATCCCACCCTGCTCCCTGCTGCTCTGTAGAGTGAATGAGTCTCCATTTTGATCAACCCCTGAAGCATTAAATTCTGTTTTGGTTTTATTTATTAATGCTTTAGTATTGATTCACCAAACTACATGTTAACAGTGGTATGATTTTGGACAGTGGTAGATAGTATCATCGTTATTCAAACAGATTTTCATGCCAGAGGCTACAAAGTCCCAGGTTCAATCCTCTGTACTATAAGGCAGAGCTGAGCAGTGCTCCAGTAAAGAAAAAATAAAGTGGGGGTTTGGGGGTATAATTCTATAACATTCCCATTGCCAGCATTCTGAATCCCCAATCCCTCCATTGCAAGCCCCAGCAGTTCTCCTAAGTTTGAAGACATGAGTTAACTATCATCTCTACAACTATCTATGTGTATCTGGATACAATGCCCCTTCTTTTCCAAGTCCCCACCCACTCTTCAATTTCCAAGTCACACATAACCCTGTTCCTACAACCAAAGTTGGGGTGTTAACACATTAATGTTCTTCTTGTTATTGTCAGTAGTATTTTGTAACCATTATGATCTGAGCCTAGAGTCCAACTTTGATACTCCTGGGTGCTGAGTTCTTGGGGTTCTGTGGTAGCATATTGAATTTTCCCTGGTGTCACACCCAGCACTGAATGCTTATATGGCTTCAAGTGTACCAATATCTTGATAGGATCATGTCCAGAGTCAACCACAAGTAGTCTCTAGCCCAAATGAGGGTGTGATAATTAACTGTTTCAACAGGGGAGAGTCTTAGTCAGGACTAGTTTGAGAGGATTATGGAATCTAAGCTGATATCCTATTTCCTCAAGGGAACTCTTACTTCCAGGCATTTGGTGGAGTAGGGTATAGCCTAAATAGGATATAAAAATGTAGGTCCCTAAATAGGAAAGCAGAGCCTTCCAGTCCTTTAATCTGCCTGTGGGTTCCCCATAGACATGAGTTCTGAGCCCACAGCCAACTTCATCACAGCTGGTAAGTTACCCTCCTCTGCTAAGGACCCCAAATGTCACTTGTGGTCAAGCAACTATGGTAAAATACACAAGGGGTTGCATTTGTGGGTTTATTTTTCCTATGTTTTATTTTTGAGAGAGATGCAGAGCAAGAGACACACAGAGAGAAACACCAGAGCACTGCTCAGCTCTACCTTATGGTGGTGTATGGGATTGAACCTGTGACTTTTGAACCTCTGGTATGAGAGTCTGTTTGCATAACCATTATCCTATCTCCCCTGCCCGGTTACTTTTGTTTTTCCATATTTTTCTTTCTTTCTCTTTTATAAATAATAATAATAAGCCTGTATTTGTGAATGAGGCAGAAATCACAACATGACCTGCCTACTAGTGGTTGTTCCCTGGACTAAGTCTCCCTTTTTAGTTATTTTTACATGAACAGATATCAGGGTTTGGTATTGCCTCTACATTGACTCGTTTTTAATCCAAAATGTGATCGTTTGCTATGTGTTCATTCATTTTCAACATTTTTAAATGAGAAATAATTCTAGACATTTTGTTCCTTGATGTCTCCAGTATTTACCTGTTATCATCTTTTCCTTCATGTTTAAACCATCTGACAGCACCTGTATTGTAAATCATGTTTAATTGCATGTACATGATTTATAATACAGGTGCTGTCAGATAGTTTCAGTTTCTCATTTCATCAAGAGAGATGTCTGTAAAACCAGCCCTAATTTTACTTCATGTTCCCCTTTCTATATTTTTGGTTCTTTGCTTAGAGTAACATTATTTGTTTCCTTTTTTCATATAAGAGCTTTTGCTGGGTCTAAGTTCCTGCAGAGACACCCCCTGCTCTTGTTCGCAACTTTTTTTTCCCTTTATCTGATAGTCCCCAAGTTTCAGGTACTAGAGGAACTGAGAGCAAGAACCCATGCTCTCATGAAGCTTCTTTCCTGCAGGTGGGGACCTGCAGCTTGAAGCCTGGTCCTTGGGCTCTATAATGAGTCAGCAACTCAGGGTGTATCACATCCATCTTGTTCTTTCTGTTCTAATTACTTAAATTTGTGAAGGAGTCCTTCCCACCAACCTACTCTTTAGCTTATCATCATTACTTAGACCACATGGCTGTGCTAATCAAGCCATTGTTTCCTAGGTGGCAAGTATTTAACACAAGACCTCACACCTGCAAGAACACTCTATCTTTGGGCTACGTTCACTGTTCACACTTAAGAACTTAAAAAATGGTTACAGGATATCTTTAAGAGAGAAACGTTTGTTCACAATGTGAGCTCTGATTGACTAATCAATCCAACACCCAGATATTTCTCAGTATGTAAAGAGATGCTCCATAGAGCTGTATGTCCATAGCTTCTTGATTTGTACTCCCAGTTTTGTGTCAACACTGTAGTTGCATGACTGTTATAATCTCACATCAAAATGTCCAAGTTAATAGAATGACACCATGTATGTGGCTGTCTGTGTAGATACTGTAATCTATTTCTGACTGTGAACTTTGGTGACTAACTGTGGAGACTCTGCCACTATTTCTTATTATGCTGCCAGAGTAGTGATTTGACTGCTGAGATGGTTCCTTGAAGAGCAATATGATAGACACTGGCCATCTCATGTTGCCTTGAGAATGACATCCTTCTCTTTGACTATTTCCACAGTACTGTTAACAGAGTGGATTCAAGATGTGCTACAACCAGTTGTCCAGTCTCTTAGAACTGACCATTAAGAGCCTTTTAAGGGATGATAACATGGCCATCTCTTCTCTGAGGAGCCTGCCTGCAGAGCTCTTCCCATGTCTCTTTCTGGAAGCTTACGCTCACAGATGCTGGAAGACCCTGAAAGCTCTTGTCCAGAGGTGGCCCTTTGACAGACTGCCTCTGGAAGCCCTGGTTCAAGACCTATTTCCTGAGAATGAAACTTTGAAAGCTGTCCTGGATGGAATTGATGTCCTCCTTCAGCAGGAAGTTCTCCCCAGGTGAGGAGGATCCCTAGACTGGGAGGGTCTGTGCTTCCTGGAAGACAGCTGGGTCAGGGAGAGTGGAGGCCAATGGGGAGGCCTCAAGGCTTCTAATGCCAATGTGACAGCTTATTCCCCATTGTGGAACTCTCTTTAATAATTGACTGTTGGTCATTTGTGTATCATAAGTGTTGAGCACACATTCTAATCCCTAAGCACTAAGTTTAAACAAGCAATACAGTGGTAGATGGATCCGTGATATCTCTAGATCCATACTACTTTATATATTATTAATGTTATTATTATTATTATTATTTTATAAAGTGGACACACAAATGAGACCATAGGATAAGAGAGGTACAATACTACCAAATTCCTACCACCAGAACTCCATATCACATCCCCTCCCTTGATAGCTTCCCTGTTCTTTATCCCTCTGGGAGTATGGACCCAGTATCTTTGTGGGTTGTGGAAGGTGGAAGGTCTGGCTTCTGTAACTGCTTCTTTGTTGACTATGGGCATTGGCTGGTCAATCCCTACTCCCAGCCTGTCTCTTTCTTTCCTTAGTGGGACAAGGATCTGGGTGGTGAGATGTAAAGACTCATGGGGAGTCCTCCTTTGCCCATGGAAATCAGTTCGGCATCATTGTAGAATATGAAACCTGGAGACTGAAAAAGAGTTAAGATATGAAGAAGAACAAATTGATGTCTAATCATGAACCTAAAGGCAAGAGTATTGCAGATAAAGATTTGGGGCCTTCCTTTTGGAAAAGGCTAGTAGGTTTACTTTAGGTATATTACAGGAGGCCATAACTTTACAAGTTTTTGCCTGAGCTGGATACCTGATATGCTGGTGGACCCAAGTTACTGTCCGAGGATTTGATTTCATGGTTGGGAAATGGGCTAGAAGGCTGAATCAGAAGAGAGAGTAGCTGCCAGACTAGCTTTGCCAGAGATAGATACAAGGAATTTGTGGCTGAGCAGGAACACAATGCAATGCCTTTATTGATCAAATACAATGCTATATATATATATATATATATATATATACATATATATATATCTTTAACCAGAAGTGGCAAGTGGAAAAGGAAATGGCTAGGAGCGGGGTGGAGAAAAGGAAAGAGTGTGAAGGTAGCAGGCTCCCATAGCAGCTGTTGCGAGTTCTACCTAGTGGGGATTAAAATAATATTCTGTAGCCAGGGTGGGTCTCAGGCAAAACAATGATTAGGTAAATAGACCACAGCATTAAGCAATGCAGAGGACCTGTTGTAATGCCCAACAGCTTCTCCTTTCTTTTTATCTAATGGCCATAGTATGTGGGAATGTGGGGTGCTTTGTGAGGCAGGGAGTCTGATAGGAGGAGGCACACCTTTGGGGTATTACTGTCCTTCCTTGCTCAACCTCTCAGTAGAGAGAGTGACTAACAGGATTGGACTCACCCCTATGTTCAAGCCCTGCCAAGTTCAACTACATCCTCACAGTTTCATGAAATCTCCCTCTATCTAAATGTCCATATTTAAATGGGTGAATATCTTTAAAAGACTCCATTTCTGTCAGAGGAATAGCAGTGTAGGCATGAACAGAAACCTATATTGTGCAGGTGTTTTCAAAAGAACTGACACAAGACAGGGAGGAACAAGTAGGAGAGCAGGAAGAGTCAGTGTGATGTCAAGTGGAGGCCTGGTGGCCTAAGGGGCATTTCTTGCCTCAAAGGAAATTTCCTGCCTCAGAGGGTGTTTCTTGCCTCAAAGGGTGTTTCCTGCCTCTGGGGCAGGGCCTATCAGGTGAAGGGGGTTGTTTCCTGCCTCTGGGCATAGGGGATGCTGGTGAAGGGGTGTGGCCTGTATACCCAAGGCAGCAACCTGCAAACTCCATGGACTGCTGGGGTCAGTCTTTGAGAAACCCAGCAGAATAAAAGGAAGCTTTTCTAAAGTTGTGTAAAGTGTCCAAGAGGTATACCAGTAAGTCCGATAGAAGCATCAGTCCAATGCTGATGACCAGGGGAAGAAATGCCAGGGAATGAAATGCTGCATGTCTATCTCAATGGGGAAGGTCAACCATGAGAATTCTGCTTTTCTGTAGAAAGTGAGCTGGAACCACCAAAACATGACAGGTGAAGCAGAAGCAAGAAGCACAGAAAGTGATGGGTGAGAGAAAAGCAGTAGGAAAGTTCTGTCCTTGGAGTCTGTGAATCAGATTCTTTAGATCATATAAGGTCACATTGGTTTCAGGGGGCTAATGTCAGACGACGAGTCCAAATGGATTTCAGGCAATTCCATATAAGCAGTTGCTTCTTTATGTAAGGCTTGACATAGCTGTAATCACTTGTGAAGAAAAAACCTGTAAGAAATTAGAAGTTTACTATCATTGATAACTTGGTGATTATAATTGGTTTATGTACCTTCATAATTTTGAAAATCCTTTCTAGTATGATTTTAAGGTTGTTTAAACAGTTTAAGCTCAATAAAATGTGGAAAGGTAAACAGAAGAACCATTGTTAGACTCCTCAATCATGAGAATCATTAGCATAACCATTGTGTGATCTATCTCTCACCAGGGTTGGTTCTACCTCTTTAATTGAGAAGGTATTTGAGAGCTTTAAATATCAATAGCATTTTTCTACCTTTTGTTACACCCATTTAAGATGGAGACACACCCTAGGTGTTCACAGGATCTTCAGACCAGATTTAGTTAAAATATATTGATTTTTAACTATTTTTTACTTTGGACTTTATAGAAACTCATGTTACTTTTAGAGTTGACACGTGCTACTGACAATGTTTTTTTTTTTTTTTTTTTTTTTTTTTAACCAGAGCACTGCTCAGCTCTAGCTGATGGTGGTGCATGGGATTGAACCTAGGACTTGGGAGCCTTAGGCATGAGTTTCTTCACATAACCATTATGCTATCTACCCCACCGATGCTCATACAGTTCTTAAGATAAAATGTTTCACATTTATATGAAGATGCAAAAAAAAAGATCAAAAGAAAAAATTAGGATTGTTTCTGGATGTCTCCAGAAATCATGGCTGTGTCCTGCTTTTTTTTTTTATAAAGTAAATTAAGTATCAGAGTACTCAGAGCAAAATAGGTCAGACAAAAATTCAGTCATTCAAATCACTCTCTTACAGCTCAAAGCAGACAGCAAACTTAAGATATTCAGAGAAAGAGAGGAATTGGGAAGAGAGAAGCAGTATGGAGGTTTTTTTTTTTTTTTAAAGCACTTTGAACTAGATTATTTAGATCCTCCTATGTTGCATTATGCGACCCTAGAGGGCATCCTATTTCCAAAAGAGCCTCAAAATCCCAGTTAGGCCTGTTCTGACTGTTCCTGCAGGATTGCTATTGGCACCCATTCCCAAAAATGTCTTCCCATAGAAGAACAAATTGAATCAGGAGGGTAGAACTAAAAATGTGTCTCCATTCTTGGGGACTGCCAAGGTTCTGAAGTAGCCTCTGCAAGTTAGAGTCACCCGTCCCCCACAGAACACATGGCAGAGGGAGTCCAAAAAGTCCCACGGGAAATCTCCGCACATCTCCCAAGGTCTATGATCACAGTTGTAAGGAACCAAGGTATGGCCCAGTGCAAAATGTTCCAGAGACAGAAAATATGTCTCATAAAATAAGAGTAGAGAGTTTGGGAAACCTCTTCATAACGAAGAAGGTCGCCCATGGTGGAGGAGTCTCAAAAAATCAATAAGAGGGAAAAAAGAATCACAGTGCCTTTGTAAAATACGAGACTGCAGAGAGCCAAACATCTGTATACTTATCTTGGGGCTGGACAGGTTAGGCCCCACATTGGGTTCCAAATTGCTGGACTAGCTCTGCCAGAGAGAGAGACAAGGAAATCGTGGCTGAGTGGGAACACAATGCAATACCTTTATTGATCAGAGACAACACTTTTTATATATGTCTTTAGAAAATGGGAAAAAGAAATGGCTAGGAGGTGGAGAAAAGAAAAGAGTACGAACATAGAAAGCTTCCATAGCAGATGTTGTAAAGGTTCTAACCAATGGGATAAGCAATACCCTGTAGGCAGGGTGGGTCTCAGGAAAAACAATGATTATGTAAATAGACCACAGCATCAAGCAATATAGGGGACCTGAGGTAATGACCAACAAGTAGCTCCCAAGTATGGGTAAAGTGCATAAATATTGTTAACTGTAAACACCATGGATTTGATCTGGGTCCCATATTCAGCACAGGAGCCTATATAACCTCTGCTTCCCTATAGGTCCAAGCTTGCATTCTGTTGTCAGGAATAGTAACATTCCAGGTTGCACCAATTTCAGGCCTTCTTCCTCACATTGTTGGAAGAGTATGGTATCCAACCACCCTTTAAATAATGGAAAATTCTCTACCATTGTTGATCACATTGAGGCCAAGGTATAATGGGGCCCTACAAAGGCATCAGTTGTGTTGTTATGATGGAGATGTCCAGTGACAGTGTCAAGAGGGATCTGTTTGAGGTCTTGGCCCATCATGTCTGTGTGGGAATGCCAGGACTCCTTGACTAGCACTCCAGGGGATGGGGTACCCTGGTAGTGACTAAAGAATCATCAATAAAGTTTGCCAGTCTCTTGCCCTGATTCATCCCTAGTTCAATCCCTAGCTGTACATGTATCAGAGTGATATATGGTTATTTCTCTGTCTTCTAATTTTCTTATAAATAAATCATTTAAAAAAGGAGTGGCTGAGGAGGGTATCTAAGTAAAAACTATTTTGCCCTAATTTATGGATACATTGTACACATGCCCTACGTCATGGGCTCTGGTCTATATCTAGTTGTGGGTGCTTTCTTAGAAAGTGAACCATCCTATATAGAATGAAGAAGTCTTATGAGAAAGGAAAAGTCTCACCCAAGTAACGAGGCTCAAGGGTTAACTTTCCATGCCTGACTTCTCTAGATAGTCTGAAGTGAAGCATAAAGAGGTAGTACTGGTTGCCTTGATTAGGTTGGATCAGCAGATGGAGTATCAATTGGTATGAATTGAGAGAAGCATGCAGCAATGTGTTCCCCACCCTAAAGGTTCCAGGACTGGGAGAAATATGGGCTTTAGAGAGGAAGTGGGAGTTTCCTGGAATGCCAGGCTAGTGTTGTCGGTGTTTCTTCCTGGGCACGAGCTCTCTGGGTTGGAGAGAACTTGACTGAAGCCAACCTGGGCTGCTGCTTACTCAGCAACTTGGGAGAGACCAGAAACTCATTGTGGAGCAGGAATGCAGTGCAATGTTTTTATTGATCAGAGACAAAGCTTTTAATATCTTAGAAACTGGAAGCTGCAGGTTAGAAAAGGAAATAGCTAGAAGTGGGGGTGGAGAAACGAGCACAAAGTTAGAAAGCTTCCACAGCAAGTGTTGTGAAGGTTCTTACCAGTGGTATTAACACTTCTGGCAAACACTAGAAGAAAGTGGTATTAAACAATACCCTGCAAGCAAGGCATGTCTCAGGCAAAACAATTATTATGTAAATAGACCACAGCATCTAGCAATGGAGCAGGGTAGAGCTGGCATATTGCCCAACACCACTATCTGAGGGTTTAAAAAGACAATAGTTGTTACTATAACCAAATAAATTAATAACTGGGTTAACTTTGAAAATCCCATTGTTAAGAATTTGCTGGATCATACATAACCTCACCTTAATTTATGACCTTTGACTCTATTGATATGTAGCTGTATCTTGTAAAATAACACCACAGGTTGCTTCTGTTCTTCCTGGTTTAAGCTCTTTGGAGAGTCAATATTTCAAAGAACAAATCATTATAAGAAATGTATTCACAATTTGAGCCCATTGTTAAATTCAACCTGATTACCAATTTGAAGTCATAAGTTCTTAGATTTAAGGAACATATCCTCAGACCAATGTACTATGCACCAATTTTTAAGTTATTTTTTTCCTCTGGCATATGTTTGTGTAGAAGATTTAAGCTGCACCTTGACACCTTGAGATTCAGAGTCTTTTTGTATAACAGTTACACTATTATCTTTGCCCTCTCTGTGGAAATCTTTATTTAAATAGAGTAAGTAGACTGTACCAGCACAGAAGGTCCTGAATTCACATTGTCGCAGCTACACAGCTGGAGGCAACACAGATCAAAAGAGAGCACAAAGAAAATGGTGTCTTCTGCTGTCTCAGTTGACTTTAATGCATTCACAATGGAATAACATTTCACAGTTTTCATTTTCTCAGTTTGGTGAAAACTAACTATGAAATGTGGGTATTAGATGTAGAAAGTCAGAAGAGAAGTGGGGAGAAAGAAGCTGTTGTATGAAGTGGGTGGGAATCAGAGTTGGTCAGTCTGAGCCTGGGAAATTGTGGCATTCTGGGTCAAAAACTATGTTCATGCTTTGTATCTTCATCAATGCGAAAAGCAGGTGTAAGCTGTGGGTGTTGGATGTACAGTTCACTGGACAGAAGTTCTGGAGTGTGTGGACTGGAGTCCACTTCCCAGTGTGCTCACTAAGGAGACAACAAGTGGCTGAGGGACCTTCAAGGAACGAGAATGCCAAGCCCTGCTTGGAGGTGTGTGTAGACCTCTACCTCAGTGGGAGACAAGAAAATGAGATTTTTCATCTACCTACTGAATTGGATCAAGAAGAGAAAGGGAGTGCACCTTTGTTGTAAGACAGTGACAATATATTCAGTGAGCAGAAAGAATTCAAGCTTTTGCATAGCATCTAATTGTGTGGTGTCCAGGAGGTGGACATTTATTGCATATGGACTTTCTCAAAACTACAGAAGTTGTGGAAACTTCTGGGCAGGATGAAAAACCTCAGGAGACTGTCTGGACATCAACACACTTGATAGAAACCCATCAAACCAGCTGCAGAATGGGGATTATCTCATCACTGACTTCACATAAAAGTTCCTCCAGCTACTTCATCTTCAAGAGCTGTACTTGGAATCTGCCTCCTTCCTCCAGGGCCATCTGGACCAGCTGCTCAGGTAGGGTTGTGTCTCTGGCAGAGTAACTGTGCAGGAGACATTGGATGTCCACTTCCTTGCTTCACAATTCTATTATTATTATTTCTTATTGTTGTTTGCAAGATTGTCTCTAAAGACTAGTTTAGGATACTCCTGGATATGAAACCTGAGAACATGGTGACTCAGAAGTGAGAGCCATTTTACTTAACCACTACCCTATTCCACTCCAACTTTTTTCTCTCATCGTAAATATTCCATCAGACTTTAACCATGGCTAGTGTTCAATGAAGGTCTGAAGAAGCCTGAGTGAGAGCAGTTTTATTTGGTCCGGTGGTGCTACCAAAGGCGCCAACACTTTTAGTTATACTGGGAGAGCTTTTAGAGTATGTCCTACTATGTACTACATACTTCACTCATTTAGAGAGAAAGATGCAGAGAAAGAAAGAACAATGAGAAAAAAATATACATATATCTGCCTGAATTAGAAGAAACTTGTTTTACATATAGCAAGATTCAGTGCCAGGTTCATGTGAACACTGAAAAAAAGAGTTCAGCCTTAAATCGCATTGGATTCGATGGGCTTGAGAATAACCATCAGCCTTGATGTATCATAAACTCGATCAGAATTTTCATAGTCTTGCTGATGTCAGTCTCCATCCTAACCTGCCTCTCTCTCTTCAGGAATCTTCAAAACCAGCTGGAGGTCTTCTCATTCACTAACTGCACACTGACGGAGGTAGACTTGACTCACCTGTTCCAGAGCCCACACATCACTCACCTGAAGGACCTATGTCTGAGAGGCATCCCCCTGACCTCTGTCAGTGAGCCTCTGCAAGCTCTGCTAGAGGTAAATGCAGCCACCCTCCAGCACCTGGAACTGGGTCTGTGTGGCCTCCAGGACCCCCAGCTTGAGGCCCTGCTCCCTGCCCTGAGCAGCTTCTCCCAGCTCAGCTCCCTCAGCCTGCATGGGAAACGCCTGTCCACAGACACCCTGGAGAAGCTGCTGTGCTGCACCTTGGGGCTGCAGCATTTATGTCTCCAGCTGTTTCCTGCCCCTCTGGAGAATTTCAGCCACCATGGAGTTCCACAGTCTGTGACATTTGACTTGTTTTGTTCTCAGATCTCAAAGATTCTCCAGAATCATGGATACTCCAGGTCCATCATGGTGAGCAGTAGTCACTGCTCATACTGTGCTAAGAAGTTGTTCAAAAACTGGGAGCCCACGTTTCTACCCTGCTTTGCTTGTTTAGATCATTATGGAAACCTGTATTTCAGACTCATTGGAAGTGACATCTACGAATTTGGCTACTCAATGTGCACACACACCCTGCTTCCGTCACCGTATCCACGTGATCGATAAGCAAAGAAAACCCAGCTCATTGCTCACCTGTACAGAATGCATTTGACTCTGAAATATGAAGTGCCTTAAATCAGATTCTATTAGAAAAATGTCCATCTAATAGAATCAGATTTAAAAATATTATAAATAGGGCAAGTGTAGATAGCATAATGATTATACAAACAGACTCTCATGCCTGAGGCACCAAAGTCTTAGGTTCAATCCCCTGAACCACCATAGGACAGAGCTGAGCCATGCTACAGTAAAAAAAAAAAAAAAAAAAAAAAAGGTATTATAAATAATTGCAGCAAATTGTGGGGCTTTAATTTAAATTAGTATTGATGTGGGGGATTTTGCCTGTTGTATGTCATATGAAATACTGAGAAATACAATGGATCTCAATGTAGTTTCTCTCTTGTCATGTTTATTTTTCTACCCTGATATCTCCTATAAATATATATTTTAAAAAAGGCAGTTATCAGCCATAGGGGTGTGAATGTGAGGACAGCCGGATTCCAGATATGTCTGTCGGCTGTTGGTGGGAGAGAAGCTGTGCTGCAGTGGAGGGAAGAAAGGGAACTCTCCTCACTGAAGACATGGAGAGCATCAGGATTTAACACAGCACCTCCTCAAAGCAAAGCTGTGTGGAGGGGCAGGATGATGGCTCCTACACTCCTGAGAGCACAGAGCACAGTGAGCAATGCCAGGCTCTGGGCCTCAGTACCCCCTGAAGGGGGAAGGTTACAGCAGTGAAGTAAAGACACAGGTGTTTCTCTCTCTCCCTTCTGTCTTCTTTCTTCCTTTCAATTTCTCTAGTACAAAGTTATGTATATATATATATATATATATATATATATATATATATATATATATATGGAGAGAGATTAAAAGAAAACAAACAAACAGACAAAAAAAAAAAAAAAACACTGGCAAGGCTTTCCCCCTACAGGTGGGGACCAGAGCACTTGAACCTCGGACCCTGCACATTGTAACATATGAGTTCAACCATTTTTACCACAATCAGGCAGCTAAATGAAAAAAAATTGCATTTTTCCTGTTTATTGCATAGATCTTAGATTGTTGTTCATTTGAAGGTATTGCTTGAGAGTAGAGATGTTCTCTACAACATATTGTATTAAACTTTTAATTAAATTAATTAATTAGTTAATTAATTAATTTACCAGACAACTGCTCAGCTTTCTTAGGTAGTGGTGTAGGGACTGAATCTGGGAATTTGAAGGCTCAAACATGAGAATCTCTTTGCATAGCCACTATGCTATCTTCCCCCCACCAATAATGTATCTTAAAACAAACAAACAAAACCCTAATTTATTCTTCTCAATGTCTCCTCTGTTAATTTAGCCATTTAAAGAGAAACTTTAGGGCTTCCATGAATAGATGTCCAGATTTGGAGAGTCCCCCATGTGTACTGGAAACACATCTATTAATCAATCCATCGCTTACCACTCTTTGTCATTTTCTATGCCCTGGGGATGTAAGATGGATATCAGAGTCAAACTCACATCTAGCTTCCCGTGTCTTAGTTCCAAAGCATATTCACAGACTTTTAAGGAGTTACCAGATGTGTGTGTTCCATCTAATTCTTCACTGAAAACTGAAGATGGGTTCTGGGAGAACCCAGCAACGAGCATTTAATGAAAAGGCTGACCAGCATAGTAGATGAGTTGGGTATGTATCCAGCAAACCTTTGGGCACTAACAAGCATGTTCTTTGTGAATTTTGTCTTCTTTTCCAGTGAAGTGTATGCAGACGTCTATTGTTGTAGGAAAGAATGTGCAGCCCTTCAGTGAACTGAAGGGAGTTCTCCGCAGGCAGTTCTCAACTGGGGAGGTGGCACAGTGTGTAAAGCACATTCATTACAAGGATATGGGCCAGAATTCTTGTTTAGTGTGAATGAGCATTGTTTATATATTTCTCTCTGACACACAAAACACACAATCTTAAAAGATAGAAGAGGGACAACAGAGTAATGCTATTGTATAGGACTCTGCTTTGCCATGTTCAAATCTGGTCCCTAAATCACTCAAGCAATTTTGATACATGTCTCTCTCTCCCTCCCTTCACCTCTCTCTGTGTCACTCTACAGTCTGAAAAAAAAGGGGGGGAGCTATTAATTTGCCTTAATGTTGGAAGATAATTGGATACTCATATTGGGAACAAATGTGTTCTATTCAGCCTAGGAATAAGGACATCAGTTTTATATGGTCTGTGGATCACCCAGGAGAGAACTAACACAAGAAAAGGCTTTGCAACCTAATTGAATCAAACTTTATCCTCAGACTTAGTCATGGGGTCAAGGCTTATAATACCTAAATGTTGCTTTTTCCTTACACAGGTTTTCTGGGCAGATCCAGGGGATGACAGTGAACTTCAGTGCTGTCCTGAGATGATCAGACTCCCAGGCTACAAAGAACAAACCCTTGGCCCCAGAGACATAGATGCAGAGTGGTGTGTGCAAGGGGAGCTGGCTGCTCCTCTCACTCTGAGGCTCTTTCTCCCAGCCTGGAGCTGCCCTGGATGATGACTCCTGTGTCCTGGGACAGAGTCTTCCTGATCAGAAACACAGAAACTCGGGGGCTGGGTGATAGTGCAGTGGGTTAAGCACACATGACACAGAAACACAGAAACTCAACTGGATTCCAATCTCAACCTTGCTCCAGAATTAAGCAGATGCAGATCAGTCTTCATATGAAAGTTTTAGGCTGGGAGGGTAGAGTGATTATGCAAAAGAGTCTTGCCTGAGGCCATCATTTCTGAGCTGATCTCACCATCCTGTGAAGAACCAATCTGTATCTCTTGGAAAGGATCAGAACAGAGCCCCACCCAGTTCCCCTCTGCCTTCTAGAGTGAATTGATCTCCATTATGACCAACCCCTCAAGCATCAAGTTCTAACTACCTCCCTTCCTTTCTTTTTTCTTTTTCTTTCTTTCTTTCTTTCTTTCTTTCTTTCTTTCTTTCTTTCTTTCTTTCTTTCTTTCTTTTTTTTTTTTAGTCCTCCCTTCCCTTATGCTTCAAACCCACATGGCACAATATCTTGGGCAATTCTTATGGATTCTTAGAAATGTCTGACTCAACAGGTCATCAGAATAATGCAAATGAAGACAGCAGTGAAAACCAGTTTTACACGTGTGAGAACAGTGACTACAAAAGTTGAAGGGGGGATGGGGAAAGGGGGACACTTTTACACTTCTAGCGGGAGTGTACAGTGGTGCAAACTTTGTGGAAAACAAAGTCTGGAGACTTCTCAGAACACAGAAAATAGACCTCTCCTATGACCCAGTAACTTCTCTTCTAGGGATTTACCCAATAAAAGCAACTTTCAGAAGATACCTATTGGGAGGGCTGGTAGCACAGCGTGTTAAATGCAGGTGACACAAAGCTCAAGGACCAGTGTATAGATCCTGGTTCCACAGCCCAGCTCCCCACCTGCAGGGGAGTTGCTTCACAAGCAGTGAAGCAGATCTGTAGGTGTCTATATCTTTCTCTCCCTCTCTCTGTCTTCCCCTCCTCTTTCCATTTCTCTCTGTACTATTCAACAATGATGACATCAATAACAACAGCAATAATAACTACAACAAGGGTAACAAAAAGGGAATAAATAAATTAATATCAAAAAATGAAAAGAAGCTCCCAGGCGGCTGCCGAAGATGGCGGAGGGGCAGGTCTTGATCCTCGATGGCCGAGGCCATCTCCTGGGCCGCCTGGCGGCCATCGTGGCCAAGCAGGTGCTGCTGGGCCGGAAGGTGGTGGTGGTGCGCTGCGAGGGCATCAACATTTCTGGCAACTTCTACCGGAACAAGCAGAAGTATCTGGCCTTTCTCCGCAAGCGGATGAACACCAACCCCTCCCGCAGCCCCTACCACTTCCGAGCCCCCAGCCGCATCTTCTGGAGGACCGTGCGGGGGATGCTGCCTCACAAGACCAAGCGGGGCCAGGCCGCCCTGGACCGGCTGAAGGTGTTTGACGGCATCCCGCCCCCATACGACAAGAAAAAGCGGATGGTGGTGCCGGCTGCCCTCAAAGTCGTGCGTCTGAAGCCAACGAGGAAGTTTGCCTACCTGGGGCGCCTGGCTCACGAAGTGGGCTGGAAGTACCAGGCGGTGACGGCCACCCTGGAGGAGAAGCGCAAGGAGAAGGCCAAGATGCATTACCGCAGGAAGAAGCAGCTGATGAGGCTACGGAAACAGGCCGAGAAGAACGACGAGAAGAAGATCTGCAAGTTCACAGAGGTCCTTAAGACCCACGGACTCCTGGTCTGAGCCCAATAAACTTGACTGTTTGCTCACGTCTGGCCTTCCCTTCCTCCCCGGGGCCCTGGGGCGTGGGGGAGCCCACAGGGCAAGCTGGCTGGGGCCTACAGAGTGTGTGTGTAGCTTGCCTGAGGCCAGCTTGTGCACAAGTTTAAGGAATCAGCACTTGAAGCAGCCAGCTCTGACTATGGAATTTTGCAATGGTGACCTGGAAAACACGAGGGCTTGGGGCTTTCACTCCCGGGGTGGTCGATGCTATACTCTGCAGCTGGTGGAGAGTGCTAGCCTGGGCAGGTGTGGGCCTGATGTTGTACAGGGGGCTTGACTTATGCTGGGAGGGCAGCTAAGGGCATCAGTTCCTGTGCCGGCCCTGTGTTCTGTAATATAAAATAAATTATTTTAAAATAAAAAAAAATGAAAAGAAGATATCTATGTATCCCTGTGTTCAAAGCAGCTACATTGGTAATAGCCAACACCTGGAAGAAACTCAGAAGCCCAGTGACACTAGAGTGGCTAGAAAGACTGTGGTATAGTATTACTCAGGTCTTTAAAGTGAAGTAGTACCCTTTGCGTCATCTTGGGTGTAATTGGAAAACAACATGTTAAGTGAAATAAGCCAAAAAGAGAAGAAACAAATACCAAGTGATCTGACTTGTAAATGGAGCAAAATAATAGGGACATGGAGGGAAAACACAAAATGAAACATGGACTGGGCATGGTGTATTCTTTCAGAGCAGTGGACTCAGGTAAGGAAGGGGACAGAGAGATGGAAGAGGACTGTGGGGTCCTGGTGCATAATGACATCTTACTCACATACCAGTGACTGCACTGTAAGGAACTAACCCCTAAGTGAGCTAAGTCAGAAAGATAAAGATGAGTATGCGATGATCCCACTCATCAACAGAAGTTGACTAAGAAGATCTGAGGGGGAAACTAAGAGCAGGACCTGACCAAATTGTAAGTAGGGCACCAAAGTAAAAACCCTGTGGTGAGGGGTAGACATGCAGCTTCCTGGGCCAGTGGGGGGTGGGAGTCGGTGGGAGGGATGGGTCACAGTCTTTTGGTGGTGGGAATGTGTCGTTTCGTCGGGCTGGCTTCACAGGCGGGTAACAGATGACCAGGGACTCATGGCTGGACGCAGTATCTCTTTATTCATGCTGGACACAGCACAATCTAAGCCGAGCTAAGCTAAAACTAAACTTAACTAAATACTTGCTAAAATGAACAATGCTGTCCTTTTATACTTTCTAAGTAGGATGTGAACAGGATGTGACATAGAGAGGGTGGAGAGAAAAGTGACTGGTGAAAATCAGGGTGTGACAAGGAGAGGGGGCAGAGCAAAAAGATATCATGAACCAGTGGGGAATAAACCAATGCCATGCAGTGGTTATGTAAATAGAATACAGTGGTTATGTAAATAGAATGCAGTGTTAAGCAGGGGGGATTAAACCAAATGAAACAGAAGGGGTTTTTAAAAGTATACCAACAGGAATGGTGTTTATGTACACTCCTAGCAAAATGTAGATATATAAATCACTAGTTAATTAATATGAGAGGGGGAAAATCAATTGTATGTCTCAAAGTTTTACAAAACACAAACTGAATTTTTTTAATAAATAGGTTGTGTATTTGATATGCAGACTCTCTCAAAAGCCTAGACCAAGTAGATCAGAAGCATCCAATAGCACAGCTGTATACAAGATACTGGGTACTGTACAGCAAACCATAACAAAAGGACTTTACAAGGTTAACCCAATTACCAAATAATGTGATGATAACATTAACTATCGATTGTCTTGAACCCTAAGACAGTAGGAACCTCACATCTCCACTATAGAGCCCCTACTTCCCCCAGTCCTGGAACCCTTGGATAGGGCCCACTTTCCCATATGCCTCTCCCAATCCATATCAAATAATATTGCATCTGCCGATCACAACCTAACCAAAGCAACGATTGCCATCTCAACATGCTTCGCTTCAGACTGTGTCCAGAGACTTCACGTGTGGAATGACAATGCTTCAGCTTCATTACTCGGGTGAGACCTTTCCTTTCATAGTACACTCTAATTTAATCTCAGATGGTTCACTTTCTAACAAAGTCCCAAAACCTAGATATACACCAGTTTCTGTGAGAGAGAGCATATGTTCACACGTATCCATAAACTACTGCAAAATATATACCTGAAGGCAGAAGTACACTAGAGTTTGCAGTGAGTACCTCCCTAACGCTTCCTTTCCACTATGCCAAGCTTTGGGTCCATGATTGCTCATCAATTTGTTTGGCTTTGTATGTTAACTCTCTTTTCAGTCACCATGTTCCAGATGCCATCAGGATGCTTGCCAGGCTTCCCTGGATTGAAGACCCCACCAATGTGTCCTGGAGCTCAGCTTCCCCAGAGACCCACCCTACTAGGGAAAGAGAGAGGCAGACTGGGAGTATGGACCAACCAGTCAACGCCCATGTTCAGTGGGGAAGCAATTACAGAAGCCAGACCTTCTACCTTCTACAACCCACAATGACCCTGGGTCTCCCAAGGGTCACTGAGGGATAGAGAATGGGAAAGCTATCAGGGGAGAGGGTGGGATATGGAGATTGGGTGGTGGGAATTGTGTGGAGTTGTACTCCTCCTACCCTATGGTTTTGTTAATTAATCCTTTCTTAAATAAAAATAAAAAATAAAAAATAAATAAAAAGATAAAAAGAGAATGGTCTAGCACTTGCAGTTGTAGAATAGAACCTGTAAAACCTTCACACGTGAGAGTTATAGAGAAAAAGGGAGCATGAGGGTACTACAGGGTATCACTGTCTACTGCAATGCTAATGAACCTGAACAGTTTCTACCAACAAAATATTCTCTCTGAAAAAGCCACATCCCCCAAAAAACTAATACAGACTCCAGAGCATGCACCACTCTTCTATTTAATTTTGTTACTATGTACAATTGAAACAAAGAAAAAGGGTGGGTGTAGATACCATAATGGCTATGCAAAGAGACTACATAGCCTCAGGCTTCAAAATCTCAGGTTCAATCCCCACAGCCCTTGCACCACCATAAACAGGAGGTTAGCAATATCTGATAAGAAAAAGATGATAAAAGAAAGGAATTCCTGGCTTACTAACTTCCAACCCCACAGCTCCTCAGACTATTGACCTCACATTGTATCGTAATAACTTATTTAATTATTTTAAAAATTATTTATTAGGGAGTCAGGCTGTAGCGCAGCGGGTTAAGCGCAGGTGGCGCAAAGCACAAGGACCAACATAAGGATCCCGGTTCGAACCCTGGCTCCCCACCTGCAGGGGAGTCGCTTCACAGGCGGTAAAGCAGGTCTATCTTTCTCTCTTCCTCTCTGTCTTCCCCTCCTCTCTACATTTCTCTCTGTCCTATCCAACAATGACGACAACAACAATAAAAAAATAAGGGCAACAAAAGGGAATAAATAAATAAAATAAATATTTAAAAATTTATTTATTAGTGATATATAAAATTACAAAATAACAGAGGTATCATACCATACCAGTCTCACTATAAGATTTCTGTCACCCTCACATCTAGTAACAGAAACTGCAATAAATATGCCAAGGTCACAGGCATGGTTTGACTATATATCTAGATTTAACAATCTTCTGTGTATCTATCTATGTCCTGAAATCAATTAATCTATCTCTCATCATTTATTTACCTACTCTTACTCACTTGTAATGCCCTTTTTATACTTCCCTTCCAAGTCATACTTATGCCTTTTACTGGTTCGGAGTGTCCTTCCCTTTCCTTCTTCCCTCTCAGATTAGTGAAGCAGTCTTCCTCACCTGTCTTTTTCCTCAGGTGTTTTCCTTATTCTCTTCCATTTTAGGGATGGTATAAATTCAGAGTCCTGATGATAATTGTTTCCAGGCACAGTGGAGTTGAGGTTCAGAGCCCCTCTCTGGCAGCAGTGGAGAAAATTCTTTCTGGAGTGTAGAATGAAGGAGTTCTGGATTCTATCATTGCTTCTCTGCTGGCCATAGACTTTAGAAGATCGCTACACAGCTCCAGTCTGTCTCTTTCTCAGTCCACACGTCTCTGTCAGTGACCTTGCTGTGTGAAAGCACATATGACCAGGTATGATTTCCATAAAACTTAATGACAGTTAGACATGGAGAGACATCTTATTTGGTGTCATTAGTGATAACACTATTGCTTTGAGAAGCAGGAGATTGGGGTTTTAAAATAATACTAATAAGATCATTATTATTGCAAGTACTCCTAGCAACATTCTGCAGTACCAGTAATCATTATATTTTGAGCCTAGAGTCCAACATGAATACTTCAGTTTCTGTGTCCTTGGGGTTCCATGGGAGCATATTGAACTGTCCCCAGTGTCATACCCAGCACTGAATGGCTTGTATGGCTATCAATCTCTTGATATCAATCACCTCTGGAGTCAGTCACAATTTGTCTCCAGCCTATAGGAGGTATGATAGCTGGGGATCCAGGAGGTAGTGCAGCGGGTTAAGCGCAGGTGGCTTAAAGCGCAAGGACTGGCTTAAGGATCCAGGTTCGAGCTCCTGGCTCCCCACCTGCAGTAGAGTTGCTTCACCTGCAGTGAAGCAGGTCTGCAGGTGTCTATCATTCTTTCCCCCTCTCTGTCTTCTCCTCCTCTCTCCATTTCTCTCTGTTCTATCTAACAATGACAATATCAACAACAAGAATAAAAACTATAACAATAAAAACAAGGGCAAGACAGGAGAATAAATAAATATTTTAAAAAAAGAAAGAATCTGCTGTTCCAGGCAGACTTTAAAAAAGAAGAAGGAGGAGGAGGAGAAGGAGGAGAAAGAGGAAGAAGAGGAAGAAGAGGAAGAAGAGGAAGAAGAAGAAGAAGAAGAAGAAGAAGAAGAAGAAGAAGAAGAAGAAGAAGAAGAAGAAGAAGAAGAAGAAGAAGAAGAAGAAGAAGAAGAAGGTGTGATAGCTAGCCATTTCAGCTGGGAAGGGTCTTAATCAGTATTAAGCTGAGAGCATTTTGGGATCTGAGGAAATACCTTGTTTGCTCAACTGAACTGTTTCCTGCAAGGATTAAGAAGTTTAGGGCATAGCCTACAAAGGATATAAAAGTGTAGGTCCCTAAACAGGGAAAGGGAATATTCTAGCTCCTCAGTCTGTCTGTGGGCTCTCCAGAGACCTGAGTTCTGAGCACAGGGCAACTTTATCACAGCTGGTAAGTTATCCTCCTGTGCTAAGGATCCATCATGTTACCTGTGGTCATTCAAATACGGTAAAATTCACAAAAGATGAGGAGGGAAGTTTTACTTTGACCTTTTCAGGCTCTCTTTCTTTTTTTTTTTTGTTTTATAAAAAAGTTTCTCATCATTATGACACAGACCGGATAACTGCCAGCCTACCATGAGATGCTCCCTGGATCAAAGTGTTCTTATTTCTTTATTTTCAATAGAACAAATTTCAAACTTGGTCATTGTGTCTCCGTAAATTGTATCTTCACCCAAAATGTGATATTTTGTGTACTTGTTTATTCATTTTTCAACATTTTTAAAAGCACATCTTTAAATGACAATGACTACTTGTAATGTGATTCTCTGACATTTAAATTGTGTATTGATTTTTTTAAAGGTAAGTGATTTACAGTATGTTTGTTGAATATAGGTACACAATTTCTCATTTCATCAAGAGAGATATTTGGGGTGGGCAGGTAGATAGCATAATGGTTATGCAAAGGAACCCATGCCTGAGACTCCAAAACTCTAGGTTTAATCCCTGGCACCACCATAGACCAGAGTTTAGCAGTTCTTTGGTTATAAAAAAAAAAAAAAAAGGAGAGATGTGTGTAAAGCACTCTCACTCCCACAAACAGGCCTATCTATCATCAAGGTCCAGGACTGAGAACCCAGGAGTCAGCCCATGCCTCTCCCAGTCTTCCTGCCCCTGAGCCCCTTCTTGGGTGCAATACACAAAACCAGTCCTAGTTTTACCTCATGTTTCCCTATTCCATTTTTGTTGTTGTTGTTGTTTCTTTGGTTATTGTTAGTTAATTTGTGTGTTTTATCATCAGGGCTCTTGCTGTGCCTCAATTCCTGCACAGGAATCCTCTGCCCTAGGGTGTTATTTCTCTACTTATTCATTTGTTTCTTTGTTTATTGTCTCATAGTTCACAAACTAGAGGGGGTGCGGGAACAGAGACAGAGAAAGTGACACTCTCATGAAGCTTCCCATATGCAGGAGGGGACCTGGGTCTTCAACCCTGGCCTTAGGGCACAATAAGGTATTAACCTTATTGGGTCCTTTCCTTTGTGTTCTAATTTCTTAAATTTGTGAGTGAGTCATCCCATACCCACCCTGAGTTTTCTTTTGTTAGTGATTTAATAGTGATTTACATGGTCCAGGAGGTGGCACAGTGGTTAAGGAACTAGACTCTCAAGCATGAGGTCTTGAGTTCAATCCCTGGTAGCACATGCACCAGAATGATGTCTGGCTCTTTCTCTCCTCCTATCTTTCTCATTAATAAAATAAATAAAATATTTTTTAAAATAGTGATCTACAAGATTGTGGGATAAAACTGTACATTTCCATACAACTCCCAAGACCAGAATTTATTTACCTACTCTTACTTGTAATGCCCTTTTAACACTTCCCTTCCAAGTCACACTTATGCCTTTTACTGGTTTGGAGTGTCCTTCTCTTTCCTTCTTCCCTCTCAGATTAGTGAAGCAGTCTTCCTCACCGGTCTTTTTCCTCAGGTGTTTTCCTTATTCTCTTCCATTTTAGGGATGGTATAAATTCAGAGTCCTGATGATGATTGTTTCCAGGCACAGTGGAGTTGAGGTTCAGAGCCCCTCTCTGGCAGCAGTGGAGAAAATTCTTTCTGGAGTGTAGAATGAAGGAGTTCTGGATTCTATCATTGCTTCTCTGCTGGCCATAGACTTTAGAAGATCGCTACATAGCTCCAGTCTGTCTCTTTCTCAGTCCACACGTCTCTGTCAGTGACCTTGCTGTGTGAAAGCACATATGACCAGGTATGATTTCCATAAAACTTAATGACAGTTAGACATGGAGAGACATCTTATTTGGTGTCATTAGTGATAACACTATTGCTTTGAGAAGCAGGAGATTGGGGTTTTAAAATAATACTAATAAGATCATTATTATTGCAAGTACTCCTAGCAACATTCTGCAGTACCAGTAATCATTATATTTTGAGCCTAGAGTCCAACATGAATACTTCAGTTTCTGTGTCCTTGGGGTTCCATGGGAGCATATTGAACTGTCCCCAATGTCACACCCAGCACTGAATGCTTGTATGGCTTCAACTCTTATCAATCTCTTGATATCAATCACCTCTGGAGTCAGTCACAATTTGTCTCCAGCCTATAGGAGGTGTGATAGCTGGGAAGCCAGGAGGTAGTGCAGCAGGTTAATTGTAGGTGGCTTAAAGCACAAGGACTGGCTTAAGGATCCAGGTTCGAGCTCCTGGCTCCCCACCTGCAGTGGAGTTGCTTCACCTGCAGTGAAGCAGGTCTGCAGGTGTCTATCATTCTTTCCCCCTCTCTGTCTTCTCCTCCTCTCTCCATTTCTCTCTGTTCTATCTAACAATGACAACATTAACAATAATAATAACTATAACAATAAAAACAAGGGCAACAAAAGAGAATAAATAAATAAATATTTAAAAAAAGAATCTGCTGCTCCAGGCAAATTAAAAAAAGATTTAAAAAGAAGGAGGAGGAGGAGGAGGAGAGGAGGAGGAGGAGGAAGTGTGATAGCTAACCATTTCAGCTGGGAAGGGTGTTAATCAGTATTAAGCTGAGAGCATTTTGGGATCTGAGGAAATATCTTGTTTGCTCAAGTGAACTGTTTCCTGCAAGGATTAAGAAGTTTAGGGCATAGCCTTCAAAGGATATAAAAGTGTAGGTCCCTAAACAGGGAAATGGAATATTCTAGCTCCTCAGTCTGTCTGTGGGCTCTCCAGAGACCTGAGTTCTGAGCACAGGGCAACTTTATCACAGCTGGTAAGTTATCCTCCTGTGCTAAGGATGCATCATGTTACCTGTGGTCATTCAAATATGGTAAAATTCACAAAGGATGAGGAGGGAAGTTTTACTTTGACCTTTTCAGGCTCTCTTTCTTTCTTTTTTTTTTTTTTTTATAAAAAAAGTTTCTCATTATCATTATGACAGAGACCGGATAACTGCCAGCCTACCATGAGATGCTCCCTGGATCAAAGTGTTCTTATTTCTTTATTTTCAGTAGAACAAATTTCAGACTTGGTCATTGTGTCTCCGTAAATTGTATCTTCACCCAAAATGTGATATTTTGTGTACTTGTTTATTCATTTTCAACATTTTTAAAAGCACATCTTTAAATGACAATGACTTCTTGGAATGTGATTCTCTGACATTTAAATTGTGTATTTATTGCTTTTTTTAAGGTAAATGATTTACAGTATGTTTGTTGAATATAGGTACATAATTTCTCATTTCATCAAGAGAGATATTTGGGGTGGGCCGATAGATAGCATAATGGTTATGCAAAGGGACCCATGCCTGAGACTCCAAAACTCTAGGTTTAATCCCTGGCACCACCATAGACCAGAGTTTAGCAGTTCTTTGGGTATTAAAAAAAAAAAAAAAAAAGGAGAGATGTGTGTAAAGCACTCTCACTCCCACAAACAGGCCTATCTATCATCAAGGTCCAGGACTGAGAACCCAGGAGTCAGCCTATGCCTCTCCCAGTCTTCCTGCCCCTGAGCCCCTTCTTGGGTGTAATACACAAAACCAGTCCTAGTTTTACCTCACGTTTCCCAATTCCATTTTTTTTTGTTTCTTTGGTTATTGTTAGTTAATTTGTGTGTTTTATCATCAGGGCTCTTGCTGTGCCTCAATTCCTGCACAGGAATCCACTGCCCTAGGCTGTTATTTCTCTACTTATTCATTTGTTTCTTTTTTTTTTAATTTTTTAAAAGATTTTATTTATTTATGAGAAAAATAGGAGGAGAGAGAAAGAACCTGACATCACTCTGGCACATGTGCTGCTGCGATCGAACTCAGGACCTCATGCTTGAGAGTCCAAAGCTTAACCACTGCGCCACCTCCCGGACCACTCATTTGTTTTTTTGTTTATTGTCTCATAGTTCACAAACTAGAGGGGGTGGGGGAACAGAGACAGAGAAAGTGACACTCTCATGAAGCTTCCCATATGCTGGAGGGGACCTGGGTCTTCAACCCTGGCCTTAGGGCACAATAAGGTATTAACCTTATTGGGTCCTTTCCTTTGTGTTCTAATTTCTTAAATTTGTGAGTGAGTCATCCCATACCCACCCTGAGTTTTCTTTTGTTAGTGATTTAATAGTGATTTACATGGTCTAGGAGGTGGCACAGTGGTTAAGGAACTAGACTCTCAAGCATGAGGTCTTGAGTTCAATCCCTGGTAGCATATGTACCAGAATGATGTCTGGCTCTTTCTCTCCTCCTATCTTTCTCATTAATAAAATAAATAAAATATTTTTAAAAATAGTGATCTACAAGATTGTGGGATAAAACTGTACATTTCCATACAATTCCCAACACCAGAATTCCATATCCAATATTCTACATGGAAGATTTCTAATTCTTTATCCAGGAGGGGTGGGGTTTCCAGGTGGATTGATGAGGTTAACTTTCCAGGGAAGTTAAGTTGGCATCATAGTAGCATCTGCAAAATAGTGGCTGAAACAGCATTAAGGTATAAAGCAGAACAAACTATTTAATAATCAGGAGCCGAGAGGTAAGACTATAGCAAGAGAGATTTGTGGTCTCCTTTTTGGAAAAAAATAGGAAGTCTATTTAAGGCATCTTCCAAAGGGTACATTCATTTGCTAATTTTTGCCTGAGCATGACAGCTATCACACAAGTGGGCCAAACATATTGTCTGTGGAGATTGTGTCAGAGTTGGAATAGGACAAGCAAGCAAGATCAGGGCAGAGAGTAGCTCCCAAATATGAGAAACGTAAATAAATACCATTAACTTTAAACCCTGTCAGTCAGACCTAGAGCCTATGTCTATTCATATTTAGCACGGAAGCCTCTGTAACCTCTGCATCCCTGTCAGTCTGAGGATGCTGTCCCTGCTTGTAGCTAGAAACATTCTTGACTACCATCATTTCAGGACCAGTCTTCCTTGAGTGGCAGAGTATGTTGACCCAGCCTCCCTTTGGAGAGTGAGGCAGTTCCCACCATTGTTGTTCTACATTGAGGGAAATGTCCTCAAGAGGCCCACACAAGGGTTTATAGTGTTGTTTCTGGTGGAGATGAGCAGGGATGGTGGAGAGAACGATCTGTTAGAGGTCTAGCCTCATCATTTCTGTGGGAATCCCAGGACTCTCTGACTAGGGCCCCAGATGGTTATAGTCACATTACTTAGAACTCATGGTTGTGTTAGTAGAGCTGTTGTTTTTGTTGTTGCAAGAATTAAACTGAGGACCTCACACATGCAAGGCTTACTATCTTTGGGCTACATTCACTGTTCATACCTTCATTATCAGTAAGAACTTTAAAATAGGTGATAGAATATCTTTAAGAAGGAAATATTTCTTCATAATGTGATCTCTTATTGGCTAATAAATCTGGCCCCAGACATTTCTTTTTTTTAATTTTCAAAAATACTTATTTATCCCTTTTGTGGTTCTTGTTGTTTTATTGTTGTAGCTATTCTTGTTGTTGATGTCATTGTTGTTGCATAGGACAGAGAGAAATGGAGAGAGGAGGGGAAGACAGAGAGGGAGAGAGAAAGACATCTGTAGACCTGCTTCACACTTGTGAAATGACTCCCCTGCCGGTGGGGAACCGGGAGCTCAAACCTGTATCCTTATGCTGGTCCTTGCATTTTGCACCACCTATGCTTAACCCACTGCGCTGCCACCCAACTCCCCCAGAGGTTTCTAATGTATGTAAAGGGATGCTCCATAGAGTTGTATCACCCATTGCTTCTTGACGTGAACTCCTAGCTTTATATCAGTGTTGTAATTGCATGGCTGTTATAGTCTCACATCAAAATATCTTAAATAGAATGAAACCCTGTAGGTTGGTGACTCTTTGGTTCCTTCAATCCATCTCTGACCATGTACTCTAGTAACTAACTGGAGACTCTGCCACCATTTGTCACTTTCCTGCCATAGCTGTGACTTGGGTGCTGAGATGGTTCCTTGAAGAGCAGTATGCTGGACTCTGGCCATCTCACGCTGCCTTGAGAATGACATCCTCTTCTTTGATTATTCCCACAAGTCTTCTGCCTGAGGAGATTCAAGATGAGCTATGCCAAGCCACCCAGTCTCCTACAACTGGCCATTAGGAGCCTGCTGAGGGATGAGGAGTTGGCCATCTCTTCCCTGAAAGACCTGCCTACAAGTCTTTTCCCATGTCTGCTTCTGGAAGCACACAGTCAGGAATGCTGGGAGACCCTGAAGGCTCTAGTGCAGACCTGGCCCTTTGAAAGTCTCCCTCTGGGGGCTCTAATTAATAAATCTGACAAATTTCCTTCTAATCCATGTTTCAAAGCTGTGATGGATGGACTTGATATCCTGCTCAAGCAGAAAGTTTCCTCCAGGTAAGGAGGATCCATAGTCTAGGAGGGTCTGTGCTTCCTGGAAGACAGCCGGGTCAGGGAGAGTGGAGGCCCATGGGGAGGCCTCATTATCCATTGGAAAACTCTCTTTAACAGTTGCTATCTGTGTTGGGGGTGGGGCAGGAAAGGTAGCATAATATTTATGGAAAGAGACTCTCATGCCTGAGGCTTCAAAGTCTCATGTTCAATCCTCTGAACCACAAGACTGAACTCAATAGTGCTTTGATAAAAAGAGAAAAAAAAAAATGCTAGTTTCTGTCCAGATGCATAGCTCAAGTGTTGAGCATGCATGATACCAGGAACAGCAGCCGAAGTTCTAGACCCTAAGCACCAACATGGAGGAAACTTCAGAAGCAGCGGAGAGCTGGTTGGCCTTTCTCTATATCCATATTTATTTATTTATTCTGGCATATATTTGTAGAGGACTTAAACTTTATACTTGTGGAATCAGTCTTTTTTTTTAATCACCACTACTGTATTACATTTTGCCTCCTTGTGAAAATCTCTATCTGAATATAATCTCTATCAACAAAAGCTCCGCCAGCTTAGAAAGTCCTGAAGTCACTATGTCCCAGCTACAAAAATAGTGGAAAGAGAGAGAGAGAGAGAGATAGCTGGAGCAAAAAGATGTCTTCTAATTTCTAGGTTAACTTTAATGCAGTTGCAGTGGTATAACACGACAGAGTTTGTATTCTCTCAGTTTAGTGAGTAGTAACTATGTAATGGGAAAATTACATGAAGAAAGTCAGAAGAGAAGTGGAGAGATGGTAATAGGAGTCTGAAATGTGAGGGAATAGCAGACCGGGGTAGTCTGAGCCTGGCAAATGCTGGCATTCTAGGTCAAATCCTCTGCTCAGACTTTCTATCTTCATCAATGTTCTACTTACCCAAAGCAGGTGTGAACTGCAGGTGCTGGACTTAAGCAACACTGGGCAGACTTTCTGGAACATGAGGGCTGGAGCTGACTTGCCAGTGCATTCAGAAAAGAGAGACCTCATAGTGGAGCGACCTTCAAGGCAAGGGAATGCCAAGCCCTGTCTGGAGGTACTTGTAGATCTCGACGTCCTTTTGAATCCTAAAATGAGTCTTTACCAGCACCTGTTGAATTGGGCCCATCAGAAGGAAGGAGTTCACATTTGCTGTAAGAAGTTGAAAATATTTTCACTGGGAGCAATTCATGTCCATAATTTGAAAGGTATACCACTGGATGATACCCAGGAATTGGAAATAGATTTTTTCTGGCCGACGTTAATGCCACAAAACTTGAAGTCACTTCTTACAAAGACGAAAAACCTCAGGAGACTCTGCCTGAATTTCAGCACACCTGATGAAATCTCAGCCAGTGAGTGGGAGAAGTGGTATAAGGCTTCTATGGCATTCATTTCTGATTTCTCCCACCTACTTCATCTTCAAGAGCTGTACCTGGAATCGCCCTCCTTCCTCCAGAGCCATCTGAATGAGATGCTCAGGTAGGGTTGTGTAACAGGGAGCAGAGTAACAGGGAGGAGAAACATTCTATTATTAACTATTATTTTTCTTATTTCCTGATTGCCTCAAAAAAAGGTTTATCATACTGCTGGAGATTAAACCCGAAAAAATGGTGATTCAGGAATGAAAGACATTTTACATAATTGCTACACTATTCCACTCTAACACATCTTGTTTATATTAAACATTTCATCAGACTTTAACCATAAGAAGCTGAGGACAAACTTTCACAGTTATGGACCTTGCTCAGGTGCTAGGTGGATGGAATATTGAGTCTAGTGAGGCTGGTTCTTAGGTGCTGGTCTGAAAAGGTATCTTAGCTGATTAGACAACTATTAGTGAAGAGGACTGTGAAGACAAGATCCCACACAATGTCTCCAATTCCTGATATGAAAGCTGTGACCAGGCAGGATTGTGAATATATAGACAGTGTAAGTGTGCAGTGGGCACTAAACAGGCTGCAGCTGAGGAATGAGGAAATCTAGCAGAACATATACTGAGTGTGGTGACATGTCAGGGAGGCCCTGGAGACTGGCAGGACCAGCAGTTGCTGTGGGACTTTGGTGAGCTTTGGTCTGTGACTTACTCCTAATGGTCTCACCCAGCCCAGAGATGGGGCATCTGGAGTCCAGAGAAAGTCTGAAGTCAGCCTGAGAGAGGTGTCTTCATCTGTATCCAATTCTCCTGCCAAAAGTGCCAACACTTTTGGATAGACAGGCCAGACTTCTTAGACTTTGTTCTACCTCATATTACTGTCTTCAAGGATTGAGAGAGAGAAGTGTGGACACTTATTTTCTTTATTTTCTACCTAAAAATAAAGAATTATGTTTTCAAAATGGCAAAAATTGAATGGCAGGCTCATATGAATACTGTCAGAAGGATTCAGCCTTAAATAGTGCTGGACTAGTTGGGGCTGAGGGTAAGCATGAGACTTGGTGTATCATCACCTCCTATGGTACTGAAACTACTAACAACCCCATTCCGGCTCTTAACCTCTCTCTTTCCCCAGGTATCTTAATACCCCCTTGGAGGTCTTCTCACTCACTAACTGCACTCTTACAGAAGAAGACTTGACTGACCTGTTCCAGAGCCCACACATCACTCACCTGAAGGACCTGTGTCTGAGGGGAGTCCCCCTGACCTCTGTCAGTGAGCCCCTGCGAGCTCTGCTGGAGGTAAATGCAGTCACCCTCCAGGACCTGGACCTGGGTCTGTGTGGCCTCCAGGACCCCCAGCTTGAGGCCCTGCTCCCTGCCCTGAGCAGCTGCTCCCAGCTCATCTCCCTCAGCCTGCATGGGAACAGTCTGTCTATAGCCACCCTGGAGAAGCTGCTGCGTTGCACCTCGGGACTGGAACATTTATGTCTCCAGCTGTTTCCTGCCCCTCTAGAGAGTTTCAGCCTCCAGCCTGTGGCATTTGATTTGCTCTGTACTCAGATCTCAAAGGTTATCAAGGACATAGGACACCCCAGGTCCATCATGGTGAGCACTGGTCACTGCTCAACCTGTGCCAAGAAGCTGTTCATACACGGGGAGCCCAAGATTCTACCCTGCCTGTCTTGTGCAGATGACTATAAGAAGTTGTCTTTTTGACTCACAGGAAGTGACATCTAACAATTTTGCTCCTCAATGTGCACACAACATATAGTATCTGGCTGATTGCTTCTGACATCATGCCCATGAGATGAAGAAGGAAAGGTGACGCAGCACCAGTGTTAGCCTGCAGGGAATGCATTTGACTCTAAATCTGAAGGGACTAAGTGCATATTTGTCTTATAGAATCAGAAACACAAATTTTGTGAATAATTGCAAAGATGTGGGGTGATAATTTGGGTTGAAATTCATGTGGGAGATTTTACTTGCTGGATGTTATGAAGTGTTGAGAAATAAAATGGATTTTAATGCTATTTTTCACTTGTTTCTGTTGTTTTCCTACCAAACTTATTTTTTAAAATTTATTATATTGAATTTTAATTAAACAATCATGAGATACTGACAGTGGAAAAAAAGATAGAGAGTGACAAAGAAGAGCGACATCTGTAGCACTGTTTTGCTAATTGTGAAATGTCTACCCTGCAGATGGGTCTTTGCTTCCAGTAAACTAACAATGGTATGAACCTGCCCAGAAAATTTCCATAAGTTCATCTCTTCCTTCTCCTCCTCCTTCTTCTCATCACCCTCTGCTCATATTCATACCAGCCAGAGACACTGAGCCTGAGATGCCACCTTCCAATGACAATAATTTGATGAGGCATGTCCTAACACATGGAACTACCTAGTTCCCCTTCAAGTGGTGCACTCTCTAATGACACTGCAGACCCTAGATACAGGCTAGCACATAGAGGACTGGGTGCATGTAGACACATGTCCTTAAGGGAGGGAAACATATATACCTCAGAGGAAAAGTGCTTAGTAGTCCTCTGTGATTAGATTTAGACCTAATAAGGTTGGCATTGTAACAGAAAGGCCTAAGGAGGCTCCATAGAACGTCTACTCAAGGATTCACTGCTTAGGCCTCGACACACTCATACACTCTATTTCACTCCCCTCAATCACTCTATCTACTCAACTCACTACACAAAAGAAACTAACATATATGTCTTACTATCTTTGACAGCATCAGAGATAGTGAGATAATATATTGTCACCCCTGCATAATATTTAAAAAAAACTGTCTACAATTAACCAAGAGATATACTATCAAAGAAGTATATATCAGATAAAGGATAAATGTTGTCTGTATGTCAGCCTTTTTAGAATCATCACAGAGGTAAATGCAGTAAAACTCAATGTTGATGATAATAAAAATGAATTATTGCTGTCTGAAAATCTTTCTGAGATTGCAAGAAACGCTTCCCAGTCTCTTAAGATCCATGTCAAACTCAGTCCTGATCCCATGAGACTTTGCTCTCCTCTTGATTCCTTACAAGGTTAAACTGCCACTGATGACCTCAATTAAAGAACAGAACAAGTGCCACCATGCCCCATTATAGGGCCAATGGCTTTTGCCTTTGGATTATAGCCAGAGACGCCAAGCCTGAGATTTCAGCCTTTCAACTGCAACAGTTTGGTGAGACCTTCCTTAGCAGAAGGAACTACCTAGTTCCATTTCAGATGGTGCAATAACCACATTGCAGACCCTAGATATAGGCTAGCACCTAGGGGGCACATGTATACAGGTGTCCATAATGCAGGGGTGTATACCTCAGAGGAAAAGTGCTTAGTAGTTCTCTGTGATTAGACTGAGACTTAAATAGCTTGGCAGTGTAGCAGAAAGGCCTATGAATGCTCCACAGATTGCCTACTCAAGAATTCATTGCTTAGACCTAGACACACCCATACAGCCTACTTCACTCCCCTCAGTCACTCTATCTCCTCAACTAGCTCAACAAAGAAATATATGTCTTAAAATCTTTGACAGCATCAGCATTATTGTCACCCCTGGATAATCACTGTCTACAATTATCCAAGAGATACACAGTCAAATTATATGTATCAACTAAGGTAAGCTTGTTTTCTCTATGCCAGCTTTTATTAGAATCATCAAACAAGTTAATGTAGTAAAAATCAAGGTTATCTTCAAACCCATTGTAATCCTAGGTCTATTTCTTCCCTAACTTAAGTCCAGACTCCATAAACTTAATACAAGCTTGGCTACAGTAAATTACAATCAACACATTAATTGCTGGGAGAAATCCTGAACTTTTCAGATGCAGAGGGGATGACAAAGCTTGGTCAGAGCAAGACACTGGCTCACTCAATGATGACATTTTTTTACTACACCACCCCCAGGGTCCCTAATCTGGGAATCCTTAGACAATGGACTTAGACCTCTAAGAGACACCTTGGTCCACCATCATTGGTCATTGTATACAGGAAGGAATTTTTAGACTTCCGTGGGCTTCTTCAGGACCTTGTCCTCACTATGAACTAGCAATGATAGGGACTGCCACACTCTGAATGGAAGCTGGGTCATCCTATCTGCCACTCATGGAAATCTTGACCTGAAATAAGTGCAGCCTAGAATGTTCCCAGCTGTGACCATGAATTGTGAGCTCAGGCTGACAGGGACTCAGAGGTTATACAGGCCCCTGTGCTATAAATAGGAATATATATGGGCCCTGGTCAGGTGGACATGGTAGATGGTTCATTGTGTTTATATATTTTCTTTACATTTGGGAGCTAATGTCTGCCCTGATCCAGCTTTCTACTCCTGTTCTCAACTCTGACACCATCATATCAATCAATATTTTTATTCTGCTTCCATGTTAGCCATCAAGCTCATGCAAAAAGTGTTAATGTCATGTATACATAGGGGCAGACCTAAACGAGACCTTCTAGCTTCTTTCTACTCCCAAATCCCTATTCTCATCTGCTCTTTCCTACTATTTGTTTCCTGTTTATCCAACATTTTGTTTTGCTTTGCTGCCTTTCACCACCAAGTTGCAGATGCTAGTATGACTCCATCTTGAACTCCTTTGACAGATGATTTTATTAATGTGTCTATAACCTCTCCTCTCCAGAGCACTCCTTCCTCCTAGGCAAGAAGAAATAGGCTGGGGCTAGGGATCGACTTGCCAATTCCCATGTGCAGGAGAGCAACAATGACAGAATCTAGACCTTCTACTCTCTGGACTCCATAAGGCATTTAGATCCATAGTCCCATAGAGGGGAACATGTTAGTGGTAGATGACCAGAGAGCTCTGAAATCCAATTCCATCAGCTCCTGGAGATAGAAGAAAATAAAAAAAGGAAGGAAAACTCTCAAAGAATAATAGGTTTATCTGTGACTTAGAATGAAAGATAAAGCAGGGCCATAGAGAAAAAAATGGAATATTTATATAAATATAGCTAGTTGTAGAAATAATTGTCAACCTTTATCTGAGACCTTCAGAGATATACTGCATTTTTCAAAGGAGGGAATGCATACAGGGAACGCTGGTGGTAGGGATGGTTTGGAATTATATACCTGTTATACACAGCATGTCATTATGCAAACAGACTCTCATCCCTGAGGCTTAGAAGTCCCAGGTTCATTCCTTCAACCACTATAAGATAGACATGAGCAGTGCTCTGGACAAAATAAAATAAATAATTTGTATTATCCAATATTTTATTTATTGGATAGAGACAGCCAGAAGTTGAGAGGAAGAGGTGATAGAGAGGGAGAGAGAAAGAAAAATACCTGCAACACAACCTCACCAGTTGTGAAGCTTTCCTCCTACAGGTAGGGACCAGAGGCTTGAATCTAGGTCTTTTCACATTATCACATGTGCACTCATCTAGGTGCTCCAACACCTGGCCATATATTCATGGGATTTTGATGAGCAGGCTCATAGGGGCTGAGTGTATATTTACTACCAACTATTGACCAGGATCACTTCCCTGGCTCCACATGCACGGGAGAACTTCCATAATTCATGAAGAGTGCTTCATTCTTCCTCTTCTCTCTGTATCTTTCTCCTATCTCTCTTATCTCTCCCCCTTTTCTCTATGTCTTATTGTATCTTCTTCCACTCTCAATTTCTAAGGCCCTTTCAAATAAAAACAAATAATATCAGTGGACATCAAACACTATTTCACTTATCTGAGAGGAAAGAGAAAAGGAAAGGATGCTTAGAAGTATTAACAGTTGTAGTTGTGACTTGGATATAAGTGAATAAAAGGCTGTAGGAGTGAATATAAATGGGAAAATAAACTATAGATGATAGATAGATACATAGAGTGATAGATAATAGATAGATTTATGTATGTAGTCAAACTATATCTGTGACCTTGTAAATATTATTCCAGTTTTTGCTGGATGAGAGTGGAATTCAGAGATCTGATGCTGAAAGTAGTGTGATATTATAATCTTATTATCTTGTAGAGTACTATTATATAAATATTTTTTTAAAGGTAGGAAAGTCATCTCTGTATGAGGTTAGGTCAAAGTCCTGAAGAGTTGTGCAACTGGAAAATAAGAAAGTTGGATTCACCACTGTGGAAAGCAGCCTGGAGAACTCACAGAAGGCTAACAGTAGACCTAACCTTTGATACTGTAATCCCTCTCCTGGGTATATATCCTTTTAAAATATTTTATTTAAAATAATTTATTTAATTAATCCTGAGGAAGATAGTGAGAAAGAGAGAAAGAAAAAAAGAACTGATATCACTCTGGTCCATGTGCTGTCAGGAACTGAGCTCTGGAACCTATGCTCAAGAGTCCAGTGCTTTATACACTGTGCTATCTCCTGCACCATCTAGGCATATATCCTAATGACCTAAATATACCCATTCCAAAAGCTATCTGTGTATATGGGTATGTGTTCATAGCAGCAATATTTGTAATCATCTGACCTGGACACAACCCAGGTGTCCAACATAGATGAACTTTTGAGTAAGTTGTGGTCAATATACACAATGGAATAGTACTCAGATATTTTAACTGGTGAATTCACCCTTCACTTCATCTTGGATGGAGCTTGAAGGAGTCATGGATGTGAGATAAGTCAGAAAAGGAAGGATGGGGAGACAGGGCTATGAGAAGCAGCAGATGTGTTTCTCTTCTCTTCTCTTCTCTTCTCTTCTCTTCTCTTCTCTTCTCTTCTCTTCTCTTCTCTTCTCCTCTTCTCTTCTCTTCTCTTCTCTTCTCTTCTCTTCTCTTCTCTTCTCTTCCAGATCAAATAGGAATGCCAAAAGAGACCACCTGTGACCAAAAACAGACAGCTGGTATGCTTCTAATTCTGCTTCTAAAACCCCCTTCTGTTTCATTTGGTTTAATCCCCCCTGCTTAACACTGTATTCTATTTACATAACCACTGTTAACTAAGCACCAGCATGCCTGCATGGCATTGGTTTGATTTCACTTAAAGCTGTGGACTATTTACACTGTTAACTAAGCACCACCCTGCCTCCAGGGAATTGGTGGTTCAGTGGTAGAATTCTTGCCTGCTCCTCCCCCTCTCCTTGTCACACCCTGATTTTCACCAATCTCTTTTTGCTCCACCCTCTCTACATCACATCCTGTTTACACCCTATTGGGCAAGTATATATAAGGACAGGATTGTGAATTTTAGTTTAGTTTAGTTTACCTTATCTTGGCTTAGATTGTGCTGTGTTCCACATGAATGAAGACTGATCTGCATACAGCTCAACCTTGAGTCCCTGGTCATCTGACTCCTGCCCACAAAGCTAGCCTGGCAAGACAAGACAAGAATGACTTCAGGAACCCACCAAGTCACCAGGGAGTGTAAACATGTGTGGCTCATGGACAGATAGAAGCCTAGGGAGAGATTAAGTGGCTGATAACAGTCCAGCAGTTTATCAGTTGAGATACCACATTCAGTCTATTTCACTGACAAGGGGACAGTTGAGGGAGGAGAGGACTTCTCTGAGACTTACCAAGTGCACCTCTGAATCTCCATTGCTACTGCCTTCAGAATATGGAGCAGCTTCAAAGAGGGCCTGTGCTGACACCAGAGGACCGAGAACTAACCAAGAAACTCAGAAGAAGACCTATAACTTGGGGGCATAGAGGTGGGGCTGTGAAAGTCTCTTTGCATAAACACTGGATTATCTCTGCCACACCCTGATTTATCTCTTCCTCACGAGTCAGTGATTAAGCTTAGAAGCCTACTTTGAGTTTCAAAGCCCTCAGGCTCCCATAGCCAACAGGATAGCAAAATCACAAAAGAGGCTTTTCAGCCACTGTGCTCCAAATCAGGGATTAAAATACTATTGAAACAAATGTTAACTTCCACAATTGTGAACCCTTTAATTACCTTACATAGACACAAGTCAATCCAGACAATAGTGATCAGAAATTTGAAAAGTACTGAGAGAGGGAAAGCATAATATATAAAATGGTTAAACCAACAAGATGAAATATTGGAGAAATGAACCTGGAAAAGAGTGCAGCTAAAAGCCCCCCAAAGGTTGAAGCACAAAATAGCGAGTTCAATATCCAAACATTAGCTAAGGAAATAATCACAGGAGTGAGTAAAGAGTTTGAAAGAATTGTAATTAAAATACAGGAACAACAAATGAGACTCTGGAAGAAAACACTATTTACCTCAACAGTAGAGGGGAGAGAAAATAGAATAAATGAGACCAAAGACAGAATTAGCAAGGTCAGGATGAATTAGAGAAAACTGAAAAAGAAGTAAGAGATCTCAAAAAGAGATTCAGAAGCAACAACAGAGTCCTATTGGATGACTTCAAAAGAAACAATATACGCATTATTGGTTTACCAGAGGAAGAAAGCATTCTTCAGGCCATAATAGCTGAAAACTTCTCTAGTCTAGACAACAGCAAAGATATAAAGATTCAAGAAGCCCAGAGGGTCCCAAACAGAATTAGCCCAGACTTAAAGACACCAAGACACATCCTATTTAGAATGGAAAGGAATAAGGGAAGGAAAGGATGCTGAAGGCTGCAAGGGAAAATCAGAGCTACCTACAGAGGAAAACCCATACGATTAGCAGCAAACTTCCCCACACAAATAGTACAAGCCTGAAGAGACTAGTCCCCAAACTAAGAGACCCCTCACAGAATGGGAGAAAATTTTTACATGCCATACATTGTTGTTATGGTGGTCTGGTGTCGGGCTGCACCGCGGAGAAGAGAGCAGATGTCCAGAGCAAAGGGGTACACAAATCTTTATTATAGGATGGGGGGGGGGGTTGGTTCAGACCACGTAGAGCCAGCCGGCAATGGCCGTCCCCACTATCTGACCACGGGGGGAGAGCAGGGAGCGAGACCTCAGAGAGAGAGAGCTGAGAGCCCAGAGAGGGGGGGGGGTGAGGGGGCTTTTTATTGGGAGACAACCAGGGGTGACGTGTAGGGCCAGGATTGGTTGAAGGGGGCACTCTAGGATTTTGCGGGGTGTAGAAAAACCTGGGGGCGGAGACTGCATCAGAATAACTCCTCAGCAACAATACATCAGACAAGATGCTAATAACCAGAATACATAAAGAACTTGCAAATTTCAAAAAAAACAACAACAAAATAATCCCATCCAAAAATGGGGGAGGGCATGGACAGAATATTCACCACAGAAGAGATGCAAAAGGCTAAGAAACACATGAAAAAATGCTCCATATCTCTTATTTTTAGAGAAATGCAAATAAAGACAACAATGAGATACCACTTCACTGCTGTGAGAATGCCATATATCAGAAAAGGTAGCAGCATTAAATGCTGGAGAGGGTGTGGGGTCAAAGGAACTCTTCTGCACTGCTTGTGGGAAAGCCAATTGGTCCAACCTTTGTGGAGAATAGTCTGGAGAACTCTTGGAATGCTAAAAATAGACCTACCCTGGGACCCTACAATTCCTCTCCTGGGATATATCCTAAGAAAGCCAACACACCCACCCCAAAAGATCTGTGTATACATATGTTATTGGCAGCACAACTTATAATAAAGCAAAGTTTGGGCCCTTTGGAATAGACCTAAAATAGACTTCCTAGCTTCCTCCAGCAGGAAGACCCCAGACCTCATCTGTTATATTCTCACTTTTACGTTCCTGATTATTAAACAATTTGTTTGGCTCTGTATTGTTTTAAATTTTTTTAATTATCTTTAATTAGTTATTGGATTAACAGCCAGAAATCGAGAGAAAAGGGGACAATAGAGAAGGACAGAGACAAAGAAACAATCACATCCCTGTTTTACCTCTCACAAAGCTTTCCCCCTGCAGCTGGGGATCAGACTAGGGCCATGAACCTGTGACCTTGGGCATTTTAACATCTGTGCTAAACCAAGTGCACCACCACCCAACCCCTTATGCTTCATTTCTTTATGCTTTTTCAGACAACATTTTGCAAATATTATCATGATGTCAACCTGACTTCCCTGGGCAACTGTTGCTGAGGAGTTATTCTGATGAAGTCTTCTAATAAATTAATAGCTTCTTTACCTCTTCTGCCTCTACTAGCACCTAAACTTTTCTCTCGGGATCCCATTCCCTCTGCTCCTACAATCTTTACTGATGGCGGAAAAAGGGGAGCTGCTGCCCTTATATATTACCCAGACAAACAATCTCCTAAACCTCTCTTTACTGAGCTTCCTGAGAATTCCCCTCAGTACGAAGAACTTTATGCTGTTTTCCTTGCACTAAAAGATGTACCAGAATCCTTCAACCTTTTTTCCGACAGTGTGTATACTGTTAACTTACTTCCATGGCTTGCTCGTTCTTATGTGAAAATTGATGACAACCCACTTTCCCCTCTCTTGATTCAAATCGCCTCTATGCTCTGTTCTCGAACCCAACCACTGTATATTCAACACCTTCGTTCCCACAGCCCTCTTCCTGGTTCCCTGTCCGAAGGGAATGCCGCAGTTGACCGCCTTGCCTCCACAGGAACTTTCCCAGTCTCTGTCTCTGATCCTGCTAATTTTTATTCTCTAACCCATGTTAATCTTAAAGGCCTTCGAGCTCGATTCCCTGATGTTCCTGTACCACAGTTAAAACATATCCTCGCTACATGCTCTTCTTGTGCAAGTCTCATAAAGACACCTGCTATCCAGACCCTTGGGGTTAACCCCCGAGGTTTAAAAGCTAATGCTATTTGGCAAATTGATGTCACCCACATACCAAACTTTGGCAAACAAAAATATGTGTTTGTCTCAATTGATACCTTTTCTAAATTTATGTGGGCTACAGCTCAGACAGGAGAAAGTGCTAAAAAGCTTGTAAGCCATATGCTCTCTTGTTTTGCCGTTATGGGGGTCCCATTATTTTTGAAAACAGACAATTCATCTATGTTTACAAGCAAACAATTTAAAGATTTTTGTTCCCTCTGGAATATTACTCACACCACGGGCATTCCCTACAATCCACAGGGACAAGGCATTGTCGAGAGGGCCCATCAAACTCTGAAGGCTCAACTAAATAAAGATAAAGGAGGAACATACCCCCCAATATCCAGCTAGCAAAAGCTTTAACTACATTAAATCTCTTTAATATTTACAATAACTCAGCCTTACCCCCTATTATTCTTCACTGGCAAACACCATCTACCCTCCCATCTATTAAGGTCAAATGGATAGACCCACTCGATAAAATTTGGAAAGGGCCTGATCCATTATTGACCATGGGAAGGGGTTTCACATGCATTTTCCCTCAAAATTTCTCTAAACCTGTTGGGGTTCCTGCCCGCCATGTCCAACAATACCCGCAGGATGGCGCTGTTATTCCTGAAGAACAAGAAATACTACAAGAGGACCAGATGCAGGATACATCCCAGGACCCGTAATACGACATGGCAGAACCTACAAAATCTGGCTCACAGAGACCTCTCTCCTACCCTTTCCCTGTATGTCTTATGTTATAACTGGCCAGTTGTTTTTGTGAGTGAGTGTGTTGAATGACCAAAAAAAAAAAAAAAAATTGCATGACCCATTTGCTCGGAGTACTCTAAAAGGTAATTGGCTTTATATAAAAATGCTGGACGCAGCCAAAGTTTCTGGAGACGTCCAGAAACATTCCAAATTTTTTTTTCATTCTCCCTCTTTTGAATTTTATATATAGTTTTGGTATATATGTAAGTGTTTAGTCTTAAACTGTGTGACTAATGAAAGATATAAATTTGTTTCTAAATAATGTGTTTTTATAACAAAAGTTCTTTTTCCTCCAGTGTGTTATAACTAAATGTTTATGGGTATGTCTCAAGTTTGGTAAAACTAACTCAACGGTCAAAAGTGTAACCCTACCACTACACTTTTACCAGACAAGGTAAAAATTAATTTGTTAAGATAACTTACTATTTAGGTAAAAGTCTAAATGTTCAATGTGACTATTCATTCCCAAAACTAAACTATATAAATTTTATATACAGGACACCTTTGAAGGGCCCCCAAAGGTGCCCTGTAAACTATCTTGTGGAAATTAATCCACAACAGATCTGGCATCAATCTGGCACTGTAAACATTGAAATCATTGTCATGAATATGCGTTAACTCTCTAAGCAATTTGAGTCTGTTTAAAATACATATTTTAGCTAAAATTGGTCTCAAGATCCTGCGGTAGAGGCTGCTACAGGAGGTCACATTAGATGACCTTTAACCAATTATAATCATCGAGGTATCAACTGTAACAAACCTATAACTTGTTACAAGTTCAAATTAACCACGAGAAGCAGATTGTTTGTGTTTCTTTCACAGGAATCCCGGAAAAACCATCTGAACCCCTGCACACCCTGACATCACCCACTAGATGGCACGACTACCGTGGCACACCCCCCAAAACCCTAGATGTCACTCAATGGGATCTGAAGAACCTGATACACAGACTCCAAGGACAGAACTTTCTTCATGCCTGGTTGCCGTTCCTGCTTCTGACCTGCCTGTCACGTGTTGGCGGTTCCAGCTGGCTATCTACAGAAAAGCAACATTCCAGCGGCTGACATCCGTCATGCAGTGTCACATCCCCTGCCAATTCTTCCCCTAGCCATCTACTTCGGATTGAAACTTGTATCGGATTTTCTGACATACCCTATATACATTTTACACAGTTTTGAAGCAGCTTATTTCCCTTCACACTGCTGATTTTTCATAGACTGATCCTGAGTAATTCATAGACTTTACCGACTGTTGCCTTGAGGACTATACAATGCCAAATAGTCCCTCTGTTTGGTGGGTCATGCCCTCCCACCTCCCCCTCTTTATGTACCCTTGCCCTTCCCCCACCACAAGCAGGGAATGTTCCTTTACACACCAATCCTTCCCTTCACACCACACTGGCTTTTACTACTCCCCTACTTGTCCCTTCCTATCATGTTATATCATGTAGGCTTATGCCCAAAAGGTTTCTGCTCCATGATAGTCTTTTACAGACTTTGTACATCTTATGCAATTACTAGATAGAAAGATAGAAAAGATTTAGAGATATTGTGAAGAGATGGTTGAGCAGGCTGCGCTTAAACCTATGAGATGAGTCTCTCCAGATAAGTTTCTCTCTAAAGAGGGGTTGAGCACAGGAGGACGCATAAATCTCACAAGGTTCACAGCCATTTAAGCCTTCCCTCCTCCACAGAAAGTCCTACATCTTCCCACCTGAGCATGGCATTCCTCTAAAACATTTAAGCCTGCTCCATTCCATTTTTCTTTACTGTGTCCATTTAGATATAAAGGGATAGGAGGAGATGTTGCTGAGGAGTTATTCTGATGCAGTCTCCACCCCCAGGTTTTACTATGCCTCACAAAATCCTAGCAGTGCCCCCTTCAACCAATCCTGGCCCTACACGTCACCCCTGGTTGTCACCCAATAAAAAGCCCCCTTACCTCCCCATCTCTCTGGGCTCTCAGCTCTCCCTCTCTGAGATCTTGCTCCCTGCTCTCCCCCCGTGGTCAGGTAGTGGGGACGGCCATTGCTGGCTGGCTCCACGTGGTCTGAACCAACCCCCCCATCCTATAATAAGGATTTGTGTACCCTTTTGCTCTGGACGTCCACTCTCTTCTCCGCAGTGCAGCCTGACACCAGACCACCACAACAACAGGCAACCTCATCAGTGTGTCCTAGAACTCCAGCCCCCTGGAGGCCCGCCCAACATGGGAGAGCTAGAAACAACTGCATCTATGGATCGACCTGCCAATGCCCATGTCCACTGGAGATGGAGTTACAGAAGACAGACCTTCCACCTTCTGCACTTTATAATGATCCTGGGTCCATGCTCCTAGAGGGATCAAGGAAGGAAAACTTCCAATGATGAGGATAGGATATGGATCTCTGGGAGTGGGAATTGTGTGGCAGGGTAGCCCTCTCAGCCTACAGTCTTGTCAATCATTGGGCAGTAGTGCAGGGGGATTAAGTACACATGGTACAAAGCTCATGGAGCAGTGTAAAGATCCCAGTTCAAGTCCCCAGCTCCCCACTTACAGGGTAATTGCTTCACAAGCTGTGAATCATGTCTGCAGGTATCTATTTTTCTCCCCTCCTCTTTCCATTTTTCTCTCCATCCCACCCAACAATGATAACATCAATAACAGCAATAATAATGACTACAATACAACAAGGGTAACAAAAGGGAATAAATAAATAAATAATAAATAAAATAATATTAAGGTCTCATAAACTTCTACTTATTAAATATATAATATAATATCATAATTCTTTTCTCAATGATAGTTACTAAAACAACACAATAAAGTACAATCTCCTTTATCAGTAATGGTAAAATTTATTTTGGAAATCAACAGTATTTTTGTACATTTATTTATTTTTATGATTTTACTTATTTTTATTTGTTTGTCTTACTGAATAGAGATGGAGAGAAACAGATAGGAGAGGGAGGTAGAGAGAGGGAAAGAGACACAGACATAAGCAGCCCTGCTTCACCACTCCTAAATCCCTGCACATGTAACGTGTGCGATTAACTAGGTGCATCACCACCCAGCCCCCCAGTATATATTTTAATTTTTTTATTAGGGAACTAAAGTTTTACATTTGACAGTAAATACAATAGTTTGTACATGCATACCATTTCTGTTTTCCATATAACAATACAACCCCCACTAGGTCTCCTCTGAAATCCTTCTTGACCTGTATTCTCATGCCCACTGACCCTAGAGTATTTTACTTTACTGCATTAAGCCAATTCCATCCACTGGATTCTATTACAAACCCTGCTATAGAATTAAGAGGATGCATCAGAGGGGAAGAAATAGCAGAAGATAGACCTTCCACCTTCTGCACCCCAAAATTCCCCTGGGTTCATACTCCCAGAGGGATAAAGAATAGGAAAGCTATCAGGGGAATGGTTGGGATACAGGTTTCTGGTGGTGGGAATCGGGAGGAATCATACCCCTCTTATCCTATGGCTTTTGTCAGTGTTTCCTTTTTTATAAATAAAAATTAAAAGAAAAAGAATTAAGCAGATGCAGATCAATCTTTATATGAAATTTTAGGCAGGGAAGGTAGAATGATTATGCAAATGAGTATCTAGCCTGAGGCCATAATTTCTGAGCTGATCTCCTCAATCTGTGAAGAACCATCCTGTACCTCCAGGCAAGGATTAGAACAACACCCCATACTGCCCTCTGCTGCTCTGTAGAGTGAATGGATCTCCATTTTAACCAACCCAAAAAGCACTACATTCTTTTCTGGTTTTATTTTTTATTCGTGATTTAATATTGATTCACCAAATAACATGTCAACATGGCTATGATTCTGGACAGGGGTAGATAGTATAATTGTTATTCAAAGAGATTCTCATACCTGAGGCTACAAAGTCCCAGGTTCAATCCTCTGTACTATGAGTCAGAGCTGAGCAGTGCTCCAATAAAAAAAAAAAAAAAAGGGAGGGAGTAGGGGTATAATTCTATAATATTCCCATTGCCATTTCCAGCATTCTGAATTCCCAATTCCACCATCACAAGCCCCAGCATTTACTTCTCCTAAGTTTGAAGACAAGAGTTAACTGTCATCTCTAAAATTATCTATCTGCATTTGTACAACTCCAGTTCCCACCCACTCTTCATTTCCAAGTCACACATAATCCTATTCCTACAATCAAAGTTAGGGTTGTTAAAACACTAATGTTCTTCTATGATTGTCAATAGTATTTTGTAATCATTACGATATGATCCTAGAGTTCAACATTGATACTTCTGAATGCTGTGTTCTTGGAGCTTCTGTAGGAGCATATTGAATTCTCCCCAGTGTCACACCCAGCACTGAATGCTTATATGGCTTCAACTCTACCGATATCATGATAGGATCACTTCCAGATTCAACCACAAGTAGTCTCTAGCCCATGTGGGGGATGTGATATCTAACCATTTCAACAGGGGACAGTCTTAGTCAGGATTAGCCTGAGAGGATTTTGGGATCTTAGGAGGCATCCTCTTTCCTCAAGGGGACACTTCCTTCCAGGCTTTTGGAGGAGTAGGGTGTAGCCTAAGTAGGATATAAAAGTGTAGGTCCCTAAACAGGGAAGCACAGCCTTCAAGCTCTTCAGTCGGCCTGTGGGTTCTCCAGTGACCTGAGTTCTGAGCACACAGCCAATTTAATCACAGCTGGTAAGTTACCCACCTCTGCAAAGGACCCCCTATGTCATCTGTGGTCAAGCAACTATGGTCAAATACACAAGGGGTTACTTTTATGGGTTTTTTGGTATATTTTATTTATTTTATTTTTTGAGAGAGATGCAGAGCAAGAGACACACAGAGAGAAACACCAGAGCACTGTTCAGCTCTGCCTTATGGTCCTGTATGGAACTGAACCAGGGACTTTTGAAACTCTGGTATGAGAGGTATTTGCATAACCATTATCTTATCCCCCCTGCCTGGTTACTTTTGTTTTTCCATATTTTTCTTTCTTTCTTTCTTTCTTTCTCTTTTATAAATAATTATAATAATGTTAATAATAATAATAAGCCTGTATTTGTGAATGAGGCAGAGATCAGAACATGACTTGCCTACTAGTGGATGTTCCCTGGACGGACTTCTCCCTTTTTAGTTATTTTCAAATGAACATATTTCAGAGTTTGCTATTGCCTCTACATAGACTCGTTTTTACTCCAAAATGTGATGGTTTGCTATGTGTACATTCATTGTTCAACCTTTTAAAATGACAAGTAATTCTAGAAATTGTTTCTTGACATCTGCAGTATTTACCTGTTATCATCTTTTCCTTCATTTTTTTATTTGCACGTACATGATTTACAATTCAGGTGCTGTCAGATGGTTGAAAATTCTCATTTCATCAAGAGAGATGTCTGTAAATCACTCTCACCCCCAATTCAGGCCTATCATCTATGACCAGGACTGAGAACTCAGGAGTGGATCCATGCCTCTCCCCATCTTCCTTCCCCTGAGACCTTTTGGTGCAATACCCAAAACCAGCCCTGATTTTACTTCATGTTTCCCTTTCTATCTTTTTGGTTCTCTGCTTGGAGTAACATGACTCATTCTCCTTGCCATCAGAGCTGTTGCTGGGTCTCAGTTCCTGCACAAATACCCCCTACTCTTGGTCGCCATTTTTCTTTCTTTATCTGACAGTCTACAAGCTTCAGGTGCTGAGGGAACACAGAGAGAGAACCCATGCTCTCAAGAAGCTTCTTTTCTTCAGGTGGGGACCTCAGCTTGAAGCTTGGTCCTTGGGATGTATAATGACTTAGTACCTCAAGGTGTGTCACAACCACCTTGTCCTTTCTGTCTAATTTCTTAAATTTGTGAAGGAGTCCTCCCATACCAGCCTGCTCTTTAGCTTATCTTCACTACTTAGAATATGTGGCTGAAAAGATAACCTCTTGGTAAGTCTCTCTCAACCAAGGTGAACATAAGGGGGGAAACTCAGACTTGTTTCTTTCCTTCTTGATTCTCAGGCCCACAGAAACTCCAGCACTTCCCCCATTAACTGCAGGCCACATGGCCACAGATTCACTTATTCAAAGTCACCTTCCAATCACAGAAGAACAGACCTTATCACAACTTCATCACACACCTCAGACCCCAGACAAGAGAAATTCCAAACTATATGGCTTTTTGATATTCATCTTCTCTCTGTCTCACCCTACGGGTTTAACCCCTATGCTTCTCTCAGATACCTTTGGATAATTAAGTAGAATAACTGTCTTGTATCTCATCAATTCCTGTCATAACAGCCCCCTACCTTAGGGGCATGCTGACAGTTAAGAAACCTGTAATTTCTGTCATATTTCAACAGTAATTAACTTCATTGATTTACTATTTAACTCATGTCCACTTTGCTAATAAATGGATTGTAGGATTCTAGGCATGCTAAGAGTCCCCTGGTGTATTTTACTTCGTGTCACCTCTGTTGTGAGCGAGAAAGAACCAGCCTGTTACCTTTCCTGAGAGAGAGAGATACCCAGAAAAACAAGTAAGCTGTTACTGGCTAATCAATTCGACACCCAGATATTTCTATGTATGTAAAGAGATGCTCCATAGAGCTGTACGTCCATAGCTTCTGGATTTGAGCTCCCAGGTTTATGTCAACAGTGTAGTTGCATGACTGTTATAATCTCATATCAAAATGACCAATTTAATAGAATGAAGCCCCATATGTGGCTGTCTGCTTAGATTTTGTAATCTATTTCTGACTGTGAACTTTGGAGACTAACTGTGGAAACTCTTACCATTATTTCTTATTATGCCGCCAGAGTAGTGACTTGGCTGCTGAAGTGGTTCCTTGAAGAGCAGTATGATGGACACTAGCCATCTCGTGCTGCCTAGAGAATGCCATCCTTCTCTTTGACTATTTCCACAGGATTGTTGCCAGAGGAGACTAAAATGCCCTCCTATAACCATCCAGTCTCTTACTACTGGCCATTCAGAGACTTCTAAGGGATGAGAACTTGGCCATCTCTTACCTGAGGAGCCTGCCTGCAGAGCTCTTCCCATGTCTCTTTCTGGAAGCTTACACTCACAAATGCTGGAAGACCATGAAGGCTCTTGTCCAGAGCTGGCCCTTTGACAGACTGCCTCTGGAGCCTCTGGTTTACGACCTATTTCCTGATAATGAAAGTTTGAAATCTGTCCTGGATGGAATTGATGTCCTGCTTCAGCAGGAAGTTCTTCCTAGGTAAGGAGGATCCCTAGACTGGGAGGGTCTGTGCTTCCTGGAAGACAGCTGGGTTGGGAAGAGTGGAGGCCAATGGGGAGGCCTCAAGGTTTCTAATGCCAATGTGGCAGCTAATTGCCCATTGTGGAACTCTCTTTAAGGCCTGACTGTTGATCATTTGTGTAGCATAAGTGTTGAGCACACATTCTAACCCCTAAGCACTAAGATGAAGGAAGCAGTACAGTGTTCTATGGATCTTTGATCTCTCTAGATCCATTCTTCTTTCATTATTATTATTATTAATAATAATAAAATGGAAACACCAAAAGGATGATAGGATACAAGAGGTACAATTCTACCAAATTCCTACCACCAGAACTCCATATCACATCCCCTTCCTTGATAGCTTCCCTGTTCTTTATCCCTCTGGGAGTATGGACCCGGTATCTTTATGGGGAATGAAAGGTGGAAGGTCTGGCTTCTGTAACTACTTCTCCAATGAGGCATTGGCTGGTGGTTCCCTACTCCCAACCTGTCTCTTTCTTTCCTTAGTGGGACAAGGATCTGGCTGGTGAGGCTTAAGGACAGATGGTGGGGTCCTCTGCCATGGAAGTCAGGTTGGCATCATTGTAGAAAATGAAACCTGGTGACTGAAAAAGAGTTAAGATATGAAGAAGAACAAATTGTTGAGTAGTCATGGACCTAAAGGCAAGAGTATTTCAGATAAAGATTTAGGGTCTTCATTTTTGAAAAAGCTAGTAGGCTTACTTTAGGTATATGTCAGGGGGCCCATAACTTTAACAGATTTTGTCTGAGCTGGACACCTGATATGCATGTGGACCCAAGTTGTTGTCTTAGATTTTATTTCATGGTTGGGAAAAGGGCTGGACAGAAAGCTGGATCAGGGAAGAGAGTAGCTCCCAAGTATGGGAAAAAGTATATAAATATTGTTAACTGTAAACCCCATATATTTGATCTGGGTCCCATATTCAGCACTGGAGCCTATGTAACCTCTGCATCCCTATAGGTCCAAGCTTGCATTCTGTGGTCAGGAGTAGGCACATTCCAGGTTGCACCAATTTCAGGCCATCTTCCTTACATTGTTGGTAGAGTACGGTATCCAACCTCACTTTAAATAATGGAAAATTCTCTACCATTATTGATCACATTGAGGGCAAGGTACCCTTTGGGGCCCCACAAAGGCATCCATTGTGTTTTTCCTGATGCAGATGCCCAGTGACAGCGTGAAGAGGGATCTGTTAGAGATCTTGGTCCATCATGTCTATGTGGGAAACTCAGGACTCCCTGACCAGGGCCCCAGGGGATGGGGTGTCCTGGTAGTGACTAAAGAGTTATCATTAAAGTTTGCCAGTCTCTAGCCCATATTCAGTTTTTATAGTCCTTATTTGTCTGACAAGGTTAGCACTGGAGTGATTGAGGGAAGTGTAATAGGAAGTAGATGAGGTGGTCTGAGATGTGGCTTGGTGGATAAAGCACCGGATTCTCAACCATAAAGTCCCAGATTCAATCCCTGGGAGCACATGTACCAGAGTGATGTCAGGTTCTTTCTCTGTCTTCTATCTTTCTCCTAAATAAATCATTAAAAAAAAAGGAGTGGGGATGAATATGGGATGATCTCACTCTCAGGCCGAAGTTGAAAAACAAGATTAGAAAAGAAAACACAAGTCGAACCTAGAATGGAATTGGAGTATTACGCCAAAGTAAAAGACTCTGGGGTTGGTGGGTGGGTGGGGAGAATACAGGTCCATGAAAAATGATGAATGAAATAGTGGGGGTTGTATTGCTAAATGGGAATCTGGGGAATGTTATGCATGTAAAAAAAAAAAAAAGGAAGAAGAAGTAGAAACACAAAGCAGAAATTGCCTGAGTTTGGAGTATGGCACCAAAGTAAGAAAGCAGAAGTATACTAGAGTTTGCAGTGAGTACCTCCCTAATACTTCCTCTCCACTTTTCCAAGCTTTGGGTCCATGATTGCTCAACAATTTGTTTGGCTTTGTATGTTAACTCTCTTTTCAGTCACCAGGTTCCAGGTGTCATCAGGATGCCAGCCAGACTTCCCTGGATTGAAGACACCACCAATGTGTCCTGGAGCTCATCTTCCCCAGAGACCCACCCTACTAGGGAAAGAGAGAGGCAGACTGGGAGTGTGGACCGACCAGTCAACGCCCATGTTCAGCGAGGAAGCAATTACAGAAGCCAGACCTTCTACCTTCTGCAACCCTCAATGACCCTGGGTCCATGCTCCCAGAGGGATAGAGAATGGGAAAGATATCGGGGGAGGGGGTGGGATATGGAGATTGGGCGGTGGGAATTGTGTGGAGTTGTACCCCTCCTACCCTATGGTTTTGTTAATTAATCCTTTCTTAAATAAAAAAAATAAAAAAAAATTAAAAAAGGAGTGGGTGAGGAGAATATCTAGGTCTAAATAGAAAGCATTTTTTCCCTAATTTATGGATACATGTGTACATATTCCCTACCTCATGGGCCCTGGTCTATATCTAGGTTTGGGTGCTTTCTCAGGAAGTGAACCACCCAAAATAGAATGAAGAGAAAGGATTGGTCCCATACAAGTAACAAGGCTGAAGGGCTGACCCTCCATGCCTGACTTCTTTGGACAGTTTGAAAGGAAGCATAATGAGGGGGTACTGGTTGCACTGATTAGGTTGGGATCAGTAGATGGAGTATCACTTGGTGTGAATAGAGAGAAGCATGCAGGAATGTGTTCTCCACCCTAGAGGTTTCAGGGCTGGGAGAAATATGGGCTTTAGAGAGGAAGTGGGAGGTGCCTGCTCTCTTAGGGTTTAAGAAGGCAATGGTTATTGCTATAATCAAATAACTTAGTAATTGGGTTAACTTTGAAAATCCTATTCATAAGAATTTGCTGGATCACACATGACTCCACCTTAATTTATGCCTTTTGACTCTATTGATATATAGCTGTATCTTGTAAAGTAACACCACTGGTTGCTTCTGTTCTTCCTGGTCTAAGTTTTTTTTTTTTTTTTTTTGCCTGGTAAAGTTTTTTTTTTTTCTTTTTTTCTTTTTTTTTTTATTTAAGAAAGGATTAGTGAAAAAAAACATAAGGTAGAAGGGGTACAACTCCACACAATTCCCACCACCCAATCCCCATAACCCCCCCCTCCCATGGTAGCTTTCCCATTCTCTAGCCCTCTGGGAGCATGTACCCAGGGTCATTGAGGGTTGCAGAAGGTAGAAGGTCTGGCTTCTGTAATTGCTTCCCCGCTGAACATGGGCGTTGACTGGTCGGTCCATACTCCCAGTCTGCCTCTCTCTTTCCCTAGTAGGGTGGGGCTCTGGGGAAGCTGAGCTCCAGGACACATTGGTGGGGTCTTCAATCCAGGGAAGCCTAGCCAGCATCCTGGTGGCATCTGGAACCTGGTGATTGAAAAGAGAGTTAATATATGAGGCCAAACAAATTGTTGAGCAATCATGGATCCCAAGCTTGGAATAGTGGAGAGGAAGTGTTAGGGAGGTACTCACTGCAAACTCTAATGTACTTCTGCTTTCAGGTATATATTTTGCAGTAGTTTATGGATACGTGTGCACATAAGCTCTCTCTCACAGAAACTGGTGTATATCTAGATTATGGGACTTTGTTAGAAAGTGAACTACCTGAGATGAAATTAGAGTGTACTATAAGAGGAAAGGTCTCACCCGAGTAATGAAGTTGAAGGGTTGTCATTCCACACGTGAAGTCTCTGGATACAGTCTGAGGTGAAGCATATTGAGGTGGCAATCGTTGCTTTGGTTAGGTTGTGATCGGCGGATGCAATATTATTTGGTTTGGATTGGGAGATGCATATGGGAAAGTGGGCCCTATCCAAGGGTTCCAGGACTGGGGGAAGTAGGGGCTCTATAGTAAAGATGTGTGGTTCCTGCTGTCTTAGGGTTCAAAAAGACAATCGATAGTTAATATTATCATCACTTTATTTGTTAATTGGGTTAACTTTGAAAAGTCCCTTTGTTATGGTTTGCTGGACAGTACCCAGTATCTTGTATATAGCTGTGCTATTGGATGCTTCTAATCTACTTGGTCTAGGCTTTTGAGAGAGTCCGCATATCAAATACATAGCCTATATATTAAAAAGATTCAGTTTGTCTTTTGAGAAACTTTGAGACATACAATTGATTTCCCCCTCTCATATTAATTAACTATTGATTTATATGTCTACATTTTGCTAGGAGTGTACATAAACACCATTCCCACCACCAAAGGACTGTGACCCATCCCTCCAGCCCACTCCCACCCCCCACTGGCCCAGGAAGCTGCATGTCTACCCCTCACTACTGGGTTTTTACTTTGGTGCCCTACTTACAATTTGATCAGGTCCTGCTTTTAGTTTCCCTTTCAGATCTTCCAAGTCAGCTTCTGTTGATGAGTGGGATCATCCCATACTCATCTTTATCGTTCTGACTTAGTTCACTTAACATAATTCCTTCTATCTCTTTCCAAGATGGGTCAGAGAAGGTGGGTTCATTGTTTTTGATAGCTGCATAGTATTCCATTGTGTATAGATACCACAGCTTTCTCAGCCACTCATCTGTTGTTGGGCACCTGGGTTGCTTCCAGGTTTTAGCTATTATGAATTGTCCTGCTATGAAACAACAGTTGAGACCCCCAAGAAAAATACTGGTCTAAGGTTTTAAGAGAGTCAATATTTCAAAGAACAAGTCATTATTAGAAATATGTTAACAATTTGAGCCCACTGTTAAATTCAATCTGATTACCATTTTGAAGTCTGATGTTCTTAGATTTATAGAATATATACTCAGACCAATGTACTACACACTAATTTTTTTTCTTTTTTAATTTTTTTTTGCCCCCTGACATATTTTTCTGTAGAGGATTGAAGCTGGACCTTGACACCTTGAGAATCAGAGTCTTTTTGCATAACAGTTACACTATTATTTTTGCCCTCTTTGTTGAAATCTTTGTTTAAATAGAGTAGGCAGCATCCACCAGCACTGAAGGTCCTGAATTCACATTCCCCCAGCTACACAATGGGAGGCCACACAGATCAAAAGAGAGCACAAGGAAATTGGTGTATTCTAATTTCTAACTTGAGTTTAATGCATTTGCCATGGAATAAAATTCCACAGTTTTCATTTTCTCAGTTTAGTCTAAACTAATTATGAAATGTGAGAATTAGATGAAGAAAGTCAGAAGAAGTGGGTAGAAAGAAGAAGTTGTCTGAAATGGGAGGGAATCAAAGACTTGGTCAGTCTGAACCTGGCCACTGCCTGCATTCTGGGTCAAAAACCTATGTTCATGGTTTTTATCTTCATCAATGCCCCGTTTTCCCTAAAGCAGTTGTAAGATGCAGGTGTTGGATTTACAGTCCACAGGAGAGAAGTTCTGGAGTGTGTGGACTGGAGACTACTTCCCAGTGTGCTCACTAAGGAAACAACTAGAGGCTGAGGGACCTTCAAGGAACGAGAATGCCAGACCCTGCTTGGAGGTGTGTGTAGACCTCTACCTCGATGGGAGACACAGAAATAATATATTCTTCTACCTACTGAACTGGATCAAGAAGAGAAAGGGAGTGCACCTTTGTTGTAAGACAGTGACAATACATTCACTGAGCAGAAAGAATGTCAAGCTTTTGCATACCATCTCATTCCCTGATGTGCAGGAGTTGCAAGTAAATTGCACCTGGACAATCTCAAACCTACAGACGTTTGGGCAATTTCTGGGCAGGATGAAAAACCTCAGTAGACTCTGTCTGGAGATCATCATACTTGAGGGAGTCCCATCAAACGAGTTGGAGAACCAGAATCATCTCATCTCTGAATTCACATCAAAGATCCTCCAGCTACTTCGTCTTCAAGAGCTGTACTTGGAATCTGTCTCCTTCCTCCAGGGCCATCTGGACCAGCTGCTCAGGTACGGTTGTGTCCCTGGCAGAGTATCTGAGACATTGGGTCTCAAGTTCCTTGCTTCTCAATTCTATTATCACTGATTATTGTTATTTGTCTGTTTGTCTCTAAAGACTAGTTTAGGATACTCCTGGAGATGAAACCTGAGAACATGGTGACTCAGGAATGAAAGCCATTTTACTTAAGCACTACACTGTTCCATTCTAACACATCTCTCTCATCGTAAATATTCCATCAGACTTTAACCATGAGAAGCTGAGGACCTAGTTTCACAGAGTTATGGAAGGAATACCTTGCTCAGATGCTTGGTGGAATATCCAGTCTAGTGAGTGTGTTTGGTTCTCAGGTTCAGGTCTGAAGAGGTCTCTTAGATGACTAGACAACTATTAGGGAAGGGGACTGTGAAGAAGAGATCCCACACAATGCCTCCAATTCCTGAACTGCAAGGTGTGACCAGGCAGGATTGTGAATACACAGCCAGTGCAAGTGTGCAGACGCTACTAAAGAGGCTTCAGCTGAGGAATGAGATATGTCAGGGAGGCCCTGGAGACTGGCAGGACCAGCAGTTTCTGTGGGATCCTGCCTCGCTCTGTTCTGTAACAAGATTCCCAGCCTTCTCACTCAGATCAGTAATGGTGCAGCCACTGTTCAATGAAGGTCTGATGAAAGTTGAGTGAGAGTAGTTTTATTTGGATCCAGTATTGCTGCCATTGGTGCCAACACTTTTCATTAGAATGGGAGACCTTTTAGAGTATGTCTTACTATGTACTACAGTTTTCATGCATTTATAAGGACACAGAGAAAGAAAGAACAATGAGAAAAGTATGCATATATCTGCCTGAATTTGAAGAAATGCATTTTAGAAATAGCAAGATTCAATCAAAGATTCATGTGAACACTGAAAAGAAAGAGTTTAGCTTTAAACAGCACTGGATTCCTTCAGTTTTAGATTAACCACGAGCCTTGATGTATCCTCACCTCATTCTTAATTTTCACACTTTTGCTGAATCCAATCTCCATCCTAACCTGCCTCTCTCTGCTCAGGAATATTCAAAACCAGCTGGAGGTCATCTCAGTCACTAACTGCACGTTAACAGAAGGAGACTTGACTCACCTGTTCCAGAGCCCACACATCCATCAGCTGAAGGAACTGTGTCTGAGAGATGTCCCTGTGACCTCTGTCAGTGATCCCCTGCAAGCTCTATTAGAGGTAAATGCAGCCACCCTCCAGGACTTGGACCTGAGTCTGTGTGGCCTCCAGGACCCCCAGCTTGAGGCCCTGCTCCCTGCCCTGAGCAGCTGCTCCCAGCTCAGCTCCCTCAACCTGCATGGGAACCATCTGTCCATGGCCACCCTGGAGAAGCTGTTGCGCTGCACCTCAGGGCTGCAGCATTTATGTCTCCAGCTGTTTCCTGCCCCATGGAGAGTTTCAGTATCCACGGAATTCTGCAGTCTGGGACATTTGACTTGCTTTGTACTCAGATCTCAAAGATTCTCCAGGATCTTAGATACTCCAGGTCCATTATGGTGAGCAGTTGTCACTGCTCATACTGTACGCAGAAGGTCTTCAAACACTGGGAGCCCATGTTTATACCCTGCTTTTCTTGTTTACATCATTATGAAAAGCTGTCTTTTAGAATCATTGGATGTGACATTTAGGAATTTGGCTCCTCAGTGCTCACAAACCCTGCTTCGGTCACCATAGCCATGTGATCCATAAGCAAAGGAAACCCAGCTCAGTGCTCACCTGCAGAGAATGCATTTGAATCTGAAATATGACAGCACTAAATGGGCATTTTTCTTATAGAATCAGATTTATGACTTTAATTCGACTTCCGGAGGCAGAGCTATGAGCAGCAGATCGCTTTCTCTCCTCTCCTCTCCCGGATCAACTAGGAATACCAAAGGAGACCACCCAGACCGAAACAAGACAGGACTAGAATGACCACAGAAACCCAGTAAATCACCCGTGAGTACAAACACGCGTGGATGGTGACAGAGAGGAGAGAGGGGCCTAAGGAGAGATTAAGTGACTGCTAACAGTTCAACAGTTTGTCAGTGGAGACACCACCTCCAGTCTGCTCCACCAACAAGGGGACAGCTGAAGGGAGGAAAGGACTCCCCAGAGACTCACCAAGTGCAACTCTGAGTCTCCATTGCTACTACCCTCAGAATCTGGAGCAGCAACAGGGAGGGACACCAGGATACAGAGATCTAACCGGGAAACTCAGGAGAAGACCTATACCTCGGTGGCATAGCTGAGGGGCTGTGAAAGTCTCTTTGCATAACCACTGGATTATCTCTGCCACACCCTGCTTTATCTCTTGGTCAGGAGTCAGTGATTAAGCTAAGAAGCCTATTGATAGTTTAAAAGCCCTCAGGCTCCCATAGCCTACAGGGGAAAAAAAAAGGCTTTTAGACCACTGAACTCCAACTCAGGGATTGAAAAAACTGTTAACTTATATAAAATGGTTAAAACAACAAGAAAAAATATTGGAGACTCGAACCAGGACAAGAGTCCAGCTAAAAGTCCTCCAGAGGGTGAAGCACAAAACAACAAGTTCAACATCCAAACATTAGCCAAGGAAATAATAACAGGAGTGAGTAAATAATTTGAAAAAATTGTAATCAGAAATGCAGGAACAACAAATGAGAATATGGAAGAAAATTCTAATAATCTCATGGTTATTAGAGAGCTGAAAGCTGAAATCGCTGAGCTAAGAAGGCAACTAGCTGAACAAGCTAAAACAGTAGCAGAGCAGGGCAACAAAATAGATGAACTCCAGAAAGCAGTAGAGGGCAGAGAGAATAGAATCAATGAGGCTGAAGACAGAATTAGCAAGATTTAGGATGAATTAGAGACAACTAAAAAAGAAGTAAGAGATCTCAAAAAGAGATTAAGAGATGCTGAAAACAACAACAGAGTCCTATGGGATGACTTCAAAAGAAACAATATACGCATTATTGGCTTACCAGAGGAAGAAAGAGAAGTGGAGGAAGAAAGCATTCTCCAGGCCATAATAGCTGAAAATTTCTCGAGTCTAGACAACACCAAAGACATAAAGATTCAAGAAGCCCAGAGGGTCCCAAACAGAATTAACCCAGACCTAAAGACACCAAGACATGTCATACTTAGATTGGAAAGGAATAAGGATAAAGAAAGGATCCTCAAGGCTGCAAGAGAAAACCAAAGAGTCACCTACAAAGGAAAACCCATAAGATTAGCAGCAGACTTCTCCATACAAACACTACAGGCCAGAAGAGAATGGCAAGATATCTATCGAGTGCTCAATGAGAAAGGCTTTCAGCCAAGAATACTATATCCTGCTAGATTGTCATTCAGACTAGATGGAAGCATCAAAACCTTCTCAGACAAGCAACAGTGGAAGGAAGCAACCATCACCAAGCCTGCCCTGAAAGAAGTTCTGAAAGGTCTCCTATAAATAGTCAGACCACCACAAATAGGACATATATCAAAACACTCTAAAACTCTACAAGAATGGTGTTAAAATATCTTCAATCTTTGATATCAATAAATGTGAATGGCCTGAATTCACCTATTAAAAGACACAGAGTAGGAAGATGGATCAGAAAACAGAACCCAACAATATGTTGTCTACAGGAAACTCACCTAACTCAACAAGACAAACACAGACTTAAAGTGAAAGGATGGAAAACTATCATTCAAGCTAATGGCCCACAAAAAAGGGCAGGAACAGCTATTCTCATATCTGACATGATAGACTTTAAAATAGATAAGATTAAAAAAGATAGGAATGGACACTACTTAATGCTCAGAGGATCAGTCAATCAAGAGGACTTAACAATTATTAATATCTATGCACCCAATGAGAAGCCATCTAAATACATCAAACTTCTACTGAAAGAGCTACAGCAATATATTAACAGTAACACAATCATAGTAGGGGACTTCAACATCCCACTATCTCAACTTGACAGATCATCAAGGAAGAAAATCAGTAAAGACATAAGAGAGCTAAATGAAGAGATAGATAAACTAGAACTATTGGACATTTTCAGAATCATTCATCTCAAGAAACTGGAATACACATTATACTCAAATCCACATGGATCATTCTCAAGGATAGACCATATGTAAGGCCACAAAGACAGCATCAGCCTATTCAAGAGCACTGAAGTCATCCCAAGCATCTTCTCAGACCACACTGGAATTAAACTAACACTTAACAATCATCAAAAGATTAGTAACAGTGCCAAAATGTGGAAGCTCAACAGTACACTTCTTAACAACTTCTGGGTCAAAGAGAAAATCAAGGAAGAAATCAAAATGTTTCGAGAGTTCAATGAAAATGAAGACACAAGCTATCAAAATATTTGGGACACAGATAAAGCAGTCCTAAGAGGGAAGTTCATAGCTATACAAGCACACATTAGGAAACAAGAACAGGCAGAAATAAACAGCCTGGTTGCACATCTCTAAGACCTAGAAGAAGAACAACAAAGGAATCCTAAAGCAACCAGAAGGACAGAAATCACTAAAGTTAGGGAAGAAATACATCACATTGAGAATAGGAAAACCATACAAAAGATCAATGAAAGTAAATGTTGGTTCTTCGAAAGAGTAAACAAAATCAACAAACCTTTAGCCAGACTCACAAAACAAAAAAGGGAGAAGACCCCAATAAATTGGATAGTAAATGAAAGAGGAGATATCACAACAGACACTGCAGAAATTCAACATATCATGCGAGGCTTCTATGAACAACTATATGCCACCAAGTTAGAGAACCTGGGAGAAATGAATGATTTTCTAGATACCTACCAACTTCCAAAACTAAGTAAAGAGGAAGTGGATAACATGAACAGGCCCATCACAGCTAATGAAATTGAAACAGTTATCAAAAATCTTCCCCAAAATAAAAGTCCAGGACCAGATGGTTTTACAAATGAATTCTACAAAACTTTCAAAGAAGAACTGATACCACTACTTTTAAAAGTCTTCCAGAAGATCGAAGACACTGGAATACTCCCTGCCAGCTTCTTTTTTTTTAAATATATTTTTTTATTTAAGAAAGGATTAATTAACAAAACCATAGGGTAGGAGGGGTACAACTCCACACAATTCTCACCGCCCAATCTCCATATCCCACCCCCTCCCCAGTAGCTTTCCCATTCTCTATCCCTCTGGGAGCATGGACCCAGGGTAATTGAGGGTTGCAGAAGGTAGAAGGCCTGGCTTCTGTACTTGCTTCCCCACTGAACATGGGCGTTGACTGGTCGGTCCATACTCCCAGTCTCCCTCTCTCTTTCCCTAGTAGGGTGTGTCTTTGGGGAAGCTGAGCTCCAGGACACATTGGTGGGGTCTTCAGTCCAGGGAAGCCTGGCCGGCATCCTGGTTCCCTGCCAGCTTCTATGAAGCCAACATCACCCTGATACCAAAAGCAGACACGGACACAACCAAAAAAGAAAACTACAGACCAATATCTCTGATGAACATAGATGCGAAAATATTGAACAAAATTCTAGCCAACCGGATACAGCAGTATATCAAAAAAATTGTTCATCATGACCAAGTGGGGTTTATCCCAGGCATGCAAGGTTGGTTTAATATACGTAAATCAATCAATGTGATCCACCACATCAACAAAAGCAAGACCAAAAACCACATGTTCATATCAATAGATGCAGAGAAAGCCTTTGACAAAATACAACATCCCTTTATGATCAAAACACTACAAAAAATGGGAATAGATGGAAAATTCCTCAAGATAGTGGAGTCTATATATAGCAAATCTACAGCCAACATCTTACTCAATGGTGAAAAACTGGAAGCATTTCCCCTCAGATCAGGTACTAGACAGGGCTGCCCACTATCACCATTACTATTCAACATAGTTTGGAAGTTCTTGCCATAGCAATCAGGCAGGAGCAAGGAATTAAAGGCATACAGATTGGATGAGAAGAAGTCAAACTCACCTTATTTGCAGAGGACATGATAGTATACATGGAAAAACCTAAGGAATCCAGCAAAAAGCTTTTGGAAATCATCAGGCAATACAGTAATGTATCAGGCCATAAAATTAACATTCAAATGTCAGTGGAGTGGCATTCCTCTATGCAAACACTAAGTTAGAAGAAATTGAAATCCAGAAATAAGTTCCTTTTTCTATAGCAACAAAAACAATAAAATATCTAGGACTAAACCTAACCAAAGAAGTGAAAGACTTGTATACTGAAAATTATGAATCACTACTCAAAGAAATTGAAAAAGACACAAAGAAGTGGAAAGATATTCTATGTTCATGGGTTGGAAGAATTAACATCATCAAAATGAATATATTACCCAGAGTCATCTACAAATTTAATGGTATCCCCATCAAGATCCCAAGCACATTATTTAGGAGAATAGAACAAATGCTACAAATGTTTATCTGGAACCAGAAAAGACCTAGAATTGCCAAAACAATCTTGAGAAAAAAGAACAGAACCGGAGGCATCACACTGCCAGATCTCAAACTGTATTATAGGGCCATTGTCATCAAAACTGCTTGGTACTGGAACATGAACAGACACACTGACCAGGGGAATAGAATTGAGAGCCCAGAAATGAGGCCCCACATGTATGGACATCTAATCTTTGAGAAAGGGGCCCAGACTATTATATGGGGAAAGCAGAGTCTCTTCAACAAATGGTGTTGGAAACAATGGGTTGAAACAGGCAGAAGAATGTAAGTGAATCACTGTATTTCACCAAATACAAAAGTAAATTCCAAGTGGATCAAGGACTTGGATGTTAGACCAGAAACTATCAGATACTTAGAGGAAAATATTGGCAGAACTTTTTTCCGCATAAATTTTAAAGACATTTTAAATGAAGCAAATCCAATTACAGGAAGACTAAGGCAAGTATAAACCTATGGGACTACATCAAATTAAAAAGCTTCTTCACAGCAAAAGAAACCACTACCCAAATCAAGAGACCCCTCACAGAATGGGAGAAGATCTTTACATGCCATACATCAGATAAGAGTTTAATAACCAACATATATAAAGAGCTTGCCAGACTCAACAACAAGACAACAAATAACCCCATCCAAAAATGGGGGGAGGACATGGACAGAATATTCACCACAGAAGAGATCCAAAAGGCCGAGAAACACACGAAAAAATGCTCCAAGTCTCTGATTGTCAGAGAAATGCAATTCAAGACAACAATGAGATATCACTTCACACCTGTGAGAATGTCATACGTCAGAAAAGGTAACAGCAGCAAATGCTGGAGAGGGTGTGGGGTCAAAGGAACCCTCCTGCACTGCTGGTGGGAATGTCAATTGGTCCAACCTCTGTGGAGAACAGTCTGGAGAACTCTCAGAAGGCTAGAAATGGACCTACTCTATGACCCTGCAATTCCCTTCCAGGGGATATATCCTAAGGAACCCAACACATCGATTCAAAAAGATCTGTGTACACATATGTTCTTGGCAGCACAATTTGTAATAGCCAAAACCTGGAAGCAACCCAGGTGTTCAACAACAGATGAGTGGCTGAGCAAGTTGTGGTATATATACTCAATGGAATACTACTCAGCTGTAAAAAATGGTGACTTCATCATTTTAAGCCAATCTTGGATGGACCTTGAAAAAATCATATTGAATGAAATAAGTCAGAAACAGAAAGATGAATACGGGATGATCTCACTCTCAGGCCGAAGTTGAAAAACAAGATTAGAAAAGAAAACACAAGTAGAACCTGAAATGGAATCGGAGTATTACACCAAAGTAAAAGACTCTGGTCTGGATAGGGTGGTGGGGAAAATACAGGTCAATGAAAAATGATGAATGAAATAGTGGGGGTTGTATTGTTAAATGGGAATCTGGGGAATGTTATGCATGTAAAAAAAAAAAAAAAGAAGAAGTAGAAACACAAAGCAGAAATTGACTGAGTTTGTAGTATGGCACCAAAGTAAGAAAGCAGAAGTACACTAGAGTTTGTAGTGAGTACCCCCCCTAACATTTCCTCTCCTCTATTCCAAGCTTTGGGTCCATGATTGCTCAACAATTTGGCTTCATATGTTAACTCCCTTTTCAGTCACCAGGTTCCAGATGCCATCAGGATGCTAGCCAGGCTTCCCTGGATTGAAGACCCCACCAATGTGTCCTGGAGCTCAGCTTCCCCAGAGACCCACCCTACTAGGGAGAGACGCAGACTGGGAGTATGGACCGACCAGTCAATGCCCATGTTCAGCGGGGAAGCAATTACAGAAGCCAGACCTTCTACCTTCTGCAACCCACAATGACCCTGGGTCCATGCTCCCAGAGGGATAGAGAATGGGAAAGCTATCGGGGGAGGGGTGGGATATGGATATTGGGCGGTGTGAATTGTGTGGAGTTGTATCCCTCCTACCCTATGGTTTTGTTAATTAATACTTTCTTTAATAAAAAAAATAAAAAATAAAAAAAAGTATAAAAAAAATAACTAAAAAAAAAAAAAGGAAATTGGGTGAGTAGGATGTGGTGCAGTAGATAAAGTGCCGGACTCTCCACCATGAGGCCCTGAGTCCCTCCTTCGTTGTGACACATGCCACTGTGATGCTCGGGCTCTGTCTCTCCATTTCACAGTGATATTAATAAATCAATTTTGTTATTTATTTATTTGTTTGATTGATTGATTGTTTATATTCCCTCTGTCTTTTAAAAGGATGGTATGAGAAATCTATTTGCCTTAAAATTGATCAGACAGTTTTGGCGGTAGCTCTGCTGGTTCAGTGCAGGTGGTACAAAGCACAAGGATCTGCATAAGGATCCCCACCTGTAGGATAGTGGTGAAGCAGGTATGTAGGTGTCTATCTTTCTCTCCCCTATCTGTCTTCCCCTCCTCTCTCGATCACTCTCTGTCCATCTAACAATGACAATAACTACAACAACAATAAAAACGGCAACAAAAGCTGAAATAAATAAATAAATATGAATAAAAATTGATGAATGGCAGGGCAGCTGCACAGTGGGTTAAGGGCACATGCCACGAAGCCCAAGGACTGGTGGTAAGGATCCCGGTTTGAGCCCCTGGATGCCCACTTGCAGGGGTGTCTCTTCACAGGTGGTGAAGCATGTCTGCAGCTGTCTATCTGTCTCTCCCCTCTCTATCAATACAAATCTTATTCATGCAGGTGCCCCAGAGTAGGACCCAAAACATAGCCCATCTCCTCAATCTAGAGAATATGTCTACATTCTACTATGAAGCAGGGAATTCTATCTTGCTCATTTCTTTTCAATTAGGAATTTTGGTCCAGAGTCGGGCATGTAGGCACCTGGTTAAAAGTCTATGGAGCCAAAAATCACAATGGCCAGCTTCTGCCTCTCCCTGCATGGCTCCCTCCTTCTACAGATCCACAAAAGTCAAGCCTGCCCAGGAAGTGGCTTCATCATCCATGTGTCCTTAAAAGAAGGGCAGAGAAAAATGGAGGGGCTTGAAAGGTAAAACCTCCCCAGCAACTGTTGCTAAGGATTCAACTGGCCAGAATTATCAATATCCTGAGGGGACTAAGGAAGGAGACCTCTAGTCTTTTGTAAGACAAGGAGATTGATATGTAAATAATAAAGGGACAGACCATTAGTAGAATGAAATGAAGGGTGCTTTCGCGGGCAGGGAGAAGATAGATCTCCCCTCTAGTCAAGCCCTGCCAAGATCAATCACATGCTCACAATTTCCCAACAGTTGCTAATAAAGCACCAAGGAAAAGAAAATCCTAGAGAGGATTCAGATCCTGTCTCCAAAGACATTCCTTTCCAGTTGTCTCTAGTGGGCCCTCCAGAATGACAACAGCCATCTCTGATATGTCCTGTCTATTTGATTCACGGATGTAAAGCATTGCCAAGATGACTAGAACCAAATGCCATTGTTCACTATAAATAGTTGAGACATGTTACAAGATTTCATGGATTATATTTAAAAAGGAAAAATAAGTGCAATGTTCCTTTAAGAGAGTCTTTTATTTTATAGTATACCATCAACGTTTTGATGTTCCCTTGAGTAAACACTGATATAACTATACTGGGTTGACCAAAGATCTGTGCAGTAGCTACAGTGTCTTTAAATACTGCATTTTTTTCTTTTGGATATAGTAGTTGTATATTTTAAGAAAACAGTACCAAAAGATTATATAAATGAAAGCCTCAAAGAATGCTTGTCACTAAATTTTGAACTCAAGTGATCAAAGACCAAAATAAATGAAAACATTTCTAAAAATTATATAAACAGAGGGGTTCCCGGAAGATGGCAGACTGAGAAGCTGCTAGTGGCTTGATCTCTGACCACATCGTCTGGAAACAGTAAGATTTTCTGCCTTTAGTAGGCCAGTCTATAAGGGGTCCTAGTGGTGCCACCAAGGAGGTGGCTGTAACTTAATTTGGGTTAAAAAATAGAATAGAAAAAAAGGGAAATTTTTTTTCTTTTAAATTATAATTCCCAAAGCACACCTCTCCATGCCCCCCAAAACCAGGCCCTGGGGACCAGCTCCTAGCAGGCTCCCCTGCTGAGCCTCTTTGTTTACCAAGATTCCAGTTCCACCAGGGAGTATCATTCATTCTAAATCTTTTCCCTTCTGAAACCTCTGGCCTTTTTTCTTCCTAAGTATCCAACCCCCCCACCCCCGCATAGCTAATTAAATAATAAATAATAAAAATCTCTTTCCTTTCACCTCTCTTTTATTACAGTTCTTTTTCTTATGTTTTTTTCTCTCTATTTTTTTTACTTTTTCTCATTCTTGTCATCCTTTCTTCCTTAATCCTACAGCTTCCAAAGCCACAGGCCCCATCCCCCACACCACCAAACAGTGTGCTTTCACTGAATTCACTGATACACGTTTGGGAATTATTTTGGGGAAGAATTCTTACTCAGAGTGGACTCTCACTGCGAGTATCTCTGCTCAACTTCCCTTCCTCCTTTAGCTACCCCTAGAATATACAGTGGATAGTAGATTTGTATAATTGTCTATTCCAGCTACCCTTGTCTAGTCCTGAGGTTATTTATTTATTTATTTTTTCTTTCTTAACAATCACCTGTCTCTCTTCACGAGGTTTGAGGTAATCTGGGACAGGGTTTTTTTGACCTGCTATTTTATTATTAATATTATATAAAGGCATATATCTTCCCCCCCTTTAGGTTGATCAGAATTAACTCTTAAGGTATCTTTCATTGCTAGAGTAGTGAGCATCTTATCTATTGTGGGAGGAACTTGTCTCGTTACTCCTACCTTCTCTACAGACTCTCCCCTTCCTCCTCCTCCTAGCTAATTAAAAAATAAAATTAAAAATAAAGTAATCAAAAAAGTTTTTTTTGACTGCACTTTAATTACAGCTCTTTTTCCTATCTTTTCTCTTTTCTCTCTCTCTCTCTCTCTCTCTCTCTTTTTATCTTGACAAACACTTCTTCCTTCTTCTTTGCCTTTCTGAATTTGTGGATTATTTGGGGGAAGAAATTTGACTCAAAGTCGACTTTCTATGTGTGTATCTCTGCTCTACTTCCCTTTCCCCTCTTGTTACCCCTAGAATATACAGTGGATAGGATATTTGTATAACTTTCTATTCTTGCTATCCCTTCTTTTTTTTCTCTTTCGTCTTCACTGGGATTTGTTTACTATTTTTTCACGGACAGGAGACATTGTTTGTCTAAATGGTAGTGATTAAACTGCTTCAATACTTGCTTCAGTTGCTATTGTAATTCTTGAGGTTGGTGAGAGCAATAGTCATAAAGGTATTTAGTACAGTGTTTCAAATACACATAATACAAACTCAAGGATAGGCCACATGCTAGGCCACAAAGACAGCATCAATAAATTCAAGAGTATCAAAATGAGCCCGAGTATCTTCTCAGACCACAGTGAAGTAAAATTAACATTTAACAACAAACAGAAAATTCTTAAAAGTCACAGAATTTGGAAACTAAACAACATACTCCTTAAGAACCACTGGGTCAGAGATTCACTCAAGCAGGAAATTCAAATGTTCCTGGAAACAAATGAAATGAAGACACAACCTATCAAAATATTTGGGACACAGCTAAAGCAGTACTGAGAGGGAAACTTATAGCTATACAATCACATATTAAACAACAAGAAAAAGCTCAAATGAATGACCTTACTACACACCTCAAGGACTTAGAGGAAGAGGAACAAAGGAACCCTAAAGCAACCAGAAGGACAGAAATCACTAAAATTAGAGCAGAAATAAACAACATTGAAAATAAAAGAACCATACAAAAGATCAATGAAGCCAAATGTTGGTTCTTTGAAAGATTAAACAAAATTGACAAACTGCTAGCCAGACTCACCAAACAAAAAAGAGAGAAGACTCAAATTAATAGAATTGTAAACAATGGATGACATATCACAACTGACACCACAGAAATCCAGAGAATCCTGTGAAACTTCTATGAAGAACTATACGCCACCAAGCTAGAGAATCTGGAAGAAATGGAACAATTCCTAGAAACATATGCCCTTCCAACAATGAACCAAGAAGAACTACAAAATCTAAATGCACCAATCACAGACAAAGAAATTGAAACCGTTATTAAGAATCTCCCCAACAACAAAAGTCCTAGACCAGACGGCTTCACAAAAGAATTCTATAAAACTTTCAGGAAACAGTTAGTATCCATAATTCTTAAGCTTTCCAATAAGATTGAAGAAACAGGAATACTCCCTTCCACCTTCTATGAAGCCAACATCACCCTGATACCAAAAGCTGACAGGGACAGAACAAAAAGGAAAACTACAGACCAATATCCCCGAATGAATGTCTTATGCTATGACTGGCCAGTTGTGTTTTGTGAGTGAGTGAGTGAAAAAAAAAAAAATTGAGTGAGTTGAGTGACCAAAATTTTTGTATGACCCATTGTGCTCAGAGTACTCTGAAAGTTAACTGACTTTATATAAAATGGCTGGATGCAGCCATGGTTTCTGGAGACGTCCAGAAACAGTCCAAAAATTGTTCATTCCCCCTTTTTATTTCTTTTTTAAGTCTTGATATCAATATGAAATGTTTAGTCTTAAACTGTGTGAGTAAAGATGGTTCAACTATGACAGTAGATCTAAATTCACATTTGAAATGATATATCTTATTTACAAGTTTTTCTCCTCCTGTGTGTTATAAACTATATGTTTAATATGCGTGTTTCAAGTTTGGTAAACATTAACTTAACAGTTAAATTGTAACTTCGAAGCTACATTTTTACGAGAAGAGGTAAAATCAATTCATTTAAGTAACTGAGTGTTTAAGGTAAAACTCTAAATATTCAATGTGACAATTCATCATCTCCTAAGTTAAAATACAAATTCTCTATACAGGACATTTTTGGAGGGCCCCCAAAAATGTCCTGTAAGCTATCTTGTGGAAATTAATCCACAACAAATTTGGCATCAATCCGATATTGTAAATGTACCAAAAAAAAAAAAATTGTCACTAAAATGTGTTAACTCTAGTAACCTGAGTTTGCTTAAAAACCCAATGTAAAAATAGTTAAGAATCAATATATGTGACTTAAATTCGGTATGAAAACTTTGTTATATAAAGACTGCTACATGAGGTCACGTAAAATGACCTTTACACGAAATTATAAAGATACCTAAACCAATTATAATCATTGAGTTATCAATTGTAGTAAACTTCTAATTTGTTACAAAGTTTTTTCATAAGTAATTGACTGCAGCTATGACAACTTTCGCATAAAGAAGCATCTGCTCATATAGAATCCCCAGAAATCCATCTTGGACCCCTGACCTCTGACATCACCCACAATTACAGCCATCCCCCGAAACCCATGATGTGACCTGACACGATCTAGAGAACCTGATTCACAGACTCCGAAGGACAAGACTTTCCTACTGCCTTTCTCTCAACCATCGGTGTCTGCTCTTCCTGCTTCTGTTTCACCCACCATGTTTTGGCGGTTCCAGGTCACTCTTTACAGAGAAGAAAAGTTCCAGTGGCCGTCCTCCTCCATCAAGATAGACGTGTGGCATTTATTTCCTGGCCATTGACATTGGACTGATGCTTCTATAGAACTTGCTGGACACTCCTTTTATACTGCTGGACTTCTTGAAGAATGACTGTAGCAGTTCATAGAACTTACCGCCAGCTGACTCGGGATTTTGCAATACCAGATCACCCCTCTAGCCCCTCGGCTTATCAGGCCCCCCCTCCTCCACCCATCAGGCTCACTCTGTCTCTTGCTACTCTTACTTATCCCTCTGTCTTGTGATAGTTCTTTTTAAAGACACTTACACACTATCATTCTGCTTTCTTCCCAACAGGTTTCCGTTCACCCCTACACTGCTATTCCCCTGACAGAGATGAAGCCTTTTACAGACATTGACCCAGTTATATATGGCCATTAAGTAAGAGGAAGATGTTGGGGAATTGTGAGGATATGGTTGAGCTTGGAAGGGCTTGAGCCTGAGGGGTGTGTCAATCCTGTTAGTCTCTCTCTCCACGGAGAGGTTGAGCAAGGAGGGACAGTAGAAACCCCCAAAAGGTGTGCCTCTTATCAGTCTCCCTGCCTCACAAAGTGCCCCGCACTCCTGATACTATGGCAAAAAGTTAAAAAGAAAGGGGGAGATGTTGGGTAGTTGCCACCTCACCCTGGCTTCTGCTTAACCATATGCCTATATAGGGATTTTACTGATCCAAAGCTTTGGTCTATTTACATAAATCACTTTTACATAAAGCACTCCAGGGCATTGGTGGTTCTATGTTAGGATTCTCTCCTGCTCCACCCCCTCCTTGTCACACACTGATCCCTTCTTTGTCACACTCTGATTTTCACCAGTCACTTTTCTCTCCACCCTCTCTACATCACATCCTGTTTCCACCCTACTTGGAGAGTATAAAAACAGCTGGTCTTCTGATTAAAGACACTTGGAAATTGCGTTCCGGCTCTGAGAGTTCCAGAGTGTATCTCCTGCGGAAGTTGGTGCAGCACGAGTTCCTGATTCCTCTCCCACACAGCAGCCTAGATCAGCTCCAGTTGAGTTCTCTCCAACCCAGAGAGCACTAGCTCGGGAAGAAGTACCCTCAGGCTATCCCGGCAAACATAGATGCCAAAATATTAAACAAGATCTTGGCCAACAGGATACAGCAACATATCAAAAAGTTTGTTCATCACTACCAAGTGGATTCATCCCAAGAATGCAAGGCTGGTTCAATATCCGTAATTCGATCAATGTCATTCAGCACATCAATAAAAGCAAAGCCAAAAACCACATGATTATCTCAAAAGATGCAGAAAAAGCCTTTGACAAAATCCAACACCCATTCATGCTCAAAACTCTACAAAAAATGGGAATAGATGGGCAATTTCTCAAGATAGTGGAGTCTATATATAGCAAACCTACAGCCAACATCATACTCAATGGACAGAAGCTGAAAGCATTCCCCCTCAGATCGGGGACTAGACAGGGCTGTCCACTGTCACCGTTACTCTTCAAAATAGTATTGGAAGTTCTTGCCATAGCAATAAGGCAAGAGAAAAAATCAAAGGAATACAGATTGGAAGGGAAGAAACCAAGCTCTCACTATTTGCAGATATTATGATAGTATACATAGGAAAACCTATAGAATCCAGCAGAAAAACTACTGGAAGTTATTAGGCAGTATAGCAAGGTGTCAGGCTACAAAATCAATGTACAGCAATCAGTGGCATTTCTTTGTGGCACAAAGGATTAAATGGAAGAAGGAGGCTCTCTTCAATAAATGGTGCTGGGAAAACTGGGTTGTAAACACTAAATAGAGACACTAAATCTGAAGAAGAAGACATCCAGAAATCACTCCCATTTACTGTTTCAGCAAAATCAATCAAATACCTAGGAATAAAGTTGACCAAAGAAGCAAAAGACTTGTATACTGAAAACGATGAGTCACTACTCAAGGAAATAGAAACTGATACCAAGAAATGGAAAGATATCCCATGCTCATCGATTGGAAGAATAAATATCATCAAAATGAATATTCTCCCCAGAGCCATATACAAATTTAATGCAATAGCCATCAAAGTTCCACCAAGCTTCTTTAAGAGAATAGAACAAACACTACAGTCATTTATCAAGAACCTGAAAACACCTAGAATTGCCAAAACCATCTTGAGGAAAAGAAACAAATGGAGGCATCACACTCCCAGACCTTAAACTATATTATAAAGCCATCATCATCAAAACAGCATGGTACAGGAACAAAAATAGGCACACAGACCAGTGGAACAGAATTAAAAGCACAGAAATAAACCCCCACACCTATGGACATCTAGTCCAAAGGATTAAATGGAAGAAGGAGGCTCTCTTCAATAAACAGTGCTGGGAAAACTGTGTTGTAACATGAAGAAGAATCAAATTTAACCAGAAAAAAATTCCACAGAAACAAAAATCTACTCCATATGGATCAAAGACCTGGATGTCAGTCCAGAAATAAGAAAATGCTTAGGGGAAAACACTGGTAAAACAGTTTGCCACCTACACCTCAAGGACATCTTTGATGAATCAAACCCAATTGCAAGGAAGACCAAAGCAGAAACAAATGAATGGGACTACATCAAATTGAAAAGCTTCTGCACATCCAAAGAAACTATTAAACAAACAAAGAGACCCCTCACAGAATGGGAGAAGATCTTCACATGCCATACATCAGACAAGAAACTAATCACCAAAATATATAAAGAGCTCAGCAAACTTAGCACCAAAAAAGCAAATGGCCCCATTCAAAAATAGGCAGAGGATATGAACAAAACATTCATCACAGAGGGGATCGAAAAGGCTAACAAGCATATGAAAAATTGCTCTAGGTCACTGATTGTCAGAGAAATGCATCTTAAGACAACATTGAGATATCACATCACTCCTGTAAGAATGGCATACATCAAAAAGGACAGAAGTAACAAATGCTAGAGAGGTTGTGGGGACAGAGGAACACTCTTGCATTCTTGGTGGGAATGTAAATTGGTACAGCCTCTGTGGAGAGAAGTCTGGAAAACTCTCAGAAGGATAGACATGGAACTTCCATATGATCCAGTAATTCCTCTCCTGGGGTTATACACCAAGGACTCTATAACACCCAACAAAAAAGAGGTGTGTACTCCTATGTTCATAGCAGCACAATTCATAATAGCTAAAACCTGGAAGCAACCCAGGTTTTATGGGTTATTATGTTAAGTGAGCTAAATAAGAAAGATAAAGAAGAGTATAGGATGATCCCACTAATCAACAGAAGAACTAGTACCTGTACTTGTAAAGGTCTTCCAGAAGATTTAAGACACTGGAGTACTCCCTGCCAGCTTCTATGAAGCCAACATCACCCTGATACAAAAAGCAGACACGGACACAACCATAAAAGAAAACTACAGACCAATATCTCTGATGAACATAGATGCGAAAATATTGAACAAAATTCTAGCCAACCGGATACAGCAGTACATCAAAAAGATTGCTCATCATGACCAAGTGGGGTTTATCCCAGGCATGCAAGGTTGGTTTAATATACATACATCAATCAATGTGATCCACCACATCAACAAAAAGAAGACCAAAAACCACATGGTCATATCAATAGGTGCAGAGAAATCCTTTGACAAAACACAACATCCCTTTATGATCAAAACACTACAAAAATGGGAATAGATGGAAAATTCTGATGATAGTGGAGTCTATATATAGCAAACCTACAGCCAACATCATACTCAGTGGTGAAAAACTGGAAGCATTTCCCCTCAGATCAGGTACTAGACAGGGCTGCCCACTGATACCAATACTATTCAACATAGTGTTGGAAGTTCTTGCCATAGCAATCAGGCAGGAGCAAGGAATTAAAGGCATACAGATTGGAAGAGAAGAAGACAAACTTAATTTGCAGATGACATACTAGTATACATGGAAAAACCTAAGGAATCCAGCAAGAAGCTTTTGGAAATCATCAGGCAATATAGTAAGGTGTCAGGCTATAAAATTAACATTCAAAAGTCAGTGGAGTGGCATTCCTCTATGAAAATACTGTTAGAAGAAATTGAAATCCAGAAATCAGTTCCTTTTACTATAGCACAAAAACAATAAAATATCTAACAGTAAACCTAACAAAAGAAGTGAAAGACTTGTATACTGAAAATTATGAGTCACTACTCAAAGAAATTGAAAAAGACACAAAGAAGTGGAAAGATATTCCATGTTCATGGGTTGGAAGAATTAACATCATCAAAATGAATATATTACCCAGAGCCATCTACAAATTTCATGCTATCCCCATCAAGATCCCAAGCACATTTTTTAGGAGAATAGAAAAATTGCTACAAATGTTTATCTGGAACCAGAAAAGACCTAGAATTGCCAAAACAATCTTGAGAAAAAAGAAAAGAACCGGAGGAATCACACTGCCAGATCTCAAACTGTATTATAGGGCCATTGTCATCAAAACTGCTTGGTACTGGAACATGAACAGACACACTGACCAGGGGAATAGAATTGAGAGCCCAGAAATGAGGCCCCACACGTATGGACATCTAATCTTTGACAAAGGTGCCCAGGCTATTACATGTAGAAAGCAGAGACTCTTCAATAAATGGTGTTGGAAACAGTGGGTTTAAACATGCAGAAGAATGAAACTGAATCACTGTATTTCACCACATACAAAAGTAAATTCCAAGTGGATCAAGGACTTGGATGTTAGACCACAAATTATCAAATATTTAGAGGAAAATATTGGCAGAACTCTTTTTTGCATACGTTTTAAAGACATTTTCAATGAAACAAATCCAATTACAAAGAAGACTAAGGCAAATATGAACCTATGGGACTAAATCAAATTGAAAATCTGCTTCACAGCAAAAGAAACCACTACCCAAACCAAGAGATCCCTCAGAATGGGAGAAGATCTTTACTTGCCATACATCAGACAAGATGCTAATAACCAACATACATAAAGTGCTTGCCAGACTCAACAACAAGACAACAAATAACCCCATCCAAAAATGGGGGGAGGACATGGACAGAATATTCACCACATAAGAGATCCAAAAGGCCGAGAAACACATGAAAAAATGCTCCAAGTCTCTGATTGTCAGAGAAATGCAAATCAAGACAACAATCAGATATCACTTCACACCTGTGACAATGTCATGCATCAGAAAAGGTAACAGCAGCAAATGCTGGAGAGGGTGTGGGGTCAAAGGAACCAACCTGCACTGCTGGTGGGAGTGTCAATTGGTCCAACCTCTGTGAAGAACAGTCTGGAGAACTCTCAGAAGGCTAGAAATGGACCTACCCTATGACCCTGCAATTCCTCTCCTAGGGATATATCCTAAGGAACCCATCCAAAAAGATCTGTGTACACATATGTTCTTGGCAGCACAATTTGTAATGGCCAAAATCTGGAAGCAACCAAGATGTCCTACAACAGATGAGTGGCTGAGCAAGTTGTGGTATATATACACAATGGAATACTACTCAGCTGTAAAAAATGGTGACTTCACCGTTTTCAGCCGATCTTGGATGGACCTTGAAAAAATTATGTTGAGTGAAATAAGTCAGAAACAGAAGGATGAATATGGGATGATCTCACTCTTAGGCAGAAAATGAAAAACAAGATCAGAAAAGCAAAGACACATAGAACATGAAATGGAATTGGCATATTGCACCAAAGTAAAAGACTCTGGGGTGGGTGGGTGGGGAGAATACAGGTCCATGAAGGATGATAAATGATATAGTGGGGGTTGTATTGTTACATGGGAAGCTGGGGAATATTATGCATGTACAAACTATTGTATTTACAGTTGAATATAAAACATTAATTCCACAATAAAGAAATAATTTAAAAAAACATATAACATTATATAACACAGTGAGGTGAAATAGAATATGAGAAATTCCCACATGGAATTTTCAAAGTAAACCAAACTTTCAACATTTGATGATAAAAAAAATGAATTATTGCTGTCTGAAAATCTTTCTGAGGTTGCAAGAAATTCTTCACAGTCTCTTAAGATCCATATCAAACTCAGTCCTGAAGCCCTGGAACTTTGCTCTACTGTTGATCCCTTACAATGTTAAACTGACTCTGCTGAGCTCAATTAAAGAACAGAACAAGTGCCACCATGCCCCATTAGAGGGGCACTGACTTATGCCTTTGGATTATAGTCAGAGACGCCAAGCCTGAGATTTCAACCTTTAAACTGCAACAGTTTGGTGAGACTTTCCCTAACATAAGGAACTACCTAGTTCCATGTCATATGGTGTGGAATTATATACCTGTTATACACAGCATGTCATTATGCAAACAGACTCTCATCCCTGAGGCGTAGAAGTCCCAGGTTCATTCGATAGACATGAGCAGTGCTCTGGATAAAATAAAAGAAATAATTTGTATTATCCAATATTTTATTTATTGGATAGAGACAGCCAGAATTTGAGAGGAAGAGGTAATAGAGAGGGAGAGAGAAAGAAAAATACCTGCAACACAACCTCACCAGTTGTGAAGCTTTCCTCCTACAGGTAGACACCAGAGGTTTGAATCTAGGTCTTTTCACATTGTCACATGTGCACTCAACTAGGTGTTCCAACACCTGGCCATATATTCATGGTATTTTGCTGAGCAGGCTCATAGGGGCTGAGTGTATATCTAATATCAACTATGGACCAGGATCAAGTCCCTGGCTCCACATGCATGGGAAAACTTCCATAATTAGTGAGGAGTGCTTCGTTCTTCCTCTTCCTCTTCTTCTCTCTGTATCTTTCTTCTGTCTCTCTTATCTCTCCCCCTTTTCTCTATGTCTTATTGTCTCTCCTTCCACTCTCAATTTCTAAGGCCCTTTCAAATAAAAACAAATTCAATAAAATATATATTAAAAAAGAAGTTCAGAGACTCACGGGAGTACTACTTTGGAAATTAAGAGTATGATATTTTAACATTGGGACAAAGTGGATGAAATTGAAGGTGATATGCTCAGCGAAGTAAGTATGGGGGTGACAGACAACTAACACACAGTTTTTGTTTTTTTCATATATGGAATGGAGTATTGAATTACATGAATGACTCCTCATCCCTGCAAAAACAGGCAACAAGCTTATGTGCCATTATGAAAACTGTGGTGGTTAATTTGGGCACAGGTAGGCACAGACATGTGGTGTTGGGTCGGGTGTTCATATGTCTCATCTTTAAACATTATTCTTTTTTTTTATTTAGTTAGTTGTATAGAGACAGACAGAAGTTGAGAGGGAAAGGGGTGATAGGGAGAGAGGCAGAGAGACACCTGCAGCCCTGCTTCACCATTTGTGAAGCTTTCCCCTACAGGTGGGGGCCGGGGACTTGAACCCAGGTCCTTGTGCATTGTAACGCATGCGCTCGACCAGGTGCGCCACCACCTGGCCCCCTTTAAACATTATTCTATTATGCTCACTGCTATCATATTCATTTGACAGGAGCTGGTCATTTATAGTACAGTTGAAAGCGCATGTATAAATGTTTTCATTCCATGAAGACAGGTGTCTGAAAAGAGTCTAACCCCCACCTCAGACCCTTTCCAGCACCATGTAGCAGCACCCAGAGGACCCCCCTCTTATCCCTCACTGCCATTCTTCCTCTCTCTTTTCCCTTAAATAAAGTGACAAATTTGACTAAATTTTTGGCTGCATTTTTTTTTTTTCATTCTAGTCGGCTGCCTTTTAAGGGGATGGTAGTGGGGAACCTGTCAGTAAACTGATATATGAACCAACAATCATTGAGGCAGGAGACATGTGAGTATAGCTCCCCAAATTTACAGCATCTGAATTAAGCCTCATGTTGGTGAGGGCTCTGGGCACAATGGTGTGTCAGGGCAGATTCTTGAGATGTAGAAACGTCTACTCAGGTGGGGATGCTTGTCATGGAGGCAGCTTTGTTTGTGTTCTCATCACTGGAACTAAATCAGAAAACTGTGCATCCTCAGCTCAATCATTGCATCACCGAAATGTGGCCTGAAAACTAAAAGGGTTTTATTTCATGATTTAGGTCTCCAGTGTGTGGTACTTTGGGGATATTAGCTCCCTGCCAGCTCAGCATTTCATGGATCATAAGCTGACTTAACATAGACAACTGTCACTATTTCTGCTCCAGAGTATATACTTATAGGTCTTTTGGAAAGAAATCTCTCTACTTCAAAAAGCAATTTTAATGTTTTCATTAGTGATTTAGTAGTAGTTTCCATAATTACAAGTATATATGGAGGTCTGGAGAGATAGAGCCATAGTTATGCAAAACCAATATGGTGCCTGAGATACCACATTTCCCAAGTTAATATCAGCAGCACCAAAAGCCAGAGCTGCATATTACTGTAATAAAATAAAATAAGAATAGAATAGGTGAAATAATATTTTGGTGGCATATTCCATAACACCCCCACTGTCAATATTCTGTTGCCCCATCCTTAGAAATAACTGTCATAATTCTTTTTATTTTATAATTTTTTGATTTTTTTTATTTAAGAAAGGATTAATTAACAAAACCATAAGGTAGAAGGGGTACAACTCCACACAATTCCCACCACCCAATCTCAATTTCCCACCCCCTCCCCTGATAGCTTTCCCATTCTCTGTCCCTCTGGGAGCATGGACCCAGGGTCATTGAGGGTTGCAGAAGGTAGAAGGTCTGGCTTCTGTAATTGCTACCCTGATAAACATGGACATTGACCGGTTGGTCCATACTCCCAGCCTGCCTCTCTCTTTCCTTAGTAGGGTGGGTCTCTGGGGAAGCTGAGCTCCAGGACACATTGGTGGGGTCTTCAATCCAGGGAAGCCTGGCAAGCATCCTGGTGGCATCTGGAACCTGGTGATTGAAAAGAGAGTTAACATACGAAGCCAAACAATTTGTTGAGCAATCATGGATCCCAAGCTTGGAATAGTGGAGAGGAAGTGTTAGGGTGGTACTCACTGCAAACTCTAGTGTACTTCTGCTTTCAGGTATATATTCTGCAGTAGTTTATGGATACATGTGAACATATGCTCTCTCTCACAGAAACTGGTGTATATATAGGTTTTGGGACTTTGTTAGAAAGTGAATCACCTAAGATGGAATTAGAGAATGCTATGAAAGGAAAAGTCTCACACGAGTAATGAAGCTGAAGGGTTGTCATTCCACACTTGAAGAATGGAGATCAGCAGGGGGAAGCCTGCTAGGATCTGGTCCCCAGGGACTGGCTATGGGGGGGAAGAGGAAGGAGGTGTGCTATAGGATTTATAATTTAATAGAAAAAAAATTTTCCCTTTTTTTCTACTGTATATTTTATCCCAAATTAAGTTATAGTCACCTCCTTGGTGTCACCGCTAGGACCCCTTATTGACTGGCCTACTAAAGGGAGAAAATCCTACCATTTCCAGAATATGTGGTTAGAGCTCAAGCCACTAGCAGCTTCTCAGTCCGCCATCTTCCGGGCTTTTTTTTTGACATCAAAATATCTTAAATAGAATGAGACCCTGTAGGTTGGTGACTCTTTAGTTCCTTCAATCCATCTCCGACCATGAACTCTAGTAACTAACTGGAGACTGTGCCATCACTTGTCACTCTCCTGCCATAGCTGTGACTTGGCTGCTGAGATGGTTCCTTGAAGAGCAGTATGCTGGACTCTGGCCTTCTCACGCTGCCTTGAAAATGATATCCTCTTCTTTGATTATTCCCACAAGTCTTCTGCCTGAGATTCAAGATGAGCTATGACAAGCCACCCAGTCTCCTACAACTGTTCATTAGGAGCCTTCTGAGGGATGAGAACTTGGCCATCTCTTCTCTGAAAGACATGCATACAGGGCTCTTCCCAAGGTTGTTTCTACAAGAATATACTCACAGACATTCAAAGACCCTGAAAGCTCTAGTACAGATCTGGCCCTTTGAAAGTCTCCCTCTGGGGGTTCTAATTAAAAAAACAGACAAATTTCCTTCTAATCCATGTTTCAAATCTGTGATGGATGGACTTGATATCCTGCTCGAGCAGTTTCCCTCAGGTAACGAGGATTCATAGTCTAGGAGGGTCTGTGCTTCCTGGAAGACAGCAGGGTCAGGGAGAGTGGAGGCCCATGGGGAGGCCTCCTTATCCATTGGAAAGCTCTCTCTAACAGTTGATTTCTCTGTTGGGTGGCAGGAAAGATAGTATAATGTTTATGCAAAGAGACTCTCATGCCTGGGGCTTCAAAGTCCCATGTTCAATCCTCTGAGCCACAAGACTTAACTCAATAGTGCTTTGATAAAAGAGAAAAAAAATTGCTGGTTTCTGTCTATATGCATAGCTCAAGTGTTAAGCATGCATGATGCCAAGAACAGCAGCCCAAGTTCTAGACTCTAAGCACCAACATGGAGGAAGCTTCAAAAGCAGTGGAGAGTTGGTTGGCCTTTCTCTATATCCTTATTTATTTATTTATTTATTCATTATTTATTTATTCTGGCATATGTTTGTAGATGACTTAAACTTATACCTCTGGGATCATTCTTTTTCTTTTTTTGTATCACCATTACTCTATTACATTTAGCCTCCTTGTGAAAATCTCTATCTGAATATAATCAACAAAAGGTCCGCCAGCATAGAAAGTCCTGAAGTAACTATGTCCCAGCTAAAAAACTAGTGGAAAGAGAGAGAGAAACATAGATGGAACAAAAAGATGTCTTCTAATTTCTAGGTGAACTTTAATGCAGTTGCAGTGGTATAACACGACAGAGTTTGTACTCTCTCAGTTTAGTGAATAGTAACTATGTAATGGGAAAATTAGATGAAGAAACTCAGAATAGAAGTGGGGACGTGATAATAAGAATCTGAAATGTGGAGATGTGAGGTTCCTGCTGTCTTAGGGTTCAAAAAGACAATCGATAGTTAATGTTATCATCACATTATTTGGTAATTGGATTAACTTTGAAAAGTCCTTTTGTTATGGTTTGCTGTACAGTATCCAGTATCTTGTATATAGCTGTGCTATTGGATGCTTCTAATCTACTTGGTCCAGGCTTTTGAGAGAGTCCACATATCAAATACACAGCCTATATATTAAAAAGATTCAGTCTGTGTTTTGAGAAACTTTGAGACATACAACTGATTTTCCCCCTCTCATATCAATTAACTACTGATTTATATGTCTACATTTTGCTAGGAGTGTACATAAACACCATTCCCACCACCAAAAGACTGTGACCCATCCCTCCCACCCACTCCCACCCCCCACTGGCCCAGGAAGCTGCATGTCTACCCCTCACCACAGGGTTTTTACTTTGGTGGCCTACTTACAATTTGATCAGGTCCTGCTTTTAGTTTCTCTTTCAGATCTTCTTACTGAACTTCTTCTTTTTTTTTTTTTTACATGCATAACATTCCCCAGATTCCCATTTAACAATACAACCCCCACTATTTCATTCATCATTTTTCATGGACCTGTATTCTCCCCACCCACCCATCCACCCCAGAATCTTTTACTTAGGTGTAATACTCCAATTCCATTTCAGGTTCGACTTGTGTTTTCTTTTCTAATCTTGTTTTTCAACCTTACTCAACTTCTGTTGATGAGTGGGATCATCCCATACTCATCTTTATCTTTCTGACTTAGTTCACTTAACATAATTCCTTCTATCTCTGTCCAAGATGGGTCAGAGAAGGTGGGTACATTGTTCTTGATAGCTGCATAGTATTCCATTGTGTATATATACCACAGCTTTCTCAGCCACTCATCTGTTGTTGGGCACTGGAACCCTTGGACAGGGCCCACTTTCCCGTATGCGTCTCCCAATCCAAACCAAATAATTTTTCATCCGCCGATCACAACCTAACCAAGGCAAAGATTGCCACCTCAACATGCTTCACCTCAGACTGTGTCCAGAGACTTCACATGTGGAATGACAACCCTTCGGCTTCATTACTCGGGTGAGACCTTTCCTTTTATAGTACACTGTAATTTAATCTCAGGTAGTTCACTTTCTAACAAAGTCCCATAACCTAGATATACACCAGTTTCTGTGAGAGTGAGTTTATGTTCACACGTATCCATAAACTACTGCAAAATATATACCTGAAAGCAGAAGTACATTAGAGTTTGCAGTGAGTACCTCCCTAACACTTCCTTTCCACTATTCCAAGCTTGGGATCCATGATTTCTCAACAAATTGTTTGGCTTCGTATGTTAACTCACTTTTCAATCACCAGGTTCCAGATGCCACCAGGATGCTGGCCAGGCTTCCCTGGATTGAAGACCCCACCAATGTGTCCTGGAGCTCTGCTTGCCCAGAGACACACCTTACTAGGGAAAGAGAGAAGCAGCCTGAGAGTATGGACTGACCAGTCAACGCCCATGTTCAGCGGGGAAGCAATTACAGAAGCCAGACCTTCTGCCTTCTGCAACCCTCAATGACCCTGGGTCCATGCTCCCAGAGGGATAGAGAATGGGAAAGCTATCATGGGAGGGGGTGGGTTATGGAGATTGGGTGGTGGGAATTGTGTGGAGTTGTACCCCTCCTACCTTATGTTTTTATTCATTAATCCTTTCTTAAATAAAAAATTAAAAAAAAAAGAATCTGAAATGTGAGGGAATAGCAGACTTGGGGAGTCTGAGCCTGGAAAATGCTGGCACTCTAGGTCAAATCCTCTGTTCAGACTTTCTATCTTCATCAATGTTCTACTTACCCAAAGCAGGTGTAAACTGCAGGTGCTGGACTTATGCAACACTGGGCAGACTTTCTGGAAAGTGAGGGGTGGAGCCGACTTGTCGGTGTACTCAGAAAAGAGGGACCTCATGGTGGAGCGACCTTCAAGGAAATGGAAGGCTAAGCCCTGCCTGGAGGTACTTGTAGAAGTCTGCCTCACTCTGAATCCTGAAGCAAGTCTTTACCTCTACCTGCTGAGGTAAAGAACAAAGGAGTGCACCTTCGGTGTAAGACAGTGAAAATATTTACACCTGGAGAAAAGGATGTCAATCTTCTGCCTACTCTGCCACTGGATGATACCCAGGAATTGGAAATATATTGTTTCTAGGTGTGGCCAAACCTGTACAAGTTTGGCCCACTTCTTAGAGAGCTGAAAACCCTCAGGAGACTATGAATATCAGCAAACCGGATGAAATCTCAGCCAGTGAGTTGGTGGAATGGTATCACGCTTCTATCCCATTCATTTCTAATTTCTTCCACCTACTTCATCTTCAAGAGCTGTACCTGGAATTGCCCTCCTTCCTCCAGGGCCATCTGAATGAGCTGCTCAGGTAGGGTTGTGTAACTGGGAGCAGAGTAACAGGGAGGAGAAACATTTTATTATTAACTATTCTTTTTCTTATTTGCCTGATTGCCTCAAAAAAAAGTTTATCATACTGCTGGAGATTAAACCCGAAACAATGGTGATTCAGGAATGAAAGACATTTTACATAATTGCTACACTATTCCACTTTAACAAATCTTGTTTATATTAAACATTCCATCAGACTTTAACCATAAGAAGCTGAGGACAAACTTTCACAATTATGGACCTGGCTCAGGTGCATGGTGGACAGAATATTGAGTCTAGTGAGGTTGGTTCTTAGGTTCTGGTCTGAAGAGGTATCTTAGCTGATTAGACAACTATTAGTGAAGGGGACTGTAAAGACAAGATCCTACACAATGTCTCTAATTCCTGAGATGACAGCTGTGACCAGGCAGGATTGTGAATATACGGACAGGGCAAGCGTGAAGAGGCCACTAAATAGGCTGCAGCTGAGGAATGAGGAAATCTAGCAGAACATATACTGAGTGTGGTGACGTGTCAGGGAGGCCCTGGAGACTGGCAGGACCAGCAGTTGCTGTGGGACTTTGGTGAGCTTTGGTCAATGACTTATTCCTAATGGTCTGACCAAGCCCAGAGATGGGGCATCTGGAGTCCAAAGAAAGTCTGAAGTCAGCCTGAGAGAGGTGTCTTCATCTGTATCCAATACTCCTGACAAAAGTGCCAACACTTTTTGCATAGACAGGCCTGACCTCTTAGACTTTGTTCCACCTCATATTACTATCTTCAAGGATTGAGAGAGAAAGAGAGAAGTGTGGACATCTCTACCTGAAAATAAAGAATTGTGTTTTCAAAATTGAAAAAACTGAATTCCAGGCTCATATGAATACTGTTGAAAGGATTCAGCCTTAAATAGTGCTGGACTAGTTGGGGCTGAGGGTAACCATGAGAATTGGTGTATCATCACCTCCCATGGTACTGAAACTAGTAACAACCCCATCCTGGATCCTAACCTCTCTCTCTTCCCAGGTATCTTAATGCCCCCTTTGAGGTCTTCTCACTCAATAACTGCACACTTACAGAAGTAGACTTGACTCACCTGTTCCAGAGCCCACACATCACTCACCTGAAGGACCTGTGTCTGAGGGGATTCCCCTTGACCTCGGTCAGTGAGCTTCTGCGAGCTCTGTTGGAGATAAATGCAGCCACCCTCCAGCACCTGGACCTGGGTCTGTGTGGCCTCCATGACCCCCAGTTTGAGGTTCCACTCTCTGCCCTGAGCCGCTACTCCCTGTTCAGCTCCCTCACCCTGCATGGGAACCCCCTACCCATGGCTGTTGCTTTTGATGGGCTGGCTTCATGGGCGGGTAACAGACGACCAGGGATTCATGGTTGAGCTGTACACAGTATCTCTTTATTCATGCAGGATGCAGCACAATCTATACCAAGCTAGACTAAACTAAAGTAAAGACTAAAGTACCGTAAAACTCACAATGCTGTCTTTATATGTACTTGCCAAGTAGGGTGGAAACAGGATGTGACATAGAGAGGGTGGAGAGAAAAGTGACTGGTGAAAATCAGAATGTGACAAGGAGTGGGGACAGAGCAGGTGAGAATTCTACCACTGAACCACTAATGCCCTGGAGGAAGTGTGGTGCTTTATGTAAATGTAAAAGTGATTTATATAAATAGACCGCTTTGAATGGGATCAAACCAATCCCTATACAGGCATACCAACACATGGCCACCCTGGAGAAGCTGCTGCACTACACCTTGGGGATGTAGCATTTATGTCTCCAGCTGTTTCCTGCCCGTCTAGAGTGTTTCAGCCTCCAGGGAGCTCTCCAGCCTGTGAGATTTAATTTGCTCTGTAATCAGATCTCAAAGGTTCTCAGGGACCTAGGACACCCCATGTCCATCATGGTGAGCACTATTCACTGCCCTTCCTGTGACAAGAAGCTATTCATACACGGGGAGCCAATCATTCTACCCTGCCCATTTTGTGCAAATCATTATATGAAGCTGTCTTTTGACTCACAGGAAGTGACATATAGAAATTTTGCTCTTCAATGTGCACACAACATATAGTATCCAGCTGACTGTTTCTGACATTATGTCCATGAGATGAAGAAGGAGAGGTGACCCAGCACCAGTGTTAGCCTGCAGGGAATGATTTTGACTCTTAAATATGAAGGGACTAAATATATATTTGTCTTATAGAATCGAAATCACAAAGTTTGTGAATAATTGCAAAGATGTAGGGTGATAATTTGGGTTGAAATTCATGTGGGAGATTTTATTTGCTGGATATTATGAAGTGTTGAGAAATAAAATGGATCTTAATGCTATTTTCACTTGTTTCTATTGTTTTCCTACCAAACTTAAAAAAAAATTATTATATTGAAGTTTAATTAAATAAGCATGAGATACTGACAGCAGAAAAAAAGATAGTGACAAAGAAGAGAGACATCTGTAGCACTGTTTTGCTAATTGTGAAATGTCTACCCTGCAGATGGGTCTTTGATTCCAGCAAACTAACAATGGTATGGACCTGCCCAGAAAATTTCCATAACTTTATCTCTTCCTTCTCCTCCTCCTTCTTGTCATCATCCTCTGCTCATTTTCATACCAGCTATAGACACTGAGCTTGAGATTTCAACCTTCCAAGGGCAATAATTTGATGAGGCATGTCCTAACACATGGAACTACCTAGTTCCCCTTCAAGTGTTGCACTCTCTAACGACACTGCAGACCCTAGATATAGGCTAGCACATAGAGGACTGGGTGCATGTAGACACGCGTCCTTAAGGGAGGGAAACATATATACCTCAGAGGAAAAGTGCTTAGTAGTCCTCTGTGATTATATTTAGACCTAATAAGGTTGGAATTGTAACAGAAAGGCCTAAGAAGTCTCCATAGATCATCTACTCAAGGATTCACAGCTTTGGCCTTGACACACTCATATACGCTATTTCACTCCCCTCAATCACTCTATCTACTCAACTCACTACACAAAAGAAAGTTAAATATATGTCTTACTATCTTTGACAGCATCAACATTATTTTCACCCCTGCATAATATTTAAAAGAAATTGTCTACAATTGACCAAAAAAAAGTATATATCAAATAAAGGATAATTGTTGTCTGTATGTCAGCCTTTACTTTTTTAAATTAAATTTATTTTTTATTTAAAAAAGGATAAATTAACAAAACCATAGGGTAGGAGGGGTACAACTCCACACAATTCCTACTGCCCAATCTCCATATCCCATCCCCTTACCTGATAGCTTTCCCATTCTCTATCTCTCTGTTAGCATGGACCCAAGGTCATGGGTTGCAGAAGCTGGAAGGTCTGAACATGGACATTGACTGGTCAGTCCATACTCCCAGTCTGCTTCTCTCTTTCCCTAGTAGGGTGGGTCTCTGGGGAAGCAGAGCTCCAGGACACATTGGTGGTGTCTTCAATCCAGGGAAGCCTGGCCAGGATCCTAATGGCATCTGGAACCTGGTGGCTGAAAAGAGAGTTAACATACAAAGCCAAACAAATTGTTGAGCAATCATGGACCCAAAGCTTGGAACAGTAGAGAGGAAGTGTTAGGGGGATACTCACTGCAAACTCTAGTGTACTTCTGCTTTCAAGTATATATTTGGCACTTGTTTATGGATATGTGTGAACATATTCTCTCTCTCACAGAAACTGGTGTATATCTAGGTTTTGGGACTTTGTTAGAAAGTGATCCACCTGGGATGGAATTAGAGAATGCTATGAAAGGAAAGGTCTCACCCCAGTAATGAAGCTGAAGGGTTGTCATTCCACACGTGAAGTCTCTGGACACAGTCTGAGCTGAAGCATGTTGAGGTGGCACTCGTTGCGTTGATTAGGTTGCGATCGGCTGATGCAATATTATTTGATATGGATTGGGAGAGGCATGTGGGAAAGTTGGCCCTATCCTAAGGTTTAAGGACTGGGTGACATATAGGCTCTCTAGTGGAGATGTGAGGTTCCTGCTATATTAGGGTTCAAAAAGACAATGCATAGTTAATGTTATCATCACATTATTTGGTAATTGGGTTAACTTTGAAAAGTCCTTTTGTTAGGGTTTGCTGTACAGTATCCAGTATCTTGTAAATAACTATGCCACTGGTTGCCTCTGATTTACTTGGTCTAGGCTTTTGAGAGAGTCTGCATATCAATTACACAGCCTATATCTCAGTCTGTGTTTTAAAAACATCGAGACATACAATTAATTTCCCCCCTCTCATATTAATTAACTAGTGATTTATATGACTACATTTTACTAGGAGTGTACATAAACACCATTCCCACCACCAAAAGACTGTGTCCCAACCCATCCACCCACCCCCACCCCCACTGGCCCAGGAAGTCGCATGTCTATCCCTCACCACAGGGTTTTTACTTTGGTGACCTACTTTTAATTTAGTTGGATCCTGCTTTTAGTTTCCCTCTCAGATCTTCTTTCTCAACTTAAGTTGATGAGTGGGATAATTCCATATTCTTCTTTACCTTTTTGACTTACTCACTTAACATAATTCCTTCTAGCTCTGTCCAAGATGGATCAGAGAATGTGGGTTCATTGTTCTTGATAGCTGTGTAGTATTCCATTGTGTGAATATACCACAGCTTTCTCAGCCACTCATCTGTTGTTGGGCACCTGGGTTGCTTCCAGGTTTTAGCTATTATGAATTGTGCTGCTATGAACATAGGAGTACACACCTCTTTTTGGTTGGGTGTTATGGAGTCCTTGGGGTATAACCCCAGGAGAGGAATGACTGGATCATATGGAAGGTCCATGTCTAGCCTTCTGAGAGTTTTCAAGACTGCTCTCCACAGAGACTGGACCAATTTACATTCCCACCAGCAATGCAAAAGGGTTCGTCTGTCCCCACATCCCCTTCAGCATTTGTTGCTGCTGTCCTTTTTGATGTATGCCATTCTTACATGAGTGATGTGGTGTCTCAATGTTGTCTTAATTTGTATTTCTCTGACAATCAGTGACCTAGAGCAATTTTTCATATATTGGTTAGCCTTTTGGATCTCTTCTGAGGTGAATATTTTGTTCATATCTTCTTCCCATTTTTGGAATGGGTCATTTGCTTTTTGGTGCTAAGTTTGCTGAGCTCTATATATTTTGGTGAATAGTTTCTTGTCTGATGTATGGCATGTGATGATCTTCTCCCATTCTGTGAAGGTCTCTTTGTTTGTTTAATGGTTTCTTTGGATGTTCAGAAGCTTTGAAATTTGATGTAGTCCCATTGGTTTATTTCTGCTTTAGTCTTCCTTGCATTGGGTTTGATTCATCAAAGATGTCCTTGATGTGTAGGTGGGAAAACATTTTACCAGTGTTTTCCTCTAAGTATTTGATTGTTTCTGGTCTAACATCCAGGTCTTTGATTCATTGTAGTTGATTTTTGTTTCTGGCATGATAAAGTGGTTCAATTTCATTCTTCTGCATGTTGCTACCCAGTTTTTCCAGCACCATTTATTGAAGAGAGCCTCCTTCTTCCATTTAATGCTTTGGACCCCCCTTATCAAAGATTAGATGTCCATAGGTGTGGGGATTTATTTCCCGGATTTAAATTCTTTTCCAGTGGTCTGTGTGCCTATTTTTCTTCCAGTACCATGCTGTTTAGATGATGATGGCTTTATAATATAGTTTAAGATCTGGGCATGTAATGCCTCCATTTCTGTTTCTTTTCCTCAAGATGGTTTTGGAAATTCTAGGTGTTTCTATGTTCCAGATAAATAATTGTAGTGCATATGGCTCTGGGGAGAATACTCATTTTTAAAATTTATTTCTTTATTGGGGAATTGATGTTTTACATTCAACAGTAAATACAATAGTTTGTATATGCATAACATCCCCCAGTTTCCCATTTAACAATACAACCCCCACTATGTCATCCATCATCCTTCATGGACCTGTATTCTCCCCACCCACCCACCCTAGAGTCTTTTCCTTTGGTGTGATGAGAATATTCATTTTGATGATATTTATTCTTCCAATCCATGAGCAATAAAGGAAAACTACAGACCAATATCTATGATGAACATAGATTCCAAAATATTAAACAAGATATTGGCCAACCGGATACAGCAACACACCAAAAAGATTGTTCATCAGGACCAAGTGGGATTTATCCCAGGAATGCAAGGCTGGTCTAACATCTGTAAGTCAATCAATGTCATTCACCACATCAATAAAGCAAAGCCAAAAACCACATGATTATATCAGTAGATGCAGAGAAAGTCCTAGACAAATTCCAACACCCATTCATGCTCAAAACTCTACAAAAACGGTAAAAGATGGAAAATTCATGAAGATAGTGGAGTCTATATATAGCAAATCTACAGCCAACATCATACTCAATGATGAAAAACTGGAAGCATTTCCACTCAGATCAGGTACTAGACAGGGCTGCTCACTGACACCATTACTATTAAACATAGTGTTGGAAGTTCTTGCCATAGCAATCAGGCAGGAGCAAGGAATTAAAGGGATACACATTGGAAGAGAAGAAGTCACATTCTCCTTACTTGCAGATGACATGCTAGTATACATGGAAAAAACCTAAATAATCCAGCAAAAAGCTTTTGGAAATCATCAGGCAATACAGTAAGGTGTTGGGCTATAAAATTAACATTCAGAATTCAGTGGCATTCCTCTATGCAAACACTAAGTTAGAAGAAATTGAAATCCAGAAATCAATTAGTTTTACTATAGCAACAAAAACAATAAAATATCTAGGAGTAAACCTAACAAAAGAAGTGAAAGACTTGTATACTGAAAATTATGAGTCACTACTCAAAGAAATGGAAAAAGACACAAAGAAGTGGAAAGATATTCCATGTTCATGGGTTGGAAGAATTAACATCATCAAAATGAATATAATACCCAGAGCCATCTACAAATTTAATGCTGTCCCCATCAAGATCCCAAGCACATTTTCTAGGAGACTAGAACAAATGCTACAAATGTTTATCTGGAACCAGAAAAGACCTAGAATTTCCAAAACAGTCTTGAGAAAAAAAGAATAGAACCGGAGGCATCACACCCCCAGATGTCAAATTGTATTATAGGGCCATTGTCATCAAAACTGCTTGGTACTGAACCATGAATAGACACACTGACCTGTGGAATAGAATTGAAAGCCCAGATGTGAGCCCCCACACCTATGGACATCTAATCTTTGACAAAGAGGCTCAGACTATTAAATGGTAAAAGCAGAGTCTCTTCAACAAATGGTGTTGCAAACAATGGGTTGAAACATGCAAAGGAATGAAACTGAACCACTGTATTTCACCAAATACAAAAGTAAATTCCAAGTGGATCAAGGACTTGGATGTTAGACCACAAACTATCAGATACTTCGAAGAAAATATTGGCAGAACTCTTTTCTGTATACATTTTAAAGACATCTACAATGAAACAAATCCAATTACAAAGAAGACTAAGGCAAGTATAAACCTATGGGACTACATCAAATTAAAAATCTGCTTCACAGCAAAAGAAACCACTACCCAAACCAAGAGACCCCTGACAGAATGGGAGAAGATCTTTACATGACATACATCAGACAAGATGCTAATAACCAATATATACAAAGAGTTTGCCAAACTCAACAACAAGACAACATATAACTCCATCCAAAAATGGGGTGAGAACAGGGAAAGAATATTCACCACAGAAGTGATCCAAAAGGCCAAGAAACACATGAAAAAATGCTCCGTTTCTCTGATTGTCAGAGAAATGCAAATAAAGACAACAATGAGATACCAAGTCACTCCTGTGAGAATGTCATACATCAGAAAAGGTGGAGAGGGTGTGGGGTCAAAGGAACCATCCTACACTGCTGGTGGGAATGGAAATTGGGCCAGCCTCTGTGGAGAACAGTCCGGAGAACTCTCAGAAGGCTAGAAATGGACCTACCCTAGGATCCTGCAATTCCTCTCCTGGGGATATATCCTAAGGAACCCAAAACACCCATCCAAAAAGATCTGTGGACACATATGTTCTTAGCAGCACAATTTGTAATAGCCAAAACCTGGAAGCAACTCAGGTGTCCAACAACAGATGAGTGGCTGAGCAAGTTGTGGTCTATATACACAATGGAATACTACTCAGATGTAAAAAGTGGTGACTTCACCGATTTCAGCCGATCTTGGATGGACCTTGAAAAACTTATGTTAAATGAAATAAGTCAGAAACAGAAGGATGGATATGGGCTGATCTCACTCTCAGGCAGAACTCGAAAGACAGGATCAGAAAAGAAAACACAAGTAGAACCTGAAATGTAATTGGCATATCGCACCAAAGAAAAAGACTCTGTGGTGGGTGGGTGGGGAGAATACAGGTCCAAGAAGAATGACAGAGGACCTGGTGGGGGTTGTATTTTTAAATGGGAAACTGAGGAATGTTATGCATGTACAAACTATTGTACTTACTGTTGAATGTAAAACACGAAGTCCCCAATAAAAAAACATAAAAAATAACATTGCATACAACAATCACATATTAATCAATGTAATGAGTGCCACCTCAACATGCTTCACTTCAGACTGTGTTCAGAGACTTGAGGTGTGGGATGACAACCCTTCAGCTTCATTACTGAGGTGAGACCTTTCCTTTCATAGTATTCTCTAATTCCAGTCCAGGTGGTTCACTTCCTAACAAAGCTGCAAAACCTAGATATAGACGAGGCCCTGTGAGATACAGCATATGTTCACACGTATCCATAAACTAGGGAAAAATATATACCTGAAAGAAAAAGTACACAATAGTCTGCAGGGAGTACCCCCCAACACTTCATGCACACTATTCCAGCCTTTAGGTCCATAATTGTTCAACAATTTGTTTGGCTTTGTTCGTTAACTCATTTTTCAGCCACCAGGTTCCAGATGCCAGACTTCCCTGGACAGAGGACCCCAACAATGTTTCTCTGGGGTGCTCTGCTTCCCCAGAGACACAGCATACTAAGGAAAGTGAGAGGCAGGCTGGGAGTATGGACAGATCAGTCAAAGCCCTTGTTCACCAGAGAAGCAATTACAGAAGCCAGACCTTCCACCTTCTGCAACCCACAATGACCTTGGGTCCATACTCCCAAAGGGATAAAGAATGGGATAGCTATCAGGGGAGGGGATGGGATATAGAGATCTGGTGGTGGGAATGGTGTGTGGAGTTGTACCCCTCCTATCCTAGAGTCTTGTTAATGTCTCCCTTTTTCAATAAATAAATACACAACGACAAGAAAACCATACAAATGATCAACAAAAGTAAATGTATGTTCTTTGAAAGAGTGAATAAAATCGACAAACCTTTAGCCAGACTCAGAAAAGAAAAAAGGGAGAAGACCCAAATAAATCATATCATGAATGAAAGAGGAGATATAACAGCAGACACCGCAGAAATTCACCATATCCTGCAAGGCTTCTATGAACAACTAGTAGCCACCAAGCTAGAGAACCTGGAAGAAATGGATGATTTCCTAGATACCTACCAATTTCCAAACCTAAGTAAAGAGGAAGAAGATAACAAGAAAAAGCCCATTACAGCTAATAAAATAGAAACAGCTACCAAAAATCTCCCCAAAAATAAAAGTCCTGGACCAGATGGTTTTACAAATGAATTCTACAAAACCCTCAAAGACAAACTAATACCTCTACTTTTAAAAGCCTTCCAGAAGACTGAAGACACTGGAATACTCTCTTACAGCTTCTTTTTTTTATATTTATTTTCCCTTTTGTTGCCTTTGCTTTTTTTCATTGTTGTTGTAGTAGTTGTTGTTTTTGATGTCATCATTGTTAGATAGGAAAGAGGGAAATGGAAAGAGGAGGGGAATATTGAGGTCGTCATTGTTAGGACAGAGAGAAATGGAGAGAGGAGGGGAAGACAGAGAGGGGGAGAGAAAGATAGACACCTGCAGACCTGATTCACCACCTGTGAAGCAACTCCCATGCAGGTGGGTAGCCGGGGGCTTGAACCAAGATCCTTAGCTCGTCCTTGCGCTTTGTGCCACGTGCGCTTAACCCGCTGCGCTACCACCCAACTCCCTCTCTTACAGCTTCTATGAAGCCACCATCACTCTGATACCAAAAGCAGATAGGGACACAACCAAACAAGAAAACTACAAACCAATATCTCTGATGAACATAGATGCTAAAATATTGAACAAAATTCTAGCCAACAGGATACAGCAGTATATTAAATAGATTGTTCATCATGACCAAGTGGTGTTTATGCCAGGCATGCAAGTTTGGTATAATATATGTAAATCAATCAGTGTTTTCCACCACATCAACAAAAGCAAGACCAAAAAACTACATGGTCATCTCAATAGATGCAGATAATGCCTTTGAGGAAATGCAACATCACTTTATGATCAAATCACTACAAAAAAAAAATGAAAATAAGATCTGTACTAAGCCAAGTGCACCACTATCTGGCCCCCTCTACTTTATATTTTAATGCATTTTCAGACACCAAGTTGAAAATGCTACCATGATGTCAACATGACTTCCCTGGGCAGATGACCTCATCAGTGTGTCCTAGAACTCCACCTCCCTGGATCCTTGCCCCACTAGGGAAAGATAGAAACAGGCTGGATATATGGATCGACTTCCCAATGCCCATGTCCACTGGAGATGGACTTACACAAGTCAGACCTTCCACCTTCTGCAGTTTATATTATCATTGTCCACGTAACGAGAGGGATCAAGAAGAAAACTTCCAATGACGGGGATGGGATATGGAAACCTGGTGGTGGGAATTGTGTGGAAGGGTAGCCCTCTGAGACTACATTCTTGTCAATCATTAAATCATTTATAAAGCAGAAAGTATATTTCATAGTAAGCTGACAAGTGTTTGCTTGTGTTTATTTTATTGTGAGAAAGCATTCCTGGGATGGGGGAAACAGCATAATGGTAACGAAAGAGTTCTTTATGACTGAGGTTACAAGGTCCTAGGTTTTGCAACATAATCACATCCTACTAATCCTGCAAGCCACAGTCATGGGATGTCGCTTTTCTCTACACATGTTTTCTGGGCAGATCCAGGAGATGACAGTGAACTTCAGTGTGTCCTGTGATTATCAGACTCCCAGGCTACAAAGAACCAACCCTTGGCCCCAGAGACACAGATGCAGAGTGATGTGTGCAAGGGGAGCTGGCTGCTCCTCTCACTCTGAGGCTCTTTCGCCCAGCCTGGAGCTGCCCTGGATGACGACTCTTGTGTCCTGGGACAGAGTCTTCCTGATCAGAAACACAGTAACTCAACTGAAATCTTTTTTTTTTTTTTAGAAAATTAAAAAATTCCCTTGTGTGTCAATTTTTTTCTCTGTTTCTAATAGTTCTTTATTAAAATTTCTTTAATGGGGAATTAATGTTTTATACTGGGCAGTAAATATGATAGTTTGTACATGCATAACATTTCTCAGTTGTCCATATAAGAGTACAAGCCCCACATGGTCCTCTGTCATCCTTCTTGGACCTGTATTCTTGTCCCCACCCACCCCAGATTATTTTACTGTTGTGAAATACTACAATTCCATCATCTGGATTCTATTACAAAGCCTGATTCAGAATTAAGCAGATATTTTAGAGGGGAAGGAAATTGCAGAAGCCAGACCTTCCGCATTCTGCACACCATAATGACCTTGGGTCCATACTTCCAGAGGAATAAAGAATAGACAAGCTATCAGAGGAATGGATAGTTCCCCAACCAGCGGGGTGGTGAACAGGGGCTAGGAACCTAAGGACCTGCAATGACAGGGACAGAAGACATGAAAGAACGATAGCAAGACAGGTTTCTGATCAAGCTGCCAAATTTTATTGTGTTCACAGGCATTTTAAGGCTTCGTGGAAGGGGGAGCATAGGGGTAAGGGGGAGGCAGAGATCACAGTGGAGAGTCCCTTGTAACATTTTCTGTTAAACTATAACTATATGGTATGCCACTATAGCTATATGGTATGTCACTTAGTTTCTGGTGAACATCCTTCCTATGGGAATTAGAAACTTATCTCTAGGGCTTCTGTTGTTTCAAGGCTTAGCTTTTATCAAGCAGAGAAATGGCTTCTGGCAGGATAGCATACAGATTTCTGGTTTTGGGGGATTGGGTGGAGTCATGCCCCTCTTATCCTATGGCTATTGTCAGTGTTATCTTTTTTATAAATATTAAAAAAATATAATATTTTGGGGGCATATTCCATGATACCTCCACCGTCAAAATTCTGTGACCCCAATCTTGGCAATAACTGTCAGAATTCTTACAAAACTAGCTCAATCCCTATGACTTGTGTAAGGGGAGTCTGTGTTCTTCAATACTCGACTGCTTACATGAGAGAAGCTACCCAGTATTAGTATATCACCTTCTTTATCACTTCACTGAGCACAATCACCATCAGCTTCATTGGTTCTAAAGGACCCAGTATCACCCTTCCAAAATGTAGGGTAGTTCTCCCTTGAGTGCCCTAATTTCTTCATCCAGTCTTTTCTAGTTGGGTATGGGAAACAATGCAAAATACACTCTGTCTATGCCTTAAAATAAGGGCTGACACATGGATAGTCATTAGAAAATCAAAAGTTTGACATATATATATTCTTATAAGCCAGTAATCAAACAAAGACAATCTTCAAAGCTTTTTCTATATGTTACTGGACATGGGATCAACCTGTTCTCTTCCCCTTTGGCGAGAGAGAATTGGGTCACAATCTAACCATGTTCAAGAAAAGGGGGTGGGATCAGATATTAGGAGGGAGCCTGTGGTCTACCATGATGGGAAAGGAAGTGGCAGGAAGGGGATATTGGCCAGGACAATGTGGCTATCATGGGAAAGAAAGAGTGAGGAGGGTCGTGTGTTGTTGCGGTGGTCTGGTGTCGGGCTGCACTGCGGAGAAGAGAGCGGACGTCCAGAGCAAAGGGGCACACAAATCTTTATTATAGGATGGGGGGTTTTGGTTCAGACCACGTGGAGCCAGCTGGCAATGGCCGACCACGGGGGGAGAGCCGGGAGCGAGACCTCAGAGAGGGAGAGCTGAGAGCCCAGGTAGCGAGGGGGGGGGGTGAGGGGGATTTTTATTGGGCAACAACCAGGGGTGACGTGTAGGGCCAGGATTGGTTGAAGGGGGCACTCTAGGATTTTGCGGGGTATAGAAAAACCTGGGGGAGGAGACTGTATCAGAATAACTCCTCAGCAACATCTCCTCCTATCCCTTTATATCTAAATGGACACAGTAAAGAAAAATGGAATGGAGCAGGCTTAAATGTTTTAGAGGAATGCCATACTCAGGTGGGAAGATGTAGGACTTTCTGTGGAGGAGGGAAGGCTTAAATGGCTGAGAACCTTGTGAGATTTATGCGTCCTCCTGTGCTCAACCCCTCTTTAGAGAGAGAGACTTACCTGGAGAGACTCATCTCATAGGTTTAAGTGCAGCCTGCTCAACCATCTCTTCACAATGTCTCTACATCTTTTCTATCTTTCTATCTAGTAATTGCATAAGATGTACAAAGTCTGTAAAAGACTATCATGGGGCAGAAACCTTTTGGGCATAAGCCTAAATGATATAACATGATAGGAAGGGACAAGTAGGGGAGTAGTAAAAGCCAGTGTGGTGTGAAGGGAAGGATTGGTGTGTAAAGGAACATTCCCTGCTTGGGTGGGGAAAGGGGCAAAGGTACATGATGAGGGGAAGGCGGGAGGCATGACCCACCAAACAGAGGGGCTATTTGGCATTATATAGTCCTCAAGGCAACAGTCTGTAAAGTCTATGAATTACTCAGGATCAGTCTATGAAAAACCAGCAGCATGAAGGGAAATAAGCTGCTTCAAAATTGTGTAAAATGTGTATAGGGTATGTCAGAAAGTCCGATACAAGTCTCAGTCCGAAGTAGATGGCTAGGGGAAGAATTGGCAGGGGATGCAACGCTGCATGAGGGATGTCAGCCGCTGGAATGTTGCTTTTCTGTAGATAGCCAGCTGGAACTGCCAACACGTGACAAGTAGGTCAGAACCAGGAACGGTAACCAGGCATGAAGAAAGTTCTGTCCTTGGAGTCTGTGTATCAGGTTCTTCAGATCCCATTGAGTGACATCTAGGGTTTCGGGGGGTGTGCCACGGTAGTCGTGCCATCTAGTGGGTGATGTCAGGGTGTGCAGGGGTTCAGATGTTTTTTCCGGGATTCCTGTGAAAGAAACACAAACAATCTGCTTCTCGTGGTTAATTTGAACTTGTAACAAGTTATAGGTTTGTTACAGTTGATACCTCGATGATTATAATTGGTTTAGAATGTCTTTATGATTTTATTTAAAGGTCATCTAATGTGACCTCCTGCAGCAGCCTCTACTGCAGGATCTTGAGACCAATTTTAGCTAAAATATGTATTTTAAACAGACTCATATTGCTTAGAGAGTTAACGCATATTCGTGACAATGATTTTAACGTTTACAGTGCCAGATTGATGCCAGATCTGTTGTGGATTAAATTCCACAAGATAGTTTACAGGGCACCTTTGGGGGGCCTTCAAAGGTGTCCTGTATATAAAATTTATATAGTTTAGTTTTGGGAATGCATAGTCATGTTGAACATTTAGACTTTTACCTAAATAGTAAGTTACCTTAACAAATTAATTTTTTTTTTATGCTTAGCCAGGTGTACCAGTGCCTGTCTCCCTTCCTTCCTTCCTCCCTTCCTTCATCCCTTCCTTTTTTCCTTCCTTCCTTTCTTCCTTTTTTCCTTCCTTTTTTTCTTTTTCTTTTTTTCTTTTTTTTTTAAATTTATTTATTTATTTTTTATTTAAGAAAGGATTAATTAACAAAACCATAGGGTAGGAGGGGTACAACTCCACACAATTCCCACCGCCCAATCTCCATATCCCACCCCCTCCCCCGATAGCTATCCCATTCTCTATCCCTCTGGGAGCATGGACCCAGGGTCATTGAGGGTTGCAGAAGGTAGAAGGTCTGGCTTCTGTAATTGCTTCCTCGCTGAACATGGGTGTTGACTGGTCGGTCCATACTCCCAGTCTGCATCTCTCTTTCCCTAGTAGGATGGGTCTCTGGGGAAGCTGAGCTCCAGGACACATTGGTGGTGTCTTCAATCCAGGGAAGTCTGGCCGGCATCCTGATGACACCTGGAACCTGGTGACTGAAAAGAGAGTTAACATACAAAGCCAAACAAAATTTTGAGCAATCATGGACCCAAAGCTTGGAAAAATGGAGAGGAAGTATTAGGGAGGTACTCACTGCAAACTTTAGTATACTTCTGCTTTCTTACTTTGGTGCCATACTCCAAACTCAGTCAATTTCTGCTTTGCGTTTCTACTTCTTCTTCTTTTTTTTTTTTACATGCATAACATTCCCCAGATTCCCATTTAACAATACAACCCCCACTATTTCATTCATCATTTTTCATGGACCTGTATTCTCCCCACCCACCCACCCACCCCAGAGTCTTTTACTTTGGTGTAATACTCCAATTCCATTTCAGGTTCGACTTGTGTTTTCTTTTCTAATCTTGTTTTTCAACTTCGGCCTGAGAGTGAGACCATCCCATATTCATCCTTCTGTTTCTGACTTATTTCACTCAACATGATTTTTTCAAGGTCCATCCAAGATCGGCTGAAAACGGTGAAGTCACCATTTTTTACAGCTGAGTAGTATTCCATTGTGTATATATACCACAACTTGCTCAGCCATTCATCTGTTGTTGGACACCTGGGTTGCTTCCTGGTTTTGGCTATTACAAATTTTGCTGCCAAGAACATATGTGTACACAGATCTTTTTGGATGGATGTGTTGGGTTCCTTAGGATATATCCCCAGGAGGGTAATTGCAGGGTTATAGGGTAGGTCCATTTCTAGCCTTCTGAGAGTTCTCCAGACTGTTCTCCACAGAGGTTGGACCAATTGACATTCCCACCAGCAGTGCAGGAGGGTTCCTTTGACCCCACACCCTCTCCAGCATTTGCTGCTGTTACCTTTTCTGATGTGTGACATTCTCACAGGAGTGAAGTGATATCTCATTGTTGTCTTGATTTGCATTTCTCTGACAATCAGAGACTTGGAGCATTTTTTTTCATGTGTTTCTCAGCCTTTTGGATCTCTTCTGTGGTGAATATTCTGTCCAATTCCTCCCCCCATTTTTGGATGGGGTTATTTGTTGTCTTGTTGTTGAGTCTGGTAAGCTCTTTATATATGTTGGTTATTAAACTATTATCTGATATATGGCATTTAAAGATCTTCTCCCATTCTGTGAGGGGTCTCTTGATTTGGGTAGTGGTTTCTTTTGCTGTGAAGAAGCTTTTTAATTTGATGTAGTCCCATAGGTTTATACTTGCCTTAGTCTTCCTTGTAATTGGATTCATTTCATTGAAAATGTCATTAAAATTTATGCAGAAAAAAGTTCTTCCAATATTTTCCTCTAAGTATCTAATAGTTTCTGATCTAACATCCAAGTCCTTGATCCACTTGGAATTTACTTTTGTATTTGGTGAAATACAGTGATTCAGCTTCATTCTTCTGCATGTTTCAACCCATTGTTTCCAACACCATTTGTTGAAGAGACTCTGCTTTCCCCATGTTATAGTCTGGGCCCCTTTGTCAAAGATTAGATGTCCATAGGTGTGGGGCCTCATTTCTGGGCTCTCAATTCTATTCCACTGGTCAGTGTGTCTGTTCATGTTCCAGTACCAAGCAGTTTTGATGACAATGGCCCTATAATATAGTTTGAGATCTGGCAGTGTGATGCCTCCGGTTCTGTTCTTTTTTCTCAAGATTGTTTTGGCAATTCTAGGTCTTTTCTGGTTCCAGATAAACATTTGTAGCATTTGTTCTATTCTCCTAAAACATATGCTTGGGATCTTGATGGGGATAGCATGAAATTTGCAGATGGCTCTGGGTAATATATTCATTTTGATGATGTTAATTCTTCCAACCCATGAGCATGGAATATCTTTCCACTTCTTTGTGTCTTTTTCATTTTCTTTGAGTAGTGACTCATAATTTTCAGTATACAAGTCTTTCACTTCTTTGGTTAGGTTTATTCCTAGATATTTTATTGTTTTTGTTGCTATAGAAAAAGGAACTGATTTCTGGATTTCAATTTCTTCTAACTTAGTGTTTGCATAGAGGAATGCCACAGACTTTTGAATGTTAATTTTATAGCCTGACACATTACTGTATTGCCTGATGATTTCCAAAAGCTTCTTGCTAGATTCCTTAGGTTTTTCCAAGTATATTATCATGTCATCTGCAAATAAGGAGAGTTTGACTTCTTCTCTTCTAATCTGTATTCCTTTAATTCCTTGCTCCTGCCTGATTGCTATGGCAAGAACTTCCAACACTATGTTGAATAGTAATGGTGATAGTGGGCAGCCCTGTCTAGTACCTGATCTGAGGGGAAATGCTTCCAGTTTTTCACCATTGAGTATGATGTTGGCTGTAGGTTTGCTATATATAGACTCCACTATCTTCAGGAATTTTCCATCTATTCCTATTTTTTGTAGTGTTTTGATCATAAAGGGATGCCGTATTTTGTCAAAGGCTTTCTCTGCATCTATTGATATGACCATGTGGTTTTTGGTCTTGCTTTTGTTGATGTGGTGGATCACATTGATTGATTTACATATATTAAACCAACCTTGCATGCCTGGGATAAACCCCACTTGGTCACGATGAACAATCTTTTTGATATACTGCTGTATCCGGTTGGCTAGAATTTTGTTCAATATATTCACATCTATGTTCATCAGAGATATTGGTCTGTAGTTTTCTTTTTTGGTTGTGTCCCTGTCTGCTTTTTGTATCAGGGTGATGTTGGCTTCATAGAAGCTGGCAGGGAGTATTCCAGTGTCTTCGATCTTCTGGAAGATTTTTAAAAGTAGAGGTATTAGTGCATATTTGAAAGTTTTGTAGAATTCATTTGTAAAACCATCTGGTCCAGGACTTTTATTTTTGGGAAGATTTTTGATAACTGTTTCAATTTCATTAGCTGTGATGGGCCTGTTCATGTTATCCACTTCCTCTTTACTTAGTTTTGGAAGTTGGTAGGTATCTAGGAAATCATTCATTTCTTCCAGGTTCTCTAACTTGGTGGCATATAGTTGTTCATAGAAGCCTCCTATGATATGTTGAATTTCTGCAGTGTCTGTTGTGATATCTCCTCTTTCATTTATTATCCGATTTATTTGGGTCTTCTCCCTTTTTTGTTTTGTGAGTCTGGCTAAAGGTTTGTCGATTTTGTTTACTCTTTCGAAGAACCAACATTTACTTTCATTGATATTTTGTATGGTTTTCCTCTTCTCAATGTTACTTATTTCTGCCCTAACTTTAGTAATTTCTGTCCTTCTGGTTGCTTTAGCGTTCCTTTGTTGTTCTTCTTCTAGTTCTTTAAGATGTGCAATCAGGCTATTTATTTGTGCCTTTTCTTGTTTCCTAATGTGTGCTTGTATAGCTATGAACTTCCCTCTTAGGACTGCTTTAGCTGTGTCCCAAATATTTTGATAGCTTGTGTCTTCATTTTCACTGAACTCTCGAAACATTTTGATTTCTTCCTTGATTTCCTCTTTGACCCAGAAGTTGTTAAGAAGTGTACTGTTGAGCTTCCACATTTTGGCACTGTTACTAATCTTTTGTTGATTGTTAAGTGTTAGTTTAATTCCACTGTGGTCTGAGAAGTTGCTTGGGATGATTTCAGTGCTCTTGAATAGGCTGATGCTGTCTTTGTGGCCTAACATATGGTCTATCCTTGAGAATGATCCATGTGGATTTGAGTAAAATGTGTATTCCAGTTGCTTGGGATGAATGACTCTGAAAATGTCCAATAGTTCTAGTTTATCTATCTCTTCATTTAGCTCCCTTATGTCTTTACTGATTTTCTTCCTGGATGATCTGTCAAGTTGATATAGTGGGGTGTTGAAGTCCCCTACTATGATTGTGTTACTGTTAATATATTGCTGTAGCTCTTTCAGTAGAATTTTGATGTATTTAGATGGCTTCTCATTGGGTGCATAGATATTAATAATTGTTAAGTCCTCTTGATTGACTGATCCTCTGAGCATTAAGTAGTGTCCATTCCTATCTTTTTTGATCTTATCTATTTTAAAGTCTATCATGTCAGATATGAGAATAGCTGTTCCTGCCCTTTTTTGTGGGCCATTGGCTTGAATGATAGTTTTCCATCCTTTCACTTTAAGTCTGTGTTTGTCTTGTTGCGTTAGGTGAGTTTCCTGTAGACAACATATTGTTGGGTTGTGTTTTCTGATCCATCTTCCTACTCTGTGTCTTTTAATGGTGAATTCAGGCCATTCACATTTATTGATATCAAAGATTGAAGATATTTTAATGCCATTCTTGTAGAGTTTTAGAGTGTTTTGATATATGTTCTATTTGTGGTGGTCTGGTTGTTTATAGGAAACCTTTCAGAACTTCTTTCAAGGCAGGCTTGCTGATGGTTGCTTCCTTCAACTGTTGCTTGTCTGAGAAGGTTTTGATGCTTCCATCTAGTCTGAATGACAATCTAGCAGGATCTAGTATTCTTGGCTGAAAGCCTTTCTCATTGAGCACTCGATAGATATCTTGCCATTCTCTTCTGGCCTGTTGTGTTTGTATGGAGAAGTCTGCTGCTAATCTTATGGGTTTTCCTTTGTAGGTGACTCTTTGTTTTTCTCTTGCAGCCTTGAGGATCCTTTCTTTATCCTTATTCCTTTCCAATCTAAGTATGACATGTCTTGGTGTCTTTAGGTCTGGGTTAATTCTGTTTGGGACCCTCTGGGCTTCTTGAATCTTTATGTCTTTGGTGTTGTCTAGACTAGAGAAATTTTCAGCTATTATGGCCTGGAGAACACTTTCTTCCTCCCCTTCTCTTTCTTCCTCTGGTAAGCCAATAATGCGTATATTGTTTCTTTTGAAGTCATCCCATAGGACTCTGTTGTTGCTTTCAGCATCTCTTAATCTCTTTTTGAGATCTCTTACTTCTTCTTTAGTTGTCTCTAATTCATCCTCAATCTTGCTAATTCTGTCTTCAGCCTCATTGATTCTATTCTCTCTGCCCTCTACTGCTTTCTGGAGTTCATCTATTTTGTTGCCCTGCTCTGATACAGTTTTAGCTTGTTCAGCTAGTTGCCTTCTTAGCTCAGCAATTTCAGCTTTCAGCTCTCTAATAACCATGAGATTATTAGAATTTTCTTCCATATTCTCATTTGTTGTTCCTGCAGTTCTGATTACAATTTTTTCAAATTCTTTACTCACTCCTGTTATTATTTCCTTAGCTAATGTTTGGATGTTGAACTCGTCGTTTTGTGCTTCGCCCTCTGGAGGACTTTTAGCTGGACTCTTGTCCTGGTTCGAGTCTCCAATATTTTTTCTTGTTGTTTTAACCATTTTATATAAGTTAACAGTTTTTTCAATCCCTGAGTTGGAGTTCAGTGGTGTAAAAGCCTTTTTTTTCCCCCTGTAGGCTATGGTAGCCTGAGGGCTTTTAAACTATCAATAGGCTTCTTGGCTTAATCAATGACTCCTGACCAAGAGATAAAGCAGGGTGTGGCAGAGATGATCCAGTGGTTATGCAAAGATACTTTCACAGCCCTTAAGCTATGCCACCAAGGTATAGGTCTTCTGAGTTTCCCGGTTAGATCTCTGTACCCTGGTGGCCCTCCCTGTTGCTGCTCCAGATTCTGAGGGTAGTAGCAATGGAGACTCAGAGTTGCACTTGGTGAGTCTCTGGGGAGTCCTTTCCTCCCTTCAGCTGTCCCCTTGTTGCTGGAGAAGACTGGAGGTGGTGTCTCCACTGACAAACTGTTGAACTGTTAGCAGTCACTTAATCTCTCCTTAGGCCCCTCTCTCCTCTCTGTCACCAGCCACGCGTGTTTGTACTCACGGGTGATTTATTGGGTTTCTGTGGTCATTCTAGTCCTGTCTTGTTTCGGTCCGGGTGGTCTCCTTTGGTATTCCTAGTTGATCCGGGAAAGGAGAGGAGAGGAGAGAAAGCGATCTGCTGCTCGTAGCTCCGCCTCCAGAAGTCGAAACAACAAATTAATTTTTACCTTGTCTGGTAAAAGTGTAGCTGTAGGGTTACACTTTTGACCGTTAATTTAGTGTTACCAAACTTGAGACATACCCATAAACATTTAGTTATAACACACTGGAGGAAAAAGAACTTTTGTTATAAAAACACATTATTTAGAAACAAATTTACATCTGTCATTAGTCACACAGTTTAAGACTAAACACTTACATATATACCAAAACTATATATATAAATAAAAAGAGGGAGAAAGAAAAAAAAATTTTGGAATGTTTCTGGACGTCTCCAGAAACTTTGGCTGCGTCCAGCATTTTTATATAAAGCCAATTACCTTTTAGATTACTCCGAGCAGATGGGTCATGCAAAAATTTTTTTTTTGGTCATTCAACACACTCACTCACAAAAACAACTGGCCAGTTATAACATAAAACATACAGGGAAAGGGTAGGAGAGAGGTCTCTGAGCCAGATTTTGTAGGTTCTGCCATGTCGTATTACGGGTCCTGGGATGTATCCTGCATCTGGTCCTCTTATAGTATTTCTTGTTCTTCAGGAATAACAGTGCCATCCTGCGGGTATTGTTGGACATGGCGGGCAGGAACCCAGACAGGTTTAGAGAAATTTTGAGGGAAAATGCATGTGAAACCCCTTCCCATGGTCAATAATGGGTCAGGCCCTTTCCAAATTTTATCGAGTGGGTCTCTCCATTTGACCTTAATAGATGGGAGGGTAGATGGTGTTTGCCAGTGAAGAATAATAGGGGGTAAGGCCGAGTTATTGTAAATATTAAAGAGATTTAACGTAGTTAAGGCTTTTGCTAGCTGGATATTGGGGGATATGTTCCTCCTTTATCTTTATTTAGTTGATCCTTCAGAGTTTGATGGGCCCTCTCAACAATGCCTTGTCCCTGTGGGTTGTAGGGAATGCCCGTGGTATGAGTAATATTCCAGAGGGAATAATAATCTTTAAATTGTTTGCTTGTAAACATAGGTGCATTGTCTGTTTTCAAAAATAATGGGACACCCATAACAGCAAAACAGACAGCATGTGGCTTACAAGCTTTTTAGCACTTTCTCCTGTCTGAGCTGTAGCCCACATAAATTTAGAAAAGGTATCAATTGAGATAAACACATATTTTTGTTTGCCAAAGTTTGGTATGTGGGTGACATCAATTTGCCAAGTAGCATTAGCTTTTAAACATCGGGAGTTAACCCCAAGGGTCTGGATAGCAGGTGTCTTTATGAGACTTGCACAAGAAGAGCATGTAGCGAGGATATGTTTTAACTGTGGTACAGGAACATCAGGGAATCGAGCTCGAAGGCCTTTAAGATTAACATGGGTTAGAGAATGAAAATTAGCAGGATCAGAGACAGAGACTGGGAAAGTTCCTGTGGAGGTAAGGTGGTCAACTGTGGCATTCCCTTTGGACAGGGAACCAGGAAGAGGGCTGTGGGAACGAAGGTGTTGAATATACAGTGGTTGGGTTCGAGAACAGAGCATAGAGGCGATTTGAATCAAGAGAGGGGAAAGTGGGTTGTCATCAATTTTCACATACGAACGAGCAAGCCATGGAAGTAAGTTAACAGTATACACACTGTCAGAAAAAAGGTTGAAGGATTCTGGTACAGCTTTTCGTGCAAGGAAAACAGCATAAAGTTCTTTGTACTGAGGGGAATTATCAGGAAGCTCAGTAAAGAGAGGTTTAGGAGATTGTTTGTCTGGGTAATATATAAGGGCAGCAGCTCCCCTTTTTCCGCCATCACTAAAGACTGTAGGAGCAGAGGGAATGGGATCCTGAGAGAAAAGTTTAGGTGCTAGTAGAGGCAGAAGAGGTAAAGAAGCTATCGATTTATTAGAAGGAAAATGGTTATCTATTTGTCCTGGAAACCCCACGAAGCTTATGGCAAAGTGGGAATGATGGCGTATAAGCCACTCTGTATATGTGAGAGAAAAGGGCAGAATGATTAAATCCGGTTCCTTCCCTAAGACCTGCACAGACCTATTTCTCCCTTGGGGAACCATGAATGCTAAAACGTCTATCTCAGTGAGGAGTCTTGGAGCTCCTCCTACTGGCGTGTGAAGCCATTCGAGAACCCCATGGTCTTGCCACAGTGCCCCTACTACTATGGGGGTGGAGTTGAAGATTAGAAGGTTTACCGGAGAGGAGGGGGAGAATCAAACAAGGTGCATGTCCTGGAGGGCCTGGTTAACCCTTTGCAGTGCCAAGGAGGCCTCAGGAGTTAACTTACGTTTTGAAGAGGGCTGTTTGTTTCCTTTCAACAGGTCAAACAGTGGTTGGAGGCAGCTTGTGGGCAGATAGAGATACTTCCTAAGCCAATTTAAATTTCCTAGAAAACTTTGTAAAGAAGCAATAGTAAGGTTAGAAGGGAAGGTAACATTAGGTTTTAAGGGACGAATTTGCGTTAGAGAAATCTCTGACCCTAGGAAGGATATTGGAGGGATTAGCTGTATCTTCTCAGGGGCTACATTAAGGCCACTTTTCTTTAATGCAGGAATGAGAAAATCACATAAGGCATAGAGATCTGTATCTGATTTTCCCCATATTAAAATATCATCTGTATAATGAAAAATATTAAGGCCCTTATGAATGTATGGGACAACGGCAGATTTAACAGCCTCCTGACAAATTGTAGGACTATTGGCCATACCCTGGGGCAGCACCACTCATTCAAATCTATCAGCAGGGCTGGCATTCTTAATAGATGGAACAGAGAAGGCAAAACGTTTACAATCTCGCGGATGCAAGGGGATAGAGAAAAAACAATCTTGTATATCAATAGCTATGATTGGAATTCCCATGGGAATTGCAGAAGCAAGAGGCAAACCCCTTTGGGGGGAGCCCCAGACCTGCATGGCTTTATTTACTGCACGGAGATCTTGAAGGAGGAGCCATTTTCCCGAGCGCTTTTTAGTCACAAAGACAGGAGTATTCCATGGGCTTCAAGAATGACGAATGTGTCCCAAGGACAACTGCTCTCGGACGAGCTCTTTTAAAATTTTTAGCTTATCCCTAGGTAAAGGCCACTGTTCCACCCAGACAGGCTCATTAGAAAGCCAGCTTAAGCGGGGTGTTTGGCTACGAACAGTGGCATTTAGTATTGGGGGTGCTGAATAGACCTGGTATCACGGGAATGAGTTTTAGGCTCTGCAGAGGCATCTGTGGATATTCTAACATCAAGACATTCCAGAAGATCCCTGCCCAGTAAGTTGGTGCTAATATTAGCTACCAAAGGCCGGATGTGTCCGGTAGAACCTTCTGGGTCTTCCCACATGAGCGAGTCTCATGTGCAAAATGCTCTGGTCATCCCTCCTATTCCATGTAAACTGGGTCCAGAGATAAGTCCCAATCTTGGGGAACCTCTTCTTGCCTTAAAATAGTCTTTTCTGCCCCCGTGTCAATCAAAAATTTAAAAGGAATATTGCCAATCTTTACTGTCATAGAAGAGTGGCCCCGTTCTAAAACAGGAGTGGTCCACAAAATCTCAGGCCCCAAATTTGTACCATTCAGGGGCGAACCATCTTTATGAAATTGGGACCAACAATCTCTCTTCCAATGAAACCCCTTATGACATTTTGGACAAACAGTACGTGGTCTCTGGCTCCCTGATTGAAAGCGGAGTTGCTCTGGATGGAGGCGTGGTTTCCCTGACTGGAGGTGTGGCCGCAACTTATCAGGACATTGGTTATGCCAATGTCCTTGGCGACCGCACTGAAAGCAGGCCCCATTTTGCTTATGTGGGGCAACTGCATAGACCTGCGTCGTAGCAGGTCCCCCATAATTGCCTGATGTAAGTTCCTGTGTCGCTAGAATCCAATTATCTGGGTGTAGGTGTTTAAGATTAAGGCATACCTGACGGAATTGTGGTGTCATGCCTTCCCTGACAATAGAGCGCAGGAGTAGTTTGTGGATGTCAGGATTATAAACCTTTCTCTCTAAGCTTTTCTTCACCCTTGAGATGAAGATCGCCAATGATTCATCAGAGCCTTGGTGAAAAGAGTTAATGGGAGCTGACGGATCTACATCGGGTGTGGTCACGCTTTCCCATGCTTGTGTTGCACAGATGTGTACCTGTTCAAAGTAACCGGTTGGAAACAACCTGGCTTCTGCCTGCTGAGCTCCAGATTCATAAGCTCCTGCTCCAAACAAAGCATCAGAATTCCATTCTACCTGTTTGTTACTATTTTCCTGCGATTGCCTAGAGCACTCATTGCGGAAGCATGCCTGCCACTGAAGATAGAGTGGGTCTGGGAGTGCAGCATGAGCCAGATCTTTCCAGTCTTGTGGTGTATTTAAATGCTGGTAAAAACTCCTCAAGACGGACTTGGTCCATGGAGAATGCATTCCGTCCTCCCTTACTGCCTTTCTGAGTGTTCCAATTTCATTAGAGGAATATGGCTGCCACGGCTGAGGGTTTTGTTTAGAAGGGGCCAAGTTTACCGGGAATGTGTGGATTTGGTCCGATGGCACGGGAGAGGGAGCTACAGAAGTGGAAAGTGCCGTAGAAACTGCTGTAGTGGCTGCAGGGGAGACTAAACGCATATCTACGGGGACGGAGCTCCCAGGGTGGACTGCACATGGTTTAAAATCCTTAAATGCTGAAAAAAATATCCTTTAGCTCTTGTATCTCAGCCACTAGGTCCCTTAATGGTGACGTATCAGCAGGGGGCGGGGTCAGGAAGCCTCAGGCAGAGCTGAAACCGTGGCGGCAGGGGCCGGGGGCAGGGTCAGGAAAACGGAAGCTGCAGGCAGAGCTGAAACCGGGGCGGAAGGGGCTGGGGGTGGGGTCAGGAAAATGGAAGCTGCAGGCAGAGCTGAAACAGGGGCAGGGGGCAGGGGCAGGAGTGCAGAAGCTGCAGGTGGAGCTGAAACCGGGGAGGCAGGGGCCAGGGGTGGGTTCAGGGATGCAGAAACCTCAGGCGGAGCTGAAACCATGGCGGCAGAGGCCGGGGGCGGAGCTGAAACCAGAGCGGCAGGGGCCTGGGGCAGGGTCAAGAATGCAGAAGCTGCAGGCGGAGCTGAAACCGGGGTGGAAGGGGGCGGGGTCAGAGGAGGAGCATCCGAACACATGTGCGTGTCTGTGGGAATGGAATTCTTGGGTTTAGCCGCTGATCGCTTAGGACATCTAAGTCTTAAGCACATGTGATTTAACTCTCGTACCTCAGCCTCAAGGTCACTTATCCTTATGGCATACCGCGTTTTACATATCTTGAAAGTGGCGACCACAGTTAAAAAAATCCAAGGGGTATCGAAACTTAAACCATTTATGACAGCACGAATCTGTCCCTGATCAAGAGGTAATGACTGGGACACCTCCTCATAAAACGAGAAATTTCCCATGGTGGAGGGAAACACAGGGCCACAGAAGTGGGCGGATGCAACTTACCTGTGTCTGGGCAGTTTCGGAGACCTCAGGCTGGGCGTGGTGTGGGTATGGAACACGATGGGCGCCAGATGTTGTTGCGGTGGACTGGTGTCGGGCTGCACCGCGGAGAAGAGAGTGGACGTCCAGAGCAAAGGGGTACACAAATCTTTATTATAGGATGGGGGGGTTTGGTTCAGACCACGTGGAGCCAGCCAGCAATGGCCAACCACGGGAGAGAGCCAGGAGCGAGACCTCAGAGAGGGAGAGCTGAGAGCCCAGAGAGAGAGGGGGTGGTGAGGGGACATTTTATTGGGTGACAACCAGGGGTGACGTGTAGGGCCAGCATTGGTTGAAGGGGGCACTCTAGGATTTTGCAGGGTATAGAAAAACCTGGGGGCGGAGACTGCATCAGAATAACTCCTCAGCAACACAAGGATGAATTAGAGTAACTAAAGAAGTAAGAGATCTCAAAATCAGATTAAGAGGTATGGAAAACAACAACAGAGACCTATGGGATGACTTCAAAAGAAATAATATACACATTATTGGCTTAGCAAAGGAAGAAAGAGCGGGAGAGGAACAAAGCCTTCTACAGGCCATAATAGCTGAAAATTTGTCTAGTCTAGACAACATCAAAGACATAAAGATTCCAGAAGCCCGGAGGGTCCCAAACAGAATTAACTCAGACTTAAAGACACCAAGACATATCCTATCTAGAATGGAAAGGAATAAGAAAAGGAAAGTATTCTGAAGGCTGCAAGAGAAAAACAGAGTCACCTTCAGAGGAAAACCCATAAGATTAGCAGCACACTTTTCCACACAAGTATTTTAGGTCCTTAGAGAGTAGTCCCCAAACCAAGAGACCCCTCACAGAATGGGAGAAGATCTTTACAGGCCATACATCAGACAAGATGCTAATAACCAGAATACATAAAGAACTGGCAAATTTCAAAAACAGCAAAACAAATAACCCTATCCAAAAATGGGGGGAGGACATGGGCAGAATATTCACCACAGAAGAGATCCAAAAGGTCAAGAAACACATGAAAAAATGCTCCATGTCTCTGATTTTTAGAGAAATGCAATTAAGGACAACAATGAAATACCACTTCACTGCTGTGAGAATGTCATATATCAGAAAAGGTAACAGGAGCAAATGGTGCAGAGGTTATGGGGTCAAAGGAGACCTCCTGTGCTCCTTTTGGGAATGCTCATTTGTCTAACCTCTGTGGAGAACAGTCCAGAGAACTCTTGGAAGGCTAAAAATAGACCTACCCTATGATCCTACAATTCCTCTCTTTGGGATATATCCTAAGAAAGACAACACACCCATCCCAAAAGGTCTGTGTATACATATGTTCTAGGCAACACAACTTCTAATTGCCGAAACCTGGAAGCAACCCATGTGTTCAACAACAGATGAGTGGCTGAGCAAGTTGTGATACAATGGAATACTACTCAGCTATAAAAAATAGTGCCTTCACCATTTTCAGCCGATCTTGGATAGACCTTGAAACATCAATGTTAAGTGAAATAAGTCAGAAACAGAAGGATGAATATGGGATGATCTCATCCTCAGGCAGTAGTTGAAAAACAAGATCAGAAAAGAAAACAAAATTAGAAGCAGAACAGGAATTGGTGCATTGCACCAAATAAAAGACTCAGGGGTGGGTGGGGAGAATACAGATCCAAGAAGCATGACATAGGACCTAGTGGGAGTGTGTTGTTATATGGAAAACTGGGAAAAGTTATGCATGTACAAACTATTGTATTTACTGTCTAATGTAAAACATCAATCACCCAATAACGAAATAAAAAAAAAAACTACTCTAGGGTATCTTTTACTGCCTATAATTGAGATATTTATGCTATCACTTCATCTTTCTTCTTTGAAAATTTTATTTATTGGTTTTCAAGTGAGAGGGATCAGAAAACTACACAGTTTGAACTGATGATGTTGATGCCTGTTATTAGTTGCCATGGATAATGCTCAAAACCGAGCAAAAATTTCTGATAAGGCCTCTGTTATAACGTATCTCAAACAACAAAAAATAAAAATAATAAGCAAGAATTTTTGGAAGATTTTAGCTATGAGAGAGTTGTCTTTTGAGATCCAGAGAGAGATAGCAGCCTGAGCACCACAGGTACATGCAGCCCTGGGGATTAAACTGCAGCCTCTCTCCTGTGAGTCCTTTGCTCTCCCTGGGCAGCTCTCTCCCAGGTGTGAGGAATTGCTAAGTAAGCTTGTCAGTACTCACCCTGGTATTTATCTTTCTCTGCTTTCCACAGAGGTCAGTTTTCTATGCTAAAATTGCAGCAATTTCTACCCAATGTGTTGTTTCATGTTTGGAAAACCGAAGGGGGCGCTACTCTCTGCCCTGATCCAGCTTTCTAGCCTTTTTTCTAAATCTGACACCACCTCCCAAGACAATACCCACCTGTGTGTTAGCTGTGGCACTCAGGAAAAAATAAAGCAAAGTCATGGGCCCTTTGGAATAGACATAAAATAGACTTCCTAGCTTCCTCACGTAGGAAGACACCAGACCACATCTGTTATATTCTCACTTTTATGTTCCTGATTATTAAACAATTTGTTTGGCTATGTATCTTTTTAAAATTTTTTATTATCTTTAATTAGTTATTGGATTGACAGCCAGAAATCAAGAGAAAGGGGGGCAATAGAGAAGGACAGAGACAAAGCAACACCTGCATCCCTGCTTTACCTCTCACAATGTTTTTCCCCCTGCAGCTGGGGAACAAAGTAGGGGCATGAACTTGTGACCTTGGGCACTGTAGCATCTGTGCTAAACCAAGTGCACCACCACCTGACCCCCTCTGCTTCATTTCTTCATGTTTTTTCAGACAACAATTTGCAAATACTATCATGATGTCAACCTGACTTCCCTGGGCAGACTACCTCCTCAGTTTGTCTTAGAACTCCAACCCCTAGAGGCCCTCACCATTAGGGAGAGATAGAAACAGGCTGTATATATGGATCAACCTGCCAATTCTCATGTCCACTGGAGATGTACTTACAGAAACTGGACCTTCCACCTTCTGCACTTTTTTTCTTTGGTTTTAGCAAAAGCTATATATATATATTTATTTATAATTTATTTCTTTATTGGGGAATTAATGTTTTAAATTCAACAGTAAATACAATAGTTTTTTTTTTTATTTAAGAAAGGATTAATTAACAAAACCATAGGGTAGGAGGGGTACAACTCCACACAATTCCCACCACCCAATCTCCATATCCCACCCCCTCCCCCGATAGCTATCCCATTCTCTATCCCTCTGGGAGCATGGACCCAGGGTCATTGAGGGTTGCAGAAGGTAGAAGGTCTGGCTTCTGTAATTGCTTCCTCGCTGAACATGGGCGTTGACTGGTCGGTCCATACTCCCAGTCTGCCTCTCTCTTTCCCTAGTAGGATGGGTCTCTGGGGAAGCTGAGCTCCAGGACACATTGGTGGTGTCTTCAATCCAGGGAAGTCTGGCCGGCATCCTGATGACACCTGGAACCTGGTGACTAAAAAGAGAGTTAACATACAAAGCCAAACAAATTGTTGAGCAATCATGGACCCAAAGCCTGGAAAAGTGGAGAGGAAGTATTAGGGAGGTACTCACTGCAAACTCTAGTACTTCTGCTTTCTTACTTTGGTGCCATACTCCAAACTCAGTCAATTTCTGCTTTGCGTTTCTACTTCTTTTTTTTTTTTTTACATGCATAACATTCCCCAGATTCCCATTTAGCAATACAACCCCCACTATTTCATTCATCATTTTTCATGGACCTGTATTCTCCCCACCCACCCACCCACCCCAGAGTCTTTTACTTTGGTGTAATACTCCAATTCCATTTCAGGTTCGACTTGTGTTTTCTTTTCTAATCTTGTTTTTCAACTTCGGCCTGAGAATGAGATCATCCCATATTCATCCTTCTGTTTCTGACTTATTTCACTCAACATGATTTTTTCAAGGTCCATCCAAGATCGGCTGAAAACGGTGAAGTCACCATTTTTTTCAGCTGAGTAGTATTCCATTGTGTATATATACCACAGCTTGCTCAGCCACTCATCTGTTGTTGGACACCTGGGTTGCTTCCAGGTTTTGGCTATTACAAATTGTGCTGCCAAGAAAATACATGTACACAGATCTTTTTGGATGGATGTGTTGGGTTCCTTAGGATATATCCCCAGGAGGGGAATTGCAGGGTCATAGGGTAGGTCCATTTCTAGCCTTCTGAGAGTTCTCCAGACTGTTCTCCACAGAGGTTGGACCAATTGACATTCCCACCAGCAGTGCAGGAGGGTTCCTTTGACCCCACACCCTCTCCAGCATTTGCTGCTGTTACCTTTTCTGATGTGTGACATTCTCACAGGAGTGAAGTGATATCTCATTGTTGTCTTGATTTGCATTTCTCTGACAATCAGAGACTTGGAGCATTTTTTCATGTGTTTCTCGGCCTTTTGGATCTCTTCTGTGGTGAGTATTCTGTCCAATTCCTCCCCCCATTTTTGGATGGGGTTATTTGTTGTCTTGTTGTTGAGTCTGGTAAGCTCTTTATATATGTTGGTTATTAAACTCTTATCTGATGTATGGCATGTAAAGATCTTCTCCCATTCTGTGAGGGGTCTCTTGATTTGGGTAGTGGTTTCTTTTGCTGTGAAGAAGCTTTTTAATTTGATGTAGTCCCATAGGTTTATACTTGCCTTAGTCTTCCTTGTAATTGGATTCGTTTCATTGAAAATGTCTTTAAAATTTATGCGGAAAAAAGTTCTTCCAATATTTTCCTCTAAGTATCTGATAGTTTCTGGTCTAACATCCAAGTCCTTGATCCACGTAAATACAATAGTTTGTACATGCATAACATTCCCCAGATTCCCATTTAACAATACAACCCCAACTATGTCATTCATCATCCTCCATGGACCTGTATTCTACACACCCACCCAACCACGCCAGAGTCTTTTACTTTGGTGGAGTACGTGAATTCCATTTTAGGTTCTACTTGTGTTTTATTTTCTAATCCTGTTTTTCAACTTCGGCCTGAGAGTGAGATCATACCATATTCATCCTTCTGTTTCTGACTTATTTCACTCAACATGATTTTTTCAAGGTCCATCCAAGATCAACTGAAAACGGTGAAGTCATCATTTTTTACAGCTGAGTAGTATTCCATTGTGTATACATACTACAACTTGCTCAGCCACTCATCTGTTGTTGGACATATGGGTTGCTTCCAGGTTTTGGCTATTACAAGTTGTGCTGCCAAGAACATATGTGTACACAGATCTTTTTGGATGGATATGTTGGGTTCCTTAGGATATATCCCCAGGAGAGGAATTGCAGGGTCATAGGGTAGGTCCATGTCTAGCCTTCTGAGAGTTCTCCAGACTGTTCTCCACAGAGGTTGGACCAATTGACATTCCCACCAGCAGTGTAGGAGAGTTCCTTTGACGCAAACCCTCTCCAACATTTGCTGCTGTTACCTTTTCTGACGTATGACATTCTCACAGGAGTGAAGTGACATCACATTGTTGTCTTTATTTGCATTTCTCTGACAATCAGAAACTTGGAGCATTTTTTCATGTGTTTCTCGGCCTTTTGGTTCTCTTATGTGGTGAATATTCTGTCCATGTCCTCCCCCCATTTTTGGATGGGGTTATTTGTTGTCTTGTTGTTGAGTCTGGCAAGCTCTTAATATATGTTGCTTATTAAACTCTTATCTGATGTATGGCATGTAAAGATCTCCCATTCTCTGAGGGGTCTCTTGGTTTGGGCAGTGATTTCTTTTGCTGTGAAGCAGCTTTTTAATTTGATGTAGTCCAATAGGTTTATATTTGCCTTAGTCTTCTTTGTAATTTGATTTGTTTCATTGAAGATGTCTTTAAAATTAATGCGGAAAAGATTCCTGCAATATTTTCCTCTAAGTATTTGATAGTTTGTGGTCTAATATCCAAGTCCTTGATCCACTTGGAATTTAATTTTGCATTTAGTGAAATACAGTGATTTAGTTTCATATTTCTGCATGTTTCAACCCATTGTTTCCAACACCATTTGTTGAAGAGACTCTGCTTTCCCCTTTAATAGTATGAGCCCCTTTGTCAAAGATAAGATGTCCACATGTGTGGGGTCTCATTTCTGGGCTCTCAATTCTATTCTGGTCAGTGTGTCTGTTCATGTTCCAGTACCAAGCAGTTTTGATGACAATGATCCTATAATACAGTTTGAGATCTGGGATTGTGATGCCTCTGGTTCTGTTCTTTTTTCTCAAGATTATTTTGGCAATTCTAGGTCTTTTCTGTTTCCAGATAAACATTTGTAGCATTTTTTCTATTCTCCTAAAAAATGTGCTTGGGATCTTGATGGGAATAGCATTAAGTTTGTAGATGGCTCTGGGTAATATATTCATTCTGATGATGTTAATTCATCCAATGCATGAACATGGAATATCTCTCCACTAATTTTCACAACAAATGGCGCCCACGTTGACCTGACCTGCGCATCTCTCAGATAAGTAAAGACAATTTGGCTACCTATGCACTATGGCCTTCTCTTCTGCTTGTGAAGAGATCTCCAAAGGCCTCTGCTCTTTCTTCACGAAACTGTTTTGCTGTTTCTGGAACATTTATCTCTGGACCACTCTGTGGTTTCCACTCGATCGGGCGAACTCAGAACAACCAGTGGGAAGAGCCAGTGGGCGGGAGGCGAGGCGCGGAGCTGCTGTTTCCACCTGGTTAAACAGCCAGCCATCTGGCTGCGCCCAGACAACCCCGCGCACCGCGCCCGCAGCCCCGCAGCCCCACAGCCCGCAGGAGGCCGACGCCAGCACACAAGAGACCCTGGAGCCCAAGGCCAACACGCAAGAGTCTGAGGCCAGCCCACAGGAGCCGGCTCTCCACCGCGTGGCGCAGGGCACTGGATGCGTGATCCCTCCACGCTGCTCGGCCACTGCGAGCAGGGCAGCAGACATGGCAGGGCCATGGGGCAGGGCCGTGTCGGCCTATCATGGCTGCCACCCCTGGGCACCTAGGCCCACGCCTTCTACAAAACTGGCCTGCCTGCCCTCTTTCTATAAATTCTGGAACCATCCCGGACCCCCGGGCTCCCTGCCAAAACTGGGCACAGGAGATCTCCAGCCACCGGTCCGGTCTGAAGGCAGACAAGCTGGAGTATGCAGAGATTTGTGCAGAGATCACAACCTGCAATTTCTAGAAGTGGAGCTGCACGGGAAGCCACCTCCGGATGGTGAACCCCCCCCAACAACTAAGACAGTACAGATTTAAATTCATGTTTAAAATGACATGTCTTTGTAACAAAGGTTTCTCTCCTTGTTTATTAATGACCATGTTTATGTGTATGTTTAAAGTTTGGTAAACAGTAACTTTAAGGCTAAATTCTTACTAGACAAAGTTAAATGAAAAAGGTTTTCAACATAATTCTCATAAAGATAAAATTAACTTACATTTAAAGTCTAAGGTAAAAATTAGTTAACAATCAATATATTTTAACTAAGTTGGTCTAAACAAAAGGTTAAATAGACTTGTTGATATGTAAAACTCTCCACTACCTTCTCTATTAGAAATGGTAGATCGCACAATGGCTATGCTAATTATTCTCATTCCTGAGGTTTCCTCTCCGGCCCACACCTAGGATGTGTCTCCATCTTGAATGGGTGTAACAAAAGGTTAAAAGACGTTGTTGATATGTAAAAGTCTCAAATTCCTTCTCTATTAAAAATGTTAGATCGTGCGGTAGATATGCTAACAACAAGTTTTGTTTCATAGTAAGTAAATTGCAGCCTGCTGCCTTTGGAACTCTAGGCCATTCCCCGACCCCATGCAAATGCCCGTCGAGACAAGTAGCTCCCCAGAGGGAAGAAATGTTTTTTTTTTTAAGCTGATAAAGTTTAGCCCACAGAGGCAGATATGGCGCCCTCAGGCCTTCCCTTGGCAACATGCTGGTTTTTGTTATATATGTTTCTGTTCACCCCACACCCTTGAAACTATAGTCATTTAGTTAAAAAGAAAAGGGAAGGGGGAATTGTCGTATGCTTTACATTGGTTTGTTCTAGCCCTCCCCCGCCAAGAGAATTGGATCAGTCCAGTTAATTTCACAGGCCCGCTTGGCCCCGCCCCAAGGGACCCCGGGAGAGGGTTCCTGAGTTCGAGAGTGTGAGAGTTTCAGAGGGTTTCCCAGTACGAGAGTTCCAGAGTTCCTGAGTTCGAGAGTAAGGGAGAGGGTTCCTGAGTTCGAAAGTAAAAGAAAGAGTGCTTGTGCCGCTGCAAAGAGACAGCGGAGTTCTGTTTGGTGATTAGTTTGTCTTAGTTTATGAATCGTTGTTCCTGAATAAAGAAATACAGCTTCCCTGCCCAGCCATTGTCTCCGCGTCTCTGTTACCCGCCTGTGAAGCTAGCCCGCCCAGCCAGAGCCTGCCGAATTTTAACAACACTTTGTGTCTTTTTCAATTTCTTTGAGTAGTGACTCATAATTTTCATTATACAAGTCTTTCACTTCTTTGGCTAGGTTTACTCCTAGATATTTTATTGTTTTTGTTGCTATAGTAAAAGGAATTGATTTCTGGATTTCAACTTCTTCTAACTTAGTGTTTTCATAGAGGAATGCCACTGACTCTTGAATGTTAATTTTATAGCCTGACACCTTACTGTATTGCCTGATGATTTCCAAGAGCTTCTTGCTGGATTCCTTAGGTTTTTCCATGTATACTAGCATGTCATCTGCAAATAAGGACAGTTTGACTTCTCTTCCAATCTGTATCCCTTTAATTCCTTGTTCCTGCCTGATTGCTATGGCAAGAACTTCCAACTCTTTGTTGAATAGTAATGGTGATAGTGGGTAGCCCTGTCTAGTACCTGATCTGAGGGGAAATGCTTCTAGTTTTTCACCACTGAGTATGATGTTGGCTGTAGGTTTGCTATATATAGACTCCACTATCTTGAGGAATTTTCCATCTATTCCCATTTTTGTAGTGTTTTGATCATAAAGGGTTGCTGTATTTTCTCAAAGGCTTTCTCTGCATCTATTGATATGACCATGTGGTTTTTGGTCTTGCTTTTGTTGCTTTGGTGGATCACATTGATTGATGTATGTATATTAAACCAACCTTGCATGCCTGGGATAAACCCCACTTGGCCATGATAAACAATATTTTTGATATACTGCTGTATGTGGTTGGCTAGAATTTTGTTCAATATATTCGCATCTATGTTCATCAGAGATATTGGTCTGTAGTTTTCTTTTTTGGTTGTGTCCCTGTCTGCTTTTGGTATCAGGGTGATGTTGGCTTCATAGAAGCTGGCAGGGAGTATTCCAGTGTCTTCAATCTTCTGGAAGACTTTTAAAAGTAGAGGTATTAGTTCTTCTTTGAAAGTTTTGTAGAATTCATTTGTAAAACCATCTGGTCCAGGACTTTTATTTTTCGGAAGATTTTTGATAACTGTTTCAATTTCATTAGCTGTGATGGGCCTGTTCATGTTATCCACTTCCTCTTTACTTAGTTTTGGAAGTTGGTAGGTATCTAGGAAATCGTCCATTTCTTCCAGGTTCTCTAGCTTGGTGACTACTAGTTGTTCATAGAAGCCTCGCAAGATATGTTGAATTTCTGCATTGTCTGTTGTGATAGCTCCTCTATCATTTACTTTCCGATTTATTTAGGTCTTCTCCCTTTTTTGTTTTGTGAGTCTGGCTAAAGGTTTGCCAATTTTGTTTACTCTTTCTAAGAACCAACATTTACATTCATTGATCATTTGTATGGTTTTCCTATTCTCAATGTGATTTATTTCTGCCCTAACTTTAGTGATTTCTGTCCTGGTTGCTTTAGGATTCCTTTGTTGTTCTTCTTCTAGGTCTCTAGGATGTGCAATCAGGCTGTTTCTTTGTGATTTTTCTTGTTTCCTAATGTGTGCTTGTATAGCTATGAACTTCCCTCTTAGGACTGCTTTAGCTGTGTCCCAAATATTTTGATAGCTTGTGTCTTCATTTTCATTGAACTCTCGAAACATTTTGATTTCTTCCTTGATTACCTCTTTTACCCAGAAGTTTTTAAGAGGTGTACTATTGATCTTCCACATTTTGAGACTGTTGCTAATCTTTTGTTGATTGTTAAGTGTTAGTTTCATTCCACTGTGGTCTGAGAAGTTGCTTGGGATGATTTCAATGCTCTTGAATTGGCTGATGCTGTCTTTGTGGCCTAACATATGGTCTATCTTTGAGAATGACCCATGTGGATTTGAGTAAAATGTGTATTCCAGTTTCTTGGGATGAATGACTGAAAATGTCCAATAGTTCTAGTTTATCTATCTCTTCATTAGCTCCCTTATATCTTTACTGATTTTCTGCCTGGATGATCTGTCAAGTTGAGAGAGTGGGGTGTTGAATTCCCCTACTATGATTGCATTACAGATAATATATTGCTGTAGCTCTTTCAGTAGAAGTTTGATGTATTTAGATGGCTTCTCATTGGGTGCATAGATGTTAATAACTGTTAAGTCCTCTTGATTGACTGATCCTCTGAGCATTAAGTAGTGTTCATTCCTATCTTTTTTAATCTTATATATTTTAAAGTCTATCATGTCAGATATGAGATAAGCTGTTCCTGCCCATTTTTGTGGGCCATTGGCTTGTATGATAGTTTTCCATCCTTTCACTTTAACTCTGTGTTTGTCTTGTCAAGTTAGGTGGGTTTCCTGTAGACAATATATTGTTGGGTTGTGTTTTCTGATCTATCTTCCTGCTCTGAGCCTTTTAATAGGTGAATTCAGGCCATTGACATCAAAGATTGAAGATATTTTAATGCCATTCTTGTAGAGTTTTAGAGTGTTTTGATATATGTCCTATTTGTGGTGGTCTGGTGGTTTATAAGAGACCTTTCAGAATTTCTTTCAGGGCAGGTTTGGTGATGGTTGCTTCCTTCAACTGTTGCTTCTCTGAGAAGGTTTTGATGCCTCCATCTAGTCTGAATGACATTCTAGCAGGATATAGTATTCTTGGTTGAAAGACACTCTCATTGAGCACTTGATAGATATCTTGCCATTCTCTTCTGGCCTGTAATGTTTGTATGGCGAAGTCTGCTGCTAATCTTATGGTTTTTACTTTGTAGGTGACTCTTTGTTTTTCTTTTGCAGCCTTGAGGATCCTTTCTTTATGCTTATTCCTTTCCATTCTAAGTATGATATGTCGTGGTGTCTTTAGGTCTGGGTTAATTCTGTTTGGGACCCTCTGAGCTTCTTGAATCTTTATATCTTTGGTATTGTCTAGACTAAAGAAATTTTCAGCTATTATGGCCTGGAGAATGCTTTTTTCCTCTCCTTCTCTTTCTTCCTCTGGTATGCCAATAATGTGTATATTGTTTCTTTTGAAGTCATCCCATAGGACTCTGTTGTTGTTTTCAGCATCTCTTAATCTCTTTTTGAGATCTCCTACTTCTTTTATTTGTCTCTAATTCATTCTCAATCTTGCTAATTCTGTCTTCAGCCTCATAGATTCTAATCTCTGCCCTCTACTGCTTTCTGGAGTTCATCTATTTTGTTGCCCTGCTCTGATGCTGTTTTAGCTTGTTCAGCTAGTTGCATTCTTACCTCAGCGATTTCAGCTTTCAACTATCTAATAACCATGAGATAATTAGTATTTTCTTCCATATTCTCATTTGTTGTTACTGCGTTTCTGATTACAATTTTTTTCAAATTCTTTACTCACTCCTGTTATTATTTCCTTAGCTAATGTTTGGATGTAGAGCTCGTTGTTTTGTGCTTCACCCTCTGGAGGACTTTTAGCTGGACTCTGGTCCTGGTTCGAGTCTCCAATATTTTTTCTTGTTGTTTTAACCATTTTATATATTATGTTATGAGTTCCCTTTATCAGTACTTTTCAAATTATTGATCACTATTGCCTGGATTGACTTGTGTCTAAGTAAGTTAATGAAAGGGTTTACAATGGTGGAAGTTAACAGTTCTTTCAATCCCTGAGTTGGAGCTCAGTGGTTTAAAAGCCTCCTTTTTTTTTTTTCTTCCCTGTAGGCGATGGGAGCCTGAGGGACTTTAAACTATCAATAGGCTTCTTCGCTTAATCACTGACTCCTGACCAAGAGATAAAGCAGGGTGTGCTAGAGATAATCCAGTGGTTATGCAAAGAGAATTTCACAGCCCCTCAGCTATGCCACCAAGGTATAGGTCTTCTCCTGAGTTTCCTGGTTAGATCTCTGTCCCCTAGTGTCTGTACCTGCCACTGCTCCAGACTCTGAGGGTAGTAGCAATGGAGACTCAGAGTTGCACTTGGTGAGTCTCTGGGGAGTCCTCTCCTCCCTTCAGCTGTCACCTTGTTGGTGGAGCAGGCTGGAGGTGGTGTCTCAACTGATAAACTGCTGAACTGTTAGCAGTCACTTAATCTCTTCTTAGGCTCCTCTCTCCTCTCTGTCACCAGCCACAAGTGTTTGTACTCATGGGTGATTTACTGGGTTCCTGTGGTCATTCTAGTCCTGTCTTATTTTGGTCCCTGGTGGTCTCCTTTGGTATTGCTAGTTGATCCGGGAGAGGAGAGGAGAGGAGAGGGGAAGAGGGGAGAAAGCGATCTACTTCTTGTAGCTCCGCCTCTGGAAGTCGAAATCCTGGTTCATTCATCAATTTTTAGACAGATTTCTCATGCCATCCTCTTCAAAGGCAGGAGGAAAATAAATTAATAAATAAATAAGCAAAAATGATTTATTGGTATCATTGTGGGATGGAGAGACAGAGCCTGAGCTTCACAGTGGCACTTGTCACACCAGGGTGGTACTCAGGGACTCATGGTGGATAGTCAGGCACTTTATCTACTCCACCACCTCTTGCTCACCCAGTTTCCTTCTTTGTGAAATTACTTTAGCAAAAACATTCTCCATTTTCAGAAACGTCTTAGTACAAGTCTATCATCATAGATAGTAAATGATATAAGTATTTCATTAAAGTCTGGGGTACATGGCATAATGGTTATGCAAGGAGACTCTCATGCCTGACGCTCCAAGTCTCAGTTTATTCCCATGTACCACCATAAGCCAAAGGACAGCAGTGCTCTGGTTAAAAAAAAAAAAAAAAAAAGAATTGAATTGAGATAATAATGAGTCATAGATTTAGATTTGAATGAAATGGCTAATACAGAGAACACTTTTATTTCTCTATTTTGAGTGTTTATCCAAGTACATAAACTGCATCTTCTATCCTGTGAGTCTACTTTTCTACCAGGACAGCTATTTCCCAGCTACCAGGAATTGCTAATTAAGCTTGTCAGCACTCACCCTGCTGTTTAAGCCACTACCTCATCTTCCTCTACTTTCCACATAGGAACAATCAATGATTTTTTTTACCCGTTTCTAGGAAACAGTTTAGTTGTTTCCTAATTCTGTGTATGCTAAAATTGTAATACTTAATGACAAATGATCTTGTTTTGCTTGAGGTTTGATAGCATCATGGTTATGCAAAGAGACTCTCAGGAGGAGGCTCCAAAGTTGCCAGTTCAATCCCCTGCACCACCAAAAACCAGAGCTGAGCAGGGCTCTGGTAAAATAAGTAAATAAAATAAAATAGGAGAAAAGCATTTGTTTATAGCACATAAGCTCTATAGACCGTGATATTATTATCAGGCTTTGGCTTCTTGATGCATGTGATTTTGTTTTACCTGGAACACTAAAGCCATGGTTTAGAGTTCACAGTACATGTAATGGCCCCAACCCACAGCCCATCTCCTCAGTCTAGAGACTATGTCTACATTTCTACTGTGAAGCAGGGAATTTCTATCTTGTCCATTGCTTTTCAAATAGAATATTGGTGCATGCTCAAAGAGAGGGAGAAATGTTAGGAGAAGGTGACATGTGAGCTCTGAAACCCTATTCCACAAGGACCCACAGAGAAGGAATTGAGAGAAAGAGAGAGGAGGAGAGAGAGAGAGAGAGAGGAAGGAAATAAATTCAGAGGTAGTAATAGGTGCATGTGTGACTTAAAATGGAAGAGAAGTCAGGACCATAGGGAAGAATAGAGATAGACAGATTTTTATGGAAATAGTAGTCAATCCAAATCTGTGACCTTGGGAGAATTACTTCAATTTCAAGTGAAGGGCACGGGGATAGAGAACTCTGGTGGTGGGGATGGTGTGAAGTTGTATCCCTCTTGTTGTGTAACTCTACACATAACTAATACAATTCTAAAAGATCATGTTTAATTATAGTATTTAACTTGGTCTCCTGTAACCCTTCAAGGAATCTTTACAGACATAACTGATAAACCATGGATCTAGAGTAAAGCAGATAGGAATATCTTCAAAATTGCAAATCATTAGAGAGGATCCTATCTTGTCTCGTTAATGATCTGGAAAATGTCTTTTTATGCTTCATACAGATTTTTTTTTTTTTGCCACAACTCTGTTTAGCTCTTGTTTCTGGTAGGAATGGGCTTTGAAAACAGATAATTTGGTCTCACAGGTTTGCATTTCCAATATGCTTACCCACCCATAACAATTTCAAAAATAACTCCTATATTTTTCTTTCAATTGTGCTCAATATATTTATTATTTATTTACTTTCTACCAGATCAGTTGAAAGGGGAAGTGGAAATAGGGAGAGAGACACACACACCTGTGTCATCATTTCACTGCTATAACCATCCCCCGGCAGAGGGTACTGAGGCCTTGAGCCTGGCCTTACTCATTCTGCACTGTGCTCACAGGAGTGTAGGAGCCATCACCCTGTCCATCCACACAGCTTTGCTTTGAGGAGGTGCTGCATGAAATCCTGATGCTCTGCATGTCCTCAGTGAGGAGGGGAGTTCCCTTTATTCCCTCCACTGCAGCACAGCTTCTCTTCCACCAACAGCCACAAATATGTCCAGAATCTAGCTTATTCCTGCTGTCAACAAAGTCTCCTGTTGCAGTTAACTCAGCTCAAACTACACTGGGCATGGGCAAAGGGCACATATTAAAGACTCCCTCCTGGGCCTCAGGGCTGGGGCTGCTGGGCTGGGGATCTAGGGCAGGACTTCACTTTCCTGGAAAGGGAGGAGCCTGGTGCTCACTCTCTTGTTGGGATCTTGTGGGATCCAGAGAGATGAAGCCCTGGAGTCTTTGCCCATAAAGACTGGCCTTAGCTGAGATCTCAGGCCATTTCCTGCTTTCTCCCTGCTGGCAGAAGTCTACATATTGACACTGCAATTGCACCCTATACTCAGGGTACTTGGGCAAAGGAGCCTGGGATATCAGCTTGCACACATGTCACTTATGATTCCACAGATTTAACAGCCTTGGGGTAGAGAGAGGAGGCAGGAAGGATGGACCATCTTCAGTCATTGAGGAAAACTCCCAGTCGGCTGTATTTTACTGCCACCTACTGGCAGGCAGTTCAGAGCAATAAACTGTGTGAATGTAAAAAAGCCCTTTTTTTGGTCAGTTTTTTCTGAAAAAATCTGGTGTCTAGGCAAAAAGAAAACAAATATTCGTGTTGAAAAGTGTGTTAATATTGGAATTGAGAAATCTTACCAATAAGGAACTTTACTCACATAATTTATGCACGTATTTTATAAATGTTGACACTGGTTTTTCATATCATCTGAAGAGAAGCATGGGCATTACTTTTTCTTAGATTCAAGGGGACAGTTGTACCTCTATGTTCACAGCTGCCATCCTTGCACTCCAAATGTGGATAGATCTAAAATGCCCATTGTATGGAACAGCCCAGCTGGTTGTAGCCTTTTCACTGATGTCTATCAATCCAGTCTGACTACAGATGCCTGAATTTTACCTGTCTATGTGACAACAACCATGCTTTGTTTTTCTTCACAAATAGCTTAGACTGCCCATGACCCTCCTCACTCTTTCTTTCCCATGATAGCCACATTGTCCTGGCCAAAGTCCCCTTCCTGCCACTTCCTTTCCCATCTTGGTAGACTTCCATTCCCATCTTGGCTCCCTACTAATACCTGATCCCATCCCCTTTTCCTGAACATGATTAGATTGTGACCCAATTCTCTCTCACCAAAGGGGAAGAGGACAGGTTGATCCCATGTCCAGTAACGTATAAAAAGAGCTCTGAAGATTGTCTTTGTATGATTGCTGGCTTATAAGAATATATATATATATATATATATATATATATATATATACATATACATATACATATACATATACATATATATGTCAAACTTTTGATTTGCTAATGATGCTCCATGTGTCAGCCCTTATTTTAAGGCATAGACAGAGTGTGTTTTGCACTGTTTCCCATACCCAACTACACAAGACTGGACAAAGAAATTAGGGGACTCAAGGGAGAACTACCCTACATTTTGGAAGGGTGATACTGGGTCCTTTAGAACCAATGAAGCTGAGGGTGATTGTGCTCAGTGAAGTGATTAAGGAGGTGATAGACTAATACTGGGTAGCTTCTCTTATGTAAGCAATCGAGTATTGAAGAACACAGACTCCCCTAACACAAGTCATAGGGATTGAGCTAGTTTTGTAAGAATTATGACAGTTATTGCTAAGATTGAGGTCATAGAATTTTGACAGTGGAGGTATCATGGAATATGCCCCCAAAATATTATCTTTTTTTAAAATTTATAAAAAAGGAAACACTGACAATAGCCATAGGATAGGAGGGGCATGACTCCACCCAATCCCAAACACCAGAAATCTATATGCCATCTATTCCTCTGATAGCTTGTCTATTCTTTATTCCTCTGGAAGTATGGACCCAAGGTCATTATGGGGCACAGAAGGCAGAAGGTCTGGCTTCTGCAATTTCCTTCCCCTCTAAAATATCTGCTTAAATCTGAATCAGGGTTATGTAATAGAATCTAGATGATGGAATTGTAGTATGCACAACAGTAAAATACTCTGGGGTGGGTGGGGATGAGAATACAGGTCCAAGAAGGATGACAGAGGACTATGTGGGGCTTGTATTCTTATATGGAAAACTGAAAAATGTTATGCATGTACAAACTATCATGTTTACTGCCCAATATATAACATTAATTCCCCATTAAAGAAATTTTAATAAAGAACTATTAGAAACAGAGAAAAAAATTGACACACAAGGGAATTTTTTAATTTTCTAAAAAAAAAAAAAAAAGATTTCAGTTGAGTTACTGTGTTTCTGATCAGGAAGACTCTGTCCCAGGACACAAGAGTCATCATCCAGGGCAGCTCCAGGCTGGGAGAAGGAGCCTCAGAGTAAGAGGAGCAGCCAGCTCCCCTTGCACACACCACTCTGCATCTGTGTCTCTGGGGCCAAGGGTTGGTTCTTTGTAGCCTGGGAGTCTGATCATCATAGGACAGCACTGAAGTTCACTGTCATCTCCTGGATCTGCCCAGAAAACACGTGTAGAGAAAAGCGACATGTAGGCATTATGTGTCTTGATCCCATGACTGTGGTTTGCAGGATTAGTAGGATGTGACCATGTTTCAAAACCTAGGACCTTGTAACCTCAGTCATAAAGACCTCTTTCATTACCATTATGCTGTTTCCCCCATCCCAGGAATGCTTTCTCATAATAAAATAAACACAAGCAAACACTTGTCAGCTTACTATGAAATATACTTTCTGTTTTATAAATGATTTAATGATTGCCAAGAATGTAGTCTCAGAGGGCTACCCTTCCACACAATTCCCACCACCAGGTTTCCATATCCCATCCCCGTCATTGGAAGTTTTCTTCTTGATCCCTCTGGTTACATGGACAATGATAATATAAACTGCAGAAGGTGGAAGGTCTGACTTGTGTAAGTCCATCTCCAGTGGACATGGGCATTGGGAAGTCGATCCATATATCCAGCCTGTTTCTATCTTTCCCTAGTGGGGCAAGGATCCAGGGAGGTGGAGTTCTAGGACACACTGATGAGGTCATCTGCCCAGGGAAGTCATGTTGACATTGTGGTAGCATTTGCAACTTGGTGTCTGAAAATGCATTAAAATATAAAGCAGAGGGGGCCAGATGGTGGTACACTTGGCTTAGTACAGATGTTATTCCCATTTTTTGTAGTTTTTTGATCATAAAGTGATGATGTATTTCCTCAAAGGCATTATCTGCATCTATTGAGATGACCATGTGGTTTTTTGGTCTTGCTTTTGTTGATGTGGTGGAAAACACTGATTGATTTACATATATTATACCAAACTTGCATGCCTGGCATAAACACCACTTGGTCATGATGAACAATCTATTTAATATACTGCTGTATCCTGTTGGCTAGAATTTTGTTCAATATTTTAGCATCTATGTTCATCAGAGATACTTGTCTGTAGTTTTCTTGTTTGGTTGTGTCCCTATCTGCTTTTGGTATCAGAGTGATGTTGGCTTCATAGAAGCTGGAAGAGAGTATTCCAGTGTCTTCAATCTTCTGGAAGGCTTTTAAAAGTAGAGGTATTAGTTTGTCTTTGAAGGTTTTGTAGAATTCATTTGTAAAACTATCTGGTCCAGGACTTTTATTTTTGGGGAGATTTTTGGTAGCTGTTTCTATTTTATTAGCTGTAATGGGCTTTTCTTGTTATCTTCTTCCACTTTACTTAGGTTTGGAAATTGGTAGGTATCTAGGAAATCATACATTTCTTCCAGGTTCTCAAGCTTGGTGGCTACTAGTTGTTCATAGAAGCCTTGCATGTTATGGTGAATTTCTGCGGTGTCTGTTGTGATATCTCCTCTTTCATTTATGATCTGATTTATTTGGGTCTTCTCCCTTTTTTCTTTTGTGATTCTGGCTAAAAGTTTGTCGATTTTATTCAATCTTTCGAAGAACATACATTTACTTTTGTTGATCATTTGTATGGTTATCTTTTTGTTGTGTATTTATTGAAAAAGGGGGAAATTAACAACCCTAGGATAGGAGGGGTACAACTCCACACACAATTCCCACCACCAGATCTCTATATCCCATCCCCTCCCCTGATAGCTATCCCATTCTTTATCCCTTTGGGAGTATGGACCCAAGGTCATTGTGGGTTGCAGAAGGTGGAAGGTCTGGCTTCTGTAATTGCTTCTCTGTTGAACAAGGGCTTTGACTGGTCTTTCCATACTCCAAGCCTGCCTCTCCCTTTCCATAGTATGCTGGGTCTCTGGGGAAGCAGAACACCCCAGAGAAACATTGTTGGGGTCCTCTGTCCAGGGAAGTCTGGCATCTGGAACCTGGTGGCTGAAAAGTGAGTTAACGAACAAAGCCAAACAAATTGTTGAACAATTATGGACCTAAAGGCTGGAAAAGTGTAGATGAAGTGTTGGGGGTACTACCTGCAGACTATTGTGTACTTTTTATTTCAGGTATATATTTTTCCCTAGTTTATGGATACATGTGAACATATGCTGTATCTCACAGGGCCTCGTCTATATCTAGGTTTTGCAGCTTTGTTAGGAAGTGAACCACCTGGACTGGAATTAGAGAATACTATGAAAGGAAAGGTCTCACCTCAGTAATGAAGCTGAAGGGTTGTCATCCCACACCTCAAGTCTCTGAACACAGTCTGAAGTGAAGCATGTTGAGGTGGCACTCATTGCATTGATTAATATGTGATTGTTGTATGCAATGTTATTTTTTATGTTTTTTTATTGGGGACTTCGTGTTTTACATTCAACAGTAAGTACAATAGTTTGTACATGCACAACATTCCTCAGTTTCCCATTTAAAAATACAACCCCCACCAGGTCCTCTGTCATCCTTCTTGGACCTGTATTCTCCCCACCCACCCACCACAGAGTCTTTTTCTTTGGTGCGATATGCCAATTACATTTCAGGTTCTACTTGTGTTTTCTTTTCTGATCCTGTCTTTCAGGTTCTGCCTGAGAGTGAGATCAGCCCATATCCATCCTTCTGTTTCTGACTTATTTCTCTTAACATAAGTTTTTCAAGGTCCATCCAAGATCAGCTGAAATCGGTGAAGTCACCACTTTTTACATCTGAGTAGTATTCCATTGTGTATATAGACCACAACTTGCTCAGCCACTCATCTGTTGTTGGACACCTGGGTTGCTTCCAGGTTTTGGCTATAACAAATTGTGCTGCAAGAACATATGTGTCCACAGATCTTTTTGGATGGGTGTGTTGGGTTCCTTAGGATATATCCCCAGGAGAGGAATTGCAGGATCCTAGGGTAGGTCCATTTCTAGCCTTCTTAGAGTTCTCTGGACTGTTCTCCACAGAGGTTGGACCAATTGACATTCCCACCAGCAGTGCAGGAGGGTTCCTTTGACCCCACAACCCCTCCAGCATTTGTTGCTATTACCTTTTCTGATGTATGACATTCTCACAGGAGTGAAGTGGTATCTCATTGTTGTCTTTATTTGAATTTCTCTGACAATCAGAGAAAAGGAGCATTTCTTCATGTGTTTCTCGGCCTTTTGGATCACTTCTGTGGTGAATATTCTTTCCATGCCCTCACCCCATTTTTGGATGGAGTTATATGTTGTCTTGTTGTTGAGTTTGGCACGCTATTTATTTTTGTTGGTTATTAGCATCTTGTCTGATGTATGTCATGTAAAGATCTTCTCCCATTCTGTGAGGGGTCGCTTGGTTTGGGTAGTGGTTTCTTTTGGTGTGAAGCAGCTTTTTAATTTGATGTAGTCCCATAGGTTTATACTTGCCTTAGTCTTCTTTGTAATTGTATTCATTTCATTGAAGATGTCTTTAAAATGTATGCAGAAAAGAGTTCTGCCAATATTTTCTTCGAAGTATCTGATAGTTTGTGGTCTAACATCCAAGTCCTTGATCCACTTGGAATTTACTTTTGTATTTGGTGAAATATAGTGGTTCAGTTTCATCCCTTTGCATGTTTCAACCCATTGTTTCCAACACCATTTATTGAAGAGACTCTTCTTTTACCATTTAATAGTCTGAGCCTCTTTGTCAAAGAATAGATGTCCATAGGTGTGGGGGCTCACCTCTGGGCTCTCAATTCTATTCCATTGATCAGTGTGTCTATTCATGGTCCAGTACCAAGCAGTTTTGATGACAATGGCCTTATAATTCAATTTGAAATCTGGGAGTGTGATGCATCTGGTTCTATTCTTTTTTTCTCAAGACTGTTTTGGCAATTCTAGGTCTTTTCTGGTTCCAGATAAACATTTGTAGCATTTGTTCTAGTCTCCTAGAAAATGTGCTTGGGATCTTGATGGGGACAGCACTAAATTTGTAGATGGCTCTGGGTATTATATTCATTTTGATGATGTTAATTCTTCCAACCCATGAACATGGAATATCTTTCCACTTCTTTGTGTCTTTTTCCATTTCCTTGAGTAATTACTCATAATTTTCAGTATACAAGTCTTTAACTTCTTTGGTTAGGTTTACTCCTAGATATTTTATTGTTTTAGTTGCTATAGCAAAAGGAACTGATTTCTGGATTTCAATTTCTTCTAGCTTAGTGTTTGCATAGAGGAATGCCACTGACTTTTGAATATTGATTTTGTAGCCTGAAACCTTACTGTATTGCCTGATGATTTCCAAAAACTTTTTGCTGGATTCCTTAGGTTTTTCCATGTATAACTAGCATGTCATCTGCAAATAAGGACAGTTTGACTTCTTCTCTTCCAATCTGTATGCCTTTAATTCCTTGATCCTGCCTGATTGCTATGGCAAGAACATCCAACACTATGTTGAATAGTAATGGTGTCAGTGGGCAGCCCTGTCTAGTACCTGATCTGAGTGGAAATGCTTCCAGTTTTTTCACCATTGAGTATGATGTTGGCTGTATGTTTGCTATATATAGATTCCACTATCTTCAGAAATTTTCCATCTCTTCCCATTTTTTGTAGTGTTTTGATCATAAAGGGATGTTGTGTTTTGTCAAAGGATTTCTCTGCATCTATTGATATGACCATGTGGTTTTTGGTCTGGCTTTTGTTGCTTTGGTGGATCACATTGATTGATGTATGTATATTAAACCAACTTTGCATGCCGGGGATAAGCCCCACTTGGTCTTGATGAACAATCTTTTTAATATACTGCTGTATCCTGTTGGCTAGAATTTTGTTCAATATTTTCACATTTTTGTTCATCAGAGATATTGGTCTGTAGTTTTCTTTTTTGGTTGTGTCCCTGTCTGCTTTTGGTATCAGAGTGATGTTGGCTTCACAGAAGCTGGCAGGGAGTATTTCAGTGTCTTCAGTCTTCTGGAAGACTTTTAAAAGTAGAGATATTAGTGCATCTTTGAAGGTGTTTTATTTATTTATTTATTTCTCTATTGGGGAATTAATGTTTTACATTTAACAGGAAATACAACAGTTTGTACATGGATAACATTCTCCAGTTTCCCATTTAACAATACAACTCCCACTATGTCTTCTATCATCCTTCCTGGACCTATATTCTCCCCACCCACCCACCACAGAGTCTTTTACTTTGGTGCGATATGCCAGTTACATTTCAGGTTCTGCTTGTGCTTTCGTTTCTGATCTTGTTTTTCAACTTCTGCCTGAGAGTGCGATCAGCCCATATCCATCCTTCTGTTTCTGACTTACTTCACATAACATGAATTTTTTAAGCTCCATCCAAGATTGGCTGAAAACGGTGAAGTCACCATTTTTTACATCTGAGTAGTATTCCATTGAGTATATAGACCACAACTTGCTCAGCCACTCATCTGTTGTTGGACACCTGGGTTGCTTACAGGTTTTGGCTTTTACAAATTGTGCTGATGAGAACATATGTGTACACATATCTTTTTGGATGGGTGTGTTGGGTTCCTTAGGATATATCCCCAGGAGAGGAATTGCAAGGTCATAGAGTAGGTCCATTTCTAGCCTTCTGAGTGTTCACCAGTCTGTTCTCCACAGATTTTGGACCAATTGACATTCCCTCCAGCAATGTAGGATGGTTCCTTTGACGTCGCACCCTCTCCAGCATTTGCTGCTGTGACCTTTTCTGATGTATGACATTCTCACAGGTGTGAAGTGATATCTCATTGTTGTCTTTATTTGCATTTCTCTGACAATCAGAGACATGGAGTATTTTTTCATGTGTTTCTCGTCCTTTTGGATCACTTCTGTGGTGAATATTCTGTCCAAGTCCTCCCCCCATAATTGTATGGGGTTATTTGTTGTCTTGCTGTTGAGTCTGGCAAGCTCTTTATGTATGTTGGTTATTAAACTCTTATCTGATGTATGGCATGTAAAGATCTTCTCCCATTCTTTGATGGGGCCTCCTGGTTTGGGTAGTAATTTCTTTTGCTGTGAAGCAGTTTTTAATTTTATGTAGCCCCACAGGTTTATACTGGCCTTAGTCTTCTTTGTCATTGGATTCGTTTCATTGAAAATGTCTTTAGCCTTTAGCAGGCCAGCCAATAAGGGGTCATAGCGGTGACAAGGAGGTGAGTATAACATAATTTGGGTTACGAATTAGAGTAGGGAAAAAATTCTTTTTTCTTCCTTTTAATTTCCAAGCATACCTCCTTCCCCCCGCCCCGCCATAAGCAGTCCCTGGGGACCAGCTCCTAACAGGATACCCCACACCACCAAACAGGGTGCTTTTTTGAATTCACTGATACACATTTGGGAAATTCCTTGCACTGCTCTTTAATTACAACTCTTTTTCTTATCTTCTCCCTTTTCTATTTCTTGTCTCTCTCTCTCTCTCTCTCTCTCTCTCTCTCTCTCTCTCTCTCTTTTTTAATCTTGTCATACACTTCTTCTTCTTTGCATTTCTGAATTTGTGAATTACTTTGGGGAAGAAATCTGACTCAGAGTGGACTCTCTATGTGTGTATCTCTGCTCTAGTTCCCTTTCCCCTCTTGTTACCCCTAGAATATACGTTGGATAGTAGATTTGCATAACTGGCTATTCTTGCTATCCTCTCTTTCTTTTCCCTTCCTTCACTGGGATTTGGTTACTATTTTTTCACGGACTGGAGAAATTGTTTGGCTAACTGGTAATGATTAAACTACTTCAATACTTACTTCAGTTGCTACTGTAATTCCGGAGGTTGGTGAGTACAATTGTCACAAAGGTATTAAGTACAGTGTTACTTGTACTCAAGACACAACAACTGAGGAACAACAGAGCATAAAAAAAGAGAAAGAAACACATAAATAAAAAATGGGTAGATTAAAAACAAATAAAACTGCTACCCCAATGAATGAAGACAAGAGCCCAGAAGAAACTACAAATCAGTCAGAAGTAACCATAGATAAGAAAAGTATGCAAGCAATAATAAACTTATTAATCACAGAAATGAAAACAACATTGGAGGAAAGGAATGGCAGTATTAGGGAAACAACAGTTGAGACCCCCAAGGAAAATACTGATTATCTTGAGGCAATTAGAGAACTGAAAGCTGAAATAACTGTAATGAAGAAAGAAGCTGAGGCAAAGGAAAGCACACTAACAGAAGCAGAAAACAGAATTAGTCAGACAGAGGATGAGTTAGAGAAAACAAAGAAAGAGGTGAAAGAGATTGAGAGACACTGAAAACAACAACAGAGACATATGGGATGACCTCAGAAGAAGTAACATTCGTATAATTGGCCTGCAGGAGGAAGAAATAGAGGAAGGGAAGTAAACATTCTAGAGGAAATAATACAAGAAAACTTCCCAGACCTGAATAACAGAAAGGATATCAAGGTTCAAGAGGCCCAGAGAGTACCAAACAGAATCAACCCAGACCTGAAGACACCAAGACACATCATAGTCACAATGAGAAGAAGTAAGGATAAAGAAAGGACCCTAAAGGCTGCAAGAGAGAAACAAAAAGTCACATACAAGGGAAAACCCATAAGATTATCTGCAGACTTCTCCACTCAAACTCTAAAAGCCAGAAGGGAGTGGCAAAATATCTATCGAGCCCTGAATGAAAAAGGGTTTCAAACAAGGATAATATATCCTGATGGACTTTAATTTAAACTACATGGAGGGATCAAAACCTTCTTAGATAAACAACAGTTAAAGGAGGCAACCACCAACAAGCCGGCCCTGAAAGAGGTACTAAAAGATCTCTTATAAACAAGAACATCACTATAATACTTGCAATATATCAGAGCAAACAATTTTTTTTTGAACAATGGCACTACAATACATTAAATCCATAATATCAATAAATGTCAATGGCTTAAACTCACCCATCAAAAGGCACAGGGTGGGGGGATGGATCAGAAAACATAACCCAACCATATACTGCTTGCAAGAATCCCATCTGTCACAACAAGAGAAACACAGACTTAAAGTGAAAGGATGGAAAACTATCATACAGGCTAACAGACCACAAAAAAGGGCAGGAACAGCCATTCTCATCTCAGACACGATAGATTTTAAATTAAATAAAGTAATAAAAGATAGGCAAGGACATTACATAATTATTAGAGGATCAATCAGCCTAGAAGACTTAACAATTATTAACATCTATGCACCCAACGAGGAGGGACCATCTAAATACATTAAGCATCTACTGAAAGAATTTCAAAAATACATCAATAGTAATACAATAATAGTGGGAGACTTCAATACCCCACTCTCACACTTAGACAGATCAACAAAGCAGAGAACCAATAAAGATACAAGATAATTGAATGAAGAGATCGACAGAATAGACCTCTTGGACATTTTCAAACTCCTCCACCCCATAAAACTGGAATACACCTTCTTTTCAAATCCACATAACACATACTCAAGGATAGACCACATGTTAGGCCACAAAGACAGCATCAATAAATTCAGGAGAATCGAAATCATCCCAAGTATCTTCTCAGACCACAGTGGAGTAAAACTAACATTTAACAACAAACAGAAAATTATTAAAAAACAGAATTTGGAAACTAAACAGCATACTCCTTAAGAACCACTGGGTCAGAGACTCACTCAAACAGGAAATTCAAATGTTCCTGGAAACTAATGAAAATGAAGACAAAACTTATCAAAATATTTGGGACACAGATAAAGCAGTACTGAGAGGGAAACTTATAGCCATACAATCACATATTAAACACCAAGAAGAAGCTCAAATGAACGACCTTACTGCACACCTCAAGGACTTAGAGGAAGAGGAACAAAGGAACACTAAAGCAATCAGAAGGACAGAAATCACTAAAGTTTGAACAGAAATAAACAACATCGAAAATAAAAGAACCATACAAAAGATCAATGAAGCCAAATGTTGGTTCTTTGAAAGATTAAACAAAATTGACAAACCCCTAGCCAGACTCACCAAACAAAAAAGAGAGAAGACTCAAATTAATAGAATTGTAAACGATGCAGGACATGTCACCACTGACACCACAGAAATGCAGATAATCCTGTGAAACTTCTATAAAGAACTATATACCACCAAGCTAGAGAATCTGGAAGAAATGGAACAATTCCTAGAAACCTATGCACTTCCAAAACTGAAACAAGAAGAACTACAAAATCTAAATGCACCAATCACAGACAAAGAAATTGAAACCGTTATTAAGAATCCCGCCAACAACAAAAGTTGTGGACCAGATGGCTTCACAAACGAATTCTACAAAATTTTCAGGAAACAGTTAATATCCATACTTCTTAAGCTATTCCATAAGATTGAAGAAACAGGAATACTCCCTTCCACCTTTTATGAAGCCAGCATCACTCTGATACCAAAAGCTGATAGGGACAGAACAAAAAAGGAAAACTACAGACCGATATCTCAGATGAGCATAGATGCCAAAATATTAAACAAGATCTTGGCCAACCGGATACAGCAAGACATCAAGAAGATTGTTCATCATGACCAAGTGGGATTCATCCCAGGAAGGCAAGGCTGGTTCAACATCCGTAAGTCAATCAATGTCATTCACCACATCAATAAAAGCAAAGCCAAAAACCACATGATTATCTCAATAGATGCAGAGAAAGCCTTTGACAAAATCCAACACCCGTTCATGCTCAAAACTACAAAAAATGGGAATAGATGGGAAATTCCTCAAGATAGTGGAGTCTATATATAGCAAACCTACAGCCAACATCATACTCAATGGACAGAAGCTGAAAGCATTCCCCCTCCTATCGGGGACTAGAAAGGGCTATCCACTGTCACCGTTACTCTTCAACATAGTATTGGAAGTTCTTGCCATAGCAATCAGGCAAGAGAAAGAAATCAAAGGAATACAGATTGGCAGGGAAGAAGTCAAGCTCTCACTATTTTCAGATGATATGATTGTACACATAGAAAGACCTGAAGAATCCAGTAGAAAATTACTAGAAGTTATTAGGCAATATAGCAAGGTATCAGGCTACAAAATCAATGGACAAAAATCAGTGGCATTTCTTTATGCAAACACTAAATCTGAAGAAGAAGACATCCAGAAATCATTCCCATTTACTGTTTCAGCAAAATCAATCAAATACCTAGGAATAAAGTTGACCAAAGAAGTGAAAGACTGGTATGCTGAAAACTCTGAGTCGCTACTCAAGGAAATAGAAACTGATACCAAGAAATGGAAAGATATCCCATGCTCATGGATTGGAAGAATAAATATCATCAAAATGAATATTCTCCCCAGAGCCATATACAAATTTAATGCAATACCCATCAAAGTTCCACCAAGCTTCTTTAAGAGAATAGAACAAACACTACAATCATTTATCTGGAACCTGAAGACACCTAGAATTGCCAAAACCATCTTAAGGAAAAGAAACAGAAATGGAGGCATCACACTTGATGTCTTGCTGTATCCGGTTCCTGAGTTCGAGAGTGTGAGAGTTTCAGAGGGTTTCCCAGTACGAGAGTTCCAGAGTTCCTGAGTTCGAGAGTAAGGGAGAGGGTTCCTGAGTTCGAAAGTAAAAGAAAGAGTGCTTGCGCCGCTGCAAAGAGACAGCGGAGTTCTGTTTGGTGATTAGTTTGTCTTAGTTTATGAATCGTTGTTCCTGAATAAAGAAATACAGCTTCCCTGCCCAGCCATTGTCTCCGCGTCTCTGTTACCCGCCTGTGAAGCTAGCCCGCCCAGCCAGAGCCTGCCGAATTTTAACAACACTTTGTGTCTTTTTCAATTTCTTTGAGTAGTGACTCATAATTTTCATTATACAAGTCTTTCACTTCTTTGGCTAGGTTTACTCCTAGATATTTTATTGTTTTTGTTGCTATAGTAAAAGGAATTGATTTCTGGATTTCAACTTCTTCTAACATAGTGTTTTCATAGAGGAATGCCACTGACTCTTGAATGTTAATTTTATAGCCTGACACCTTACTGTATTGCCTGATGATTTCCAAGAGCTTCTTGCTGGATTCCTTAGGTTTTTCCATGTATACTAGCATGTCATCTGCAAATAAGGACAGTTTGACTTCTCTTCCAATCTGTATCCCTTTAATTCCTTGTTCCTGCCTGATTGCTATGGCAAGAACTTCCAACTCTTTGTTGAATAGTAATGGTGATAGTGGGTAGCCCTGTCTAGTACCTTATCTAAGTGGAAATGCTTCTAGTTTTTCACCACTGAGTATGATGTTGGCTGTAGGTTTGCTATATATAGACTCCACTATCTTCAGGAATTTTCCATCTATTCCCATTTTTGTAGTGTTTTGATCATAAAGGGTTGCTGTATTTTCTCAAAGGCTTTCTCTGCATCTATTGATATGACCATGTGGTTTTTGGTCTTGCTTTTGTTGCTTTGGTGGATCACATTGATTGATGTATGTATATTAAACCAACCTTGCATGCCTGGGATAAACCCCACTTGGCCATGATAAACAATATTTTTGATATACTGCTGTATGTGGTTGGCTAGAATTTTGTTCAATATATTCGCATCTATGTTCATCAGAGATATTGGTCTGTAGTTTTCTTTTTTGGTTGTGTCTCTGTCTGCTTTTGGTATCAGGGTGATGTTGGCTTCATAGTAGCTGGCAGGGAGTATTCCAGTGTCTTCAATCTTCTGAAAGACTTTTAAAAGTAGAGGTATTAGTTCTTCTTTGAAAGTTTTGTAGAATTCATTTGTAAAACCATCTGGTCCAGGACTTTTATTTTGGGGAAGATTTTTGATAACTGTTTCAATTTCATTAGCTGTGATGGGCCTGTTCATGTTATCCACTTCCTCTTTACTTAGTTTTGGAAGTTGGTAGGTATCTAGGAAATCGTCCATTTCTTCCAGGTTCTCTAGCTTGGTGACTACTAGTTGTTCATAGAAGCCTCGCAAGATATGTTGAATTTCTGCATTGTCTGTTGTGATAGCTCCTCTATCATTTACTTTCCGATTTATTTAGGTCTTCTCCCTTTTTTGTTTTGTGAGTCTGGCTAAAGGTTTGCCAATTTTGTTTACTCTTTCTAAGAATCAACATTTACATTCATTGATCATTTGTATGGTTTTCCTATTCTCAATGTGATTTATTTCTGCCCTAACTTTAGTGATTTCTGTCCTGGTTGCTTTAGGATTCCTTTGTTGTTCTTCTTCTAGGTCTCTAGGATGTGCAATCAGGCTGTTTCTTTGTGATTTTTCTTGTTTCCTAATGTGTGCTTGTATAGCTATGAACTTCCCTCTTAGGACTGCTTTAGCTGTGTCCCAAATATTTTGATAGCTTGTGTCTTCATTTTCATTGAACTCTCGAAACATTTTGATTTCTTCCTTGATTACCTCTTTTACCCAGAAGTTTTTAAGAGGTGTACTATTGATCTTCCACATTTTGAGACTGTTGCTAATTTTTGTTGATTGTTAAGTGTTAGTTTCATTCCACTGTGGTCTGACAAGTTGCTTGGGATGATTTCAATGCTCTTGAATTGGCTGATGCTGTCTTTGTGGCCTAACATATGGTCTATCTTTGAGAATGACCCATGTGGATTTGAGTAAAATGTGTATTCCAGTTTCTTGGGATGAATGACTGAAAATGTCCAATAGTTCTAGTTTATCTATCTCTTCATTAGCTCCCTTATATCTTTACTGATTTTCTGCCTGGATGATCTGTCAAGTTGAGAGAGTGGGGTGTTGAATTCCCCTACTATGATTGCATTACAGATAATATATTGCTGTAGCTCTTTCAGTAGAAGTTTGATGTATTTAGATGGCTTCTCATTGGGTGCATAGATGTTAATAACTGTTAAGTCCTCTTGATTGACTGATCCTCTGTGCATTAAGTAGTGTTCATTCCTATCTTTTTTAATCTTATATATTTTAAAGTCTATCATGTCAGATATGAGATAAGCTGTTCCTGCCCATTTTTGTGGGCCATTGGCTTGTATGATAGTTTTCCATCCTTTCACTTTAACTCTGTGTTTGTCTTGTCAAGTTAGGTGGGTTTCCTGTAGACAATATATTGTTGGGTTGTGTTTTCTGATCTATCTTCCTGCTCTGAGCCTTTTAATAGGTGAATTCAGGCCATTGACATCAAAGATTGAAGATATTTTAATGCCATTCTTGTAGAGTTTTAGAGTGTTTTGATATATGTCCTATTTGTGGTGGTCTGGTGGTTTATAAGAGACCTTTCAGAATTTCTTTCAGGGCAGGTTTGGTGATGGTTGCTTCCTTCAACTGTTGCTTCTCTGAGAAGGTTTTGATGCCTCCATCTAGTCTGAATGACATTCTAGCAGGATATAGTATTCTTGGTTGAAAGACACTCTCATTGAGCACTTGATAGATATCTTGCCATTCTCTTCTGGCCTGTAATGTTTGTATGGCGAAGTCTGCTGCTAATCTTATGGGTTTTACTTTGTAGGTGACTCTTTGTTTTTCTCTTGCAGCCTTGAGGATCCTTTCTTTATGCTTATTCCTTTCCATTCTAAGTATGATATGTCCTGGTGTCTTTAGGTCTGGGTTAATTCTGTTTGGGACCCTCTGAGCTTCTTGAATCTTTATATCTTTGGTGTTGTCTAGACTAAAGAAATTTTCAGCTATTATGACCTGGAGAATGCTTTTTTTCCTCTCCTTCTCTTTCTTCCTCTGGTATGCCAATAATGTGTATATTGTTTCTTTTGAAGTCATCCCTTAGGACTCTGTTGTTGTTCATCATGACCAAGTGGGATTCATCCCAGGAATGTAAGGCTGGTTCAACATCCATAAGTCAATCAATGTCATTCACCACATCAATAAAAGCAAAGCCAAAAACCACATGATTATCTCAATAGATGCAGAGAAAGCCTTTGACAAAATCCAACACCCGTTCATGCTCAAAACTACAAAAAATGGGAATAGATGGGAAATTCCTCAAGATAGTGTAGTCTATATATAGCAAACCTACAGCCAACATCATACTCAATGGACAGAAGCTGAAAGCATTCCCCCTCCTATCGGGGACTAGAAAGGGCTATCCACTATCACCGTTACTCTTCAACATAGTATTGGAAGTTCTTGCCATAGCAATCAGGCAAGAGAAAGAAATCAAAGGAATACAGATTGGCAGGGAAGATGTCAAGCTCTCACTATTTTCAGATTATATGATTGTACACATAGAAAGACCTGAAGAATCCAGTAGAAAATTACTGGAAGTTACTAGTCAATATAGCAAGGTATCAGGCTACAAAATCAATGTACAAAAATCAGTGGCATTTCTTTATGCAAACACTAAATATGAAGAAGAAGACATCCAGAAATCATTCCCATTTACTGTTTCAGCAAAATCAATCAAATACCTAGGAATAAAGTTGACCAAAGAAGTGAAAGACTGGTATGCTGAAAACTCTGAGTCGCTACTCAAGGAAATAGAAACTGATACCAAGAAATGGAAAGATATCCCATGCTCATGGATTGGAAGAATAAATATCATCAAAATGAATATTCTCCACAGAGCCATATACAAATTTAATGCAATACCCATCAAAGTTCCACCAAGCTTCTTTAAGAGAATAGAACAAACACTACAATCATTTATCTGGAACCTGAAAACACCTAGAATTGCCAAAACCATCTTAAGGAAAAGAAACAGAAATGGAGGCATCACACTCCCAGACCTTAAACTATATTATAAATCCATCATCATCAAAACAGCATGGTACTGGAACAAAAATAGGCACACAGACCAGTGGAACGGAATTGAAAGCCCAGAAGTAAATCCCAACACCTATGGGCATCTATTCTTTGATAAGGGGGCCTAAAGGATTAAATGGAAAAAGAAGTCTCTCTTCAATAAATGGTGCTGGAAAAACTGGGTTGAAACATGCAGAAGAAAGAAATTGAACCACTTTATCTCACCAGAAACAAAAATCAACTGCAAATGGATCAAAGACCTAGATGTCAGACCAGAAACAATCAAATACTTAGAGGAAAACATTGGTAAAACACTTTCCCACCTACACCTCAAGGACATCTTTGATGAATCAAACCCAATTGAAAGGAAGACTAAAGCAGAAACAAACCAATGGGACTACATCAAATTGAAAAGCATCTGCACATCCAAAGAAACTATTAAACAAACAGAGAGACCCCTCACAGAATGGGAGAAGATCTTCACATGCTAGACATCAGACAAGAAATTAATCACCAAAATATATAAAGAGCTCAGCAAGCTTAGCACCCAAAAAGCAAATGACCCCATCCTAAAATGGGCAGAGGATATGAACAAAACATTCACCTCAGAAGAGATCCAAAAGGCTAACAAACATATGAAAAACTGCTGTAGGTCACTGATTGTCAGAGAAATGCAAATTAAGACAACACTAAGATATCACCTCACTCCTGTAAGAATGGCATACATCAAAAAGGACAGCAGCAACAAATGCTGGAGAGGATGTGGGGACAGAGGAACCCTTTTACATTGCTGGTGGGAATGTAAATTGGTACAGCCTCTGTGGAGAGCAGTCTGGAAAACTCTCAGAAGGCTAGACATGGACATTCCATATGACCCAGTAATTCCTCTCTTGGGGTTATACCCCAAGGACTCCATAACACCCAACCAAAAAGAGGTGTGTACTCCTATGTTCTTAGCAGCACAATTCATAATAGGTAAAACCTGGAAGCAACCCAGGTGCCCAACAACAGATGAGTGGCTGAGATAGCTGTGGCATATATACACAACGGAATACTATGCAGCTATCAAAACAATGAACCCACCTTCTCTGACCCATCTTGGACAAAGATAGAAGGAATTATGTTAAGTGAACTAAGTCAGAAAGATAAAGATGAGTATGGGATGATCCCACTCATCAACAGAAGTTGAGGAAGAAGATCTGAAAGGGAAACTAAAAGCAGGACCTGAACAAATTGTAACTAGGGCACCACAATAAAAACCCAGTGGTGAGGGGTAGACATGCAGCTTCCTGGGCCGTGGATGGTGGGAGTGGGCGGGAGGGATGGGTCACAGTCCTTTGGTGGTGGGAATGGTGTTTATGTACACTCCTAGAAAAATGTAGACATATAAATCAGTGTTTAATTAATATAAGAGGGGGAAAATCAATTGTATGTCTCAAAGTTTCTCAAAACACAGACTGAATCATTTTAATATATAGGCTGTGTCTTTGATATGCGGACTCTCTCAAAACCCTAGACCAAGTAGATTAGAAGAATCCAATAGCACAGCTATATACAAGATACTGGATACTGTACAGGAAACCATAACAAAAAGACTTTTCAAAGTTAACCCAATTAACAAATAATGTTATGATAACATTAACTATCGATTGTCTTTTTGAACCCTAAGACAGCAGGAACCTCACATCTCCACTATAGAGCCCCTACATCCCCCAGTCCTGGAACCCTTGGATAGGGCCCACTTTCCGTATGCATCTCCCAATCCAAACCAAATAATATTGCATCCGCCGATCACAACCTAACCAATGCAACGAATGCCACCTCAACATGCTTCACCTCAGACTGTGTCCAGAGACTTCACGTGTGGAATGACAACCCTTCAGCTTCATTACTCGGGTGAGACCTTTCCTTTTATAGTACACTCTAATTTCATCTCAGGTAGTTCACTTTCTAACAAAGTCCCATAACCTAGATATACACCAGTTTCTGTGAGAGAGAGTTTATGTGCACACGTATCCATAAACTACTGCAAAATATATACCTGAAAGCAGAAGTACATTAGAGTTTGCAGTGAGTACCTCCCTAACACTTCCTCTCCACTATTCCAAGCTTGGGATCCATGATTGCTCAACAAATTGTTTGGCTTCGTATGTTAACTCACTTTCCAATCACCAGGTTCCAGATGCCACCAGGATGTGGCCAGGCTTCCCTGGATTAAAGACCCCACCAATATGTCCCGGAGCTCAGCTTCCCCAGAGACCCACCCTACTAGGGAAAGAGAGAGGCAGACTGGGAGTATGGACCGACCAGTCAACGCCCATGTTCAGTGGGGAAGCAATTACAGAAGCCAGACCTTCTACCTTCTGCAACCCTCAATGACCCTGGGTCCATGCTCCCAGAGGGCTAGAGAATGGGAATGCTATCATGGGAGGGGGTGGGTTATGGAGATTGGGTGGTGGGAATTGTGTGGAATTGTACCCCTCCTACCTTATGTTTTTGTTCATTAATCCTTTCTTAAATAAAACATTTTTAAAAAAAGGAAAGAAAATGTCTTTAAAATGTATGCGGAAAAGAGTTCTGCCAATATTTTCCTCTAAGTATCTGATAGTTTGTGGTCTAACATCCAAGTCCTTGATCCACTTGGAATTTACTTTTGTATTTGGTGAAATACAGTGATTCAGTTTCGTTCTTCTGCATGTTGCAACCCATTGTTTCCATCACCATTTGTTGAAGAGACTCTGCTTTCACCATTTAATAGTCTGGGCACTTTTGTCAAAGATTAGATGACCATAGGTGTGGGGACTCTCTTCTGGGCTCTCAATTCTATTCCACTGGTCAGTGTGTCTATTCATGTTCCAGTTCCAAGCAGTTTTGATGACAATGGCCCTATAATACAGTTTGAAATCTGGGAGTGTAATGCCTCCAGGTCTGTTCTTTTTTTCTCAAAATTGTTTTGGCAATTCGAGGTCTTTTCTGGTTCCTGGTAAACATTTGCAGAATTTTTTCTAGTCTCCTAAAAATGTGCTTGGGATCTTGATGGGGATAGCATTAAATTTTTAGATGGTTCTGGGTAATATACTCATTTTGATGATGTTAATTCTTCCAACCCATGAACATGGAATATCTTTCCACTTCTTTGTGTCTTTTTCCATTTCCTTGAGTAATTACTCATAATTTTCAGTATACAAGTCTTTAACTTCTTTGGTTAGGTTTACTTCTAGATATTTCATTTTTTTAGTTGCTATAGTAAAAGGCACTGATTTCTGGATTTCAATTTCTTCTAGCTTAGTGTTTGCATAGAGGAATGCCACTGACTTTTGAATATTGATTTTTTAGCCTGACACCTTAGTGTATTGCCTGATGATTTCCAAAAGCTTTTTACTGGGTTCCTTAGGTTTTTCCATGTATACTAGTATGTCATCTGAAAATAATGAGAGTTTGACTTCTTCTATTCCAATCTGTATCCCTTTAATTCCTTGCTCCTGCCTGATTTCTATGGCAAGAACTTCCTACACTATGTTGAATAGTAATGGTGTCAGTGGGCAGCCCTGTCTAGTACCTGATCTGAGTGGAAATGCTTCCAGTTTTTTCACCATTGAGTATGATGTTGGCTGTATGTTTGCTATATATAGATTCCACTATCTTCAGAAATTTTCCATCTCTTCCCATTTTTTGTAGTGTTTTGATCATAAAGGGATGCCGTATTTTGTCAAAGGCTTTCTCTGCATCTATTGATATGAGCATGTGGTTTTTGGTCTGGCTTTTGTTGATGTGGTGGATCACATTGATTGATGTATGTATATTAAACCAACCTTGCATCTCTGGGATAAAACCCATTTGGTCATGATGAACAATCTTTTTAATATACTGCTGTATCCAGTTGGCTAGAATTTTGTTCAATATTTTTGCATCTATGTTCATCAGAGATATTGGTCTGTAGTTTTCTTTTTTGGTTGTGTCCCTGTCTGCTTTTGGTATCACAGTGATGGTGGCTGCATAGAAGCTGGCAGGAAGTAATCCAGTGTCTTCAGCCTTCTGGAAGACTTTTAAAAGTAGAGGTATTAGTGCATATTTGAAGGTTTTGTAGAATTCATTTGTATAGGCATCTGGTCTAGGACTTTTATTTTGGGGGAGATTTTTGATAACTGTTTCAATTTCATTAGTTGTATTGGGCCTGTTCATGTTATCCACTTCCTCTTTACTTAGTTTTGGAAGTTGGTAGGTATCTAGGAAATCGTCCATTTCTTCCAGGTTCTCTAGCTTGGTGGCATATAGTTGTTCATAGAAGCCTTGCATGATATAGTGAATTTCTGCGGTGTCTGTTTTGATATCTCCTCTTTCATTTATTATCAGATTCATTTGGGTCTTCTCCCTTTTTTGTTTTGTGAGTCTGGCTAAAGGTTTGTTGATTTTGTTCACTCATTCAAACAACCAACATTTACTTTCATTGATCTTTTGTATGGTTTTCTTATTCTTAATGTTATTGATTTCTGCCCTAAATTTAGTGATTTCTGTCCTTCTGGTTGCTTTAGGATTCCTTTGTTGTTCTTCTTCTAGGTCTTTAAGATGTGCAATCAGGCTGTTTATTTGTGCTTTGTCTTGTTTCCTAATGTGTGCTTGTGTAGCTTTAAGCTTCCCTCTCAGTTCTGCTTTAACTGTGTCCCAAATATTTTGATAGCTTTTGTCTTCATTTTCATTGAAGTCTCGAAACATTTTGATTTCTTCCTTTATTTCCCTTTTGACCCAGACGTTGTTAAGAAGTGTACTGTTGAGCTTCCACATTATGGAACTATTACTAATCTTTTGTTGATTGCTAAGTGTTAGTTTCATTCCACTGTGGTCTGATATGATGCTTGGGATGATTTCAATGCTCTTGAATTTGCTGATGCTGTCTTTGGCCTAACATATGGTCTGTCCTTGAGAATGACCCATGAGGACTTGAGGAAAATGTGTATTCCAGTTTCTTGGGATGAATGACTCTGAAAATGTCCAATAGTTCTAGTTTATCTATCTCTTCATTTAGCTCCCTTATATCTTTATTGATTTTCTGCCTGTATGATCTATCAAGTTGAGAGACTATGACTATGTTGCAGTTAATATATTGCTGTAGCTCTTCGAGTAGACATTTCATGTACTTAGATGGCTTCTCATTGGGTGCATAGATGTTAGTAATTGTTAAGTCCTCTTGATTAACTGATCCTCTGAGCATTCAGTAGTGTCCATTCCTATATTATTTATTTTTATTTAAGAAAGAAGACATTAACAAAATCATAGGATGGGGGGTACAACTCCACACAATTCTCGCCACCCAATCTTCATATCCCAACCCCTCCCCTGATAGCTTTCCCATTCTCTATCCCTCTGGGAGCATGGACCCAGGGTCGTTGTGGGTTGCAGAACGTGGGAGGTTGCCTTCTATAATTGCTCCCCCACTGAACATGGGCATTGACTGGTCAATCCATACTCCTAGTCTGCCTCTCTCTTTCCCTAGTGGGGCGAGTCTCTGGGGAAGTGGAGCTCCATGGCACACTGGTGGGCTCTTCAGTCCAGGGAAGCCTGGCCGGCATCCTGATGGCATCTGGAACCTGGTGGCTGAAAAGAGAGTTAACATACAAAGCCAAACAAATTGTTAAAGAATCATGGACCCAAAGGTTGGAATAGTGGAGATGAAGTGTTGGGGGGGTACTTACTCACTGCAAACTCTAGTGTACTACTGCTTTCAGGTATATATTTGCCCTAGATTATGGATACCTGTGAACATATGCTCTATCTCCTGGAACCTGGTCTATATCTAGGTTTTGGGACTTTGTTAGGAAGTGAACTGGCTGTGATGGAATTAGAGAATACTATGAAAGGAAAGGTCTCACCCCAGTGATGAAGCTGAAGGGTTGTCGTTCCACACCTGAAGTTTCTGGACACAGTCTGAAGTGAAGCATTCTGGGGTGGCACTCATTGCGTTGATTAGGTTGCAATCAGCAGATGCACTCTTATTTGATAAGAATTGGGAGAAGCATAAGGGAAAGTGCACCCTACCACAGGACTGGGGGAAGTTCAGGCTCTATAGTGGAAATGTGTGGTTCCTGTTGTTTCAGGGTTCAAGAAGACAACGGATAGTTACTGTTATCATCACATTATTTGGTAATTGGGTTAACTTTGAAAAGTTCCTTTGTTAGACATACAATCAATTTTCCTCATCTCATATTAATTAAATAATGATTTATATGACTACAGTTTAATAGGAGTGTACATAAACACCATTCCCATCACCAAAAGATTGTGTCCCATCCCACCCCCCCACTGTCCCAGGAAGCTGCATGTCCACCCTCCCACTCACCACAGGGTTTTTACACTAGTGCCCTACTTTCAATTTACTCAGATACTGCCTTTAGTTTCCCTTTCTGATCTTCTTTCTCAACTTCTGTTGATGAGTGGGATCATCCAGTATTCATCATTATCTTTCTGACTTAGCTCACTAAACATAATTCTTTCTAGCTCTGACCAAGATGGGTCAGAGAAGTTGAGTTCATTGTTCTTAGTAGCTGCATAGTATTCCATTGTGTGTATGTATGTATGTATATGTGTATATATATATATATATATATATATATATATATATATATATATATATATATATATATATATATATATATTGTTAAATCCTCTTGGTTGACTGATCCTTTAAGTGTTAGTGTCCATTCCTATCTTTTTTAATCTTATTTATTTTAAAGTCTATCGAGTCAGATATGAGAATAGCTGTTCCTGCCCTTTTTTGTGGGCCATTGGCTTTTATGATTGTTTTCCTTCCTTTCACTTTAAGTCTGTCTTTGTCTTGTTGAGTTAGGTGTGTTTCCTGTAGACAGCATATCATTGGCTTATATTTTCTGATCCATCTTCCTACTCTGTGTTTTTTTAATAGGTGAATTCATTCCATTGACATTTATTGATATCAAAGACTGAAGATATTTTAACGCCATTCTTGTAGAGTTTTAGAGTATTCTGATATATGTCCTATTTATGGTGGTCTGACAGTTTATAGGAGACCTTTCAGAACTTCTTTGAGGGCAGGCTTGGTGATAGTTGATTCCTTCAACTGTTTCTTGTCTAAGAAGGTTTTGATGCCTCCATCGAGTCTGAATGACAGTCTAGCTAGCAGTGTACAGTATTCTTGGTTGAAAGCCTTTCTCATTAAGCACTCGATAAATATCTTGCCATTCTCTTATGGCCTGTAGTGTTTGTGGGGAGAAGTCTGCTGTTGATCTTGGGGTTTTTCCTCTGTAGGTGACTCTTTATTTTTCTCTTGTAGCCTTCAGGATCCTTTCTTTATTCTTATTGCTTTCCATTTTAAATATGACGTTTCTTGGTGTCTTAAATCTGGGTTAATTCTGTTTGGAACCCTCTGGGTTTCTGGAATCTTTATGCCTTTGATATTATCTAGACTAGAGAAGTTTTCAGCTATTATGGCCTGAAGAATGCATTCTTCTTCTCCCTCTCTTTCTTCCTCCAGTAAGCCAATAATGCATATATTGTTTCTTTTGAAGTCATCCCATAGGTCTCTGTGGTTGTTTTCAGCATCTCTAAATCTCTATTGGAGATCTCTTACTTCTTTTTTAGTTGTCTCTAATTTGTCCTCGATCTTGCTAATTCTGTCTTCAGCCTCATTGATTCTATTCTCTCTACCCTCTACTATTTTCTGGAGTTCCTCTATTATGTTACCCTGTTCTGATACTGTTTTAGCTTGTTCAGCTAGTTGTGTTCTTAGCTCAGCTATTTCAGCTTTCAGCTCTCAAGATAGTTAGTGTTTTCTTCCAGAGTCTCATTTGTTGTTCTTGTTTTCTGATTACAATTCTTTCAAACTCTTTACACACTCCTGTGATTATTTTCTTAGCTAATGTTTGGATGTTGAACTCCTTATTTTGTGCTTTACCCTTTGGGTGGCTTTTAGCTGGACTCTTGTCCTGGTTCATTTCTCCAGTATTTCTTCATGTTGGTTTCACCATTTTATGTATTATGTTATGAGTTCCCTCTCTTAGTGCTTTTCAAATTACTGACCACTATTTCCTGGATTGACTTGTGTTGAAGTAAGAAAATTAAAGGGTTCAGAGTGGTGGAAGTTAACAGTTGTTTCAATAGTTTATTAATCTCTGAGTTGGAGCTCAGTGATTTTAAAGCCTCTTTTTTTTTTTTTTTTCTTTTTTCTTCTCTGTAGACTATGGGAGCCTGAGGTCTTCTGAACTATAAGTAGGTTTCTTAGATTAATCACTTACTCCTGACCAGGAGCTAAGGCAGGGTGTGGCAGAGATAGTCAAGTGGTTATGCAAAGAGATTTTCACAGCCCCACAGCTATGCCACTGAGGTATAGGTCTTCTCCTGAGTTTCCTGGTTAGATCTCTGTTGCTTGGTGTCCCTCCCTGCTGTTGCTCCAGATTTTGAGGGTAGTAGCAATGGAGATTCAGAGTTGCACTTGGTGAGTCTCCGGGGAGTCCTCTCCTCTGTTCAGCTGTCCCCTTGTTGGTAGAACAGACTGGAGGTGGTGTCTCAACTGATAAACCCAACAGGCTATTACCAGCCACTTAATCTCTCTGTAGGCTCCTCTCTGTCACCAGCACATGTGTTTGCACTCACCAGTGATTTGGTGGGTTCCTATAGGAGTTCTAGTCCTGTCTTGTTTCTGTACCAGGTAGTTTCCTTTGGCTGCAATGTTATTTGATATGAATTGAGAGAACCATGGAGGAAAGTATGCCCCACCCTAAGGTTCCAGGACTGGGGGAATTACAGACTCTTATAGTGGAAATGTGAGGTTCCTAGTGTATTATGGTTCACGAATACAATGGATACTTATTATTATCATCACATTATTTGGTAATTGGGTTAACATTGAAAAGTCTCTTTGTTAGGGTTTGTGCCACTGGTTGCTTCATTTTTCCCTGGTCTAGGCTTTTGAGAGAGTCAACATATCAAAGACTCAGCCTATGTTTTCTTCCATTTTAGTCATACCTACACCTATTATTCTTTAAGATTTCACTTCCTTTTTCTAATGTTTTTTTTTTTTTTTTTTTTTTTTTTTTTTAAGTTTCTTCTATCTCCAAGTGCTGATGGAACTGGATTTCAGAGCTCTCTGTCTGGTCATCTACCACTAACATGTCTCCTCTGGGACTATGGATCAAAATGCTTTATAGAATCCATATAGTGGAAGGTCTGGCTTCTGTCACTTGGCCGTGAAAGGTGCCAAACAAAATGCTGGATATACAGGAAACAAATAGTAGGAAAGAGCAGATGAGAACAGGGATTTGGGAGGGAAAAGAAGCTAGAAGGTCTCGTTTAGGTCTGCCCCAATGGGTACATGACATTAACACTTTTTGCTTGAACTTGATGGCTAACATGGAGGCAGAATAAAAATATTGATTGAGATGATGGTGTCAGAGTTGAGAACAGGAGTAGAAAGCTGGACCATGGCAGACATTAGCTCCCAAATTTGAAGAAAATATATAAACACAATGGACCGTCTACCATGTCCACCTGACCAGGGCCCATATATATTCCTGTTTATAGCACAGGGGCCTGTATAACCTCTGAGTCCCTGTCAACCTGAGCTCACAATTCATGGTCACAGCTGGGAACATTCTAGGCTGCAAGTATTTCAGGTCGAGATTTCCTTGAGTGGCAGATAGGATGACCCAACTTCCATTCAGAAAGTGTGGCAGTCCCTAGCATTGCTAGTTCATAGTGAGGACAAGGTCCCAAAGAAGCCCACGGAAGGCTAAAAATTCCTTCCTGTATACAATGACCAATAATGGTGGACCAAGGTGTCTCTTAGAGGTCTAAGTCTATTGTCCAAGGATTCCCAGATTAGGGCTCCTGGGGAAGGTGTAGTAAAAAATGTCATCATTGAGTGAGCCAGTGTCTTCCTCTGACCCAGCTTTGTAGTCCCCTCTGCATCTGAAAAGCTCAGGCTTTCTCCCAGCAGTTAATGTATTGAGTGTAATTTATTGCATCCAAACTTGTGTTAAGTTTATGGAGACTGGACTTAAGTTAGGGAGGAAATAGGATTACATTGAGCTTGAAGATAACCTTGATTTCTACTACATTAACTTGTCTGATGATTCTAATAAAAGCTGGCATAGAGAAAACAAGTGTACCTTAGTTGATACATATAATTTGACTGTGTATCTCTTGGATAATTGTAGACAGTGATTATCCAGGAGTGACAATAATGCTGATGCTGTCAAAGATATTAAGGCATATATGTTACTTACTTTGTTGAGCTAGTTCAGGAGATAGAGTGACTGAGGGGAGTGAAGTAGGCTGTATGGGTGTGTCTAGGCCTAAGCAGTGAATTCCGGAGTAGACAGTCTGTGGAGCATTCATAGGCCTTTCTGCTACAATGCCAAGCTATTTAGGACTCAGTCTAATCAAAGAGGACTACTAAGCGCTTTTCCTCTGAGGTATGTATGTGCCCCTACCTTATGGAAATGTGTATACAAGTGCCCCCTAGGTGCTAGCCTATATCTAGAGTCTGCAGTGTGGTTAGAGAGTGCACCATATGACATGGAACTAGGTAGTTCCTTGTGCTAAGGAAGGTCTCACCAAACTGTTGCAGTTGAAAGGCTGAAATCTCAGGCTTGGCGTCTCTGGCTATAATCCAAAGGCAAAAGTCATTGGCCCTATAATGGGGCATGGTGGCACTTGTTCTGTTCTTTAATTGAGGTCATCAGTGGCAGTTTAACCTTGTAAGGAATCAAGAGGAGAGCAAAGTCTCATGGGATCAGGACGGAGTTTGACATGGATCTTAAGAGACTGGGAAGCATTGCTTGCAATCTCAGGAAGATTTTCAGACAGCAATAATTCTTTTTTTATTATCATCAAATTTGTTGAAAATACCATGGTGGGAATTTCTCATAATCTATTTGAACTCACTGTGTCATATGATGTTATATGTCATGCAACGGTATCTACTAATAACTACATCGTAGCTACTGGCAGAACCAGACAGTTCTGTTCTATCTGCTGTAAGGTTGTAGGTAACTTTGAATTAAAAACATTTTTTAGAATTATTTAACCATGTAAGACTGGTGTGAGGATTACTATTGTTCAGAAATTTTAAGCACTAAGGGCTTAAAATAATATTTTTGATATGCAGAACTCAACTCTAGTCACCTAAGGATCTAGAAACATTCAACCTGATTTTCCATAACATACTGAATGGCTTATAAGACTGTAAGTTAAGAGGAGTATAGTTTCACACCATTCACGCCATCAAAGTTCTGTGTCCTCACATTCACACCCCTATGGCTGATAACTGCCTATATATATATATATATATATATATATATATATATATATATATATATATATATATAACATAGGTCTGGATAGAAACATGAACAAGACAAGAGAGAAACTACATTGAGATCCATTGTATTTCTCAGTATTTCATATGACATAGAACAGGTAAAATCTCCCACATCAATATTAACCTAAATTACAGCCCCACATTTGTTGCAATTATTTATGATAATTTTAAATCTGATTCTATTAGATAGACATTTTTCTAACAGAATCATATTTAAGGCATTTCATTTTTTAGAGTCAAATGCATTCTGTACAGGTGAAAAATGAGCTGGGTTTGCTTTGTTTATCTATCGATCACATGCATATGCAGACTGAAGCAGGGTTTGTGTGCACATTGAGGAGCAAAATTCCTAGATGCCACTTCTAATGATTCTGAAAGGTATAATGATGGCTTTAAGTTCTCCATAATGAGTTTCATACAGATGTGAGCAGGGAATAAATGTGGGCTCCCAGTTTCTGAACTCCTTCCTAGCACAGTGTGAGCAATGACAACTGCTCATCATGATGGACCTGGAGTATCCAAGATGCTGGAGAATGTTTGAGATCTGAGTACAAAGCAAGTCTAATACCCAAGACTGTGGAACTCCCTGGGGGTTTGAACTCTCCAGAGGGGCAGGAAACAGCTGGAGACACAAATGCTGCAGCCCCGTGGTGCAGTGCAGCAGCTTCTCCAGGATGGCCATGGACAGGCGGTTCCCATGCTGGTTGAGAGACCTGAGCTGGGAGCAGATGCTCAGGGCAGGGAGCAGGGCCTCAAGCTGGGGGTCCTGGAGGCCACACAGACTCAGGTCCAGGTCCTGCAGGGTGGCTGCATTTACCTCCAGCAGAGCTCCCAGGGGCTCACTGACAGAGGTCAGGGGGATGCCTCTCAGACACAGTTCCTTCAGCTGCCGGATGTGTGGGCTCTGGAACAGGTGAGCCAAGTCTCCTTCGGTTACTGTGCAGTCAATGAGTGAGAAGACCTCCAGCTGGGTTTGAAGACTCCTGAGGAGAAAGAAGGAGGATAGGATGGACATTGGCATCAGCAAGACTATGAAAATTCTGATTTAGGAGATTATATATATATATATATATATATATATATATATATATATATATATATATATATATATATATATCAAGGCTCATTTATTCTCTAGCCCAATGAATCCAATGCTATGTAAAGCTAAACTCTTTCTTTTCAGTGTTCACATGAACCTGGCACTGAATCTTGCTATATGTAAAACATGTTTCTTCTAATTCTGGCAGATATATGTATATTTTTCTCATTGTTCTTTCTTTCTCTGTGTATTTCTCTCCAAAAGCATGAAATGTGTAGTACATAGTAGGACATACTCTAAAAAGATCTCCCAGTCTAACTAAAAGTGTTGGTGCCATTGGCAGCAACACTGGATCCAAATATAACTACACTCATTCAGGCTTCTACAGACCTTCATTGAACACTAGCTACACCATTTCTGGCATGGGTGAGACTGCTAGAATCATGTCACAGAACAGAGCTAGGCAGGGTCCCACAGCAACTGCCAGTCTCCAGGACCTCCCTGAAAACTCTTCATTCTTAGCATATGTTCTGCTAATTCCCTCATTCCTCAGCTGCAGCCTGTTTATTGACCTCTGCATACTTGCACTGCCTGTGTATTATTCACAATCCTGCCTGGACACACCTTGCAGTTCAGGAATTGGAGGCACTGTGTGGGATCTCTTCTTCACAGTCCCCTTCACTAATAGTTGTCTAGTCATCTAAGAGACCTCTTCAAACCTGAACCTGAGAACCAACCACACTCATGAAATTAAATATTCCAACAAGCATCGGAGCAAGGTGTTGCTTCCATAACTCTGTCTAACTTTGTCCTCAGCTTCTCATGGTTACAGTCTGATGGAATATTTACGATGGGAGAGATATATTCGAGTGGAATAGTGTAGTGGTTAAGTAAATTGGCTTTCAACCCTGAGTCACCATGTTCCATGTTTAGGAGTATCCTAAAGTAGTCTTTAGAGACAGCCGGGCAAATAACAATAATAAATAATAATAGAATTGGGAGGCAAGGAACTTGAGATCCGATGTCTCCTGCACAGTTACTCTGCCAGGGACACACCCTACCTGAGCAGCTTTTCCAGATGGCCCTGAAATAAGGAGACAGATTCTAAGTACAGCTGTTGAAGATAAAGTAGCTGGAGGAACTCAGATCTAAATTCGGTGATGGGATGTTCCTGGTTCTCCAGCTCGTTTGAAGGGATTGCATCAAGTATGTTGATGTTCAGACAGAGTCTCCTGAGGTTTTTCATCCTGCCCAGAAATGGCCACAACTTTTGTGGTTCTGGGGTAGTCCATATCCAATTAATGTCCAATTCCTGGACATCACACAATGAGATGCTCTGTAAAAGCTTGACATTCTCTCTGTTCAGTGAATATATTGTCACTTTCTTACAACAAAGGTGCACTCCCTTTCTCTTCTTGATCCACTTCAGTATGTAGGTGCAAAAGTGATTGTCTTGACACTGACCGAGGATGAGGTCTGCACACACCTCCATGGAGGGCCTTCCCTTCTCATTCCTTGAAGGTCTATCAGCCACTAGTTGTCTCCTTACTGAGTGCACTGTATCGTCGACTCCAGTCCACACACTCCAGAACTTCTCTCCATTGAAGTGTAAATCCAACACCCGGAGCTTACACCTGCTTTAGGGAAAAAGGGACATTGATGAAGATACAAAGCACGAACACAGTTTTTGACCCAGAATGCCACAATTTCCCAGGCTCATACCGACCAACTCTTTGATTCCCTCCCACTTCAGAAAACAGCTTCTTTCTCTCCACTTTTCTTCTAACTTTCTACATCTAATAGCCACATTTCATAGTTAGCTTTCACCAAACTGAGAAAATGAAAACTGTGAAATGTTATTCCATTGTGAATGCATTCAAGTCAACTGAGAAAGTGGAAGACACCATTTTTCTTATGCTCTCTTTGGATCTGTGTGTCCTCCAGTTGTGTAGCTGAGGCAATGTGAATTCAGGACATTCTCTGCTGGTAGACTCTGCTTACTCTATTTAAATAAAGATTCCCACAGTGAGGGCAAGATAATAGTGTAACTGTTATGCAAAAAGACACTGATTTTCAAGGTGTCAAGGTCCAGCTTCAATCTGCTACAAAAACATATTCCAGATAAAAAAAATAATAATAACTTAGAAAAAGAAAAAAAAAGTGCCTAGCACATTGGTCTGAGTATATGTTCCTTAAATCTAAAAACTTATGACTTCAAGTCGTTAATCATGTTGAATTAAACAGTGGGCTCAAATTGTGAATACATTTCTAATAATGGCTTGTTCTTTGAAATATTGACTCTCCAAAGAGCTTAGACCAGGAAGAACAGAAGCAACCTGTGGTGTTGTTTTACAAGATACAGCTAGCTATATGTAAATAGAGTCAAAGGTCATAATTTAAGGTAAGGTCAGGTCATGTATTATACAGCAAATTCTTAACAGTGAGATTCTCAAAGTTAATCCAATTAATAATTTATTTGATTATAGAAATAACAATTGCCTTTTTAAACCCTCAGAGAGCGGTATTGGGCAATATGTCAGCTCCCCCCTTCTCCATTGCTAGATGCACGATGTCCTTGTCTCTCTCTCTGGTGAAGCTATTGTGGCATTTTGTTACCCAACTTGGGGCCTACCCACCCAACCCCCAGATAAGTGTACAGCCTCTTGGATCTCTGCTGTCTCGTATTTTACAAAGGCACTGTGATTCTTTTTTTTTTTCCTCTTATTATTTTCAGAGACCGCTCCGCCATGGGAAACCTTCTTCCTTATGAAGAGGTTTCTCAAATCCTATACTCTTATTTCATGAGACAGTTTTTCTGTCTCTGGGCCACACCTTAGTTCCTTATGATCATGATCTTAGAGTTTGGGAGATGTGCGGAGATTTTCCCTGGGACTTCCTGGACTCCATCTGCCATGTGTTCTGTGGTGAAGGGAGACTGTAACTTGCAGAGGCTACTCCTAAACCTTGGCAGTCCCCACGAATTCAGACACATGGTTAATTCTACCCTCCTGATTCAATTTGTTCTTCTATGGGAAGACATTTTTGGGAATGGGTGCCTGCAGCAATCCCACAGGAACAGTCAGAACCAGTCTAACTGGGATTTTGAGGCTCTTTTTGAAGTAGAATGCCCTCCAGGGTCTCATAATGTGACACAGCAGGATCTAAATAATCTGGATCAAAGTGCTTTAAAAAAAAAAAAAGAAAGAACGCCCCATACCACTTCTCTCTCCTCAAACCCTAGCTCTCTCTGACACTGTATCTTTGAGTACTCTGACATTTAATTTACTTTATAAAAAAATGCTGGACACAGCCATGATTTCAGAAATCATGTAGACATCCAGAAACAATCCTAACTTTTTTTCTTTTGATCTTTTTATTTTTCTGTCTTGTATAAATGTGAAACATTTAATCTAGGAAACCTTATGAGCATGGGTGGGGTAGATAGCATAATGGTTATGCAAAGTAGCTCTTATGACTGAGGCTACAAAATCCTAGGTTCAATCCCCTGCACCACCATAAGCTAGAGCTGACCAGTGCTCTGGTCAAAAAAAAAAAAAAAAAAAAAAAAAGGAAAATTAAACATTTTCACTCTCATGTTAACTCTAAGAAACCTGAGTTTCTTTAAAGACCAAGGGAAAAAATAGTTAAAAATCAATATATCTTAACAAAATCATTACTGAAGAGCTTGTGCACACCTAGGGTGTGTCTCCATTTTAACTGGGAATAACAAAAAGGTAGGAAAGACACTACTGATATTTAAAGCTCTCAAATACTTTCTCAATTAAAGAGGTAGAACCAGCCCAGGTGAGAGATAGATCACACAATGGTTATGCTAATGATTCTCATGCTTGAGGCATCTAACAATAGTTCTTCTGTTTACCTTTTCACATTTTATTGAGCTTAAACCATTAAAAAAAAACTTGACACCATAATAGAAAGGGCTTTCAAAATTAAGAAGGTACTTAAACCAATTATAATCATCAATTATAGTAAACTTCTAATTTGTTAGTTTTTTTCTTCACAAGTATGTGATTACAGCTATGTCAAGCCTCCACATGAAGAAGCATCTGCTCATATGGAATCGCCAAATTCCATTTGGGCCCCTGTCTTCTGACATCGACCTCCTAAAACCAATGTGACCAGACATGATCTAAAGAACCTGAATCACAGACTCCCAGGAGAGAACTTTCCTACTGCCTTTCTCTCACCCATCGCTTCCTGCCCTTCTTGCTTCTGCTTCACCTGTCATGTTTTGGTGGTTCCAGCTCACTTTCTGCAGAAAAGCGGAATTCTGGTGGTTGACCTTCCCCATCGAGATAGATATGCAGCATTTCATTCCCTGGCATTTCTTCCCCGATGGTCAGCATTGGACTGATGCTTCTATCGGACTTACTGGTATACCTCTTGGACACTTTACACAAATTTACAACAGCTTCCCTTTACGCTGCTGGGTTTCTCAAAGACTGATCCCAGCACTCCATGGAGTTTGAAGGTTGCTGCCTTGGGTATACAGGCCACACCCCTTCACCAACAGCCCCTGCCCCCAGAGGCAAGAAACACCCCCTTCACCTGATTGGCCCTGTGCCCAGAGGCAGGAAACACCCCTCTCGCCAGCAGACACTGCCCCCAGAGGCAGGAAATGCCCTTTGAGGCAAGAGACGCTCTCTGAGGGAGGAAATTCCCTTTGAGGCAAGAAATGACTCTTAGGCCACCAGGCCTCCACTTGACATCACAGGGGCTCTTGCTGCTCTCCTACTTGTTCCTCCCTATCTTGTGCCAATTCTTTTGAAAACACCTGCACGATATAGGTTTCTGGTCACCCCTACACTGCTATTCCTCTGACAGAAATGGAGTCTTCTACAGATATTCACCCAATTAAATATGGACATTTAGATAGAAGGAGATTTCAGGAAATTGTGAGGATGTGGTTGAGCTTCACAGGGCTTGAACATGAGAGGTGAGTCCAATCCTATTAGTCTCTCTCTCTACTGAGAGGTTGAGCAAGGAGGGACAGTAATACCCCAAAGGTGTGCCTCCTCCTATCAGACTCCCTGCCTCACAAAGCACCCTGCATTCCTGATACTATGGATATTAGATAAAAAGAAAGGAGGGTGTTGGTCATTATACCAGGTCCCCTGCATTGCTTAATGCTGTGGTCTATTTACCTCATAATTGTTTTGCCTGAGACCCACCCTGCCTGCAGGATATTGGTTTAATCCCCACTGGTTAGAACCTTTGCAACAGTTGCTATGGAAGCTTATTACCTTCACACTCTTTCCTTTCCTCCACCCCCACTCCTAGCCATTTCCTTTTCCCACTTGCCACTTCCAGTTAAGGAGATATATAAAAAGCATTGTCTCTGATCAGTAAAGGCATTGCATTGTGTTCCTGCTCAGCCACAAGTTCTTTGTCTCTCTCTGGAGAAGCTATTCTGGCAGCTACACTCTTTTCTGATTCCGCATTCTAGCCCTTTTCAAAACCATGAAATCTAATCCTCAGACAGTAATTTGGGTCCACCTGCATTTCAGGTGTCCAGGTCAGGCAAAAATTAGTAAAGTTATGGGCACCCTGACATATACCTAAATTAGACCTACTAGCCTTTTCCAAAAAGGAAGTCCCCAAATCTTTATCTTCAATACTCTTGCCTTTAGGTTCATGATTAGACATCAATTTGTTCTTCCTTATATCTTGACTCGTTTTCAGCCACCAGGTTTCATATTTTACCATGATGCCAACTTGTCTTCTATGGGCTCAGGACCCCACCCAGAACCTTAACTGTCTGTGTCCTTAACTCTCACCACCCAAAACCTTGATCCACTAAGGAAAGAAAGAGACAGTATGGGAGTATGGATTGACCTGCCAATGCCCATAGTCAACAGAGAAACAGTTACAGAAGCCAGACCTTCCACCTTCCACACCCCACAACGATACTGGGACCATAGTCCCAGAGGCATAAAGAACAGGGAAACTATCAAGAGAGGGGATGGGATATGGAGTTCTGGTGGTAGGAATTTGGTAGTATTGTACCTCTCTTATCCTATCGTCTCATTTGTGTTTCCATTTTATAAAAAAAATAAAGAAAGAAAGAAATAATAAAGAAATTAGTATGTATCTAGAGAGATCAAGGATCATACAGCATTGAATTGCTTCTTTCCTCTTAGTGTTTACGGGTTTGAATGTGTGCTCAACACTTATGTGAAACAAATGACTAACAGTCAGTCCTTAAAGAGAGTTCCACTCAGGCCGAAGTTGAAAAACAAGGTTAGAAAAGAAAACACAAGTAGAACCTGAAATGGAATTGGCGTATTGCACCAAAGTAAAAGACTCTGGGATGGGTGGGGAGAATACAGGTCCATGAAGGATGATGAATGACATAGTGGGGGTTGTATTGTTAAATAGGAATCTGGGGAATGTTATGCATGTACAAACTATTGTATTTACTGTTGAATGTAAAATATGAATTCCCCAATAAAAAAATAAATTATATATTAAAAATAGAGTTCCACAATGGGCAATAAGCTGTCACATTGGCAGTAGAAAAGCCTTGAGGCCTCCCCATTGGCCTCCACTCTCCATGACCCAGCTGTCATCCAGGAAGCACAGACCCTTCCAGACTAGGGGTCCTCTTTACCTGGGGAGAACTTCCTGCTGAAGGAGGACATCAATTCCATCCAGGATAGCTTTCAAAGCTTCATCCGCAGGGTATTCACGCAGATCCCCCAGAGGCAGTCTAGCAAAGGGCCAGCTCTGGACAAGAGCCTTCAGGATATTCCAGCATCTTTCAAAGTAAGCTTCCTCAAAGAGACTTGGGAAGAGCTCTCCAGGCAGACTCCTCAGGGAAGAGATGGCCAAGTTCTCATCCCTTAAAAGACTCTTAATGGTCAGTTTTAAGAGACTGGATGGCTTTTTGTAGTTCATCTGGAATTTCCTCAGGCAGCAAATCTGTGGGAATAGTAAATGAAGATGACATGATTCTCAAGGCAGCATGAGATGGCCAGTCTCCATCATACTGCTCTTCAAGGAACCACCTCAGCAGCCAAGTCACACCTCTGGCAGCATAATAAGATATTGTGGCAGAGTCTCCACTGTTAGTCAAGGAAGAGCATAGTCAAAAATAGATTACAATATCTAAGCAAACAGCCAGATACGGGGCATAATTCTATTAACTTGGGGATTTTGAAATGAGTTATCTCATATCATTGATACTGGGGGATCAGACAGCTAGAACCCATGCTCTCAAGAAGCTCCTTTTCAGCAGGTGGGGACCTGCAGCTTGAAGCCTGGTCCTTGGGGTCTATAATGAGTTAGCACCTCAAAGTGTGTCACAACCACCTTATCCTTTGTATTCTAATTTCTTTTTTTTTTAAATTTATTATTTCTTAATATTTATTTATTCCCTTTTGTTGCCCTTGTTTTATTGTTGTAGTTATTACTGTTGCTGTCTGGATAGGACAGAGAGAAATGGAGAGAGGAGGGGAAGACAGAGAGGGGGAGAGAAAGACAGACACCTGCAGACCTGCTTCACCGCCTGTGAAGTGACTCCCCTGCAGGTGGGGAGCCGGGGGCTCGAACCGGGATCCTTACACCAGTCCTTGTGCTTTGCGCCACCTGCACTTAACCCAGTGTGCTACCACCGGACTCCCCCGTATTCTAATTTCTTAAATTTGTGAAGGAGGTCTCCCATACCTGCCTGCTCTGTAGGTTATCATCATTACTTAGAGCATGTGGCTGTGCTAGTCAAGCCATTGTTTCCTTGGTGGCAGTTACTGAACATACCGGCTTACACATGCAAGAAAATGGTGAAAAGATATCTTTAAGAGGTAAGCATTTGTTCACAGTGTGAGATCTTACTGGCTAATCCATCCACTACCTAGATAATTCTAAGTATGTACAGAGACGTCCCATAGAAATGTACGTTCATGGGAAGCTTGCGGACTATCAGATAAAAGGAAAAAAATGGTGACCAAGAGTATGAGGTGTTTGTGCAGGGACTGAGCCCCAGCAACAGCTCTAATGCCAAGGAAAACAAATCATGTAACTCCAAGCAGAAAACCAAAAAGATAGAAAGGGAAGCATACAGTGAAATTTGGGTTGGTTTTGGGGGTTGCACCAATTGGCCTCGTGAGAAGGAAGACCAGGAGAGACATGGATCCATTTCTGAGTTCTCAGTCCTGGTCATAGATGATAGGCCTGACTTGGGGGTGAGAGGATTTACAGACATCTCTTGATGAAATGCAAAATTGAAATCATCTGACAGCAACTGCATTGTAAATCATGTATGTGCAAATCAAAAAATGAAGGAAACAATGAAACAGGTAAATACAGGAGATGTCAAGAAACAAAATGTCTAGAATTATTTGTCACTTTAAAGACTTATAAATGAATGTACACATAGCAAACCAACACATTTTGGAGTAAAAACGAGTCTATGTAGAGGCAATACCAAACCCTGAAATCTGTTCATGTGAAAATAACTAAAAAGGGAGAAGTTCCTCCAGGAAACATCCACTAGTAGGCAGGTCATGTTCTGATCTCTGCCTCATTCACAAATACAGGCTTATTATTATTTATAAAAGAGAAACAAATAACAATATGGAAAAACCAAAGCAATCGGGCAGGGGATATAGGATAATGGTTATGCAAACAGACTCTCACACCAAGTCCCAGGTTCAATCCCATACACAACCATAAGGCAGAGATGAGCAGAGCTCTGGTGTTTCTCTCTGTGTGTCTCTTGCTCTGAATCTCTCTCAAAAAATAAAAAATGCAAAAAAAAAAAAAAACAACCCACAAATGTAGTCCCTTATGTATTTTACCATAGTTGCTTGAACACAGATGACATATGGGGTCTTTAGCAGAGGAGGGTAACTTACCAGCAGTGATGAAGTTGGCTGAGTGCTCAGAACTCAGGTCTCTGGAGAACCCACAGGCAAACTGAAGAGCTTCAAGGCTGTGCTTCCCTGTTTTGGGACCTACACTTTTATATCCTATTCAGGCTACACCCTACTCCACCAAATGCCTGGAAGGAAGAGTTCCCTTGAGGAAATAGGATGTCTCCTTAGATCCCAAAATCCCCTCAGGCCAATCCTGATTAAGACTCTCCCCAGTTAAAATGGTTAGATATCACACCCCCATTTGGGATAGAGACTACTTGTGGTTGACTCTGGAAGTGAACATATCAGGACATGGGTAGAGTTGAAGCCATATAAGCATTTCAGTGCTAGGTGTGACACTGGGGAGAATTCAATCTGCTCCCACGGAACCCCAGGAACACAGCACCCAGGAGTATCAATGTTGGACTCTAGGATCATATCATAATGATTACAAAATAGTATTGACAATAACAGAAGAACATTAATGTTTTAACAACCCTAACTTTGATTGTAGGAATCGGATTATGTGAGACTTGGAAAGGAAGAGTGTGTGGGGACTGGAAGAAAAAGAGGGCACTGTCTACAAACGCAGACAGATAGTTGTAGAGATGACAGTTAACTCATATGTTCAACTTAAAAGAACTGCTGGGGCTTGGGTGGGATTGGGGATTCAGAATGGTGGCAATGGGAACATTATGGAATTATAACCCTACTCCCCCACTTTTTCTCCTTTTTTTTTTTTTTTTTTTTTTTTTTTTTGCGGAGCACTGCTCAGCTCTGCCTTAGAGTACAGAGGGTTGAACCTGGGACGTTGTAGCCTCAGGTATGAGAATCTCTTTAAGTAACAATTATACTATCTACTCCTGTCCAGAATTATACACCTGTTGACATGTAATTTGGTGAACCAGTATTACAGCATTCATTAAAAATAAAACCAAAAAAGAATTTAATGTTTCAGGGGTTGGTTAAAATGGAGATCCATTCATTCTACAGAACAGCAGTGGGCAGGGTGGGGCTCTGTTCTCATCCTTGCCTGGAGGTACAGGGTGGTTCTTCACAGGATGAGGAGATCAGCTCAGATATGATGGCCTCAGGCTAGAGACTCATTTGCATAAATCATTAATTCCCCCATAAAGAAATTAAAAAAAAAACAACTATGGGAAACAGAGAGAAAAATCTACCAGGGGCCAAACTAAATCTCTCAGAGGTAGGGGGAAGGGGACATTGGATGGGAGCAGGGCAGCAGACATGGTGGCCCATCATGGCTGCCTCCCCGGGGCACCTAGGTGCATGCCTTCTGCACGGTTGGGCCTCCCGCCCTCCTGCTATGAAATCTGCACAGATCCAGGACCACCTGGAGACCACAGGCTCCCTGCCAAAACTGGGCCCCCTGGCCAGGATCTCCAGCTTGGATCTGAAGGTGGACGAGCTAGAATACACAGAGATTCATCCAGAGATCGCTACCTACAATTCTTGAAGCTGAAGTTCCTCAAGAGGCCACCGCTGGACAACGCACTCCCCAAATGGCTAAGACAGTACAGATCTGAATTCGTGTTTGAAATGACATGTCTTCGTAACAAAAGTTTCTCTCCTTGTGTATTGAAGACAATGTGTATGTGTGTGTTTAAAGTTTGGTAACATTAACTTTAAGGCTATATTCTTACCAGACAAAGTTAAATGTAAAAGGTTTTCAACATAATTCTCATAAAGATAAAATTAACTTACATTTAGAGTCCTAGGTAAAAATTAGTTAACTATCAATATATTTTAACTAAGTTGGTCTAAAAAAAAAAAACCCTGCACACACCTAGGGTGTGTCTCCATCTTGAATGGGTGTAACAAAAGGTTAAAAAGACGTTGTTGATATGTAAAAGTCTCAAATTCCTTCTCTTTTTTTTGTCTTTTTAAATTTTATTTATTTATTTATTTATTTATTTATTTATTTTTTATTTAAGAAAGGATTAATTAACAAAACCATAGGGTAGGAGGGGTACAACTCCACACAATTCCCACCGCCCAATCTCCATATCCCACCCCCTCCCCCGATAGCTTTCCCATTCTCTATCCCTCTGGGAGCATGGACCCAGGGTCATTGTGGGTTGCAGAAGGTAGAGGGTCTGGCTTCTGTAATTGCTTCCCCGCTGAACATGGGCGTTGACTGGTCGGTCCATACTCCCAGTCTGCCTCTCTCTTTCCCTAGTAGGGTGGGTCTCTGGGGAAGCTGAGCTCCAGGACATATTGTTGGGGTCTTCAATCCAGGGAAGTCTGGCCGGCATCCTGATGACACCTGGAACCTGGTGACTGAAAAGAGAGTTAACATACAAAGCCAAACAAATTGTTGAGCAACCATGGACCCAAAGCTTGGAAAAGTGGAGAGGAAGTATTAGGGAGGTACACACTGCAAACTCTAGTGTACTTCTGCTTTCTTACTTTGGTGCCATACTCCAAACTCAGTCAATTTCTGCTTTGCGTTTCTACTTATTATTTTTTTTTACATGCATAACATTCCCCAGATTCCCATTTAACAATACAACCCCCACTATTTCATTCATCATTTTTCATGGACCTGTATTCTCCCCACCCACCCACCCACCCCAGAGTCTTTTACTTCGGTGTAATACTCCAATTCCATTTCAGGTTCGACTTGTGATTTCTTAAATTCCTTCTCAATTAGAAATTTAGATTGCTGTTTATGCTAATAATTCTCATGCCTGAGGCTTTTTTCTTTCTATGGTTAATGTTTGTCTTTCCACATTTTATTGTTTGGTCATCCCACTTCCGGTTATCTTGTCCATCTCCAAAACTCTCTCCCTTTACACTGTCTGAACTGGAGGACACTTTGAAGAGGGTTAAAACGGGAACAGCAGCTGGCTATGATAACATCACCCCAGAACTCATTCTTAACCTGGGTCTCATGGCTAAGAAGTGGCTCGCTTCATTCCTGTCCCACATCTTGGAATCTGAGTCTATGCCCAAAGTTTGGCGTCCTGCGAAGATTATAGCGGTTTTGGAACCAAAGAAAGACCCAACACTGGCTGCCAGCTATAGACCAATTTCTCTCCTCTCCGTGTGTTACAAACTCCTTGAGAGGCTGCTTCTGTCACGTATTTCTCCTCTTACAGAGAAACTCCTATCACCCGCCCAAGCTGGTTTCCACCCAGGAAGATCTACCTGCGAACAAGCCCTGGCCCTCTCAACTTACTTTGAAAATGGATTCCAGAAGAATTTAAAGACGGGTGCTGTCTTTGTTGATCTCACAGCAGCCTATGACACGGTCTGGCACCGTGGTCTTCTAGTCAAGATCTCAAGATGCCTGCCTCCATGGGTGGCCAACACTATATCGTTTCTTCTCCAAAAGAGAAGATTCCGGGTGCATCTGGGTGACAAGTCTAGCAGATGGAGACTTGTCTCAAGTGGCCTCCCCCAGGGCTCTGTTCTGGCTCCTGCGCTATTTAATATTTACATCAATGACCTCCCAGAAACTTCTTCAAGGAAGTTCATCTACACCAATGACATCTGCTGTGCAACTCAGGCATCCAAGTTCAACATCCTCGAGGAAACACTCACGAAAGACATGTCTCTGATATCTGACTACTGTAAAAAATGGCGACTAATCCCTAGCACTGCAAAAACAGTATCATCTGTTTTCCATCTAAACCATGCCTCAGCCTTGTGTGAGCTTAATATGCAGCTTGGCGATACAAGAATCCGGCATGAAGCCCTGCCAGTCTATCTTGGCGTTACTCTCGATCGCACTCTGTCATTTCACAAACATCTCATAAAAACTGCAGCAAAAGTAGGCGCAAGGAATAACATCATTGCAAGACTGGCCAGCACCTCATGGGGTGCGAGCGCTTCCACACTGCGATCATCATCTCTGGCATTATGCTATTCCACTGCAGAATACTGTGCCCCAGTATGGTTCCGTAGCCCCCATGTTCACCTCGTCATTTCCAAATTATATTCCTCCATGAGGATAATGTCTGGAACCATCCGTTCCACCCCAGTTCCATGGCTGCCAGTTCTTAGCAACATCGTACCACCAGATATTCATCGGGATGCGGCATCATCTAAGTTCATTTCCCATGTCTACACTCGACTGGACCTGCCAATATACACGGATATCTTCGCCCACCCTGTCCAACGCTTGACGTCTCGTCACCCAACCTGGTCCCCTACGCCTACACTGAACTTCTCTGTTCCAGACTCTTGGAATCAGAGTTGGCAGTCAGCTGAGGTAAAGAACAAACACCTCATCACAGACCCCTGTAAGCATCAACCTGGCTTTGACCTAGCACGTTATGAATGGGTCCTCCTCAATTGCTATCGAACAGGCCATGGCTGGTGCTCCACTATGTTCCATCTCTGGGGAGCCAGAGACGACCCGAACTGCCCCTGCGGCTACAGACAGACTATGACCCACATAGTCAATGACTGCCACCTCTCCAGATTCAAAGGAGGTCTCAAAACTTTACATCAGGCTCAACCTGATGCTGTTGACTGGCTATGGAAGAAGGGCAAATGCTAGAAGAAGAAGAATTGTTTGAACTTTAAATAGCCTTGGAATCATACTGGAAGGGACTTCCTATTGTAATAGAGTTATCAATTGTGGTAAGCTTCTAACCTGATACAAGTTTTGTTTCATAAGTAAGTGAATTGCAGCTGTCAAGTTCTCTACAGAAAAGCAGGATTCCGATGGCTGACATTCCCCATCAAGACAGACGTACAACATTTCACCCCTTGGCAATTCTTCGGTGGTCATCTGCTTTGGACTTGCACTTCTATCGGACTCACTGGTACACCTTAGACACTTTGCACAAAACTAGCAGCTTCCCTTTATGCTGCTGGGCTTCTCAAACACTGACTGTAGCCAGCTGCCTTGAGACTCTAGGCCTCACCCTCCCCCCATGCTAGAAAATGCCCGTCGAGGCAAGTAACGCCCCCCAGAGGCAAAAGAAGCCCCCAGAGGCAGGATATGTTTTTTTTTAGCTGATAAAGTTTTGCCCACAGAGGCAAAAACGCCCCCCCTCAGGCCTTCCTTTGGCAGCACTCTGGTTCTTGTTACACACTTATATGTTTCTCCATGTTTGTGCAGTTTCTTTTTTTTGAAAATGCCTGTACGATATAGGTTTCTGTTCACCACACACCCCTGATACTGTGGTCATTTAGTTAAAAAAAAAAAAAAAAGAAGAAGAAGAAGCGGGAACATGTTACTATTCTTCATGTTGGTTTGGTCCCTTTCCCCTTACCTCTGAGAGATTTGGTTTGGCCCCTGCTATTTTCATGCCTCTCTTTCTCCCCGCACCCTATGCTAAGGAGGTCCAGGGTCCCAGCAGCACCCGCTGAAGGAGAAACATGGGGAAGCACATGTTGTGGTGATTTGCACGTTCATGAATAAAGATTAATCTGCAGCTTCTTGGCCCAGCCATATGTCCCCATTATAACCATTACACTATATACCCCATTAACTGAGTATTTCTTACCCCTTTCTAGGAAACTTCTAGGAATTGGTGCATTGCACCAAATAAAAGACTCAGGGGTGGGTGGGGAGAATACAGATCCAAGAAGCATGACATAGGACCTAGTGGGAGTGTGTTGTTATGTGGAAAACTGGAAAAAGTTATGCATGTACAAACTATTGTATTTACTGTCTAATGTAAAACATTAATCACCCAATAATGAAATAAAAAAACTACTCTAGGGTATCTTTCACTGCCTATAATTGAGATATTTATGCTATCACATCATCTTTCTTCTTTGAAAATTTTATTTATTGGTTTTCAAGTGAGAGGGTTCAGAAAACTACACAGTTTGAACTGATGATGTTGATGCCTTTTATTAGTTGCCATGGATAATGCTCAAAACCAGAGCAAAAATTTCTGATAAGGCCTCTGTCATATAGTATCTCAAACAACAAAAAATAAAAATAATAAGCAAGAATTTTTGGAAGATTTTAGCTATGAGAGAGTTGTCTTTTGAGATCCAGAGAGAGATAGTAGCCTGAGCACCACAGGTACATGCAGCCCTGGAGATTAAACTGCAGCCTCTCTCCTGTGAGTCCTTTGCTCTCCCTGGGCAGCTCTCTCCCAGGTGTGAGGAATTGCTAATTAAGCTTGTCAGTACTCACCCTGGTATTTATCTTTCTCTGCTTTCTACTGAGGTCAGTTTTCTATGCTAAAATTGCAGCAATTTCTACCCAATGTGTTGTTTCATGTTTGGAAAACCGAAGGGGGCGCTACTCTCTGCCCTGATCCAGCTTTCTAGCCTTTTTTCTAAATCTGACACTATCTCCCAAGACAATACCCACCTGTGTGTTAGCTGTGGCACTCAGGAAAAAATAACGCAAAGTCATGGGCCCTTTGGAATAGACCTAAAATAGATTTCCTAGCTTCCTCACATAGGAAGACACCAGACCACATCCATTATATTCTCACTTTTATGTTCCTGATTATTAAACAATTTGTTTGGCTATGTATCTTTTTAAAATTTTTTATTATGTTTAATTAGTTATTGGATTGACAGCCAGAAATCAAGAGAAAGGGGGCAATAGAGAAGGACAGAGACAAAGCAACACCTGCATCCCTGCTTTACCTCTCACAATGTTTTTCCCCCTGCAGCTGGGGACCAAAGTAGGGGCATGAACCTGTGACCTTGGGCACTGTAGCATCTGTGCTAAACCAAGTGCACCACCACCTGACCCCCTCTGCTTCATTTCTTTATGTTTTTTTCAGACAACAATTTGCAAATACTATCGTGATGTCAACCTGACTTCCCTGGGCAGACTACCTCCTCAGTTTGTCTTAGAACTCCAACCCCTAGAGGCCCTCACCATTAGGGAGAGATAGAAACAGGCTGTACATATGGTTCTACCTGCCAATGCTCGTGTCCACTGGAGATGTGCTTACAGAAACTAGACCTTCCACCTTCTGCACTGTTTTTTTTGGTTTTAGCAAAAGCTATATATATATTTATTTATAATTTATTTCTTTATTGGGGAATTAATGTTTTAAATTCAACAGTAAATACAATAGTTTGTACATGCATAACATTCCCCAGATTCCCATTTAACAATACAACCCCGACTATGTCATTCATCATCCTCCATGACCTGTATTCTCCACACCCACCCAAACACGCCAGAGTCTTTTACTTCGGTGGAGTACGCGAATTCCATTTCAGGTTCTACTTGTGTTTTCTTTTCTAATCCTGTTTTTCAACTTCTGCCTGAGAGTGAGATCATACCATATTCATCCTTCTGTTTCTGAATTACTTCACTCAACATGATTTTTTCAAGGTCCATCCAAGATCAACTGAAAACGGTGAAGTCATCATTTTTTACAGCTGAGTAGTATTCCATTGTGTATACATACTACAACTTGCTCAGCCACTCATCTGTTGTTGGACATATGGGTTGCTTCCAGGTTTTGGCTATTACAAATTGTGCTGCCAAGAACATATGTGTACACAGATCTTTTTGGATGGATATGTTGGGTTCCTTAGGATATATCCCCAGGAGAGGAATTGCAGGGTCATAGGGTAGGTCCATATCTAGCCTTCTGAGAGTTCTCCAGACAGTTCTCCAAAGAGGTTGGACCAGTTGACATTCCCACCAGCAGTGTAGGAGAGTTCCTTTGACGCAAACCCTCTCCAACATTTGCTGCTGTTACCTTTTCTGACATATGACATTCTCACAGGAGTGAAGTGATATCTCATTGTTGTCTTTATTTGCATTTCTCTGACAATCAGAAACTTGGAGCATTTTTTCATGTGTTTCTCGGCCTTTTGGATCTCTTCTGTGGTGAATATTCTGTCCATGTCCTCCCCCCAGTTTTGGATGGGGTTATTTGTTGTCTTGTTGTTGAGTCTGGCAAGCTCTTTATATATGTTGGTTATTAAACTCTTATCTGATGTATGGCATGTAAAGATCTTCTCCCATTCTCTGAGGGGTCTCTTGGTTTGGGCAGTGATTTCTTTTGCTGTGAAGCAGCTTTTTGATTTGATGTAGTCCAATAGGTTTATACTTGCCTTAGTCTTCTTTGTAATTTGATTTGTTTCATTGAAGATGTCTTTAAAATTAATGCGGAAAAGATTTCTGCCAATATTTTCCTCTAAGTATTTGATAGTTTGTGGTCTAACATCCAAGTCCTTAATCCTCTTGGAATTTAATTTTGCATTTGGTGAAATACAGTGATTTAGTTTCATACTTCTGCATGTTTCAACCCATTGTTTCCAACACCATTTGTTGAAGAGACTCTGCTTTCCCCATTTAATAGTATGAGCCCCTTTGTCAAAGATAAGATGTCCATAGGTGTGGGGTCTCATATCTGGGCTCTCAATTCTATTCTGGTCAGTGTGTCTGTTCATGTTCCAGTACCAAGCAGTTTTGATGACAATGATCCTATAATACAGTTTGAGATCTGGGAGTGTGATGCTTCTGGTTCTGTTATTTTTTTTCAAGATTATTTTCGCAATTCTATGTCTTTTCTGGTTCCAGATAAACATTTGTAGCATTTTTTTCTATTCTCCTAAAAAATGTTCTTGGGATCTTGATGGGAATAGCATTAAGTTTGTAGATGGCTCTGGGTAATATATTCATTCTGATGATGTTAATTCTTCCAATGCATGAACATGGAATATCTCTCCACTACTTTGTTTCTTTTTCAATTTCTTTGAGTAGTGACTCATAATTTTCATTATACATGTCTTTCATTTCTTTGGCTAGGTTTACTCCTAGATATTTTATTGTTTTTGTTGCTATAGTAAAAGGAATTGATTTCTGGATTTCAACTTCTTCTAACTTAGTGTTTTCATAGAGGAATGCCACTGACTCTTGAATGTTAATTTTATAGCCTGACACCTTACTGTATTGCCTGATGATTTCCAAAAGCTTCTTGCTGGATTCCTTAGGTTTTTCCATGTATACTAGCATGTCATCTGCAAATAAGGGCAGTTTGACTTCTCTTCAAATCTGTATCCCTTTAATTTCTTGTTCCTGCCTGATTGCTATGGCAAGAACTTCCAACTCTTTGTTGAATAGTAATGGTGATAGTGGGCAGCCCTGTCTAGTACCTGATCTGAGTGGAAATGCTTCTAGTTTTTCACCACTGAGTATGATGTTGGCTGTAGGTTTGCTATATATAGACTCCACTATCTTCAGGAATTTTCCATCTATTCCCATTTTTGTAGTGTTTTGATCATAAAGGGTTGCTGTATTTTCTCAAAGGCTTTCTCTGCATCTATTGATATGACCATGTGGTTTTTGGTCTTGCTTTTGTTGCTTTGGTGGATCACATTGATTGATGTATGTATATTAAACCAACCTTGCATGCCTGGGATAAACCCCACTTGGCCATGATAAACAATATTTTTGATATACTGCTGTATGTGGTTGGCTAGAATTTTGTTCAATATATTCGCATCTATGTTCATCAGAGATATTGGTCTGTAGTTTTCTTTTTTGGTTGTGTCTCTGTCTGCTTTTGGTATCAGGGTGATGTTGGCTTCATAGTAGCTGGCAGGGAGTATTCCAGTGTCTTCAATCTTCTGAAAGACTTTTAAAAGTAGAGGTATTAGTTCTTCTTTGAAAGTTTTGTAGAATTCATTTGTAAAACCATCTGGTCCAGGACTTTTATTTTTCGGAAGATTTTTGATAACTGTTTCAATTTCATTAGCTGTGATGGGCCTGTTCATGTTATCCACTTCCTCTTTACTTAGTTGTGGAAGTTGGTAGGTATCTAGGAAATCGTCCATTTCTTCCAGGTTCTCTAGCTTGGTGACTACTAGTTGTTCATAGAAGCCTCGCAAGATATGTTGAATTTCTGTGGTGTCTGTTGTGATAGCTCCTCTATCATTTACTTTCCGATTTATTTAGGTCTTCTCCCTTTTTTGTTTTGTGAGTCTGGCTAAAGGTTTGCCAATTTTGTTTACTCTTTCTAAGGACCAACATTTACATTCATTGATCATTTGTATGGTTTTCCTGTTCTCAATGTTATTTATTTCTTCCCTAACTTTAGTGATTTCTGTCCTTCTGGTTGCTTTAGGATTCCTTTGTTGTTCTTCTTCTAGGTCTCTAAGATATGCAATCAGGCTATTTATTTGTGCTTTTTCTTGTTTCCTAATGTGTGCTTGTATAGCTATGAACTTCCTTCTTAGGACTGCTTTAGCTGTGTCCCAAATATTTTGATAGCTTGTGTCTTCATTTTCATTGAACTCTCGAAACATTTTGATTTCTTCCTTGATTACCTCTTTTACCCAGAAGTTATTAAGAGGTGTACTGTTGATCTTCCACATTTTGAGACTGTTGCTAATCTTTTGTTGATTGTTAAGTGTTAGTTTCATTCCACTGTGGTCTGACAAGTTGCTTGGGATGATTTCAATGCTCTTGAATTGGCTGATGCTGTCTTTGTGGCCTAACCTATGGTCTATATTTGAGAATGACACATGTGGATTTGAGTAAGATGTGTATTCCAGTTTCTTGGGATGAATGACTGAAAATGTCCAATAGTTCTAGTTTATCTATCTCTTCACTAGCTCCCTTATATCTTTACTGATTTTCTGCCTGGATGATCTGTCAAGTTGAGAGAGTGGGGTGTTGAAGTCCCCTACTATGATTGCGTTACAGATAATATATTGCTGTAGCTCTTTCAGTAGAAGTTTGATGTATTTAGATGGCTTCTCATTGGGTGCATAGATGTTAATAATTGTTAAGTCCTCTTGATTGACTGATCCTCTGAGCATTAAGTAGTGTTCATTCCTATCTTTTTAAATCTTATATATTTTAAAGTCTATCATGTCAGATATGAGATAAGCTGTTCCTGCCCATTTTTGTGGGCCATTGGCTTGTATGATGGTTTTCCATCCTTTCACTTTAAGTCTGTTTGTCTTGTCGAGTTAGGTGGGTTTCCTGTAGACAATATATTGTTGGGTTGTGTTTTCTGATCTATATTCCTGCTCTGTGTCTTTTAATAGGTGTATTCAGGCCATTGACATCAAAGATTGAAGATATTTTAACGCCATTCTTGTAGAGTTTTAGAGTGTTTTGATACATGTCCTATTTGTGGTGGTCTGGTGGTTTATAGGAGACCTTTCAGATTTTTTTTCAGGGCAGGTTTGGTGATGGTTGCTTCCTTCAACTGTTGCTTGTCTGAGAAAGTTTTGATGCCTCCATCTAGTATGAATGACAGTCTAGCAGGATATAGTATTCTTGGTTGAAAGACACTCTCATTGAGCACTTGATAGATATCCTGCCATTCTCTTCTGGCCTGTAATATTTGTATGGTGAAGTCTGCTGCTAATCTTATGGGTTTTCCTTTGTAGGTGACTCTTTGTTTTTCTCTTGCAGCCTTGAGGATCCTTTCTTTATGCTTATTCCTTTCCATTCTAAGTATGATATGTCCTGGTGCCTTTAGGTCTGGGTTAATTCTGTTTGGGACCCTCTGAGCTTCTTGAATCTTTATGTCTTTGGTGTTGTCTAGACTAGAGAAACTTTCAGCTATTATGGCCTGGAGAATGCTTTTTTCCTCTCCTTCTCTTTCATCCTCTGGTATGCCAATAATGTGTATATTGTTTCTTCACTCCTACAGCCCTTTCTTCCCTTATATCCAAGTCACAATTACAACTGTTGATACGTCTAAGCATCCTTTCCTTTTCTCTTTCCTCTCAGATAAGTGAAATAGTGCTTGATGTCCATTGATATTTTCTTGATTTTATTTGCTGTTTCAGTAATTGTATAAAAATGAAGAAAAACTTCCCGGCCATCGCCATCCACTGGGGCATGGCCCAGGAGGAGAGTCTGTTGCACTATCAGCAGTTCAAGGACTTCCAGAGGCGGATCCTTGTGGCCACCAACCTGTTCGGCGGCAGCATGGACATCGAGCAGGTCAACATCGTCGTCAACTACGATATGCCAGAGGACTCAGACACCTACCTCCACCATGTATCCCATGCCGGCTGCTTTGGCACCAAGTCCTGGCCATCATGTTCGTGTCCAACGCGGGTTATGCTGAGATCCTCAACGACATGCTGGAATGCTTCTAGGTGAACATGGCTGAGCTGCCCAGGAGATCCACATCTCCACCTACATGGAGCAGATCTGGTAACCCCGTGCCCAAGGCCCAGGACCAGCACGCCCCACCCCAGTCACCTCTGTTTTTGCTGTCTGTATGCCATATGTTTTTGTGAAAGAATAAATTTTTATTACAGAAAAAAATTTTCTTTATTTATTAATGAGAAAGATAAGAGGAGAGAGGGAAAGAACCAAACATCGCTCTAGACATGTGCTGATGGGCATTGAACTCAGGACCTCATGCTTGAGAGTCTAGTGCCTAAACCACAGCACCACCTTCAGGACCACCCAAAGCTTATTTTTACATGCCAAAAATTAAATTTCATAAATTTTTTATTAGTGATTTACTAATGATCCACAAGAATGGGTATACTTGCAAACAATTCCAACTATTAGAGTTACATAGCCTATCCCCTCCATTGAAATTTGTATATTGTTTTAGTTTTTTAAATCTATTTCATTTATTTATAAAAAAAAGAGAGACATTGACAAAACCAAAGGATAAGAGGGGTACAACTGCACACAGTTCTGACCATCAGATCTCCATATCCCATCCACTGTCCTGATAGCTCTCCTACTCTTTAGCCCTCTGGGAGTATGGACCCAAGGTCATTGTGGGATGCAGAATGTGGAAGGTCTGCCTTCTATAATAGCTGCCCTGCTGAACATGGGCATTGACTGGAAGATCCAAACTCCCAGCCTGGCTCTCTCTTTTGCAAGTAGGGTGGGGCACTGGAGTTGTGGGTTCCAGGACACATTGGTGGGGTCCTCTGTGCAGGGAAGTTTGGTCGGCATCATGCTAGAACCTGGAACCTGCTGGCTGAAAAGAGAGTTAACATACAAATCCAAAGAAATTGTTGAACAATCATGGACCTAAAGGTTGGAATAGTGCATATGAAATGTTGGGGGGGGGGTTTCTCCATTTTGTAGATACCTAATAGGCATATTTTAGTCCACATGGATCCCAGTCACTTTCAAAGCCAGCAACAAGCAGCTCCTGACAGCTTTCAACCTGACGCTGTTGACTGGCTACGGAAGAAGGGCAAACGCTAGAAGAAGAAGTTATATTACAATGGGCCCTTAGCTATTCTAATTTTTTGTTGTTGTTGTTGTTGCTGTTGTTTTCTGATGCTGAAATCTGATATACATGTGAATTCAAATCATTGTCCTGGGAGGTGATTTTATGGCTGGGAAAGAGAAGGAATGCTGCATCAGGGAAGAGAGTAGCTCCCTACCACTAGGGTTCCATATCCCAGCCCCTCCATTGGAAATGTCTGTATTCTTTATCCCTCCTGGAGAATGTCCCCAGGATCATTATGGGGTATAGAAGGTGGGACTTCTGGCTTCTGTAAATACTTCTTCACTGGGCATGGTCATTCACAGGTTGAGCCATACTCCCAGCCTGTTTCTCTCTTCCCCCAGTGAGGTAGTTCTCTGAGGAGGGAGAGTTCCAAGACACATTAATGAGGTCATCTGCCCAGGAATTGTCATTGGCATCATGGTAGTATCTGAAAATTGATGGCTGAAAAGCATTATGATACAAAGCAGAGAAAATTGTTTAATATTCAGGAACCAAAACTTAAGAATATAACAGGTGAGATTTTGGGTCTTCAAGTTGGAAGAATCTAGGAAGTCTAGTTTAGGTCTATGTTGGGCAGTACACCATCTACCCCTGCTCCATTGCTTAAGGCTGTGGACTATTTACATAACCACTGTTTTACCGGAGGCCTGCCCTGCCTGTAGGGCACTGGTTTAATACCCACTGGTTCTCACTCCTTGGTGACAAAGAGCAGTGCGTTTCTGTGCAGGAACTGAGCCCCAGCAACAGATCTGATGGCAAGAAAAACAAATCATGTTACTCCAAGCAGATAACTAAAAAGATAGAAAGGGGAACATGCGGTAAAATCAGGGCTGGTTTTGGGTATTGCAACAAAAGGACTCAGGGGAAGGAAGACTGGGAGAGGCATGGATCCACTCCTGAGTTCTCAGTCCTGGTCCTAGATGATAGGCCTGACTTGGGCGTGAGAGTGATTTACAGACATCTTTCTTGATGAAATAAGAAGTTGCAACCCTCTGCCAGCACCTGTATTGTGAATCATGTACATCCAAATAAAAAAGGAAGATGTCAAGTAACAACATTTCTAAAATTGTCATTTTAAAAGGTGGAAAAATGAATAAACAAGTGCACAAACCATCACATTTTTTGGAATAAAAACGAGTCTATGAAGAGAAAATATCAAATACTGGGCTCTGTTCTCTCTAGGAAGGGATAAGTTCATCCAGGGAGCACCCACTAGTAGGCAGGTCATGTACTGATCTCCGCCTCATTCACAAATACAGACTTATTATTACTATTATTATTTATAAAAGATAAAGAAAAAAAGTATGGAAAAGCAAAAGTAAGCAGGAAGGGGAAATAGGATACTGGTTATGCAAAGAGACTCTCATGCCTGAGGTTCTAAAGTCCCAGTTTCAGATCATACACCAACATATGGCAAAGCTGAGCAGTGCTCTGGTGTTTCCCTCTGTGTGTCTCTTGCTCAGCATTTCTCTCAAAAACAAAATAAATATATATATATATATATATATATATATATATATATATTGCCACAAAAATAACCCCTGCTAATTTCTTGTGTATTTTACCATATTTGCTTGACTGTGTGCTCAGAACTCAGTTCTCTGGAGAACCCACGGGCAGACTGAAGAACTGGAAGGCTCTGCTTCCTTGTTTAGGGACCTACACTTTTATATCCTATTCAGGATAAACCCTACTCCTCCAAATACCTGGAAGAAATAGTTCCCTTGAGGAAAGAGGATACCTCCTTGGATCAAAAATACTCTCAGGCTAATCCTGACTAAGACACTCCCTTAGATTTCTTTCAGATTCACTGCAGGAGTAAAGATATCTTCAGAAAAGGAAAAACTGAGAGAATCAATTACAACCAAGCTAGAGCTACAAGAACTTCTAAAGAGTCTCTTCTAAAAGCAAATACACACTTATAGTCCAGCATAAAAAAATGGGACTGACATATTTCAAATTCACTAAACATTCCTGGTCTAAACTCACCCATGAAAAGGCTCAGAGTTGGAATGTGGATCAAGATCATGCACCACACACACGCTGTCTGCAGCAGACCTATGTGGTCCAAAAAGACCAGAATAGGTTCAAAGGGAAGGATGGAAATCCATCTTTTGAGCCCCTGTTGAGGGGGAATAGGGACACCTTGTTCATATTTGATAAGATGGATTATGGATTTCAAACTAATTAAAACTATGAAACAGAAAGACAAGCTACATAATGTCCAGGGACTCAGTCAACTATGAGTAGCTCACAGTGCTCAACATCTAGGCCCAGGGAAAGGGCAGCACATCAAGCGACAGCGTCCCTGAGACACCTGAGGAAGTGTGTCCAGAGCAATATTGTCAGAGTAGGAGGCTAACTCCCCACTCTCTAGAGCAGGTACATCAGGCAGGCAGAACACTAGTAAGGAGACAAAAGAATTAAATGAAGAGCTGGACAGGTTAGAAAAGCAAACACATAATCAGAGTCCTGCTGATACATGCTGAAGTACTGCTAGAATTGGGATTCAGAGCTCTTTATACTTCTCCACTCAGCCCCCAAAACGACTCAATTACAATACAAGATGTCTCCTGATTCTCTCTCTCTTTTTTTATTTTTATTTTAGTACTATTACTTTCTTAAAATTTTTACCAGAGTACTGCTCTGGTTTATGATGGTGCCAAGTATTGTAGCTGGCACTTCATAGCCTCAGGCATGAGAGAGTTTATGCATAACCATTATGCGATCTATCCCACCCTCTACTTTAAGTGTTTTTTTTATTTATATTGACTTTACATAAGTACTCACAATATAGACTTAGATATATAGATATATAGATTTAACATCAAGTATAGTATTTAAACAATGATGACCAGAGAGCATACACAAGTATATAAGACCAAAACATCACCATTTCTGGAGGCATAGTTAAACCTGAAATGTGTTCACTTCAAAACACAGAGAAACTGTTTCAGCAGCCAGGAAGTGGCCAAGAGGTAGAAACCTGCATGTGAGCAGCAAGTCCCCAGACCAGCTCAGCCAGAGTTATTACTAAACTGATACAAGGACCTGAGGCTCCAGCTCATGAAACGATGCCAGCTATTCTTACTGTTGACTTTCAAAAGGGGAAGTCAAGTGCATCAGTTCAGCAGAGTACACACACACACACTCACATAGTACCTGGTCACCCGCACGGCGTAATCAAAGGTCTCACTGTCCACTCTTGGTATCTGACTCTCCTAGACACCCTCAAGCAGGAGTCCTTTGGCTTGGCTTAGTCAGCAGCCTCTCACCCCTGGTGCACTCACTTTATTTCTCTCAGCAACTGGCCATCCCTTGAGGCTGTGCTCCCTCACTCTACACAGCCTCTTGCCCCTGCAGGCTGGAAATGAAGCCCAGGTCTGCAATGTGGGCTCTTCCCCTACTGAGTGTCTGGAAAGAATGACTTCCCCACTAATTTCCTCCCAGCATAGGATTCCCTGACACAGCTTACATGGATATTAATTCCAAAATAGAGAGGAATATCCAGATCACATAAATAACCTAAGTAACTAAGAAACTACACACCATTGGCACTTACTGGACTTGGTTAACCTCAAAATTGTCTATTCCATCTAGAATGTAAAAAAACAGCTTTTGCTTTCATTTATCAGAGCACAGCTCAGCTCTGTTGTTATTATTTTTTTTTACTTATTTATTCCCATTTGTTGCCCTTGTTGTTTCTTTTTATCATTGTAGTTAATATTGCTGTCATTGTCGTTGGATTATACATAGAAAAATGGAGAGAGTAGAAGACAGAGAGGAGGAGAGAAAGACAGACACCTGCATTCATAGCCTGTGAAGTGACTCTCCTTCAGTTCAGGGGGCTGGGAGCTCTAACCTGGATCCTTAGGCCAGTTGTTGCGCATTGTGCCACCTGAGCTTAACCCAATGTGCTACTGCCCAACTCCCTCAGCTCTGGTTTATGGTGCAGGGGATTGAAACTGCGCTTCACAACCTTAGGCAGGAGATTCTCTTTGCATATCCATTATGCAATCTACTACCACTCCTCAAAGCATGTTTATTTGTGATCAAGTATTGAAATGTTGTCATACACAGATTTAGGAAGCAACTAAAAAGTTTCCTAGAAAGGGGTAAGAAATACTCAGTTAATGGGGTAGATAGTGTAATGGTTATAATGGGGACATATGGCTGGGCCGAGAAGCTGCAGATTAATCTTTATTCATGAACGGGCAAATCACCACAACATGTGCTTCCCCATGTTTCTCCTTCAGCGGGTGCTGCTGGGACCCTGGACCCCCTTAGCATAGGGTGCGGGGAGAAAGAGAGGCATGAAAATAGCAGGGGCCAAACCAAATCTCTCAGAGGTAAGGGGAAAGGGACCAAACCAACATGAAGAATAGTAACATGTTCCCCCTTCTTCTTCTTCTTCTTTTTTTTTTTTTTAACTAAATGACCACAGTATCAGGGGTGTGTGGTGAACAGAAACCTATATCGTACAGGCATTTTCAAAAAAAAAGAAACTGCACAAACATGGAGAAACATATAAGTGTGTAACAAGAACCAGAGTGCTGCCAAAGGAAGGCCTGAGGGGGGGCGTTTTTGCCTCTGTGGGCAAAACTTTATCAGCTAAAAAAAAACATATCCTGCCTCTGGGGGCTTCTTTTGCCTCTGGGGGGCGTTACTTGCCTCGACGGGCATTTTCTAGCATGGGGGGAGGGTGAGGCCTAGAGTCTCAAGGCAGCTGGCTACAGTCAGTGTTTGAGAAGCCCAGCAGCATAAAGGGAAGCTGCTAGTTTTGTGCAAAGTGTCTAAGGTGTACCAGTGAGTCCGATAGAAGTGCAAGTCCAAAGCAGATGACCACCGAAGAATTGCCAAGGGGTGAAATGTTGTACGTCTGTCTTGATGGGGAATGTCAGCCATCGGAATCCTGCTTTTCTGTAGAGAACTTGACAGCTGCAATTCACTTACTTATGAAACAAAACTTGTATCAGGTTAGAAGCTTACCACAATTGATAACTCTATTACAATAGGAAGTCCCTTCCAGTATGATTCCAAGGCTATTTAAAGTTCAAACAATTCTTCTTCTTCTAGCATTTGCCCTTCTTCCATAGCCAGTCAACAGCATCAGGTTGAGCCTGATGTAAAGTTTTGAGACCTCCTTTGAATCTGGAGAGGTGGCAGTCATTGACTATGTGGGTCATAGTCTGTCTGTAGCCGCAGGGGCAGTTCGGGTCGTCTCTGGCTCCCCAGAGATGGAACATAGTGGAGCACCAGCCATGGCCTGTTCGATAGCAATTGAGGAGGACCCATTCATAACGTGCTAGGTCAAAGCCAGGTTGATGCTTACAGGGGTCTGTGATGAGGTGTTTGTTCTTTACCTCAGCTGACTGCCAACTCTGATTCCAAGAGTCTGGAACAGAGAAGTTCAGTGTAGGCGTAGGGGACCAGGTTGGGTGACGAGACGTCAAGCGTTGGACAGGGTGGGTGAAGATATCCGTGTATATTGGCAGGTCCAGTCGAGTGTAGACATGGGAAATGAACTTAGATGATGCCGCATCCCGACGAATATCTGGTGGTACGATGTTGCTAAGAACTGGCAGCCATGGAACTGGGGTGGAACGGATGGTTCCAGACATTATCCTCATGGAGGAATATAATTTGGAAATGACGAGGTGAACATGGGGGCTACGGAACCATACTGGGGCACAGTATTCTGCAGTGGAATAGCATAATGCCAGAGATGATGATCGCAGTGTGGAAGCGCTCGCACCCCATGAGGAGCTGGCCAGTCTTGCAATGATGTTATTCCTTGCGCCTACCTTTGCTGCAGTTTTTATGAGATGTTTGTGAAATGACAGAGTGCGATCGAGAGTAACGCCAAGATAGACTGGCAGGGCTTCATGCCGGATTCTTGTATCGCCAAGCTGCATATTAAGCTCACGCGAGGCTGAGGCATGGTTTAGATGGAAAACAGATGATACTGTTTTTGCAGTGCTAGGGATTAGTCGCCATTTTTTACAGTAGTCAGATATCAGAGACATGTCTTTCGTGAGTGTTTCCTCGAGGATGTTGAACTTGGATGCCTGAGTTGCACAGCAGATGTCATTGGTGTAGATGAACTTCCTTGAAGAAGTTTCTGGGAGGTCATTGATGTAAATATTAAATAGCGCAGGAGCCAGAACAGAGCCCTGGGGGAGGCCACTTGAGACAAGTCTCCATCTGCTAGACTTGTCACCCAGATGCACCCGGAATCTTCTCTTTTGGAGAAGAAACGATATAGTGTTGGCCACCCATGGAGGCAGGCATCTTGAGATCTTGACTAGAAGACCACGGTGCCAGACCGTGTCATAGGCTGCTGTGAGATCAACAAAGACAGCACCCATCTTTAAATTCTTCTGGAATCCATTTTCAAAGTAAGTTGAGAGGGCCAGGGCTTGTTCGCAGGTAGATCTTCCTGGGTGGAAACCAGCTTGGGCGGGTGATAGGAGTTTCTCTGTAAGAGGAGAAATACGTGACAGAAGCAGCCTCTCAAGGAGTTTGTAACACACGGAGAGGAGAGAAATTGGTCTATAGCTGGCAGCCAGTGTTGGGTCTTTCTTTGGTTCCAAAACCGCTATAATCTTCGCAGGACGCCAAACTTTGGGCATAGACTCAGATTCCAAGATGTGGGACAGGAATGAAGCGAGCCACTTCTTAGCCATGGGACCCAGGTTAAGAATGAGTTCTGGGGTGATGTTATCATAGCCAGCTGCTGTTCCCGTTTTAACCCTCTTCAAAGTGTCTTCCAGTTCAGACAGTGTAAAGGGAGAGAGTTTTGGAGATGGACAAGATAACCGGAAGTGGGATGACCAAACAATAAAATGTGGAAAGACAAACATTAACCATAGAAAGAAAAAAGCCTCAGGCATGAGAATTATTAGCATAAACATAGCAACCTAAATTTCTAATTGAGAAGGAATTTAAGAAATCACAAGTCGAACCTGAAATGGAATTGGAGTATTACACCGAAGTAAAAGACTCTGGGGTGGGTGGGTGGGTGGGTGGGTGGGTGGGGAGAATACAGGTCCATGAAAAATGATGAATGAAATAGTGGGGGTTGTATTGTTAAATGGGAATCTGGGGAATGTTATGCATGTAAAAAAAAAATAATAAGTAGAAACGCAAAGCAGAAATTGACTGAGTTTGGAGTATGGCACCAAAGTAAGAAAGCAGAAGTACACTAGAGTTTGCAGTGTGTACCTCCCTAATACTTCCTCTCCACTTTTCCAAGCTTTGGGTCCATGGTTGCTCAACAATTTGTTTGACTTTGTATGTTAACTCTCTTTTCAGTCACCAGGTTCCAGGTGTCATCAGGATGCCGGCCAGACTTCCCTGGATTGAAGACCCCAACAATATGTCCTGGAGCTCAGCTTCCCCAGAGACCCACCCTACTAGGGAAAGAGAGAGGCAGACTGGGAGTATGGACCGACCAGTCAACGCCCATGTTCAGCGGGGAAGCAATTACAGAAGCCAGACCCTCTACCTTCTGCAACCCACAATGACCCTGGGTCCATGCTCCCAGAGGGATAGAGAATGGGAAAGCTATCGGGGGAGGGGGTGGGATATGGAGATTGGGCGGTGGGAATTGTGTGGAGTTGTACCCCTCCTACCCTATGGTTTTGTTAATTAATCCTTTCTTAAATAAAAAATAAATAAATAAATAAATAAATAAATAAATAAAATTTAAAAAGACAAAAAAAAAGAGAAGGAATTTGAGACTTTTACATATCAACAACGTCTTTTTAACCTTTTGTTACACCCATTCAAGATGGAGACACACCCTAGGTGTGTGCAGGGTTTTTTTTTTTTAGACCAACTTAGTTAAAATATATTGATAGTTAACTAATTTTTACCTAGGACTCTAAATGTAAGTTAATTTTATCTTTATGAGAATTATGTTGAAAACCTTTTACATTTAACTTTGTCTGGTAAGAATATAGCCTTAAAGTTAATGTTACCAAACTTTAAACACACACATACACATTGTCTTCAATACACAAGGAGAGAAACTTTTGTTACGAAGACATGTCATTTCAAACACGAATTCAGATCTGTACTGTCTTAGCCATTTGGGGAGTGCGTTGTCCAGCGGTGGCCTCTTGAGGAACTTCAGCTTCAAGAATTGTAGGTAGCGATCTCTGGATGAATCTCTGTGTATTCTAGCTCGTCCACCTTCAGATCCAAGCTGGAGATCCTGGCCAGGGGGCCCAGTTTTGGCAGGGAGCCTGTGGTCTCCAGGTGGTCCTGGATCTGTGCAGATTTCATAGCAGGAGGGCGGGAGGCCCAACCGTGCAGAAGGCATGCACCTAGGTGCCCCGGGGAGGCAGCCATGATGGGCCACCATGTCTGCTGCCCTGCTCCCATCCAATGTCCCCTTCCCCCTACCTCTGAGAGATTTAGTTTGGCCCCTGGTAGATTTTTCTCTCTGTTTCCCATAGTTGTTTTTTTTTTAATTTCTTTATGGGGGAATTAATGATTTATGCAAATGAGTCTCTAGCCTGAGGCCATCATATCTGAGCTGATCTCCTCATCCTGTGAAGAACCACCCTGTACCTCCAGGCAAGGATGAGAACAGAGCCCCACCCTGCCCACTGCTGTTCTGTAGAATGAATGGATCTCCATTTTAACCAACCCCTGAAACATTAAATTCTTTTTTGGTTTTATTTTTAATGAATGCTGTAATACTGGTTCACCAAATTACATGTCAACAGGTGTATAATTCTGGACAGGAGTAGATAGTATAATTGTTACTTAAAGAGATTCTCATACCTGAGGCTACAACGTCCCAGGTTCAACCCTCTGTACTCTAAGGCAGAGCTGAGCAGTGCTCCGCAAAAAAAAAAAAAAAAAAAAAAAAAAAAAGGAGAAAAAGTGGGGGAGTAGGGTTATAATTCCATAATGTTCCCATTGCCACCATTCTGAATCCCCAATCCCACCCAAGCCCCAGCAGTTCTTTTAAGTTGAACATATGAGTTAACTGTCATCTCTACAACTATCTGTCTGCGTTTGTAGACAGTGCCCTCTTTTTCTTCCAGTCCCCACACACTCTTCCTTTCCAAGTCTCACATAATCCGATTCCTACAATCAAAGTTAGGGTTGTTAAAACATTAATGTTCTTCTGTTATTGTCAATACTATTTTGTAATCATTATGATATGATCCTAGAGTCCAACATTGATACTCCTGGGTGCTGTGTTCCTGGGGTTCCGTGGGAGCAGATTGAATTCTCCCCAGTGTCACACCTAGCACTGAAATGCTTATATGGCTTCAACTCTACCCATGTCCTGATATGTTCACTTCCAGAGTCAACCACAAGTAGTCTCTATCCCAAATGGGGGTGTGATATCTAACCATTTTAACTGGGGAGAGTCTTAATCAGGATTGGCCTGAGGGGATTTTGGGATCTAAGGAGACATCCTATTTCCTCAAGGGAACTCTTCCTTCCAGGCATTTGGTGGAGTAGGGTGTAGCCTGAATAGGATATAAAAGTGTAGGTCCCAAAACAGGGAAGCACAGCCTTGAAGCTCTTCAGTTTGCCTGTGGGTTCTCCAGAGACCTGAGTTCTGAGCACTCAGCCAACTTCATCACTGCTGGTAAGTTACCCTCCTCTGCTAAAGACCCCATATGTCATCTGTGTTCAAGCAACTATGGTAAAATACATAAGGGACTACATTTGTGGGTTGTTTTTTTTTTTTTTTTGCATTTTTTATTTTTTGAGAGAGATTCAGAGCAAGAGACACACAGAGAGAAACACCAGAGCTCTGCTCATCTCTGCCTTATGGTTGTGTATGGGATTGAACCTGGGACTTGGTGTGAGAGTCTGTTTGCATAACCATTATCCTATATCCCCTGCCCGATTGCTTTGGTTTTTCCATATTGTTATTTGTTTCTCTTTTATAAATAATAATAAGCCTGTATTTGTGAATGAGGCAGAGATCAGAACATGACCTGCCTACTAGTGGATGTTTCCTGGAGGAACTTCTCCCTTTTTAGTTATTTTCACATGAACAGATTTCAGGGTTTGGTATTGCCTCTACATAGACTCGTTTTTACTCCAAAATGTGTTGGTTTGCTATGTGTACATTCATTTATAAGTCTTTAAAGTGACAAATAATTCTAGACATTTTGTTTCTTGACATCTCCTGTATTTACCTGTTTCATTGTTTCCTTCATTTTTTGATTTGCACATACATGATTTACAATGCAGTTGCTGTCAGATGATTTCAATTTTGCATTTCATCAAGAGATGTCTGTAAATCCTCTCACCCCCAAGTCAGGCCTATCATCTATGACCAGGACTGAGAACTCAGAAATGGATCCATGTCTCTCCTGGTCTTCCTTCTCACGAGGCCAATTGGTGCAACCCCCAAAACCAACCCAAATTTCACTGTATGCTTCCCTTTCTATCTTTTTGGTTTTCTGCTTGGAGTTACATGATTTGTTTTCCTTGGCATTAGAGCTGTTGCTGGGGCTCAGTCCCTGCACAAACACCTCATACTCTTGGTCACCATTTTTTTCCTTTTATCTGATAGTCCGCAAGCTTCCCATGAACGTACATTTCTATGGGACGTCTCTGTACATACTTAAAATTATCTAGGTAGTGGATGGATTAGCCAGTAAGATCTCACACTGTGAACAAATGCTTACCTCTTAAAGATATCTTTTCACCATTTTCTTGCATGTGTAAGCCGGTATGTTCAGTAACTGCCACCAAGGAAACAATGGCTTGACTAGCACAGCCACATGCTCTAAGTAATGATGATAACCTACAGAGCAGGCAGGTATGGGAGACCTCCTTCACAAATTTAAGAAATTAGAATACGGGGGAGTCCGGTGGTAGCACACTGGGTTAAGTGCAGGTGGCGCAAAGCACAAGGACTGGTGTAAGGATCCCGGTTCGAGCCCCCGGCTCCCCACCTGCAGGGGAGTCACTTCACAGGCGGTGAAGCAGGTCTGCAGGTGTCTGTCTTTCTCTCCCCCTCTCTGTCTTCCCCTCCTCTCTCCATTTCTCTCTGTCCTATCCAGACAGCAACAGTAATAACTACAACAATAAAACAAGGGCAACAAAAGGGAATAAATAAATATTAAGAAATAATAAATTTAAAAAAAAAAGAAATTAGAATACAAAGGATAAGGTGGTTGTGACACACTTTGAGGTGCTAACTCATTATAGACCCCAAGGACCAGGCTTCAAGCTGCAGGTCCCCACCTGCTGAAAAGGAGCTTCTTGAGAGCATGGGTTCTAGCTGTCTGATCCCCCAGTATCAATGATATGAGATAACTCATTTCAAAATCCCCAAGTTAATAGAATTATGCCCCGTATCTGGCTGTTTGCTTAGATATTGTAATCTATTTTTGACTATGCTCTTCCTTGACTAACAGTGGAGACTCTGCCACAATATCTTATTATGCTGCCAGAGGTGTGACTTGGCTGCTGAGGTGGTTCCTTGAAGAGCAGTATGATGGAGACTGGCCATCTCATGCTGCCTTGAGAATCATGTCATCTTCATTTACTATTCCCACAGATTTGCTGCCTGAGGAAATTCCAGATGAACTACAAAAAGCCATCCAGTCTCTTAAAACTGACCATTAAGAGTCTTTTAAGGGATGAGAACTTGGCCATCTCTTCCCTGAGGAGTCTGCCTGGAGAGCTCTTCCCAAGTCTCTTTGAGGAAGCTTACTTTGAAAGATGCTGGAATATCCTGAAGGCTCTTGTCCAGAGCTGGCCCTTTGCTAGACTGCCTCTGGGGGATCTGCGTGAATACCCTGCGGATGAAGCTTTGAAAGCTATCCTGGATGGAATTGATGTCCTCCTTCAGCAGGAAGTTCTCCCCAGGTAAAGAGGACCCCTAGTCTGGAAGGGTCTGTGCTTCCTGGATGACAGCTGGGTCATGGAGAGTGGAGGCCAATGGGGAGGCCTCAAGGCTTTTCTACTGCCAATGTGACAGCTTATTGCCCATTGTGGAACTCTATTTTTAATATATAATTTATTTTTTTATTGGGGAATTCATATTTTACATTCAACAGTAAATACAATAGTTTGTACATGCATAACATTCCCCAGATTCCTATTTAACAATACAACCCCCACTATGTCATTCATCATCCTTCATGGACCTGTATTCTCCCCACCCATCCCAGAGTCTTTTACTTTGGTGCAATACGCCAATTCCATTTCAGGTTCTACTTGTGTTTTCTTTTCTAACCTTGTTTTTCAACTTCGGCCTGAGTGGAACTCTCTTTAAGGACTGACTGTTAGTCATTTGTTTCACATAAGTGTTGAGCACACATTCAAACCCGTAAACACTAAGAGGAAAGAAGCAATTCAATGCTGTATGATCCTTGATCTCTCTAGATACATACTAATTTCTTTATTATTTCTTTCTTTCTTTATTTTTTTTATAAAATGGAAACACAAATGAGACGATAGGATAAGAGAGGTACAATACTACCAAATTCCTACCACCAGAACTCCATATCCCATCCCCTCTCTTGATAGTTTCCCTGTTCTTTATGCCTCTGGGACTATGGTCCCAGTATCGTTGTGGGGTGTGGAAGGTGGAAGGTCTGGCTTCTGTAACTGTTTCTCTGTTGACTATGGGCATTGGCAGGTCAATCCATACTCCCATACTGTCTCTTTCTTTCCTTAGTGGATCAAGGTTTTGGGTGGTGAGAGTTAAGGACACAGACAGTTAAGGTTCTGGGTGGGGTCCTGAGCCCATAGAAGACAAGTTGGCATCATGGTAAAATATGAAACCTGGTGGCTGAAAACGAGTCAAGATATAAGGAAGAACAAATTGATGTCTAATCATGAACCTAAAGGCAAGAGTATTGAAGATAAAGATTTGGGGACTTCCTTTTTGGAAAAGGCTAGTAGGTCTAATTTAGGTATATGTCAGGGTGCCCATAACTTTACTAATTTTTGCCTGACCTGGACACCTGAAATGCAGGTGGACCCAAATTACTGTCTGAGGATTAGATTTCATGGTTTTGAAAAGGGCTAGAATGCGGAATCAGAAAAGAGTGTAGCTGCCAGAATAGCTTCTCCAGAGAGAGACAAAGAACTTGTGGCTGAGCAGGAACACAATGCAATGCCTTTACTGATCAGAGACAATGCTTTTTATATATCTCCTTAACTGGAAGTGGCAAGTGGGAAAAGGAAATGGCTAGGAGTGGGGGTGGAGGAAAGGAAAGAGTGTGAAGGTAATAAGCTTCCATAGCAACTGTTGCAAAGGTTCTAACCAGTGGGGATTAAACCAATATCCTGCAGGCAGGGTGGGTCTCAGGCAAAACAATTATGAGGTAAATAGACCACAGCATTAAGCAATGCAGGGGACCTGGTATAATGACCAACACCCTCCTTTCTTTTTATCTAATATCCATAGTATCAGGAATGCAGGGTGCTTTGTGAGGCAGGGAGTCTGATAGGAGGAGGCACACCTTTGGGGTATTACTGTCCCTCCTTGCTCAACCTCTCAGTAGAGAGAGAGACTAATAGGATTGGACTCACCTCTCATGTTCAAGCCCTGTGAAGCTCAACCACATCCTCACAATTTCCTGAAATCTCCTTCTATCTAAATGTCCATATTTAATTGGGTGAATATCTGTAGAAGACTCCATTTCTGTCAGAGGAATAGCAGTGTAGGGGTGACCAGAAACCTATATCGTGCAGGTGTTTTCAAAAGAATTGGCACAAGATAGGGAGGAACAAGTAGGAGAGCAGCAAGAGCCCCTGTGATGTCAAGTGGAGGCCTGGTGGCCTAAGAGTCATTTCTTGCCTCAAAGGGAATTTCCTCCCTCAGAGAGCGTCTCTTGCCTCAAAGGGCATTTCCTGCCTCTGGGGGCAGTGTCTGCTGGCGAGAGGGGTGTTTCCTGCCTCTGGGCACAGGGCCAATCAGGTGAAGGGGGTGTTTCTTGCCTCTGGGGGCAGGGGCTGTTGGTGAAGGGGTGTGGCCTGTATACCCAAGGCAGCAACCTTCAAACTCCATGGAGTGCTGGGATCAGTCTTTGAGAAACCCAGCAGCGTAAAGGGAAGCTGTTGTAAATTTGTGTAAAGTGTCCAAGAGGTATACCAGTAAGTCCGATAGAAGCATCAGTCCAATGCTGACCATCGGGGAAGAAATGCCAGGGAATGAAATGCTGCATATCTATCTCGATGGGGAAGGTCAACCACCAGAATTCCGCTTTTCTGCAGAAAGTGAGCTGGAACCACCAAAACATGACAGGTGAAGCAGAAGCAAGAAGGGCAGGAAGCGATGGGTGAGAGAAAGGCAGTAGGAAAGTTCTCTCCTGGGAGTCTGTGATTCAGGTTCTTTAGATCATGTCTGGTCACATTGGTTTTAGGAGGTCGATGTCAGAAGACAGGGGCCCAAATGGAATTTGGCGATTCCATATGAGCAGATGCTTCTTCATGTGGAGGCTTGACATAGCTGTAATCACATACTTGTGAAGAAAAAAACTAACAAATTAGAAGTTTACTATAATTGATGATTATAATTGGTTTAAGTACCTTCTTAATTTTGAAAGCCCTTTCTATTATGGTGTCAAGTTTTTTTTTAATGGTTTAAGCTCAATAAAATGTGAAAAGGTAAACAGAAGAACTATTGTTAGATGCCTCAAGCATGAGAATCATTAGCATAACCATTGTGTGATCTATCTCTCACCTGGGCTGGTTCTACCTCTTTAATTGAGAAAGTATTTGAGAGCTTTAAATATCAGTAGTGTCTTTCCTACCTTTTTGTTATTCCCAGTTAAAATGGAGACACACCCTAGGTGTGCACAAGCTCTTCAGTAATGATTTTGTTAAGATATATTGATTTTTAACTATTTTTTCCCTTGGTCTTTAAAGAAACTCAGGTTTCTTAGAGTTAACATGAGAGTGAAAATGTTTAATTTTCCTTTTTTTTTTTTTTTTTTTTTTTTTGACCAGAGCACTGGTCAGCTCTAGCTTATGGTGGTGCAGGGGATTGAACCTAGGATTTTGTAGCCTCAGTCATAAGAGCTACTTTGCATAACCATTATGCTATCTACCCCACCCATGCTCATAAGGTTTCCTAGATTAAATGTTTCACATTTATACAAGACAGAAAAATAAAAAGATCAAAAGAAAAAAAGTTAGGATTGTTTCTGGATGTCTACATGATTTCTGAAATCATGGCTGTGTCCAGCATTTTTTTATAAAGTAAATTAAATGTCAGAGTACTCAAAGATACAGTGTCAGAGAGAGCTAGGGTTTGAGGAGAGAGAAGTGGTATGGGGCGTTCTTTCTTTTTTTTTTTTTAAAGCACTTTGATCCAGATTATTTAGATCCTGCTGTGTCACATTATGAGACCCTGGAGGGCATTCTACTTCAAAAAGAGCCTCAAAATCCCAGTTAGACTGGTTCTGACTGTTCCTGTGGGATTGCTGCAGGCACCCATTCCCAAAAATGTCTTCCCATAGAAGAACAAATTGAATCAGGAGGGTAGAATTAACCATGTGTCTGAATTCGTGGGGACTGCCAAGGTTTAGGAGTAGCCTCTGCAAGTTACAGTCTCCCTTCACCACAGAACACATGGCAGATGGAGTCCAGGAAGTCCCAGGGAAAATCTCCGCACATCTCCCAAACTCTAAGATCATGATCATAAGGAACTAAGGTGTGGCCCAGAGACAGAAAAACTGTCTCATGAAATAAGAGTATAGGATTTGAGAAACCTCTTCATAAGGAAGAAGGTTTCCCATGGCGGAGCGGTCTCTGAAAATAATAAGAGGAAAAAAAAAAAGAATCACAGTGCCTTTGTAAAATACGAGACAGCAGAGATCCAAGAGGCTGTACACTTATCTGGGGGTTGGGTGGGTAGGCCCCAAGTTGGGTAACAAAATGCCACAATAGCTTCACCAGAGAGAGAGACAAGGACATCGTGCATCTAGCAATGGAGAAGGGGGGAGCTGACATATTGCCCAATACCGCTCTCTGAGGGTTTAAAAAGGCAATTGTTATTTCTATAATCAAATAAATTATTAATTGGATTAACTTTGAGAATCTCACTGTTAAGAATTTGCTGTATAATACATGACCTGACCTTACCTTAAATTATGACCTTTGACTCTATTTACATATAGCTAGCTGTATCTTGTAAAACAACACCACAGGTTGCTTCTGTTCTTCCTGGTCTAAGCTCTTTGGAGAGTCAATATTTCAAAGAACAAGCCATTATTAGAAATGTATTCACAATTTGAGCCCACTGTTTAATTCAACATGATTAACGACTTGAAGTCATAAGTTTTTAGATTTAAGGAACATATACTCAGACCAATGTGCTAGGCACTTTTTTTTTCTTTTTCTAAGTTATTATTATTTTTTTTATCTGGAATATGTTTTTGTAGCAGATTGAAGCTGGACCTTGACACCTTGAAAATCAGTGTCTTTTTACATAACAGTTACACTATTATCTTGCCCTCACTGTGGGAATCTTTATTTAAATAGAGTAAGCAGAGTCTACCAGCAGAGAATGTCCTGAATTCACATTGCCTCAGCTACACAACTGGAGGACACACAGATCCAAAGAGAGCATAAGAAAAATGGTGTCTTCCACTTTCTCAGTTGACTTGAATGCATTCACAATGGAATAACATTTCACAGTTTTCATTTTCTCAGTTTGGTGAAAGCTAACTATGAAATGTGGCTATTAGATGTAGAAAGTTAGAAGAAAAGTGGAGAGAAAGAAGCTGTTTTCTGAAGTGGGAGGGAATCAAAGAGTTGGTCGGTATGAGCCTGGGAAATTGTGGCATTCTGGGTCAAAAACTGTGTTCGTGCTTTGTATCTTCATCAATGTCCCTTTTTCCCTAAAGCAGGTGTAAGCTCCGGGTGTTGGATTTACACTTCAATGGAGAGAAGTTCTGGAGTGTGTGGACTGGAGTCGACGATACAGTGCACTCAGTAAGGAGACAACTAGTGGCTGATAGACCTTCAAGGAATGAGAAGGGAAGGCCCTCCATGGAGGTGTGTGCAGACCTCATCCTCGGTCAGTGTCAAGACAATCACTTTTGCACCTACATACTGAAGTGGATCAAGAAGAGAAAGGGAGTGCACCTTTGTTGTAAGAAAGTGACAATATATTCACTGAACAGAGAGAATGTCAAGCTTTTACAGAGCATCTCATTGTGTGATGTCCAGGAATTGGACATTAATTGGATATGGACTACCCCAGAACCACAAAAGTTGTGGCCATTTCTGGGCAGGATGAAAAACCTCAGGAGACTCTGTCTGAACATCAACATACTTGATGCAATCCCTTCAAACGAGCTGGAGAACCAGGAACATCCCATCACCGAATTTAGATCTGAGTTCCTCCAGCTACTTTATCTTCAACAGCTGTACTTAGAATCTGTCTCCTTATTTCAGGGCCATCTGGAAAAGCTGCTCAGGTAGGGTGTGTCCCTGGCAGAGTAACTGTGCAGGAGACATCGGATCTCAAGTTCCTTGCCTCCCAATTCTATTATTATTTATTATTGTTATTTGCCCGGCTGTCTCTAAAGACTACTTTAGGATACTCCTAAACATGGAACATGGTGACTCAGGGTTGAAAGCCAATTTACTTAACCACTACACTATTCCACTCGAATATATCTCTCCCATCGTAAATATTCCATCAGACTGTAACCATGAGAAGCTGAGGACAAAGTTAGACAGAGTTATGGAAGCAACACCTTGCTCCGATGCTTGTTGGAATATTTAATTTCATGAGTGTGGTTGGTTCTCAGGTTCAGGTTTGAAGAGGTCTCTTAGATGACTAGACAACTATTAGTGAAGGGGACTGTGAAGAAGAGATCCCACACAGTGCCTCCAATTCCTGAACTGCAAGGTGTGTCCAGGCAGGATTGTGAATAATACACAGGCAGTGCAAGTATGCAGAGGTCAATAAACAGGCTGCAGCTGAGGAATGAGGGAATTAGCAGAACATATGCTAAGAATGAAGAGTTTTCAGGGAGGTCCTGGAGACTGGCAGTTGCTGTGGGACCCTGCCTAGCTCTGTTCTGTGACATGATTCTAGCAGTCTCACCCATGCCAGAAATGGTGTAGCTAGTGTTCAATGAAGGTCTGTAGAAGCCTGAATGAGTGTAGTTATATTTGGATCCAGTGTTGCTGCCAATGGCACCAACACTTTTAGTTAGACTGGGAGATCTTTTTAGAGTATGTCCTACTATGTACTACACATTTCATGCTTTTGGAGAGAAATACACAGAGAAAGAAAGAACAATGAGAAAAATATACATATATCTGCCAGAATTAGAAGAAACATGTTTTACATATAGCAAGATTCAGTGCCAGGTTCATGTGAACACTGAAAAGAAAGAGTTTAGCTTTACATAGCATTGGATTCATTGGGCTAGAGAATAAATGAGCCTTGATATATATATATATATATATATATATATATATATATATATATATAATCTCCTAAATCAGAATTTTCATAGTCTTGCTGATGCCAATGTCCATCCTATCCTCCTTCTTTCTCCTCAGGAGTCTTCAAACCCAGCTGGAGGTCTTCTCACTCATTGACTGCACAGTAACCGAAGGAGACTTGGCTCACCTGTTCCAGAGCCCACACATCCGGCAGCTGAAGGAACTGTGTCTGAGAGGCATCCCCCTGACCTCTGTCAGTGAGCCCCTGGGAGCTCTGCTGGAGGTAAATGCAGCCACCCTGCAGGACCTGGACCTGAGTCTGTGTGGCCTCCAGGACCCCCAGCTTGAGGCCCTGCTCCCTGCCCTGAGCATCTGCTCCCAGCTCAGGTCTCTCAACCTGCATGGGAACCGCCTGTCCATGGCCATCCTGGAGAAGCTGCTGCACTGCACCACGGGGCTGCAGCATTTGTGTCTCCAGCTGTTTCCTGCCCCTCTGGAGAGTTCAAACCCCCAGGGAGTTCCACAGTCTTGGGTATTAGACTTGCTTTGTACTCAGATCTCAAACATTCTCCAGCATCTTGGATACTCCAGGTCCATCATGATGAGCAGTTGTCATTGCTCACACTGTGCTAGGAAGGAGTTCAGAAACTGGGAGCCCACATTTATTCCCTGCTCACATCTGTATGAAACTCATTATGGAGAACTTAAAGCCATCATTATACCTTTCAGAATCATTAGAAGTGGCATCTAGGAATTTTGCTCCTCAATGTGCACACAAACCCTGCTTCAGTCTGCATATGCATGTGATCGATAGATAAACAAAGCAAACCCAGCTCATTTTTCACCTGTACAGAATGCATTTGACTCTAAAAAATGAAATGCCTTAAATATGATTCTGTTAGAAAAATGTCTATCTAATAGAATCAGATTTAAAATTATCATAAATAATTGCAACAAATGTGGGGCTGTAATTTAGGTTAATATTGATGTGGGAGATTTTACCTGTTCTATGTCATATGAAATACTGAGAAATACAATGGATCTCAATGTAGTTTCTCTCTTGTCTTGTTCATGTTTCTATCCAGACCTATGTTATATATATATATATATATATATATATATATATATATATATATATAGGCAGTTATCAGCCATAGGGGTGTGAATGTGAGGACACAGAACTTTGATGGCGTGAATGGTGTGAAACTATACTCCTCTTAACTTACAGTCTTATAAGCCATTCAGTATGTTATGGAAAATCAGGTTGAATGTTTCTAGATCCTTAGGTGACTAGAGTTGAGTTCTGCATATCAAAAATATTATTTTAAGCCCTTAGTGCTTAAAATTTCTGAACAATAGTAATCCTCACACCAGTCTTACATGGTTAAATAATTCTAAAAAATGTTTTTAATTCAAAGTTACCTACAACCTTACAGCAGATAGAACAGAACTGTCTGGTTCTGCCAGTAGCTACGATGTAGTTATTAGTAGATACCGTTGCATGACATATAACATCATATGACACAGTGAGTTCAAATAGATTATGAGAAATTCCCACCATGGTATTTTCAACAAATTTGATGATAATAAAAAAAGAATTATTGCTGTCTGAAAATCTTCCTGAGATTGCAAGCAATGCTTCCCAGTCTCTTAAGATCCATGTCAAACTCCGTCCTGATCCCATGAGACTTTGCTCTCCTCTTGATTCCTTACAAGGTTAAACTGCCACTGATGACCTCAATTAAAGAACAGAACAAGTGCCACCATGCCCCATTATAGGGCCAATGACTTTTGCCTTTGGATTATAGCCAGAGACGCCAAGCCTGAGATTTCAGCCTTTCAACTGCAACAGTTTGGTGAGACCTTCCTTAGCACAAGGAACTACCTAGTTCCATGTCATATGGTGCACTCTCTAACCACACTGCAGACTCTAGATATAGGCTAGCACCTAGGGGGCACTTGTATACACATTTCCATAAGGTAGGGGCACATACATACCTCAGAGGAAAAGCGCTTAGTAGTCCTCTTTGATTAGACTGAGTCCTAAATAGCTTGGCATTGTAGCAGAAAGGCCTATGAATGCTCCACAGACTGTCTACTCCGGAATTCACTGCTTAGGCCTAGACACACCCATACAGCCTACTTCACTCCCCTCAAGCTTCAGAGGTGGTGAAGCAGGTTTACTGGTGTATATCATTCTCTCTCCCTCCTTATTTCCCCTCTTCTCTCAATTTCTTCCTGACCTGTCCAGCAATAGGAAGTAAAAGAAAAAAGGAAAAAGAATGGCTACTGTTAAGAATATATTCATAGTGGTGGCACATAGCCAAAGGGATAACCCATGTGCAATATAATTACTTAATTAATAGCTAATAAAGGCTAACATTATGAACACTGCTTAGCTCTGTCTTATGATACTACAACACGGTGGAAGGGCAAGCTAACTGAACTGGGATGTAGGAGCTTCAAGCATGAGAGTCTCTTTGAATAACCATTATGCTATCTAGTCCCATGTCAGGATCCCTGGCATTCTTGATGGGGCGCCACAATATATGAAAAAAAAAAAAAAAAACAACTATCCAGTAGTTCTTGTTCACCTCCTAACATTCTTTTAAAAAAATTATTATATTTTTTCAAAAAAAAATTTTTTTACAGAATTACATGTCAACATGGGTTTGAATCCACACCATTCCCACTACTAGAGTTCTGAATCTAAGGTCTCCCCATGGCAATCCACCAAAATTCCCCTAAGGTTATAGACATGGGCCAACCATCATCTCTACAACAGTCTGTCCACATTTATACATATTTGCTGCCTTTTATTCTAAATCAATCCTCTCTTCCACTCCAAGCCACTCATGGCATCATAATTACATCATACATTCCTCTTCTTTTCCTTCTCTCTTTCTCTCTCTCTCTCTCTCTCTCTCTCTCTCTCTTTCTCTCTCTCTCTCTCTGGGTGCTAATGAATTTGGAGTTCAAAGACCCCTTCATCATATCTTCCTGCTGGGAGTATGGATGAAAGTTGTTTTTGTGGAGCAGAAGGTATACGCTCAGACTTCTGTAATTGCTTCTCTGCTGAACATGGGTGTTGACAGGTCAATCCATGCCCCCCAGCTTGTTTCTATCTTTCCCTAGTGGACCAGAGCTCTGGAAATATGAGGGTCTAGGACACAGTGGTGAAGTTGTATTCCAAGAGAAGTTGAGATGGAGTCATGGTAGCATCTGTAACTTGTATCTGGAAGGTTGCATGACCTAAGTTGAGGCAAAATGGTTAAGGACAAAAATAAAAAAAAAGTAGGATTAGAATGGATGGCATTAAGGACTTTAGGGTAGAATAATACTAGAAAATCCATTTTAGGCATGTTCCTTGGTCACACAACTATGGTAGTTTTACTTGAGTTTTTTGTAGCTAGCTTGTAATTGCCCATGAAGTGAGCCTCCTTCCTCCACTTAATAAATTGTGCTACTTTATCAAATATTAGCTGTGTGGGAGTTTAGTTCTGGGCTTTCACTTCTGTTCCACTGGTCTGTGTGCCTAATTTTGTTCCAGTACCAGGCTATTTTGATGACGGTGGCCTTATAATGTACTTTGAGATCTGGGAGTGTGATGCCTCCATTTCTGTTACTTTTCCTCAAGATGATTTTGGCAATTCTAGGTGTTTTCTTTTTCCAGATAAATGCTTGTAGTTTTAGTTCTATTCTCTTATAGAAACTTGGTGGAACTTTGATGGGTATCACATTAAATTTGTAGATGGTTCTGGAGAGAATATTAATTTTGATTATATTAATTCTTCCAATCCATGAGCATTGGATATCTTTCCATTTCTTGGTATCATTTTCTATTTCTTTGAATAGCAACTCATAGTTTTCAGTATAAAAGTTTTTCACTTCTTTGATCAGGTTTATTTCTAGATATTTTATTGATATTGCTGCAACATTGAATGGGAGTGGATTCTGGAAATCCTCTGCTTTGGACTTAGTATTTGTATATAGAAATGCCACTGATTTGTGTACACTGATTTTGTAGCCTGACACCTTGATATATTGCCTAATAACTTCCAATAGCTTTCTGTTGGATTCTTTAGGCTTTTCTATGTATACTATCATATCATCTGCACATAGTGAGAGCTTGACTTCTTCCTTTCCAATCTGTATACTTTAACTTTTTTCTCTTGCCTGATTGCTATGGAGAGAACTGCCAATACTATGTTGAAGTGTAATAGTGATAATGGACAACCCTGTCTCGTCCCCAACCTGAGGGGGAATGCGTTCAGCTTCTGTCCATTGAGTATTATGTTGGCTGTAGGTTTGCTGAATATGGGATTCACTATCTGGAGGAATTTCCTATCTATTCCCATTTTTGTAGTGTTTTGAGCATGAATGGGTGTTGGGTTTTGTCAAAGGCTTTCTCTGCATCTATTGATATTGACATGTGGTTTTGGGTTTTACTTTTGTTGATGTGGTGAATGACACTGATTGACTTACATATATTGAACCAGCCTTGCATTCCTGGGATAAATCTCACTTGGTTGTGATGAACAATATTTTGGTTATACTGCTGCATCTGGTTGGATAGGATCTTGTTTAACATTTTGTCATCTATGTTCATTAGAGATATTGGTCTGTAGTTTCCCTTTTTTGTTGTGTCCCTATCTGCTTTTGATATAAGGGTGATGTTGGCTTCACAGAAGTTAGAAGAGTGTATTCCCATTTCTTCATCTTTTGGAAGAGCTTTAGAAGTATCAGTATTAACTGTTTAGAAGCATAGGTATTAACTGGGTGGTTGGTGAGAGTAAATATTCAGCTTCACACAGTCCTTTGGAGGATGGGGTGGTGTTGATGTGCACTCCTTTTAAACTTTACTCTCATAAATCACTATTTAGTTAATATGAAAGGGGAAAACCTGATTGAATATCTCAAACTTTTTAATGAACAGACCTTAGGCTGAGTATATGTTCCTTCAGTCTAAGCTATTAAGACTTTAAATGTGTAATAAGACTAAATTTTAACAGTGGTCTCAAATTCTTAATACATTTTAGTAATGATTGTTCTTTGAAATGTTGACTCTCACAAAAGCTTAGACCAGGGAAAACAGAAGCAACTACTGGCGTTACTCTATAAGACATAGCTAAATATAAATAACATCAAAGGACATAAGTATGGTGATGTTGTGTATGATACAGCAAATCCTAACAATGGGATTTTCAAAGTTAACCAAATTTCCAAATAATTTGATTATAGCAATAACTATCTATCACCTTCTTAAACCCTAAGACAGAAGAAACTTCCCACTTCCTTTGTAAAGCCCGTAGTTACCCCAGTCCTGGAGAGTGGGGATCACTTCCTGCATGCTTCTCTCAATTCATACTGCATCTGCTGATGCCATCCTCATCAGTACAATAAGTACCATCGTGCATGCTTCACTTTGGACTGCATCCAGAGATGTCAGGCATGGAATGAATATTAACCCTTCAACCTCATTACTTGGGTGAGACCTTTCCTTTATCATAGGACACCTTAATTCCATTCAAGGTGGTTGACTTACTAACAAAGCCTCAAAACCTAGCTATAGACCAGGTCCCATGAGATAGGGCATCATGCACATGTACTCATAAATTATGGCAAAATGTATACCTGAAAGAAAAAAGTGCACAATAGTCTTCAGTGAGTCAACAAATGAAGTAAGTAGGTAAAAGGCCTAAAATGACACCTTAAAGTACCTAATGAAATACTTTCTACTTAGATCTAGATACGCTACTCACCTCCTTCCCTTGTACTTCCCTCAGTCACTCCAAAACTGCCACACCTGTCTGGCCAGATAGGCAGGCCACGACCGCGGTGTGACAAAACAGTGCGGGTGACCTGGTTAGGGAACCGGACAGGGGCCTTACAAGCTCCTGTACGGAAGACCGTACCCAAGATAGGTGGTGGACAGAAGCCTGGATATTTGTGTGGACGGATCCCTGGGTCTCCCGGTTGGCGGAAAGGCCTTGGATGGCTAGGTGGACTTGGTTTCGCTTCTGAAAGCTTACTGTTGTTGTTTATCATGCTTTATGCAGGCCACCCAGGGAATGTCCAGGAGACTCCGGAGACGCTTATAGTGCAACCCCCCAAGTCTAGTCTGGACATTCCAGATGGGACCCCACTGGATGAAAAGCCCCTTACAACAGTAAATCCCAGCACTTCAAGCCCCAATGACTTGGCTATCCAGGTTGAGCAAGGACTGAGCACTATTCTCAGAAATATTACATTCAATCATACAGACAATGGTCCTTTAGCTTTCCCAGGAAACATGTTACATAGCAACCCTGAAATGCACCTGCATATTGTCTTAGGTAGATTACAGGAAAGTGAGCTTGGCTTAAGGATCAGAGCAAGGCGCCGTGTTCCCACTAGTGCCCCCCCCTATTCTGGGTATTAAGGTCCAGTGCTTGGAAGGAGAAAGAATAGCCTTTTGGATAAATGAGAGCAGTGAAAGCATTTAGTTCTTACTGATAAATTGACTTTTGTCTGAAACCAAAGGGATGTGGTTAATAACCCATGAAAGAACAGTATGGCTGTGCTTTCGTTTTGATGGTAGTTGTATGCCTTCAGTTCCTCCTGTCTGTGTTACTTATAAAAAATGTACCCTGCGTACTTTGTGGTCAACTGACTTGGCCAGCTTTTGATTTATGCTTCTTTGTTATGCTATTATAAAAAGAATCTCTATATCAGTAAAAGATTGCAGCAGCATTGAAACTCATGTGTCTCAGTGTTGTCTGTCGCGCCGAATCCACCTCCCACCTATAAGTCTCATTCTCCTTGGATCGGCCTGCTGAGCCCCCAGTTGGGTGGTCGGCGGCACAAAACAAACCTTATCAAATTAAGGACTACAAAAGCCAAGTAAGGGAAAGAGACTAGCATACTTTAATGATGACTCTTTAGTCACTAATAGGCCACCCCTCATCTGGGGCCCTAGTTGGGGATTCCCGGGATTATCATACAGATATGATGAGACTAGACCTCAAATAGATCCTCCCTCCATTATCACTGGTCATGTTCATCAGGAACAACACAATGAGCCCCTCTATAGGACCCCATAGGAAATTGTCCTCAATGTGGATCAACAATGGTAGAAAATATTCCATCTTCCAAACAGAGGCTGGATAACATACTCTATCTACCACCTGAGGAAGATGGGTCCTGAAATTGGTGCAACCTGGAACGTCCCTACTCATGACCACAGAATGAGAGCTTTGACCTACAGGGATGCAGAGGTTACAAAGGCTCCTAAGCTGAATATGGACTCCCTCTTTGGGAGTATGGACCAAAATTATCTATGGTGTATAGAAAAACAAAGTTTTGGTTCTGTATTAGTCTCTGCTGCACATGAGTATTGACAGGCTTGTCCATACCCCCAGCCTTTTTCTATCTTTCTCTAGTGGGGAGTCTAGGGAGAAGTAAAGTTCTGGGATACACTGGTGAGATCATCTGCCCGGGGAGTTCAGGATGGAGTCATACTAGCATCTGCAACTTGGTGGTGAAAAGGTACTAAAGCAAAAAAAAAAAAAAAAAGTGTTTAATCAATAGTAAGAATAGATAATATCAGAATAGGGATTTTAGGGTAAAAATAATCTGTGACATCTGCTTTATATCTGATCCTGGGGCACATGACTTTGTCATTTTTTGCTTGAGCCTGATGGCTAACATGGAGGCAGAATAAAAAATATTGTCTGGGAAGATGGTGTCACACCTGAGAATAGTACTAAGGAGCTGGACCAGGGCAGAGAGTAGCTCCAAATATATAAATACAATGAACTATCTATCATGTCCATCTGACCATGGCCTGTATATATTCACATTTATAGCACAGGAACCTGTATAACCTCTGAGTCCTGGTTAGACTGAGCTCACAATCCAAGGTCATGACTGGGAACATTCTAGGCTGCTCTCATTTCAGGGCCAGTTTTCCTTGAATGGAAGATAGGCTGACCTAACCTACCTTCAGAGAGTGTGGCAGTCCCTAACATGCTAGTTCATAGTGAGGCCAAGGTCCTGAAGAAACCCACAGAAGACTTACGATTCTTTCCTGATGAAAATCACCACTGATGGTGGACCAAAGTGTGTCTTATAGGTCTAGGTCCATTGTATCTATGGGGGAATCCAAGGATCCCCAGATTAGGATCCCAGGGGATGGGATGGCCTAAATTGACAAAGGTCATCATGCTTGCTCTTACCCAGCTTTGTAGTCCCTTCTACACCTGACAAGGTCAGGCTTTCTTCCAGCAGTTAAAGCCATGAGTGCCATTTGTTGTATCCAAACCTTTATTAAGTTTATGGAGCCTGGCTTCACGTTAGGGAGGAAATAGACCTAGGATTTCAATGAGGCCTATCTGACCTTGAGTTTTACTGCATTTACTTCTGTGACGATTCTAATTCTTCTTCTAGTGTTTGCCCTTCTTCCGTAGCCAGTCAACAGCGTCAGGTTGAGCCTGATGTAAAGATTCGAGACCTCCTTTTAATCTGGAGAGGTGGCATTCGTTGACTAATCACCAATTGACCAATAAGAATGCGTTTGGCAAAGGACAGCCCCTCAGAATTAAGTTGGAGGACTCGAAGAGCAGGACCAATAACTTGAAAGCTGTCAGGAGCTGCTTGTTGCTGGCTTTGAAAGTGACTGGGATCCATGTGGATTCAGTCGGCTAGGGAGGATCTTCAGTTTCCCCAATGAATGGGTACTCACGATTCTAATAAAGGCTGACATACAGACAACAATTATCCTTTATTTGATATATACTTTTTTGATAGTATATCTCTTGGTTTATCGTAGACATTTTTTTAATATTAGGGGTGACAATAATGTTGATGCTGTCAAAGATAGTAAGACATATAAATTACTTTCTTTTGTGTAGTGAGTTGAGTAGATAGAGTGATTGAGGGGAGTGAAATAGATTGTATGAATGTGCCTAGGCCTAAGCAGTGAATCCTTGAGTAGACAATCTATGGATCCTTCTTAGGCCTTTCTGTTACAATGCCAACCTTATTAGGTCTAAATCTAATCACAGAGGTTGACTAAGCACTTTTTCTCAAAGGTATATATGTTTCCCTACCTTAAGGACACATGTATACATGCACCCAGTCCTCTAAATGCTAGCCTACATCTGGGGTCTGCAGTGTCCTCCTGGACCACGTAGATCACTATTAAATCACTAATAAAATAAAATTCAGGGTTGGTATGGGATGACTCACTCATAAATTTAAGAAAATAGGACACAAAGAAAAGGACCCAATAAGGCTAACACCTTATTGTTCCCTAAGGCCAGGGTTCAAGACCCAAGTACCCTCCTGCATATGGGAAGCTTCATGAGAGTGTCACTTTCTCTGTCTCTGTTCCCGCACCCCCTCTAGTTTGTGAACTATGAGACAATAAACAAAGAAACAAATGAATAAGTAGAGAAATAACACCCTAGAGCAGTGGATTCCTGTGCAGGTACTGAGGCACAGCAAGAGCGCTGATGATAAAACACACAAATTAACTAACAATAACCAAAGAAACAAAAAGATGGAATTGGGAAACATGAAGTAAAACCAGGACCAGTTTTGTGTATTGCACCCAAGAAGGGGCTCAGGGGCAGGAAGACTGGGAGAGGCATGAGCTGACTCCTGGGTTCTCATTCCTGGACCTTGATGATAGGCCTGTTAGTGGGAGTGAGAGTGCTTTACACACATCTCTCCTTTTTTTTTTTTTAAACCAAAGAACTGCTAAACTCTGGTCTATGGTGGTACAAGGGATTGAACCTAGACTTTTGGAGCCTCAGATAGGGTCCCTTTGCATAACCATTATGCTATCTACCCACCCACCCCAAATATCTCTCTTATGAAATGAGAAGTTGTGTTCCTACATTCAAAAAATATACTGTAAATCATTTACTTTTAAAAAATCAATAAATACACAATTTAAATGTCAAAGAATCACATTCCAAGAAGTCATTGTCATTTAAAGATGTGCTTTTAAAAATGTTGAAAAACGAATAAACAAGTACATAAAATATCACATTTTGGATGAAGACACAATTCATGGAGACACAATGACCAAGTCTGAAATTTGTTCTATTGAAAATAAAGAAATAAGAACACTTTGATCCAGGGAGCATCTCATGGTAGGTTGGCAGTTCTCTGGTCTCTGTTATAATGATAATGAGAAACTTCTTTTATAAAACAAAAAAAGAAAGAGAGCCTGAAAAGGTCAAAGTAAAACTTCCCTCCTCATCCTTAGTGAATTTTACCATAGTTGAATAACCACAGGTAACATGATGAGTCCTTAGCAGAGAAGGGTAACTTACCAGCTGTGATAAAGTTGCCCTGTGCTCAGAACTCAGGTCTCTGGAGAGCCCACAGACAGACTGAGGAGCTAGAACATTCTCTTTCCTTGTTCAGGGACCTACAATTTTATATCCTTTGTAGGCTATGCCCTAAACTTCCTAATCCTTGCAGGAAACAGTTCACTTGAGCAAACAAGATATTTCCTCAGATCCCAAAATGCTCTCAGGTTAATACTGATTAAGACCCTCCCCAGCTGAAATGGTTAGCTATCACACCTCCTTCTCCTTCTCCTTCTCCTTCTCCTTCTCCTTCTCCTTCTCCTTCTCCTTCTCCTTCTCCTTCTCCTTCTCCTTCTTCTTCTTCTTCTTCTTCTTCTAATGTCTGCCAGGGGCAGCAGGTTGTATTTTTTTAGTATTTAGTTATTTATTTATTATCTTGATGCCCTTGTTTTTATTCTTATAGTTATTATTATTGTTAAATTGTCATTGCTAGATAGAACAGAGAGAAATGGATAGAGGAGGAGAGGACAGAGGGGGGAGAGAAAGATAGACATCTGCAGACCTGTTTCACAACAGGTGAAGCAACTCCACTAAAGGTGGGGAGCCAGGAACTGTAACCTGGATCCTTAAGCCAGTCCTTGAGCTTTGTGCCACCTGCACTTAACCCACTGCTCTACCTCCTGGATCCCCAGTTAACACACCTCCTATAGGCTAGAGACAAATTGTGATTGACTCCAGAGGTGATTCATATTAAGAGATTGATAGAGTTGAAGCCATACAAGCATTCAGTGCTGGGTGTGACATCGGGGAGAGTTCAATATGCTCCCACGGAACCCCAAGGACACAGAACCTGAAGTATTAATGTTGGACTCTATGTTCAAAATATATGATTACTGGTACTGCAGAATGTTGTTGGGAGTACTTGCAATAATAATGATCTTATTAGTATTATTTTAATACCCCAATCTCTTGCTTCTCAAAGCAATAGTGTTATCACTAAAGATACACCAAATTAGATGTCTTTCCATGTCTAACTGTCATTAACTTTTATATAAATCATACCTGGTCATATGTGCTTTCACACAGCAAGGTCACTGACAGAGACGTGTGGACTGAGAAAGAGACAGACTGGAGCTATGTAGCGATCTTCTAAAGTCTATGGCCAGCAGAGAAGCAATGATAGAATCCAGAACTCCTTCATTCTGCACTCCAGAAAGAATTTTCTCCACTGCTGCCAGAGAGGGGCTCTGAACCTCAACTCCACTGTGCCTGGAAACAATCATCATCAGGACTCTGAATTTATACCATCCCTAAAATGGAAGAGAATAAGGAAAACACCTGAGGAAAAAGACAGGTGAGGAAGACTGCTTCACTAATCTGAGAGGGAAGAAGGAAAGAGAAGGACACTCCAAACCAGTAAAAGGCATAAGTGTGACTTGGAAGGGAAGTGTAAAAAGGGCATTACAAGTGAGTAAGAGTAGGTAAATAAATGATGAGAGATAGATAAATATATGATGGTACCTAGATAGATACACAGATACATAGAAGATTGTTACATCTAGATATATAGTCAAAGCATGCCTGTGACCTTGGCAGATTTATTGCATTTTCTGTTACTAGATATGAGGGCAACAGAAATCTTATAGTGAGACTGGTATGGAATGATATCTCTGTTATTTTGTAATTTTATATATCACTAATAAATAATTTTTAAAAGAATTAAATAATTTATTATGGTATAATGTGAGGTCAATAGCCTGAGGAGCTGCGGGTTTGGAGGTTAGTAAGTCAGGAATTCCTTTCTTTTATAGTTTTCTTATCAGATACTGATAAACTCCTGTTTATGGTGGTGCAAGGGCAATGGGGATTGAACCTGGGATTTTGAAGCCTGAGGTTATGTAGTCTCTTTGCATAGCCATTATGCTATCTACCCCCACCCTTTTTCTTTGTTTCAACTGTACATAGTAACAAAATAAAATAGAAGAGTGGTGCATGCTCTTGAATCTATATTAGCTTTGGGGGGAATGTTGTTTCTTCAGAGAGAATATTTTGTTGATAGAAGCTGCTCATTAGCATTGCAGTAGACAGTGATACCCTGTAGTACCCTCATACTCCCTTTTTCTCTATAACTCTCACTTGTGAAGGTTTTACAGGGTCTATTCTATAGCTGCAAGTGCTAGCTAGACCATTCTACATAGAAATCTCTCTCTCTCTTTTTATTGAGGGGTTAGTTCCTTACAGTGCAGTCACTGGTCCATGAGTATCATTTAATTATGCACCAGGACCCCACAGTATTCTTCCATCTCTCTGTCCCCTTCCTTACCTGAGTCCACTGCTCTGAAAGAATACACCATGCCCAGTCCATGTTTCATTTTGTGTTTTCCCTCCCTGTCCCTACTATTTTGTCACATTTATAATTCAGATCACCTATTATTTATTTGTTCTTCTCTTTTTGGCTTATCTCACTTAACATGTTGTTTTCTAATTACACCCAAGATGACACAAATGATACTACTTCACTTTAAAGACATGAATAATACTACACAACAGTCTTTTTAGCCACTCAAGTGTAACTGGGTTTCTGAGTTCCTTCCAGGTGTTGGCTATTACCAATGCAGCTGCTATGAACATAGGGAGGCATATATATATATTTTTTTAAATTTTTTCCTGATATTTATTTATTCTCTTTTTGTTACCCTTGTTGTTTTTATTGTTGTAGTTATTATTGTTGTTGTTATTGATGACATCATTGTTGAATAGGACAGAGAGAAATGGAAAGAGGAGGGGAAGACAGAGAGAGAGAGAAAGATATAGACACCTACAGATCTGCTTCACTGCTTGTGAAGCAACTCCCCTGTAGGTGGGGAGCTGGGTTGTCGAACCAGGATCCATACACTGGTCCTTGAGCTTTGTGTCATTTAACCTGCATTTAACACACTGCGCTACCACCCCTTCCAATAGGTATCTTCTGAAAGGTGCTTTTATTGGGGAAATCCTCAGAATAGAAGTTACTGAGTCATAGGAGAGGCCTATTTTCTGTGTTCTGAGAAGTCTCCAGACTTTGTTTCCCACAAAGTTTGCACCACTGTACACTCCCGCCAGAAGTGTAAAAGTGTCCCCTTTCCCCATGCCCCCTTCAACTTTTGTAGTCACTGTTCTCACACGTGTAAAATTGGTTTTCACTGCTGTCTTTATTGGCATTATTCTGATGACCTGTGTGAGCCAGACATTTCTAAGAATCCATAAGGATTGCCCAAGATATTGTGCCATGTGGGTTTGAAGCATAAGGGAAGGGAAGACTGAAAAAAAAAAAGAACGAAAGGAAGGAAGGTAGTTAGAACTTGATGCTTGAGGGTTGAGCGGTTGGTCAGAATGGAGATCAATTCACTCTACAAGGCAGAGGGGAACTGGGTGGGGCTCTGTTCTGATCCTTTCCAGGAGGTACAAAGTGGTTCTTCACAGGATGGTGAGATCAGCTCAGAAAATGATGGCCTCAGGCAAGAGACTCTTTTGCATAATCACTCTACCCTCCCTGCCTAAAACTTTCATATGAAGACTGATCTGCATCTGCTTAATTCTGGAGCAAGGTAGATTGGAATCCAGTTGAGTTAGTGTGTTTCTGATCAGGAAGACTCTGTCCCAGGACACAGGAGTCATCATCCAGGACAGCTCCAGTCTGGAAGAAAGAGCCTCAGAGTGAGAGGAACAGCCAGCTCCCCTTGCACACACCACTCTCTATCTGTGTCTCTGGGGCCAAGGGTTTGTTCTTTGTAGCCTGGGAGTCTGATCATCTCAGGACAGCACTGAAGTTCACTCTTATCTCCTGGATCTGCCCAGAAAACCTGTGTAAGGAAAAGCAACATTTAGGTATTATAAGCCTTGACCCCATGACTAAGTCTGAGGATAAAGTTTGATTCAATTAGGTTGCAAAGCCTTTTCTTGTGTTAGTTCTCTCCTCGGTGATCCACAGACCACATACACCTGATGTCCTGATCCCTGAGCTTTATAGAACACATTTGTTCCCAATATCAGTATCCAATTATCTTCCAACATTAAGGCAAATTGATAGCTCCCCCCCCTTTTTTTTCAGACTATAGAGTGACACAGAGAAAGGTGAAGGAGGGAGAGACATGTATCAAAATTGCTTGAGTGATTTAGGGACCATATTTGAACATGGGAAAGCAGAGTCCTATACAATAGCATTACTCTGTTGCCCCTCTTCTATCTTTTAAGATTGTGTGTTGTGTCTGAGAGAGAAATATATAAACAATGCTCATTCACACTAAACAAGAATTCTGGCCCATGTCCTTGTAATGAATGTGCTTTACACACTGTGCCACCTCCCCAGTTGAGAATTGCCTGCGGAAAACTCCCTGCAGTTCACTGAAGGGCTGCACATTCTTTCCTAAAACAATAGACGTCTGCATACACTTCACTGGAAAAGAAGACAAAATTCACAAAGAACATGCTTGTTAGTGCCCAAAGGTTTGCTGGATGCACACCCAACTCATCTACTATGCTGGTCAGCCTTTTCATTAAATGCTCCTTGCTGGGTTCTCCCAGAACCCATCTTCAGTTTTCAGTGAAGAATTAGATGGAACACACACATCTGGAAACTCCTTAAAAGTCTGTGAATATTCTTTCGAACTAAGACACAGGAAGCTAGATGTGAGTTTGGCTCTTATATCCCCAGGGCATAGAAAATGGCAAATGAAGAGTGGTAAGGGATGTATTAATAGACGTGTTTCCAATACACATGGGGGACTCTCCAAATCTGGACATCGACTCATGGAAGCCCTAAAGTTTCTCTTTAAATGGCTAAATTAACAGAGGAGACATTGAGAAGAATAAATTCAGGTTTTGTTTGTTTGCTTTAAGATACATTATTGGTGGGGGGAAGATAGCATAGTGGTTATGCAAAGAGATTCTCATGCTTGAGCCTTCAAATTCCCAGATTCAATCCCTACACCACTACCTACCAAAGCTGAGCAGTGGTCTGATAAATTAATTAACTAACTAACTAATTAATTAATTAAGTTAAAAGTTTAATACAATATGTTGTAGAGAATGTCTCTACTCTCCATTCAAGCAATACCTTCGAATGGACAATAATCAAAGCTCTATGCAATAAACAGGAAAAATGCAATTTTTTTTCATTTAGCTGCCTGATTGTGGTAAAAATGTTTGAACACATATGTTACAATGTGCAAGGTCCAAGTTTCAAGTGCTCTGGTCCCCACCTGTAGGGGGAAAGCCTTGCCAGTGTTTTTTTGTTTGTTTGTTTTCTTTCTTTCTCTATATGTATATGTATATGTATATGTATATGTATATGTATATGTATATGTATATGTATATGTATATGTATATGTATATGTATATGTATATGTATATGTATATGTATATGTATATGTATATGTATATGTATATGTATATGTATATGTATATGTATATGTATATGTATATGTATATGTATATGTATATGTATATGTATATGTACTAGAGTATTGAAAGGGAGAAAGAAGACAGAAGGGAGAGAGAGAGACACCTGTGTCTTTACTTCACTGCTGTAACCTTCCCCTTTCAGGGGGTACTGAGGCCCAGAGCCTGGCATTGCTCACTGTGCTCTGTGCTCTCAGGAGTGTAGGAGCCATCATCCTGTCCCTCCACACAGCTTTGCTTTGAGGAGGTGCTGCGTTAAATCCTGATGCTCTCCATGTCCTCAGTGAGGAAGATTCTCTTTATTCCCTCCACTGCAGCACAGCTTCTCTCCCACCAACAGCCGACAGACACATCCAGAATCCAGCTTGCTCCTGCTCTAGGCAAAGTCTCTTGTTGCAGCCAATTCAACTCACACCACACTGGGCCTGGACAAAGGGCACCAAGCACCTGCTGGGCCTCAGGGCTGGGGCTGCTGGGCTGGGGACTTAGGGCAGGACTTCACTTTCCTGTAAAGGGAGGAACCTGGTGCTCACTCTGTAGTTGGTATCTTGTGGGATCCAGTGAGATGATGCCCTGCAGGCCTTCATTCTGTAGTTGGGATCTGGTGGGATCCAGAGAGATGAATCTCTGGAGGCCTTAACCCTGGGAAGGGCCTACACTGAGAGCTCAGGCCATTTCCTGTTTTCTCCCTGCTGGCAGAAGTCTGCATGTGGACCCTGCAATTGCACCCTCTATTCAGGGTAGTTAGCAAAAGAGCCTGGGATACCACACAATGAATCATGATTCTCCAGACTGCACAGCCTTGAGTAGAGAGACCATACTGAGCTGACCATCTCATTGCCTCCCTGAATGCAGCACGCCAAGCCCGCTGGCAACAACTCACGGAAAGTCTGAACTTCACCCACTCAAGTAGGAAGGCCTGGAAGCTTCTTCACAGTCTGGGTGCTGGTAGCCAACCCTCTCCCATCTCCCATCCTCCTGTATCTCCAAACTCAGTGGCCATTCATCTAACTCAAGTTGGACGTGCTAAGATCGACCCAGTCTGGAAAAGAGAAATTTCCCATGAGTGGTCATCCCACTTCCGTTTATCTTGTCCATCTTCAAAACTCTCTCCCTTTACACTGTCTGAACTGGAAGACGCTTTGAAGAGGGTTAAACCAGGAACAGCTGCTGGCTATGATAACATCACCCCGGAACTCATTCTTAACCTGGGTCCCATGGCAAAGAAGTGGCTCGCTTCATTCCTGTCCCACGTCTTTGAATCTTAGTCTATGCCCAAAGTTTGGCGTCGTGCGAAGATTATAGCGGTTTTGAAACCAAAGAAAGACCCAACACTGGCCGCCAGCTATAGACCAATTTCTCTCCTCTCCATGTGTTACAAACTCCTTGAGAGGCTGCTTCTGTCACATATTTCTCCTATTACAGAGAAATTCCTATCACCCACCCAAGCTGGTTTCTGCCCAGGAAGATCTACCTGCGAAAAAGCCCTGGCCCTCTCAACTTACATTGAAAATGGAATTCCAGAAGAATTTAAAGACGGGTGCTGTCTTTGTTGATCTCACAGCAGCCTATGACATGTCTGGCACCGTGGTCTCCTAGTCAAGATCTCAAGATGCCTGCCTCCATGGGTGGCCAACACTATATCGTTTCTTCTCCAAAACAGAAGATTTTGGGTGCATCTGGGTGACAAGTCTAGCAGATGGAGACTTGTCTCAAGTGGCCTCCCCCAGGGCTCTGTTCTGGCTCCTACGCTATTTAATATTTACATCAATGACCTCCCAGAAACTTCTTCAAGGAAGTTCATCTACGCCGATGACATCTGCTGTGCAACTCAGGCATCCAAGTTCGATGTCCTTGAGGAAACACTCACGAAAGACATGTCTCTGATATCTTATTAATCCCTAGCACTACAAAAACGGTATCATCTGTTTTCCATCTACACCATGCCTCGGCCTCGTGTGAGCTTAATGTGAAGCTTGGCGATACGAGAATCCGGCATGAAGCCCAGCCAGTCTATCTTGGTGTTACTCTTGATCGTACCCTGTCATTTCACGAACATCTCATAAAAACTGCAGCAAAGGTGGGTGCGAGGAATAACAGCATTGCAAGACTGGCCAGCTCCTCATGGGGCGCGAGCGCTTCCACATTACGATCATCATCTCTGGCATTATGCTATTCCACTGCAGAATACTGTGCACCAGTATGGTTCCATAGCCCCCAAGTCCACTTGGTCGATTCCAAATTATATTCCTCCATGATGATAATTTCTGGAACCATCCATTCTACCCCGGTTCCATGGCTGCCAGTTCTTAGCAACATTGCCCCGCCAGATATTCGTCAGGATGTGGCATCATCTAAGTTCATTTCCCACGTCTATGCTCTACCGGACCTGCCAATATACGCGGATATCTTCGCCCACCCTGTCCAACGCTTGACGTCTCGTCACCCAATCTGGTCCCCTATGCCTACACTAAACTTCTCTGTTCCAGTCTCTTGGAAACAGAGTTGGCAGTCAGCTGAGGTCAAGAACAAACACCTCATCACAGACCCCTGCAAGCATCAACCCAGCTTAGACCTAGCACGTTATGATTGGGCCCTCCTCAATTGCTATCGAACAGGCCATGGCCGGTGCGCCGCTATGTTCCACTGCTGTGGAGCCAGAGACGACCCAAACTGCCCCTGCGGCTACAGACAGACTATGAGCCACATAGTCAACGACTGCCACCTCTCCAGATTCAAAGTTGGTCTCGAAACTTTACATCAGGCTCAACCTGATGCTGTTGACTGGCTACGGAAGAAGGGCAAACGCTAGAAGAAGAAGATCGTCTTGCTATCTCCTTAGCCCTCTCTTGAGCATTTGAACATAAATCTTTGTAGTCTTAAATCTACCCTGCTTGTTGCCCGGGAGGTAGCACAGTGGATAAAGAGTTGAACTCTCAAGCATGAGGTCCTGAGTTTGATCCCTGGCAGCACATGTACCAGAGTGATGTCTGGTTCTTTCTTTCTCTACTAGTATCTTTATCATTATTAAATAAATAAAATCTTAAAAAAAAACTACCCTGTTCATAGAAATGGAAAACAATAAGACCTACATCTCTAGGTAGCATCTCTTTACAGAAATTAGAAACACCTATGAGCCAGGTGTCTTAGGTAATAAAGGAGCTCACGGTGTGATCAGAATGTTCTCTCTTGAAAATATCCTATGGTCTATTTTGAAACCCCTCCTTACAGTGAACATATAATCCAGTGAGTGTTACCCAGCCATAGAGTAAGCCATGAATATGTGTGGATCTTTGTTCAGTTCTTGTAACAATGGAAACCAGAGCCTTGCTATTCCAGATACATGGCAGAAGTAGTAAGACTACAATGTACAAAGCATGGTGGATGTGGGGTGACTCACTCACAGGCAAAGGGAAGGGGCCAGGTGGTGACTGCATTGGGTTGAACACACACAGGTTAGTGCTCAAGAACTGGAGCTCAAGCCCCAGTCCCCACCTGCAGGAGGGAAGCTTCATCAGAGTGTGTCTCTCTCCTTGTTTGCCTTCCCATTTCCTTGTGTTTCTTTGTATTCTGTCAAATAGAGGGGGCAATAATGGCTGCTTAGAGCAGCTGATTCACATGCAGGTACTGAGTGAGCCCCAGCAACAAGCCTGGTGGCGAAACAAACAAATAAACAAATAAAAATAGAAAGGGGAATCTTGAAGTGAAACTTGGACTGGTTTAGTGTATTGTACCCAAGCAAAGGACTCTGGGTAAGGAGACAGGGAAAGGGCTGTGCATACATGCCAGCACTTTCCGTCCTGAGTCCAGATGAAGGACCTGGGGGGGTGTTATAGGTGTTAACCTATATGAACAAAATGAGGAAATGCATCCATGTGCCAACAAAGTTAACCTCCCAGTAATAATTTGAAAAAAGAGTAAAGAACTAAAACAAAGTGAGTATTTGTGATATCAAGAAATAAAATGTCCACATTCAGTATTCATCATTGAAAAATGTGCTTTGGCATGGAAGTAGATAGAATCGAACTGTGACACATTCACAAGTGAAAATTTTAGTAGAGAGGTCAATGGGAACATGAGATAACTGTAGGTTCATTACTTTTCATTGCAGTGCTAATGCATTTGACTAGCTTCTATCAATAATATATTCTTTTTATTTTATTTTTTATCTTTATTTATCCCCTTTTGTTGTCCTTGTTATTTTATTGTAGTAGTTATTATTATTGTTATTGGTGTCATTGTTGTTGGATAGGACAGAGGGAAATGGAGAGAGGAGGCAGAGACAGAGAGGGAGAGAGAAAGACTGACGCCTACAGACCTGCTTCACTCCACTGCAAGTGGGCAGCCGGCCGATTGAACCCAGATCCTTATGGCAGTCCTTGTGCTTTGTACCACCTGCGCTTAACCCACTGTGCTACCACTTGATTCCCTGAATAACATATTCTTTCTGAAGAAAGACATTCCATCATTTTCAGTTTTATTTTGTTGCCACATACATTTAAATTAAATAAAGAAAATCCTGACTCCAATCTTCATAGTTTGCTACCTGCAACTCTTCACTGACATGACTTCATACCAAGATGATTTACCTAATTATTTTTTTAGTTATTATTTGGTGATTTATAAAATTATAAGTTAATAAGTGTAGAATCACTTTTTATTTTTATTTTGTATTAATTTAATAAATGGAAATATTGATGACAAGACCATAGGATAAGAGGGGTAAAATTCCACACAATTCCCACCACCAGAACTCAGTATCCAAACCCCTCCCTTGACAGCTTTCCCATTCTTTTTTTTTTTTTTTAACTGAGTACTGCTCAGCTCTGGTTTATGGGGTGATGTGGTGGATTGAACAAGGGACTTAGGAGCCTCAGACAGGAGAGTCTCTTTGCATAACCATTATGCTGTCTACCCTCTGCGAGCTTTCCCATTCTTTATCCCTCTGGGAATATGAACCCAGAATCATTATAGGGTACAGAAAATGGGAGGTCTGGCCTCTGTAATTGCTTTTCCACTAAACATGACCATTGACATGTTGATCCATACTCCCAGCCTGTCCCTCTCTTTCTCTAGTGGGGCAGGGATCTGGGGAAACAGGGATCCAGGACACATTGGTGGGGTAGTCTGCCCAGGGAAGTCAGGTTGGCATCATGGTAGCACCTGGAACTTGGTGGCTGAAAAAAGAGTTAAGATATAAAGCAGAACAAAATGTTGACTAATCATAAACCTAAAGGCTGGAATATTGCAGATGAATATTGGGGGTTTCTGTTTTGGAAAAAGTTCGTAGGTCTATTTTAAGGTGTATAATTTTATAACATTCTCACCACCAGAGTTTTGTTACCCTCACACCCACCAGCAGAAATGGCAATACATCTTGTAGGTCACAGACATGCTTTAACTATATATCCACATCTATCTATCTATATACCTATCTACCTTTCATTTATTTACTTAACCACTTTTATTCACTGTTATAACCCTCCCTTCACTTCCTTTCCAAATCACACTTATGATTTTTACTACTTCTGAGTGTACCTCCCTTTCGTTCTTCCCTCTCAGATAAGCGAGGCAGTGCCTGTCTTTCTTGTGTGTTTTCCTGATTTCTTCCATTTCAAAGATGTTATATTTTATTTATTTATTCATTTTTATTAGATAGAGACAGAGATAAATTGAGGGGAAAGGGAGGTAGAGATAGAGAGAGACACCTGCAGTCCCACTTGACCACTAGCAAAGCTTTCCCCCTGCAGGTGGGGACCAGGGGCTTGAACCCGGGTCCTTGCGCACTGTAGTGTGTGCACTTAACCAAGTGTGCCACCGGCTGGCTCAGAGATGTTATATAGTGTCCCAATGACAAAAATATAGTGTTCTGATGACAAAATTTCAGGGTGCAGTGGAATTGAGGTTCAGAGCTCCACTTTGGCAGTAGTGGAGAAAATTCTTCTGGGAGTGTAGAGTGGAGGAGTTCTGGCTTCTGCAATTGCTCTGCTGGCCATGTCTTTGGCAGATTGATCCATAGCCCCAGTCTCTCTCTGTGTCAGCCCACAAGTGTATGTCAGTGACCTTGTTCTATGAAAGTACACATCACCTGCTATGATTTTCAAACACATAATGCAACTAGATATAGATCTGTTTTGGTGTCTTTCGAGATGACACTGTTGATTAAAAAAGCAATGATTTGGGTGGGGGTAGATGGCATAATGGTTATGCAAAGGGACTTTCATGCCTGAGGCTCCATGTCATAAATTCAATCATACCAACATAAGGCAGAACTGATCAGTGCTCTGGTAAAATAAATAAATAAATAAATTTTGGTTATTAAAATAATAATACTATTGTAATTATTAGTAATAGCCGCATTTTTGCAGTACTTGCAATCACTATGATATCATCCTGGAGGTCAACATTATACTTTCTGGTTCTATGTTTTGGGGTTCTGTGGGAACATGCTAAAATTTCTCCAATGTCACACCCAGCACTGAATGCTTGTATGGCTTCAACTCTATCAATCTCTTGAAATGCATCACTTTCAGAGTCAGCCATAATTAGTCTCTAGCTCATAGGCATGAGAGCTAACCATTTCAACCAGGGAAGGCCTTAATCAGGGTTAAGCTGAGAAAGATGCTGGGATCTGAGAAGATAGCCCATTCCCTCAAGGGAATTATCCAAGAATTTGGAAGTGTAGGGTGTAGCCTACAAAGGATATAAATAGGTAGGTTCTTAAGCTGGGAAGCTTAATCTCTACAGTCTTCGTGTTGGTTCTCCAGAGACCTGAGTTCTGAGCATATGACCAAGTTCATCACCGCTGGTAAGTTACCCTCTTCTGCTATGGGCCCATCATGTCACCTGTGGCGACTCAACTATGGTAAAATACACAAGGGATGAAGGGGTTACTTATATATTTCCATAGTTTTAAGTATTTTATTTTATTTTAATTTTTGAGATAGATTTAGAGAGAAACACACAGAGAGCAATCCCAGAGCACTGCAAAGCTCTGGATTTTGGTGGTGCAGGGGACTGAACCAGGACTTAAGAGCCTCAGGCCTGAGAGTCTCCTTGCATAACCATTATGCTCTCTACCCCTGCCCCTTTCTATTTTCACATGAACAGATATCAGAGTTCTCTGTTGCCTCTTCATGTCGTAATCTGAAATGTGATGCTTTATATGCTCTATTATCCATTTATCCACATATTTACTTATTTTTAAATACTTATTTTTTCCAAAGCATTGCTCAGCTCTGGCTTATGTTTGTGCTAGGGGGATTGAACTTTGGACCTGTGAAGCCTCAGGCATGGGGATCTGTTTGCATAATCAATATGCTATCTTCCCTTCCCTCAAAGTTTTTAAATGACAAATAATTTTGGGAATTTTATGCCTTTATATTTAAAGTGTTTACTTGTTATCTTTCTGTTCTTGATTTTTTTTTAATTGGGAGGTAAATGATTTATAATACAGTTGTTGACTTGTTGACAGATGGGTACAATTTTGAGAGAGAAATCAGGCCTATCATCTAGGAATAGGAACTCCGGATCTGGCCCATGCCTATCCCAGTCTCTGTCCCCTGAGTCCCGTCTTTGGAGCAATACAGAAAACCAGTCCAAATTTTGCTTTGTTTCCCCTTTCCATCTTTTCATTTGTGTTTAGTTTGTTTTGCCACCAGGGCTATTGCTGGGGCTCAGTTACTGGAAATAAATCCACTACTGTTGGCAGTCATTTTAAATATATTTTTTTCTTTATTTGATAGTCGAAAAGAAACAAGAGACAGTGAGGGGAGAGAGAGAGAAAGCTGTGCTCTCATGAAGCTTTCCTCCTGTAGGTAGGGACTTGGATCTTGAACCCTGGGTACTACAATGTGTTAGTACCTCAGGGTAAGTCACACCCAGTACTGTCGTTTTTTTGTTCTAATTTCTTAAATTTGTGAGTGAGTCATTCCATATTCACCCTTATCTTTAGATTATAGTTACATACTTAGAGCTCAAGTCTGTGTTACTGGAGCTGTTGTTTTTGTTGCAAGAATTAAACTGAGTGGGCTGAGGGCAGATAGCATAATGGTAATGCAAACAGACTCTCATGCCTGAGGCTCCAAAGTCTATCCCCTGCACCACCATAAGCCAGAATTGAACAGTGCTCTAGTTTTTATTTTTTATTTTTTTAAAGAATTGAACTTAGGGCGTCATGCATGCAAGGATTACTATCTTTGGGCTACATTTACTGGTTCATATTTTCATATAAGTAAGAAATTAAAAATAGATGATAGGCTCATCTGGGAGGTGGTGCAGTGGATAAAGCATCAGACTCTCAAGCATGAGGTCCAAAGTTCAATCCCCGGCAGCACATGTACCAGAGTGATATCTGGCTCTTTTTCTCTCCTCCTATGTTTCTTATTAATAAATAAATAAAATCTTAAAAAATGGGTGATAGGGTATACTTTTTAGTTGGAATTTTTTAAATTGATTTATAAAATGGAAACACTGACAAGACCGAAAGATAAGGGTACAATTCCCACAACCTGAACTCCATAGCCCATCCCCTACCATGATAGCTTTCCTGTCCTTTAGCCCTGTGGAAATATGAACCCAGGGTCATTATGTGGTGTAGAAGGAGGAAGGTCTGGCTTGTTAGCTAAGAAATCTAGCCCCTGGTATCTCTAATGTATGTAAAGAGATGCTCCATAGAGTTGTATGTTCACTGCTTTTTGAATGGAGTTCTCAGTTTTATATCAGTATTATAGTTGCATGACTATTATAATCTCACATCAAAATATCTAACTTAAAAATAATGAAACCCTTTAGGTTGGTGACTCTTTGGTTCCTTGAACTGATCTCTGATTGTGAACTCTCATAACTAACTGTGGAAACCAAATATGAACTACGACAATCCATCCAGTCTCATACAACTGACCATTCAGAGCCTGCTGAAGGATGACAACTTGGCTATCTCTTCCCTGAAGGACATACCTGATGCACTCTTACCCAGTCTGTTTCTGAAAGCACATATTCAAGGATGCTACAAGACCCTGAAGGCCATAGTGCTGTCCTGGCCCTTTGAAAGACTCCCTCTGGGATCCCTGGTTCATGACAGGGCTCCTGAGAATCCAAGTTTCAAAGCTGTGATGGATGGAATTGATGTCCTGATCAAGCAGAAAGTTTCCCCCAGGTAAGGAGGATCCATAGTCTGAGAGGGTCTATATTTCCTATAATATAGCTGGGTCAGGGAGAGTAGAGGACCATTGGGACCAAGGCTTCTAATGCCAATGTAATAGCTCATAGCCCACTGGGGAGCTCTCCTCAAGAGTTGATTTTTGGCCAGTGCTATAGTTCCAGTGTTGAGCACACAGGTCTCTCTATATCTCTCTCTCTCTCTCCTTATTTGTTTTTGTTTCTTATCTGTTGGTATGACTTGACTGAGCTGTCATATATTGGTGTAAGGAATTGAACCAGCACTTTGCAGCTTCAGGCAGTAAAGTCTTTTTGTAGAACCATTATACTATGTGCCCTACCATTTCCATCTTTGTGAAAGTCTCTAAATAGTTTCAACAAATATTCCACCATCAGAGAAAGTCCTGTAGTTTCCATGCCCTAGTTATAGAACTATTGGAAAAGAGAGAACACAAGCAAAAAGAAGTCTTCTAACTTGGCTTCATTGCAGTTACAATGAAAGTATATGATAGAATTTTTAATTCCTTGATTTAGAGAATAATAAACTTATAATGGGAAAAATAGATCTAAAATGTCATTAGAGCAATGGCTTGCTGAAATAATATCAGACTTAGGCTGTCTGATCCTTTCAAATGTTAGCAATAGGTCAAATACTGTGTTCATTTTTTACAATTTCATCAGTGTCCTATTTTGCCCAAAGCAGGTGCAGATTACAAGTGCTGGATTTACAGTTCACTGGGCAAAAGTTCTGGAACACATGGACTGGATCCCACCTCCAAGCATACTCACAAAAGAGAGAACTGATGTCTGAGGGAACTTCAAAGAAAGAGAAGGCCACACCCTACTTGGAGGTGTGTGTAGACCTCTACCTTGGTGAAGAACAAGTTGATAGGTTTTCCACCTACTTGCTGAACTGGACCAAAAAAAGAAAGGGAGTACACCTTTCCTATAAGACAGTAAGGATACATTACCTGACCAGAAAGTATTTCAGGTTTCTGTATGCCGTGTCATGCTGTGACATCATGGAGCTGGGAATCCATTGTACCTTGCTATTCTCCACCCTGCGCATGCTTGCTAACCTGCTGGGCATGCTGAGTAACCTCAAGAGAATGGTGGTCTGCATCAAGATTCCTACTGCAACCACCCCAGAAAAGGCAGAATGGAGGTTGCTGTCTATCAACAATTTCACATCTGAATGCTCCCAGCTACTTCATCTTCAAGAGCTGTACCTGGAATCTCCCTCCTTCCTCAAGGATCATCTGCACTGTCTGTTCAGGTAGGACTGTGTCCCCGACAGAGTAACTGTGCAGGAGACACTGGGTCTCCAGATTCTTACTTCACAATTCTATTATTTACCATTGTTTATTGTTATTATTGGCCAGATTCCCTCTCAAAATAATAGTATATGAAAGTGCTAGAGATTAAACCTGAGACAACTGAAAGTCAGGAATGAAGGACATTTTATATAACTACTAAACTCTTCCACTCCTACCCATCTCTCTCATCCTAAATATTCCATCAGACCTTAACCATGAGAAGGCTCAGGACAAACTTTCACAGTTATGGAAGGAATATCTTCCTCAGATGCTTGGTGGGATATCCAGTCTAGTGAGAGTGGTTCGTTCTCAGGTTCCAGTCTGAAGAGGTCTCTTAGATGACTAGACAACTATAGTGAAGGGTTTGTGAAGAAGAGATCCCACACTATGCCTCCAATTCCTGAACTGTAAGCTGTGAGCAGGCAGCATTGTGAATATACAGACAGTGCAAGCAGAGGGCACTAAAAGTCTGTATCTGAGGAATGAGGAAATTAGCAGAATATATGCTGAGCATGGAGACGTGTCACAGAGGCACTGGAGACTGGCAGGTCACATCCCATACATTCTGTGGGACCTTTTCCAGGTTAGTTCTGTGACATTACTCACAGTAGTCTCACACAACCTTGTTATGGTGAATCTCCCATTCAAAGAAAGTGTGAGGGAAGCCTGAGAGAGTACTTTCATTTGGATCCAATTCTGCTGTCAAAGTATCAACATTTTTGTAAAAAGTGGCCAGTTCTTTCTTAGTATGCTCTAGTAAATTCGATAATTGATACATAAAAACGGTGTGAATTTCTCTACCTAGAAATAAAGAAATAGAGTTGAGGAATTGCAATAATGCAAAGCCAGGCTCATGAATACAGGGAAAAGTGTTCATTAAGAAGCATTATACTAATTGTGGTCAAGAGTATCCTTGAGCCTTAGCACATTATGACCTCCCACAATATTGATACTCTCCTGCCAAACCCATGGTCCATCCTAAACTTTCTTTCTCTCTTCCCAGGTGTTTTAATACCTCCTTGGAGGTCTTCTCACTCACTAACTGCAGATTTAGAAAAAAAATATTGACTCACGTGTTCCAAAGCCCATGTATCAGTCAATTGAAGGACCTGTGTCTGAAGGGAGTCCCCTTAACCTCTGTCAGTAAGTGCCTGCGATCTCTGCTGGAGGTAAATGCATCCACCCTCCAGCAACTGGACCTGGGTCTGTGTGGCCTCCAGGACCCCCAGCTTGAGGTCCTGCTCCCTGCCCTGAGCAGCTGTTCCCAGCTCAGATCCTTCAGCCTGCATGGGAACCGCCTGTCCATGGCCACCCTGGAGAAGCTGCTGAGCTGTACCTCGGGCCTCAGCAGGTTAAAACTAGAGCTCTATCCAGCCCCTCTGGAGAGTTTCAGCCCACAGGGAGTTTTGCAGCCTGCAACATTTAGGTTGCATTGTACTCAGATCATAAAGATTCTCAAGGACCTTAGACACTCCAGGTCCATTGTGGTGAGCACTGGTCAATGTTCTTCATGTGCTGAGAAGATGTTCAGAAATGGGGAGCCCATCATTCTACCCTGCAAGTCTTGTGTCAGGAAATTTAAGAAGCTGTCAATAGAGTGACAAGAACTGATATCTCATCAATTTTGTTTCTCACTGTGCACTCAACCCTGCTTCTGACACCAGGTCCATGTGACGTCAGGAAACAAACAGACCCAGCATCAGTGCTAGACTGTAGTAAATGGATTTCACTTTGGAATTTGAAAGGGTCTTTAGGGAATTTTTCTTTTTTTATTTTTATTTCTTTATTGGGGAATTAATGTTTAAATTCAACAGTAAACAATAGTTTGTACATGCATATCATTCCCCAGTTTCCCATATAATAATACAACCCCCACTAGGTCCTCTATCATCCTTCATGGACCTGTATTCTCCCCACCCACCCAACCCAGAGTCTTTTACATTGGAGTGATATGCCAATTCCATTTCAAGTTCTACTTGTGTTTTCTTTTCTGATTTTGTTTTTAAACTTTTGCCTGAGAGTGAGATCAGCCCATATTTATCCTTCTGTTTCTGACTTATTTCACTTAACATGAATTTTTCAAGGTCCATCCAAGATCGGCTGAAAACGGTGAAGTTACTATTTTTAATAGTTTGTAGTATTCCATTGTGTATATATACCACAACTTGCTCAGCCACTCATCTGTTGTTGGACACCTGGGTTGCTTCCAGGTTTTGGCGATCTCAAGTTGTGCTGCCAAGAACATATGTGTACACAGATCTTTTTGGATGGATGTGTTGGGTTCCTTAGGATGTATCCCCAGGAGAGGAATTGCAGGGACATAGGGTAGGTCCATTTCTAGAGGAATTTTTCTAGTCTAAAGAGAATTATGAATTTTGTAAGTAACTCAATCAGAATTTGGAGCTGTAGTTTGTGTTGCAGTCCTTGTGGGAGATTTTCCTTTGTGAATGTTTCCTTTTTGAAATGTTGAAAAATAAAATGGATCTTAATGCAATGGTTCTCCTGTCTTACCAGACCCTATGATATCTCCAATAACTGTTGCAAATAAAAGTCTGTGAGTACTCTGTGATAAAACACCATCTAATGACATGATAGAGCACAGCTGGGTCCTAATTCACCTACTGGCTTCTTGAAATATTTATATTCATTTGTTTATTTATAGATAGCAACGACACATTGTGAAAATCAGCTGATAATTTAAGTAATTGCTTTTTAAAAAAAAATTTTATATTTATTTTATGTATTTATTCCCTTTTGTTGCCATTGTTGTAGTTATTATTGTTGTTGTTGTTGTTGGATAGGACAGAGAGAAATGGAGAGAGCAGGGGAAGACAGAGAGGCGGAGAGAAAGATAGATACCTGCAGACCTGCTTCACCGCCTGTGAAGCGACTCCCCTGCAGGTGGGGAGCCGGAGTTCGAACCAGGATCCTTATGCCGGTCCTTGTGCTTTGCGCCACCTGCGCTTAACCTGCTGCGCTACAGCCCGACTCCCAAGTAATTGCTTTTTTAAAAAAATATATTTATTCCCTTTTGTTGCCCTTGTTTTATTGTTGTAGTTATTGATGCCGTTATTGGATAAGACAAAATAATGGAGATTGGAGGGGAAGACAGAGACGGGATACAAAGACACTTCACCTCCTGTGAAGTGACTCCACTGCAGGTGGAGTGTCGGGGGCTCAAACTGGGATCCTTACCCCTTTCCTTGCACTTTGCATCACCTGCGTTTAAACCGCTACAATACCACCCAACTCCCAAATAATTATTTCTTTTTTTAAATTTTTTCACTATTTTTTAAAATCTTTATTTATTTGATAGAGATAGCCAGAAATTGAGAAGAAGGGAGAGACAGGTAGAGAAGGCAGAGAGACACATGCAGCACTGCTTCACCACTTGTGACACTTTCCCTCTGCAGGTGGAGACCCGGAGCTTGAACCTGTGTCCTTGCACACTGTAACATGGGCACTCAAGCAGGTATCCCACCAACCGGCCCCACAAATAATTATTTTTATGTGGTTTTAAACTGTGTCTTGATTAACAAAATATCAAAGGAAATTTTAATTTATAGGGATTAATTGGGATAAATAATTTGAGTAAATCTTTTATGGGATAGGAAGGCTGGACAGCCAAATGGTTATACAAACATAATCTCATGCCTGAGGCACTGAGGCCCCTGGGAATATCAGCTCATTTTTTTTCACTCTGCCTTCAGCAGCTACTATGGTTCAAAGCTGGAATCTTTGCCAGAGGCATACTGTCTCTTCATAGCAACTATGTTATCTCCACTATCTAGCATATTTTATTTATTTCACTTAATTTTTTCATCTTAGTTGATAGAACAGAAAAATGTTAAGGGGAGATGACAGAGAGAGAGAGAGAAAGAGAGAGAGAGAGAGATAGCTTTAGCTCCACACCATTGCTTCTGAAGGTTTCCTCTGCAGCTTTGTATTGGGACTACAACCTGGTCCTTGCTCGTGGTATAATGTGTGGTCAATGATGTGTAAGCCACAGCCCTCTCCCTGCATAGAGGTTTGTTTCAGGGTGCCTGAATTCCATACTGAGGCTTTAGGTGCCCCTTAGTGAGGAAGCATCCCTTTCTTTAGTCACTCTGTGGAAACAAATATTCTTCTCTTCCAGAAACAACTGACAGATACTTCTAGAGTCAAAGATTTTCTTGCTAACTGGAAACTCCTGTTACAATTAATGGAGCCCACACCACTATTTACTCCAGAGGCCTGGACAAAAGACACCAAGCAAAGACTGCCTGCTTTGCTTCAGGGCTGAGGCTGCTAGGCTAGAGGACTAGGACTGGGCTTCACTTTCCTCGGAAGTCAGGAGACTGAGGCCCACTCACTTGTTGGCATCTGGTGGGGTCCAGTGAGTTGATGTCCCTGGAGGTCTCTGGCCTGTGGTGACCTACACTAAGGGCACAGTGTAGGCCAGGCTTTCCATGAAGGCAGAATCCTCCAGTGAATGGCACCCTGGAATTGTTCCCTGTCTTCTAGTTAATGAGTGAGGAGTTGGGAGTTGAATCCCACCGTGCATGGGAAGCAGCTTGAACATGTGCTGAAGGGTCTCATGATTGTCTGAGATTGAAGAGCCTTGGAGGAGGAGGGGAGGCCTGAGACATGGATCCTCTTCAGTGATTTCAGGTGAAAACTCTCATCCTCAATCTCATTCCACCACCTGCTGGTAGCTCACCCCTGACAGACACAGGATTGACAAGACCAACTTTTAATTATTTTTGAAATATCTGTTGCGTATGCAAGCAGTAATATGCTGGCTTAATTTTTTATAACTATTGAAATGTCAAATGTATTAATATCAAAGAGATATAATAAAATATATATATATATATTACAGATTTTATTTATTTATGAGAGAGGAGGAGAGAGAAAGAACCAAATATCACCCTGGTACAAGTGCTGCGGCATTCAACTCAGGAACTCATGCTTGAGAGTGCAAAGCTTTATCTTGCGCCACCTCCCAGACCACGCAGAGCTATATATTTTTTAATGTTGGTATTGAATTAACTTTCCATAAAAAGTGAAACACTGAAATTGCTGTTTCACTGATTCTAGGAACATACAAGCCTACATTCAAACATGCTGTTTTGGGGGAGTCGGGCAGTAGCGCAGCAGGTTAAGCACATGTAGCAAAAAGCCAAAGATCCAGCCTAAGGATCCCAGTTAGAGCCCCGGCCCCCTACCTGCAGGGAAGTCGCTTCACATGGGTTGAAGCAGGTCTGCAGGTGTCTGTCTTTCTCTCTCCCTCTCTGTCTCCCCTCCTTTCTTGATTTCTCTGTGTCCTAGCAAATGACAACAACAATAGTAATAACCACAACAACGATAAAAAAAGAAGAGCAACAATAGGGGAAAAAATGGTCTCTAGTGGCAATGGATTCGTGGTGCAGGCACTGAGCCTCAGCAATAACTCTGGAGGCAGGGTGGGGGTATAGCATAATGGTTATAAAATGAGACTTTCATGCCTGAGGCTCTCAAGTCCCAGGTTCAATCTCCCAAACCACCATAAACCAGAGCTGAGTAGTACTCTGGTAAAAAAAAAAAATGTTAGGTTTTTGTAATAGCCAAGAAGTGTATGACTGAGTAAAGAATTTATGGACTTACAGGGGAGATAACACAATCACTTTGAAAGCATTCTCATGCCTGAGGCTCTGAAGTCCCAAGGTCTATCCCCCAACCACCATAAGCAGATCTGTGCATTGCTTTGGTTCAAAAATAGAAGATAGAGGAGAAGGAGATGCTTATGTTTTTGCCTGTGCCTGACATTCAGTATTCAGGTGACGTTAGCAGTTGTCTTGGGCATGGTGTCATGGCTGGAAAAAAGACCAGAAAGTTGGATCAGGGAAGAGAGTAGCTCCCAGATATGGGAAAAGCATATAAATATTGTTAACTGTAAACCCCATTGATCTGATCTGGAGCCCATATTCAGCACAGGAACCTATGTAATCACTGTAGCACTGTAGGTCTGAGCTCACATTCCATGCTCACAGCTAGGAACATACCAGGCTATGCCAATTTCAAGACCCATCATCCTCCGGTGATAAGCAGAGTATGCTCTCCAAGCTCCCTTCAGAGAATGGAACATTCCCTACGATTGTTGATTCACACTGAGGGCCATTTCTGATAGGGGCTCACAGAGGACTCCTTTATGTTGTTCCTGGAGATGCCTAGTGACAGTGGCGAGAGGGATCTGTTAGAGGTCTAGGCCCATCATGTTTGTGTGGGAATCCCAGGACTCCCTGACCATTCATCAATTTTTAAACAGGTTCCTCATCCTCCCTTTTTCAAAGGCAGCAGAAAAATAAATAAATAAGAAAAATTGCTTTACTAATATCATTGTGGGATGGAGAGATAGGACCCAAGCATCACAGTGGCACATGTCACACCAGGGTGGAACTCAGAGCCTCATGGTGGAGAGTCAGGCATTATAACCATTACACTATGTAACCCTTCACTAAGTATTTCTTACCCCTTTCTGGGAAACTTTTTAGTTGTTTCCTAAATCTGTGTATGGTAACATTTCAATAAACATGCTTTGAGGAGTGGTAGTAGATAGCATAATGGATATGCATAGAGACTTTCATGCCTATGGTTCTGAAGCCCAGTTTCAGTCCCCTGCACCATAAACCAGAGATGAGGGAGTTGGGCAGTAGCACAGTGGGTTAAGCTCAGGTGGCACAATGTGCAACAACTGGCCTAAGGATCCAGGTCAGAGCTCCCAGCCCCCTGACCTGCAGGAGAGTCACTTCACAGGCTGTGAATGCAGGTGTCTGTCTTTCTCTCCTCCTCTCTGTCTTCTCCTCTCTCCATTTCTCTATGTCCTATCCAATGACGATGACAGCAATATTAACTATAATGTTAAAAAGAAACAACAACAGCAACAAAAGGGAATAAATAAGTAAAAAAAAATAAATAAACAACAAAAAAAGAGCTGAGCTGTGCTCTGATACAATGAAAGCAAAAGCTGTTTTTTACCTTCTGAATGGAATAGACAATTTTGAGGTTAACCAAGTCCAGTAAGTGCCAATGGTGTGTAGTTTCTTAGTTACTTAGGTTATTTATGTGATCTGGATATTCCTCTCTATTTTGGAATTAATATCCATGTAAGCTGTGTCAGGGAATCCTATGCTGGGAGGAAATTAGTGGGGAAGTCATTCTTTCCAGACACTCAGTAGGGGAAGAGCCCACACTGCAGACCTGGGCTTCATTTCCAGCCTGCAGGGGCAAGAGGCTGTGTAGAGTGAGGGAGCACAGCCTCAGGGGATGGGCAGTTGCTGAGAGAAATAAAGTGAGTGCACCAGGGGTGAGAGGCTGCTGACTAAGCCAAGCCAAAGGACTCCTGCTTGAGGGTGTCTAGGAGAGTCAGATACCAAGAGTGGACAGTGAGGCCTTTGATTAAGGTACTATGTGTGTGTGTGTGTACTCTGCTGAACTGATGCACTTGACTTCTCCTTTTGAAAAAATAATAAACAGTAAGAATAATAATAATAAAAATAAAAAATAATAACAGTAAGAATAGCTGGCATCGTTTCATGAGCTGGAGCCTCAGGTCCTTGTATCAGTTTAGCAATAACTCTGGCTGAGCTGGACTGGGGATTTGCTGCTCACGTGCAAATTTCTACCTCTTGGCCACTTCCTGGCTGCTGAAACAGTTTCTCTGTGTTTTGAAGTGAACACATTTCAGGTTTAACTATGCCTCCAGAAATGGTGATGTTTTGGTCTTATATACTTGTGTATGCTCTCTGGTCATCATTGTTTAAATACTATACTTGATGTGAAATCTATATATCTAAGTCTATATTGTGAGTACTTATGTAAATTCAATATAAATAAAAAAAAACTTAAAGTAGAGGGTGGGATAGATCACATAATGATTATACATAAACTCTCTCATACCTGAGGCTACGAAGTCCCAGCTACATAAACCAGAGCTGTACTCTGGTAAAAATTTGAAGAAAGTAATAATACTAAAATAAAAATTAAAAAAGAGAGATAGAATCAGGAGACGTCTTGTATTGTAATTGAGTCGTTTTGGGGGCTGAGTGGAGAAGTATAAAGAGCTCTGAATCCCAATTCTAGCAGTACTTCAGCATGTATCAGCAGGACTCTGATTATTTGTTTGCTTTTCTAACCTCTCCAGCTCTTCATTTAATTCTTTAGTCTCCTTACTAGTGTTCTGCCTGTCTGATGTACCTGCTCTAGAGAGTGGGGAGTTAGCCCCCTACTCTGAGGATATTGCTCTGGACACACTTCCTCAGGTGTCTCAGGGACGCTGTCGCTTGATGTGCTGCCCTTTCCCTGGGCCTAGATGTTGAGCACTGTGAGCTACTCATAGTTGACTGAGTCCCTGGACATTATGTAGCTTGTCCTTCTGTTTCATAGTTGTAATTAGTTTGAAATCCATAATCCACCGTATTAAATATGAGCAAGGTGTCCCTATTCCCCCTCAACAGGGGCTCAAAAGATGGATTTCCATCCTTCCCTTTGAGCCTATTCTGGTCTTTTTGGACCACATAGGTCTGATGCAGACAGCATGTGATTGGTGCATTGTTGTTAAAATTTTCGGAGGCTCTTGCTGGGTGGGTAGCTTCACAGCGGGTAACAGAGACGTGGAGACAACGGCTGGACAGGGAAGCTGTATTTCTTTATTCAGGAACCACGATTCATAAACTAAGACAAACTAATCACCAAACAGAACTCTGCTGTCTCTTTGCGGTGGCGCAAGCACTCTTTCTTACTCTGGAACTCAGGAACTCTCGGACTCAGGAACCCTCTGAAACTCTGACACACTGGAACTCTCTCTTACTCTGTAACCCTGAAACTCTCGAACTCAGGAACTCTCCAACTCTGGCACTCTCGAACTCAAGAACCCTCTCCCGGGGTTCCTTTGGGGTGGGGCCAAGCGGGCCCTCGAAATTAGCAGGCCTGATCCAATTCTCTTGACGGGGGGAGGGCTAGAACAAACCAATGTAAAGCATACGACAATTCCCCCTTTTCTTTTTAACTAAATGACTATAGTATCAAGGGTATGGGGTGAACAGAAACATATATAACAAAAACCAGCATGTTGCCAAGGGAAGGCCTGAGGGGGCCATATCTGAAAAAAAAACATTTCTTGCCTCTGGGGGCGCTACTTGCCTCGACGTGCAATTGCATGGGGGCGGGGAATGGCCTAGAGTCCCACAGGCAGCTGGCTGCAACTTACTTACTATGAAACAAAACGTGTTATTAGCATATCTACTGCATGATCCAACGTTTCTAATAGAGAAGGAATTTGAGACTTTTACATATCAACAACGTCTTTTAACCTTTTGTTACACCCATTCAAGATGGAGACACACCCTAGGTGTGGGCCGGAGAGGAAACCTCAGGCATGAGAATAATTAGCATAGCCATTGTGCGATCTACCATTTCTAATAGAGAAGGTAGTGGAGAGTTTTACATATCAACAAGTCTATTTAACCTTTTGTTTAGACCAACTTAGTTAAAATATATTGATTGTTAACTAATTTTTACCTTAGACTTTAAATGTAAGTTAATTTTATCTTTATGAGAGTTATATTGAAAACCTTTTTTATTTAACTTTGACTAGTAAGAATTTAGCCTTAAAGTTACTGTTTACCAAACTTTAAACATACACATAAACATGGTCATTAATACACAAGGAGAGAAACCTTTGTTACGAAGACATGTCATTTTAAACACGAATTTAAGTCTGTACTGTCTTAGTTGTTGGGGGGGGGGGTTCACCATCCAGAGGTGGCTTCCCGCACAGCTCCACTTCTAGGAATTGCAGGTTGCGATCTCTGCACAAATCTCTGCGTACTCCAGCTTGTCTGTCTTCAGACCGGACCGGCGGCTGGAGATCTCGTGTGCATCGGGCTCTTGCATGTTGGCATAGGGCTCCAGCATGTTGGCATTGGGCTCCTGGGGCTTTTGTGTGCTGGCGTAGGCCTCCTGCGGGCTGCGGGGCTGCGAGGCTGCGGGCGCGGTGCGCGGGGTTGTCTGGGCGCAGCCGGCTGGCTGGCTGTTTAACCAGGTGGAAACGGCAGCTCCGCGCCTCGCCTCCCGCCCGCTGGCTCTTCCCGCTGGCTGTTCTGAGTTCGCCCGAGCGAGTGGAAACCACAGAGTGGTCCAGAGATAAATGTTCCAGAAACAGCAAAACGGTCTCGTGAAGAAAGAGCAGAGGCCTTTGGAGATCTCTTCACAAACAGAAGAGAAGGCCATAGTGCATAGGAAGCCAAATTGTCTTTACTTATCTGAGAGATGCGCAGGTCAGGTCCATGTGGGCGCCATTTGTTGTTAAAATTTTCAGAGGCTCTTGCTTGGCGGGTAGCTTCACAGCGGGTAACAGAGACGTGGAGACAACGGCTGGGCAGGGAAGCTGTATTTCTTTATTCAGGAACCACGATTCATAAACTAAGACAAACTAATCACCAAACAGAACTCTGCTGTCTCTTTGCGGTGGCGCAAGCACTCTTTCTTTTACTCTGGCACTCAGGAACTCTCGGACTCAGGAACCCTCTGAAACTCTGACACACTGGAACTCTCTCTTACTCTGTAACCCTGAAACTCTCGAACTCAGGAACTCTCCAACTCTGGCACTCTCGAACTCAAGAACCCTCTCCCGGGGTTCCTTTGGGGCGGGGCCAAGTGGGCCCTCGAAATTAGCAGGCCTGATCCAATTCTCTTGGCGGGGGGAGGGCTAGAACAAACCAATGTATATCATACGACAGTGCATGATCTTGATCCACATTCCTACTCTGGGCCTTTTCATGGGTGAGTTTAGACCAGGAATATTTAGTGAATTTGAAATATGTCATTCCCTTTTGTCCCAGGTTCAATCCTCCAACCACCACAGGTGAGTCATAAGAAATGCTCTATGAGGGTGATGGCATATAGCATAATGGTTATGTAAGTTGACTTTCATGCCTAAGGCTCTGAAGTCTCATGTTCAGTTCCCCAACCACGACAAGCCAGAGATAAGTAATGCTCTAGTGATAATAAAATAAAATAAAATAAAATAAAATAAAATATCCTGTGCTCTCTGGTGGGAGTATGGTTATGCAAAGAGACTGAGGCTCTGAAACCCCAGGTTCAATCCCCCACACCTCCATAAACCAGAGCTGAGCAGTGTTCTGGTGTTTTTCTGTGTCGTTCTTTCTCTGCATCTCTCTCAAAAATAAAATAAAATAAATTGGGGCACACATGTTTACAAAATTAATTAATTAATTAAAATACTTTTTTTATTTAAGAAAGGATTAATTAACAAAACCATAGGGTAGGAGGGGTACAACTCCACACAATTCCCACCACCCAATCTCCATATACTTTAAAAAATAGCCTGTGCTTTCAGTAGTCAACATAAAGCACACAAGCAGTCTGACTTTCAGTGAGTGTTTTACTGCCGCCTTGTGGACATGCCTCAGAATGCATCTGAATTGAACAGTATCAAACCTCAAAGTGTTCACAGATATTAATGAATATGAGGGGGAGGGTCAGGAGGCAGAGCATCTGGTTAAATGCGTGTGTTACTATATGCAGGGACCTGGATTCAAGCCCCTAGTCCCCACCTGCAGGGGGAAAACTTCACAAGCGGTGAAGCAGGGTTGCAGGTCTCTCTCCCTTTTATTCCCCCACCCCTCGCAACTTTTCTCTCTATCCCATTGTACAAAGTTAAATAAAGAAATGAACAAACACACCTGTAAAATCCTGGAAAACAATAGAGATAATGACGAAATGGCACATTGGCGGAGAGTAGGTCTTGAATGTCTGAGGGCCTGTACCAGCCAGGGACTCTTCATCCCTATCCTCTCATTAAATTGATATGTAGAGTTTAAAATGAATGGCTAAATAAACAAATGAGTAAATAACATTTCTTTAAAAAAATATTAACATTTTAATAATGATTTACAAGATTAAAGATAGCAGGGGTAAAATTCTACACAGTTCCTACAACCATAGTTCTGTGTCCCATCTTTTCCATTGGAAACTTCACTATTCTTTACCCATCTCTGGAAATATGGACCAAAATTCATTTTGGGGTGCAGAAGGTGGGAGTTCTTGCTTCTGTAATTGCTTCTCTGCTGCACATGAACATTGGTAGGTCAATCCATACCCCTAGCCTGTTTCTATCTTTGCATAGTGGGGTAGGCCTCTGGAGAGGTGAGACTTCAGGACACATTGGTGAGTATCATAGTAGTATCTGCAACTTTGTGGCTGAAAGGCAATAAGATATAAAGCAGGACAATCATTTAATCAATAGAAATCCAAAGTGAGGAATAGAGCAGATGAAATTAGGGGTATTCGTGTGGGAAATATCTAGGAATTCTATTTTAGATATGCTCCAAGAAGCCCAGGACTTTAGTAAATTTCGTCTGACTCGAATAGCTAACATGCAGGTAGACTAAACCAATGCCTACGAAGATGTTGTCAGAGTTGAGAATGGGACTAGAAAACTGGGTGAGGGTAGAGAGTAGCTCCCAAATATGAGGAAATAAATAAATATCAAAACCAAAAAAATAATAAAGCGCTTAGTGGACATGTCAATTTCTTTATTTTATTTAATAGTAATTGATTTTTAATTTTTTTTTGCCTCCAGGGTTATTACTGGGGCTAGGTCCTATACTACAAATCTACTGTTTCTGTGTCCAGTTTTGGGGTTTTTTTTGTGGGTGGGGATAGGGCAGAGAGGAGTGGGCGATAGAGAGGCAGAGAGAAAGATAGGCACCTGCAGGCCTGCTTCATCGCTTGCAAAGTGATAAAACTAAAAAAGAGAGTAAGAGACACTCAAAACAAAAATAAAGACATATGGGATGAGCTCAATAGAAGTAGTATACACATTTTGGGCTTGCCAGAGGAAGAAAGACAGGAAGGGGAAGAATGTATATGAGAAAAGATAATGGAAGAGAACTTATATGCTGTAAACAACAGAAAGGACATAAAGATTCAAGAATCCCAAACAGAACTGACCCAGACATAAAGACATGCAGACACATCATAAGGATAAAGAAAGAATCCTTAAAGCTGCAAGAGAAAAACAAAAAGTCACATACAGAAGAAAACCCATAAGATTATTAGCATATTCCTCCACACAAACTCTAAAATCCATAAGAGAATGGCAAGATATTCTGGGAATATATTCTAAGGAGTCAAACACACCCATCTCCAAAGATTTGTGTAGACCTGTGTTCATAGCAAGTATCCAACAACCGATGAATAGCTGAGGAATTTGTGATATATATGCACACAGTGGAATCTTGGCTGGAGCTTGAAGGAATCATCTTAAGTGAGACAGGCTGAAAGCAGTGAAATCACTATTTTTACTCTGAAAATGTGCAAAAGTTCTAGTTTATCTATCTCTTCATTTAGCTCCTTCTTTTCTTTATTGATTTTCTGCCTGGATTATGTCTCTTGTTGTTTTCAGTATTTCTTAATCTCTTTTTGAGATCTCTTACTTTTTTCTTAGTTTTCTCTAATTTGTCCTCAATCTTGCTAATTCTGTTTTCTGCCTCATTTATTGTAGTCTCTCTCCCATTTTTTGTTTTCTGTAGCTCAGCTATTTTGTTACCCTGTTCTGATATTCTTGTAGCTTGTTCAGCTACTTTGCTCTTAGCTCAGCTATTTCAGCTTTCATCTATCTAATTACTTCAAGATAGCTAGTGCTTTCTTTCAGAGTCTCACTTGTTTCTGCATTTATGATGATGATTCATTCAACTCTTTCCTCATTCCTGTGACTATTTCCTTAACTAACGTTTGGATGTTGACCTCATTATCCAGTGTTTCTACCTTTGGGGGACTTTTAGCTGAACTTTTGTCCTGGTTCATTTCTCCAGTGTTTTTCCTTGGTTTAGCCATTATTACAGTGCGTTATGAGGTCCTTCTCTCAGTATTTTTCAGACCACTGATCACTTTTGCTTGGATTGACTTGTGTCTAAGTAAGGTACTTAAAGAGTTCACAGTTGTGGAAATAACAGTTGTTTCAATGTTATCTCAACCCCTGAGTTGAAGAACAATGGCTATTAAAACCTCTTTTGTTCTTTTTCTTCCCTATAGGCTATGATATCCTGAGACTTTTTTAACTCTAAGTAGTTTTTTTGACTTAATCACTCACTCCTGACCAAGAGATAAAGCAGGTTGGGGGAGAGATAGCACAGTGGTTATGCAAAGAGACTCCTACACCCCAAGGATCCAAAGCTCCAGGCTCAATTCAGTTTCCCTGCCAAGCCAGGCAGCACTGCTGGGTCCTGTGAGTTTCTAAACAAGACCCATTTATAGTGTGTAGGTTCTGAGATGATTATTCAACATGCTCTCATCAGGAGAACAATGTGGAAAGGCTCCCTCTATACAGCCTCACCACTAGACCACCGAGTGTAGATCTTCTCCTGAGTTTCCTGGTCAGTTTTCTGTCCCCTGTCAGTACAGTAGCAATGGAGACTCACAGTTGCATTTGGTGAGTCTTATGGGGGGAAGGGGAATCCTCTACTCCCTTCAGCAGTCTCTGCTGGTAAAACAGACTGGAGGTGGCTCCTTAACTGGCAGACTGCAGACTATTACCAGCCACTCAGGAGTAGATATGGGCTTTATCCCCAGTAATCTCTCCTTAGGCTCCTCTCTGTCCATGAGCCACATTTGTTTTCACTCACCGGTGACTTGGTGGGCTCCCAAAGTAGTCCCAGTCTCATCTTGTTGCATTCTCAGGTGATCTTTGATATTCCTTGTTCTTTATAGAAATTTCTCAACTGGGTAGAGCTGGAGGTCTGGGCAGAGTTGTGGTCTCTGGATGCTGTGGTGATATAGTAGGTTTCCAAAGTAGTTCTGGTCCTGTCTTGTTGCAGTCTCAGGTGGTCTCCTTTCAGAACATTTGTCTTACTTTCTTTTGTGCAGTTAACTGAGTAGATAAAATGATTGAGGGAAGTGAAGTAGGGTGTAGTCGAGGAAGGTGTCAAGACGTGTTATGCTGTCTTCTTCAAGTATTTATAGTTGCTTGTCGAGTTTATTAAATCTAATCATATCAGAATACATACATACATTATATATATATATATATATATATATATATATATATATATATATATATATATATATATGGAGGTATATGCTTGCCCCTAACTTATGGGTACATGTGCACTGTCCCCCAGACCCTGTCCTATATCAAGGGTCTATAATTTTGTTAGGGAATGTGTTGTCCCATGTGTTAGGAAAGGTCTCACCAGATTATTGGAGCTGGAAAGTTGATATCTCTGACTTGGCATCTCTGAACACAGTCTGAAGTGAAACGTGGCATGGTGGTACTGGTTGCATTGATTTAGTTGAGGTCATTAGAGACAGTATCACAGGGTAAAGGATCAAGATAAGAAGCATCAGGAAATACAAGCAAAGTCACAGGACTGGAAGAAATACAGATTTTAAAGAGACTGGGGAAGGTTCCTTGCAGTCTTAGAGTTTAAGAAGGCAGTAGATAATTATTATTATAGCCAAGTTATTTGGGGTATTGGTTTACTTTGAAAATCCCATGCTTAGGATTTGCTGTACCATGGTTGACCTCACTATGATTTATGTCACTTAATGCTATTTAGAAATAACTATATCTCAGACACTGACAGGACAAGTTGATTCTTATCTACCTGGTCTAAGATTGTAGGTAACTTAATGTTTATTTTTAGAAGTGCTTTAACAATTTAATCCCAGTTTTCAAATTTAATCAGTTTACAAATTTGGAACATTAAGTGCTTTGACTAAAGGAAAAGTCAGAAATTTCAGAACTGAAATTTTGGCATTTAAAGAACACAGGACATTCAATCTATCTTTCCCCCACATATTTAATTAATAGTGATTTATAAGATTATAAGTTAGTAGAAGTTTAGTTCAATATTATTCTCACAACAAACAGTCTGTGTCCCAGCCTCTTTTCACCCTTATGGTGGACCTAAAAGTCTGCCCTTTACCTGAGTCTTTTACTTTGGTGCAGTACTCCAAATTCAGTCATATTCTGCTTTGTGTTTCCCTTTCTATTATCCTTTCTTAATGTCTATGAGTGAGATCATCCCATATTCTTCCTTCTATTTCTAACTTATCTCAATTAATATGATTCCTTCAAGCTCCAGCCAAGATTCCACTGTGTGTATATATCACAATTTCCTCAGCTATTCATCAGTTGTTGGATACTTGCTATGAACACAGGTATACACAAATCTTTTGGGATGGGTGTGTTTAACTCCTTAGAATATATTCCCAGAATATCTTGCCATTCTCTTATGGATTTATTTATTTTTTTCCTTTATTGGGGGATTAATACTTTACATCAACAATAAATACAATAGTATGTACATGCATGGCATTTCTCTTTATATATAGTTATTGGGGTATTAATGTTATACAGTTGACAGTAAATACAATAATTTGTACATGCATAACATTTCTTAGTTTTCCACATAACAATACAGCCCCCACTAGGTCCTCTGTCATCCTTTTCCAGGACCTGTACTCTTCCCTCCACCAAGTGCTTTAAAGTAGCTTCATATGGCACATTATACATCATGTCCACAAGGCGGCGACATAATGCTACAATCCCTGCCCTTTGTTAGGCTTCCTGCTTCTTCTTCTAACGTTTGCCCTTCTTCCATAGCCAGTCAACAGCATCAGGTTGAGCCTGATGTAAAGTTTCGAGACCTCCTTTGAATCTGGAGAGGTGGCAGTCATTGACTATGTGGCTCATAGTCTGTCTGTAGCCGCAGGGGCAGTTCCGGTCGTCTCTGGCTCCCCAGTGATGGAACATAGCAGCGCACCGGCCATGGCCTGTTTGATAGCAATTGAGGAGGGCCCAGTCATAACATGCTAGGTCAAAACCAGGTTGACGCTTGCAGGGGTCTGTGATGAGGTGTTTGTTCTTGACCTCAGCTGACTGCCAACTCTGTTTCCAAGAGTCTGAAACAGAGAAGTTCAGTGTAGGCGTAGGAGACCAGATTGGATGACGAGAGGTCAAGCGTTGAACAGGGTGGGCGGAGATAGCCCCGTATATTGGCAGGTCCGGTCAAACATAGACGTGGGAAATGAACTTAGATGATGCTGCATCCCGACGAATATCTGGCAGGGTGATGTTGCTAAGAACTGGCAGCCATGGAACCGGGGTGGAACGGATGGTTCCAGAAATTATCCTCATGAAGGAATATAATTTGGAATCGACCAAGTGGACATGGGGACTACAGAACCATACTGGGGCACAGTATTCTGCATTGGAATAGCATAATGCCAGAGATGATGATCATAGTGTGGAAGTGCTCGCACCCCATGAGGAGCTGGCCAGCCTTGCAATGATGTTATTCCTCGCGCCCACCTTTGCTGCAGTTTTTATGAGATGTTCTTCCTGCTAATACACAGCAGCTCCTTCCTACACAGGGGTTCACTTTTCTAGGATGTTATGGGGTCAACGGACTCAGACATGTGAATTGCCACTGGGACTATTGTTGGGCCTTGGTGCCAGCACGATGAGTTCACGATTCCCTGTGGCTATGTTTCTTTTCTTTTTATTTTCCCTTCTATTTCTTTTTACTTGAAAGGACAAAGAGAACTTAGGTCACTAGCATATTAGATGTCAGGCCCAGGCAAAAACTAGTAGGGTCATGAGCCCCTTAAAATACACCTAAAAGAGACCTACTACTTTTTTTCCAAAATGGAAACCCCCAAATCTTCATCTGCAATACCCCAGCCTTTACATTTATAACTAGTCAACAATTTGTTCTGCTTCATATCTTAACTCTTTTGCAGCCACCAGGTTCCAGATGCTATAATGATGTCAACCTCACTTTGCTGAACAGATGACCCCATCAATGTGTCCTGGAGCCCTGCTTCCCCAGAGCCCTGCCTCACTAGGGAAAGAGAGACACAGGCTGGGGATGGGCTTCCCCTGTGTAAGTGCTGTCAGCTGGTGGTCATTGCTGCAGTCTGGTGTACACAGGCCTTCTGCAAGTTGAGATATCTCTGAACACCATGAATTCAAGAGCATTGGCAATCTCCATTCTGTTATGAAATTGAACTCGGTGTGGGGATTACTGAACTTGCAGAGTGTAGGGCTAGAATCCCTTAGGCTTAGTTTTCTCTAATGCATCCTTGATCTGACTAACTCTGTTTTCTACTTTCCCTTCCCTCCACTCCATTCCTAAATTCAGTTATTTTTTTTGCCATGTTCAGTTATAGAATTCACTTGTTCTACTAGTTAGCCTATTAACTCAGCTATTTCAGCTTCCAATTCTCTAATTATCTCAAAATAGTTTGTGTTTTCTTTCAGAGTCTCATTTGTTGTCTCCCTATAACTGATTGTATTTGTTCAAAAGCTTTCCTCACTCCTGTAATTAATATATTAACTATTGTTTGTATACATTCCTCATTCTTAGTTCTTTCTAGCTTTTTAGTATTTTTCTCTGGGCTCTGTCCTGGTTTATTGATACAGTGTTTTTTTTTTTTCTTTTGATGCATTGTTTGGAACAGGCCAATTAGAAACAGGGATTCAACAGGCGGAAGCCAAGTTTCCAGCGGGGTATTTTGATCAAGTACGCCTGTGTGCATTAAAAGCATGGGAGCGATTAACACCACCCATGGGAGCAGCCTCAGCCCCCATTCTCTCCCTGCAACAAGAACCTGATGAATCCCTCGCTAAATTCATTGCCAGGGTCCAGTCGAGTTTGGAAAGGAAGATTTATAATCCTGACGCTCGTTTTCTCCTACTGCGATCCATAGTCTGGGATGGAATGCTTCCGCATTTTCGACAGGCCTGTATCACTCTTAAAAATGAACACCCAGATACTTGGATTCTAGCTACACAGGATCTCAGATCAAGCTCTTTTCAAGGACCTATGTTACAGGCCTATGCAGCTACCTTACATAAGCAAAAAGGAGCTTGCTTTCAGTGCGGTCGCCAAGGGCATTGGCGTAACCAATGTCCAGAAAATAGACCGCGACCCCGCCTCCAGTCAGGGCGACCCCACCTCCAGTCAGGGCAACCCCGCCTCCAATCAGGGCAACCCCAAATCCAGACAGGGAATCAGAGACCACGAATGCCTTGTCCCAGATGCCAGAAAGGATTTCACTGGAGGAGAGATTGTTGGTCAAGGTTCCATAGGAACGGCACGCCTCTACCAAATGTAAACAGGGATTTAAACTAGGTATGGGGCTTCCCTTAGCCCCGCCCCCAGGAGGGAAGGAAGCAGGTCGCCCGCTTGGTGCTGTGCCCTTCTTCCACAAACAGAAGCCCAGCTTGGGACCCAATCCGTCGCTATACCCACCACGCCAAGTAACAATAACAGAGGGTGAGCAGAAGGAGGAACCCGTGGTATGTGGGAACTTCCAGCATAGAAATAACTGGCTGGAGCAAGAGAACAGCTCGAATTCAGAGCCTGAGATTTTATGGACCACCCCTGTTTTAGAAAGGGGTCACCCAACTATGACAGTAAAGATTGGTAATATTCCTTTTAAGTGTTTGATTGACACGGGAGCAGATAAGACAATATTAAGACAAGCAGAGGTTCCCCAGAGTTGGGAACTCCTCCCAGGACCACGCTTACATGGTGTTGGAGGATTGACTCAGGCATTCCGCACACGAGATTCCCTTGTGTGGGAAGATCCAGAAGGGACTACCGGACGCTTTCAGCCTTTAATAGCTGATATAAGCACCAATTTATTGGGAAGAGACTTGCTGGAATCTTTAGATGTAGTGATATCCTCAGACACCTCTGCAGGACACCACACTCACTCCTGTGAGACTGCTAGACCCAACCAGCACCCCCAATACTAACTGCCACTGTTCGTAACAGAACTCCCCACTTAGATTGGCTTTCTAATGAGCCTGTCTGGGTGGAACAGTGGCCTTTGCCTAGGGAGAAGCTAGAAATTTTAAAAAAACTCGTCCAAGAGCAGTTATCGTTGGGACACATTCGTCATTCTCGGAGCCCATGGAATACTCCAGTCTTTGTAATTAAAAAGCGCTCAGGAAAATGGCGCCTCCTCCAAGATCTTCGTGCAGTTAATAAAACCATGCAGGTTTGGGGCTCCCCCCAAAGGGGTTTGCCTCTTCCTTCCGCAATTCCCACAGGAATTCCAATCATAGCTATTGATATACAGGATTGTTTTTTCTCTATTCCCTTACACCCACAAGATTGTAAACGTTTTGCTTTCTCTGTTCCTTCTATTAATAATGCCAGCCCTGCCGATAGATTTGAATGGGTGGTACTGCCCCAGGGCATGGCTAATAGTCCTACTATTTGTCAAGAGGTTGTTAAATCTGCCCTTTTTCCATATATTCATAAGGGCCTTAAGGTTTTTCATTATATGGATGACGTGTTAATATGGGGAGAATTAGATACAGATCTCTCCGCCCTACGTGATTTTCTAATCCCTGCCTTAAAGAGAAGTGGACTTAATGTAGCTCCTGAGAAGATACAGCTAATCCCTCCAATATCTTTCTTAGGCTCAGAGATTTCCCTAACGCAGATTCGTCCTTTAAAACCTTGTGTTACTTTTCCTTCTAATCTCACTCTTGCTTCTTTACAAAGTTTTCTTGGAAATTTGAATTGGCTTAGGCAGTATCTTTATCTGCCTATGAGCTGCCTGCAACCACTGTTCGATCTGTTAAAAGGAAACAAACAGCCCTCCTCAAAGCGTATGTTAACCCCCGAAGCATCCTTGGCTCTGGAAAAAGTTAACCAGGCTCTCCAGGACATGCACCTCGTTCGATTCTCCCCCTCCTCTCCAGTAAATCTTCTAATCTTTAACTCCACCCCCACGGTAGTGGGGGCATTGTGGCAGAAACATGGCGTTCTCGAATGGCTTCATACGCCAGTAGGCGGAGCTCCAAGACTCCTTACCGAGATTGATGCCTTAGCATTTATGGTTCGCCAAGGAAGAAACAGATCGGTTCAGGTCTTAGGAAGGGAACCAGATTCAATCATTCTTCCCTTTTCTCTCACTGATACAGAATGGCTCATACGCCACCATTCTCGTTTTGCCATAAGTTTAATGGGTTTTCCAGGACAATTAGATAATCATTTCCCCTCTAATAATTTGATAGCTTCTTTACCTCTGTTGCCTCTACTAGTACCTAAACTTTTCTCTCGAGATCCCATCCCCTCTGCTCCTACAGTGTTCACTGATGGTGGAAAAAAGGGAGCTTCTGCCCTTATATATTATCCAGACCAGCAATACCCCAAACCTCTCTTTACTGAACTTCCTGATAATTCCCCTCAGTACAAAGAACTTTATGCTGTTTTCCTTGCATTAAAAGCTGTACCAGAATCCTTCAACCTTTTTTCTGACAGTGCGTATACTGTTAACTTACTTCCATGGCTTGCTCGATCTTATGTAAGAATTGATGACAACCCACTTTCTCCTCTTTTAATTCAAATTGCCTCTATGCTCTGTTCTCGAACCCATCCACTGTATGTTCAGCACCTACGTTCCCACAGCCCTCTTCCTGGTCCCCTGTCCGAAGGGAATGCTGCAGCTGACCGCCTTGCCTCCACAGGAATTCTCCTAGCCTCTGTCTCTAATCCTGCTGACTTTCATTCCCTAACCCATGTTAATCTTAAAGGTCTTCGAGCTCGATTTCCTGATATTCCTCTGCCACAGTTAAAACGTATTCTTGCTACATGTTCCTCCTGTGCAGGTCTAATCAAAACACCTGCTATTCAGACTCTGGGGGTTAATCCTCGAGATTTAAAAGCCAACGCTCTTTGGCAAATTGATGTTACCCACATACCTAACTTTGGCTAACAAAAATATGTGTTCGTCTCAATTGATACCTTCTCTAAGTTTATGTGGGCTACAGCTCAGACTGGAGAAAACTCAAAAAAGCTTATAAGCCATATGCTCTCCTGTTTTGCTGTAATGGGCTTACCTCTTCAACTTAAAACGGATAATGGACCTGCTTTTACCAGCAAACAATTTAAAGATTTTTGTTCCCTCTGGAACATTACTCATACTACAGGCATTCCGTATAATCCACAGGGACAAGGCATTGTTGAGAGGGCCCATCAAACTCTTAAGGCTCAATTAAATAAAGAAAAAGGGGAAATGTACCCCCCTAATATCCAGCTGGCAAAATCCTTAACTACATTAAATCTCTTTAATATTTACAAAAACTCCGACCAACCTCCTATAATTCTTCATTGGCAAACACCACCCACCCTCCCAGCTATTAAAGTCAAATGGAAAGACCCACTTGATAAAATTTGGAAAGGACCTGACCCCCTGTTGACTATGGGGAGGGGTTTCGCATGTATTTTTCCACAAAATTACTCCAAGCCTGTTTGGGTTCCTGCCCGCCATGTCCGGCAATACCCACATGATGGTGCTGATATCCCTGAAGAACAAGAAACACTGCAAGAAGACTGGCTGCAAGAGGACTGGCTACAGGATGCACCCCAGGATCCATAATACAGCATGGCAGAATTAAAAAAAAAATGTGATTCACAGAACTCTCCCCCCCCCCCCCGAATGAATGTCTTATGCTATGACTGGCCAGTTGTGTTTTGTGAGTGAGTGAGTGAAAAAAAAAAAATTGAGTGAGTTGAGTGACCAAAATTTTTGTATGACCCATTGTGCTCAGAGTACTCTGAAAGTTAACTGACTTTATATCAAATGGCTGGACGCAGCCATGGTTTCTGGAGACGTCCAGAAACAGTCCAAAAATTGTTCATTCCCCCTTTTGATTTCTTTTTTAAGTCTTGATATCAATATGAAATGTTTAGTCTTAAACTGTGTGAGTAAAGATGGTTCATCTATGACAGTAGTTCTAAATTCACATTTGAAATGATATATCTTATTTACAAGTTTTTCTCCTCCTGTGTGTTATAAACTATATATTTAATATGCGTGTTTCAAGTTTGGTAAACATTAACTTGACAGTTAAATCGTAACTTCGAAGTTACATTTTTACGAGAAGAGGTAAAATCAATTCATTTAAGTAACTGAATGTTTAAGGTAAAACTCTAAATATTCAATGTGACAATTCATCATCTCCTAAGTTAAAATACAAATTCTCTATACAGGACATTTTTGGAGGGCCCCCAAAAATGTCCTGTAAGCTATCTTGTGGAAATTAATCCACAACAAATTTGGCATCAATCTGATATTGTAAATGTACCAAAAAAAAAAAATTGTCACTAAAATGTGTTAACTCTAGTAACCTGAGTTTGCTTAAAAACCCAATGTAAAAATAGTCAAGAATCAATATATGTAACTTAAACTCGGTATGAAAACTTTGCTATATAAAGACTGCTACATGAGGTCACGTAAGATGACCTTTACACAAAATTATAAAGATACCTAAACCAGTTATAATCATTGAGTTATCAATTGTAGTAAACTTCTAATTTGTTACAAAGTTTTTTCATAAGTAATTGACTACAGCTATGACAAGCCTTCGCATAAAGAAGCATCTGCTCATATAGAATCCCCAGAAATCCATCTTGGACCCCTGACCTCTGACATCACCCACAATTACAGCCATCCCCAGAAACCCATGATGTGACCTGACACGATCTGGAGAACCTGATTCACAGACTCCGAAGGACAAGAATTTCCTACTGCCTTTCTCTCAACCATCGGTGTCTGCTCTTCCTGCTTCTGTTTCGCCCATCATGTTTTGGCGGTTCCAGGTCACTCTCTACAGAGAAGAAAAGTTCCGGTGGCCGTCCTCCTCCATCAAGATAGACATGTGGCATTTATTTCCTGGCCGTTGACATTGGACTGATGCTTCTATAGAACTTGCTGGACACTCCTTTTATACTCCTGGACTTCTTGAAGAATGACTGTAGCAGGCTGACTCGGGATTTTGCAATGCCAGATCACCCCTCTAGCCCCTCGGCTTATCAGGCCCCCACTCCTCCACCCATCAGGCTCACTCTGTCTCTTGCTACTCTTACTTATCCCTCCGTCTTGTGCTAGTTCTTTTTAAAGACACTTACACACTATCATTCTGCTTTCTTCCCAACAGGTTTCCGTTCACCCCTACACTGCTATTCCCCTGACAGAGATGAAGCCTTTTACAGACATTGACCCAGTTATATATGGCCATTAAGTAAGAGGAAGATGTTGGGGAATTGTGAGGATATGGTTGAGCTTGGAAGGGCTTGAGCCTGAGGGGTGTGTCAATCCTGTTAGTCTCTCTCTCCACGGAGAGGTTGAGCAAGGAGGGACAGTAGAACCCCAAAAAAGGTGTGCCTCTTATCAGTCTCCCTGCCTCACAAAGTGTCCCACACTCCTGATACTATGGCAAAAAGTTAAAAAGAAAGGGGGAGATGTTGGGTAGTTGCCATCTCCCCCTGGCTTCTTCTTATCCATATGCCTATATAGGGATTTACTGATCCAAAGGTTTGGTCTATTTACATAAAGCACTTTTACATAAAGCACTCCAGGGCATTGGTGGTTCAGTTATAGGATTCTCGCCTGTTCCGCCCCCTCCTTGTCACACTCTGATTTTCACCAGTCACTTTTCTCTCCACCCTCTCTATATCACATCCTGTTTCCACCCTACTTGGAGAGTATAAAAACAGCTGCTCTTCTGATTAAAGACACTTGGAAATTGCTTTCCGGCTCCGAGAGTTCCAGAGTGTATCTCCTGCGGAAGTTGGTGCAGCACGCGTTCCTGATCCCTCTCCCACACAGCAGCCTAGATCAGCTCCAGTTGAGTTCTCTCCAACCCAGAGAGCACCGGCTCGGGAAGAAGTACCCTCAGGCTATCCCGGCAGGTGTGGGGATTACTGAACTTGCAGAGTGTAGGGCTAGAATCCCTTAGGCTTAGTTTTCTCTAATGCATCCTTGATCTGACTAACTCTGTTTTCTACTTTCCCTTCCCTCCACTCCATTCCTAAATTCAGTTATTTTTTTTGCCATGTTCAGTTATAGAATTCACTTGTTCTACTAGTTAGCCTATTAACTCAGCTATTTCAGCTTCCAATTCTCTAATTATCTCAAAATAGTTTGTGTTTTCTTTCAGAGTCTCATTTGTTGTCTCCCTATAACTGATTGTATTTGTTCAAAAGCTTTCCTCACTCCTGTAATTAATATATTAACTATTGTTTGTATACATTCCTCATTCTTAGTTCTTTCTAGCTTTTTAGTATTTTTCTCTGGGCTCTGTCCTGGTTTATTGATACAGTGTTTTTTTTTTTCTTTAGTATTGTTTTTTGAGTCTTTTATAGTTTTTGTTCTGGATATTGCTGGTCAGGTATAGTGCAAGGTGATTTCTGGTCTATTGGTTCCTGGACACCTGAAGCTGGTCACATTGTGGTCTCTCCCAGCAGTGGCTGGAGCTGTTGCCCTAATGGTGATACCATGGTCACTGCCTTTGGAAGATGAGAGAGGGGTCTCTTGTGTTCATATTGAAGTGGGGGAGAGATGAGTGAAACAGCTACAAAGCAAAACAAAAAGGCAAAGCCAAACCAAACTCCTCCCAAAAGACAAAATAAAACAACAAATAATAATAGCAATAGCAAAAGCAAAAACTAAACAAAACAGAAGGGAGCGGAGGTTTAGCCAACCACAGCTAACAGGAGGAGGATACACAGAGAACCAGGGAAGGAATTAACAAACTAACAGAATCTATATACCCTCATGGTTGGGGAAAGTGTTGGTTAGATGAAGCTTTGCTTGTTTGCTTCAATAGGCAGACCCATCATCCTGTTAGCTTGCTTGAGACTGTCTGTAGCTCAGATCCAGTCAGGCTAGGTCACATGGATGCCTCTGCATTCTGACAAAAAGTTCAGCCTTGGGATTGTGGGTGAAGAGCTTAACTTCATGGGAGGGGGATGGGGGGATAGTAGCTCTTTCTCTCTGGCTGCACTAGTTTTCCCAAATAAACCACCTCTAGTCTGGAGGGATGGGCTTGTGGGTGTAGTGGGAAACTCACCATTCAGTTCTCCTTTGTGCTTTTCAACACCCTGTTGCCAATTCATAAATTGTATATATATATATATATATATATATATATATATATATATATATATATATATATATTTTTTTTTTTTTTAACTAGAGCACTGCTCAGCTCTGGTTTATGGTGGTGTGGGGGATTGGATCTGGGACTTTGGAGCCTCCAACATAAGAGTCGCTTTGCATAGCCATTATGCTATCTCCCCTACCCATAAATGGGTTATAACTTTCCATGGTGGTTTCTCTCTGTCCCCTCTGCTGGAAATCCTCCTTCCATTTAGAAATTCCAGGATCTGAAGAGCTTTGACTGAGAAGAGTCAGCGTCAGTGCTGTTTTTGTGCAGCCATCTTGACTCTGCCTTCCTAAATAACATTTCTTAGCATCCACTCCCACAAGACATCATAGAAAGAAAAATATTTTTTGGATAATTTGTGAAGTTCACATGTTAAAATCCACTGTGCTAAATAGCCTGTGCTCTCAATAGACCACAAAATGCTTAGAAACAGCCTCGATTGCAGTGTTTCTCTGCTACCTTGTGGACATTCCACAGACCTGCCAAAGCCCATGTCCAACAGAGAAGCAGTTACAGAAGCTAAACTTCCTACCTTCTGCACCCCATAATGATCCTGGGTCCAAACTCCAAACAGAGAGAATAAAGAACAAACATACTGATCCACTTATCTGCTTATGTAAGTTGTTTAGACAACATATTTACAATGTATTACTAAGACCATATTGGGGCTAATATATATTTGGCCAATATACTAAAAGTTAAACAGAAAAGTAGGTATCAATTATTTTCAATTTCTATTTCATTTGTGGCTTAATATTGATTTACATAATTATAAGATGACAGGGGTATAATTATATGCCATTTCCACCACCAGAGTTCTGTATCCCCATTTCCTCCACTGGAAGCTACAGTACTTCTCCCTAGGTCACAGATATGGCTGACTATGATTTCTATAACTATCTGTTTATATTTATACATATTTCCTCATCTTTTTTCCATAGTCCCATCTTCTCTTCATTTCGAAGTCACACCTACACTTCTTAGTACTTCTGAATGTCCTGCCTTTCTCTCTCTCACTTTCTCTCTCTCTCTCTCACTTTCTCTCTCTTTTTTTCTGTCTATCTTGATGGAATTGGAGTTCAGAGCTCTCTAGTGACCCAGTTTTTTAGTTGAAGAAGGTATTTCTCATTTACAGAACAGTAGACAACAGACTCATTTGTTGTTTCCTTGTTTCTGATGATAGCTCCTTCAAAAGCTAGTACACAAATTTACCAGGTGTTGTGCTTTTGTTCCTCATATATATTTTTTAATATTATGCACCCAATGACTTATTTTTGTGTCCAGATTTTCCCTAACAGTCGCCAGAGTGTAGTCTTTATTTATTCCTTCCTGAACACCTGCATTTCTTTTTCAGGTAATACAAGCCTCCCTTCCACCTTTTACAAGCCCACTTCTTCATTCTCTGAAAAAGTGCTACAGCACCAAAAAAAAATGTCTCAAGCAGTGTGGGACTATGTGAAAGCTTGGTAGAGCTTAGGAAAAACTCCCCCCATCCTTGGATGGAGGTCTGGAAAAACACCCCCTTGTTAGCCTCTCTCACAGAGATGAGCAAAGGGGAAAAATGTCTCTGACTCAGTTTCCCCTTATCAGACTCTCAAGCGCACAGAGATCTCAGTTTCTCCCCTAGCTGCAGGCCACATGGCTACCTGCTTTAAGGTTCATTTACTCAAAGTTCACCTCACCTTCTGATCACAAAGGAGAACACACCTTATCACACACTCCTAACAGTGTCCTTTCATGTCCTTAAATTTACATCAAACCTTGCTTATCTTCTCTCTATCTCACCTTAACTGTTTTAACCCCTATTATCCTCTCAAATGCCTTTGGGTAATTAAATGCCTGCATCAGGAGACTAATTATCTTGACCTTTATGTATCTGCATCAATTCTTGTCATACCAGCCCCCTACCATAGGGGCAAGCTGACCTTTAAGAAACCTGTAATTTCTGACGTATTTGAAAAATGTTCTTTGTCTGCATCCCTATGTAAACCCAAGCCCACCTTCCAATAAAATGAGTGTTCCAATTCTCCCGTGTCTCTTGTCTATATCGCTGAGTCCTTGATATAATGAGGGAGAACTGGTAGCTTACCTTCGTGGCTGAGAGTCACCCCGCATGAACCCCAGTAATGCAGAAGGTGCTTGTGCTTAGCAAAGTAAAATGGTGAAAGGCAACCTATGGGATAGTTTCACTAGTCTGTGGAATATGAATCATGGAAACACAAAATTTGGGGGGAACGTAGCCAACTTATCTCTAAGACTGTGAAAACTATGGTGTTTATTCTTGGGGCAGAAACAGAATATTGCTACTGGGTATGGTGTGAAACTGTGCCCCTATATGCTTATAAACCATTATTGATTCACTAATAAAAATCATTTAAAAAGCAAAATTAATAATAAAGAAAAAAAGGAAAAGCACCCTATACTTGTGTCTCTTAGATACTATGTGTGGGAAGAATGGCTTAAAATTTGGAGGGTAACAAGGCCATGAATATTATCTTTATCAGGTTATTACTGTAATAAAACAAAGGCCATTAACCTTTGGAAAAGACACGGAGCAGGGGGAGATCATCAGAGGGTCAGTCCTGGACTAGCTTGCTCATCCTGCATAGAAGACATCACTCTCTGTGACTTCACTGGAGAACTGAAGAGTGGCACTGAGGCTCAGAACTTTTAGATTCAATCCCTGGCATCAATATAAGCCAGAGCTGAATGGTGTTTTGATATCTCTCTCTCTCTCTCTCTCCCTCCCTCACTCTCTCTCTCTCTCTCTCACTCCCTCCCTCCCTCACTCTCTCTCTCTCTCCCACTCCCTCAAACTTGCTCTCTCTCTCTCTGCTTCATTCTCATAAAATTAAATAAATCAATGTTTAAAATGAATAACGACAGTATCTACCTGCTTACCTCCATAAATGATTGGAGAATCCAATTCATGATTGAAAAAAATCTTGGCATGTTTTCAAATGTGTACAATATAATTAAGAGACTTGGCATTACTGTACTGTCAGTAAAATCTGAATAACGCAAGATTACAGATGGCACGCCTTATTAAAGTGCATAGCCATATTCATTTCCAGAATTTAGGGAAAAATACCTTTTTAAAAAATTTAAAAAGTACATATCCCTGTGGCCCAGAAGTTGTACTGCTAGACATCACCTGAGGAAATCATCCTGTTGTGGCTGTACTTTTCAACTACAGCTATATTTATTGCAGCATTGTTTCTTCCAGACCAAAAAAGAAAGAACAAATCTGCAAAGATTTTATGTGTCTAGCATGGAATCTTGGCTAGTTTATCTGTGGATAATACAAAGGCCAGACATTGTGAATTTTAAAATGTATCTTCCAGCTGCCACAATGTCCCCAAACAGGCTATGAGCAGGGTCTGCCCAGCCAGCACGAGTGTCTGTGTGAGCATGTGTGGACCCTGACACTTCCACTGCCTGCTCTCTCTGACCACGACTCACTTACATTCGAACACTCCAGTAAAGCCCTGGCCCCCAGGCTCTTGCTTTCTCTCTGTTATTCACCTCTTTGCTGGATTCTCCTCTTGGTTCTTCCCCCATGTTTCCTGGTAGAAAGGTAGGACCCTCTCTCCAGGACCTGAAAGCATAATAAACTATGTTTTCCCACCTCTCTGCAAGATGACCACTTCCAGTCAACCCTGAGTGACCATATCATAAAATAATCTAAAGCCAAATGATCAGTGGAATTTATTCAATAAAAAATATTTGAAATGTGTTGTGAAAGTGAAATGTGTGTAGAGTAGTAAGGTCCTATTCCCATATAACTGTGTGCATATAGCTTTGCCTTTCAGCGAACTATTTTAGTAGTATACAGTTTCCTAGGAACAGATCATTCCAGCTGCCAAGGTCATGCACAGGGACTCTGTGGTCATGATTCTGATGTTCTTCCTTGTTCTTACTGGGTTTTGGTTTCTGAAACTTTCTAAAACAAACAAAACAACAACAAAAACAGATGTGATTCTGATAGTGCCAAGGAAAATATCCAAAGTAATAATGACTCCATCTTCAAAAAACAAGATACCACCCATTCTCTGAATCACATTTCTGGACTCACTTTCTTCCAGGGAGAACCCTACAAGCCTCAGGATTCTGTCCACCAACATGCCCAGTCTGTCTCTGCCTTTCTTGTAGGTGCTCTGTGCTTGGTATGTAGCTAATTACTTGAAGGTAACAGCTGCCGTTTCTCAGAGCACCGAAAAGAGAAATTGAAGAGAAAGGAAATGCAATGCATGTTTGGTTTTGTGGACAAACAAGAAGTTCCTGGTCCAGAGAGTGGCTCTCCATACAATAGGCCCTCTGCAGAAGTTCTAGCAGAACATGAGGGCAGCATGAATAGACGAGTAGAGGAAGCACTGTGGACAGTGGAGTAGCATTTTGGCATTCCTCCTCTCCATTTTTTAAAGTCTTCATTTATTCTTACAGGAGAGCCCAGAGTACTACCACTTCTGGCACATACAATGCCAGGTATCACAGACTGAAGGTCTCAGATATGCAAGTCTCTCCTCTCTAAAAATATAAAAATTAGGCCAAGGACTGAGAGATAGCTCACCTGGGTGAAATCTCACCTGGGAGGTTGCGCACCTTACCACATGTGAGAAGCTGAGTTTTAATCCTTGGCACCATATGGGACAGTATAGACAACAAGATGGTGTTGTAGCATGTTCAAGACTCAGAGCCATCCGATGGAGTCAACAAGGAGGAACTGTATTAACACAAGACAACTGAGGTCGGGTCCGTGAAAGGACCCCCCCCATCCCAGTCTCAGGTTTTAGTGTTCCAGGGTTCTTATAGGTTTTGGGGGCAGAACACAAAACAAGAAAACAGGAAGCAGGTTACTAAAGCAAATATCTGGCAGCTAGTTCCTTGTGGTTACAGCTGTAGTCATGCACATTCTGAGTTGTTCCATATAAAGCAGGTGTTTTTTTATCTATTGCCTAATCAGCTAGTTCTTTTTTTTTTTTTTTTTTACTTTTTTAAATTTATTTATAAAATGGAAACACTGACAAGACCAGAGGATAAGAGAGGTTCAGCAAAAACTAATAAAGTCATAGGCCCTTTGGAATATACCTAAAATAGACCTACTAGCTATTTCCAAAACGGAAACCCCAAATCTTCATCTGCAATATTCCAGCCTTTAGGTTCATGATTAATTGTGGTGACCCCAGCAGGAGTTTGGGACTATTAGCATACAAATGACATCACCCTGAGGAGGTGCTTCAGAGAAGGGAGTGTATAAAAGCAAGGGACCAGGTTAAGCATACATAGTTCAAAGCGCAAGGACCAGTGCGTAAGGATCTCATTTCGAGCTCCTGGTTCCCCACCTGCAGGGGGGTCACTTCACTAGCCATGAAGCAGGTGTGCAGGATCTATCTTTCTCTCCCCCCTCTCTGTTTTCCTTCCCCTCTTAGTTTCTCTCTGTGCTGTCCAACAACAACAGTGAAAAAAAAAAAAAAAGGATGGCCACCAGGAGCAGTGAATTCATAGTGCAGGCACCAAGCCCCAGCAAAAACCCTGGAGGCAAAAGAAATAAAAATAAAAATCACTAGTTTTTTTTTAAAAAAGGGACCAAGTGATGGCATACCTGGTTAAGTGCACACATTATAGTGTACAGGGACAGGGGGGGTTTCCAGCCCCTAGTCCCCACCTGCAGGGGGAAAATTACACAAGTGGTGGAGCAGTGATGCAGGTGTCTCTCTGTCTCTTTCCCTCTCTCTCCCCATCTCTTCTTAGTTTCTCTCTGTCTCTATATAGTAAATACATATTTTTTTAAAAAATAAATTTAAGAAAAGTCTCATAATGTAGCAGTGTCAAACAATTAATAAACTCCTATTTATCGATGTAAACAGATTAAGAAAGTAATTCTTAAGTGGTCTCAGAAAGCTGAAGACATTCATACTGAAAAATACAAAGCTGCATCACAATTAAAGGCAAATAAGCAGAAAAAGAGCCCATGTTCACAGCACTAAAAAACTTAATCTTCTTAAAATATCCAAATTGTCTAGAGAAATCTACACTGAAGGTGGCCATCTCTATCAAAATCTCAATAACATTTTCTGCAGAAACATAAAAAGAAATCCGCATGAGCTCTAGAGAACTGTAGCTGTCACGACGACGCTCTTGAAAAATCAGAATAAAGTCGGAGACCTCACTTTTCCTGATATAAATAGAAACAGTAAGTTGAAGGGTGGTTGCCAGAGACTAATGTCAGATGGTGATTTTGAATTGTCTGTGGAAAGAGATTTCAGTTCTGCAAGATATGAAGATCTTAAAGGTCAGTTGCACAAAAATATGAGCATGATTGACATGTAGTATATTTAACATTTTCACTTGCGATAGTGAAGATGGTAAATGCTGCTTTGATTTCAATTATGATGTTACAAAGAAGAAACAATGTATTTAACAAATAATTTGGGTATTAATAGAAATGATGAAAATTAGCAAATAATACTAAAACACTAAAAGGGGCTTTATCTAAATACAGAAATAAGGCCTCCTCCAAAATGAAAACAAATAGCTAGAGATAGGATCTATGATTCAGATTACATTTAAGATAATGTTGCTAGTTTCATCCCATATAAGCCAAATTCTGGTGAACTTTCAAACACTAATACTCATTGATCTATTAAAAATGGAGAGGGGAGAGAAGCTGATATATTCCACCAAAGTAAAGGACCCTGGGGTGGCGGGGAGTGTTTAGGTCCTGGAACATGATGGCCAAGAAGGACGTAGGTGGGGTTTAGAGTGTTATGTGGTTAACTGAGTAATGTTACATATGAACCAACTACTGTATTTTTCTGTCAACTATAAATCATTAACCCTCCAATAAAGAATAAGACAGAAACAGAGAAAGAAAGAAAGAAAGAAAGAAAGAAAGAAAGAAAGAAAGAAAGAAAGAAAGAAGAGAAATGTGAATGTTGTCAGAATTTAATATTCTCCTAGGTTTGACTTTATAACTATGTTGACACTATATTTGATCTCTCCTTGTCCTGAAAGCCCTGCTTACTTCTTAGAGGTTTCTTTTTTGTTATCTGTGCATTAGGCAATGTGCCACTCAACAGAATTTGATTTTAGTTTTCATCTTTGTTTTCTGAATTGCTGTGGAATTTTATGGGTGTTGGCTGATAGGTGGTTTCTGCAGTTTCCACTTTAAAATAGTTTTCTTGAGAACTAGCAGAATGAACTAATCCCCACTTTGGCCCCAGCTACTGGCTTTTTTTTTTTTTTTAACCAGAGCACTGCTTAGCTCTGGCTGATGGTGGTTCAGGGGATTGAACCTGGGACTTTGGAACCTCAGGCATGAGAGTCTCTTTGCATATCCATTATGCTATCTACCCACCGCCTATCTTCTGGTTTTCTTTACTTGTCCTGGTCGTTGTTCAATGTGCTGTATTTAAGAAGGCTAAGCCTATTATTACAGGGCTGTTTTATCTGAGAGCTGTGAAGAGTAAATCAAACAGAATACCATCAGCTCTGGCATGACTGGTGATTATCTAATGGACTTTTCAGTTTTCAATTGATTTTTCAACTTAGTTAAACTTGGACAATAGCTAGAGATGTTTAAACCTAATGACATATTTTGGTTAAATCTTTTCACTAAGTTAACAGAAAAAATTCTTCATCAGCAGCAAGTTGAATCCATATTTATCTATTTAAAAGTTCAGCTACCTCTCTTTGTAATGGTTACTTCAGTCTGCAATCTCATGTTCAGTATGGGTAGTTTATATTTTTCTCAATATTTGTTTAGAGACATTATCAGGCATATTTTAAAAAGTTAGATCATACTAGATTTCTTCTTTAAAGTTTTTATTATCTTTATTTATTGGATAGAGACAGTCAGAAATCAAGAAGGTGATAGAGAGGGAGAGAGATAGAGAGATACCTGCACACTACTTTACCATTTGCAAAACGTTCCTCCTGCAGGTGGGAACCAGGGGCTCAAACCTGGGTCCTTGCACATTGTAATATGTATACCCAACCAGGTGCGCCACCACCCAGCCCCCAGACTAGATTTCTTTAGCTGGATTGTTAACAAATTAGTAGGTCAGTAAAATGCTAAAGGACACACAATAGGCAAAGTAAATTTTAAAATAACAGACTTGGGATGGAGGGTGAATGATGGAGCAATTGGCTAAGTGCACGTGTTACCCCGGGCAAGAGCCAGAGTTCAAGTCTTGTCCCCAAGAGTAAGTGGGAAGTCTCACAGTGTTGCAAAACTTCCCTTTCTCTGTCCCTCTTTCTAGCAGAAGGAGGAGGAGGAGGAGGAGGAGGAGGAGGAGGAGGAGGAGGAGGAGGGAAAGGAGAGGAGAAGGAGAGACACAGCAGGAAAGTGTAGTTGATAATGACAAAAACTGAAGTAAATAATTACAAAAGTTAAAAAAAATTCAAGAAACAATTCACTAGGAAAAATGCACTGGTAATTAACACATGACAGTCACTAAAACTGTAGTATGAGTTGACTAGAATAGACAGAGAACAGAACAGATATGAAGGCTAAGAAGCATTTTTTTTCATATGAATCAACATAACTGCTAGTCATTTTAAAAGCTATAATTCAGTCTAGTTTATATAGTTGACATCAAGTTTAACTGCTCAGGGCTACTAGTTTCAAGTGCACCAATTGAGATATGTAGACATGCTACTTCAGTACTCCTCTCTTCCACCATTGCTCTCACTGTTTGATTGCTAGTCAGTCTTAACTCTAGGTTGCATTCTGTTTAGGTCGATACTATGTCTAATAGATCTTCACACACACACCTCTCCCAGCACTGGCACAATTCTGACCATACGTGCTCTACACACACACACACACACACACACACACACACACACACAACACACACACACACTACAGATTCTTTTTTAAAACTTGAGACTCTTGACATACACACACACACACAACTACAGCTTCTTTTTTTTTTTTTAATTTGAGACTCTTGCCTCCACTATATCTGAATCTCAGGAACCCCTGCTACTAGCACCATATAGCATGCTCCAAGACGTGTTCCTTCTGAAAACCGGCTTGCTATAAAACACATTCCACACCTGTAATTCAACTTGTTCACAGGACCTTTAATTCTGAACAGTATTTGAAACCACTGAGCCTATAGAAATATACAGATTAAAAAAAAAAATCAGTGCCAATATGCAAATTCAGTTCAGCTGTGACTACCACAGACTACAACTCCAAGTATTTTGGAGAGTGAGGAAATAAAACATCTTCCTACCCAGTTTTTTTTTTTAAATTACACCCAGAATTTAAAAGAGAATTCTTTGAAGAGTTTCCAACAAACTGACATGAAAACAAACTATACAAAAGCTACAGCTAACTTATTGTACTAAAGAGAAAGGAGCTCTTTCTTAACATCTAGTCTGTTTCCGAGAAATGAAGAACTTATCTCTGCTTTCTGTTTCAGTTTGTATGTGCTCATAAAAATAGTGCCAAGTTGTCAGAATTGACCCCAGAAAGCCCTTATTTATGTGAAAAAAAAGGCAGAAGAGAGTCAGAGAATGCTACTTATAACAATAGCAATCAGAGGATAAAGGGAGAGGTAGGTAGTCTTAATGCTTTAATCTACTTTGTATTGACTCTGAAATAAAGAAACGTGGATTTACTTAATTTGACCCTTCTCTTTTAACACAGTAACTTATAATTTTAGGAAATCTCACGTAAAGCAATTATCAGGGTCTTGTAACCAATGAACTGCTATTTAAAGGTAATTAAATATCATTCATCTATCTTATTGATTTCTAAAATGTTAATAATTATAACTACATCATACTCTATACCCTCTATCCCTTCACCCTCTAGTATTACAGTTCATATTTTATAAAAATTATAATCATAACAATACATTGCAGTATTATCTTCAATATTTATTATTATTTTCTAATTGATACAGAGAGAAATTGCAAGGGAAAGAGGAGATAGGCAGGGAGAAAGAGAGACACTAGCAGCATTGCTTCACTGCTTGTGAAAATTCTCCCTGCAGAGGTGGGGACCACAGGCTTGAACCTGAATCCCTAAGCACTGTAGCCTATTGCAATATTACTAACATTTTTATGTATATTAAAAATTATGGAGGAAGAATGAGTGTACAGGGTTTGTTATATTAACTGTCTTACTATTGCTGGTCCTCTTTTTCCTGGGAACATAATTTAACATCTTATAATATTTCTTTATTTTTTAGTCATAACTTGAGAGGGAAGGAGGTGACAGAGAGGGACAGAGACAGAGAGACACCTGCAGCACTGCTTCACCACTTATGAAGCGTTCCCCTTGCAGATGGGGACCAGGGGCTCGAACCTGGGTCCTTGCACACTGTAACATGTGCGCTCAACCAGGTGCGCCACCACCTAGCCCGACAACATCTAATAATATTTATTTCTATTAGTATTTGACTCTCTTTGTAACTTTATAAGATGTATTACATATGTATATATGTGTGTGCTCTTGCATTATTATTACATACACATTGTTTTATATGATCTTTTTATGAGGTACAGTGAAATAAACCAAGACCTTCTCTCACTGAGTGGCTTCGCTAGACCAATTTTCTATTCTTTTTTTTTATTTTACTATTTTTAAATATTTTATTCATTTTAAAATCATTTTTATTTGTTTTGATTTTATTTATTTATTACCTTTTGTTTCCTTTGTTGTTTTTTTAATTATTGTTGTAGTTATTATTGTTATTGATGTTGTTGTTGTTGGATAGGACAGAGAGAAATGGAGAGAGGAGGGAAAGACAGAGAGGGGGGAGACAGATAGACACAAACCTGCTTCACCACCTGTGAAGTGACTCCCCTGCAGGTGGGGAGCCAGGGGCTCGAACCAGGATCCTTACACTGGTCCTTGTGCCTCACGCCATGTGCTCTTAACCTGCTGTGCTACCGCCCAACTCCCAAATATTTTTATTTTATTTTACTTTATTTTAATAAGAGAGAGAGACCAGATGGTGGCATACCTGGTTGAGCACATATGTTACAATGCTCAAAGACCCAGGTTCAAATCCCTGGTCCCCACCTGCAGGGGGGAAAAAAACTTCACAAGTGGTGAAGGAGGGCTGCAGAGGTCTATCTCTCTATATATTCCCTCCCTCTCAATTCCTGGTTGCCTCTATCCAATTAATAAGTAAAAATAATAAAAATTAAGAAACATAGAGAGAAAGGGAGACATAAAAAATCCAAAGTACTGCCAGGCTCAGTTTACAGTGGTGCTGGGGATTGAACCTAGGACCTTGGAGCCTCAGGCATGAAAGTCTTTCACATAACCATTATGCTATCTTCCCAGCTATATATTTTAATCTTACATCATGCCTAGTAACTCAAATATTTTATGTAATAAAATTAATTTATGGTAATATTGATGGGGATTATGTTTATCTAACTGTTGCAGCTGGTAGGTCTCCTATATGACTAAGTCTGCATATGAAACACATCCAAAAGCAGGTGGTACCTGTGAGCTAGACCAAGAAACTTTGGGAGTCTTCCACATGTCCTTCCTTCTTTGTTATACTCTGATTCACAGATGTAGCTACAGCCATACTTTTAACTTGCAACTAAGTATGATGCCTTAAAGGATACAAACAACAGGATGGGAGGAATTTGAATCACTGAACAACCCTTCAGGTTAATAGGATGACTGTGTCTTCCAAGGAGTAGCACAATTTTTAAATAATTATTTGCAGAATCTCCACTTCAATCTCTCTCTTCCAAACATTAATTGGGCTCAGGCATAATTCTGAGTATGTTTCATCACCTTCAAGACTCTAATTGACTAGAATAAAGCTTTAACCAGAACCCAGATTCAAACTGATTTTTCTTTTCTTTCTTATTTTTTTAATATTTTCTTAGAGATTAATAACTTACAGAACAAACAGTTGCTTACAAAGGGATAAAGCTGGGAGTCGGGTGGTAGCGCAGTAGGTTAAGCGCAGGTTGCACAAAGCACAAGCACCCACGCACCGGCATAAGGATCCCAATTTGAGCCCCGGCTCTCCACCTGCATGGGAGTCCCTTCACAGGCTGTGAAGCAGGTCTGCAGGTGTCTGTCTGTCTCTCCCCCTCTCTGTCTTCCCCTCCTCTCTCCATTTCTCTCTGTCCTATCTAACAATGACGACATCAATAATAACAACTATAATAACTACAACAACAATAAAAAACAAGGGAAACAACAGGGGAACTAAATAAATAAGCAATTTTTTTTAAAAAGGGGTAAAATTGCTCATATCACCTTGATAGTGTCTGAAAAACACCTATCAAACTCTTACCCTCCATTTAAGTCCTCTTACTTCATGCACCAGCACACCAAAGCACTCCCCCACCCACCTGACTTCCAGTCCCAGACTCCATTGCTTAGGTTCAATAAACCCAAACCAGTCCAAGTCCTAGTTTATATTGTGGTACTCCTTTCTGTTCTTGTTTCTTAAATTCCTCAAATGAAGTAGATCATCCTGTTTTTCTCAAAATAACAAACAAATGAATACTGTCTAAATTTAATTAACTTAAATTAATTCAGACTCATATTTAAAGACAGATTCTGAGGAGAATGGCATTGTTATTATCTTTATATATCAAAATAAGAAGGGAAATCCAGACATTTCAAAATAAAACTATCTTCTGACTTTTTTCTATTTCTTTTTCTATAGCTTGTATATTAGAAATACATTTTGATAGTGCTATGAAATTGTTTTTAAACATTTTTGTCACCATTAGGACACTATATAGAAAATATTATCAAAAACTTAATAAAGGGAAAAAAAAAAAGTACTTGACATTAAAAAATGTATTTACAATCTTAACAAGTTAATGTGATTTTTTCTCTGTAGTTCAATGTAGATGGTCTTGTTGTTCCTAGTCTTCAACCCTCCAGACAGGTTTTTTCATATAGAAAAAGAAGAGACACAGACAGTAACTTAGTATCTCATCTGATTACCAGGGGCTCAAACAGGGATGGTATACATTTCAAAACAGGTGCCTCCACTCCAGGTAAGTTGACCTATGGAGTGTAATTTTAGAATGTACTCAAATTTCTTTGGCATATAACTCAAATGTGTGTGTGTGTGGGAGAGGGCCTTTAGGTCTTTCCTTGTATTTAAACTCAAATATAGTGGAAGTATCGCAATATAAGAAGAAAAAACCCAAGCAATTAAAGGTAGCATTTGCAGTTTTTGTGTTGATTTTTGTAGATTTTTTTATTTTGATTATTCATTTTGAAAGTTCATTTTTCTTTTTTTTAAGTTTTATTTATTTATTCCTGAGAAATGATAGGAGGGAGAGAAAGAACCAGACATCACTCTGGTACATGTGCTGCAGAATGGACTTGGGACCTCATGCTTGAGAGTCCAAAGCCTTATCCACTGCGGCATCTCCCGGACCAAGAAACTTCATTTTTCTATATTGAAAGGAAACCTTGAAATTATATTCAGTTTTCTTTCTATCCCTCACAATGTCTGAGCCACCAAATACAGGCAACCTGTAAGGTGTGCAAAAACATCCTAGCCTATATAGCTATACTATAAAAATCAAGGATTATGCATACACCAATACTGGTGTTTTTGTTGCTAGTGGAAAAAAAGTTCACCATTAAAAACAAAGTCCTTTTTGGTAAAAGGGAAAAACTCAAACATTTTTTTTCTTTTCTTAAATTTTTATTTATTAAAAGGAAACACAAAAACCACACAATTGGGAACAGTGCCACATAATTCTCACCATCAGAACTCTGTATTCTTTTTTTATTATTATTTCTTTATTGGGGAATTAATGATTTACACTCAACAGTAAATACAATAGATTGTACATGCATAACATTCCCCAGTTTCCCATATAACAATACAACCTCCACTAGGTCCTCTGTCATCCTTCTTGGACCTGTATTCTCCCCACCCACCCACCCCCAGAGTCTTGTACTTTGGAGTGATACACCCAATTCCAGTTCAGGTTCTACTTGTGTTTTCTTTTCTGATCCTGTTTTTCAACTTCGGCCTGAGAGTGAGATCATCCCATATTCATCCTTCTGTTTCTGACTTATTTCACTCAACATGATTTTTTCAAGGTCCATCCAAGATCAGCTAAAAACAGTAAAATCACCATTTATTATAGCTGAGTAGTATTCCATTGTGTATATATACCACAACTTGCTAGGCCACTCATCTGTTGTTGGACACCTGAGTTGCTTCCAGGTTTTGGCTATTACAAATTGTGCTACCAGGAACATATGTGTACACAGATCTTTTTGGATAGATGTGCTGGGTTCCTTAGGATATATCCCTAGGAGAGGAATTGCAGGATCCTAGGGTAGGTCCATTTCTAGCCTTCTGAAAGTTCTCCAAACTGTTCTCCACAGAAGCTGGACCAATTTACATTCCCACCAGCAGTGCAGAAGGACTCCTTTGTTTTTATTTATTTATTTATTTATTTATTTATTTATTTATTTATTTTTTATTTAAGAAAGGATTAATTAACAAAACCATAGGGTAGGAGGGGTACAACTCCACACAATTCCCACCGTCCAATCTCCATATCCCACCCCACCCCCCCGATAGCTTTCCCATTCTCTATCCCTCTGGGAGCATGGACCCAGGGTCATTGTGGGTTGCAGAAGGTAGAAGGTCTGGCTTCTGTAATTGCTTCCCCGCTGAACATGGGCGTTGACTGGTCGGTCCATACTCCCAGTCTGCCTCTCTCTTTCCCTAGTAGGGTGGGTCTCTGGGGAAACTGAGCTCCAGGACACATTGGTGGGGTCTTCAATCCAGGGAAGCCTGGCGGGCATCCTGATGGCATCTGAAACCTGGTGGCTGAAAAGAGAGTTAACATACAAAGACAAACAAATTGTTGAGCAATCATGGACCCAAAGCTTGGAATAGTGGAGAGGAAGTGTTAGGGAGGGTACTCACTGCAAACTCTAGTGTACTTCTGCTTTCTTACTTTGGTGCCATACTCCAAACTCAGTCAATTTCTGCTTTGCATTTCTACTTCTTTTTTTTTTTTTTTTTTACATGCATAACATTCCCCGGATTCCCATTTAACAATACAACCCCCACTATTTCATTCATCATTTTTCATGGACCTGTATTCTCCCCACCCACCCACCCACCCCAGAGTCTTTTACTTTGGTGTAATACTCCAATTCCATTTCAGGTTCGACTTGTGTTTTCTTTTCTAATCTTGTTTTTCAACTTCGGCCTGAGAGTGAGATCATCCCATATTCATCCTTCTGTTTCTGACTTATTTCACTCAACATGATTTTTTCAAGGTCCATCCAAGATCAGCTGAAAACGGTGAAGTCACCATTTTTTACAGCTGAGTAGTATTCCATTGTGTATATAGACCACAACTTGCTCAGCCACTCATCTGTTGTTGGACACCTGGGTTGCTTCCAGGTTTTGGCTATTACAAATTGTGCTGCCAAGAACATATGTGTACACAGATCTTTTTGGATGGATGTGTTGGGTTCTTTAGGATATATCCCCAGGAGGGGAATTGCAGGGTCATAGGGTAGGTCCATTTCTAGCCTTCTGAGAGTTCTCCAGACTGTTCTCCACAGAGGTTGGACCAATTGACATTCCCACCAGCAGTGCAGGAGGGCTCCTTTGACCCCACACCCACTCCAGCATTTTCTGCTGTTACCTTTTCTGATGTATGACATTCTCACAGGAGTGAAGTGGTATCTATCTCATTGTTGTCTTGATTTGCATTTCTCTGACAATCAGAGACTTGGAGCATTTTTTCATGTGTTTCTCGGCCTTTTGCATCTCTTCTGTGGTGAATATTCTGTCCATGTCCTTCCCCCATTTTTGGATGGGGTTATTTGTTGTCTTGTTGTTCAGTTTGGTAACTCTTTATATATGCTGGTGATTAAACTCTTGTCTGATGTATGGCATGTAAAGATCTTCTCCCATTCTGTCAGGGGTCTCTTGGTTCGGGTAGTGGCTTCTTTTGCTGTGAAGAAGCTCTTTAATTTGATGTAGTCCCATAAGTTTATATTTGCCTTAGTCTTCTTTGTAATTGGATTCATTTCATTGAAGTTGTCTTTAAAATATATACAGAAATGGTTCTGCCAATATTTTCCTCTAAGTATCTGATGGTTTCTGGTATAACATCCAAGTCCTTGATCCACTTAGAATTTACTTTTATGTTTGGTGAAATACAGTGGTTCAGTTTCATTCTTCTGCATGTTTCTACTGATTGTTTCCAACACCATTTGTTGAAGAGACTCTGCTTTCCCCATTTAATAGTCTGAACCCCTTTGTCAAAGATTAGATGTCCATAGGTGTGGGGACTCATTTCTGGGCTCTCAATTCTATTCCACTGGTCAGTGTGTCTATACATGTTCCAGTACCAAGCAGTTTTGATGATAATGGCCCTATAATACAGTTTGAGATCTGGGAGTGTGATGCTCCAGTTCTGTTCTTTTTTCTCAAGATTGTGTTGGCAATTCTAGGTCTTTTCTGGTTCCAGATAAACATTTGTAGCATTTGTTCTATTCTCCTAAAAAATGTGTTTAGGATCTTGATGGGGATAGCATTAAATTTGTAGATGGCTCTGGGTAGTATATTCATTTTGATGATGATAATTCTTCCAACCCATTAACATGGAATATCTTTCCACTTCTTTGTGTCTTTTCCATTTCCTTGAGTAGTGACTCCTAATTTTCAGTATAAGTCTTTCACTTCTTTGGTTAGGTTTACTCCTAGATATTTTATTGTTTTTGTTGCTATAGTAAAAGGAATTGATTTCTGGATTTCTTCTTAGTGTTTGCATAGAGGAATGCCACTGACTTATGAATGTTAATTTTGTAGCCTGACAACTTACTGTATTGCCTGATGATTTCCAAAAGCTTCTTGCTGGATTCCTTAGGTTTTTCCATGTATACTATCATGTCATCTGCAAATAAGGAGAGTTTGACTTCTTCTCTTCCAATCTGTATGCCTTTAATTCATTGCTCCTGCCTGATTGCTATGGCAAGAACTTCCAACACTATGTTGAATAGTAATGGTGATAGTGGGCAGCACTGTCTAGTACCTGATCTGAGGGGAAATGTTTCCAGTTTTTCACCATTGAGCATGATGTTGGCTATTGTTTTGCTATATAGAGACTCCACAATCTTCATGAATTTTCCATCTGTTCCCATTTTTTTGTAGTTTTTTTTTATCATAATGGGATGTTGTATTTTGTCAAAGGATTTCTCTGCATCTATTGATATAACCATGTGGCTTTTGGTCTTTCTTTTGTTGATGTGGTGGATCACATTGATTGATTTACGTATATTAAACCAATCTTGCATACCTGGGATAAACCCCACTTGGTCATGATGAACAATCTTTTTAATATACTGCTGTATCCAGTTGGCTAGAATTTTGTTCAATATTTTAGCATTTGTGTTCATCAGAGATATTGGACTGTACTTTTCTTTTTTTTGGTTGTGTCCCTGTCTGCTTTTGGTATCAGAGTGGTGTTAGCTTCACAAAAGCTGGCAGGGAGTATCCCAGTGTCTTCAATCTTCTGGCAGACTTTTAAAAGTAGAGGTATTAGTTCTTCTTTCAAGGTTTTGTAGAATAAATTTTTAAAACTGTTGGGCCCAGGACTTTTATTTTTGGGGAGATTTTTGATAACTGTTTCAATTTCACTAACTATGATGAGCGTGTTCATGTTATCTACTTCCTCTTTACTTAGATTTAGAAGTTGGTAGGTATCTAGGAAATCATCCATTTCTTCCAGGTTCTCTATCTTGGTGACATATAGCTGTTTATAGAAGTGTCGCATGATATGTTTAATTTCTGTGGTGTCTGTTGTGATATCTCCTCTTTCATTTAGAACCCGATTTTTTTGGCATCTTCTCCCTTTTTTGTTTTGTGAGTCTGGCTAAAGGTTTGCAATTTTGTTCACTCTTTCGAAGAACCAACATTTACTTTCGTTGATCTTTTGCATGGTTTTCTTATTCTCAGTGTTATTGATTTCTGCCCTAAGTTTAGTATTTTATGTCCTTCTGGTTGCTTTAAGGTTCCTTTGTTCTTCTTCTTCTGTGTCTTTAAGATGTGCCATCAGGCTGTTTATTTGTGCTTTTTCTTGTTTCCTAATGTGTGCTTGTATAGCTATGAACTTCCCTCTCAGTACTGCCTTAGCTGTGTCCCAAATATTTTGATAGCTTGTGTCTTCATTTTCATTGAACTCTTGAAACATTTTTATTTCTTCCATTATTTTCTCTTTGAACCAGAAGTTGTTAAGAAGTGTACTGATGATCTTCCACATTATGGGACTGTTATTAATCTTTTGTTGATTGTTAAGTGTTAGTTTAATTCCACTGAGGTCTCAGAAGATGCTTGGGATGATTTCAGTGCTCTTGAATTTGCTGATGCTGTCTTTGTGGCCTAACATATGGTCTATCCTTGAGAATGACCCAGGTGGATTTGAGTACAATGTGTATTCCAGTTTCTTGGGATGAATGACTCTGAAAATGTCCAATAGTTCTAGTTTATCTATCTCTTCATTTAGCTCCCTTATGTCTTTATTGATTTTCTTCCTGGATGATCTGTCAAGTTGAGACAGTGGGGTGTTGAAGTCCCCTACTATGACTGTTGCTGTGAATATATTGCTGTAGTTCTTTCAGTAGACGTTTGATGTATTTAGATGGCTTTTAATTGGGTGCATAGATGTTAATAACTGTCAAGTCCTCTTGATTGACTGATCCTCTGAGCATTAAGTAGTGTCCATTCCTATCTCTTTTAATCTTATCTATTTTAAAGTCTATCGTGTCAGATATGAGAATAGCTGTTCCTGCCCTTTTTTGTGGGCCATTCGCTTGTATGATAGTTTTCCTTCCTTTCACTTTAAGTCTGTCTTTGTCTTATTGAGTTAGGTGTGTTTCCTGTAGACAGCATATTGTTGGGTTTATAGCCTGAGCCATCTTCCTACTCTGTGTCCTTTAGTAGGTGAATTCAGGCCATTGACATTTATTGATGTCAAAGATTGAAGATATTTTAACGCCACTATTATAGAGTTTTAGAGTGTTTTGATATGTGTCCTATTTCTGGTGGTCTGACAGTTTATAGGAGGCCTTTCAGAACTTCTTTCAGGGCAGGCTTGGTGATAGTTGATCCTTCACCTGTTGCTTCTCTGAGAAGGTTTTGATGCCTCCATCTAGTCTGAATGACAGTCTAGCATGATATAGTATTCTTGGTTGAAAGCCTTTCTCATTGATCACTCAATAGCTATCTTGCCATTCTCTTCTGGCCTGTTGTTTGTGTGGAGAAATATGCTGCTAATCTTATGGGTTTTACTCTGTAGGTGACTATTTTTCTCTTGCAGCCTTCAGGATCCTTTCTTTATTCTTATTTTTCCCATTTTAAATATGATGTTTCTTGGTATCTTTAAGTCTGGGTTAATTATGTTTTGGACCCTCTGGGATACTTTAATCTTTATGTCTTTAATGTTGTCTAGACTAGAGAAGTTTTCAACTACTATGGCCTGAAGAATGCTTTCTTCCTCTCCCTCTCTTTCTTCCTCTGGTAAGCCAATAATGCGTATATTGTTTCTTTTGAAGTCATCCCATAGGACTCTGCTGTTGTTTTCAGCATCTCGTAATCTCTTTTTGAGATCTCGTACTACTTTTTTTGTTGTCTCTATTTCATCCTCAATCTTGCTAATTCTGTCTTTAGCCTCATTGATTCTATTCTCTCTACCCTCTACTGTTTTCTGGAGTTCATCTGCTTTGTTACCCTGTTCTGATACTGTTTTAGCTTGTTCAGATAGTTGTGTTCTTAGCTCAGCTACTTCAGCTTTCAGCTCTCTAATAACCTTGAGATAATTAGTGTTTTCTTTCACAATCTCATTTGTTGTTCCTGTAGTTCTGATGACAATTCTTTCAAACTCTTTACTCACTGCTGTGATTATTTCCTTAGCTAGTGTTTGGATGTTGCACTTGTTATTTTGTGCTTCACCCTTTGGGGGGCTTTTAGCTGGACTTTTGTCCTGGTTCGTTTCTCCAATATTTCTTCTTGTTGGTTTAACCATTTTATATATTATGTTGTGATATCCCTCTCTCAGTACTTTTCAAATTACTGATCACTATTGCCTGGATTGACTTGTGTCTAAGTAAGGTAATTAAAGGGTTCACAGTGGTGGAAGTTAACAGTTCTTTCAATAGTATATTAATCCCTGAGTTGGAGCTCAGTAGTTTAATAGCCTCTTTTTTGTTTCTTTTTCTTCCCTGTAGGCTATGGGAGCGTGAGGGCTTTTAAACTACAAGTAGGCTTCTTAGCTTAATAACTGACTCCTGACCAAGAGATAAAGCAGGGTGTGGCAGAGATAATCCAGTGGTTGTGCAAAAAGACTTTCACAGCTCCACTGCTATGACACCGAGGTTATGTCTTCTCCTGAGTTTCCTGGTTATATCTCTGACCCCTGGTGTCCCTCCCTGCTGCTGCTCCAGATTCTGAGGGCAGTAGCAATGGAGACTCAGAGTTGCACATGGTGAGTCTCTGGGGAGTCCTCTCCTCCCTTCAGCTGTCCCCTTGTTGGTGGAACTGACTGGAGGTGGTGTCTCAACTGATAAACTGCCTGACTGTTACCAGCCACTTAATCTTTCCCTAGGCTCCTCTCTGTCACCAGCCACACATGTTTGCACTCACAAGTGATTTGGTGGGTTCCTGTAGTCGTTCTAGTCCTGTCTTGTTTTGGTCCCAGGTGGTCTCCTTTGGTATTCCTGGTTGATCCCTGAGAGGAGAGGAGAGAAAGACATCTGCTGCTGCTCATAGGCCCACCTCCAGAAGTCGTCAAACTCAAATATTTTAATGGAAAATACTTCCTTCAGTGGTCCAGGAAGTGGTGCAGTGGATAAAGCATTGTACACTCAAGCACAAGTTCCTGAGTTTGGTCCCCAGCAGCACATGTACCAGAGTGATATCTGGTTCTTTCTCTCTCCTCCTGTATTTCTCATAAAATAAATAAAATCTTTTAAAAAATAAAGAAAGAAAGATAGAAAGAGAGAAAATACTTTCCTTCACAAGTCCTACCCAGTCTACAATGATTTGGCATCCACTCAATCTCCCTGCTCTTTATTTGTTGTGTGGGTGAGGAAAACTAAACTAACAATGAAAGAGGAAGTAAACTGACATTGTAACACAATGTTTTGAATTTTTCTTCTTTATCAGACTTCCTGAAAGAGAAGAAAAGAGTACTGTAAACCCAAAGATCATTTTGCAAAAACAAAAAGACAGGTGTTTCCTTTAAAGGTCTTCAGTCCTCAACCTTCCCCGCTATTGGATGGCTGTATAACACTGCTGAATTCCAGCTTCTAAACAGAGGTATCTAGTGAAAACAGACACAGAACCAGTGACTATGCAGCAGGCCATGGGTAGCTGAGAACTGGTCCTTTGACTACAGTGTCTCCAATATGTGAGTATGCCCCCTGGTTTCAGACAGCTCAGTTTCTACTGAGAGGGACCAGCTCATGTGTGACATTCCCCCAGATACTTTCTCCCCAAACAGTACCTAGGACTGCAGTGAAGAAACCTGTACTGGGAAAGGAGGCATACAAGCTACCCTCCTCTACAGAAAGAGGGCTGACCTCCTTTCTCAAACTGATACTGACAGAGGCACCAGTGGAGCTGCTGTCTCCTCTACCTCCCACCCTACCCCTCAGGCATTTCCTGACTGCCTCTCACACCACCACCAGGCACTAGAAAATAGAGGAAAAGTGATTGGTTTGGGATAGAGACAGGAGAAGTTGAGAGGGAAGGGAAAGATAGAGCAGGAGAGAAAAAGTGGGGTACCCACCACTTTGCTTCAATGCTCATGAAGCTTCTTCCCTGTTGGTGGGGCCTTGGAGCCTGAGCCCAGGTCCTTTTGCACTGTCCTGTCTGTGCTCAGCCAGGCGCACCACCACCCAGCCCCAAAGAGTAATTATTCATTCACAACAATTTTGATTTGAAAAGACTGAATCTGAGTTATGTTTGTAGTAAAATACTTAATATTCCAAAGTAGAAATACTTCAAGGATACTATATGGATGAATTCAGTCTCACTGTCATTAATCAATTGTTTAAGAAAAACATAAGGTTTAATTGCATTTATTAAGCAATTTTTATGTAAAAATCTTGGTTATACTAAGTAACTCATGAGTTGGGCAGTATCTAGGCTTACAGGTAGAAAGGAGCTCTGAAGAGTGATACAAGAAGAAAGAACTTTTCCTTTTATTTTATTAAAAAATTTTCATAAAGAATCTTGAAGTGTTATGTTTTGTTTTCAATATTTATTTATTTCCTTTTGTTGTCCTTGATTTTTTTATTGTTGTAGTTATTATTTTTGTTGTTGTCATTGTTGTTGGATAGGACAGAGAGAAATGGAGAGAGGAGGGGAAGAAAGAGAGGGGGAGAGAAAGACAGACACATGCAGACTTGCTTCACTGCCTGTGAAGTGATTCCCCTGCAGGTGGGGAGCCGGGGCTCAAACCGGGATCCTTAAGCTGAGTTTTTTGTTTCTTACACAAAGAAAGTGAGGCAGAGAGAGAGAATGAGAAAGATAGTCCACAGCACCAAGCCTTCCATCGACGTGGTGGCGACCAGGCTCAACCTTGGGTCGAGCAACATGCTTTGTGGGCAGTGGACAGTGTTAAATCCTTTTGCAAGTTACTACAGATAGTAAGTCATTTGAAGGACTGAGTTTGAACCCTGGCAGCCTGACGCCGAGGTCTGTGCTCTGACACAGAAGGATGTCGTGGCTTCTTCCAGTATGACTCATCCTCCATCATGGCCTCCCTCTCACTGTTATGGCTGCTCCTCCAACACAGGCTGGTCCTTCTCATGAAGATGTTTTATACTTGCTTGTAACTGGGCTGAAAATTGTCACTGTTTCCTTTCAAAGCCAATCCTTCCCTTTCATTTAGACTCTCTGACTTTATTTAGACACTCAATTTAAATGAAAAGGTTCATAGTATTCATTTGTATCACATGGATTTTTTTTAACTTAAATATAATGAAATGGTCATCTTCATTACTTTCCCTAATGAATGAGAAATTTCTATTTCGTTATTATTTTACAAAAGGAAAACTGAAGCACAGAGAATTTGATCTTATGAAGGGGCATACAGAGAGCAAAGTGCAGGGACTCCTGCACGTTGGTATTATCTTTGAGAATTTAAAGGGACAGTCAAAATTAGTAGACTGCTCAATCTCTGATTTTTTTTTCTTTCAATTTTCATTTGCCTTTAATCAACAAATACTGACTGACTCATATTTGTTCTCATAGAAATTACATTCTCTTGTGTATATCAGTATCTTATAACAATGTGTCATTATTTTTAAAAAAGATCTCTTAGTAACAAATGGGTAACCATAAGGAAATTGACATGTTTTAAAGTCACTCCATATATAATATTATCCTCTATAGAGAAAAATTAAAAGCGTTCCATATTAGATCAACTGCAAGACAAAGCTGTCTATCACCACCATCAATATTCAGCACAGTCTGGGAAACGCTGGCCACAGTCATCAGGCAAGAAAAAGAAACACAAAGGATTTCAACTGGAAGACAATTGAGATTATCCTATTTGAAGATGATATACTATATTTAGAAAATTAAAAGAAAACCAAGTAGAAAACTTTTAGTAATTATTATGCAATACAGACAAGTTTCAGGCTACAACTTTTACATACAAATATCATTATCATTCCTCTATTCAAATAGTTAAATAGAAAAACTAGAAGTAAAAAATCTATCTCATTTACAATATCATAAAAAATAATTATGACTACATTTAACAAAAGAGGTTAAAGACCTGTACACAGAAAACTAGGAGTCACTGCTGAAAGAATTAAAAGAAAACACATAGAATTTTTAAGTTATTCCCTGCTCATAGGCTAGAAGAATTAACATCATTAAAATTACCATATACAGACTGAATTTGATTCTTATTAATATCCTACTGAATTACATTAAGGGAATAGTAAAAATGCATTTTCTCTGGAACTACAGTATATACAAATTATTAAAGCAATTATGAAAAATATATATATACTATTTTTTCTTTCTAAAATTTTTTATCAGTGATTTAATATTTAATATTGATTTGCAAAATTATAAGATAACAATGATATAATTCTGTACCTTGCCCACCACCAGAGTTCTGTGTCCTCATTCCCTTCATTGGAAACTGAATTACTTCTCTTAATATCACAGATATGGGTTGACTATTGTTTATATAACTATATATATATATATATATATATATATATATATATATATATATATATATATAGTTGTCCATTTTTTCTATGGTTCTCCCTTCTCTTCCTTTCTGTCTCTTCTGAGTGTCCTTCTCCATTATATTTATTTATTTATTTATTTATCCCCCCTCTCACTTTGGGTCCTAATGGAATTGAAGTTCAGAGCCCACTAGTCATTTTCCCCTAATATTTACCCCTCTGGGGGTATGGACCAAAGTTCTTTATAGTGTGCAGAAGGTAAGATGTGTGGCTCCTATAATTGCTTCTCCACTGAACATGGACATTGGCAGGTCAATCCATACCCCCAGCCTGTTTCTGTCTCCTAGAGAGGCAGGTGTCTAGAGGGATGAAGTTCTGGGATACATTGATGTGGTCATCTCCCCAGGGAGTTCAGAATTATTTTTTTCTTTATTGGAGTATTAATATTTTATATTTGGCAGTGAATACAATAGTTTGCACATGCATGACATTCCTCAGTTTTCCACATAACAATACAACCCCCACTAGGTCCTCTGTCATCCTTTTCCAGGACCTGTACCATTCCATCCACCACCCGCACCCACCCCAGAATCTTACTTTGATGTGATACACTATCTCTAGTTCAGGTTCTACTTTTGTTTTCTATTCTAATCTTGTTTTTCAACTTCTTCCTGTGAGTAAGATCAAAATGAAATCTTAACATCTGCAACTAGGTGGCTGTTATGCAGTAAGATATGCCAGTAAGATTTAACATTTAAAGCATATCTTCATCCAGATATGAAACTTTATCTTTCTCTCTACTTTTCTATACCCCCTCCTCTACTTTCTTTTTTTAAAAATATTTTATTTATTTATTTCCCTTTTATTGCCCTTGTTATTATTGTTGTTGTTATTATCGTCGTCGTTCTTGGATAGGACAGAGAGAAACGGAGAGAGGAGGGGCAGACGGATAGGACAGAGAGAAACGGAGAGAGGAGGGGCAGACAGAGAGGAGGAGAGAAAGATAGACACCTGCAGACCTGCTTCACCGCCTGTGAAGCGACTCCCCTGCAGGTGGGGAGCTGGGTCTGGAACCGGGATCCTTCTGCAGGTCCTTGTGCTTAGCACCACGTGCGCTTAACCCGCTGCGCCACCGCCCAGCCCCCCCTCCTCTACTTTCTTTATTTCTCCCTGACCTATCAAATAAAAAAAGAAAAGGAAATATCTTCCCATACAGTTAAAGAAATTGATTCCTGAAACCATCATTTTGTCTGGGTAACACACTACTCTACCTATCTGTGTTTTGAGAGCTCATTCTTTCCCTCTTGTTTTCTTCAGAGACAAATGCATCTTCCTTATCAGGTTTGATGATCTCACATACTTCCTCTTTTTCAGAAAGGTTTTCTCTAGTTACCCTCTACAACAAGTCAACACCCAAACCTCCTTTTGCCCATTCATGGCTCTTTTTCTTCTGAGTATATATCAATAATAGTATATGTGTGTTCCTTATTGAGTTCCTTTATTTTCTGGCTTATACTAGAATGATGCAGGAGCAAGCATTCATTTCTTTATCTTTGCTTAAAACTGAGCACCTAAAGAAGACTACAACCTGGTAGTGGCTCAGTAGATAAATCTGTAACTAATGAGAGACTAAATCGTTCTTGAATCTTCTTTAGTCACTACTAGTCTCCTTCAAAGTCCATGTGTCTGCTTATCTGCAAGACATTAATGTTGTCAAGGTTTCATGATCAGCCTTTTTATTTTATTAATGTCATGCATCATATGGGAAAGAATGTTTCAGTGTTCATTTAAGATATATATATATATATATATACTGTACCAGACCTTGACACACATAGACTAGTGCACTATTTCGAATAGAGTAATGTAGGGAAGAGATAATAAGTCCCACAAGCCGAAAGATGATAAGCACATAACTCATTTAAGATGACTTTGAAATCTTCTATTCTAGTAAGTTGTTCCTCTGGCTTATAGTTCATCATGGCCACTGGACTTAACATGACAAAGCCGATCTGTTTGGTGGAGAATAAGGAAAATCAGCTGATGGTAAATCCTGAAGCTCTGGAGATTCTTGAAAAGATATCTCAGCCTGTGGTGGTTGTGGCCATTGCAGGACAGTATCAAACAGGAAAATCCTACCTGATGAACCACTTGGCAGGACAGAACCATGGTGAGTATTGTTCTGGGGGGCAGCCATATGTTGGAAAGCAGTGAACTCACAGGCTAGTCATTCCTTCTTCACATTCATTTTGAGGAAAAACTTTACTCTTCTCATTGAAGAAAGCTTCTTTATTTATTTTTTTATTTAAGAAAGGATTAATTAACAAAACCATAGGGTAGGAGGGGTACAACTCCACACAATTCCCACCGCCCAATCTCCATAACCCACCCCCTCCCCTGATAGCTTTCCCATTCTCTATCCCTCTGGGAGCATGGACCCAGGGTCATTGAGGGTTGCAGAAGGTAGAAGGTCTGGCTTCTGTAATTGCTTCCCCGCTGAACATGGGCGTTGACTGGTCGGTCCATACTCCCAGTCTGCCTCTCTCTTTCCCTAGTAGGGTGGGTCTCTGGGGAAGCTGAGCTCCAGGACACATTGGTGGGGTCTTCAATCCAGGGAAGCCTGGCGGGCATCCTGATGGCATCTGAAACCTGGTGGCTGAAAAGAGAGTTAACATACAAAGACAAACAAATTGTTGAGCAATCATGGACCCAAAGCTTGGAATAGTGGAGAGGAAGTGTTAGGGAGGGTACTCACTGCAAACTCTAGTGTACTTCTGCTTTCTTACTTTGGTGCCATACTCCAAACTCAGTCAATTTCTGCTTTGCGTTTCTACTTCTTTTTTTTTTTTTTTTACATGCATAACATTCCCTGGATTCCCATTTAACAATACAACCCCCACTATTTCATTCATCATTTTTCATAGACCTGTATTCTCCTTACTTTGGTGTAATACTCCAATTCCATGAAGAAAGCTTCTAATTTAAATGTCAGATTTATAACTTCAACCCCATGTGTCCACAAAAGTCTACCCAATGTGTTTATAAGAAGGGACTCCCCAGTCATATAGTGGGAGTCAGGCAGTAGCAGCTGGTTAAGCGCACGTGGTGCGAAGCACAAGGACCTGCATTAAGCCAGTTCTAGCCCACGGCTCCCCACCTGCAGGCGAGTCGCTTCAGAGGCAGTGAAGCAAGTATGCAGCTGTCTTTCTATCCCCCTCTCTGTTGTCCCCTCCTCTCTCTATTTCTCTCTGTCCTATCCAACAATAAATAGCATCAGTAACAACAACAATAATAACTACAACAATAAAAAAAAAAAAAGCACGAATCTGGCTGTATTAAGCGCAGGTGGCGCAAAGCGCAAGGACCCTGTGAGCCCCTGGCTCCCGACCTGCGGGGAAACGCTTCACAGGTGGTGAAGCAGGTCTGCAGGTGTCTTTCTCTTCCTCTCTGTCTTCTCCTCCTCTCTCCATTTTTCTCTGTCCTATCCAACAACAATGACATCAATAGTAACTACAACAATAAAACAACAAGGGCAACAAAAGGAAATAAATATTTAAAAAGGGCAACAAAAGGGAATAAATAAATAAATAAAAGCTAAAATAAAAGCTAATAAATATCGCATTAGTCAGGATCCATGTACTTTTATATACTCAGCAATTCAACAAATAGCAAGTATTTATTTCATTTTACCTACACCAGGTGGAGTATATCATATATATCACACACACACACACACACATATGGACATTTTATCTCAGACATCATAGCTCTCTATGGAAAACACAGAATATAAAAAATAAATGGCTGTGCCCTGCTAAACCATGCTTCCTTAGATATTTCGTCATGACTCTTTTTGCTCTCCATTGAAGGAAGCATTGATATATAGCAGGTAAAAAAAAAAAATCTTGGTCTATTGAAAAAATATGTTACCCACAATTATCTGCCAGATATCATTCGCCTTCTCCATTTGAGGGTTAGAAACATTCTCACACCTTTGTTGATTTTCTATCATACCATAACTGAGACAATGAATGAAGACTCTTCATTCGCTTGAAGATAGAAACAATAAGGAAAGACTGAGTGGTGGGGCACCTGGTTGAGCCCCCAGTCCCCACCTGCAGGTGAAGCAGTGTGGCAGATGTCTCTCTCCCTCTCTTTTAAAATTATTTTTAAAATCTTTATTTATTTATTGTTGGACAGAAACAGAAATTGAGAGGGGATGGGGAATTAGAAGGGGGAAAGAGACAGAGACCTGCAGCCCTGCTTCACCACTCAATGTAGCTTTCCCCCTGCAGGTGGGGACCAGGGGCTTGAACCTGGGTCCTTGCATAGTGTAATGTAAGCCACTGCCTGGGCCCTCTCTCCATCTCTATCACTCCTTCCCCCCTCAATTTCTGGCTGTCTCTATCTAATACATAAGTAAAGGAACATAAATGAAAAATAAATACATTAAAATAAAGAAACAATGAGGAAACATAGAGATAAAGAGCATAAAAAATTTAATAAGAGTCCATATATCAGCTCAGGTCCTAGAGAGACACATATAATCCTCTCAAGGTATAAGTACAGAACTACAAACTAGGGCCTGTCTACAAGAACATGCATATGACAAAAGGAAATAATAAGAAATAGAGAAGAATGCAGAGAATGGCCAGGTAACCAACCATTAAAAGTTTTAAGTCACACAGAGGCTATATAGACACTAAACCTTGGCAAAGACACAGGTGAGGTGACATGAGAGGACCAGTTAGTGATGACAGAGGAGCTGGGACACTGGGAACTTATGGCTCAGCAGGGTGGCAGTGAGAGAACACACACCTGGCTTGTTGTCCTGCTGCTGCCTCCCAGTCACTACACTTCCTCAGTAACTGGACACAAAGGGAGGTTTTCAGGGTATGATAAAAAAGGTGGGGGGAGTGTGAAGAGGGGGAGCTATCAGGAGTCAGAACAATGACACCATGTGCATAATTTGAACCACATGATGGCAGGAAGTTACAAGAGACATAAAGTCATTCTTTCAAAAATTCTCAATCTGCATAAAAGTTAAATTGACCCTCTTTGCTAAAATGGGAAGCAAACATCCCACCAGACTGAGAGTCACTCTCACCGTGGTAACATAAGGTTAACCAACAGAACACAAAGGCAGCCTGAACTATCTGCCATTACTGTGTGTCATTTTCTCTTCTTACATTCACTTTGGGGGGTGGAAATGATTTATGAGAATGTTGTCACCTGTGTAGCTTCTTTTCACCAAGGGATAGGTGTCAACACATCACATGCACCACAAATTGACATCCTTCTATACCACAGGATACTAGAACCCTAACCCGCTTTCAACTCCCCAAAGCCCTCCCCCTTACTGTTTCCAGACCTATTTCAATAGACCATACCCACTCTAGATTTAACCCTGTATATTTTCTCTTTGATTCTGAAGTCCCCCCTGGGGGCTGGGTGGTGATTCATCTGGTGGAGTGCCCAAGTTACCAAGGTCAAGGATCTGGGTTTAACCCTCCAATGACCACATAGAAGATCTAGCAGGAGGGAAGTTTTCATGAGCAGGGGAGCAGTACGATGGTGTTTCTGCTTCTCTCTGTCTGTCTTTGTTTCTCACACTCTATCAGAAATAAAAATAATGGCAGCCAGGGGAAGTGGAGCTGTGCAGGCACTAAGCCACAGAGATAACACTGCTGGCAATTAATTATACTCTTAAGTTCCACCTGTAAAGACTTGTGATGAACCAGAAGAACAACACAAATAAACACAATAGTGAGATGCCAACTGACACCTGCAAGCATATCATACATTTTACAGAAGTTAGTGAGAAGAATGTGGGGGAAAGGAGACCTTCAATGCTGGTGGACAAGTTGGTGGAGGAGGTGGTGTGCTGACACCTGTCACAGGAAAATATGTAATGCACCTGTGACAACACTTTTGTAAATCAATTTTCGTCCTTTTGTCTAAATTCTTTTTTAATAAAGTCATTTTTAAAAATATTTATTTATTTTCCCTTTTGTTGCCCTTGTTGTTTTATTGTTGTAGTTATTATTGTTGTTATTGATGTCATCATTGTTGGCTAGGACAGAGAGAAATGGAGAAAGGAGGGGATGACAGAGACAGGGAGAGAAAGACACCTGCAGACCTGCTTCACCACCTGTGAAGGGACTCCCCTGAAGGTGGGGAGCCGGGGGGCTCGAACCAGGATCCTTAGCCGGTCCTTGCGCTTCGTGTCACTTGCGCTTAACCCGTTGTGTTACCGCCGGACTCCCTAATTAAGTCATTTTATTGATGTCAGCATCACCACTCCCTCCACCAGCTTGTCCACCTCCTCCCACATAAGGCATTGGGCTGGGTGGGGCAGTGGTGCACTTGGTTAAGCAGGCATATTACAGTGCACATTAATCTGGGTTCAAGCCCAGGGGTCTTGCCTGCAGAGAGAAAGTTTTGAGAGCAGTGAAGCAGATTGGACAGCGTCTATATTTCTCTTTGGCTTTCTATACCGCCCCCCTCAATATCCTTCTGTTCTATCTAATAAAACTTTTTTGACAGAAAAAAAAAAAAGGCATTGAGTCGTCAAGCCCATTTCAGACCCCACCCACCTCCCTCTTTTAGAGCCCTTGGATCTGCTGTAATGAAGGACTGTCAAAATTTCACCCTTTGTTTTGTTTCACCTTTTGTTGTTGTTCTTTCTTGTTTTCAAAGCCCAACATATGAGTGAGATTGTATCAGTTTCTCTTTGCCTTTTCAGGTTTTCGTTTGGGCTACACAATAAAAGGTGAAACCAGGGGCATCTGGATGTGGTGTGTGCCCCACCCCTCCAGGCCAGACCACACGCTGGTTCTTCTAGACACAGAGGGCCTGGGGGATGTGCAAAGGGTGAGAGAGCATTCTTGCTTTGGTTGCTCACTTACATTTTATTACATTTTGATTTGCTACATCAGTTCAATATTCCCAACATATTTCTGTAAATTGTAAAAACCACATGAGTTAGAGAAACTAAATTCTCTTCCCTAGAATTTATCACCAAGCAAAAGGTGAATGAGTAGCCAGGTGGTGGTGCATCTGGTTGAGTGCACATATTATACTGTGCAAGGACCCAGGAGATCATCATCATGAAGCAAGAAGTTTATATCCTTAGGAGAATATACAGTATAGGCTAATCTTAGCTACCTAACTTAATAGCAGTTTTGTTTTCAGTACATTCTGATTAACAAAAATTTGCAAAGGAAGCATTGCCCACAAAATACTTCATACTTCTAGATCTATGCAATGAACTCATAGAATTGTTACATATTTACAGTTATTGCATTGTACTATTAGCTAAAGAACTCAGAGGCTGAAGCATCAGTGCCAAAACCAACGTTGAGGTTTGAATTTAGCACTGTCTTAGGATTTTGTTATTGGAGGACATATGTATTATGTAGCTAGAATAGATTTGAAATACTGATTACAAAGTAAGTGAAAGAAACATAAACTTGGGCAGGAGGTAGATAGCATAATGATTATGCAAATAGACTCTCATGCTTGAGGCTCCAGGTTCAATCACCTGCACCACCATAAGCCAGAGCTGAACAGTGCACTGGTTAAAAAACAAAACAAAACAAAACAAACAAAAAAAAACTAACCCCTTTGTTGTAATGTACTTTCTAGGGCAACTCTGTGAATGACTCCTGGATCTTCACACTGACTGTGCTTCTCAGCAGTGTGTTTATCTACAACAGCATGAACTTTATCAACCTCCAGGCCCTGGAGCAACTGCAATATCCTTCCAGGAACTAAATCACCATGTTTCATAGAGCTTGTAGGAATGGCAATGGTCACTGTTTCTTCTTCTTTCTCTTGACCCTATTTTCACGGGTGACACAAAGGGGAAACAGTGCAAAGCGTGTTTTCAAAACTTGTTTGGGGGGAAACCTAGAAACTGCTGCAGGGCATTTCTTATTCCTTAGCTAAGGTTCCAGTTATGTGACTGAACTATCAGAGCTAATCAAGACAAAATCCTCTCCTAGCTCTGGCAAAGTCATGGACTCAGCAGAGTTTGTGAGTTTCTTTCCAGACTTTGTTTGGATTGTACGGGATTTCAAGGTGAAATTAGAATTAAATGGACATACCATTACAGAAGATGAGTACCTGGAGCATGCTTTGAAGTTGAGTTCAGGTATCAGAGAATATTTGGGTATTAAAAGATGATTGGCTGAGAATGAGATCACTGGAGTCTAGTCATTCAACACCTGACTTTTATTTGAGTTTAAATCGAAGTCCATGCTAACAGTGATTGATGAGTAACAAGAGGGTATTGTTTCCATGATCATTACTACTGGAAAAAAATGTTCACCAGTGTTTAAGCTGAGGAGATTTATAATCCAGTAGTGAGTCAAATAATTCCTGAAAAAGTGGTAACAAAAAAAAAAAAAAATGAGGATTAAGATCAGTGCTAACACTTCCTTCTACTCGTTTATGCTACTAAGTTATAAACTTCTCCATTTCTATTTAGAGAAACATATATTTAGAGAAACAGTAGGGTTATAAAAATGTTAAGGGGTGAGGGAGATAGTAAAATGGTTTGCAAAGAGACTTCCATGCCTGAGGCTACAAAGTCCCAGGTTCAATTCCCCACACCACCAGAAGCCATAGCTGTGTAGTGCTCTGATAATAATAATAATAATAATAATAATAATTAAAAAGAAAAATTATAAAATAAAAATGTTAAAGACAGAATCAAAAACATATCAAATGACCTAATTTACTGTAATTTATATTGTCATTTTACAAGTCTGCATACTATCAATAACATCACTCACATAAATGAGTTGTGTACACAGAATAGTTCCCCCCACCAGACCACTGACCCATCCTTTCATCAAAGTGTTAAATGCTTTCCTTATTCTCTCATGATAATACTTGGCTTCATTCTACAACCATTACAGCATTCTAGGAAATTAATAGAATAAATATCTTGGGCATATTATTGAGCTTTAAAATGCTTGAAGCCTAGAAGCACAAATCTATTTTTGCTTAATACATTTTTTGAAGAATTTATTTATTTATTCACGAGAAAGATAGGAGAAGAGAAAGAACCAGCCATCACTCTGGTACGTGTGCTGCCGGGGATCAAACTCAGGACCTCAAGCTTGAGAGTCTAGTTCCTTAGCCACTGTGCCACCTCCCGGACCACAATACATTTTCTTTCTTAAACAACAAATTATTGAACAGTAGATTTATACTAGGAATTCCTTTGCATTACTTTGTCAATTTCAATGTAATATCTGGAGAACTGGTGAAGGAGATACCCCAGTTTTGTTTAGGCTAATCTTACTGTTTCGTTGTGCTTGCTAAACATGGTTTATAGATTGCCCATAGAGTGTGGTCTCATAGTCTGACTTTATTCAGTTATTATTATTATTATTATATTTATTTGTTTACTGGATACAGACAGCCAGAAATTGAAAGGGAAGGGCTTGATAGAGAGGGAGAGAGACAGAGAGACACCTGCACCCCTGCTTCACCACTTGTGAAGCTTTCCTCCTGCAGGTGGGAACCAGGGGATCGAACCTGGGTCCTTGTTCATTATCATATGTGTGTTCAACCAGATGCACCAACTCCTGGTGTTACTCAGTTTTTTTCATACTCCAGAGTATCATCAATCATCAATGTTTTCCACAGAACCATCATACATATGCTTAATTCTACCTTACATGACAGCAAACATGTCACTTATGGCATAGAGTTCATAGTATTGGAAAATGACGTCTGATTCATCAGTTTTTCAACAAATATCTATTAAGTAGTAATCTAAAAGTCTACCCAATAATCTACACAGCTCGTGCAATCGCTAAGGAACGTGATCATGAAATTTATTTATTGGGTTGGATGGCTCCTATTTGCAACAAAGTATTTCCTGCCTCCTTGGCTTTGTACAAAATAAGGAAATTTGGGGCTGAGTCATGGCACACCTAGTTGAAAGCACACATTACTACCTGTAAGGACCTAGGTTTGGGCCCCCGCTCCCCACCTTCAGGGGAAAAGCTTTGTGAGTGGTGAACAGTGTTGCGGATGTCTCTGTCTCTCTCCATCTCTATCTCTCCAGTTTCTTTCAATTTCTGGTCATCTCTATCCAATAAATAAATAAAGATAAGACAAAAAATTTTTAAAACCAAAATAAGAAAAATACATGTCTGGGGGATATCAGCATAGGTTTACTTAGATAACTAAATAAAGGAATTGCAGGCTCAGCAGTTACAGTAATGCAAATATCCCTGTATATGATCTTTATCCCCTTTCACTGATAATGGTTTCTTTCATTTTTCCTTTCCTATTTCTACAGATGAAAGTAAACTAATACAGCATTCAAACACAACTAAAGAGTGTATCCGGAGTTTTATCCCCAAGAGGAAATGCTTTACCTTTAGCCAACCAACAAAGGATGATGAATTATTACTCAGTCTTCACAAAGTATCAACAAACGAACTGGAATTAAATTTTCAAGAGCAATCTAAAAAATTCTGTTCATATATCTTTACACATTCAAAGACCAAGACCCTAAGAGAGGGAGTAATTGCCACTGGAAACAGTAAGTCTCTTCTGTTAGAGCTTATCTCTCTGTGTTTCTGTTTATGTGGTCAAGCAGTGATTGTTCTTTCTACTTGCTTAAGTTAACATGTTCCCCTCTGTGTTGCAGCATATTGTGGCAAAAGACAAGATCTCATATTCCCTTAAAACTGAGTCGTCTTCTGTAGTAATTTAAATGTAATCTTATGTATAGCTAGTTACATGGTCCTTTACCCTTTACAGACACACTATGACGTGTGCAGAGACTGCATCATCTTGGATTTGTTTCCTTTTTTTTTTTCAGTGATTTAGTAATGATTTACAAGATTGTAAGATAATTGGGGTATAATTCCACACAGTTCCCACCATCAGAGTTCTGTGACCCATCCCCTCTTTTGAAGACTTCTCTACTCCTAAATATCAGTGTCCCATAATCCTTGATGACTGTTTTATTTTTTTTTCCGATAAGTCATGGCCTCATGTATGTGTGATTTCAATACTCCTGGGCTACTTTTAAAATTTTTTATTAATGTTTTAATAATGATTAACAATACTGTACAATAACAAGGGGTATGATTCCACGAAGTTCCCACCACCAGAATTCTGTGTCCCATCCCCTCCATTGGAAGATTGCCTATTCTTTATTCCTCTGGAGTATGGACCAAAGATCTTTATGGGGTGCAGAGGGTGGAAGGTCTGGCTTCTGTAATTGCTCTTCTGCTGGACATGGGTGTTGGCAGGTTGATCCATAATCGCAGCCTCTTTCTATCTTTCCCTAGTGGGCTAGGGATCTGGAAAGATGAGTTTCCTGGACACATTGGTGAGGTCGTCTGCTCTGGAAGGTCAGGATGACATGATAGTAGCATCTACAACTTAGTGGCTTACAGGTGGTAAGATATAAAGCAAATTGTTCAATAAACAGGAACCCAAGGTGGGAATATAGAACATGAAACTAAGGGTCTTTGTGTGGGAAGAAGCTAGGAAGTCTGTTTTAGATATGTTCCAAGGGGCCCATGACTATAATAATTTTTGCCAGAGTTTGATAGCTAACGTGCAGGTGGACAAAAAGTGTTACCTGGGAAGATAGTGTCAGAGTTGGGAATAGGGCTAGAAAGCTGGATTATGGCAGAGAGTAGTTCTAGGTAGCTTTTTATTCAGAGAGACAGAGAAAGAGAGACACCACAGCACTAGAGCCCCACTGCCAGCTCATATCCATATGGTGCCATGGGCTACAACCATACAAAGTAATCACCCTGTGCAATGAGACAATTGGCTGGCACACATTGATGATTGCTTGATCCTAGCCAACCAGATACAGCATTATATCAAAAAGATTGTTCATCATGACCAGGTGGGATGTATTCCAAGGAGACCCAACATTTTCATTTGGAAATAGTGTCAACAATTTATAATATTGACTTATTTCTTAAATAAATTCTGTTGTTTCATTTTCATGGGAAAGGATTTCAGGAAATCTTAGAATAACAATACCAACTGGTAGACATCATAGAATGAGGTGAATTAAAGAACCATAGAAGGGTGAATAAAGAACACAAAATGAAGTCATTTTAAGTAAATGGATTCAAATGAATTCAAAGAAGGAGGGGGTTGGCAGACCATGGTGGGCCAACAAGCGCACATAGTACTAAGCACAAGGACTAACTCAAGGGTCTGGGTTCCAGCCCCTGGCTCCCCATCTGCAGTAGGGATGCTTCACAAGTGGTGAAGCAGGTCTGCAGGTGTCCATCCTTCTCTTTCCCTCTCTGCCTCCCCCTCTTCTCTCAATCCGTTTCTGTCCTATCCAATAAAATGGAAAAAAAAAATGACCACCAGGAGCAGTAGATTCATAGCATTGGCACCAAGCTCTACCAATAAACCCTGAGGCAAAAGAAAAAAAAAGTATAGAAACTAGGATACACAAATTTGTACAAGAATGAAGATGAAAAGGAGAAGCAAAAAAAAAAAAATTATAAAATTTTGTACAAATTAAAACACTGATTCCCTAAGTTTATACAGTAACTGTTGGTAACTCTATTTATTCTCCAGATTCAGGACTGGGGACTCTGCTCAAGTCCTACATAAACGTCATTGACAGTGGAGGAGTACCCTGCTTGGAAAATGCAATGATAACTCTGGCCCAGCATGAGAACTCCATCGCTGTGCAGAAAGCAGACCACCACTACAGTGAGCAGATGGCGAGGCAAATAACATTCCCCACAGACACTCTCCAGGAGCTGTTAGATGTGCACACAGACTGTGAGAGGGAAGCCATTGCAGTCTTCATGGAACACTCCTTTGGGACGACCAACAGGAGTTCCAGAAGAAACTTGCGGTAATATATTATAACATATATCCTTCCTGATTCCTGTCCTAGAAAGATGACTAGACTATCCCCTTTAGGAACCATGGTTCATTGGTGTCATTATGAATGGAATGTTCTTGTTAGTCGCCTTGTTATACATGTTAAAAGTGCATCTTTTGTAGGGGCTAGGCGGTAGCGCACTGGGCTAAGCGCACATGGCGCAAAGGGCACATGGAGCAAAGCGCCAAGAACTGCCCCAAGGATCCGCAAGGAAATGCAAGGATCTGCAAGGATCCGAGCTCTGCCCACCCCTACAATCTGTGAAACTGGTCTGCAAGTGTCTTTCTTTTTTATAAAAAAAATTTTAAATATTTATTTTATTTATTTATTCCCTTTTGTTGCCCTTGTTGTTTTATTGTTGTAGTTATTATTGTTGTTGTCGTTGTTGGATAGGACAGAGAGAAATGGAGAGAGGGAGGGGAAGACAGAGAGGAGGAGAGAAAGACACCTGCAGACCTGCTTCACCACCTGTGAAGCGACTCCCCTGCAGGTGGGGAGCCGGGGTTCGAACCGGGATCCTTATGCCGGTCCTTGTGCTTTGTGCCACCTGCGCTTAGCCCGCTGCACTACAGCCCGACTCCCTGCAAGTGTCTTTCTTATCTCTCCTCTCTCCTTCTATCTCGACTTTTTCCTGTCCTATCAAACAACAATAACAACAATAAAGTCAACAAAAACAACTACAACGAAGAAAACTCGAAAAAATGGCCCCAGGAGCAGTGGATTCATATTGCAGGCACCGAGCCCCAGCAATAACCCTGGAGCAAAAAAAAAGTGCATTTTTTTGTAAAATATTTTTCTATTGTGGCAAAAACCAAAATACTATGTACTTTACAACCTAAAAGAACACACATAGCTCGTAGTTGTTTAGATCAGACATCTACACAGAATGTGTGGCTCTTCTGATCACATGAATCAAAGCTAGAAAAAAGTTCCAATGTGGGAGTCGGGCAGTAGCGCAGCGGGTTAAGCACACATGGCGCGAAGCACAAGGAACGGCTTAAGGATCCGGGTTCCAGATCCCAGCTCCCCACCTGCAGCGGGGGTCGCTTCTCAAATGGTGAAGCAGGTCTGCAGGTGTCTGTCTTTCTCTCCCCCCTCTGTCTTCCCCTCCATTACTCTTTGTCCTATCCAACAACAATGACATCAATAACAATAATAATAACCACAACAATGATAAAAGAAGCAAGGGCATCAAAAGGGGGGGGGAGATAGCCTCCAGGAGCAGTGGATTCATGGTGCAGGCACCTAGCCCCAGCAATAACTGTGAAGCCAAAAAAATAAGTTCCAATGTGCTGAAGCTGCCATCTGAAGGTATGAGGAACACCCCTCCTTCACCAGCAGTGATACAAAATCTCTGTGATGGCCCTCTCTACCCTCACATGGAAAAAAAAACTTATTTGTGTATGTCCATATACTCAATTCTCTCTCTTTTCATTTTTTTATTATTATCTTTATTTATTGGATAGAGACAACCAGAAGTCAGAGGGAAGGGGGGAGATAGAGAGACAGAGAGACACCTGCAGCCCTACTTCACTGCTCATAAAGCTTTCCCACTGCAGGTGAGGATGGGGGGGGCCTTGAACCCAGGTCCTTGAGCATTGTAATATATGTGCTCACCCAGCCCTTGAGAAAACCAATTTGAAGATCTCGTGAAAAGACATATGCTTTCATTTTCCTGTGTAGTCACTAATTCTTTCTTTTTATTGCAGTTTTCTTTTTAATTGGAGGGTTAATCTTTTACATTCAACAGTAGATACAATAGTTTGTACATGCAGAACATTTCCCAGCTTTCCACATTCACCAATTCTCAAAGTTTACGTGTGCCATAAAATCCTCACACAAGTATTCACCGTGTGCACAGGTACACGCATTACAGTAAATGGACACCAAATAAGGGAATTCTTGGGAGTCGTCTTCCTTCCCATTTATCACCAGCATCTTCATAGAACATTCGTCCTACGTCTCTCTTTTGTCATCCTTAAATTTACAAAAATATCTTAGTTCACATGAGAGAAACTCAACCCTATGAGAATACATAAATACAGTAAAAAGTATTTGCTACAACATTCTCTCACACTGAGCTCTTCACTGAAAGAATTTCTGAAGTATTCAAAACTCTGTTCAGACACTCTGTAACTGATCAGTACACCATTGGTTTTCTGTGCTTTTATCCATAACAGTGTTTCTCAAGAAAAGTCTCCTTCTAATCAGATTGACCTGTTTCTCATTGTTATGGATGGATGCATCACTGTCTATTTTACTACTGGTTTAAAAAAAAAAAACATAGATAAGAAAACATTTCAATTTGGACCTTGCTAAGTTAGCACATCTTAAAAGTTCTCATCAATGCCAAAAACAAATTGTGTATCTGGAGGTTGGCAGATGTTAACCAGACAAACTGAGCAATTAGTATGAAGTTTGCATAAGCTGCTACAAGTCATACTGCTGTATGCCTGAAATTAATATAATCTTAATTATCCCTCAATTTCAAAATATATGTAAATATATATAATAAACAGTATCTAGGTATTTATCTCAGTGAATAGATCATAGAATTTAAACCATGAAATCCCAGATTTAGTATCTGGTACCACATATAATAAAGCAGAAAAGCACTCTATTTTAAAGAAAGAAAGAAAGAAAGAGAGGGAGGAAGAAAGAAAGGGAGAAAGAAAGGAAGAAAGAAAGATTTTTTTTTTTAAGAATCATGAAACCCATGTCTACCAGTTCCATAAATTCACACACGGAGGCCTGAGGCCAAAGTGGACTCTATACATACCTACAGCTAGTCTGTCAGTGCAGGACTTAACTCTCCTGACTCATGACTGTACCAGGTTCCAGTGTACTCTTAAACTGATGGCTTCTTCCAGAATCACAGTTTGACTTTCCCTTCTAATAATTTCTTTCTATGAATTTCTCCCCATTTTCATGGTAGCATACCATGGAGCAAAAGATGGAGAACTTCCGTCTGCAAAATGAAGAGGCATCTATGAAATACTGTGAAGAAGAGCTCAGAAAACTTGCACAGTCCTTGCAGGAATGTATTTCAAGTGGAATTTTCTTTGTGCCTGGAGGACACGCCCTTTACTTAGAAGCAAAGAGAAAAATTGAAGAGGACTATGAGCTGCTGCCCAGGAAAGGAGCTAAGGTGAAGTATAGTGGAAGTGGGCCAAGAACAGTACATCTCGTCAGCCTGGATAAAACCACAGTGAAAGGGGGCCAGCGGTAGTGCAGTAGGTTAAGCACACATGTTGCGAAGCACAAGGACCAGAGCAAGCATCCCGGTTCGAACCCCTGGCTCCCCACCTGCAGGTGTTTATCTTTCTCTCCCTCTCTCTGTCTTCCTCTCCTCTCTCAATTTCTCTCTGTCCTATCCAACAACAACAACAGCTATAACAACAATAACAGTAACAAGGGCAACAAAATTTTAAAAAATGGCCGCCAGGAGCAAAGGATTCAGAATGCAAACACTGAGCGCCAGCAATAACCCTGGAGGCAAAAAAAAAAAAAAAAAATCACCACTCCTGAAACTTTCCCCCTGTAGGTGGGGACCAGGGGCTTGAACCTGCATCCTTGCACACTGTAATGTATGTGCTTAACTAGGTGTGCCTCTGCTTGACCCCTCACAGGGTGCCTTTCTAAACAGGAAGGGACAGAGGCTGCATAGTCCAGATAATAATCTGCATGTCACCAATACCTGTGATTAGGTGCTTAGTACTACTCAATGCCTGAAATTACTTAGGCTTCACAGTTACATCTGTGTTCTTTTACTATATGTGTCTTTCTCTTTACAAATGCTGAAAAAGATATAGAGTAGCATGTCAGAAAAAGAAAAAAAAACAACATGGTGGTATTGCAACTATATGATAATATTGTTACATATATGGAATTATATGTAAATGCTCAACTATTAGATACTTTAAAAACAAATATTTCTTCAGGAGTGTAGAGTTCATTATTGGGAATTTAGATGAAAATAAACAGTCTTATCACTTGGTAAACAATAATAGCTTTTGTACTAAGTAGACTGAATACATGATTAAAGAAATAAGGCTACTCTCAAGAAACATGATTTCACCTGAGAAAGGTCCATAAGCACTACATTAGAGAAAGAGGGATGGGGCACATTTAGTTAAGTCCACATGTTACTGTGTTCAAGCTTCAGTTTCTCCCTGTACTTATCCAATAAATAAATAAATAAATAAATATATATATAAAAATAAACCCTGGGAGTCAGGTGGTATCGCAGTGGGTTAAGCACATGTGGCACAAAGCACAAGGACCTGAGTAAGGACGTCCGCTGGACTCCACCTGCAGGGGAGTCACTTCACAAGCGGTCTATTTTTCTCTCACCCTCTCTGTCTTCCCCTCCTATTTCCATTTCTCTCTGTCTTATCCAACAATAATGGCATCAATAAAAACAAAAACAATGAAAAACAACAAGAGCAACAAAAGGGAAAATAAATAAATAAATAAAACTAAATTAGATCTATGAGAGTAATGACTCTTATGTAGCTAGGCACACAGATAATAATTATGATGGTGACAATTATGGTGATGGAGGCGGTTAATATTCAGTACTCGATCCACAAATCAAGTATATTTTTAGGTGATGTACTTAGTCAACTAAATACTCAAAATATAAAACTAATAAATAATTATCCTATGAGGCACTAAGAATTTAAGAAGTCGAGCTCAGCACATATATTACCATGTTCAAGGACCTAGTTTAAGACCCCAGTCCCTACCTGTGGGGTGGGAGTAAGCTTCACAAGTGGTGAAATAGTGGTATGTGTCTCTCTTTTTCTTTCCCTCTATTTGTCTATACCCCCTCTCAATTTATCTCTGTCCTATCATGGAGAAGGAAAAAAGAAAAAAAAGGGGAAAAAAAAGGATGAAGAAGAAACAATAGCCACGGGGCGGGAGGGCAATAGATTCACTGTGCAGGCACTCAGAATCCAGTGATAATCCTGGTGGCAAAAATTTGGTTAATTTAATTAATTTTATTTTATAAGTTTCCTGAGCTCACACAGTCATCATACACGTATCATCCAAGATAACAGGGTGACTCTATGTACCTATAAGTTATTCAAAACTTAAGAGATTTAGAAATGCTTTTTGGGACAGGAAATGAAAGTGGAAGTATCACTAAGGAGTATCATAGTAAAGAAAAGGGAGATGAACACGCAGAAAGAATAAAAAGAATGTACAGATTGCAAACAGTGGAGGGTTGTGTTTGTAGAACAGCACATAAGACCCTCACTCTGCATTCTGAAGAGGGTTGTAGTCTGAATTCTGAGGTGAGCAATCTCAAGGGCAAAGAAGGAGGCTGTGTTAGAGGGTTTTCAGGCATCACTAAAAAGATTTGTTTTTGGGTCATGGCTACTGAAAGGTAGGAACCACTATGGAACCCTAGGAGATATAAAGAATTTATGGGGTTCAATTTTTGTTTCACTGGACATAATTTCTAATATAGAATATCATTCTTTGCTGCCTTACCAGTCTTTGTTCATTTTCTCCTTAGGAAAAGGAAGTTTTACAGAAGTTCCTGGAGTCTCAGGCAGTAATAGAGAAAGCCATTCTAAAGGCAGACAAAGCACTCAGTGATGGGGAGAAGGCCATAGCAGGTGTGTGGGGGCCTAAGGGCAGGAATGCAGGGAGGGAAGGGACTGAACACAGAGACTCAGGGAGGCTCCTGAAGTGCCCTTTGACAGAACTAACAGCAAGTTTTCCTGAAACAAGCAACTTTCTCTAAAGTTGCTTGTGGAGAGAGACTGCTATGTATGCAATAACTTAGCAGAGATTTGGTTGATCCTATGATCAACCTGTACCTTTTCATCCTATTCTAATATATGTGTTGCAGGTAGGACTAACATGAAAATTCAGAGATCTCTCTCTGGTATTTAAATTCATTACAGTCTCTGAGTTCTGGGCTGAGGGGAGGTGCTTGACTTAACATGATATTTATTTTGTTGCTCTGTGACTCTGTGGTGGAACAGTGGAATGTACCCAACTCAACACAGAGAAGAATGAAAATGAGATGCTAAGACAAAAGCTAAAGGAGAAGGAGCAGATAAGCATGGCTCAGTTAAACTGTTATCAGAAAAATTTGGCCCAACTGAAAAAAAGGATGGAAAGGCAATATCACAACCAACTTGAAGAGAAAAAAATGATGCTAATGCATAAGAGAAAGGTAAGTCGTCTGGGTGAGGCCTTGCCATGATTGCTTATTGAGAAAAGCCATCATAACTAAGAAAGAACAAGAGATCTGTCTCCTAAGGAAAACACAATATTTAAATACAATTTTAAGTGAAGTAATGATGCCTGAGAAAAAAAAAATTGAAAGAGGATTTCCTAGAGTATCAAATAAATATGAAAATGTTGTTACCTTAACTCTACACTATTAAGCATACTCTATAGCATTCAACTTTGGACAGTATGAATATCATACCCTAGGCTCCTATATTGTGCTGATTATAGTTTTTAATTCTGATTTCAAATGTAAAGGACATTGACCACAGTGTCCCTAAAATATTTGGTTAAAACTATCAAAGAAATCTGCAGTAGATCCTTCTGGTCTTCAGGTTGTACCTAATAGTTCAGGTTGTACCTAAGAGTTACTATTGTATATTTAAAGCATTAAAACTTTCTGAAATTGTTTCTAGGTCTTCCTGATTCATCCATAAACCTGCAATAAAATGCATTACTCACCCAGACCTGTAGCTTGATAGCCCTTGCTTACTAGAGAGTCAGCACTTTCTGTTAACTATTACATGAATACTACAATGCTACCTTAGTAGGATCACAACATAACAAGAATTAAGCCTATACTTTGTTTTCAATATGTTTTAATAAAGTAGGATGAACTACTGGTATGGTTGTCATGTAAAGCCCCATCTACATCCTACTCACCTTAGAGATAACTCTAAGGCCTCATGGGAAGCAATAAACCATAGCTAACTCCATCCATGTATATTTACCCAGACATTTGGGAGATGAAATGAAGTCATCAAAGAGCTATGAAGGTTGCAGAGAAATGACACAAGTCCTCAGCTATTGTGGTCATTAAATCCAAACATATGGCTCAAATTTTCAAAGGGAATAATTTCCATCTTTACAGCTCCTGAAAGAACTGCCTGAGGAAGGATTTCCAGAGAAATCTGAAAAGGTTAAAGAAGAAATAAGAATAATAGAAGAGAGATTCGACTTCCGGAGGCGGAGCTACGAGCAGCAGATCGCTTTCTCTCCTCTCCTCTCCTCTCCTCTCCCGGATCAACTAGGAATACCAAAGGAGACCACCCGGACCGAAACAAGACAGGACTAGAATGACCACAGAAACCCAGTAAATCACCCGTGAGTACAAACACGCGTGGCTGGTGACAAAGAGGAGAGAGGGGCCTAAGGAGAGATTAAGTGACTGCTAACAGTTCGACAGTCTGTCAGTGGAGACACCACCTCCAGTCTGCTCCACCAACAAGGGGACAGCTGAAGGGAGGAAAGGACTCCCCAGAGACTCACCAAGTACAACTCTGAGTCTCCATTGCTACTACCCTCAGAATCTGGAGCAGCAACAGGGAGGGACACCAGGGCACAGAGATCTAACCGGGAAACTCAGGAGAAGACCTATACCTCGGTGGCATAGCTGAAGGGCTGTGAAAGTCTCTTTGCATAACCACTGGATTATCTCTGCCACACCCTGCTTTATCTCTTGGTCAGGAGTCATTGATTAAGCCAAGAAGCCTATTGATAGTTTAAAAGCCCTCAGGCTACCATAGCCTAAAGGGGAAAAAAAAAAGGCTTTTACACCACTGAACTCCAACTCAGGGATTGAAAAAACTGTTAACTTATATAAAATGGTTAAAACAACAAGAAAAAATAATGGAGACTCGAACCAGGACAAGAGTCCAGCTAAAAGTCCTCCAGAGGGCGAAGCACAAAACAACGAGTTCAACATCCAAACATTAGCTAAGGAAATAATAACAGGAGTGAGTAAAGAATTTGAAAAAATTGTAATCAGAACTGCAGGAACAACAAATGAGAATATGGAAGAAAATTCTAATAATCTCATGGTTATTAGAGAGCTGAAAGCTGAAATTGCTGAGCTAAGAAGGCAACTAGCTGAACAAGCTAAAACAGTATCAGAGGAGGGCAACAAAATAGATGAACTCCAGAAAGCAGTAGAGGGCAGAGAGAATAGAATCAATGAGGCTGAAGACAGAATTAGCAAGATTGAGGATGAATTAGAGACAACTAAAGAAGAAGTAAGAGATCTCAAAAAGAGATTAAGAGATGCTGAAAACAACAACAGAGTCCTATGGGATGACTTCAAAAGAAACAATATACGCATTATTGGCTTACCAGAGGAAGAAAGAGAAGGGGAGGAAGAAAGCGTTCTCCAGGCCATAATAGCTGAAAATTTCTCTAGTCTAGACAACACCAAAGACATAAAGATTCAAGAATCCCAGAGGGTCCCAAACAGAATTAACCCAGACCTAAAGACACCAAGACATGTCATACTTAGATTGGAAAGGAATAAGGATAAAGAAAGGATCCTCAAGGCTGCAAGAGAAAAACAAAGAGTCACCTACAAAGGAAAACCCATAAGATTAGCAGCAGACTTCTCCATACAAACACTACAGGCCAGAAGAGAATGGCAAGATATCTATCGAGTGCTCAATGAGAAAGGCTTTCAGCCAAGAATACTATATCCTGCTAGAGTCATTCAGACTAGATGGAAGCATCAAAACCTTCTCAGACAAGCAACAGTTGAAGGAAGCAACCATCACCAAGCCTGCCTTGAAAGAAGTTCTGAAAGGTTTCCTATAAACAACCAGACCACCACAAATAGAACACATATCAAAACACTCTAAAACTCTACAAGAATGGCGTTAAAATATCTTCAATCTTTGATATCAATAAATGTCAATGGCCTGAATTCACCTATTAAAAGACACAGAGTAGGAAGATGGATCAGAAAACACAACCCAACAATATGTTGTCTACAGGAAACTCACCTAACGCAACAAGACAAACACAGACTTAAAGTGAAAGGATGGAAAACTATCATTCAAGCCAATGGCCCACAAAAAAGGGCAGGAACAGCTATTCTCATATCTGACATGATAGACTACCCTATGATCCTGCAATTCCTCTCCTGGGGATATATCCTAAGGAACACAACATATCTATCCAAAAAAAATCTGTGTACACATATGTTCTTGGCAGCACAATTTGTAATAGTCAAAACCTGGAAGCAACCCAGGTGTCCAACAACAGATGAGTGGCTGAGCAAGTTGTGGTATATATACACAATGGAATACTACTCAGCTGTAAAAAATGGTGACTTCACCGTTTTCAGCCAATCTTGGATGGACCTTGAAAAAATCATGTTGAGTGAAATAAGTCAGAAACAGAAGGATGAATATGGGATGATCTCACTCTCAGGCCGAAGTTGAAAAACAAGATTAGAAAAGAAAACACAAGTCGAACCTGAAATGGAATTGGAGTATTACACCAAAGTAAAAGACTCTGGGGTGGGTGGGTGGGTGGGTGGGGAGAATACAGGTCCATGAAAAATGATGAATGAAATAGTGGGGGTTGTATTGTTGTATGGGAATCTGGGGAATGTTATGCATGTAAAAAAAAAAAAAAAGAAGTAGAAATGCAAAGCAGAAATTGACTGAGTTTGGAGTATGGCACCAAAGTAAGAAAGCAGAAGTACACTAGAGTTTGCAGTGAGTACCTCCCTAATACTTCCTCTCCACTTTTCCAAGCTTTGGGACCAGGATTGCTCAACAATTTGTTTGGCTTTGTATGTTAACTCTCTTTTCAGTCACCAGGTTCCAGGTGTCATCAGGATGCCGGCCAGACTTCCCTGGATTGAAGACACCACCAATGTGTCCTGAAGCTCAGCTTCCCCAGAGACCCATCCTACTAGGGAAAGAGAGAGGCAGACTGGGAGTATGGACCGACCAGTCAACACCCATGTTCAGCGAGGAAGCAATTACAGAAGCCAGACCTTCTACCTTCTGCAACCCTCAATGACCCTGGGTCCATGCTCCCAGAGGGATAGAGAATGGGAAAGCTATCGGGGGAGGGGGTGGGATATGGAGATTGGGCGGTGGGAATTGTGTGGAGTTGTACCCCTCCTACCCTATGGTTTTGTTAATTAATCCTTTCTTTAATAAAAAATAAAAAAAAAAAGGAGATATGTGGGGGGCTGGGCTGTAGCGCAGCGGGTTAATCGCACAGGGCACGAATCTCAAGGACCAGAGTAAGGATCCCAGTTTGAGCCCCCGGCTCCCCACCTGCAAGGGGGGGTCAACTTCACATCTGCAGGTGTCTCTCTCCCCTTCTCTGTCTTCCCCTCCTCTCTCCATTTCTCTGTCCTATAAAAAAAAAAAAAAAGAATAATAGAAGAAATGATTAAGCAAATGAAAAGCAAGTGGCCTTCAGTGATTTCAGAAACTCTTGTTTCTCTGGGTTGTGCACTATTTTTATGCCCACTTATCTGGGTAAAGGCAGTGGGTACAGGGATAGTGGCTGTTGGTTTAGCTGGAAAACTTATTATTTCCATTATAGAAAATGATAAAAAGGAAATGTGGTTGCCAAAGAATATCAGAGTCTATTGTAAAAAAAAAAAATTGAGAGGGCTTTGCAATGGTGCACTTGGTTTAGTTCACATTATCATGCACAAGGTCCCAGGTTCAAGCCCCCAGAGCCCCACTCCAAAGTAGGGGGAAAGTTTCATGAGTGGTGAGACGGTACTATGCTACAGGTGTCTCTCTCTGTCTCTATCTCCTACTCTATGATGTTTTTCTCTCAATTTCTCTGTTTGATTAAATAAATTAGAGGGTAGGAGAGACCACATGATGGTTCAGCAAAAGCCTTTTATGCCAGGTGTTCCAAGGTCCCAGGTTCAGTCCCCAGCACCAGCATAAGCCAGAGCCGACCAGTTCACTTGTATTTCTCTGTGTATCTCTTTGTATCTCTCTTACACACACATTAAAATAAAATGATTTTAAAATAACTGAGTGTCAAGGAGATGACTCAACCATAGATTCATGTCTTGCATGCATGAGACCCTGTGTTCAGCCCTCAGCAACAAATAACAATAAAAACAAAAGTAAATAGAATGTCATCAATAGTGGAATGTTGCTAAGTTACACTGTTCGCACAGACAAACTAAAGAAAAACTCAAATTTTATATAACTAAAAAATAGAAATGGGGTTTGCGGGAGTTCAGCCGGTTAAGTGCACATGTCTGGAAGCACAAGGACCAGAGCAAGGATCTGGCTGGAGCCCCCAGCTCCCCACCTGCAAGGGAGGGTCACTTCGCAAGCTTTCTCTCCCCCTCTCTGTCTTCCCCTCCTATCAATTTCTCTCTGTCCTGTCCAACAACAACTACAGCAACAACAATCATACTAACAAGAATAACGATAATAAACAACAACAGCAACAAAAAAGGAAAAAAATAACCTCCAGGAGTAATGGATTTGCAGTGCAGGCACTGAGCTCCAGTGATAACCCTGGGGGGGGGGGCGGTGGAAACAACTTAAAAGACAATGATTTATTCATGTGATTTTTTTAAATGTATTTTTTTATTATTTGAGAAGGGGGAGAGAGAGGGAGGGAGGGAGGAGAAGGCAGAGGGAGGAAAGGAGGGGAAAGGGAGGGGTAGGGGAGGGGGAGAGGGGACTACACTGATACATCCAGGGCCAAGTGTTGTGAACTAGAAATATTATGCATGTTAGTGTGATGTTCTAAACACTTGCACTATCTTCTCAGCTAGCAAAGAAAACGTTCAAACAAATGAAAAGAATTTATGAGATGAAGAGATATATTTTTTAAATTTTTTATTTAAGAAAGGATTAATGAACAAAAACATAATGTAGGAGGGGTACAACTCCACACAATTCCCACCACCCAATCTCCATAACCCACCCCATCCCCTGATAGCTTTCCCATTCTCTAACCCTCTGGGAGCATGGACCCAGGGTCATTGAGGGTTGCAGAAGGTAGAAGGTCTGGCTTCTGTAATTGCTTCCCCGCTGAACATGGGTGTATTTATAGTCTATATATTATGGGCAGGAAGATTGATTCTTTAAGCTATAAAGAGCTTTTACAATCAGTTAGAAAAGAGCAACACAAAAAAGAAAAAAAATAAGAAAGAGCAACACCACATATTCAGGTACAAAAATATAAAAAGAGAATATAAATATTCTACTTTACTTATTAAAAACTATATGAATAATAATTTGTAATAAGACTTTAGAGTATACTATTAAGTCATAGTCTGATAAATCACTAATCAATATGAGAGAGAAAAACAGATTGAATGTCTCAAACTTTTTAAACATAGAATTCAGTCCTGAATATATATTCTGTCAATCTAGGCACTTAAATTTTCAAATTAGTGAACCGATTGAATTGTAACACTGGGATTAAATTATTAATGGCACAAAGGGCAAGGACCAGCAGAAGGATCCTGGTTCAAGCCCCAGCTCCCCACCTGCAGGGGAGGCGGTGAAGCAGGTCTGCAGGTGTCTATCTTTCTCTCTCCCTCTCTGTCTTCACCTCCTCTCTCCATTTCTCTCTGTCCTATCTAACAACAACAACATCAATAGCAACAATAATAACTATAACAACAGTAAAAAGACAGCAAAATGGGAAATAAATAAATAAAACTTAAAAAAAAAAAACAATGTGAAAACCCCTGAGTTCACAGGGAAAGCTTCACCAGTGGTGAAGCAGGGCTGCAAGTGTCTTTCTGTCTCTTTCCCTCTCTATCTCCCCCACCTCTCTCTGTCTCTATCCAATAATAAATAAATAAGTATAAATCAAACTTAAATATATATATATATATATATATATATATATATATATATATATAGTTATTTGTAAATAGCATTAAGTGACACAAATCATGATAAGGTCTTGGATGGTACAGTAAGTCCTAACCATGGGATTTTCAAAGTCAACCAAGTTCCCAAATAACTTCGTTATAACAATAACTCTCTATTGCTTTCTTAAACTCTAATACAGCAAAGAACCACCCTCATTCTTTATAAAACCCCTATTTTCCCAGTCCTGGAACTTTTAGGGCTTTGCTAGTCTTCCTTCACACTTCTCTCAATCCATACCATTAGATACAGCACCTGCTGATCTCAGCCAAATCAATACAACCAATGCCATCTTGATGTTTCCCTTCAGACTGTGTCCAGAGACTCCAGACCTGGGATGTCAACCCTCCAGCTCCACTACACTGGTGAAACCTTTCCTAGCTCAAAGGACTCCTTAATCCATTTCAGGTGGTGCACTTCCTAACAAAGCTACAGATAACAAAGACATAGACCAGGGCTCTTGAGATAGGGCATATGTACATGCATCCATAAGTTAGGGGAAAATACATACCTTCAAGTAAAAGTGCACAGTAGTTTGCAGTGACTCAATAAGTACAGCAAGAAGTAGAAAGAACTAAAAAGTGCCTTATTTACATGACAACCCCTCCTGACAGCACTGGGTACTAAGTGCCTGACACTGGGCTAGGTGGTGGTTGTTTCTGGGAATGTCAGAGCTGGCTCTCTCTCTCTTACAAAATTACTTTTTAACAGGGGTTTAAATTCACGCCATTCCCGTCACCAGAGTTCTGAATCTTCAGTCTCCCCACTGCAATCCACTACAGTTACCCTAAGTTTGTAGATATGGGCCAACCATCATCTCTACAACTATCTGTCTACATTTATACATAATTGCCCCCCTTTTTTTTCTCCTTATTTATTCTTCTCTTCCCCTCTAAGCCACTCATAACATCATAGCTACCTCCATATGTCCCTCTCCTTTTCCTTCTCTCTCTCTCTCTGGGTGCTGATGGAGCTGGAGTGCAGAGTCCTCTTATCTTCATCCTGTCACTTCTCCCCCTCAGGGAGTATGGATCATGGCTGTTTGGGGAGGAGCAGAAGGTAGGAGGTCTGGTTTCTGTAATTGCTTCTCTGCTGAGCATGGGCATTGACAGGTCAACCCATACCTCTAGCCTGATTTATTTTTATTTTTATTTATAAAATGGAAACACTGGGGAAGTAGGGCAGTAGCGCAGCAGGTTAAGTGCACGTGGCATAAAGCGTAAGGATTCTGGTTCAGCCCCCATCTCCCCACCTGTAGGGGAGTCGCTTCATGGGGAATGAAGCAGGTCTGCATGTGTCTTTCTTTCTCTCCCCCTCTCTGTCTTCCCCTCCTCTCTCCATTTCTCTCTGTCCTATCCAACAACGACGACATCAATAACTACAATAATAGAACAACAAAAGGGAATAAATAAATAAAATAAATATTAAAAAAAGAAAATTTAAAAAAAATGAAAACACTGACAAGACCATAGAATAAGAGGGGTACAATTCCACACAATTCTTGATAACAAAACTCTATATCCCATTCCCTTCTCTGATAGCTTCCCTATTTTTTATCGCTCTGGGAGTATGGACCCAGGGTCATTATGAGGTGCAGAAGGTGGAAGGTCTGGCTTCTGTAATTGCTTCCCCACTTAATATGTGTGTTGACAGGTCAATCCATACTTCCAGCATGTCTCTGTCTCTTTCCCTAGAACCCCCTAGCCTGCTTCTATCTTTCCCTAGTGGGCTAGAGCTCTGAAGGATCGAGGATCCAGGACACACCAGTGAGGTCATCTGCTCAGAGAAGTTGGGATGGGGTCTTGGTAGCATCTGTAACTTGGTGTCTGGAAGGTGGCATGATCTAAATTGAGACAAAATGGTTAATGAATGGGATCCCAAAAAGTAGGATTAGAGTAGATGGCATTAAGAATTTTAGGGTAGAAGAAAGCTAGAAAATCCATTCTAGGCATGTTCCTGAGCCAAACAACCATGGTAGTTTTGCTTGAGTTTGATAGCTAGCCTAAAGTAAGATAAGAATATTGTTTGAGGGAGTCGGGTGGTAGCACAGCTGGTTAAGCGCATGTGGCACATAGCACAAGGACCAGAGTAAGGATCCCGGTTCCAGTCCCCGGCTCCCCACCTGCAGGGTTGTCGCTTCACAGTTGGTGAAGCAGGTCTGCAGGTGTCTGTCTTTCTCTCCCCCTCTCTGTCTTCCCCTCCTCTCTCCATTTCTCTCAGTCCTATCCAACAATGACATCAATAACAACAATAATAACTACAACAATAAAGCAACAAGGGCAACAAAAAGTAATAAATATTTTTTTAAAAGAATATTGTTTGAACCTGGGTCCACCTGCATATTAGACATCAGGCTCAGACAAAAACTGGTAAAATTATGGACCCTTGGAATATACTTAAAATATACCTACTATATTTTTCCAAAATGGAGACCCCAAGTCTTCATCTGCAATATTCTGGCCTTTAGGTTCATGATTAGTCAACACTTTGTTCTGCTTTATGTCTTAAATCTTTTTCAGCCATCAGGTTCCAAATGCTACCGTGATGCCAACCTGACTTCCCTGGGCAGATGACCCTACCAATATGTCCTGGAACCCCACCTCCCCAGACCCCTGTCCCACTAGGGAGAAAGAGAGACAGGCTAGGAGTATGGATCAACCTACCTATGACCATGTTCAGTGAGGAAGTAATTTACAGAAGCCAGACCTTCCACCTTCTGCACCTCATAATGATCCTGGGTCCATACTTGCAGAGGAATAAAGAATAGGAAAGCTTTCAGGGTGGGGGGGATGGGATAGGGAGTTCTGGTGGTGGAAACTGTGGAAATGTACCCCTCTTATCCTATGGTCTTGTCAATATTTCAATTTTATAAATAAAAATTATATAAATTAAAAAATAATATTCTCTGAGAGAACAGAGTCAGAGTAGAGATAAGGTCTAGAAAGTTGGATTTGGGCAGGGAGTAGCTCATGTTCTTGAGAAAAAAAAAATCTGTGGCTAAAATTAACTATTTACCTTCATCCATCTGACCCAGGGCATATATATATATATATATATATATATATATATATATATATATACATTTATATTTATACTTAGCACCAGAGCCTGTGTAACCTCTACATCCCTACTGATCTGAGCCTGCAGCTCAAGGTCACAGCTGGGAACACTGAAGGCTGCACTCATTTTCAGGAACAGTCTTTCTCAAGTGGCAGAGCAGGATACCCCAGCCACCCTTCAGAGACTGCAGCTATTCCTACCATCGCTGCTTTATGGTAAAGACAAGGTCATGGGAAGGGCCCACAAAATGCCATTCCCGATGGAAGTGACCAGTGGTGGTAGAGAGAGGGATCCCTTAGAGGTCTAGGCCCACTTGAATATGTATCACTTTGCTGTCTAGCAGCAAATAGCTTATGACTCACATTATTTTAGTCTACTTGTTATTTACAAATAAATGCTTTTACTTTTCAGATCTGCCTTTTTTTTCTCAGTTTAAGAAGTCATTTTATTTTTTAAAATTTCTTTATTGGGGATTTAATATTTTATATTTCAACAGTAAATACAATAGTTTGTACATGCATAACATTTCCCAGTTTCCCATATAACCATATATGCCTTTTTAAAATTTCTTTATTGGGGGATTAATATTTTATAGTCGACAGTAAATACAATATTTTGTACATCCTCCACTGTCACCATTACTCTTCAACATAGTATTGGAAGTTCTTGCCATAGCAATCAGGCAAGAGAAAGAAATAAAAGGAACACAGATTGGAAGGGAAGAAGTCAAGCTCTCACTATTTGCAGATGATATGATAGTATACATAGAAAGACCTAAAGAATCCAGCAGAAAATTACTGGAAGTTATTAGGCAATATAGCAAGGTATCAGGATACAAAATCAATGGACAAAAATCAGTGGCATTTCTTTATGCAAACACTAAATCTGAAGAAGAAGACATCCAGAAATCACTCCCATTTACTGTTTCAGCAAAATCATTCAAATACCTAGGAATAAAGTTGACCAAAGAAGTGAAAGACTAATATACTTAAAACTTTGAGTCGCTACTCAAGGAAATAGAAACTGATACCAAGAAATGGAAAGATATCCCATGCTCATGGATTGAAAGAATAAATATAATCAAAATGAATATTCTCCCCAGAGCCATATACAAATTTAATGCAATACCCATCAAAGTTCCACCAAGCTTCTTTAAGAGAATATAACAAACACTGCAATCATTTATCTGGAACCCGAAAACACCTAGAATTGTCAAAAACATCTTGAGGAAAAGTAACAGAAATGGAGGCATCACACTCCCAGACCTTAAACTATATTATAAAGCCATCATCATCAAAACAGCATGGTACTGGAACAAAAATAGCCACACAGACCAGTGGAACAGAATTGAAAGCCCAGAAATAAATCCCCACACCTATGGACATCTAATCTCTGATAAGGGGGTCCAAAGGATTAAATGGAAGAAGGAGGCTCTCTTCAATAAATGGTGCTGGGAAAACTGGGGTGTAACATGCAGAAGAATGAAATTGAACCACTTTATCTCACCAGAAACAAAAATCAACTCCAAATGGATCAAAGACCTAGATGTCAGACCAGAAACAATCAAATACTTAGATGAAAACATTTGTAAAACACTTTCCCACCTACACCTCAAGGACATCTTTGATGAATCAAACCCAATTGCAAGGAAGACTAAAGCAGAAACAAAGCAATGGGACTATATCAAATTGGAAAGCTTCTGCACATCCAAAGAAACTATTAAACAAACAAAGAGACCCCTCACAGAATGGGAGAAGATCTTCACATGCCATACATCACACAAGAAACTAATTACCAAAATATATAAAGAGCTCAGCAAGCTTAGCACCAAAAAAGCAAATGACCCCATCCAAAAACGGGCAGAGGATATAAACAAAACATTCACTACAAAGGAGACCCAAAAGACTAACAAACATATGAAAAACTGCTCTAGGTCACTGATTGTCAGAGAAATGCAAATCAAGACAACACTAAGATACCACCTCACTCCTGTAAGAATGGCATACATCAAAAAGGACAGCAGCAACAAATGCTGGAGAGGTTGTGGGGACAGAGGAACCCTTTTACATTGCTGGTGGGAATGTAAATTGGTACAGCCTTTGTGGAGAGCAGTCTGGAAAACTCTCAGAAGGCTAGACATGGACCTTCCATATGATCCAGTAATTCCTCTCCTGGGGTTAAACCCCAAGGACTCCATAACACCCAACCAAAAAGAGGTGTGTACTCCTATGTTCATAGCAGCACAATTCATAATAGGTAAAACCTGGAAGCAACCCAGGTGCCCAACAACAGATGAGTGGCTGAGAATGTTGTGGTATATATACACAATGGAATACTATGCAGCTATCAAGAACAATGAACCCACCTTCTCTGACCCATCTTGGACAGAGCTAGAAGGAATTATGTTAAGTGAGCTAAGTCAGAAAGAAAAAGATGAGTATGAGATAATCCCACTCATCAACAGAAGTTGAGTAAGAAGATCTGAAAGGGAAACTAAAAGCAGGACCTGACCAAATTGTAAGTAGGGCACCAAAGTAAAAACCCTGTGGTGAGGGGTAGACATGCAGCGTCCTGGGCCAGTGGGGGGTGGGAGTGGGTGGGAGGGATGGGTCACAGTCTTTTGGTGGTGGGAATGGTTTTTATGTACACTCCTAGTAAAATGTAGTCATATAAATAACTAGTTAATTAATAAGAGAGGGGGAAAATTAATTGTATGTCTTGAAGTTTTTAAAACACAGACTGAATCTTTTTAATATATAGGCTGTGTATTTGATATGCAGACTCTCTCAAAAGCCTAGACCAAGTAGATCAGAAGCAACCAATAGCATAGCTATATACAAGATACTGGGTACTGTACAGAAAACCCTAACAAAAGGACTTTTCAAAGTTAACCCAATTACCAAGTAATGTGATGATAACATTGACTATCGATTGTCTTTTGAACCCTAAGACAGCAGGATCACATCTCCACTATAGAGGCTCTACTTCCCCCAGTCCTGGAACCCTTGGATGGGGCCCACTTTCCCGTATGCCTCTCCCAATCCATATCAAATAATATTGCATCAGCCAATTACAACCTAATCAACACAACGATTGCCACCTCATCATGCTTCACTTCAGACTGTGTCCAGAGACTTCACATGTGGAATGACAACCCTTCAGCTTCATTACTCAGGTGAGACCTTTCCTTTCATAGTATACTCTAATTTCATCCCAGGTGGTTCACTTTCTAACAAAGTCCCAAAACCTAGATATACACCAGTTTCTGTGAGAGAGAGCATATATTCACACATATCCATAAACTACTGCAAAATATATACCTAAAAGCAGAAGTACTCTAGAGTTTGCAGTGATTATCCCCCTAACACTTCCTCTCCAAGCTTTGGGTCCATGATTGCTCAACAATTTGTTTGGTTTTGTATGTTAACTCTCTTTTCAGTCACCAGTTCCAGATGTCAGCAGGATGCTGGCCAGGCTTCCCTGGACTGAAGACCCCACCAATGTGTCCTGGAGCTCCGCTTCCCCAGAGACCCACCCTACTAGGGAAAGAGAGAGGCAGACTGGGAGTATGGACCAACCAGTCATGCCAGTGTTCAGCGGGGAAGCAATTACAGAAGCCAGACCTTCCACCTTCTACAACCCACAATGACCCTGGGTCCATGGTCCCAGAGGGATAGAGAGTGGGAAAGCTATCAGGGGAGGGGGTGGGTTATGGAGATTGGGTGGTGGGAATTGTGTGGAGTTGTACCCCTCCTACCCTATGGTTTTGTTCATTAATCCTTTCTTAAATAAAATATAAAAAAAAAGAAAGTCTTCTTGTGTAACCATTGTGCTTTAATGAAATTCTTATATCTTTTACTATCTACGATGACAGACTTAATAAAAGCTTTCTGAAAATGGAGAATGTTTTTGCTAAAGAATTTCACAAAGAAGGAAACTGGGTGAGCAGGAGGTGGTGCTATAGATAAAGTGCCTGAGTCTCCACCATGAGGCCCTGAGTTCCACCCTGGTGTGACACGTGCCACTGTGAAGCTCGGGCTCTGTTTCTCCATCCCATAATAATATTAATAAGCCAATTTTGCTTATTTATTTATTATTCTGCTGTCTTTGAAAGGGACGGTATAAGGAACCCATTTATAAATTGATGAATGATCTTACAACGATTGACACAGGTTTGTTGGGGCCAAAGTCTCATGATGTAGCCCATCAGGACTGAAGCCTGTGTGAGTGATGGCCATTGAAGGCAAGATGTGTCACTGCAGGTTCTCCAGCTATAGCCATGTGTCCTGATAGAGACGCTGAATAGGGGTGGCAGTATTGTCTTGAAGCACAGGGGCTGATGGGAAGTAGCTTCTGTCCAATATTGTATGTACCTAGACATGTTCTGCAAAGGAAAGATGTTCAATTTATTGATTTTCTCTGACTCAGTCAGCAAGGCCTGCTCCCTGCCTGGTCAGAATCTCACTCATCCTAAAGGACTGAAACCCAAAAATCCGCATCTCCCTCTGCAACTCTAAAATTTTACATTTGTTATATGCTGGAAAGAATATCCTTGATTTCAAAAAGTGAATTTTACATGCTTTCATTTGTTGGTATGTTTCTAATTCTGCTTCTAAAACCCCTTCTGTTTCATTGGTTTAATCCCTCCTGCTTAACACTGTATTCTATTTACATAACCACTGTTTTCTAAGCACCATCCTGCCTCCAGTGCACTGCTTTAATCCCCACTAGTTCATGATGTCTTTTTGCTCTGCTCCCTCTCCTAGTACACCCTGATTTGCACCAGTCTTTTTTCACTCCATCCTCTCTACGTCGTCACATCCTGTTTCCACACTTCTTATCGAATATATAGATATGGACAGGATTGTGATTAGAGATAGCTTAGATTGTGCTGCTTTCCACATGAATAAAGAGATACTGCTTCCTTGCTCGCCATGAGTTCCTGGTTGTCTGTCTCCCGCCCGTGAAGTTAGTCTGGCATATTAGCGCCCTGAACAGGGTCTGGCATTCATTAGTGACCCAGATAGATCAGGGACCTGGATGCTAGACCAGAAACTATCAACTATTTAGAGGAAAATATTGGCGGAACACTTTCCCATCTAAACCTCATGGGCATCTTTGATGACACAAACCCAATTGCAAGGAAGATTAAATCAAAAACAAATCAGTGGGGCTCCATCAATTTGAAAAAATCACAATGGCACAGTCACAGGACCTAGGGCCTCATGGTGGAGAATCAGACACTTTATCTCTTGCACCACCTCCTGGTCACTGAATTTCTTTCTTAGTGAAGTTGCTTTAGTGAAAATATTCTCTATTTTCAGAAACATTTTAGAATAAATATGACATTGTAGATATTAAAATCTGTGTACTATCTTCTTTTGATATTCTGGAACCTAAAGAGTTTCCAGAATATCAAAAATTTTGTTCTTTTTGATATCTTTATTCTTTTTCAAACACCAAGTTGCAGATACTACCATAACGCCAATCTAGACAACCCTGGGCAGATGATCTCACAAATGTTTCCTGGAACCCCATCTCTCTAGAGTCCTGCCCTACTAGGGAAAGATAGAAACAGGCTGGGAGGATGCATCAATCTGCCAATGCCAAGTCCAGCAAGAACTAATTACAGAATCCAGACCTTACACATTCTGCACCCCATTATGATCCAGGGCCCAGGCTTCCACAAAGATAAAGGGTAGGAAAGCTTCCAGTGATGTGATATGGAACTCTGGTGGTGGGAAATAAGTGGAATTTTACCCCTCTTATCTTATGGTTCTGTCAATGTTTTCTATTTTTTATTTTCTAAGTAAGTTAAATTTAAAAAATTAAAAATGAATAAATGAATGAAACCACGATGGACCTGAAGTGTTTAAGGTCCTTGAGAGTCTTGAATATCTGAGTACAAAGCAAATCAAATGTCTGAGGCTACAGAACTCCCTGAGGGCTGAAAGTCTCCAGAGAGGCCATATAGATCTCTTGTCTCAACCTGCTGAGGCCTGAGGTGCAGCACAGCAGCTTCTCCAGGGTGGCCATGGACAGGCGGTTCCCATGGAGGCTGAGGGAGCTGAGCTGGGAGCAGCTGCTCAGGGCAGGGAGCAGGGCCTCAAGCTGGGGGTTCTGGAGGCCACACAGACCCAGGTCCAGGTGCTGGTGGGTGGCTGCATTTATTTCCAGCAGAGCTCTCAGGGTCTCCCTGACAGAAGTCAGGGGGACTCCCCTCAGACACAGGTCCTTCAGGTGAGTGATGTGTGGGCTCTGGAACAGGTATGTCAAGTCTCCTTCTACAGAGCAGTTAGTAAGTGAGAAGACCTGGGGGGGGGGGTGGTGGCGAGGCTCCTGGGAAGAGAAAGAGAAAGAGGGGAGGAATTTTAGAGTAGACAGTGGTGTTGACAGGAGAGTGTAAGTTCTGCAGAGGTCATGATACACCAAGGATCAAGTTTGCTCTCAACCATAATTCGCATAAGGTGTCCTAAGGCTGCAGCCTCTTTAGTGTACTTAGGAGTCTGAACTGTGGGCTTGAACCTGGGCACTTGAACATCAGTGCTCAACCAATTGCACCACTACCCAGTCCTCTCTGCTTTCTATCTTAATGCTTTTTCAGACACCAAGCTATAGATGCTACCATGATGTCAACCTGACTTCCCTGAACAGACAACCTCATCAGTGTGTGCTAGAACCCCACCTCCCTAGAGCCTTGCCCCACTAGGGAAAGATAGAAACAGGCTGGGTATATGGATTGACCTGTGAATGCCCATGTCCACTGGAGATGGAGTTACAGAAGCCAGACCTCCCACCTTCTGCACCATATAATGATCCTGGGTCCATACTCCAAGAGGGATAAAGAATAGGAAAACTTCCAGTGAAGAGGATGGAGTACGGAACTCTGGTGGTTGGAATTGTATGGAACAGTAGACCTCTCAGCCTACTGTCTTGTCTATCATTACTAAATCAATTAAAAAACAGAAAATGCATTTAATATTAAGCTGATAAATGTTCTCTTGTGTTTATTTTATTGTGAGAGAGCATTCCTGTGCTGGTAAAAAAGCATAATGGTAATGCAGAGTTCTTTTTTTTTTTTTTTTTTTTTTTGGACCTGTATTCTCCCCACCCACCCACCCACCCCAGAGGTCTTTTACTTTGGTGTAATACTCCAATTCCATTTCAGGTTCGACTTGTGTTTTCTTTTCTAATCTTGTTTTTCAACTTCGGCCTGAGAGTGAGATCATCCCATATTCATCCTTCTGTTTCTGACTTATTTCACTCAACATGATTTTTTCAAGGTCCATCCAAGATCGGCTAAAAACGGTGAAGTCACCATTTTTTACAGCTGAGTAGTATTCCATTGTGTATATAGACCACAACTTGCTCAGCCACTCATCTGTTGTTGGACACCTGGGTTGCTTCCAGGTTTTGGCTATTACAAATTGTGCTGCCAAGAACATATGTGTACACAGATCTTTTTGGATGGATGTGTTGGGTTCCTTAGGATATATCCCCAGGAGGGGAATTGCAGGGTCATAGGGTAGGTCCATTTCTAGCCTTCTGAGAGTTCTCCAGACTGTTCTCCACAGAGGTTGGACCAATTGACATTCCCACCAGCAGTGCAGGAGGGTTCCTTTGACCCCACATCCTCTCCAGCATTTGCTGCTGTTACCTTTTCTGATGTGTGACATTCTCACAGGAGTGAAGTGATATCTCAATGTTGTCTTGATTTGCATTTCTCTGACAATCAGAGACTTGGAGCATTTTTTCATGTGTTTCTCGGCCTTTTGGATCTCTTCTGTGGTGAATATTCTGTCCAAGTCCTTCCCCCATTTTTGGATGGGGTTATTTGTTGTCTTATTGTTGAGTCTGGCAAGCTCTTTATATATGTTGGTTATTAAACTCTTATCTGATGTATGGCATGTAAAGATCTTCTCCCATTCTGTGACGGGTCTCTTGATTTGGGTAGTGGTTTCTTTTGCTGTGAAGAAGCTTTTTAATTTGATGTAGTCCCATAGGTTTATACTTGCCTTAGTCTTCCTTGTAATTGGATTCGTTTCATTGAAAATGTCTTTAAAATTTATGCGGAAAAAAGTTCTGCCAATATTTTCCTCTAAGTATATGATAGTTTCTGGTCTAACATCCAAGTCCTTGATCCACTTGGAATTTATTTTTGTATTTGGTGAAATACAGTGATTCAGCTTCATTCTTCTGCATGTTTCAACCCATTGTTTCCAACACCATTTGTTGAAGAGACTCTGCTTTCCCCATGTAATAGTCTGGGCCCCTATGTCAAAGATTAGATGTCCATACGTGTGGGGCCTCATTTCTGGGCTCTCAATTCTATTCCACTGGTCAGTGTGTCTGTTCATGTTCCAGTACCAAGCAGTTTTGATGACAATGGCCCTATAATATAGTTTGAGATCCGGCAGTGTGATGCCTCCGGTTCTGTTCTTTTTTCTCAAGATTGTTTTGGCAATTCTAGGTCTTTTCTGGTTCCAGATAAACATTTGTAGCATTTGTTCTATTCTCCTAAAAAATGTGCTTGGGATCTTGATGGGGATAGTATTAAATTTGTAGATGGCTCTGGGTAATACATTCATTTTGATGATGTTAATTCTTCCAACCCATGAGCATGGAATATCTTTCCACTTCTTTGTGTCTTTTTCAATTTCTTTGAGTAGTGACTCATAATTTTCTGTATACAAGTCTTTCACTTCTTTGGTTAGGTTTATTCCTAGACATTTTATTGTTTTTGTTGCTATAGAAAAAGGAACTGATTTCTGGATTTCAATTTCTTCTAACTTAGTGTTTGCATAGAGGAATGCCACTGACTTTTGAATGTTAATTTTATAGCCTGACACATTACTGTATTGCCTGATGATTTCCAAAAGCTTCTTGCTGGATTCCTTAGGTTTTTCCATGTATACTATCATGTCATCTGCAAATAAGGAGAGTTTGACTTCTTCTCTTCCAATCTGTATGCCTTTAATTCCTTGCTCCTGCCTGATTGCTATGGCAAGAACTTCCAACACTATGTTGAATAGTAATGGTGATAGTGGGCAGCCCTGTCTAGTACCTGATCTGAGGGGAAATGCTTCCAGCTTTTCACCATTGAGTATGATGTTGGCTGTAGGTTTGCTATATATAGACTCCACTATCTTCAGGAATTTTCCATCTATTCCTATTTTTTGTAGTGTTTTGATCATAAAGGGATGTTGGATTTTGTCAAATGCTTTCTCTGCATCTATTGATATGACCATGTGGTTTTTGGTCTTGCTTTTGTTGATGTGGTGGATCACATTGATTGATTTACGTATATTAAACCAACCTTGCATGCCTGGGATAAACCCCACTTTGTCATGATGAACAATCTTTTTGATATACTGCTGTATCCGGTTGGCTAGAATTTTGTTCAATATTTTCGCATCTATGTTCATCAGAGATATTGGTCTGTAGTTTTCTTTTTTGGTTGTGTCCCTGTCTTCTTTGGGTATCAGGGTGATGTTGGCTTCATAGAAGCTGGCAGGGAGTATTCCAGTGTCTTCTGGAAGACTTTTAAAAGTAGAGGTATTAGTTCTTCTTTGAAAGTTTTGTAGAATTCATTTGTGAAACCATGTGGTCCAGGACTTTTATTTTGGGGAAGATTTTTGATAACTGTTTCAATTTCATTAGCTGTGATGGGCCTGTTCATGTTATCCACTTCCTCTTTACTTAGTTTTGGAAGTTGGTAGGTATCTAGGAAATCATTCATTTCTTCCAGGTTCTCTAACTTGGTGGCATATAGTTGTTCATAGAAGCCTCGCATGATATGTTGAATTTCTGCAGTGTCTGTTGTGGTATCTCCTCTTTCATTTACTATCCGATTTATTTGGGTCTTCTCCCTTTTTTGTTTTGTGAGTCTGGCTAAAGGTTTGTCGATTTTGTTCACTCTTTCGAAGAACCAACATTTACTTTCATTGATCTTTTGTATGGTTTTCCTATTCTCAATGTTATTTATTTCTGCCCTAACTTTAGTAATTTCTGTCCTTCTGGTTGCTTTAGGATTCCTTTGTTGTTCTTCTTCTAGGTCTTTAAGATGTGCAATCAGGCTGTTTATTTGTACCTTTTCTTGTTTCCTGATGTGTGCTTGTATAGCTATGAACTTCTCTCTTAGGACTGCTTTAGCTGTGTCCCAAATATTTTGATAGCTTGTGTCTTCATTTTCATTGAACTCTCGAAACATTTTGATTTATTCCTTGATTTCCTCTTTGACCCAGAAGTTGTTAAGAAGTGTACTGTTGAGCTTCCACATTTTGGCACTGTTACTAATCTTTTGTTGATTGTTAAGTGTTAGTTTAATTCCACTGTGGTCTGAGCAGATGCTTGGGATGATTTCAGTGCTCTTGAATAGGCTGATGCTGTCTTTGTGGCCTAACATATGGTCTATCCTTGAGAATGATCCATGTGGATTTGAGTAAAATGTGTATTCCAGATTCTTGGGATGAATGACTCTGAAAATGTCCAATAGTTCTAGTTGATCTATCTCTTCATTTAGCTCCCTTATGTCTTTACTGATTTTCTTCCTGGATGATCTGTCAAGTTGAGATAGTGGGGTGTTGAAGTCCCCTACTATGATTGTGTTACTGTTAATATATTGCTGTAGCTGTTTCAGTAGAAGTTTGATGTATTTAAACGGCTTCTCATTGGGTGCATAGATATTAATAATTGTTAAGTCCTCTTGATTGACTGATCCTCTGAGCATTAAGTACTGTCCATTCCTATCTTTTTTAATCTTATGTATTTTAAAGTCTATCATGTCAGATATGAGAATAGCTGTTCCTGCCCTTTTTTGTGGGCCATTGGCTTGAATGATAGTTTTCTATCCTTTCACATTAAGTCTGTGTTTGTCTTGTTGTGTTAGGTGAGTTTCCTGTAGACAACATATTGTTGGGTTGTGTTTTCTGATCCCTCTTCCTACTCTGTGTCTTTTAATAGGTGAATTCAGGCCATTCACATTTATTGATATCAAAGATTTAAGATATTTTAACGCCATTCTTGTAGAGTTTTAGAGTGTTTTGATATATGTTCTATTTGTGGTGGTCTGGTTGTTTATAGGAAACCTTTCAGAACTTCTTTCAAGGCAGTCTTGGTGATGGTTGCTTCCTTCAACTGTTGCTTGTCTGAGAAGGTTTTGATGCTTCCATCTAGTCTGAATGACAATCTAGCAGGATATAGTATTCTTGGCTGAAAGCCTTTCTCATTGAGCACTCGATAGATATCTTGCCATTCTCTTCTGGCCTGTAGTGTTTGTATGGAGAAGTCTGCTGCTAATCTTATGGGTTTTCCTTTGTAGGTGACTCTTTGTTTTTCTCTTGCAGCCTTGAGGATCCTTTCTTTATCCTTATTCCTTTCCAATCTAATTATGACATGTCTTGGTGTCTTTAGGTCTGGGTTAATTCTGTTTGGGACCCTCTGGGATTCTTGAATCTTTATGTCTTTGGTGTTGTCTAGACTAGAGAAATTTTCTGCTATTATGGCCTGGAGAATGCTTTCTTCCTCCCCTTCTCTTTCTTCCTCTGGTAAGCCAATAATGCGTATATTGTTTCTTTTGAAGTCATCCCATAGGACTCTGTTGTTGTTTTCAGCATCTCTTAATCTCTTTTTGAGGTCTCTTACTTCTTCTTTAGTTGTCTCTAATTCATCCTCAATCTTGCTAATTCTGTCTTCAGCCTCATTGATTCTATTCTCTCTGCCCTCTACTGCTTTCTGGAGTTCATCTATTTTGTTGCCCTGCTCTGATACTGTTTTAGCTTGTTCAGCTAGTTGCCTTCTTAGCTCAGCAATTTCAGCTTTCAGCTCTCTAATAACCATGAGATTATTAGAATTTTCTTCCATATTCTCATTTGTTGTTCCTGCAGTTCTGATTACAATTTTTTCAAATTCTTTACTCACTCCTGTTATTATTTCCTTAGCTAATGTTTGGATGTTGAACTCGTTGTTTTGTGCTTCGCCCTCTGGAGGACTTTTAGCTGGACTCTTGTCCTGGTTCGATTCTCCATTATTTTTTCTTGTTGTTTTAACCATTTTATATAAGTTAACAGTTTTTTCAATCCCTGAGTTGGAGTTCAGTGGTGTAAAAGCCTTTTTTTTTCCCCCTGTAGGCTATGGTAGCCTGAGGGCTTTTAAACTATCAATAGGCTTCTTGGCTTAATCAATGACTCCTGACCAAGAGATAAAGCAGGGTGTGGCAGAGATAATCCAGTGGTTATGCAAAGAGACTTTCACAGCCCTTCAGCTATGCCACCGAGGTATAGGTCTTCTCCTCAGTTTCCCGGTTAGATCTCTGTGCCCTGGTGTCCCTCCCTGTTGCTGCTCCAGATTCTGAGGGTAGTAGCAATGGAGACTCAGAGTTGTACTTGGTGAGTCTCTGGGGAGTCCTTTCCTCCCTTCAGCTGTCCCCTTGTTGGTGGAGCAGACTGGAGGTGGTGTTTCCACTGATAAACTGTTGAACTGTTAGCAGTCACTTAATCTCTCCTTAGGCCCCTCTCTCCTCTTTGTCACCAGCCACGCGTGTTTGTACTCACGGGTGATTTTCTGGGTTCCTGTGGTCATTCTAGTCCTGTCTTGTTTCGGTCCGGGTGGTCTCCTTTGGTTTTCCTAGTTGATCCGGGAGAGGAGAGGAGAGGAGAGAAAGTGATCTGCTGCTCGTAGCTCCGCCTCCGGAAGTCCGCAGAGTTCTTTATGACTGAGGTTACAAAGTCCTAGGTTTCACAACATAATCACATCATACTAATCCTGAAAACTGCAGTCATGGGATCAAGACACATAATGCCTATATGTTTTTTTTTTTTTCCTCACATGGGTTTTCTGGGCAGATCCAGGAGATGACAGTGAATTTCAGTGCTGTACGGTGAAGGTCAGACTCCCAGGCTACAAAGAACAAACCCTTGGCCCCAGAGACACAGTTGCAGAGTGGTGTGTGCAAGGGGAGCTGGCTGCTCCTCTCACTCTGAGGCTCTTTCACCCAGCCTGGAGCTGCCTTGGATGATGACTCTTGTGTCCTGGGACAGTCTTCCTGATCACAAGTGCACTAACCAAACTGGATTCTTATCTCAACCCTGCTACAGAATTTAGCAGATGTAGAAAAATCTTCATATGAAATTTTAGGCTGGGAGGGTAAAGTGATTATGCAAATGAGTCTCTAGCCTGAGGCCATCATTTCTGAGTTGATCTCATCCTGTGAAGAACCACTCTGCACCTCCTGGCAAGGATGAGAACAGAGCCCCACCCTGCCCCCTGCTGCTCTGTAGAGTGAATGTATCTCGATTTTTACCAAGCCCTGATGCATTAAATTCTTTTTTGGTTTTATTTTTTATTCGTGATTTATTATTGATTCACCAAATTACATGTCAACAGGGGTATAATTCTGGACAATTCTAGATAGTATAATTGTGATGCAAAGAAAGTCTCAAGCCCGAGTCTCCAAAGTCCCAGGTTCAATCGTCTGCACTATTAGCCAAAGCTGAGAAGTGTTTCAGTTTTTTTTTTTTTAAAGGTGGGTGTGTGTGGCATGGGGGGTATGATTTCATAGCATTCCAATTAGTATCATTCTGAATCCCCAATGCCGCCATTGCAATTCACAGCAGTTCTCCTAAGGTTGAACATCATCTCTACAGCCTGCATTTGTACACAATGCCCCATTTTTCTTCCAGTTCCCAACCCCTCTGCAATGTCCAAGCCACACATATTCCTACAATCAAAGATAGGGTTAATGCTAAAACATTAATGTTCTTCTTGTCAATAGTACTTTGTAATCATTATGATATGATCCTAGAGTCCAACATTGATACTCCTGTGTGCTGTGTTCTGGGGATTCTGTAGGAGCATATTGAATTCTCCCCACTGTCACACCCAGCACTGAATGTTTATATGGATTCAACTCTACCAATGTCCTGACAGGATCACTTCCAGAGTCAACCACAAGTAGTCTCCAGCCCAAATGGGGGTGTGATATCTAACCATTTCAACAGGGGAGAGTCTTAGTCAGGATTAGCCTGAGAGGATTTTAGGATCCAACGAGGTATCCTCTTTCCTCAAGGGAACTCTTTCTTCCAGCTATTTGGAGGTGTAGGGTGCAGCCTAAATAGGATATGAAAGTGTAGGTCACTAAACAGGGAAACAGAGTCTTCCAGCTCTTCAGTCTGCCTGTGGGTTCTCCAGAGACCTGAGTTCTGAGCACACAGTCAAGTAACTATGGTAAAATTCACAAGGAATTAGCAGGGGTTATTTTTGTGACCTTTTATATACAATTTATTTTGCTTTTGAGAGAAATGCAGAGCAAGAAACACACAGAGAGAAACACCAGAGCACTGCTCAGCTTTGCCTTATGTTGGCGGATGATCTGAAACTAGGATTTTAGAACCTCAGGCATGAAAGTCTGTTTGCATAAACATTATCCTATTTCCCCTTCCTGGTTACTTTTTTTTCCATCCTTTTCTTTTTTTCTCTTTTATAAATAATAATAATAATAATAATAAGCCTGTATTTGTGAATGAGGCAGAGATCACAACATGACCTGCTTACTAGTGGATGCTCCCTGGATGAACTTATCCCTTTCTAGGGAGAACAGAGTTCAGTATTTGATATTTTCTCTTCATAGACTTGTTTTCAATCCAAAATGTGATGGTTTGTGCACGTGTTTATTCATTATTCCAACCTTTTAAATGACAGTTTGAGAAATGTTGTTCCTTGACGTCTTCCTTTTTTATTTGGACGTACATGATTTACAATACAGGTGCTGTCAGATGGTTGCAACTTCTCATTTCATCAAGAGAGAATTCTGTAAAACATTCTCACCCCCAAGACAGGCCTATCATCTAGGACCAGGACTGAGAATTCAGGAGTAGATCCATGCCTCTCCCAGTCTTCCTTCCCCTGAGAACTTTTGGTGCAATATCCAAAAGCAGCCCTGATTTTACTTTATGTTCCCCTTTCTATCTTTTTGGTTCTCTGCTTGGGGTAATATGATTTGTTTTCCTTGCCATCAGATCTGTTGCTGGGGCTCAGTTCCTGCACAGAAACCCATTATTCTTTGTTGCCAAAGGATGAGAACCAGTGGGTATTAAATGGTGGAAAACAGAGTGTGATGAGAGGAGGTGGAGCAAAAACAGAGTGAGAAACAGTGGGTATTAAACCAGTGCCCTACAGGCAGGATGGGTCTCAGGTAAAACAGTGATTATGTTAATAGACCACAGCCTTAAGCAATGGAGCAGGGGGGAGCTGGTGTACTGCCCAACATAGACCTGAACTAGACTTCTTATATTCTTCCAACTTGAAGACCCAAATTCTCTCCGGCTATATTCTTAAGTTTTGGTTCCTGAATATTAAACAATTTGCTCTGCTTTGTATCATAATGCTTTTCAGCCATCAATTTTCAGATACTACCATGATGCCAATGGCAATTCCCTGGGCAGACGACCTCAATAATGTGTCTTGGAACTCTCCCTCCTCAGAGCCCTACCTCACTGGGGGAATAGAGAAACAGGCTGGGAGCATGACTCAACCTGTGAAGGACCTTGGCCAGTGGAGAAGTATTTACAGAAGGCAGAAGTTCTACCTTCTTCACCCCATAATGATCCTGGGGACATCCTCCCAGAGGGATAAAGAATACAGACATTTCCAATGGAGGGGCTGGGATATAGAACACTAGTGGTAGGAAGCTACTCTCTTCCCTTTTGCAGCATTCCTTCCCTATCCCAGCCATGAAATCACCTCCCAGGACAATGACTTGTATCCACATGTATATCAGATTTCAGGATCAGAAAACAACAACAACAACAAAAAAACTAGAATGGCTAAAGGCCCTTTGTAATATAACTAAAATATGCCTACTAGGTATCTACAAAATGGAGGATCCCCCAACATTTCATCTGCACTATTCCAACCTTTAGGTCCATGATTGTTCAACAATTCGTTTGGATTTGTATGTTAACACTCTTTTCAGCCAACAGGTTCCACGTTCTAGCATGATACCAACCAAACTGCCCTGGACATAGGACCCCTCCAATGTGTCCTGGAACCCACTACCCCAGAACCCCACCGACTTGGGAAAGAGAGAGCCAGGCTGGGAGTTTGGATCTTCCAGTCAATACCCATGTTCAGCAGGGAAGTTATTATAGAAGGCAGACCTTCCACATTCTGCATCCCACAATGACCTTGGATCCATACTCCCAGAGGGATAAAGAGTAGGAAAGCTATCAGGACAGTGGATGTGATATGGAGATCTTATGGTAGGAACTGTGTGGAGTTGTACCCCTCTTATCCTTTGGTTATGTCAATGTCTCTCTTTTTTTTATAACTATATGAAAGAGATTTAAAAAACTAAAACAATACACAAATTTCGAGACACGACTTGTGGAGGCGGAGCTACAAGCAGCAGATTGCTTTCTACCCTGTCCTCTCCTATCCCGGATCAACTAGGAATACCAAAGGAGACCACCCGGACCAAAAAAAGACAGGACTAGAATGACCACAGGAACCCAGTAAATCACCCGTGAGTACAAACACATGTGGCTGGTGACAGAGAGGAGAGAGAGGCCTAAGGAGAGATTAAGTGACTGCTAACAGTTCAACAGTTTATCAGTGGAAACACCACCTCCAGTCTGCTCCACAACAAGGGGACAGCTGAAGGGAGGAAAGGACTCCCCAGAGACTCACCAAGTGCAACTCTGAGTCTCCATTGCTACTACCCTCAGAATCTGGAGCAGCAACAGTGAGGGACACCAGGGGACAGAGATCTAACCAGGAAACTCAGGAGAAGACCTAAACCTCCATGGCATAGCTGAGGGGCTGTGAAAGTCTCTTTGCATAACCACTGGATTATCTCTGCCACACCCTGCTTTATCTCTTGGTCAGGAGTCAGTGATTAAGCGAAGAAGCCTATTGATAGTTTAAAAGCCCTGAGGCTCCCATAGCCTACAGGGAAGAAAAAAAAAGAGGCTTTTACACCACTGAGCTCCAACTCAGGGATTGAAAAAAAACTGTTAACTTCCACCACGGTAAACCATTTAATTAAATTACTTAGACAAAAGTCAATCCAGGCAATAGTGATCAATAATTTGAAAAGTACTGATAAAGGGAACTCATAACATAATATATATAATGGTTAAAACAACAAGAAAAAATATTGGAGACTCGAACCAGAACAAGAGTCCAGCTAAAAGTCCTCCAGAGGGTGAAGCACAAAACAATGAGTTCAACATCCAAACATTAGCTAAGGAAATAATAACAGGAGAGAGTAAAGAATTTGAAAAAAATGTATCAGAAATGCAGGAACAACAAATGATAATATGGAAGAAAATTATAATTATCTCATGGTTATTAGAGAGCTGAAAGCTGAAATCTCTGAGCTAAGAAGGCAACTAGCTGAACAAGCTAAAACAATATCAGAGCAGGGCAACAAAATAGATGAAGTCCAGAAAGCAGTAGAGGGCAGAGAGAATAGAATCTAGGAGGCTGAAGACAGAATTAGCAAGATTGAGGATGAATTAGAGACAACTAAAAAAGAAGTAAGAGATCTCAAAAAGAGATTAAGAGATACTGAAAACAACAACAGAGTCCTTTGGGATGACTTCAAAAGAAACAATATACGCATTATTGGATTACCAGAGGAAGAAAGAGAGGAGAGGAAGAAAGCATTCTCCAGGCCATAATAGCAGAAAATTTCTCTAGTCTAGACAACACCAAAGACATAAAGATTCAAGAAGCCCAGAGGGTCCCAAACAGAATTAACCCAGACCTAAAGACACCAAGATATGTCATACTTAGAATGGAAAGGAATAAGGATAAAGAAAGGATCCTCAAGGCTGCAAGAGAAAAACAAAGAGTCAACTACAAAGGAAAACCCATAAGATTAGCAGCAGACTTCTCCATACAAACACTACAGGCCAGAAGAGAATGGCAAGACATCTATCGAGTGCTCAATGAGAAAGGCTTTCAGCTAAGAATACTATATCCTGCTAGACTGTCATTCAGACTAGATGGAAGCATCAAAACCTTCTCAGACAAGCAACAGTTGAAGGAAGCAACCATCACCAAGCCTGCCCTGAAAGAAGTTCTGAAAGGTCTCCTATAAACAACCAGACCACCACAAATAGGACATATATCAAAACACTCTAAAACTCTACAAGAATGGCGTTAAAATATCTTAAATCTTTGATATCAATAAATGTCAATGGCCTGAATTCACCTATTAAAAGACACAGAGTAGGAAGATGGATAAGAAAACACAACCCAACAGTATGTTGTCTACAGGAAACTCACCTAACGCAACAAGACAAACACAGACTTAAAGTGAAAGGATGGAAAACTATCATTCAAGCCAACGGCCCACAAAAAAGGGCAGGAACAGCTATTCTCATATCTGACATGATAGACTTTAAAATAGATAAGATTTAAAAAGATAGGAATGGACACTACTTAATGCTCAGAGGATCAGTCAATCAAGAGGACTTAACAATTATTAATATCTATGCACCCAATGAGAAGCCATCTAAATACATCAAACTTCTACTGAAAGAGCAACAGCAATATATTAACAGTAACACAATCATAGTAGGGGACTTCAACACCCCACTATCTCAACTTGACAGATCATCCAGGAAGAAAATCAATAAAGACATAAGGAAGCTAAATGAAGAGATAGATCAACTAGAACTATTGGACATTTTCAGAGTCATTCATCCCAAGAATCTGGAATACACATTTTACTCAAATCCCCATGGATCATTCTCAAGGATAGACCATATGTTAGGCCACAAAGACAGCATCAGCCTATTCAAGAGCACTGAAATCATCCCAAGCATCTGCTCAGACCACAGTGGAATTAAACTAACACTTAACAATCAACAAAAGATTAGTAACAGTGCCAAAATGTGGAAGCTCAACAGTACACTTCTTAACAACTTCTGGGTCAAAGAGGAAATCAAGGAAGAAATCAAAATGTTTCGAGAGTTCAATGAAAATGAAGACACAAGCTATCAAAATATTTGGGACACAGCTAAAGCAGTCTTAAGAGGGAAGTTCATAGCTATACAAGCACACATTAGGAAACAAGAAAAGGCACAAATAAACAGCCTGATTGCACATCTTAAAGACCTAGAAGAAGAACAACAAAGGAATCCTAAAGCAACCAGAAGGACAGAAATTACTAAAGTTAGGGCAGAAATAAATAACATTGAGAATAGGAAAACCATACAAAAGACCAATGAAAGTAAATGTTGGTTCTTCGAAAGAGTAAACAAAATCGACAAACCTTTAGGCAGACTCACAAAACAAAAAAGGGAGAAGACCCAAATAAATCGGATAGTAAATGAAAGAGGAGAAATCACAACAGACACTGCAGAAATTCAACATATCATGCGAGGCTTCTATGAACAACTATATGCCAACAAGCTAGAGAACCTGGAAGAAATGAATGATTTCCTAGATACCTACCAACTTCCAAAACTAAGTAAAGAGGAAGTGGATAACATGAACAGGCCCATCACAGCTAATGAAATTGAAACAGTTATCAAAAATCTTCCCAAAAATAAAAGTCCTGGACCAGATGGTTTTACAAATGAATTCTACAAAACTTTCAAAGAAGAACTAATACCTCTACCCTTAAAAGTCTTCAAGAAGATTGAAGACACTGGAATACTCCCTGCCAGCTTCTATGAAGCCAACATCACCCTGATACCCAAAGCAGACAGGGACACAACCAAAAAAGAAAACTACAGACCAATATCTCTGATGAACATAGATGCGAAAATATTGAACAAAATTCTAGCCAACCGGATACAGCAGTATATCAAAAAGATTGTTCATCATGACAAAGTGGGGTTTATCCCAGGCATGCAAGGTTGGTTTAATATAGGTAAATCAATCACTGTGATCCACCACATCAACAACAGCAAGACCAAAAACCACATGGTCACAATAATAGATGCAGAGAAAGCCTTTGACAAAATACAACATCCCTTATGATCAAAACACTACAAAAAATGGGAATAGATGGAAAATTCCTGAAGATAGTGGAGTCTATATATAGCAAACCTACAGCCAACATCATACTCAATGGTGAAAAACTGGAAGCATTTCCCCTCAGATCAGGTACTAGACAGGGCTGTTCACTATCACCATTACTATTCAACATAGTGTTGGAAGTTCTTGCCATAGCAATCAGACAGGAGCAAGGAATTAAAGGCATACAGATTAGAAGAGAAGAAGTCAAACTCTCCTTATTTGCAGATGACATGATAGTATACATGGAAAAACCTAAGGAATCCAGCAAGAAGCTTTTGGAAATCATCAGGCAATACAGTAAGGTGTCAGGCTATAAAATTAACATTCAAAAGTCAGTGGCATTCCTCTACGCAAACACTAAGTTAGAAGAAATTGAAATCCAGAAATCAGTTCCTTTTTCTATAGCAACAAAAACAATAAAATATCTAGGAGTAAACCTAACCAAAGAAGTGAAAGACTTGTATACTGAAAATTATGAATCACTACTCAAAGAAATTGAAAAAGACACAAAGAAGTGGAAAGATATTCCATGTTCATGGGTTGGAAGAATTAACATCATCAAAATGAATATATTACCCAGAGCCATCTACAAGTTTAATGCTATCCCCATCAAGAGCCCAAGCACATTTTTTAGGAGAATAGAACAAATGCTACAAATGTTTATCTGGAACCAGAAAAGACCTAGAATTGCCAAAACAATCTTGAGAAAAAAGAACAGAACCGGCGGCATCACACTGCCAGATCTCAAACTGTATTATAGGGCCATTGTCATCAAAACTGCTTGGTACAGGAACATGAACAGACACACTGACCAGTGGAATAGAATTGAGAGCCCAGAAATGAGGCCCCACACGTATGGACATCTAATCTTTGACATAGGGGCCCAGACTATTACATGGGGAAAGCAGAGTCTCTTCAACAAATGGTGTTGGAAACAATGGGTTGAAACATGCAGAAGAATGAAACTGAATCACTGTATTTCACCAAATACAAAAGTAAATTCCAAGTGGATCAAGGACTTGGATGTTAGACCACAAACTATCAGATACTTAGAGGAAAATATTGGCAGAACTTTTTTCCGCATAAATTTTAAAGACATTTTCAATGAAATGAATCCAATGACAAGGAAGACTAAGGCAAGTATAAACCTGTGGGACTACATCAAATTAAAAAGCTTCTTCACAGCAAAAGAAACCACTACCCAAACCAAGAGACCCCTCACAGAATGGGAGAAGATGTTTACGTGCCATACATCAGATAAGAGTTTAATAACCAACATATATAAAGAGCTTGCCAGACTCAACAACAAGACAACAAATAACCCCATCCAAAAATGGGGGGAATATTCACCACAGAAGAGATCCAAAAGCCCGAGAAACACATGAAAAAATGCTCCAAGTCTCCGATTGTCAGAGAAATGCAAATCAAGACAACAATGAGATAGACACCACTTCACTCCTGTGAGAATGTCATACATCAGAAAAGGTAACAGCAGAAAATGCTGGAGTGGGTGTGGGGTCAAAGGAGCCCTCCTGCACTGCTGGTGGGAATGTCAATTGGTCCAACCTCTGTGGAGAACAGTCTGGAGAATTCTCAGAAGGCTAGAAATGGACCTACCCTATGACCCTGCAATTCCCCTCCTGGGGATATATCCTAAAGAACCCAACACATCCATCCAAAAAGATCTGTGTACACATATGTTCTTGGCAGCACAATTTGTAATAGCCAAAACCTGGAAGCAACCCAGGTGTCCAACAACAGATGAGTGGCTGAGCAAGTTGTGGTCTATATACACAATGGAATACTACTCAGCTGTAAAAAATGGTGACTTCACCGTTTTCAGCCGATCTTGGATGGACCTTGAAAAAATCATGTTGAGTGAAATAAGTCAGAAACAGAAGGATGAATATGGGATGATCTCACTCTCAGGCCGAAGTTGAAAAACAAGATTAGAAAAGAAAACACAAGTCGAACCTGAAATGGAATTGGAGTATTACACCAAAGTAAAAGACTCTGGGGTGGGTGGCTGGGTGGGGAGAATACAGGTCCATGAAAAATGATGAATGAAATAGTGGGGGTTGTATTGTTAAATGGGAATCCGGGGAATGTTATGCATGTAAAAAAAAAAAAGAAGTAGAAATGCAAAGCAGAAATTGACTGAGTTTGGAGTATGGCACCAAAGTAAGAAAGCAGAAGTATACTAGAGTTTGCAGTGAGTACCTCCCTAATACTACCTCTCCACTTTTCCAAGCTTTGGGTCCATGATTGCTCAACAATTTGTTTGGCTTTGTATGTTAACACTCTTTTCAGTCACCAGGTTCCAGGTGTCATCAGGATGCCAGCCAGACTTCCCTGGATTGAAGACCCCACCAATGTGTCCTGGAGCTCAGCTTCCCCAGAGACCCATCCTACTAGGGAAAGAGAGAGGCAGACTGGGAGTATGGACCGACCAGTCAACGCCCATGTTCAGCGGGGAAGCAATTACAGAAGCCAGACCTTCTACCTTCTGCAACCCTCAATGACCCTGGGTCCATGCTCCCAGAGGGATAGAGAATGGGAAAGCTATCAGGGGAGGGGGTGGGATATGGAGATTGGGCGGTGGGAATTGTGTGGAGTTGTACCCCTCCTTCCCTATGGTTTTGTTAATTAATCCTTTCTTATATAAAAAATTAAAAAAAAAAGAAAAGGTAACAGAAGCAAATGCTGGAGAGGGTGTGGGGTCAAAGGAACCGTCCTGCACTGCTGGTGGGAATGTCAATTGGTCCAACCTCTGTGGAGAACAGTCTGTAGGACTCTCAGAAGGCTAGAAATGGACCTACCCTATGACCCTGCAATTCCCCTCCTAGGGATATATCCTAAGGAACCCAACACATCCATCCAAAAAGATCTGTGTACACATATGTTCTTGGAAGCACAATTTGTAATAGCCAAAACCTGGAAGCAACCCAGGTGTCCAACAACAGATGAGTGGCTGAGCAAGTTGTGGTATATATGCACAATGGAATACTACTCAGCTATAAAAATGGTGACTTCACCGTTTTCAACCAATCTTGGATGGACCTTGAAAGAATCATGTTGAGTGAAATAAGTCAGAAACAGAAGGATGAATACGGGATGATCTCACTCTCAGGCCAAAGTTGAAAAACAAGATTAGAAAAGAAAACACAAGTCGAACCTGAAATGGAATTGGAGTATTACACCAAAGTAAAAGACTCTGTGGTGGGTGGGTGGGTGGGGAGAATATAGGTCCATGAAAAATGATGAATGAAATAGTGGGGGTTGTATTGTTAAATGGGAATCTGGGGAATGTCATGCATGTAAAAAAAAAAAAAGAAGTAGAAACGGAAAGCAGAAATTGACTGAGTTTGGAGTATGGCACCAAAGTAAGAAAGCAGAAGTGCACTAGAGTTTGCAGTGAGTAGTACCTCCCTAACACTTCCTCTCCACTATTCCAAGCTTTGGGTCCATGATTGCTCAACAATTTGTTTGGCTTTGTATGTTAACTCTCTTTTCAGCCACCAGGTTCCAGATGCCATCAGGATGCTAGCCAGGCTTCCCTGGATTGAAGACCCCACCAATGTGTCCTGGAGCTCAGCTTCCCCAGAGACCCACCCTACTAGGGAAAGAGAGAGACAGACTGGGAGTATGGACCGACCAGTCAACGCCCATGTTCAGCGGGGAAGCAATTACAGAAGCCAGACCTTCTACCTTCTGCAACCCACAATGACCCTGGGTCCATGCTCCCAGAGGGATATAGAATGGGAAAGCTATCGGGGGAGGGGGTGGGATATGGAGATTGGGTGGTGGGAATTGTGTGGAGTTGTACCCCTCCTACCCTATGGTTTTGTTAATTAATCCTTTCTTAAATAAAATAAAATAAATAAATAAATAAATAAATAAACAATAAAATTAAAAAATTTCAATGGAGGGGATGGGCTATGTAACCTGAGTGGTTGGAATTGTTTGCAAGTATATCTAATCTAGTGGATCATTAGTAAATCACTAATAAAAATTTTATGAAATTCAATATTTGACATGTAAAAATAAGCTTTGTTGGTCCTGAGGGTGGTGCTGTGGTTAAGGCCCTAGCCTCTCAAGCATGAGGGGATGGGATATGGAGGTCTGGTGGTAGGAATCTGGTAGTATTGTACCTCTCTTATCCTATCATCTCATTTGTGTGTCCATTTTATAAAATAATAATAATAACAATAATAATAATATAGAAAGTAGTATGAATTTAGAGACAACAATGATCCATCTACTACTGTACTGCTTCTTTCATCTTATTGCTTAGGGTTTAGACTGTGTGCTCAACACTTATGCTACACAAATGACCAACATTCAATTATTAAAGAGAGTTCCACAATGGGCAATAAGCTGTCACATTGGCATTAGAAACCATGAGGCCTCCCCATTGGCCTCCACTCTCCCAGACCCAGCTGTCTTCCAGGAAGCACAGACCCTCCCAGTCTAGGGATCCTCCTCACCTGGGGAGAACTTCCTGCTGAAGCAGGACATCAATTCCATCCAGGACAGCTTTCAAACTTTCATTCTCAGGAAATGGGTCTTGAACCAGGGCCCCAGAGGCAGTCTGCCAAAGGGCCAGCTCTGGACAAGAGCCTTCAGGGTCTTCCAACATCTGTGAGTGTAAGCTTCCAGAAAGAGACGTGGGAAGAGCTCTGCAGGAAGGCTCCTCAGGGAAGAGATGGCCATGTTATCATCCCTTAAAGGGCTCTTAATGGTCAGTTCTAAGAGACTGGACGACTTGTTGTAGCACATCTTGAATCTACTCTGGTAACAATCCTTTGGAAATAGTCAAAGAGAAGGATGTCATTCTCAAGGCAGCACGAGATGGTCAGTGTCCATGATACTGCTCTTCAAGTAACCATCTCAGCAGTCAAGTCACTACTCTGGCAGCATAATAAGAAATAGTGGTAGAGTCTCCACAGTTAGTCAACAAAGTTCACAGTCAGAAATGGATTACAGTATCTACACAGACATCCATACACATGGTGTCATTCTATTAACTTTGACATTTTGATGTGAGATTATAACAGTCATGCAACTACAATGTTGACACAAAACTGGGAGTTCAAATCAAGAAGCTATGCACATACAGCTGTATGGAGCATCTCTTTACATACTGAGAAATATCTGGGTGTCCGATTGATTAGCCATTCAGAGCTCACATTGTGAATAAATGTTTCTCTCTTAAAGATATCCTGTAACCATTTTTTAAGTTCATAAGTGTGAACAGTGAACGTAGCCCAAAGATAGAGTGTTCTTGCAGGGGTGAGGCCTTGTGTTCAATACTTGCCACCAAGGAAACAATGGCTTGATTAGCACAGCCACGTGGTCTAAGTAATGATGATAAGCTAAAGAGCAAGTTGGTGGGAAGGACTCCTTCACAAATTTAAGTAATTAGAACAGAAAGGACAAGATGGATGTGACACACCCTGAGGTGCTGACTCATTATAGAGCCCAAGGACCAGGCTTCAAGCTGCAGGTCCCCACCTGCAGGAAAGAAGCTTCATGAGAGCTTGGGTTATTTCTCTCAGTTCCTCTAGTACCTGAAACTTGGGGACAATCAGATAAAGGGGAAAAAAATGTGACCAAGAACAGGGGGTGTCTGTGCAGGAACTTAGACCCAGCAAAAGCTCTTATAAGAAAAAATAAAACTAATAATGTTACTGTAAGCAGAGAACCAAAAAGATAGAAAGGGGAACATGAAGTAAAATTAGGGCTGGTTTTGGGAATTGCACCAATTGGTCTCAGGGGAAGGAAGACTGGGAGAGGCATGGATCCACTCCTGAGTTCTCAGTCCTGGTTCCAGATGATAGGCCTAACTTGGTGGTGAGAGTACTTTACAGACATCTCTGTTGATGAAATGAGAAACTGAAACCATCTGACAGCACCTGTATTGTAAATCATGTACATGCAATTAAACATGAAGGAAAAGATGATAAGAGGTAAATACTAGAAACATCAAGGAAGAAAATGTCTAGAATTATTTCTCATTTAAAAAGGTTGAAAATGAATGAACACATCATAAACCATCACATTTTGGATTAAAAACGAATCTATGTAGAGTCAATACAAAACCCTGAAATCTTTTCATGTAAAAATAACTAAAAAGGGAGATTTCATCCAGGGAACAGCCACTAGTAGGCAGGTCATGTTGTGATTTCTGCCTAATTCACAAATACAGGCTTATTATTATTATTATTATTATTTATAAAAGAGAAAGAAAGAAAAATATGGAAAAACAAAAGTAACTGGGCAGGGGAGATAGGATAATGGTTATGCAAACAGACTCTCATACCAGAGGTTCAAAAGACTCAGGTTCAGACCCATACACCACCATAAGGTAGAGCTGAGCAATGCTCTGGTGTTTCTCTGTGTGTCTCTTGCTCTGCATCTCTCTCAAAAATAAAACATACAAAAAAGAAACCCACAAATGTAACCCCTTGTGTATTTTACCATAGTTGCTTCACCACAGGTGACATGATGGGTCCTTAGCAGAGGAGGGTAACTTACCAGCTGTGATGAAGTTGGCTGTGGGCTCAGAACTCAGGTCTCTAGAGAACCCACAGGCAGATTGAAGGTCTGGAAGGCTCTGCTTTCCTATTTAGGGACCTACACTTTTATATTCTATTTAGGCTACACCCTACTCCACCAAATGCCTGGAAGGAAGAGTTTCCTTGAGGAAATTGCATATCTGCTTACATCCCATAACAAACAAATTCTTGAACAATTATGGACCTAAATACTGGAATAGTGCAGATGAAGTATTGGGGTGTACTCACTGCAGACTATTGTATACTTTTGCTTTGAGGTATATATTTTTCCCTAGTTTATGGATACATGTGAACATATTCTCTATCTCACAGGGCCAGGTGTATATCTAGGTTTTGCAACTTTGTTAGGAAGTGAACCACCTATACTGGAATTAGATAATACTATAAAAGGAAAGGTCTCACCTGAGTAACAAAGCTGAAGGGTTGTTATTCCACACCTGAAGTCTCTGGACACAGCTGAAGCATGTTGAGGTGGCACTCATTGCATTGATTAAGCTGTGATTGGCAGATGCAATGTTATTTGATATGAATTGAGAGAATCATGCAGGAAAGTGCTCCCCACCCTACGGTTCCAGGTCTGGGCTATTTATAGGCTCTATAGTGGAAATGTGAGGTTCCTACTGTCTTAAGGCCCAAGAAGGCAATGGATACTTATTGTTATCATCACATTATTTGGTAATTGGGTTAAAGTTGAAAAGTCCCTTTGTTAGGGTTTGCTGTATAATACCCAACATCTTGTATATTTCTTTGCCACCATTTGCTTCTGTTCTCCCTGGACTAGGATTTTGAGAAAGAGTCAACATATCAAAGACTCAGCCTATGTATTAAAAAGATTCAGTCTGTGCTTTAAAAAGTTTGAGACATACAATCAATATTTCCCCTCTCATATTAATTAAATAGTGATTTATATGAATACAAATTAATAGGAGTATACATAAATGCCATTCCCACCATCAAAATACTGTGTCCTATCCCACCCCCCCACACACACACATACCCATTACTACCCCTAATACTAACCCATTGTGTATATTGACCACAATTTACTCAGCCACTCGTCTATTGTTGCTTGCATCCAGGTTTGGCAATTACAAATCGTGCTGCTATAAACACATACACATATACCTAGCTTTTCGGATGGGTGTGTTTAGCTCATTAGGAAATATCCTTAGGTGGTCCAGGAGATGGCATCGTGTATAATGCACTGGACTCTTCAAGCATAGTTTCCTGAGTTCAATCCCTGACAACACATGGACCAGAGTGAGATCAGTTCTCTCTCTTTCTCTCTCTTTCTTTCTTTATAACTATCTTCCTCAGAAATAAATAAGTTAACTATATCTTATAAGGATATATACCCAGGAGAGGAATTGCAGGGTCATAGGGTAGGGCTACTCTTAGCCTCCTGAGAGTTCTCCAGCCTGCTCTGCACAGCGGTGTCTCCATTCTCCTTACTTTCCAATTGCACAACTCTTCAGGACTTTGACCTAACTCATACAGAGATGACTTTCCTATCTTTAAAAATATTTATATAATAGTGCTTTACAAAATTATAAGATAATAGGAGTACAATATCACATTATTTTCAACACCAGATCTCAGAATTCCACTCTCTTCCATCAGAAACTGGATTGATTTTCACAAGGTCACAGATATCGTTTGACTACATACAAAAATCTATTTTTCTATCATCTATCACGCTATCACTCACTCTATCTGTCTATCATCTGTAAATTATTTCCCATTTATATTCATTCCTACAGCCTTTCCTTCACTTATTTCCATGTCACAATTACAAATATTAATGCTTTTAATTGTCCTTCCATTTTCTCTTCCATCTCAGATAAGTGAAATAGTGCTTTATGTCCACTGGTATTTTCTGGTATGTTAACTCTCCTTTTAGCGACCAGGTTCCAGAGGCCAGCAGGGTGCTGACCAGACTTCCCTGGTCAGATGACCCCAAAAATATGTCCTGGAGCTCTGCTTTGCCAGAGCCCCACCCTAGTAGGGAAAGAGAGAGGCAGGCTGGGAGTGTGGATCTACCAGTCAAAGCCCATGTTCAGCGGGAAGCAATTACAAAAGCCAGACCTTCCACCTTCTGCATCTGTCAATGACCCTGGGTCCATATTCCCAGAGGGATAAAGAATAGGAAATCTATCAGCGGAAGGGATGGGATACGGCGATCTGGTGGTGGGAATTATGGGGAATTGTACCCCTCTTATCCTAGGGTTTTGATAAAGTCTCCTTTTTAAAATAAATAAATAAAAAGAAAAACAAAGAAATAATCAGAATCCTGCTGACACATACTGAAGTGCTGGTAGAATTGGGATTCAGAGCTCTTTAGTCATCTACTATTTCTCCCTTCCTGGAGTATGAACCCAGTAGAATCTTTTTGGGGTGCAGAATTACTTCTCTGTTAGTCAAAGGCATTGGAAATTTGATTCCTACCCCAGCTTGTCTCTGTCCAACTACACTGATTGGTTCAACTGCCTCGTCCCTTTTAGTTGTATTTTGTAGTTCCAGGAATCATTATGATATGAGCTTCAAGTTCAACATAGATACTTATGGTGTAGAAGTAAATAGCATCATGGTTATGCAAAATGACTGTCATGCGCAGGCTCAGAAGACCCAGCTTCAATCCCCTGCACCACCATAAACCAGAGTTAATCAGTATTCTGGAACATAATGATAATAAAAAAATAGAAAAGTGAAAACGTGGTTAAAAAAACACTGATGGGTCCAGGTTCTATGTTCTTGGGGTTCTGTGGGAAAATATTGTAATCTCCCCAAGATCACACCAGCACTGAGTGCATATTTGGAGAAAACTCTATGAAACACTTGATATGAATCATACCCATAGTCAACCAAAATTGGACTCTAGGCCAAATGGAGGTGTGCTCTCTAATCATTTCATCTGGGTAGGGTCTTAACCTGATAGGATTTTTGGATCTGCATAATTAGCTTGACTCCTCTAGGGATTTGGGTGTGTAGGGTGTATCCTAAATGGGATATAAAAGTGTAGGTCCCTAAGCAGTAAATCAGACTCCTCCAGGTCTTCAGTTTGACTGTGGGTTCTCTGGAGACCTGAGATCTGAGCACACATCCGAATTCATCTCAGCTGGTAAGTTACCCTCCTCTGCTAAGGACCCATCATGCTACTGTGGTCACTCAACTATGGTAAAGTAACAATGGATCAAGAAGGATTTTTAAATTTTTGTTCCATTCCTTCTTTAATATTTTACTAAAAAAAAATTGTATTTGTGAGTGAAACAGAGACCAGGTCAACCACCAGCCTTCTGGCAGATACTCCCTGGATTGAAGTGTTCTTATGCCTTTATTTTCAGATGAACAGATTTCAGACTGAATTATTGCCTTTCCATAGAGTTTAATGTTAATTCAGAATGTGATGATTTGTATACATAATTATTCACTTGTCAACATTTTACCAATGCATATTTTTAGTTTTTTAAATTTAGAAAAGGTATTTCTTTATTTTTTTCTCAGAAAGATAATTGGAGAGAGGGAAAGAACCGAATATCGCTCCGGAAATGTCCTGATGGGGACTGAACTCAGGACCTCATGCTTGAGTGTCAAGTGCCTTAAGGACAGCACATCTCAAGGATCACCAAAGAGCCTATTTTTCATGCCAAAAATTGAATTCCATGAAATTTTTATTTACTAATTATCCACAAGATTGTGGGATAAGAAGGGTATATTTGCAAATAATTCCTTCCATACCCTCCATTGAAATTTCTATATTCTTTCTACCTCTAAAAGGAAGATGGTGTCAAAGTTGGAGCAGGACTAGAAAGGTGGCTCAGGGCAGAGAGTAGCTCCCAAATAGGAGAAAAGTCCATAAATACCCTGACCTGTAAACCCCCATCTACCTGACCCGAGGGCCCATGAATTTCCTTGTTATCATTTAGATGTGGGAGGTTAATGATTTACAGTAAAGTTCTTGGCATGTAAGTCCACTTTCAACTTTCACCTAGATAGGTGTCTGTGAAACATTCTCAGCCCCAAATCAGGTTCATCATCAATGGAGAGGGAGCTAAAAACACTCACACCTGCCCACCCTTGTAAGAATTGAAGGCAGGACCTTACATATGCAAGGCGTAATCTATCTTTAGGCTATAATCCTCGGTTCATAATTTATTTTAAGTAAGACCTTTAAATTAGATAACAGGAAGGGTGTGGCTAGACAGCATAATGGTTATGCAAAGAGACTCTCATGCCTGAGGCTCCTACATAAAAAGTTCAACTCCCCCACACCATCATAAGCCAGAGCTAAGCAGTGTGCATACTGTTAGCTTTTATTGTTTATGAATTACTTATTTACTTATTGATTGATTTGCTTACTTACTTATTTATACTGGCACAAGGGTTATCCCTCTGGCTATGTGCCAGCAGCATAAATACAATCCACCAGTGGCCATTTTTCCCCCTTTATATCATTGCTTCCTATTAGTGGACAGGTCAGGGAGAAATTGGGAGAGGAGGGTAGATATTGAGTGAGAGACAATGATACACACCTGCAAACCAGCTTCACCACTTGTAATCTTCACCCATACAGTGAGGGACTGGGGATCAAATGTGGGTCCTGGCAACTGAGGTTCAGTGCTTAACCAGCTGTGCTGCCACCCCACCCCCGGATATTTCTCATGAGTGTAAAGAGTTGCTACATGCAGATGGATGTCCCACTGCTATCTATTCTGAAGGCCTAGGTTTATAGCAGCACTAAGTTGCTTAGCTGTCATGGAATCACCAGAATGTATTAGTTTCATACAATGTCATCCTGTTGTTGGCGTCTCCTTAATGATTTCAATGCACCTCTGATGGTTACCTTTGGACACTGACTAGAGGCTCTTCCACCATCTCTCACTCTGCTGCCAGAGCTGTGACTTAGCTGCTGAGCTGGTTCCTTGAAGAGCAGTATGATGGACTCAGGCTTTCTCATGCTGCCTTGAGAATGACGTCCTCTTCATTGCTATTCCCACAGGTTTTCTCCCTGAGGAGATTCAAGATGAGCTACAACAATCCATCCAGTCTCCTACAACTGGCCATTCAGAGCCTGCTCAGGGATGACAACTTGACCATCACTTCCCTGAAACACTTGCCTGCAGAGGTCTTCCCAAGTCTGTTTCTGGAAGCACACATTCATAGACGCAGGGAGACCCTGAAGGCTCTAGTGCAGACTTGGCCGTTTGAAAGACTCCCTCTGGGAGCCCTGCTTCAAGATGGACAGCCTGAGGATCCAAGATTCAAAGCTGTGATGGATGGAATTGATGTCCTGCTCAAACAGGAAGTTCCCCACAGGTAAGGAGGATCCATAGTCAAGGACAGTCTGTGCTTTCTGGACGATATCTGGGTCAGGGAGAGTGGAGGCCCATGGGGAGGATCAAAGGCTTCTAATGCCATTGTAACAGCTCACTGCCTATTGCTTAGCTCCCTTTAAGAGTTGATTTCTGTCCTGTGCAATAGCTCAAGTTTGAGCTCACATGCTGCCAGTCACAGCAAACCAAGTTCTAGCTCCTCAACATCAACATAGAGGAGGCAGCACAAGTATTGTAGTGAACTCTCTCTCTCTCTATCTCTCTCTTTCCCTCCCCACGTCCTCATTGATTTTTCTCTATAAATGGCTTGGCTGCACTCTGGTATATATAAGTTGGTGTGAGTGATTGAACCAGAACTGTAAATCTACAAGTATCAGAGTATTTTTACATCACCATTACAATATCTGACCCACACTTTCCCTTTCTTAAAAGTTTCTACCTAAATAGAACCGACAAAGAGTCTACAGAACAGAGGATCCTATAGTCTCAGTATCCAGCTATAGAACTGGAGATAAGAGAGAGAGAGAGAAGTAGTCTTTTGATTTCTAGGTTGGATTAAACACGGCTACAGGGGAATAGTATGACATATAATGATTTTATTCTATAGATTTAGATTGGTGTCTGGAATGCGATGGAATGGGACACTTTGGTAGTGTGATCCTTACCAATGGGTCAGATTCTGTGTTCATGCCTTATATCTTCAGCAGTGTCCTATTTTCCCCCCCAAAGCAGGTGTAAACTGAGGGTGCTGGATTTACAGTTCACTGGGCAGAAGTTCTGGAGAATGTGGACTGGAGTCGACCTCCCAGTGTTTTCAGAAAGGAGAAAACTAGTGGATGAGGGGCCTTCAAGGAACAAGAAGGCCAAGCCCTACTTTGAGGTGTGTGTAGACCTCTACATCAGTAGAAACCATGCTGACAGACTCTCCAACTACCTGCTGGACTGGATCAGGGAGAGAAAGGGAGTGCACCTCTCTTGTAAGACAGTGATGATATATTCCCTGACCAGGAAGAGTTTCAGGTTTCTGCATGCCATGCCATTCTGTGATATCAAGGAGCTGGGAATCCATTGTACCTTGACATTCTCCACCCTGCGCCTACTTGGTATCCAGCTGGGCATGATGAATAATCTCAAGAGACTGGATGTCTGCATCGATATTCTTGCTGCAACCACCCCAGAAGAGGACGACTGGATGCCAGTGTGTATCAGCGAGTTCACATCTGCATTCCACCAGCTACTTCATCTTCAGGAGCTGTATCTGAAATCTCCCTTCTTCCTCCAGGGCCATCTGCACCAGCTGATCAGGTAGGACTGTGCCCCTGGCAGAGTAACAGTGCAGGAGACATTGGCTCTCAAGTTCTCTGCTTTCTAATTCAATTATTAAACATTATTTATTACTGTCTTGGCCAGATTACCTCTAAGAACTTCTTCTAATTTATGAGTACTAATTTATGAGATTGTCACAGATTAAACCTGAGAGGATAAGGATAGATAGCATCATGGTTATGCAAAGAGACTTTCATGTCTTAAGTGCCAGAGTTGCGGATTCAATTCCCCACAACACAATATGTCAAAGCTGACTGAGCAGTGCTCTGTTAAAAATAAATGTGTATATATATTGCCTTCAATGTTACTGCTGAGGCTCAGTGCCTGCACCATGAATCTACAGCTCCCTTTTGTTGCCCTTGTTGTTTTATCATTGTTATGTTGCAAACCTGCTTCAACACTTTTTACGCTACCACCCTGCAAGTGGGGAGCCAGGGACTTGAACCAAGATCCTTACCCTAGTCCATGGGCTTTGTGTCACTTGTATGTAGGCCTGTGATCTACCACCTGACCCCATAAAAATGTGATTTTAAAAAAGAGATTAAAACAGAGATAATTGGGGACTCAGGAATGAAGGACATTTTTCACAAACTCTACATTATTCCACTGTTACCCAATTTCTCATCCTAAATATTCCATCAGACTTTAACTATAGAAAACTGAGGGAAAAGTTTCACAGAGTTCTGGAAGGTCCCCTTGCTCAGATTCTTGGACGAATATCCAATCTATTGAGGGTGGTTGGTTCGCAGGTTCTGGTCTGAAGAGGTCTCTTAGATGACAACACAACTATGGCAGATGGGTGTGTGAAGAAGAGATCCCTCACAATGCCTCGAACTCCTGAACTGCAAGCTGTGACAAGGCAGGATTGTGAATACACAGACAGTGCAAGCGTGCAGAGGCCACTAAACACGCTGCAGCTGAGGAATGAGGAAATCTAGCAGAACATATGCTGAGTGTGGGGAGGTGTCAGGGAGGCCCTGGAGACTGGCAGGTCCCGGAGATGCTGTGGGACTTTGCCCGGGTTGGTCTGTGACTTGTGCCTAATGGTCTCTCCCAGCCCAGAGATGAGGCAGATAGAGTCCCTAGAAGGTTTGAAATCAGCCTGAGGGAGAGAATTTTTATTTGTTTGCAATGATGCTTTCAAAGGTGCCAACTATTTGTATAAAAGATCCAGTCTCTGAGAGCATATTTTAGCATATTTCAAAATTTATGCACTTGAGAAAGCATGGAAGAGGGAAGAAAAGGAAAGAAAAGTGAAATGTGTGCATTTCTCTGTGTGAAAGTGAAGAAATGTGTTTTAGAAATTGCCAAGCTCCTATGTACATTGAAGAAGTTGCAGCCTTAAGTCACACTATGCTAATTCTGGTTGAATTCCTGACCTGCAAGGAACTTAAATCACTTCTACCAATGCCATTGTCCATTCCATTCTAACCTCCCTCCCCTCTTTCTCTCTCTCTCTTCCCAGGAGCCTTGCCACTCCCCTAGAGGTCTTCTCACTCACTAACTGCAGGGTAACAGAAGGAGACTTGACTCACCTGTTCCAGAGCCCACATATCACTCACCTGAAGGACCTGTGTCTGAGGGGACTCCCCTTGACCTCTGTCAGTGAGCCCCTGCGAGCTCTGCTGGAGGTAAACGCAGCCACCCTCCAGCACCTGGACCTGGGTCTGTGTGGCCTCCAGGACCCCCAGCTTGAGGCCCTGCTCCCTGCCCTGAGCAGCTGCTCCCAGCTCAGCTCCCTCAGCCTGCATGGGAACCGCCTGTCCATGGCCACCCTGGAGAAGCTGCTGCGCTGCACCTCGGGCCTCAGCAGGTTGAGACAAGAGATCTATCCGGCCCCTATGGAGACTTTCAACCCTCAGGGAATTCTGCAGCCTCAGACATTTGATTTGCTTTGTACTCACATCTTCAAGATTCTCAAGGAACTTAAACACTCCAGGTCCATCGTGGTGAGCACTGGTCGCTGTTCTTACTGTGCCAGGAAAATGTTCAGAAACTGGAAGCTCATCATTCTGCCCTGTTTGTCCTGTTTCAGGGACTATAAGAAGCTGTCATTCAGGCCCACAGGTAGTGAGTGACAGCTAGCAACTTTGTTTCTCACTGTGCACACAACCCTGCTTCTGACACCAGGTCCATGGGATGGGGGAGCCAAGGAGACCCAGCCTCCTGATAGCCTGCCAGGAGTACAATTGACTCCGCACTGTGAAGGGAATTCAGGATGTGGGTCTAGTAGAAGCAGATGCAGGAATTTTGTAATTACTTGAATCAGAATTTGGGTTACAATTCATGTGTAGTGCTTTCCTTTGTGAATGTTTCCGTTTTGAAATGTTGAGAAATAAAATGGATCTTAATGCAATGTCTCTCTAGTCCTTGTTCATTTTCCTCCAGCACCCTTACTGTCTCCCAAAACTGTATGAAAGCAGCCTGTGAGTACTCTGTGATCAGACACCATCTAATAACATGATAGACCACAGCAGAGAACAGCAGGGTCCCAATTCACCTGCTGGTTTCTTGAGATATTTATGCATTAGTTTATTCATTATAGATAGGGCAAGAAGGATCATCACTCACATTGCTAAAATCAGCTGATTTTATACAAGTTAATTATTTCCTATGTTGCTTGAAAGTCTGTCTTGACTAACAAAAAACATCAAAGATGATTTCCATATGTAGGCATTAATCTAGACAAATAGCCTTTGCAATGGGCTGGGGAGGCAGCATCCTGGTTATGCAAATGGTCTCATGCCTGAGGCTCTCTCAACACAGCTTTGCCACTCAGGCTTCAGGCCCTACTGTACATCGCCCTGCAACCTCAGTTGCCACAGGCAGGAAGGGCTCCCTTCATAACTAATATACTGTCTCTATTCTAGATTTTGTTTTAATGCCTTTTACTTTCTTGATTTTTTTCATTTTATTTGATATGACAGAGATAAATTAAGAATAGAGAAGAAACAGGAGGGAGAAAGCTTGCTCATGGTATAGTGTGTGCTTAGTAGTGTGTAAGCCACAGCCCTCTCCCTGCATAGAGGTTTGTTTGAGGCTGCCTGCATTCCATACTGATGCTCTAGGTACCCCTTAGTGAGGAAGGATCCCTTTCTTTAGACACTCTGTGCATGGGAAGCAGCTTGAACATGTGCTGGAGGGTCTCGTGATTGTCTGAGACTGAAGAGCCTTGGAGGAGAGAGGGGAGGCCTGAAACATGGATCCTCTTTAGTGATTTCAGGTGAAAACTCTCAGTCTTCAGTCTCATTGCTCCACCTGTTGGCAGCTCACCCCTGACAGACCCAGGAATGACAAGAGCATCTTTTATTTATTTATTCATTTTTAATTTTTTTTGAATTTATTTATTTATTTATTCCCTTTTGTTGCTCTTGTTGTTTTATTGTTGCAGTTATTATTGTTGTTGTTGTCGTTGTTGGATAGGACAGAGAGAAATGGAGAGAGGAGGGGAAGACTGAGAGGAGGAGAGAAAGATAGACACCTGCAGACCTGCTTCACCGCCTGTGAAGCATTTCCCCTGCAGGTGGGGAGCCAGGGTTCGAACCGGGATAATTATGCGGGTCCTTGTGCTTTGCGCCACCTGCGCTTAACCCGCTGTGCTACAGCCCGACTCCCACATTTTTAATTTTTAAAAAAAGATTTATTTTACTCATTACTTATTTTTTCTAAAATTTTTAAGATGATGGGTCTTTTAAAAAGATTTTATTTATTTATTAGTGAGAAAGATAGAAGACAGAGAGAGAAAGAACCAGACACCACTCTGGTACATGTGCTGCTGGGATAAATAAAAAATAGAATATATTGACAGAACCGTAAGATAAGAGGGAAATTATTCCACACTTTTCCCACCGGAGTTCCAAATAGTCAGCATCTCTACCAGAGGAAACATGGCTACAGCTGAAGAACCTGCAGCGACACATTTGCCTTCAGTGGCCGTCACTCACACAGGGTTCAGTGCTGATGGGCTATTTCATGACAGTTTGGCCCCACCCCACCTGCATCAGTCCTTGCAAGGTCATTCATTAATTTTTAGCACTTTTAAAAAAATTCTTGTTGTTGTTGTTGGATAGGACAGAGAGAAATCAAGCAAGGAGACAGAGACAGAGAGGGGGAGAGACAAATGTATAGCTACAGACATGCTTTACCACCTGTGAAGAGACACCCCTGCAAGTGGGCATCCAGGGGCTCAAACCGGGTTCCTTACCATCAGTCTTTGTGCTTTGTGGTATGTGCCCTTAACCCACTGCGCAGCCTCCCTGCCATTTATCAATTTTTATTCATATTTATTTATTTATTTATTTTAGCTTTTGTTGCCCTTTTTATTGTTTGTGCAGTTACTGTCGTTGTTAGTTGGACAGAGAGAAATCAAGAGTGGAGGAGAAGACAGAGAGGGGAAAGAAAGATAGATACCTACAGATTTGCTTCACCGCCTGTGTAGCGACTCCCCTTCAGGTGGGGATCCTTATGCCAGTCCTCATGCTTTGTGCCACCTGCAGTTAACCAACTGAGCTACCTCCCAAACTGCCTATTCATCAGTTTTAAAGCAAATAGATTCCTCATACCATTCTTTTGAAAGACAACAGGAAAATAAACAAATAAATAAGCAATATTGATTTATTAATATCATTTTAGGATGGAGAGACAGAGCCCCAGCTTCACAGTGGCACATGTCACACCAGGTGGAACTCAGGGCCTTGTGGTGGAGAGTCAGGCACTTTATCTACTGCACCACCTCCTGCTCACCCAGTTTTCTTTATTGTGAAATTGCTTTAGCAAAAACATTCTCCATTTTCAGAAACGTCTTAGAATAAGTCTGTTCTCATAGAGAGTAAAAGGTATAAGGATTTCATTAAAGCCTGGAATACATGGCATAACGGTTATGCACAGAGACTGTCATGCCTGAAACTCAAATCCCTGCAACAACATAAGCCAAAGTACAGCAGTGCTCTGGTAAAATAAGTGAACAAAATAGGAGAAAAGTGCTTGTTTATAACACATAGGCTGTGTAGACTGTGATATTATTATCAGGCTTTGGCTTCTTGATGCATGTGACTGACTTTGTTTTACCTTGAGCACTGCAAGCTGTGTCTTAGACTTCATAGTGTGTATAATGGCCCCAAACCACAGCCCATGTTCTCAATCTAGATCTAGAAACTATGTCTACATTGTACCATGAAGCAGGGAATTCTATCTTGCCAATTGATTTCCAATTAGGAATTTTTCTCCAGACTCCCAGAGGGGGAGAAATGTTAGGAGAATATGACTAAAGGGCTCTGAAACCCAAAGATAAAGCAGGACCATAGAGGAAAAAAATAGGGAACAATAGAGATAGACAGCTATGGAAATAGTAGTCAACCCAAATATGTGACATTATGAGAATCACTGCAATTTCCATTGAAGGGCATGGAGTTGTAGAACTCTGGTGGTGGGGATGGTGTGAAGTTGTATCCTTCTTGCTGTGTAACTTAATATATCATTAATACAATACTAAAAGATCATTTTTAATTGTAGTAGTTAACTTGGTCTCCTGTAACTCTTCAAGCAATCTTTACAGGTATAACTGATAAATCATGGATCTAGACTAAAGCAGATTGGAATATCTTCAAAATTGTGAAATCATTAGAGAGGACCCCATCTTGTCTTGTTAATGATCTGAAAAATGTTCTTTTATGTTGTATACTGATTTTTTTTCCCAAGACTTCTGCTCAGCTCTTGTTTCTGGTATGACTGGGTTTTGAAAATGAATAATTTGGTATCACAGTTTCTGCAATTCCATTATGCTAACCCACTCATGAGGATTTCAAATATAATTCTACTTTGCTCAATATATTTATTATTTATTTATTTTCTACCATATCAGTTGAGAGGGGAAGTGCTGATAGGGCAAGAGAGAGACACACACACTTTTGTCTTTAGTTCACTGCATTAACCTTCCCCCTGCAGGGGGTACTGAGGCCTTGAGCCTGCCTTGCTCACTGTGCTCTGTGCTCTCAGAAGTGTAGGAGCCATCGCCCTGTCCTTCCACACAGCTTTGCTTTGAGGAGGTGCTGCATTAAATCCTGATGCTCTGCATGTCCTCGGTGAGGAGGATTCCCTTTATTCCCTCCACTGAAGCACAGCTTCTCAACAGCCAACAGACCTGTCCAGAATCCAGCTTGTTCCTGCTCTTGGCAAACTCTCTTGTTGCAGTTAATTCAGCTCACACCACACTGGGCCTGGACAAAGGGCACCAAGCAAGGACTCCCTGCAGGGCCTCAGGGCTGGGGTTGCTGGGCTGGAGACCTAGGGCAGGACTTCACTTTCCTCCTAAGGGAGGAGCCTGGTGCTCACTCTGTTGTTGGGATCTTCTGGAATCCAGTGAGATGAAGCCCTGGAGGCCTTGCCCCTGGGGACTGGCCTACACTGAGAGCTCAGGCCTTTTCCTGCTTTCTCCCTGCTGGCATCAAAATGGTTTTGCATAACTATGGCCCTATCTCTCTAACCCTCCATATATACTTGTAATCATGTAAACTATTACTAAATCACTAATGAAAATATTCAAATTGATTTTTGAAATAGAGAAAATTCTTTGCAAAAGAACTATAAGTGTATATTCTGGGGCAGCAATAGTGACAGTTGTCTATGTTAAGTTAGCTTATGATCAATGAAATGCTGAGTTGGCAGGCAGTAGATGTCCTCAAAATACCAGACACTGGAGAACTAAATCCTGAAATAAAACCCTTTTAGTTTTCAGGCCACATTTAGGTGATACAATGATTGACCTGAGGACACACAGTTTTCTGATTTATTTCAGGTGATGAGAATACAATCAAAGCCACCTCCATGATCCAGTATCCCCATTTGCGTAGACATTTCTATAACTCTAGGACCTGCCCTGGCACACCATTGTCCCTAGAACACTCACCAGCATGAGGGTTCACTCAAATGCTGTAAATTTGTAGAGTTGTAGACCTATGTCTCCTGCCTCAATTATTGTTAGTTCATTTATCAGTTTACAAACAGGTTCCCCACTACCACCCCCTTAAAAGTAGCACAAAATTTAGTGAAATGTGTCACTTCATTGAAGGGAAAAGAGAAATAATGGCAGGGAAGGGTTGGAGGAGGGTCCTCTAGGTGTTGCTATAAGGTTCTGGAAAGGGCCTGGGATGGGGGTGAGACTGACATGCAGACTCCTGTCTTCGTCGAATGAAAACATTCACACATGTGCCCACAACTGTACTATAAATCACCAACACCTGTCAAATGAAAATGACAGCAGTAGGCATAATAGAATAATGTTTAAAGATGAGACATATACAACACCTCACCCAACACCACATGCTTGTCCCTAATTGTACCCATATTAACCACCATAGTTTTCAGAATGTCACATAAGTTTGTTGCCTTATTTTTCCAAGGATTATGAAATATTCATATAATTCAATACTCTATTCCATATATGAAAAAAACAAAAAATGTTTGTTAGTTATCTATCACATCCATACTTACCTCACTGAGCATATCACCTTCAATTTTATCCACTTTGTCCCGACGTAAATATCACACTCTTAATTTCCAAAGTAGTACTCCAGTGAGTCTCTGAACTTCTTTTTTAATATTTATTTTACTGAAATTCATTTTATTGGAAAGGGCCCTAGAAATCGAGAGTGGAAGGAGAGACAATAAGACATAGAGAGAAGTGGGTAGAGAGAAGAGAGAGAGAAAGGTAGAGGGAGAGGGAGAGCAAGATAAAGAGCAAAGCACAATTCATTAATTATAGAATTTCTCTCCTGCATGAGGATCCAGGGACTTGATCCTGGTCCCTTGGTTAGAGTAAATATACACTCAGCCTCCTATGAACCTGTTCAGCAAAATCCCATGAATATATACAGTTATATTCATATATATATTAGGTGGTGGAACACCTAGTTGTGTGCACATGTGACAATGTGAAAAGACCTAGATTCAAACCCTTGCTCCCTACCTGTAGGAGGAAAGCTTTCCCGCGGCAAAGAAGTGGCTCGCTTCATTCCTGTCCCACATCTTGGAATCTGAGTCTATGCCCAAAGTTTGGCGTCATGCGAAGATAATAGCGGTTTTGAAACCAAAGAAAGACCCAACACTGGCCACCAGCTATAGACCACTTTATCTCCTCTCTGCGTGTTACAAACTCCTTGAGAGGCTGCTTCTGTCACGTATTTCTCCTCTTACAGAGAAATTCCTATCACCTGCCCAAGCTGGTTTCCGCCCAGGAATATCTACCTGTGAAAAAGCCCTGGCCCTCTCAACTTACATTGAAAATGGAATTCCAGAAGAATTTAAAGACGGGTGCTGTCTTTGTTGATCTCACAGCAGCCTATGACATGTCTGGCACCATGGTCTCCTAGTCAAGATCTCAAGATGCCTGCCTCCATGGGTGGCCAACACTATATCGTTTCTTCTCCAAAACAGAAGATTCCGGGTGCATCTGGGTGACAAGTCTACCAGATGGAGAATTGTCTCAAGTGGCCTCCCCCAGGGCTCTGTTCTGGCTCCTATGCTATTTAATATTTACATCAATGACCTCCCAGAAACTTCTTCAAGGAAGTTCATCTACACCAATGACATCTGCTGTGCAACTCAAGCATGTAAGTTCGACATCCTCAAGGAAACACTCACGAAAGACATGTCTCTGATATTTGATTAGTGTAAAAAATGGCGACTAATCCCTAGCACTGCAAAAACGGTATCATCTGTTTTCCATCTACACCATGCCTCGGCCTCGCGTGAGCTTAATGTGCAGCTTGGCGATACGAGAATCCGGCATGAAGCCCAGCCAGTCTATCTTGGCGTTACTCTCGATCGCACTCTGTCATTTCATGAACGTCTCATAAAAACTGCAGCAAAGGTGGGTGCAAAGAATAACATCACTGCAAGACTGGCCAGCTCCTCATGGGGCGTGAGCACTTCCACACTACGATCATCATCTCTGGCATTATGCTATTCCACTGCAGAATACTGTGCCCCAGGATGGTTCCATAGCCCCCATGTCCACTTGGTCGATTCCAAATTATATTCCTCCATGAGGATAATTTCTGGAACCATCCGTTCCACCCCAGTTCCATGGCTGCCAGTTCTTAGCAACATCGCCCCGCCAGATATTTGTCGGGATGCAGCATCATCTAAGTTCATTTCCCACGTCTACGCATGACCGGACCTGCAAATATACGCGGATATCTTCGCCCACCCTGTCCAACGCTTGACGTCTCGTCACCCAATCTGGTCCCCTATGCCTACACTGAACTTCTCTGTTCCAGTCTCTTGGAAACAGAGTTGGCAGTCAGCTGAGGTAAAGAACAAACACCTCACCACAGACCCCTGCAAGCTTTGACCTAGCATGTTATGATTGGGCCCTCCTCAATCGCTTTCAAACAGGCCATGGCCGGTGTGCCGCTATGTTCCATTACTGGGGAGCCAGAGACGACCCGAACTGCGCCTGCGGCTACAGACAGACTATGACCCACATAGTCAATGACTGCCACCTCTCCAGATTCAAAGGAGGTCTCGAACCTTTACATCAGGCTCAACCTGGCGCTATTGACTGGCTACAGAAGAAGGGCAAATGCTAGAAGAAGAAAAGGGGGAAAGCTATGCAACTGGTGTGACAGTGTTGCAGATGATTCTCTGTCTCTCTCCCTCTATATCACCTCTTCTTCTCAACTTCTGGTTGTCTCTATCCAATAAATTATTGTATAATAAAATAATAAAAATTATTTCTTTTATTTTATCCAGAGCACTGCTTGTTGGTATGCATGAGACCCTTTCTGTTTCATTTGGTTTAAATCCCCCCTGCTTAACACTATTCTATTTACATAACCACTGTTAACAAGCACCTCCCTCCAGGGCATTGGTTCAATCCCCACTGTTTCATGATATGTTTTTGCTCCACCCCCTCTCCTTGTCACACCCTGATCCTCTCCTTGTCACACTCTGATTGTCACCAGTCACTTTTCTCTCCACCCTCTCTATGTCACATCCTGTTTCCACCCTACTTGGCAAGTATATATAAAAACAGCATTGTGAGTTTTAGAGTACTGTACCTTGAGTTTAACTTAGCTCGTCTTAGATTGTGCTGCGTCCTGCATGAATAAAGAGATACTGCCTACAGCTCAACTATAAGTCCCTGGTCGTCTGTTACCCGCCCGTGAAGCTAGCCCGGCGAAAACAACATAACCCATCGAAAACAACAACTGCTCATGTCTATTTTATAGTGGTTGAAAGAATGAACCTGGGACTTCTAAGCCTCAGGCATGAGAGTCTGTTTACATAATGACATGCTGTGTATAACAGGAATATAATTCCACACCATTCCAACCACCAGAGTTCCCTGTAGGCATTCCTTCATTTGAAAAATGCAGTTTATCTCCTAAGGTATCAGATAAATGTTGACAATTATTTCTATAACTAGCTATATTTATATAAATTTTCCATATATCCCTATAAACTGACATTTTCTTCCATTCTAAGTCATACCTATACCAATTATCCTTTGAGATTTCCTTTTCTTTTTCTAAACTTTTTTTTTTTTTTTTACTTTCTTCTATCACCAATGCTGATGAAATCGGATTTCAGAGCTCTCTGGTCATCTACCACTAACATGTCTCCCTCTCTGGGACTATGGATCAAAATGCTTTATGGAGTCCAGATAGTGGAAGTTATGGCTTCTGTCATTGCTGCTCTCCTGCATATGGGCATTGGCAGGTGGATCCCTAGCACCAGCCTATTTCTCTTTGCCTTGGAGGAAGGAGGGCTCTGGAGAGGCAAGGTTACAGACACATTGGTGAAGTCATCTGCCAAGGTAGTTCAGAATGGAGTCATACTAGCATCTGCAATTTGGTGGTAAAAAGGCACCAAAGCAAAACAAATGTTGAATAAACAGGAAACAAATAATAGAAAAGAGCAGATAAGAATAGGGATTTGGGGGTAGAAAGAAGCTAGAAGGCCTACTTTAGCTCTGCCCCTATGTGTACATGATATTAACAGTTAGTCTTTGCTTGACCTTGATGGCTAACGTGGAGGCAGAGTAAAAATACTGATTGAGATGATGGCATCAGAGTTGAGAATAGGACTAGAAAGCTAGACCAGGGCAGACATTAGCTCACAAATGTAAAGAAAATATATAAACACAATTAACTCTCTACCATGTCCACCTGACCAGGGCCCATATATATTCATATTTATAGCACAGGAGCCTGTATAACCTCTGAGTGCCTGTTAAACTGAACTCACAATCCATGGTGGCAGCTGGGAACAGTCTAGCCTGCACTTATTTCAGGGCAAGTTTTTTTTTTTGAGTGGCAGATAGGATGACCCAGCTTCTATTCAGAATGTGTGGCAGTCCCTATCATTGCTAGTTCATAGTGAGGGCAAGGTCCTGAAGAAGCTCACAGAAGGCTAATGGTTCTTTCCTTATAAAGTGGCCATAGATGATACACCAAGGTGTCTCTTAGAGGTCTAAGTCCATTGTATCTAAGGATTCCCAGATTAGAGCCATAGGAGAAGGGGTAGCCAAAATGTCATCACTGAGTGAGCCAGTCTGTTGCCTTTACCCAGCTTTGTAGTCCCTGCAGCATCTGAAAAGCTCAGGCTTTCTCCCAGCAGTTAAAGCATTGAGTGTGATTTATTGTATTCAAAATTGTAATAGGATTATGGAGTTTGGATTTAAGTTGGGAGGAAATAGACCTAGGATTACAATATGGTTTAAGCTAACCTTGAGTTTTACTAAATCACTTCTGTGATGATTCTAATTAAAGCTGACACAGAGAGAAAGCAAATGTGCTTTGGATGATATATATTTTTCACTGTGTATCTCTTGGATAATTGTAGACAGTGATTATCCGGGGGTGACAATAATGCTGATGCTGTCAAAGATATTAAGACATGTATGTTACTTTGTGTAGCTAGTTGAGGAGATAGAGTGACTGAGGGGAGTGAAGTAGCGTGTATTGGTGTGTCTAGGCCTAAACTGTGAATCCTTGAGTAGACGATCTATGGATCCTTCTAAGGCATTTCTGCTACAATACCAAGATTGTTAGGTCTAAGTCTAATCACAGAGCACTACTACGCAATTTTCCTCTGAGTTATGTATGTGCCCCAACCTTATGGACACATGTATACATGTGCCCGTAGGTGCTAGCCTATATCTAAGGTCTGCAATGTAGTTAGAGAATGCACCCTCTAAAATGGAACTCAGTAGTTCCATGTGTTAGGGAAGGTCTCACCAAACTGTTGCAGTTGAAAGGTTGAAATATCAGACTTGGCAAAAGTCAGTGGCAGTATAATGGGGCATGGTGGCACTTTTTCTGTTCTTTAAATTGAGTTCAGCAGAAGCAGTTTAACCTTGTAAGGGATCAAGAGGAGAACAATGTCTCAGGGGATCAGGATTGAGTTTGACATGGATCTTAAGAGACCTGGAAGTGTTTCTTGCAATCTCAGAATGAATTTCAGACAGCAATAGTTCATTTTTATTATCATCAAATAAATTGGTAGCCTGGTTTACATTGAAAATAACATTGTGGGGATTTCTCATATTCTGTTTGAACTCACTGTGTCATATAATGTTATATGTCATGAAATGGTATCTACTAATAACTACATCTTAGCTACTGAAAGAACCAGATGATTCTGTTCTATCCACTGTAAGGTTGTAGATAACTTTGTATTCAAAATATTTGTTAGAATTATTTAACCATTTAAGACTGGTATGAGGATTACTATTGTTCAGAAAATTGAAGCACTAAGTGCTTAAAATAATATATTAGATATACAGAACTCAACTCTAGGCAACTAAGGATCTTGAAACATTCAACCTGATTTTCCTGTAACGTACTGAACAGCTGGTGATTTATAAGACTGTAAGTTAAGAGGAGTATAGTCTCACACCATTCCCACCATCACGTTTCTGGGTCCTCACCTTCACACCCTTATGTCCGATGACTGCCTTTATTTTTTTATGGCTATAGGACAGGTCAGGGTAGGAAAATGAACAAGACAAGAGAGAAACTTCACTGAGATCCATTTTATTTCTCAACTCTTCATCAGACATACAACAGGCAGAATCTCCCACATGAATTTCAACCTAAATTAGAGCCCACATTGCTTGCAATTATTTACAACACTTGTAAATCTGATTCTATTAGAAAAATGCCCATTTAGTGCCTTCATATTTCAGAGTCAGATGCATTCTCTGCAGGTGAGCACTGAGCTGGGTTTTCTTTCCTTATGGATCACATGGATATGATGATCAAAGCAGGGTGTGTGTGTGCATTGAGGATCCAAATTCCTAGATGTCACTTCCAGTGAGTGTAAAAGACAGCTTTTTATAATGATCTAAACAAGCAAAGCAGGGTATAAGAATTGGCTCCCAATTATTGTACACCTTCTTAGCACAGGATGAGCAGTGACAACTGTTCACCATGATGGACTTGGAGTATCCAAGATTCTGGAGAATCTCTGAGATCTGAGTACAAAGGAAGTCAAATGCAAAACCAGACTGTGGAATTCCGTGGTGACTGAAAGTCTCCAAAGGGGCAGGAAACAGCTGGAGACATAAATGCTGCAGCCCAGAGGTGCAGCACAGCAGCTTCTCCAGGGTGGCCATGGCTGTTCCCATGCAGGCTGAGGGAGAAGAGCTGGGAGCAGCTGCTCAGGGCAGGGAGCAGGGCCTCAAGCTGGGGGTCCTGGAGGCCACACAGACCCAGGTCCAGGTGCTGGACGGTGGATGCATTTATCTCCAGCAGAGCTCACAGGGGTTCACTAACAGAGGTCAGGGGGACGCCTCTCAGACACAGTTCCTTCAGCTGACGGATCTGTGGGCTCTGGAACAGGTCAGTCAGGTCTTCTTCTGTTAACGTGCAGTTAGTGACTGAGAAGACTTCCAGCTGGTTATGAAGATTCCTTAGGACAGAGAGGCAGGATAGGATAGAGATAGGCATCAGCAAGAGTATGAAAATTCTGATTGAGGTAATTATATATAAGAAGGCTCATGGTCATTCTCAACCAATGATTCCAATGCTTCTTAAGGCCGAATTCTTTTTTTCAGTGTTCACATGAACCTGGCACTGAATCTTGCTATTTTTAAAACACATTTCTTCAACTTCAGGCAAATATATGCATATTTTTCCATTCTCCGTGTCTTTATCTCTATATAAATTTAGAGTGAAGTACATATTAGGACATACTCTAGAAGGTCTCCCAGTCTAAATAAAAGTGTAGGCACCATTGGCAGCAACACTAGGTCCAAATAAAACTACTCTCAGTCAAACTTCATCAGACCTTCACTGAACACTAGCTGCACTATTTCTGGGATGGGTGAGACTGCTGGGAATCATGTCACAGAACAGAGCTTGGCAGGGAGTCCACATGTATTCCCTGCTCACATCTGTATGAAAATCATTTTGGAGAACTTAAAGCCTTCATTATGCCTTTTAGAATCATTAGAAGTGGCATCTAGGAATTTGGCTCCTCAATGTGCACACAAACCCTGCTTCAGTCTCCATATCCACATGATCGATAGATAAGCAAAGCAAACCCAGCTCATTTTTCACCTGTACAGAATGCATTTGACTCTAAAAAATGAAATGCCTTAAATCTGATTCATTAGAAAAATGTCTATCTAATAGAATCAGATTTAAAATTATCATAAATAATTGCAACAAATGTGGGGCTGTAATTTAGGTTAATATTGATGTGGAAGATTTTACCTGTTCTATGTCATATGAAATACTGAGAAATACAATGGATCTCAATGTAGTTTCTCTCTTGTCTTGTTCATGTTTCTACCCAGACCTATGCTATAAATATATATTAAAAAATAAAGGCAGTTATCAGCCATAAGGGGGTGAATGTGAGGACACAGAACTTTGATGGCGGCAATGGTGTGAAACTATACTCCTCTTAACTTACAGTCTTATAAGCCATTCAGTATGTTATGGAAAATCAGGTTGAATGTTTATAGATCCTTAGATGCCTAGAGTTGAGTTCTGCCTATCAAAAATATTATTTTAAGCCCTTAGTGCTTCAAATTTCTGAACAATAGTAATTCTCACACCAGTCTTAAATGGTTAAGTAATTCTAAAAAATGTTTTTAATTCAAAGTTACCTACAACCTTACAGCAGATAGAACAGAACGGTCTGGTTCTGCCAGTAGCTAAGATGTAGTTATTAGTAGATACCATTGCATGACATATAACATCATATGACACAGTGAGTTCAAATAGATTATGAGAAATTACCACCATGGTATTTTCAACAAATTTGATGATAATAAAAAAAGAATTATTGCTGTCTGAAAATCTTCCTGAGATTGCAAGAAATGCTTCCCTGTCTCTTAAGATCCATGTCAAACTCAGTCCTGATCCCATGAGATTTTGCTCTCCTCTTGATCCCTTACAAGGTTGAACTGCCACTGCTGACCTCAATTAAAGAACAGAACAAGTGCCACCATGCCCCATTATGGGACTTTTGCCTTTGGATTACAGCCAGAGATGCCAATCCTGAGATTTCAACTTTTCAACTGCAATGGTTTGGTGAGACTTTCCCTAACACAAGGAACTACCTAGTTCCATGTCATATGGTGCACTCTCTAACCACACTGCAGACTCTAGATATAGGCTAGCACCTAGGGGGCACATGTATACACGTTTCCATAAGGTAGGGGCATATCCATACCTCAGAGGAAAAGCGCTTAGTAGTCCTCTTTGATTAGACTGAGACCTAAATAGCTTGGCATTGTAGCAGAAAGGCCTATGGGTGCTCCACAGACTGTCTACTCCAGAATTCACTGCTTAGGCCTAGACACACCCATACAGCCTACTTCACTCCCCTCAGTCACTCTATCTCCTGAACTAGCACAACAAAATAAGTAACATATATGTCTTAATATCTTTGACGGCATCAGCGTTATTGTCACTCCTGGATAATCACTATCTACAATTATCCAAGAGATACACAGTCAAAATATATGTATCAACTAAGGGATGGTTGGTTTCTCTATGCCAGCTTTTAGTACAATCATCAAACAAGTTGATGTAGTAGAAATCAAGGTTATCTTCAAGCTCATTGTAATCCTATTTCCTCCCTAACTTAAGTCCAGACTCCATAAACTTAATACAAGTTTGGATGCAATAAATTACACTCAATACTTTAACTGCTGGGAGAAAGCCTGAGCTTTTCAGATGCAGAGGGGACTACAAAGCTGGGTCAGAGCAAGACACTGGCTCACTCAATGATGAAATTTTTTACTACACCTTCCCCAGGGGCCCTAGTCTGGGAATCCTTGGACAATAGACTTAGACCTCTAAGAGGCACCTTGGTCCACCATCATTGGTCATTTAATACAGGAAGGAATTTTTAGCCTTCCGTGGGCTTCTTCAGGACCTTGTCCTCACTATGAACTAGCAATGCTAGGGACTGCCACACTTTCTGAATGGAAGTTTGGTCATCCTATCTGCCACTCAAGGAAATCTCAACCTGAAGTACTTGCAGCCTAAAATGTTCCCAGCTGTGACCATGAATTGCAAGCTCAGGCTGACAGGGACTCAGAGGTTATACAGGCTCCTGTGCTATAAATAGGACTATATATGGGCCCTGGTAAGGTGGACATGGTAGATGGTTCATTGTGTTTATGTATTTTCTTTACATTTGTGAGCTAATGTCTGCCCTGGTCTAGCTTTCTACTCCTGTTATCAACTCTGACACCATAATCTCAATCAATATTTTTATTCTGCCTCCATGTTAGCCATCAAGTTCAAGCAAAAATTGTTAATGTCATGTACCCATTGGGGCAGACCTAAACGAGACCTTCTAGCTTCTTTCTACTCCCAAGTCCCTATTCTCATCTGCTCTTTCCTACAATTTGTTTCCTGTTTATCCAGCATTTTGTTTGGCACCTTTCACGACCAAGTGACAGAAGCCAGACCTTCCACTATATGGATTCTATAAAGCATTTTGATCCATAGTCCCAGAGGAGACATGTTAGTGGTAGATGACCAGAGAGCTCTGAAATCCAGTTTCATCAGCACTTGGAGATAGAAGAAATTTTTTAAAAAATTAGAAAAAGGAAGGGAAATCTTAAAGAATAATAGGTGTAGGTATGACGAAAATGGAAGAAAACATAGGCTGAGTCTTTGATATGTTGACTCTCTCAAAAGCCTAGACCAGGGAGAAATGAAGCAACCAGTGGCACAGCTATATACAAGATGCTGGGTATTATCCAGCAAACCCTAACAAAGAGACTTTTCAATGTTAACCCAATTACCAAATAATGTGATGATAACAATAAGTATCCATTGTATTCGTGAACCATAATACAGTAGGAACCTCACATTTCCACTAAAGAGTCTATAATTCCCCCAGTCCTGGAACCTTAGGGTGGGGCATACTTTCCTCCATGGTTCTCTCAATTCATATCAAATAACATTGCAGCCAAACGAAACTACCAGGTACAGAAACAAGACAGGACTAGAACTCCTATAGGAACCTACCAAATCACCGGTGAGTGCAAACACATGTGCTGGTGACAGAGAGAAGCCTACAGAGAGATTAAGTGGCTGGTAACAGTCTGTTGGGTTTATCAGTTGAGACTCGACCTCCAGTCTGTTCCACCAACAAGGGGACAGCTGAACCAAGGAGAGGACTCCCTGGAGACTCACCAAGTGCAACTCTGAGTCTCCATTGCTACTACCCTCAGAATCTGGAGCAACATCAGGGAGGGACACCAAGCAACAGAGATCTAACCAGGAAACTCAGGAGAAGACCTATACCTCAGTGGCATAGCTGTGGGGCTGTGAAAATCTCTTTGCTTAACCACTTGATTATCTCTGCCACACCCTGCCTTAGCTCTTGGTCAGGAGTAAGTGATTAATCTAAGAAACCTACTTATATTTCAGAAGACCTCAGGCTCCCATAGTCTACAGAGAAGAAAAAAGAAAAAAAAAGAGAGGCTTTTAAATCACTGAGCTCCAACTCAGAGCTTAATAAACTATTGAAACAACTGTTAACTTCCACCACTCTGAACCCTTTAATTATCGTACTTCAACACAAGTCAATCCAGGGAATAGTGATCAGTAATTTGAAAAGTACTAAGAGAGGGAACTCATAACATAATACATAAAATGGTGAAACCAACAAGAAGAAATATTGGAGAAACGAGCCAGGACAAGAGTCCAGCTAAAAGCCGCCCAAAGGGTGAAGCACAAAATAACGAGTTCAACATCCAAACATTAGCTAAGAAAATAATCACAGGAGTGTGTAAAGAGTTTGAAAGAATTGTAATCAGAAATACAAGAACAACAAATGAGACTCTGGAAGAAAACACTAACTATCTTGAGGTTATTAGAGAGCTGAAAGCTAAAGTAGCTGAGCTAAGAACACAACTAGCTGAACAAGCTAAAACAGTATCAGAACAGGGTAACAAAATAGAGGAACTCCAGAAAATAGTAGAGGGTAGAGAGAATAGAATCAATGAGGCTGAAGACAGAATTAGGAAGATCGAGGACAAATTAGAGACAACTAAAAAAGAAGTAAGAGATCTCCAATAGAGATTAAGAGTTGCTGAAAACAACCACAGAGAACTATGGGATGACTTCAAAAGAAACAATATACGTATTATTGGCTTACCGGAGGAAGAAAGAGAGGGAGAAGAAGAATGCATTCTTCAGGCCATAATAGCTGAAAACTTCTCTAGTCTAGATAATATCAAAGGCATAAAGATTCCAGAAGCCCAGAGGGTTCCAAACAGAATTAACCCAGATTTAAGACACCAAGAAACATCATATTTAAAATGGAAAGCAATAAGAATAAAGAAAGGATCCTGAAGGCTGCAAGAGAAAAGAAAAGAGTCACCTACAGAGGAAAACCCCCATGATTAACAGCAGACATCTACCCACAAACACTACAGGCCATAAGAGAATGGCAAGCTATGTATCGAGTGCTTAATGAGAAAGGCTTTCAACCAAGAATACTGTATACTACTAGACTGTCATTCAGACTAGATGGAGGCATCAAATCCTTCTCAGACAAGCAACAGTTGAAGGAATCAACTATCACCAAGCCTGTCCTCAAAGAAGTTCTGAAAGGTCTCCTATAAACAGTCAGACCACCATAAATAGGACATATATCAGAACACTCTAAAACTCTACAAGAATGGCGTTAAAATATCTTCAGTCTTTGATATCAATAAATGTCAATGGCCTGAATTCACCTATTAAAAAACACAGAGTAGGAAGATGGATCAGAAAATATAAGCCAACAATATGCTGTCTATAGGAAACACACCTAACTCAACAAGACAAAGACAGACTTAAAGTGAAAGGAAGGAAAACTATCATACAAGCCAATGACCCACAAAAAGGGGCAAGAACAGCTATTCTCATATCTGACTTGATAGACTTTAAAATAAATAAGATTAAAAAAGATAGGAATGGACACTAACACTCAAAGTATCAGTCAACCAAGAGGATTTCACAATATATATATACAATGGAATACTATGCAGCTACTAAGAACAATGAACTCAACTTCTCTGACCCATCTTGGTCAGAGCTAGAAGGAATTATGTTTAGTGAGCTAAGTCAGAAAAATAATGATGAGTATGGGATGATCCCACTCATCAACAGAAGTTGAGAAAGAATATCAGAAATGAAACTAAAGGCAGGATCTCAGTAAATTGAAAGTAGGGCACCAAAGTAAAAACCATGTGGTGAGTGGGAGGGTGGACATGCAGCTTCCTGGGCCGGTGGGGGGGGTGGGGAGTGAGATGAGACACAATCTTTTGGTGATGGGAATGGTGATTATGTACACACCTATTAAACTGTAGTCATATAAATCATTAATTAATATGAGATGGGAAAAATTGATTGTATGTCTAACAAAGGAACTTTTCAAAGTTAACCCAATTACCAAATAATGTGATGATAACAGTAACTATCCATTGTCTTTTTGAACCCTGAAACAGCGGGAACCATACATTTCCACTATAGAGCCTAAACTTCCCCCAGTCCTGTGGTAGGGTGCACTTTCCCTTATGCTTCTCCCAATTCTTATCAAATAAGAGTGCATTTGCTGATTGCAACCTAATCAGCGCAACGAGTACTACCCCAGAATGCTTCACTTCATATTGTGTCCAGAAACTTCAGGTGTGGAATGACAACCCTTCAGCCTCAGCACTGGGGTGAGACCTTTCCTTTCATAGTATTCTCTAATTCCATCCCAGCTAGTTGACTTCCGAACAAAGTCCCAAAACCTAGATATAGACCAGGTTCCAGGAGATAGAGCATATGTTCACAGGTATCCATAAACTACTGCAAAATATATACCTGAAAGCAGAAGTACACTAGAGTTTGCAGTGAGTAAGTACCCCCCAACACTTCATCTCCACTATTCCAACCTTTGGGTCTATGATTCTTTAACAATTTGTTTGGCTTTGTATGTTAACTCTCTTTTCAGCCACCAGGTTCCAGATGCCATCAGGATGCCGGCCAGGCTTCCCTGGACTGAAGAGCCCACCAGTGCGCCGTGGAGCTCCACTTCCCCAGAGACTCGCCCCACTAGGGAAAGAGAGAGGCAGACTAGGAGTATGGATTGACCAGTCAATGCCCATGTTCAGTGGGGAAGCAATTACAGAAGGCAACCTCCCACGTTCTGCAACCCACAACGACCCTGGTTCCATGCTCCCAGAGGGATAGAGAATGGGAAAGCTATCAGGGGAGGGGTTGGGATATGAAGATTGGGTGGCGAGAATTGTGTGGAGTTGTACCCCCCATCCTATGATTTTGTTAATGTCTCCTTTCTTAAATAAAAAAAATTAATAAGTAAAAAAAACATTAAATAATATAGGAATGAACACTAATGAATGCTCAGAGGATCAGTTAATCAAGAGGACTTAACAATTATTAACATCTATGCACCCAATGAGAAGCCATCTAAATACATGATGTGTCTACTGAAAGAGCTACAACAATATAGTAACAGCAACATAGTCATAGTAGGGGACTGCAACACCCCACTCTCTCAACTTGACAGATCATACAGGCATAAAATCAATAAAGATATAAGGGAGCTAAATGAAGAGATAGATAAACTAAAACTATTGAACATTTTGAGAGTTATTCATCCCAAGAAACTGGAATACACATTTTCCTCAAGTCCTCATGGGTCATTCTCAAGGACAGACAATATGTTAGGCCAAAGACAGCATCATCAAATTCAAGAGCATTGAAATAATCCCAAGCATCATATCAGACCACAGTGTAACTAAAATAACACTTAGCAATCAACAAAAGATTAGTAATAGTTTCAAAATGTGGCAGCTCAACAGTACACTTCTTAACAACGTCTGGGTCAAAAAGGAAATAAAGGAAGAAATCAAAATGTTTCGAGACTTCAATGAAAATGAAGACAAAAGCTATCAAAATATTTGGGACACAGTTAAAGCAGTACTGAGAGGGAAGCTCATAGCTATAGAAGCACACATTAGGAAACAAGAAAAAGCACAAATAAACAGCCTGATTGCACATCTTAAATACCTAGAAGAATAAGAACAAAGGAACTGTAAAGCAACCAGAAGGACAGAAATCACTAAATTTAGGGCAGAAATCAATAACATTAAGAATAAGAAAACCATACAAAAGATCAATGAAAGTAAATGTTGGTTGTTCGAAAGAGTGTACAATATCAACAAACCTTTAGCCAGACTCACAAAACAAAAAAGGGAGAAGACCCAAATAAATTGGATACTAAATGAAAGAGGAAATATCACAACAGACACCGCAGGAATTCACCATATCATGCGAGGCTTCTATGAACAACTATATGCCACCAAGCTAGAGAACCTGGAAGAAATGGCCGATTTCCTAGATACCTACCAACTTCCAAAACTAAGTAAAGAGGAAGTGTATAACATGAACAGGCCCAATACAACTAATGAAATTGAAACAGTTATCAAAAATCTCCCCCAAAATAAAAGTCCTGGACCAGATGGCTTTACAAATGAATTCTACAAAACCTTCAAATATGCACTAATACCTCTACTTTTAAAAGTCTTCCAGAAGATTGAAGACACTGGATTACTTTTGTGAAGCCACCATCACTGTGATACCAAAAGCAGACAGGGACACAACCAAAAAAGAAAACTACAGACCAATATCTCTGATGAACATAGATGCTAAAATATTGAACAAAATTCTAGCCAACTGGATACAGCAGTATATTAAAAAGATTGTTCATCATGACCAAATGGGTTTTATCCCAGGCATGCAAGGTTGGTTCAATATACATAAATCAATCAATGTGATCCACAACATCAACAAAAGCCAGACAAAAAATCACATGATCATATCAATAGATGCAGAGAAAGCCTTTGACAAAATACGGCATCCATTTATGATCAAAACACTACAAAAAATGGGAATAGATGAAAAATTTCTGAAGCTAGTGGAATCTAAATATAGCAAACCTACAGCCAACATCATACACAATGGTGAAAAAACTGGAAGCATTTCCACTCAGATCAGGTACTAGACAGGGCTACCCACTGACACCATTACTATTCAACATAGTGTTGGAAGTTCTTGCCATAGCAATCAGGCAGGTGCAAGGAATTAAAGGGATATAGATTGGAAGAGAAGACGTTAAACTGTCCTTATTTGCAGATGACATGCTATTATACATGGAAAAACCTAAGGAATCCAGGAAAAAGCTTTCAGAAATAATCAGGCAATGCAGTAAGGTGTCAGTCTACAAAAACAATATTCAAAAGTCAGTGGCATTCCTCTATGCAAACACTAAGCTAGAAGAAATTGAAATCCAGAAATCAGTTCCTTTTACTATAGCAACTAAAACAATAAAATATCTAGGAGTAAATCTAACCAAAGAAGTGAAAGACTTGTATACTGAAAATTATGAGTCACTACTCAAAGAAATTGAAAAAGACACAAATAAGTGGAAAGATATTCCATGTTCATGGGTTGGAAGAGTTAACATCATGAAAATGAGTATATTACCCAGAACCATCTAAAAATTTAATGCTATCCCCATCAAGATCCCAAGTACATTTTTAGGAGACTAGAAAAAATTCTGCAAATGTTTATCTGGAACCAGAAAAGACCTAGAATTGCCAAAATAATTTTGAGAAAAAAGAACAGACTTGGAGGCATTACACTCCCAGATTTCAAACTGTATAATAGGGCTATTGTCATCAAAACTGCTTGGAACTGGAACATGAATAGACACACTGACCAGTGGAATACAATTGAGAGCCAAGAAGTGAGCCACCACACCTATGGTCATCTAATCTTTGACAAAAGTGCCCAGACTATTAAATGGTGAAAGCAGAGTCTCTTCAACAAATGGTGTTGGAAACAATGGGTTGAAACATGCAGAAGAATGAAACTGAATCACTGTACTTCACCAAATACAAAAGTAAATTCCAAGTGGATCAAGGACTTAGATGTTAGACCACAAACTATCGGATACTTAGAGGAAAATATTGGCAGAACTCTTTTCCGCATACATTTTAAAGACATTTTCAATGAAATGCATCCAATGACAAAGAAGAATAAGGCAAGTATAAACCTATGGGACTACATCAAATTAAAAAGCTGCTTCACAACAAAATAAATCACTACCCAAACCAAGAGACCCCTCAAAGAATGGGAGAACATCTTTACATGCCATACATCAGATAAGAGTTTAATAAACAACATACATAAAGAGCTTGCCAGACTCAACAGCAAGACAACAAATAACCCCATCCAAAAATGGGGTGAGTACTTGGACAGAATATTCACCACAGAAGAGACCCAAAAGGCCCAGAAATACATGAAAAAATGCTCCATTTCTCTGATTGTCAGAGAAATGCAAATAAAGACAACAATGAGATACCACTTCACTCCTGTGAGAATGTCATACATCAGAAAAGGTAACAGCAGCAAATGCTGGAGAGGGTGTGGGGTCAAAGGAACCATCCTACATTGCTGGAGGGAATGTGAATTGGTCCAAAATCTGTGGAGAACAGACTGGAGAACACTCAGAAGGCTAGAAATGGACCTACCCTATGACCTTGCAATTTCTCTCCTGGGGATATATCCTAAGGAACCCAACACACCCATCCAAAAAGATATGTGTTCACATATGTTCTTGGCAGCACAATTTGTAATAGCCCAAACCTGGAAGCAACCCAGGTGTCCAACAACAGATGAGTAGCTGAGGAAGTTGTGGTCTATATACACAATGGAATACTACTCAGCTGTAAAATGGTGACTTCACCATTTTCAGCCAAGATGGAGCTTAAAAAATTCATGTTATGTGAAATAAGTCAGAAACAGAAGGATGAATATGGGATGATCTCACTCTCAGGCAGAAGTTGAAAAACAAGATCAGAAACGAAAACACAAGCAGAACCTGAAATGTAACTGGCATATCGCACCAAAGTAAAAGACTCTGGGGTGGGTGGGTGGGGAGAATACAGGTCCATGAAAGATTATAAATGACATAGTAGGGGTTGTATTGTTAGATGGGAAACAGGAGAATGTTATCCATGTATATACTATTATATTTGCTGTTGAATGTAAAACATTAATTCCCCAATAAAGAAATAAATAAAAAAGCTTCAAAGATGCACTAATATCTCTACTTTTAAAATTCTTCCAGAAGATTGAAGACACTGAAATACTCCCTGCCAGCTTCTGTGAAGCCAACATGACTCTGATACCAAAATTAGACAGGGACACAACCAAAAAAGAAAACTACAGACCAATATCTCTGATGAACAAAAATGTGAAAATATTGAACAAAATTCTAGCCAACAGGGTACAGCAGCATATTAAAAAGATTGTTCATCCCGACCAAGTGGGGCTTATCCCAGACATGCAATGTTGGTTTAATATATGTAAATCAATCAATGTGATACACAACATCAACAAAAGCCAGACCAAAAAACACATGGTCATATCAATAGATGCAGAGAAAGCCTTTGACAAAATACAACATCCCTTTATGACCAAAACACTACAAAAAATGGTAACAGATGGAAAATTTATGAAGAGAGTGAAGTCTATACATAGCAAAACTACAGCCAACATCATACTCAATGTGAAAAACTGTAAGCATTTCTATTCAGATCAGGTATTAGACAGGGCTGCCCACTATCACCATTACTATTCAACATAGTGTTGGAAGTTCTTGCCATAGCAATCAGGCAGGAGCAAGGATTTAAAGGCATATAGATTGCAATAGAAGAAGTCAAACTCTCCTTATTTGCAGATGACATGATAGTATACACATAAAAACCTAAGGAATTCAGTAAGAAACATTTGGAAATCATCAGGCAATACAGTAAGATATCAGACTACAAAATTAACATTCAAAAGTCAGTGGCATTCCTCTATGCAAACACTAAGCTAGAAGAAATTGAAATCCAGAAATCAGTCCCTTTTACTATAGCAACTAAAACAATAAGATATCTAGAAGTATACTTAACCAAAGAAGTGAAAGACTTGTATACTGAAAATTATGAGTCACTACTCAAGGAAATGGAAAAAGACACAAAGAAGTGGAAAGATATTCCATGTTCATGGGTTGGAAGAGTTAACATCATGAAAATGAGTATATTACCCAGAGCCATCTACAAATTTAATGCTATCCCCATCAAGATTCCAAGCACATTTTTAGGAGACTAGAACAATTCTACAAATGTTTATCTGGAACCAGAAAAGACCTAGAATTTCCAAAACAGTCTTGAGAAAAAAAGAATAGAAGCAGAGGCATCACACTCCCAGATTTCAAATTGTATTATAGGGCCATTGTCATCAAAACTGCTTGGTACTGGACCATGAATAGACACACTTACCTGTGGAATAGAATTGAGAGCCCAGACATGAGCCCCCACACCTATGGACATCTAATCTTTGACAAAGAGGCTCAGACTATTAAATGGTAAAAGCAGAGTCTCTTCAACAAATGGTGTTGCAAACAATGGGTTGAAACATGCAAAGGAATGAAACTGAAACACTGTATTTCACCAAATACAAAAGCAAATTCCAAGTGGATCAAGGACTTGGATGTTAGCCGAGAAACTATCAGATACTTTGAGGAAAATATTGGCAGAACTCTTTTCTGCATATACTTTAAAGACATCTTCAGTGAAACGAATACAATTACAAAGAAGACTAAGGCATGTATAAACCTATGGGACTACATAAAATTAAAAAGCTGCTTCACAGCAAAAGAAACCACTACCCAAACCAAGAGACCCTTCACAGAATGGGAGAAGATCTTTACATGACATACATTAGACAAGATACTAATAACCAACATATATAAAGAGTTTTCCAAACTCAACAACAAGACAACATATAACTCCATCCAAAAATGCGGTGAGAACATGGAAAGAATATTCACCACAGAAGTGATCCAAAAGGCCGAGAAACACATGAAAAAATGCTCCATTTCTCTAATTGTGAGAGAAATGCAAATAAAGACAACAATGAGATACCACTTCACTCCTGTGAGAATGTCATACATCAGAAAAGTTGGAGAGGGTGTGGGGTCAAAGGAATCATCCTACAGTGCTGGTGGTAACGTAAATTGGGCCAGCCTCTGTGGAGAACAGTCCGGAGAACTCTCAGAAGGCTAGGATCCTGCAATTCCTCTCCAGGGGATATATCCTAAGGAACCCAACACACCCATCCAAAAAGATCTGTGGACACATATGTTCTTAGCGGCACAATTTGTAATAGCCAAAACATGGAAGCAACCCAGGTGTCCAACAACAGATGAGTGGCTGAGCAAGTTGTGGTATATATACACAATGGAATACTACTCAGCTGCAAAAAGTGGTGACTTCACCATTTTCAGCCGATCTTGGATGGACCTTGAAAAACTTATGTTAAATGAAATAAGTCAGAAACAGAAGGATGGATATGGGCTGATCTCACTCTCAGGCAGAACTCGAAAAACAAGATCAGAAACAAAAACACAAGTAGAACCTGAAATATAATTGGCATATCACACCAAAGAAAAAGACTCTGTGTTGTGTGGGTGGGGAGAATACAGGTCCAAGAAGAATGACAGAGGACCTAGTGGGGGTTGTATTTTTAAATGGGAAACTGAGGAATGTTATGCATGTACAATCTATTGTACTTACTGTTGAATGTAAAACACGAAATCCCCAATAAAAAACCATAAAAAATAGCATAGCATACAACAATCACATATTAATCAATGCAATGAGTGCCACCTCAACATGCTTCACTGCAGACTGTGTTCAGAGACTTGAGGTGTGTGATGACAACCCTTCAGCTTCATTACTCAGGTGAGACCTTTCCTTTCATAGTATTCTCTAATTCCAGTCCAGGTGGTTCACTTTCTAACAAAGCTGCAAAACCTAGATATAGATGAGGCCCTGTGAGATATAGCATATGTTCACATGTATCCATAAACTAGGGAAAAATATATACCTGAAAGAAAAAGTACACAATAGTCTGCAGGGAGTACCCCCCAACACTTAATGTACACTATTCCAGCCTTTAGGTCCATAATTGTTCAACATTTGTTTGGCTTTGTTTGTCAACTCACTTTTAAGCCACCAGGTTCCAGATGCCAGACTTCCTTGTACAGAGGACCCCAACAATGTTTCTCTGGGGTGCTCTGCTTCCCCAGAGACCCAGCATACTAGGGAAAGGGAGAGGCAGGTTGGGAGTATGGACAGACCAGTCAAAGCCCTTGTTCACCAGAGAAGCAAATACAGAAGCCAGACCTTCCACCTTCTGCAACCCACAATGACCTTGGGTCCATACTCCCAAAGGGATAAAGAATGGGATAGCTATCAGGGGAGGGGATGGGATATAGATATCTGGTGGTGGGAATTGTGTGTGGAGTTGTACCCCTCCTATCATAGGGTCTTGTTAATGTCTCCCTTTTTCAATAAATAAATACACAACAAAAAGAAAACCATACAAATGATCAACAAAAGTAAATGTATGTTCTTTGAAAGAGTGAATAAAATCGACAAACCTTTGGCCAGACTCAGAAAACAAAAAAGGGAAAGACCCAAATAAATCAGATCATAAATGAAAGAGGAGATATCACAACATACAACGAAGAAATTCACCATATCATGCAAGGCTTCTATGAACAACTGGTAGCCACCAAGCTAGAGGACCTGGAAGAAATGGACGATTTCCTAGATACCTACCAATTTCCAAACCTAAGTAAAGAGGAAGAAGATAACAAGAAAAAGCCCATTACAGCTAATAAAATAGAAACAGCTACCAAAAATCTCCCCAAAAATAAAAGTCCTGGACCAGATGGTTTTACAAATGAATTCTACAAAACCTTCAAAGACAAACTAATATCTCTACTTTTAAAAGCTTTCCAGAAGACTGAAGACACTGGAATACTCTCTTACAGCTTCTATGAAGTCAGCATCACTCTGATACCAAAAGCAGATAGGGACACAACCAAACAAGAAAACTACAGACCAATATCTCTGATGAACATAGATGCTAAAATATTGAACAAAATTCTAGCCAACAGGATACAGCAGTATATTAAAAAGATTGTTCATCATGACCAAGTGGTTCTTATCCCAGGCATGCAAGTTTGGTATAATATATGTAAATCAATCAATGTTTTCTACCACATCAACAAAAGCAAGACCAAAAAACCACATGGTCACCTCAATAGATGCAGAGAATGCCTTTGAGGAAATACAACATCGCTTTATGATCAAAAAACTACAAAAAATGGGAATAACATCTGTACTAAGCCAAGTGCACCACCATCTGGCCCCTTCTGCTTTATATTTTAATGCATTTTCAGACACCAAGTTGAAAATGCTACCATGATGTCAACATGACTTCCCTGGGCAGACGACCTTATCAGTGTGTCCTAGAACTCCACCTCCCTGGAGCCTTGCCCCACTAGGGAAAGATAGATACAGGCTGGATATATGGATTGACTTCCCAATGCCCATGTCCACTGGAGATGAACTTACACAAGTCAGACCTTCCACCTTCTACAGTTTATATTATCATTGTCCACATAACCAGAGGGATCAAGAAGAAAACTTCCAATGACGGGGTTGGGATATGGAAACCTGGTGGTGGGAACTGTGTGGAAGGGTAACCTTCTGAGACTACATTCTTGGCAATCATTAAATCATTTATAAAACAGAAAATATATTTAATAGTAAGCTGACAAGTGTTTGCTTGTGTTTATTTTATTGTGAGAAAGCATTCCTGGGTTGGGGAAAACAGCATAATGGTAATGAAAGAGTTCTTTATGACATAGGTTACAAGGTCCTAGGTTTTGCAACATAATCACATCCTACTAATCCTGCAAGCCACAGTCATGGGTTCAAGACACATAATGCCTACATGTCGCTTTTCTCTACACACGTTTTCTGGGCAGCTCCAGGAGATGACAGTGAACTTCAGTGTGTCCTGTGATGATCAGACTCCCAGGCTACAAAGAACCAACCCTTGGCTCCAGAGACACAGATGCAGAGTGGTGTGTGCAAGGGGAGCTGGCTGCTCCTCTTACTCTGAGGCTCTTTCACCCAGCCTGGAGCTGCCCTGGATGATGACTCTTCTGTCCTGGGACAGAGTCTTCCTGATCAGAAACACAGTAACTCAACTGATTTTTTTTTTTTTAGAAAATTAAAAATTTCCCTTGTGTGTCAATTTTTTTCTCTGTTTCTAATAGTTCTTTATTAAAATTTATTTAATGGGGAATTAATGTTTTATATTGGGCAGTAAATATGATAGTTTGTACATGCATAACATTTCTCAGTTTTCCATATAAGAATGCAAGCCCCACATGGTCCTCTGTCATCCTTCTTGGACCTGTATTCTCGTCCCACCCACCCCAGAGTATTTTACTGTTGTGAAATACTACAATTCCATCATCTGGATTCTATTACAAACCCTGCTTCAGAATTAAGCCGATATTTTAGAGGGGAAGGAAATTGCAGAAGCCAGACCTTCCGCCTTCTGTGCCCCATAATGACCTTGGGTCCATACTTCCAGAGGAATAAAGAATAGACAAGCTATCAGAGGAATGGATAGTGCCCCAGCCAGCGGGGTGGTTAACAGGGGCTAGGAACCTAAGGACCTGGAATGACAGGGACAGGAGACACAAAAGAACGACAGCAAGACAGGTTTCTGATCAAGCTGCCAAATTTTATTGTGTTCACAGGCATTTTAAGGCTTCGTGGAAGGGGGAGCATAGGGGGAAGGGGGAGGCAGAGATCGCAGTGGAGGGTCCCTTGTTAAACTATAACTATATGGTATGTCACTATAACTATATGGTATGTCACTTAGTTTCTGGCAAACATCCTTCCTATGGGAATTAGAAACTTATATCGAGGGCTTCTGTTGTTTCAAGGCTTAGCTTCTATCAAGCAGAGAAATGGCTTCTGGCATCTCCTCCTTTCGTTATAATTTAACTGAGGCATGCTATTGAAGCTGAGGGGCAGAGAACTTAACAGCAGGTTTGGTGGGCATAACCAGAGGGGAGGAGTATTGACCTGATTCCTCCCGAGGGGTGAATGTAAAAACAATATTCCCGCATCTTATAAGGCTCTCGGTGTCTTTTTTGGGTAGGGGAGGGAGACCCATGATTTCTAGGGTGCAGACAACTTCAAAGCAGAAGTTTTTTGTTGCTGACACCAACCTCCATACAAATCAGGTTTGCTTCATGGGGGACTCTGAGGCAGACTCTAAGGTCCTCCCCCTTCAGTGCTTTGCCTTACACCCCTTACTGGTGTTCTTACCCTGCCAAGGTTGGATGCCTCAATGCATAATTCTGAGTTTTATGCCATCCGAAAAGGGGGTCTGTCATCCTCAGGTTCAGCCAGGCCTCTGTCAGCCAAATCAAGTCTGTGATAATGTATTTGCAAAGGTTTTGATGCCAAGGAGTCAATCTGCCATTTTATAAAATCAGTAATCTTACTGAAAATAAAGGGTCTTAAGGTAATCATTAACAAAAGACTAATCAAGGGGCTCTGTAGTGACTCAAGACTATTTGTGGTGGAGTCTATAACCTGTTGTAATTTGTCAGAAAATTCATGGGAGGAATATATAGAGTGTCCTAGCATGCCACCAGCAAGTCTAAGGGAAGCAGTCAGTGGATGTGATGTCCAGGGGAAGAGACACAGCACGTCTGGTCTTCTGGTGGTCCTCAGTGCCATCTGATGAAATTTTTCTTCTTCATAGAGGGTCAGCTGTGGAACAAGCAAAAATAGGAGGCAAAGATCAGGTAGAAAAGAATTGACATGAAAATATAGGATGGTGTTGTACCAAAACACAGAGAAGGTGCATACACATTAGAAGTCAAGGTGAGGTTCCTTGAACATGAGGAATATTTTGAGAAAAGTGAGCAGTCAATAAACATGCAAAGATGAAGTCAGCAGTGGTAGGTCAGCAGAAAGAGAAGACTTGGATAGGCTGGTGAGGTTAGCTGGAGTATATACTGCCATGGCGTCCTTTGTGGTAAGGACTTGCCAACAGGGATTGTGGATTTTGTAAGAGCAATAATGTCATCCACCATAATAAAAGGAAAACAAACATGTACATCCAGTGTTGAAAAAATAAAAAAGAATATGTCTCTATGGCTGGAAAAGTGGGTGGCTTTGTCAATGAGATATAATAAATGGACAATTCGAATTTTTGTAAATATTAAAAAGGCTTAGTATAGTTACTTCATTGACACTTTAGCCAACTGAATACTGGGGGGTGCATTCCCCTTCCTTTTTATTTATTTATTGAGCTTTTAATGTTCTAAAGGAAACAAAAATAAATGAACTGGATGTCTATTGAAGCAAACCAGAGCATATGGCTCTTAAGGTTTTTGAGCTTTTTCTTTTTTGAGCTGTAGCCCACATAAATTTAGAAAAAGTACCAATTGAGAAAAAATAATGTTTTTGTTTACTAAACATGGGCAGGTGAATTACATCAATCTGTCAGAGAGCATTGGCTTTTATCAATGGAGATTAATCTTAAAAGTCTGAATAGCAGGATCTTAATTAAACAATGCAGGAGCCTGTAAAGTGTTTTCCTTTTATTATGGTGGATGACATTATTGCTCTTACAAAATCCACAATCCCTGTTGGCAAGTCCTTACCACAAAGGACGCCATGGCAGTATATACTCCAGCTAACCTCACCAGCCTATCCAAGTCTTCTCTTTCTGCTGACCTACCACTGCTGACTTCATCTTTGCATGTTTATTGACTGCTCACTTTTCTCAAAATATTCCTCATGTTCAAGGAACCTCACCTTGACTTCTAATGTGTATGCATCTTCTCTGTGTTTTGGTACAACACCATCCTATATTTTCATGTCAATTCTTTTCTACCTGATCTTTGCCTCCTAGTTTTGCTTGTTCTCACTATGGCAGGTCATGCGTTAAAATTTTAAGAGGCTTGTAAAAAAATGAGAGAAAAAATTTTAGGATATGATTGACTTTAGGAGTCATCATACACCCATAAATAAAAAATGAAAAATGTTTAGTTTTAAATCTTACCATATGAGCAGTCAGTTCTTCGTGTGCAGATGTACCTATAATTATTTACTTAGGGAGAGAACTTGTACCAACTTAATTGATGATCTAATGGTTAGAATTGGCTTGAGTTTTTTTATATGATTTTAGAAGGCTCTTTATTAAAATATACCAATATGTTATAGAAAGTCAATACCTAATGTGTTGACATGATAAAATGTTTATCACTTTTAGCATTATTTTTAAACTGATTAGACAGTTTAAGCACACTATTATACCTTTAGTTTACTAAGATCTTTACTCATCACAAGGCTATCATGAGTAAGCATAGATATAAAACTTTTAATAGATTTTACTCTTTAGAACTCTAATATAGCAACTTAAAAGGCTAAAATAAAAGCCTCATAGCTTAAATGTTCAAAATACTAATTTTTTTAAATCAGAATTTGCCAAAACAAATCTATCTGACCAGAAGCACAATGTATTACCTTAATTTATCAAGAATAAACCTCTGACAGTGTCTTAATACAAGCCAGATAATTTTTTACTCTCTAAAATAACTGATTAAAGTTTGACATGTAGAATCTGTACTTCTCAAAAGCCAATTATTTGATAATGATTTTTGTAGTCTTTCTAAATAGGGGAGTTATCTCAGTAATAACTTTATCAGAAGGAGTAAGTCACTGTAAAAGCACAAGTAACTAACTCATGAGTAAGATTAAAAAAATCTCTTTCTAAGTTTTAAAATAAAAGTTTTAATCGGAGCATTTTTGTCTATATCAGATATAAAACTCTCTTAACTTTTTGTCTAGTCTTTCTTAAGTTTTAATATCTAGTGTTTTTTCTCAGGGAAACCAGGGGCATACTTCTTGAATAAAATGTAAAAAGGTTAGCTAAAACATATATACAGCTCTACATTAGGCCGCCCCATATTTATTTGAAAAGTTTTATTTGGAAAAAATTTTTTTACATATCTTATTTAAATTAAACTTTATTTATCAGAGCAAAAGCCTCTGGCATGTAAATAATTAAGATAACCATTGTGTTAGCCAGTCTTAAACAATTTTAAGTAAAATGTTAAACTTTTTTAGGATCTTTGTTTATCACAAAGCTATCACACCCTTAGGGCAGCTATGAACAAGGGTGGGTACACAACTTAATCTTTTATTTTGATTTGGATAGTTAACTTAAAAAGCTAAGATAAACCTCATAGCTGAAATGTTCAAAATAAATTTTTACTGTTAATATTTCTTTTAGATGACCATTTTACACTAAATAATTTTGTTGAATCACATCTGCCAAATGAAATTTTTTTATCAGGCCAGGAATATCATGTTTAACCTTTTCTTTCCTGGCAAGGCCACTGCTCTATACTGACTGGGTTATTAGAAAGCCAGTGCAAGCATGGGATTAACAAATTAACAAAAAGTGGCAGTTGGTATTGGGGTGCTGGTAAGGTTTACAATTCTCACAAGAGTGAGAGAGATTGCAGAGGCATTTTACCATGCCTAGATATCTCAGAAAATCTTTTAACTAATGAATTGATGCTGATATTAGCTATCAGAAGGATGAAACTGTCTTATATTTTACTCTGGTAAAGGTGTGCCAACTCTATGAGTCGAGATCTTTAAAACCACATTTAGCTTAACTAAATCTTATTTAAAACTTAAAACAAACTTTAGTTACTTAGGGTTAACACATATTAATGAAGACAAGATTAGCACACAAACTTAAAACAGACATTCTTGGTGAAAAGAAATATTTCCTTTGAAAAACCGCTCTGGTTTATGGATTCCTAACTCACCGACTCTCCCCCCCCCCAGGAGTGACTCCTTGAGTCCTTTAATGAATAAATCTTGTTTGCCAAATTCATGTCCCATGGTTTTGCTTACCTCAGCCACTGTGACACTCCCCTAGATGCAACTCATGGTCGGGTAGTTCCATGGTGATCTATGCGAGTCTTTGCGTTACCCCCTCGGCCAGAATGACTCAGTGAATTCGGGTAGGCCTACCCTCTCGATCAGCGGAGTTCCTAGGTCCAGAAGGTTTCTTTGCCCCACGTCCGGGCGCCAGAGTGCCCCGGCCAGCGGGGCGGTGAACAGGGGCTAGGAACCTAAGGATCTGGAATGACAGGGACAGGAGACACAAAAGAAAGACAGCAAGACAGGTTTCTGATCAAGCTGCAAAATTTTACTGTGTTCACAGGCATTTTAAGGCTTCGTGAAAGGGGGAGCATAGGGGGAAGGGGGAGGCAGAGATTGTGGTGGAGGGTCTGTTGTAACTATTTCTGTTAAACTATAACTATATGGTATGTCACTTAGTTTCTGGCAAACATCCTTCCTACGGGAATTAGAAACTTATCTCAAGGGCTTTTGTTGTTTCAAGGCTTAGCTTCTATCAAGCAGAGAAATGGCTTCTGGCAGGATAGCATACAGTTTTCTGGTGGTGGGGATTGGGTGGAGTCATGCCCCTCTTATCCTATGGCTATTGTCAGTGTTGCTTTTTTATAAATTAAAAAAAAAAGATAATATTTGGGGGGCATGTTCCATGATACCTCCGCCGTCAAAATTCTGTGACCCCAATCTTAGCAATAACTGTCATAATTCTTACAAAACTAGGTCAATCCCTATGACTTGTGTTAGGGCAGTCTGTGTCCTTCAATACTCAATTGCTTACATGAGAGAAGCTACCCAGTATTAGTCTATCACCTTCATAATCACTTCACTGAGCACAATCACCATAAGCTTCATTGGTTCTAAAGGACCCAGTATCACCCTTCCAAAATGTAGGGTAGTTCTCCTCCTGAGAGTCTCTTTGCATAACCATGATGCTATCAAACCTCAAGCAAAACAAGACCATTAGTCATTAAGTATTACAATTTCAGCATACACAGAATTAGGAAACAACTAAACTGTTTCCTAGAAAGGGGTAAAAAAAATCATTGATTGTTCCTATGTGGAAAGTAGAGGAAGATGAGGTAGTGGCTTAAACAGCAGGGTGAGTGCTGACAAGCTTAATCAGCAATTCTTGGCGGCTCGGAAATAGCTGTCCTGGTAGAAAAGTGGACTCACAGGATAGAAGCTGCAGTTTATGTACTTGGATAAACACTCAAAATAGAGGAATAAGAGTGTTCTCTGTATTAGCCATTTCATTCAAATCTAAATCTATGACTCATTATTATCTCAATTAATTCTTTTTTTTTTTAACCAGATCACTGCTGTCCTTTGGCTTATGGTGGTACATGGGAATAAACTGAGACTTGGAGCATCAGGCATGAGAGTCTCCTTGCATAACCATTATGCCATTTACCCCAGCCTTTAATGAAATACTTATATCATTTACTATCTATGATGATAGACTTGTACTAAGAAGTTTCTCAAAATGGAGAATTTTTTGCTAAAGCAATTTCACAAAGAAGGAAACTGGGTGAGTAAGAGGTAGTGCAGTAGATAAAGTGCCTGACTATCCACCATGAGGCCCTGAGTACCACCCTGGTGTGACAAGTGTCACTGTGAAGCTCGGGCTCTGTTTCTCCATCCCACAATGATACCAATAAATCATTTTTGCTTATTTATTTATTAATTTATTTTCCTCCTGCCTTTGAAGAGGATGGTATGAGAAACCTGTCTAAAAATTGATGAATGAACCAGGATTTCGACTTCTGGAGGTGGAGCTACGAGCAGCAGATCGTTTTCTCCCCTGTCCTCTCCTCTCCCGGATCAACAAGGAAGACCAAAGGAAACCACCAGGGACCAAAACAAGACAGGACTAGAATGACCACAGGAACCCAGTAAATCACCTGTGAGTACAAACACATGTGGCTGGTGACAGAGAGGAGAGAGGAGCCTAAGGAGAGATTAAGTGACTGCTAACAGTTCAGCAGTTTATCAGTTGAGACACCACCTCCAGTCTGCTCCACCAACAAGGGGACAGCTTAAGGGAGGAAAGGACTCCCCAGAGACTCACCAAGTGCAACTCTGAGTCTCCATTGCTACTACCCTCAGAGTCTGGAGCAGTGGCAGGTACAGACACTAGGGGACAGAGATCTAACCAGGAAACTCAGGAGAAGACCTATACCTTGGTGGCATAGCTGAGGGGCTGTGAAATTCTCTTTGCATAACCACTGGATTATCTCTACCACACCCTGCTTTATCTCTTGGTCAGGAGTCAGTGATTAAGCGAAGAAGCCTATTCATAGTTTAAAGACCCTCAGGCTCCCATAGAATACAGGGATGAAAAAAAAGGAGGTTTTTAAACCACTGAGCTCCAACTCAGGGATTGAAAAAACTGTTAACTTCCACCACGGTAAACCCTTTAAATAACTTACTTAGACACAAGTCAATCCAGGCAATAGTGATCAATAATTTGAAAAGTACTGATAAAGGGAACTCATAACATAATATATAAAATGGTTACAACAACAAGAAAAAATATTGGAGACTCGAACCAGGACTAGAGTCCAGGTAAAGTCCTCCAGAGGGTGAAGCACAAAACAACGAGTTCAACATCCAAACATTAGCTAAGGAAATAATAACAGGAGTGAGTAAAGAATTGAAAAAATCGTAATCAGAAACGCAGGAAAAACAAATGAGAATATGGAAGAAAATACTAATTATCTCATGGTTATTAGATAGCTGAAATTGCTGAGCTAAGAATGCAACTAGCTGAACAAGCTAAAACAGTATCAGGGCAGGGCCACAAAATAGATGAACTCCAGAAAGCAGTAGAGGGCAGAGAGAATAGAATCTATGAGGCTGAACAGAATTAGCAAGATTGAGGTTGAATTAGAGACAACTAAAAAAGAAGTAAAAGATCTCAACAAGAGATTAAGAGATGCTGAAAACAACAACAGAGTCCTATGGGATGACTTCAAAAGAAACAATATATGCATTATTGGCATACCAGAGGAAGAAAGAGAAGGAGAGGAAGAAAGCATTCTTCAGGCCATAATAGCTGAAAATTTCTCTAGTCAAGACATCATCAAAGACATAAATATTCAAGAAGCCCAGAGGGTCCCAAACAGATTTAACCCAGAACCAAAGACACCAGGACATATCATACTTAGAATGGAAAGGAATAAGGATAAAGAAAGGATCCTCAATGCTGCAATAGAAAAACAAAGAGTCACCTACAAAGGAAAATCCATAAGATTAGCAGCAGACTTCGCCATACAAACATTACAGGCCGGAAGAGAATGGCAAGATATCTATCGAGTGCTCAATGAGAAAGGCTTTCAGCCAAGAATACTATATCCCGCTAGACTGTCATTCAGACTATATGGAGGCATCAAAACCTTCTCAGACAAGCAACAGTTGAAGGAAGCAACCATCACCAAGCCTGCCCTGAAAGAAGTTCTGAAAGGTCTACTATAAACAACCAGACCACCACAAATAGAACATATATCAAAACACTCTAAAACTCTACAAGAATGGCGTTAAAATATCTTCAATCTTTGATATCAATAAATGTCAATGGCCTGAATTCACCTATTAAAATGCACATATCAGGAAGATAGATCAGAAAACACAACCCAACAATATATTGTCTAGAGTAAACCCACCTAAATCGACAAGACAAACATAGACTTAAAGTGAAAAGATGGAAAACTATCATACAAGCTAATGGCCCAGAAAAAAGGGCAGTAACAGCTATTCTCATATCTGACATAATAGACTTTAAAATAGATAAGATTGAAAAAGATAGGAATGGACACTACTTAATGCTCAGAGGATCAGTCAATCAAGAGGACTTAATAATTAGTAACATCTATGCACCCAATGAGAAGCCATCTAAATACATCAAACTTCTACTGAAATAGCTACAGCAATATATTAACAGTAACACAATCATAGTAGGGGACTTCAACAACCCACTCTCTCAACTTGACAGATCATCCAGGCAGAAAATCAATAAAATAAGGGAGCTAATGAAGAGATAGATAAACTAGAACTATTGGACATTTTCAGAGTCATTCATCCCAAGAAACTGAAATACACATTTTACTCAAATACACGTGGGTCATTCTCAAAGATTGACCATATGTTAGGCCACAAAGACAGCATCAGCAAATTCAAGAGTATTGAAATCATCACAAGCAACTTCTCAGACCACAGTGGAATGAAACTGACACTTAAAAATCAACAAAAGAGTAGCAACAGTCTCAAAATGTGGAAGATCAACAGTACACCTCTTAAAAACTTCTGGATAAAAGAGGAAATCAAGGAAGAAATGAAAATGTTTTGAGAGTTCAATGAAAATGAAGACACAAGCTATCAAAATATTTGGGACACAACTAAAGCAGTCCTAAGAGGGAAGTTCATAGCTTATACAAGCACATATTCGGAAACAAGAAAAAGCACAAATAAACAGCCTGATTGCACATCTTAAAGACCTAGAAGAAGAACAACAAAGGAACCATAAAGCAACCAGAAGGACAGAAATCACTAAAGTTAAGGCAGAAATAAATAACATTGAGAATAGGAAAACCATACAAAATATCAATGAAGGTAAATGTTGGTTCTTCGAAAGAATAAACAAAATTGGCAAACCTTTAGCAAGACTCACAAAACAAAAAAGGGAGAAGACCTAAATAAATCGGAAAGTAAATGAAAGAGGAGCTATCACAACAGACACCACAGAAATTCAACATACCATGCGAGGCTTCTATGAACAACTAGTAGCCACCAAGCTAGAGAACCTGGAAGAAATGAATGATTTCCTAGATACCTACCAACTTCCAAAACTAAGTAAAGAGGAAGTGGATAACATGAACAGGCCCATCACAGCTAATGAAATTGAAACAGTTATCAAAAATCTTCCGAAAAATAAAAGTCCTGGACCAGATGGTTTTACAAATAAATTCTTCAAAACGTTCAAAGAAGAACTAATACCTCTACCCTTAAAAGTCTTCCAGAAGATTGAAGACACTGGAATACTCCCTGCCAGCTTCTATGAAGCCAACATCACCCTGATACCAAATGCAGACAGGGACACAACAAAAAAAGAAAACTACAGACCAATATCTCTGATGAACATAGATGCGAAAATATTGAACAAAATTCTAGCCAACCGATGCAGCAGTATATCAAATATATTGTTTATCATGGCCAAGTGGTGTTTATCCAAGGCATGCAAGGTTGGTTTAATATACATACATCAATCAATGTGATCCACCAAAGCAACAAAAGCAAGACCAAAAACCACATGGTCATATCAATAGATGCAGAGAAAGCCTTTGACAAATTACAGCATCCCTTTATGATCAAAACACTACAAAAATGGGAATAGATGGAAAATTCCTGAAGATAGTGGAGTCTATATATAGCAAACCTACAGCCAACATCATACTCAGTGGTGAAAAACTGGAAGCATTTCCACTCAGATCAGGTACTAGACATGGCTGCCCACTATCACCATTACTATTCAACAAAGTGTTGGAAGTTCTTGCCATAGCAATCATGCAGGAACAAGAAATTAAAGGGATACAGATTGGAAGAGAAGTCAAACTGTCCTTATTTGCAGATGACATGCTATTATACATGGAAAAACCTAAGGAATCCAGCAAGAAGCTTTTGGAAATCATCAGGCAATACAGTAATGTGTCAGGCTATAAAATTAACATTCAGAAGTCAGTGGCATTCCTCTGTGAAAACACTAAGCTAGAAGAAATTGAAATCCAGAAATCAATTCCTTTTACTATAGCAACAAAAACAATAAAATATCTAGGAGTAAACCTAACCAAAGAAGTGAAAGACTTGTATACTGAAAATTATGAGTCACTCCTCAAAGAAAATGAAAAAGACACAAAGTAGTGGAGAGATATTCCATGTTCATGCATTGGAAGAATTAACATCATCAAAATGAGTATATTACCCAGAACCATCTACAAATTTAATGCTATTCCCATCAAGATCCCAAGCACATTTTTTAGGAGAATAGAAAAAAATGCTACAAATGTTTATCTGGAACCAGAAAAGACCTAGAATTGCCAAAATAATCTTGAGAAAAATGAACAGAACCAGAGGCATCACACTCCCAGATCTCAAACTGTATTATAGGGCCATTGTCATCAAAACTGCTTGGTACTGGAACATGAACAGACACACTGACCAGTGGAATAGAATTGAGAGCCCAGAAATGAGGCCCCACACCTATGGACATCTAATCTTTGACAAAGGGGCTCACACTATTAAATGGTGAAAGCAGAGTCTCTTCAACAAATGGTGTTGGAAACAATGGGTTGAAACATGCAGAAGAATTAAACTAAATCACTGTATTTCACCAAATACAAAAGTAAATTCCAAGTGGATCAAGGACTTGGATGTTAGACCACAAACTATCAAATACTTAGAGGAAAATATTGGCAGAACTCATTTCCGCATAAATTTTAAAGACATCTTCAATGGAACAAATCCAATTACAAAGAAGTCTAAGGCAAGTATAAACCTATGGGACTACATCAAATTAAAAAGCTTCTTCACAGCAAAAGAAACCACTGCCAAAACAAAGAGACCCCTCAGAAAATGGGAGATCTTTACATGCCATACATCAGATAAGAGTTTAATGACCAACATATATAAAGAGCTTGCCAGAATCAACAACAAGACAACAAATAACCCCATCCTAAAATGGGAGGCGAACATGGACAGAATATTCACCACAGAAGAGATCCAAAATGTCAAGAATCACATGAAAAAATGCTCCAAGTCTTTGATTTCAGAGAAATGCAAATAAAGACAACAATGAGATACCACTTGACTCCTGTGAGAATGTCATACATCAGAAAAGGTAAGCAGCAAATGCTGAAGAGGGTTTGGGTCAAAGGAACCCTTCTACACTGCTGGTGGGAATGTAAATTGGACCAACCTCTGTGGATAACAGTCTGGAGAACTCTCAGAAGGCTAGAAATGGACCTACCCTATGACCCTGCAATTCCTCTCCTGGGGATGTATCCTAAGGAACCCAACACATCCATCCAAAAAGATCTGTGTACAAATATGTTCTTGGCAGCACAATTTGTAGTAGCCAAAACCTGGAAGCAACCCAGGTGTCCAACAACAGATGAGTGGCTGTGCAAGTTGTGGTTTATATACATAATGGAATACTACTCAGCTGTAAAAAATGGTGACTTCACCGTTTTCAGCCGATCTTGGATGGACCTTGAAAAAATCATGTTAAGTGAAATAAGTCAGAAACAGAAGGATGAATATGGGCTGATCTCACTCTCAGGCCGAAGTTGAAAAACAAGATCAGAAACAAAAACACAAGTAGAACCTGAAATGGAATCGGCTTACTGCACCAAAGTTAAAGACTCTGGGGTGTGTGGGTGGGTAGGGAGAATACAGGTCCATGAAGGATGATGAATGACATAGTCTGGGTTGTATTGTTAAATGGGAATCTGGGGAATGTTATGCATGTACAAACTATTATATTTACTGTTGAATGTAAAACATTAATTCCCCAATAATATATATATATATATATATATATATATATATATATATATATATATATATATATATATATATATATAGCTTTTGCTAAAACAAAAAAAAAAGTGCAGAAGGTGGAAGGTCCAGTTTCTGTAAGTACATCTCCAGTGGACATGAGCATTGGCAGGTTGATCTATATATACAGCCTGTTTCTATCTCTCCCTAATGGGGCGGGCCTCCAGGGGGTGGAGTTCTAAGACAAACTGAGGAGGTAGTCTGCCCAGGGAAGTCAGCTTGACATCATGATAGTATTTGCAAATTGTTTTCCGAAAAAGCATAAAGAAATGAAGCAGAGGGGATCAGGTGGTGGTGCACTTGGTTTAGCACAGATGTTACAGTGCCAAAGGTCACAGGTTCATGCCCCTACTTTGGTCCCCAGCTGCAGGGGGAAAACTTTGTGAGAGGTAAAGCAGGGATGCAGGTGTTTCTTTGTCTCTGTCCTTCTCTATTGCCCCCTTTTCTCTTGATTTCTGGCTGTCAATCCAATAACTAATTAAAGATAATAAAAAAATTTTAAAAAGATACATAGCCAAACAAATTGTTTAATAATCAGGAACCTAAAAGTGAGAATATAACAGATGTGGTCTGGTGTCTTCCTACGTGAGGAAGCTAGGAAGTCTATTTTAGGTCTATTCCAAAGGGCCCATGACTTTGCTTTATTTTTTCTGAGTGCCATAGCTAACACACAGGTGGGTATTGTCTTGGGAGATGGTGTCAGATTTGAAAAAGTCTAGAAAGCTGGATCAGGGTAGAAAGTAGCACCCCCTTCAGTTTTCCAAACATGAAACAACACATTGGGTGGCAATTGCTGCAATTTTAGCATAGAAAACTGACCTCTGTGGAAAGAAGAGGAAGATAAATACCAGGGTGAGTACTGACATGCTTAATTAGCAATTCCTCACACCGGGAGAGAGCTGCCCAGGGAGAGCAAAGGACTCACAGGAGAGAGGCTGCAGTTTAATCTCCAGGGCTGCATGTACCTGTGGTGCTCAGGCTGCTATCTCTCTCTGGATCTCAAAAGACAACTCTCTCATAGCTAAAATCTTCCAAAAATTCTTGCTTATTATTTTTATTTTTTGTTGTTTGAGATACGTTATGACAGAGACCTTATCAGAAATTTTTGCTCTGGTTTTGAGCATTATCCATGGCAGTTAATACCAGGCATCAACATCATCAGTTCAAACTGTGTAGTTTTCTGATCCCTCTCACTTGAAAACCAATATATAAACTTTTCAAAGAAGAAAGATGAAGTGATAGCATAAATATCTCAAATATAGGCAGTAAAAGATACCCTAGAGTAGTTTTTTTATTTCATTATTGGGTGATTAATGTTTTACATTAGACTGTAAATACAATAGTTTGTACATGCATAACTTTTCCCAGTTTTCCATATAACAACACACTCCCACTAGGTCCTATGTCATCCTTCTTGGATCTATATTCTCCCCACCCACCCCTGAGTCTTTTATTTGGTGCAATATACCAATTCCTGTTCTGATTCTAATTGTGTTTTCTTTTCTGATCTTGTTTTTCAACTTCTGCCTGAGGATGAGATCATCCCATATTCATCCTTCTGTTTCTGACTTATTTCACTTAACATTGATTTTTCAAGGTCTATCCAAGATCGACTGGAAATGGTGAAGGCACTATTTTTTATAGCTGAGTAGTATTCCATTGTATCACAACTTACTCTGCCACTCATCTGTTGTTAAACACATGGGTTGCTTCCAGGTTTCGGCAATTAGAAGTTGTGCTGCCTCGAACATATGTATACACAGACCTTTTGGGATGGGTGTGTTGGCTTTCTTAGGATATATCCCCAAGAGAGGAATTGTAGTATCATAGGGTAGGTCTATTTTTAGCTTTCCAAGAGTTCTCTGGACTGTTCTCCACAGAGGTTAGACCAATGAGCATTCCCAAAAGGAGCACAGGAGGGCTCCTTTGACCCCATAGCCTCTCCACCATTTGCTCCTGTTACCTTTTCTGATATATGACATTCTCTCGGCAGTGAAGTGGTATCTCATTGTTGTCCTTATTTGAATTTCTCTAAAAATCAGAGACATGGAACATCTTTTCATGTGTTTCTTGTCCTTTTGGATCTCTTCTGTGGTGAATATTCTGTCCATGTCCTCCCCCCATTTTTGGATAGGGTTGTTTTGCTGTTTTTTAAATTTGCCAGTTCTTTATGTATTCTGGTTATTAGCATCTTGTCTGATGTATGGCATGTAAAGATCTTCTCCTATTGTGTGAGGGGTCTCTTGGTTTGGGGACTACTCTCTTCGGACCTAAAATATTTGTGTGGAAAAGTGTGCTGCTAATCTTATGGGTTTTCCTCTGTAGGTGACTCTGTTTTTCTCTTGCAGCCTTCAGTATCCTTTCCTTTCCTTATTCCTTTCCATTCTAGATAGGATATGTCTTGGTGTCTTTAAGTCTGGGTTAATTCTGTCTGGGACCCTCCAGGCTTCTGGAATCTTTATGTCTTTGATGTTGTCTAGACTAGACAAGTTTTCAGCTATTAGGGCCTGCAGAAGGCTTTGTTCCTCTCCCTCTCTTTCTTCCTCTGGTAAGCCAATAATGTGTATATTGTTTCTTTTGAAGTAATCCCATAGGTCTCTGTTGTTGTTTTCCATACATCTTAATCTCATCTTGAGATCTCTTACTTCTTTTTTAGTTACTCTAATTCATCCTTGAACTTGCTAATTCTGTCTTCAGCCTCACTTATTCTATTCTCTCTCCCCTCAACTGTTTTCTGGAGTTCATCTTTTTCATTACTCTGTTCTAAATCAGGTCAGATATTTCAGCTTTCAGCTCTCTAATAACCTTGAGATAGTTACTGTTTTCTTCCAGAGTCTGATTTGTTGTTTCTGCATATCTGATGACAATTCTTTCAAACTCTTTACTCACTACTGTGATTATTTCCTTAGCTAGTGTTTGGATGTTGAACTCATTATTTTGTGCTTCACCCTTTGGGGGGCTTTTAGCAGCACTCTCCTCCAGATTCATTTCTCCAATATTTCTTGCTGTTGGTTTCACCATGTTTTTGTTAAAGAATAAATTTTTATTACAGAAAAAAATTTCTTTATTTATTAATGAGAAAGTTAAGAGGAGAGAGGGAAAGAACCAAACATCGCTCTAGACATGTCCTGACAGGCATTAAACTCAGGATCTCATGCTTGAGAGTCTAGTGCCTTAACCACAGCACCACCTTCAGGACCACCTAAAGCTTATTTTTACATGCCAAAAATTAAATTTCATAATTTTTTATTAGTGATTTACTAATTATCAACAAGAATGGGTATACTTGCAAACAATTCCAACCACTAGAGTTACATAGCCTATCCCCTCCGTTGAAATTTGTATATTGTTATAGTTTTTTAAAATTTATTTCATTTATTTATAAAAAAAAAGAGAGACATTGACAATACCAAAGGATAAGAGGGGTACAGCTCCACACAGTTCCGACCATCAGATCTCCATATCCCATCCACTGTCCTGATAACTCTCCTACTCTTTATCCCTCTGGGAGTATGGTTCCAAGTCATTGTGGGATGCAGAATGTGGAAGGTCTGCCTTCTATAATAGCTTCCCTGCTGAACATGGGAATTGACTGGAAGATCCAAACTCCCAGCCTGGCTCTCTCTTTTGCAAGTAGGGTGGAGCACTGGGGTAGTGGGCTCCAGGACACATTGGAGGGGTCCTATGTCCAGGGAAGTTTGGTCGGCATCATGCTAGAACCTGGAACCTGTTGGCTGAAAAGAGAGTTAACATACAAATCCAAAGAAATTGTTGAACAATCATGGACCTAAAGGTTGGAATAGTGCAGATGAAATGTTGGGGGATCCTCCATTTTGTCAATACTTAGTAGGCATATTTTAGTTATATTACAATGGGCCCTTAGCTATTCTAGTTTTTGTTGTTGTTGTTGTTGTTGCTGTTGTTTTCTGATCCTGAAATCTGATATACATGTGGATTCAAGTCATTGTCCTGGGAGGTGATTTTATGGCTGGGAAAGAGAAGGAATGCTGCATCAGGGAAGAGAGTAGCTCCCTACCACTAGTGTTCCATATCCCAGCCCCTCCATTGGAAATGTCTGTATTCTTTATCCCTCTTGGAGAATGGCCCCAAGATCATTATGGGGTACAGAAAGTGGGACTTCTGGCTTCTGTAAATACTTCTTCACTGGCCAAGGTCATTCACAGGTTGAGCCATACTCCCAGCCTGTTTCTCTCTTCCCCCAGTGAGGTAGTCCTCTGAGGAGGGAGAGTTCCAAGACACATTAATTAGGACATCTGCCCAGGAATTGCCATCGGCATCATGGTAGTATCTGAAAATTGATGGCTGAAAAGCATTATGATACAAAGCAGAGCAAATTGTTTAATATTCAGGAACCAAAACTTAAGAATATAACAGGTGAGATTTTGGGTCTTCAAGTTGGAAGAATCTAGGAAGTCTAGTTTAGGTCTATGTTGGGGAGTACACCATCTCCCCCCTGCTCCATTGCTTAAGGCTGTGGACTATTTACAAAATTACTGTTTTACCTGAGGCCTGCCCTGCCTATAGGGCATGGGTTTAATACCCACTGGTTCTCACTCTTTTTGCTCCACCCCCTCTCCTTGTCACACCCTGTTTTCCACCATTTGATCCCCACTGGTTTTCAACTTTGGTGACAAAGAGCAGTGTGTTTCTGTGCAGGAACTGAGCCCCAGCAACAGATCTGATGGCAAGAAAAACAAATCATGTTACTCCAAGCAGAGAACTAAAAAGAAAGAAAGGGGAACATGTGGTAAAATCAGGTTTAGTTTTGGGTATTGGGCCAAAAGGACTCAGGGGAAGGAAAACTGGGAGAGGCATGGATCCACTCCTGAGTTCTCAGTCCTGGTCCTAGATGATAGGCCTGACTTGGGGGTGAGAGTGATTTACAGACATCTTTCTTGATTAAATAAGAAGTTGCAACCCTCTGACAGCACCTGTATTGTGAATCATGTACGTCCAAATAAAAAAGGAAGATGTCAAGGAACAGCATTTTAAAAATTGTCATTTCAAAAGGTGGAAAAATGAATAAACAAGTGCACAAACCATCAAATTTTGGAATAAAAACGAGTCTATGAAGAGAACATATCAAATACTGAACTCTGTTCTCCCTAGAAAGGGAGAAGTTCATCCAGGGAGCACCCACTAGTAGGCAGGTCATGTTCTGATCTCTGCCTCATTCACAAATACAGGCTTATTATTACTATTATTATTTATAAAAGATAAAGAAAAAAAGTATGGAAAAGCAAAAGTAAGCAGGAAGGGGAAATAGGATAATGGTTATGCAAACAGACTCTTATGCCTGAGGTTCTAAAGTCCCAGTTTCAGATCATACACCAACATATGGCAAAGCTTAGCAGTGCTCTGGTGTTTCCCTCTGTGTGTCTCTTGCTCGGCATTTCTCGCAAAAACAAAATAAATTATATATATATATATATATGTATATATATGTATATATATATATATATATATACATATATATACATATATACACAAAAATAACCCCTGCTAATTCCTTGTGTATTTTACCATATTTGCTGGACTGTGTGCTCAGAACTCAGGTCTCTGGAGAACCCACGGGCAGACTGAAGAACTGGAAGGCTTTGCTTCCTTGTTTAGGGACCTACACTTTTATATCCTAGTCAGGCTAAACCCTACTCCTCCAAATACCTGGAAGAAATAGTTCCCTTGAGGAATGAGGATACCTCCTTGGATCAAAAATCCTTTCAGGCTAATCCTGACTAAGACTCTCCCCAAGATTTCTCTCAGATTCACTGCAGGAGTAAAGATATCTTCAGAAAAGGAAAAACTGAGAGAATCAATTACAACCAAACTAGAACTACAAGAACTTCTAAAGAGTCTCTTCTAAAAGCAAATACACACTTATAGCCCAGCATAAAATATGGGACTGACATATTTCAAATTCACTAAACATTCCTGGTCTAAACTCACCCATGAAAAGGCTCAGAGTTGGAATGTGGATCAAGATCATGCACCAAACACATGCTATCTGCAGCAGACCTATGTGGTCCAAAAAGACCAGAATAGGCTCAATGGGAAGGATGGAAATCCATCTTTTGAGCCCCTGTTGAGGGGGAATTGGGACACCTTGCTTATATTCGATACGATGGATTATGGATTTCAAACTAGTTAAAACTATGAAACAGAAGGACAAGCTACATAATGTCCAGGGACTCAGTCAACTATGAGTAGCTCACAGTGCTCAACATCTAGGCCCAGGGAAAGGGCAGCACATCAAGCGACAGCGTCCCTGAGACACCTGAGGAAGTGTGTCCAGAGCAATATCCTCAGAGTAGGGGGCTAACTCCCCACTCTCTAGAGCAGGTACATCAGGCAGGCAGAACACTAGTAAGGAGACAAAAGAATTAAATGAAGAGCTGGACATGTTAGAAAATCAAACAAATAATCAGAGTCCTGCTGATACATGCTGAAGTACTGCTAGAATTGGGATTCAGAGCTCTTTATACTTCTCCACTCAGCCCCCAAAATGACTCAATTACAATATAAGGTGTCTCCTGATTCTCTCTCTCTTTTTTAATTTTTAATTTAGTACTATTACTTTCTTAAAATTTTTACCAGAGTACTGCTCAGGTTTATGATGGTGCCAAGTATTGTAGCTGGCACTTCGTAGCCTCAGGCATGAAAGAGTTTATGCATAACCATTATGCGATCTATCCCACCCTGTACTTTAATTTTTTTATTTATGTTGATTTTACATAAGTACTCACAATATAGACTTAGATATATAGATATATAGATTTCACATCAAGTATAGTATTTAAACAATGATGACCAGAAATCATACACAAGTATATAAGACCAAAGCATCACCATTTCTGGAGGCATAGTTAAACCTGAAATGTGTTCACTTCAAAACACAGAGAAACTGTTTCAGCAGCCAGGAAGTGACCAAGAGGGATAAACCTGCACGTGAGCAGCAAGTCCCCAGACCAGCTCAGCCAGAGTTATTGTTAAACTGATACAAGGACCTGAGGCTCCAGCTCATGAAAGGATGTCAGCTATTCTTACTGTTGACTTTCAAAAGGAGAAGTCAAGTGCATCAGTTCAGCAGAGTACACACACACACACACACACACACACACACACACACACACACACACATAGTACCTGGTCACCCGCACGGCGTAATCAAAGGTCTCACTGTCCATTCTTGGTATCTGACTCTCCTAGACACCCTCAAGCAGGAGTCCTTTGGCTTGGCTTAGTCAGCAGCCTCTCACCCCTGGTGCACTCACTTTATTTCTCTCAGCAACTGCCCATCCCCTGAGGCTGTGCTCCCTCACTCTACACAGCCTCTTGCTCCTGCAGGCTGGAAATGAAGCCCAGGTCTGCAATGTGGGCTCTTCCCCTACTGAGTGTCTGGAAAGAATGACTTCCCCACTAATTTCCTCCCAGCATAGGATTCCCTGACACAGCTTACATGGATATTAATTCCAAAATAGAGAGGAATATCCAGATCACATAAATAACCTAAGTAACTAAGAAACTACACACCATTGACACTTATTGGAATTGGTTAACCTCAAAATTGTCTATTCCATCCAGAAGGTAAAAAAACAGCTTTTGCTTTCATTTATCAGAGCACAGCTCATCTCTGTTGTTTTTTTTTTTACGTTTATTTATTTTTTTACTTATTTATTCCCATTTGTTGCCCTTGGTGTTGTTTTTATCATTGTAGTTAATATCGCTGTCATTCTCGTTGGATAAGACATAGAAAAATGGAGAGAGTAGAAGACAGAGAGGAGGAGAGAAAGACAGACACCTGCATTCATAGCCTGTGAAGAGACTCTCCTTCAGTTCAGGGGGCTGGGAGCTCCAACCTGGATCCTTAGGCCAGTTGGTGAGCATTGTGCCACCTGAGCTTAACCCACTGTGCTACTGCCCAATTCCCTCAGCTCTGGTTTATGGTGCAGGGGATTGAAACTGGGATTCAGAACCTTAGGCAGGAGAGTCTCTTTGCATATCCATTATGCAATCTACTACCACTCCTCAAAGCATGTTTATTTGTGATCAAGTATTGAAATGTTATCATACACAGATTTAGGAAACAACTAAAAAGTTTCCTAGAAAGGGGTAAGAAATACTTAGTGAATGGGGTAGATAGTTTAATGATTATAATGCCTGACTCTCCACCATGAGGCTCTGAGTTCCACCCTGTTGTGACATGTGCCACTGTGATGCTCAGGTCCTATCTCTCCATCCCACAATTCTTCTTCTTCTTTTACCATTTTCCCTTCTTCCGTAGCCAGTCAACAGCGACAGGTTGAGCCTGATGTCTGCTTGTTGCTGGCTTTGAAAGTGACTGGGATCCATGTGGACTCAGTTGGCTAGGAAGGATCGTCAGTTTCCCCAATAAATGGGTACTCACGGGATGCACCACGAGAAGGTCGATCCAATGCATCCCGATCCCACAATGATATTAGTAAATCAATTTTGCTTATTTATTTATTTTTCTGCTGCCTTTGAAAATGCAGTTATAAGGAAGCTGTTTAAAATTGATGAATGGTCAGGGAGTCCTGGGATTCCCACACAAACATGATGGGCCTAGACCTCTAACAGATCTCTCTTGCCACTGTCACTAGGCATCTCCAACAGGAACAACATATAGAAGCCCTCTGTGGGCCCCTATCAGAAATGGCCCTCAGTGTGAATCAAAAATCATAGGGAATGTTCCATTCTCTGAAGGGAGCTTGGATAGCATACTCTGCTTATCACCGGAGGATGATGGGTCTTGAAATTGGCATAGCCTGGAATGTTCCTAGCCGTGAACATAGAATGTGAGCTCAGACCTACAGGGCTACAGAGGTTACATAGGTTTCTGTGCTGAATATAGGCTCCAGATCAGATCGATGGGGTTTACAGTTAACAATATTTATGTGCTTTTCCCATATTTGGGAGCTACTCTCTTCCCTGATCCTGCTTTCTGGTCCATTTCCAACCATGACACCATCCCCAAGACAATTTCTTAGGTCACGTAAATACTGAATGTCAGGCACAGGCAAAAAAATAAGCATCTCCTTCTCCTCTGTCTTCTATTTTTTAATAATTTATTTCTTTATTGGGGAATTCATGTTTTACATTCAACAGTAAATGCAATAGTTTGTACATGCATAACATTCCCCAGATTCCCATTTAAAAATACAACCACCGCTATGTCATTCATCATCTTTCATGGACCTGTATTCTCCCCACCCACCCACCCTAGAGTCTTTTACTTTGATGTACTTCTCCAATTCCATTTCAGGTTAGACTTGTGTTTTCTTTTCTAATCTTGTTTTTCAACTTCGGCCTGAGAGTGAGATCATCTCATATTCATCCTTCTATTTCTGACTTATTTCACTCAACATGATTTTTTCAAGGTCCATCCGAGATCGGCTGAAAACGGTGAAGTCACCATTTTTTACAGCTGAATAGTATTCCATTGTGTATATATACCACAACTTGCTCAGCCACTCATCTGTTGTTGGACACCTGGGTTGCTTCCAGGTTTTGGCTATTACAAATTGTGCTTCCAAGAACATATGTGTACACAGATCTTTTTGGATGGATGTGTTGGGTTCCTTAGGATATATCCCCAGAAGGGGAATTGCAGGGTCATAGGGTAGGTCCATTTCTAGCCTTCTGAGAGTTCTCCAGAGAGGTTGCACCAATTGACATTCCCACCAGCAGTGCAGGAGGGTTACTTTGACCCTACACCCTTCCAGCATTTGCTGCTGTTACCTCTTCTGATATATGACATTCTCACAGGAGTGAAGTGATATCTAATTGTTGTCTTCATTTGCATATCTCTGACAATCAGAGACTTGGAGCATTTTTTCATGTGTTTCTCAGCCTTTTGGATCTCTTCTGTGGTGAATATTCTGTCCAAGTCCTCCCCCCATTTTGGATTGGGTTATTTGTTGTCTTGTTGTTGATTCTGGCAAGCTCTTTATATATGTTGGTTATTAAACTCTTATCTGATGTATGGCATATAAAGATCTTCTCCCATTCTCTGAGGGGGTCTCTTGGTTTGGGTAGTGGTTTCTTTTGCTGTGAAGCAGCTTTTTAATTTGATGTAGTCCCATAGGTTTATACTTGCCTTAGTCTTCCTTGTCATTGGATTCGTTTCATTGAAAATGTCTTTAAAATTTATGCGGAAAAAAGTTCTGCCAATATTTTCCTCTAAGTATCGGATAGTTTCTGGACTAACATCCAAGTCCTTGATCCACTTGGAATTTACTTTTGTATTTGGTGAAATACAGTGATTCAGTTTCATTCTTCTGCATGTTTCAACCCATTGTTTCCAACACCATTTGTTGAAGAGACTCTGCTTTCACCATGTAATAGTCTGGGCCCCTTTGTCAAAGATTAGATGTCTATATGTGTGGGGCCTCATTTCTGGGCTCTCAATTCTATTCCACTGGTCAGTGTGTCTGTTCATGTTCCAGTACCAAGCAGTTTTGATGACAATGGCCCTATAATACAGTTTGAGATCTGGCATTGTGATACCTCCAGTTCTGTTCTTTTTTCTCAAGATTGTTTTGGCAATTCTAGGTCTTTTCTGGTTCCAGATAAACATTTGTAGCATTTTTTCTATTCTCCTAAAAAATGTGCTTGGGATCTTGATGGGGATAGCATTAAATTTGAAGATAGCTCTGGGTAATATATTCATTTTGATGATGTTAATTCTTCCAACCCATGAACATGGGATATCTTTCCACTTCTTTGTGTCTTTTTCAATTTATTTGAGTAGTGACTCATAATTTTCAGTATACAAGTCTTTCACTTCTTTGGTTAGGTTTACTCCTAGATATTTTATTGTTTTTGTTGCTATAGAAAAAGGAACTGATTTCTGGATTTCAATTTCTTCTAACTTAGTGTTTGCATAGAGGAATGCCACTGACTTTTGAATGTTAATTTTATAGCCTGACACCTTACTGTATTGCCTGATGATTTCCAAAAGCTTCTTGCTGGATTCCTTAGGTTTTTCCATGTATACTATCATGTCATCTGCAAATAAGGAGAGTTTGACTTCTTCTCTTCCAATCTGTATGCCTTTAATTCCTTGCTCCTGCCTGATTGCTATGGCAAGAACTTCCAACACTATGTTGAATAGTAATGGTGATAGTGGGCAGCCCTGTCTAGTACCTGATCTGAGTGGAAATGCTTCCAGTTTTTCACCATTGAGTATGATGTTGGCTGTAGGTTTGCTATATATAGACTCCACTATCTTCAGGAATTTTCCATCTATTCCCATTTTTGGTAGTGTTTTGATCATAAATGGATGTTGTATTTTGTCAAAGGCTTTCTCTGCATCTATTGATATGACCATGTGGTTTTTGGTCTTGCTTTTGTTGATGTGGTGGATCACAGTGATTGATTTACCTATATTAAACCAACCTTGCATGCCTGGGATAAACCCCACTTGGTCATGATGAACAATCTTTTTGATATACTGCTGTATCCGGTTGGCTAGAATTTTGTTCAATATTTTCGCATCTATGTTCGTCAGAGATATTGGTCTGTAGTTTTCTTTTTTTGTTGTGTCCCTGTCTGCATTTGGTATCAGGGTGATGTTGGCTTCATAGAAGCTGGCAGGGAGTATTCCAGTGTCTTCAATCTTCTGGAAGACTTTTAAGGGTAGAGGTATTAGTTCTTCTTTGAACGTTTTGAAGAATTTATTTGTAAAACCATCTGGTCCAGGACTTTTATTTTTCGGAAGATTTTTGATAACTGTTTCAATTTCATTAGCTGTGATGGGCCTGTTCATGTTATCCACTTCCTCTTTACTTAGTTTTAGAAGTTGGTGGGTATCTAGGAAATCATTCATTTCTTCCAGGTTCTCTAGCTTGGTGACTACTAGTTGTTCATAGAAGCCTCACATGATATGTTGAATTTCTGCAGTGTCTTTTGTGATAGCTCCTCTTTCATTTACTATCAATTTATTTGGGTCTTCTCCCTTTTTTGTTTTGTGAGTCTGGCTAAAGGTTTGTCGGTTTTGTTTACTCCTTCGAAGAACCAACATTTACTTTCATTGATCTTTTGTATGGTTTTCCTACTCTCAATGTTATTTATTTCTGCCCTAACTTTAGTAATTTCTGTCCTTCTGGTTGCTTTAGGATTCCTTTGTTGTTCTTCTTCTAGGTCTTTGAGATGTGCAATCAGGCTGTTTATTTGTGCCTTTTCTTGTTTCCAAATGTGTGCTTGTATAGCTATGAACTTCCCTCTTAGGACTGCTTTAGCTGTGTCCCAAATATTTTGATAGCTTGTGCCTTCATTTTCATTGAACTCTCGAAACATTTTGATTTCTTCCTTGATTTCCTCTTTGACCCAGAAGTTGTTAAGAAGTGTACTGTTGAGCTTACATATTTTGGCACTGTTACTAATCTTTTGTTGATTGTTAAGTGTTAGTTTAATTCCACTGTGGTCTGAGCAGATGCTTGGGATGATTTCAGTGCTCTTGAATAGGCTGATGCTGTCTTTGTGGCCTAATGTATGGTCTATCCTTGAGAATGATCCATGTGGATTTGAGTAAAATGTGTATTCCAGTTTCTTGGGATGAATGACTCTGAAAATGTCCAATAGTTCTAGTTTATCTATTTCTTCATTTAGCTCCCTTATGTATTTACTGATTTTCTTCCTGGATTATCTGTCAAGTTGAGATAGTGGGGTGTTGAAGTCCCCTACTATGATTGTGTTACTGTTAATATATTGTTGTAGCTCCTTCAGTAGAAGTTTGATGTATTTATATGGCTTCTCATTGGATGCATAGATATTAATAATTGTTAAGTCCTCTTGATTGACTGATCCTCTGAGCACTAAGTAGTGTCCATTCCTATCTTTTTTAATCTTATCTATTTTAAAGTCTATCATGTCAGATATGAGAATGGCTGTTCCTGCCCTTTTTTGTGGGCCATTAGCTTGAATGATAGTTTTCCATCCTTTCACTTTAAGTCGGTATTTGTCTTGTTGAGTTAGGTGAGTTTCCTGTAGACAACATATTGTTGGGTTGTGTTTTCTGATCCATCTTCCTACTCTGTGTCTTTTAATAGGTGAATTCAGGCCATTGACATTTATTGATATCAAAGATTGAAGATATTTTAACGCCATTCTTGTAGAGTTTTAGTGTTTTGATATATGTTCTATTTGTGGTGGTCTGGTTGTTTATAGTAGACCTTTCAGAACTTCTTTCAGGGCAGGCTTGGTGATGGTTGCTTCCTTCAACTGTTGCTTGTCTGAGAAGGTTTTGATGCCTCCATCTAGTCTGAATGACAGTCTAGCAGGATATAGTATTCTTGGCTGAAAGCCTTTCTCATTGAGCACTCGATAGATATCTTGCCATTCTCTTCTGGCCTGTAGTGCTTGTATGGAGAAGTCTGCTGCTAATCTTATGGATTTTCCTTTGTAGGTGACTCTTTGTTTTTCTATTGCAGCCTTGAGGATCCTTTCTTTATCCTTATTCCTTTCCATTCTAAGTATGATATGTCTTGGTGTCTTTAGGTCTGGGTTAATTCTGTTTGGGACCCTCTGGGTTTCTTGAATCTTTATGTCTTTGGTGTTGTCTTGACTAGAGAAATTTTCAGCTATTATGGCCTGGAGAATGCTTTCTTCCTCTCCTTCTCTTTCTTCCTCTGGTAAGCCAATAATGTGTATATTGTTTCTTTTGAAGTCATCCCATAGGACTCTGTTGTTGTTTTCCATACCTCTTAATCTCTTTTTGAGATCTCTTACTTCTTTTTTAGTTGTCTCTAATTCAACCTCAATCTTGCTAATTCTGTCTTCAGCCTCATAGATTCTATTCTCTTTGCCCTCTACTGCTTTCTGGAGTTCATCTATTTTGTTGCCCTGCTCTGATACTGTTTTAGCTTGTTCAGCTAGTTGCCTTCTTAGCTCAGAGATTTCAGCTTTCAGCTCTCTAATAACCATGAGATAATTATAATTTGCTTCCATATTCTCATTTGTTGTTCCTGCATTTCTGATTACAATTTTTTCAAATTCTTTACTCACTCCTGTTATTATTTCCTTAGCTAATGTTTGGATGTTGAACTCGTTGTTTTGTGCTTCACCCTCTGGAGGACTTTTAGCTGGACTCTTGTCCTGGTTCGAGTCTCCAATATTTTTTCTTGTTGTTTTAACCATATTATATATTATGTTATGAGTTCTCTTTATCAGTACTTTTCAAATTATTGATCACTATTGCCTGGATTGACTTGTGTCTAAGTAATTTATTTAAAGGGTTTACCATGGTGGAAGTTTTTTCAATCCCTGAGTTGGAGCTCAGTGGTGTAAAAGCCTCTTTTTTTTTCTTCCCTGTAGGCTATGGGAGCCTGAGGGCTTTTAAACTATCAATAGTCTTCTTAGATTAATCACTGACTCCTGACCAAGAGATAAAGCAGCGTGTGGCAGAGATAATCCAGTGGTTATGCAAAGAGACTTTCACAGCCCCTCAGCTATGCCAGGGAGGTATAGGTCTTCTCCTGAGTTTCCCGGTTAGATCCCTTTCCCCTGGTGTCCCTTCCTGTTGCTGCTCCAGATTCTGAGGGTAGAAGCAACGGAGACTCAGAGTTGCACTAGGTGAGACTCTGGGGAGTCCTTTCCTCCCTTCAGCTGTCCCCTTGTTGTGGAGCAGACTGGAGGTGGTGTCTCCACTGATAAACTGCTGAACTGTTAGCAGTCACTTAATTTCTCCTTAGGCCCCTCTCTCCTCTCTGTCACCAGCCATGCGTGTTTTTACTCACGGGTGATTTACTGGGTTTCTGTGGTCATTCTAGTCCTGTCTTGTTTCGGTCCGGGTGGTCTCCTTTGGTATTCCTAGTTGATCCGGGAGAGGAGAGGCGAGGAGAGGAAAAGAGAGGAGAAGGGAGGAGAGGAGAGGAGAGGAGAGGAGAGGAGAGGAGAGGAGAGGAGAGGAGAGGAGAGGAGAGAAAGTGATCTGCTTCTCGTAGCTCCGCCTCTGGAAGTCACATCTTAGGAAAGAGAAGGGTTCCTTTCTGGCTTTGGCAGTGAACTGGAGAAGGCAAGGGCGGTAAGACTGGATTCCCTGATGGAGGAGATCTTCACAAGTGGTGCAGTGCTACAGATGTCTCCGTCTTTCTCCCTTTCTCACCACTTCCCTCTTGATTTCTTTCTCAGTGATTTACTGGGTTCCTGTGGTCATTCTTGTTTTTGTCCCGTGTGGTCTCCTTTGGTATTTCTAGTTGATCTAGGAGAAGAGAGAAGAGGAGAGAAAGCAAACTGCTGCTAGTAGCCTCTATTTTTGAACCAAAGCAATGCACAGGTCTGCTTATGGTGGTTGGAGGATTGACCTTGGGACTTCAGAGCCTCAGGCATGAGAATGCTTTCAAAGTGATTGTGTTATCTCCTCTGTCAGTCCATAAATTCTTTACTCAGGCATACACTTCTTGGGTATTACAAAAACCTGATTTTTTTTCTTTTTCTTTTTTTACCAGAGTACTACTCAACTCTGGCTTATAGTGGTTTGGGGTATTGAACCTGGGACTTGAGAGCCTCAGGCATGAAAGTCTCATTTTATATCCATTATGCTATACTCCGACCCTGCCTCCAGAGTTATTGCTGGGGCTCAGTGGCTGCACCACTAATCCATTGCCACTAGAGACCATTTTTTTTCCCCTTTTGTTGCCTTTCTTTTTTTATCGTTGTTGTGGTTATTGCTATTGTCATTACCTAGGACACAGAGAAATCAAGAAAGGAGGGGAGACAGAGAGGGAGAGAAAATTCAGACATCTGCAGACCTGCTTCACCCCATGTGAAGCGACTTCCCTGCAGGTAGGGTGCCGGGCTCTAACTGGGATCCTTAGGCTGGTTCTTTGGCTTTTTGCTACATGTGCTTAACCCGCTGCGGTACTGCCCAACTCCCCAAAAACAGCATGTTTGAATGTAGGCTTGTATGTTCTTAGAATCAGTGAAACAGCAATTTCAGTGTTTCACTTTTTATGGAAAGCTAATCCAATACCAACATTAAAAAATATATAGCTCTGCATGGTCTGGGAGGTGGCGCAAGATAAAGCTTTGCACTCTCAAGCATGAGTTCCTGAGTTGAATGCCGTAGCACTTGTACCAGGGTGATATTTGGTTCATTCTCTCTCCTCCTCTCTTTCTCATAAATAAATAAAATCTGTAATATATATATATATATATATATATATATATATATATATATATATATATATACTTTGATTATATCTCCTTGATATTAATACATTTGACATTTCAATAGTTATAAAATTTTAAGCCAGCATATTGCTGCTTGCATATGCAACAGATACTTCAAAATAATTAAAAGTTGGTCTTGTCATTCCTGGGTCTGTCAGGGTTGAGCTGCCTGCAGGTGGCGAAATGAGACTGAAGACTGAGAGTTGTCACCTGACATCACTGAAGAGGTTCACTGTCTCAGGCCTCCCGTCTCTCCTCCATTTCTCTTCAATCTCAGACAATCATGAGACCCTCCAGCACATGTTCAAGCTGCTTCCCATGCACAGTGGGATTCAACTCCCAACTCCTCACGCACTAGCTGGAAGACAGGGAACAATTCCAGGGTGCCATTCACTGGAGGATTCTGCCTGCAGGGAAAGCCTCGCCTACCCCTGTGCCCTTAGTGTAGGCCAGCCCAGGCCAGAGCCCTCCAGGGGTGTCATCTCACTGGACCCCACCAGATGCCAACAAGTGAGTGGGCCTCAATCTCCTGACTTCCCAGGAAAGTGAAGCCCAGCCCTAGTCCCCTAGCCTAGCAGCCCCAGCCCTGAAGCAAAGCAGACAGTCTTTGCTTGGTGACTTTTGTCCAGGCCTCTGGAATAAATAATGGCGTGGGCTCCATTAATTGTAACAGGAGAGTTTCCAGTTAGCAAGAAAATCTTTGACTCTAGAAGTATCTGTTAGTTGTTTCTGGAAGAGAAGAATATTTGTTTCCACAGAGTGACTAAAGAAAGTCCAGATGTCATCAGGATGCTGGCCAGGCTTCCCTGGACTGAAGACCCCACCAATGTGTCCTGGAGCTCCGCTTCCCCAGAGACACACCCTACTAGGGAAAGAGAGAGGCAGACTGGGAGTATGGACCGACCAGTCAACACCCATGTTCAGCAGGGAAGCAATTACAGAAGCCAGACCTTCTACCTTCTGCAACCCACAATGACCCTGGGTCCATGCTCCCAGAGGGATAGAGAATGGGAAAGCTATCAGGGGAGGGGGTGGGATATGGAGAATGGGTGGTGGGAATTGTGTGGAATTGTACCCCTCCTACCCTATGGTTTTGTTAATTAATACTTTCTTAAATAAAAAAAAAAAAAAAGAAGAAAGAAAGGGATGCTTCCTCACTAAGGGGCACCTAGAGCCTCAGTATTGATTGCAGGCACCCTGAAACAAACCTCTATGCAGGGAGACTTCTGTGGCTTACACATCATTGACCACACATTATACCATGAGCAAGGACCAGGTTCCAGTCCCAGTACAAAGCTGCCGAAGAAATCTTCAGAAGCAATGGTGTGGAGCTAATGCTATCTCCCTCTCTCTCTCTCTCTCTCTCTCTCTCTCTCTCTCTTTCTCTCCTCTCTGTCATCTCCCCTTAACATCTTTCTGTTCTATCAACTAAGATGAAAAAATTAAGTGAAATACAATAAAATATGCTAGATAGTGGAGATAACATAGTAGCTATGAAGAAACTCTATGCCTCTGGCAAAGATTCCAGCTTTGAACCATACTAGCTGCTGAAGCCAGAGTGAAAAAAATGAGCTGATATTCCCAGGGGCCTCAGTGCCTCAGGCATGAGATTCTGTTTGTATAACCATTAGGCTGACCATCCTTCCTAAACCATAAATGATTTACTCTAATTATTTATCCAAATTAATCCCTATAAATTAAAATTGCCTTTGATATTTTGTTAATCAAGACACAGTTTAAAACAACATAAGAAATAATTATTTGTGGGGCCAGTTGGTGGGATACCTGCTTGAGTGCACCGGTTACAGTGTACAAGTACCCAAGTTCAAGCCCTGGGTCCCCACCTGGAGGGGGAAAGAGTCACAAGTGGTGAAGCAGGGCGGCATGTGTCTCTCTGTCTCCTCTACCTGTATCCCCCTTCTTCTCAATTTTTGGCTATCTCTATCAAATAAATAAAGATTTTTTAAAATAGTGAAAAAATGTTTAAAAATAAATAATTTGGAGTTGGGTGGTATTGTAGTGGGTTAAGTGCAGGTGGTGCAAAGTGTAAGGATCCCAGTTTGAGCCCCCGGCTCTCCACCTGAAGTGGAGTCACTTCACAGGAGGTGAAGCAGGTCTGCAGGTGTCTTGTCTTTCTATCCCTGTCTCTGTCTTCCGCTCCTCTCTCCATTATTTTGTCCTATCCAACAATGATATCAATAATTACAACAATAAAACAAGGACAACAAAAGGGAATGAATATTTTTAAATAGAAATAATTACTTATAATATCAGCTGATTTTAGCAATGTGTTGTTGCTATCTATAAATAAACAAATAAATATAAATATTTCAAGAAGCCAATAGGTGAATAAGGACCCAGCTGTGCTCTATCATGTTATTAGATGGTATTTTATCACAGAGTACTCAAAGACTTTTATTTGCAACAGTTATTGGAGGTATCATAGGTGCTGGTAAGACAGGAGAATCATTGAATTAAGATCCATTTTATTTTTCAAAATTTCAAAAAGGAAACATTCACAAAGGAAAATCTCCCACAAGGACTGCAATCCAAACTACAGCTCCAAATTCTGATTCAGTTACTTACAAAATTCATAATTCTCTTTAGACTAGAAAAATTCCCCTAGAAATGGACCTACCTTATGACCCTGCAATTCCTCTCCTGCAGATATATGTTCAGGAACCCAACACATCCATCCAAAGAGATCTGTGTACACATATGTTCTCGGCAGCACAACATGTAATCGCCAAAACCTGGAAGCAACCCAGATGTCCAACAGATGAGTGGCTGAGCAAGTTGTGGTCTATATACACAAAGGAATACTACTCAGCTATTAAAAATGGTGACTTCACCGTTTTCAGCCGATCTTGGATGGACCTTGAAAAATTCATGTTAAGTGAAATAAGTCAGAAACAGAGGGATAAATATGGGCTGATCTCACTCTCAGGCAGAAGTTTAAAAACAAAATCAGAAAAGAAAACACAAGTAGAACCTGAAATGGAATTGGCATATCACTCCAAGGTAAAAGACTCTGGGGTGGGTGGGGAGAATACATGTCCATGAAGGATGATAGAGGACCTAGTGGGGGTTGTATTATTATATGGGAAACTGGAGAATGTTATGTATGTACAAACTATTGTTTACTGTTGAATTTAAACATTATTTCCTCAATAAAGAAATAAAAATAAAAAAAGAAAAATTCCTTAAAGACCCTTTCAAATTCCAAAGTGAAATCCATTTACTATAGTCTAGTACTGATGTTGGGTCTGTTTGTTTCCCAATCACATGGACCTGGTGTCAGAAGCAGAGTTGAGGCACAGTGAGAAACAAAATTGATAAGATGTCAGTTCTTTTCAGTCTATTGACAGCTTCTTAAATTTCCTGACACAAGACTTGCATTGTAGAATGATGGGCTCCCCATTTCTGAACAACTTCTCAGCACATTAAGAACATTGACCAGTGCTCACCCCAATGGACCTGGAGTGTCTAAGGTCCTTGAGAATCGTTATGATCTGAGTACAATGCAACCTAAATGTTGCAGGCTGCAAAACTCCCTGTGGGATGAAACACTCCAGAGGGGCTGGATAGAGCTCTAGTTTTAACCTGCTGATGCCCAAGGTAAAGCTCAGCAGCTTCTCCAGGGTGGCCATGGACAGGCGGATCCCATGCAGTCTGAAGGATCTGAACTGGGGGCAGCTGCTCAAGGCAGGGAGCAGGGCCTCAAGCTGGCAGTCCTGGTGGCCACATAGACCCAGGTCCAGGTGCTGGAGGGTGGCTGCATTTATCTCCAGCAGAGATTGCAGGCACTTACTGAGGGAGGTTAAGGGACTCCCTTCAGACACAGGTCCTTCAGTTGAGTGATACATTGGCTTCGGAACACATGAGTCAATATTTTTTTTCTAAATCTGCAGTTAGTGAGTGAGAAGATCTCCAAGGAGGTATTAAAACACCTGGGAAGAGAGAAAGAGAGTTTAGGATGGACCATGGGTTTGGCAGGAGAGTATCAGTATTGTGGGAGGTCATAATGTGCTAAGGCTCAATGATGCTCTTGACCAAAATTAGTATAATGCTTCTTAATGAACACTTTTCCCTATATTAATGAGCCTGGCTTTGCATTATTGCAATTCCTCAGCTATATTTCTTTATTTTTAGGTAGAGAAAGTCACACCTTTTTTAATGTATAAATTATGGAATATACTAGAGCATACTCAGAAAGAACTGGCCACTTTTTACAAAAATGTTGATACTTTGACAGCAGCACTGGATCCTAATGAAAGTACTCTCTCAAGCTTCCCTCACACTTTCTTTGAACGGGAGCCTCACCATAACCAGGCTGTGTGAGACTACTGTGAGTAATGTCACAGAACTAACCTGGAAAAGGTCCCACAGCATGTATGGGATGGGACCTGACAGTCTCCAGTGCCTCTGTGACACGTCTCCATGCTCAGCATATATTCTGCTGATTTCCTCATTCCTCAGCTGCAGACTGTTTAGTGCCCTCTGCTTGCACTGTCTGTATATTCACAATGCTGCCTGCTCACAGCTGACAGTTCAGGAATTGGAGGCATAGTGTGGGATCTCTTCTTCACAAACCCTTCACTATAGTTGTCTAGTCATCTAAGAGACCTCTTCAGACTGGAACCTGAGAACCAACCACTCTCACTAGACTGAATATTCCACCAAGCATCTGAGGAAGATATTCCTTCCATAATTGTGAAAGTTTGTCCTGTGCCTTCTCATGGTTAAGGTCTGATGGAATATTTAGGATGAGAGAGATGGGTAGGAGTGGAAGAGTGTAGTAGTTATATAAAATGTCCTTCATTCCTGACTCTTCAGTTGTCTCAGGAATAATCTCTAGCACTTTCATATACTATTATTTTGAGAGGCAGTCTGGCCAATAATAACAATAAACAATGGTATATAATAGAAATGTGAAGCAAGAATCTGGAGACCCAGTGTCTCCTGCACAGTTACTCTGTCGGGGACACAGTCCTACCTGAACTGACAGTGCAGATGGTCCTTGAGGAAGGAGGGAGATTCCAGGTACAGCTCTTGAAGATGAAGTAGCTGGGAGCATTCAGATGTGAAATTGTTGATAGACAGAAACCTCCATTCTGCCTTTTCTGGGGTGGTTGCAATAGGAATCTTGATGCAGACCACCAGTCTCTTGAGGTTACTCAGCATGCCCAGTAGGTTATCAAGCATGCCCAGGGTGGAGAACGGCAAGGTACAATGGATTCCCAGCTCCTTGATGTCACAGCATGACACGGCATACAGAAACCTGAAATACTTTCTAGTCAGGTAATGTATCCTTACTGTCTTACAGGAAAGGTGCACTCCCTTTCTTTTTTTGGTCCTGTTCAGCAAGTAGGTGGAAAACCTATCAACTTGTTCTTCACCAAGGTAGAGGTCTATACACACCTCCAAGTAGGGTGTGGCCTTCTATTTCTTTGAAGTTCCTTCAGGCATCAGTTCTCTCTTTTGTGAGTATGCTTGGAGGTAGGTTCCAGTCTATGTGTTCCAGAACTTCTGCCCAGTGAACTGTAAATCCAGCACTTGTAATCTGCACCTGCTTTGGGCAAAATAGGACACTGATGAAGTTGTAAAAAAATGAACACAGTATTTGACCTACTGCTAGCACTTGAAAGGATCAGACAGCCTAAGTCTGATATTATTTCAGCAAGTCACTGCTCTTATGACATTTTAGATCTATTTTTCCCATTATAAGTTATTATTCTCTAAATCAAGGAAATAAAAACTCTATCATATACTTTCATTGTAACTGCAATGAAGCCAAGTTCGATATTAGAAGACTTCTTTTTGCTTGTGTTCTCTCTTTTCCAATAGTTCTATAACTAGGGCATGGAAACTACAGGACTTTCTCTGATGGTGGAATATTTCTTGAAACTATTTAGAGAGTTTCACAAAGATGGAAATGGTAGGGCACATAGTATAATGGTTCTACAAACAGACTTTACTGCCTGAAGCTTCAAAGTGCTGGTTCAATTCCTTACACCAATATATGACAGCTCAGTCAAGTCATACCAACAGATAACAAACAAAAACAAATAAGGAGAGAGAGAGATATATATAGAGAGACCTGTTTGTTCAACACTGGAACTATAGCACTGGCCAAAAGTCAACTCTTGAGGAGAGCTCCCAGTGGGCTAGGAGGTATTACATTGGCATTAGAAGCCTTGGTTCCTTCCAATGGTCCTCTACTCTCCCTGACCCAGCTATATTATAGGAAACACAGACCCTCTCAGACTATGGATCCTCCTTACCTGGGGGAAACTTTCTGCTTGATCAGGACATCAATTCCATCCATCACAGCTTTGAAACTTGGATTCTCAGGAGCCCTGTCATGAACCAGGGATCCCAGAGGGAGTCTTTCAAAGGGCCAGGACAGCACTATGGCCTTCAGGGTCTTATAGCATCCTTGAATATGTGCTTTCAGAAACAGACTGGGTAAGAGAGCATCAGGTATGTCCTTCATGGAAGAGATAGCCAAGTTGTCATCCTTCAGCAGGCTCTGGATGGTCAATTGTAGGAGACTGGATGGATTGTTGTAGTTCATATTTGGTTTCCACTGTTAGTTACTACGAGAGTTCTAAGTCAGAGATCAGTTCAAGGAACCAAAGAGTCACCAAACTAAAGGGTTTCATTCTTTTTAAGTTAGATATTTTGATGTGAGATTTGAATAGTCATGCAACTACAATGCTGATATAAAACTGAGGATTCAAATCAAGAAGCAACTCTATGGAGCATCTCTTTGCATACATTAGAGATACCAGAGGCTACATTTCTAGCTAATAAGCCAGACTTTCCTGCTTCTGCACCCCATAATGACCCTGGGTTCATATTCCCATGGGGTTAAAGAATAGGAAAGATATCAGCGTAGGGGATGGGCTATGGAGTTCAGGTTGTGGGAATTGTACACTTCTTATCCTATGGTCTTGTCAGTGTTTCCATTTTATAAATAAATTTTAAAAATTCTAACTAAAAAGGATATCCTATTACCCATTTTTAAATATTTTATTTATTTATTAATAAGAAACATAGGAGGAGAGAGAAAGAGCCAGATATCACTCTGGTACATGTGCTTCTGGGGATTGAACTTCATACCTCATGCTTGAGAGTCTGATGCTTTATCCGCTGCACCACCTCCCGGATGAGCCTATCACCTATTTTTAAGTTATTACTTATATGAAAATATGAACCAGTAAACGTAGCCCAAAGATAGTAAACCCTGCATGCATGAGGCCCTAAGTTCAGTTTTTTTGTTTTTTTTTTTTACCAGAGCACTGTTCACTTCTGGCTTATGGTGGTGCAGGGGATAGACTTTGGAGCCTCATGCATGAGAATCTGTTTGCATAACAATTATGCTATCTGCCCTCCACCCCATCAGTTTAATTCTTGCAACAAAAACAACACCTCCAGTAACACAGCCTTTAGCTCTAAGTATGTGGCTATAATCTAAAGATAAGGGTGCATATGTTATGACTCACTCACAAATTTAAGAAATTAGAACAAAAAACGACAGTACTGGGTGTGACTCACCCTGAGGTACTTGTAGTACCCAGGGTTCAAGATCCAGTTCCCTACCTACAGGAGGAGAGCTTCATGAGAGCACAGCTTTTTCTCTCTCTCTCTCCCCTCATTGTCTCTTGTTTCTTTTTGACTATCAAATAAAGTAAAAGTATATTTAAAATGACTGCCAACAGTAGTGAATTCCTTTCCAGTAACTGAGCCCCAGCAATAGCCTTGGTGGCAAAACAAACTAAACACAAATGAAAATATGGAAAGGGGAAACATAAAGCAAAATTTGGACTGGTTTTCTGTATTGCTCCAAAGAAGGGACTCAGGAGACAGAGACTGGGAGAGGCATAGGCCAGATCCGGAGTTCCTATTCCTAGATGATAGAACTGATTTTTCTCTCAAAATTTTACCCATCTGTCAATAAGTGAACAACTGTATCATAAATCATTTACCTCCCAATTAAAAAAAATTAAGAACAGAAAGATAACAAGTAAACACTTAAGATATAAAGGCATAACGTTCCCAAAATTATTTGTCATTTAAAAACTTTGAGGGAAGGGAAGATAACATATTTATTATGCAAACAGATACCCATGCCTGAGGCTTCACAGGTCCAAAGTTCAGTCCCCCTAGCACAAACATAAGCCAGAGCTAAGCAATGCTTTGGGAAAAATAAGTATTTAAAAATAAGTAAATATGTGAAAAACTGGATAATAGAGTGTTGGTATGCTTCTAATTCTACTTCTAAAAACCCCTTTGAGACAAGAGATGCCCACCGAGGCATGAAGCTCCAACAGAGGCAGGAAATGCCCTTTTGCCTCCTAGGCTTTGCCCTTTGAATCAGGAAACGCTCCCCTTTCCATCACATTGGTTATTGCTGCTCTCCTATTTTGTTTTCCATGTCTTATGCAGTTCTTTTGAAAACGCCTGTACAATATAGGTTTCTGTTCACCCCACATATCTGATACTATGGCCACTAGTTAAAAAGAAAGGAGGAATTGTTGGTATGCTTCTAATTCTGCTTCTAAAAACCCCTTCTGTTTCATTTGGTTTAATCCCCCCTGCTTAACACTGCATTTTATTTACATAACCACTGTATTCTATTTACATAACCACTGTTAACAAGCACAACCCTCCCTCCAGGGTATTGGTGGTTCAGTGGTAGAATTCTTTCCTGCTCCACCCCCTCTCCTTGTCACACCCTGTTTTTCACCAGACACTTTTCTCTCCACCCTATCTACATCACATCCTGTTTACACCCTACTTGGCAAGTATGTTAGTTTAGTTTAGTCTAGCTTGGCATAGATTGCACTGCATCCTGAATGAATAAAGAGATACTGCCTACAGCTCAACCATGAGTCCCGGGTCATCTGTCTCCCATCAGTGAAGCTCAGCCCGACACTCTCTCACAGAAACTGGTGTATATCTTGGTTTTGTGACTTTGTTAGAAAGTGAACCACCTGAGATGGAATTAGAGTATACTATGAAAGGAAAGGTCTCACCCGAGTAATGAAGCTGAAGGGTTGTCATTCCACACATGAAGTCTCTGGACAGTCTGCATTGAAGCATGTAGAGGTGGCAATCATTGCATTGGTTAAGTTGTGATCAGCAGATGCAATATTATTTGATATGGATTAGGAGAGGCATACAGGAAAGTGGGCCCTATCCAAGACTTCCAGGACTGGGGGAAGTAGAGGCTCTCTAGTGGAGATGTGAGGATCCTGCTGTCTTAGGGTTCAAAGAGACAATCAATAGTTAATATTATCATCATCACATTAATTGGTAATTGGATTAACTTTGAAAAGTCCTTTTGTTAGGGTTTCCTGTACAGTACCCAATATCTTGATATACCTGTGCTATTGGTTGCTTCTGATCTACTTGGTGTAGGCTTTTGAAAGAGTCTTCATATCAATTACACAACCTATATATTCAAAAGATTCAGTTTGTGTTTTGAAAAACTTGGAGACATACAATTAATTTTCCCCCTCTCATATTAACTAGTGATTTATATGACTATATTTCACTAGGAGTGTACATAAACACCATTTCCACCACCAAAAGATTGTGACCAATCCCTCTCACCCACTCCCACCCCCCCACTGGCCCAGGAAGCTGCATGTCTACCCCTCACCACTGGGTTTTTACTTTGGTGCCCTACTTACAATTTGATCAGGTCCTGCTTTTAGTTTCCTTTTCAGATCTTCTTCTTCAACTTCTGTTGATGAGTGGGATCATCCCATACTCATCTTTATCTTTCTGACTTAGCTCACTTAACATAATTCCTTCTAGCTCTGTCCATGATGGGTCAGAGAAGGTGGGTTCATTGTTCTTGATAGCTGCATAGTATTCCATTGTGTATATATAACATAGCTTTCTTAGCCACTCATCTGTTGTTGGGCACTTGGGTTGCTTCCAGGTTTTAGCTATTATGAATTGTGCTGCTATGAACATAGGAGTACACACCTCTTTTTGGTTGGGTGTTATGGAGTCCTTGGGGTATAACCCCAGGAGAGGAATTACTGGATCATATGGAAGGTCCATGTCTAGCCTTCTGAGAGTTTTCCAGACTTCTCTCCACAGAGGCTGTACCAATTTACATTCCCACCAGCAATGTAAAAGGGTTCCTCTGTCCCTACAACCTCTCCAGCATTTGTTGCTACTGTCCTTTTTGATGTATGCCATTCTTACAGGAGTGAGGTGGTCTTTTAGTGTTGTGTTAATTTGCATTTCTCTGACAATCAGTGACCTGGAGCAGTTTTTCATATGTTTGTTAGCCTTTTGGAGCTCCTCTGAGGTGAATGTTTTTTTCGTTTTTTTAAAAAAAAATTTTATTCACTTTTGTTGCCCTTGTTGTTTTATTGTTGTAGTTATTATTGTTGTTGTTGTTTGATAGGAAAGAGAGAAATGGAGAGAGGGAGGGGAGGACAGAGAGGAGGAGAGAAAGATAGACACCTGTAGACCTGCTTTATCGCCTGTGAAGCGACTCCCCTGCAGGTGGGGAGCCAGGGTTCGAATGAATGTTTTTTTTCATATCTTCTGCCCATTTTTGGATGGGGTCCTTTGCTTTTTTGGTGCTAAGTTTGCTGAGCTCCTTATATATTTTGGTGATTAGTTTCTTGTCTGATGTATGACATGTGAAGATCTTCTGCTATTCTGTGAGGGGTCTTTTTGTTTGTTTAATAGTTTCTTTGGATGTGCAGGTGATTTTCAATTTGATGTAGTCCCATTCGTTTGTTTCTGCTTTAATTTTCCTTGCAATAGGGTTTGATTCATCAAAGATGTCCTTGATGTGTAGGTGGGAAACTGTTTTACCAATGTTTTCCTCTAAGTATTTTATTGTTTCTGGTCTGACATCCAGTTCTTTGATCCATTTGGAGTTGATTTTTGTTTCTGGTGAGATAAAGTGGTTCAATTTCATTCTTCTGCATGTTAAAACCCAGTTTTCCCAGCACCATTTATTGAAGAGAGCCTCCTTTTTCCATTTAATGCTTTGGACCCCCTTATCAAAGATTAGATGTCCATATGTGTGGGGATTTATTCTGGGATTTCAATTCTGTTCCACTGGTGTGTGTGTGTGCCTATTTTTGTTCCAATACCATGCTGTTTTGATGATGATGGCTTTATAATATGGCTTAAGGTCTGGGAGTGTGATGCCTCCAATTCTGTTTGTTTTCCTGAGGATAGTTTTGGCAATTCTAGGTGTTTTAATGTTCCAGATAAATGATTGCAGTGTTTGTACTATTCTCTTAAAGAAGCTGGGTGGAACTTTGATGGGTATTCCATTAAATTTGTATATGGCTCTGGGGAGAATATTCATTTTGATGATACTTATTCTTCCAATCCATGAGCATGGGATACCTTTCCATTTCTTGGTACCATTTTCTATTTCCTTGAGTAGCGACTCATAGTTTTCAGCATACAAGTCTTTCACTTCTTTGGTCAATTTTATTCCTAGGTATTTGATTGATTTTTCTGAAACAGTAAATGGGAGTGATTTCTGGATGTCTTCTTCTTCAGATTTAGTGTTTGCATAAAGAAATGCCACTGATTTTTGTACATTGATTTTGTAGCCTGATACCTTGCTATATTGCCTAATAACTTCCAGTAGTTTTCTGCTGGATTCTTTATGTTTTTCTATGTATACTATCATATCATCTGCAAATAGTGAGAGCTTGAATTCTTCCCTTCCAATCTGTATTCCTTTGATTTCTTTCTCTTGCCTGATTGCTATGGCAAGAATTGCCAATACTATGTTGAAGAGTAACGGTGACAATGGATAGCCCTGCCTAGTCCCCAATCTGAGGGAGAATGCTTTCAGCTTCTGTCCATTGAGTATGATGTTGGCTGTAGGTTTGCTATATATAGACTCCACTATCTTGAGGAATTTCCCATCTATTCCCATTTTTTGTAGAGTTTTGAGCATGGATGGATGTTACATTTTGTCAAAGGTTTTCTCTGCATCTATTGAGATAATCATGTAGTTTTTATCTTTGCTTTTATTGATGTGGTGAATGACATTGATTGACTTACAGATGTTGAACCAGCCTTGCATTCCTGGGATGAATCCCACTTGGTCGTGATGAACAAACTTTTTGATATGTTGCTGTATTCGGTTGGCCAAGATCTTGTTTAATATTTTGGCATCTATGTTTATCAGAGATACTGGTCTGTAGTTTTCCTTTTTTGTTCTGTCCCTATCAGCTTTTGGTATCAGGGTGATGTTGGCTTCATAGAACGTGGAAGGGAGGATTCCTGTTTCTTCAGTCTTATGGAAAAGCTTAAGAAGTATGGGTACTAACTGTTTTCTGAAAGTTTTGTAGAATTCGTTTGTGAAGCCTTCTGGTCCAGGACTGTTGTTATTGGGGAGATTCTTAATAACAGTTTCAATTTCTTTGTCTGTAACTGGTGCATTTCCAAGTCTGTTTCTACAAGCATATACTCACAGACACAGGGAGACCCTGAAAGCTCTAGTACAGATCTTCCCCTTTGAAAGAATCCCTCTGGGGGCTCTATTTCAAGACACATTTCCTCATAATACACGTTTCAAAGCTGTGATGGATGGACTTGATATCCTGCTCAAGCAGGAAATTTACCCAGGAAAGTTGGTTCCATAGTCTAGGAGAGTTTCTGCTTCTTGGAAGTCAGCTGGGTCAGGAGACTGGAGGCCCATGGGGAGGCCTCGTTATCCATTGGAAAGCTCTCTTTAACAGTTGATTTATGTGTTGGGGGTGGGGCTGGAAAGGTAGCATAATGTTTATGCAAAGAGACTCTCATGCCTGAGGCTTCAAAGTCCCATGTTCAATCCACAGAACCATAAGACTGAACTCAATAGTGCTTTAATAAAAAGAGAAAAAAAATGCTAGTTTCTGTCCAGATGCATAGCACCTACATGGAGGAAGCTTCAAAAGCAGTGGAGAGCTGGTTGCCTTTCTCTATATCCTTATTTATTTATTTATTTATTATGCCATATATTTGTAGAGGACTTAAACATTATACTTCTGGAATCAGTCTTTTTTTTTTTTTTGTACCACTACTTTATTACATTTTGCCTCCTTGTGAAAATCTTATCTGAATATAATCAACAAAAGTCTGTCAGCATAGAAGGTCCTGAAGTCACTGTTTCCCAGCTACAAAACTAGTGGAAAGAGAGAGAGAGCTGGAGCAAAAACATGGCTTCTAATTTCCAGGTTAACTTTAATGCAGTTGCAGTGGTACAACACGACAGAGTTTGTATTCTCTCAGTTTAGCGAGTAGTAACCATGTAACGGGAAAATCAGATGAAGAATGTCAGAAGAGAAGTGGGGATATAATAATAGGAGTCTGATATGTGTGGGAATAGCAGCCTGGGGCAGTCTGAGCTTGGCAAATGCTGGCACTCTAGGTCAAATCCTCTGTTCAGACTTTCTATCTTCATCAATGTTCCACTTACCCAAAGCAGGTGTAAACTGCAGGTGCTGGACTTATGCCACACTGGGCAGACTTTCTGGAAAGTGTGGGGTGAAGCCAACTTGTCAGTGTACTCAGAAAAGAAAGACCTCATGATTGAGTGACCTTCAAGGAAAGGGAAGGCCAAGCCCTGCCTGGTGGTGCTTGCAGAAATCTACCTCACTGTGAATCCTGAAGAGAGTCTTTACCTCTACCTGCTGAATTGGGTCAATCAGAATGAAGGAGTGCACCTTTGCTGTAAGACAGTGAAAATATTTGCACCGAGAACAAAGCATGTCAATTTTATGCATACTCTGCCACTGGGTGATACCCAGGAATTGGAAATAAATTGTTTCTGGGCGTTGTCAAACCTACATGAGTTTGGTCCACTTCTTAGAAAGCTGAAAAACCTCAGGAGACTGCCTGAATATCAACATACCTGATGAAATCTCAGCCAGTGAGTTGGAGGACTGGTATCATGCTTCTATCCCATTCATTTCTAATTTCTTCCCCCTACTTCATCTTCAAGAGCTGTATCTGGAATCACCCTCCTTCCTCCAGGGGCATTTGAATGAGCTGCTCAGGTAGGGTTGTGTAACAGGGAGAAGAGTAACAGGGAGGAGAAAAATTCTATTATTAACTATTATTTTTCTTATTTGCCTGATTGCCTCAACAAAAGTTTATCATGCTTCTTTTTTCGGGAGATTAAACCCGAAAAAATCGTGATTCAGTAACGAAAGACATTTTACATAATTGTTACACTATTCCACTCTAACACATCTAGTTTATATTAAACATTCTATCATACTTTAATCATAAGAAGCTAAGGACAAACTTTCATTGTTATGGACCTTGCTCAGGTGCTTGGTGGATGGAATGTTGAGTCTAGTGAGGTTGGTTCTTACGTTCTGGTCTGAAGATGTATGTTAGCTGATTAGACAACTATTAGTGAAGGGGACTGTGAAGACAAGATCCCACACAATGTCTCCAATTCCTGAGATGAAAGCTGTGACCAGGCAGGATTGTGAATATATAGACAGTGTAAACTTGCAGTGGGCACTAAACAGGCTGCAGCTGAGGAATGAGGAAATCTAGCAGAACATATACTGACCATGGTGACATGTCAGGGAGGCCCTGGAGACTGGCAGGACCAGCAGTTGCTATGGGACTTTGGTGAGCTTTGGTCTATGACTTACTCCTAATGGTCTCTCCAAGCCCAGAGATGGGGCATCTGGAGTCCAAATAAAGTCTTAAGTCAGCCTGAGAGAGGTGTCTTCATCTGTATCCAATTCTCCTACCAAAAGTGCCAACACTTTTGGATAGACAGGCCAGATCTCTTAGACTTTGTTCTACCTCATATTACTATCTTCAAGGATTGAGAGAGAAAGAGAAAAGTGTGGACATCTCTACCTGAAAATAAAGAATTGTGTTTTTGAACTGCAAAAAATGAATGGCAGGCTCATATGAATACTGTTGAAATGATTCAGCCTTAAATAGTGCTGGATTAGTTGGGGCTCAGATCTCAAAGGGCATGAGACTTGGCGTATCATCACCTCCTATGGTACTGAAACTACTAACAACCCCATTCCGGATCCTAACCTCTCTCCCCAGATATCTTAATGCCCCCTTGGAGGTCTTCTCACTCAATAACTGCACTCTTACAGAAGGAGACTTGACTCAACTGTTCCAGAGCCCACACATCACTCACCTGAAGGACCTGTGTCTGAAGGGGGTTCCCCTGACCTTGGTCAGTGAGCTTCTGAGAGCTCTGCTGGAGGTAAATTCAGCCACCCACCAGCACCTTTACCTGGGTCTGTGTGGCCTCCAGGACCCCCAGTTTGAGGCCCTGCTCCCTGCCCTGAGCATCTGCTCCCACCTCAGCTCCCTCAGCCTGAATGGGAACCGCGTGTCCATAGCCACCCTGGAAAAGCTGCTGTGCTGCACCTCGGGGCTGGAACATTTATGTCCCCAGCTGTTTCCTGCCCTTATAGAGAGTTTCAGCCTCCAGGGAGATCTCCAGCCTGTGGCATTTGATTTGATCTGTACTCAGATCTCAAAGGTTCTCGAAGACATAGGACACCCCAGGTCTATCGTGGTGAGCACTGGTCACTGCTCATCCTGTGCCAAGAAGCTGTTCATAGATGGGGAGCCAATCATTCTACCCTGCCTGTATTGTGCAAATCACTATAAGAAGCTGTCTTTTTGACTCACAGGAAGTGACATCTAACAATTTTTCTCCTCAATGTGCACACAACATGTAATATCTGGCTGATTGCTTCTGACATCATGCCCATGAGATGAAGAAGGAAAGGTGATGCAACGCAGCACCAGTGTTAGCCTGCAGAGAATGCATTTGACTCTTAAATCTGAAGGGACTAAATGCATACTTGTCTTATAGAATCAGAATCACAAATTTTGTGAATAATTGCAAAGATGTAAGGTGATAATTTGGGTTGAAATTCATGTGGGAGATTTTACTTGCTGGATGTTATGAAGTGTTGAGAAATAAAATGGATCTTAATGCTATTTTCACTTGTTTCTGTTGTTTTCCTACCAAAGTTATTTTTAAAAATTTATTATATTGAATTTTAATTAAACAAGCATGAGATACTGACAGTGGAAAAAAGATAGTGACAAAGAAGAGCGACATCTGTAGCACTGTTTTGCTAATTGTGAAATGTCTACCCTGCAGATGGGTCTTTGCTTCCAGTAAACTACCAATGGTATGGACCTGCCCATAAAATTTCCATAATTTCATCTCTTCCTTCTCCTCCTCCTTCTTCTCATCACCCTCTGCTCATATTCATACCAGCCAGAGACTCTGAGCCTGATATTTTAACTTTCCAATGACAAAAATTTGATGAGGCATGTCCTAACACATGGTTCCTCTTCAAGTGGTGCACTCTCTAATGACACTGCAGACCTCAGATGTAGGCTAGCACCTAGAGGACTGGGTGCATGTATACATGTGTCCTTAAGCTAGGGAAACATATATACCTCAGAGGAAAAGTGCTTAGTCGACCTCTGTTATTAGATTTAGACCTAATAAGGTTGGCATTGTAACAGAAAGGCCTAAGAAGGCTCCATAGATTGTCTACACAAGGATTCACTGCTTAGGCCTAGGCACACTCATACACTTTATTTCACTTCCCTCAATCACTCTATATACTCAACTCACTACACAAAAGAAAGTAACATATATGTCTTACTATCTTTAACAGCATCAACATTATTGTCACCCCTGCATAATATTAAAAAAATGTCTACAATTAACCAAGAGATATAGTATCAAAAAAATATATATCAAATAAAGGATAATTGTTGTCTGTATGTCAGCCTTTATTAGAATCATCACAGAAGTAAATGCAGTAAAACACAAGGTTAGATACGCCTCATTGCAATCCTAGGTCTATTTCCTCCCTAACGTGAAGCCAGGCTCCATAAACTTAATAAAGGTTTGAATACAACAAATGACTCTCATGGCTTTAACTGCTGGAAGAAAGCCTGACCTTGTCATGTGTAGAAGGGACTACAAAGCTAGGTAAGGGCAAGCGTGATGACCTTTGTCAATTTAGGCCATCCCATCCCCTGGGATCCTAATCTGGGAATCCTTGGATTCCCCCATAGATACAATGGACCTAAGCCTATAAGAGACACTTTGGTCCACTATCAGTGGTGATTTTCATCAGGAAAGAATCATAAGTCTTCTGTGGGCTTCTTCAGGACCTTGGCCTCACTATGAACTAGCATGCTAGGGACTGCCACACTCTCTGACGGTAGATTTGGTCATCCTATCTTCCATTCAAGGAAAACTGGCCCTGAAATGAGAGCAGCCTAGAATGTTCCCAGTCATGACCTTGGATTGTGATATCAGTCTAACCAGGACTCAGAGGTTATACAGGTTCCTGTGTTATAAATGTGAATATATACACATGGTCAGATGGACATGATAGATAGTTCATTGTATTTATATATTTTCTTTACATTTGGGAGCTACTCTCTGCCCTGGTCCAGCTCCTTAGTCCTATTCTCAGGTGTGACACCATCTTCCCAGACAATATTTTTATTCTGCCTCCATATTAGCCATCAGGCTCAAGCAAAAATTAACAAAGTCATGTGCCCCAGGATCAGATATAAAGCAGATGTCACAGATTATTTTTACCCTAAAATTCCTATTCTGATATTATCTATTCTTACTATTTATTAAACAATTTTTTTTTTTTGCTTTAGTACCTTTTCACCACCAAGTTGCAGATGCTAGTATGACTCCATCTTGAACTCCCTGGGCAAATGATCTCACCAGTGTATCCCAGAACTTTACTTCTCCAGAGCACTCCCCACTAGAGACAAGATAGAAAAAGGCTGGAAGTATGGATGATCCTGTCAATGCTCATGTGCAGCAGAGACTATTACAGAACCAGAACTTCAGTTTTCTGCACCCCATAGATAATTTTGGTCCATACTCCCAAAGAAGGAGTCCATATTCAGCTTAGGAGCCTATGTAACCTCTGCATCCCTGTAGGTAAAAGCTCTCATTCTGTGGTCATAAGTAGGGATGTTCCAGGTTGCACCAAATTCAGGACCCATCTTCTTCAGGTGGTAGATAGAGTACGTTATCCAGCCTCTGTTTGGAAGATGGAATATTCTCTACCATTGTTGATACACATTGAAGGCAAAGTCCTATGGGGTCCAATAGAGGGGTCCATTGTTTTATTCCTTGGTGGGAAATTGTGCAGATGCAGTCACATCTGCCATGTTGTCCCCTCAGGCTACTGCTAATTCCCGAGTGAGTTGTGACATTCTAGGAGTGCCTGTTTCGCCATTTTGTGCCCTCAGGGCATTGTCTATTTCCCCACGATATTTAGAGTGCTATGGTTACTCCTCCCCCTTCCCATTCTCGTGAAAGCTGTTCCTATAAAAGCCTTTCTTCTTCCGCACCTCGCTCTCTTGCCAGCGCTTCAGCTCGGCGCTTCACCTCTCTTGCCAGCGCTCCACTCCTTTGTTCAGACACAGGAAAGGTTACTGTGTGAGGCGGCCATTTTTGCTACCTACTCATGGCCCAACCTGCTTCTCTAGCACCCAACTCTAAAGTGCCAGCACAAATGAAGATTTGTGTTCATTCTTCTCCCCATACCTCCCCTCTCTCTGTTCTCCACGGCCCGCACAAGAACATCTGGTGCCCTACTGTGTTCCGCACCCATGCCCCGCTGGGTGGCCCAGCCTGAGGTCCCCGAAAGTCGCCCAGACACAGGTAAGGGGCATCCGCCTGCCTCTGTGGCCCTGCGTTTCCCTCCACCATGGGATTTTTTCCATTTTACGAGGAGGTGTCCCAGACATTATCTCCTTCTCTCCTGGGACAGGTTTTTGCTATCAGAGACGCTTTAATTTTCGCTACATCGTGGGTTCTCATGGCTATATTTACTATTTTCAGGATATGTACAAGGCCTCCTGCCAAAAGGTTAAGTGACCTTGAGGCTGAGATACGGCAGTTAAAGGATATTTGCTTAAGACTTAAACGCCCTAAGCGATCTGCAGTCAGCCCCAAAACCGCTGCCTCTGGAGACACGTCTGGTTTCTTCTGCAGTGGCTTCTGCTTCCTTGACCCCTCCTCCCGCTGCCCCCACAGACACAGGTTCGGTTTCTCTTGCTGAGGTTTCCACTTCTTTGACTCCTCCCCCTGCTAATACCTCATTATTAAGAGACCCTGTGGCTTCCTCTCCTTTGACTCCTCCCCCTGCTGACACCTCATTATTAAGAGATCTTGTGGCTGAGATACGAGAGTTAAAGGATATTTTTTAGCATTTAAGGACCATAAACTATGAGAGCTCCATCCCCATAGATACGTGTTCAGTTTCCCCTGAGGCCACTACAGTAGTTTTCACAGCACCTTCCACTTCTGTAGCTCCCTCTCTCGCACCATCGAACCAAATCCACACCTTCCTGGTAAGCGTGGCCCCCTCTAAACAAAACCCTCAGCCATGGCAGCGAGCTAGGACAACTCAGGCAAGCGGTCAGAGAGGACAAAATTCACGCTCCATGGACCAAGTCCATTTTAAGGAGTTTTTACCAACATCTTAATACCCCCCCAGGACTGGAAAGACCTGGCTCCTGCTGCACTCCCAGACTCCCTCTACCTATAGTGGAAAGCATGCTTCCGTGATGAATGCTCTAGACAATCGCAGGAAAATAGTGACAAACAGGTGGAATGGAATTTTGATGCTTTGTTTGGAGCAGGAGCTTATGAATCTGGAGCTCAGCAGGCAGAAGCCAGGTTTCCAACTGGTTATTTTGAACAGGTACGCATCTGCGCAACACAAGCATGGGAAAGGGTGACCCCACCCAATGAAGATTCGTCAGTTCCCATTAACTCTCTTCGCCAAGGAAATGACGAATCATTAGTGAGCTTCATCTCAAGGGTGAAGACAAGCTTAGAGAGAAAGGTTTATAATCCTGATGTCCGTTGACTACTCCTGAGCTCTATTGTCTGGGAAGGCATGACACCACAATTCCGTCAGGCATGCCTTAATCTTAAACACCTACACCTAGATAATTGGATTTTATCAACACAGGAACTTACATCAGGCAATTATGGGGCATCCGCTACGACACAGGTTTATGCAGTTACCCCACATAATTGAAACAAGGCCTAATTTCAGTGCGGTCACCAAGGACATTGGCGTAACCAATGTCCTGATAAGCTGTGACCATGCCTCCAGTCAGGGAAGCCCTGCCTCCAGTTAGAGCGACCACACCTACAGTCAGAGAAACCCCGCTTTCAGTTAGGGAGCCAGAAGCCATGTACGGTGTGTCCTAGATGCTGTAAAGGATTTCACTGGAAGAGAGATTGTCGGTCAAATTTTCACAACGATGGGTTGACCCTGAATGGTACAAATTTGGGGCCTGAGGTTTTGTGGACCACTCCTGTTTTAGAAAGAGGTCACCCTTCTATGACAGTAAAGATTGACAATATTCCTTTTAAATGTTTGATTGACACGGGAGCAGAAAAGACGATTTTAAGGCAAGCAGAGGTTCCCCAAGATTGGGAACTCCTCCCTGGTCCTAGTATACCTGGTGTAGGAGGGGTGACCCCATCATTTTGCACACAAGATTCACTTGTGTGGGAAGACCCGGAAGGTTCTACTGGACACGTCTGCCCTTTGGTAGCTAATATTAGCACCAATGTACTAGGTAGGGATCTTCTGGAATGTCTTGATGTTAGGATATCCACAAATGCCTCTGCAGAACGTAACACCCACTCCTGCGAGACCAGATCTAATTAGCACCCCCAATACTAACTGCCACTGTTTGTAGCCAAACTCCCTGCTTAGGCTGGCTTTCTAATGAGCCTGTCTGGGTGGAACAGTGGCCTTTACCTAGTGATAAGCTAGAAATTTTAAAGGAGCTCGTCCAAGAGCAGTTGTCCTTTGGACACATTCCTCATTCTCAAAGCCCATGGAATACTCCTGTCTTTGTGTCTAACTAACCTGAATCTGTTTATACTCCAAAGCAAAAATGATTAAAGATCAATATATATTTTAACTATAATTAGTTTAAAGATCCTGCTGTAGAGACTTCTAAAGGAGGTGACATTAGATGACCTTTTAACAAAATCATAAAGATATTCAAACCAATTATAATCATCGAGGTATCAATTATAGTAAACCTCTAACTTGTTACAAGTTTTATTTTTTTTCACAAGGAAGTGATTACAGCTATCAAGCCTTCATATGAAAAATCATCTGTTCATATGGTAAGGTATAAAACTGTAAGAAGTTCCTCCATATCCAACCTATGTGAATTAACAACATTCACATATTCTTATAAACTTAACTGGGGTATCTTGTCTTGCCACCATAAGCCATGCCTTTGTCAGCCAACAATAAAATTAAAATAAAAACAATAAAATAAATAATAAAGTAAAATAAAAAATAAAATAAATAATAGTTAATAATTAATAAATAATAGATAATAAATAATAAATAAAATAAATAATAAAATGAAATAAATAATAAATAAAATAAATAATAAATAATAAAATACAAAAATAAATAATAAAATAATTAATAAAAACAATAAAATAAAAATAAAGGGAAAGACATTTCCCTTTATAATATCACCCATGCCACGGACATCCTTTACTACCCCCAAAGACAAATGACTGTTCCCCTAGACATCACATCCACTGACTGCTTCCCTTAGACTTGAGATATGATCCCACCTCTTCATACCAATGGATACATTCCCCCTTCCTTACCTGTCTACCCTTAGTTGTGGGACCCTAGTTTGTTTTACTTCTTCTGCTCACAATAGGTCCTATAATTATTTTTTAATCATTTTAATTTATTCATTAATGAGAAAGATAGGAGGAGAGAGAAAGAACCATATATCTTTCTGGCATACATGGATCGAACTTGGGACCTCACGCTTGAGAGTCTAACGTCTTATCCACTGTGACACCTCCCAGACCACGGTCCTATAATTTTTAATAAGCTCATGGCCTTTTTGCAACAACAGATTGATGCCATAAAGATGAAACCTATACAAACTCACTATCATAGGCTGGGCATGGCAGAATATTGAGTTGCTGTGAAGGATTTGCCCCCCTCCATCAGAACGTCCACCATGTAGAGGGCTAGCTAGCCAATGATGGGTAAAAGGGAAACTAGCGTTATCCAATCAACCTAAGACAGGGCACCTGGTACTACTGGGCAGTAATGACCAGGTGTTCCAATGACAGGTAAGATGGAAGGCTGGTCCCCAACCTAAGACAGGCACAGTCCACCCTGCCACAAAATAAAGTGCGCCAAACATCAAAACATGATATAACAAAGCGGGACATGTGGGGACCCACATGTGCCCTAAAGGTTGCTATTGGCATGGCCATAGAGTTTATGTTAAAAGATAGTTCCTGGGAATTGGGCAGTGGTGCAACGTGTGTGTTTAGTACAGGTGGCGTTAAGTGCAAGAACCGACTTGAAGATCCCAGTTTGAGCCCCTGGCTCCTCACCTGCAGGGGAATCACTTCACAGGTGGTGAAGCAGGTCTGCAGGTGTCTCTTTCTTTTTTCTTCTCTGTCTTTCCCTCCTCTCTCCATTTCTCTCTGTTCTATATCAGTAATAACAACAATATAATTACAACAATAAAATAACTAGGGCAACAAAAGGAAAAATACAAAAAAAAAAAAGATCCTGCTTCCCTACACCTTAGAGGCCTTGTTAAAAGATAAGTTTTTTTTTCCCCATGAATCACCCAGGACCTTCCAGATAATGGCTAATTACCATGACAAATAATAATAATAATTAATAATTAGAAAATATACATCCCCAATACTCAGTTGGCTAAGGCACCAAACCTCTTTTTCTATAAAAAATTCAAATCAGATGCCCTGCTAACCACGAGAAGCAGATTGTTTTTGTTTCTTCCACAGGAATCCAGGAAAAAAACATCTGGACCGCTGCACACCCTGACATCACCCACTAGATGGCACGACTACAGTGGCATACCCGCCAAAACCCTAGATGTCACCTGATGCGATCTTAAGAACCTGATTCACAGACTCCAAAGACAGAACTTTTTTTTACTGCCTGTCTGCCTTTCTGGTTTCTGCTTTGACCTGTCATGTTTTGTTGGTTCCAGCTCACTCTCTACAGAAAAGCAGAATTCCAGAGGCTGACGTTCCCCATGCAGCATTTCATCCCCTGCCATTTCTCCCCCTAGTCGCCTACTTTGGACTGAGACTTCTATTGGACTTGCTGGTATACACTTTGGACACTTTAGACAATTTTACAGCAGCTTCCTTCCCTTCACGTTGCTGGTTTTTCATAGACTGACCCTGAGTAGTTCACAGACTTTACACACTGTTGCCCTGGGCATTAGATAAAAGGAAAGGGGGAGATGCTGGGAAATTGTGCAGATGCAGTCACATCTGCCATGTTGTCCCCTCAGGCTACTGCTAGTTCCCACGAGAGTCGGGACATTCTCGGAGTGCCTGTTTTGCCATGTTGTGCCCTCAGAGCATTGTCTATTTCCCCACGATATTTGGAGTGCTTTGGTTACTCCTCCCCCTTCCCATTCTCGTGAAAGCTGCTCCTATAAAAGCCTTTCTTCATCCGCACCTCGTTCTCTTGCCAGCGCTTCAGCTCGGCGCTTCACCTCTCTTGCCAGCACTCCACTCCTGTGTTCAGACGCAGGAAAGGTTACTGCGTGAGGCGACCATTTTTGCTACCTCCACATGACCCAACCTGCTTCTCTAGCACCCAACTCTAAGGTGCCAACAACAATAAAGATTTGTGTTCATTCTTCACCCCAGACCTCCTCTCTCTCTTTTCTGTGGCCCACACAACAACAGTTCCTGATGAACATGACCAGTGACAATGGAGGGAGGATCTATTTGAGGTCTAGTCTCATCATATCTGTATGAGAATCCCAGGAATCCCCAACTAAGGCCCCAGCTGAGGAGGGGTGGCCTGATAGTGACTAAAGAGTCATCATTAAATTATGATAGTCTCTTGCCCTTATTTGGCTTTTGTAGTCCTTAATTTGATAAGGTTTGCTTTGGAGTGACTGAGGGAAGTACAATGGGAAGTAGGTGAGTAGCATATCTAGATCTAAGTAGAAAGTATTTCACTAGGTACTTTATGGTGTCATTTTAGGCCTATCTACTTACTTACTTCATTTATTGACTCACTGCAGACTATTGTGCACTTTTTTCTTTCAGGTATACATTTTGCCATAATTTATGAGTACATGTGCATGATGCCCTATCTCATGGGACCTGGTCTATAGCTAGGTTTTGAGGCTCTGTTAGTAAGTCAACCACCTTGAATGGAATTAAGGTGTCCTATGATAAAGGAAAGGTCTCACCCAAGTAATGAGGTTGAAGGGCTAATATTCATTCCATGCCTGACATCTCTGGATGCAGTCCAAAGTGAAGCATGCACGATGGTACTTATTGTAGTGATGAGGTTGGCATCAGCAGATGCAGTGTCAGCTGGTATGAATTGAGAGAAGCATGCAGGAAGTGAGCCCCACTCTAGAGGTTCCAGGACTGGGATAACTATGGGCTTTACAGAGGAAGTGGGAAGTTCCTTCTGTCTTAGGGTTTAAGAAGGCGATAGATAGTTATTGCTATAATCAAATTATTTGGAAATTTGGTTAACTTTGAAAATCCCATTGTTAGGATTTGCTGTATCATACACAACATCACCATACTTATGTCCTTTGATGTTACTTATATTTAGCTATGTCTTATAGAGTAATGCCAGTAGTTGCTTCTGTTTTCTCTGGTCTAAGCTTTTGTGAGAGTCAACATTTCAAAGAACAATCATTACTAAAATGTATTAACAATTTAAGACCACTGTTAAAATTCAGTCTTATTACACATTTAAAGTCTTAATAGCTTAGACTGAAGGAACATATACTCAGCCTAAGTTCTGTTCATTAAAAACTTTGAGACATTCAATCAGGTTTTCCCCTTTCATATTAACTGAATAGTGATTTATGAGACTAAAGTTTAAAAGGAGTGCACATCAACACCGCCCCATCCACCAAAGTACTGTGTGAAGCTAAACATCTACTCTCACCCTCCACCCATTTAATACCTATGCTTCTAAACACTTAATACCAATACTTCTAAAGCTCTTCCAAAAGATTAAGAAATAGGAATACATCCTTCTAACTTCTATGAATTCAACATCACCCTTATATCAAAAGCAGATAGGGACACAACAAAAAAGGGAAACTACAGACCAATATCTCTAATGAACATAGATGACAAAATGTTGAACAAGATCCAATCCAACCAGATACAGCAGTATATCCAAAATATTGTTCATCACAACCAAGTGAGATTTATCCCAGGAATGCAAGGCAAGTTCAGTATATGTAAGTCAATCAGTGTCATTCACCACATCAACAAAAATAAAACCCAAAACCACATGGCAATATCAATAGATGCAGAGAAAGCCTTTGACAAAACCCAACACCCATTCATGCTCAAAATTCTACAACAATGGGAATAGATGTAAAATTCTTCAAGCAAGTGGAGCCCATATTCAGCAAACCTACAGCCAACATAATACTCAATGGACAGAAGCTGAAAGCATTCCCCCTCAGGATGGGGACTAGACAGGGTTGTCCATTATCACTATTACACTTCAACATAGTATTAGCAGTCCTCTCCATAGCAATCAGGCAAGATAAAGAAATCAAAGAAATACAGATTTGAAGGGAAGAAGTCAAGCTCTCACTATTTGCAGATGATATGATAGTATACATAGAAAAGCCTAAAGAATCCAGCAGAAAGCTATTGGAAGTTATGAGGCAATATAGCAAGGTGTCAGGCTACAAAATCAATGTACAAAAATCAGTGGCATTTCTATATGCAAATACTAAGTCCAAAGCAGAGGATTTCCTGAATCCACTCCCTTTCACTGTCGCAGCAATATCAATAAAATATCTAGAAATAAACCTCATCAAAGAAGTGAAAAACTTGTATACTGAAAACTATGAGTTGCTATTCAGAGAAATAGAAAATGATGCCTAGAAATGGAAAGACATCCAATGCTTGTTGATTGGAAGAATTAATATAATCAAAATTAATATTCTCTCCAGAACCATCTACAAATTTAATGTGATACCCATCAAAGTTCCACCAAGTTTCTATAAGAGAATAGAACTAAAACTACAATCATTTATCTGGAACCAGAAAACACCTAGAATTGCCAAAACCATCTTTAGGAAAAATAACAGAAATGGAGGCATAGCACTCCCAGATCTCAAAGTATATTATAAGGCCACCGTCATCAAAATAGCCTGGTACTGGAACAAAAATAGGCACACAGACCAGTGGAACAGAATTGAAATCCCAGAACTAAACTCCCACTCATCTAATATTTGATAAAGTGGCACAATGTATTAAGTAGAGGAAGGAGGCTCAGTTCATGGGCAATTTCAAGCTAGCTACAAAATTAAAACTACCATAGTTGTGTGACCCAGGAACATGCCTGAAATGGATTTTCTAGTTTTCTTATATCCTAAAGTCCTTAATGCCATCCTATCTAATCCTACTTTTTGATTTTTTTTCATTAACTATTTTGCCTCAACTTAGGTCATGCAACATACCAGATACAAGTTACAGATGCTACCATGACTCCATCTCAACTTCTCTTGGAATACAACCTCACCAATGTGTCTTGGACTATCATATTTCCAGAGCTCTGGTCCACTAGGGAAAGATAGAAACAAACTGGGGCCATGGATTGACCTGTCAACACCCATGTTCAGTGGAGAAGCAATTACAGAAGTCTGAGCGTATACCTTCTGCTCCACAAAAAAAACTTTTGTCCATACTCCCAGCAGGAATGATAGGATGAAGTGGTCTTTGAACTCCAGATGCATTCACACCCAGAGAGAGAGAGAAGGAAAAGAAGAGGAATGTATGATGTAATTATGATGCCATGAGTGGCTTGGAGTGGAAGAGAGGATTGATTTAGAATAAAAGGCAGCAAATATGTATAAATGTGGACAGACAGTTGTAGAGATGATGGTTGGCCCATGTCTATAACCTTAGGGGAATTTTGGTGGGTTGCCATGGGAAGACCTTAGATTCAGAACTCTGGTGGTGCGAATGGTGTGGATTCAAACCCATGTTGACATGTAATTCTGTAAAAAAAAGTTTTTTAAAAAATTATAATAATTTTTTAAAAAGAATGTTAGGAGGTGAACAAGAACTATTGGATAGTTTTTTTTTTTTTTTCATATTTTTCGGTGCCCCATCAAGAATACCAGGGATCCTGACACGGTCATCTCCTCTGGATGCATTCAGACTTCAAGGAAGCTGGGCAGGAAGGACGAGAATGGGATGATGCATTCTCCCCCCATTATTGTTACAAATAATTATACTGTCACAATTGATTAATAGTGCATGTTGGGAATGGAGAGTCAGAAGCAACCCCTCTCCCTTACACAGGGGCATATTTGAAAGTTACATTATGAAAGTGGGGAAGGTGGATCAGCATAGACGGACAAAAGAAGTCATGTTATGACCTGCTCCTCAAAGAAAGAATGAAGAGATTGAAGCCTCCCAGGTACAAGTTGACGTATCGAAACAAAGAAAGATTAATAGTTAAACCTACCAGATCTAGATGAGCAGTGGCCCAGGACTAGGCAAAGATCTGTATGCCCCCCATAGAAGATTACTGATAGAAAGAGCCCTCAAACAACAAACGGAAAATTATTAAAAGACATAGAATTTGGAAACTAAACAACATGCTCCTTAAGAACCTCTGGGTCAGAGACTCACTCAAAAAGGAAATTCAAATGTTCCAGGACACTAATGAAAATGAAGACACAACCTATCAAAATATTTGGGACACAGCTAAAGCAGTACTGAGAGGGAAACTTATCGCCATACAATCACATATTAAACACCAAGAAGAAGCACAAATGAATGACATTACTGCACACCTCAAGGACGTAGAGGAAGAGGAACAAATGAACCCTAAAGCAACCAGAAGGACAGAAATCACTAAAGTTAGATCAGAAATAAACAATATCAAAAATAAAAGAACCATACAAAAGATCAATGAAGCCAAATGTTGGTTCTTCGAAAGATTAAACAAAATTGACAAACCCCTAGCCAGACTCACCAAACAAAAAAGAGAGAAGACTCAAATTAATAGAATTGTAAACGATGCAGGAGATATCACAACTGACACCACAGAAATCCAGAGAATCCTGTGAAACTTCTATAAAGAACTATATGCCACCAAGCTAGAGAATCTGGAAGAAATGGAACAATTCCTAGAAACCTATGCACTCCCAAAACTGAACCAAGAAGAACTACTAAATCTAAATGCACCAATCACAGACAAAGAAATTGAAACCGTTATTAAGAATCTCCCCAACAACAAAAGTCCTGGACCAGATGGCTTCACAAACGAATTCTACAAAACCTTGAGGAAACAGTTAATACCCATACTTCTTAAGCTATTCCATAAGATTGAAGAAACAGGAATACTCCCTTCCACCTTTTATGAAGCCAACATCACCCTGATACCAAAAGCTGATAGGGACAGAACAAAAAAGGAAAACTACAGACCAATATCGCTGATGAACATAGATGCCAAAATATTAAACAAGATCTTGGCCAATCGGATACAGCAACACATCAAAAAGATTGTTCATCATGACCAAGTGGGATTCATCCCAGGAATGCAAGGCTGGTTCAACACCCGTAAGTCAATCAATGTCATTCACCACATCAATAAAAGTAAAGCCAAAAACCACATGATTATCTCAATAGATGCAGAGAAAGCCTTTGACAAAATCCAACACCCATTCATGCTCAAAACTCTACAAAAAATGGGAATAGATGGGAAATTCCTCAAGATAGTGGAGTCTATATATAGCAAACCTACAGCCAACATCATACTCAATGGACAGAAGCTGAAAGCATTTCCCTTTAGATCGGGGACTAGACAGGGCTGTCCACTGTCAGCGTTAATCTTCAACATAGTATTGAAAGTTCTTGCCATAGCAATCAGGCAAGAGAAAGAAATCAAAGGAATACAGATTGGAAGGGAAGAAGTCAAGCTCTCACTATTTGCAGATGATATGATAGTATACATAGAAAAACATAAAGAATCCTGCAGAAAACTACTGGAAGTTATTAGGCAATATAGCAAGGTATCAGGATACAAAATCAATGGACAAAAATCAGTGGCATTTCTTTATGCAAACACTAAATCTGAAGAAGAAGACATCCAGAAATCACTCCCATTTACTGTTTCAGCAAAATCAATCAAATACCTAGGAATAAAGTTGACCAAAGAAGTGAAAGACTTGTATACTGAAAACTATGAGTCGCTACTCAAGGAAATAGAAACTGATACCAAGAAATGGAACAATATCCCATGCTCATGGATTGGAAGAATAAATATCATCAAAATGAATATTCTCCCCAGAGCCATATACAAATTTAATGGAATACCCATCAAAGTTCCACCCAGCTTCTTTAAGAGAATAGAACAAACACTACAATCATTTATCTGGAACATTAAAACACCTAGAATTGCCAAAACTATCCTCAGGAAAACAAACAGAATTGGAGGCATCACACTCCCAGACCTTAAGCCATATTATAAAGCCATCATCATCAAAACAGCATGGTATTGGAACAAAAATAGGCACACACACACACCAGTGGAACAGAATTGAAATCCCAGAATAAATCCCCACACATATGGACATCTAATCTTTGATAAGGGGGTCCAAAGCATTAAATGGAAAAAGGAGGCTCTCTTCAATAAATGGTGCTGGGAAAACTGGGTTTTAACATGCAGAAGAATGAAATTGAACCACTTTATCTCACCAGAAACAAAAATCAACTCCAAATGGATCAAAGAACTGGATGTCAGACCAGAAACAATAAAATACTTAGAGGAAAACATTGGTAAAACAGTTTCCCACCTACACATCAAGGACATCTTTGATGAATCAAACCCTATTGCAAGGAAAATTAAAGCAGAAACAAACGAATGGGACTACATCAAATTGAAAATCACCTGCACATCCAAAGAAACTATTAAACAAACAAAAAGACCCCTCACAGAATAGCAGAAGATCTTCACATGTCATACATCAGACAAGAAACTAATCACCAAAATATATAAGGAGCTCAGCAAACTTAGCACCAAAAAAGCAAAGGACCCCATCCAAAAATGGGCAGAAGATATGAAAAAAAACATTCATTCGAACCCTGGCTCCCCACCTGCAGGGGAGTCGCTTCACAGGCGATAAAGCAGGTCTACAGGTGTCTATCTTTCTCTCCTCCTCTCTGTCCTCCCCTCCCTCTCTCCATTTCTCTCTTTCCTATCAAACAACAACAACAATAATAACTACAACAATAAAACAACAAGGGCAACAAAAGTGAATAAAATTTTTTTTTAAAAAAACGAAAAAAACATTCACCTCAGAGGAGCTCCAAAAGGCTAACAAACATATGAAAAACTGCTCCAGGTCACTGATTGTCAGAGAAATGCAAATTAACACAACACTAAAAGACCACCTCACTCCTGTAAGAATGCATACATCAAAAAGGACAGTAGCAACAAATGCTGGAGAGGTTGTAGGGACAGAGGAACCCTTTTACATTGCTGGTGGGAATGTAAATTGGTACAGCCTCTGTGGAGAGAAGTCTGGAAAACTCTCAGAAGGCTAGACATGGACCTTCCATATGATCCAGTAATTCCTCTCCTGGGGTTATACCCCAAGGACTCCATAACACCCAACCAAAAAGAGGTGTGTACTCCTATGTTCATAGCAGCACAATTCATAATAGCTAAAACCTGGAAGCAACCCAAGTGCCCAACAACAGATGAGTGGCTAAGAAAGCTATGTTATATATACACAATGGAATACTATGCAGCTATCAAGAACAATGAACCCACCTTCTCTGACCCATCATGGACAGAGCTAGAAGGAATTATGTTAAGTGAGCTAAGTCAGAAAGATAAAGATGAGTATGGGATGATCCCACTCATCAACAGAAGCTGACTAAGAAGATCTGAAAGGGAAACTAAAAGCAGAACTTGATCAAATTGTAAGTAGGGCACCAAAGTAAAAACCCAGTGGTGAGGGGTAGACATGTAGCTTCCTGGGCAGGTGGGGGGTAATAATATTAACTATCGATTGTCTTTTTGAACCCTAAGACAGCAGGAACCTCACATCTTCACTATAGAGACCCTACTTCCCCCAGTCCTGGAACCCTTGGATAGGGCCCACTTTCCTGTATGCATCTCCCAATCCAAACCAAATAATATTGCATCCGCTGATCACAACCTAACCAAAGCAACGATTGCCACCACAATATGCTTCACCTCAGACTGTATCCAGAGACTTCACGTGTGGAATGACAACCCTTCAACTTCATTACTCGGGTGAGACCTTTCCTTTTATAGTACACTCTAATCTCATCTCAGGTAGTTCACTCTCTAACAAAGTCCCATAATCTAGATATACACCAGTTTCTGTGAGAGAGAGCTTATGTGCACACGTATCCATAAACTACTGCAAAATATATACCTGAAAGCAGAAGTACACTAGAGTTTGCAGTATGTACCTCCCTAACACTTCCTCTCCACTATTTCAAGCTTGGGATCCATGATTGCTCAACAAATTGTTTGGCCTCATATGTTAACTCTCTTTTCAATCACCAGGTTCCAGATGCCACCTGGAGGCTGGCTAGGCCTCCCTGGATTGAAGACCCCACCAATGTGTCCTGGAGCTCAGCTTCCCCAGAGACACACCCTACTAGGGAAAGAGAGAGGCAGACTGGGAGTATGGACCGACCAGTCAACGCCCATGTTCAGCGGGGAAGCAATTACAGAAGCCAGACCTTCTACCTTCTGCAACCCTCAAGGACCCTGGGTCCATGCTCCCAGAGGGCTAGAGAATGGGAAAGCTACCATGGGAGGGGGAGGATTATGGGGATTGGGTGGTGGGAATGGTGTGGAGTTGTACCCCTTCTACCTTATGTTTTTGTTCACTAATCCTTTCTTAAATAAAAAATTTTTAAAAAAATGCTGGGGGAAAAAACAACCAGTAATTGTTATGCAATAAAGAAAAATGTTAATTACTAAAAAAAAAAAAAAAAGAGCCCTCAGCAAAAGTCAAAAAGAATTTTAAGTATGACCTCCCCTGAGAACAGGGTGATACTAAGTATTGTACCATTCTTTACAGTAAAAAGGGGTAGTGGCATGCACACAGCCAAAGTCACAAGACTATCATGCTAATTGCTACTTCCTTATGAGCTGGATGTTTATGTAACCTGAATGTAACCTGAATAAGTATAAAAGCTAATGCAGTTTCACTATTAAAATGAGTCCAGATTTACCCTCCATATGAGTGTGGTGTTTTCTGTTCTCCCTTGCACTGATTCCTGACCCAATGGGGAGGTCACCTTCTGAGACCCCTGACTCTCCTGCTGCTCATCCGCTGTGGTGGCCCACTGCAATATATGGCATAGAGTATTTACACCCATGAATTATCAGCCCATATCAAAAGAAACAAAGGAAGGAAGGAGGAAGGCAACTAACTGCTGTAGCTTTCTGATTACTTTGGAATTTAATTTGAGCACAGGTAGGCACAGACATTTGGTGTTGGGCGAAGTGTAGTATATGTCTCATCTTTAAACATTATTCTATTATGTTCACTGCTATCATCTTCATTTGACAGGCATTGATGATTTACAGTTTAGCTGTGGGCACATGTGTAAATGTTTTCATTACATGAAGACAGGTGACTGACTACAAAGCAGTCTCACCACCACCTCAGGTGCTTTCTAGCACCATGTAGGAGCACCCAAAGGACCCTCCTCTAACCCCTTCCTGCTCTCCTTTTTCAGGATGTGGTGGAACCAAATTGCGCTTTTCTAATTGAGAATGTCTTCTTGGTCTGAAGAAACAGAGCTCTGGAGTAAAGTAGCAGGGTCCCTTTTTAGTAGACACCTCCTGCCTGGGACTGGAACACATACATTATATCTACACCCTCCATTTCCAACTGTGCAAGTGTATCTGTTTCATTGATTGGCTGCCCGTCAAATCGGAATCTGATCTGCCTCATTGACAATCACTGTCATTCACAAGAGGCTTTCATTAGCTTACTAAGTGGTATCTGCCTCTTATTCTTAAACTTTACCACCGAACTATCCTGACTCACTACATTCAGATTAATGTGGTCCTTGTTCTCAGTCTTGACTCCTACCTTGGGTTTTTGTCAGGTATGGCGAACTCCAGGGTCTCCTCACTTGCCTCTTCACAAAAGAGGAACCAGGTCCACGCCAAACCAGCACACAAGCAGCACCAGAAGTGGCAGAAGAGGGAGTCAGCAGCGGTGGAGGAGGGAGAGGATGCGCCAGAATACATTTATTTCTCTATCTCTCTGTATCCTATCTGTCTCCCACTAATTGTATCATCAGGCACAGTGAATTCCAGACCATCACTCCTGGTGGACTCTTTCCTGCTACCCAGTTTGTGGATTCTCAAACAGTAAGACATGGAGAGGGGAGAGGAGAGAGGGAGGGAGGGAGTATGGAGAGATAGCATAATGGTGATACAAAAATAATCTGATTTTGAGAATCTGATTCTCAAACAGTAAGACATGGATAGGGTTTGGGGGAAGGGAGGGAGGAGGTATGGAGAGATAGCAGAATGGTGATACAAAAAGAATCTTATTTTGAGAATAATATTCTCAAACAGTAAGACATGGAGAGGGGAGGGGGGAAAGGGGGAGGAGGTGTGGTGAGATAGCATAATGGTGATACAAAAAGAATCTGATTTTTTATATTTATTTATTTATTCATTTTTGCCACCCTTGTTTTATTTTGGTAGTTATTGTTGTTGTTGTGTTGATGTAGTTCTTGTTGGATAGGACAGAGAGAAAATCGAGAGAGGAGAGGAAGACAGAGAGAGAAAGATAGACACCTGCAAACCTGCTTCGCAGCCTGTGAACTGACTCTTCTGCAGGTGGGGAGCTTGAATCAGGAACCTTAATGCGGTCTGTGCGTTTTGCACCACATGTGCTTAACCCACTGTGCTACTGCCCAACTCCCCAAAACTCTGATTCATAAGACTTCAAGGTCCGGGTTCAGTGCCCTACACCACAATCAGACAGAGTAAGGCTCTGCTATGCAAATGAATGAAGGAAGGAAGGAAGGAATGAATGGATGAATGAATGAAGGGAAGAAGGAATGAATGGATGAATGAATGAATGAATATATAAAACAAAAAAAAACCTCCAATATTTTTTTGAATTATCTATTTATTCTCTTTTGTTGACATTGTTGTAGTTATTGTTGTTGTTATTGATATCATCATTGTTGGATAGGACAGAGAGAAATGGAGAGAGGAGGGAAAAACAGAGAGGGGGGAGAGAAAGATAGACACCTGCAGACCTGCTTCACCGCCCACCAGTGAAGTGATTCCCCTGCAGGTGGGGAGCTGTAGGCTCGAACCTGGATCTTATGCTTTGTGCTCTAATACTTTTTAAGGTATCTTAGCGGCTAGAAATTAGATGATCATGGAAAACAAATTGTATGCTTTACCAATTGTCAGAGATGAACTCTTGAGAAGAAATCCCCAATGAGCAATGAGCTGTCACTATGACATTAGAAGCCTTGGGGACTCCCCATGGGTCTCCATTCTCCCTGACCCAGCTGTCCTCCAGGACACACAGACTGTCCCTGACTATGGATCCTCCTTACCTGGGGGAACTTCCTATTTGAGCAGGACATCAATTCCATCCATCACAGCTTTGAAACTTGGATTCTCAGGAAAGAAGTCTTGAACCAGGGCTTCAGGGAGGTTTTTCAAAGGGCCAGGTCTGCACTAGAGCCTTCAGGGTCTCCCAGTGTCTGTGAGTGTGTGCTTTCAAACAGATTAAGGAAGAGCTCTACAGGCAGGTCCCTTAAGGAAGAGATGGCCAAGTCATCACTCAGCAGGCTCTAACTGGCCTGTCATAGGAGACTGGATGGCTTAAAGTTGCTCCTTTTTGTCTCCTCAGGCAGCAAACCTGTGGGAATAGTCAAAGAAGAGGACATGTTTCTCAAGGTAAGCCATAAGCCACTCTCCAGTGTCACTACCACCTAAACACACAGGTAGCAAGTGTGCCAGCAAAGTGAGAATCGTGGCATGGTCTCCACAGTAATTTCCCACACTTTCTCAGTCAGAGATGGTATGGATTAAAAAAATAATAATAATGGAAACACCACCATATGAAGTTTCATTTTATTTTACTTGAACATTTTATAAAGTATTTTCATTTTTAATGTTTTAATTTATTTTAAAATTTTCTCTTTAGAAAGAAAGATCAGAGAACTGCTCAGCTCTGACTCATGGTGATGCTGTGGATTAAACCCCAGACCTTGGAGCCTCAGGCATGAGAGTTATTTTGCATAACCATCTTGCTATCTCCCTAGCCCTCTCTTGAGCATTTGAACATAAATCTTTGGTAGTCTTAAAACTACCCTGCTTGTTGCCCAGGAGGTGGCACAGTGGATAAAGAGTTTAACTCTCAAGCATGAGGTCCTGAGTTTGATCCCCAGCAGCACATGTACCAGACTGATGTCTGGTTCTTTCTCTCTCTACTACTATCTTTCTCATTAATTAATAAATAAAATCTTTAAAAAAAACTACCCTGCTCTTAGAAATGGAAAACAATAAGACCTACATCTCTAGGTAGCATCTCTTTACAGAAATTAGAAACACCTATGAGCCAGGTGTCCTAGGTAGTAAAGGAGCTCATAGTGTGATCAGAATGTTCTCTCTTGAAAATATCCTATGGTCTATTTTGAAACTCCTCCTTACAATGAACATATGATCCAGTGAGTGTTACCCAGACATAGAGTAAGCCTTGAATGTGTGTGGATCTTGGTTCAGTTCTTGTAACAGTGGATACCAGAGCCTTGCTATTCCATCTTCATGGCATAAGTAGTATGACTACAATGGACAGAGCATGGTGGATGTGGGATGATTCACAAACAGGCAAAGGGAATGGCCAGGTGGTGACTGCACTGTGTTGAACCCACACAGGTTAGTGCTCAAGGACTGGAGCTCAAGCCCCAGTCCCCACCTGCAGGAGGGAAGCTTCATCAGAGTGTGTCTCTCTCCTTGTTTGCCTTCCCATTTCCTTGTGTTTCTTTGTATTCTGTCAAATAAAGGGGGCAATAATGGCTGCTCAGAGCAGCTGATTCACATGCAGGTTCTGAGTGAGCCCCAGCAACAATCCTGGTGGCAAAACAAACAAATAAATGAATAAAAATGGAAAGGGGAATCTTGAAGTGAAACTTGGACTGGTTTTGTGTATTGTTGCCAAGCAAAGGACTCTGGCTAAGGAGACAGGGAAAGGGCTGTGCATACATGCCAGCACTTTCCGTCCTTAGTCCAGATGAAGGACCTGGGGGGTGTTATAGGTGTTAACCTATATGAACAAAATGAGGAAATGCATCCATGTGCCAACAAATTTAACCTCCCAATAATAATTTGAAAAAACAGTAAAGAACTGAAACAAAGTGAGTATTTGTGATATCAAGGAATAAAATGTCTACATTCAGCGTTTATCATTGAAAAATGTGCTTTGGCATGGAAGTAGATAGAATCGAACTGTGACACATTCACAAGTGAAAATTTTAGTAGAGAGGCCAATGGGAACATGAGAAAACTGTAGGTTCATTAATTTTCATTGCAGTGCTAATGCATTTGACTAGCTTCTATCAATAATATATTCTTTTTATTTTATTTTTTATCTTTATTTATCCCCTTTTGTTGTCCTTGTTATTTTATTGTAGTAGTTATTATTATTGTTATTGGTGTCATTGTTGTTGGATAGGACAGAGGGAAATGGAGAGAGGAGGCAGAGACAGAGAGGGAGAGAGAAAGATTGACACCTGCAGACCTGCTTCACTCCACTGCAAGTGGGCAGCCGGCTGATTGAACCCAGATCCTTATGGCAGTCCTTGTGCTTTGTACCACCTGCGCTTAACCCACTGTGCTACCACTTGATTCCCTGAATAACATATTCTTTCTGAAGAAAGGCATTCCTAACACACCAATACAGATTCAAGAACATGCATCATTTTCAGTTATATTTTGTTGCCACATACATTTATATTAAATAAAGAAAATCCTGACTCCAATCTTCATAGTTTGCTACCTGCAACTCTTCAGTGACCTGACTTCATACCAAGATGATTTACCTAATTATTTTTTATTCATTGTTGATTTTTAAAATTATAAGTTAATAAGTGTAGAATCACTTTTTATTTTGTATTTATTTATAAATTGGAAATATTGACGACAAGACCATAGGATAAGAGGGGTAAAAATCCACACAATTCCCTCCACCAGAACTCAATATCTAAACCCCTCCCTTGACAGCTTTCCCATTCTTTTTTTTTTTTTTTTTTTTTTTACCTGAGCACTGCTCAACTCTGGTTTATGGGGTGATGTGGTGGATTGAACAAGGGACTTAGGAGCCTCAGACAGGAGAGTCTCTTTGCATAACCATTATGCTGTCTACCCTCTGCGAGCTTTCTCATTCTTTATCCATCTGGGAATATGGACCCAGAATCATTATGGGGTACAGAAAATGGGAGGTCGAAGGAGGGAAGGAGGGATAAAAGAAAGTAGGAAGGAAAGGAGGGAGGGAGGGAAGCAGACAGGAAGACAGAAACAGTACATACATAATCCATTCTCTGCTAAGAATATTTCTGGAGTAATCTTTCCAACTCCTAAATATAACCCTAGGTACTCCAGACAAAAAAACAAAAATGGGAGGTCTGGCCTCTGTAATTGCTTCCCCACTAAACATGACCATTGACATGTTGATCCATACTCCCAGCCTGTCCCTCTCTTTCTCTAGTGGGGCACGGATCTGGGGAAACAGGGATCCAGGACACATTGGTGGGGTATTCGGCCCATGGAAGCCAGATTGGCATCATGGTAGCACCTGGAACTTGGTGGCTGAAAAAAGAGTTAAGATATAAATCAGAACAAAACGTTGACTAATCATAAACCTAAAGGCTGGAATATTGCAGATGAATATTGGGGGTTTCTGTTTTGGAAAAAGTTCGTAGGTCTATTTTAAGGTGTATAATTTTATAACATTCTCACCACCAGAGTTTTGTTACCCTCACACCCAGCAGCAGAAATGGAAATAGGTCTTGTAAGTCACAGACATGCTTTAATTATATATCCTCATCTACCTATCTACCTATCATTTATTTACTTAACCACTTTTATTCACTGTTATGACCCTCCCTTCGCTTCCTTTCCAAATCACACTTATGCCTTTTACTACTTCTGAGTGTACCTCCCTTTCGTTCTTCCCTCTCAGATAAGTGAGGCAGTGCCTGTCTTCCTCGTGTGTTTTCCTGATTTCTTCCATTTCAGAGATGTTATATTTTATTTATTTATTTATTTATTTATATTAGATAGAGAGAGAGATAAATTGAGGGGAAGGGGAGGTAGAGATGGAGAGAGACAGAGGGACACCTGCAGTCCCACTTCACCACTAGCAAAGCTTCCCCCCTGCAGGTGGGGACCAAGGGCTTGAACCCGGGTCCTTGCACACTATAGTGTGTGCGCTTAACCATGGCTTAGAGATGCTATAAATATAGTGTCCCGATGACAAATGTTTCAGGGTGCAGTGGAACTGAGGTTCAGAGCTCCACTTAGGCAGTAGTGGAGAAAATTCTTCTGGGAGTGTAGAGTGGAGGAGTTCTGGCTTCTGCAATTGCTTCTCTGCTCGCCATGTCTTTGGCAGATTGATCCATAGCCCCAGTCTCTCTCTGTGTCAGCCCACAAGTGTATGTCAGTGACCTTGTTCTATGAAAGCACACATCACCTGCTATGATTTTCAAAAACATAATGCAACTAGATATAGATCTGCTTTGGTATCTTTCGAGATGACACTGTTGATTAAAAAAGCAATGATTTGGGTGGGGGTAGATGGCATAATGGTTATGCAAAGGGACTTTCATGCCTGAGGCTCCATGTCATAAATTCAATCATACCAACATAAGGCAGAACTGATCAGTGCTCTGGTAAAATAAATAAATAAATAAATAAATAAATAAATAAATTTTGGTTATTAAAATAATAATACTATTGTAATTATTAGTAATAGCCGCATTTTTGCAGTACTTGCAATCACTATGATATCATCCTGGAGGTCAACATTATACTTTCTGGTTCTATGTTTTGGGGTTCTGTGGGAACATATTAAAATTTCTCCAATGTCACACCCAGCACTGAATGCTTGTATGGCTTCAACTCTGTCAATCTCTTGAAATGCATCACTTTCAGAGTCAGCCACAATTAGTCTCTAGCTCATAGGTATGAGAGCTAACCATTTCAACCAGGGAAGGTCTTAATCAGGGTTAAGCTGAGAAAGATGCTGGGATCTGAGAAGATAGCCTATTCCCTCAAGGGAATTATCCAAGAATTTGGAAGTGTAGGGTGTAGCCTACAAAGGATATAAAAAGGTAGGTTCTTAAACTGGGAAGGAAAATCTCGCAGCTCTACAGTCTTTGTGTTAGTTCTCCAGAGACCTGAGTTCTGAGCATATGGCCAACTTCATCACCGCTGGTAAGTTACCCTCTTCTGCTAGGGACCCATCATGTCACCTGTGGCAACTCAACTATGGTAAAATACACAAGGGATGAAAGGGATACTTATATTTTTCCATACTTTTAAGTATTTTATTTTATTTTAATTTTTGAGATAGATTTATAGAGAAAGACACAGAGAGAAATCCCAGAGCACTGCAAAGCTCTGGATTTTGGTGGTGCAGGGGATTGAACCAGGACTTAAGAGCCTCAGGCCTGATAGTCTGCTTGCATAACCATTATGCTCTCTACCCCTGCCCCTTTCTATTTTCACATGAACAGATATCAGAGTTTTCTGTTGCCTCTTCATAGTTGTTTATTTTAATCCAAAATGTGATGGTTTATATGCTTTATTATCCATCTTTCCACATATTTACTTATTTTTAAATACTTATTTTTTCCAAAACATTGCTCAGCTCTGGCTTATATTTGTGCTAGGGGATTGAACTTTGGACCTGTGAAGCCTCAGGCATGGGGATCTGTTTGCATAACCAATATGCTATCTTCCCTTCCCTCAAGGTTTTTAAATGACAAATAATTTTGGGAATTTTATTCTTTGATATCTTAAGTGTTTACTTGTTATCTTTCTGTTCTTGAATTTTTTTTTAATTGGAAAGTAAAAGATTTATAATACAGTTGTTGGCTTGTTGACAGATGGGTACAATTTTGAGAGAGAAATCAGGCCTATCATCCAGGAATAGGAACTCTGGATTTGGCCGATGCCTCTCCCAGTCTCTGTCTCCTGAGTCCCTTCTTTGGAGCAATACAGAAAACCAGTCCAAATATTGATTTATGTTTCCCCTTTCCATCTTTTCATTTGTGTTTAGTTTGTTTTGCCACCAGGGCTATTGCTGGGGCTCAGTTACTGGAAAGGAATCCACTACTGTTGACAGTCATTTTAAATATATTTTTTCTTTATTTGATAGTCAAAAAGAAACAAGAGACAGTGAGGGGAGAGAGAGAGAGAGAGAGAAAGCTGTGCTCTCATGAAGCTTTCTTCCTGTAGGTAGGGACCTGGGTCTTGAACCCTGGTTACTATAATGTGTTAGTACCTCAGTGTGATTCACACCCAGTACTGTTGTTTTTGTTCTAATTTCTTAAATTTTAAGTCATCACATATTCCCCCTTATCTTTAGATTATAGTCACATACTTAGAGCTAAAGGCTGTGTTACTGGAGGTGTTGTTTTTGTTGCAAGAATTAAATTGAGGGGCGCAGGGCAGATAGCATAATGGTTATGCAAACAGACTCTCAAGCTTGAGGCTCCAAAGTCTATCCCCAGCACCACCATAAGCCAGAACTGAACAGTGCTCTGGTTAAAAAAAAAAAAAAAAAAAAGAACTGAAATGAACTTAGGGCCTCATGCATGCAAGGCTTACTATCTTTGGGATACATTTACTGATTCATATATTCTTATAAGTAAGAACTTAAAAATAGATGATAGGGTAATCTGGGAGGTGGCGCAATGGATAAAGCATCAGACTCTCAAGCATAAGGTCCGAAGTTCAATCCCCAGCAGTACATGTACCAGAGTGATGTCTGGATCTTTCTCCTCCTATGTTTCTTATTAATAATTGAATAAAATCTTTAAAAATAGGTGATAGGATATCCTTTTTAGTTGGAATTTTAAAAATTGATTTATAAAATGGAAACACTGACAAGATGATAGGATAAGAAGGGTACAATTCCCACAACCTGAACTCCATAGCCCATCCCCTAAACTGATAGCTTTCCTATTCTTTAACTCCTGGAAGTATGAACCCAGGGTCATTATGGGGTGCAGAAGGAGGAAAGTCTGGCTTATTAGCTAAGAAATCTAGCCACTGGTATCTCTAATGCATGCAAAGAGATGCTACATAGAGTTGTATGCCACTGCTTCTTGATTTGAGTCCTCAGTTTTATATCAGCATTGTACTTGCATGACTATTATAATCTCACATCAAAATATCTAATTTAAAAAGAATGAAACCCTATAGGTTGGTGACTCTGGTTCTTTGAACTGATCTCTGACTGTGAACTCTCATAGTAACTAACAGGAAACCAAATATGAACTACGACAATCCATCCAGTCTCCTACAACTGACCATCCAGAGCCTGCTGAAGGATGACAACTAGGTTATCTCTTCCCTGAAGGACATACCTGATGCACTCTTACCCAGTCTGTTTCTGAAAGCACATATTCAAGGATGCTATAAGACCCTGAAGGCCATAGTGCTGTCCTGGCCCTTTGAAAGACTCCCTCTGGGATCCCTGGTTCATGACAGGGCTCCTGAGAATCCAAGTTTCAAAGCTGTGATGGATGGAATTGATGTCCTGATCAAGCAGAAAGTTTCCCCCAGGTAAGGAGGATCCATAGTCTGAGAGGGTCTGTGTTTCCTATAATATAGCTGGGTCAGGGAGAGTAGAGGACCATTGAGAGGAACCAAGGCTTCTAATGCCAATGTAATACCTCCTAGCCCACTGGGGAGCTCTCCTCAAGAGTTGACTTTTGGCCAGTGCTATAGTTCCAGTGTTGAGCACACAGGTCTCTCTCTATATATCTCTCTCTCTCCTTATTTGTTTTTGTTTCTTATCTGTTGGTATGACTTGACTGAGCTGTCATATATTGGTGTAAGGAATTGAACCAGCACTTTGAAGCTTCAGGCAGTAAAGTCTTTTTGTAGAACCATTATACTATGTGCCCTACCATTTCCATCTTTGTGAAACTCTCTAAATAGTTTCAAGAAATATTTCACCATCAGAGAAAGTCCTGTAGTTTCCATGCCCTAGTTATAGAACTATTGGAAAAGAGAGAACACAAGCAAAAAGAAGTCTTCTAATATCGAACTTGGCTTCATTGCAGTTACAATGAAAGTATATGATAGAGTTTTTATTTCCTTGATTTAGAGAATAATAACTTATAATGGGAAAAATAGATCTAAAATGTCATTAGAGCAGTGACTTGCTGAAATAATATCAGACTTACGCTGTCTGATTCTTTCAAATGTTAGCAATAGGTCAAAGACTGTGTTCATTTTTTACAACTACATCAGTGTCCTATTTTGCCCAAAGCAGGTGCAGATTACAAGTGCTGGATTTACAGTTCACTGGGCAGAAGTTCTGGAACACATGGACTGGAACCCACCTCCAAGTATATTCACAAAAGAGAGAACTGATGCCTGAGGGAACTTCAAAGAAAGAGAAGGCCACACCCTACTTGGAGGTGTGTGTAGACCTCTACCTTGGTGAAGAACAAGTTGATAGGTTTTCCACCTACTTGCTGAACAGGACCAAAAAAAGAAAGGGAGTGCACCTTTCCTGTAAGACAGTAAGGATACATTACCTGACCAGAAAGTATTTCAGGTTTCTGTATGCCGTGTCATGCTGTGACATCATGGAGCTGGGAATCCATTGTACCTTGCCATTCTCCACCCTGCGCATGCTTGCTAACCTGCTGGGCATGCTGAGTAACCTCAAGAGACTGGTGGTCTGCATCAAGATTCCTACTGCAACCACCCCAGAAAAGGCAGAATGGAGGTTGCTGTCTATCAACAATTTCACATGTGAATGCTCCCAGCTACTTCATCTTCAAGAGCTGTACCTGGAATCTCCCTCCTTCCTCAAGGATCATCTGCACTGTCTGTTCAGGTAGGACTGTGTCCCCGACAGAGTAACTGTGCAGGAGACACTGGGTCTCCAGATTCTTACTTCACAATTCTATTATTTACCATTGTTTATTGTTGTTATTATTGGCCAGATTGCCTCTCAAAATAATAGTATATGAAAGTGCTAGAGATTAAACCTGAGACAACTGAAGAGTCAGGAATGAAGGACATTTTATATAACCACTACACTCTTCCACTCCTACCCATCTCTCTCATACTAAATATTCCATCAGACCTTAACTATGAGAAGGCACAGGACAAACTTTCACAGTTATGGAAGGAATATCTTCCTCAGATGCTTGGTGGAATATTCAGTCTAGTGAGAGTGGTTGGTTCTCAGGTTCCAGTCTGAAGAGGTCTCTTAGATGACTAGACAACTATAGTGAAGGGTTTGTGAAGAATAGATCCCACACTATGCCTCCAATTCCTGAACTGTTAGCTGTGAGCAGGCAGCATTGTGAATATACAGACAGTGCAAGCAGAGGGCACTAAACAGTCTGCAGCTGAGGAATGAGGAAATTGGCAGAACATATGCTGAGCATGGAGACGTGTCACAGAGGCCCTGGAGACTGTCAGGTCCCATCCCATACATGCTGTGGGACCTTTTCCAGGTTAGTTCTGTGACATTACTCACAGTAGTCTCACACAGCCTGGTTATGGTGAAGCTCCCGTTCATAGAAAGTGTGAGGGAAGCCTGAGAGAGTACTTTCATTAGGATCCAATGCTGCTGTAAAAGTATCAACATTTTTGTAAAAGGTGACCACTTCTTTCTGAGTATGCTCTAGTATGTTCTATAATTTATACATTAAAAAGGTATGAATTTCTCTGCCTGAAAATAAAGAAATATAGTTGAGGAATTGCAATAATGCAAAGCCAAGTTCATTAATACAGGGAAAAGTATTCATTAAGAAGCATTATACTAATTTTGGACAAAAGGATCTTTGAGCCTTAGCACATTATGACCTCCCACAATACTGATACTCTCCTGCCAAACCCATGGTCCATCCTAAACTCTCTTTCTCACTTCCCAGGTGTTTTAATACCTCCTTGGAGGTCTTCTCACTCACTAACTGCTATTTAGAAAAACAATTTTGACTCACATGTTCCGAAGCCCATAGATCAGTCAACTGAAGGACCTGTGTCTGAAGGGAGTCCCTTAACCTCCCTCAGTAAGTGCCTGCGATCTCTGCTGGAGGTAAATGCAGCCACCCTCCAGCACCTGGACCTGGGTCTATGTGGCCACCAGGACCCCCAGATTGAGGCCCTGCTCCCTGCCCTGAGCAGCTGCTCCCAGATCAGATCCTTCAGCCTGCATGGGAACCGCCTGTCCATGGCCACCCTGGAGAAGCTGCTGAGCTGTACCTTGGGCATCAGCAGGATAAAACTAGAGCTCTATCTGGCCCCTCTGGAGAGTTTCAGCCCACAGAATGTTTTGTTGCCTGCAACATTTAGGTTGCATTGTACTCAGATCATAAAGATTCTCAAGGACCTTAGACACTCCAGGTCCATTGTGGTGAGCACTGGTCAATGTTCTTAATGTGCTGAGAAGTTGTTCAGAAATGGGGAGCCCATCATTCTACCCTGCAAGTCTTGTGTCAGGAAATTTAAGAAACTGTCAATAGACTGACAAGAACTGACATCTTATCAATTTTGTTTCTCACTGTGCACTCAACCCTGCTTCTGACACTAGGTCCATGTGATGGGGAAACAAACAGACCCGGCATCAGTGCTAGACTGTAGTAAATGGATTTCACTTTGGAATTTGAAAGGGTCTTTAGGGAATTTTTCTTTTTTTTAATTTTTATTTCTTTATTAGGGAATTAATGTTTTACATTCAACAGTATATACAATATTTTCTACATGCATAACATTCCCCAGTTTCTCATATAACAATACAACCCCCACTAGGTCCTCTATCATCCTTCATGGACATATATTCTCCCCACCCACCCCAGAGTATTTTACTTTGGTGCAATATGCCAATTACATTTCAGGTTTTACTTGTGTTTTCTTTTATGATCTTGTTTTTAAACTTCTGCCTGAGAGTGAGATCAGCCCATATTTATCCTTCTGTTTCTGACTTATTTCACGTAACATGAATTTTTCAAGGTCCATCCAAGATCGGCTGAAAACGGTGAAGTTACCATTTTTAATAGCTGAGTAGTATTCCATTGTGTATATAGACCACAACTTGCTCAGCCACTCATCTGTTGTTGGACATCTGGGTTGCTTCCCAGTTTTGGCGATTACAAATTGTGCTGCCAAGAACATATGTGTACACAGATCTTTTTGGATGGATGTGTTGGGTTCCTTAGGATGTATCCCCAGGAGAGGAATTGCAAAGACCTGGGTTTGAGCCCTCATGCCCACCATCAGGGGGATGCTTTAGGAGTGGTGAAGCAATGCTGCTGTTGTCTCTCTCTATTTCACTGATTTCTACCCATCTCCATCCAATAAATAAAGAGAACAAAAAAGTCTTTTAAAATATGGGAGTCGGGCTGTGGCACAGAAGGTTAAGTACAGGTTGTGCAAAGCGTAAGGACAGGATTAAGGATCCCAGTTTGAGCTCCTGCTCCCTACCTGCACAGGCAGTGAAGCAGGTCTGCAGGTGTCTTTCTCTCCCCACTCTGTATTCCCCTCCTCTCTCCATTTCTCTCTGTCTTATCCAATAACAACAATGATAAATAACCACAACAATAAAACAAGGGCAACAAAAGGAAATAAATACATAAATAATAAAATAAGAACACTTAAAATACATATATGTAATTTTAACCCTTTGGTTAGAGCTCATAAGTTTTGTAGCACTGTGATAGGATTCGTAGGTTTTGGTTTCTCATTGCTTGTTGTAACTGTTTGACCTGGAGCACTGCATAGCTGTGGCTTAGAGTTCACAGGGCAGATAATGGCACTAAGGTGAAAGCTGTTAGCTGTTGGTGCTACCTCCATGGGAACTGTTCTTTGTACTTGTGTTCCTTTCTCTTGGTTCATTTGTTTCGTGGAAGTGGGATCTAGATCTTGAGTAATGTCACTGCTCCAATTCAGATAGGATGACAGGTGAGACAGAGACATTACAGCACCAGTGCCCCCACCACTGACACAGAAAAACCATGTGTTACCTAGACTCAAACTTCTGCCATTCACGTAGGAATGCAGGAATCCAACCCAATGAGCTATCTCTCTGGTTCCTTGATTTGATTTGATTTTTAATTTCTTTACTGGAGGCTTAATGATTTGCAGTCAACAGTAAAACACAATAGTTTGAACATGTGTAACATTTCTCAGTTTTCTACATAACAATTCAACCTCCACTTGGCCCTTCTCCACCATCCTCACCCTCACCCCACCTCCACCCTCAGAGTGTTTTATTTGGGGGAAATACACCAGATTTTATTTTATTTTAGTATGAAGCAACTGTATTTCTTCTTATTTTTTATTACTTTTTAAATGTTTTTATTTGTGATTGATAGAGTGTTACAAGATTAAAAGATCACAGGATATGATGCCACACTGTACCCACCACCAAAGAACTGTATCCACCCTCTCCCTTATTTCTTCTTATGAAATTATCTCTCAAGGGTGGAGGTAGGTAGCATAATGGTTATGCAAAACAGACTTTCATGTCTGAGGCTCCATCAAGTCCCGATTCAATCCCTCGCACCAGAGCTTAGCAGCGCTCTGGTATATATATATAAAGTAGAATTTTATTTATTTATTTATTTTTGCGCTTCTTTTTTTATTTAAGAAAGGATTAATTAACAAAACCACAGGGTAGGAGGGATACAACTCCACACAATTCCCACCACCCAATCTACATTTCCCACCCCCTCCCCTGATAGCTTTCCCATTTTCCATCCCTCTGGGAGCATGGACCCAGGGTCATTGTGGGTTGCAGAAGGTAGAAGGTCTGGCTCTGTAATTGCTTCCCCGCTGAACATGGGCATTGACTGATCAGTCCATACTCCCAGTCTGCCTCTCTCTTTCCCTAGTAGGGTGGGTCTCTGGGGAAGCTGAGCTCCAGGACACATTGGTGGGGTCTTCAATCCAGGGAAGCCTGACCAGAATCCTGATGGCATCTGGAACCTGGTGACTGAAAAGAGAGTTAACATACAAAGCCAAACAAATTGTTGAGCAATCATGGACCCAAAGCTTGGAATAGTGGAGAGGAAGTGTTAGGGAGGTACTCACTGCAAACTCTAGTGTACTTCTGCTTTCAGGTATATATTTTGCAGTAGTTTATGGATACGTGTGAATATATGCTCTCTCTCACAGAAACTGGTGTATATCTAGATTTTGGGACTTTGTTAGAAAGTGAACCACCTGAGATGAAATTAGAGTATACTATGAAAGGAAAGGTCTCACCCGAGTAATGAAGCTGAAGGGTTGCGCTTTATGCCACATGCACTTAACCCACTGTGCTACCGCCTGATTCCCCTTTGAGTAAATTTTATTTTGAATTTGAAATTTAGACTGTCTTTTTTACTTTATTAATATTTCATTCAACAAGCTGTTACCCTCTGATTGTACTTAGGAATATGACTGACTACCAATTATTTTGAAACTCAAGGAAAGAGAGGGAGCTATTTATAAGAAATGGAAATTTATCTTAGTTCTAAGTGGATAAGTCAAGCGGATGTTAGAGGTTTGAACTACCCTATGATTGTTTTCCCCCTAAATAAAGTAGAATTTTAAGTAGAGAACAGACTACAAACTTTCTAATATTTGTTTACACATTGGAATCTTTTTTTTTTTTTTTTCAGCATTCCTGGTTTCCTATCCAAGAATACGGGGTTGAATATTTTGTGGACCGGAGTCAGCTTCTAAGTAGACTCACAAAGGACGGAACTGGTGACTGAGGGAGCTTCAAGGAATGAGGATGGCGTGCCCTGCTTAGAGGTGTGTGTAGACCTCTACCTCAGTCAGAAACGCACAGATCAGTTCTTCACCTACCTCTTGAACTGGATCCAGGAGAGAAAAGGGGTGCATCTCAGCTGTAAGAAGATGACGGTATATTCCCTGCCCAGCAAAAACGACAGGTTTCTGCATGCCATGCCATTGTGTGGTATCCAGGAGGTGGAAGTACACTGCACCTGGCCATTCTCAGGCCTGCACCTGTTTAGTCAACTTCTGGGCAAGATGAAAAGCCTCCAGAGACTCAGTCTTAACATCGGCATTCCTAAGGATGTCAACCCAGAAGAGTGGGAGAAACGGGCACAGTCTGTCAACCCATTTACTTCTGTGTTCCTGCACTTACACCATCTACAAGAGCTGTACCTGGAATCTCCCTCCTTCTTGCAGGGCCATCTGGACCAGGTGTTCAGGTAGGCTTGTGCTCTGGCAGAATCACAGTGAAGGAGAAAGTGAATGTCAAGTACATTGTCTCACTCATTCTATTACTATTGTTGTTGAATCTATTATTAAATCTTCCTGACCACGTATCAAACCCAATTTATGGAGGTGCCAAAGATTACACTAAGATCAATGGTGCCTCAGTCAGGAAATACCCATTTTCTTTTCTTTTTTTTTTTTATACTTCATCTCTTTCTTCTTCTTCTTCTTCTTCCACTTCTTCTTCTTCTTCTTCTTCTTCTTCTTCTTCTTCTTCTTCTTCTTCTTCTTCTTCTTCTTCTTCTCATACAGAAGAAGCTTGAGAGAAAAGAAAGATGATAGATAGAGACACTTGATCACCTGCTTCACTCTGCTGAAGCTTCCCTCATTCAGGTCAAATAGTCTATTATTATTGTTGTTGTTATTATTAAATTTTCCTTACCATGTATCAAAACTGATTCATGCTGGTGCTAAAGATTAAACTGAGATCAATGGTATGTCAATCATGAATTACTCATTTTTAAATAATAATTTTTATTTATAAAAAGGAAACACTGACAAAAAACATCACATAAGAGGGATACAACTCCACACATTCCTGTCACCAGAATTTTATATTCCATCCCTTCCCCTGACAGCTTTCCTATTCTCTATCCCTCTGGGAGTATGGATCCAAGGTCATTATGGGATGCAGAATGTGGAAAGTCTGGCATCTGTAATTGCTTCCCCACTGAACATGGGTGTTGACAGGTCGATCCATACTCCCAGTCTGTACCTCTCTTTCCCTAGTGGGGCAGGGTTCTGGGGAAGTGAGGCTCCAGGACATATTGGTGGGGTCATCTGCCCAGGATGGCATCATGGTAGCATCTGGAACCTGGTAACTGAAAGAAGACTTAACATATAAAGCCAAACAAATTGTTGACTAATTATTAACACAAAGACTGGAATAATTCAGATGAAGACTTGGGGGTCTCTTTTGTAGATATTTAGTAGGACTATTTTAGTCATATTCCAAAGGGCCCATGATTATTCTACTATTTTTTTTTCCCTGAGCCTGACATCTGATATGCTGGTGTACTCAAGTTATTGTCTGGGGAGATATATTTTTTTTACATTTTATTTATTCTATATTCTATTTTTTTCACTGATCCAGAGAGAAGCTTAAGGGAAAGAGAAGATCGAGACATGAGCCCTGCTACTGCCGAAGCTTCCCCCATTCATGTCAAACAGTGTTTGACACACTGACCAGTTTTCTCTGAGTCTCCTATCTGAGTCTCTTCTAGCACAAGCATGTACAAAGTCCATACATTCAAAAAAAAAAAAAAGAAAAGAAGAAGAAAGGAAGAAAAGAAAAATGTGCCATTCTCTGCCTGATACATGAGGAAATGTGTTTTGGAAATTGTCTGCTCCAGCCCCAGGTTCAGGAAGAGGTGGAAGAGCTCAGTTCAAACATCATTGGTCTACTTGGGGGGTGACTTTGTCAGAGTAACCTTGAACAGTGTGTATGATCACCACCACCCTTTCAACTTACACTCTCCTGCCAACCCGTGGTCCATTCTAAGCTCTCTGTCTCTCTCCCCAGGTATATAACAGCCCTCTGGAGGTCTTCTCACTCACTAACTGCACACTTACAGAAGAAGACTTGACTCACCTGTTCCAGAGCCCACATATCACTCACCTGAAGGACCTGTGTCTGAGGGGAGTCCCTCTGACCTCTGTCAGGGAGCCCCTGCGAGCTCTGCTAGAGTTAAATGCAGCCACCCTCCAGCACCTGGACCTGGGTCAGTGTGGCCTCCAGGACCCCCAGCTTGAGGCCCTGCTCCCTGCCCTGAGCAGCTGCTCCCAGCTAAACTCCCTCAGCCTGCATGGGAACCACCTGTCCATGGCCACCCTGGAGAAGCTGCTGCATTGCACCTCGGGACTGCAGCATTTGTGTCTCCAGTTGTTTCCTGCCCCTCTGGAGAGTTTCAGCCCCCACAGAGTTCTGCAGTCTGGGACATTTAATTTGCTTTGTATTCAGATCTCAAAGATTCTCAGGGACCTAGGACACCCCAGGTCCATCGTTTTGACCACTGGTCACTGCAAATACTGTGCCAAGATGGTGTTCAGAAACTGGGAGCCCATGATTCTACCCTGCTTGCTTTGTCTGTGTGACTACACGAGGCTGTCTTTTAGCCTCACAGGACGTGACATCTAGCAGCTTTGTCCCTCAATGTGCACACACAACTCTGCCTCTGCCATCATCACCCTGTGATGGGGAAGCAAAGGAGACCCAGCTCAGAGCCAGCCTGCAGGGAATACATGTGACTCTCAACTTTGAAGAACCAAATGGGCATTTTTCTAGTGAAATCAGAGTCACCAGTGATTGGATCTGATTTGCAGTTGTAATTTGCGTGGAAGTTCAAGCAGGAGATTTTCTTTGCTGGATTTTTCATGAAATGTTGAGAAATAAAATGGATCTCAATGCCGTCTCTCGCCTTTGCTCTTCATCTTGCTGTCAGAACCTGTCATCTCTGGTAGTGCTAGGGAAAAGAATGTGAGCAGAGAGACCATCTAAGAACCATCACAGACCACAGGGAACCTTGATGTTGTCCGCAGCCACCTGATCATTTCTTTATATATTTATTTACTAAAAGTCAGGAATAGAGAACATCAGTGCCCCAACAGCTTGTCTGTGAAACTCTGCTGAGGTAATGTACCAGAACTATGGCCCATGTTACTTTAAATTCTGTCTTGTGTAAAGCATCATCCCAAAGATAACTATTTTTCATTTTTTAAAAATGTTAAATATTTATTTTCCCTTGTGTTGACTTTTTTGTTTTTATTGTTATTGTAGTTATTGTTATTGTTGTTATTGATGTCATAGTTGTTAGATAGGACAGAGAGAAATGGAGAGAGGTGGAAAAGACAGAGGCGGGAGAGAAAGCAAGACACCTGCAGACCTGCTTCCCCACCTGTGAAGCAACTCCCCTGCAGGTGGGGAGCAGGGTCTCCAACCAGGATCTACCTGCACTTAAACTGCTGTGCTGCCGCCCAACTTCCTCAATGATAATTTTTCAAAATTTTGGTCTATACTCCCAGAGGAGGAGGAATGTTAGGAAAAGATGACTAGAGGACTCTGAAACCCAATTCCATCAGGACCCATAGAGAAAAGAGAGAGAGAAAGGGAGAGGGAGAAGGAGAGAGAGAGATGAAGAAAAGGAAATTCAGAGGTAGTAAAAGGTTCACATGTGACTTAAAATGGAAGAGAAAGTAGGACCATAGGGGAAAAAATAGGGAAAATTAGAGATAGATATTTATGGAAATAGTAGTCAACCCAAATCTATGACCTTGGGAGAATTACTGCAATTTCCAGTTAAGGGTACTGGGATATAGAACTCTGGTGGTGGGAATGGTGTGAAGTTGTATCCCTCTTGTTGTGTAACTCTACACATCACTAATACAATGCTGAAAGATCATTTTTAATTGTAGTAGTTAACTTGCTCTCCTGTAACCCTTCAAGAAATCTTTATAGACGTAACTGATAAACCATGGATCTAGCCTAAAGCAGATTGGACTATCTTCAAAATTGCAAAATCATTAGAGAGGACCCCATTTTGTCTTGTTAATGATCTGGAAAATTTCCTTTTATGCTTCATACAGATTTTTTTTGTTGTTTTTTTGCCAGAGTTTCTGTTCAGCTCCTGTTTCTGGTATGATTGGGCTTTGAAAATAGATAATTTGGTGTCTCTGGTTCTGCAATTCCATTATGCTAATCTACTCATGACAATTTAAAAAATTATTCTATTTTTCTTTCTATTTTGCTCAATACATCATTTACTTTCTACCGGATCAGTTGAGAGGGGAATTAGAGAAAGGGGGAGAGAGAGAGACACCTGTGTCTTTACTTGATTTCTGTAACCTTCCCACTGCAGGGGGTACTGAGGCCTTGAGCCTGGGCTTTCTCACTGTGCACTGTGCTCTCAGGAGTGTAGGAGCCATCATCCTGTCCCTCCACACAGCTTTGCTTTGAGGAGGTGCTGCATTAAATCCTCATGCTCTCCCTGTCCTCAGTGAGGAGGGTTCCCTTTATTCCCTCCACTGAAGCACAGCTTCTCTCCCACCAACAGCCAACAGACCTTTCCAGAATCCAGCTTGTTCCTGCTCTAGGCAAAGTCTCTTGTTGCAGTTAACTCAGCTCAAACTGCACTGGACCTGGACAAAAGGCACCAAGCAAACACTTCCTGCTGGGCCTCAGGGCTGGGGCTGCTGGGCTAGGGACCTTAGGGCAGGACTTCACTTTCCTGGGAAGGGAGGAGCCTGATGCTCACTCCATTGCTCTGATCTTGTGGGATCCAGTGAGATGAAGCCTCGGAGGCCTTGGCCCTGGGGAGGACCTACACTGAGAGCTCAGGCCATTTCCTGCTTTCTCCCTGCTGGCAGAAGTCTGCATGTTGACCCTACAATTGCACCCTGTACTCAGGATAGTTAGGCAAAGGAGCCTGGGATTCTCCAGATTTAACAGCCTTGGGGTAAAGAGAAGCAGGATGGACCGCTGAAGCACAAAATCCCCAGTCTGCAGTATTTTACTGCCACCTGCTGGCAGATCAGTAGGACACAAGCAGGAAATGTCAGCAAGACTTTTATCAGTAAACTGAAAACTCTGGTATCTATACAAGAGGAAAACAATTATTTGTGTTGAGAAGTATGTAAATATTGGAATTCAGAAATTGTAGTAATAAGGTGATTTTTTAAAAGAATTTATTTATTTATTCATGAGAAAGTACCAGCCATCACTCTGGTACATGTGCTGCCGGGGATCGAACCCAGGACCTCATGCTTGAGAGTCTAGTGCCTTAGCCACTGCACCACCTCCTGGACCACAAAGTGATTTAATCAAGGAGTTCATGCACATATTTTATAAATGTTGACACTGGTTTTGCATATCATCTGAAGAGAAGCATGGACATTAATTTTTCTTAGATTCAAGGGGACAATTGTACCCCTATATTCACAGCTGCCATCCTCACACTCCAGCTGTGGAGAGAGCTGAAATGCCCATGTACAGAAGATTGGAAGAAGAAGTTAGGGGACTCTTGGGAGTACTACCCTACAGCTTGAAAAGATGATACTGGGTCCTTTAGGACCGATGGAGCTAGGGGTGATTGTGCTCAGTGAAGTGAGTAAGGAGGTGACAGACTAGGGAGTTTCTGTCATACATGGAAACATGGAATAGAGTATTAAAGCACGTGGATTCCCCCTCACACACATCACAGGAAAGGAGCTTGTTTTGTAAGAATTGTGACATCTATTGCTAGGAATGAGGTCACTGAATTTTGACAGTGGGGGTGTCATGGAATATGCTCCCAAAATATTATCTTACCTATTCTATTTTATATTATTTTATATTGATATTATCACAGCACTATTCATCTCTGGCTTTTGGTGCTGCTTTGCATTTAACTTAGAATATGTGGCATCTCTGGTATCAAAATTATGGGCCTGAGATAGAGGTTAGAGTGCTTTGTGGTCACCAGTCTTCATGTAATGAAAACATTTGCACATGAGCCCACAGCTGTACTATAAATAATCAACACCTGTCAAATGAAGCAAATGGGCACACTAGAAAAATGTTTAAAGATGAAACATATACAACACCTCATCCAACACCATATCTGTGCCTACCTGTGCCCAAATTAACCTTAACAGTAATTAGAGAGCTATATCCATTTATTGCCCTCCTCCCTCCCTCATTTGATAGTGCCTGACGATACATTCATGTATAAAGCTTCTATCCCATAAATGAAAAGAATACCCTGTAGCTGTTGTTTACCTCCCTAATTTCTCTTTTATATTTTTATATTACAGAATTGCATGTCAACAGGGGTTTGAATGCACACCATTCCTGCCACCAGAGTTCTGAATCTTCAGTCTCCCCAAGGCAATCCACCACAGTTTTGCTCTGCTATAAGGTTATAGACATGGGCTAACCATCATCTCTACAACTGTCTGTCCACATTTATACATATTTGCTCCTTTTTATTGTGATTCAATCCTCTCTTCCACTCCAAGCCACCCATGGCATCATAACTACCTCATACATCTCTCTACTTTTCCTTCTCTCTCTGGGTGCTGATGGAGCTTGAGTTCAGAGTCCTCTTATCTTCATCCTATCACTTCTCTCCTGCTGGGAGTCTGGATCAAGGTTGTTTATGTGGAGTAAAAGGTAGGAGTTCTGGTTTCTGTAACTGCTTCTCCACTGAGCATGAGTGTTGATAGGTCAACCCATACCCTCAGCTTGTTTCTATCTTTCCCAGGGCATATTGGTGAGGTTGTCTGCCCAGAGAAGTTGGGATAGAGTCATGGTAGCATCTGTAACTTTGTGTCTGGAGGGTGGCATAACCTAAGTTGAGACAAAATGGTTAATGAACAGGAACCAAAAAGTAGGATTAGAGTAGATGACATTAGGGACTTTAAGGGTAGAAGAAAGCAGAAAATCCATCTTAGGCATGTTCCTGGGCCACACAACTATGGTAGTTTTGCTTGAGTTTGGTAGGTAGCTTGAAATTGCCTACAAGGATAATGAATAGGGTAGCTATCAAGGAATGTGATTGGATATGATGCTCTGGGGGTGGGCATTGTGTGTAAACATACCCCTTTTATCCTATAGTCTTTTCAATATTACCATTTTATAAGTAAAAAATAAAAGTAGAAAAATAACTAATAAAAATAATTTTGAAAAGGGGGGGAATGTAAATAGCATAATGGTTATGAAAACAGACTCTCATGCCTGAGGCTCCAAAGTGTCAGGTTCAATCCCCCACACCACCATAAGCCATAAGAGCTGGGAAGTTAAATTAAAAAAAACGAAAGTTGGTAGAAAAATGTACATAGACAAGTAAGAGATGGAATTGAGATCCATTTTATTTCTCAACCCTTCATGACATCTACCAAGGAAAATCTCCCATATGACCTTCAACCCAAATTATAACTCAACATGCTTTGTAGTTATTTACAAAATGTGTAATTCTGATTATTTTTAAAAATATTTTATTTATTTATTAATGAGAAAGATAGGAGGAGAGAGAAAGAACCAGACATCACTCTGGCATATGTGCTGGGGGGGATAGAACTCAGGACCTCCTGCTTGAGAGTACAAAGCATTTTCACTGTGACAACTCCTGGACCACTATAATTCTGATTCTGTTAGACAAGTGTGCATTTAGTCCCTTCAGACTTAAGAGTCAAATGTATTCCTGCATTCTTTTTTTAAAGATATTATTTATTTATTCATGAGAAATGATAACAGAGAAAAAGAACCAGACATCACTCTGGTACATGTGCTGCTGGGGACTGAACTCAGGACCTCATGCTTGAGAGTCCAATGGCTTATCCACTGCACCACCTCCCTGACAACCATTCGCTGCATTCTAACAGTGATGCTGGGTCACTTTTTCTTCTCCATCTCATGGACATGTTGCCAGTATCAAATTGCGTACGCATTGAGAAGCAAAATTGTTACATGTCACATGTTTTGAGTCTAAAAGACAGCTTCTTATAGTGATTTATACAAGGCCAGCAAGGTAGAATCATGGGCTTCCAGTTTCTGAAAATCTTCTTGCCACAATAAAAGCAGTGACTAGAGCTCACCAAGATGGACCTGGGGTGTCCTAGGTCCCTGAGAATCTTTAAGATCTGAGTACAAAGCAAATCAAATGTTTCAGGCTGGAGAGTTCCCTGGGTGCTGAAAATCTCCAGAGGGACAGGAAACAGCTGGAAACATAAATGCTCGAGCCCTGAGGTGGAGCGCAGCAGCTTCTCCAGGGTGGCCATGGACAGGCGGTTCCCATGCAGGCTGAAGGAGCTGAGCTGGGAGCAGCTGCTCAGGGCAGGGAGCAGGGCCTCAAGCTAGCGGTCCTGGAGGCCACACAGACCCAGGTCCAGGTGCTGGAGGGTGGCTGCATTTACCTCCAGTAGAGCTCGCAGGGGCTCCCTGACAGAGGTCAGAGGGACTCCCCTCAGACACAGGTCCTTCAGGTGAGTGATGTGTGGGCTCTGGAACAGGTGAGTCAAGTCTTCTTCTGTAAGTGTGCAGTTAGTGAGTGAGAAGACCTCCAGGGGGTCATTAAGATACCTGGGAAGAGAGAGGGAGAGAGATTAGGATCCAGAATGTATTTGGCACAGTTTCAGTACTGTGGGAGGTGATAAGATACACCAAGGCTCATGTTTACTCTCAACCTCAACTAGTCCAGTGCTATTTAAGGCAGAATCTTTTTGTCAGTCTTCATATGAGCCTGGCATTGAATTCTTGCAATTTCTAAAACACATTTCTTCATTGTCATGCAAAGATATGCACACCTCTCTCTCTCTCTCTCTCTCTCTCTCTCTCTCTCTTCCTAGTTGAAGATAATAATAATATCTGGTAGAACATTACCTAAGAATTCTGGACAGTCCATTCAAATGTATTGGCACTCTGGCAGCAGTATTGGATAGAAATGAAAATACTCTCACTCAGGCTGCCTTCAGACGTTCTTTGGACTCTGTCCTATCTCTGGGCTGGGTAAGACCATTAGGTCACAAACCAAACCTGTGCAAAGTCCCACAGCAACTACTGGTCCTGCCATTCTCCAGGGACTCTCTGATATATCTCCACACTCAACATATGTTTGGCTAATTTCCTCATTCCTCAGTTGTAGCCTGTTTAGTGCATGTTTGCACTGTCTGTGTATTCACAATCCTGCCTGTCACAGCTTGCAGTCCATAAACTGCATTGTGTGCAGACTTCTTCTTTCAATTATCTTTATTTTTTTTTATATGAACAGTCATGAATCCAAAGGAAAGTTGGTAATAGAGAAGAAGAGAGGCAGAGAGGCACCTGCATCATTACTTCAGCACTTAAAAACTTTCCCTCTGCAGGTGGGGACCAGGGACTTGAACCCAGGTCCTTGTGCACTGCAATACCTGTGCTCAACCAAGTGCACCACCACCTCGTCCCTGGGATCTCTCTGCACAGTCCCCTTCAATAATATTTGTCCAGTCATCTAAGAGACTGCTTCAGACCGGAACCTGAGTACAACCTCACTAGACTGATTATTCCACCAAACATCTCAGTAAGGTGTCCCTTCCATAACTCTGTGAAAGCACAAACAAACAACCTGATCACACGCCATAAAGGCCTAAAAGAAGAACAAAGGGACCATAAAGCAACAGGAAGGACAGAAATTACTAAAGTTAGGGCAGAAATAAATAACATTGAAAATAAGAAAACCATACAAAAGATCAACAAAAGTAAATGTTTGGTTCTTCGAAAGAGTGAACAAAATCAACAAACCTTTAGCCAGATTCAAAAAAAAAAGAGAGAGAGAGAGAGAAGATCCAAATAAGTCAGTTTATAAATGAAAAAGGAGATATCACAACAGACCCCACAGAAATTCAATGCATCATGCGAGGCTTCTATAACAACTATATGCCATCAAGTTAGAGAACCTGGAAGAAATGTATGTTTCTCCTCGGGAAACATGAGACAGGGAATCCAGAAAGTCCAAGGAGAAATCTTCGTGCATCTTCCAAGCTCTATGATCACGGTAATAAGGAACCAAAGTTCCTGGTCAGGGAACCAAAGTGTGGCCCAGAGCAAAATGTTCCAGAGACAGAGAAACTGTCTTATGAAGGAAGAGTAGAAGCTTTGGGAAACCTCTTCATAAGTAGAAAGGCAGCCCATGGTGGACAGGTAGCCAAGTTTACTTATATAGGGGATGGGCAGGTTAGGACCCACGTTGGTTGGGCGCCATATGCCAGTCCCTGTTCAGGGCGCCATTTGCCAGGCTAGCTTCATTGTTGGGAGACAGATGACCAGGGACTCATGGCTGAGCTGAGAAGCAGCATCTCTTTATTCATGTGGAACACAGAGCAAGCTAAGCTATCTCTAATCACAATCCTGTCCTCATATATCCTGAGGTGAAAGTGTCAGGTCCGAAGAGGATGTATGTAGGATGGGGGGTGGGGAGAAGGAAAAATCATGCAAAACAATGATGATTAAACCAATGCCCTGGAGGCAGGGTAGTGCTTAGTTAACAGTGGTTATGTAAATAGAATACAGTGTTAAGCAGGGGGGATTAAACCAATGAAACAGAAGGGGTCTTAGAAGCATACCAACACCAAGAATAAAAGTTCTGGACCAGATGGTTTTACAAATGAATTCTACAAAACCTTCAAATAAGAACTAATACTTCTACTTTTAAAAGTAGAAGATTAAAGACAATGGAATACTCCCTTCCAGTTTCTATGAAGTCAGCATCACTTTGACACCAAAAGAAGACAGGGAGACAATGAAAAAAGAAAACTACAGATCAATATCTCTGATGAACATAGATTCTAAAATATTGAACAAAATTCTAGCCAACCGGATACAGCAGTATATTAAAAATATTGTTCATCATGACCAAGTGGAGTTTATACCTGGGATGCAAGGATGGTTTAGCATATGTAAATCAATCAGCATGATCCACCACATCAATAAAAGCAAAACCAAAGACCACAAGGTTATATCAGTAGATGCAGAGAAAGCCTTTGAGAAAATACAACATCCCTTTATGATCAAAATGCTACAAACAATAGGAATAGATGGAAAATTCTTCAAGATAGTGGATTCTATATATAGCAAACCTACAGCCAACATCATACTCAATGGTGAAAAACTGGAAGCATTTCCCCTCAGATCAGGTACTAGACAGGGCTGTCCACTATCACCATTACTATTCAACATAGTGTTGGAAGTTCTTGCCATAGCAATCAGGCAGAAGCACGGAATTAAAGGCATACAGACTGGAAGAGAAGAAGTAAAATCTTCCTATTTGCAGATGACATGATAGTATACATAGAAAACCCTAAGAAATCCAGAAGAAGCTTTTGGAAATCATCAGGCAATACAGTAAGCTGTCAGGCTAGAAAATTAATATTCAAAGTCAGTGGCATTCCTCTATGCAAACACTAAGTTAGAAGAAGTTGAAATCCAGAAACAATTCCTTTTTTACTACAGCAACAAAAACAATAAAATATCTAGGAATAAATCTAACCAAAGAAGTGAAAAGATTGTACACTGAAAATTATGAGTCACTATTAAGAGCTCAAGGAAATTGAAAAAGACACAAAGAAGTGGAAAGATATTCCATGTTCATGGGTTGGAAGAATTAACATCATCAAAATGAATATACTACTCAGAGCTATACACAAATTTAATGCTATCCCCATCAAGATCCTAACCACCCTTTCTAGGAGAATATAACAAATGCTACAAATGTTTATCTGGAACCAGAAAATATCTATAATTGCCAAAATAATCTTGAGAAGAACAGAACTGGAGGCATCATACTCCCAGATCTCAAACTGTATTAATAGGGCCATTGTCATCAAAACTGCTAGGTACTGAAACATGAATACACACACTGACCAGTGGCATAGAATTGAAAGTCCAGAAGTAAGCCACCACACCTACGGACATCTAATCTTTGACAAAGGGACCCAGACTATTAAATGGGGAATGCAGAGTCTCTTCAACAAGTGGTGTTGGAAAAAATGGGTTGAAACATGCAGGAGAATGAAACTGAACCACTATATTTCACCAAATAAAAGCAAATCCCAAAGGGATCAAGGACTTGGATGTTAGACCACAAACTATCAGATACTTAGACTAAAATATTGGCAGAACTCTTTTCCACATAAATTTTAAAGATATCTTCAATGAAACGAATCCAATTACAAAGAAGACTAAGTCAAGCATAAACCTATGGTACTACATCAAATTTAAAAAGTTTCTGCACAGCAAAAGAAATTACTACCCAAACCAAGAGACCCCTCACAGAATGGGAGAAGGTCTTTCACACCATACACCAGACAAGAGTTTAATAATAAAAATATATAAAGAGCTTGTCAAACTCAACAAGGAGATAACAAATGACCCCATCCAAATATGGGGAGAGGACATGGACATAATATTAACCACAAAAGAGATCCAAAAGGCCGGGAAACACATGAAAAAATACTCCAAGTCTCTAATTTTCAGAGAAATGTAAATAAACACAACAATGAGATACCACTTCACTCCTGTGAGAATGTCATATGTCAGAAAAGTTAAAAGCAGGAAATGCTGGAGAGGTTGTGGAGTCAAAAGTACCTTGTATGGAATCTTGTATGGTGCTTGAAGAAATCATGTTAAGTGAAAATAACCAGAAACAGAAAAATGAATATGTGATGATTTCACTCTCAAGCAGAAGTTGAAAATCAAGATCAGAAGAGGAAACACAAGTAGAACCTGTACTTAATTTACTATATTGCACCAAAGTAAAAGTCTATGGATGGGTGTGGTGGGGAGAGTACAGGTCCTGGAAAAGGATGACAGAGGGCCTAGTGGGGGTTGTCTTGTTATGAGGAAAACTGAGAAATGTCATGAATGTACAAACTACTGTATTTACTGTAAAAATGTAAAACATGAATTCCCTAATAAAGAGGGTAAAAAGAGGAGTGGAATAGTATAGTGATTATGTAAAATGTCTTTCATTTCTGAATCATCATGTTCTCAGATTTAATCTCTAGCACTAACATAAACTAGCTTTTAGAGGCAATCTGGCAAATGAGATGAATAAATCATGGTTAATAATAGAACTGTGAAGCAAGGAACTTCAGATCCAATGTTTCCTGCACAGTCACTTTGTCCGGGATACAATCCTACCTGAGCAGCTGGTCCAGATGGCCCTGGAGGAAGGAGGGAGATTCCAGATACAGCTCCTGAAGATGAAGTAGCTGGAAGAAATCAGCTATTAATGGGATGATAGAATGATACCATTCCCCCAATAAACTGGAGAAGATTCCCACAGGTGTGATGATATTCAGACAGAGTCTCCTGAGATTTTTTTATCTTGCTCAGATATGGACCAAACATTTGTAGGTTGGAGGATTTAAAGGTGCAATATATTGTCATCTCCTTGACATCACACAATGGCAGTGTATGCAGAAGCCTGATATGCCATCTTCTCGTGGCAAGTATTATCACTGTCTTACAAGAAAGGTGTACTCCTTGTCTTTGATTGACCCAGTTCAACACGTAGGTAAGAAACTTATCTTCAGGTGCTACACTGAGGTAGAGGTCTACCCACACCTCCAAGAAGAGCCTGACCTTCTCTTTCCTTGAAGGTTCCTCAGCCACTAGTTCTCTCCTTTATGAGTACACTGGCAAGTTGACTCCAGCCCACACTCTCCAGAACGTCTGCCCAGTGTTGCGTAAGTCCAGCACCTGCAGTTTACACCTGTTTTGGGTAAGTAGGACATTGATGAAGACAGAAAACATGAACAGAGAATTTGACCCAGAGGGCCAGCATTTGCCAGGCTCTGCCCAAGTCTGCTATTTCCTCATATTTCAGATTCCACCTACACTCTCCCCACTTCTCTTCTAACTTTCTTCATCAAATTTCCACATTACATATTTAATATTCAGTAAACTGAGAGAATAAAAACTACTATGATGCTATACCATTGCAACTGCATTAAAGTCAACCTAGAGGGTGGGGGCGATAGTATAATTGTTATGCAAACAGACTCTCATGCCTGGAGCTCCAAAATCCTAGGTTCAATACCCCATACCATCATAAGCCAGAGCTGAGCAGTGCTCTAGTCTCTCTCTATCTCCATCTCTCTCAAAAATAAATATTTTTTTAAAAGTCAACCTAGAAAGTAGAAGACACCTTTTCCCTCCTGCTCTCTTTCCATCTTTCTTTCTGCTAGTTTTGTGCCTTTGGCAAAGTGACTTCTCTGCTGGTGACCTCTCTGTTGACTCCATTTAGATAGAGATTTTTCACAGGGAGGGAAACTGTAATAGTGTAATGGTGATGGAAAAAATACTCTGATGCCTAAAGCTTAAGGTCTAAATCACTTAAAATATATGCTAAAGCAAAGTCATGCCATGAAATGAGAAAATAAATAATATGGATAGAAAGGCTGACTACCGGGAGTCGGGCGGTAGCACAGCGGGTTAAGCGCAGGTGGCGCTAAGCACAGGACCAGCGGAGGGATCCCGGTTCGAACCCCCGGCTCCCCACCTGCAGGGGAGTCACTTCACAGGTGGTGAAGCAGGTCTGCAGGTGTCTGTCTTTCTCTCCCCCTCTCTGTCTTCCCCTCCTCTCTCCATTTCTCTCTTTCCTATCCAACAACAATGACATCAATAATAACTACAACAACAAAACAACAAGGGCAACAAAATAAATAAATAAATGAATAAAAACAAACAAAAAAAAGTTTAAAAAAAAAAAGAAAAGCTGACTACCTCTCCACTACATTTGAAGCTTCCTCCATGAGGGTGCTTAGGGTCTAGAACTTGTGCTGAGATTCTTGGCATCATGTGTACATTTGAGCTATATCTCTGAACAGAAACAAACTTTTTTCCTCTTTTTACAAAAACACTATTCAGCTCTGTCTTGTGGTGCAGGGGATTGAACATGGCACTTAGAAGCCTCAGGCATAAGGGTATCTTTTAAAAGAGAGCTCCTCAATGGGCAGTGAGCTGTCACATTGGCATTAGAAGCCTTGGGTCCTCCACATGGGCCTCCACTCTACCTGACCCAGCTGTCTTCCACAGACCACAGACCTTCCCTGACTATGGATCCTCCTTACCTGGGGGGAACTTCCTGCTTGAGCAGGACATCAATTCCATCCATCACAGCTTTGAAACTTTGATTCTCAGGCTGTAAATCTGGAACCAGGGCTCCCAGAGGGAGACTTTCAAAGGGCCAGGTCTGCACTAGAGCCTTCAGGGTCTCCCAGTGTCTGTGAGTGTGTGCTACCAGAAACAGACTTGGGAAGAGCTCTGCAGGCAGGTCCTTCAGGGAAGAAATGGTCAAGTTGTCATCCCTCAGCAGGCTCTGAATGGCCAGTTGTAGGAGACTGAATGGATTGTTGTAGCTCATCTTGAATCTTCTCAGGCAGCAAACCTGTGGGAACAACAATGAAAAGGACATGATTTGCAAGGCATCATGAGAATGCCAGAGTCCATCATACTGCTCTCCAAGGAACTACTTCAGCAGCTAAGTCACAGCTCTGTCAGGTGAGTGAGAAATGGTGGCAGAGTCTCCACAGTTAGTTACTGGAAAAATCAGTGATTTTTGAATCAGTGATTCAAAAATCAGTGATGGATTCAAGGAACCAAAGAGTCACCAACACACAGGGTGTCATTCTATTTAAGTTAGATATTTTGATATGTGATTATAACACCCAGGCAGTGAGGGAGTCAGGCGGTAGGTAGCACAGTGGGTTACAGACTGGTGTAAGGATCCCAATCAAGCCCCCGGCTCCCCACTTGCAGTTGAGCCCCTTCACAGGCGGTGAAGCAGATTTGCAGGTGTCTGTCTTTCTCTCCCCTATCTGTCTTCCCCTCCCCTTTCCATTTCTCTCTGTCCTATCCAACAACGACGACATCAATAACAACTGTAATAACTACAACAATAAAAACCATGGCAGCAAAAGGGAATAAATAAATAAATAAATATTAAAAAAACAACCAGTCAATAACACCACTGTAATAAAGCTGAGAGTTCAAATCAAGAAGCAGTGGACATACAGCTCTATGGAGCATCTCTTTACATACATTAGAAATATCTGGGGAGTCGGCTGTAGTGCAGCAGGTTAAGCGTAGCGGGTTAAACACAGGTGGCGCAAAGAACAAGCACCAGCATAAGGATCCGGGTTTGAGCCCTGGCTCCCCACCTGCAGGGGAGTCACTTCACAAGCGGTGAAGCAAGTCTTCAGGTGTCTTTCTCTCCCCCTTTCTGTCTTCCCCTCCTCTCTCCATTTCTCTCTGTCCTATCCAACAACCATGACAGCAATGATAACTACAACAATAAAACAACAAGGGCAACAAAAGGGAATAAATAAATAAAATAAAACACTGGGGAGGTGACTGTACTTTAAAAAAATTTTTAAAAAAGAAATATCTGGGGGCCAAATTTCTTAGCCAATAAGAGTTCACATTATGAAGAAATATTTCCTCCTAAAGATATTCTATTATTAAGTTCTTACTTATAATGAAGCTATGAACTGTGAATGTAGCCCTAACATAGTAAGCCCTACATGTGTGAGGCATTCAGTTCAATTCTTAAAAAACAAAAAACTGTTCTGCTAGCACAGTCATAATCATCCAGGGCCCTAGTCATGAATTCCTGGGATTCTCACATAGATAAGATGAGCCTAGACCTCTAAGAGATACCTCTCACCACTGTCACTGGTTATATCCATCAGGGACACCATAATCCCTCTTGTGGACCTCTACAAGACCTTGCCCTCAATGCAGAACAACAAGGTAGAAACTGCCTCACAGTCGAAAGAGAGGCTGGATCAAAATACTCTGCCATTTGAGGAAGACGGGTCCTGAATTGAGTGTAGCCTAGAATGTTCCTAGCTATGACCAAGGTCAGTGGCATTAGACCTATCGGGATACAGAGGTTGTACAGGCTCCTGTGTTAAATATGAATAGAGATGGGCCCTGGGTCAGATTGATAGGGGTTAAAGTTAATGATATTTATAAACTTTTCTCATATCTGGGAGGGAGCTACTCTTTGCCTTGATCTTTAGTTTTATCCTTCTATCCCCAACTATGACAATGTCTCCCTAGACAATATTTTTGGCTCACCTGAATGTTAACTCTCAGGCTCAGGAGGAAATTATTGAATTCATGCCGCCCCTGGAATATACCTCAAATAGACCTCCTAGACTTTTCCAAAATGGAGACCCCAAATAGCTTCTGCTATATTCACATCTTTATGTTACTGATTTTTATATATTCTGTTCTGCTTTATATCTTAATGCTTTTTCAGACATCAAGTTGTAAATGCTACCATGATGTGAACCTGACTTCCCTAGGCAGACAACACCACCAATGTACTCAACAATCCCATCTCCCTAGAGCCCTACCCCACTAGGGAAAGACAGAAACAGGCTGGAAGTTTGGATCAAAATGTCAACACCTATGTCCAGCAGAGAAGCAATTACAGAAGCCAGACCTTCTACTTTCTGTATCCCATAAAGATCTTTGGTCCACACTCCCAGGAAAGCTTCCAATGGAGGGGATGTGGGACTCAGGTGGTATGAATTGTGTGGAATTATCTCACATTTTTGTAGATCATTATTAAATCACTAATAAAATAAAAATAAAAAAAATAGCAGGGTGGGTATGGCATGACTCACTCACAAATTCAAGAAGTTAGAATAGAAAAGGCAGGGCTGGGTGCGACACACCCTGAGATGCTAACACCTTCTAGTGCCTGAGGGCCAGGGTTCAAGACCCAGGTCCTATACTGCATATGGGAAGTTTCATAGAGTGTGGCTTTCTCTATCTCTGTTCTTTATCCCCCTCATGTGTGCACTACCAGATAGCAAACAAACAAACAAAGAAATATCTGTTAGAGCACTGCTTTCCTGTGTAGGAGCTGAGCTTCAGTAATAGCTCTGATTGCAAAACAAATAAATTAACTAACTATAAACAAAGAAACAAAAAGATGGAATTGGGAAACATGAAGTGAAACTAGGACTGGTTTTGCGTATTGCACCCAAGAAGGGGCTCAGGGGCAGGAAGACTGGGAGAGGGATGGGCTGACTCCTGGGGTCTCAGTCCTGGCCCTTGACAATAGGCCTAATGTGGGGGTGAGACTGTTTTACAGACATCTCTTTTGATGATACGAGAAATTGTACTCATCTTTATCAAATGTACTGTATATCATTTATCTCCAGAAATGATCAAAAATACATAATTTAAATGTCAAGGAAGAAAATTCCAAAAATTCATTGTCATTTAAAATTGTGCTTTAGGAAATGTTGACAAATGAGTAAACAAGTACACAAAACATAAAACATCACATTTTGGATAAACAAAAAATTCTCTGGAGACACAATAACCAAATCTGAAATGTGTTCATCTAAAAAGAAAGAAAGAAACATACTTTGATCCAAGGAGCATCTCATGGTAGGCTGGTGGTTCTCTGGTCTCTCTCTTGTTTTAAGTTTTTTTATTGGGCAATTAATGTTAGAAAGTCAAGAGTAAATACAATAGTTTGTACATGCATAACATTTCTCAGTTTTCCACATAACAATACAACCCCCTTGGGTCTCTGTCTTAATGGCCAATAGAATTTTTTGTTTGTTTTTGTAAAACAAAAAAGAAATAAAGCCTAAAAAGGTAAAATTAAAACTCCCCTCCTTATCCCTTGTGTAGTTTACCATAGTATGATCACAGGTAACATGATGGGTCCTTAGAAAAGGAGGGTAACTTACCAGCTGTGATAAAGTTGACCATGTGCTCAGAACTCAGGTCTCTGAAGAACTCACAGGCAGACTGAAGAGCTGGAATATTCTCTTTCCCTGTTCAGGGACCTACACTTTTGTATCCTTTGTAGATTATGCCCTACACTTGCCAATCCATGCAGGAAATAGTTCACTTGAGCAAACAAGATGTTTCCTCAGATCACAAAATGCTCTCAGGTTAATATTGATTAAGACCCTCCCTCCCCCAGCTGAAATGGTTAGCTATCACACCTCCTATAGGCTACAGACAAATTGTGGTTGACTCTGGAAGTGATTCATATCAAGAGGCATAGAGTTGAAGCCATACAAGCATTCAGTGCTGAGTGTGACATCGGGGGGAGTTCAATATGCTCCCACAGAACCCCAAGGACACAGAACCCAAAGTATTAATGTTGGACTCTAGGCTCAAAATATAATGATCACCGGTACCACAGAATACTGCTACTAGTACTAACAATAATAATGATCTTATTGCTATTAATTTAACAACCCAAACTCTTGCTTCTCAAAGTGATAGTGTCATCTCTAAAGACACTAAAGCAGATGTATCTGCATGTCTATCTGTCATAAAGATTTATGGAAATAATACCAGGTGATGTATGATTTCACAGAACAAGATCACTGACACAGACGTGTGGACTGATATAGAGACAGACTGGGGCTATGTAGCGATCTACCAAAGTCTAGGCCAGCAGAGAAGCAATTATACAGCCAGAACTTCTTCATTCTGCATTCCAAAACAAAAATTTTCTCACTACTACCAGAGTGGGGCTCTGAACCTCAGTTCCACTGTGCCTGGAAACATTCGTCACCAGGACTCTGAATTTATACCATTACTGAAATGGAAAAGAATCAGGAAAACACCTGAGGAAGACAGGCACTCAGGAAAAGGAAAGGGAAGGACACTCAGAATTAGTAAAAGGCATAAGTGTGACTTGGAAAGGAAGACTGTTAGATCTAGATGTATAGTCAAACCATGCCTGTGACCTTGGGAGATTTATTGCAGTTTCTGCTGCTAGGCGTGGAGGTAACAGAAATCTTATAGTGAGACTGGTATTAAATGATACCCCTGTTATTTTGTAATTTTATATATCACGAATGAATAAATTTTTAAAATAGTTAAATAAATTATTACTGTACAGTGTGAGGTCAGTGACCTGAAGAGTTGTGGGGATGGAAGTTAGGAAGCTTGGGATCAGGTATTCTTTCCTTCTCTCTTTCTTTCTATCAGATACTGCTAAACTCTTTTTTTTTAATTTGTTTATTGTGGAATTAATGTTTTACATTAAACAGTAAATACAATAGTGTGTACATGCATAATACTTCCCAGTTTTCCATATAAGAAATACAACCCCCCTAGGTCTTCTATCATCCTTCTTGGATCTGTATTCTCCCCACCCACTCACCCCAGAGTCTTTTACTTTGGTGCAATACCCAGCTAAACTCTTCTTTATGTTCATGCAAGGTATGTGGGAATTGAACCTGGAACTTTGGAGCCTGAGGTTATATAGTCTCTTTGCATAACCATTATACTATCTACCCCCACCCTTTTTCTTTATTTCAATTGTACATAGCAACAAAATATAATAGAAGAGCTGTGCATGCTCTTGAGTCTATATTTGTTTTGGGGGATGCTGTTTCTTCAGAGAAAACATGTTATTGGTAGAAGCTGGACAGGACAGGTTCCTTAGCATTGCAGTAGACAGTGATAAGCTACAATGCCCTCATGCATTTTTTTCCAGAGCACTGCTCAACTTTAGTTTATGGTGGTATGGGGGATTGAACCTGGGACTTCAGAGCCTCAGGCATGACAGTCTCTTTGCATAACCATTATGCTATCTCCCCCATGCCTCTTTTTTCTATATACTGTAACTCTCACTTATGAACACTTTACAGGTTCTGTTCTAAAATTGTAAGTGCTAGAAACTCTACATAGAAAAATCTATCTCTCTCTTTTAGTTAAGGGGTTAGTTTGTTACAGTGCAGTCACTGGTCCATGAGTAAGATGTCATTATGCACCAGGACCCCACAGTCCTCTTCCATCTCTCTGTCCCCTTCCTTACCTGAGTCCACTGCTCTGAAAGAATACACCATGCCCAGTCCATGTTTCATTTTGTGTTTTCCCTCCCTGTCCCTATTATTTTGCCCCATTTACAAGTCAGATCACTTGGTATTTGTTTCTTCTCTTTTTGGCTTATTTCACTTAACATGTTGTTTTCTAATTACACCCAAGATGACGCAATGGGTACTACTTCACTTTAAAGACCTGAGTAATATACTATACCACAGTCTTTTTAGCCACTCAAGTGTCACTGGGCTTCTGAGTTCCTTCCAGGTGTTGGCTATTACCAGTGTTGCTGCTGTGAACATAGGGAGACATAGATATCTCCTGAAAGGTGATTTTGTTTTTTTTTTTTTTTGGCTAAATCCCCAGAAAGAAATTACTAGGTCATAGGTGAGACCTATTTTCTGTGTTCTAAGACATCTCCAGACTGTTTTCAACAAAGTTTGGATCACGCTACACTACAGCCAGCAGTGTAAAACTGTCCTCCTTTCCCTACATCCCCCTCAACTTCTGTAGTCACTGTTCTCACAAGTGTAAAGTGGTCTCAAATTGTTGTCTTTAGTTAATTTTTCTGATGACCTGTGTGAGTCAGGCATTTTTTAAAAAAGATTTTATTTATTTATTAATGAGAAAGATAGGAGAGATAGAAAAAGAAAAAGACAAGTGCTGCCGGGGATTGAACTCAGGACCTCATGCTTGAAAGTCTAGTGCCTTAGCCACTGCACCACCACCCAGATCTCAAGTCAGACATTGCTAAGAATCCATAAGAATGGCCCAAGATATTGTGGCATGTGGATTTGAAGCATTAAGGGAAGAGGGGACTTAAAAAAAAAAAAGGAAGGTAGTTAGAAGTTGATTCTTGAGGGGTTAGTCAGAATGGAGATCGATTCACTCTGCAAGGCAGAAGGGACCTGGGTGGGGCTCTGTTCTGATACTTTCCAGGAGGTACAAGGTGCTTCTTCACAGGATGGTGAGATCAGCTCAGAAATTATGGCCTCAGGCAAGAGACTCTTTTGCATTATCACTCTACCCTCCCTGCCTAAAACTTTCATATGAAGATTGTTCTGTATCTGCTAAATTCTGTAGCAGGGCTGGGATTAGAATCCAGTTTGGTTAGCATGTTTTTCATCAGGAAGACTCTGTCCCAGGACACAGGAGTCATCATCCAGGGCAGCTCCAGGCTGGGAGAAAGAACCTCAGAGTGAGAGGAATAGCCAGGTCCCCTTGCACACACCACTCTGCATCTGTGTCTCTGGGGCCAAGGGTTTGTTCTTTGTAGCCTGGGAGTCTGGTCATCTCAGGACAGCACTGAAGTTCACTGTCATCTCCTGGATCTGCCCAGAAAACCTGTGTAAGGAAAAGCAACACTTAGGCCTTATAAGACTTGATACCATTGACAGTAGTTTGAGGATAAAGTACGATTAAATTAGGTTGCAAAGCCTTTTCTTGTGTTAGATCTCTCTTTGTTGATGCACATACCACATACACCTGATGTCCTGATTCCTAGGCTTAACCCAGCACAGCTGTTCCCACTATGAGTATCCAATACTCTTCTAATATTAAGGCAAATCAATAGTGCTCTCTCTCTCTCTCTCTCTCTCTCTCTCTCTCTCTCTCTCCCTGTTTCTCCCTTTATTTTTTCAGATTCTAGAGTGACACAGAGAGAGGAGAAGGGAGGGAGATAAATGTATCAAAATTTCTTGAGTGGGAGTTGGGTGGTGGTAGCGTAGTAGGTTAAGTGCACATGGAGCAAAGTGCAAGGACCAGCATAAGGATCCGGTTTTAGCCAACAGCTCCCCACCTGCAGGTGTGTCCCTTCACAAGGCAAGAGTGGATGGAGATTTTTGGTCTCCATTTTATAGAAAGCTAGTAGATCTATTTTAGGTATATCCAAAGTGGTCCATGACCCAACTAGTTTTTGCCTGCACTCAACATTCAATATGCAGTTGACCTAAGCTCTTATCTTGGGAGGATAGTGTCACAGTTGGAAAAGGACCAGAAAGCTGGATTAGGGAAGAGAATTGCTCCCAAATATAGGAAAAGTATATAAATATTGTTAACTGTAAACACTATCCATCTAATCTGGGGCCCATAGTCAACAAAGGAACCTATGTAACCTCTGCATCCCTGTAGGTCTGAGCTCACATTCCACGGTCACGGCTAGTAACATTCCAGGATGCACCTATTTCAGGATCCATCCTCAGGTGATAAGCAGAGTATGCTACCCAACCTCCCTTCAGAGAATGGAACATTCCCTACCATTGTTGATTTGTATTGAGGGCCATTTCTGATAGGGGCCTACAGAGTGGTCCATTACATTGTTCCTGATGGAGATGACCATTTACAGTGGTGAGAGGGATCTGTTAGATGTCTAGGCCCATCATGTATGTGTGGGAATCCCAGCATTCCCTGACTTAGGCCCAAGGTGATGGGGTGGCCTGATAGTGACTGAAGAGTCATCATTTAAGTATGCCAGTCTCTTGCCCTTATTCAGCTTTTGTAGTCCTTACTTTGTCTGACAGGTTTAGCTTTGGAGTGATTGAGGGACATGCAATAGGAAGTAGGTGAGAAAGGTATCTGGGCCTAAGTAGAAACTATTTCATTAGGTACTTTAACGTGTCTTTTTTAGGTCTTTCTGCTTGCTTGCTACATTTACTGACTACTGCAAACTACTGTGCACGTTTGCTTTAAGGTTTATGTTTTTCCCCAACTTCTGGATATATGTACTTATGCTGGGCCCATCTCAATGACCCTGGTCTATATTTAAGTTTTGAGGTTTGATAAGAAGTGTACCACCTAAAATGAATTTAAGGGCTCCTATGAGATAGGAAAGTTCTCACCAGAGTGATGAAGCTGGTGGGTTCACATTCCACTCCTGCCATCTCTGGATGCAGTCTGAAGTGAAACGTGCAGAGGTGGTACTTGTTGCATTGATTAGGTTGGTATCAGCAGGGGCAGTATCAGTTGGCATGAACTGGGAGAAGCATGCAGGAAAGTTTCAGGATTGGACTTGAGGGTTCAGCTTGAGGTTTCAGGACTGGGAGAAATATGAGCTTTATAAAGAAAGGGGAGGGTCCCTGCTGTCTTAGGGTTTAAGAAGGCAATGCTATAACCAAATCATTTGGCAACTGGGTTAACTTTGAAAATGCCACTGTTAGGTCTTGATTGCTACACCATACAAGACCTCACCATAATTTATGTTTTTTTATGCTATTTACTTATATCTGTATCTTATAAAGGAAACACCACTAGTTGCTTTTGATCTCCTTGGTCTAAACTTTCAGGAGATTTAATATTTCAAAGAGCAAGATATTCATTTTTATTTCTTGCCACCAGAGTAATTGCTGGTGATCCATGCTGGTACTATGAATCCACTACTGCCACTAGTCACTTATCAGTATTATTTTTTCTTTTTAATTTCTTTATCGGGGAATTAATTCTTTACATTTGATAAAAAATACAATAGTTTGTGTTGGTCTGCTTCTAAATTCTGCTTCTAAGACCTCTTCTGTTGCACTGTTTATGCTGTGGTCTATTTACATAATCACTATGTTACCTGGGAACTGCCCTACTTGCAGGGCATTGGCTTAATCCCCACTGGTTCCTGTGTTTTTCCTTCTCCCCACCCCCTATCCTACATACATCCTCTTCTGACCTGACACTTCAGCCTCAGGATATATAGATGATTTTATTGTAATTAGAGATAGCTAGATTGAACTACATCCCCACTCGTTAATAAATATTGAACTGCGTCTCAGCTCAGCCATGAGTCCCTGGTTGTCTCTCTCCCACCTGTGAAGCTAGCCTGGCCCAGCAAGTTTGTACATGCATAACATTTCCCCATTTTCCATATAACAATACATCCAACACTATGTGCTCTGCCATCCTTCTTGGATCTGTATTCTGCCCACCCACCAACCCCAGAGTCTTTTACTTTGGTACAATATGCCAATTCCAGTTCAGGTTCTACTTGTATTTTTTTCTGATCCTGTTTTTCAACTTCTGCATGAGAGTGAGAACATCAAATATTAATCATTCTGTTTCTGACTTATTACATTTAACATGAAATTTTCAAGTTCCATCTTGAAAGATCTTATACCGAAAGATCTTTATATATTCTGGTTATTAGCCTCTTATCTGATGTATGGCATGTAAAGATCTTCTCCCATTCTGTGAGGGATCTCTTGGTTTGAGTAATAGTTTCTTTAACTGTGTAGAAGCTTTTTAATTTGATGTAGTCCCATAGGTTTATGCTTGCCCTATTCTTATTTGTAATTAGATTCATTTCATTGAAGATGTCTTTAAAATGTATGCAGAAAAGGGTTCTGCCAATATTTTCCTCTAAGTATCTGACAGCTTGTGGTCTAACATTCAAGTCCTTTATCCCTTTGGAATTTACTTTTGTATTTCGTGAAATATAGTGGTTCAGTTTCATTCTTCTGCATATTTCAACCCATTTTTTTCCAACACCACTTGTTGAAGAGACTATGCTTTCCCCATTTAATATTCTGGGCACCTCTGTCAAATATTAGATGTCCATAGGTGTAGGAGATTACTTTTGGGCTCTCAATTCTATTCCACTGGTCAGTGTGTCTATTCATGTTCCAATACCTAGTGGTTTTGATGAAAATGGCCATGATATCTGGGAGTGTGATGCCTCCAGTTCTGTTCTTTCTTCTCAAGATTGTTTTGGCAAATCTAGGTCTTTTCTGGTTCCAGATAAATATTTGTAATATTAGTTCTATTTAAAAAATGTGGTTGGGATCTTGATGGGGATAGCATTAAATCTGTAGATGGCTCTGAGCAATATATTCATTTTGATGATGTTAATTTTGCCAATCCATGACCATGAAATGACTTTCCACTTCTTTGTGTCTTTTTCAATTTCCTTGAGTAGTGACTCATAATTTTCAGTATACAAGTCTTTCACTTCTTTGGTTAGGTTTACTCCTAGATATTTTATTGTTTTTGTTGCTATAGTAAAAAGAATTGATTTCTGGATTTCAACTTCTTCTAACTTAGTGTTTGCATAGAGGAATACCACTGACTTTTGAATGTTAATTTTGTAGCCTGACACCTTCCTGTATAGCCTAATGATATCCAGAATCTTCTTACTGGATTCCTTAGGTTTTTCTCTGTTTTTACATCTCCCTTGCAATAGGGAGAGGTTGATTTCTTCTCTTCCACTCTGTTTGCTTTTAATTCCATGTTCCTTTCTGACTGCTATAGCAAGAACTTCTAACACTATGTTGAATAGTAATGGGGATAGTGCACATTCCTCTTTGGTACGTGATCTGAGGGAAAATGCTTCCAGTTTTTCACCATTGAGTATGATGTTGGCTGTAGGTTTGCTATATATAGACTCCACTATATTCAGGAATTTTCCATCCATTCCCATTTTTTGTAGTGTTTTGATCATAAAGGGATGTTGTATTTCCTCAAAGGCATTCTCTGCATCTATTGATATGACCATGTGGTTTTTGGTCTTACTTTTGTTGATATGGTGGATCACGTTGATTGATTTATATATATTATACCAATCTTGCATTCCTGGGATAAACCCCACTTGGTCATGATGAACAATCTTTTTAATATACTGTTGGATCTCGTTGGTTAGAATTTTGTTCAATATTTTAGCATCTATGTTCATCAGAAGTATTCATCTGTAGTTTTCTTTTTTGGTTGTGTCCCTGTCTGCTTTTGGTATCAAAGTGATGATGGCTTTGTAGAAGCTAGAAGATAGTATTCCAGTGTCTTCAATCTTCTGGAAGACTTTTAAAAGTAGAAGTATTAGTTCTTCTTTGAAGGTTTTGTAGAATTCATCTATAAAACCATCTTATCCAGGACTTTTATTTTTGGGAAGATTTTTGATAACTGTTTCAATTTCAACTGGTTCATTAGTTGTGATGGGCCTGTTCACGTTATCTACTTCCTCTTTACTTAGTTTTGGAAGTTGGTAGGTATCTAGGAAACTGTCCATTTATTTCATGTTCTCTAGCTTGGTGGCATATAGTTGTTCATAGAAGCCTTGCATGATATGTTGAATGTGGTGTCTGTTGTGATATCTCCTCTTTCATTTATGATACTATTTATTTGGGCCTTCTCCCTTTTTTTGTTTTGTGAGTCTGGCTAATGGTTTGTTGATTTTGTTTACTCTTTTGAAGAACTAACATTCACTTTCATTGATCTTCTGTATGGTTTTCTTATTTCCAATGTTATTGATTTCTTCCCTAACTTTAATGATTTCTGTCCTTCTGGTTACATTAGGGTTCCTTTGTTCTTCTCCTTCTACGTCTTTAAGATGTGCAATCAGGCTGTTTATTTGTGCTTTTTCTTGTTTCCAATTTTCTGCTTGTATGGCTATGAACTTGCCTCTCAGTACTGCCTTAACTGTGTCCCACAGATTTTGATAACGTGTGTCTTCATTTTCATTGAACTCTCAAAACATTTTGATTTCTTCCTTTATTTCCTTTTTGACCCATTCTATTATAGAACATGGGTGTTCTGTTGGGCTCTGGAATGGAGCAGAAAAGATGCTCCCCCTGTCTGTTTGGGCTCCCCAGACATTCCAGTATTTCCCTAAGATGGTGGTGGGAGGGTATCACCTGGTTAGTAGAGCAAAGACTATTGTATTTTCTCAGAGTTTTTAGTTCATACTTTCCAGAATTTATGTAAGCCCCCTTCAAGCCAACATGACTTCTTCAGAGAAGCCGGGATCCTGTACAGGGCCCTCCCTACCTTGGGAGTTTTCATTTCTCCATCTCTACTGATTCTCACATGAAGTCTATCAGTTAATCTTTTCTAACATTTGGGTGTCCTGACAATTAGAGGGAGCCTTCTAGAGCCCTCAGCTGAGGGAATTCCCCAAGCATTACCTGCCTGAGGCTGGATAGTTTCCTTTGCCATGAAGATTTGGTGTGATTCTTAAAAATGAAGAGAATTAAAAAGAACCTTAACATTTTTGTGGAGGTTCCTGAAGGTGTGGAGAGAACCAAAATCTGTCACCCCCAAAAGATGCTATTTTTCTACCTATATTTCACCAGAAAGGTTTTGAGTCTGAGTGTTGAGTGAGTCTTATAAAACACAGGAACTAGGGTTGGGCAGTGAAAGATCCATGTTAAACACCTGCTCCCTACCTGCAGGGGGTACTTCAAGAGTGCTTAAGCAAGTCTTCAGGTATCTATCTTTCTCTCCACTTATTTATCTCTCCTGTCCTATTTCAATTTCTTTGTGTCCTAACAAATAATAAAAAGAAAAAAATAATCCAGAGGAGGGGCTACGAGCAGCAGCAGATGTGTTTCTCTCCTCTCCTCTCCTGGATCAACTAGGAATACCAAAGGAGACCATCTGGGACTGAAACAAGACAGGAACAGAACAATTTCAGGAACCCATCAAATAACCAGTGAGTCCAAACACACGTGGCTGGTGCACAGAAAGAAGCCTAAGGAGAGATTAAGTGGCTGGTAACAGTTGGCAGTTTATCAGTAGAGACACTGTCTCCAGTCTGGAGGACTCCCCGGAGACTCACCAAGTGCAACTCTGAGTCTCCATTTCTACTGCCCTAGGAATCTGGAGCAGCTGCAGGGAGGCTCTGGGCTGACACCAGGGGACAGAGAACTAAAAAGGAAACTCAGGAGACCTATATCTTCTTTGCATAGTGGAGGGGCTGTGAAAGTCTCTTTCCCATTAGTTGCTTCTGATCTACTTGGTCTAGACTTTTGAGAGAGTCCACATATCAAATACACAGCCTATATATTAAAAGGACTCATTCTATGTTTTAAAAACTTCGAAACATACAATTAATTTCCTCCTCTCATATTAATTAACTAGTGATTTATATGACTACACTTTACGGGGAAGCAATTACAGAAGCCATTTTCTGCAACCCACAAAGACCCTGGGTCCATGCTCCCAGAGGGATAGAGAATGGAAAAGCTATCAGGGGAGGGGATGGGATATGGAGATTGGGTGGTGGGAATTGTGTGGACTTGTACCCCTCCTACCCTAAGGTTTTGTTAATTTATCCTTTCTTAAATAAAAATAAATTAAAAAAATGAATGCCTCTTTGCATACCCACTGGATTATCTCTGCCACACCCTGCTTTATCTCATGATTGGAAGTCAGTGATTAAGCTAAGAAGCCTACTTATAGTTTAAAAGCCATTAGGCTTTCATAGCCTACAGGGAAGAAAAAGCAAAAAAAGGCTTTTAAGCCACTGAGCTCCAACTCAGGGATTAAAATACTTTGAAACAACAGTTAACTTCCACCACTGTGAACCCTTTAATTACCTTACTTAGACACAAGTCAATCCAGGCAAATGTGATCAGTAATTTGAAAAGTACTGAGAGGGGGACCTCATAACATAATATATAAAATGGTTAAACCAACAAGAAAAAATATGGGAAAAATGAACCAGCACAAGTGTCCAGTTAAAATCCCCCCAAAGGTTGAAGCACAAAATAATGAGATGAGCATCCAAACACCTACACTTAACATGCTGCACTATGGCCCTGCTCCCGATATAGTTATTTATAATAGCATTAAATGACATAAAGCAGTGACTGTTGTCAGCATGCAGGAGAGCTGTTATGAATTGCAAAGTCAAAGTCATCAAGCCAAGTTGGCATGTGGGTATTCCAGTCCCTACTCTCAAACCAGACTCCTTCATTGTGAGGCTGATCCCATCAGTCTTAAAAGAAACACCTTCTTCCTCCAGAGGCAAGAAAAAGTGAGCTCCCTCTCTGATTTCAAGCCTGAATGTGTCTCTTGGATATTCCTTTCTATGACAGAAATTCTAAATTCCACAAGACATGGTTAGCTGAATATTTCATTGTTATAGTGAGCCGCTGTGCTATGTGTCGGATCCCTGGTTGGAGATGGGGAAACCCCCTACACTGTAGGAAGCATTGGGTCAGTAATCTCCCTCTCTCTCTCTCTCTCTGCTTTTGGCCTTTCTGTACTGGTCTAGATTAAAAAATACAAGGAAAAGTAAAGAACAGAGAAATTTCACACAGGTGAGTCTCTTAGTCTCTCTCTCATGTATGTGATATTGTTAGGGGAAGGTTAGCACTCAGAGTGGGCCCTAAACCCAAGGTCCACCTGACCTGACATAGCCAGGCTCTGTTTCCTTACCTTAGAGAACAGAGGAATAATGAAAACTAATGGAAGTTTGGCTCAGAAAGGAGGTGAAGACAGGGCATGACAGGTACATACAAGAGCTCAATTCTGGGCCTAGACCTCAAATAAATCCCTCTCACCTTTTTACCACTCATCTCTATCAGGAACAACAAGATAGACCCTGTGTGGGACCCCCATAGGACCTTGCCCTCAACTTGGATCAACAATGGTAGAGAATGTTCCATCCTCTGAAGGGAGAATGGACAACATACTCTATGCTACACCTGAGGAAGATGGGTCCTGATATTGGGGCAGCCTGGAACGCTCCTACTCATAATGAGCTCAGATTTACAGGGATGCAGAGGTCACGTAGGCTCCTAAGTTGATTATGTGCCCCAGATCACATCAAATCCATGGGGTTTATAGATAACAATATTTATACACCTTACAATATTAGGGGACTACTCTCTTCCCTGATCCAGCTTTCTGTTCCTTTTCCAGCCATAACATCATCTCACCAGACAATAGCTCGGATCCACCAGTAGATCAGATTTCAGGCTCAGGGTAAAAAACAAAACAAACAAACAAACAAAAAAAAACTAGTATAGCCTCAGGCCCTTTAGAATATAACTAAAATATGCCTACTAGCTATCTACAAAATGGAGTACCCACAACTCTGCATCTGCATTATTTCAGCCTTTAAGTTCATGATTGATCAACAATTTGTTTGGCCTTGTATGTTAGCTCTCTTTTCCACCATCGGGTTCCAAATGTTAGCAGGATGCGACCAGACTTCCCTGGATAGACAACCACACCAATGTGTCTTCTCCAGAGCCCCACCCTACTAGGGAAAGAGAGAGGCAGACTGGGAGTATGAATCAACCTATCAATACTAATGTTCAGTGGGGAAGCAATTACAGAAGCCAGACCTTCCACTTTCTGCATTCCACAATGACATTGGGTCCACACTCCCAGAGGGTTAAAGAACAGGAAAGATACCAGGGGAGGGGATGGGATACAGAGATCTGTTGGAGGGAATTGTGTGGACCTGTACCCCTCTTATCCTATGGTTTTGTCGGTGTTCAATTTTTAAAATAAATAAATAAATAAATAAATAAAACAAAAGCCAAATTCTTTGTCATGTGGCCTGTTTGTTCATAGATTTCTCTGTTCACATGCTTTCACTTTGTCTGAATAAATGTGTAAAACTGCCCAGAAATCATACATTTCCCCCCAGTTATTTGTTGAAATCAGTACTAAGAACTATGGTACAAAGAGAAGAGAGCCTCTGAACCTCAATAGTGTTTTCCTGGTCCTCCATAGCATCCTGTGAGAGGTACCCAGTTCCACTTCTATACTGATGTCCTACAAGAGAAATGAAACATCCAAGCTTCATGGTTTTGGTCAATGGTTGACAGATTGCCATTTTCCCCTGCCACACCCTGGGCTGAGAAGGCCTTTGTCCCCAAACTCAGTGTCTACCTGTGAAGCCCATCCAGAGTCACTGACTTGCCCCTCCCCTAAGCCCTTCTCTTCTGTGATTGGATGTCTGCTGCCTGATCAATGTATCTAGAGAAATACTTAAGTTGGATTCATATGATGGATTTAGCCATCTACCCAATATTCTTTTTACCCTCAAGGAGAAGAGATTAGGGTGGGGAAGGTGTGCCTAGAAAGGCCTATAAAAGCCCCAGGTCCCAAGGCTGAGAACACAATCTTCCTTGCTTCTCCAGAGATCTGAGGTCTGAGCAAGCCTCCCACTTCCTCACAGCTGGTAAGTTTCCCCCTCTGCTAGGCTCACCTCATGTTATCTTCAGTCACTCAGCCATGGGAACCTGCATACTAGATGCAAATGGATGACTACCCCTCTCCTTCCCTTATTGTAGTTATCCCTGGGGCTTCATTGCTCCAAGCCAATCTTTTCAGACAGAAAAGGGGGCAGAGGCAACAGCCTGTATAGTTCCACAGCTTGACACAGTGCTGCAGAGGCCAGACAAAAACATGGGTAATTGACATGGCCAAGCAGGACCCATTTTGATGAGGACTGTTGCCAGGCTAAACTGCCAGGAGTCATCTCTCTGTATCATTCTTTCTTTCTTTATTGTTTAAATATTACTTGAGGCCTGATGTAGAATCTGTGAAGTCCAGTAAGTCTATGGGACACTCTATGCATATTTGAGAATGATGACTTGTCCCTTGAGATTGTCTTGGTTTCCTTTCTAAGAATATTCAAGATGAATAAGTTGGAGCCACCCAGCCTGCAGAATCTGGCAATAGAGAGCCTGGTAAGGAACAAGGACTTGGCCATCGATGCTCTCAAGGCCCTCCCTGCAGCTTTCTTCCCAACCCTCTTCCTGGAAGCCTACAGGCACAGATGCCTAGAGATCCTGAAGGCCATAGTGCCAGCCTGGCCCTTCCCCTGTCTGCCTCTGGGTGGTCTAGAGCCTGACATGATGCCCTGGAACCAGAGGGTGAGTGCCGTGTTGGATGGCATTGATGTTCTCCTTGCCCAGAGTGTTGGCCCCAGGTGAGTGTGTCACAGATAGCCTGGTTGGGTGATGGGTGTCTAGCAGTCAGTGGGGTGAGGGAGTGTGGAGGCCCCTGGGGTGGATCAATAGCCAAAGAGATAGCCCTGTTGTGCTCCATTTGGAGATGCCCTATGAGTATGAGGTGGCTTAAGTGCTGGGGAAGCTGAGATGTCATCACCCCTTGCCCCATTATGTGTTTCTGAGAAGCTCTGAATGAGTACGCAGGATGAAGGGGACAAACGGGAGAACTAGCAGGTTATAGGAAGAGACAGCATTGGTCTGGAATATGAAGACAGACACAGAATGTGCAGAGGTAGACACTCACATCATTGCAAAATCCTTACACTCTGAGTTTCTCATCTATGTTCTGTTTCCTGCAAAGGAGATGTAAGCTGCAGGTCCTGGATTTACGGAATACTGGTCAGGAGTTCTGGACTGGGAGGACTAGAGTGAAGCTCAGTGGACACTCACCCAGAGAAGAGCCATGGACCTCTCAGTGCTCAAGGATGAGGAAGCCTTTGCCGTTGCTGGAGGTTTTTACAAGACTTCACATCCATGATTCGTGCCCTGACTCTTTCTCCTCCCACCTCTTGCAGTGGGTAAAGAAGAGGAAAGCTGTACACCTGTGTTTTGTGAAAGTGACAATTGTGTCAGTGATCTTGTCAAGATGTAGACTTCAGTACATAGAGCTGTTGTGTATCAAGGAGTTGGAAGTCTACAACACCTGGACATTCCCTACCCTGAAAATGTTTGCTCATCTGATGGGCAAGATGAAAAATCTGAAGAAACTCACTCTCCATATTGATGCTCGTGCTGCAACAACCCACGAAGAGCTTGAGCTTGGGAGACGGTGTGTTGCCCAGTTCACCTGTCAGTTTTTGCACCTAAGACACCTCAGAGAGTTGTATCTGCAATCTCCCTACTTCCTGCAGGGCCATCTGGAACAGCTCCTCAGGTAAGATTGGGGCCATTGTCTGTAACACTGAAGTAAATGCTATCTCACACTTTCCTCTTTCCTGACGGGAGTTATCAAATAATCGCCTAAAGCAAGATGTACAAACAGCCATATCATGTGGAATCACGATCACATGATAGGAAGTTTCAGGTGAGGCATGAAGTCTAGTGAGCAGAACTCTCAGAATAGACATCAGAGCTGACCTAGAATAATGACTAAGTGAAGAAGGCAGGTGAGTAGGCTCAGCACTGTTCCTGAGATCTTCACATACAGGCCCTGTGCTCACCAGATCGTGAGCAGGAAGGAGCCTGTCTCAGACTCCCCTGTCCATCTCTGCCCATACAGCATGGAGAATGACAGGCCTGGCAGGTTGAGGAGGAGGAGTCTATGTGATCAACAGGAGTGACAAGTGCGGAGAGGATTACTGAGGATATGGGGTGCTCACTAAAGGTGAGCAATACTGGAATTCCAGCCGATGGGGTGTCACCTGCTTGGGTTAGGATATCCCACTCATTTCTCACCATGAGATTTGGATAATCCCAGAATCAACGGGGAGGCCCTAAAGGTTTTCCCTCCATTGTTATACTCTAGGAAGACCACAATAGATAGAGATAATTAATCAGACACTTTCTAAATTACTGAAGTATGTATTTCACAGAAGAGTTAAGGGATTTTTAGACATTGTGTGCTCTTGAACCATCAGACAGTACAGGGTTAGGGTGGAGGTTTGCTGCCTACTGAATTCCATCAAGTAGTCAGAGCAAACTCATAAGATCTGAAAATAGGATTCAGCAGAGCTAACAATTCTCTTCTTTTCCCAGGAGCCTTGCCAACCCCCTGGAGGTCTTGTCACTCACTCACTGCATGTTTACAGAAAAAGACTTGACTCACCTGTTCAGGAGCCCTCATCTCACTCACCTGAAGGACCTGTGTCTGAGGGGAGTCCCCCTGATCTCAGTCAGTGAGCCCCTTCTAGCTCTGCTGGAGGTAAATGCAGCCACCCTCCAGCACCTGGACCTGGGTCTGTGTGGCCTCCAGGACACCCAGCTTGAAGCCCTGCTCCCTGCCCTGAGCAGCTGCTCCCAGCTCAGCTCCCTCAGCCTGCATGGGAACTGCTTGTCCATGGCCACCCTGGAGAAGCTGCTGCGCTTCACCTCGGGCCTCAGCAGGTTGAGACAAGAGATCTATCCAGCCCCTCTGGAGACTTTCAGCCCTCAGGGATTTCTGCAGCCTCAGACCTTTGATTTGCTTTGTTCTCAACTCTTTGGGGTCTTGAGAGATATAGGATGCTCCAGGACTATCTTGGTGAGCCCTAAACCCTGTCTTTCTGGAATCCTGATGTTAGGAAACTGGACTGTGACAGCATCCTGCAGTAACTGCCTATGTCACTCTAAGAAGCTGTCCTTTGGGCTCTCAGAAACCTGAAATCTAGCACATTATCTGCATGTGGACATCGCTCCTGGAATGAAGCATCATGTCTCAGTCGTGGGGTCGCAAAGCTGATGCAGTTGAGGTGCAAGATTGCAGGCTGAGCTGGAGAAACAGCATAGCTGTTTCCACAGCAGTAGTTCAGGTCTGCGGCACCAGAGGTGTTCCTAGAATCCTTCCCATTTCTCTCCTATCGCAGTAGTCTATCCACCAGGATGTGGCAGGTCTTCACTACTTCAGGCTGATCATGATCTTTGAAGTTTTCTCTTAAATAAAATGTTGCATGTTGAACACTGTGTTTTAGGGTTTTTTTTCCCCCTCACTATTCTTCTGTGATTTGGCCCTGGCTGCCACCTATATTTGCTCCTGCACTGCCTGTCCACTGGGTACCCCCTAACCCTGTTAGTGTTCATCTTCTGTTACCTCCATGAGTTGCAGGTGAGAACCTAGTGCTTCCCTACACTGAGTGTCACCAAGGATCAGAGTAAACTGGCCTCTCTCACTGACAAAATGCAGCCACTGTTAGTTCTAAATTTTCCTCATTTTTATTATCTTTATTTATTGGATAGAAACAGCCAGAAATTGAGTGGGGAGGAGGAGATAGAGAGATACTTGCAACCCTGCTTCAGCACTCACAAAGCTTTCCCCCTGCAGGTGGGGGCCATGGATTCAAACCTATGTCCTTTCACACTGTAACATGTTGCTCAACCAAGTGCACCACCAACTGGCCCCTTCTTTTTTTTTTAATTTTTTATTTAAGAAAGGATTAATGAAAAAAAAATAAGGTAGGAGGGGCACAACTCCACACAATTCCCACCACCCAATCTCCATAACCCACCCCCTCCCATGATAGCTTTCCCATTCTCTAGCCCTCTGGGAGCATGGACCCAGGGTCGTTGAGGGTTGCAGAAGGTAGAAGGTCTGGCTTCTGTAATTGCTTCCCCGCTGAACATGGGCGTTGACTGGTCAGTCCATACTCCCAGTCTGCCTCTCTTTTTCCCTAGTAGGGTGTGTCTCTGGGGAAGCTGAGCTCCAGGACACATTGGTGGGGTCTTCAATCCAGGGAAGCCTGGCCAGCATCCTGGTGGCATCTGGAACCTGGTGATTGAAAAGAGAGTTAACATACAAAGCCAAACAATTTGTTGAGCAATCATGGATCCCAAGCTTGGAATAGTGGAGAGGAAGTGTTAGGGAGGTACTCACTGCAAACTCTAGTGTACTACTGCTTTCAGGTATATATTTTGCAGTAGTTTATGGATACATGTGCACATAAGCTCTCTCTCACAGAAATTGGTGTATATCTAGGTTATGGGACTTTGTTAGAAAGTGAACTACCTGAGATGAGATTAGAGTGTACTATAAAAGGAAAGGTCTCACACGAGTAATGAAGCTGAAGGGTTGTCATTCCATACATGAAGTCTCTGGACACAGTCTGAGGTGAAGCATGTTGAGGTGGCAATCGTTGCGTTGGTTAGGTTGTGATCGGTGGATGCATTATTATTTGGTTTGGATTGGGAGATGCATACGGGAAAGTGGGCCCTATCCAAGGGTTCCAGGACTGGGGGAAGTAGGGGCTCTATAGTGGAGATGTGACGTTCCTGCTGTCTTAGGGTTCAAAAAGACAATGGATAGTTAATGTTATCATCACATTAGTTGTTAATAATAGTGGGAGACTTTAATACCCCACTCTCACACTTAGACAGATCAACAAAGCAGAGAACCAATAAAGATACAAGAGAATTGAATGAAGAGATCGACAGACTAGACCTCTCGGACATTTTCAGACTCCTTCTTCTTCTTTTTTAAAATCTTTATATATTTACTGGATAGAGACAGCCAGAAATCGATAGGGAAGGGGATCACCTCTATCAAAGAGAAGGTAAGAGATAGAGACACCTGCAGCGCTGCTTCACCACTCACAAAGATGTCCAGGGTCTCAAGCCTGAGTCCCTACACATTGCAAGATGTGCACTAATATAGGTACTCCACAGCCGGGCCCCACCCTTTTTAAAATCTATCATCTATGTATGTATGTATGTATGTATGTATGTATCTATCTATCTATCTATGTATCTGTTTTTAATCTTACCACTGTCAGTACTTAGACTGTAATGTGTGTGCTTAGTCAGGTGCATCCGACCTGGCCCCAGGTTCTTAGACTATAACTTTTTCTTTATACATAATCCTAGACTAAGACCTCAGTCTTTTGACCCACAGCAACACAGCAGGTGCATAAAATGATTGAAATAGAAGGTTTGGGAAGAAGATTGACACTTATTTGCCAAGATGGACAAAACAGCAAAACCCTTTGATGTCTATAGCAGTGCTCCTCTTCTGTTGATTATACTGCTGTAAACAGACCTTGTAAGATCAGTCATAAAGAACTCTTTGCATTACCATGATGCTATTTTCCAACCCCAGGAATGTTCTCTTACACAAGCATTCCTGTAAACACAAGAAAATATTTGTCAGCTTAATATTAAATATATTTGCTGTTTTTTAATTGATTTAATAATAATTGAGAAGACTATAGGATGAGAGGGCTACAATTCCACACAATTCTCAACACCAGAATTCAATATCCCATTCCCTTCATTGGAAGTTTTCTTATTCTTTATCTTTCTGGGAACATAGACCCAGGATCATTATTATTGTTTTTTTAGATTTTTTTTTAATTTAAGAAAGGATTAATTAACAAAACAATAGGGTAGGAGGGGTACACAATTCCCACCACCCAATCTCCATATCCCATCCCCTCCCCTGATAGCTTTCCCATTCTCTAGCCCTCTGGAAGCATGGACCCAGGGTCATTGTGGGTTGCAGAAGGTAGAAGGTCTGGCTTCTGTAATTGCTTCCCCACTGAACATGGGCGTTGACTGGTCGGTCCATACTCCCAGTCTGCCTCTCTCTTTCCCTAGTAGGGTGGGTCTCTGGGGAAGCTGAGCTCCAGGACACATTGGTGGGGTCTTCAATCCAGGGAAGCCTGGCCAGCATCCTGATGTCATCTGGAACCTGGTGACTGAAAAGAGAGTTAACATACAAAGCCAAACAAATTGTTGAGCAATCATGGACCCAAAGCTTGGAATAGTGGAGAGGAAGTGTTAGGGAGGTACTCACTGCAAACTCTAGTGTACTTCTGCTTTCTTACTTTGGTGCCATACTCCAAACTCAGTCAAACTTCTGCTTTGCGTTTCTACTTCTTTTTTTTTTTATTTTTTTTTTATTTAAGAAAGGATTAATTGACAAAACCATAGGGTAGGAGGGGTACAACTCCACACAATTCCCACCGCCCAATCTCCATATCCCACCCCCTACCCAGTAGCTTTCCCATTCTCAATCCCTCTGGGAGCATGGACCCAGGGTCATTGTGGGTTGCAGAAGGTGGAAGGTCTGGCTTCTGTAATTGCTTCCCCGCTGAACATGGGCATTGACTGGTCGGTCCATACTCCCAGTTTGCCTCTCTCTTTCCCTGGTAGGGTGGGTCTCTGGGGAATCTGAGCTCCAGGACACATTGGTGGGGTCTTCAATCCAGGGAAGCCTGGCTGGCATCCTGATGGCATCTGGAACCTGGTGACTGAAAAGAGAGTTAACATACAAAGCCAATCATGGACCCAAAGCTTGGAATAGTGGAGAGGAAGTGTTAGGGAGGGTACTCACTGCAAACTCTAGTATACTTCTGCTTTCTTACTTTGGTGCCATACTCCAAACTCAGTCAATTTCTGCTTTGTGTTTCTACTCTTTTTTTTTTACATGCATAACATTCCCCAGATTCCCATTTAACAATACAACCCCCACTATTTCATTCATCATTTTTCATGGACCTGTATTCTCCCCACCCACCCACCCACCCCCGAGTCTTTTACTTTGGTGTAATACTCCAATTCCATTTCAGGTTTGACTTGTGTTTTCTTTTCTAATCTTGTTTTTCAACTTCGGCCTGAGAGTGAGATCATCCCATATTCATCCTTCAGTTTCTGACTTATTTCACTCAACATGATTTTTTCAAGGTCCATCCAAGATCGGCTGAAAACAGTGAAGTCACCATTTTTTTACAGCTGAGTAGTATGCCATTGTGTATATATACCACAACTTGCTCAGCCACTCATCTGTTGTTGGACATCTGAGTTGCTTCCAGGTTTTGGCTATTACTAATTGTGCTGCCAAGAACATATGTGTACACAGATCTTTTTGGATGGATGTGTTGGGTTCCTTAGGATATATCCCCAGGAGGGGAATTGCAGGGTCATAGGGTAGGTAGATTTCTAGCCTTCTGAGAGTTCTCCAGACTGTTCTCCACAGAGGTTGGACCAATTGACATTCCCACCAGCAGTGCAGGATGGTTCCTTTGACCCCACACCCTCTCCTTGCTCCTGCCTGATTGCTATGGCAAGAACTTCCAACACTATGTTGAATAGTAATGGTCAGTGTGTCTGTTCATGTTCCACTACCAAGCAGTTTTGATGACAATGGCCCTATAATACAGTTTGAGATCTGGCAGTGTGATGCCTCTGGCTCTGTTCTTTTTTCTCTTTATATATGTTGGTTATTAAACTCTTATCTGATGTATGGCATGTAAAGATCTTCTCCCATTCTGTGAGGGGTCTCTTGATTTGGGTAGTGGTTTCTTTTGCTGTGAAGAAGCTTTTTAATTTGATGTAGTACCATAGGTTTATACTTGCCTTAGTCTTCCTTGTAATTGGATTCGTTTCATTGAAAATGTCTTTAAAATTTATGCGGAAAAAAGTTCTTCCAATATTTTCCTCTAAGTATCTGATAGTTTGTGGTCTAAGATCCAAGTCCTTGATCCACTTGGAATTTACTTTTGGATTTGGTGAAATACATTGATTCAGTTTCATTCTTCAGCGTCTTTCAACCCATTGTTTCCAACACCATTTGTTGAAGAGACTCTGCTTCCCCCATATAATAGTCTGGGCCCCTTTGTCAAAGATTAAATGTCCATACATGTGGGTCCTCATTTCTGGGCTCTCAATTCTATTCCACTGGTCAGTGTGTCTGTTCATGTTCTACTACCAAGCAGTTTTGATGACAATGGCCCTATAATACAGTTTGAGATTTGGCAGTGTGATGCCTCTGGTTCTGTTCTTTTTTCTCAAGATTGTTTTGGCAATTCTAGGTCTTTTCTGGTTCCAGATAAACATTTATAGCATTTTTTCTATTCTCCTAAAAAATGTGCTTGGGATCTTGATGGGGATAGCATTAAATTTGTAGATGGCTCTGGGTAATATATTCATTTTGATGATGTTAATTCTTCCAACCCATGAACATGGAATATCTTTCCACTTCTTTGTGTCTTTTTCAATTTCTTTGAGTAGTGACTCATAATTTTCAGTACACAAGTCTTTCACTTCGTTGGTTAGATTTATTCCTAGATATTTTATTGTTTTTGTTGCTATAGAAAAAGGAACTGATTTCTGGATTTCAATTTCTTCTAACTTAGTGTTTGCATAGAGGAATGCCACTGACTGTTGAATGTTAATTTTATAGCCTGACACATTACTGTATTGCCTGATGATTTCCAAAAGCTTCTTGCTGGATTCCTTAGGTTTTTCCATGTATACTATCATGTCCTCTGCAAATAAGGAGAGTTTGACTTCTTCTCTTCCAATCTGTATCCCTTTAATTCCTTGTTCCTGCCTGATTGCTATGGCAAGAACTTCCAACTCTATGTTGAATATTAATGGTGATAGTGGGCAGCCCTGTCTAGTACCTGATCTAAGGGGAAATGCTTCCAGTTTTTCACCATTGAGTATGATGTTGGCTGTAGGTTTGCTATATATAGACTACACTATCTTCAGGAATTTTCCATCTATTCCAATTTTTTGTAGTGTTTTGATCATAAAGGGATGTTGTATTTTGTCAAAGGCTTTCTCTGCATCTATTGATATGACCATGTGGTTTTTGGTCTTGCTTTTGTTGATGTGGTGGATCACATTGATTTACGTATATTAAACCAACCTTGCATGCCTGGGATAAACCCCAGTTCGTCATGATGAACCATCTTTTTGATATACTGCTGTATCCGGTCGGCTAGAATTTTGTTCAATATTTTCGCATCTATGTTCATCAGACATATTGGTCTGTAGTTTTCTTTTTTGGTTGTGTCCCTGTCTGCTTTTGGTATCAGGGTGATGTTGGCTTCATAGAAGCTGGCAGGGAGTATTCCAGTGTCTTCAATCTTCTGGAAGACTTTTAAAAGTAGAGGTATTAGTTCTTCTTTGAAAGTTTTGTAGAATTCATTTGTAAAACCATCTGGTCCAGGACTTTTATTTTTGGGAAGATTTTTGATAACTGTTTCAATTTCATTAGCTGTGATGGGCCTGTTCATGTTATCCACTTCCTCTTGACTTAGTTTTGGAAGTTGGTAGGTATATAGGAAATCATTCCTTTCTTCCAGGTTCTCTAGCTTGGTGGCATATAGTTGTTCATAGAAGCCTCACATGATATGTTGAATTTCTGCAGTGTCTGTTGTGATTTCTCCTCTTTCATTTACTATCTGATTTATTTGGGTCTTCTTCCTTTTTTGTTTTGTGAGTCTGGCTAAAGGTTTGTCGATTTTGTTTACTCTTTTGAAGAACCAACATCTACTTTCATTGATCTTTTGTATGGTTTTCCTATTCTCAATGTTATTTATTTCTGCCTTAACTTTAGTGATTTCTGTCCCTCTGGTTGCTTTAGGATTCCTTTGTTGTTCTTCTTCTAGGGCTTTGAGATGTGCAATCAGGCTGTTTATTTGTGCCTTTTCTTGTTTCCTAATGTGTGCTTGTATAGCTATGAAATTCCCTCTTAGGACTGCTTTAGCTGTGTCCCAAATATTTTGATAGCTTTTGTCTTCATTTTCATTGAACTCTCGAAACATTTTGATTTCTTCCTTGATTTCCTCTTTGACCCAGAAGTTGTTAAGAAGTGTACTGTTGAGCTTCCACATTTTGGAAGTGTTACTAATCTTTTTTTGATTGTTAAGTGTTAGTTTAATTCCACTGTGGTCTGAGAAGATGCTTGGGATGATTTCAGTGCTCTTGAATAGGCTGATGCTGTCTTTGTGGCCTAACATATGGTCTATCCTTGAGAATGATCCATGTGGATTTGACTAAAATGTGTATTCCAGTTTCTTGGGATGAATGACTCTGAAAATGTCCAATAGTTCTAGTTTATCTATTTCTTCATTTAGCTCCCTTATGTCTTTACTGATTTTCTGCCTGGATGATCTGTCAAGTTGAGAGAGTGGGGTGTTGAAGTCCCCTACTATGATTGTGTTACTGTTAATATATTGCTGTAGCTTTTTCAGTAGAAGTTTGATGTATTTAGATGGCTTCTCATTGGGTGCATAGATATTAATAATTGTTAAGTCCTCTTGATTGACTGATCCTCTGAGCATTAAGTAGTGTCCATTCCTATCTTTTTTAATCTTATCTATTTTAAAGTCTATCATGTCCGATATGAGAATAGCTGTTCCTGCCCTTTTTTGAGGGCCATTGGCTTGAATGATAATTTTCCATCCTTTCACTTTAAGTCTGTGTTTGTCTTGTTGCGTTAGGTGAGTTTCCTGTAGACAACATATTGTTGGGTTGTGTTTTCTGATCCATCTTCCTACTCTGTGTCTTTTAATAGGTGAATTCAGGCCATTGACATTTATTGATATCAATGATTGAAGATATTTTAACGCCATTCTTGTAGAGTTTTAGAATGTTTTGATATATGTCCTATTTGTGGTGGTCTGGTTGTTTATAGGAGACCTTTCAGAACTTCTATCAGGGCAGGCTTTGTGATGGTTGCTTCCTTCAACTGTTGCTTGTCTGAGAAGGTTTTGATGCTTCCATCTAGTCTGAATGACAATCTAGCAGGATATAGTATTCTTGGCTGAAAGCCTTTCTCATTGAGCACTCGATAGATATCTTGCCATTCTCTTCTGGCCTGTAGTGTTTGTATGGAGAAGTCTGCTGCTAATCTTATGGGTTTTCCTTTGTAGGTGACTCTTTGTTTTTCTCTTGCAGCCTTGAGGATCCTTTCTTTATCCTTATTCCTTTCCAATCTAAGTATGACATGTCTTGGTGTCTTTAGGTCTGGGTTAATTCTGTTTGGGACCCTCTGGGCTTCTTGAATCTTTATGTCTTTGGTGTTGTCTAGACTAGAGAAATTTTTAGCTATTATGGCCTGGAGAACGCTTTCTTCCTCCCCTTCTCTTTCTTCCTCTGGTAAGCCAGTAATGCGTATATTGTTTCTTTTGAAGTCATCCCATAGGACTCTGTTGTTGTTTTCAGCATCTCTTATCTCTTTTTGAGATCTCTTACTTCTTTTTTAGTTGTCTCTAATTCATCCTCAATCTTGCTAATTCTGTCTTCAGCCTCATTGATTCTATTCTCTCTGCCCTCTACTGCTTTCTGGAGTTCATCTATTTTGTTGCCCTGCTCTGATACTGTTTTAGCTTGTTCAGATAGTTGCCTTCTTAGCTCAGCGATTTCAGCTTTCAGCTCTCTAATAACCATGAGATAATTAGAATTTTCTTCCATATTCTCATTTGTTGTTCCTGCATTTCTGATTACAATTTTTTCAAATTCTTTACTCACTGCTGTTATTATTTCCTTAGTTAATGTTTGGATGTTGAACTCGTTTTTTTGTGCTTCACCCTCTGGAGGACTTTTAGCTGGACTCTTGTCCTGGTTCGAGTCTCCAATATTTTTTCTTGTTGTTTTTACCATTTTATATAAGTTAACAGTTTTTTCAATCCCTGAGTTGGAGTTCAGTGGTGTAAAATCTTTTTTTTTTTTTTCCCTGTAGGCTTTGGGAGCCTGAGGGCTTTTAAAATATCAATAGGCTTCTTAGCTTAATCACTGACTCCTGACCAAGAGATAAAGCAGGGTGTGGCAGAGATAATCCAGTGGTTATGCAAAGAGACTTTCACAGCCCCTCAGCTATGCCACCAAGGTATAGGTCTTCTCCTGAGTTTCCCAGTTAGATCTCTGTACCCTGGTGTCCCCTCCTGTTGCTGCTCCAGATTCTGAGGGTAGTAGCAATGGAGACTCAGAGTTGCACTGGTGAGTCACTGGGGAGTCCTTTCCTCCCTTCAGCTGTCCCCTTGTTGGTGGAGCAGACTGTAGGTGGTGTCTCCACTGACAAACTGTCGAACTGTTAGCAGTCACTTAATCTCTCCTTAGGCCCCTCTCTCCTCTCTGTCACCAGCCACGCGTGTTTGTACTCACGGGTGATTTACTGGGTTTCTGTGGTCATTCTAGTCCTGTCTTGTTTCGGTCCGGGTGGTCTCCTTTGGTATTCCTAGTTGATCCGGGAGAGGAGAGGAGAGAAAGCAATCTGCTGCTCGTAGCTCCGCCTCCGGACTCACGCTGCTGTTTAAGCCACTACCTCATCTTCCTCTACTTTCCACATAGGAACAATCAATGATTTTTTTTCCCCTTTCTAGGAAACAGTTTAGTTGTTTCCTAATTCTGTGCATGCCAAAATTGTAATACTTAATGACAAGTGATCTTGTTTTGCTTGAGGTTTGATAGCATCATGGTTATGCAAAGAGACTCTGAGGAGGAAGCTCCAAAGTTGCCAGTTCAATCTCCTGGACCACCAAAAACCAGAGCTGAGCAGGGTTCTGGTAAAATAAGTAAATAAAATAAAATAGGAGAAGAGCATTTGTTTATAGCACATAAGCTCTGTAGACTCTGATATTATTATCAGGCTTTGGCTTCTTGATGCATGTGATTTTCTTTTACCTGGAACACTAATGCCGTGGCTTAGATTTCACAGTGCATGTAATGGCCCCAACCCACGGCCTTTCCCTTTATTCCTACACAACAACACAGCTTCTCTTCCACCAACAGTCACAGACATGTCCAGGTTCCAGCTTATTCCTGCTCTCAACAAAGTCTCCTGTTGCAGTTAACTCAGCTCAAACTACACTGGGCCTGGACAAAGGGCACCAAGCAAAGACTCCCTTCTGGGCCTCAGGGCTGGGGCTGCTGGGCTGAGGATCTAGGGCAGGACTTCACTTTCCTGGAAATGGAGGAGTCTGGTGCTCACTCTGTTGTTGGGATCTTATGGGATCCAGAGAGATGAAGCACTGGAGTCTTTGCCCCTGGGGACTGGCCTTCACTGAGAGCTCAGGCCATTTCCTGCTTTCTCCCTGCTGGCAGAAGTCTACATATTGACACTGCAATTGCACCCTCTACTCAGGGTAATTGGGCAAAGGAGCCTGGGATATCAGCTTGCACACATGTCACTAATTACTTATGATTCCACAGACTTAAAAGCCTTGGGGTAGAGAGAGGAGGCAGGAAGGATGGACCATCTTCAGTCATTGAGGAAAACTTCCAGTCTGCTGCATTTTAATGCCACCTACTGGCAGGAAGTTCAGAGCAATAAACTGTGTGAATGTAAAAAAGCCTTTTTTTTTTTTTTCAGTTTTTCTGATAAAAATCTGGTGTCTATGCAAGAAGAAAAATATTCGTGTTGAAAAGTATGTTGATATTGGAATTGAGAAATCTTACCAATAAGGAAGTTTACTCACATAATTTATGCACATATTTTATAAATGTTGACACTGGTTTTTCATATCATCTGAAGAGAAGCATGGGCATTACTTCTTCTTAGATTCAAGGGAACAGTTGTACCTCTATTTTCACAGCTGCCATCCTTGCACTCCAAATGTGGATAGATCTTAAATGCCCATCCTATGAAACAGCCCAGTTGGTTGTAGCCTTTTCAGTGATATCTATCAATCCAGTCTGACTACATACCCCTGAATTTTACCTGTCTATGTGACGACAACCATGCTTTGTTTTTCATCATGATTAGCTTAGACCGCCCACTACCCTCCTCACTCTTTCTTTCCCATGATAGCCACATTGTCCTGGCCAAAATCCCCTTCCTGCCACTTCCTTTCCCATCTTGGTAGACCCCAGGCTCCCTCCTAATATCTGATCCCATCTCCTTTTCCTGAACATGGTTATATTGTGACCAAATTCTCTCTCGCCAAAGGGGAAGAGGACAGGTTGATCCCATGTTCAGTTACGTATAAAAAAAGCTCTGAAGATTTGTCTTTGTATGATTGCTGGCCTATAAGAATATATATATATATATATATATATATATATATGTCAAACTTCGATTTGCTAATGACTCTCCATGTGTCAGCCCTTATTTTAAGGCATAGACAGAGTGTGTTTTGCACTGTTTCCCATACCCAACTACACAAGACTGGACGAAGAAATTAGGGGACTCAAGGGAGAACTACCCTACATTTTGGAAGGGTGATACTGGGTCCTTTAGAACCAGTGAAGCTGAGGGTGATTGTGCTCAGTGAAGTGATTAAGGAGGTGATAGACTAATACTGGGTAGCTTCTCTCATGTAAGCAATCGAGTATTGAAGAACACAGACTCCCCTAACACAAGTCATAGGGATTGAGCTAGTTTTGTAAGAATTATGACAGTTATTGCTAAGATTGAGGTCATAGAATTTTGATGGTGGAGGTATCATGGAATATGCCCCCTAAATATTTTCTTATATTTTTTTAATTTATAAAAAAGGAAACACTGACAATAGCCATAGGATAAGAGGGGAATGACTACACCCAATCCCCACCACCAGAAATCTGTATGCCATCCATTCCTCTGATAGCTTGTCTATTCTTTATTCCTTTGGAAGTATGGATCCAAGGTCATTATGGGGTGCAGAAGGCAGAAGGTCTGGCTTCTGCAATTTCCTTCCCCTCTAAAATATCTGCCTAATTCTGCAGCAGGGTTTGTAATAGAATCCAGATGATGTAATTGTAGTATTGCACAACAGTAAAATACTCTGGGGTGGGTGGGATAAGAATACAGGTCCAAGAAGGATGACAGAGGACCATGTGGGGCTTGTATTCTTATATGGAAAACTGAGAAATGTTATGCATGTACAAACTATCACATTTCCTACCCAATATAAAACATTAATTCCCCATTAAAGAAATTTTAATAAAGAACTATTAGAAATAGAGAAAAAAATTGACACACAAGGGAAGTTTTTAATTTTCTAAAAAAAAAAAAAGATTTCAGTTGAGTTACTGTGTTTCTGATCAGGAAGACTCTGTCCAGGACATAAGAGTCGTCATCCAGGGCAGCTCCAGGCTGGGAGAAGGAGCCTCAGAGAAAGAGGAGCAGCCAGCTCTCCTTGCACACACCACTCTGCATCTGTGTCTCTGGGGCCAAGGGTTGGTTCTTTGTAGCCTGGGAGTCTTATCATCACAGGATAGCACTGAAGTTGACTGTCATCTCCTGGATCTGCCCAGAAAACATGTGTAGAGAAAAGTGACATGTAGGCATTATGTGTCTTGATCCCATGACTGTGGCTTGCAGGATTAGTAGGATGTGACCATGTTGCAAAACCTAGGACCTTGTAACCTCAGTCATAAAGAACTCTTTCATTACCATTATGCTGTTTCCCCCAGCCCAGGAATGCATTCTCACAATAAAATAAACACAAGCAAACACTTGTCAGCTTACTATGAAATATACTTTCTGTTTTATAAATGATTTAATGATTGCCAAGAATGTAGGCTCAGAGGGCTACCCTTCCACACAATTCCCACCACCAGGTTTCCATATCCCATCCCCGTCATTGGAAGTTCTTCTTGATCCCTCTGGTTATGTGGACAATGATAATATAAACTGCAGAAGGTGGAAGGTCCAACTTGTGTAAGTCCATCTCCAGTGGACATGGGCATTGGGAAGTCGATCCATATATCCATCCTGTTTCTATCTTTCCCTAGTGGTGCAAGGCTCCAGGGAGGTGGAGTTCTAGGACACACTGATGAGGTCCTCTGCCCAGGGAAGTCATGTTGACATCATGGTAGCATTTGCAACTTGGTGTCTGAAAATGCATTAAAATATAAAGCAGAGGGGGCCAGATGGTGGTGCACTTGGCTTAGTACAGATGTTATTCCCATTTTTTGTAGTTTTTTTTTTATCATAAAGCGATGTTGTATTTCCTCAAAGGCATTCTCTGCATCTATTGAGGTGACCATGTGGTTTTTTGGTCTTGCTTTTGTTGATGTGGTGGAAAACACTGATTGATTTACATATATTATACCAAACTTGCATGCCTGGGATAAGAACCACTTGGTCATGATGAACAATCTTTTTAATATACTGCTGTATCCTGTTGGCTAGAATTTTGTTCAATATTTTAGCATCTATGTTCATCAGAGATATTGGTCTATAGTTTTCTTGTTTGGTTGTGTCCCTATCTGCTTTTGGTATCAAGAGTGATGTTGGCTTCATAGAAGCTGGAAGAGAGTATTCCAGTGTCTTCAATCTTCTGGAAGGCTTTTAAAAGTAGAGGTATTAGTTTGTCTTTGAAGGTTTTGTAGAATTCATTTGTAAAACCATCTGGTCCAGGACTTTTATTTTTGGGGAGATTTTTGGTAGTTGTTTTTATTTTATTAGCTGTAATGGGCTTTTTCATGTTATCTTCTTCCTCTTTACTTAGGTTTGGAAATTGGTAGGTATCTAGGAAAACGACCATTTCTTCCAGGTTCTCTAGCTTGGTGGCTACTAGTTGTTCATAGAAGCCTTGCATGATACGGTGAATTTCTTCGTTGTCTGTTGTGATATCTCTTCTTTCATTTATGATCTGATTTATTTGGGTCTTCTCCCTTTTTTGTTTTTCTGAGTCTGGCTAAAGGTTTGTCAATTTTATTCACTCTTTTGAAGAACCTACATTTACTTTTGTTGATCATTTGTATGGTTTTCTTTTTGTTGTGTTATTTATTGTTATTTATTGAAAAAGGGAGACATTAACAAGACCCTAGGATAGGAGGGGTACAACTCCACACACAATTCCCACCACCAGATCTCTATATCCCATCCCCTCCCCTGATAGCTATCCCATTCTTTATCCCTTTGGGAGTATGGACCCAAGGTCATTGTGGGTTGCAGAAGTTGGAAGGTCTGGATTCTGTAATTGCTTCTCTGGTGAACAAGGGCTTTGACTGGTCTATTCATACTCGTAGCCTGCCTCTCCCTTTTCCTAGTATTCTGGGTCTCTGGGGAAGTAGAGCAGCCCAGAGACACATTGTTGGGGTCCTCTGTTCAGGGAAATCTGGCATCTGGAACCTGGTGGCTGAAAAATGAGTTAACAAACAAAGCCAAACAAATTGTTGAACAATTATGGACCTAAAGGCTGTAAAAGTGTAGATAAAGTGTTGGGGGGCACTCCCTGCAGACTATTGTGTACTTTTTCTTTCAGGTATATATTTTTCCCTAGTTTATGGATACATGTGAACATATGCTGTATCTCACAGGGCCTCGTCTATATCTAGGTTTTGCAGCTTTGTTAGGAAGTGAACCACCTGGACTGGAATTAGAGAATACTATGAAAGGAAAGGTCTCAGCTGAGTAATGAAGCTGAAGGGTTGTCATCACACACCTCAAGTCTCTGAACACAGTCTGAAGTGAAGCATGTTGAGGTGGCACTCATTGCGTTGATTAAGATGTGATTGGTGGATGCAATGTTATTTTCTATGTTTCTTTATTGGGGAATTTGTGTTTTACACTCAACAGTAAGTACAATATTTTGTACATGCATAACACTCCTCAGTTTCCCATTTAAAAATATAACCCCCACTAAGTCCTATGTCATCCTTCTTGGACCTGTATTCTCCCCACCCACCCACCACAGAGTCTTTTACCTTGGTGCAATATGCCAATTTCATTTCTGGTTCTACATGTGTTTTTGTTTCTGATCTTGTTTTTCAACTTCTGCCTGAGAATGAGATCAACCCATATCCATCCTTCTGTTTCTAACTTATTTCACTTAACATAAGTTTTTCAAGGTCCATCCAAGATCGGCTGAAAACGGTGAAGTCACCATTTTTTACAGCTGAGTAGTATTCCATTGTGTATATAGACCACAACATGCTCAACCACTCATCTGTTGTTGGACACCTGGGTTGCTTCCAGGTTTTGGCTATTACAAATTGTACTACTAAGAACATATGTGTCCACAGATCTTTTAGGATGGGGGTGTTGGGTTCCTTAGGATATATCCCCAGGAGGGGAATTGCAGGATCATAGGGTAGGTCCATTTCTAGCCTTATGAGAGTTCTCTGGACAGTTCTCCACAGAGGTTGGTCCAATTTACATTCCCACCAGCAGTGCAGGATGGTTCCTTTGACCCCACACCCTCTCCAGCATTTGCTGCTGTTGCCTTTTCTGACGTATTACATTCTCACAGGAGTGAAATGGTATCTCATTGTTGTCTTTATTTGCATTTCTCTGACAATCAGAGAAACGGAGCATTTTTTCATGTGTTTCTCGGCCTTTTGAATCACTTCTGCGGTGAATGTTCTTTCCACTACATTTCTGGATGGAGTTATAAGTTGTCTTGTTGTTGAGTTTGGCAAACTCATTATATATGTTGGTTATTAGCATCTTGTCTGATATATTTCTTTTTTTTCCTTTGTTTATATTTATTTTATTTATTTTTTCCCTTTTGTTGCCCTTGTTGTTTTATTGTTGTAGTTATTATTGTTGTTGTTGTTGTTGGATAGGACACAGAGAAATGGAGAGAGGGAGGGGAACACAGAGAGGAGGAGAGAAAGATAGACACCTGCAGAACTGCTTCACCGCCTTTGAAGCGACTCCCCTGTAGGTGGGGAGCCAGGGTTCAAACCGGGATCCTTATGCCGGTCTTTGTGTTTTGCGCCACCAGCGCTTAGCCCGCTGCACTACAGCCCAACTTCCGTCTGATGTATTTCATGTAAAGATCTTTTCCCATTCTGTGAAGGGTCTCTTGGTTTGGGTAGTGTTTTTTTTTTTTGCTGTGAAACAGCTTTTTAATTTTATGTAGTCCCATAGGTTTATACTTGCCTTAGTCTTCTTTGTAATTGTATTCGTTTCAATGAAGATGTCTTTAAAATGTATGCAGAAAAGAGTTCTGACAATATTTTCTTCAAAGTATCGGATAGTTTCTGGTCTAACATCCAAGTCCTTGATCCACTTGGAATTTACTTTTGTATTTGGTGAAATACAGTGATTCTGTTTCATTCCTTTGCATGTTTCAACCCATTGTTTCCAACACTTTATTGAAGAGACTCTGCCTTTACCATTTAATAGTCTGAGCCTCTTTGTCAAAGATTAGATGTCCATAGGTGTGGGGGCTCACGTCTGTGCTCTCCATTTTATTCTATTGGTCAGTGTGTCTATTCATGGTGCAGTACCAAGCAGTTTTTGATGACAATGGCCCTATAATACAATTTGAAATCTGGGAGTGTGATGCCTCCAGTTCTATTCTTATTTTTTCTCAAGACTGTTTGGCAATTCTATGTCATTTCTGGTTCCAGAACATTTGTAGAATTTGTTCTATTCTCTTAAAAATGTGCTTGGGATCTTGATGGGGACAGCATTAAATTTGTAGATGGCTCTGAGTATTATATTCATTCAGATGATGTTAATTCTTCCAACCCATGAACATGGAATATCTTTCCACTTCTTTGTGTCTTTTTCCATTTATTTGAGTAGTGACTCATAATTTTCAGTATACAAGCCTTTCACTTCTTTGGTTAGGTTTACTTCTAGATATTTTATTGTTTTAGTTGCTATAGTAAAAAGAACTAATTTCTGGATTTCTTACTTTTTAAAAATTTATTTCTTTATTGGGGAATTAATGTTTTACATTCAACAGTAAATACAATAGTTTGTACATGCATAACATTCCCCAGATTCCCATTTAACAATACAACCCCCACTATGTCATTCATCATCCTTCATGGACCTGTATTCTCCCCATCCACCCACCCACCCCAGAGTTTTTTACTTTGGTGCAGTACGCCAATTCCATTTCAGGTTATACTTGTGTTTTCTTTTCTAATCCTGTTTTTCAACTTCGGCCTGAGAGTGAGATCATCCTGTATTCATCCTTCAGTTTCTGACTTATTTCACTCAACATGATTTTTTCAAGGTCCATCCAAGATCGGCTGAAAACGGTGAAGTCACCATTTTTTACAGCTGAGTAGTATTCAATTGTGTATATATACCACAACTTGCTCAGCCACTCATCTGTTGTTGGACACCTGGGTTGCTTCCAGGTTTTGGCTATTACAAATTGTGCTGCCAAGAACATATGTGTACACATATCTTTATGGATGGGTGTGTTGGGTTCCTCAGGATATATCCCCAGGAGAGGAATTGCAAGGTCATAAGGTCGGTCCATTTCTAGCCTTCTGAGAGTTCCCAGTCTGTTCTCCACAGAGGTTGGACCAATTGACATTCAGTCCAGCAATGTACGATGGTTCCTTTGACCCCATACCCTCTCCAGCATTTGCTGCTGTTACCTATTCTGATGTATGACATTCTCACAGTTGTGAAGTGATATTTCATTGTTGTCTTTATTTGCATTTCTCTGATAATCAGAGACTTGGAGCATTTTTTTTTGTGTTTCTCGGCCTTTTGGATCTCTTCTGTGGTGAATATTCTGTCCAAGTCCTCACCACATTTTTGGATGGAGTTATTTGTTGTCTTATTGTTGAGTCTGGCAATCTCTTTATGTATGTTGGTTATTAAACTCTTATCTGATGTATGACATGTAAAGATCTTCTCCCATTCTGTGAGGGGTCTCTTGGTTTGGGTAATTGTTTCTTTTGCTGTGAAGAAGCTTTTTAATTTGATGTAGTCCCATAGGTTTATACTTGCCTTAGTCTTCCTTGTAATTGGATTCGTTTCATTGAAAATGTCTTTAAAATTTATGCGGAAAAAACTTCTGCCAATATTTTCCTCTAAGTATCTGATAGTTTGTGGTCTAACATCCAAGTCCTTGATCCACTTGGAATTTACTTTTGTATTTGGTGAAATACAGTGATTCAGTTTCATTCTTCTGCATTTTTCAACCCATTGTTCCCAACACCATTTGTTGAAGAGACTCTGCTTTCACCATTTAATAGTCTGGGCACCTTTGTCAAAGATTAGATAACCATAGATGTGGGGGCTCACTTCTGTGCTCTCAATTCTATTCCACTGGTCAGTGTGTCTGTTCATGTTCCAGTACCAAGCAGTTTTGATGACAATGGCCCTATAATACAGTTTGAAATCTGGGAGTGTAATGCCTCCAGTTCTGTTCTTTTTTCTCAAGATTGTTTTGGCAATTCTATGTCTTTTCTGGTTCCAGATACACATTTGCAGCAGTTTTTCTATTCACCTAAAAATGTGCTTGGGATCTTGATGAGGATAGCATTAAATATGTATATGGCTCTGGGTAACATATTCATTTTGATGATGTTAATTCTTCCAACCCTTGATCATGGAATATCTTTCCACTTCTTTGTGTCTTTTTCAATTTCTTTGAGTAGTGACTCATAATTACCGGTATACAAGTATTTCACTTCTTTGGTTAGATTTACTCCTAGATATTATATTGTTTTAGTTGCTATAGTAAAAGGAACTGATTTCTGGATTTCAATTTCTTCTAACTTAGTGTTTGCATAGAGGAATGCCACTGACTTTTGAATTTGGTTTTGTAGCCTGATACCTCACTGTATTGCCTGATGATTTCCAAAAGCTTTTTGCTGGATTCCTTAGGTTATTTCCGTGTATACTATCATGTCCTCTGCAAATAAGGAGAGTTTGACTTCTTCTCTTCCAATCTGTATCCCTTTAATTCCTTGCTCCTGCCTGATTGCTATGGCAAGAACTTCCAACACTATGTTGAATAGTAATGGCGTCAGTGGGCAACCCTGTCTAGTACCTAATCTGAGTGGTAGTGCTTCCTGTTTTTCACCATTGAGTATGATGTTGGCTGTAGGTTTGCTATATATAGATTCCACTATTTCAGAAATTTTCCATCTATTCCCATTTTTTGTAGTGTTTTGATCATAAAGGGATGCTGTATTTTGTCAACGGCTTTCTCTGCATCTATTGATATGACCATGTGGTTTTTGGTCTTGCTTTTGTTGGTGTGGTGGATCACGTATGTTGATTTACGTATATTAAACCAGCCTTGCATCCCTGGGATAAAACCCATTTGGTCATGATGAACAATCTTTTTAATATACTGCTGTATCCAGTTGGCTAGAATTTTGTTCAATATTTTAGCATCTATGTTCATCAGAGATATTGGTCTGTAGTTTTCTTTTTTGGTTGTGTCCCTGTCTGCTTTTGGTATCACAGTGATGGTGTCTTCACAGAAGCTCGCAGGGAGTAATCCAGTGTCTTCAATCTTCTGGAAGACTTTTAAAAGTAGAGGTATTAGTGCATATTTGAAAGTTTTGTAGAATTCATTTGTAAAGCCATCTGGTCCAGGACTTTTATTTTGGGGGAGATTTTTGATAACTGTTTCAATTTCATTAGTTGTATTGGGCCTGTTCATGTTATCCACTTCCTCTTTACTTAGTTTTGGAAGTTGGTAGGTATCTAGGAAACCGTCCATTTCTTCCAGGTTCTCTAGCTTGGTGGCATATAGTTGTTCATAGAAGCCTCGCATGATATGGTGAATTTCTTCGTTGTCTGTTGTGATATCTCCTCTTTCATTTATTGTCCGATTTATTTGAGTCTTCTCCCTTTTTTGTTTCATGAGTCTGGCTAAAGCTTTGTTGATTTTTTCACTCTTTCGAAGAACCAACATTTACTTTAATTGATCTTTTGTATGGTTTTCCTATTCTCAATGTTATTTATTTCTGCCCTAACTTTAGTGATTTCTGTCCTTCTGGTTGCTTTAGGATTCCTTTGTTGTTCTTCTTCTAGGTCTTTAAGATGTGCAATCAGGCTGTTTATTTGTGCTTTTTCTTGTTTCCTAATGTGTGCTTGTATAGCTATGAGCTTCCATCACAGTACTGCTTTAACTGTGTCCCCAATATTTTAATAGCTTTTGTCTTCATTTTCATTGAAGTCTTGAAACATTTTGATTTCTTCCTTTATTTCCTTTTTGACCCAGAGGTTGTTAAGTAGTTTACTGTTGAGCTTCCACATTTTGGAACTATTACTAATCTTTTGTTGATTGCTAAGTGTTAGTTTAGTTCCACTGAGGTCTGATATGATTATTGGGATGATTTCAATGCTCTGGAATTTGTCTTTGGCCTAATATATGGTCTGTCCTTGAGTATGACCCATATGGATTTGCGTAAAATGTGTATTCCAGTTTCTTGGGATGAATGACTCTGAAAATGTCCAATAGTTCTAGTCTATCTATCTCTTCATTTAGCTCCCTTATATCTTTATTGATTTTCTGCCTGTACGATCTGTCAATGACTATGACTATGTTGTTGTTAATATATTGCTGTAGCTCTTTCAGTAGACATTTCATGTATTTAGATAGCTTCTCATTGGGTGCACAGATGTTAATAATTGTCAAGTCCTCTTGATTAAATGATCCTCTGAGCATTAAGTAGTGTCCATTCCTATATTATTAAATGTTTTTTTACTTATTTTTTTATTTATTTAAGAAAGGAAACATTAACAAAATTATAGGATGGGGGTACAACTCCACACTATTCTCGCCACCCAATCTTCATATCCCATGCCCTCCCCTGATAGCTTTCCCATTCTCTATCCCTCTGGGAGCATGGACCCAGGGTCATTGTGGGTTGCAGAAGGTGGGAGGTTGCCTTCTGTTATTGCTTACCCACTGAACATGGGCATTGACTGGTCAATCCATACTCCTAGTCTGCCTCTCTCTTTCCCTAGTGGGGTGAGTCTCTGGGGAAGTGGAGCTCCACGGCGCACTGGTGGGCTTTTCAGTCCAGGGTAGCCTGGCCGGCATCCTGATGGCATCTGGAACCTGGTGGCTGAAAAGAGAGTTAACATACAAAGCCAAACAAATTGTTAAAGAATCATGGACCCAAACTTTAGTGTACTACTGCTTTCAGGTATATATTTGCCATAATTTATGGATACCTGTGAACATATGCTCTATCTCCTGGAACCTGGTCTATATCTAGGTTTTGGGACTTTGTTAGGAAGTGAACTGGCTGGGATGGAATTAGAGAATACTATGAAAGGAAAGGTCTCACCCCAGTGATGAAGCTGAAGGGTTGTCGTTCCACACCTGAATATTCTGGACACAATATGAAGTGAAGCATTCTGGGGTGGCACTCATTGCGTTGACTAGGTTGCAATCAGCAGATGCACTCTTATTTGATAAGAATTGGGAGAAGCATAAGGGAAAGTGCATCCTACCACAGGACTGGGGGAAGTTTAGGTTCTATAGTGGAAATGTTGGTTCCCGCTGTTTCAGGGTTCAAGAAGACAATGGTTACTGTTATTTGGTAATTGGGTTAACTTTGAAAAGTTCCTTTGTTAGACATACAATCAATTTTCCCCATCTCATATTAATTAAATAGTGATGTATACGACTACAGTTTAATAGGTGTGTACATAAACACCATTTCCATCATCAAAAGATTGTGTCCCATACCCCCCACCCACCCCCAACCCCCCACCAGCCCAGGAAGATGCATGTCCACCCTCCCACTTACCACAGGGTTTTTACACTGGTGCCCTACTTTCAATTTACTCAGATACTGCCTTTAGTTTCCCTTTCTGATCTTCTTTCTCAACTTCTGTTGATGAGTGGGATCATCCCATACTCATCATTATCTTTCTGACTTAGCTCACTAAACATATTTCCTTCTAGCTCTGACCAAGATGGGTCAGAGAAGTTGAGTTCATTGTTCTTAGTAGCTGCATAGTATTCCATTGTGTGTATGTATGTATGTATGTATATATATATATATATATATATATATATATATATATATATTGTAAAATCTTCTTGGTTGACTGATCCTTTGAGTGTTAGTGTCCATTCCTATCTTTTTTAATCTTATTTATTTTAAAGTCTATCGAGTCAGATATGAGAATAGCTGTTCCTGCCCTTTTCTGAGGGCCATAGGCTTGTATGATAGTGTTCCTTCCTTTCACTTTAAGTCTGTCTTTGTCTTGTTGAGTTAGGTGTTTCCTGTAGACAGCATATTGTTGGATTATATTTTCTGATCCATCTTCCTACTGTGTGTTTTTTAAATAGATGAATTCAGGCCATTGGCATTTATTGATATCAAAGACTGAAGATATTTTAATGCCATTCTTGTAGAGTTTTAGAGTGTTCTGATATATGTCCTATTTATGGTGGTCTGACAGTTTATAGGAGACCTTTCAGAACTTCTTTCAGGGTAGGCTTAGTGATAGTTGATTCCTTCAACTGTTGCTTGTCTGAGAAGGTTTTGATGCCTCCATCTAGTCTGAATGACAGTCTAGCAGTATACAGTATTCTTGGTTGAAAGCCTTTTTCATTACACACTCGATACATAGCTTGCCATTTTCTTATGGCCTGTAGTGTTTGTGGGGAGAAGTCTGCTGTTAATCTTGGGGGTTTTCCTCTGTAGGTGACTCTTTTCTTTTCTCTTTCAGCCTTCAGGATCCTTTCTTTATTCTTATTTTTCCCATTTTAAATATTGTGTTTCTTGGTGTCTTTAAGTCTGGGTTAATTCTGTTTGGAACCCTCTGGGCTTCTGGAATCTTTATGTCTTTGATATTATCTAGACTAGAGAAGTTTTCAGCTATTATGGCCTGAAGAATGCATTCTTGTTCTCCCTCTCTTTCTTCCTCCGGTAAGCCAATAATGTGTATATTGTTTCTTTTGAAGTCATCCCATAGGTCTCTGTGGTTGTTTTCAGCATCTCTTAATCTGTATTGGAGATCTCTTACTTCTTTTTTAGTTGTCTCTAATTTGTCCTCAATCTTCCTAATTCTGTCTTCAGCCTCATTGATTCTATTCTCTCTACCCTCTACTATTTTCTGGAGTTCCTCTATTTTGTTTCCCTGTTCTGACACTGTTTTAGCTTGTTCAGCTAGTTGTGTTCTTAGCTTAGCTATTTCAGCTTTCAGCTCTCTAATAACCTCAAGGTAGTTAGTGTTTTCTTCCAGAGTCTCATTTGTTGTTCCTGTATTTCTGATTACAATTCTTTCAAACTCTTTACACACTCCTGTGATTATTTTCTTAGCTAATGTTTGGATGTTGAACTCGTTATTTTGTGCTTCACCCTTTGGGCGGCTTTTAGCTGGACTCTTGTTCTGGTTCATTTCTCCAATATGTCTTCTTGTTGGTTTCACCATTTTATGTATTATGTTATGAGTTCCCTCTCTCAGTACTTTTCAAATTACTGATCACTATTTCCTGGATTGACTTGTGTTGATGTAAGATAATTAAAGGGTTCAGAATGGTGGAAGTTAACAGTTGTTTCAATAGTATATTAATCTCTGAGTTGGAACTCAGTGATTTAAAAGCCTCTTTTATTTATTTATTTATTTATTTATTTATTTTCTTCTCTGTAGGCTATGGGAGCCTGAGGGCTTCTGAACTATAAGTAGGTCTCTTAGATTAATCACTTACTCCTGACCAAGAGCTAAGGCAGGGTGTGGCAGAGGTAGTCAAGTGGTTATGCAAAGAGATTTTCACAGCCCCACAGCTATGCCACTGAGGTATAGGTCTTCTCCTGAGTTTCCTGGTTAGATCTCTGTTGCTTGGTGTCCCTCCCTGATGTTGCTCCAGATTCTGAGGGTAGTAGCAAGGGAGACTCAGTGTTGCACTTGGTGAGTCTCCAGGGTGTCCTCTCCTTGATTCAGCTGTCCCCTTGTTGGTGGAACAGACTGGAGGTAGTGTCTCAACTGATAAACCCGACAGACTGTTACCAGCCACTTAATATCTCTGTAGGCTCCTCTCTGTCACCAGCACATGTGTTTGCACTCACCGGTGATTTGGTGTGTTTCTGTAGGAGTTCTAGTCCTGTCTTGTTTCTGTACCAGGTAGTTTCCTTTGGTTGCAATGTTATTTGATATGAATTGAGAGAACCATGGAGGAAAGTGCGCCCCACCCTAAGGTTGAATTTTATAGACTCATTTAGAACTCAGTAAGGGAAAGATCAATTCCTGTCTCATTTCTTTGTCCTCCACAATGACTAGGATCTAACAGAATGTATTGTATTTAGTTGGTGCTCAATGTGAATTGAATACCTACTATAATTGAAGATTTTTGTAGAATGCAAGGGCCACTTATGGCTTCAGTAAGAAAAGTCTTGAACATTTTATAAGAGGGAACAAACAGGAAGATGTGCAAAGTTACGACTTAGTGTAGGATTGTGGAAGTATAATTATTATTAACAGAATTTTCAGAAACACACACGCTTATATCATGGCACAGGAGGGACGCAGTGGATAAAGTGCTAGACTTTCCAGCATGTGGTCCCAAATTTGATCCCTGGCATCACGTGTGCCAGATTGACTCTCTGGTTTTCTCTGCCTGCCCCTCCTTTTTATTAATAAATATTTAATGTTGCTATTGTTTTATCTAGCAGTAGTAATTGTATCCATTTATTCATTAAGTTGTTCAAAAAACTACATACTCATGGGTGAATATATCTTTACCATTTATGCAAGTAGAAAACAAGAGAATTAATCTACAATTCAGTAGAATGCCAGCCATTAAAATAACATCTAATAGGGCTAGAAGATAGCTTACCTGGTAGAATTTGTGCCTTGCTATGCACACACGGCTCCAGGTTCAAGCCCTATGTGATAATGGCTTCAACATGCCATTTGGGGTACCCCTCTAAATGGTGCAGTAGTACTTTGGTATCTCTTACTACTTCTACTTCTCTTCCTCCTCCTTTCCCTCCTCCTTCTCTATCAGAAATAAAAGGACAGATAAAATAAATCAGCCTGTCAACACAGGAAATCCACATGCATGAGACCCTGCACAGTAACCAAAAAAAACATGTATTAAAAATATGTAAGTTTTAAATAATTTTTATTTGTTAATAGTTTGTCACAGGATCGTAAGATTACAATGTCGAATTCCACACCACACCCACCACCAAAGTTCTGTATCTCCACCCTCCCATCTCCCAAACATAACCACCAGAGTTCTCATAAGTCTTTTTTTTTTAATTTCTACTTCTAAAAAGGAAACACTGACAAAAACCATAGGATAAGAGGGATACAACTCCACACAGTTCCCACCACCAGAACTCCATATCCTATCCCCCTCCTGATAGCTTTCCTATTCTTTATCGCTCTGGGAGCATGGACCTAGGATCATTATGGGGTGCAGAAGGTGGAAGGTCTGGCTTCTGTAATTGCTTCCCTAATGAACATGAGTGTTGGCAGGTCGATCCATACTCCCAGCCTGTCTCTCTTTTTCCCTAGTGGGGCAGGGCTCTGGGGAAGCAGGGCTCTAGGACACATTGGTGGGGTCATCTGCCCAGGGAAGTCCAGTTGGCATCATGGTAGCATCTGGGACCTGGTAGCTTAAAAAAAAAAGTGTTAGCATAAAGCCATACAAATTGTTGACTAATCATGAACCTAAAGGCTGGAATATTGCAGATGAAGATTTTGGGTCTCCATTTCCAATAGCTAGTAGGTCTATTTTAGGTATATTCCAAATAGCCTGTGACTTTACTAGTTTTTTTTTCCTGAGCCTGACCTCTGATATGCAGGTGGACCCAAGTTACTGTCTGGGGAAATGATGTCATGGCTGGGAAAGGGGCTAGAAAGCTGGATCAGGGAAGACAATAGTTCCCAAATATGGGGACAATGTATAAATACTGTTGACTGTAAACCCCATCGATTTGATCTGGGACCCATGTTCAGCACAGGAGCCTATGTGACCTCTGCATCCCTGTATATCTGAGCTCACATTCTGTGGTCATGAGTAGGAATGTTCCAAGCTGCCCCAATTTCAGGACCCATCTTCCTCAGGTGGAAGATAGAGTATGTTGTGCAGCCTACCTTCGGAGGATGGAAAATTCTCTGCTGTTGTTGATCCACATTAAAGGCAAGGTCCTTATAAACAGTTTGATTTCTTCTTCTTTGTTTGGATTTTTTTTTTTTGGCAAGTTCATGTAAATCAGATCTCTAGATTCCACATACGAATTAAACCATCTGGTACTTGTCTTTCATCTCTTTTTTCACTAAGCATAATCACCTCTAGTTCTATTCATTTTGTCCCAGAGGATAAAATATCATCTTGTTTGTTTGCAGAGTAGTATTGCATGGGAATAGATAGATAGATAGATAGATAGATAGATAGATAGATAGGTAGATGACATGTATATGTATAGTTGTTTTCATTAACATCAAGAATAACCTTATGGGTTATTCTTATATATATTCTTATATATGGGTTATATATCTTAGGGGATATATATATATCCCATAACTTCTGTAGCCAGTCATCTGTTAATGGGTATTTGGGCTGCTTCCACTCTCTAACTATTGTGAATAATGCAGCTATGAACACAGCTGTTGTTGTGTTCCTTGTTCTATCAATACTGATCATATTATTAAAAGTTGGAATTCCTTTGCTGCTTCTTTTCATGTGGAACTCCTTTCATTAATTCTTGCAAAGCAGGTTTTGTAGTGGAAAATTCCTTCAGCTTCTGAATGTTGGAAAATATCTTTATTCTTCCCCATATTTGAAAGATAACCTAGTAGAGTACAGAATTTATGACTGACAACTCTTTAACTTTTTATACTTTGAATATGTCATTCCACTTCCTCTGTGCCTCTAGGGTTTGTGACGAGAAATCTGATGAAGGCCTGATGGTTCTGTCTTTGAACGTGACATTCTTCCTTTCCCTGGCAGCCTGCAATATTTTTTCCTTATACCTGGTATTTGATAGTTTTACAAGAATGTGTCTTAATGTGTGCTGTTTTGAATTCAAAAATTATATGTGTTCACTTACTTGGATGTTTTGAACATTGAACATTTGAGCATCTATATTTTGAATATTGCTCAAGTATGGAAAATTTTCTGCTAAAATTTCTCTACTCCTCTCTTCTTCCTCAAGGGTCCCAATAACTTGAATACTCATTCATCTTTCTGATGGAGTCTACTATTTCATTGAGAATTGTTGCACTCAAAGTGACCTTTGGGCTCTTCAGATCTCTATGGAGTTTTTTGTTTGATTCCTGTACTTCGTAAAATTCTTTTGTAAAGTGATCACTGAGTTCTTGATTAACTTTAGTTTCTTAAAGTGATTTCATAATGAGTTTTCTTATCTTTTTTAAATATTTATTTATTCCCTTTTTGTTTCCCTTGTTTTATTGTTGTAGTGATTATTTTTGTTGTTATTGATGTCATTGTTGGATAGGACAGAAAGAAATGGAGAGAGGAAGGGAAGACAGGGAGGGGAGAGAAAGATAGACACTTGCAGCCCTGTTTCACTGCCTATGAAGCAACTCCACTGCAGGTGGGGAGCCAGGGTCTCAAACTGGATCCTTACATCTGTCCTTGTGCTTTGCACCATGTGGCACTTAACCTGCTGCGTGACTCCCTCGTAATGAGTTTTCTGAGCTCTTGCTTAGTCATTTTTTTTTCTACATCTGAACCTATCTGGTCATTTGGGTTTTCTGTCATTGTCAATGTCTGCATTTAGTGTAGTTTTTTTGTTGTGCCAGCAGGAGGCACTGTAGCTAAGGTGTTTGATTTCCCTGTTTATATATCTTGATGGGGGAAGGGAGATCTTATTCTGAGTCAGGAGGCCAGGTCAGTGTCCCTGATGTTTATATGGGGTCTCCTTGCAACAGCATTGAAAACTCAAGAAGTCACAGTTATAAATTAGTGAGCTTTTTAAGCAATTTTTAACAGTTCTTTTTTGCTTAAACTCAAGCATAGAAATGGAGCGTCTCAGCCACCAATCTCCCAATTTTATGCAAACTATCCCCAGCACCCATTTTTAGTCCTCAGAACCACTCCCTCACACCCTTCCGTCCACAACCACACACGTCTGTACTCACCTGTAGCTAAGATGATTTCCTTTTTTTTTCTTCCTTCCTTTTTTTTGTAATTTTTTAATTTTATTTCCCCTTTTGTTGCCCTTGTTTTTTTAATTCTTGTTGTAGTTTTTGTTGTTGTTATTGATGTTGTCATTGTTAGATAGGACAGAGAGAAATGGAGAGAGAGGGGGAAGACAGAGAGGCGGAAAGTAAGATAGACACCTGCAGACTTGCTTCACCGCCTGTAAAGTGACTCCCCTGCAGGTGGGGAGCCGGGGGCTCGAACCAGGATCCTTATGCTGGTCCTTGCAGCTTCGCGCCACCTGCACCTAACCTGCTATGCTACGCCTGACCCCCTCTTCCACTCTTTTCTCTCTCTCTCTCTCTTCTTTTCTTTTGTTTAACTCAGATCCAGAAGTGTGGTGTGCCTCAGCTGTCACTGTCCCAGTTTGGTGCCAGCTGTTTCTGAGGACAGTGGCCTTTTAGACCCAGAAATCTCTCCCTCACCCCTCTTCATCCACAAGCCACACGTGTCTGTACTCACCGGTGGCTTGGTGATTTTCTGAAGAAATCCTGCTTGTGGGGGTCCAGCAGTAGTTTAGTGGGTAAAGCGCACATGGTGCAAAGTGCAGGGACCGGTGTAAGGATCCCAGTTCAAGCCCTGGGCTCCCCACCTGGGGGGGGGGTCGGTCGCTTCACAATCGGTGAAGCAGGTCGGCAGGTGTCTGTCTTTCTCTCCCCCTCTCTGTCTTCCCCTCCTCTCTCCATTTCTTTCTGTCCTATCCAACAACAACAATAATAACAACTACAAATGACAAACAACAAGGGCAACAAAAAGGGAAAAAATAGCCTCCAGGAGCAGTGAACTTGTAGTGCAGGCACTGAGCCCCAGCAATAACCCTGGAGGTAAAAAAAGGAAAAAGGAAAAGGAAAAAAATCCTGCTTGTATCTTCTTGAGTTTTTTAATTGCTTTTCGTTGCTTTTCCAAGTTAACAGGGTAGAGCAAGAGTGAGTCTTCTGCTACTGCATGTCAGGTCGATTGCTACCAGGCCTGAGCCAAAAATACGATTTTTTTTAAGTTTGATAATTTACCATTGTATAAATTCATCTCTACTTACCAATAATCCTAAAAATAGTAACTATCATAAATTTGTTAGTGGTCAGTAAATTATATGTTCAAGCACTCTTTACGTAAGAGCAAAAAGGCAAATGGTAGATCTAATTAGCACATTAACTAAATTAAATTGATTGGCCCACTGATGTGAAACTGGACATGACTGATTGAGAGAGGGGATGCAGGGGCTAAGGTCAAGGACTACAGTTCAAGGGACTAGGGACAAAGGTAGTATCCAGATCTAACTCACACAGAGGAAAATTGGGGTACCAAACACTAGCAGTAGCATCCTAACGGGTCTCCCTGCTTCCAGTCTTTGTATCAGGGTGCAGGGTGCTTTTGGAGGAAAGGAGGAAATAAATTTACTCTTAAGATGATACTTAAAATTATAACAGCAGGGCTGGGTGGTGGTGTACCTGGTTAAGTGCAGGTCTTACCATGCATAAAAACTCAGGTTCAAGCCCCCTTGCCCCACCTGCAGGGGGATAGCTTCACTATTGGTGAAACAGTGCTGCAGGTGTCTCTCTGTCTCTCTCCCTTTCCACCTTCCCTTCCTTTCAATTTCTCTCTGTTCTATCAAATACAAAAAATAAAGCTTAAAAAATTAAGGGTGGTGGCACATCTGATTGAGCACACATGTTACAATGCACAAAGACCCAGGTTCGAGCCCCCAGCTGCCACATGCAGGGGGAATGCTTTGCGAGTGGTGAAGCAGTGCTGCAGGTGCCTCTTGTCTCTCTCCCTATCACCCCGTTCCCTCTCAACTTCTGGCTATGTCCAATAAATAAATAAATAAATAAAGATAATAAAAAATAACAGCAAGCACTGCAATGCTCTCTTTTCATTAAAATATTAATTCTGCCACATCCTGAGATTTTCAAGTTTGATATTTCAAAAAATATCTAATGTTTTGGCCTAGACATCCCTTTGAGAGCCATTACCCTTCCTCGAGAGATATCCGCTATGCACATATAAAAGTTTGCATATGATTTCATGCCTCTCCACTGCAAGACTATACATTCATCTCCATAGGACACCCAGGACTCCCCGTGAAGTCTCCCTGGACAAATTTACCTCCAAATCCTCTTCCACTGGGATGCTAACACTGTGAAGGCAAGGTCTGCTTTGTTTTTGTTTTTCATTGCTGCATCTCACATGTTGTATGGAGTCTCACATACTGCAAGTACACAATATTTAGGCTTGTTTTTTTAAAATATTTATATATTCCCTTTTTGTTGCCCTTTTTGTTTTATTGTTGTAGTCATTAACATCTTTCTTGTTGGCTAAGACAGAGATAAATGGAGAGAGGAGGGGAAGACAGAGAGTGGGAGAGAAAGATAGACACCTGCAGACCGGCTTAACCACCTGTGAAGCAACTCCCCTGCAGGTGGGGAGCTGGGGGGCTCAAACCGGAATCCTTATGCTGGTCCTGTGCTTTGTGCCACCTGCATTAACCCACAGTACTACCGCCCAACTCCCAGGTTTTTTTTTTTTTCTCAAGTGAGACATCCAAGTCTCTGGTTCAATCTCCAGATTGTTTTTTTTAATTATCTTTATTTATTTGTTATACAGAGACAGTCAGAAATCAAGAGGGGTGGGGAGATAGGGAGAGACAGAGAGAGGTCAGCAGCACTGCTTCATCAGTCACAAAGTTTTCCGCCTGCAGGTGGGGACCAGGGGCTCAAACCTGAATCCTTGAGCATTGTAATGTGTATTCAACCAAGTGTGCCACCACCTGGCCCCATGGTATTTTTTTTTACTTTGTTTTGATTTTTTTTAAAGATTTTTATAAAGGAAATGCTGCTTTATAAGATTAATGTTGTCTTGAGGTATAATTTTACAACTGTGTGTTAACACACCTTTCCCACCACCACCTTGCCCTTTCCCTCCAGTGAAGGGAATTAGACCTCTACCTGCTACCCCTTTAGTGACCTTAAAGCCCTAGGCATAGGCTAGAGGGATGTTAATGCCTCACCCTCTTTGTCCCCTTGCTTTGTTTCCTAAATTCCACATATAAGTGAGACCATCTAATATTGTTAGTTTTTTCCCTTGAGTCACACTTTTCACACAGTGTTTGCTGAATGAAATAAAGACTGATTTTTAAAAAATAGGGCAGGGGAGAGAGCGTAAAGGGTATGCAAAGACACTCTCATGCCTGAGGCTCCAAGGGCTCAGGTTCATTCCACTCTACCACCATAAATCAGAGCTAAGCAGTGTTCTGGTAAATTAAAAGTAAGTGAATTTTAAAAATAAGACAGATCGTGGTCTAGGAAGTGGCACAGTGGATAAAACATTAGACTCTCAAACATGAGGTCCTGAGTTCACTCTGCAGCAGAGCAATCCGTACCAGAGCAATGTCTGGTTCTTTCTCCCCTATCTTCATGAATAAATAAAATCTTTTGAAAAAATAAATAAATAAAAATAAGACAGATCTAGTATATACATTTGGAAGTATAATGAAGAATTTTTCTAGGGGGCAGGTGGTTGTACACCTGGTTGAGTGCACATATGGTAGTGCTCAAGGACCCTAGTTCAAGCCCCCAGTTCCCACCTGCAGGGGAAAGCTTCACAAGAGGTGAAGCAATGCTACAGGTGTCTGTCTCCCCTACCTTCCCCCTTCTCTCTCCATTTCTCTCAGTCTCTATCAAATAAGTAAATACTAAAAATATTACAAAAAAAAAAAAAAACCAAGACTGATATGTTCTGGTCTTATTTGGCTTTATTTCAGGTGATAATAATAGTGCCCTTCTATGACTGCTATGAGCCCATGGTGAGAATGGCTGGAGCAACACCTGTCTTTATCCCCTTAAGATCTGTAAGTTCACCAATGCAATTCACCCACTTTTAAAAAGTTTTGAAAGGAGGGTGAGAGTAGATGTTCAGCTTCACTGGGGGTTGGGGGAAGGGGGGACCCAAACAGTCCTTTGGTGGTGGGAATGGTCTTGATGTACACTCCTATTAACTTGTAGTCATATATATATATATATATATATATATATATATATATATATATATATATATATATATTGAAAAAAAGTTTTGAAAGTACCAATTATTATGTCAGTAATAAATTTCTATTTTGCATTATGGGATCTACTCTATATATCTACCTCCCCTGTGACTGAAGGTAATCAAAGATTCTGAGGGGGGATTGGTGTTACTTTATCATATGTTTGTATGTTTCTGTGGTATCAGCATCTCCACTGTATGTAAGATTCTCTTGTGATAGTGTATCTCCCTCATAGCACAGGCCTAAGACCATCTCTGACTCCATTTAGAGCACTGCTCCCTAGTGCCTTATAGTATGAGATATAAGCTAGGGACAAATAAATGCTTTTGGAGACCTATATAAAGTGAGTTTTTGTGGGGCAGGCAGCAGCACTCCTGGTTAAGCACACACATTAAGATGCACAAGGACCCAGGTTCAAGGGTAAGCTTCACAAGTGGTGAAGCAGGGCTTCAGGTGTCTTTCTTGTCTCTTTCCCTCTCTGTCTTTCCCCTCTCAATTTCTCTCTCAAATGATAAATGTCGAGCATTAAGCCAGCTCCCCCTGTTCCACCCTGCATTGCTGATGCTATAGCCTATTTACATAATCATTGTTTTGCATGAAAGATCCCCACCCATTCCATTCCATTCTATCTTGTTTGAGACCTGCCCTGCCTGCAGGGTAATATTAATCCCACCAGTTAAAACCATTGCAACAGTTGCTAAGGAAGCTTATACCTTCCCAGCCCGCTTTTGCCTTTCTTCACCCCCTTTCCTAGACATTTCCGTTTCCAACTTGCCACTTACGGTTCTATCCTATAAAAGCGTCGTCTCTGATCAATAAAGGTTGCATTACCTCACTCCATGTGTTTGGTTCCTGAGTCATCTCCCTCACATCACTGAGTGAGTAGCAGCCCAGACAAGTTCTCCAACCCAGAGAGTACGCGCCCAGGAAGGGGCACCCCAGCGCTAGCCCAGCAGATAAATAAAATAAAGATAAATTAACTAATTAAAAAACTTTACTAAAAATTAAAGTGAGTTTCTGTTCTGTTTATCTTTAGGAATAGGATATAGTACCATTGTCTTTTTAAAATCTTATCATAGTAAGTGTTTATTATATTTATTACATAGTAAATATCACTAAGGTAAATTACAGAATTTTCATCTAACCTTACAAAAATTAGACATGTTAACCATAGTTATAGGTGATTTATTTGAAAAAATATATTACTTTAGCAGCTGTGGATGTTGACAAGAGTTATAGGTGATTTATTTGAAAAAATATATTACTTTAGCAGCTATGGATGTTGATAAGAGTTCATTTTGCCATTTAGCTTGTATGAACAAGAAGTTTAGTTCCTCTTAGGCTCTCAAAGCAGAACTAAAGTCTAATTATCTCCATTATTGTCTTTGTTAGTCATTCATTAAGTTACCTTTGCCATGTCTTCCTCTAATTTTTCTTGATTAGGTTATTTGATTATAAGACAAAAACATGGACTAATCAAATTACATTCTTCCTTAGAAACCTGTTAATGGGAAGAGATGGTCTAGTTCTGACTGGACCTTAGATCCTCAAGAATTGGAAAGTAAATTTAATCCCAAAACCAAAGCCATTATACTAAATACTCCACATAACCCTTTTGGAAAGGTGAGTCTTTGGTTGCATTATAGTCTTTTGACCCCTTGGTTTCTCATATGTTGAATAGTCATCAACTTTGCTCTTTTGTTTCCTTTACTATGTATAGGTGTACACCAAAGAGGAACTCCCAAGTCATTGCTGACCTCTGCATCAAATATGACACACTCTGCATCAGTGATGAGGTCTATGAGTGGCTTGTGTATACTGGAAATAAGCATTTAAGAATAGGTACTAATTACTACTTAGAGTCACCTGTCTAGATGTGTTTGGACACATATGGAATGACTGATTGAAAAAGGCCCCAGAAATGTATTATATCTGTAAGAGAACATAAAAATAATAGTTGATAGCTCACTTGGGAGAGTCCCCCTGCTTTGTGATTTGTATGACCCAGACTCTAGTCCTGGTCCCTTGGTACTAATGAAAGCTTCAGTGCTGTTGGAGCAGTGTGGGTGGGAGGGAGAGAGGCTGTCTGTCTGTCTCTTTCTCTCTCTGAAAAAAAAAAAGTTGGCCTGAGTTGTAAAGTCTGGGAAATGAACACACACAGAGACACACAAATTGTAGTACTTAAAGGAATAACACTTGCATGGATTACTACATAGATTAGAATGACAAATCATGGGAGTCTGGTGTTAGCACAGCAGGTTAAGCACATGTGGCACAAAGCTCTAGGACTGTCATAAGGATCCCGGTTCGAGCCCAGGCTCCCCACCTGCAGAGGGTCACCTCATAAGCGGTGAAGCAGGTCTGCAGGTGTCTTTCTCTCCCCCTCTCTGTCTTCCCCTCCTCTCTCCATTTCTCTCTGTCCTAGCCAACAAGAATGACATCAATAACAACAACAACAATAATAACCACAACAACAATAAAACAACAAGGGCAACAAAAGGAAGAAAAAAAAAAAGGCTCCAGGAGCAGTGGGTTGAGCCCCAGCAATGGCCCTGGAGGCAAAAATAAACAATTAAATTAAATTTTAAAAAATGTTTTAAATATTTATTTACTAATGTGTATATGCATGTGTGTGTATCAAAGGAAGAAAGATAGAGAAATAGAGAGAGTGAGCAAATAAGAGAAAAGCAGAGTATTGCTGTCATTTGAGGTGTCAGGGATAAAACCTGAGACCTCACCTCCTGCTACCATCCTCTCTCTTGGGTCTCCTTACACTTGTCCTTGCTCTTCATGCCATGTGCACTTAACCTGCTGCGCTACCACCCAACCCCCATAAATAAATCTTTTTTAAGGGAAAATAATTGTTTTCAGAAAGGAAAATATTTGTGAAAGTAAATTGCATTAACTTTTTTAAATTTTCTGTCTGTGCACTGATCCCCACAGCAGTAGTTACCATAGTGTTTAACTAGTTAAAGGTGTGACCAGGCAGGAGAATATGTCATTGAATTTGCTTTATAAAATTAAGAGACAGCTCTGCGCTCCCGTATTGTGTCAGGAATCAAATTGATGATGGGTGCTTCACTAAATGAGCCATCTCCAGTTTATCAGTAACCAAGCCAAAAGATTTCTTTAAATGACACTGAAATGTATTTTTGTTTGTTTGTTTGTTTTTGTTTCTTTGCCTCCAGGGTTATTTCTGGGGTTCAGTGCCAGCACTACAAATCCACTGCTCCTGGAGGCTATTTTTTTCCATTTTGTTGCCCTGGGCGGTGCCCTTGTTGTGGTTGTTATTGTTATAGCTGTGTTGTTATTGTTGTTGGATAGGAAATCGAGGGAGGAGGGGAAGACAGAGAGGGGGAGAGAAAGACACCTACAGACCTGTTTCATCGATCGTGAAATGACCCCCCTGCAGGTGGGGAGCTGGGGCTCAAACCGGAATCTTTGCACCCATCCTTGCGTTTTTCACTATGTGTGGTTAACCCCACTGTGTTACCATCCAGCCCCCAAAATTTATTGCTTAAGTCTTTATTATGTTTCTTAAATTTCATATCATGAGCTATTCATTACAAATGTATAAATATATCAAATTTTTAATGTAGTGGGGTTTTTTTGTTTTAGTTAAAACATCCCCTAAGGTTAATCCAAGAAAAGTTCATTATTTCATTATAGAAAGTAATTCAGTTGCTTTAAGATTTCAATATTGTGGGCTTTGTCATATGGACAATATAAAGTTATTATTCCATTAATTTGAAAAGTGCAGTAGTAGTTATTTAATATAATGCTGTAAGATTTTGTAGTCATACATCATGAAATTGGCATCATTTTCGCATTGTCAAAAGCAGTTTTCTCTCCTGTAGCGCACTGACTAATACTTACCTGATGTCTATTGAAGACTAAGCTGTCAATAAATACCTGTGTCTGATTTAAGAACCCATCAGACATATGAGAATGCAAAGACTAGCATCTTTCCAGATATAAGTGTAAGATAAACTTAAACAATACTAGATATATTGGGTTGCAAAAAAAAAAAACTCACAATGGTTTTATTTTGCCTTATAGATGACTATACTCACATAGAGTTCTGTGGTCATTGTTCTGTCTATCCGTTTATGTTAACTTGAATTTCTAGATCTCTGTGACTGAGAGAGCAAGAACATCTGTATTATAAAATGACTTAAGTCTTTTTGTTAAATTGACATAGTAGGGACCAGGCCATGGTGCATCTAGTTAAGCACACACATTACGGTGCAGAAGGACACAGGTTCAAGCCCCTGGTCCCCACCTGCAGGGGAAAAGCTTCACAAGTAGAGAAGCAGGGATGCAGATATCTCTCTCCCATTTTTTCATCTCCTCTCTTAATTTTTCTCTGTCCCCACATCCCCTCCAGCATTTGTTGCTGCTGTCCTGTTTGATGTATGCCATTATTACAGGAGGTGGTATCTTAGTGTTGTCTTAATTTGCATTTCTCTGACAACTAATGACAGCTGTTTTTCTTTTATTTATTAATTTAAAAAAGGAGACATTAACAAAACCATAGGACAAGAGGAGTACAACTCCACACAATTCCCACCACCAGATCTCCGTATCCCATCCACTCCCCTGATAGCTTTCCTATTCTTTATCCCTCTGGGAGTATGGACCCAAGGTCATTGTGGGATGCAGAAGATGGAAGGTCTGGCTTCTGTAATTTCTTCCCCACTGAACATGGATGTTGACTGTTCGATCCATACTCTCAGCCTGTCCCTAGTAGGGTGGGGCTCCAGGACACATTGGTGAGGCCGTCTATCCAGGGGAGTCTGGTCGGCATCATGCTGGCATCTGGAACCTGCTGGTTGAAAAGAGAGTTAACATACAAAGCCAAACAAATTGTTGAACAGTCATGGACCCAAAGGCTGGAATAGTGCAGATGAAGTGTTGGGGGGTACTCAATGCAGACTATTGTATATTTTTGCTTTCAGGCATATATTTTGCACTAAATTATGGATACGTGTGAACATATGCTCTATTTCATGGGACTTGGTCAATATCTAGGTTTTGGGACTTTGTTAGGAAGTGAAACTCCTGGAATGGAATTAGAGCATACTATGAAAGGAAAGGTGTCATCTGAGTAATGAGGGTGAAGGGTTGACATTCCACATCTGATGTTTCTGGACACATTGCATTGATTAGGCTGGTATCAGTGGATGCAATATCATTTGGAATAAATTGATAGAAGCATGCAGGAAAGTGAGCCCCACACTAGAGGTTCCAGGGTTGGAGGAAATATAGGTTCTATAGAGAAAGTTGGAGGTTCCTGCTGTCTTAGGGTTTAAGAAGACAATAGATAGTTATTGCTATAATCACATTACTTGGCAATTGGGTTAACTTTGAAATATCCCTTTGTTCGGATTTACTGTATCATACACAACATCAGCATAATTTATGTCCTTTGACATTATTTGTATATATCTGTGCCATCAGTTGCTTCTTTTTTTTTATTTAAGAAAGGATTAATTAACAAAACCATAGGGTAGGAGGGGTACAACTCCACACAATTCCCACCACCCAATCTCCATATCCCACCCCCTCCCCTGATAGTTTTCCCATTCTCTATCCCTCTGGGAGCATAGACCCAGGGTCATCGTGGGTTGCAGAAGGTAGAAGGTCTGGCTTCTGTAATTGCTTCCTCGCTGAATATGGGTGTTGACTGGTCAGTCCATACTCCCAGTCTGCCTCTCTCTTTCCCTGGTAGGGTGTGTCTCTGGGGAAGCTGAGCTCCAGGACACATTGGTGGGGTCTTCAATCCAGGGAAGCCTGGCCAGCATCCTGATGGCATCTGGAACCTGGTGACTGAAAAGAGAGTTAACATACGAAGCCAAACAAATTGTTAAGCAATCATGGACCCAAAGCTTGGAATAGTGGAGAGGAAGTGTTAGGGAGGTACTCATTGCAAACTCTAGTGTACTTCTGCTTTCAGGTATATATTTTGCAGTAGTTTATGGATACGTGTGAACATATGCTCTCTCTCACCAAAGCTGGTGTATATCTAGGTTTTGGAACTTTGTTAGAAAGCAAACCACCTGAGATGAAATTAGAGTGTACTATGAAAGGAAAGGTCTCACCCGAGTAATGAAGCTGAAGGGTTGTCATTCCAATGTGAAGTCTCTGGTCACAGTCTGAAGTGAAGCATGTTGAGGTGGCAAACGTTGAGTTGGTTAGGTTGTGATCGGCGGATGCAATATTATTTTATATGGATTGGGAGAAGCATATGGGAAAGTGGGCCCTATCCAAGGGTTCTAGGACTGGGGGAAGTAGAGGCTCTATAGTGGAGATGTGGGGTTCCAGCTGTCTTAGGGTTCCAAAAGACAATGATAGTTAATGTTATCATCACATTATTTGGTAATTGGGTTAACTTTGAAAAGTTCTTTTGTTATGGTTTGCTGTACAGTACCCAGTATCTTGTATATACCTGGCTAATGGTTTGCTTCTGATCTACTTCGTCTAGGCTTTTAAGAGAGTCTGCATATCAAATACACAGCCTATATATTAAAAAGATTCAGTTTGTGTTTTGAAAAACTTTGAGACATACAATTGATTTTCCCCCTCTCATACTAATTAACTAGAGATATGTATGTCTAAATTTTGCTAGGAGTGTACATAAACACCATTCCCACCACCAAAAGACTGTGACCCATCCCTCCCACCCACTCCCACCCCCCACTGGCCCAGGAAGCTGCATGTCTACCCCTCACCACAGGGTTTCTACTTTGGTGCCCTACTTACAATTTCAGATCCTGCTTTTAGTTTCCCATTCAGATCTTCTTACTCAACTTCTGTTGATGAATGGGATCATCCCATACTCATCTTTATCTTTCTGACTTAGCTCACTTAACATAATTCCTTCTAGCTCTGTCCAAGATGGGTCAGAGAAGGTGGGTTCATTGTTCTTGATAGCTGCTTAGTATTCCATTGTGTATATATACCACAACTTTCTCAGACACTCATCTGTTGTTGGGCACCTGGGTTGTTTCCAGGTTTTACCTATTATGAATTGTGCTGCTATGAACTTAGGAGTACACACCTCTTTTTGGTTGGGTGTTATGGAGTCCTTGGGGTATAACCCCAGGAGAGGAATTACTGGATCATATGGAACACCCATATCTAGCCTTCTGAGAGTTTTCCAGACTGCTCTCCACAGAGGCTGTACCAATTTACATTCCCAACAGCAATGTAAAAGGGTTCCTCTGTCCCCACAACCTCTCCAACACTTGTTGCTGCTGTCCTTTTTGATGTATGCCATTCTTACAGGAGTGAGGTGGTATCTTAGTGTTGTCTTAATTTGCATTTCTCTGATAATCAGTGACCTTGAGCAGTTTTTCATATGTTTGTTTGCCTTTTGGAAATCCTCTATAGTGAATGTTTTGTTCATATCCTCTGCCTATTTTTCAATGGGGTCATTTGCTTTTTTGGTGGTATGCTTGCTGAGCTCTTTATATATTTTGGTGATTAGTTTCTTTTCTGATGCATGGCAGGTGAAGATCTTCTCCCATTCTGTGAGGGGTCTCTTTGTTTAATAGTTTCTTAGGAAGACGATTTTCAATTTGATGTAGTCCCATTGGTTTGTTTCTGCTTTAGTCTTCCTTGCAATTGGGTTTGATTCATCAAAGATGTCCTTGAGGTGTATGTGGGAAAGTGTTTTACCAATGTTTTCCTCTAAGTATTTGATTGTTTCTAGTCTGACATCTAGGCCTTTGATCCATTTGGAGTTTATTTTTGTTTCTGGTGAGATAAAGTGGTTCAATTTCATTCTTCTGCGTATTACAACCCAGTTTTCCCAGCACCAATTATTGAAGAGAGCCTCCTTTTTCCATTTAATCCTTTGGACCCCCTTATCAAAGATTAGATGTCCATAGGTGTGGGGATTTATTACTGGGCTTTCAATTCTGTTCCACTGGTCTGTGTGCCTATTTTTGTTCCAGTACCATGCTGTTTTGATGATGATGGATTTATAATATAGTTTAAGGTCTGGGAGTGTGATGCCTCCATTTCTGTTTCTTTTCCTCAAGATGGTTTTGGCAATTCTAGGTGTTTTCTGGTTATAGATAAATGATTTTAGTGTTTGTTCTATTCTCTTAAAGAAGCTTGGTGGAACTTTGATGGGTATTGCATTAAATTTGTATATGGCTCTGGGGAGAATATTCATTTTGATGATATTTATTCTTTCAATCCATGATCATGATGTATCTTTCCATTTCTTGGTATCAGTTTCTATTTCCTTGAGTAGCGACTCATAGTTTTCAGCATACAAGTTTTTCACTTCTTTGGTCAACTTTATTCCTAGGTATTTGATTGATTTTGCTGAAACAGTAAATGGGAGTGATTTCTGGATGTCTTCTTCTTCTTCAGATTTAGTGTTTGCATTAAGAAATGCCACTGATTTTTGTACATTGACTTTGTAGCCTGATATCTTGCTATATTGCCTAATAACTTCCAGTAATTTTCTGCTGGATTCTTTAGGTCTTTCTATGTATACTGTCATATAATCTGCAAATAGTGAGAGCTTGACTTCTTCCCTTCCAATCTGTATTCCTTTGATTTCTTTCTCTTGCCTGATTGCTATGGCAAGAACTTCCAATACTCTGTTGAAGAGTAATGGTGACAGTGGACAGCCCTGTCTAGTCCCCGATCTGAGGGGGAATGCTTTCAGCTTCTGTCCATTGAGTATGATGTTGGCTGTAGGTTTGCTATATATAGACTCCACTATCTTGAGTAACTTCCCAACTATTCCAATTTTTTGTAGAGTTTTGAGCGTGAATGGATGTTAGATTTTGTCAAAGGCTTTCTCTGCATCTATTGAGATAATCATGTGGTTTTTGGCTTTGCTTTTATTGATGGTGTGAATGACATTGATTGACTTATGGATGTTGAACCAGCCTTGCATTCCTGGGATGAATCCCACTTGGTCAGGATGAACAATCTTTTTGATATGTTGCTGTATCCGGTTGGCCAAGATCCTGTTTAATATTTTAGCATCTATGTTCATCAATGATATTGGTCTGTAGTTTTCCTTTTTTGTTCTGTCCCTATCATCTTTTGGTATCAGGGTGATGTTGGCTTCATAAAAGGTGGAAGGGAGTATTCCTGTTTCTGCAATCTTATGGAAAAGCTTAAGAAGTATGGGTACTAACTGTTTCCCGAAAGTTTTGTAGAATTCATTTGTGAAGCCATCTGGTCCAGGACTTTTGTTGTTGGGGAGATTCTTAATAACAATTTCAATTTCTTTGTCTGTGATTGGTGCACTTAGATTTTGTAGTTCTTCTTGGTTCAATTTTGGAAGGGCATATGTGTTGCTGAGGACTTATTCTGATGCAGTCTCCACCCCCAGGTTTTTCTATGCCTCGCTAAATCCTAGAGTGCCCCCTTTCAACCAATCCTGGCCCTACACGTCACCCCTGGTTGTCGCCCAATAAAAAGCCCCCTCACCCCTCCCCTCGCTCTCTCTGGGCTCTCGGCTCTCCCTCTCTGAGGTCTCGCTCCCTGCTCTCCCCCCGCGGTCGGCCATTGCTGGCTGGCTCCACGTGGTCTGAACCAAACCTCCCCCCCCCATCCTATAATAAAGATCTGTGTACCCCTTTGCTCTGGACGTCCGCTCTCTTCTCCGCGGTGCAGCCCGACACCAGACCACCTCAACAACATCTGGCGCCCATCGTGTTCCGTACCCACACCACGCCCGGCCTGAGGTCTCCGAAACCGCCCAGACACAGGTAAGTGGCATCCGCCCACTTCTGTGGCCCCGCGTTTCCCTCCACTATGGGAAATTTCTCGTTTTATGAGGAGGTGTCCCAGTCATTATCTCTTGACCTGGGACAGATTCCCGCTGTCATAAAAGGTTTAATTTTCGCTACCCCTTGGATTTTTTTAACTGTGGTCGCCACTTTCAAGATATGTAAAACGTGGTATGCCATAAGGATAAGTGACCTTGAGGCTGAGGTACGAGAGTTAAATCACATGTGCTTAAGACTTAGACATCCTAAGCGATCAGCGGCTAAACCCAAGAATTCCGTTCCCACAGACACGCACACGTGTTCGGACGCTCCTCCTCTGACCCCACCCCCTTCCACCTTTCAGGTTTCAGCTCCGCCTGCGTTCCTGAACCCTGCCCCTTCCGTCCCGGTTTCAGCTTCCGTTTCAGCTCCGCCTGAGGCGCCTGCGTTCCTGAACCCCGCCCCTTCCATCCCGGTTTCAGCTCCGCCTGCAGCTTCCATTTTCCTGACCCCGCCCCCGGCCCCTGCTGCCGCGGTTTCAGCTCCGCCTGAGGCTTCCTCGTCCCTGACCCCGCCCCCTGCTGATACATCACCATTAAGAGATCTAGTGGCTGAGATACGAGAGCTAAAGGATATTTTTTCAGCATTTAAGGATTTTAAACCATGTGCAGTCCACCCCGGGAGCTCCGTCCCCGTAGATATGCGTTTAGTCTCCCCTGCAGCCACTACAGCAGTTTCTACTGAACTTTCCACTTCTGTAGCTCCCTCTCCCGTGCCACCGGACCAAATCCACACATTCCCAGTAAACTTGGCCCCTTCTAAACAAAACCCTCAGCCGTGGCAGCCATATTCCTCGAAAGAACTTGGAACGCTCAGGCAAGCAGTCAGGGAGGACGGTATGCACTCTCCATGGACCAAGTCCGTTTTGAGAAGCTTTTACCAGCATTTAAATACACCACAAGACTGGAAAGAACTGGCTCGTGCTGCACTCCCAGACCCTCTCTATCTTCAGTGGCAGGCATGTTTCCGCGATGAGTGCTCTAGGCAATCGCAGGAAAATAGTAACAAACAGATAGAATGGAATTCTGATGCTTTGTTTGGAGCAGGAGCTTATGAATCTGGAGCTCAGCAGGCAGAAGCCAGGTTTCCAACTGGTTATTTTGAACAGGTACGCATCTGTGCAACACAAGCATGGGAAAGGGTGACCACACCTGATGTAGATCCATCAGCTCCCATTAACTCTTTTCACCAAGGCTCTGATGAGTCATTGGCGAGCTTCATCTCAAGGGTGAAGAGAAGCTTAGAGAGAAAGGTTTATAATCCTGACGTCCGCACACTACTCCTGCGCTCTATTGTCTGGGAAGGCATGACACCACAATTCCGTCAGGTATGCCTTAATCTTAAACACCTACACCCAGATAATTGGATTCTAGCGACACAGGAGCTTACATCAGGCAATTATGGGACACCCGCTACGACGCAGGTCTATGCAGTTGCCCCACGTAAGCAAAACGGGGCCTGCTTTCAGTGCGGTCGCCAAGGACATTGGCGTAACCAATGTCCTGATAAGTTGCGACCACGCCTCCAGTCAGGGAAACCACGCCTCCAGCCAGAGCAACCCCGCTTTCAGTCAGGGAGCCAGAGACCACGTACTGTTTGTCCAAAATGTCGTAAGGGGTTTCATTGGAAGAGAGAGATTGTTGGTCCCAATTTCATAAAGATGGTTCGCCCCTGAATGGTACAAATTCGGGGCCTGAGATTTTGTGGACCACTCCTGTTTTAGAACAAGGTCACCCTTCTATGACAGTAAAGATTGGCAATATTCCTTTTAAATTTTTGATTGACACGGGGGCAGCAAAGACGATTTTAAGGCAAGAAGAGGTTCCCCAAGATTGGGAACTCATCCCTGGACCCAGTTTACATGGAATAGGAGGGATGACAAGAGCATTTTGCATACGAGACTCGCTTATGTGGGAAGACCCAGAAGGTTCTACTGGACACTTCCGCCCTTTGGTAGCTAATATTAGCACCAACTTACTGGGCAGGGATCTTCTGGAATGTCTTAATGTTAGGATATCCACAGACGCCTCTGCAGAGCGTAAAACTCATTCCCGCGATACCAGGTCTATTCAGCACCCCCAATACTAAATGCCACTGTTCGTAGCCAAACACCCCGCTTAAGCTGGCTTTCTAATGAGCCTGTCTGGGTGGAACAGTGGCCTTTACCTAGGGATAAGCTAAAAATTTTAAAAGAGCTCGTCCGAGAGCAGTTGTCCTTGGGACACATTCGTCATTCTCGAAGCCCATGGAATACTCCTGTCTTTGTGATTAAAAAGCGCTCGGGAAAATGGCGCCTCCTTCAAGATCTCCGTGCAGTAAATAAAACCATGCAGGTCTGGGGCTCCCCCCAAAGGGGTTTGCCTCTTGCTTCTGCAATTCCCACGGGAATTCCAATCATAGCTATTGATATACAAGATTGTTTTTTCTCTATCCCCTTGCATCCGCGAGATTGTAAACGTTTTGCCTTCTCTGTTCCGTCTATTAATAATGCCAGCCCCGCTGACAGATTTGAATGGGTGGTGCTGCCCCAGGGTATGGCCAATAGTCCTACAATTTGTCAGGAGGCTGTTAAATCTGCCCTTGTCCCATATATTCATAAGGGCCTTAATATTTTTCATTATACAGATGATATTTTAATATGGGGAAAATCAGATACAGATCTCTATGCCTTACGTGATTTTCTCATTCCTGCATTAAAGAAAAGCGGCCTTAATGTAGCCCCTGAGAAGATACAGCTAATCCCTCCAATATCCTTCCTAGGTTCAGAGATTTCTCTAACGCAAATTCGTCCCTTAAAACCTAATGTTACCTTCCCTTCTAACCTTACTCTTGCTTCTTTACAAAGTTTTCTAGGAAATTTAAATTGGCTTAGGCAGTATCTCTATCTGCCCACAAGCTGCCTCCAACCACTGTTTGACCTGTTGAAAGGAAACAAACAGCCCTCTTCAAAACGTAAGTTAACTCCCGAGGCCTCCTTGGCACTGGAAAGGGTTAACCAGGCCGTCCAGGACATGCACCTTGTTCGATTCTCCCCCTCCTCTCCAGTAAACCTTCTAATCTTCAACTCCACCCCCACAGTAGTAGGGGCACTGTGGCAAGACCATGGGGTTCTCGAATGGCTTCACACGCCAGTAGGAGGAGCTCCAAGACTCCTCACTGAGATAGATGCGTTAGCATTCATGGTTCGCCAAGGGAGAAACAGGTCTGTGCAGGTCTTAGGGAAAGAACCGGATTTAATAATTCTGCCCTTTTCTCTCACAGATACAGAGTGGCTTATACGCCATCATTCCCGCTTTGCCATAAGCTTCGTGGGGTTTCCAGGACAAATAGATAACCATTTTCCTTCTAATAAATTGATAGCTTCTTTACCTCTTCTGCCTCTACTAGCACCTAAACTTTTCTCTCGGGATCCCATTCCCTCTGCTCCTACAATCTTTACTGATGGCGGAAAAAGGGGAGCTGCTGCCCTTATATATTACCCAGACAAACAATCTCCTAAACCTCTCTTTACTGAGCTTCCTGATAATTCCCCTCAGTACAAAGAACTTTATGCTGTTTTTCTTGCACTAAAAGCTGTACCAGAATCCTTCAACCTTTTTTCTGACAGTGTGTATACTGTTAACTTACTTCCATGGCTTGCTCGTTCGTATGTGAAAATTGATGACAACCCACTTTCCCCTCTCTTGATTCAAATCGCCTCTATGCTCTGTTCTCGAACCCAACCACTGTATATTCAACACCTTCGTTCCCACAGCCCTCTTCCTGGTTCCCTGTCCGAAGGGAATGCCGCAGTTGACCGCCTTGCCTCCACAGGAACTTTCCCAGTCTCTGTCTCTGATCCTGCTAATTTTCACTCTCTAACCCATGTTAATCTTAAAGGCCTTCAAGCTCGATTCCCTGATGTTCCTGTACCACAGTTAAAACATATCCTTGCTACATGCTCTTCTTGTGCAAATCTCATAAAGACACCTGCTATCCAGACCCTTGGGGTTAACCCCCGAGGTTTAAAAGCTAATGCTATTTGGCAAATTGATGTCACCCACATACCAAACTTTGGCAAACAAAAATATGTGTTTGTCTCAATTGATACCTTTTCTAAATTTATGTGGGCTACAGCTCAGACAGGAGAAAGTGCTAAAAAGCTTGTAAGCCATATGCTCTCTTGTTTTGCCGTTATGGGGGTCCCATTACTTTTGAAAACAGACAATGCACCTATGTTTTCAAGCAAACAATTTAAAGATTTTTGTTCCCTCTGGAATATTACTCATACCACGGGCATTCCCTACAATCCACAGGGACAAGGCATTGTCGAAAGGGCCCATCAAACACTGAAGGCTCAACTAAATAAAGATAAAGGAGGAACATATCCCCCCAATATCCAGCTAGCAAAAGCCTTAACTACGTTAAATCTCTTTAATATTTACAATAACTCAGCCTTACCCCCTATTATTCTTCACTGGCAAACACCATCTACCCTCCCATCTATTAAGGTGAAATGGAGAGACCCACTCGATAAAGTTTGGAAAGGGCCTGACCCATTATTGACCATGGGAAGGGGTTTCGCATGCATTTTCCCTCAAAATTTCTCTAAACCTGTCTGGGTTCCTGCCCGCCATGTCCGACAATACCCGCAGGATGGCGCTGTTATTCCTGAAGAACAAGAAATACTACAAGAGGACCAGATGCAGGATACATCCCAGGACCCGTAATACGACATGGCAGAACCTGCAAATCTGGCTCACAGAGACCTCTCTCCTACCCTTTCCCTGTATGTCTTATGTTATAACTGGCCAGTTGTTTTTGTGAATGAGTGTGTTAAATGACAAAATTTTTTTTCTTTTTTTTTGCATGACCCATCTGCTTGGAGTACTCTAAAAGGTTATTGGCCTTATATAAAAATGCTGGACGCAGCCAAAGTTTCTGGAGACGTCCAGAAACATTCCAAAAAAATTTTTTTCTTTCTCCCTCTTTTGAATTTTATATATAGTATTGGTATATATGTAAGTGTTTAGTCTTAAACTGTGTGACTAAAGACAGACTTAAAATTGTTTTTAAATAATGTGTTTTTATAACAAAAGTTCTTTTTCCTCCAGTTTGTTATAACTAAATGTTTATGGGTATGTCTCAAGTTTGGTAACACTAACTTAACGGTCAGAAGTGTAACCCTACAGCTACACTTTTACCAGACAAGGTAAATATTAATTGTTAAGGTAACTTACTATTTAGGTAAAAGTCTAAATGTTCAACGTGACTATTCATTCCCAAAACTAAACTATATAAATTTTATATACAGGACACCTTTGAAGGGCCCCCAAAGGTGCCCTGTAAACTATCTTGTGGAAATTAATCCACAACAGATCTGGCATCAATCTGGCACTGTAAACGTTAAAATCATTGTCACGAATATGCGTTAACTCTCTAAGCAATTTGAGTCTGTTTAAAATACATATTTTAGCTAAAATTGGTCTCAAGATCCTGCGGTAGAGGCTGCTACAGGAGGTCACATTAGATGACCTTTTAATAAATCATAAAGAGATTCTAAACCAATTATAATCATCGAGGTACCAACTATAACAAACCTATAACTTGTTACCAGTTCAAATTAACCACGAGAAGCAGATTGTTTGTGTTTCTTTCACAGGAATCCCGGAAAAACCATCTGAACCCCTGCACACCCTGACGTCACTCACTAGATGGCACGACTACCGTGGCACACCCCCCGAAACCCTAGATGTCACTCAACGTGATCTGAAGAACCTGATACACGAATTCCAAGGACAGAACTTTCTTCATGCCTGGTTACTGTTCCTGCTTCTGACCTGCTTGTTACGTGTTGGCAGTTCCAGCTAGCTATCTACAAAAGAGCAACATTCCAACGGCTGACCTCCCTCATGCAGCGTTGCATCCCCTGCCAATTCCTCCCCTAGCCATCTACTTCGGACTGAGACTTGTATCGGACTTTCTGACATACCCTATATACATTTTACACAATTTTGAAGCAGCTTATTTCCCTTCACGCTGCTGGTTTTTCATAGACTAATCCTGAGTAATTCATAGACTTTACAGACTGTTGCCTTGAGGACTATACAATGCCAAATAGCCCCTCTGTTTGGTGGGTCATGCCTCCTGCCGCCCCCTCATTATGTACCCTTGCCCTTTTCCCCACTCAAGCAGGGAATGTTCCTTTACACACCAATCCTTCCCTTCACACCCCACTGACTTTTACTTCTCCCCTTCGTGTCCCTTCCTATTTTGTTATGTCATTTAGGCTTATGTCCAAAAGGTTTCTGCCCCATGATAGTCTTTTATAGACTTTGTACATCTTATGCAATTACTAGATAGAAAGATAGAAAAGATGTAGAGATACTGTGAAGAGATGGTTGAGCAGGCTGTGCTTAAACCTATGAGATGAGTCTCTCCAGGTAAGTCTCTCTCTCTGAAGAGGGGTTGAGCACAGGAGGACATTTAAATCTCACAAGGTTGGCAGCCATTTAAGCCTTCCCTCCTCCACAGAAAGTCCTACATCTTCCCACCTGAGCATGGCATTCCTCTAAAACATTTAAGCATGCTCCATTTTTCTTTACTGTGTCCATTTAGATATAAAGGGATAGGAGGAGATGTTGCTGAGGACTTATTCTGATGCAGTCTCCACCCCCAGGTTTTTCTATGCCTCGCTAAATCCTAGAGTGCCCCCTTTCAACCAATCCTGGCCCTACACGTCACCCCTGGTTGTCGCCCAATAAAAAGCCCCCTCACCCCTCCCCTCGCTCTCTCTGGGCTCTCGGCTCTCCCTCTCTGAGGTCTCGCTCCCTGCTCTCCCCCCGCGGTCGGCCATTGCTGGCTGGCTCCACGTGGTCTGAACCAAACCTCCCCCCCATCCTATAATAAAGATCTGTGTACCCCTTTGCTCTGGACGTCCGCTCTCTTCTCCGCGGTGCAGCCCGACACCAGACCACCTCAACAACATCATATGCTTCTAGGATTGTTCCATTTCTTCCAGATTCTCTAGCTTGGTGGCGTATAGTTCTTTATAGAAGCTTCGAAGGATTCTCTGGATATCTGTGGTGTCAGTTGTGACATCTCCTCCATTGATTACAATTCTATTAATTTGAGTCTTCTCTCTTTTTTGTTTGGTGAGTCTGGCGAGGGGTTTGTCAATTTTGTTTAATCTTTCAAAGAACCAACATTTGGCTTCATTGATCTTTTGTATGTTGTTTCGATGTTGTTTATTTCTGCTCGAACTTTAGTGATTTCTGTCCTTCTGGTTGCTTTAGGGTTCCTTTGTTCCTCTTCCTCTAAGTCCTTGAGGTGTGCAGTAAGGTCGTTCATTTGAGCTTCTTCTTGTGCAGTAAGGTCGTTCATTTGAGATTCTTCTTGGTGTTTAATATGTGATTGTATGGCTATAAGTTTCCCTCTCAGTACTGCTTTAGCTGTGTCCCAAATATTTTGATAGGTTGTGTCTTCACTTTCATTTGTTTCCAGGAACATTTAAGTTTCCTGCTTGAGTGAGTCTCTGACCCATTGGTTCTTAAGGAGTATGTTGTTTAGTTTCCAAATTCTGTGACTTTTAATAATTTTCTGTTTGTTGTTAAATGTTAGTTTTACTCCACTGTGGTCTGAGACAATACTTGGGATGATTTCAATGCACTTGAAATAACTGATGCTGTCTTTGTGGCCTAACATGTGGTCTATCCTATGTGTTATGTGGATTTGAAAAGAAGGTGTATTCCAGTTTTTTAGGGTGAAGGACTCTGAAAATATCCAAGAGGTCTAGTCTATCAATCTCTTCATTCAATTATCTTGTATCTTTATTGGTTCTCTGCTTTGTTGATCCATCTATGTGTGAGAGTGGGGTATTGAAGTCTCCCACTATTATTGTATTACTATTGATATATTTTTAAAATTCTTTAAGTTGGTGCTTAATGTATTTAGATGGTCCCTCATTGGGTGCATAGATGTTAATAATTGTTAAGTATTCTTGGCTGATGATCCTATAATCATTATGTAATGTCCTTGCCTATCTTTTATTACTTTATTTAATTTAAAATCTATCGTGTCTGAGATGAGAATGGCTGTTCCTGCCCTTTTTTTGTGGTCAGTTAGCCTGTATGATAGTTTTCCATCCTTTCTCTTTAAGTCTGTGTTTATCTTGTTGTGACAGATGGGATTCTTGCAAGCAGCATATGGTTGGGTTATGTTTTCTGATCCATCCCCCCACCCTGTGCCTTTTGATGGGTGAGTTTAAGCCATTGACGTTTATTGATATTATGGATTTAATGTATTGTAGTGCCATTGTTCAAAAAAACTTTTTTTTGTTTGCTCTGATATATTGCAAGTATTATAGTGATGTTCTTGTTTATAAGAGGTCTTTTAGAACCTCTTTCTGTGCCAGCTTGGTGATGGTTGCCTCCTTTAACTGTTGTTTGATGTAGAAGGTTTTGATCCCTCTATCTAGTTTGAATGAAAGTCTAGCAGGATATATTATCCTTGGTTGAAACCCTTTTTCATGCAGGGCTCGATAGATATCTTGCCATTTCCTCCTGGCTTTTAGAGTTTGAGTGGAGAAGTCTGCAGATAATCTTATGGGTTTTCCCTTCTATGTGACTTTTTGTTCCTCTCTTGCAGCCTTTAGGATCCTTTTTTTATTCTTATTTCTTCTCATTGTGACTATGATGTGTCTTGGTGTCTTCAGGTCTGGGTTGATTCTGTTTGGTACTCTCTGGGCCTCTTGAATCTTGATGTCCTTTCTGTTATTCATGTCTGGGAAGTTTTCTTCTATTATTTCCTCTAGGATGTTTGCTTCCCCTTCCTCTCTTTCTTCCTCTGGCACGCTGTTGGTAACATGTGTAAGCCTGATAGAGCTTAGGGAGAACCACCCCCATCTTTCGATGGAGGTCTGAGAAGATAACCTCTTGGTAAGTCTCTCTCAACTGAGGTGAGCATAAGGGGGGAAACTCAGACTTGGTTCTTTCCTTCTTGACTCTCAGGCCCACAGATACCCCAGTACTTCCCTCCATTAACTGCAGGCCACATGGCCACAGATTCACTCATTCAAAGTCACCTTCTGATCACAGAAGAACACACCTTATCACACACTTCATCACACACCTCAGACCCCAGACAAGAGAAATTCCAAACTATATGGCCTTTTGATATCCATCTTCTCTCTGTCTCACCCTATGGGTTTAACCCCTATGCTTCTCTCAAATACCTTTGGATAATTAAGTTGCTTGTGTTATGGAAAATAACTGTCTTGTACCTCATAAATTCCTGTCATACCAACCCCCTACCTTAGGGGCATGCTGACTGTTAAGAAACCTGTAATTTCTGTCATATTGCAACAATAATTACCCCCATTGCTTTTCTATTTAACTCATGTCAATTTTGCTAATAAATGGACTCTAGGATTCTGGGACTCTAAGGACTCAGATTCTAGATTCACGCTAAGAGTCCCCTGGTGTCTTTTACTTCGTGTCACCCCTGTCATGAGCAAGAAAGAACCAGCCCATTACCTTTCCCCTGGAGGACACCCTGCCGGAGAAGGAGAGAGACACCCCGAAATCTGGTACCCATAGCGTGGGGCAGAATTTCCCGACCCCAAGCAACTGGTTGAAAAAAATGCTGGCCCAACCGTAGAGGATCGGGACCGTGACTCCAGGAATGAAGAAGCAGTACCAAAGTACATCGGAAGGTAACCCCGAGGCTCTCGTTTGAGTCCCTGTGATCTTTCTCTCCTTCTCCCTATCCTTCAATCTCCAGGGAAGCTCATGGAGTGGATGCAGAGAAATAACCTCAGTAGATCAGAACCCTGGCCAGGCTCTGATAAACTGAGTGTCCTTCCCCTGTTTAATCTTAAATGAGTCTGACCTAATTTTTTCCTCTCCCACTTTTGTGGCATTTTGTTCTTTACCCTCTCCTAATTTCTGAGTCAATCAGACATTAAAGTGGACCTGGGCATGGTCTTAAAACTGCTATTTACTGCTTAAAAGGAAAACGCAAAAGATAAAGCTTTTTTGTGACAGCCAGATCCATCAGTAAACTATTAAATCAGTTCTGAGTGAGATATTACCTGGCTAGCAAGTTATTCTTTAAAGAAAGAAAGAAATCAATCAATCAAACAAGACGGTCTCTTTAACTTAAAGGTTATTAGAGAACCAGCACACACTTTTGATAGCAATTTAATGATTTGTTTCTTAAAAAATCTAAAATGTACCTTAGCCCAGAAAAGAAACTTCCAAAATTTTTTTCTCGGTGTGGTGGTAAACTAAGCCTGCCTGTTCCATCCATGCAGCCAATCACATCACAGAGCTCCTGCTCCACAGATTGGCAAAGACTGCAGTCAATCATTCCTCTAGCCACACCCGCCCCTCCTGGGGTCGGGGTGGGGGGGACTGGCTGTGAGCTGAGGAAAAAAAATTTTTTTTTCACCAAGAATGTCTGTTTTAAGTCTGTGCTAACCTTGTTTTCACTAATATGTGTTAACCCTCCAAAATAATAGTTTGCTTTAAGTTTTAAATAAGATTCAGTTAAGCTAAATGTGGTTTTAAAGATCCTGACTCATAGAGATGGCACACCTTTACCAGAGTAAAATATAGGACAGTTTCGTCCTTCTGATAGCTAATATCAGCATCAATTCATTAGTTAAAATATTTTCTGAGATCTCTAGGCATGTTAAAATGCCTCTACAGTCTCTCTCACTCTTGGGAGAATTGTAAACCTTAAAAGCACCCCAATACCAACTGCTACTGTTTGTTAATTTGTTAATTCCATGTTTGAACTGGCTTTCTAATAACCCAGTCAGTGTAGAGAGCTGTGGCCTTGCCAGGAGTAAAGGGTTAAACATGATATTCCTGGCCTGATAATTTTTTTTTATTCGGCAGATGTGATTCAACAAAATTATTTAGTCTAATATTGTCATCTAAAATAAATGTAACAGTAAAAATTTATTTTTAAACATTTAAGCTATGAGGTTTATCTTAGTTTTTTAAGTGAAAGATCAATTAAGTTGTGTACCCACCCTTGTTTATAGCTGCCCTAAGGGTGTGATAAGCTTTGTGATAAACAAAGATTTTAACAAACTAAGTTTAAAATTGTTTTAAGTGATTAAAAAAATAGTAAGCATTTTATCATGTCAACACATTAGGTATTGACTTTCTATAACATACTGGTATATTTTAATAAAGACCCTTCTAAAATCATATGAAGGAACTCAAGCCAATTATAACCATTAAACTTCTAACTTGGTACACATTATTTTCTCTTAAGTAAATAATTATAGGTACAATCTACAGATGAAGAACCGACTGCTCATATGGTAATGTTTAAAACTAAACATTTTTATTTTTTATTTATGGGTGTGTGATGACTCCTAAAGTCACTCATATCCTAATTTTTTTTTCATTTTTTTACAAGCGTCTTAAATTTTAATGCTTGACCTGCCATAGTGAGAGCACTTTACTGGCTCCTGCTTTGCTTAATTAAGATCCTGCTATTCAGAATTTGAAGACTAGTTCCCATTGATAAAAGCCAGTGCTCTCTGGCAGATTGATGTAACTCACCTGCCCATGTTTGGTAAACAATTTTTTTTCTCAATTGGTACTTTTTCTAAATTAATGTGGGCTACAGCTCAAACAAGAAAAACTATAACCCTTAAGCTCAATTAATAAAAAAAGAAGGGGAATGCACCCCCCAGTATTCAGTTGGCTAAAGTATCAATGAAGTAACTTTACTAAACCTTCTTAATATTTACAGAAATTCAAATTGTCCATTTATTATATCTCATTGACAAAGCCACCCAATTTATAGAGATACATAGTCATAGAGACACATTTTTTTTCTTTTTTCTTTTTTCAATGCTGGAATGTTTGATTTCCCCTTATTATGGTGGATGACATTACTGCTCTTGGAAAATCCACAGAGTCCCTGTTGGCAAGTCCTTACCATTAAAGGACACCATGCCAGTATATACTCCAGCTAACCTCACCAGCCTACCCAATTCTCTTTCTTCTGACCTAATTTTTGTGTCAGTTCTTCTCTACCTGGTCCTTGCCTCCTAGTTTTTCTTATTCCACAGCTGACCCTCTATGAAGAAGAAGAATTTCATCAGCTGGCGCTGACTCACCAGAGGACCAGACGTGCTGTTTCTTCCCCTGGACATCACATCAACTGACTGCATCCCTTAAACTTGCTGGTGGACTTTGGGACAATCTCTCTATGCTGCTGGACACATTGAAAATCAACTTCGACAGTCCATTTGACTTCACCTCGGATGGCTTGGAGCCTCTCCAGAGACAGATGAACTCCCTTGCCAAGGTGGTACTCCAGAACTGCCATGGTTTGGACTTGATTTATGCTAAATAGTGTGATCTTTGTCTAGAAAAATGTTGTTTCTTTTGTAAATGAAATTAGATTTGTAAAACTGAAATGTTAATATCTTGCACAAACTTAGCTGTGATATTAAGAATTCCTTTTCCTCTTTCGGTACTAACTCCTGGTTCTCTTCTCCTTTAACTACTTGGCTTCTGCCTCTCCTAGGCCCTTTGCTAGCTGTGGTAGCTCTATTGATGATTATTCCTTGCCTCATTCAATTCCTCAAGAAACGCATACATGACATAATTAATGTTACAGTACAGAGAGTCTCAGTTCACCCTTACACTCATATTCCTTTAGAGGAAAGAAATGCTCTAACTGACATTGATCCATAAACACTGTTCATTAATTTAAGAAATTAGGAGGAGATGTTGGTAACATGTGTAAGCCTGATAGAGCTTAGGGAGAACCACCCCCATCTTTCGATGGAGGTCTGAGAAGATAACCTCTTGGTAAGTCTCTCTCAACTGAGGTGAGCATAAGGGGGGAAACTCAGACTTGGTTCTTTCCTTCTTGACTCTCAGGCCCACAGATACCCCAGTACTTCCCTCCATTAACTGCAGGCCACATGGCCACAGATTCACTCATTCAAAGTCACCTTCTGATCACAGAAGAACACACCTTATCACACACTTCATCACACACCTCAGACCCCAGACAAGAGAAATTCCAAACTATATGGCCTTTTGATATCCATCTTCTTTCTGTCTCACCCTATGGGTTTAACCCCTATGCTTCTCTCAAATACCTTTGGATAATTAAGTTGCTTGTGTTATGGAAAATAACTGTCTTGTACCTCATAAATTCCTGTCATACCAACCCCCTACCTTAGGGGCATGCTGACTGTTAAGAAACCTGTAATTTCTGTCATATTGCAACAATAATTACCCCCATTGCTTTTCTATTTAACTCATGTCAATTTTGCTAATAAATGGACTCTAGGATTCTGGGACTCTAAGGACTCAGATTCTAGATTCACGCTAAGAGTCCCCTGGTGTCTTTTACTTCATGTCACCCCTGTCGTGAGCGAGAAAGAACCAGCCCCAGCCCGTTACCTTTCCCCTGGAGGACACCCTGCCGGAGAAGGAGAGAGACACCCCGAAAGCATGCCAATTATACAAATGTTGCTTCTTTTGAGATCATCCCATATGTCTCTGTTGTTGTTTTCAGTGTCTCTCAATATCTTTTTAAGCTCTTTCACATCTTTATTCATTTTCTCTAACTCATACTCTGTCTGATTAATTCTGTTTTCTGCTTCTGTTAGTCTGCTTTCCCTTCCCTAAGCTTCTTTCTTCCTTACAGGTATTTCAGCTTTCATTCTCTAATTGCCTCAAGATAATCAGTATTTTCCTTGGGGGTCTCAACTGTTGTTTCCCTAATACTGCCATTCCTTTCCTCCAGTGTTGTTTTCATTTCTGTGATTAATAATTTTATTATTGCTTGCATACTTTTCTTATCTATGATTACTTCTGGCTGATTTGTAGTTTCTTCTGGGCTCTTGTCTTCATTCATTGGAGTAGCAGTTTTATTTGTTTTTGATGTACACATTTTTGATTTATGTGTTTATTTTTTATATGCTCTGTTGTTCCTCAGTTGTTGTGTCTTGAGTACAAGCAACACTGTACTAAATACCTTTATGAAAATTGCATTCACCAACCTCAGGAATTACAGTAGCAACTGAAGCAAGTATTGAAGCAGTTTAATCGTTACCAGTTAGCCAAACAATTTATCCAGTCCATGAAAAAATAGTAACCAAATCCCAGTGAATAAGAAAGAGAAAAGAAAGAAGGGATAGCAAGAATAGACAGTTATGCAAATCTACTATACACTGTATATTCTAGGGGTAACAAGAGGGGAAAGGGAACTAGGGCAGATATACACAGAGAGGGAGTCAACTCAGAGTCAGATTTCTCCCCCAAAATAATTCACAAATTCAGAAAGGCAAAGAAGAAGGAAGAAGTGTATGACAAGATAAAAAAAAAAAGTAAAAGAAAGAAGGGACAAGGGAGATAAAAGGGAAAAGATGAGAAAAAGAGCTGTAATTAAAGAGCAGTGAAAGGAAATATTTTTTTACTTTATTTTTAATTTAATTTAATTTATTTTTTAGATTAGCTAGGAGGGGGAGGGAGGGGAGAGTCTGTAAAGGAGGTAGGATTAAGGAGATAAGTTCCTCCCACAATAGGTAAAATGCCCACTACCCTAGCAAAGAAATATATGCTAAGAGTTAATTCTGATCAACCTAAAGGCGGGGAAGATATATGCCTTTATATAATATTAATAGTGAAATAGAGCAGGGTAAAAAATAAAATAAAAACCCTGTCCAAGATTACCTCAAACCTTGTGATCAGAGGCAGCTGATTGTTAAGAACGAGGGAAAAAAAAAAACGCAGGACTAGACAAGGATAGCTGAAATAGACAGTTATGCAAATCTACTATGCACTGTATATTCTAGGGGTTGCTAAAGGAGGAAGGGATGTTGAGCAGAGACACTCGCAGTGAGAGTCCACACTGAGTCAAAATTCTTCCCCAAAATAATTCCCAAATGTGTACCAGTGAATTCAAAAAAGCACACTGTTTGGTGTTGTGGGTGCTGTGGCTTTGGAAGCTGTAGGATTAAGGAAGAAAGGATGACAAGAATGAGAAAAAGAAAAAAAAAGAAAGAGAGAGAGAGAAAAAAGAAAAAGATAAGAAAATAACAGTCATAAAAGAGCAGTGAAAGTAAAGGTTTTTTTAAATTTATTTATTTTTAATTATATAATTAGCTATGTGGGGTGAGGTGGAGGGGTTGGCTACTTAGAAAGAAAAAAGGCCAGAGGTTTCAGAAGGGTATATAGTTAGAATTAATGATACTCCCTTGTGGGATAGGAATTTGGTAAAGAAAGAGGCTCTTAGCAGGAGCCTGCTAGGAGCTGGTCCCCAGGGACTGTTTTTTTTGTTTTTGTTTTTTTTTTTTGGGGGGGGGCAAAGGGGAGGAGGTATGCTTGAAAATTAAAAGGATAAAAAATTTCCCCTTTTTTCCTACTCTAATTCTTAAACCCAAATTAATTTATAGTCACCTCCTTGGTGTCACCTCTAGGACCCCTTATTGACTGGCCTACTAAAGGCAGAAAATCCTACCGTTTCCAGGAGATGTAGTCAGAGCTCAAGCCACAAACAGCTTCTCAGTCGCCATCTTCCAGGAACCCCCTTTACTGTATTTTCTAACCCAAATTGAGTTATAGTCACCTCCTTGGTGCCAATGCTAGGACCCCTTATTGACTGGCCTAATGAAAGCAAAAAATCCTACTGTTTCCAGTCAATGTGGTCTGAGCTCAAGCCACTAGCAGCTTCTCATTCCTCCATCTTCTGGAATACCCCCCACAGTGGTCTTTCAACATGTACTTGTGTCTGGTAGACACTTCTTACTCTATTTAAATAAAGATTTCCACAGAGAGGGCAAAGATAATAGTGTAACTGTTATACAAAAAGACTCTGATTCTCAAGGTATCAAGGTCCAGCTTAAATCTTCTACACAAACATATGCCAGAGGAAAAAAATAACTTAAAAAAATTGGTGCATAGTACCTTCGTCTGAGGATATGTTCCTTAAGTCTAAGAACTTATGACTTCAAATTGGTAATCAGGTTGAATTTAACATTGGGCTCAAATTGTTAATACATTTCTAATATTGATTTGTTCTTTGAAATATTGACTCTCCAAAAAGCTTAAACCAGGAAGAACAGAAGCAACCTGTGGTGTTATTTTACAAGATACAGCTATATATCAATAGATTCAAACGTCATAAATTAAGGGGAGGTCATATATGATCCAGCAAATTCTTAACAATGGAATTTTCAAAGTTAACCCAATTACTAAGTTATTTGGTTATAGCAATAAATATTGTCTTTTTAAACCCTCAGATAGTGGTGTTGGGCAATATGCCAGCTCCACCCTGCTCCATTGCTAGATGCTGTGGTCTATTTACATAATAATTGTTTTGCCTGAGACCTGACCTGCCTGCAGGATATTGTTTAATCCCATTGGTTAGAACCTTCACAACAGTTGTTGTGGAAGCTTTCTAACTTTGTCCTCTTTTCTCCACCCTCTCTTCTAGCTATTTCCTTTCTAAGCTGCTGCTTCCAGTTTCTAAGATATTAAAAGCTTTGTCTGTGATCAATAAAAACATTGCACTGCGTTCCTGCTCCACCACGAGTTTCTGGTCTCTCCCAGGTTGCTGAGTAAGCAGCAGCCCAGGTTGGCTTCAGTCAAGTTCTCTCCAACCCAGAGAGCTTGTGCCCAGGAAGAAACACCAGCAACACTAGCCTGGCATTCCAGGAAATTCCCACTTACTCTCTAAAGACCATATTTCTCCCAGTCCTGGAACCTTTAGGGTGGGGAACACATTGCTGCATGCTTCTCTCAATTCATACCAATTGATATTCCATCTGCTGATCCAACCTAATCAAGGCAACCAGTACCACCTCTTTATGCTTCACTTCAGACTATCTAGAGAAGTCAGGCATGGAAAGTTAACCCTTCAGCCTCGTTACTTGGGTGAGACCTTTCCTTTCTCATAAGACTTCTTCATTCTATATAGGAAAGCACTCACACCTTGATATAGACCAAAGCCCATGACATAGGACATATGTACAGTGTATCCATAAATTAGGGCAAAATTATTTCTACTTACATACCCTCCTCACCCACTCCTTTTTAAAAATGATTTATTTATAAAAAAAAGTTAGAAGACAGAGAAAGAACCATATATCAATCTGGTACATGTGCTGCTAGGGATTGACCTAGGTACGTTATGATTGAGTATCTCGTGCTTTATCCACTATGCCACATACCAGACCACCTTACCTACTTCCTATGACACTTCCCTCAATCACTCCAATGATATCCTTGTCATACAAAGTAAAGACTACAAAACTGAATAAGGGCAAGAGACTGGAAAACTTTATTGATGACTCTTTAGTCACTACCAGGGTACCGATCCCCTGGAGTGCTAGTCAAGGAGTCCTGGGATTCCCACACAGACATGGTGGTCCAAGACCTCAAACAGAGCTCTCTTGACACTGTCACTGGACATCTCCATCAGTAACAACACAATGGATGCCTTTGTGGGACCCCATAATACCTTGACCTCAGTGTGATATACAATGGTAGAGAATGTTCCATTATTTAAAGGGTGGTTGGATACCATCCTCTTCCAACAATGTGAGGAGGATCGCCTGAAATTGGTGCAACCTGGAATGTTACTACTCCTGACAACTGAATGCAAGCTTGGACCTATAGGGATGCAGAGGTTATATAGGCTCCTGTTCTGAATATGGGATCCAGATCAAATCCATGGTGTTTACGGGTAACAATATTTATGCACTTTGCCCATACTTGGGAGCTACTTGTTGGTCATTACCTCAGGTTCCCTGCATTGCTTGATGCTGTGGTCTATTTACATAATCATTGCTTTTCCTGAGACCCACCCTGCCTACAGGGTATTGGTTAGAACCTTTGCAACATCTGCTATGGAAGCTTTCTATGTTTGTACCCTTTTCTTTTCTCCACCTCCTCTCCTAGCCATTTCTTTTTCCCACTTGCTAAAGACATATATAAAACGTCTTGTCTCTGATCAATAAAGGCATTGCAGTGTGTTACCACTCAGCCACGATTTCCTTGTCTCTCTCTCTGGCGGACCTAGTCCGGCAATTTGGAACCCAATTTGGGACCTAACCTGTCCAGCCCTATACAGCTGCTTGGCTCTCTGTAGTCTCGTATTTTACAAAGGCACTGTGATTCTTTTTTCCCTCTTATTATTTTTCTGAGACTCCTCCACCATGGGCAACCTTCTTTGTTATGAAGAGGTTTCCCAAACTCTCTACTCTTACTTCATGAGACATATTTTCTGTCTCTGGAACATTTTGCTCTGGGCCATACCTTGGTTCCTTACAACTGTGATCATAGACCTTGGGAGATGTGCAGAGATTTCCCATGGGACTTTTTGGACTCCCTCTCCCATGTGTTCTGTGGCAAAGGGTGACTATAACTTGCACAGGCTACTCCAGAACCTTGGCAGTCCCCAAGAATAGAGACACATGATTAGTTCTACCCACCTGATTCAATTTGTTCTTCTATGGGAAGACATTTTTGGGAATGGGTACCAGTAGCAATCCTGCAGGAACAGTCAGAACTGGCTTAACTGGGATTTTGAGGCTCTTTTGGAAATAGGATGCCCTCCGGGGTCTCATAATGTGACATAGCAGGATCTAAATAATCTAGTTCAAAGTGCTTTAAAAAAAAAGCCTCCATACTGCTTCTTCCCAACCCCTCTCTCTCTCTCACTCTGAATATCTTAAGTTTGCTGTCTGCTTTGAGTTGTGTTTAGTAAGAGAATGATTTGAATTACTGAATTTTTGTCTGACATATTTTGCTCTGAGTACTCAGATACTTGGTTTACTTTATAAAAAAAAAAAAAAAAGGCTGGACACAGCCATGATTTCTGGAGACATCCAGAAACAATCCTAAATTTTTTCTTTTGATCTTTTTTTTTATGTCTTCGTATAAATGTGAAACATATTATCTTGAAAACTGTATGAGCATGGGTGAGGTAGATAGCATAATGGTTATGCAAAGAAATTCTTATGCCTAAGGTTCCAAAGTCCTAGGTTCAATCCCATGCAACACCATCAGCTAGAGCTGAGCAGTGTTCTGTTTAAAAAAAAACAAAACATTGTCACTAACATGTGTTAACTCTCAAAGTAATATGAGTTTCTTTAATGTCCAAAGTAAAAAATAGTTAAAAATCAATATATTTTAACTAAATCAGGTATGAAAATCCTGCGAACAACTAGGGTGTATATCCATCTTACATGGGTGTAACAAAAGGTAGGAAAAATTCTACTGATATTTAAAGCTCTCAAATACCTTCTTAATTAAAGATGTAGAACCAACCCTGGTGAGAGATAGATCACACAATGGTTATGCTAATGATTCTCAAGACTGAGGCATCTAACAGTGGTTCTTCTGTTTCCTTTCCACATTTTATTGAGCTTAAACTGTTTAATCAATCATTGTGATCCACCATATCAACAAAAGCAAGACCAAAAACCACATGGTCATATCAATAGATTCAGAGAAAGCTTTTGACAAAATACAACATCCTTTTATGATCAAAACACAACAAAAAATGGGAATAGATGGGAAATTCCTGAAGATAGTGGAGTCTATAAATAGCAAACCTACAGCCAACTGCCACACCTGTCTGGCCAGATAGGCAGGCCACGACCGCGGTGTGACAAAACAGTGTGGGTGACCTGGTTAGGGAACCGGACAGGGGCCTTACAAGCTCCTGTACGGAAGACCGTACCCAAGATAGGTGGTGGACAGAAGCCTGGATATTTGTGCGGACGGATCCCTGGGTCTCCCGGTTGGCGGAAAGGCCTTGGATGGCTAGGTGGACTTGGTTTCGCTTCTGAAAGCTTACTGTTGTTGTTTATCATGCTTTATGCAGGCCACCCAGGGAATGTCCAGGAGACTCCGGAGACACTTATAGTGCAACCCCCCAAGTCTAGTCTGGACATTCCAGATGGGACCCCACTGGATGAAAAGCCCCTTACAACAGTAAATCCCAGCACTTCAAGCCCCAATGACTTGGCTATCCAGGTTGAGCAAGGACTGAGCACTATTCTCAGAAATATTACATTCAATCATACAGACAATGGTCCTTTAGCTTTCCCAGGAAACATGTTACATAGCAACCCTGAAATGCACCTGCATATTGTCTTAGGTAGATTACAGGAAAGTGAGCTTGGCTTAAGGATCAGAGCAAGGCGCCGTGTTCCCACTAGTGCCCCCCCCCTATTCTGGGTATTAAGGTCCAGTGCTTGGAAGGAGAAAGAATAGCCTTTTGGATAAATGAGAGCAGTGAAAGCATTTAGTTCTTACTGATAAATTGACTTTTGTCTGAAACCAAAGGGATGTGGTTAATAACCCATGAAAGAACAGTATGGCTGTGCTTTCGTTTTGCTGGTAGTTGTATGCCTTCAGTTCCTCCTGTCTGTGTTACTTATAAAAAATGTACCCTGCGTACTTTGTGGTCAACTGACTTGGCCAGCTTTTGATTTATGCTTCTTTGTTATGCTATTATAAAAAGAATTTCTATATCAGTAAAAGATTGCAGCAGCATTGAAACTCATGTGTCTCAGTGTTGTCTGTCGCGCCGAATCCACCTCCCACCTATAAGTCTCATTCTCCCTGGATCGGCCTGCTGAGCCCCCAGTTGGGTGGTCGGCGGCACCTGGCGCCCGAACAGGGACTTGAAGACAGGTGAGTATATTGTCAGGAGGGGATCGGTTCCTGCCGGAGGGTGCTGCAGACCCGCCAGAAGTATTTGGTTAAGGGCAGGTAATCATTAACAGTATGGGATTGTCAGGATCAAAGGGAAAACGTATGTTCCTCTCAGTATTGCAGCACATGCTGTTAGAGCGTGGGCTCCGAGTGTCAGAAGACACTGCCGCAGAATTTTATGAATATATGATGAAGGCGGCTCCCTGGTTTCCACAGGAGGGAACATTGACTCTCCCAGATTGGAAAAGACTTGGGAAAGACTTAAAAAGGTATGCCACTGTGCATGAGGATACTCCTGTGCCCAAACAGATGTTTCCTATATGGTTACAAATCAGGGACGCATTGACAGAAAAGTCAGACTTGGAACTCCTTGCAGAGGAAGTAATGTCCCTCGAAGAGGGTCAGCCACTAATTGACTCAGAAGGTGAAAACAGGTACAGGACGGTTCTGGGAAAGGAAGAAAAGGGCAAGCACCCCACCGCGCCACTTTACACTGAGGTGTTTGATGATTGGGATGATCTAGCTGAGGAAGAACAGGAATATAATGACCAGCATTATCCTGATGAGAGGGATCATGAGGTGGTGGCGATGGTCCCATTACCCAGAAAAAGTAAACAGCCACCCGTACCTAAACCACGAAGGAAGCTACTTCCTCCTGTCGGGTTTCAGGCTGCTGTTCAGGAGGCTCGCAGGACAGGTGATCTTACTTTCAGTTTCCCTGTTGTTGCCCTTGATTTTAATGAGGACGGAGGGGAAGCTGAATGGGAACCATTGGCATTGAAAACCATAAAGGAGTTGCAAGCGGCCGTCAAAGCCTCAGGGCCGTCCGCGCCGTTTACATTGCAACTGGTAGATTTGGTGGCTAGCCAATGGCTAACCCCGAGTGACTGGCATCAAACAGCCAGATCGGTGCTTAGCCCAGGAGATTATGTTTTGTGGCGCACTGATTATGAGGAAAGATGTAAAGACTCAGTAAAAAAGAGCATATCAGGCAGGAGAGGTAAATCTCCCACAATGGACATGATGTTGGGTACAGGAGACTTCATAAAACAGCAGGCACAAGTAAAAATACCAAAACAGGTATTGAAGGAAATCACTACAAATGCTGTTTTGGCATGGAGAGCCATTCCACCTGCGGGAACAACAGGTACTGCCTTAGCAGGTATCCAGCAGTCACTTGAGGAACCTTATCAGAGTTTTATTGCTAGGTTAGAAGAAGCCATAAATAGGATGATGCCCCAAAGTGAAGGGACAGCCATATTATTAAAGCAATTGGCTTGGGAAAATGCCAATCAGCTGTGTCGGGACCTAATTCGTCCCATACGTAGGACAGGGTCCCTACAGGATTACATACGAGCCTGTGCTGATGCCTCACCTGCGGTGGTACAGGGAATGGCATATGCAGCTGCAATGCATCGTACCCCCATTACCAAATTTATCAAGACTACTTATGGGGGTGGGCGGTCAGACAAAGACCTGAACTGCTTTGGTTGCGGTAAGCCTGGTCATAAAAGAGCAGCATGTCCCAATAAAGGCCAGAACAGAGAGTCGGCCAGTAAGGGTGTGGCACCAGGAATATGTCCCCGATGTAATAAAGGGAGACATTGGAAAAATGAATGCAGGTCAAAGTTCCACAAAGATGGGACCACTTTAAAGGAAACAGAGACAAAAAACTAATTGAGGGGCTGCCTCTCAGCCCCACGCCAAGAGAGGATCCAAAAGGGACAGAATGTCCAGACACAGGGACACAGATTGAGCCCCCCTCTAAAACTATTCATGACCTTCCTCGAGCCACCCCGGGTAGTGCAGGGCTTGATCTCGCAGCACAGAAGGACTATGTGTTGTCACCCCTGGATGGAATAGTGGTAATAGAGACTTGGGTTAAGGGCTCCTTACCACCAGGGCTGTTTGGGTTGATTTTAGGCAGAAGCTCTGGAAAGGACAAAGGTGTAGAAGTCATACCAGGAGTGATAGACGCAGATACCCGGGATGATATAAAAATTTTGTGTAGAGCCCTGAGAGAGGCTGTAATCATCAGAAAAGGACAAAGGATTGCACAGATCATATTGCTCCCCTATGTAAATTTGCCCAATCCAATTTTGATGCAGTCCAGAGAGGGGCAGTTTGGCTCCTCTGACGTTGTGGCATGGACTCAGGAAATTACTGCAGCAAGGCCGTTTCTTGAAATACACATTCAGGGAAAACCTATAAAAGGGTTTTTGGATACAGGAGCAGATAAAACCTGTATAGCAGGAAAAGACTGGCCTCAGATGACTGAGGCCAGTCATCAGAACAGATTCAACCTTAATGGGTCTAGGGATGGCAGCTAATGTGGCCAAAAGCTCTGGGATCATTCCCTGGAGACATGGAAAAAAGACAGGGCATATACAGCCCTATGTAATTCCCTCATTGCCTTTTTCTTTGTGGGGGCGAGACATTATGCAGGACTTAAATCTCGCCCTGACCACTGACAATGTAGAGGACCAATATTTTTCATAGGGGCCATTGATAATTTATATGCAGATAGCATTCCATGGAAGTCATCTGAACCCGTATGGCAAAATCAATGGCCCCTCACCATGGAAAAAATAGAAGCCATACAACAAATTGTGAAAGAACAAGTGGATAAGGGACATTTGAAAGAAAGCAATAGTCCTTGGAATACACCGGTTTTTGTAATTAAAAAGAAATCAGGCAAATGGAGATTGCTGCAAGACTTAAGAGCAGTTAATGCCACTATGGAAGACATGGGAGCCCTGCAGCCGGGGCTTCCTTCTCCTGTGGCTATTCCTAGAAATTATCATATTATAGTTATAGACTTGCAAGATTGTTTCTTTACTATCAAATTAAATCCCATAGATTGTAAAAGGTTTGCATTCTCTGTTCCCTCAGTTAATCATAAAGAGCCTTGTAAAAGATATGAATGGCAGGTGTTGCCTCAAGGCATGAAAAACAGTCCTACGTTGTGCCAGAAATTTGTAGATATGGCTGTGTCCCCCCTTAGGCATGGATATCCAGAGGCATATATCATACATTTTATGGACGATATTTTGATTGGGCATGAAGACATTAATCAGGCTAGACAAATATTAAGAGAAATGACTGTGTCTCTAGAAAAGTTTGGGCTAAGTCTAGCCCCAGACAAGATACAAGAAAATAGACCAATTCAGTATTTGGGACACAAGATACATGAAGGATATTTAACGTCTCAGCATGCCCACATTCGTAGGGACAAATTAAATACTTTAAATGACTTCCAGAAATTGCTGGGAAACATTAATTGGGTTAGACCATATTTGAAAATCACAACCGGAGAATTAAGCCCCCTATTTGATATATTACATGGGGATTCACATCCTAAGTCAAAAAGACAGCTGACCCCTGAGGCCACAGCTGCACTACAATTGGTGGAGGAAAGGCTAGAACAAGCTAGACTGCATCAAGTGAATTACGCCATACCTTGGGCATTGCTCATAATGAAAACTGCTTATACACCCACAGGATGCCTGTGGCAAGATGCTCTGCTAGAATGGGTCCATCTGCCCCACTCTCCATCAAAAGGTCTCATCTCATATCCGAGCCTGGTAGCCCAATTGATAGTCAAGGGAAGGACAAGATCAAAAGAAATATTTGGAAGAGATATGCAAGAAATAGTAATTCCTTACTCTAGGTTACAATTTGAACAATTGTTACAAGAAAGTGATGATTGGGGTTTGGCCTTGATGGGATATACAGGACAGATTAAGTATAATCTGCCCAAGCACCCTATAATAGAATTTGTAAAAGAAACAGCATTGATTTTTCCCCAGCAGTGTTCCATAGAACCGCTTACAGAAGCACAAACTATTTTTACTGATGGTTCTAGTAATGGAGTAGCGGTTGTCTGGACTGAAGGGGAACCCCCTATAATATCCCACACAGGAAAGACATCTGCTCAGCAGACGGAACTGGCGGCTGTCACGCTAGCCTTCCGACACTTCCCCCAGACATTTAACCTTTACACCGATTCTAAATATATAGTGAGCCTCTTTCCCACTATTGAAACTGCCCTCATCACGGGTAAGTCAACTATCAAAGAGCAGTTAAAAGTAATCCAGGATTTAATCCTGCAAAGAAAGCATAAGTTTTTTATAGGGCACATTAGAGGGCATACAAATTTGCCAGGGGCCTTGGCTTTTGGCAATGCCATGGCTGACCACTTCACAAGGGCCAACCTTTGCCTCACTATACAAGAGGCTGAGGACAGTCATGCTTTACATCATCAAAATGCTAATGCCTTAAGATATCAATTTAAAATTACTAGAGAACAAGCCAGGCACATTGTGCGGACCTGTGGGGCTTGTCCGCCCGCTAGGCAAGTACATAAAATGGGAGTAAATCCCAGAGGGCTAAAGCCAAATCACTTATGGCAAATGGATGTTACTCATGTTCCAGAATTTGGGAGGCTGTGCTATGTGCACATATGTGTTGATACCTTCTCATATGCTGTGCTAGCCACCGCTAGGACTGGAGAAGCTGTAAAGGATGTTATTCAACACATGGTTGCGGCCATGGCCGTCCTTGGACAGCCTCTGAGGGTGAAAACAGATAATGGTCCGGCCTACATTTCCAAACCGTTTGCCAAATTCTGCAATACCTGGAAAATTTGACATGTGACAGGGATACCATATAATCCTCAGGGACAGGCTATAATTGAAAGAACTCATCAGGATGTGAAAGCACAGATAAAGAAATTACGAGAAGCCAGCCCTTATTTAACCCCCCACCATGTTTTGTCTCATGCCTTGTTTACTCTTAACCATTTGAATCTCAATGACACAGGCCAGTCAAGAATGGAGAGACATTGGAATCCTTCCCAGGATAATCCCAAACCCTTGGTAAAATGGAAAGATCAGCTTACAGGACTGTGGAAAGGGCCAGACCCTCTTATAACTTCAGGGCGAGGGTATGCTTGTGTCTTTCCACAGGATGGAGAATCTCCCATCTGGATCCCAGATCGACTCATCAGGCACATCGCGACGCCCCAACCGAAACCGAAAGAAGATGAAGCAGCTACGGAGGAAACTGCAGAGGTGCACACTGACGCCGCAGCCGATGGCGGGATCGCTCCCAACCATGAGCCAGATACAGCGGTTGATCCAAGTGGCCACGCAGGCAGTGCATGAGGAGGGGAAACCCCCTTCTATGGCTAACATTTTCCTTGCTTGCATGCTTTTACTTTCAGCAGTTCCAACACAAGGTGATTCATATTGGGCATATGTTCCAAAACCTCCATTAATTCATCCCGTTACGTGGCAGGAAAGAGAGCATATAAAGGTTATGACTAATGTGTCTGATATTCTAGGGGGAACTCCAATATTCTCTGTGGGCCCAATAAAGTCTTCCACATTAACTTACGAGGGCAGAGCAGACTCCGCCCCTATATGCTTCAGCCTCTTAGGCTTCTCAATCTCTGGTTGCTTACCAGTGGCATAGAGGACCTTTGTGACTGACGCCCCGGAGTCTGTGGAAAAACCAACACCTGAAAAAAGGTTGGTTTGGGAATTACAGATTAAAACTTTGGGATGGTATACAGAAAATGAGACTGCAAGTACCACAGAGACGCTACCCATCACTGACTGTCTGCATAAATATAAAAATCAAGACTCTCAGTGGATATATGATGATCAGACCCCTAATTGGCTCTCGTGTGGATTCCAGAAAAAGGGAATCCCCTATGTGGTTACAGGAACTAACACTACAGTATGGGACTTTTCGGTCTCATCTCCTAATTATAATCAAGTTGGTTATTTTAAAAATAATAGTGAAAAGTTTAATAATTATAACTCCAAAGACAAAGTTATTCATAGATTTTTTAGAGCAGGCTTTGTGGAACCTGTTTGGATAACTAAGAACACCGACGGTTCCTCCTTAATGCAAATGGATCTGTTCAGATTGGCTGCTGCAGCAGATATGATTTTATGGACCAAACCAAAAGCTACACACCCTGAGCCAATAGGAGTTAGGGCATGTGTTGGGTATCCCTTTGGCATTTTGATGGCGAAACGCTCTTTCTTCTCAGTCTGCCCCATTTCAAGCAACTCATATCATATTAAATGTCTACAATGTGTTCTAACAAATTGCATGGAAAATGATTTTAAAAAGGAGTTTGATGTTATGCTGTTAGTAAAAAGACCTGCTTATGTTATGATGCCTGTAGACCTTAAACAGGAAGCATGGTTTGAGGATACAGGACTCATGGTTGTACAAAGACTAAATGAATTATTGCGGCCAAAAAGATTTGTGGCAGCACTTATCCTAGGAATTTCAGCCTTAATAGCTATCCTTACCTCTTTCGCCGTTTCGACAACAGCTTTAGTAAAAAACATCCAGACAGCCCATTTTGTGAATGACATGCATAGGAACATTTCCTTAATACTTGCTGAACAGCATATTATAGATAAAAAGTTAGAAGCAAAACTCAACGCTCTTGAGGAAGTGGTTATAGCCCTGGGGCAGGATGTAGCTAACATAAAAGCTAGAATGGCAACAAAGTGTCACGTTTCCTTTAAGTACATTTGTGTCACCCCAGCTAAATATAATGATACAGAAAATTGGAATAAGACAAAAGCACATTTACTAGGAATCTGGAAAGATAATGATTTAACTTATGATTTTCAGGAGGTGCAAGATTATATCACTGCTACCAGCACTGCTCATTTAAATAATTTTGGATTCGAATCCCTAGCTCAGCAGCTCTATGAGAATGTCTCTGCTCTCAATCCTTTCACTTGGTGGCATTATGCAATAGTGGCAGCTGTTGCCCTAATAATAATCATAGTGGTTTTCATGGTGTTTCCTTGTCTTTTCAGAGCTCTCCTATTGGCCATCAAAACCACCCGGAGGGACCTAGAGGAATTCCGTCTTAAAAACAAAAAACCGGGAACTGCCACACCTGTCTGGCCAGATAGGCAGGCCACGACCGCGGTGTGACAAAACAGTGCGGGTGACCTGGTTAGGGAACCGGACAGGGGCCTTACAAGCTCCTGTACGGAAGACCGTACCCAAGATAGGTGGTGGACAGAAGCCTGGATATTTGTGCGGACGGATCCCTGGGTCTCCCGGTTGGCGGAAAGGCCTTGGATGGCTAGGTGGACTTGGTTTCGCTTCTGAAAGCTTACTGTTGTTGTTTATCATGCTTTATGCAGGCCACCCAGGGAATGTCCAGGAGACTCCGGAGACGCTTATAGTGCAACCCCCCAAGTCTAGTCTGGACATTCCAGATGGGACCCCACTGGATGAAAAGCCCCTTACAACAGTAAATCCCAGCACTTCAAGCCCCAATGACTTGGCTATCCAGGTTGAGCAAGGACTGAGCACTATTCTCAGAAATATTACATTCAATCATACAGACAATGGTCCTTTAGCTTTCCCAGGAAACATGTTACATAGCAACCCTGAAATGCACCTGCATATTGTCTTAGGTAGATTACAGGAAAGTGAGCTTGGCTTAAGGATCAGAGCAAGGCGCCGTGTTCCCACTAGTGCCCCCCCCCCTATTCTGGGTATTAAGGTCCAGTGCTTGGAAGGAGAAAGAATAGCCTTTTGGATAAATGAGAGCAGTGAAAGCATTTAGTTCTTACTGATAAATTGACTTTTGTCTGAAACCAAAGGGATGTGGTTAATAACCCATGAAAGAACAGTATGGCTGTGCTTTCGTTTTGCTGGTAGTTGTATGCCTTCAGTTCCTCCTGTCTGTGTTACTTATAAAAAATGTACCCTGCGTACTTTGTGGTCAACTGACTTGGCCAGCTTTTGATTTATGTTTCTTTGTTATGCTATTATAAAAAGAATCTCTATATCAGTAAAAGATTGCAGCAGCATTGAAACTCATGTGTCTCAGTGTTGTCTGTCGCGCCGAATCCACCTCCCACCTATAAGTCTCATTCTCCCTGGATCGGCCTGCTGAGCCCCCAGTTGGGTGGTCGGCGGCAGCCAACATCATACTCAGTGGTGAAAAACTGTAAGCATTTCCACTCAGATCAGGTACTAGACACGGCTGCCCACTATCATCATCATCTCTGGCATTATGCTATTCCACTGCAGAATACTGTGCCCCAGTATGGTTCCGTAGCCCCCATGTCCACTTGGTCGATTCCAAATTATATTCTTCCATGAGGATAATTTCTGGAACCATCCCTTCCACCCCGGTTCCATGGCTGCCAGTTCTTAGCAACATCGTCCCACCAGATATTTGTCAGGATGCGGCATCATCTAAGTTCATTTCCCACATCTACACTCGACTGGACCTGCCAGTATACACTAATATCTTCACCCACCCAGTCCAACACTTGACATCTCGTCATCCAATCTGGTCCCCTATGCCTACACTGAACTTCTCTGTTCCAGACTCTTGGAAACAGAGTTGGCAGTCAGCTGAGGTAAAGAACAAACACCTCATCTCAGACCCCTGCAAGCGTCAACCCGGTTTTGACCTAGCACATTATGATTGGGCCCTCCTCAATCGCTATCGAACAGGCCATGGCCGGTGCGCCGCTATGTTCCATCGCTGGGGAGCCAGAGATGACCCGAACTGCCCCTGCGGCTACAGACAGACTATGACCCACATAGTCAACGACTGCCATCTCTCCAGATTCAAAGTAGGTCTCGAAACTTTACATCAGGCTCAACCTGACACTGTTGACTGGCTACGGAAGAAGGGCAAATGCTAGAAGAAGAACAATTACTATTCAACAAAGTGTTGGAAGTTCTTGCCATAGCAATCAGGCAGGAACAAGGAATTAAAGGCATATAGATTGAAAGAGAAGAAGTCAAACTCTCCTTACTTGCTGATGACATGTTAGTATACATGGAAAAACCTAAGTAATCCAGCAAGAAGCTTTTGGAAATCATCAGGCAATACAGTAATGTGTCAGGCTATAAAATTAGCATTCAAAAGTCAGTGGCATTCCTCTATGCAAACACTAAGTTAGAAGAAATTGAAATCCAGAAATCAGTTCCTTTTACTATAGCAACAAAAACAATAAAATATCTAGGAGTAAACCTAGCCAAAGAAGTGAAAGACTTGTATACTGAAAATTATGAGTCACTTCTCAATGAAATTGAAAAAGACACAAAGTAGTGGAGAGATATTCCATGTTCATGGGTTGGAAGAATTAACATAATCAAAATGAATAAATTACCCAGAGCCATCTACAAATTTAATGCTATTCACATCAAGATCCCAAGCAGATTTTTAGGAGAATAAAACAAATTCTACAAATGTTTATCTGGAACCAGAAAAGACCTAGAATTGCCAAAACAATCTTGAGAAAAAAGAACAGAACTGGTGGCATCACACTGCCAAATCTCAAACTGTATTACAGGGCCATTGTCATCAAAACTGCTTGGTACTGGAACATGAACAGACACACTGACCAGTGGAATAGAATTGATAGCCCAGAAATGAGGCCCCACACACATGGACATCTGCTCAGGGAAGTCAGGTTGACATCACGATAGTATTTGCAAATTATTGTCTGAAAAAGCATAAAGAAATGAAGCAGAGGGGGTCAGGTTGTGGTGCACTTGGTTTAGCACAGATGTTACAATGCCAAAGGTCACAGGTTCATGCCCCTAGTTTGGTTCCCAGCTGCAGGGGGAAAGCTTTGTGAGAGGTAAAACAGGGATGCAGGTTTTTCTTTGTCTCTGTCCTTCTCTGTTGCCCCTTTTCTCTTGATTTCTGGCTGTCAATCCAATAACTAATTAAAGATAATAAAAAAATTAAAAAAGATACATAGCCAAACAAATTGTTTAATAATCAGGAACCTAAAAGTGAGAATATAACATATGTGGTCTGGTGTCTTCCTACGTGAGGAAGCTAGGAAGTCTATTTTAGGTCTATACCAAAGGGCCCATGACTCTGCTTCATTTTTGCCTGAGCGCCACAGCTAACACACAGGTGGGTATTGTCTTGGGAGATGGTGTCAGATTTGGAAAAAAGGCTAGAAAGCTGGATCAGGGCAGAGAGTAGCGCCCCCTTCAGTTTTCCAAACATGAAACAACACATTGGGTAGCAATTGCTGCAATTTTAGCATAGAAAACTGACCTCTAGGAGTTGGGCTGTAGCACAGCGGGTAAAGCACAGGTGGCGCAAAGCACAAGGACCGGAATAATGATCCTGGTTCGAGCCCCTGGCTCCCCACCTGCAGGGGACTTGCCTCACAGGAGGTGAAGCAGGTCTGCAGGTGTCTATCTTTCTCTCCCCCTCTCTGTCTTCCCCACCTCTCTCTATTTCTCTCTGTCCTATTCAACAACGACAACAACAATAATAACTTTAAAAATGAAACAACAAGGGCAACAAAGGGAATAAATAAATATAAACAAATATTTTAAAAAATTAAAAAAAGAGACTGACCTCTGTGGAAAGCAGAGGAAGATAAGATAGTGGGTTAAATACCAGGATGAGTGCTGACAAGCTTAATTAGCAATTCCTCACACCTGGGAGAGAGCTGCCCAGGGAGAGCAAAGGACTCATAGGAGACAGGCTGCAGTTTAATCCCCAGGGCTTCATGTACCTGTGGTGCTCAGGCTGCTATCTCTTTCTGGATCTCAAAAAACAACTCTCTCATAGCTAAAATCTTCCAAAAATTCTTGCTTATTATTTTTTATTTATTTTTTTATTGTTGTTGTCGTTGTTGGTTAGGACAGAGCGAAATGGAGAGAGGAGGGGAAGACAGAGAGGAGGAGAGAAAGATAGACACCTGCAGATCTGCTTCACCGCCTGTGACGCGACTCCCCTGCAGGTGGGGAGCCGGGGTTCCAACCGGGATCCTTGTGCTTTGTGCCACCTGCACTTAGCCCGCTGCACTACAGCCCGACTCCCGGCTGGGAACATTCTTTTTTTTTTTAAATAATTTATTTCTTTATTGGGGAATTAATGTTTTACATTCAACAATAAATACAATAGTTTTTACATGCATAACATTCCCCAGGTTCCAATTTAACAATACAACCCCCACTATGTCATTCATCATCTTTCATGGACCTGTATTCTCCCCACCCACCAACCCACCCACCCCTTTACTTATTATTTTTACTTTTTGTTGTTGGAGATACTGACAGAGGCCTTATCAGAAATTTTTGCTCTGGTTTTGAGCATTATCCATGGCAATTAATAACAGGCATCAACATCATCAGTTCAAACTGTGTAGTTTTCTGATCCCTCTCACTTGAAAACCAATAAATAAAATTTTCAAAGAATAAAGATGAAGTAATAGCATAAATATCTCAAATATTGGCAGTAAAAGATACCCTAGAGTAGTTTTTTTTAATTTCATTATTGGGTGATTAATGTTTTACATTAGACAGTAAATACAATAGTTTGTACATGCATAAATTTTTCCAGTTTTCCATATAACAACATACTCCCACTAGGTCCTATGTCATGCTTCTTGGATCTATATTCTCCCCACCCACCCCTGAGTCTTTTATTTGGTGCAATACACCAATTCCTGTTCTGCTTCTAATTGTGTTTTCTTTTTTGATCTTGTTTTTCAACTACTGCCTGAGGATGAGATCATCCCGTATTCATCCTTCTGTTTCTGACTTATTTCACTTAATATTAATTTCTCAAGGTTCATCCTAGATCGGCTGATGATGGTGAAGGCACTATTTTTTATAGCTGAGTAGTATTCTATTGTATCACAACTTGCTCAGCCACTCATCTGTTGTTGAACACCTGGGTTGCTTCCAGGTTTCGGCAATTAGAAGTTGTGCTGCCTATAACATATGTATACACAGACCTTTTGGGATGGGTGTGTTAGCTTTCTTAGGATATATCCCCAAGAGAGGAATTGTAGTATCATAGGGTCGGTCTATTTTTAGCCTTCCAAGAGTTCTCTGGACTGTTCTCCACAGAGGTTAGACCAATGAGCATTCCCAAAAGGAGCACAGGAGGGCTCCTCTGACCCCATAACCTCTCCACCATTTGCTCCTGTTACCTTTTCTGATATATGGCGTTCTCTCAGCCATATATTCTCTCATTGTTGTCCTTATTTGCATTTCTCTAAAAATCAGAGACATGGAGCATTTTTTCATGTGTTTCTTGTCCTTTTGGATCTCTTCTGTGGTGAATATTCTGTCCATGACCTCCCCCCATTTTTGGATAGGGTTATTTGTTTTGCTGTTTTTGAAATTTGCCTGTTCTTTTTTTAAATTTTTTAAAAATATTTATTTTATTTATTTATTCCCTTTTGTTGCCCTTGTTGTTTTATTGTTGTAGTTATTATTGTTGTTGTCGTTGTTGGATAGGAAAGATAGAAATGGAGAGAGGAGGGGAAGACAGAGAGGAGGAGAGAAAGATAGACACCTGCAGACCTGCTTCACCGCCTGTGAAGCGACTCCCCTGCAGGTGGGAAGACACGGTTCGAACCGGGATCCTCATGACGGTCCTTGTGCTTTGCGCCACCTGCGCTTAACCTGCTGCGCTACAGCCCGACTCCCGAAATTTGCCTGTTCTTTATGTATTCTGGTTATTAGCATCTTGTCTGATGTATGGCATGTAAAGATCTTCTCCCATTCTGGGAGGGGTCTCTTGGTTTGGGGACTAGTCTCTTCAGACCTGTAATATTTGTGTGGAAAAGAGTGCTGCTAATCTTATGGGTTTTCCTCTGTAGGTGACTCTGTATTTCTCTTGCAGCCTTCAGCATCCTTTCCTTTCCTTATTCCTTTCCATTCTAGATAGGATATGTCTTGGTGTCTTTAAGTCTGGGTTAATTCTGTTTGGGACCCTCTGGGCTTCTTGAATCTTTATGTCTTTGATGTTGTCTAGAATAGACAAGTTTTCAGCTATTATGGCCTGAAGAATGCTTTGTTCCTCTCCCTCTCTTTCTTCCTCTGCTAAGCCAATAATGTGTATACTGTTTATTTTGAAGTCATCCCATAGGTCTCTGTTGTTGTTTTCCATACCTCTTAATCTCGTTTTGAGATCTCTTACTTCTTTTTTAGTTGTCTCTAATTCATCCTTGACCTTGCTAATTCTGTCTTCAGCCTCATTTATTGTTCTCTCTCCCCTTTACTGTTTTCTGGAGTTCATCTTTTTCATTACCCTGTTCTAATCTCAGGTCAGATATTTCAGCTTTCAGCTCTCTAATAACCTTGAGATAGTTAGTGTTTTCTTCCAGAGTCTGATTTGTTGTTTCTGCATATCTGATGAAAATTCTTTCAAACTCTTTACTCACTGCTGTGGTTATTTCCTTAGCTAGTGTTTGGATGTTGAACTCAATATTTTGTGCTTCACCCTTTGGGGGGCTTTTAGCAGCACTCTCCTCCAGATTCATTTCTCCAATATTTCTTGCTGTTGGTTTCACCATTATATATTATGTTATGTGTTCCCTCTCCCAGTAATTTTCAAATTACTGATCACTATTGCCTGGATTGACTTGTGTCTAAGTAAGGTTATTAAAAGGTTCACAGTTGTGGAAGTTAACAGTTGTTCCAATAGTATTTTAATCCCTGATTTGGAGCTTAAAGCCTCTTTTCTGCTTTGGCTGTGCTGTTGGCAATGGGAGCCTGAGGGCTTTGAAACTATAAGTAGGCTCCTTAGCTTAATCACTGACTCCTGAGGAAGATTTAAATCAGGGTGTGGCAGAGATAAACCAGTGGTTATGCTAAGAGGCTTTCATAGCCCCACCTCTATGCCACTAAATTATAGGTCTTCTCCTAAGTTTCTTGGTTAGTCCTCTGTCCCCTGGTGTCAGCACAGGACCTCTTTGCAGCTGCTCCATATTCTGAAGGCAGTAGCAATGGAGACTTAGAGGTGCACTTGGTGAGTCTCAGGGGAGTCCTTGCCTCCCTTCAACTGTCCCCTTGTCAGTGAAATAGACTGGAGGTGGTGTCTCAACTGATAAACTGCTGGACCGTTACCAGCCACTTAATCTCTCCCTAGTCTCCTCTCTGTCCATGAGCCACACGTGTTTGCACTCCCCGGTGATTTGGTGGGTTCCTGAAGTTGTTCTTGTCTTCTCTGTTTTTGGTCCCAGGTGGTCTCTTTTGGCACTCCTATTTGATCTGGGAGAGAAGAGGAGAGAAGAGAAACACATCTGCTGCTTCTCGTAACACCGCCCCCCATCCTTCTGTTTCTGACTTATCTCACATCCATGGATCCTTCAAGCTCCTTCCAAGATGAAGTGAAGGTGAATTCACCAGTTAAAATAGCTGAGTACTATTCCATTGTGTATACTGACCACAACTTCCTCAACCATTCATCTATTGTTGAACACCTGGATTGTATCCAGGTCAGGTGATTACAAATCGTGCTGCTATGAATACATACCCATATACACACTTAGCTTTTTGGATGAGTGCATTTAGGCCATTAGGATATATGCCTAGGTGGTACAGGAGATAGCACAGTGTATAAAGCACTGGAGTCTTTGAGCATATGTTGCAGAGTTCAGTTCCTGGCAGCACATGGACCAGAGTGATATCAGTTCTTTCTCTCTTTCTCACTATCTTACTCAAGAATAATTGAATAAATCTTTTTTAATTAAATATTTTTTAAATGATATATACCCAGGAGAGGGATTACAGGATCAAAGGGTAGGTACACGGTTAGCATTATGAGAGTTCTATAGGCTTCTTTCCATAGCAGTGACTCCAAACTTCTTTTTTTTTAATATTTATTTTATTTATTTATTCCCTTTTGTTGCCCTTGTTTTTTATTGTTGTAGTTATTATTGTTGTTGTCATTGTTGGATAGGACAGAGAGAAATGGAGAGAGGAGGGGAAGACAGAGAGGAGGAGAGAAAGATAGACACCTGCAGACCTGATTCACCGCCTGTGAAGTGACTCCCCTACAGGTGGGGAGCCGGGGTTCGAACCAGGATCCTTATGCCGGTCCTTGTGCTTTGCGCCACCTGCGCTTTACCTGCTGCGCTACAGCCCGACTCCCGACTCCAAACTTCTTATTTTCCAGTTGCACAACTCTTCAGGACTTTGACCTGACTTCATACAGAGATGACTTTCATAACATTAAACAATATTTATATAATAGTGCTTACAAAATTATAAGATAATAGGAGTATAATATCACAATACTTTCAACATCAGATGTCTGAATTCCACTCTCATCCAGCAGGAACTGGAATAATTTTTACAAGGTCACAGATAACATTTGACTACATACATAAATCTATCTATAATCTATCACTCTATGTATCTGTCTATCATCTATAATTTATTTTCTCATTTATATTCACTCCTACAGCCCTTTCTTCACTTATATCCAAGTCACAATTACAACAGTTAATACATCTAAGCATCTTTCCTTTTCTCTTTCCTCTCAGATAAATGAAATAGTGTTTGATGTCCATTGATATTTTCTTGATTTTATTTGCTCTTTCAGTAATGGTATAAAAATGAAGAAAACCTTCCCAGCCATCACCATCCAATGGGGCATGGCCCAGGAGGAGCGTCTGTTGCACTATCAGCAGTACAAGGACTTCCAGATCCGGATCCTTGTGGCCACCAACCTATTTGGCCGCAGCATGGACATCGAGCAGGTCAACATCGTCTTCAACTACGATATGCCTGAGGACTCAGACACCTACCTCCACCGTGTGTCCTGTGCAGGCTGCTTCGGCACCAAGTCCTGGCCATCACGTTCGTGTCCAACAAGGGTGATGCCAAGATCCTCAACGACATGCAGGAATGCTTCGAGGTGAACGTGGCTGAACTGCCCAGGAGATCCACATCTCCACCTATATGGAGCAGAGCTGGTAACCCCGTGCCAAAGGCCCAGGACCAGCACCCCCCACCCCACTCGCCTCTGTTTTTGCTGTGTGTATGCTATATTTTTTTGTGAAAGAATAAATTTTTATTACAGAAAAAAATTTCTTTATTTATTAATGAGAAAGATAAGAGGAGAGAGGGAAAGAACCAAACATCGCTCTAGACATGTGCTGATGGGGATTGAACTCAGGACCTCATGCTTGAAAGTCTAGTGCCTTAACCACAGCACCACCTTTAAGACCACCCAAAGCTTATTTTTACAGGCTAAAAATTAAATTTCATAATGTTTTTATTAGTGATTTACTAATGATCCACAAGAATGGGTATACTTGCAAACAATTCCAACCACTAGAGTTACATAGCCTATCCCCTCCATTGAAATTTGTATATTGTTTTAGTTTTTTAAATTTCTTTCATTTATTTATAAAAAAAGAGAGAGAGATTGACAAAACCAAAAGATAAGAGGGGTACAACTCCACACAGTTCCGACCATCAGATCTCCATATCCCATCCACTGTACTGATAGCTCTCCTACTCTTTATCCCTCTGGGAGTATGGACCCAAGGTCATTGTGGGATTCAGAATGTGGAAGGTCTGCCTTCTATAATAGCTTCCCTGCTGAACATGGACATTGACTGGGAGATCCAAACTCCCAGCCTGGCTCTCTCTTTTGCAAGTATGGTGGGGCACTGGGTTCCAGGACACATTGGAGGTGTCTTCTGTCCAGGGTAGTTTGGTCGGCATCATCCTAGAACCTGCAACCTGTTGGCTGAAAGAGCGTTAACATACAAATCCAAACAAATTGTTGAACAATCATGGACCTAAAGGTTGGAATAGTGCAGATGAAATGTTGGGGGGTCCTCCATTTTGTAGGTACCTTTAGGCATATTGTAGTTATATTACAAAGGGCCTTTAGCTATTCTAGTTTTTTGTTTGTTTTTATGATCCTGAAACGTGATATACATGTGGAAACAAGTCATTGTCTGGGGAGGTGATGTCATGGCTGGGAAAGTGAGGAAAACTGCATCAGGGAAGAGAGTAGCTCCCTACGACTAGGGTTCCATATCCCAGCCCCTCCACTGGAATTGTCTCTATTCTTTATCCCTCTGGGAGGATGTCCCCAGGATCATTATGGGGTGCAGAAGGTGTGACTTCTGGCTTCTGTAAATACTTCTCCACTGACCATGGTCATTCACAGGTTGAATCATGCTCCCAGCCTGTTTCTGTCTTCCCCCAGTGAGGTAGGGCTTTGAGGAGGGAGAGTTCCAAGACACATTATTGAGGTCATCTGCCCAAGGAGTTGCCATTGGCATCATGGTAGTATCTGAAAATTGATGGCTGAAAAGCATTATGATACAAAGCAGAGCAAATTGTTTAATATTGAGGAATCAAAACTTAAGAATACAACAGGTGAGATTTTGGGTCTTCAAGTTGGAAGAATCTAGGAAGTCTAGTTTAGGTCTATGTTGGGCAGTACACCATCCCCCCCCTGCTCCATTGCTTAAGGCTGTGGACTATTAACATAATCACTGTTTTACCTCAGGCCTGCCCTGCCTGTAGGGCACTGGTTTAATACCCACTGGTTCTCACTCTCTTTTTGTTCCACCCCTCTCCTTGTCACACCCTCTTTTCCACCATTAGATCCCCACTGGTTCTCACTCTTTGGTGACAAAGTGCAGTGTGTTTCTGTGCAGGAAGAGAGCCCGAACAACAGATCTGATGGCAAGGAAAACAAATCATGTTACTCCAAGCAGAGAACTAAAAAGATAGAAAGGGGAACATGCGGTAAAATCAGGGCTGGTTTTGGGTATTGCAACAAAAGGACTCAGGGGAAGGAAGACTGGGAGAGGCATGGATCCACTCCTGAGTTCTCAGTCCTGGTCCTAGATGATAGGTCTGACTTGGGGGTGAGAGTGATTTACAGACATCTTTCTTGATGAAATGAGAAGTTGCAACCCTCTGACAGCACCTTTATTGTAAATCATGTACGTCCAAATAAAAAAGGAAGATGTCAAGGAACAACATTTTTAAAATTGTCATTTAAAAAGTTGGAAAAATGAATAAACAAGTGCACAAACCATCACATTTTGGAATAAAAATGAATCTATGAAGAGAAAATATCAAATACTGAACTCTGTTCTCCCTAGAAAGGGAGAAGTTCATCCAGGGAGCACCCACTAGTAGGCAGGTCATGTTCTGATCTCTACCTCATTCACAAATATAGGCTTATTATTACTATTATTATTTATAAAAGATAAAGAAAAAAATTATGGAAAAACAAAAGTAAGCAGGAAGGGGAAATAGGATAATGGTTATGCAAACAGACTCTCATGCCTGAGGTTCTAAAGTCCCAGTTTTAGATCATACACCAACATATGGCAAAGCTGAGCAGTGTTCTGGTGTTTCTCTGTGTGTCTCTTGCTCTGTATTTCTCTCAAAAACAAAATACATTATATATATATATATATACAAAAGTAACCCCTGCTAATTCCTTGTGTATTTTACCATAGTTGCTTGACTGTGTGCTCAGAACTCAGGTCTCTGGAGAACCCAAGGGCAGACTGAAGAGCTGGAAGGCTCTGCTTCCTTGTTTAGGGACCTACACTTTTATATCCTATTCAGGCTAAACCCTTCTCCTCCAAATATCTGGAAGAAATAATTCCCTTGAGGAAAGAGGATACCTCCTTAGATCCCAAAATCCTCTCAGGCTAATCCTGACTAAGACTCTCCCCTAGATTTCTCTCATATTCATTGCAGGAGTAAAGATATCTTCAGAAAAGGAAAAACGGAGAGAATCAATTACAACCAGGCTAGAGCTACAAGAGTCTCTTCTAAAAGCAAATACACACATATAGTCCAGCATAAAAAAAAGGAATGACATATTTCAAATTCACTAAATATTCCTGGTCTAAACTCACCCATGAAAAGGCCCAGAGTAGGAATGTGGATCAAGATCATGCACTGTCGTATGCTATACATTGGTTTGTTCTAGCCCTCCCCCCACTAAGAGAATTGGATCAGGCCTGCTAATTTCGAGGGCCCGCTTGGCCCCACCCCAAAGGAACCCCGGGAGAGGGTTCTTGAGTTCGAGAGTGCCAGAGTTGGAGAGTTCCTGAGTTCGAGAGTTTCAGGGTTACAGAGTAAGAGAGAGTTCCAGTGTGTCAGAGTTTCAGAGGGTTCCTGAGTCCGAGAGTTCCTGAGTCCAAGAGTTCCTGAGTTCCAGAGTAAAAGAAAGAGTGCTTGCGCCACCGCAAAGAGACAGCAGAGTTCTGTTTGGTGATTAGATTGTCTTAGTTTATGAATCGTGGTTCCTGAATAAAGAAATACAGCTTCCCTGCCCAGCCGTTGTCTCCACGTCTCTGTTACCCGCTGTGAAGCTACCCGCCCAGCAAGAGCCTCCGAAAATTTTAACAACAAATGGCGCCCACATGGACCTGACCTGCGCATCTCTCAGATAAGTAAAGACAATTTGGCTTCCTATGCACTATGGCCTTCTCTTCTGTTTGTGAAGAGATCTCCAAAGGCCTCTGCTCTTTCTTCACGAGACTGTTTTGCTGTTTCTGGAACATTTATCTCTGGACCACTCTGTGGTTTCCACTCGCTCGGGCGAACTCAGAACAGCCAGCGGGAAGAGCCAGCGGGCGGGAGTCGAGGCGCGGAGCTGCCGTTTCCACCTGGTTAAACAGCCAGCCAGCCGGCTGCGCCCAGACAACCCCGCGCACCGCGCCCGCAGCCTCGCAGCCCCGCAGCCCGCAGGAGGCCTACGCCAGCACACAAAAGCCCCAGGAGCCCAATGCCAACATGCTGGAGCCCTATGCCAACACGCAAGAGCCCGATGCACACGAGATCTCCAGCCACCGGTCCGGTCTGAACACAGACAAGCTGGAGTACGCAGAGATTTGTGCAGAGATCGCAACCTGCAATTCCTAGAAGTGGAGCTGCGTGGGAAGCCACCTCCGGATGGTGAACCCCCCGCCCCCCAACAACTAAGACAGTACAGACTTAAATTCGTGTTTAAAATGACATGTCTTCGTAACAAAGGTTTCTCTCCTTGTGTATTAATGACCATGTTTATGTGTATGTTTAAAGTTTGGTAAACAGTAGCTTTAAGGCTAAATTCTTACTAGTCAAAGTTAAATAAAAAAGGTTTTCAATATAATTCTCATAAAGATAAAATTAACTTACATTTAAAGTCTAAGGTAAAAATTAGTTAACAATCAATATATTTTAACTAAGTTGGTCTAAACAAAAGGTTAAATAGACTTGTTGATATGTAAAACACTACCTTCTCTATTAGAAATGGTAGATCGCACAATGGCTATGCTAATTATTCTCATGCCTGAGGTTTCCTCTCCGGCCCACACCTAGGGTGTGTCTCCATCTTGAATGGGTGTAACAAAAGGTTAAAAGACGTTGTTGATATGTAAAAGTCTCAAATTCCTTCTCTATTAGAAACGTTGGATCATGCAGTAGATATGCTAATAACAAGTTTTGTTTCATAGTAAGTAAGTTGCAGCCAGCTGCCTGTGGGACTCTAGGCCATTCCCCGCCCCCATGCAATTGCACGTCGAGGCAAGTAGCCCCCCCAGAGGCAAGAAATGTTTTTTTTTTCAGATATGGCCCCCTCACGCCTTCCCTTGGCAACATGCTGGTTTTTGTTATATATGTTTCTGTTCACCCCACACCCTTGATACTATAGTCATTTAGCTAAAAAGAAAAGGGGGAATTGTCGTATGCTTTACATTGGTTTGTTCTAGCCCTCCCCCCAACAAGAGAATTGGATCAGGCCTGCTAATTTCGAGGGCCCGCTTGGCCCCACCCCAAAGGAACCCCGGGAGAGGGTTCTTGAGTTCGAGAGTGCCAGAGTTGGAGAGTTCCTGAGTTCGAGAGTTTCAGGGTTACAGAGTAAGAGAGAGTTCCAGTGTGTCAGAGTTTCCGAGGGTTCCTGAGTCTGAGAGTTCCTGAGTTCCAGAGTAAAAGAAAGAGTGCTTGCGCCGCCGCAAAGAGACAGCAGAGTTCTGTTTGGTGATTAGATTGTCTTAGTTTATGAATCGTGGTTCCTGAATAAAGAAATACAGCTTCCCTGCCCAGCCATTGTCTCCACGTCTCTGTTACCCGCCATGAAGCTACCCGCCCAGCAAGAGCCTCCGAAAATTTTAACAACAATGCACCAATCACATGCTGTCTGCATCAGACCTATGTGGTCCAAAAAGACCAGAATAGGCTCAAAGGGAAGGATGGAAATCCATCTTTTGAGCCCCTGTTGAGGGGGAATAGGGACACCTTGCTCATATTTGATACGGTGGATTATGGATTTCAAACTAATTAAAACTATGAAACAGAAGGACAAGCTACATAATGTCCAGGGACTCAGTCAACTATGAGTAGCTTACAGTGCTCAACATCTAGGCCCAGGGAAAGGGCAGCACATCAAGCGACAGCGTCCCTGAGACACCTGAGGAAGTGTGTCCAGAGCAATATCCTCAGAGTAGGGGGCTAACTCCCCACTCTCTAGAGCAGGTACATCAGACAGGCAGAACACTAGTAAGGAGACTAAAGAATTAAATGAAGAGCTGGAGAGGTTAGAAAAGCAAACTAATAATCAGAGTCCTGCTGATACATGCTGAAGTACTGCTAGAATTGGGATTCAGAGCTCTTTATACTTCTCCACTCAGCCCCCAAAACGACTCAATTACAATACAAGGTGTCTCCTGATTATCTCTCTCTTTTTTAATTTTTAATTTAGTACTATTACTTTCTTAAAATTTTTACCAGAGTACTGCTCAGGTTTATGATGGTGCCAAGTATTGTAGCTGGCACTTCGTAGCCTCAGGTATGAGAGAGTTTATGTATAATCATTATGTGATCTATCCCACCCTGTACTTTAAGTTTTTTTTTATTTATATTGAATTTACATAAGTACTCACAATATAGACTTAGATATATAGATATATAGATTTCACATCAAGTATAGTATTTAAACAATGATGACCAGAGAGCATACACAAGTATATAAGACCAAAACATAACCATTTCTGGAGGCATAGTTAAACCTGAAATGTGTTCGCTTCAAAACACAGAGAAACTGTTTCAGCAGCCAGGAAGTGGCCAAGAGGTAGAAATCTGCACGTGAGCAGCAAATCCCCAGTCCAGCTCAGCCAGAGTTATTGCTAAACTGATACAAGGACCTGAGGCTCCAGCTCATGAAACGATGCCAGCTATTCTTACTGTTGACTTTCAAAAGGAGAAGTCAAGTGCATCAGTTCAGCAGAGTACACACACACACATAGTACCTTAATCAAAGGCCTCACTGTCCACTCTTGGTATCTGACTCTCCTAGACACCCTCAAGCAGGAGTCCTTTGGCTTGGCTTAGTCAGCAGCCTCTCACCCCTGGTGCACTCACTTTATTTCTCTCAGCAACTGCCCATCCCCTGAGGCTGTGCTCCCTCACTCTACACAGCCTCTTGCCCCTGCAGGCTGGAAATGAAGCCCAGGTCTGCAGTGTGGGCTCTTCCCCTACTGAGTGTCTGGAAAGAATGACTTCCCCACTAATTTCCTCCCAGCATAGGATTCCCTGACACAGCTTACATGGATATTAATTCCAAAATAGAGAGGAATATCCAGATCACATAAATAACCTAAGTAACTAAGAAACTACACACCATTGGCACTTACTGGACTTGGTTAACTTCAAAATTGTCTATTCCATTCAGAAGGTAAAAAACAGCTTTTGCTTTCATTGTATCAGAGCACAGCTCAGCTCTTTTTTTGTTGTTGTTTATTTATTTTTTTTACTTATTTATCCTTTTTGTTGCTGTTGTTGTTTCTTTTTAACATTATAGTTAATATTGCTGTCATCGTCATTGGATAGGACATAGAGAAATGGAGAGAGGAGAAGACAGAGAGGAGGAAAGACAGATACCTGCATTCACAGCCTGTGAAGTGACTCTCCTGCAGGTCAGGGGGCTGGGAGCTCTGACCTGGATCCTTAGGCCAGTTGTTGCACATTGTGCCACCTGAGCTTAACCCACTGTGCTACTGCCCAACTCCCTCAGCTCTGGTTTATGGTGCAGGGGACTGAAACTGGGCTTCAGAACCATAGGCATGAAAGTCTCTATGCATATCCATTATGCTATCTACTACCACTCCTCAAAGCATGTTTATTGAAATGTTACCATACACAGATTTAGGAAACAACTAAAAAGTTTCCTAGAAAGGGGTAAGAAATACTTAGTGAAGGGTTACGTAGTGTAATGGTTATAATGCCTGACTCTCCACCATGAGGCTCTGAGTTCCACCCTGGTGTGACATGTGCCACTGTGATGCTTGGGTCCTATCTCTCCATCCCACAATGATATTAGTAAAGCAATTTTTCTTATTTATTTATTTTTCTGCTGCCTTTGAAAAAGGGAGGATGAGGAACCTGTTTAAAAATTGATGAATGGTCAGGGAGTCCTGGGATTCCCACACAAACATGATGGGCCTAGACCTCTAACAGATCCCTCTCGCCACTGTCACTAGGCATCTCCAGGAACAACATAAAGGAGTCCTCTGTGAGCCCCTATCAGAAATGGCCCTCAGTGTGAATCAACAATCGTAGGGAATGTTCCATTCTCTGAAGGGAGCTTGGAGAGCATACTCTGCTTATCACCGGAGGATGATGGGTCTTGAAATTGGCATAGCCTGGTATGTTCCTAGCCGTGAGCATGGAATGTGAGCTCAGACCTACAGTGCTACAGTGATTACATAGGTTCCTGTGCTGAATATGGGCTCCAGATCAGATCAATGGGGTTTACAGTTAACAATATTTATATGCTTTTCCCATATCTGGGAGCTACTCTCTTCCCTGATCCAACTTTCTGGTCTTTTTTCCAACCATGACACCATGCCCAAGACAACTGCTAACGTCACCTGAATACTGAATGTCAGGCACAGGCAAAAACATAAGCATCTCCTTCTCCTCTATCTTCTATTTTTGAAGGAAAGCAATGCCCAGATCTGCTTATGGTGGTTGGGGGATTGACCTTGGGACTTCAGAGCCTCAGGCATGAGAATGCTTTCAAAGTGATTGTGTTATCTCCCCTGTAAGTCCATAAATTCTTTACTCAGTCATACACTTCTTGGCTATTACAAAAACCTAACATTTTTTTTTTTACCAGAGTACTACTCAGCTCTGGTTTATGGTGGTTTGGGAGATTGAACCTGGGACTTGAGAGCCTCAGGCATGAAAGTCTCATTTTATAACCATTATGCTATACCCCCACCCTGCCTCCAGAGTTATTGCTGAGGCTCAGTGCCTGCACCACGAATCCATTGCCACTAGAGACCATTTTTTCCCCTATTGTTGCTCTTCTTTTTTTATCGTTGTTGTGGTTATTACTATTGTTGTTGTCATTTGCTAGGACACAGAGAAATCAAGAAAGGAGGGGAGACAGAGAGGGAGAGAGAAAGACAGACACCTGCAGACCTGCTTCACCCCATGTGAAGCGACTTCCCTGCAGGTAGGGGGCCGGGGCTCTAACTGGGATCCTTAGGCTGGATCTTTGGCTTTTTGCTACATGTGCTTAACCTGCTGCGCTACTGCCCGACTCCCCCAAAACAGCATGTTTGAATGTAGGCTTGTATGTTCCTAGAATCAGTGAAACAGCAATTTCAGTGTTTCACTTTTTATGGAAAGCTAATTCAATACCAACATTAAAAAATATATAGCTCTGCGTGGTCTGGGAGGTGGCGCAAGATAAAGCTTTGCACTCTCAAGCATGAGTTCCTGAGTTGAATGCCACAGCACTTGTACCAGGTGATATTTGGTTCTTTCTCTCTCCTCCTCTCTCATAAATAAATAAAATCTGTAATATATATATATATTATTATATCTCTTTAATATTAATACATTTGACATTTCAATAGTTATAAAAAATTAAGCCAGCATATTACTGCCTGCATACGCAACAGATATTTCAAAAATAATTAAAAGTTGGTCTTGTCAATCCTGTGTCTGTCAGGGGTGAGCTACCAGCAGGTGGTGGAATGAGATTGAGGATGAGAGTTTTCACCTGAAATCACTGAAGAGGATCCACGTCTCAGGCCTCCCCTCCTCCTCCAAGGCTCTTCAATCTCAGACAATCATGAGACCCTTCAGCACATGTTCAAGCTGCTTCCCATGCACGGTGGGATTCAACTCCCAACTCCTCACTCATTAACTAGAAGACAGGGAACAATTCCAGGGTGCCATTCACTGGAGGATTCTGCCTTCATGGAAAGCCTGGCCTACACTGTGCCCTTAGTGTAGGTCACCACAGGCCAGAGACCTCCAGGGACATCAACTCACTGGACCCCACCAGATGCCGACAAGTGAGTGGGCCTCAGTCTCCTGACTTCCGAGGAAAGTGAAGCCCAGTCCTAGTCCTCTAGCCTAGCAGCCTCAGCCCTGAAGCAAAGCAGGCAGTCTTTGCTTGGTGTCTTTTGTCCAGGCCTCTGGAGTAAATAATGGCGTGGGCTCCATTAATTGTAACAGGAGAGTTTCCAGTTAGCAAGAAAATCTTTGACTCTAGAAGTATCTGTCAGTTGTTTCTGGAAGAGAAGAATATTTGTTTCCACAGAGTGACTAAAGAAAGGGATGCTTCCTCACTAAGGGGCACCTAAAGCCTCAGTATGGAATTCAGGCACCCTGAAACAAACCTCTATGCAGGGAGAGGGCTGTGGCTTACACATCATTGACCACACATTATACCACGAGCAAGGACCAGGTTGTAGTCCCAATACAAAGCTGCAGAGGAAACCTTCAGAAGCAATGGTGTGGAGCTAAAGCTATCTCTCTCTCTCTCTCTCTCTCTGTCATCTCCCCTTAACATTTTTCTGTTCTATCAACTAAGATGAAAAAATTAAGTGAAATAAATAAAATATGCTAGATAGTGGAGATAACATAGTTGCTATGAAGAGACAGTATGCCTCTGGCAAAGATTCCAGCTTTGAACCATAGTAGCTGCTGAAGGCAGAGTGAAAAAAAATGAGCTGATATTCCCAGGGGCCTCAGTGCCTCAGGCATGAGATTATGTTTGTATAACCATTTGGCTGTCCAGCCTTCCTATCCCATAAAAGATTTACTCAAATTATTTATCCCAATTAATCCCTATAAATTAAAATTTCCTTTGATATTTTGTTAATCAAGACACAGTTTAAAACCACATAAAAATAATTATTTGTGGGGCCGGTTGGTGGGATACCTACTTGAGTGCACATGTTACAGTGTGCAAGGACACAGGTTCAAGCTCCGGGTCCCCACCTGCAGGGGGAAAGTGTCACAAGTGGTGAAGCAGTGCTGCATGTGTTTCTCTGTCTTCTCTACCTGTCTCTCCCTTCTTCTCAATTTCTGCCTATCTCTATCAAATAAATAAAGATTTTAAAAAATAGTGAAAAAATTAAAAAAAAGAAATAATTATTTGGGAATTGGGTGGTATTGTAGCGGTTTAAACGCAGGTGATGCAAAGTGCAAGGAAAGGGGTAAGGATCCCAGTTTGAGCCCCCGACACTCCACTTGCAGTGGAGTCACTTCACAGGAGGTGAAGTGTCTTTGTATCCCGTCTCTGTCTTCCCCTCCTATCTCCATTATTTTGTCTTATCCAATACCGGCATCAATAACTACAACAATAAAACAAGGGCAACAAAAGGGAATAAATATATTTTTTTAAAAAAGCAATTACTTGGGAGTCGGGCTGTAGCGCAGCAGGTTAAGCGCAGGTGGCGCAAAGCACAAGGACCGGCATAAGGATCCTGGTTCGAACTCGGGCTTCCCACCTGCAGGGGAGTCGCTTCACAGGCGGTGAAGCAGGTCTGCAGGTATCTATCTTTCTCTCCGCCTCTCTGTCTTCCCCTGCTCTCTCCATTTCTCTCTGTCCTATCCAACAACAACAATAATAACTACAACAATGGCAACAAAAGGGAATAAATACATAAAATAAATATAAAAATTTTTTTAAAAAAGCAATTACTTAAAATATCAGCTGATTTTCACAATGTGTCGTTGCTATCGATAAATAAACAAATGAATATAAATATTTCAAGAAGCCAGTAGGTGAATTAGGACCCAGCTGTGCTCTATCATGTCATTAGATGGTGTTTTATCACAGAGTACTCACAGACTTTTATTTGCAACAGTTATTGGAGATATCATAGGGTCTGGTAAGACAGGAGAACCATTGCATTAAGATCCATTTTATTTTTCAACATTTCAAAAAGGAAACATTCACAAAGGAAAATCTCCCACAAGGACTGCAACACAAACTACAGCTCCAAATTCTGATTGAGTTACTTACAAAATTCATAATTCTCTTTAGACTAGAAAAATTCCTCTAGAAATGGACCTACCCTATGACCCTGCAATTCCTCTCCTGGGGATACATCCTAAGGAACCCAACACATCCATCCAAAAAGATCTGTGTACACATATGTTCTTGGCAGCACAACTTGAGATCGCCAAAACCTGGAAGCAACCCAGGTGTCCAACAACAGATGAGTGGCTGAGCAAGTTGTGGTATATATACACAATGGAATACTACAAGCTATTAAAAATAGTAACTTCACCGTTTTCAGCCGATCTTGGATGGACCTTGAAAAATTCATGTTAAGTGAAATAAGTCAGAAACAGAAGGATAAATATGGGCTGATCTCACTCTCAGGCAGAAGTTTAAAAACAAAATCAGAAAAGAAAACACAAGTAGAACTTGAAATGGAATTGGCATATCACTCCAATGTAAAAGACTCTGGGTTGGGTGGGTGGGGAGAATACAGGTCCATGAAGGATGATAGAGGACCTAGTGGGGGTTGTATTATTATATGGGAAACTGGGGAATGTTATGCATGTACAAACTATTGTTTACTGTTGAATGTAAAACATTAATTCCCCAATAAAGAAATAAAAATAAAAAAAGAAAAATTCCCTAAAGACCCTTTCAAATTCCAAAGTGAAATCCATTTACTACAGTCTAGCACTGATGCTGGGTCTGTTTGTTTCCTGACGTCACATGGACCTGGGTGTCAGAAGCAGGGTTGAGTGCACAGTGAGAAACAAAATTGATGAGATGTCAGTTCTTGTCACTCTATTGACAGCTTCTTAAATTTCCTGACACAAGACTTGCAGGGTAGAATGATGGGCTCCCCATTTCTGAACATCTTCTCAGCACATGAAGAACATTGACCAGTGCTCACCACAATGGACCTGGAGTGTCTAAGGTCCTTGAGAATCTTTATGATCTGAGTACAATGCAACCTAAATGTTGCAGGCTGCAAAACTCCCTGTGGGCTGAAACTCTCCAGAGGGGCTGGATAGAGCTCTAGTTTTAACCTGCTGAGGCCCGAGGTACAGCTCAGCAGCTTCTCCAGGGTGGCCATGGACAGGCAGTTCCCATGCAGGCTGAAGGATCTGAGCTGGGAACAGCTGCTCAGGGCAGGGAGCAGGACCTCAAGCTGGGGGTCCTGGAGGCCACACAGACCCAGGTCCAGATGCTGGAGGGTGGATGCATTTACCTCCAGCAGAGATCGCAGGCACTTACTGACAGAGGTTAAGGGGACTCCCTTCAGACACAGGTCCTTCAGTTGACTGATACATGGGCTTTGGAACACGTGAGTCAATACTTTTTTTCTAAATCTGCAGTTAGTGAGTGAGAAGACCTCCAAGGAGGTATTAAAACACCTGGGAAGAGAGAAAGAAAGTTTAGGATGGACCATGGGTTTGGCAGGAGAGTATCAATATTGTGGGAGGTCATAATGTGCTAAGGCTCAAGGATACTCTTGACCACAATTAGTATAATGCTTCTTAATGAACACTTTTCCCTGTATTAATGAGCCTGGCTTTGCATTATTGCAATTCCTCAACTCTATTTCTTTATTTCTAGGTAGAGAAATTCACACCGTTTTTATGTATCAATTATCGAATTTACTAGAGCATACTAAGAAAGAACTGGCCACTTTTTACAAAAATGTTGATACTTTGACAGCAGAATTGGATCCAAATGAAAGTACTCTCTCAGGCTTCCCTCACACTTTCTTTGAATGGGAGATTCACCATAACAAGGTTGTGTGAGACTACTGTGAGTAATGTCACAGAACTAACCTGGAAAAGGTCCCACAGAATGTATGGGATGTGACCTGCCAGTCTCCAGTGCCTCTGTGACACGTCTCCATGCTCAGCATATATTCTGCTAATTTCCTCATTCCTCAGATACAGACTTTTAGTGCCCTCTGCTTGCACTGTCTGTATATTCACAATGCTGCCTGCTCACAGCTTACAGTTCAGGAATTGGAGGCATAGTGTGGGATCTCTTCTTCACAAACCCTTCACTATAGTTGTCTAGTCATCTAAGAGACCTCTTCAGACTGGAAACTGAGAACCAACCACTCTCACTAGACTGGATATCCCACCAAGCATCTGAGGAAGATATTCCTTCCATAACTGTGAAAGTTTGTCCTGAGCCTTCTCATGGTTAAGGTCTGATGGAATATTTAGGATGAGAGAGATGGGTAGGAGTGGAAGAGTGTAGTAGTTATATAAAATGTCCTTCATTCCTGACTTTCAGTTGTCTCAGGTTTAATCTCTAACACTTTCATATACTATTATTTTGAGAGGCAATCTGGCCAATAATAACAATAAACAATGGTAAATAATAGAATTGTGAAGTAAGAATCTGGAGACCCAGTGTCTCCTGCACAGTTACTCTGTCGGGGACACAGTCCTACCTGAACAGACAGTGCAGATGATCCTTGAGGAAGGAGGGAGATTCCAGGTACAGCTCTTGAAGATGAAGTAGCTGGGAGCATTCAGATGTGAAATTGTTGATAGACAGCAACCTCCATTCTGCCTTTTCTGGGGTGGTTGCAGTAGGAATCTTGATGCAGACCACCATTCTCTTGAGGTTACTCAGCATGCCCAGCAGGTTAGCAAGCATGTGCAGGGTGGAGAATGGCAAGGTACAATGGATTCCCAGCTCCATGATGTCACAGCATGACACGGCATACAGAAACCTGAAATACTTTCTGGTCAGGTAATGTATCCTTACTGTCTTATAGGAAAGGTGCACTCCCTTTCTTTTTTTGGTCCAGTTCAGCAAGTAGGTGGAAAACCTATCAACTTGTTCTTCACCAAGGTAGAGGTCTACACACACCTCCAAGTAGGGTGTGGCCTTCTCTTTCTTTGAAGTTCCCTCAGACATCAGTTCTCTCTTTTGTGAGTATGCTTGGAGGTGGGATCCAGTCCATGTGTTCCAGAACTTTTGCCCAGTGAACTGTAAATCCAGCACTTGTAATCTGCACCTGCTTTGGGCAAAATAGGACACTGATGAAATTGTAAAAAATGAACACAGTATTTGACCTATTGCTAACATTTGAAAGGATCAGACAGCCTAAGTCTGATATTATTTCAGCAAGCCATTGCTCTAATGACATTTTAGATCTATTTTTCCCATTATAAGTTTATTATTCTCTAAATCAAGGAAATAAAAACTCTATCATATACTTTCATTGTAACTGCAATGAAGCCAAGTTAGAAGACTTCTTTTTGCTTGTGTTCTCTCTTTTCCAATAGTTCTATAACTAGGGCATGGAAACTACAGGACTTTCTCTGATGGTGGAATATTTGTTGAAACTATTTAGAGAGTTTCACAAAGATAGGGCACATAGTATAATGGTTCTACAAAAAGACTTTACTGCCTGAAGCTTCAAAGTGCTGGTTCAATTCCTTACACCAATATATGACAGCTCAGTCAAGTCATACCAACAGATAAGAAACAAAAACAAATAAGGAGAGAGAGAGATATATGTAGAGAGACCTGTGTGCTCAACACTGGAACTATAGCACTGGCCAAAAATCAACTCTTGAGGAGAGCTCCCCAGTGGGCTATGAGCTATTACATTGGCATTAGAAGCCTTGGTCCCAATGGTCCTCTACTCTCCCTGACCCAGCTATATTATAGGAAATATAGACCCTCTCAGACTATGGATCCTCCTTACCTGGGGGAAACTTTCTGCTTGATCAGGACATCAATTCCATCCATCACAGCTTTGAAACTTGGATTCTCAGGAGCCCTGTCATGAACCAGGGATCCCAGAGGGAGTCTTTCAAAGGGCCAGGACAGCACTATGGCCTTCAGGGTCTTGTAGCATCCTTGAATATGTGCTTTCAGAAACAGACTGGGTAAGAGTGCATCAGGTATGTCCTTCAGGGAAGAGATAGCCAAGTTGTCATCCTTCAGCAGGCTCTGAATGGTCAGTTGTATGAGACTGGATGGATTGTCGTAGTTCATATTTGGTTTCCACAGTTAGTTATGAGAGTTCACAGTCAGAGATCAGTTCAAGGAACCAAAGAGTCACCAACCTAAAGGGTTTCATTCTTTTTAAGTTAGATATTTTGATGTGAGATTATAATAGTCATGCAACTATAATGCTGATATAAAACTGAGAACTCCATTCAAAAAGCAGTGAACATACAACTCTATGGAGCATCTCTTTACATACATTAGAGATACCAGGGGCTAGATTTCTTAGCTAATAAGCCAGACCTTCCTCCTTCTACACCACATAATGACCCTGGGTTCATATTTCCACAGGGCTAAAGGACAGGAAAGCTATCATGGTAGGGGATGGGCTATGGAGTTCAGGTTGTGGGAATTGTACCCTTATCTTTCGGTCTTGTCAGTGTTTCCATTTTATAAATCAATTTAAAAAGTTCCAACTAAAAAGTATACCCTATCACCCATTTTTTAAGATTTTATTTATTTATTAATAAGAAACATAGGAGGAGAGAAAAAGAGCCAGATATCACTCTGGTACATGTGCTGCCGGGGATTGAACTTCGGACCTCATGCTTGAGAGTCTGATGCTTTATCCACTGCACCACCTCCCAGATGAGCCTATCATCTATTTATATCTATCATATAAGTTCTTACTTATATGAAAATATGAACCAGTAAATGTAGCCCAAAGATAGTAATCCTTGCATGCATGACGCCCTAAGTTCAATTCTTTAAAAAAATAAAAAATAAAAACTAGAGCACTGTTCAATTCTGGCTTATGGTGGTGCAGGGGATAGACTTTGGAGCCTCAGGCATGAGAGTCTGTTTGCATTACCATTATGCTATCTGCCCTCAGCCCGCTTAGTTTAATTCTTGCAACAAAAACAACAGCTCCAGTAACACAGACTTGAGCTCTAAGTATGTAACTATAATCTAAAGATAAGGGTGAATATGGAATGACTCACTCACAAATTTAAGAAATTAGAACAAAAAAACGACAGTACTGGGTGTGACTTACCCTGAGGTACTAACACATTGTAGTACCCAGGGTTCAAGATCCAAGTCCCTACCTACAGGAGGAAAGCTTCATGAGAGCACAGCTTTCTCTCTCTCTCTCCCCTCACTGTCTCTTGTTTCTTTTTGACTATCAAATAAAGAAAAAAATATATTTAAAATGACTGCCAACAGTAGTGGATTTATTTCCAGTAACTGAGCCCCAGCAATAGCCCTGGTGGCAAAACAAACTAAACACAAATGAAAAGATGGAAAGGGGAAACAAAGCAAAATTTGGACTGGTTTTCTGTATTGCTCCAAAGACGGGACTCAGGGGACAGAGACTGGGATAGGCATGGGCCAGATCCGGAGTTCCTATTCCTAGATGATAGGCCTGATTTCTCTCTCAAAATTGTACCCATCTGTCAACAAGTCAACAACTGTATTATAAATCATTTACCTCCCAATTAAAAAAAAAATCAAGAACAGAAAGATAACAAGTAAACACTTTAAATATAATGGCATAAAATTCCCAAAATTATTTGTCATTTAAAAACTTTGAGGGAAGGGAAGATAGCATATTGATTATGCAAACAGATCCCCATGCCTGAGGCTTCACAGGTCCAAAGTTCAATCCCCCTAGCACAAACATAAGCCAGAGCTGAGCAATGCTTTGGAAAAAATAAGTATTTAAAAATAAGTAAATATGTGGATAAATGGATAATAGAGCATATAAACCATCACATTTCAGATTACGACTATGAAGAGGCAACAGAGAACTCTGATATCTGTTCATGTGAAAATAGAAAGGGGCAGGGGTAGAGAGCATAATGGTTATGCAAGGAGACTCTCAGGCCTGAGGCTCTTAAGTCCTGGTTCAATCCCCTGCACCACCAAAATCCAGAGCTTTGCAGTGCTCTGGGATTGCTCTCTGTGTCTTTCTCTCTAAATCTATCTCAAAAATTAAAATAAAATAAAATACTTAAAACTATGGAAATATATAAGTAACCCCTTCATCCCTTGTGTATTTTACCATAGTTGAGTCGCCACAGGTGACATGATGGGCCCATAGCAGAAGAGGGTAACTTACCAGCGGTGATGAACTTGGTCATATGCTCAGAACTCAGGTCTCTGGAGAACCAACACGAAGACTGTAGAGATTAAGCTTCCCAGCTTAAGAACCTACCTATTTATATCCTTTGTAGGCTACACCCTACACTTCCAAATTCTTGGATAATTCCCTTGAGGGAATGGGCTATCTTCTCAGATCCCAGCATCTTTCTCAGCTTAACCCTGATTAAGACCTTCCCTGGTTGAAATGGTTAGCTCTCATACCTATGAGCTAGAGACTAATTGTGGCTGACTCTGAAAGTGATGCATTTCAAGAGATTGACAGAGTTGAAGCCATACAAGCATTCAGTGCTGGGTGTGACATTGGAGAAATTTTAGTATGTTCCCACAGAACCCCAAAACATAGAACCAGAAAGTATAATGTTGACCTCCAGGATGATATCATAGTGATTGCAAGAACTGCAAAAATGCGGCTATTACTAATAATTACAATAGTATTATTATTTTAATAACCAAAATTTATTTATTTATTTATTTTACCAGAGCACTGATCAGTTCTGCCTTATGTTGGTATGATTGAATTTATGACATGGAGCCTCAGGCATGAAAGTCCCTTTGCATAACCATTATGCCATCTACCCCCACCCAAATCATTGCTTTTTTAATCAACAGTGTCATCTCGAAAGACACCAAAACAGATCTATATCTAGTTGCATTATGTTTTTGAAAATCATAGCAGGTGATGTGTACTTTCATAGAACAAGGTCACTGACATACACTTGTGGGCTGACACAGAGAGAGACTGGGGCTATGGATCAATCTGCCAAAGACATGGCCAACAGAGAAGCAATTGCAGAAGCCAGAACTCCTCCACTCTACACCCCCAGAAGAATTTTCTCCACTACTGCCAAAGTGGAGCTCTGAACCTCAATTCCACTGCACCCTGAAATTTTGTCATCAGAACACTATATTTTTGTCATTGGGACACTATATAACATCTCTGAGCCAGCCGGTGGCACACTTGGTTAAGTGCACACACTACAGTGCGCAAGGACCCGGGTTCAAGCCCCTGGTCCCCACCTGCAGGGGGAAAGCTTTGCTAGTGGTCAAGTGGGACTGCAGGTGTCTCTCTCTATCTCTACCTCCCTTTCCCCTCAATTTATCTCTGTCTCTATCTAATAAAAATGAATAAATAAATAAAATATAACATCTTTGAAATGGAAGAAATCAGGAAAACACACAAGAAAGACAGGCACTGCCTCGCTTATCTGAGAGGGAAGAACGAAAGGGAGGTACACTCAGAAGTAGTAAAAATCATAAGTGTGATTTGGAAAGGAAGTGAAGGGAGGGTCATAACAGTGAATAAAAGTGGTTAAGTAAATAAATGAAAGGTAGATAGGTATATAGATAGATAGATGTGGATATATAGTTAAAGCATGTCTGTGACCTACAAGATCTATTGCCATTTCTGCTGGTGGGTGTGAGGGTAACAAAACTCTGGTGGTGAGTATGTTATAAAATTATACACCTTAAAATAGACCTACGAACTTTTTCCAAAACAGAAACCCCCAATATTCATCTGCAATATTCCAGCCTTTAGGTTTATGATTAGTCAACATTTTGTTCTGCTTTATATCTTAACTCTTTTTTCAGCCACCAAGTTCCAGGTGCTACCATGATGCCAACCTGACTTCCCTGGGCAGACTACCCCACCAATGTGTCCTGGATCCCTGTTTCCCCAGATCCCTGCCCCACTAGAGAAAGAGAGGGACAGGCTGGGAGTATGGATCAACATGTCAATGGTCATGTTTAGTGGGAAAGCAATTACAGAGGCCAGACCTCCCATTTTCTGTACCCCATAATGATTCTGGGTTCATATTCCCAGAGGGATAAAGAATGGGAAAGCTCGCAGAGGGTAGACAGCATAATGGTTATGCAAAGAGACTCTCCTGTCTGAGGCTCCTAAGTCCCTTGTTCAATCCACCACATCACCCCATAAACCAGAGCTGAGCAGTACTCAGTTAAAAAAAAAAAAAAAAAAAAAGAATGGGAAAGCTGTCAAGGGAGGGGTTTGGATACTGAGTTCTGGTGGTGGGAATTGTGTGGAATTTTACCCCTCTTATCCTATGGTCTTGTCATCAATATTTCCATTTATTAAATTAATACAAAATAAAAATAAAAAGTGATTCTACACTTATTAACTTATAATTTTATAAATCACCAAATAATAACTAAAAAATAATTAGGTAAATCATCTTGGTATGAAGTCATGTCAGTGAAGAGTTGCAGGTAGCAAACTATGAAGATTGGAGTCAGGATTTTCTTTATTTAATTTAAATGTATGTGGCAACAAAATAAAACTGAAAATGATGCATGCTCTTGAATCTGTATTGGTGTGTTAGGAATGTCTTTCTTCAGAAAGAATATGTTATTCAGGGAATCAAGTGGTAGCACAGTGGGTTAAGCGCAGGTGGTACAAAGCACAAGGACTGCCATAAGGATCTGGGTTCAATCGGCCGGCTGCCCACTTGCAGTGGAGTGAAGCAGGTCTGTAGGTGTCAGTCTTTCTCTCTCCCTCTCTGTCTCTGCCTCCTCTCTCCATTTCCCTCTGTCCTATCCAACAACAATGACACCAATAACAATAATAATAACTACTACAATAAAATAACAAGGACAACAAAAGGGGATAAATAAAGATAAAAAATAAAATAAAAAGAATATATTATTGATAGAAGCTAGTCAAATGCATTAGCACTGCAATGAAAAGTAATGAACCTACAGTTATCTCATGTTCCCATTGACCTCTCTACTAAAATTTTCACTTGTGAATGTGTCACAGTTCGATTCTATCTACTTCCATGCCAAAGCACATTTTTCAGTGATGAATACTGAATGTGGACATTTTATTTCTTGATATCACAAATACTCACTTTGTTTTAGTTCTTTACTCTTTTTTCAAATTATTACTGGGAGGTTAACTTTGTTGGCACATGGATGCATTTCCTCATTTTGTTCATATAGGTTAACACCTATAACACCCCCCCAGGTCCTTCATCTGGACTCAGGACGGAAAGTGCTGGCATGTATGCACAGCCCTTTCCCTGTCTCCTTACCCAGAGTCCTTTGCTTGGGTACAATACACTAAACCAGTCCAAGTTTCACTTCAAGATTCCCCTTTCTATTTTTATTTGTTTATTTGTTTGTTTCGCCACCAGGCTTGTTGCTGGGGCTCACTCAGTACCTGCATGTGAATCAGCTGCTCTAAGCAGCCATTATTGCCCCCTCTATTTGACAGAATACAAAGAAACACAAGGAAATGGGAAGGCAAACAAGGAGAGAGACACACTCTGATGAAGCTTCCCTCCTGCAGGTGGGGACTGGGGCTTGAGCTCCAGTTCTTGAGCACTAACCTGTGTGTGTTCAACCCAATGCAGTCACCACCTGGCCCCTTCCCTTTGCCTGTGAGTGAGTCACCCCACATCCACCATGCTTTGTACATTGTAGTCTTACTACTTCTGCCATGTATCTGGAATAGCAAGGCTCTGGTTTCCATTTTTACAAGAACTGAACAAAGATCCACACATATTCGTGGCTTACTCTATGTCTGGGTAACACTCACTGGATTATATGTTCACTGTAAGGAGGGGTTTCAAAATAGACCATAGGATATTTTCAAGAGAGAACATTCTGATCACACTGTGAGCTCCTTTATTACCTAAGACACCTGGCTCATAGGTGTTTCTAATTTCTGTAAAGAGATGCTACCTAGAGATGTAGGTCTTATTGTTTTCCATTTCTATGAACAGGGTAGTTTTTTTTTAAGATTTTATTTATTTAATAATGATAAAGATACTAGTAGAGAAAGAAAGAACCAGACATCACTCTGGTACATGTGCTGCCAGGGATCAAACTCAGGACCTCATGCTTGAGAGTTCAACTCTTTATCCACTGTGCTACCTCCCGGGCAACAAGCAGGGTAGATTTAAGACTACAAAGATTTATGTTCAAATGCTCAAGAGAGGGCTAAGGAGATAGCAAGACGATCTTCTTCTTCTAGCGTTTGCCCTTCTTCCGTAGCCAGTCAACAGCATCAGGTTGAGCCTGATGTAAAGTTTCGAGACCAACTTTGAATCTGGAGAGGTGGCAGTCGTTGACTATGTGGCTCATAGTCTGTCTGTAGCCGCAGGGGCAGTTTGGGTCGTCTCTGGCTCCACAGCAGTGGAACATAGCGGCGCACCGGCCATGGCCTGTTCGATAGCAATTGAGGAGGGCCCAATCATAACGTGCTAGGTCTAAGCTGGGTTGACGCTTGCAGGGGTCTGTGATGAGGTGTTTGTTCTTGACCTCAGCTGACTACCAACTCTGTTTCCAAGAGACTGGAACAGAGAAGTTTAGTGTAGGCATAGGGGACCAGATTGGGTGACGAGACGTCAAGCGTTGGACAGGGTGGGCGAAGATATCCGCGTATATTGGCAGGTCCGGTAGAGCATAGACGTGGGAAATGAACTTAGATGATGCCACATCCTGACGAATATCTGGCGGGGCAATGTTGCTAAGAACTGGCAGCCATGGAACCGGGGTAGAATGGATGGTTCCAGAAATTATCATCATGGAGGAATATAATTTGGAATCGACCAAGTGGACTTGGGGGCTATGGAACCATACTGGTGCACAGTATTCTGCAGTGGAATAGCATAATGCCAGAGATGATGATCGTAATGTGGAAGCGCTCGCGCCCCATGAGGAGCTGGCCAGTCTTGCAATGCTGTTATTCCTCGCACCCACCTTTGCTGCAGTTTTTATGAGATGTTCGTGAAATGACAGGGTACGATCAAGAGTAACACCAAGATAGACTGGCTGGGCTTCATGCCGGATTCTCGTATCGCCAAGCTTCACATTAAGCTCACGCGAGGCGGAGGCATGGTGTAGATGGAAAACAGATGATACCGTTTTTGTAGTGCTAGGGATTAATAAGATATCAGAGACATGTCTTTTGTGAGTGTTTCCTCAAGGACATCGAACTTGGATGCCTGAGTTGCACAGCAGATGTCATCGGCGTAGATGAACTTCCTTGAAGAAGTTTCTGGGAGGTCATTGATGTAAATATTAAATAGCGTAGGAGCCAGAACAGAGCCCTGGGGGAGGCCACTTGAGACAAGTCTCCATCTGCTAGACTTGTCACCCAGATGCACCCAAAATCTTCTGTTTTGGAGAAGAAACGATATAGTGTTGGCCACCCATGGAGGCAGGCATCTTGAGATCTTGACTAGGAGACCACGGTGCCAGACATGTCATAGGCTGCTGTGAGATCAACAAAGACAGCACCCTTCTTTAAATTCTTCTGGAATTCCATTTTCAATGTAAGTTGAGAGGGCCAGGGCTTTTTCGCAGGTAGATCTTCCTGGGCAGAAACCAGCTTGGGTGGGTGATAGGAATTTCTCTGTAATAGGAGAAATATGTGACAGAAGCAGCCTCTCAAGGAGTCTGTAACACACGGAGAGGAGAGAAATTGGTCTATAGCTGGCGGCCAGTGTTGGGTCTTTCTTTGGTTTCAAAACCGCTATAATCTTCGCACGACGCCAAACTTTGGGCATAGACTGAGATTCAAAGACGTGGGTCAGGAATGAAGCGAGCCACTTCTTTGCCATGGGACCCAGGTTAAGAATGAGTTCCGGGGTGATGTTATCATAGCCAGCAGCTGTTCCTGGTTTAACCCTCTTCAAAGCGTCTTCCAGTTCAGACAGTGTAAAGGGAGAGAGTTTTGGAGATGGACAAGATAAACGGAAGTGGGATGACCACTCATGGGAAATTTCTCTTTTCCAGACTGGGTCGATCTTAGCACGTCCAACTTGAATTAGATGAATGGCCACTGAGTTTGGAGATACAGGAGGATGGGAGATGGGAGAGGGTTGGCTACCAGCACCCAGACTGTGAAGAAGCTTCCAGGCCTTCCTACTTGAGTGGGTGAAGTTCAGACTTTCCGTGAGTTGTTGCCAGCGGGCTTGGCGTGCTGCATTCAGGGAGGCAATGAGATGGTCAGCTCAATATGGTCTCTCTACTCAAGGCTGTGCAGTCTGGAGAATCATGATTCATTGTGTGGTATCCCAGGCTCTTTTGCTAACTACCCTGAATAGAGGGTGCAATTGCAGGGTCCACATGCAGACTTCTGCCAGCAGGGAGAAAACAGGAAATGGCCTGAGCTCTCAGTGTAGGCCCTTCCCAGGGTTAAGGCCTCCAGAGATTCATCTCTCTGGATCCCACCAGATCCCAACTACAGAATGAAGGCCTGCAGGGCATCATCTCACTGGATCCCACAAGATACCAACTACAGAGTGAGCACCAGGTTCCTCCCTTTACAGGAAAGTGAAGTCCTGCCCTAAGTCCCCAGCCCAGCAGCCCCAGCCCTGAGGCCCAGCAGGTGCTTGGTGCCCTTTGTCCAGGCCCAGTGTGGTGTGAGTTGAATTGGCTGCAACAAGAGACTTTGCCTAGAGCAGGAGCAAGCTGGATTCTGGATGTGTCTGTCGGCTGTTGGTGGGAGAGAAGCTGTGCTGCAGTGGAGGGAATAAAGAGAATCTTCCTCACTGAGGACATGGAGAGCATCAGGATTTAACGCAGCACCTCCTCAAAGCAAAGCTGTGTGGAGGGACAGGATGATGGCTCCTACACTCCTGAGAGCACAGAGCACAGTGAGCAATGCCAGGCTCTGGGCCTCAGTACCCCCTGAAGGGGGAAGGTTACAGCAGTGAAGTAAAGACACAGGTGTCTCTCTCTCTCCCTTCTGTCTTCTTTCTCCCTTTCAATACTCTAGTACATATACATATACATATACATATACATATACATATACATATACATATACATATACATATACATATACATATACATATACATATACATATACATATACATATACATATACATATACATATAGAGAAAGAAAGAAAACAAACAAACAAAAAAACACTGGCAAGGCTTTCCCCCTACAGGTGGGGACCAGAGCACTTGAAACTTGGACCTTGCACATTGTAACATATGTGTTCAAACATTTTTACCACAATCAGGCAGCTAAATGAAAAAAAAATTGCATTTTTCCTGTTTATTGCATAGAGCTTTGATTATTGTCCATTCGAAGGTATTGCTTGAATGGAGAGTAGAGACATTCTCTACAACATATTGTATTAAACTTTTAACTTAATTAATTAATTAGTTAGTTAATTAATTTATCAGACCACTGCTCAGCTTTGGTAGGTAGTGGTGTAGGGATTGAATCTGGGAATTTGAAGGCTCAAGCATGAGAATCTCTTTGCATAACCACTATGCTATCTTCCCCCCACCAATAATGTATCTTAAAGCAAACAAACAAAACCCGAATTTATTCTTCTCAATGTCTCCTCTGTTAATTTAGCCATTTAAAGAGAAACTTTAGGGCTTCCATGAGTCGATGTCCAGATTTGGAGAGTCCCCCATGTGTATTGGAAACACGTCTATTAATACATCCCTTACCACTCTTCATTTGCCATTTTCTATGCCCTGGGGATGTAAGAGCCAAACTCACATCTAGCTTCCTGTGTCTTAGTTCGAAAGAATATTCACAGACTTTTAAGGAGTTACCAGATGTGTGTGTTCCATCTAATTCTTCACTGAAAACTGAAGATGGGTTCTGGGAGAACCCAGCAACGAGCATTTAATGAAAAGGCTGACCAGCATAGTAGATGAGTTGGGTGTGCATCCAGCAAACCTTTGGGCACTAACAAGCATGTTCTTTGTGAATTTTGTCTTCTTTTCCAGTGAAGTGTATGCAGACGTCTATTGTTTTAGGAAAGAATGTGCAGCCCTTCAGTGAACTGCAGGGAGTTTTCCGCAGGCAATTCTCAACTGGGGACGTGGCACAGTGTGTAAAGCACATTCATTACAAGGACATGGGGCAGAATTCTTGTTTAGTGTGAATGAGCATTGTTTATATATTTCTCTCTCACACACAAAACACACAATCTTAAAAGATAGAAGAGGGGCAACAGAGTAATGCTATTGTATAGGACTCTGCTTTCCCATGTTCAAATATGGTCCCTAAATCACTCAAGCAATTTTGATACATGTCTCTCTCTCCCTCCTTCACCTTTCTCTGTGTCACTCTATAGTCTGAAAAAAAAGGGGGGGGGGGAGCTATCAATTTGCCTTAATGTTGGAAGATAATTGGATACTGATATTGGGAACAAATGTGTTCTATAAAGCTCAGGGATCAGGACATCAGGTGTATGTGGTCTGTGGATCACCTAGGAGAGAACTAACACAAGAAAAGGCTTTGCAACCTAATTGAATCAAACTTTATCCTCAGACTTAGTCATGGGGTCAAGGCTTATAATACCTAAATGTTGCTTTTCCTTACACAGGTTTTCTGGGAAGATCCAGGAGATAAGAGTGAACTTCAGTGCTGTCCTGAGATGATCAGACTCCCAGGCTACAAAGAACAAACCCTTGGCCCCAGAAACACAGATAGAGAGTGGTGTGTGCAAGGGGAGCTGGCTGTTCCTCTCACTCTGAGGCTCTTTCTCCCAGACTGGAGCTGTCCTGGATGATGACTCCTGTGTCCTGGAACAGAGTCTTCCTGATCAGAAACACACTAACTCAACTGGATTCCAATCTACCTTGCTCCAGAATTAAGCAGATGCAGATCAGTCTTCATATGAAAGTTTTAGGCAGGGAGGGTAGAGTGATTATGCAAAAGAGTCTCTTGCCTGAGGCCATCATTTTCTGAGCTGATCTCACCATCCTGTGAAGAACCACTCTGTACCTCCGGGAAAGGATCAGAACAGAGCCCCACCCAGTTCCCCTCTGCCTTGTAGAGTGAATTGATCTCCATTCTGACCAACCGCTCAACCCTCAAGCATCAAGTTCTAACTACCTTCCTTCCTTTCGTTCTTTTTTTTTTTCAGTCTTCCCTTCCCTTATGCTTCAAACCCACATGGCACAATATCTTGGGCAATCCTTATGGATTCTTAGAAATGTCTGACTCACACAGGTCATCAGAATAATGCCAATAAAGACAGCAGTGAAAACCAATTTTACACGTGTGAGAACAGTGACTACAAAAGTTGAAGGGGGCATGGGGAAAGGGGGATACTTTTACACTTCTGGCGGGAGTGTACAGTGGTGCAAACTTTGTGGGAAACAAAGTCTGGAGACTTCTCAGAACACAGAAAATAGGCCTCTCCTATGACTCAGTAACTTCTCTTCTGAGGATTTCCCCAATAAAAGCACCTTTCAGAAGATACCTATTGGAAGGGGTGGTAGCGCAGTGTGTTAAATGCAGGTTAAATGACACAAAGCTCAAGGACCAGTGTATGGATCCTGGTTCGACAACCCAGCTCCCCACCTGCAGGGGAGTTGCTTCACAAGCAGTGAAGCAGATCTGTAGGTGTCTATATCTTTCTCTCTCTCTCTGTCTTCCCCTCCTCTTTCCATTTCTCTCTGTCCTATTCAACAATGATGTCATCAATAACAACAACAATAATAACTACAACAATAAAAACAACAAGGGTAACAAAAAGAGAATAAATAAATATCAGGAAAAAATTTAAAAATATATATATCTATGCCTCCCTATGTTCATAGCAGCGGCATTGGTAATAGCCAACACCTGGAAGGAACTCAGAAACCCAGTTACACTTGAGTGGCTAAAAAGACTGTGGTGTAGTATTACTCAGGTCTTTAAAGTGAAGTAGTACCCTTTGTATCATCTTGGGTGTAATTAGAAAACAACATGTTAAGTGAGATAAGCCAAAAAGAGAAGAACAAATAAATAATAGGTGATCTGAATTATAAATGTGACAAAATAGTAGGGACAGGGAGGGAAAACACAAAATGAAACATGGACTGGGCATGGTGTATTCTTTCAGAGCAGTGGACTCAGGTAAGGAAGGGGACAGAGAGATGGAAGAATACTGTGGGGTCCTGGTGCATAATTAAATGATACTCATGGACCAGTGACTGCACTGTAAGGAACTAACCCCTCAATAAAAAGAGAGAGAGAGATTTCTATGTAGAATGGTCTAGCTAGCACTTGCAGCTGTAGAATAGACCCTGTAAAACCTTCACAAGTGAGAGTTATAGAGAAAAAGGGAGTATGAGGGTACTACAGGGTATCACTGTCTACTGCAATGCTAATGAACCTGAGCAGCTTCTATCAACAAAATATTCTCTCTGAAGAAACAACATTCCCCCCAAAGCTAATATAGACTCAAGAGCATGCACCACTCTTCTATTTTATTTTGTTACTATGTACAATTGAAACAAAGAAAAAGGGTGGGGGTAGATAGCATAATGGCTATGCAAAGAGACTACATAACCTCAGGCTTCAAAATCCCAGGTTCAATCCCCACTGCCCTTGCACCACCATAAACAGGAGTTTATCAGTATCTGATAAGAAAACTATAAAAGAAAGGAATTCCTGACTTACTAACCTCCAAACCCGCAGCTCCTCAGGCTATTGACCTCACATTATACCATAATAAATTATTTAATTCTTTTAAAAATTATTTATTAGTGATATATAAAATTACAAAATAACAGAGATATCATTCCATACCAGTCTCACTATAAGATTTCTGTTGCCCTCATATCTAGTAACAGAAAATGCAATAAATCTGCCAAGGTCACAGGCATGCTTTGACTATATATCTAGATTTAACAATCTTCTATGTATCTGTGTATCTATCTAGGTACCATCATATATTTATCTATCTATCTCTCATCATTTATTTACCTACTCTTACTCACTTGTAATGCCCTTTTTACACTTCCCTTCCAAGTCACACTTATGCCTTTTACTGGTTCGGAGTGTCCTTCCCTTTCCTTCTTCCCTCTCAGATTAGTGAAGCAGTCTTCCTCACCGGTCTTTTTCCTCAGGTGTTTTCCTTATTCTCTTCCATTTTAGGGATGATATAAATTCAGAGTCCTGATGATGATTGTTTCCAGGCACAGTGGAGTTGAGGTTCAGAGCCCCTCTCTGGCAGCAGTGGAGAAAATTCTTTCTGGAGTGTAGAATGAAGGAGTTCTGGATTCTATCATTGCTTCTCTGCTGGCCATAGACTTTAGAAGATCGCTACATAGCTCCAGTCTGTCTCTTTCTCAGTCCACACGTCTCTGTCAGTGACCTTGCTGTGTGAAAGCACATATGACCAGGTATGATTTATATAAAAGTTAATGACAGTTAGACATGGAAAGACATCTAATTTGGTGTATCTTTAGTGATAACACTATTGCTTTGAGAAGCAAGAGATTGGGGTATTAAAATAATACTAATAAGATCATTATTATTGCAAGTACTCCCAACAACATTCTGCAGTAACAGTAATCATATATTTTGAACCTAGAGTCCAACATTAATACTTCAGGTTCTGTGTCCTTGGGGTTCCGTGGGAGCATATTGAACTCTCCCCGATGTCACACCCAGCACTGAATGCTTGTATGGCTTCAACTCTATCAATCTCTTAATATGAATCACCTCTGGAGTCAATCACAATTTGTCTCTAGCCTATAGGAGGTGTGTTAACTGGGGATCCAGGAGGTAGAGCAGTGGGTTAAGTGCAGGTGGCACAAAGCTCAAGGACTGGCTTAAGGATCCAGGTTACAGTTCCTGGCTCCCCACCTTTAGTGGAGTTGCTTCACCTGTTGTGAAACAGGTCTGCAGATGTCTATCTTTCTCTCCCCCCTCTGTCCTCTCCTCCTCTATCCATTTCTCTCTGTTCTATCTAGCAATGACAATTTAACAATAATAATAACTATAAGAATAAAAACAAGGGCATCAAGATAATAAATAAATAACTAAATACTAAAAAAATACAACCTGCTGCCCCTGGCAGACATTAGAAGAAGAAGAAGGAGAAGGAGAAGGAGAAGGAGAAGGAGAAGGAGAAGGAGAAGGAGAAGGAGAAGGAGAAGGAGAAGGAGAAGGAGAAGGAGAAGGAGAAGGAGAAGGAGAAGGAGAAGGAGAAGGAGAAGGAGAAGGAGGTGTGATAGCTAACCATTTCAGCTGGGGAGGGTCTTAATCAGTATTAACCTGAGAGCATTTTGGGATCTGAGGAAATATCTTGTTTGCTCAAGTGAACTGTTTCCTGCAAGGATTAGGAAGTTTAGGGCATAGCCTACAAAGGATATAAAATTGTAGGTCCCTGAACAAGGAAAGAGAATGTTCTAGCTCCTCAGTCTGTCTGTGGGCTCTCCAGAGACCTGAGTTCTGAGCACAGGGCAACTTTATCACAGCTGGTAAGTTACCCTTCTCTGCTAAGGACTCATCATGTTACCTGTGGTTATTCAACTATGGTAAAATTCACTAAGGATGAGGAGGGAAGTTTTACTTTGACCTTTTCAGGCTCTCTTTCTTTTTTTGTTTTATAAAAGAAGTTTCTCATTATCATTATAACAGAGACCAGAGAACTGCCAACCTACCATGAGATGCTCCCTGGATCAAAGTGTTCTTATTTCTTTATTTTCAATAGAACAAATTTCAGACTTGGTCATTGTGTCTCCATGAATTGTGTCTTCATCCAAAATGTGATATTTTATGTACTTGTTTATTCGTTTTTCAACATTTTTAAAAGCACATCTTTAAATGACAATGACTTCTTGGAATGTGATTCTTTGACATTTAAATTGTGTATTTATTGATTTTTTAAAAGTAAATGATTTACAGTATATTTTTTGAATGTAGGAACACAACTTCTCATTTCATAAGAGAGATATTTGGGGGTGGGTGGGTAGATAGCATAATGGTTATGCAAAGGGACCCTATCTGAGGCTCCAAAAGTCTAGGTTCAATCCCTTGTACCACCATAGACCAGAGTTTAGCAGTTCTTTGGTTTAAAAAAAAAAAAAGGAGAGATGTGTGTAAAGCACTCTCACTCCCACTAACAGGCCTATCATCAAGGTCCAGGAATGAGAACCCAGGAGTCAGCTCATGCCTCTCCCAGTCTTCCTGCCCCTGAGCCCCTTCTTGGGTGCAATACACAAAACTGGTCCTGGTTTTACTTCATGTTTCCCAATTCCATCTTTTTGTTTCTTTGGTTATTGTTAGTTAATTTGTGTGTTTTATCATCAGCGCTCTTGCTGTGCCTCAGTACCTGCACAGGAATCCACTGCTCTAGGGTGTTATTTCTCTACTTATTCATTTGTTTCTTTGTTTATTGTCTCATAGTTCACAAACTAGAGGGGGTGCGGGAACAGAGACAGAGAAAGTGACACTCTCATGAAGCTTCCCATATGCAGGAGGGTACTTGGGTCTTGAACCCTGGCCTTAGGGAACAATAAGGTGTTAGCCTTATTGGGTCCTTTTCTTTGTGTCCTATTTTCTTAAATTTATGAGTGAGTCATCCCATACCAACCCTGAATTTTATTTTATTAGTGATTTAATAGTGATCTACGTGGTCCAGGAGGACACTGCAGACCCCAGATGTAGGCTAGCATTTAGAGGACTGGGTGCATGTATACATGTGTCCTTAAGATAGGGAAACATATATACCTCTGAGGAAAAGTGCTTAGTCGACCTCTGTGATTAGATTTAGACCTAATAAGGTTGGCATTGTAACAGAAAGGCCTAAGAAGGATCCATAGATTGTCTACTCAAGGATTCACTGCTTAGGCCTAGGCACATTCATACACTCTATTTCACTCCCCTCAATCACTCTATCTACTCAACTCACTACACAAAAGAAAGTAATATATATGTCTTACTATCTTTGACAGCATCAACATTATTGTCACCCCTAATATTAAAAAAATGTCTACGATAAACCAAGAGATATACTATCAAAAAAGTATATATCAAATAAAGGATAATTGTTGTCTGTATGTCAGCCTTTATTAGAATCGTGAGTACCCATTCATTGGGGAAACTGAAGATCCTCCCTAGCCGACTGAATCCACATGGATCCCAGTCACTTTCAAAGCCAGCAACAAGCAGCTCCTGACAGGTTTCAAGTTATTGGTCCTGCTCTTCGAGTCCTCCAACTTAATTCTGAGGGGCTGTCCTTTGCCAAACGCGTTCTTATTGGTCAACTGGTGATTAGTCAACGAATGCCACCTCTCCAGATTAAAAGGAGGTCTCGAATCTTTACATCAGGCTCAACCTGACGCTGTTGACTGGCTACGGAAGAAGGGCAAACACTAGAAGAAGAAGAATTAGAATCATCACAGAAGTAAATGCAGTAAAACTCAAGGTTAGATAGGCCTCATTGAAATCCTAGGTCTATTTCCTCCCTAACGTGAAGCCAGGCTCCATAAACTCAATAAAGGTTTGGATACAACAAATGGCACTCATGGCTTTAACTGCTGGAAGAAAGCCTGACCTTGTCAGGTGTAGAAGGGACTACAAAGCTGGGTAAGAGCAAGCATGATGACCTTTGTCAATTTAGGCCATCCCATCCCCTGGGATCCTAATCTGGGGATCCTTGGATTCCCCCATAGATACAATGGACCTAGACCTATAAGACACACTTTGGTCCACCATCAGTGGTGATTTTCATCAGGAAAGAATCATAAGTCTTCTGTGGGTTTCTTCAGGACCTTGGCCTCACTATGAACTAGCATGTTAGGGACTGCCACACTCTCTGAAGGTAGGTTAGGTCAGCCTATCTTCCATTCAAGGAAAACTGGCCCTGAAATGAGAGCAGCCTAGAATGTTCCCAGTCATGACCTTGGATTGTGAGCTCAGTCTAACCAGGACTCAGAGGTTATACAGGTTCCTGTGCTATAAATGTGAATATATACAGGCCATGGTCAGATGGACATGATAGATAGTTCATTGTATTTATATATTTTCTTTACATTTGGGAGCTACTCTCTGCCCTGGTCCAGCTCCTTAGTACTATTCTCAGGTGTGACACCATCTTCCCAGACAATATTTTTTATTCTGCCTCCATGTTAGCCATCAGGCTCAAGCAAAAAATGACAAAGTCATGTGCCCCAGGATCAGATATAAAGCAGATGTCACAGATTATTTTTACCCTAAAATCCCTATTCTGATATTATCTATTCTTACTATTGATTAAACACTTTTTTTTTTTTTTTTGCTTTAGTACCTTTTCACCACCAAGTTGCAGATGCTAGTATGACTCCATCCTGAACTCCCTGGGCAGATGATCTCACCAGTGTATCCCAGAACTTTACTTCTCCCTAGACTCGCCACTAGAGAAAGATAGAAAAAGGCTGGGGGTATGGACAAGCCTGTCAATACTCATGTGCAGCAGAGACTAATACAGAACCAAAACTTTGTTTTTCTATACCCCATAGATAATTTTGGTCCATACTCCCAAAGAGGGAGTCCATATTCAGCTTAGGAGCCTTTGTAACTTCTGCATCCCTGTAGGTCAAAGCTCTCATTCTGTGGTCATGAGTAGGGACGTTCCAGGTTGCACCAATTTCAGGACACATCTTCCTCAGGTGGTAGATAGAGTATGTTATCCAGCCTCTGTTTGGAAGATGGAATATTTTCTACCATTGTTGATCCACATTGAGGACAATTTCCTATGGGGTCCTATAGAGGGGCTCATTGTGTTGTTCCTGATGAACATGACCAGTGATAATGGAGGGAGGATCTATTTGAGGTCTAGTCTCATCATATCTGTATGATAATCCCGGGAATCCCCAGCTAGGGCCCCAGATGAGGGGTGGCCTGTTAGTGACTAAAGAGTCATCATTAAAGTATGCTAGTCTCTTTCCCTTACTTGGCTTTTGTAGTCCTTAATTTGATAAGGTTTGTTTTGGAGTGCCTGAGGGAAGTACAAGGGAAGGAGGTGAGTAGCGTATCTAGATCTAAGTAGAAAGTATTTCATTAGGTACTTTAAGGTGTCATTTTAGGCCTTTTACCTACTTACTTCATTTGTTGACTCACTGAAGACTATTGTGCACTTTTTTCTTTCAGGTATACATTTTGCCATAATTTATGAGTACATGTGCATGATGCCCTATCTCATGGGACCTGGTCTATAGCTAGGTTTTGAGGCTTTGTTAGTAAGTCAACCACCTTGAATGGAATTAAGGTGTCCTATGATAAAGGAAAGGTCTCACCCAAGTAATGAGGTTGAAGGGTTAATATTCATTCCATGCCTGACATCTCTGGATGCAGTCCAAAGTGAAGCATGCACGATGGTACTTATTGTAGTGATGAGGATGGCATCAGCAGATGCAGTATGAATTGAGAGAAGCATGCAGGAAGTGATCGCCACTCTCCAGGACTGGGGTAACTACGGGCTTTACAAAGGAAGTGGGAAGTTTCTTCTGTCTTAGGGTTTAAGAAGGCGATAGATAGTTATTGCTATAATCAAATTATTTGGAAATTTGGTTAACTTTGAAAATCCCATTGTTAGGATTTGCTGTATCATACACAACATCACCATACTTATGTCCTTTGATGTTATTTATATTTAGCTATGTCTTATAGAGTAACGCCAGTAGTTGCTTCTGTTTTCCCTGGTCTAAGCTTTTGTGAGAGTCAACATTTCAAAGAACAATCATTACTAAAATGTATTAAGAATTTGAGACCACTGTTAAAATTTAGTCTTATTACACATTTAAAGTCTTAATAGCTTAGACTGAAGGAACATATACTCAGCCTAAGGTCTGTTCATTAAAAAGTTTGAGATACAGGAGGGAGGTAATATGGCGACGGCCTGAGAAGTCGCTAACAGCGAGTGCTCTGATAGCATCGTCGGCAAAGGTAGGATTTTCTGCCTTTAGCAGGCCAGTCAATAAGGGGGGGGGCACCAAAGAAGTTATTACAGTTTAATTTGGGTTAACAATTAGAGCAAAGGTGACACGGACTAGCGGGGCGCCAGAATTCCCAGGCGGCGCCAGGCAAGGCGAGTGCGCCGGGCATTGTCCTCCGCCCGCCCGGGAAGGCGGCTCCTCCGCCGGTTGCAGAGCGCGGCGGGCAGAGGACCCGGAGAGAGCACTTTAGCTCGGGGGCTGCCTCTTGGGAGTTGCCAGGGTCCACCGCGACCCTGAGGGTGGATCCAAAGACTTCTTGAGTATAGCTCTCATTGGATCAAAGGACTTGGAGCTAGTTTTCATTTTTGAGAAATCCTTTAAAAAAGTCTGGAGGGCGGGGTTTCCCGGAAAATGGCGCCCGGAGAAGCAGAAGCGGCCAGCCTTTGAGCTCCGGACACATCTCGTGTAAACAATAGGATTTTCTGCCTTTAGCAGGCCATCCAATAAGGGGCCATAACGGTCATACCAAGGATGTTTCTATAACTTAATTTGGGTTAAGAATTAGAGTAGGGGGAAAAAATTCTTTTTTCTTCCTTTTAATTTTCAAGCATACATCCTTCCCGCCGCCCCCCCCTCCCCCCATAAGCAGTGCCTGGGACCAGCTACTAGCAGGATACCCCATACCACCAAACAGGGTTTTTTTTTTTTTTTTTTTTTTTGTTAATTCACTGATACACATTTGGGAAGTTCCTCGCACTGCTCTTTAATTACAACTCTTCTTCCTATCTTCTCCCTTTTCTCTCTCTTATCTCTCTCAATCTCTCTCTCTTTTTTTTTTTTTTTTAATCTTGTCATACACTTCTTTCTTCTTTGCCTTTCTGAATTTGTGAATTACTTTGGGGAAGAAATCTGACCCAGAGTGGACTCTCTATGTGTGTATCTCTGCTCTAGTTCCCTTTACACTCTTGTTACCCTTAGAATATACACTGGATAGTAAATTTGCATAACTGTCTATTCTTGCTATCCTCTCTTCCTTTTCTCTTTCTTCACTGGGATTTGGTTACTATTTTTTCACGGACTGGAGAAATTGTTTGGCTAACTGGTAACGATTAAACTCCTTCAATACTTACTTCAGTTGCTACGGTTATTCCGGAGGTTGGTGAGTGCAATTGTCATAAAGGTATTTAGTACAGTGTTACTTGTGCTCAAAACACAACAACTGAGGAACAACAGAACATTAAAAAAAAAAAAGAGAGAGAAACACATAAATTAAAAAAAAATGGGTAGATTAAAAACAAATAAAACTGCTACCCCAATGAATGAAGACAAGAGCCCAGAAGAAACCACAAATCAGTCAGAAGTAACCATAGATAAGAAAAGTATGCAAGCAATAATAAACTTATTAATCACAGAAATGAAAACAACATTGGAGGAAAGAAATGACAGTATTAGGGAAACAACAGTTGAGACCCCCAAGGAAAATACTGATTATCTTGAGACAATTAGAGAACTGAAAGCTGAAATAGCTGTAATGAAGAAAGAAGCTGAGGCAAGGGAAAGCAGACTAACAGAAGCAGAAAACAGAATTAGTCAGACAGAGGATGAGTTAGAGAAAACTAAGAAAGAGGTGAAAGAGCTTAAAAAGAGATTGAGAGACACTGAAAACAACAACAGAGACATATGGGATGATCTCAAAAGAAGTAACATTCGTATAATTGGCCTGCCAGAGGAAGAAAGAGAGGAAGGGGAAGCAAACATCCTAGAGGAAATAATACAAGAAAATTTCCCAGACCTGAATAACAGAAAGGATATCAAGGTGCAAGAGGCCCAGAGAGTACCAAACAGAATCAACCCAGACCTGAAAACACCAAGACACATCATAGTCACAATGAGAAGAAGTAAGGATAAAGAAAGGATCCTAAAGGCTGCAAGAGAGAAACAAAAAGTCACATACAGGGGAAAACCCATAAGACTTTCTGCAGATTTTTCAACTCAAACTCTAAAAGCCAGAAGGGAGTGGCAAGATATCTATCGAGCCCTGAATGAAAAAGGGTTTCAACCAAGGATTATATATCCTGCTAGACTTTCATTCAAGCTAGATGGAGGGATCAAAACCTTCTTAGACAAACAACAGTTAAAGGAGGCAACTATCACCAAGCCGGCCCTGAAAGAGGTATTAAAAGACCTCTTATAAACAAGAACATCACTATAATACTTGTAATATATCAGAGCAAACAAATTGTTTTTTAGAACAATGGCACTACAATACATTAAATCCATAATATCAATAAATGTCAATGGCTTAAACTCACCCATCAAAAGGCACAGGGTGGGGGGATGGATCAGAAAACATAACCCAACCATATGCTGCTTGCAAGAATCCCATCTGTCACAACAAGATAAACACAGACTTAACGTGAAAGGATGGAAAACTATCATACAGGCTAACGGTCCACAAAAAAGGGCAGGAACAGCCATTCTCATCTCAGACACGATAGATTTTAAATTAAATAAAGTAATAAAAGATAGGCAAGGACATTACATAATGATAAGAGGATCAATCAGCCAAGAAGACTTAACAATTATTAACATCTATGCACCCAACGAGGGACCATCTAAATACATTAAACACCTATTGAAAGAATTTCAAAAATACATCAATAGTAATACAATAATAGTGGGAGACTTCAATACCCCACTCTCACACTTAGACAGATCAACAAAGAAGAGAACCAATAAAGATATAAGAGAATTGAATGAAGAGATTGACAGACTAGACCTCTTGGACATTTTCAGACTCCTCCACCCCAAAAAACTGGAATACACCTTCTTTTCAAATCCACACAACACATACTCAAGGATAGACCACATGTTAGGTCACAAAGACAGCATCAATAAATTCAAGAGCATTGAAATCATCCCAAGTATCTTCTCAGACCACAGTGGAGTAAAACTAACTTTTAACAACAAACAGAAAATTATTAAAAGACATAGAATTTGGAAACTAAACAACATGCTCCTTAAGAACCACTGGGTCAGACACTCACTCAAACAGGAAATTCAAATGTTCCTGGAAACTAATGAAAATGAAGACACAACCTATCAAAATATTTGGGACACAGCTAAAGCAGTACTGAGAGGGAAACTTATAGCTATACAATCACATATTAAACACCAAGAAGAAGCCCAAATGAACGAACTTACTACACACCTCAAGGACTTAGAGGAAGAGGAACAAAGGAACCCTAAAGCAACCAGAAGGACAGAAATCACTAAAGTTAGAGCAGAAATAAACAACATCGAAAATAAAAGAACCATACAAAAGATCAATGAAGCCAAATGTTGGTTCTTTGAAAGATTAAACAAAATTGACAAACCCCTAGCCAGACTCACCAAACAAAAAAGAGAGAAGACTCAAATTAATAGAATTGTCAACGATACAGGAGATATCACAACTGACACCACAGAAATCCAGAGAATTCTGCGAAACTTCTATAAAGAACTATATGCCACCAAGCTAGAGAATCTGGAAGAAATGGAACAATTCCTAGAAACCTATGCACATCCAAAACTGAACCAAGAAGAACTACAAAATCTAAATGCACCAATCACAGACAAAGAAATTGAAACCGTTATTAAGAATCTCCCCAACAACAAAAGTCCTGGACCAGATGGCTTCACAAACGAATTCTACAAAACTTTCAGGAAACAGTTAATACCCATACTTCTTAAGCTATTCCATAAGATTGAAGAAACAGGAATACTCCCTTCCACCTTTTATGAAGCCAACATCACCCTGATACCAAAAGCTGATAGGGACAGAACAAAAAAGGAAAACTACAGACCAATATCTCTGATGAACATAGATGCCAAAATATTAAACAAGATCTTGGCCAACCGGATACAGCAACACATCAAAAAGATTGTTCATCATGACCAAGTGGGATTCATCCCAGGAATGCAAGGCTGGTTCAACATCCGTAAATCAATCAATGTCATTCATCACATCAATAAAAGCAAAGCCAAAAACCACATGATTATCTCAATAGATGCAGAGAAAGCCTTTGACAAAATCCAACACCCATTCATGCTCAAAACTCTACAAAAAATGGGAATAGATGGGAAATTCCTCAAGATAGTGGAGTCTATATATAGCAAACCTACAGCCAACATCATACTCAATGGAGAGAAGATGAAAGCATTCCCCCTCAGATCAGGGACTAGACAGGGCTGCCCACTGTCACCGTTACTCTTCAACATAGTATTGGAAGTTCTTGCCATAGCAATCAGGCAAGAGAAAGAAATCAAAGGGATATAGATTGGAAGGGAAGAAGTCAAGCTCTCACTATTTGCAGATGATATGATAGTATACATAGAAAGACCTAAAGAATCCAGTAGAAAATTACTGGAAGTTGTTAGGCAATATAGCAAGGTATCAGGCTACAAAATCAATGTACAAAAATCAGTGGCATTTCTTTATGCAAACACTAAATCTGAAGAAGAAGACATCCAGAAATCACTCCCATTCACTGTTTCAGCAAAATCAATCAAATACCTAGGAATAAAGTTGACCAAAGAAGTGAAAGACTTGTATGCTGAAAACTATGAGTCGCTACTCAAGGAGATAGAAACTGATACCAAGAAATGGAAAGATATCCCATGCTCATGGATTGGAAGAATAAATATCATCAAAATGAACATTCTCCCCAGAGCCATATACAAATTTAATGCAATACCCATCAAAGTTCCACCAAGCTTCTTTAAGAGAATAGAACAAACACTACAATCATTTATCTGGAACCTGAAAACACCTAGAATTGCCAAAACCATCTTGAGGAAAAGAAACAGAAATGGAGGCATCACACTCCCAGACCTTAAACTATATTATAAAGCCATCATCATCAAAACAGCATGGTACTGGAACAAAAATAGGCACACAGACCAGTGGAACAGAATTGAAAGCCCAGAAGTAAATCCCAACACCTATGGACATCTAATCTTTGATAAGGGGGCCCAAAGGATTAAATGGAAGAAGGAGGCTCTCTTCAATAAATGGTGCTGGGAAAACTGGGTTGAAACATGCAGAAGAATGAAATTGAACCACTTTATCTCACCAGAAACAAAAATCAACTCCAAATGGATCAAAGACCTAGATGTCAGACCAGAAACAATCAAATACTTAGAGGAAAACATTGGTAAAACACTTTCCCATCTACACCTCAAGGATATCTTTGATGAATCAAACCCAATTGCAAGGAAGACCAAAGTAGAAACAAACCAATGGGACTACATCAAATTGAAAAGCTTCTGCACATCCAAAGAAACAATTAAACAAACAGAGAGACCCCTCACAGAATGGGAGAAGATCTTCACATGCCAGACATCAGACAAGAAACTAATCACCAAAATATATAAAGAGCTCAGCAAACTTAGCCGCAAAAAAGCAAATGACCCCATCCAAAAATGGGCAGAGGAAATGAACAAAACACTCACCACAGAGGAGATCCAAAAGGCTAACAAACATATGAAAAACTGCTCTAGGTCACTGATTGTCAGAGAAATGCAAATTAAGACAACACTAAGATACCACCTCACTCCTGTAAGAATGGCATACATCAAAAAGGACAGCAGCAACAAATGCTGGAGAGGATGTGGGGACAGAGGAACCCTTTTACATTGCTGGTGGGAATGTAAATTGGTACAGCCTCTGTGGAGAGCAGTCTGGAAAACCCTCAGAAGGCTAGACATGGACCTTCCATATGACCCAATAATTCCTCTCCTGGGGTTATACCCCAAGGACTCCATAACACCCAACCAAAAAGAGGTGTGTACTCCTATGTTCATAGCAGCACAATTCATAATAGCTAAAACCTGGAAGCAACCCAGGTGCCCAACAACAGATGAATGGCTGAGAAAGCTGTGGTATATATACACAATGGAATACTATGCAGCTATCAAGAACAATGAACCCACCTTCTCTGACCCATCTTGGACAGAGCTAGAAGGAATGATGTTAAGTGAACTGAGTCAGAAAGTTAAAGATGAGTATGGGATGATCCCACTCATCAACAGAAGCTGACTTAGAAGATCTGAAAGGGAAACTAAAAGCAGGACCTGATCAAATTGTAAGTAGGGCACCAAAGAAAAAACCCAGTGGTGAGGGGTAGACATGTAGCTTTCTGGGCCAGTGGGGGGTGGGAATGGGCGGGAGGGATGGGTCACGGTCCTTTGGTGATGGGAATGGTGTTTATGTACACTCCTAGCAAAATGTAGACATATAAATCAGTAGTTAATTAATATGAGAGGGGGAAATCAATTGTATGTCTCAAAGGTTCTCAGGAGACAAACTGAATCTTTTTAATAGATAGGCTACGTATTTGATATGCGGACTCTCTCAAAAGCCTAGACCAAGTAGATTGGAGGCTTCCAATAGCACAGCTATATACAAGATACTGGGTACTGTACAGCAAACCATAACAAAGGGACTTTTCAAAGTTAACCCAATTAACAAATAATGTGATGATAATATTAACTATTGATTGTCTTTTTGAACCCTAAGACAGCAGGAACCTCACATCTTCACTATAGAGCCCCTACTTCCCCCAGTCCTGGCACCCATGGATAGGGCTCACTTTCCCGTATGCTTCTCCCAATCCATACCAAATAATATTGCATCCGCCGATCACAACCTAACCAAAGCAACGATTGCCATCTCAACATGCTTCACCTCAGAGTGTATCCAGAGACTTCACGTGTGGAATGACAACCCTTCAGCTTCATTACTCGGGTGAGACCTTTCCTTTTATAGTACACTCTAATTTCATCTCAGGTAGTTCACTTTCTAACAAAGTCCCATAACCTAGACATACACCAGTTTCTGTGAGAGAGAGCGTATGCGCACACGTATCCATAAACTACTGCAAAATATATACCTGAAAGCAGGATTACACTAGAGTTTGCAGTGAGTACCTCCCCAACACTTCCTCTCCACTATTCCAATCTTGGGATCCATGTTTGCTCAACAAATTGTTTGGCTTTGTATGTTAACTCTCTTTTCAATCACCAGGTTCCAGATGCCACCAGGCTTCCCTGGATTCCAGATGCCACTAGGCTTCCCTGGATTGAAGACCCCACCAATGTGTCCTGGAGCTCAGCTTCCCCAGAGACACACCTTACTAGGGAAAGAGAGAGGCAGACTGGGAGTATGGACCGACCAGTCAACGCCCATGTTCAGCGGGGAAGCAATTACAGAAGCCAGACCCTCTACCTTCTGCAACCCTCAACGACCCTGGGTCCATGCTCCCAGAGGGCTAGAGAATGGGAAGGCTATCATGGGAGAGGGTGGGTTATGGGGATTGGGTGGTGGGAATTGTGTGGAGTTGTACCCCTCCTACCTTATGCTTTTGTTCACTAATCCTTTCTTAAATTAAAAATTTAAATAAAAAAAAAAAAAAAAGTTTGAGATATTCAATCAGGTTTTCCCCTTTCATATTAACTAAATAGTGATTTATGAGAGTAAAGTTTAAAAGGAGTGCACATCAACACCACCCCATCCTCCAAAGGACTGTGTGAAGCTGAATATTTACTCTCACCAACCACCCAGTTAATACCTATGCTTCTAAACAGTTAATACTGATACTTCTAAAGCTCTTCCAAAAGATGAAGAAATGGGAAACACTCTTCTAACTTCTGTGAAGCCAACATCACCCTTATATCAAAAGCAGATAGGGACACAACAAAAAAGGGAAACTACAGACCAATATCTCTAATGAACATAGATGACAAAATGTTAAACAAGATCCTATCCAACCAGATACAGCAGTATAACCAAAATATTGTTCATCACAACCAAGTGAGATTTATCCCAGGAATGCAAGGCTGGTTCAATATATGTAAGTCAATCAGTGTCATTCACCACATCAACAAAAGTAAAACCCAAAACCACATGTCAATATCAATAGATGCAGAGAAAGCCTTTGACAAAACCCAACACCCATTCATGCTCAAAACACTACAAAAATGGGAATAGATAGGAAATTCCTCCAGATAGTGAATCCCATATTCAGCAAACCTACAGCCAACATAATACTCAATGGACAGAAGCTGAACGCATTCCAACTCAGGCTGGGGACGAGACAGGGTTGTCCATTATCACTATTACACTTCAACATAGTATTGGCAGTTCTCTCCATAGCAATCAGGCAAGAGAAAAAAGTTAAAGTATACAGATTGGAAAGGAAGAAGTCAAGCTCTCACTATGTGCAGATGATATGATAGTATACATAGAAAAGCCTAAAGAATCCAACAGAAAGCTATTGGAAGTTATTAGGCAATATATCAAGGTGTCAGGCTACAAAATCAGTGTACACAAATCAGTGGCATTTCTATATACAAATACTAAGTCCAAAGCAGAGGATTTCCAGAATCCACTCCCATTCAATGTTGCAGCAATATCAATAAAATATCTAGAAATAAACCTGATCAAAGAAGTGAAAAACTTTTATACTGAAAACTATGAGTTGCTATTCAAAGAAATAGAAAATGATACCAAGAAATGGAAAGATATCCAATGCTCATGGATTGGAGGAATTAATATAATCAAAATTAATATTCTCTCCAGAACCATCTACAAATTTAATGTGATACCCATCAAAGTTCCACCAAGTTTCTATAAGAGAATAGAACTAAAACTACAAGCATTTATCTGGAAAAAGAAAACACCTAGAATTGCCAAAATCATCTTGAGGAAAAGTAACAGAAATGGAGGCATCACACTCCCAGATCTCAAAGTACATTATAAGGCCACCGTCATCAAAATAGCCTGGTACTGGAACAAAAATAGGCACACAGACCAGTGGAACAGAAGTGAAAGCCCAGAACTAAACTCCCACATAGCTAATATTTGATAAAGTAGCACAATTTATTAAGTGGAGGAAGGAGGCTCTCTTCATGGGCAATTACAAGCTAGCTACAAAAAACTCAAGTAAAACTACCATAGTTGTGTGACCAAGGAACATGCCTAAAATGGATTTTCTAGTATTATTCTACCCTAAAGTCCTTAATGCCATCCATTCTAATCCTACTTTTTTTAATTTTTGTCCTTAACCATTTTGCCTCAACTTAGGTCATGCAACCTTCCAGATACAAGTTACAGATGCTACCATGACTCCATCTCAACTTCTCTTGGAATACAACTTCACCACTGTGTCCTAGACCCTCATATTTCCAGAGCTCTGGTCCACTAGGGAAAGATAGAAACAAGCTGGGGGCATGGATTGACCTGTCAACACCCATGTTCAGCAGAGAAGCAATTACAGAAGTCTGAGCGTATACCTTCTGCTCCACAAAAACAACTTTCATCCATACTCCCAGCAGGAAGATATGATGAAGGGGTCTTTGAACTCCAAATTCATTAGCACCCAGAGAGAGAGAGAGAGAGAGAGAGAGAGAGAAAGAGAGAAGGAAAAGAAGAGGAATGTATGATGTAATTATGATGCCATGAGTGGCTTGGAGTGGAAGAGAGGATTGATTTAGAATAAAAGGCAGCAAATATGTATAAATGTGGACAGACTGTTGTAGAGATGATGGTTGGCCCATGTCTATAACCTTAGGGGAATTTTGGTGGATTGCCATGGGGAGACCTTAGATTCAGAACTCTGGTAGTGGGAATGGTGTGGATTCAAACCCATGTTGACATGTAATTCTGTAAAAAAAAGTTTTTTTGAAAAAATATAATAATTTTTTTTAAAAGAATGTTAGGAGGTGAACAAGAACTACTGGATAGTTGTTTTTTTTTTTTTTTTTTTCATATATTGTGGCGCCCCATCAAGAATGCCAGGGATCCTGACATGGTCATCTCCTCTGGACCTGCATTCAGACTTCAAGGAAGCTGGGCACGAAGGACGAGAATGGGACAATGCATTCTCCCCCCCATTATTGTTACAAATAATTATACCGTCACAATTGATTAATAGTGCTTTGGCAGTGCCTGGTGGGAATGGAGAGTCAGAAGCACCCCCTGTCCCTTACACAGGGGCATATTTGAAAGTTACATTATGAAAGTGGGGAAGGTGGGTCAGCATAGACAGACAAAAAAAGTCATGTTATGACCTGCCCCTCAAAGAAAGAATGCAGAGATTGAGGCCTCCCAGGTACAAGTTGACATATCGAAACAAAGAAAGATTAATAGTTAAACTGTACCAGATCTAGATGAGCAGTGGCCCAGGACTAGGCAAAGATCTGTATGCTCTGCATAGTAGATTAATGATAGAAAGAGCCCTCAGCAAAAGTCAAAAACAATTCTAAGTATGACCTCCCCTGAGAACAGGGATATACTAAGTATTATACCATTCTTTACAGTAAAAAGGGGTAGTGACATGTACCCAGCCAAAGTCACAAGACTATGAAGTTTATTGCTACTTCCTTATGAGCTGGATGTTTATGTAACCTGAAAAAGTATAAAAGTAATGCAGTTTCACTATTAAAATGAGTCCAGATTTACCCCCCATATAAGTGTGGTGTTTTCTGTTCTCCCTTGCACTGATTCCTGACCCACTGGGGAGGTCACCTTCCCAGACCCCTGACTCTCTTGCTGCTCATCTGCTGTGGTGGCCCACTGCAACATATGGCATAGAGTATTTACACCCATGAATTATCAGCCCATATCAAAAGAAACAAAGGAAGGAAGGAGGAAGGCAACTAACTGCTGTAGCTTTCTGATTACTTTGGCATTTAATTTGAGCACAGGTAGGCACAGACATTTGGTGTTGGGCGAAGTGTAGTATATGTCTCATCTTTAAACATTATTCTATTATGTTCACTGCTATCATCTTCATTTGACAGGCATTGATGATTTACAGTTTAGCTGTGGGCACATGTGTAAATGTTTTCATTACATGAAGACAGGTGACTGACTACAAAGCAGTCTCACCACCACCTCAGGCGCTTTCTAGCACCATGTAGGAGCATCCAAAGGACCCTCCTCTGATCCCTTCCTGCTCTCCTTTTTCAGGATGTGGTGGAACCAAATTGTGGTTTTCTAATTGAGAATGTCTTCTTGGTCTGAAGGAACAGAGCTCTGGAGTAAAGTAGCAGGGTCCCTTTTTAGCAGACACCTCCTGCCTGGGGCTGGAACACATACATTATATCTACACCCTCCATTTCCAACTGTGCAAGTGTATCTGTTTCATTGATTGGCTGCCCGTCAAATTGGAATCTGATCTGCCTCATTGACAATCACTGTCATTCACAAGAGGCTTTCATTAGCTTACTAAGTGGTGTCTGCCTCTTAATCTTAAACATTACCACCGAACCATCCTGACTCACCACCTTCAGATTAATGTGGTCCTTGTTCTCAGTCTTGACTCCTTCCTTGGGTTTTCGTCAGGTATGGTGAACTCCAGGGTCTCCTCACTTGACTCTTCACAAAAGAGGAACCAGGTCCACACCAAACCAGCACACAAGCAGCACCAGAAGTGGCAGAAGAGGGAGTCAGCAGTGGTGGAGGAGGGAGAGGATGTGCCAGAATACATTTATTTCTCTATCTCTCTGTATCCTATCTGTCTCCCACTAATTGTATCATCAGGCACAGTGAATTCCAGACCATCACTCCTGGTGGACTCTTTCCTGCTACCCAGTTTGGGGATTCTCAAACAGTAAGACATGGAGAGGGGAGGGGGAAGGGAGGGAGGAGGTATGGAGAGAGAGCATAATGGGGATACAACAAGAATCTGATTTTTTATATTTATTTACTTATTCCTTTTTGTCACCCTTGTTTTATTGCTGTAGTTATTGTTGTTGTTGATGTAGTACTTGTTGGATAGGGCAGAGAGAAAATTGAGAGAGGAGAGGAAGACAGAGAGGGGAAGAGAAAGATAGACACCTACAGACCTGCTTTGCAGCCTGTGAACTGACTCTTCTGTAGGTGGGGAGCCAGGGGCTCAAATCAGGATCCTTAAGGCAGTCCTTGAGTTTTGCACCACGTGCGCTTAACCCGCTGTGCTACTGCCCAACTCCCCAAAACTCTGATTCTTAAGAATTAAAGGTCCGGGTTCAGTGCCCTACACCACAGTCAGCCAGAGTAAGGCTCTGCTATGCAAATGAATGAATGAATGAAGGAAGGAAGGAAGGAAGGAAGGAAGGAAGGAAGGAAGGAATGGATGAATGAATGAAGGAAGGAAGGAATGGATGAATGAATAAATGAATACATAAAACAAAAAAAAAACCTCTGATATTTTTTAATTATCTATTTATTCCCTTTTGTTGGCATTGGTGTAGTTATTATTGTTGTTATTGATGTCATCATTGTTGGATAGGTCAGAGAGAAATGGAGAGAGTAGAGAAAGACAGAGAGGGGGAGAGAAAGATAGACAGCTGCAGACCTGCTTCACTGCCCACCTGTGAAGCAACTCCCCTGCAGGTGGGGAGCTGGCGGCTCCAACCTGGATCTTTACACAGTCCTTGCGCTTTGAGCTCTAATACTTTTTAAGGTATCTTAGGGGCTAGAACTTAGATAATCATGGAAAGCAAATTGTGTGCTTTACCAATTGTCAGAGATGTACTCTTGAGAAGAAATCCCCAATGAGCAATGAGCTGTCACTATGACATTAGAAGCCTCGGGGACTCCCCATGGGTCTCCACTCTCCCTGACCCAGCTGTCCTCCAGGACACACAGACTGTCCCTGACTATGGATCCTCCTTACCTGGGGGGAACTTCCTGTTTGAGCAGGACATCAATTCCATCCATCACAGCTTTGAAACTTGGATTCTCAGGAAACCGGTCTTCAACCAGGACTTCAGAGAGGTTTTTCAAAGGGCCGCGTCTGCACTAGAGCCTTCAGGGTCTCCCAGTGTCTGAGTGTGTGTGCTTTCAAACAGATTAGGGAAGAGTTCTACAGGCAGGTCCCTTAAGGAAGAGATGGCCAAGTCATCCCTCAGCAGGCTCTAATTGCCCTGTCATAGGAGACTGGATGGTTTAAAGTTGCTCCTTTTTATCTCCTCAGGCAGCAAACCTGTGGGAATAGTCAAAGAAGAGGACATGTTTCTCAAGGTAAGCCATAAGCCACTTTCCAATGTCACTACCACCTAAACACACAGGACGCAAGTGTGGCAGCAAATTGAGAATCTTGGCATGGTCTCCAGTTATTTCCCACACTTTCTCAGTCAGAGATGGTATGGATTAAAAAAAACAAATGGAAACACCACCATATGAAGTTTCATTTAATTTTACTTGAACATTTTATAAAGTGTTTTCTTTTTTTAGTATTTAAATTTATTTTACAATTTTCTCTTTAGAAAGAAAGATCAGAGCACTGCTCAGTTCTGACTCATGGTGATGCTGTGGATTAAAAGCAGGGCCTTGGAGCCTCAGGCATGAGAGTTCTTTTGCATAACCATCTTGCTAGCAGATGGAGACTTGTCACAAGTGGCCTCCCCCAGGGCTCTGTTCTGGCCCCTACACTATTTAATATTTACATCAATGACCTCCCAGAAACTTCTTCAAGGAAGTTCATCTACTCCGATGACATGTGCTGTGCAACTCAGGCATCCAAGTTCGACAACCTCGAGGAAACACTCACGAAAGACATGTCTCTGATATTTGATTACTGTAAAAAATGGTGACTAATCCCTAGTACTGCAAAAACGGTATCAACTGTTTTCCATCTACACCATGCCTCAGCCTCGCGTGAGCTTAATGTGATGTTTGGCGATACGAGAATCCGGCATGCGCCCAACCAGTCTATCTTGGCGTTACTCTCGATCGCACCCTGTCATTTCACAAACATCTCATAAAAACTGCTGCAAAGGTGGGCGCGAGGAATCACATCATTGCAAGACTGGCCAGCTCCTCATGGGGCGTGAGCGCTTCCACACTACGATCATCATCTCTGGCATTATGCTATTCCACTGCAGAATACTGTGCCCAGTATGGTTCCGTAGCCCCCATGTCCACTTGGTCGATTCCAAATTATATTCCTCCATGAGGATAATTTCTGGAACCATCCGTTCCACCCCGGTTCCATGGCTGCCAGTTCTTAGCAACATCGCCCTGCCAGATATTCGTCAGGATGTGGAATCATCTAAGTTCATTTCACACGTCTACGCTCGACCGGAGCTGCCAATATACGCGGATATCTTCGCCCACCCTGTCCAACGCTTGACATCTCGTCACCCAATCTGGTCTCCTTTGCCTACACTGAACTTATCTGTTCCAGACTCTTGGAAATAGAGTTGGCAGTCAGCTGAGGTAAAGAACAAACACCTCATCACAGACCCCTGCAAGCGTCAACCTGGCTTTGACCTAGCACGTTATGATTGGGCCCTCCTCAATCGCTATTGAACAGGCCATGGCCAGTGTGCCGCTATGTTCCATCGCTGGGGAGCCAGAGACGACCCGAACTGCCCCTGTGGCTCCAGACAGACTATGACCCACATAGTCAACGGCTGCCACCTCTCCAGATTCAAAGTTGGTCTCGAAACTTTACATCAGGCTCAACCTGATGCTGTTGACTGGCTATGGAAGAAGGGCAAATGCTAGAAGAAGAAGTAGAGAGAGGAGGCAGGAAGGATGGACCATCCTCAGACAATGAGGAAAACGCCTAGTCTGCAGTATTTTACTGCCACCTATTGGTAGTTCAGAGCAATACAATATGGGGGATATAAAAAAGACTTTTTCGGTATTTCTCAAGAAGAGAAATCGGTATCTATGCAAGAAGAAAGCAAATATTCATGTTGAAAAGTTTATAAATATTGGAATTGAGAGATATTAACAAGGAAGTTTACTCTTCTCTTTCATTTATGATCCCATTTATTTGGGTCTTCTCCCTTTTTGTTTTGTGAGTCTGGCTAAAGGTTTGTCTTTAAAAATAAATTCAGAGGTAGTAATAGGTTCACGTGTGACTTACAATGGAAGAGAAAGCAGGACCATAGAGAAAAATAGGGAACAATAGAGTTAGACAGTTAAAAATCTATGACAGTTAAAAATCTATGACAAATCTGTGAGAAGTCTGCATGTTGACCCTGCAATTGCACCAGTATTCAGGGTAGTTAGGCAAAGGAGCCAGGGATATCAGCTTGTCCACATGCTATCATTAACTCATGATTCTCCTCATTTAACAGCCTTGGGATAAAGAGAGGAGGCAGGAAGGAGGGACCATCTTCAGTCATTGAGGAAAACTCCCAGTCTGCAGTTTTTAACTGCCATCTACTGGCAGTTCAGAGCAATACTACTACCACTACTACTACTACTAGCGTTTGCCCTTCTTCCGTAGCCAGTTAACAGCATCAGGTTGAGCCTGATGTAAAGTTTCGAGACCTTCTTTGAATCTGGAGAGGTGGCAGTCGTTGACTATGTGGCTCATAGTCTGTCTGTAGCCGCAGGGGCAGTTCGGGTCGTCTCTGGCTCCCCAGCAATGGAACATAGCGGCGCACCGGCCATGGCCTGTTCAATAGTGATTGAGGAGGGCCCAATCATAACGTGCTAGGTCAAAGCCAGGTTGACGCTTGCAGGGGTCTGTGATGAGGTGTTTGTTCTTGACCTCAGCTGACTGCCAACTCTGTTTTCAAGAGTCTGGAACAGAGAAGTTCAGTGTAGGCATAGGAGACCAGATTGGATGATGAGACATCAAGCGCTGGACAGGGTGGGCGAAGATATCTGCGTATATTGGCAGGTCTGGTCGAGCGTAGACGTATGAAATGAACTTAGATGATGCCACATCCCGACGAATATCTGGCGGGGCGATGTTGCTAAGAACTTGCAGCCATGGAACCGGGGTGGAATGGATGATACCAGAAATTATCCTCATGGAGGAATATAATTTGGAATCGACCAAGTGGACATGGGGGCTACGGAACCATACTGGGCACAGTATTCTGCAGTGGAATAGCATAATGCCAGAGATGATGATCGTAGTGTGGAAGCACTCGCGCCCCATGAGGAGCTGGCCAGTCTTGCAATGATGTTGTTACTTGTGCCCACCTTTGCTGCAGTTTTTATGAGATGTTCATGAAATGACCGAGTGCGATCGAGAGTAATGCTGAGATAGACTGGCTGGGCTTCATACCAGATTCTTGTGTCGTCAAGTTGAACGTTAAGCTCATGCGAGGCCAATGCATGGTGTAGATGGAAAACAGATGATACTGTTTTTGCAGTGCTGGGGATTAGTCGCCATTTTTTACACTAATCAGATATCAGAGACATGTCTTTCGTGAGTGTTTCCTCGAGGATGTCGAACTTGGATGCCTGAGTTGCACATAAAAATAAAATGCACAGAGCAATAAAATGTGGGAACTTAAAAAAGACTTTTTTTTCAGTATTTCTGAAAAAATCTGGTGTCTATGCAAGACGAAATCAAATATTCGTGTTGAAAAGTATGTAAATATGGAATTGCAAAATCTTAACAAGGAAGTTTACTCACAGAATTCATGCACATATTCTATAAATGTTGACACTGGTTTTGCATATCATCTGAAGAGAAGCATGAGCATTACTTTTTCTTAGATTCAAGGGGACAGTTGGACCCCTATGTTCACAGCTGCCATCCTCACCCTCCAGCTGTGGAGGTAGCTGAAATGCTCATTGTATGAAATGGCCCAGTTGGTTGTAGCCATTTCATTGTTGTCTACCAATCCAGTCTGACTACAATGCCCTGAGATTTACCTGTCTATGATGACAACTATGCCTTTTTTTTTTCCTTCACAGTTAGTTTAGACTTCCCAGGACCCTCCTCACTCTTCCTTTCCATGATAGCCACATTGTCCTGGCCAAAATCCCCTTCCTTGCACTCCCTTTTCCATTACAGCAGATCCCAGACTCCCTCCTAATATCTGCTCCCATCACCTTTTCCTGATCATGGTTAGATTGAGACCCAATTCTCTCTCAAAAGAGGGGAAGAGTACAGGTTGTTCCCATATCCAGTCACATACAAAAAAGCTCTGAAGATTGCTTTTGGTGTGATTGCTGGCTTACATATATATGTAAGACTTTTGCTTTGCTCATGACTCTCCGTGTCTGAGTCCTTATTCTAAGGCATAAGCAGAGTGCATTTTGCACTGTTTTCCATACCCAACTACACAAGATTTGATGAAGAAATTGGGGACTCAAGTTAGTAATACCCTTCCATTTGAAAGGGCGATACTGGTTCCTTTAGGACCAATGAAGCTGAGGGTAATTGTGTTCAGTGAAGTGAATAAGGAGGTGACAGACTAGTACTCGGTAGTTTTTCCCATGTAAGCAGTCGAGTATTGAAGTACACAGACTCCCTCTCCCACAAGTCACAGGAACGGAGCTAGTTTTCTAAGAATTATGACAGTTATTTCTAAGGATGGGGCCACAGAATATTGACAGTGGGGGTGTTATGGAATATGCCCCCAAATATTATTTCACCTATTCTATTCTTATTTTATGTTATCACAGTAATATGCAGCTTTGGCTTTTGGTGCTGCTGGTATTGAACTTGGGACATGTGCTTTCTCAGGCATCAAAATGGTTTTGCATAACTATGTCCCTATCTCTCCAGCCCTCCACATATACTTGTAATTATAAAAACTACTACTATATCACTAATGAAAACATTAAAATGGCTTTTTGAAGTAGAGAGATTTCCTTCCAAAAGACCTATAAGTATATACTCTGGAGCAGTAATAGTGACAGTTGTCTATGTTAAGTCAGCTTATCATCTGTGAAATGCTGAGCTGGCAGGGAGCTGATATCCCCAAAATACCACACACTAGAGACCTAAATCATGAAATAAAACCCTTTTAGTTTTCAGGCCACATTTAGGTGATGCAATGATTGAGCTGAGGATGCACAGTTTTCTGATTTAGTTCCAGTGATGAGAATACAAACAAAGCTGCCTCCATGACAAGCATCCCCACCTGAGTAGATGTTTCTACATCTCAAGAACCTGCCCTGACACACCATTGTGCCCAGAGCCCTCACCAGCATGAGGCTTAATTCAGATGCTGTAAATTTGGGGAGCTATACCCACATGTCTCCTGCCTCAATGATTGTTGGTTCATATATCAGTTTACTGACAGGTTCCCCACTACCATCCCCTTAAAAGGCAGCTGACTGGGAGTCGGGCTGTAGTGCAGCGGGTTAAGCGCAGGTGGTGCAAAGCAAAGCACAAGGACCGGCATAAGGATCCTGGTTCTAACTCTGGCTCCCCACCTGCAGGGGAATCGCTTCACAGGCGGTGAAGCAGGTGTGCAGGTGTATATCTTTCTTTCTTCCTCTCTGTCTTCCCCTCCTCTCTCCATTTCTCTCTGTCCTATGCAACAACGACAACAACAATAATAAAACAACAAGGGCAACAAAAGGGAATAAATAAATAAAATAAATTTTAAAAAGGCAGCCGACTAGAATGAAAAAAAAAGCAGCCAAAAATTTAGTCAAATTTGTCAATTTATTGAAGGGAAAAGAGAGGAAGAATGGCAGTGAGGGATAAGAGGGGGGTCCTCTGTGTGCTGCTACATGGTGCTGGAAAGGGTCTGAGACGGGGGTTAGACTGCTTTGCAGACACCTGTCTTCATGGAATGAAAACATTTATACATGCGCTTTCAACTGTACTATAAATGACCAACTCCTGTCAAATGAATATGATAGCAGTGAGCATAATAGAATAATGTTTAAAGATCAGACATATAAACACCCCACCCAACAGCACATGTCTGTGCCTACCTGTGCCCAAGTTAACCACCACAGTGTTCAGAATGGCACATACGTTTGTTGCCTGTTTTTGCAGGGATGAGGAGTCATTCATGTAATTCAATACTCCATTCCATATACGAAAAAAAACAAAAACTGTGTGTTAGTTGTCTGTCACCCCCATACTTACTTCACTGAGCATATCACCTTCAACTTCATCCACTTTGTCCCGTGTTAAAATATCATACTTTTAATTTCCAAAGTAGTACTCCCATGAGTCTCTGAACTTCTTTTTTAATATATATTTTATTGAATTTGTTTTTATTTGAAAGGGCCTTAGAAATTGAGAGTGGAAGGAGAGACAATAACACATAGAGAAAAGGGGGAGAGATAAGAGAGACAAGAGAAATATACAGAGAGAAGAAGAAGAGGAAGAGGAAGAACAAAGCACTCCTCACTAATTATGGAAGTTCTCCCGTGCATGTGGAACCAGGGACGTGATCCTGGTCCATAGTTGATAGTAAATATACACTCAGCCCCTATGAGCCTGCTCAGCAAAATCCCATGAATATATGGCCAGGTATTGGAGCACCTAGTTGAGTGCACATGTGACAATGTGAAAAGACCTTGATTCAAACCTCTGGTCCCTACCTGTAGGAGGAAAGCTTCACAACTGGTGAGGTTGTGTTGCAGGTATTTTTCTTTCTCTCTCCACCTCTATCACCTCTTCCTCTCAACTTCTGGCTGTCTCTATCCAATAAATAAAATATTGGACAATACAAATTATTTATTTTATTTTATCCAGATCACTGCTCATGTCTATCTTATAGTGGTTGAAGGAATGAACCTGGGACTTCTAAGCCTCAGGGATGAGAGTCTGTTTGCATAATGACATGGTGTGTATAACAGGTATATAATTCCACACCATTCCTACCACCAGCGTTCCCTGTAAGCATTCCCTCCTTTGAAAAATGCAGTATATCTCTGAAGGTCTCAGATAAAGGTTGACAATTATTTCTACAACTAGCTATATTTATATACATATTCCAATTTTTCTCTATCGCCCTGCTTTATCTTCCATTCTAAGTCACAGATAAACCTATTATTCATTCAGATTTTTACTTCCTTTTTTATTTTATTCTATCTCCAGGATATGATGGTATTGGATTTCAGAGCTCTCTGGTCATCTACCACTAACATGTCTCCCTCTCTGGGACTATGGATCAAAATGCCTTATGGAGTCCAGAGAGTGGAAGGTCTGGCTTCTGTCATCGCTGCTCTCCTGCACATGGGCATTGGCAGGTCGATCCCTAGCCCCAGCCTATTTCTCTTTGCCTTGGAGGAAGGAGGGCTCTGGAGAGGAGAGGTTATAGACACATTGATAAAGTCATCTGTCAAGGGAGTTCAAGATGGAGTCACACTAGCATCTGCAACTTGGTGGTGAAAGGCACCAAAGCAAAACAAAATATTGGATAAACAGGAAACAAATAGTAGGAAAGAACAGATGAGAATAGGGATTTGGGAGTAGAAAGAAGCTAGAAGGTCTCATTTAGGTCTGCCCCTATGGGTACATGACATTAACACTTTTTGCGTGAGCTTGATGGCTAACATGGAAGCAGAATAAAAATGTTGATTGATATGATGGTGTCAGAGTTGAGAACAGGAGTAGAAAGTTAGACCAGGGCAGACATTAGCTCCCAAATGTAAAAATATATATATATAAACACAATGAACCATCTACCATGTCCACCAGACCAGGGCCCATATATATATCCATTTATAGCACAGGGGCTTGTATAACCTCTGAGTCTCTCTCAGCCTAAACTCACAATTCATGGTCACAGCTGGGAACATTCTAGGCTGCACTTATTTCAGGTCAAGATTTCCATGAGTGGCAGATAGGATAACCCAGCTTCCATTCAGTTAGTGTGGCAGTCCCTAGCATTGCTAGTTCATATTGAGGACAAGGTCTTGAAGAAGCCCATGGAAGGCTAAAAATTCCTTCCTGTATTAAATGACCAATGATGGTGGACCAAGGTGTCTCTTAGAGGTCTAAGTCCATTGTCTAAGGATTCCCAGATTAGGGCCCCTGGGGATGGTGTAGTAAAAAGATGTCATCATTGAGTGAGCCAGTGTCTTGCTCTGACCAAGCTTTGTAGTCCCCTCTGCATCTGAAAAGCTCAGGCTTTCTCCCAGCAATTAATGTGTTGAGTGTAATTTACTGTATCCAAGCTTGTATTAAGTTTATGGAGTCTGGACTTAAGTTAGGGAGGAAATAGACCTAGGATTACAATGGGCTTGAAGGTAACCTTGATTTTTACTGCATTAACTTGTTTGATGATTCTAATAAAAACTGGCATAGAGAAAACAAGCGTACCTTAGTTGATACATATAATTTGACTGTGTATCTCTTGGATAATTGTAGACAGTGATTATCCAGGAGTGACAATAATGTTGATGCTGTCAAAGATATTAAGACATATATGTTACTTTCTTTGTTGAGCTAGTTGAGGAGATAGAGTGACTGAGGGGAGTGAAGTAGGCTGTATGGGTGTGTCTAGGCCTAAGCAGTGAATTCTGGAGTACACAGTCTGTGGAGCACTCATAGGCCTTTCTGCTACAATGCCAAGCTATTTAGAACTCAGTCTAATCACAGAGGACTACTAAGCACTTTTCCTCTGAGGTATGTATGTGTCCCTACCTTATGGACACGTGTATACATGTGCCCCCTAGGTGCTAGCCTATATCTAGAGTCTGCAGTGTGGTTAGAGAGTGCACCATATGACATGGAACTAGGTAGTTCCTTGTGTTAGGGAAAGTCTCACCAAACTGTTGCAGTTGAAAGGTTGAAATCTCAGGCTTGGCGTCTCTGGCTATAACCCAAAGGCATAAGTCAGTGGCCCTATAATGGGGCATGGTGGCACTTGTTCTGTTCTTTAATTGAGGTCAGCAGAGGCAGTTTAACATTGTAAGGGATCAACAGTAGAGCAAAGTTCCAGGGCTTCAGGACTGAGTTTGATATGGATCTTAAGAGACTGTGAAGCGTTTCTTGTAATCTCAAAAAGATTTTCAGACAGCAATAATTCATTTTTATTATCATCAAATGTTGAAAGTTTGGTTTACTTTTAAAATACCATGTGGGAATTTCTCATATTCTATTTGACCTCACTGTGTCATATAATGTTATATGTCTTTTTAATTATTTCTTTATTGGGGAATTAATGTTTTACATTCAACAGTAAATACAATAGTTTGTACATGCATAACATTCCCCAGTTCCCCATTTAACAATACAACCCCCACTATGTCATTTATCATCCTTCATGGATCTGTATTCTCCCCACCCACCCATCCCAGAGTCTTTTACTTTGGTGCAATACTCCAATTCCACAAAAATTGTGACCAAGTGCTAGGGGTGTCTGTGCAGGAACTTAGACCCAGCAAAAGCTCTTATAAGAAAAAAGAAAACAAATAATGTTACTCTAAGCAAAGAACCAAAAAGATAAAAAGTGGAACATGAAGTAAAATTAGGGCTGGTTTTGGGAATTGCACCAATTGGTCTCAGGGGAAGGAAGACTTGGAGAGGCATGGATCCACTCCTGAGTTCTCAGTCCTGGTTCCAGATGATAGGCCTGACTTGGGGGTGAGAGTGCTTTACAGACATCTCTGTTGATAAAATGAGAAACTGAAACCATCTGACAGCACCTGTATTGTAAATCATGTACATGCAATTAAACATGAAGGAAAAAATGATAACAGGTAAATAAATACTGGAGACATCAGGGAAGAAAATGTCTAGAATTATTTCTCATTTAAAAAGGTTGAAAATGAATGAACACATCACAAACCATCACATTTTGGATTAAAAATGAGTCTATGTAGAGTCAATACCAAACCCTGAAATGTTTTCATGTAAAAATAACTAAAAAGGGAGTTTTTGTCCAGGGAACAACCGCTAGTATGCAGGTTATGTTCTGATCTCTGCCTCATTCACAAATACAGGCTTATTATTATTATTTATAAAAGAGAAAGAAAGAAAAATATGGAAAAACAAAAGTAACCAGGCAGGGGGATAGGGTAATGTTTACACAAACAGACTCTTATACCAGAGGTTCAAAAGACCCAGGTTCAGTCCCATACACCACCATAAGGCAGAGATGAGCAGAGCTCTGGTGTTTCTCTCTGTGTGTCTCTTGCTCTGCATCTCTCTCAAAAATAAAACATACGAAAAATAAACCCACAAATGTAACCCTTGTGTATTTTAGTTGCTTGACCACAGCTGAAAAGATGGGTCCTTAGCACAGGAAGGTAACTTACCAGCTGTGATGAAGTTGGCTGTGGGCTCAGAACTCACGTCTCTGTGGAACCCACAGGCAGATTGAAGGGCTGGAAGTCTCTGCTTTCCTATTTAGGGACCTACACTTTTATATCCTATTTAGGCTACACCCTACTCCACCAAATGCGTGGAAGGAAGAGTTCCCTTGAGGAAATAGTATATCTGCTTAGATCCCATAACAAATTGTTGAACAATTATGGACCTAAAGACTGGAATAGTGCAGATGAAGTGTTGATGGTACTCACTACAGACTATTGTATACTTTTGCTTTGAGGTATATATTTTTCCCTAGTTTATGGATACATGTGAACATTCTATCTAACAGGGCCTGGTGTATGTCTAGGTTTTGCTACTTTGTTAGGAAGTGAACCACCTGTACTGGAATTAGAGAATACTATGAAAGGAAAGGTCTTACCTGAGTAATGAAGCTGAAGGGTTGTCATTCCACACCTGAATTCTCTGGACACAGTATGAGCTTAACCATGTTGAGGTGGCACTTATTGCATTGATTAAGCTGTGATTGGCAGATGCAATGTTATTTGATATGAATTGAGAGAACCATGCAGGAAAGTGTTCCCCACCCTAAGGTTCCATGACTGGGGTAATTATAGGCTCTATAGTGGAAATATGAGGTTCCTACTGTCTTACGGTCCAAGACAATGGATACTTATTGTTATCATCATATTTGGTAATTGGGTTAACGTTGAAAAGTCACTTTGTTAGGGTTTGCTGTATAATACCCAACATCTTGTATATAGCTGTGCTACCATTTTCTTCTGTTCTATCTGGACTAGGATTTTTGAGAGAGAGTCAACATATCAAAGACTCAGCCTATGTATTAAAAAGATTCAGTCTGTGCTTTAAAAAAGTTTGAGACATACAATTTGATACATAAAATTTGACATAAAATTGATACAATCAATTTTCCCCCTCTCATATTAATTAAATAGTGATTTATATGAATACAAATTAATAGGAGTATACATAAACACCATTCCCACCACCAAAAGACTGTGTCCCATCCCACCCCCCACACACACACCCATTACTACCCCTAATACTAACCCATTGTGTATATTGACCACAATTTACTCAGCCACTCGTCTATTGTTGCTTGCATCCGGGTTTGGCTATTACAAATCGTGCTGCTATAAACACATACACATATACATAGCTTTTTGGATGGGTGTATTTAGCTCATTAGGAAATATCCTTAGGTTGTCCAGGAGATGGCATAGTGTATAATGCACTGGACTCTCCAAGCATAGTTTCCTGAGTTCAATCCCTGACAACACATGGAGCAGATCTCCCTCTCTCTCTCTCTCTCTTACTTTATTTCTTTATCACTATCTTCCTCAGTAATAAATAAGTTAACTATATCTTATAAGGATATATACCCAGGAGATGAATTGCAGGCTCATAGGGTAGGGCTACTCTTAGCCTCCTGAGAGTTCTCCAGACTGCTCTCCACAGCGGTGTCTCCATTCTCCTTACTTTCCAATTGCACAACTCTTCAGGACTTTGACCTAACCTCATACAGAGATGACTTTCCTACCTTTAAAAATATTTATATAATAGTGCTTTACAAAATTATAAGATAATAGGAGTACAATATCACACTATTTTCAACACCAGATCTCTGAATTCCACTCTCTTCCAACAGAAACTGGGTTGGTTTTCACAAGGTCCCAGATAGGGTTTGACTACATACAAAAATCAATCTTTCTATCATCTATCACGCTATCATTCTATCTATCTATTATCTATAATTTATTTTCCCATTTATATTCACTTTTACAGCCTTTCCTTCACTTATTTCCATATTACAATTACAAATATTAACGCTTTTAATTGTCCTTCCATTTTCTCTTCCCTCTCATTTTCTCTTCCCTTGGAGCCTATTCTGGTCTTGTTGGACCAAGTAGGTCTGCTGCAGACAGCACATGCTTGGTGTGTGATCTTGATCCACATTTCTAATCTAAGCCTTTTCTTGGGTGAGTTTAGATCAGGAATGTTTAGTGAAATTGAAAATTTGAGATATGTCAGTCCCATTGCTTTATGCTGGACTATAAGCGTGCATTTGCTTTTAGATGAGATTCCTTAGAAGTTCCTGTATCTTTAGTTTGATTGTAATGATACTCTCAGTTTTTCCTTTACTGAAGATATCTTTATTACTCCAGTCAATTTGATAGAAATCTGGCTATCTTTGGATGGACCAAATGAGAATAGACAGAGGTCCTGGAGTGGACCTAAAGTGACCTGCCCATTTTGATACTGCATGGGAAGCCTGTGTATATGCTATGGTGAATAGTAGTGCTGTGAGGATTCAGGACCTCTTCATTTTTCTACCATTACTGAAAGAGAAAATAAAATCAAGAAAATATCAGTGGACATCAAGCACTATTTCACTTATCGGAGAGGGAAGAGAAAAGGAAAGGATGCTTAGAAGTATTAATAGTTGTAATTGTGACTTGGAAATACGTGAAGAAAGGGCTATAGGAGTGAATTAAATTGGGAAAATAAAATATAGATGATAGAAACAAAGAGTGATAGATCATAGATAGATAGATTTATGTATGTAGTCAAACGCTACCTGTGACCTTGTAAAAATTATTATAATTTCTGCTGGATGAGAGTGGAATTCAGACATCTGATGTTGAAAGTATTATGATATTATACTCCTATTATCTTATAATTTTGTAAAGCACTACTATATAAATATTTTTTAATTGTATGAAAGTCATCTCTGTATGAGGTCAGGTCAAAATCCTGAAGATTTGTGTAATTGGAAAATAAGAAGGTTGGAGTCACCGCTGTGGAAAGCAGCCTGGAGAACTCTCAGAAGGCTAACAGTAGACCTACCCTTTGATCCTGTAATCCCTCTCCTGGGTATATATCCTTTTAAAAAATGTTATTAAAATTGATTTATTTAATTATTCCTGAGGAAGACAGAAAGAGAGAAAGAAAGAAATAACTGATATCACTCTGGTCCATGTGTTGCCAGGAACTGAACTCTGCAACCTATGCTCAGAGTCCAGTCTTTATACACTGTGCTATCTCCTGCACCACTGAGGCGTATATCCTCATGACCTAAATGCACCCATCCAAAAATCTATGTGTGTATATGGGTATGTTTTCATAGCAGCACAATCTGTAATCACCTGAATGGACGCAACCCAGGTGTCCAGCAATAGATGAATGGTTGAGTAAGCCGTGGTCAATACACACAATGGAATAGTACTCAGCTATTTTAACTGGTGAATTCACCTTCTTCACTTCTTCTTGGAAGGAGCTTGAAGGAGCCATGAATTTGAGATAAGTCAGAAACAGAAGGATGGGGAGGCAGGGCTACGAGAAGCTATAGAAGTGTTTCTGTTCTCTCCTCTTCTCTCCCAGATCCAATAGGAATGCCAAAGGAGACCACTTGGGAACAAAAACAGAGAAGACAAGAACAACTTCAGGGACCCACCAAATCACCGGGGAGTGGAAACACGTGTGGCTCATGGACAGAGAGGATCCTAGGGAGAGATTAAGTGGCTGGTAACAGTCCAGCAGGTTAGCAGTTGAGACACCTCCAGTCTATTTCACTGACAAGGGGACAGTTGAAGGGAGGAGAGGACTCCCCTGAGACTCACCAAGTGCACCTCTGAGTCTCCATTGCTACTGCCTTCAGAATATGGAGCAGCTGCAAAGAGGGCCTGTGCTGACACCAGGGGACAGAGAACTAACCAAGAAATTCAGGAGAAGACCTATAACCTGGTGGCATAGAGGTGGGGCTGTGAAAGCCACTTTGCATAACCACTGGATTATCTCTGCCACACCCTGATTTATCTCTTCTTCAGAAGTCCGTGATTAAGCTAAGAGGCCTACTTGCTACCAAATAAAGAAGCTACCAAATAAAGAAGCAATTGCTACCAAATAAACATGTGTTGTTTCATGTTTGTAAAACTGAAGCGGGAGCTACTCACTGCCCTTATCCAGCTTTCTAGTCTTTTTTCCAAATCTGACATCATCTCTCAAGACGATACCCATCTGTGTGTTAGCTGTGGCACTCACGAAAAAATAAAGCAAAGTCATGGGCCCTTTGGAGTAGACCTAAAATAGACTTCCTAGCTTCCTCCAGCAGGAAGACCCCAGACCTCATCTGTTATATTCTCACTTTTACGTCCCTGATTATTAAACTATTTGTTTGGCTCTGTATCTTTTAAAAAAAATTTATTATATTTAATTGGTGCTTGGATTGACAGCCAGAAATTGAGAGAAAAGGGGACAATAGAGAAGGATAGAGACAAAGAAACAACCGCATCCCTGTTTTACCTCTCACAAAGCTTTTCCCCTGCAGCTGGGGACCAGAGTAGGGGCATGAACCTGTGACCTTGGGCACTGTAACATCTGTGCTAAACCAAGTGCACCACCACCCAACCCCTTATGCTTCATTTCTTAATGCTTTTTCAGACACCAATTTTCAAATACTATCATGATGTCAACCTGACTTCCCTGGGTAGAGGACCTCATCAATTTGTCCTGGAACTCCACGCCCTGGAGGCCCGCCCCATAAGGGAGAGATAGAAACAAGCTGGATATATGGATCCACATGCCAATGCCCATGTCCACTGGAGATGGAATTACAGAAGCCAGACCTTCCACCTTCTGCACTTTATAATGATCCTGGGTCCATGCTCCTAGAGGGATCAAGGATAGGAAAACTTCCAATGAGGGGCATGGGATATGGAACTCTGGGGGTGGGAATTGTGTGGAAGGGTAGCCCTCTCAGCCTACAACCTTGTCAATCATTGGGAAGTAGCGCAGGGGGATTAAGTGCACATGGTGCAAAGCACAAGGACCAGTGTAAGAATCCCAGTTTGAGCTCCCAGCTCCCCACCTTCAGTGAATTGCTTCACAAGTGGCGAAACAGGTCTGCAGGTATCTATTTTTCTCCCCTCTTCTCTCCATCCCATCCAACAATGACAAAATCAGTAACAGCAATAATAATAACTACAATAGAACAAGGATACAAAAGGAAATGAATAAATAAATAATAAAGAAAAGAATAGTAAGGTCTAATAAAGTTCTACTTATTAAATAATAACATCCTTCTTTTCTCAAGGATAGTTACTAAAACAACACAATAAAGTACATTCTCCTTTATCAGAATGTTTCACAGACACCTATCTAGGTGAAAGTTGAAAGTGGACTCACATGCCAAGAACTTTACTGTAAACCATTAACCTCCCACATCTAAATGATAACAAGGAAATTCATGGGCCCTCGGGTCAGGTAGATGGGGGTTTACAGGTCATGGTATTTATGGACTTTTCTCCTATTTGGGAGCTACTCTCTGCCCTGAGCCACCTTTCTAGTCCTGCTCCAACTTTGACACCATCTTCCTTTTAGAAGTATAAAGAATATAGAAATATCAATGGAGGGTATGGAAGGAATTGTTGCAAAAATACCCTTCCTATCCCACATCTTGTGGATCATTAGTAAATCACTAATAAAAATTTCGTGAAATTCAATTTTGGGGGCATGTAAAAATAAGCTTTTGGGGGGATTTACTAATAAAAATTAGTAAATCACTAATAAAAAAAACCATCTTTTGAGCCCCTGTTGAGGGGGAATAGGGACACCTTGCTCATTGTATCACCATATCTGATACAATGGATTTCAAACTAATTAAAACTATGAAAAGGAAGGACAAGCTACATAACATCCAGGGGCTCAGTCAACTATGAGTAGCTCACCGTGCTCAACATCTAGGCCCAGGGAAAGGGCAGCACATCAAATGACAGTGTCCCTTGGAAGTGTGTCCAGAGCAATATACTCAGAGTAGGGGGCTAACTCCCCTCTCTCTAGAGCAGATAGATCAGCCAGGAAGAACACTAGTAAGGAGACAAAAGAATTAAATGAAGAGCTGGACAGATTAGACAAGCAAACAAATAATCAGAGTCCTGCTGACACATGCTGAAGTGCTGGTAGATTGTGATTCAGAGCTCTTTGGTAATCTACTACTTCTCCCTTCTGGGAGTATGCACCTAGACTCTTTTTGGGGTGCAGAACAATGTAGTTCTGGCTTCTGAAATCACTTCTGTTATTTAAAGGCATTGGAAATTTGATTCTTACCCCAGCCTGTCTCTGTCCAACTGATTGTGTCAACTGCCTTGTTCCCTTTTAGTTGTATTTTGTAGTGCCAGGAATCATTATGATATAAGTCTCCAGTTCAGCATGGATACTTGCCAGGCAGCGGTAAATAGTAAAATGGTTACACAAAGAGACTGTCATGCCAGAGGCTCAGAAGACCCAGCTTCAATCCCCCACACCAACATAAACCAGATAATCAGTACTCTGGGGTATAATATTAATAAAAGAAAAGTGAAAATGTGTCTTAAAAAAAAAAAAACACTGATGCTTCCAGGTTCTCTGTTCTTGGTGTTCTATGGGAACATATTGTGATCTCCCCGAGATCACACCAGTACTGAGTGCATATTTGGCACCAAGTTGATATGAATCACACCAATAGTCAAGCAAAATTGGTCTCTAGGCCAAATGGAGGTATGCTATCTAATCATTTCATCTGGGGAGGGTCTTAACCTCATAGAATTTTGGGATCTGAGTAATTAACTTGTCTCCTCTAGGGATTTGAGTGTGTAGGGTGTATCCTAAATGGGATATAAAAGTGTAGGTCCCAAATGGTAAATCAGACTCTTCCAGCTCTTCAGTCTGCCTGTGGGTTCTCCAGAAACCTGAATTCTGAGCACACACCTGGTAAGTTACCCTCGTCTGCTATGGACGCATCATCTTACTGTGGTCATTCAACTATGGTAAAGTAACAATGGGTGAAGAAGGTATTTTAAATTTTTGTTCCATACCTTCTTTATTTTTTATTTTTTAAAAAGTCTGTATTTGTGAGTGAAACAGAGACCCGTGATCCACAAGCGTACTGGCACATACTCCCTGGAATGAAGTGTCCTTCTGTCTTTATTTTCAGATGAACAGATTTCAGAGTTCATTATTTTCGCTTCATAAAGTTCAATATTAACTCAGAATGTGAAGATTTGTATACATAATTGCTCACTTGTCAACAGTTTACCAACTCATATTTTTATTTTTTTAAATATTTTCTTTTATTTATTCATGAGACAGATAAGAGGAAAGAAAGAAAGAACGGAACATTATTCCAGACATGTGCTGATGGGGATTGAACTCAGGACCTCATGCTTGAGAGTCTAGTGCCTTAACCACAGCACCACTCCAGGATCACCCAAAAGCTTATTTTTATTTTATTTTATTTTTATTTAAGAAAGAATTAATTAACAAAACCATAGGGTAGGAGGGGTACAACTTCACACAATTCACACCGACCAATCTCCATATCCCACCCCCTCCCCAGTAGCTTTCCCATTCTCTATCCCTCTGGGAGCATGGACCCAGGGTCATTGAGGGTTGCAGAAGGTAGAAGGTCTGGCTTCTGTAATTGCTTCCCCGCTGAACATGGGCGTTGACTGGTCGGTCCATACTCCCATTCTGCCTCTCTCTTTCCCTAGTAGGGTGGGTCTCTGGGGAAGCTGAGCTCCACATTGGTGGGGTCTTCAATCCAGGGAAGCCTGGCTAGCAACCTGATGGCATCTGGAACCTGGTGATTTGGTGTAATACTCCAATTCCATTTCAGGTTCGACTTGTGTTTTCTTTTCTAATCTTGTTTTTCAACTTCGGCCTGAGAGTGAGATCATCCCGTATTCATCCTTCAGTTTCTGACTTATTTCACTCAACATGATTTTTTCAAGGTCCATCCAAGATCGGCTGAAAACGGTTAAGTCAGCATTTTTTTACAGCTGAGTAGTATTCCATTGTGTATATATACCACAACTTGCTCAGCCACTCATCTGTTGTTGGACACCTGGGTTGCTTCCAGGTTTTGGCTATTACAAATTGTGCTGCCAAGAACATATGTGTACACAGATCTTTTTGGATGGATGTGTTGGGTTCCTTAGGATATATCCCCAGGAGGGGAATTGCAGGATCATAGGGTAGGTCCATTTCTAGCCTTCTGAGAGTTCTCCAGACTTCTCCACAGAGGTTGGACCAATTGACATTCCCACCAGCAGTGCAGGGGGGTTCCTTTGACCCCACACCCTCTCCAGCATTTGCTGCTGTTACCTTTTCTGATGTATGACATTCTCACAGGAGTGAAGTGATATCATTGTTGTCTTGATTTGCATTTCTCTGACCATCAGAGACTTGGAGCATTTTTTCATGTGTTTCTCGGCCTTTTGGATCTCTTCTGTGGTGAATATTCTGTCCAAGTCCTCCCCCCATTTTTGGATGGGGTTATTTGTTGTCTTGTTGTTGAGTCTGGCAAGCTCTTTATATATGTTGGTTATTAAACTCTTATCTGATGTATGGCATGTAAAGATCTTCTCCCATTCTGTGAGGGGTCTCTTGATTTGGGTAGTGGTTTCTTTTGCTGTGAAGAAGCTTTTTAATTTGATGTAGTCCCATAGGTTTATACTTGCCTTAGTCTTCCTTGTAATTGGATTCGTTTCATTGAAAATGTCTTTAAAATTTATGCGGAAAAAAGTTCTTCCAATATTTTCCTCTAAGTATCAGATAGTTTCTGGTCTAACACCCAAGTCCTTGATCCACTTGGAATTTACTTTTGTATTTGGTGAAATACAGTGATTCAGTTTCATTCTTCTGCATTTTTCAACCCATTGTTTCCAACACCATTTGTTGAAGAGAGTCTGCTTTCCCCATATAATAGTCTGAGCCCCTTTGTCAAAGATTAGATGTCCATACGTGTGGGGCCTCATTTCTGGGCTCTCAATTCTATTCCACTGGTAGTCTGTCTGTTCATGTTCCAGTACCAAGCAGTATTGATGACAATGGCCCTATAATACATTTTGAGATCTGGCAGTGTGATGCCTCCGCTTCTGTCCTTTTTTCTCAAGATTGTTTTGGCAATTTTAGGTCTTTTCTGGTTCCAGATAAACATTTGTAGCATTTGTTCTATTCTCCTAAAAATGTGCTTGGGATCTTGATGGGGATAGCATTAAATTTTTAGATGGCTCTGGGTAATGTATTCATTTTGATGATGTTAATTCTTCCAACCCATGAACATGGAATATCTTTCCACTTCTTTGTGTCTTTTTCAATTTATTTGAGTAGTGACTCATAATTTTCAGTATACAAGTTTTTCACTTCTTTGGTTAGGTTTACTCCTAGATATTATATTGTTTTTGTTGCTATAGAAAAAGGAACTGATTTCTGGATTTCAATTTCTTCTAACTTAGTGTTTGCATAGAGGAATGCCACAGACTGTTGAATGTTAATTTTATAGCCTGACACATTACTGTATTGCCTGATGATTTCCAAAAGCTTCTTGCTGGATTCCTTAGGTTTTTCCATGTATACTATCATGTCATATGCAAATAAGGAGAGTTTGACTTCTTCTCTTCCAATCTGTATGCCTTTAATTCCTTGTTCCTGCCTGATTGCTATGGCAAGAACTTCCAACACTATGTTGAATAGTAATGGTGATAGTGGGCAGCCCTGTCTAGTACCTGATCTGAGGGGAAATGCTTCCAGTTTTTCACCATTGAGTATGATGTTGGCTGTAGGTTTGCTATATATAGACTTCACTATCTTCAGGAATTTTCCATCTATTCCCATTTTTTTGTAGTGTTTTGATCATAAAGGGATGTTGTATTTTGTCGAAGGCTTTCTCTGCATCTATTGATATGACCATGTGGTTTTTGGTCTTGCTTTTGTTGATGTGGTGGATCACATTGATTGATTTACGTATATTAAACCAACCTTGCATGCCTGGGATAAACGCCACTTTGTCATGATGAACAATCTTTTTGATATACTGCTGTATCCGGTTGGCTAGAATTTTGTTCAATATTTTCGCATCTATGTTCATCAGAGATATTGGTCTGTAGTTTTCTTTTTTGGTTGTGTCCCTGTCTGCTTTTGGTATCAGGGTGATGTTGGCTTGATAGAAGCTGGCAGGGAGTATTCCAGTGTCTTCAATCTTCTGGAAGACTTTTAAAAGTAGAGGTATTAGTTCTTCTTTGAAAGTTTTGTAGAATTCATTTGTAAAACCATCTGGTCCAGGACTTTTATTTTTGGGAAGATTTTTGATAACTGTTTCAATTTCATTAGCTGTGATGGGCCTGTTCATGTTATCCACTTCCTCTTTACTTAGTTTTGGAAGTTGGTAGGTATCTAGGAAATTGTCCATTTCTTCCAGGTTCTCTAGCTTGGTGGCATATAGTTGTTCATAGAAGCCTCGCATGATATGTTGAATTTCTGCAGTATCTGTTGTGTTTTCTCCTCTTTTATTTACTATCCGATTTATTTGGGTCTTCTTCCTTTTTTGTTTTGTGAGTCTGGCTAAAGGTTTGTCGATTTTGTTTACTCTTTTGAAGAACCAACATTTACTTTCGTTGATCTTTTGTATGGTTTTCCTATTCTCAATGTTATTTATTTCTGCCCTAACTTTAGTGATTTCTGTCCTTCTGGTTGCTTTAGGATTCCTTTGTTGTTCTTCTTGGTCTTTGAGATGTGCAATCAGGCTGTTTATTTGTGCCTTTTCTTGTTTCCTAATGTGTGCTTGTATAGTTATGAACTTCCCTCTTAGGACTGCTTTAGCTGTGTCCCAAATATTTTGATAGCTTGTGTCTTCATTTTCATTGAACTCTCGAAACATTTTGATTTCTTCCTTGATTTCCTCTTTGACCCAGAAGTTGTTAAGAAGTGTACTGTTGAGCTTCCACATTTGGGGACTGTTACTAATCTTTTGTTGATTGTTAAGTGTTAGTTTAATTCCACTGTAGTCTGAGAAGATGCTTGGGATGATTTCAGTGCTATTGAATAGGCTGATGCTGTCTTTGTGGCCTAATATATGGTCTATCCTTGAGAATGATCCATGTGGATTTGAGTAAAATGTGTATTCCAGTTTCTTCGGATGAATGACTCTGAAAATGTCCAATAGTTCTAATTTATCTATCTCTTCATTTAACTCTCTTATGTCTTTACCGATTTTCTTCCTGGATGATCTGTCAAGTTGAGAGAGTGGGGTGTTGAAGTCCCCTACTATGATTGTGTTACTGTTAATATATTGCTGTAGCTCTTTCAGTAGAAGTTTGATGTATTTAGATGGCTTCTCATTGGGTGCATAGATATTAATAATTGTTAAGTCCTATTGATTGATCCTCTGTGCATTAAGTAGTGTCCATTCCTATCTTTTTTAATCTTATCTATTTTAAAGTCTATCATGTCAGATATGAGAATAGCTGTTCCTGCCCTTTTTTGTGGGCCATTGGCTTGAATGATAGTTTTCCATCCTTTCACTTTAAGTCTGTGTTTGTCTTGTTGCGTTAGGTGAGTTTCCTGTAGACAACATATTGTTGGGTTGTGTTTTCTGATCCATCTTCCTACTCTGTGTCTTTTAATAGGTGAATTCATGCCATTGACATTTATTGATATCAAAGATTGAAGATATTTTAACACCATTCTTGTAGAGTTTTAGAGTGTTTTGATATATGTCCTATTTGTGGTGGTCTGGTTGTTTATAGGAGACCTTTCAGAACTTCTTTCAGGGCCGGCTTGGTAATGGTCGCTTCCTTCAACTGTTGCTTGTCTGAGAAGGTTTTGATGCCTCCATCTAGTCTGAATGACAATCTAGCAGGATATAGTATTCTTGGCTGAAAGCCTTTCTCATTGAGCACTCGATAGATATCTTGCCATTCTCTTCTGGCCTGTAGTGTTTGTATGGAGAAGTCTGCTGCTAATCTTATGGGTTTTCCTTTGTAGGTGACTCTTTGTTTTTCTCTTGCAGCCTTGAGGATCCTTTCTTAATCCTTATTCCTTTCCATTCTAAGTATGACATGTCTTGGTGTCTTTAGGTCTGGGTTAATTCTGTTTGGGACCCTCTGGGCTTCTTGAATGTTTATGTCTTTGGTGTTGTCTAGACTAGAGAAATTTTCAGCTATTATGGCCTGGAGAATGCTTTCTTCCTCTCCTTCTCTTTCTTCCTCTGGTAAGCCAATAATGCGTATATTGTTTCTTTTGAAGTCATCCCATAGGACTCTGTTGTTGTTTTCAGCATCTCTTAATCTCTTTTTGAGATCTCTTACTTCTTTTTTAGTTGTCCCTAATTTATCCTCAATCTTGCTCATTCTGTCTTCATTCTCATAGATTCTATTATCTCTGCCCTCTACTGCTTTCTGGAGTTCATCTATTTTGTTCCCTGTTCTGACACTGTTTTAGCTTGTTCAGCTAGTTGCCTTCTTAGCTCAGAGATTTCAGCTTTCAGCTCGTTAATAACCATGAGATAATTAGCATTTTCTTCCATATTCTCATTTGTTGTTCCTGCATTTCTGATTACAATTTTTTCAAATTCTTTACTCACTCCTGTTATTATTTCCTTAGCTAATGTTTGGATGTTGAACTCGTTGTTTTGTGCTTCACCCGCTGGAGGACTTTTAGCTGGACTCTGGTCCTGGTTCGAGTCTCCAATATATTTCTTGTTGTTTTAACCATTTTATATATTATGTTATGAGTTCCCTTTATCAGTACTTTTCAAATTATTGATCACTATTGCCTGGATTGACTTGTGTCTAAGTAATTTCATTAAAGGGTTTACCATGGTGGAAGTTAACAGTTTTTTTTTTCAATCCCTGTGTAAAAGTGGTGTAAAAGCCTCTTTTTTTCTTCCCTGTAGGCTATGGGAGCCTGAGGGCTTTTAAACTATCAAGAGGCTTCTTCACTTAATCACTGACTCCTGACCAAGAGATAAAGTAGGGTGTGGCAGAGATAATCCAGTGGTTATGCAAAGAGACTTTCACAGCCCCTCACCTATGCCAAGGAGGTATAGGTCTTCTCCTGAGTTTCCCAGTTAGATCTCTGTACCCTGGTGTCCCTCCCTGTTGCTGCTCCAGATTCTGAGGGTAGTAGCAATGGAGACTCAGAGTTGCACTTGGTGAGTCTCTGGGTAGTCCTTTCCTCCCTTCAGCTGTGCCCTTGTTGGTGGAGCAGACTGGAGGTGGTGTCTCCACTGATAAACTGCTGAATGTTAGCAGTCACTTAATCTCTCCTTAGGCCCCTCTCTCCTCTCTGTCACCAGCCACGCGTGTTTGTACTCACGGGTGATTTACTGGGTTCCTGTGGTCATTCTAGTCCTGTCTTGTTTCTTGTTTCGGTCCGGGTGGTCTCCTTTGGTATTTCTATTTGATCCAGGAGAGGAGAGGAGAAGAGAGAAAGCGATCTGCTGCTCATAGCTCCGCCTCCGGAATTCGAATCCCCCCAAAAGCTTATTTTTACATGCACAAAACTGGATTTCATAAAATTTTTATTAGTGATTTACTAATGATCCACAAGACTGGGTATACTTGCAATCAATTCCAACCACTAGAGTTCCATACCCCATCCCCTCCGCTGAAATTTGTATATTCTTTTAGTTTTTTAAATTTCTTTCATTTATTTAAAAAAAGAGAAACATTGACAAAACCATAGGATAAGAGGGGTACAACTCCACACAGTTCCCACCATCAGATTTCCATATCCCATCCACTGCCCTGATAGCTCTCTTATTCTTTATCCCTCTGGGAGTATGGACCCAAGGTCACATTGTGGGATGCAGAAGGTGGAAGGTCTGCCTTCTCTAATTGCTTACATGCTGAACATGGGCATTGACTGATTGATACATACTCCCAGCCTGGCTCTCTTTTTCCCTGGTAGGGTGGGGCTCTGGGGTAGTAAGCTCCACAAAACATTGGTGTGGTCCTCTGTCCAGGGAAGTTTGGTCTGCATCATGCTAGAACCTGGAACCTGTTGGCTGAAAAGAGAGTTAACATACAAATCCAAACAAATTGTTGAACAATCATGGACCTAAAGGTTGGAATAGTGCAGATGAAATGTTGGGGGGTCCTCCATTTTGTAGGTACCTTTAGGCATATTTTAGTTATATTACAAAGGGCCTTTAGCTATTCTAGGTTTTTTGTTGTTTTTTTTTCTGATCCTGAAACCTGATATCATGTGGATCCAAGTCACTGTCTGGGGAGGTGATGTCATGGCTGGGAAAGGGAAGGAAAACTGCATCAGGGAAGAGAGTAGCTCCCTACCACTAGGGTTCCATATCCCAGCCCCTCCATTGGAATTGTCTCTATTCTTTATCCCTCTGGGAGGATGTCCCCAGGATCATTATGGGGTGCAGAAGGTGGGACTTCTGGCTTCTGTAAATACTTCTCCAGTGACCATGGTCATTCACAGGTTGAAACATGCTCCCATCCTGTTTCTGTCTTCCCCCAGTGAGGTAGGGCTTTGAGGAGGAAGAGTTCCAAGACACATTATTGAGGTCATCTGCCCAAGGAGTTGCCATTGGCATCATGGTAGTATCTGAAAATTGATTATGATACAAAGCAGAGCAAATTGTTTAATATTCAGGAACAAAAACTTAAGAATATTGCAGGAGAGATTTTGGGTCTTCAAACTGGAAGAATCTAGGAAGTCTAGTTTAGGTCTAGTCACACCCTGTTTTCCACCATTTAATCCCCACTGTTTTGAACTCTCTTTTTGCTCAGCACCCTCTCCTAGTCACACACTGTTTTCCAACATTTAATCCCCACTGGTTAGCACTCTCTTTTTGCTCTGCCCCCTCTCCTAGTCACTTCCTGTTTTCCATCCCACCACTTCCATCTTAGAAGACATTTAAAGGCAGATTCTTTGCTGATTAAAAACACATATTGGATTGCATTCCTGCTCTGCAAGTCCCAGAATCTCTTTCCTGTGACACAAGCCTGACAGGAGTCCCTGATCCCTCTCCCAGGCAGCCACTTACGTTGGCTCTGGTCAAGTTCTCTCCAAACCAGAGAGCACGTTCTCAGAAAGAAGCACCCTCAGGATATCCCGGCAGGTCTATTCCAAGAGGTCCATGATTTTATTATTTTTTCTTGAGCCCAACAGCTAACATGCAGGTAGACTCAAAGTATTGACTAGGAAGATCGTGTCAGAGTTGGAACAGGACTAGAAAGGTAGATCAGGGCAGAGAATAGCTCCCAAATAGGAGAAAAGTATGTAAATACCATGACCTGTAAGCCCTATTAACCTGACCTCGGGCCCATGTATTTTCTTCTCATCTTTTGGATGAGGGAGATTAATGGTTTATAGTAAAGTTGTTGGCATGTGAGTCCAATATCACCTTTCACTCAGATAGGTGTCTGTGAAACACTCAGCCCCAAATCATCATGGAGAGAGAACTGAAAACCTTCACATAGGCCAACCCTGCTCCAGTCTTCCTTCTCCAGAGTCCCTGGCTTTGGTGGATGACACCAAATCAATCCAATTTTTACTTTCTGTTTCTACTCCCCATCTTTTTCATCTTTGCTTGTTAGTTCTTGTTTTGTCATGGGAGTTATGCTGCAGCTCAGTTTCCACACAGGAATATACGGCTCTGGTTAGACATCTTTTCTTTATTTCTTTCGTATTCCTAATCTTTATTTTAATCTGATCCATTTTATTGGATAGAGACAGCCAGAGTTGGAGAGGAAAGGGGGATGTTAGACAGGGAGAGAGACACCTGCAGCACTGCTTCACCATTTGTAAGGCTGTCCCCATGCAGGTAGGGACTAGGGGTTCAAACCCTGGCCCTTGTGCATTGTCATATGTTCACTCAATCAGGTATGTGGACACTCAACCCCAGGAGTCATCTTTTCTGTTGTTCCCTAGATGACAAGACATATGTACACACACAAGGAGGTTCACGTGAAAGAGAAGCAGAGAGACACACTGTCATGAAGCTTCCTTTCTGTAGGTGGGGACCTAAGGCTTGAACCAGGTGTGTGAGCTCTTAGTGTTTTAGCTCCAGAGCAACTGCCATGCCCAGCACCTCCCCCTTCTGTTCTTATTTTTTTTAGCACTGATTCATCTCATATCTGCCCTGTTCTTTAGAATATAGTGATATTATTTAGAGCATGTGGCTGTACTATTAAAATTCTTGTTTTCGTTGTGATAGGAATTGAACGCAGGCCCTCACATATGCAAGGCTTAACCTATCATTAGGCTATCTTCTCTGTTCATAATTTCATTATAAGTAAGACCTCAAAAACAGATGACAGGAAGGGTGGGACTAGATAGCATAATGGTTATTCAAAGAGACTCTCATGCTTGAAGCTCCTACATCCCAGTTCAGTTAGCTTGCCCTTCCACCGTGTTGTAGTATCATAAGACAGAGCTAAGCAGTGTTCATAATGTTAGCCTTTATTAGCTATTAATTAATTAAGTAATTATATTGCACATGGGTTATCCCTTTGGCTATGTGCCACCACTATGAATATATTCTTACCAGTAGCCATTCTTTTTCCTTTTTTCTTTTACTTCCTATTGCTGGACAGGTCAGGAAGAAATTGAGAGAAGAGGGGAAATAAGGAGGGAGAGAGAATGATATACACCAGTAAACCTGCTTCACCACCTCTGAAGCTTCACCCAATCAGTGAGGAACTGGGGCTCAAACGTGGGTCCTAGCACTTGAGGTTCAGTTTGCTTAACCAGCTGTGCTACCACCCGGACCCCAGGTACTTCTCATGAGTGTAAAAAGTTGCTACATGCAGATGGATGTCCCACTGCTGTCTATTCTGAAGGCCTAGGTTTGTAGCAGCACTAAGTTGCTTTGTAGTAGCAATCTCATCAGATGTATTCGTTACATACAATGCCATCCTGTTGTTGGTGTCTCCTTAATAATTTCAATGCACCTCTGATGGTTACCTTTGGACACTGACTAGAGGCTCTGCCACCATCTCTCACTCTGCTGCCAGGACTGTGACTTGGATGCTGATCTGGTTCCTTGAAAAACAGTATGATGGACTCCGACCTTCTCATGCTGCCTTGAGAATGATGTCCTCTTCATTGCTATTCCCACAGGTTTTCTCCCTGAGGAGATTCAAGATGAGCTTCGACAATCCATTCAGTCTCCTACAACTAGCCATTCAGACCTGGCTGAGGGATGACAACTTGACCATCGCTTCCCTGAAACACATGCTTGCAGAGCTGTTCCCAAGTAGGTTTCTGGAAGCACACATTCATAGATGCAGGGAGACCCTGAAGGCTCTAGTGCAGACTTGGCTCTTTGAAAGGCTCCCACTGGGAGCCCTGCTTCAAGATGTACAGCCTGAGGACCCAAGATTCAAAGCTGTGATGGATGGAATTGATGTCCTGCTCAAGCAGGAAGTTCCCCCAGGTAAGGAAGATCCATAGTCAGGGACAGTCTGTGCTTTCTGGAAGACATCTGGGTCAGGGAGAGTGGAGGCCCATGGGGAGGACCCAAGGCTTCTAATGCCAATGTGACAGCTCACTGCCCATTGCTGAGCTCCCTTTAAGAACTGAATTCTGTCCTGTGCAATAGCTCAAGTGTGAGAACACATGCTTCCAGTCACAGCAGGCCGAGTTCTAGCCCCCCAGCACCAACATGAAGTAGGCAGCACAAGTAGTGTAGTGGTCTCTCTCTCCCGCCCCACTTCCTCATTTATTTTCTATAGGAATGGCTTAGCTGCACGCTAGTATATGTTGGTGTGAGTGATTGAACCAGAACCGTAAATCTACGAGCATCAGAGTATTTTTACATCACCATTACAATATCTGACCCACACTTTCCATTGCTTAAAAGTTTCTATCTAAATAAAACCAACAGAGTCTAGAGAAGAGAGGGTCCTGTAGTCTCAGTATCCAGCTATAGAAATGGAGATGAAAGAGAGAGAGAGAGAAAAGTAGTTTTTTGATTTCTAGGTTGGATTAAACACAGCTACAGGGGAATATTATGATATAATAATGATTTTATTCTATTGATTTAGATTTGGTGTCTGGAATGTGATGGAATGGGACACTTTGATAGTGTGATCCTTACCAATGGGTCAGATTCTGTGTTCATGCCTTATATCTTCAGCAGTGTCCTATTTTTTCCACAAAGCAGGTGTAAACTGAGGGTGCTGGATTTACAGTTCACTGGGCAGGAGTTCTGGAGAATGTGGACTGGAGTCCACCTCCCAGTGTTTTCAGAAAAGAGAGAACTAATGGATGAGGGGCCTTCAAGGAACGAGAAGGTCAGGCCCTGCTTGGAGGTGCGTGTAGACCTCTACATCAGTAGAAACCATGCTGACAGGCTCTCCAACTACCAGCTGGACTGGATCAAGGAGAGAAAGGGAGTGCACCTCTCTTGTAAGACAATGATGATGCATTTCCTAACCAGGAAGAGTTTCAGGTTTCTGCATGCCATGCCATTCTGTGATAATCAAGGAGCTGGGAGTCCATTGTACCTTGACATTCTGCACCTTGCATATGCTTGATATCCGGGTGGGCATGACAAGTAATCTCAAGAGACTGGCTGTCTGCACTGAGATTCCTGCTGCAGCCACCCCAGAAGACACCAGGAGGACACTGTGAGTCAGCGAGTTCACATCTGCATTCCTCCTGCTACTTCATCTTCAGGACCTGTATCTGAAATCTCCCTTCTTCCTCCAGAGCCATGTGCACCAGCTGCTCAGGTAGGACTGTGCCCCTGGTAGAGTAACTAACTGTATAGGAGACATTGGCTCTCAAGTTCCGTGCTTTGTAAATCAGTTATTAAACATTATTTATTACTTTCTTGGCCAGATTACCTCTAAGAACTAATTTATGAGATTGCTACAGATTAAACCTGAGAGGATAAGGATAGATAGCATCATGGTTATGCAGAGACTTTCTTGCCTTAAGTGCCAGTGTCACAGGTTCAGTTCCCCACAACACAATATGCCAAAGCTGACTGAGCACTGCTCTGTTTAAAATATATATATATTTTGCCTCCACTGGTACTGCTGAGGATCGGTGCCTGCACCATGAATCTACCGCTCCCTTTTGTTGCCCTTGCTGTTTTATCATTGTTGTGTTGCAAACCTACTTCAACACTTTTTAAGACACAACCCTGCAGGTGGGGAGCCAGGGACTCGAACTGAGATCCTTACCCCAGTCCTTGGGCTTGGTGTAACATATACTTAGGCCTGTGCTCTACCACCTGACCCCATAAAAATGTGATTTAAAAAAAAAAGAGATTAAAATAGAGAGAATTGGGGACTCAGGAATAAAGGACATGTTACACAAACACTACATTATTCCACTGTCACCCAATTTCTCATCCTAAATATTCCATCAGACATTAACCATAGAGCCCAGGGGAAACTTTCACAGAGTTATGGAAGGGACTCCTTCATCAGATGCTTGGGGGAACTGTCAGTCTATTGAGGGTTGTTGGTTCTCAGGTTCCAGTCTGCAGAGATCTCTTCTTAGATGACTAGATAACTATGGCAGATGGGTGTGTGAAGAAGAGATCCCTCACAATGTCTCCAACACCTGAACTGCAAGCTGTGACCAGGCAGGATTGTGAATACACAGACAGTGCTATCGTGCAGAGGCCACTAAACACGCTGCAGCTGAGGAATGAGGAAATCTAGCAGAATATATGCTGAGCATGGGGAGGTGTCAGGGAGGCCCTGGAGACTGGCAGGTCGCGGAGATGCTGTGGGACTTTGCCCGGTTTTGGTCTGTGACTTGAGCCTAATGGTCTCCCCCAGCCCAGAGATGAGGCAGGTAGAGTCCCTAGAAGGTCTGAAATCAGCCTGAGGGAGAGTATTTTCATTTGTTTCCAACGATGCTTTTAAAGGTGCCAACATATTTGTATAAAATGGCCAGTGTCTCAGGGCATAGTTTTGCATATTCCAAACTTTATGCATTCAAGAAAGCATGAAAGAAGGAAGAAAGGGAAAGAAAAGTGAAATGTGTGCATCTCTCTGCCTGAAAGTGAAGAAATGTGTTTTAGAAATTTCCAGGCTCCTAAGTACACTGAAGAGGTTGCAGCTTTAAGTCACACTATGTGAACTCTGGTTGAGAACAACCTTGAGCCTTGGTATTGTATTTTGACTTCCACAGAACTTAACAATCTTCTACCAATGCCATTGTCCATTCCATTCTAACATACCTCCCCTGTTTCTCTCTCTCTCTCTATTCGCAGGAGCCTTGCCATCCCCCTGGAAGTCTTCTCACTCACTAACTGCACAGTAACAGAAGAAGACATGGCTCACCTGTTCCAGAGTCCACACATCACTCACCTGAAGGACCTGTGTCTCCAGGGAGTCCCCTGACTTCTGTCAGGGAGCCTCTGCGAGCTCTGCTGGAGGTAAATGCAGCCACCCTCCAGGACCTGGACCTGGGTCTGTGTGGCCTCCAGGTCCCCCAGCTTGAGGCCCTGCTCCCTGCCCTGAGCAGCTGCTCCCAGCTCAGCTCCTTCAGCCTGCATGGGAACCGGCTATCCATGGCCACCCTGGAGAAGCTGCTGTGCTGCACCTCGGGCCTCAGCAGGTTGAGACAAGAGATCTATCCGGCCCCTATGGAGACTTTCAGCCCTCAGGGAGTTCCATAGCCTCAGACATTTGATTTGCTTTGTACTCAGGTCTTCAAGATTCTCAAGGACCTTAAACACTCCAGGTCCATCGTGGTGAGCACTGGTCGCTATTCTTACTGTGCCAGGAAAATGTTCAGAAACTGGAAGCTTATCATTCTGCCCTGTTTGCCCTGTTTCAGGGACTATAAGAAGCTGTCATTCAGGCCCAAAGGCAATGAGTGACAGCTGGAAACTTTGTTTCTCACTGTGCACACAACCCTGCTTCTGACACCAGGTTCATGGGATGGGGAAGCCAAGGAGACCCAGCCTCATGATAGCCTGCCAGGAGTGCAATTGACTCCGCACTGTGAGGGGACTTCCAGGATGTGGGTCTAGTAGAATCAGATGCTGGAATTTTGTAAATACTTGAATCAGAATTTGGGTGACAATTCATGTGTAGTGTTTTCCTTTGTGAATGTTTCCGTTTTGAAATGTTGAGAAATAAAATGTATCTTAATACAATATCTCTCTAGTCCTTGTTCATTTTCCTCCTAGCACCTTTACTGTCTCCCAAAACTGTATGAAAGCAGCCTGTGAGTACTCTGTGATCAGACACCATCTAATAACATGATAGACCACAGCAGAGAACAGCAGGGTCCCAATTCACCTGCTGGTTTCTTGAGATATTTATGCATTAGTTTATTATATATAGGGCAAGAAGGATCATCACTCACATTGCTATAATCAGCTGATTTTTACACAAGTTAATTATTTCCTATATTGCTTGAAAGTCTGTCTTGAATAACACAAAAATATCAAAGATGATTTCCACATGTAGGCATTAATCTGGACAAATAACCTTTGCAATGGGCTGGGGAGGCAGCATCCTGGTTATGCCTGAGGCTCTGAGGATTATCAACACAGCTTTGCCACTCAGGCTTCAGGCCCTACTGTGCTTTGCCCTGCAACCTCAGTTGCCACCGGCAGGAAAGGCTCCCTTCATAACTAATATACTGTCTCTATTCTAGATTGCTTTTTAATGCCTTTTACTTTCTTGATTTTTTTCATTTTATTTGATATGACAGAGATAAATTAAGAATAGGGGAGAAACAGGAGGGAGAAAGAGAGAGACAGAGCTGTAGCTCCACATCATTGCTTCTGAAGATTTCCTCTGCAGCTGTGTATTGAGACTTGAACCTGATCCTTGCTCATGGTATAGTGTGTAGTCAATGATGTGTAAGCCACAGCCCTCAACCTGCATAGAGTTTTGTTTGAGGGTGCCTGCATTCCATACTGATGCTCTAGGTGCCCCTTAGTGAGGAAGGATCCCTTTATTTAGTCACTCTGTGGAGACAAATATTCTTCTCTTCCAAATATTCTTGCTAACTGGAAACTCTCTTTTAACAATGAATGTAGCCCAAACCATTATTTACTCCAGAGGCTTGGACAAAAGACACCAAGCAAAGACTGCCTTCTTTGCTTCAGGGCTGGGGCTGTTTGGCTAGGGGACTAGGGCAGGACTTCTCTTTACTGGGAAGTCAGGAGACTGAGGCCCACTCACTTGTTGGCATCTGGTGGGGTCCAGTGAGATGATGTTCCTGGAGGGCTCTGGCCTGTGGGTGGCCTATACTAAGGGCACAGTGTAGGCCAGGCTTTCCCTGCAGGCAGAATCCTCTAGTGAATGGCGCCCTGAAATTGCTCCCTGTCTTCCAGCTAATGGGTGGGGAGTTGGGGGCTGAATCCCACTGTGCATGAGAAGCAGCTTGAACATGTGCTGGAGGGTCTCATGAAAGTCTGAGACTGAAGAGCCTTGGAGGAGAGAGGGGAAGCCTGAAACAGGGATCCTCTTCAGTGATTTCAGGTGACAACTCTCAGTCTTCAGTCTCATTGCGCCACCTGCAGGCAGCTCACCCCTGACAGACCCAGGAATGACAAGACCATCTTTTATTTATCTATTCATTTTTAATTTTTTAAAAAAATATTTATTTTACTCATTACTTATTTTTTCTAAAATTTTTAAGATGGTTTGTCTTTTAAAAATATTTTATTTATTTATTAATGAGAAAGATAGTAGACAGAGAGAAAGAACCAGACACCACTCTGGTACATGTGCTGCTGGGATTGAATTCAGGACCCCATGCTTGAGAGTCTAGTCCTTAGCCACTGTGCCACCTCCCGGACCACATCTTTTTAATTGTTTTAATTTAACTTACTCACCAAATAAAAAATAGAATATATTGACAGAACCATAAGATAAGAGGGAAATTATTCCACACATTTTCCACCGGAGTTCCAAATAGTCAGTGTCTCTACCAGAGGACACATGGCTACAGCTGAAGAACCTGCAGCGACACATTTGCCTTCAGTGGCCGTCACTCACACAGGGTTCAGTGCTGATGGGCTGCTTCATGACAATTTGGCCCCACCCCACCAGCATCAGTCCTTGCAAGGTCATTCATCAAATTTTTAGCACTTTTTAAAAAAATATTGTTGTTATTGTTGGATAGGACAGAGAGAAATCAAGAAAGGAGACAGAGACAGAGAGGGGGAGAGACAGATAGCTGCAGACATGCTTTACCACCCGTGAAGAGACACCCCTGTAAGTGGGCATCTAGGGGCTCAAACCAGGTTCCTTACCACCAGTCCTTGTGCTTTGTGGCATGTGCCTTTAACCCACTATGCAGCCTCCCTGCCATTTATCAACTTTTATTTATTTATTTATTTATTTGTTTATCTATTTATTTATTTTAGCTTTTGTTGCTCTTTTCTATTGTTTTGCAGTTACTGTCATTGTTAGATGGACATAGAGAAATTGAGAGTAGAGGAGAATACAGAGAGAGGAAAGAAAGATAGACACCTACAGACCTGCTTCACCATCTGTGCAGCAACTCCCCTTCAGGTGGGGATCCTTATGCCAGTCCTTGCTCTTTGTGCCACCTGCACTTAACCAGCTGAGCTATAGCCGAAATTGCCTATTCATCAGTTTTAAAGCAAATAGATTCCTCATACCATCCTTTTGAAAGACAACAGGAAAATAAATAAATAAATAAGAACATTTATTTATTTATTTATTCACTTTTTTTTTTTTTTTTTTTTTACCAGAGTACTGCTCAGCTCTGGCTTATGGTGGTGCTGGGGATTGAACCTGGGACTTGACGGAGCCTCAGGCTTGCAAGTCTGTTTGCATAACCATTATGCTATCTACCCCTGCCCTAAGAACATTGATTTATTAATATCATTTTAGGATAGAGAGACAGAGCCCAAGCTTCACAGTGGCTCGTGTCACACCAGGGTAGAACTCAGGGCCTCATGGTGGAGAGTCAGGCACTTTATCTACTGCACCACCTCATGCTCACCCAGTTTTCTTTATTGTGAAATTGCTTTAGCAAAAAAATTCTCCATTTTCAGAAACATCTTAGAATAAGTCTGTCTTCATAGAGAGTAAAAGGTATAAGGATTTCATTAAAGCCTGGGATAACGGTTATGCACGGAGACTCTCATGCCTGAAACTCAAACCCCTGCAACAACATAAGCCAAAGTACAGCAGTGCTCTGGTAAAATAAGTGAATAAAATAGGAGAAAAGTGTTTTTTTATAAACAAATAGGCTCTGTAGACTGTGACATTATTATCAGGCTTTGGCTTCTTGATGCATGTGACTGACTTTGTTTTTACCTTGAGCACTGCAAGCTGTGTCTTAGACTTCACAGTGAACATAATGACCCCAAACTACAGCCCATGTCCTCAAGCTAGAGACTATGTCTACATTGTACCATGAAGCAGGGAATTCTATCTTGCCGATTGATTTCCAATTAGGAATTTTTGTTCAGACTCCCAGAGGGGGAGAAATGTTAGAAGAAGATGACTACATGGCTCTGAAACCCAATTCATGAGGACCCAAAAAGAAGAGAGAAAGAGAGAGACAGACAGAGAGAGGGAGAGGAAATAAATTCAGAGGTAGTAATAGGTTTACAAGTGACTTAAAATGGAAGAGAAAGCAGGACCATAGGAAAAAATAGGGAGGCCTTGGTCCTGGGGCTGGCCTACACTGAGAGCTGAGGCTTTTTCCTGCTTTCCCCCTGCTGGCAGAAGTCTGCATGTTGACCCTGCAATTGCACCCTCTACTCAGGGTAGTTAGGCAAAGGAGCCTGGGATACCACACAATGAATCATGATTCTCCAGACTGCACAGCCTTGGAGGAGAGAGAGGAGGCAGGAAGGGCAGGAAGGAAGGACCATCTTCAGTCATTGAGGAAAACTCCCAGTCTGCAGTTTTTAATTGCCACCTACTTGCAGTTCAGAGCAACCAACTGTGGAACTTAAAAAAGACTTTTTTTTCTCTTCAGTATTTCTGAAAAAATCTGGTGTCTAGGCAAGAAGAAAACAAATATTCTTGTTGAATAGTATGTAAATATTGGATTTTAGAAATTTTAACAAGGAAGTTTACTCACAGAATTGATGCACATATTTTATAAGTGTTGACACTGGTTTTGCATATCATCTGAATAGAAGCATGGGCATTACTTTTTCTTAGATTTAAGGGGACAGTTGGATCCCTGTGTTCACAGCTGCCATCCTCAGACTCCAGCTCTGGAGACAGCTGAAATGCCCATTGTATGAAATGGCCCATGTGGTTGTAGCCTTTTTGTTGATGTCTATCAATCTAGACTGACTATGGACCCCTGACTTTTACCTGTCTATGTGATCACAACCATGCCTTGTTTCTTCACAATTAGCTTAGACTTCCCAGGACCCTCCAACTCTTCCTTTCCCATGATAGCCACATTGCCCTGTCCAAAATCCCCTTCCTTGCACTCCCTTTCCCATTATAGCAGACCCCAGGCTCCCTCCTAATATCAGCTCCTACCCCCTTTTCCTGATCATGGTTAGATTGAGAGCCAGTTCTCCCTCACTAGAGGGGAAGAGGACAGGTTGTTCCCATGTCCAGTAGTGTATAAAAATGCTCTGAAGATTGCCTTTGGCGTGATTGCTGGTTTACATATATATGTCAAACTTTTGCTTTGCTCATGAATCTCCAAGTCTCAGTCCTATTTTAAGGCATAGACAGAGTGTGTTTTGCACTGTTGCCCATACCCAACTACACAAGAGTGGATGAAGAAATTAGGGGACTCAAGGGAGTACTACCCTACAATTTGAAAGGGTGATATTGGGTCCTTTAGGACCAATGAAGCTGAGGGTGATTGTGCTCTGTGAAGTCAGTAAGGAGGTGATAGACTAGTACTGGGTAGTTTCTCTCATGTAAGCAATTAAGTATTGAAGTACACAGACTCCCCCTCACACAAGTCACAGGGATTAAGCAAGTTTTGTAAGAATTATGATAGTTATTGCTAAGGTTGGGGCCACAAAATTCTGACGGTGGGCGTGAAATGGAATATGCCCTCAAAATATTATCTTACCTATTCTATTCTTATATTGTTTTATATTATCACAACACTATTCAGCTCTGGCTTTTGGTGCTGCTGGTACTGAACTTGGAACATGTGGTATCTCAGGCATCAAAATGGTTTTGCATAACTATGGCCCTATCTCTCCAGCCCTCCATATATACTTGTAATCATGTAAACTATTACTAAATCACTAATGAAAACATTAAAATTGCTTTTTGAAATAGAGAAAATTCTTTCCAAAAGAACCTTAAGTGTATATTCTGGAGCAGCAATAGTGATAGTTGTCTATGTTAAGTTAGCTTATGATCAGTGAAACGCTGAGTTGGCAGGGAGCTGATGTCCCCAAAATACCACACACTGGAGAACTAAATCCTGAAATAAAACCCTTTTAGTTTTCAGGCCACATTTAGGTGATTCAATGATAAAGCTGAGGACAGTTTTCTGATTTATTTCAGGTGATGAGAACACAATCAAAGCCACCTCCATGATCCAGTATCCCCACTTGAGTTGACATTTCTACAACTCCAGGACCTGCCCTGACACACCATTGTCTCCAGAACACTCACCAGAAGGAGGGTTCACTCAGATGCTGTAAATTTGGGGAGTTGTAGACCCATGTCTCTTGCCTCAATGAGTCTTAGTTCATTTATCAGTTTACAAACAGGTTCCCCCACTACCATCCCCTTAAAAGGCAGCTGAAAATCTAGTGAAATTTGTCACTTTATTGAAGGGAAAGGAGAAAGAATGGCAGGGAGGGGTTGGAGGAGGGTCCTCTAAGTGCTGCTACAAGGTGCTGGAAAGGGCCTGAGATAGGGGTGAGACTGACATGCAGACTCCTGTCTTCATGGAATGAAAACATTTACACATGTGCCCACAACTGTAATATAAATGACCAACACCTGTCAAATGAAGATGACAGCAGTGAGCATAATAGAATAATGTTTAAAGATGAGACATATACAACACCTCACCCAACACCACATGCTTGTGCCTACCTGTGCCCAAGTTAACCACCACAGTTTTCAGAATGGCACTTAATTTTGTTGCCTTATTTTTCCAGGGATGATGAAACATTCATGTAATTCAATACTCTATTCCATATACGAAAAAAACAAAAAATGTGTGTTAGTTTTCTATCACAGCCATTCTTACCTCACTGAGCATATCACCTTCAATTTCATCCATTTTGTCCCAAAGTTACACTGTCATACTCTTAATTTCCAAAGTAGTACTCCAGTGAGTCTCTGAACTTCTTTTTTAATATTTATTTTATTGACTTTGATTTTATTTTAAAGGGCCTTAGAAATTGAGAGTGGAAGGAGAGAAAATAAGACATAGAGAAGGGGGTAGAGAGAAGGGGGGGAGGGAGAGCAAGAAAAGAGCAAAGTACAATTCATTAATTATGGAATTTCTCCCATGCATGTGGAGCCAGGGACTTGATCCTGGTCCCTTGTTTATAGTAAATATACACACTCAGCCTCCTATGAACCTGTTCAGCAAAATCCCATGAATATATATATAGTTATATTCATATATATATATACATATATATATATATTGGGTGGTGGAGCACCTAGTTGAGTGTTCATGTGACAATGTGAAAAGACCTAGATTCAAACCCCTGGTTCCTACCTGTAGGAGGAAAGCTACACAACTGGTTAGACAGTGCTGCAGGTGATTCTCTCTCTCTCCCTGTCTATCACCTCTTCCTCTCAACTTCTGGCTGTCTCTATCCAAAATTATTGGATAATGAAATAATGAAAATTATTTCTTTTATTTTATCCAGAGCACTGCTCATGTCTATCTTATAGTGGTTGAAAGAATGAACCTGGGTCTTCTACGCCTCAGGCATGAGAGTCTGTTTACATAATGACATGCTATATATAACAGGAATATAATCCCACACCATTCCAACCACCAGAGTTCCCTGTAGGCATTCCCTCCTTTGAAAAATGCAGTTTATCTCCTAAGGTATCAGACAAAGGTTGACAATTATTTCTATAATTAGCTATATTTATATAAATTTTCCATATTTCCCTATGAATTGACTTTTTCTTCCATTCTAAGTCATACCTATACCTATTATTCTTTGAAAGTTCCTTTTCTTTTTCTAAACTTTTTTTTTTTTAGTTTATTCTATCACCAGTGCTGATGGAATCGGATTTCAGAGCTCTCTGGTCATCTACCACTAACATGTCTCCCTCTCTGGGACTATGGATCAAAATGCTTTATGGAGTCCAGATAGTGGAAGGTCTGGCTTCTCTCATTGCTGCTCTCCTGCACATGGGCATTAGCAGGTGGATCCCTAGTACCTCTTTCTCTTTGCCTAGGAGGAAGGAGGGCTCTGGAGAGGCAAGGTTCCACACACATTGGTGAAGTCATCTGCCAAGGTAGTTCAGAATGGAGTCATACTAGCATCTGCAATTTGGTGGTGAAAAGGCACCAAAGCAAAACAAAAATGTTGAATAAACAGGAAACAAATAGTAGGAAAGAACAGATGAGAATAGGGATTTGGGGGTAGAAAGAAGCTAAAAGGCCTACTTTAGCTCTGCCCCTGTGGGCACATGACATTAACAGTTAGTTTTTGCTTGAGCTTGATGGTTAACAGGGAGGCTGAGTAAAAATACTAATTGAGATGATGGCATCAGAGTTGACAATAGGACTAGAAAGCTAGACCAGGGCAGACAGTAGCTCCCAAATGTAAAGAAAATATATAAACACAATTAGCTATCTACCATGTCCACCTGACCAGGGCCCATATATATTCATATTTATAGCACAGGAGCCTGTATAACCTCTGAGTCCCTGTCAGCCTGAACTCACAATCCATGGTTGCAGCTGGGAACATTCTAGGGTGCACTTATTTCAGGGCGAGTTTTTTTTTTTTTTTTTTGAGTGGCAGATAGGATAACCCAGCTTCCATTCAGAAAGTGTGGCAGTCCCTATCATTGCTAGTTCATAGTGAGGACAAGGTCCTGAAGAAGCTCACAGAAGGCTAATGATTCTTTCCTTATAAAGTGGCCATAGATGATACACCAAGGTGTCTCTTAGAAGTCTAAGTCCATTGTATCTAAGGATTCCCAGATTAGAGCCGCAGGAGAAGGGGTAGCCAAAAGGTCATCACTGAGTGAGCCAGTCTGTTGCCTTTACCCAGCTTTATAGTCTCTGCCGCATCTGAAAATCCCAGGCTTTCTCCCAGCATTTAAAGCATTGCGTGTGATTTATTGTATTCAAAATTGTAATAGGATTATGGAGTCTGGACTTAAATTAGAGAGGAAATAGACCTAGGATTACAATATGGTTTAAGCTAAACTTGAGTTTTACTAAATCACTTCTGTGATGATTCTAATAAAAGCTGGCATAGAGAGAAAGCAAATGTGCTTTAGCTGATATATATTTTTTTCACTGTGTATCTCTTGGATAATTGTAGACAGTGATTATCCAGGGGTGACAATAATGCTAATGCTGTCAAAGATAGTAAGACATATATGTTACTTTGTTTGTGTAGCTAGTTGAGGAGATAGAGTGACTGAGGGTAGTGAAGTAGCGTGTATGGGTGTGTCTAGGCCTAAGCAGTGAATCCTTGAGTAGACGATCTATGGATCTTTCTAAGGCCTTTCTGCTACAATATCAAGATTGTTAGGTCTAAGACTAATCACAGAGGACTACTAAGCAATTTTCCGCTGAGTTATGTATGTGCCCCAACCTTATGGACACACGTATACATGTGCCCCGTAGGTGCTAGCTTATATCTAGGGTCTGCAATGTGGTTAGAGAATGTACCCTCTAAAATGGAACTCTGTAGTTCCATGTGTTAGGGAAGGTCTCACCAAAAAGTTGCAGTTGAAAGGTTGAACTTGGCGTCTCTGGGATATAATCCAAAGGCAAAAGTCAGAGGCAGTATAATGGGGCATGGTGGCACTTGTTCTGTTCTTTAAATTGAGTTCAGCAGAAACACTTTAACCTTGTAAGGGATCAAGAGGAGAGCAAAGATTCAGGGGATCAGGACTGAGTTTGATATGGATCTTAAAAGACTGCGAGTGTTTCTTACAATCTCAGAATGAATTTCAAACAGCAATAGTTCACTTTTATTATCATCAAATAAATTGAGAGCCTGGTTTACATTGAAAATACCATTGTGGGGATTTCTCATATTCTATTTGAACTCACTGTGTCATATAATGTTATATGTCATGTAGTGGTATCTACTAATAACTACATCTTAGCTACTGGCAGAACCAGATGATTCTGTTCTATCTACTGTAAGGTTGTAGAAAACTTTGTATTCAAAATATTTCTTAGAATTATTTAGCCATTTAAGACTGTTATGAGGATTACTATTGTTCAGAAATTTGAAACACTAAGTGCTTCAAATAACATATTTGATATATAGAACTCAACTCTAGGCAGCTAAGGATCTTGAAACATTCAACCTGATTTTCCTGTAACGTACTGAACAGCTGGTGATTTGTAAGACTGTAAGTTAAGAGGAGTATAGTTTCACAACATTCCCACCATCACGTTTCTGGGTCCTCACCTTCACACCCCTATGTCTGATGACTGTCTTTATTTATTTATTTTTTTGATGATTATAGGACAGGTCAGGGTAGAAAAATGAACAAGACAAGAGAGAAATTGCATTCTGATCCATTTTATTTCACAACTCTTCATAAGATTTACAACAGGCAGAATCTCCCACATGAATTTCAACCTAAATTAGAGCCCGCATTGCTTGCAATTATTTACAACACTTGTAAATCTGATTCTATTAGAAAAATGCCCATTTAGTGCCTTCATATTTCAGAGTCAGATGCATTCTCTGCAGGTGAGCACTTAGCTGGGTTTCCTTTGCTTATGGATCACATGGATATGATGATTGAAGCAGGGTGTGTGTGTGCATTGAGGATCCAAATTCCTAGATGTCACTTCCAGTGAGTGTAAAAGACAGCTTTTTATAATGATCTAAACAAGAAAAGCAGGGTATAAACATGGGCTCCCAGTTATTGTACACTTTCTTAGCACAGGATGAGCAGCGACAACTGCTCACCATGATGGACCTGGAGTATCCAAGATTCTGGAGAATCTTTGAGATCTGAGTACAAAGCAAGTCAAATGTCCCAGACTGTGGAACTCCATGGTGACTGAAAGTCTTCAGAGGGGCAGGAAACAGCTGGAGAGATAAATGCTGCAGCCCCGAGGTGCAGCGCAGCAGCTTCTCCAGGGTGTCCATGGAAAAGCTGTTCCCATGCAGGCTGAGGGAGCTGAGCTGGGAGCAGCTTCTCAGGGCAGGGAGCAGGGCCTCAAGCTGGGGGTCCTGGAGGCCACACAGACCCAGGTCCAGGTGCTGGAGGGTGGCTGCATTTATCTCCAGCAGAGCTCGCAGGGGCTCACTGACTGAGGTCAGGGGGACGCCTCTCAGACACAGTTCCTTCAGCTGATGGATCTGTGGGCTCTGGAACAGGTAAGTCAGGTCTTCTTCTGTTAACGTGCAGTTAGTGACTGAGAAGACTTCCAGCTGGTTATGAAGATTCCTTAGAAGAGAGAGGCAAGATAGGATAGAGATAGGCATCAGCAAGAGTATGAAAATTCTGATTGAGGTGATGATATACAAGAAGGCTCATGGTCATTCTCAACCAATGATTCCAATGCTTCTTAAGGCTGAATTCTTTTTTTCAATGTTCACATGAACCTGGCACTGAATCTTGCTATTTTTAAAACGCATTTCTTCAACTTCAGGCAAATATACGCATATTTTCCATTCTCCATGTCTTTATCTCTATATAAATTTAGAGTGAAGTACATATTAGGACATTTCTAAAAGGTCTCCCAGTCTAAATAAAAGTGTAGCCACCACTGGCAGCAACACTGGATCCAAATGAAACTACTCTCAGTCAAACTTCATCAGACCTTCACTGAACACTAGCTGCACTATTTCTGGGACGGGTGAGACTGCTGGGAATCATGTCACAGAACTGATCTAGGCAGGGTCCCACAGCAACTGCTGGTCCTGTCAGTCTTTAGGGCCTCCCCGACAATCTCCATCCTCAGCATATGTTCTGCTAATTTCCTTATTCCTCAGCTGCAGCCTCTTTAGTGGCCTCTACACCCTTAAGCTGCCTTTGTATTCACATTGCTGCCTGGTCACACCTTGCAGTTCAGGAACTGGAGGCATTCACAGTCCCCTTCACTGATAGTTGTCTAGTCATCTAAGAGATCTCTTCAGACCTGAACCTGAGAACCAACCACACTCAGTAGACTGAATATTCCTCCAAGCATCTGAGCAACGTATCCCTTCCATAAGTCTGTGAAACTTTGTCCTCAGCTTCTCATGGTTAAAGTCTGATGGGATATTTATGATGAGAGAGATGTGTTAGAGTGAAACAGTTTAGTGGTTAAGTAAAATGGCTCTCATTCCTGAGTCACCATGTTCTCAGGTTTCCTCTCCAGGAGTATCCTAAACTAGTCTTTAGAGACAACTAGACAAATAACAATAATAAATAATAATAGAATTGAGAAGCAAGGAACTTGAGATCCAATGTCTCCTGCACAGTTACTCTGCCAAGAACACAACCCTACCTGATCAGCTGGTCCAGATGGCCCTTTAGGAAGGAGGCAGATTCCAAGTACAGCTCCTGAAGATGAAGTAGCTGGAGGAACTCGGATGTAAATTCGGTGATGGGATGATCCTGGTTCTCCAGCTCGTTTGAAGGGATTGCATCAAGTATGTTGATGTTCAGACAGAGTCTCCTGAGGTTTTTCATCCTGCCCAGAAGTTTCCCAAATGTCTGTAGGTTTGAGATTGTCCAGGTGCAATATACTTTCACCTCGTGGACATCACACAATGAGATGCTACGCAAAAGCTGGGCATTCTTTTTGCTCAATAAATATATTGTCACTGTCCTACAACAAAGGTACACACCCTTTCTCTTCTTGATCCAGTTCAGTAGGTAGATGAAAATCTTCTTTCCACATTCACCACTGAGGAAGAGGTCTACACACACCTCCAAGCACCGTCTGGCCTCCTCTTTCCTTGAATGTCCCACAGCCTCTAGCTGCCTCCTTTGTGAGTACACTGGGAAGTGGACTCCAGTCCACACACTCCAGAACTTCTGTCCTGTGGACTCTAAATCCAACACCTGGAGCTTACACCTGCTTTAGGGAAAAGGGGGCATTGATGAAGACAGAAAACATGAACATAGATTTTGACCCAGAATGCCAGCATTGGCCAGGCTCAGGCTGACCAACTCCTTGATTCCCTCCCATTTCAGACAACAGCTTCTTTCTCCCCACTTCTCTTCTGACTTTCTTCATCTAATTTCCACATTTTATAATTAGTTTTCACTAAACTGAGAAAATGAAAACTGTGAAATGTTATTCCATTGAGAATGCACTAAAGTCAAGTTAGAAATTAGAAAACACCATTTTCCTTGTGTTCTCTTTTGATCTGTGTTGCCTCCAGTTGTGTAGCTGTGGCAATGTGAATTCAGAACCTTCTGTGCTGGTGGACTCTGCCTACTCTACTTAAATAAAGATGGGCCAACATCTCTAATAGATCACACTGCCACTGGACATCTCCCTTAGGAACAACACAATGAACACCTTTGCGGGGCCCCATAGTACCTTTCCCTCAATGTGGTCAACAATGGTAGAGAATGTTCCATTATTTAAAGGGAGATTAATTACCAATTCTACCAACAATGTTAGCAAGATGGCCTGAAATTGGTGCAACCTGGAATGTCCCTGGTCCTGACCACAGAATGCAAACTTGGACCTATAGGGATGCAGAGGTTACATAGGCTCCTGTGCTGACTATGGGACCCAGATAATATCTATAAGCTTTACATTTTTCTGAGACTAGGGAGCTACTGCCTTCCCTGATCCAGCTTTCTGGCCTTTTTTCCAACCATGACATCAACTCCCCAGACAGTAACTTGGGTCCACCTGCATATCAGGTGTCCAGCTCAGGCAAAACTAGTAAAACTATGCCCCCCCTGAAATATGCCTAAAGTAAACCTATTAGCTTTTTTCAAAAATGAAGACCCCAAATATTTACCTGCAATACTCTTGCCTATAGATCCATGATTAGTCAACAATTTGTTCTTCTTCATATCTTAACTCTTTTTCAGTCACCAGGTTTCATATTCTACCATGATGCCAACCTGACTTCCATGGGCAGAGGACCCCACCATCTGTCCTTAAGCCTTACCACCCAGATCCTTGTGCCAATAAGGAAAGAAAGAGACAGTCAGGGAGCAGGGATTGACCTGCCAATGCCCATAGTCAGTGGAGAAGATGTTACAGAAGCCACACCTTCCACCTTTCACACCTCACAAAGTTACTGAATCCATACTCCCAGAGGGATAAAGAACAGGGAAGCTATCAAGGGATGGGGTGGGATATGGAGTTCTTGTGGTGGGAATTTGGTAGAATTGTACTTCTTTTATCCTATCCTTTTGATTTTGTTTACATTTTTAAAAAAATTAATAATAATATTAAGAAAGAATATGCATCTAGAGAGATCAAAGATCTATAGACCACTGTACTGCTTCCTTCATCTTAGTGCTTAGGGGTTAGAATGTGTGCTCAACACTTATGCTACACAAATGACCAACAGTCAGGCCTTACAGAGGGTTCCACAATGGGCAATAAGCTGTCACATTGGCTTTAGAAGCCTTGAGGCCTCCCCATTGGCCTCCATTCTCCCTGACCCAGCTGTCTTCCAGGAAGCACAGACTCTCCTGGACTAGGGATCCTCCTCACCTGGGGAGGATTTCCTGCTGAAGCAGGATATCAATTCCATCCAGGACAGCTTTCAAACTTTCATTCTCAGGAAATAGGTCTTGAACCAGGGCCCCCAGAGGCAGTCTGTCAAAAGGCCAGCTCTGAACAAGAGCCTTCAGCATCTTCCAGCATCTGTGATTGTAAGCTTTCAGAAAGAGACGTGGGAAGAGCTCTGCAGGCAGGCTCCTCAGGGAAGAGATAGACAAGTTCTCATCCCTTAAAAGGCTCTTAATGGTCAGTTCTAAGAGGCTGAATGGCTTGTTGTAGCGCATCTTGAATCTCCTCTGGCAAGAATCCTGTGGAAATAGTCAAAGAAAATGAAGTCATTCTCAAGGCAGCACGAGATGGCAAGTGTCCATCATACTGCTCTTCAAGGAACCATCTCAGCAGTCAAATCTCAACTATGGCAGCATAATAAGAAATAGTGGTAGAGTCTCCACAGTTAGTCACCAAAGTTCACAGTTAGAAATAGATTACAATATCTAAGCAGACAGCCACATACAGGGTGTCATTCTATTAACTTGGACATTTTGATGTAAGATTATAACAGTCATGCAACAACATGTGTTGACATAATAGTGGGAGTTCAAATCAAGAAGCTATGGACATACAGCTCTATGGAGCATCTCTTTACATACTTAGAAATATGTGGGTGTCAGACTGATTAGCCCATCAGAGCTCACATTGTGAACAAATGTTTCTGTCTTAAAGATATCCTGTAACCATTTTTTAAGTTCATATAATGAATGTGTGAACAGTGAATGTAGCCCAAAGATAGAGTGTTCTTACATGTGTGAGGCCTTGTGTTCATTACTAGCCACCAAGGAAACAATGGCTTGATTAGCACAGCCACACAGTCTAAGTAATGATAAGCTAAAGAGCAGGTTGGTATTGGAGGGGTGCCGTCACAAATTTAATTAGAACAGAAAGGACAAGGTGGTTTTGACACACCCTGAGTTGCTAACCCAAGGACCAGGTGAGGAGGAGCCAAAGGACTAGACTTCAAGATGCAGGTCCCCAACTGCAGGAAAGAAGCTTCATGAAAGCATGCGTTCTTGCTCCCAGTTCCCCCAGTACCTGAAACTCATAATAAAGGAAAACAATGGGGACCAAGATTTGGGGGGTGTCTGTGCAGGAAGTGAGCCCCAACAGCAGCTCTGATGGCAAGGAAAATAAGTCATGTTACTCCAGGCAGAGAACCAAAAAGATAGAAAGGGGAACATGAAGTAAAATGAGGGCTGGTTTTGGGTATTGCACCAATAGGTCCCGGGGGAAGGAAGACTGAGAGAGGCATGGATCCACTCCTGAGTTAAGTCCTGGTCCTAGATGATAGGCATGACCTTGGGATGAGAGTGATTTACAGACATCTCTCTTGATGAAATGAAACATTGCAACCATCTGATAGCACCTGCATTGTAAATCATGTACGTGCAAATAAAACATGAAGGAAAAGATGATAACAGGTAAATACTGGATACATCAAGGAACAAAATGTCTAGGATTATTTCTCATTTGAAAAGGTTGAAAATGAATGAACTCATCACAAACCATCACATTTTGGAGTAAATCGGGTCTATGTAGAGGCAATACCAAACCCTCAAATCTGTTCATGTGAAAATAACTAAAAAGGGAGAAGTTCTTCCAGGGAATATCCACTAGTAGGCAGGTCATGTTCTGATCTCTGCCTCATTCACAAATACAGGCTTATCATCATCATCATCATCATTATTATTATTCATAAAAGAGAAAGAAAGAAAAATATGGAAAAACAAAAGTAGCCAGGCAGGGAAAATAGGATAATGGTTATGCAAACAGGCTCTCATACATTTGTAGCTTCAAAATTCCTAGGTTCAATCCCATACACCACTATAAGGCAGAGCTGAGCAGTGCTCTGGCGTTTCTCTCCATGTGTCTCTTGCTCTGCATCTCTCTCAAAAATAAAATATACAAAAAAAAAAAAAAAAGTAACCCCTTGTGTATATTACCATAATTGCTTGACCACAAGTGACATGTTGGGTTCTTAGCTAGGAGGGTAACTTACCAGCTGTGATCAAATTGGCTGTGTGCTCAGAACTCAGGTCTCTGGAGAACCCATAGGCAGACTGATGAACTGTAAGGCTGTGCTTCCCTGTTTAGGGACCTACACTTTTATATCCTATTTAGGCTACACCCAACTCCTCCAAATACCTGGAGGGAAGAGTTCCCTTGAGGAAATAGGATATCTCCTTAGATCCCATAATCCTCTCAGGCTAATCCTGACTGAGACTCTCCCCTGTTGAAATGGTTAGATATCACATCCCCATTTGGGCTGGAGACTACTTGTGGTTGACTCTGGACTTGATCCTTTCAAGATATTGGTACAGTTGAAGCCATATAAGCATTCAGCACTGGGTGTGACCCTGGGGAGAATTCAATATGCTCCCACAGAACCCCAAGAACTTGGCACCCAGGAGTATCAAATTTGGACTCTAAGCTCAGATCATAATGGTTACAAAATACTACTGACAATAACAAGAAGAACGTTGATGTGTTAACAACCCTAACTTTGATTGTAGGAACAGGGTTATGTGTGACTTGCAAGTTGAAGAGTGGGTGGGGACTGGGAGAAGAAGGGGCATTGTGTCCGAATACATATAGATAGTTGTCAAGATGACAGTTAACTCATGTCTTCAATTTAGGAGAACTGGGGGTTGCAATGGAGGGATTGGGGATTCAGAATGTTGGCAATGTGAATGTTATAGAATTATACCCCCACTCCCCCATATTTTTTTTTATAGGAGCATTGGTAAGCTCTGCCTTATAGTGCAGAGGATTGAACCTGGGGCTTTGTAGCCTCAGGTATGAGAATCTCCTTGAATAACAGTTATACTAACTACCCCTGTGCAGAATCATACCCCTGTTGACATGTAATTTGGTGAATCAATACTAAAGTATTAATAAATAATAAAACCAAAAAAGAATTGAATGCTTCAGGGGTCGGTCAAAATGGATATTCATTCTCTCTACAAAATAGCCGGGGGCAGGGTGGTGCTCTGTTGTCATCCTTGACAGGAGTCACAGGGTGGTTCTTCACAGGATGAGGAGATCAGCTCAGAAATGATGGCCTGGAGGATAGGAGCAGCAGCAGATCTCATTCTCCCCTCTCCTCTTCTGGATCCATCAGGAATACCTAAGGAGACCACCTGGGACCGAAACAAGACAGGACTAGAACTACTACAGGAACCCACCAAATCACCGGTTAGTGCAAACACATGTGGCTGGTGACAGAGAGGAGCCTAGGGAGAGATTAAGAGGCTGTTAACAGTCTGGCAGTTTATCAGTTGAGACACCACCTCCAGTCTGTTCCACCAACAAGGGGGCTGCTGAAGGGAGGAGAGGACTCCCCTGAGACTCACCAAGTGCACCTCTGAGTCTCCATTGCTACTTCCCTCACAATCTGAAGCAGGGAGGACACCAGGGGACAGAGATCGAACCAGGAAACTCAGGAGAAGACCTATACCTCGGTGGCATAGCTGTGAGGCTGTGAAAGTCTCTTTGCATAACCACTGGATTATCTCTGCCACACCCTGATTTATCTCTTCCTCAGTAGTCAGTGATTAAGCTAAGAAGCCTACTCAGGATTAAAATACTACTGAAACAAACGTTAACTTCTACAACTGTGAACCCTTTAGTTAACTTACAGAGACACAAGTCACTCTAGGCAATAGTGACCAGTAATTTGAAAAGTACTGAGAGAGCTAACTCATAACATAATATATAAAATGGTTAAACCAACAAGAAGAAATATTGGAGGAATGAACCAGGACATGAGTCCAGTTAAAAGCCCCCCAAAGGGTGAAGCACAAAACAAGGAGTTCAACACCCACACACTAACTAAGGAAATGATCACAACATTGAGTAAAGAGTTTGAAAGAATTGTAATCAGAAATATAGGAAAAATAAATGAGACTCTGGAAAAAAAAATATCTCAAGGTTATGAGAGAGCTGAAAGCTGAAATGGCTGATCTAAGAACACAACTAGCTGAACAAGCTAAAACAGTATCAGAACAGGGTAACAAAATAGATGAACTCCAGAAAACAATAGAAGGTAGAGAGAAAGTATAACCAATGAGGCTGAAGACAGAATTAGCAAGGTCACGGATGAATTAGAGACAATTAAAAAAGAAGTAAGAGAACCAAAAAAGAGATTAAGAGATGCTGAAAACAACAACTGAGTCCTATGGGATGACTTCAAAAGAAACAATATATGCATTATTGGCTTACCAGAGGAAGAAAGAGGAGAGGAAGAAAGAATTCTTCAGGCCACAGTAGCTGAAAACTTCTCTAGTCTAGACAACATTAAAGGTATAAAGATTCAAGAAGCACAGAGGTCCCAAACAGAATTAACCCAGACTTAACGACACCAAGACATATCATACTTAGAATGGAAAGGAATGAAAATAAAGAAAGTATCCTGAAGCCTGAAAGAGAAAAACAAGAGTCAGCTACAGAGGAAAACCCATAAGATTAGCAGCAGACTTCTCCACACAAACACTACAGACCAGAAGAGAATGGCAAGATATCTATTGTGTGCTCTATGAGAAAGGCTTTCAACCAAGAATACTATATCCTGCTAAACTGTCATTCAGACTAGATGGAGACAGAAATAACTTCTCAGAGAAGCAACAGTTGAAGGAATCAACTATCACCAAGCCTGCCCTGAAAGAAGTTCTGAAAGGTCTTCTATAAACAGTCAGACCACCATAAATTGGACATATAACAAGAACACTCTAAAAGTCTACAAGAATGGCCTTTAAAATATCTTCATTCTTTGATAACAGTAAATGTCAATAGCCTGATTTCACCTATTAAAAGACACAGAGTAGGAAGATGGATCAGAAAACACAACCCAACAATATGTTGTCTATAGGAAACACACCTAACTCAACAAGACAAACACAGAGTTAAAGTAAAAGGAAGGAAAACTATCATACAAGCCAATGGCCCACAAAAAGGGGCAGAAACAGCTATTCTCATATCTGACATAGACTTCAAAATAGGTAAGATTAAAACAGATAGGAATGACCAGATTAATGCTCAGAGGATTGATCAGTCAATCAACAGGACTTAACAATTATTAACATCTATTAACACCAATGAGAAGCCATCTAAAATCATCAAACATCTACTGAAAGAGCTACAGCAATATATTAACAGCAACACAGTCAGAGTAGGGGACTTCAACACCCCACTCTCTCAACTTGACAGATCAAACAGGCAGAAAATCAATAAAGACATAAGGGAGCTAAGTGAAGAGATAGATAAACTAGAACTATAGGACATTTTCAGAGTCATTCATCCCAAGAAACTGGAATACACATTTTATGCAAATCCACATGGGTCATTCTCAAGGATAGACCATATGTGAGGCCACAAAGACAGCATCAGCCAATTCAAGAGCATTGAAATCATCCCAAGCATCTTCTCAGACCACACTGGAATTAAACTAGCACTTAACAATCAACAAAATATTAGTAATAGTCCCAAAATGTGGAGGCTCAACAGTACACTTCTTAACAACTTCTGGGTCAAAGAGGAAATAAAGGAAGAAATCAAAATTTTTTAATTTATTTTATTTTATTTTATTTTGTTTGAGAAAGGATTAATTAACAAAACCATAGGGTAGGAGGGGTACAACTCCACACAATTCCCACCACCCAATCTCCATATCCCACCCCCTCCCCTGATAACTTCCCCACTCTCTATCCCTCTGGGAGCATGGACCCAGGGTCATTGTGGATTGTAGAAGGTAGAAGGTCTGGCTTCCCCGCTGAACACGGGCGTTGACTGGTCCGGTCCATACTCCCAGTATGTGGCCATACCACCCTGAACACGCCCGATCTCCTCTGATCTCTGAAGCTAAGCAGGGTCCGGCCTGGTTAGTACTTGGATGGGAGAAATCAAAATGTTTTCAGAGTTCAATGAAAATGAAGACTCTAGCTATCAAAATATTTGGGACACAACTAAGGCAGTACTGAGAGGGAAGTTCATAGCTATACAAGCACACATTAGGAAACAAGAAAAAGCACAAATAAATAGCCTGATTGCACATCTTAAAGACCTAGAAGAAGAACAACAAAGGAACCCTAAAGCAACCAGATGGACAGAAATAATAAAAGTTAGGACAGAAATAAATCACATTGAGAATAAGAAAAACATACAAAAGATCAACGAAAGTAAATGTTGGTTCTTCGAAACAGTGAACAAAATCGACAAAACTTTAGCCAGACTCACAAAACAAAAAAGGGAGAAGACTCAAATAAATCGGGTACTAAATGAAAGAGGAGATATCACAATAGGCACCACAGAAATTCAACCTATCATGCGAGGCGTCTATGATCAACTATATGCCACCAAGTTAGAGAACCTGGAAGAATTGGAAGATTTCCTAGGTACCTACCAACTTCCAAAACTAAGTAAATAGGAAGTAGATAACATGAAAAGGCGCATCACAGCTAATAAAATAGAAACAATTACAAAAAATATCCTCCAAAATAAAAGTCCTGGACCCAATGGTTTTATAAATGAATTCTACAAAACCTAGAAAGAAGAACTAATACCTCTACTTTTAAAAGTCTTCCAGAAGATTGAAGACACTGGAATACTCCCTGCCAGCTTCTGTGAAACCACATCACTCTGATACCAAAAGCAGACAGGGACACAACCAAAAAAAGAAAACTACAGTCCAATATCTCTGATGAACACAAATGCTAAAATATTGAACAAAATTCTAGCCAACTGAATACAGCAGTATATTAAAAAGATTGTTCATCATGACAATCTTTTATATAAAGTGGGGTTTATCCCAGGCATGTAAGGTTGGTTTAATATATGTAAATCATTAGAAGCATCCAATAGCACAGCTATATACAAGATACTGGGTACTGTACAGCAAACCATAACAAAGGGACTTTTCAAAGTTAACCCAATTAACAAATAAAGTGATGATAATATTAACTATCGATTGTCTTTTTGAACCCTAAGACAGCAGGAACCTCACATCTTCACTATAGAGACCCTACTTCCCCCAGTCCTGGAACCCTTGGATAGGGCCCACTTTCCTGTATGCATCTCCCAACCCAAACCAAATAATATTGCATTCGCCGATCACAACCTAACCAAAGCAACGATTGCCACCTCAATATGTTTCACCTCAGACTGTGTCCAGAGACTTCACGTGTGGAATGACAACCCTTCAACTTCATTACTCGGGTGAGACCTTTCCTTTTATAGTACACTCTAATTTCATCTCAGGTAGTTCACTTTCTAACAAAGTCCCATAATCTAGATATACACCAGTTTCTGTGAGAGAGAGCTTATGTGCACATGTATCCATAAACTACTGCAAAATATATACCTGAAAGCAGAAGTACACTAGAGTTTGTAGTGATTATCCCCTAACACTTCCGCTCCACTATTCCAAGCTTGGGATCCATGATTGCTCAACAAATTGTTTGGCCTCATATGTTAACTCTCTTTTCAATCACCAGGTTCCAGATGCCACCAGGATGCTGGCTAGGCTTCCCTGGATTGAAGACCCCACCAATGTGTCCTGGAGCTCAGCTTCCCCAGAGACACACCTTACTAGGGAAAGATAGAGGCAGACTGGGAGTATGGACCGACCAGTCAACACCCATGTTCAGCGGGGAAGCAATTACAGAAACCAGACCTTCTACCTTCTGCAACCCTCAACGACCCTCGGTCCATGCTCCCAGAGGGCTAGAGAATGGGAAAGCTACCATGGGGGGGGGGGATTATGGGGATTGGGTGGTGGGAATTGTGTGGAGTTGTACCCCTTCTACCTTATGTTTTTGTTCACTAATCCTTTCTTAAATAAAAAATTTAAAAATATATATATATGTAAATCAATCAATGTGATCCACCACATCAACAAAAGCAAGACCAAAAACCACATGGTCATATCAATAGATGCAGAGAAAGCCTTTGACAAAATCCAACAACCCTTTATGATCAAAACACTACAAAAAAATGGAAGTAGATGGAAAATTCCTGAAGATAGTGGAGTCTACATATAGCAAACCTATCTCAGAGGGCCGGGTCTATATCTAGGTTTTGCGACTTTGTTAGGAAGTGAACCACCTGGACTGGCATTAGAGAATACTATGAAAGGAAAGGTCTCACCTGAGTAACGAAGCTGAAGGGTTGTTGTTCCACACCTCAAGTTTCTGGACACAGTATGAAGTGAAGCATGCTGAGGTGGCACTTATTGCGTTAAGGTGTGATTTACGGATGCAATGTTATTTGATATGAATTGAGAGAACCATGCATGAAAGTGTGCCCCACCCTAAGGTTCCAGGACTGGGGGAATTATAGACTCTATAGTGAAAATGTGAGGTTCCTACTGTCTTAAGGTTCAAGGAGACAATGGATACTAATTGCTATCATCACTTTATTTGGTAATTGTGTTAACACTGAAAAGTCCCTTTGTTAGGGTTTGTTGTATAATACCCAACATCTTGTATATAGCTGTGCCACCGGTTGCTTCTGTTCTCCCTGGTCTAGGCTTTTGAGAGAGAGTCAACATATCAAAGACTCAGCCTATGTATTAAAAAGTTTCAGTCTGTGCTTTAAAAAGTTTGAGACATACAATCAATTTTCCCCTCTCATATTAATTAGTGATTGGTATGAATACAAATTAATAAGAGTAAACATAAACACCATTCCTAACACCAAAGGTCTGTGTCCCATACCCCCCACACACACACACTCATTACTACCACTAATACTAACCCATTGTGTATATTGGCCACAATTTACTCAGCCACTCGTCTATTGTTGGTTGCATTCAGGTTTGGCAATTACAAATTGTGCTGCTATGAACACATATACATATACCTTTTTGGATGGGTGTATTTAGCTCATTAGGATATATCCCTAGGTGGTCTGCAAGATGGCATAGTGTATAAAGCACTGGACTCTTCAAGCATAGGTTCCTGAGTTCAATTGCTGGAAACACATGGAACAGAGTGAGATCAGTTCTCTCTCTCTCTCTCTCTTCCTCTTTCTCTTTCTTTCTCACTATTTTCCTCAGGAATAAATAAGTTAACTATATATTAAAAGGATATATAACTGGGAGAGGGATTGCAGGGTCCTAGGGTAGGTCCACTCTTAGCCTTCTGAGAGTTCTCCAGACTGCTCTCCACAGTGGTGTCTGTGATCTCCTTATTTTCCAGTTGCACAACTCTTCAGGATTTTGACCTAACCTCATACAGAGATTACTTGCCTACCTTTAAAAAAATATTTATATAATAGTGCTTTACAAAATTATAAGATAATAGGAGTACAATATCACACTATTTTCAACACCAGATCTCTGAATTCCACTCTCCTCCAGCAGAAACTGGAATGATTTTCACAAGGTCACAGATATTGTTCGACTACATACAAAAATCGATCTTTCTATCATCTATCACGCTATCTATAATTTATTTCCCTATTTGTATTCACTCCTACAGCCCTTCCTTCACTTATTTCCACATCACAATTACAACTGTTAATGCTTCTAAGTGTCCTTGCATTTTATCTTCCCTCTCTTATAAGTGAAATGGTGCTTTATGTCCACTGGTATTTTCTGGTATGTTAACTCTCTTTTCAGCCACCAGGTTCCAGAGGCCAGAAGGATGCTTACCAGACTTCCCTGGACAGATGACCCTAACACTGTGTCCTGGAGCTCTGCTTTGCCATAGCCCCACCCTACTAGGGAAAGAGAGAGGCAGGCTGGGAATATGGATCTTCCAGTCAATACCCATGTTCAGCGGGAAAGCAAATACAGAAGTCAGGCCTTCCACCTTCTGCATCCCACAATGACCCTGGGTCCATACTCCCAGAGGGATAAAGAATAGGAATGCTATCAGTGGAAGGTATGGGATACAGAGATCTGATAGTGGGAATTGTGTGGAGTTGTATGACTCATAGCTTACAGTTTTGTTAATGTCTCCTTTGAAAATAAATAAATAAATAAATAAAATAAAAAGAAAACAAATAAATAATTAGAGTCCTGCTGACACATAATGAAGTGCTGGTAGAATTGGAATTCAGAGCTCTTTGGTCATCTACTATTTCTCCCTTCTGCGTCTATGCTCCTAGACTCTTTTTGGGGTGCAGAACGACAAGGCTCTGGTTTCTGGACTCACTTCTCTGTTAGTCAAAGGCATTGGAAATTTGATTCTTACCCCAGCTTGTCTCTGTCCAACACACTGATTGGTTCAACTTTCTTGTTCCCTGTTAGTAGTATTTTATAGTGCCAAGAATCATTATGATATGAGCTTCAAGTTCAACATTAATACTTCTGGTATAAAAGTAAATAGCATAATGGTTATGCAAAAAGACTGTCATGCTGGAGGATCACAAGACCCAGCTTCAATCCCCCAGACCACCATAAACTAGAGTTAATCAGTATTCTGGGAAATAATAATAAAAAAATGGAAATGTGAAAATGTGGCTAAAAAAACACTGATGCGGGAGTCAGGCAGTTGCAGAGCAGGTTAAGCGCATGTGGCACAAAGCGCAAGGACCGGCATAAGGATCCCGGTTCAAGAATCTGGTTCCTCACAGGCGGTGAAGCAGGTCTGCAGGTGTCTATCTTTCTCTCCCCCTCTGTATCTTCCCCTCCTCTCTCCATTTCTCTCTGTCCTTTCCAACAACAACGATGACATCAATAACAACAACAATAATAACTACAATGATAAAAAAACCAACAAGGGCAACAAAAGTGAATAAATAAATATATATTTTTTTAAAAAAACACTGATGCATCCAGGTTCTATGTTCTTGGGGTTCTGTGGGAACATATTGTAATCTCCCCAAGATCACACCAGCACTGAGTGCATATTTGGAGACAACTCCATGAAACACTTGATATGAATCACACCCATAGTCAACCAAAATTGGTCTCTAGGCCAAATGGAGGTGTGCTCTCTAATCATTTCATCTGGGGAGGGTCTTAAACTGATAGGATTTTGGGATCTGAGTAATTAGCTTGTCTCCTCTAGGGATTTGGGTGTGTAGGGTGAATCCTAAATGGGATATAAAAGTGTAGGTCCCTAAGCGGTAAATCAGACTCTTCCAGCTCTTCAGTCTGCCTGTGGGTTCTCCAGAGACCTGAGATCTGAGCACACAGCCGAATTCATCTGAGGTGGTAAGTTACCCTCCTCTGCTAAGCACCCATCATCCTACTGTGGTCATTCAACTATGGTAAAGTAACAATGAATGAAGAAGGAATTTTAAATTGTGTTCCATTCCTTCTTTATTTTTTTACTAAAAAAAAAAAAAAAAAGTTGTATTTGTGAGTGAAACAGACACCAGTCGACCACCAGCCTTCTGGCACATACTCCCTGGATTGAAGTGTTTTTATGCCTTTATTTTCAGATGAACAGATTTCAGACTTGATTATTGCCTTTCCATAGAGTTTAATGTTAATTCAGAATGTGATGATTTGTATACATAATTATTCACTTGTCAACATTTTACCAAAGCATATATATATTTTTTTTAATTTTTAAAAAATATTTCTATATTTACTTATAAGAAAAATAAGAGGGGAGAGGGAAATAACCTGAACATTGCTCTGGACATGTGCTGATGGGGATTGAACTCAGGACCTCATGCTTGAGAGTCTAGTGCCTTAACTACAGCACCACTCCAGGATCACTCAAAAGCCTATTTTTCATGCCAAAAAATTGAATTTCATAAAATTTTTATTAGTTTTTTTACTAATGACCCACAAGATTGTGGGATAGGAAGGGTATACTTGCAAATAATTTCTTCCACTAGAGTTCCATAGACCATTCCCTCCATATGAATTTCTATATTCTTTATCCCTCTGAAAGGAAGATGGTGTCAGAGTTGGAACAGGACTAGAAAGGTGGCTCAGGGCAGAGAGTAGCCCCCAAATAGGAGAAAAGTCTATAAATACCATGACCTGTAAACCCCATCTACCTTACCCAAGGGCCCATGTATTTCCTTTCATTCTTTGGATGTGGGAGGTTAATGGTTTGCAGTGAAGTTGTTGGCATGTGAGTCCACTTTCAACTCTTACCTAGATAGGTGTCAGTGAAACATTCTCAGCCCCAAATCAGGTTCATCATCATGGAGAGGGAAGTAGAAACACTCACACCTGCCCACCCTAGTAAGAATTGAAGGCAGGGCCTTACATATGCATGGCATAATCTATCTTGAGGCTATAATCCTCAGTTCATAATTTCATTATACATAAGACCTTTAAATTAGATGACAGGAAGTGTGGGGCTAGACAGTGTAATGGTTATGCAAAGAGACTCTCATGCCTGAGGCTCCTCCATCAAAAGTTCAACTCCCCCACACCATCATAAGCCAGAGCTAAGCAGTGTTCATACAATTAGCTTTTATTGGTTATGAATTATTTATTTATTTATTTACTTACTTACTTATACTGGCACAAGGGTTATCCCTCTGGCTATGTGCCAGCAGTATAAATACAATCCTACCAGTGGCCTTTTTTGTTTTTTTTTTCCTTTTATCCATTGCTTCCTATTAGTGGACAGATCAGGGAGAAATTGAGAGAGGCGGGTAGATATAGAGGGGGAGAGAATGATACATACATGCAAACCAGCTTCACCGCCTGTGAAGCTTCACCTAATCAGTGAGGGACTGGGGCTCAAACATGGGTCCTGGCATGTGAGGTTCAGTGTATTTAACCAGCTATGCTGCCCCCCTACCCACGGATACTTCTCAGAGTGTAAAAAGTTGCTACATGCAGATGGATGTCTCACTGCTGTCTACTGTGATGGCCTATGTTTATAGCAGCACTTAGTTGCTTAGCTGTCAAGGTCTCACCAGAATGTATTAGTTTCAAACAATGTCATCCTGTTGTTGGTGTCTCCTTAATGATTTCAATCCACCTCTAATGGTTACCTTAGGACACTGACTGGAGACTCTGCCACCATTTCTCTCTCTGCTGCCAGAGCTGTGACTTGGCTGCTGAGGTGGATCCTTTAAGAGCAGTATGATGGACACTGGCCTTCTCATGCTGCCTTGAGAATCATGTCCTCTTTGTTGCTATTCCCACAGGTTTTCTGCCTGAGGAGATTCAAGATGAGCTGCAACAAGGCATCCAGTCTTCAAAAAATGGCCATTGAGAGCCTTTTGAGGGATGAGAACTTGGCCATCTCTTCACTGAAAGACCTGCCTACAAGCTTTTTCCCAAATCTATTTCTGGAAGCAGAGTCTCACAGTTGCTGGGAGATCCTAAAGGCTCTAGTGCAGATCTGGCCCTTTGAAAGACTCCCTCTGGGAGCTGTCGTTGCAGATGTACAGCCTGAGGATCCAAGTTTCAAAGCTGTGATGGATGGAATTGATGCCTTGCTGAAGCAGGAAGTTCCTCCCAGGTAAGGAGAATCCATAGTCAGGGACAGTCTGTGCTTCCTGGAAGACAGCTGGGTCAGGGAGAGTGGAGGCCCATGGGGAGGACCCAGGGCTTCTAATGCCAATATGGCAGCTCACTGCCATTGGCTTGTTGCCTTTAAGAGCTGATTTCTGTCTTGTGCAGTCGGTCAAGGGTGAGCACACATGCTGCCAGTCACAGCAGACCAAGTTCTAGCCCCTAAACACCAACATAGAGGAGGCAGCACAAGTGATATAGTGATATCTCTTCTCTCTCTCTCTCTCTATCTCTATCTCTCTCTCTCTCCCCGCTTTCTCATTTATTATCTGTAGGAATGGCATGGCTGCACTCTGACATATGTTGGTGTGAGTGATTGAGCCAGCGCCTTAAAGCTCCAAGCATCAGAGTCTTTCACATCACCATTACAATATCTGTCCCACACTTCCCCTTTCTTAACTGTATATCTAAGTAGAACCCACAAAGTGTCTGTAGCAGGGAAGGTCCTGCAGTCTCAGTTTACAGAAACAGAACTGAAGGGGAGAAAGAGAGAGAGAGAGAAGTAGTCTTCTGATTTCTAGGTTGGATTAAATATGGCTACAGGGGGATAGTATGGCATAATAATGATTTTATTATATAGATTTAGAATGGTGTTTGGAATGTGAGGGAATAGCACACTTGGCCAGTGTCATCCTTACCAGTGGGTCAAATTCTGTGTTCATGCTTTCTATCTTCAGCAGTCTCCTATTTCCCCCCAAAGCAGGTGTAAACTGAGGGTACTGGATTTACAGTTCACTGGGCAGAAGTTCTGGAGCACGTGGACTGGAGTCCAAATCCCTGTGTTTTCAGAAAGGAGAGAACTAGTGGATGAGGAGCTTTCAAGCAACGAGAAGGCCAGGCCCTGCTTCGAGGTGTGTGTAGACCTCTACCTCGGTGATAAGCATGTCGAGAGGCTTTGCAGCTACCTGCTGGACTGGATCAAGGAGAGAAAGGGAGTGCACCTCTCTTGTAAGACACTAATGGTAGATTCCCTGACCCGGAAGAGTTCCAGGTTGCTGCATGCCATGACATTCTGTGATATCAAGGAATTAGATGTCCATTGTGTCTTGACATTCTGCACCCTGCACAAGCTTGGTAACCTGTTGGGCATGATGAGTAATCTCAAGAGACTCGCTGTCTGCGTTGACATTCCTACTGCCCCCACCCCAGAAGAGGACGCCAGGAGGACAGGGTGTATCAGCAAGTTCACATCTGCATTCCTCCTGCTACTTCATCTTCAGGAGCTGTACCTGAAATCTCCCTTGTTCCTCCAGGGCCATCTGCGCCAGCTGCTCAGGTAGGACTGTGCCCCTGGCAGAATGACTGTGCAGGAGACATTGGCTCTCAAATTCCTTGCTTTGTAATTCAGTTATTAGACATTATTTATTACTATCTTTGGCCAGATTGCGTCTAAGAAGTAGTTTATGAGATTGCTAGATATCAAACGTGAGAGGATAAGGATAGACAGCATCTTGGATATGCAAAGGACTCTCATACCTGAAGTGCCAAAGTTGCAGGTTCAGTCCCCCACAAGACAATAAGCCAGAGCTGACTAAGCAAACCTCTGGTAAGAATAAATAAATAAAAATTAATTATTTTTTTGCCTCCAGTGTTATATTCAAGGTTTGGTTTTTGCACCATGAATCCACAGCTGCTGGAGGCTATTTTTTCCCTTTTGTTACCCTTGTTTTTTTATCATAGTTGTGGTTATTGTTATTATTGCAGTTGTTGGATTGGACAGAGAGACATGAAGAGAGGAGGGCAAGACAGAAGTGATGGAGAAAAAGATAGCTGCAGACCTGCATCAACTCTTTTGAAGCGACCACCTAGCACATGGGGAGCTGGGGACTCGAACCAGGATCCTTACCCCATTCCTTGGGCTTTGCACCATGTGTGCTTAGAACTGTGCATTACAACCTGACCCCATGAAAATGTAATTTTGTAAAAGAGATTAAACCTGAAACAATTGGGGACTCTGGAATGAAGGACATTTTACACAAACACTACATTATTCCAGTTTCACCCCGTTTCTCATCCTAAATATCCCATCAAACTTTAACCATAGGAAGCTGAGGACAAAGTTTCACAGAGTTCTTGAAGGGACCCCTTGCTCAGATATTCCTTGGGGGAATATCCAGCCTAGTGAGGGTGGTTGGTTCTTAGGTTCCGGTCTGAAGAGATCTCTTAGATGACTAGACAACTATTAGTAAAGGGGACTGTGAAGAAGAGATCCCACACAATGCCTCCAATTCCTTGACTGCCAGGAACTGACAGTGACCAGGCAGGATTGTGAATACACAGGTAGTGCCAGCATGCAGAGAGCACTAAACAGGCTATAGCTGGGGAATACGGATCTCTAGCAGAGCATATGCTGAGCATGGAGAGGTGTCAGGGAGGCCCTGGAGACTGGCAGGACCAGCAGTTGCTGTGGGATTTTGGCCAGGCTTACTCTGTGACCTAATGGTTTCACCTAGCCCAGGGATGGGGCAGCTAGAGTCCACAGAAGTCTGAAGGCAGCTTGAGTGAGAGTGCTTTCATTTGTATCCAGTGATGCTGTCAAAGGTGCCAACATATTTGTATAAAATGGCCAGTTCTCTCAGAATATGTTTTAGCATATTCTGAAATTTATGCATTTAAGAAAGGAAGGAAGAAAGAAAGTGAAAGAAAGAGAGAAAGTGAAATGTGTTCATTTCTCTGCCTGAAAGAGAAGACATGTGTTTTAGAAATTGCCAGGCTCCTATGGACACTGAAGAGGTTGCAGCCTTATCACATGATGCTAATTCTGGTTGAGAGCAAACTTAAACTTCGGTGTTTCCTGACTTCCACAGAACTTACACTCTCCTGCCAATGCCATGCTAACCTCACTCTCCTCTTTTTCTCTCTCTTCCCAGGAGCCTTGCCTCTCTTCTGGAGGTCTTCTCAATCACTAACTGCAGGTTTACAGAAGAAGAGTTGACACAACTGTTGCAGAGCCCTCATCTCACTCACCTGAAGGACCTGTGTCTGAGGGGAGTCCCCCTGACCTCTGTCAGTGAGCCCCTGTGAGCTCTGCTAGAGATAAATGCAGCCACCCTCCAGCACCTGGACCTGGGTCTGTGTGGCCTCCAGGACCCCCAGCTTGAGGCCCTGCTCCCTGCCCTGAGCAGCTGCTCCCAGCTCAGCTCCCTCAGCCTGCATGGGAACCGCCTGTCTGTGGCCACCCTAGAGAAGCTGTTGCACTGCACCTCAGGGCTGCAGCATTTATGTCTCCAGCTGTTTCCTGCCCCTCTGGAGAGTTTCAGCCCCCAGGGAGATCTCCAGCCTGAGACATTTGATTTGCTCTGCAGTCAGATCTCAAAGATTCTCAGGGACCTAGGACACCCCAGGTCCATCATGTTGAGCACTGGTCACTGCACTTCCTGTGCCAAGAAGGTGTTCAAAAACTGGGAGCCCATCATTTTACCCTGCTTTTTTGTCGGTCTGACTATAAGAAGCTGTCTTTTAGAGGCTCACAGGAAGTGACATGTAGCAACTTTGTCCCTCAATGAGCACACAACCCTGCTTCTGACACCAGGTCTAAGGGATGGGGACTCAAAGAGACCCAGCCTCAGTGCTAAGCTGCCAGGAGTGCATTTGATTGGATTTCCAGGATGTGTGTCTAATAGAATCAGGATGTGTGTCTAATAGAATCAGAAGTATGATTTTCAAATACTTTAATGGGATTGTAATTGTAATTTGGGTTGCAATTCATGTGTTGTATTTTCCATTGTGAATGTTTCCGTTTTGAAATGTTGAGAAATAAATTGGATCTTAATGCAATTTCTCTCTAGTTTTTGTTCATTTTCCTCCTAACACATGTACTATCTCCCTAACTGTATAACAGCAGCCTGTGAATACTCTGTGATCAGACACCATCTAATAACATGATAGACCACAGCAGAGCTTAGCTGGGTCCTCAACTACCAGTTGGTTTCTTGAAATATTTATTTGTTGGGCTAAGTGTTTATCTCTGTGTGTGTGTTTGTGCTTTTTTATGTTTATATCTTTTTTTTATTTAAGAAAGGATAAATTAACAAAGCCATAGGGTAGGAGGGGTACAACTCCACACAATTCCCACCACCCAATTTCCATATCCCACTCCCTCCCCTGATAGGTTTCCCACTCTCTATCCCTCTGGGAGCATGGACCCTGGGTCATTGTGGGTTGCAGAAGGTGGAAGGTCTGGCTTCTGTAATTGCTTCCCCACTGAACATGGGCACTGACTGGTTGGTTCATACTCCCAGTCAGCCTCTCTCTTTCACTAGTAGAGTGGGTCTCTGGGGAAGTGGAGCTACAGGACACATTGGTGGTGTGTTCAGTCCAGGGCAGCCTGGCCGGCATCCTGATGACATCTGGAACCTGGTGACTGAAAAGAAAGCCAAACAAATTGTTGAGCTATCATGGACCCAAAGCTTGGAATAGTGGAGAGGAAGTGTTAGGGGATAATCACTGCAAACTCTATTGTACTTCTGCTTTCAGGTATATATTTTGCAGTAGTTCATGGATACGTGTGAACATATGCTCTCTCTCACAGAAACTGGTGTATATCTAGGTTTGGGGACTTTGTTAGAAAGTGAACCACCTGGGATGGAATTAGAGAATACTATGAAAGGAAAGGTCTCACCCAAGGAATGAAGCTGAGGGGTTGTCATTCTACACGTGAAGTCTCTGGACATAGTCTGAAGTGAAGCAGGTTGAGGTGGCAATTGTTGTGTTGATTAGGTTGTGATCAGCAGATGCAATATTATTTGATATGGATTGGGAGAGGCATACGGGTAAGTGGGCCCTATCCAAGGGTTCCAGGACTGGGGTAAGTAGAGGCTCTATAGTGGAGATGTGAGGTTCCTGCTGTCTTAGGGTTCAAAAAGACAATCGATAGTTAATGTTATCATCACATTATTTGGTAATTGTGTTAACTTTGAAAAGTCCTTTGTCAGGGTTTGCTGTACAGCACCCAGTATCTTGTATACAGCTGTGCTATTGGTTGCTTCTGATCTACTTGGTCTAGGCTATTGAGAGAGTCCGCATATCAAAGACACAGCCTATGTATTAAAAAGTTTCAGTCAGTGTTTTAAAAAAATTCGAGACATACAATTAATTTTCCCCCTCTCATATTAATTAACTAGTGATTTATATGACTACATTTTACTAGGAGTGTATATAAACACCATTCCCACCACTGAAACACTGTGACCCATCCCTCCCACCCACTCCCACCCCCCACTGGCCCAGGAAGCTGCATGTCTACCCCTCACCACAGGGTTTTTACTTTGGTGTGCCTACTTACAATTTGGTCAGGTCCTGCTTTTAGTTTCCCTTTCAGATCTTCTTACTCAACTTCTGTTGATGAGTGGAATCATCCCATATTCATCTTTATCTTTCTGACTTAGCTTACTTAACATAATTCCTTCCAATTCTGCCCAAGATGGGTCAGAGAAGGTGGGTTCATTGTGCTTGATAGCTGCATGGTATTCCATTGTGTATATATACCACAGCTTTCTCAGCCACTCATCTGTTGTTGGGCACCTGGGTTACTTCCAGGTTTTAGCTATTATGAATTGTGCTGCTATGAACATAGGAGTACACACCTCTTTTTGGTTGGGTGTTATGGAGTCCTTGGGGTATAACCCCAGGAGAGGAATTACTGGATCATATGGAAGGTCCATGTCTAGCCTTGTGAGAGTTTTCCAGACTGCTCTCCACAGAGGCTGTACAAATTTACATTTCCACCAGCAATACAAGAGGGTTCCTCTGTCCCCTCAACCTCTCCAGCATTTGTTGCTGCTGTCCTTTTTGATGTATGCCATTCTTAGAGGAGTGAGGTGGTTTCTCAATGTTGTCTTAATATGCATTTCTCTGTCAATCAGTGACCTAGAGCAATTTTTCATATGTTTTTTAGCCTTTTGGATCTCCTCTGAGGTGAATGCTTTGTTCATATCCTCTGCCCATTTTTGGATAGGGTCATTTGCTTTTTTGGTGCTAAGTTTGCTCAGCTCTTTATATATTTTGGTGATTAGTTTCTTGTCTGATGTATGGCATGTGAAGACCTTCCATTCTGTGAGGGGTCTCTTTGTTTAATAGTTTCTTTGGATGTGCAGAAGCTTTTTAATTTGATGTAGTCCCATTGGTTTGTTTCTGCTTTAGTCTTCCTTGCAATTGGGTTTGATTCATCAATGATGTCCTTGAGGTGTAGGTGGGAAACTGTTTTACCAATGTTTTCCTCTAAGTATTTGATTGTTTCTGGTCTGACATCTAGGTCTTTGATCCATTTGGAGTTGATTTTTGTTTCTGGTGAGATAAAGTGGTTCAATTTGATTCTTCTGCGTGTTACAACCCAGTTTTCCCAGCACCATTTATTAAAGAGAGCCTCCTTGTTCCATTTAATCCTTTGGGCCCCCTTTATCAAAAATTAGATGTCCATAGGTGTGGGGATTTATTTCTGGGCTTTCAATTCTGTTCCACTGGTCTGTGTGCCTATTTTTGTTCCAGTACCATGCTGTTTTGATGATGATGGCTTTATAATATAGTTTAAGGTCTGGGAGTGTGATGCCTCCATTTCTATTTCTTTTCCTCAAGATGTTTTTGGCAATTCTAGGTGTTTTCAGGTTCCAGATAAATGATTGTAGTGTTTGTTCTATTCTCTTCAAGAATCTTGGTGGAACTTTGATGGGTATTGCATTAAATTTATATATGGCTCTGGGGAGAATATTCATTTTGATGATATTTATTCTTCCAATCCATGATCATGGGATATTGTTCCATTTCTTGGTATCAGTTTCTATTTCCTTGAGTAGCGACTCATAGTTTTCAGTATACAAGTCTTTCGCTTCTTTGGTCAACTTTATTCCTAAGTATTTGATTGATTTTGCTGAAACAGTAAATGGGTGTGATTTCTGGATGTCTTCTTCTTCAGATTTAGTGTTTGCATTTAGTGTTTACAACCTAGTTTTCCTAGCACCATTTATAGAAGAGAGCCTCCTTCTTCCATTTAATCCTTTGGGCCCCAAAGAAATTCCACTGATTTCTGTACATTGATTTTGTAGCCTGACACCTTGCTATACTGCCTAATAACTTCCAGTAGTTTTCTGCTGGATTCTTTAGGTTTTCCTATGTATACTATCATATCATCTGCAAATTGTGAGAGCTTGACTTCTTCCCTTCCAATCTGTATTCCTTTGATTTCTTTCTCTTGCCTGATTGCTATGGCAAGAACTTCCAATACTATGTTGAAGAGTAATGTTGACAGTGGACAGCCCTGTATAGTCCCCGATCTGAGGGGGAATGCTTTCAGCTTCTGTCCATTGAGTATGATGTTGGCTATAGGTTTGCTGTATATAGACTCCACTATCTTGAGGAATTTCCCATCTAGTCTCATTTTTTGTCAAGTTTTTAGCATGGATGGGTGTTAGATTTTGTCAAAGGCTTTCTCTGTATCTATTGAGATAATCATGTGGTTTTTGTCTTTGCTTTTATTGATGTGGTGAATGACATTGTTTGACTTATGGATGTTGAACCAACCTTGCATTCCTGGGATGAGTCCCACTTGGTTGTGATGAACAATCTTTTTGATATGTTGCTGTATCCGGTTGGCCAAGATCTTGTTTAGTATTTTGGCATCTGTGTTCATCAGAGATATTGGTCTGTAGTTTTCCTTTTTTGTTCTGTCCCTATCAGCTTTTGGTATCAGGGTGATGTTGGCTTCATAGTAGGAGAAAGGGAGTATTCCTGTTTCTTCAATCTTATAGGAAAGCTTAAGAAGTATGGGTAGTAACTGTTTCCTGAAGGTTTTGCAGAATTCGTTTGTGAAGCCATCTGGTCCAGGACTTTTGTTGTTGGGGAGATTCTTAATAGCGGTTTCAATTTCTTTGTCTGTGATTGGTGCATTTAGATTTTGTAGTTCTTCTTGGTTCAGTTTTGGAAGGGCACATGCTTCTAGGTATTGTGTCATTTCTTCCAGATTCTCTAGCTTGGTGGCGTATAGTTCTTTATAGAAGTTTTGCAGGATTCTCTGGATTTCTGTGGTGTCAGTTGTGATATCTCCTCCATCGTTTACAATTCTATTAATTTGTGTCTTCCCTCTTTTTTGTTTGGTGAGTCTGGCTAGGTGTTTGTCAATTTTGTTTAATCTTTCAAAGAACCAACATTTGGCTTCATTGATCTTTTGTATGGTTGTTTTATTTTCGATGTTGTTTATTTCTGCTCTAATTTTGGTGATTTCTGTCCTTCTGGTTTTTTTAAGGTTCCTTTGTTCCTCTTCCTCTAAGTCCTTGAGGTATGCATTAAGGTCATTCATTTGAGCTTTTTCTTGTTGTATAATATGTGTTTGTATAGCTATAAGTATCGCTCTCAGTACTGCTTTAGATGTGTCCCAAATATTTGATAGGTTGTGTCTCCATTTTCATTTGTTTCCAGGAACATTTGAATTTCCTGCTTGAGTGAATCTCTGACCTAGTGGTTTTTAAGGAGTATGTTGTTTAGTTTCCAAATTCTGTGACCTTTAATAATTTTCTGTTTGTTGTTAAATGTTAGTTTTACTCCACTGTGGTCTGAGAACATACGTGGGCTCATTTCGATACTCTTGAATTTATTGATGCTCTTTATGGCCTAACATGTTTCCTATCCTTGAGTATGTGTTATGTGGATTTGAAAAGAAGGTGTATTCCAGTTTTGGGGGGTGAAGGACTCTGAAAATGTCCAAGAGGTCTAGTCTGTCAATATCTTCATTCAGTTCTCTTGTATCTTTGTTGGTTCTCTGCTTTGTTGATCTGTCTAAGTGTGAGAGTGGGGTATTGAAGACTCCCACTATTATTGTATTACTATTGCTAATCATTATGTAATGTCCTTGCCTATCTTTTATTACTTTTTTTAATTTAAAAAATATTGTGTCTGAGATGAGAATAGCTGTTCCTGCCCTTAATTGTGTCCGTTAGCCTGTATGATAATTTTCCATCCTTTCACTTTAAGTCTGTGTTTATCTTATTGTGACAGATGGGATTCTTGCAAGCAGCATATGATTGAGCTATGTTTTATGATCCATCCCCCCACTCTGTGCCTTTTAATGGGTGAGTTTAAGCCATTGGCATTTATTGATATTATGGATTTAATGTATTGTAGTGCCTTTGTTCAAAAAATTTTTTTGTTTGCTCTGATATATTTCAAGTATTAAAGTGATGTTCTTGTTTATAAGAGGTCTTTTATAACCTCTTTCAGGGCCGGTTTGGTGATGGTTGCCTCCTTTAACTGTTGCCTATCTGAAAAGGTCTTGATGTCTCCATCTAGTTTGAATGAAAGTCTAGCAGGATATATTATCCTTGGTTGAAACCCTTTTACATTCAGGGCTCAATAGATATCTTCCCATTCTCTTCTGGCTTTTAGAGTTTGGGTGGAGAACTCTGCAGATAATCTTATGGGTTTTCCCCTGTATGTGATTTTTTATTTCCCTCTTGCAGCCTTTAGGATCCTTTCTTTATCCTTACTCCTTCTCATTGTGACTATGATGTGTCTTGGTGTATTCAGGTCTGGGTTGATTCTATTTGGAATTCTCTGGGCCTCTTAAATCTTGATGTCCTTCCTGTTATTCAGGTTTGGGAGGTTTTCTTCTATTATTTCCTCTAGAATGTTTGCATCCCCTTCCTTTCTTTCTTCCTCTGGCAGGCCAATTATACGAATGTTACTTCTTTTGATATCATCCCATATGTCTCTGTTGCTGTTTTCAGTGTCTCTCAATCTCTTTTTGAGCTCTTTCACCTCTTTCTTAGTTTTCTCTAACTCATCCTCTGTCTGACTAATTCTGTTTTCTGCTTCTGTTAGTCTGCTTTCCCTTGCCTCAGCTTCTTTCTTCATTACAGCTGTTTCAGCTTTCAGTTCTCTAATTGCCTCAAGATAATCAGTATTTTCCTTGGGGGTCTCAACTGTTGTTTCCCTAATACTGCCATTCCTTTCCACCAATGTTGTTTTCATTTCTGTGACTAATAAGTTTATTATTACTTGCATACTTTTCATATCTATGGTTACTTCTGGCTGATTTGTAGTTTCTTCTGGGCTCTTGTCTTCATTCATTGGAGTAGTGGTTTTATTTGTTTTTGATCTACCCATTTTTTATTTATGTGTTTCTTTTTTTATGCTCTGTTGTTCCTCAGTTGTTGTGTCTTGAGAACAAGCAACACTGTGCTAAATACCTTTATGACAATTGCACTCACCAACCTCAGGAATTACAATAGCAACTGAAGCAAGTATTGAAGCAGTTTAATCACTACCAGTTAGCCAAACAATGTCTCCTGTCCATGAAAAAATAGTAATCAAATCCCAGTGAAGACAAAAGAGAAAAGAAAGAAGGGATAGCAAGAATAGAAAGTTATGCAAATATCCTATCCACTGTATATTCTAGGGGTAAAAAGGTGGGAAAGGGAAGTAGAGTAGAGATACACACACAGAGAGTCAACTCTGAGTCAGGTTTTTTTCCCCCAAATGATTCACGAATTCAGAAAGGCAAAGAAGAAGGAAGGAAGAAGTGTTTGTCAAGATAAAAAAAGAGAGAGAGAAAAGAGAAAAGATAAGAAAAAAAGCTGTAATTAAAGAGCAGTCAAATGAAACTTTTTTGATTATTTTATTTTTAATTTAATTTAATTTTTTAATTAGCTAGGAGGAAGAGGAAGGGGAGAGTCTGTAGAGGAGGTAGGAGTAACGAGACAAGTTCCTCCCACAGTAGATAAGATGCCCACTATCCGAGCAATGAAAGATACCCTAAGAGTTAATTCTGATCAACCTAAAAGGGGGGGAAGATATATGCCTTTATATAATATTAATAATAAAATTGCAGGGTAAAAAAAACCCTGTCCCAGATTACCTCAACCTTGTGAGCAAAGGCAGCTGATTGTTAAGAAAGAAAAATAAAATAAAATAAAATAAAATAAATAAATAAAAAACCTCAGGACTAGACAAGTATAGCTGGAATAGACAATTATGCAAATCTACTATCCACTGTATATTCTAGGGGTCGCTAAAGGAGGAAGGGAAGTAGAGCAGATATACTCACAGTGAGAGTCCACTCTGAGTCAGAAATCTTCCCCCAAATAATTCCCAAACGTGTATCAGTGAATTCAGTGAAAGCACACTGTTTGGTGGTGTGGGGGATGGGGCGTGTGGCTTTGGAAGCTGTAGGATTAAGGAAGAAAGGATGACAAGAATGAGAAAAAGAAAAAAAAAATAAAGAGAGAGAGAAAAAAAACATAAAAAAACAGTAATAAAAAAGCGGTGAAAGGAAAGAGTTTTTTATTTATTTATTTTTATTATTTAATTAGCTATGTGGGGGTGGGGTGGGGGGGTTGTCTACTTAGGAAAAAAAAAGGCCAGAGGTTTCAGAAGGGAAAAGACTTAGAATGAATGATACTCCCTGGTGGGACAGGAATCTTGGTAAACAAAGAGGCTCAGTAGGGGAGCCTGCTAGGAGCTGGTCCCCAGGGACTGGTTATGGGGGGCGGGGCGGTGTGCTTTGGGAACGATAATTTAAAAGAAAAATATTTTCCCTTTTTTTCTACTCTATTTTTTAACCCAAATTAAGGTATAGCCACCTCCTTGGTGTCACCACTAAGACCCCTTATTGACTGGCCTACTAAAGGCAGAAAATCCTACCATTTCCAGACGATGTGGTCAGAGCTCAAGCCACTAGCAGCTTCTCAGTCTGCCATCTTCCGGGAACCCCTCTGTTTATATAATTTTTAGAAATGTTTACATTTACTTTGGTCTTTGATCACTTGAGTTCAAAATTTAGTGACAAGTATTCTTTGAGGCTTTCATTTATATAATCTTTTTGTACTATTTTCTTAAAATGTACAACTACTATATCCAAAGGAAAAAAAGATGCAGTATTTAAAGACACTGTAGCTACTGCACAGATCTTTGGTAGACCCAGTATAGTTATATCAGTGTTTACTCAAGGGAACATCAAAACGTTAATGGTATACTACAAAATAAAAGACTCTCTTAAAGGAACATTGCACTTATTTTACCTTTCAAATATAAGCCATGAAATCTTGTAACATGTCTCAACTATTTATAGAGAACAATGGCATTTGGATCTAGTCATCTTGGCAATGCTTTACATCCGTGAATCAAATAGACAGGACATGTCAGAGATGGCTGTTGTCATTCTGGAGGGCCCACTAGAGACAACTGGAAAGGAGTGTCCTTGGAGACAGGATCTGAGTCCTCTCTAGGATTTTCTTTTCCTTGGTGCTTTATTATCAACTGTTTTGAAATTGTGAGCATGTGGTTGATCTTGGCAGGGCTTGACTAGAGGGGAGACCTATCTTCTCCCTGCCTGCGAAAGCACCCTACATTTCATTCTACTAATGGTTTGTCCCTTTATTATTTAAATATCAATCTCCTTGTCTTACAAAAGACTAGAGGTCTCCTTCCTAAGTCCCCTCAGGATATTGCTAATTCTGGCCAGTTGAATCCCAGCAACCTCTGAATTTATTCTCTCTCTTTCTTTTTGTATCATCATGGAATTGGGTCAGAGCCATGTAGTCATCTTCTCCTAACATTTCTTCCCCTCTAGGAGTCTGGACCAAAATTCCTAATCGAAAAGCAATGGGCAAGACAGAATTCCCTGCTTCATAGTAGAATGTAGACATAGTCTCTAGATTGAGGAGATGGGCTATGTTTGGAGGCCATTATACACACTGTGAGGTCTAAGACACAGCTTGCAGTGTTCCAGGTAAAACAAAGTCAGTCACATGCATCAAGAATCCAAAGCCTGATAATAATGTCACAGTCTAAAGAGCCTATGTGTTATAAAAATGTGTTTTTCTCCTATTTTATTCACTTATTTTACCAGAGCACTGCTGTACTTTGGCTTATGTTGTTGCAGGGATTTGAGTTTTAGGCATGAGAGTCTCTGTGCATAACCATTATGCCATGTATCCTAGGCTTTAATGAAATCCTTATACCTTTTACTCTCTATGAGGACAGGCTAATTCTAAGACGTTTCTCAAATGGAGAAAGTTTTTGCTAAAGCAATTTCACAAAAAAAGGAAATTGGGTGAGCAGGATGTGGTACAGTAGATAAAGTGCCTGACTCTCCACCATGAGGCCCTGAGTCCCTCCTTCGTTGTGACACGTGCCACTGTGATGCTCAGGCTCTGTCTTTTCATCCCACAGTGATATTAATAAATCAATTTTGTTATTTTTTATTTGTTTGATTGATTGATTGTTTATATTCCTGCTGTCTTTTACAAGGATGGTATGAGAAATCTATTTGCCTTAAAATTGATCAGACAGTTTTAGTGGTAGCTCTGCTGGTTCAGTGCAGGTGGTACAAAGCGCAAAAATCTGCATAAGGATCCCCACCTGTAGGGAAGTCACTACACAGGTGATGAAGCAGGTATGTCGGTGTCTATCTTTCTATCCCCTATCTGTCTTCCCCTCCTCTCTCAATCGCTCTCTGTCCATCTAACAATGACAATAACTACAACAACAATAAAGAGGTCAACAAAAGCTGAAATAAATAAATAAATATGAATAAAAATTGATGAATAGCAGGACAGCTGCACAGTGGGTTAAGGGCACATGTCACAAAGCACAAGGACTGGTGGTACATATCCTGGTTTGAGCCCCTGGATGCCCACTTGCAGGGGTGTCTCTTCACAGGTGGTGAAGCATGTCTGCAGCTTTCTATCTGTGTCTCCCCTCTCTATTTATACAAATCTTTATTCATGCAGGTGCCCCAAAGTAGGCCCCAAAACATAGCCCATCTCCTCAATCTAGAGACTATGTCTACATTTTACTATGAAGCAGGGAATTCTAATATTAATAATATAGTTTAATATTTTTTAATATTTATTTATTTTCCTTTTTTTGTTGCCCTTGTTTTTTATTGTTGTTGTAGTTATTATTATTGTTGTTGATGTTGTCATTGTTGGATAGGACAGAAAGAAATGGAGAGAGGAGGGGAAGACAGAGAGAAAGAGAGAAAGATAGACACCTGCAGACCTGCTTCACCGCCTGTGAAGCAACTCCCCTGCAGGTGGGGAGCCGGGGTCTCGAACCGGGATCCTTGCACCAGTCCTTGCGCTTTGCAGCACATGCGCTTAACCCGCTGCGCTACCGCTGGACTCTCGAAGCAGGGAATTCTATCTACTTTCTACTATGAAGCAGGGAATTCTATCTTGCCCATTGCTTTTGAATTAGGAAATTTGGTCCAGAGACTGAAGACACTGGAATACTCCTTTCCAGCTTCTATGAAGCCCATATCACTTTCATACAAAAAGTAGACCCGAACACAACCAAAAAAGAAAATTACAGACCAATATCTCTGATGAACAAAGATGTGAAAATACTGAGCAAAACTCTAGCCAACTGGATACAGCAGTATATTAAAGATATTGTTCATCATGACCATGTAGGGTTTATCCCAGGCATGCAAGTTTAGTGTAATATATGTAAATCAATCAGTGTGATCCACCACATCAACAAAAGCAAGACCAAAAAACCATATGGTCATCTCAATAGATGCACAGAATGCCTTTGATCAAATACAACATCTCTTTATCATCAAAACACTACAAATAATAGGAATAACATCTGTGCTAAGCCAAGTGCACCACCATCTGCCCCCCTCTGCTTTATATCTTAATGCTTTTTCAGACACCAAGTTGCAAATGCTACCACGATGTCAACATGACTTCCCTGGGCAGACGACCTCATCAGTGTGTTCTAGAACCCCACCCTCTCAGCCTACATTCTTGTCAATCATTATTAAATCATTTATAAAACAGAAAATATATTTCATAGTAAGATGACAAGTGTTTGCTTGTGTTTATTTTATTGTGAGAAAGCATTCCTGGGCTGGGGGAAACAGCATAATGGTAATGCAAAGAGTTCTTTATGACTGAGGTTACAAGGTCTTAGGTTTTGCAACATAATCACATCGTACTAATCCTGCAAGCCACTGTCATGGGATCAAGACAATTAATGCCTAGATGTTGCTTTTCCCTACACACATTTTCTAGGCAGATTCAGTGCCAGGAACCATTTCTCTGCTTGATAAGCTTTGAAACAATGGAAGCCCTCGAGACAAGTTTCATTTCCCCCTGGGCAGCCCATTTCCCCTCAGGTAGACCATTTATCAGAAATCAAGTGACACAACACATAGTTGTGGTAACAAACATGGTTTCGGCCGTTGTATATTGCAAGGAACATTCCACTTTGAAGATTGTTCCCCCTCCTCGTCATCCAGCACTCCCCCCCCTCCCCCAAAGCCTTATAATGCCTGGGAACACAATAAAATTTTGCATCTTGATCAGAAACCTGTCTTGCTGTCGTTCTTTCATGTCTCTTGTCCCTGTCATTCCAGGTCCTGAGGTTCCTAGCCCCTGTTCACCGCCCCGCTGGTCGGGGCAATTCAGAAGATGACAGTGAAACAAATTGCAGAAGCCAGACCATGTAATAAATAAAGAAATAATAGATAAAAAATAAGGTCTAATAATTTTTACTTATTAAATAATAACATAATTATTTTCTCAAAGATAGTTATTAAAACAACACAATAAAGTGCATTCTCTATTATCAATAATTGTAAAATTTATTTGGGAAATTAACAGTATTTAGTACATTTATTTATTGAATTATTTTAAAGATTTTACTTATTTTTATTTGTTTTTCTTATTGAATAGAGGCAAAGAGAAACTGAGAGAGGAGGGAGAGGTAGAGAGAGGGAAGGAGACACAGACATATGCAGCCTTGCTTCACCACTTGTAAATACCTGCACACTGTAATGTGTGGGATTAACTAGGTATATCACCACCAACCCCCCAGTATTTTTTTAATTTCTTTTTTTAATTAATTAATTAATTTGTATTTAAGAAAGGATAAATTAACAAATCTGTAGGAGGGGTACAACTCCACACAATTCCCACCACCCAGTCTCCTTATCCCACCCCTTCCCCTGATAGCTTTCCCATTCTCTGTCCCTCTGGGAGCATGGACCCAGGGTCATTGTGGGTTGCAGAAGGTGGAAGGTCTGGCTTCTGTAATTGCTTCCCCACTGAACATGGGTGTTGCTTGATAGGTCCATACTCCATGTCTGCCTCTCTCTTTCCCTATTAGGGTGGTTCTCTGGGGAAGCGGAGCTCCAGGACACATTGGTGGGGTCTTCAGTCCAGGGAATCCTGGCCGGCATCCTGATGGCATCTGGAACCTGGCGGCTGAAAAGAGAGTTAACATACAAAGCCAAACAAATTGTTGAGCAATCATGGACCCAGAGCTTGGAACAGTGGAGAGGAAGTGTTAGGGGGATACTCACTGCAAACTCTATTGTACCTCTGCTTTCAGGTTTATACTTTGCAGTAGTTTACGATAAATGTGAACATATGCTCTCTCTCACAGAAACTGGTGTATATCTAGGTTTTGGGACTTTGTTTGAATGTGAACCACCTGGGATGGAATTAGAGAATACTATGAAAGGAAAGGTCTCACCAAGTAATGAAGCTGAAGGGTTGTCATTCCACACCTGAAGTCTCTGGACACAGTCTGAAGTGAACCATGTTGCGATGGCAATCGTTGTGTTGATTAGGTTGCGATCGGCTGATGCAATATTATTTGATATGGATTGGGAGAGGCATATGGGAAATTGGGCCCTATCCAGAGGTTCCAGAACTGGGGGAAGTAGAGGCTCTCTAGTGGAGATGTGAGGTTCCTGCTGTCTTAGGGTTCAAAAAGACAATCGATAGTTAATGTTATCATCACATTATTTGGTAATTGTGTTAACTTTGAAAAGTCCTTTTGTTAGGGTTTGCTGTATAGTACCCAGTATCTTGTATGCAGCTGTGCTATTGGTTGCTTCTGATCTACTTGGTCTAGGCTTTTGAGAGAGTCTGCATATCAAAGACATAGCCTATATATTAAAAAGACAGTCTGTGTTTTAAAAACTTCAAGACATACAATTAATTTCCCCCCTCTTATATTAATTAAATAGTGATTTATATGACTATACTTTACTAATTTAACAATTTCTAATTTTAATAATTTACTAATTTTAAGAATTTCTTTATTGGGGAACTAATGTTTTACATCTGACAGTAAATACAATAGTTTCTAAGTGCATAGCATTTCCCAGCTTTCCATATAACAATACAACCCCCACTAGGTCCTCTGCCAGCCTTCTTGGAACTGTATTCTCCCCACCCACCTAGCCCAGATTCTTTTATTTGGTGCAATACACCAATTCCATCAACTAGATTCTATTACCAACCCTGCTCCAAAATTAAGCAGATGCATCAGAGGGGAAGCAATTGAAGAAGCTAGACCTTCCATCTTCTGCACCCCATAAGGACCCTGGGTCCATATTCCCAGAGAGCTAAATAATAGGAAAGCTCTCAGGGGAATGGATGGGATACAAGGTTCTGGTGATGGGAATAGGATGGAGTCCTACCTTTCTTATCCTATAGCTTTTATCTGTGTTTCCATTTTTATAAATAAAAATTAAAAGAAAAACAAATAAGCAGATGTAGATCAATATTCATATGCAATTTTAGGCAGGGAGGGTAGAGTGATTATGCAAATGTGTCTCTTGCCTGAGGCCATCATTTCTGAGCTGATCTCATCCTGTGAAGAACCATATTGTGCCTCCTGGCAAGGATGAGAACAAAGCCCCACCTTGTCCCCTGCTGCTCTGTAGTGTGAATGTATCTCCATTTTGACCAACCCCTGATGGATTAAATTATTTTTTGGTTTTATTCTTTATTAATGCTTTAGTATTGATTCAGCAAATTATATGCCAACAGGGATATGATTCTGGACAGGGGTAGATAGTATCATTGTTATTCAAAGAGATTCTCATGCTTGAGGATACAAAGTGCCAGGTTCAATCCTCTGCACTATAAACCAGAGCTCAGCAGTGCTTCGGTTTAAAAAAAATATATATGGGGGAGTGGGGTTATAATTCTATAACATTCCATTGCCAGCATTCTGAATTCCCAATCCCTCCATTGCAAGCCCCAGCAGTTCTCCTATGGCTGAAGACATGAGTTAACTGTCATCTCTACAACTATCTATATGTATTTGAACACAATGCCCCCTTCTCCAAGTCCCCACACAATCTTCAATTTCCAAGTCACACAAAACCCTGTTCCTACAATCAAAGTTAGGTTTTTTAAGACATTAATGTTCTTCTTGTTATTGTCAGTAGTATTTTGTAACCATTATAATCTGAGCCTAGAGTCCAGCTTTGATACTCCTGGATGCTGTGTTCTTGAGTTCTTTGGGAGCATATTGAATTCTCCACAGTGTCACACCCCGTACTAAACGATTATATGGCTTCCACTCTACCAATATCATGATAGGCTCACTTCCAGAGTTAACCACAAGTAGTCTCCAATAGTCAGCCTCTCTACCAGAGGACACAAGGCTACAGCAGAAGAACCTGCACCGACACATCTTGCTTTCAATGGCCGTCACTCACACAGTTTTCAGTCTGATGGGCTACATGAGAGTTTTGCCCCACCCCACCTGCGTCAATCTTTGCAAATTATTAATCAATTTTTAGCACTTTTTAAAAAATTCTTATTGATTTTATAGTTGCTGTTGGATAGGACAGAGTGAAATGGAGAGAGGAGTGGGAAGACAGAGGGGGGAGAGACAGATGGACAGAGAGATAGACAGCTGCTTCACCGTCTGAGAAGAGCATGCCCCCCCCCTTCACGTGGGAATACGGGGACTCAAAGCAGTATCCTTATCGCCAGTCCCTGTGCTTTGCTTCATGTGCGCTTAACCCAAAACGCCACTGCACAGCTGCTCATCCATTTATTAATTAATTAATTAATTTTCATTTATTTACTAATTCATTAATCTTTATTTATTTGTTTTCTTTTTGTTGCACTTGTTTTGTTATAGTTGTTGTAGGTATTGTTGTTGGTAGGCAGCAGGAAAATAAATAAATGAATAAGCAAAATTGTTTCATTAATATCATTGTGGGATGGAGAGACAGAGCCCGAGCTTCACAGTGGCACGTGTCACACCAGGGTGGAAGTCAGGGCCTCATGGTGGAGACTCAGGCACTTTATCTACTGCACCACCTCCTGCTCACCCAGTTTCCTTCTTTGTGAAATTCTTTAGCAAAAACATTCGCCATTTTCAGAAACGTCTTAGAATAAGTCTGTCCTCACAGAGAGTAAAAGGTACAAGGATTTCATCAAAGACTGGGATACATGGCATGATGGTTATGCCCAAAGACCCTCATGCCTGAGGCTCCAACGTCCCAGTTCATTCCCATGTACCACCATAAGCCAAAGAACAGCAGTGCTCTGATTAAAAAAAAAAAAAAAATCACTGAGATAGTACTGAGTTAGTAGATTTAGATTTGAATTGACTAATACAGGCAACATTTTTATCCCAGTATTTGGAGTGTTTATCCAAGTACATAAACTGCAGCTTCTATCCTGTGAGTCCACTGTTCTACCAGACAGCTATTTCTCAGCTGCCAGGAATTGCTGATTAAGCTTGTCAGCACTCACCCTGCTGTTTAAGCCCTGAACTCACCTTCCTCTACTTTCCACATAGGAACAAACAATGATGTTTTTTACCCCTTTCTAGGAAACAGTTTAGTTGTTTCCTAAGTCTGTGTATGCTAAAATTATAATACTTAATGACAAATTATCGTGCTTTGCTTGAGGTTCAATAGCATCATGGTTATGCAAAGAGACATTCAGGCTGAGGCTTCAAAGTCCCAGGTTCAATCCCGGCCACCAATATAAACCAGAGTAGAGCAGTGCTTGGGTTGCACAGTGACTCAAGATTCTCCAGTCTGCACAGCCTTGGAGACAGGAGGCAGGAAGGATGGGCCATCTTCAGTCACTGAGAGGAAAACCCTGTAATATATGCCGTAATATTTTACTGCCTCCTGCTGGCAGTTCAGAGAGATCAAACATGGGAATGTCAAAAAGACATTTTTTTTTCAATATTTCTGGAAAAAAATCTGGTATGTATACAAGAAGAAAACAAATATTTGTGTGGAAAAGTATATAAATATTGGAATTCAGAAATCTTAACAATAAGAAAGTTTACTCACAGAATGCATACACATATTTTATAAATGTTGACACTGGTTTTGCGTATCATATGAAGAGAAGCATGAGCATTCATTTTTCTTAGATACAAGGAGACAGTTGTACCCCTATATTCACAGCTGCCATCCTCACACTCCAGCTGTGGAGAGAGACCCGAAATGCCGATGCACTTCTGCCGACGCCAGAAGATTGGATGAAAAAAATTAGGGGAGTCAAGGGAGGAATACGCTACAGTTAGAAAGGATGATACTGGGTCCTTTAGGACCAATGGAGCTAGGGGTGATTGTGCTCAGTGAAGAGAGTAAGGAGGTGACAGACTGGGGAGTTTCTGTCATACATGGAATAGAGTATTAAAGCACGGGGACTCCCCCTCACACTCGTCACAGGAATGGAGCTGGTTTTGTAAGAATTATGACATCTATTGCTAGGGATGGGGCCACTGAATTTTGACAGTGTGGGTTTCATGGAATATGCTCCCAAAATATTATCTCACCTATTCAATTTTTATATTATTTTATATTATCACAACACTATCAGCTCTGGCTTTTGGTGCTGCTGGTATTGAACTTGGAACATGTGGTATCTCAGGCATCAAAATGGTTTTGCATAACTATGGCCCTATCTCTCCAGTCCCCCATCTATACTTATAATCTTGTAAACTACTACTAAATCTCTAATTAAAACATTAAAATTTCTATTTGAAATAGAGAAAATTCTTTTCAAAAGAACTATAAGTGACAGTTGTCTACGTTAAGTTAGCTTATGATCAGTGAAATGCTGAGCTGGCAGGGAGCTGATGTCCCTTAAAAACCACACATTGGAGAACTGAATCATGAAATAAAACCCTTTTAGTTTTCAGGCCACATTTAGGTGACACAATGATTGACCTGAGGGTACAGATGTCTGATGTTGTTCCTAGGATGTGAACACAAACAAAGCTGCTTCCATGACACAGCATCCCCACCTGAGTAGACATGTCTACATCTCAAGAACCTGCCCTGACACACCATTACCCCCCAAGCCCTCTCAGACTGAGGGTTCACTAAATGCTGTAAATCTGGGGAGTTGTAGCCCCATGTCTCCTGCCTCAATGATTGTTAGCTCATTTATCAGTTCACAAGCAGGATCCACACTACCATCCTCTAAAAGACAGCCAATAATATACTTAAGCTTGTCATTTATTGAAGGGACAAGAGGAAGAAAGAATGGCAGAGAAGGGTTGGAGGAGGTTCCTTTGGGTGCTGCTACATGGTGCTGGAAAAGGCCTGAGATGGGGGTGAGACTGCTGTGTAGACACCAGTCATCATGGAATGAAAACATTTACACATGTGCCCACAACTGTAGTGTAAATCATCATGGCCTGTCAAATGAAGATGACAGCAGTGAGCATAACTGAATAACGTTTAAAGGTGAGAGGTATACAACACCTCACCCCACACCACTATGGATCAAAATTCTCTATAGAGTCCAGATAGTGGAAGGTCTGGATTCTGTCATTGCTGCTCTCCTGCACATGGGCATTGGGAGGTGGATCCCTAGCCTCACCCTATTTCTCTTTGCCTAGGAGGAAGGAGGGCTCTGAAGAGGCGGAGGTTGCAGACACATTGGTGAAGTCATCTGCCAAGGGAGTTCAAGATGGAGTCATACTAGCATCTACAGCTTGGTGGTGAAAGGCACCAAAGCAAAAAAAAAAAAAAAAAAAAGTTGAATAAACAGGAAACAAATAGTAGGAAAGATCACATGAGAATAGGAATTCAGGGGTAGAAAGAAGCTAGAAGGCCTACTTTAGACCTGCCCCTATGGGTAAGTGACATGGACATTTTTTCATTGAGCTTCATGACTAATATGGAGGCAGAGTAAAAACACTGATTGGGATGATGGTGTCAGAGTTGAGAATAGGACTAGAAAGCTAGGGCAGACATTAGCTCCCAAATGTAAAGAAAATATATAAACACAATGAACTATCTACAATGTCCACCTGACCAGGGCCCATATATATTCATATTTATAGCACAGGAGCCTGTGTAACCTCTGAGTCCCTGTCAGACTGAACTCACAATCCATGGTAACAGCTGGGAACATTCTAGGCTGCACGTATTTCAGGTCGAGTTTTCCTTGAGTAGCAGATAGGACGACCGAGCTCCCATTCAGAAAGTGTGGCAGTCCTTAGCATTGCTAGTTCATAGTGAGGACAAGATTGAAGAAGCTCACATAAGAAGGCTTATGATTCCTTCCTATATAAAATGAACATTAATGTTGGACCAAGGTGTCTCTTAGAGGTCCATCCATTATATCCAAGGATTCCCAGATTAGGGCCCCAGGGGATGGCTTACTCAAAAAGGTCATCACTGAGTGAGCTAGTCTGTTGCCCTTACCCAGCTTTGTAGTCCCCTCTGCATCTGAAAAGCTCAGGCTTTCTCCCAGCGGTTAAAGCATTCAGTGTCATTTACAGTATTCAAAATTGTATTAGGATTATGGAATCTGGATTTACGTTAGGGAGGAAATAGACCTAGGATTACAATGGGGTTTAAGCTAAACTTGAGTTTTACTGCACTGACTTGTGTGATGATTCTAATAAAATTTGGTATAGAGAAAACAACTGTCCTTTAGTTGATATATATATATATATATATATATATATATATATATCAACATATATATTTGACTGTGTATCTCTTGCATAATTGTAGACAGGGATTATCCAGGGGTGACAATAACGCTGATGCTACCAAAGATATTAAGACCTATATCTTACTTTCATTGTGTAGCTAGTTGAGGAGATAGACTGAGGGGAGTGAAGTAGGCTGTATGTATGTGTCTAGGCCAAGTAGTGAATCCTTGAGTAGACAATCTGTGGAGCACTCATAGGCCTTTCTGCTATACTGCCAAGCTGTTTAGGTCTCAGTCTAATCACAGAGAACTACTAAGCACTTTTCCTCTGAGATATGTTTGTGTCTCTACCTTATGGATACGTCTATACATGTGCCCCCTGGGTACAAGCCTATATCTAGGGTCTGCAATGTGGTTAGTGCACCATCTGAAATGGAACTAGGTAGTTCCTTGTGTTAAGGAAGGTCTCACCAAACCATTGCAGTTGAAAGGTTGAAATCTCAGGCTTGGTGTCTCTGGCTATAATCCAAAGGCAAAAGTCAGTGGCAGTGGGCATGGTGGCACTTGTTCTGTTCTTTAAATTGGGGTCAGCAGAGGCAGTTTAACCTTGTAAGGGATCAAGAGGAGAGCAAAGTCTCAGGGGTTCAGGACTGAGTTTGATATGGATCTTAAGAGACTGGGAAGCATTTCTTGCAATCTCAGACAGAGTTTCAGACAGCAATAGTTCATTTTTACTATCGTCAAATTAGTTGAGAGCTTGGTTTACTTTCAAAATTCTCATTATCTATTTGAACTCACTGTGTCATATAATGTTATATGTCATGTAATGGAATCTATTAATAACTACATCTTAGCTACTGGCAGAACCCGATGATTCTGATCTATCTGCTGTAAGGTTGTAGATAACTTTGTATTCAAAATATTTGTTAGAATTGTTAAACCATTTAAGACCGGTGTGAGGATTACTGTTGTTCAGAAATTTGAAGCACTAAGTGCTTAAAATAATATATTTGATATGCAGAACTCAACTCTAGGCAGCTAAGGATCTTGAAACATTCAACCTGATTTTCCCATAACATACTGAACGGCTGGTGATTTATACGATTGTAAGTTAAGAAGAGTATAGTTTCACACCATTCCCACCATCAAAGTTCTGTGACCTCGCCTTCATACCCCTATGGCTGATGACTGCCTTTATTTTTCTTCATGTTTATAGGAGAGAAGAGGGTAGAAAAATGAACAAGACAAGAGAGAAACTGCATTGAGATCCATTTTATTTCTCAACACTTCATAAAACATACAAAAGGCAAAACCTCCCACATCAATATTAACCTAAATTGGAGCCTCACATTTGTTACAACTATTTACAATACTTGTAAATCTGATTCTATAAGAAAAATGCCCATTTAGTGCTGTCATATTTCAGATTCAAATGCATTCTCTGCAGGTGAGCACTGAGCTGGGTTTCCTTGGCTTATGGATCACATGGCTATGGTGACCGAGGCAGGGTGTGTGTGCACTGAGGAGCCAAATTCCTAAATGTCACATCCAATGATTCTAAAAGACAGCTTTTCATAATGATGTAAACAAGAAAAGCAGGGTATAAACATGGGCTCCCAGTGTTTGAAGACCTTCTGAGCACAGTATGAGCAGTGACAGCAGCTCACCATAATGGACCTGGAGTACCTAAGATCCTGGAGAATCTTTGAGATCTGAGTACAAAGCAAGTCAAATGTCCCAGACTGCAGAATTCCGTGGCTACTGAAACTCTCCATAGGGGCAGGAAACAGCTGGAGACATAAATGCTGCAGCCCTGAGGTGCAGCGCAGCAGCTTCTCCAGGGTGGCCATGGACAGACGGTTCCCATGCAGGTTGAGGGAGCTGAGCTGGGAGCAGCTGCTCAGGGCAGGGAGCAGGGCCTCAAGCTGGGGGTCCTGGAGGCCACACAGACTCAGGTCCAAGTCCTGGAGGGTGGCTGCATTTACCTCCAGTAGAGCTCGCAGGGGCTCACTGACAAAGGTCACGGGGACTCCCCTCAGACACAGTTCCTTCAGCTGATGGATGTGTGGGCTCTGGAACAGATGAGTCAAGTCTCCTTCTGTTAATGTGCAGTTAGTGACTGAGATGACCTCCAGCTGGTTTTGAAGATTCCTGAGCAGAGACAGGCAGGTTAGGATGCAGATTGGATTCAGCAAGAGTGTGAAAATTAAAGTGAGGTGATGGAGACCTAGCCGGGATCTGTCCGAGCAGGAAGCGAGCAGGAGCCCGGCTGCCGCCCAAAGTTGCGTGGGGCCACCGCCTCATCATGCCTGGCCCTCGCGCCTCGCACCCCTCCCTCCCGTGTCATCGGCCACAGGCAGCCCCGCCACCGCGCACCTGCCTTCTGCGCCGGCATGGGAGGTGGTGTAGTGGATAAAGCGTTGGACTCTCAACTCTCAAGCACGAGGTCCTGAGTTTGATCCCCTGCAGCAAATGCACCAGAGTGATTTGGTGACGGCCCTCTTCTACCCCTTTCATTAACAAATAAAGAAAATATTTTTTTAAAAAGAGAACTCTCGGCTTTCCATTCCAGAGGCGGAGCTACGAGCAGCAGATCTCTTTTCTCTCCTCTCCTCTCCCAGATCAACTAGGAATACCAAAGGAGACCACCCGGACCGAAACAAGACAGGACTAGAATGACCACAGGAACCCAGTAAATCACCCGTGAGTACAAACACCCATGGCTGGTGACAGAGAGGAGAGAGGGGCCTAAGGAGAGATTCAGTGACTGCTAACAGTTCGACAGTTTGTCAGTGAAGACACCACCTCCAGTCTGCTCCACCAACAAGGGGACAGCTGAAGGGAGGAAAGGACTCCCTGGAGACTCACCAAGTGCAACTCTGAGTCTCCATTGCTACTACCCTCAGAATCTGGAGCAGCAACAGGGAGGGACACCAGGGGAAAAAGATCTAACCGGGAAACTCAGGAGAAGACCTATACCTCCTTGACATAGCTGAGGGGCTGTGAAAGTCTCTTTGCATAACCACTGGATTATCTCTGCCACTCCCCACTTTATCTCTTGGTCAGGAGTCAGTGATTAAGCTAAGAAGCCTATTGATAGTTTAAAAGCCCTCAGGCTCCCATAGCCTACAGGGAAGAAAAAAAAGAGACTTCTACACCACTGAGCTCCAACTCAGGGATTGAAAAAAGCTGTTAACTTCAACCACGGTAAACCCTTTAATTAAATTACTTAGACACAAGTCAATCCAGGCAATAGTGATCAGTAATTTGAAAAGTACTGATAAAAGGAACTCATAACATAATATATAAAATGGTTAAAACAACAAGAAAAAATATTGGAGACTCGAACCAGAACAAGAGTCCAGCTAAAAGTCCTCCAGAGGGTGAAGCACAAAACAACGAGTTCAACATCAAAACATTAGCTAAGGAAATAATAACAGGAGTGAGTAAAGAATTTGAAAAAATTGTAATCAGAAATGCAGAAATAACAAATGAGAATATGGAAGAAAATTCTAATTATCTCATGGTTATTAGAGAGCTGAAAGCTGAAATCTCTGAGCTAAGAAGGCAACTAGCTGAACAAGCTAAAACAGTATCAGAGCAGGGCAACAAAATAGATGAACTCCAGAAAGCAGTAGAGGGCAGAGAGAATAGAATCTATGAGGTTGAAGAAAAAATTAGCAAGATTGAGGAGGAATTAGAGACAACTAAAAAAGAAGTAAGAGATCTCAAAAAGAGATTAAGAGATGCTGAAAAGAACAACAGAGTCCTATGGGATGACTTCAAAAGAAACAATATACGCATTATTGGCTTACCAGAGGAAGAAAGAGAAGGAGAGGAAGAAAGCATTCTCCAGGCCATAATAGCTGAAAATTTCTCTAGTCTAGACAACACCAAAGACATAAACATTCAAGAAGCCCAGAGGGTCCCAAACAGAATTAACCCAGACCTAAAGACACCAAGACATGTCATACTTAGAATGGAAAGGAATAAGGATAAAGAAAGGATCCTCAAGGCTGCAAGAGAAAAACAAAGAGTCACCTACAAAGGAAAACCCATAAGATTAGCAGCAGACTTCTCCATACAAACACTACAGGCCAGAAGAGAATGGCAAGATATCTATCGAGTGCTCAATGAGAAAGGCTTTCAGCCAAGAATACTATATCCTGCTAGACTGTCATTCAGACTAGATGGAAGCATCAAAACCTTCTCAGACAAGCAACAGTTGAAGGAAGCAACCATCACCAAGCCTGCCCTGAAAGAAGTTCTGAAAGGTCTCCTATAAACAACCAGACCACCACAAATAGGACATATATCAAAACACTCTAAAACTCTACAAGAATGGTGTTAAAATATCTTCAATCTTTGATATCAATAAATGTCAATGGCCTGAATTCACCTATTAAAAGACACAGAGTAGGAAGATGGATCAGAAAACACAACCCAACAATATGTTGTCTACAGGAAACTCACCTAACTCAACAAGACAAACACAGACTTAAAGTGAAAGGATGGAAAACAATCATACAAGCCAATGGCCCACAAAAAAGGGCAGGAACAGCTTATCTCATATCTGACATGATAGACTTTCAAATAGATAAGATTAAAAAAGATAGGAATGGACACTACTTAATGCTCAGAGGATCAGTCAATCAAGAGGACTTAACAATTATTAATATCTATGCACCCAATGAGAAGCCATCTAAATACATCAAACTTCTACTGAAAGAGCTACAGCAATATATTAACAGTGACACAATCATAGTAGGGGACTTCAACACCCCACTCTCTTAACTTGACAGATCATCTAGGAAGAAAATCAATAAAGACGTAAGGAAGCTAAATGAAGAGATAGATAAACTAGAACTATTGGACATTTTCAGAGTCATTCATCCCAAGAAACTGGAATACACATTCTACTCAAATCCACATGGATCATTCTCAAGGATAGACCATATATTAGGCCACAGAGACAGCATCAGCCAATTTAAGAGCACTGAAATCATCCCAAGCATCTTCTCAGATCACAGTGGAATTAAACTAACACTTAACAATCAACAAAAGATTAGTAACAGTGCCAAAATGTGGAAGCTCAACAGTACACTTCTTAACTTCTGGGTCAAAGAGGAAATCAAGGAAGAAATCAAAATGTTTCGAGAGTTCAGTGAAAATGAAGACACAATCTATCAAAATATTTGGGACACAGCTAAAGCAGTCCTAAGAGGGAAGTTCATACCTATACAAGCACACATTAGGAAACAAGAAAAGGCACAAATAAACAAACTGATTGCACATCTTAAATACCTAGAAGAATAAGAACAAAGGAATCCTAAAGCAACCAGAAGGACAGAAATCACTAAAGTTAAGGCAGAAATAAATAACATTGAGAATAGGAAAACCATACAAAAGATCAATGAAAGTAAATGTTGGTTCTTCAAAAGAGTAAACAAAATCGACAAACCTTTAGCCAGACTCACAAAACAAAAAAGGGAGAAGACCCAAATAAATCGGATAGTAAATGAAAGAGGAGATAACACAACAGACACTGCAGAAATTCAACATATCATGCGAGGCTTCTATGAACAACTATAGGTCACCAAGCTAGAGAACCTGGAAGAAATGAATGATTTCCTAGATACCTACCAACTTCCAAAACTAAGTAAAGAGGAAGTGGATAACATGAACAGGCCCATCACAGCTAATGAAATTGAAACAGTTATCAAAAATCTTCCCAAAAATAAAAGTCCTGGACCAGATGGTTTTACAAATGAATTCTACAAAACTTTCAAAGAAGAACTAATACCTCTACTTTTAAAAGTCTTCCAGAAGATTGAAGACACTGGAATACTCCCTGCCAGCTTCTATGAAGCCAACATCACCCTGATACCAAAAGCAGACAGGGACACAACCAAAAAGGAAAACTACAGACCAATATCTCTGATGAACATAGATGCGAAAATATTGAACAAAATTCTAGCCAACCGGATACAGCAGTATATCAAAAAGATTGTTCATCATGGCCAAGTGGGGTTTATCCCAGGCATGCAAGGTTAGTTTAATATACGTAAATCAATCAATGTGATCCACCACATCAACAAAAGCAAGACCAAAAACCACATGGTCATATAAATAGATGCAGAGAAAGCCTTTGACAAAATACAACATCCCTTTATGATCAAAACACTACAAAAAATGGGAATAGATGGAAAATTCCTGAAGATAGTGGAGTCTATATATAGCCAATCTACAGCCAACATCATACTCAATGGTGAAAAACTGGAAGCATTTCCCCTCAGATCAGGTACTAGACAAGGCTGCCCACTATTACCATTACTATTCAGCATAGTGTTGGAAGTTCTTGCCATAGCAATCAGGCAGGAGCAAGGAATTAAAGGCATACAGATTGGAAGAGAAGAAGTCAAACTCTACTTATTTTCAGATGACATGATAGTATACATGGAAAAACCTAAGGAATCCAGCAAGAAACTTTTGGAAATAATCAGGCAGTACAGTAATGTGTCAGGCTATAAAATTAACATTCAACTGTCAGTGGCATTCCTCTATGCAAACACTAAGTTAGAAGGAATTGAAATCCATAAATCAGTTCCTTTTTCTATAGCAACAAAAACAATATAATATCTAGGAGTAAACCTAACCAAAGAAGTGAACTACTTGTATACTGAAAATTATGAGTCACTACTCAAATAAATTGAAAAAGACACAAAGAAGTGGAAAGATATTCCATGTTCATGGGTTGGAAGAATTAACATCATCAAAATGAATATGTTACCCAGAGCCATCTACAAATTTAATGCTATCCCCATTAAGATCCCAAGCACATTTTTTAGGAGAATAGAACAAATGCTACAAATGTTTATCTGGAACCAGAAAAGACCTAGAATTGCCAAAACAATCTTGAGATAAAAGAACAGAACCGGAGGCATCACACTCCCAGATCTCAAACTGTATTATAGGGCCATTGTCATCAAAACTGCTTGGTACTGGAACATGAGCAGACACACTGACCAGTGGAATAAAATTGAAAGCCCAGAAATGAGGCCCCACACGTATGGACATCTAATCTTTGACAAATGGGCCCAGACTATTACATGGGGAAAGCAGAATCTCTTCAACAAATGGTGTTGGAAACAATGGGTTGAAACATGCAGAAGAATGAAACTGAATCACTGTATTTCACCAAATACAAAAATAAATTCCAAGTAGCTCAAGGACTTGGATGTTAGACCACAAACTATCAGATACTTAGAGGAAAATATTGGAAGAACTTTTTTCCGCATAAATTTTAAAGACATGTTCAATGAAATGAATCCAATTACAAGGAAGACTAAGGCAAGTATAAACCTATGGGACTACATCAAATTAAAAAGCTGCTTCACAGCAAAAGAAACCACTACCCAAACCAAGAGACCCCTCACAGAATGGTAGAAGATATTTACATGCCATACATCAGATAAGAGTTTAATAACCAACATATATAAAGAGCTTGCCAGACTCAACAACAAGACAACAAATAACCCCATCCTAAAATGGGAGGAGGACTTGGACAGAATATTCACCACAGAAGAGATCCAAAAGGCCAAGAAACACATGAAAAAATACTCCAAGTCTCTGATTGTCAGAGAAATGCAAATCAAGACAACAATGAGATATCACTTCACTCCTGTGAGAATGTCATACATCAGAAAAGGTAACAGCAGCAAATGCTGGAGAGGGTGTGGGGTCAAAGGAACCCTCCTGCACTGCTGGTGGGAATGTCAATTGGTCCAACCTCTGTGGAGAACAGTCTGGAGAACTCTCAGAAGGCTAAAAATGGACCTACCCTATGACCCTGCAATTCCCCTCCTGGGGATATATCCTAAGGAACCCAACATATCCATCCAAAAAGATCTGTGTACACATATGTTCTTGGCAGCACAATTTGTAATTGCCTAAACCTGGAAGCAACCCAGGTGTCCAACAACAGATGAGTGGCTGAGCAAGTTGAGGTATATATACACAATGGAATACTACTCAGCTGTAAAAAATGGTGACTTCACCATTTTCAGCCGATCTTGGATGGACCTTGAAAAAATCATGCTGAGTGAAATAAGTCAGAAACAGAAGGATGAATATGGGATGATCTCACTCTCAGGCCGAAGTTGAAAAACGAGATTAGAAAAGAAAACACAAGTCGAACCTGAAATGGAATTGGAGTATTGTATTACACCAAAGTAAAAGACTCTGGGGTGGGTGGGTGGGTGGGGAGAATACAGGTCCATGAAAGATGATGAATGACATAGTGGGGGTTGTATTATTAAATGGGAATCTGGGGAATGTTATGCATGTACAAACTATTGTATTTACTGTTGAATGTAAAACATTAATTCCCCAATAAAGAAATAAATTATTAAAAAATAAAAATAAATAAATAAATAAATAAAAAGAATGAGGTGATGATACATCAGGGCTCATGGTTAATCTCAAACTGAAGGAATCCAATGCGGTTTAAAGCTAAACTCTATCTTTTCAGTGTTCACATGAATCTGTCATTGAATCTTGCTATTTCTAAAATGCATTTCTTCAAATTCAGGCAGATATATGCATTGTATATCTCATTGTTCTTTCTTTCTCTTTGTCTTTCTCTATAAATGCATGAAAACTGTAGTACATAGTAAGACATACTCTAAAAGGTCTCCCAGTCTAACGAATAGTGTTGGCACCAATGGCAGCAATACTGGATCCAAATAAAACTACTCTCACTCAACTTTCATCAGACCCTCATTGAACAGTAGCTGCACCATTACTGATCTGAGTGAGAGGGCTGGGAATCTTGTCACAGAACAGAGTGAGGCAGGATCCCACAGAAACTGCTGGTCCTGCCAGTCTCCAGGGCCTCCCTGACATATCTCATTCCTTAGCAGCAGTCTCTTTAGTAGCCTCTGCACACTTGCACTGCCTGTGTACTCACAATCCTGCCTGGTCACACCTTGCAGTTAAGGAATTGGAGGCATTGTGTGGGATCTCTTCTTTACAGTCCCCTTTATAGTTGTCTAGTCATCTAAGAGACCTCTTCAGACCTGAACCTGAGAAGCAAACACACTCACTAGACTGAATATTCCACCAAGCATCTGAGCAAGGTATTCCTTCCATAACTGTGAAACTAGGTCCTCAGCTTCTCATGGTTAAAGTCTGATGGCATATTTACGATGAGAGAGATGTGTTAGAATGGAATAGTGTAGTGGTTAAGTAAAATGGCTTTCTTTCCTGAGTCATCATGTTCTCAGGTTTCATCTCCAGGAGTATCCTAAACTAGTCTTTAGAGACAAACAGAAAAATAACAATAATCAATGATAATAGAATTGAGAAGCAAGGAACTTAAGACCCAATGTCTCAGTTATTCTGCCAGGGACACAACCCTACCTGAGCAGCTGGTCCAGATGGCCCTGGAGGAAGGAGACAGATTCCAAGTAAAGCTCTTGAAGACGAAGTAGCTGGAGGAACTTTGATGTGAATTCAGAGATGAGATGATTCTGGTTCTCCAGCTCATTTGATGGGATTCCCTCAAGTGTGGTGATCTCGAGACAGAGTCTCCTGAGGTTTTTCATCCTGCTCAGAAGTTTCCCAAATGTCTGTAGGTCTGAGATTGTCCAGGTGCAATTTACTTGCAACTCTTGCACATCAGGGAATGAGATGGTACGCAAAAGCTTGACATTCTTTCTGCTCAGTGAATGTATTGTCACTGTCTTACAACAAAGGCGCACTCCCTTTCTCTTCTTGATCCAGTTCAGTAGGTAGAGGAATAGATTATTTCTGTGTCTCCCGTTGAGGTAGAGGTCTACACACACCTCCAAGCAGGGCCTGGCATTCTTATTCCTTGTAGGTCCCTCAGCCTCTAGTTGTTTCCTTAGTGAGCACACTGGGAAGTAGTCTCCAGTCCACACACTCCAGAACTTCTCTCCTGTGGGCTGTAAATCCAACACCTTCAGCTGACACCTGCTTTAGGGAAAAAGGGGCACTGATGAAGATAAACACCATGAACATAGGTTTTTGACCCAGAATGCAGGCAGTGGCCAGGCTCAGACTGACCAACTCTTTGATTCCCTCCCATTTCAGACAACTGTTTCTTTCTCCCCACTTCTTCTGACTTTCTTCATCTAATTCCCACATTTCATAATTAGTTTCCACTAAACTGAGAAAATGAAAACTGTGAAATTTTATTCCATGGCGAATGCATTAAACTCAAGTTAGAAATTAGAGGACACCAATTTCCTTGTGCTCTCTTTTGATCTGTGTGGCCTCCCATTGTGTAGCTGGGGGAATGTGAATTCAGGACCTTCTGTGCTGGTGGATGCTGCCTACTCTATTTAAACAAAGATTTCAACAAAGAGGGCAAAATAATAGTGTAACTGTTATACAAAAAGACTCTGATTCTCAAAGTGTCAAGGTCCAGCTTCAATCCTTTACACAAAAATATGTCAGAGGGCAAAAAAAAAAAAAAAAAGAAAAAAGAAAAAAAAATAGTGCATAGTACATTGGTCTGAGTATATATTCCATAAATCTAAGAACATCAGACTTCAAATTGGTAATCAGATTGAAATTAACAGTGGGCTCAAATTGTTAACATATTTCTAATAATGACTTGTTCTTTGAAATATTGATTCTCTTAAAAACTTAGACCAGGAAGAACAGAAGCAACCAGTGGTGTTACTTTACAAGATACAGCTATCAATAGAGTCAAGGGCATAAATTAAGATGGAGTCATCTGTGATCCAGCAAATTCTTATCAATAGGATTTTCAAAGTTAACCCAATTACTAAGTTATTTGATTATAGCAATAACTATTGCCTTCTTAAACCCTAAGAGAGCAGGAACCTCCCATTTCCTCACTAAAGCCCATATTGCTCCCAGTCCTGGAACCTCTAGGGTGGAGAACACATTCCTGCATGCTTCTCTCAATTCACAACAATTGATACTCTATCTGCTGATCCCAACCTAATCAATGCAACCAGTACCCCTCTCATTATGCTTCACTTAAGATTGTCCAAAGAAGTCATGCATGGAGGGTGAGCCCTTCAGCCTTGTTACTTGTGTGGGACCTTTCCTTTCTCTTAGGAATCCTTCATTCTATTTTGGGTGGTTCATTTCCTAAGAAAGCACCCAAACCTAGATATGGACCAGGGCCCATGAGGTAGGGCATATGTACACATGTATCCATAAATTAGGGCAAAAATACTTTCTATTTAGACCTAGATATCCTCTTCACCCACTCCGTTTATTAATGATTTATTTATGAGAAATATAGAAGACAGAGAAAGAACCTGACATCACTCTGGTACATGTGCTCCCAGGGATTGTACTTGGGACTTTATGGTTGAGAATCCGGTGCTTTATCCACCAAGCCACATCTCAGACCACCTCACCTACTTCCTATTACACTTCCCTCAACCACTCCGGTGCTAACCTTGTCAGACCGATAAGGACTACAAAAACTGAGTAAGGGCAAGAAACTGGCAGACTTTAATGATGACTCTTTAGTCACTACCAGGGCACCCCATCCCCTGAGGCCCTGGTCAGGGAGTCCTGAGTTTCCATCACAGACATGATGGGCCAAGATCTCTAACAGATCCCTCTTCACACTGTCACTGGGCATCTGCATCAGGAAAAACACAATGTATGCCTTTGTGGGACCCCATAGTACCTTGCCCTCAATGTGATCAACAATGGTAGAGAATGTTCCACTATTTGAAGTGAGGTTGGATACTGTACTCTACCAACAATGTTACGAAGGTGGCCTTAAATTGGTGCAACCTGGAATGTGCCTACTCCTGACCACAGAATGCAAGCTTGGACCTATAGGGATGCAGAGGTTACATAGGCTCCAGTGCTGAATATGGGACCCAGATCAAATCTATGGGGTTTACAGTTAACAATATTTATATATTTTTCCCATACTTGGGAGCTACTCTCTTCCCTGATCCAGCTTTCTAGCCCTTTTCCCAACCATGAAATAAAATCTAAGACAACAACTTGGGTCCACATGCATAACAGGTGTCCAGCTCAGACAAAATCTGTTAAAGTTATGGACCCCTGACATATACCTAAAGTAAGCCTACTAGCTTTTTCAAAAATGAAGACCCCAAATCTTTACTTGCAATACTCGTGCCTTTAGGTCCATGACTACTCAACAATTTGTTCTTCTTCATATCTTAACTCTTTTTCAGTCACCAGGTTTCATTTTCTACAATGATGCCAACCTGACTTCCATGGGCAGAGGACCCCACCATCTGTCCTTAAGCCTCACCAGCCAGATCCTTGTCCCACTAAGGAAAGAAAGAGACAGGTTGGGAGTAGGGAACCACCAGCCAATGCCTCATTGGAGAAGTAGTTACAGAAGCCAGACCTTCCACCTTTCATTCCCCATAAAGATACCGGGTCCATACTCCCAGAGGGATAAAGAACAGGAAAGCTATCAAGGAAGGGGATGGGATATGGAGTTCTGGTGGTAGGAATTTGGTAGAATTGTACCTCTTGTATCCTATCATCCTTTTGGTGTTTCCAATTTTTTAGAAAATAATAATAATAATAAAGAAAGAAGATGGATCTAGAGAGATCAAAGATCCATAGACCACTGTATTGCTTCCTTCATCTTAGTGCTTAGGGGTTAGAATGTGTGCTCAAGTTGTGGTATATATACACAATGGAATACTACTCAGCTGTAAAAAATGGTGACTTCACCATTTTCAGCTGATCTTGGATGGACCTTGAAAAAATCATGTTGAGTGAAATAAGTCAGAAACAGAAGGATGAATATGGGATGATCTCACTCTCAGGCCGAAGTTGAAAAACAAGATTAGAAAAGAAAACACAAGTCAAACCTGAAATGGAATTGGAGTATTACACCAAAGTAAAAGACTCTGGGGTGGGTGGGTGGGTGGGGAGAATACAGGTCCATGAAAAATGATGAATGAAATAGTGGGGGTTGTATTGCTAAATGGGAATCTGGGGAATGTTATGCATGTAAAAAAAAAAAAAAGAAGTAGAAACGCAAAGCAGAAATTGACTGAGTTTGGAGTATGGCACCAAAGTAAGAAAGCAGAAGTATACTAGAGTTTGCAGTCAGTACCTCCCTAATACTTCCTCTCCACTTTTCCAAGCTTTGGGTCCATGATTGCTCAACAATTTGTTTGGCTTTGTATGTTAACTCTCTTTTCAGTCACCAGGTTCCAGGTGTCATCAGGATGCCGGCCAGACTTCCCTGGATTGAAGACACCACCAATGTGTCCTGGAGCTCAGCTTCCCCAGAGACCCATTCTAGTAGGGAAAGAGAGAGGTAGACTAGGAGTATGGACCGACCAGTCAACGCCCATGTTCAGCGAGGAAGCAATTACAGAAGCCAGACCTTCTACCTTCTGCAACCCTCAATGACCCTGGGTCCATGCTCCCAGAGGGATAGAGAATGGGAAAGCTATCGGGGGAGGGGGTGGGATATGGAGATTGGGTGGTGGGAATTGTGTTGAGTTGTACCCCTCCTACCCTACCCTATGGTTTTGTTAATTAATCCTTTCTTAAATAAAAAATAAATTAATTAAGAAAAAAAAAAAGAAAAAACGAAAAAAAAAAAAAAAAGAATGTGTGCTCAACACTTATGCTACACAAATGACCAACAGTCAGGCCTTAAAGAGAGTTCCACAATGGGCAATAAGCTGTCACATTGGCATTAGAAGCTTTGAGGCCTCCCCACTGGCCTCCACTCTCCTCGACCCAGCTGTCTTCCAGGAAGCACAGACCCTCCCAGTCTAGGGATCCTCCTTACCTAGGAAGAACTTCCTGCTGAAGCAGGACATCAATTCCATCCAGGACAGATTTCAAATTTTCATTATCAGGAAATAGGTCGTAAACCAGAGGCCCCAGAGGCAGTCTGTCAAAAGGCCAGCTCTGGACAAGAGCCTTCACGGTCTTCCAGCATTTGTGAGTGTAAGCTTCCAGAAAGAGACGTGGGAAGAGCTCTGTAGGCAGGCTCCTCAGGGAAGAGATGGCCAAGTTCTCATCCCTTAAAAGCCTCTTAATGGCCAATAGTAAGAGACTGGATGGTTTGTAGGAGGGCATTTTGAGTCTCCTCTGGCAAAAATCCTGTGGAAATAGTCAAAGAGAAGGATGTTATTCTCAAGGCAGCACAAGATGGCCAATGTCCATCATACTGCTCTTCAAGGGACCACCTCAGCAGTCAAGTCTCAACTCTGGTGGCATAATAAGAAATAGTGGTAGAGTCTCCACAGTTAGTCTCCAAAGTTCACAGTCAGAAATAGATTACAATATCTAAGCAGACAGCCACATACGGGGCTTCATTCTATTAAACTGGACATTTTGATATGAGATCATAACAGTCATGCAACTACACTGTTGACATAAACCTGGGAGCTCAAATCAAGAAGCTATGGACATACAGCTCTATGGAGCATCTCTTTACATACATAGAAATATCTGGGTGTTGAATTGATTAGCCAATAACACCTTATGGTTTTTTCGGGGTATCTCTCTCTCTCTCCGGCGGGGTGGTCTCCAGGGGAAAGGTAACGGGCTGAACCTTTCTCGCTCACGACAGGGGTGACGAAGTAAAAGACACCAGGGGACTCTTATCATGCCTAGAATGCTAGAATCCGTTTATTAGCAAAGTGGACATGAGTTAAATAGCAAAGCAATGAAGTTAATTACTGTTGAAATATGACAGAAATTACAGGTTTCTTAACAGTCAGCATGCCCCTAAGGTAGAGGGCTGGTATGACAGGAATTGACTAGATACAAGACAGTTATTCTACTTAATTATCCAAAGGTATTTGAGAGAAGCATAGGGGTTAAACCTGTAGGGTGAGACAGAGAGAAGATGAATATCAAAAAGCCATATAGTTTGGAATTTCTCTTGTCTGGGGTCTGAGGTGTGTGATGAAGTGTGTGATAAAGTGTGTTCTTCTCTGATCAGAAGGTGACTTTGAATAAGTGAATCTGTGGCCATGTGGCCTGCAGTTAATGGAAGGAAGTATTGGAGTTTCTGTGAGCCTGAGTCAAGAAGGAAAGAACCAAGTCTGAGTTTCCCCCCTTATGCTCACCTCGGTTGAGAGAGACTTACCAAGAGGTTATCTTCTCAGACCTCCATCCAAGGATGGGGGTGGTTCTTCCTAAGCTCTATCAGGCTTACACATGGTCCCAACACTTTTTTTTCTTTTTGTAAAGAAATAAAATAAAATAATTATTTCCAATTATGTGACCACCACCCCCCCACCAAAAGTGTAATACAAGGACCCAGGATTCACTCTCTTTTAAAAATATTTATTGGTCTGGGCACATAGTCTCATGCTTATGCAAAAAGATTTTCTTGCACAAACTCTGAGGTCCCAGATTGAATGCCCAGGAGCACAAGAAGACAGAGCTGAGCAGTGTGTGATCTGAGGAAATAATATTTTTTATTTATTTGTTGGATAGAGACAGTCAGAAATTGAGAGAAAGGGCTGCTAGAGAGGGAGGGAGACAGAGAGACCCCGGCAACGTGTTCGCTCAACCTAGTGCACCACCACTGGGACCCCTATATATATATATATATATATATATATATATATATATATATATATATATATATATTTCATGGTAGAGAGAGAGGGATATGTAGAGGGAAAACCAGAGCAACCCCGCAGCACCTGTGCAGTGCCAGGAGCAGTCCTTCTAGAACTCATGCTTGAAGAGTCCAGTGAGCTATCCACTGTGCCATCTCCTAGGCAGCTTGGATTCACCACAGTATACATACCGTATTGCTACAAAGAAAATATGCCCGTGGCTCCAAGTGTCAACGCTCTGAGTTTTACCACTCAAGAGGGTCAGCTCTGCGTGTGAAAACTCAAGGTGTAGCTGATCTGAAGAACGAGTCTGAAATCAAAGTCTCATGGAGGGCTGGCTGGGAGATAATCATTATAGCAGAAGCAGAATCTAGGGGACTCCTGCCAAGCACGCCAGATCAAGAGCTCACTTTGTGAACAAATATTTCCCTCATAAAGATACCCTTTCACCATTTTTAAGTTCTTATAATGAAAGTATGAACAGTGACTGTAGCCCAAAGATAGAGTGTGTTTGCATGTGTGAGGCCTTGTGTTCAATCCTTGCCACCAAGGAAACAATGGCTTGACTAGCACAGCCACGTATTCTAAGAAATGTTTATAAGCTAAAGAGCAGGCTGGTATGGGAGGACTCCTTCACAAATTTAAGAAATTAGAACAGAAAGGACAAGGTGGTTGTGACACACCTTGAGGTACTAAGTCATTATACATCCCAAGGACCAGGCTTCAAACTGCAGGTCCCCACCTACATGAAAGAAGCTACTTGAGAGCATGGGTTCTCTCTCCGTGTTCCTTCAGCACCTGAACCTCGTGGACAGTCGATAAAGGGGAAAAAATGGTGACCAAGAGTAGGGGGTATTTGTGCAGGAACTGAGACCCAGCAACAGCTCTGATGGCAATGAAAATAAGTCATGTTACTCCAAGCAGAGAAACAAAAAGATAGAAAGGGGAACATGAAGTAAAATCAGGACTGGTTTTGGTGATTGCACCAAAAGGTCTCAGGGGAAGGAAGACCAGGAGAGGCATGGATCCACTCCTGAGTTCTCAGTCCTGGTCCTAGATGATAGGCCTGACTTGGGGGTGAGAGTGATTTACAGACATCTCTCTTGATGAAATGAGAAATTGCAACCACCTGACAGCAACTGTATTGTAAATCACGTACGTGCAAATAAAAAAATGAAGGAAAAGATGATAACAGGTATATACTGCAGATGTCAAGAAACAAAATTTCTAGAATTACTTGTCATTTTAAAAGGTTGAAAAATGAATGTACACATAGCAAATCATCACATTTTGGAGTAAAAACTAGTCTATGTAGAGGCAATAGCAAACCCTGAAATCTGTTCATGTGAAAATAACTAAAAAGGGAGAAGTCCATCCAGGGAACACCCACTAGTAGGCAGGTCCTGTTCTGATCTCTGCCTCATTCACAAATACAGGCTTATTATTATTATTAATATTATTATAAGTATTTATAAAAGAGAAAGAAAAATACGGAAAAACAAAAGTAACCAGGCAGGGGGGATAAGATAATGGTTATGCAAATACCTCTCATACCAGAGGTTCAAAAGTCCCTGGTTCAGTTCCATACTCGACCATAAGGCAGAGCTATGCATAGCTCTGGTGTTTGTCTCTCTGTGTCTCTTTCTCTGCAACTCTTTCAAAAAATAAAATAAGTAAAATAAAAAAAAAACACAAAATAACCCCTTGTGTATTTTACCATAGTTGCTTGACCACAGGTGACATTTGGGGTCCTTAGCAGAGGAGGGTAACTTACCAGCTGTGATGAAGTTGGCTGTGGGCTCAGAACTCAGGTCTCTGGAGAAGCCACAGACAAACTGAAGAGCTGGAAGGCTGTGCTTCCCTGTTTAGGGACCTACACTTTTATATCCTATTCAGGCTACACCCTACTCCTCCAAATGCCTGGAAGGAAGAGTTCCCTTGAGGAAGTAGGATATCTCCTTAGATCCCAAAATCCTCTCAGGCTAATCTTAAGACTGCCCCCTGTTGAAATGGCTAGATATCACACCCCCATTTGGGCTAGAGACTCCTTGTGGTTGACTCTGGACTTGATCCTATCAAGACACTGGTAGAGTTGAATCCATATAAGCATTCAGTGCTGCGTGTGACACTGGGGAGCATTCAATATGCCCCCACAGAAATCAAGAACACAGCACCCAGGAGTATCAATGTTGGACTCTAGGATCATATCATAATGATTACAAAATAGTATTGACAATAACAGAAGAACATTAATGTTATAACAACCCTAACTCTGATTGTAGGAATAGGATTATTTGTGACTTGCAAATGAAGAGTGGGTGGGAACTGGATTTGTACAAATGCAGATAGATAGTTGCAGAGATGACAGTTAACTCATGTCTTCAAACTTAGGAGAACTGCTGAGGCTTGCAATGGTGGGATTGGGGATTCAGAATGCTAGCAATGGGAATGTTATAGAATTATACCCCTACTCCCCAACTTTTTTTTTTTTTATTTTACCGTGGCCCTGCTCATCCCTGCCTTATAGTGTAGAGGATTGAACCAGTGACTTTGTATCCTCAAGTATGAGAATCTCTTTGAATAACAATTATACTATCTACCCCTGTCCAAAATCATACCCCTGTTGACATGTAATTTGGTGAATCAATATTAAATCACAAATAAAAAATAAAACCAAAAAAGAATTGAATGCCTCTAGGGTTGGTCAAAATGGAGATCTATTCATTCTAGAGAGCACCAGGAGGCAGGGTGGGGCTCTGGTCTCATTCTTGCCAAGAGGTACAGCTTGGTTCTTCACAGGATGAGGAGATCAGCTCAGAAATTATGGCCTCAGGCTAGAGACTCATTTGCATAATAAATATACCTTCCCTGCCTCAAATTTCATATGAAGATTGATCTGTATCTGCTTAATTCTTTTTCTTTTAATTTTTCTTTATAAAAAAGGAAACACTGACAAAAGCCATAGGATAAGAGGGGTATGATTCCTCCCGATTCCCACCACCAGTATCCCATCCATTCCCCTGATAGCTTTCCTATTCTTTATCCCTCTGGGAGTATGAACCCAGGGTCATTATGGGGTGCAAAAGGTGGAAGGTGTGTCTTCTGCTCTTTCTTCCCCTCTGATGCATCCTCTTAATTCTGGAGCAGTGTTTGTAATAGAATCCAGTTGTTGGAACTGGCTTAGTGCACTAAACTAAAATACTCTGGGGTGGGTGGTGATGAGAATACAGGTCCAAGAAGGATGACAGAGGACCTAGTGGGGGTTGTATTCTTATATGAAGAGATGTTATGCATGTACAAACTATTGTATTTTACTGTCAAATGTAAAACATTAATTCTCCCATAAGGAAATAATAAAAAAATAACTATGGGAAACAGAAAAAAAATGACATGGACAGAGGACTTAGTGGGGGTTGTATTGTTATATGGAAAACTGGGAAATGTTATGCATGTACAAACTATTGTATTTACTGTCGAACGTAAAACATTAGTTCCCTAATAAAGCAATTAATAAATATATACTGGGGGGCTGGGTCTTGATGCACCTAGTTAATCACACACTTTACGGTGAGCAGGGATTTAGGAGTGGTGAAGCAGGGCTGCTTATGTCTGTGTCTCTTTCCCTCTCTCTATCTCCCTCTCCTCTCTCCATCTCTATCCAGTAAGACAAACAAATAAAAATAAGTAAAATCTTAAAAATAAATGAATAAATAAATGTACAAAAATACTGTTGATTTCCAAAATAAATTTTACCATTACTGATAAAGGAGAATGTACTTTATTGTGTTATTTTAGTAACTATCTTTGAGAAAAGAATTATGTTATTATTTAGTAAGTTGAACTTCATTAGACCTTAATACTCTTTTCTTTATTATTTATTTATTCATTCCCTTTTGTTGTTCTTGTTCTATTGTAGTTATTATTATTGCTGTTATTGAAGTTGTCATTGTTGGATGGGATGGAGAGAGGAGGGGAGGAAAATAGATGCTTGCAGACCTCCTTCATCACTTGTGAAGCAATTCACTGAAGGGGGGGAGCTGGGGGCTCGAACTGGGATTCTCACATATGTCATTGCGCTTTACACCATGTGCACTTAATCCCCCTGCACTACTGCCCAATGACTGACAAGACAGTAGGCTGAGAGGGCCACCCTTCCACACCATTCCCACCACCAGACTTCCATATCCTATCCTCGTCATTGGAAATTTTCCTATCCTTTATTTCTCTAGGAGCATGGACCCACGATCATTACAAAGTGCTGAAGGAGTAAGGTCTGGCTTCTGTAATTCCATCTCCAGTGGACATGGGCATTGGCAGGTGGATCCAAATAACCAGCCTGTTTCTATCTCTCTCTAGTGGGGCAGGCCTCCGGGGGGTGGAGTTCTAGGACACACTGATGAGGCCCTCTGCCCAGGGAAGTCAGGTTGACATCATGATAGTATTTGCAAATTGTTGCCTGAAAAAGCATAAAGAAATGAAGCAGAGGGGCTTAGGTGGTGGTGCACTTGGTTTAGCACAGATGTTACAGTGCTCAAGGTCACAGGTTCATGTCCCTAGCAGGTCCCCAGCTGCAGGGGGAAAGTTTGGTGAGTGGTGAAGCAGGGATGACGGTGTTTCTCTGTCTCTGTCATTCTCCATTGTCCCCTTTCCTCTCATTTTCTGGTTGTCAATCAAATAACTAATTAAAATAATATAAATTTTTAAAAAGATACAGAGCCAAACAAATTGTTTAATAATCAGGAACCTAAAAGTAAGAATATAACAGATGAGATCTGGGGTCTTCCTGCAGGAGGAAGCTAGGAAGTCTATTTTAGGTCTATTCCAAAGGGCCCATGACATTGCTTTATTTTTTCCTGAGTGCCACAGCTAACACACAGGTGGCTATTGTCTGGGGAGATGGTGTCAGATTTGGAAAAAAGACTAGAATGCTGGTTCAGGGCAGAGAGTAGCTCCTGCTTCAGTTTTCCAAACATGAAACAACACATGTTTATTTGGTAGCAACTGCTGCAATATTAGCATAGACAACTGACCTCTGTGGAAAGAAGAGGAAGATGAGGTAGTGGGTTAAACACCAGGGTGAGTGCTGACAAGCTTAATTAGCAATTCCTCACACCTGGGAGAGAGCTGCCCAGGGAGAGCAAAGGACTCACAGGAGAAAGGCTGCAGTTTAATCCCCTGAGCTGCATGTACCTGTGGTACTCAGGCTGCTTTCTCTCTCTGGATCTCATAAAACAACTCTCTCATAGCTAAAGTCTTCAGGTGCTGAGGCAATTGGATTTCAGAGCTCTCTGGTCATCTACCACTAACATTTCTCCCTCTCTGGGACTCTGGATCTAAATTCTTTATGGAGTCCACATAGTGGAAGGTCTGGCTTCTGTCATTTCTGCTCTCCCGCACGTGGGCATTGGCAGGTCGATCCCTAGTCCTGTTGTATTTCTCTTTGTCTAGAAAAGGAGGGCCCTGGAGTGGCGAGGTTATGGACACATTGGTGAACTCATCTGCCAAGGGATTTCAGGATGGAGTCATACTAGCATCTGCACTTGGTGGTGAAAACGTAACTAAGCAAAACAAAAGGTAGAATAAACAGGAAACAAATAGGAGGAAAGAGCAGATGAGAATAGGGATTTGGGAGTAGAGAGAAGTGGAAGGTCTACTTTAGATCTGCCCCTAAGGATATATGACATTAACAGTTTTTTGCTTGAGCTTGATGGCTAACATGGGCAGAGTAAAAATACTGATTGAGATTATGGTGTCAGAGTTGAGAATAGGACTAGAAAGCTGGACCAGGGCAGACAGTAGCTCCCAAATGTAAAGAAAATATATAAACACAATGAACTATCTACCATGTCCACATGACCATGACCCATATATATTCATATTTATAGTACAGGAGCCTGTATAACCTCTGAGTCCCTGTCAGCCTGAGCTCATAATCCATGGTCACAGCTGGGAAAATTCTAGGCTGCACTTATTTCAGGTTGAGTTTTCCTTGACTGTAAGATAAGCTTCCATTCAGAAAGTGTGGCAGTCCCTAGCATTGCTAGTTTATAGTGAGAACAAGGTCCTGAAGGAGCTCACAGAAGGCTTATGATTCCTTCCTATATAAAATGATGATTGATGGTGGAACAATGATTCCAAGATTAGGGCCCCAGGGGATGGAGTCTAGACTTAAGTTAGGGAGGAAATAGACCTAGGATTGTAATAAGGTTTAAGATAACCTTGAGTTTTACTGAAATAACTTGTTAGATGATTCTAATAAAAGCTGATACAGAGAAGATAAGTATACTTTAGTTGAGATATATATGACTGTGTATCTCTTGGATAATTGTAGACAGTGATTATCCAGGGGTGACAATAATGCTGAGGCTGTCAAAGATACTAAGACATATATGTTACTTTCTTTGTGTAGCTAGTTGAGGAGATAGAGTGACTGAGGGGAATGAAGTAGCCTGTATGGGTATATCTAGGCCTAAGCAGTGAATCCTTGAGATCTATGGGTTCTTCTAAGGCCTTTCTGCTATGATGCCAAGCTGTTTTGGTCTAAGTCTAATCACAGAGGACTACTAAGCACTTTTACACTGAGGTATGTATGTGTTCCTACCTATGAACACGTGTATACATGTGACGCCTAGGTGCTAGCCTATATCTAGGGGCTGTAATGTGGTTAGAGAGTGCACCCTCTGAAATGGAACTAGGTAGTTCCTTGTGTTAAGGAAGGTCTCACCAAACTGTTGCAGTTGAAAGGCTGAAATCTCAGGCTTGGCGTCTCTGGCTATAATCCAAAGGCAAAAGTCCTATAATGGGGCATGGTGGTACTTGTTCTGTTCTTTAACTGAGGTCAGCAGAGGCAGTTTAACTTGGTAAGGGATCAAGAGGAGAGCAAAGTCTCAGGGGTTCAGGACTGAGTTTGACATGGATCTTAAAAGACTGGGAAGCATATCTTGCAATCTCAGAAAGAGTTTCAGACAGCAACAGTTCATTTTTATTATCATCAATTTAGTTGAGAGCTTGGTCTACTTTGAAAATACCATGGTGGGAATTTCTCATATTCTTTTTGAACTCACTGTGTCATATGATGTTATATGGCGTGTAATGGTATCTACTAATAACTACATCTTAATTAATGGCAGAACCAGAGGATTCTGATCTCTGTTGTAAGGTTGTAAGTAACTTTTAATTAAAAAAACATTTGTTAGAATTATTTAATCATTGAAGACTGGTGTGAGGATTGCTATTGTTCAGAAATTTGAAGCACTAAGTACTTATAATATATTTGATATGCAGAACTCAACTCTAGGCAGCTAAGGATCTTGAAACACTCAACCTGATTTTCCTATAATGTACTGAATGGCTGCTGATTTATAAGACTGTAAGTTAAGAGGAGTATAGTTTCACACCATTCCCACCATCACATTTCTGAGTCCTCACTTTCACACCTGTATGTCTGAAGACTGCCTTTATTTTTTTGATGGTTATAGGAGAGATCACGCTAGAAAAGTGAACAAGACAAGAGAGAAACTGCATTGAGATCCATTTTATTTCACAACTCTTCATAAGACATACAAAAGGCAGAATCTCCCACATGAATTTCAACCTAAATTAGAGCCTGCATTGCTTGCAACTATTTACAATACTTGTAAATCTGATGCAATGAGAAAAATGTCCATTTAGTGCTGTTATATTTCAGAGTCAAATGCATTCTCTGAAGATGAGCACTGAGCTGGGTTTCCTTTGCTTATGGATCACGTGGATATGGTGACCGAAGCAGGGTGTGTGTGCACTGAGGAGCCAAATTCTTAGATGTCACTTCCAGTGAGTGTAAAAGACAGCTTTTTATAATGATCTAAACAAGAAAATCAGGGTAAAAACATGGGCTCCCAGTTATTGTACACCTTCTTAGCACAGGATGAGCAGTGACAACTGCTCACCATGATGGACCTGGAGTATCCAAGATTCTGGAGAATCTTTGAGATCTGAGTACAAAGCAAGTCAAATGTCCCAGACTGTGGAACTCCGTGGTGGCTGAAAGTCTCCAGAGGGGCAGGAAACAGCTGGAGACATAAATGCTGCAGCCCCGAGGTGCAGCGCAGCAGCTTCTCCAGGGTGGCCATGGACAGGCAGTTCCCATGCAGGCTGAGGGAGAAGAGCTGGGAGCTGCTGCTCAGGGTAGGGAGCAGGGCCTCAAGCTGGGGGTCCTGGAGGCCACACAGACCCAGGTCCAGGTGCTGGAGGGTGGCTGCATTTACCTCCAGCAGAGCTCGCAGGGGCTCACTGACAGAGGTCAGGGGGACTCCCCTCAGACACAGGTCCTTCAGGTGAGTGATGTGTGGGCTCTGGAACAGGTGAATCAAGTCTCCTTCTGTAAGAGTGCAGTTAGTGACTGACTGAGAAGACTTCCAGCTGGTTATGAAGATTCTGCAGAGAGAGAGGCAGGATAGGATGGAGACTGGCATCAGCAAGAGTATGAAAATTCTGATTGAGGTGATGATATACAAGAAGGCTCGTGGTTATTCTCAACCAACGATTCCAATGCTACTTAAGGCTGAATTCTTTTTTTCAGTGTTCACATGCACCTGGCACTGAATCTTGCAATTTCTAAAATGCATTTCTTCAAATACAGGCAAATATATGCATATTTTACCATTGTTCTTTCTTTCTACTGGTCTTTCTCTCTGAATGCATTTACAGTATAGTACATAGTAGGACATACTCTTAAATGTCTCCCAGTCTAACTAAAAGTGTTGGCACCATTGGCAGCAACACTGGATCCAGTATAACTACTCTCACTCAGGCCTCTTTAGACCTTCATTGAACGCTAGCTGCACCATTTCTGGGATGGGTGAGACTGCTGGGAATCATGTCACAGAACTGATCTAGGCAGGGTCCCACAGAAACTGCCGGTCCTGCCAGTCTCCAGGGCCTTCCTGACTCGTCTCATTCCTCAGCTGCAGCCACTTTAGTGGCCTCTGCATGTTTGCATTGTCTTCGTATTCACCATACTGCCTGGTCAGACCTTGCAGTTCAGGAATTGGAGACATTGTATGGGATCTCCTCTTCACAATCCCCTTCACTGATAGTTGTCTAGTCATCTAAGAGATCTCTACAGACCTGAACCTGAGAACCAAGCACCTCACTAGACTGAATATTCCACTAAGCATCTGAGCAAGGTGGTCATTCCATAACTCTGCAAAACTTTGTCCTCAGCTTTTCATGGTACATATTATGATGGAATATGTATGACGAGACAGATGTGTTAGAGTGGAATAGTGTAGTGGTTAAGTAAAATGGCTTTCATCCCTGAGTCACCATCTTCTCAGGTTTAATCTCCAGGAGTATCCTAAACTAGTCTTTAGAGACAACTGGCAACTAACAATAATAAATAATAATAGAATTGGGAAGCAAGCAACTTGAGATCCAATGTCTCCTGCACAGTTACTCTGCCAAGGCCACAACCCTACCTGAGCAGCTGGTCCAGATGGCCCTGGAGGAAGGAGTAATCGCCAAAACTGGGAAGCAACCCAGATGTCCAACAACAGATGAGTGGCTGAGCAAGTTGTGCTCTAATACTCAATAGAATACTACTCAGCTATTAAAAATGGTAACTTCACCGTTTTCAGCCGATCTTGGATGAACCTTGAAAAATTCATGTTAAGTGAAATAAGTCAGAAACAGAAAGATAAATATGGGCTGATCTCACTCTCAGGCAGAAGTTTAAAAACAAGATCATAAAAGAAAACACAAGTAAAACCTGAAATGTAATTGGCATATTGCACCAAAGTAAAATACTCTGGGCTGGGTGGGTGGGTGGGGAGAATACATGTCCAGGAAGGATGATAGAGGACCTAGTGGGGGTTGTATTGTTATATGGGAAACTGGGGAATGTTATGCATGTAGAAAATATTATATATACTGTTGAATGTAAAAAATTAATTCCCTAATAAAGAAATAAAAATTAAAAAAAAGAAAAATTCCCTAAAGACCCTCTCAAATTCCAAAGTGAAATCCATTTACTACAGTCTAGCACTGATGCCGGGACTGTTTGTTTCCCCATCACATGGACCTAGTGTCAGAAGCAGGGTTGAGTGCACAGTGAGAAACAAAATTGATAAGATGTCAGTTCTTGTCAGTCTATTGACAGTATCTTAAATTTCCTGACACAAGACTTGCAGGGTAGAATGATGGACTCCCCATATCTGAACAACTTCTCAGCACATGAAGAACATTGACCAGTGCTCACCACAATGGACCTGGAGTGTCTAAGGTCCTTGAGAATCTTTATGATCTGAGTACAATGCAACCTAAATGTTGAAGGCTATAAAACATTCTGTGGGCTGAAACTCTCCAGAGGAGCCAGATAGAGCTCTAGTTTTAACCTGCTGAGGCCCGAGGTACATCTCAGCAGCTTCTCCAGGGTGGCTATGGACAGGCGGTTCCCATGCAGGCTGAAGGATCTGATCTGGGAGCAGCTGCTCAGGGCAGGGAGCAGGGCCTCATCCTGGGGGTCCTGGAGGCCACACAGACCCAGGTCCAGGTGCTGGAGGGTGGCTGCATTTATCTCCAGCAGAGATGGCAGGCACTTACTGACAGAGGTTAAGGGACTCCCTTCAGACACAGGTCCTTCAGTTGACTGATCTATGGACTTCGGAACATGTGAGTCAATATTGTTTTTCTAAATCTGCAGTTAGTGAGTGAGAAGACCTCCAAGGAGGTATTCAAACACTTGGGAAGTGAGAAAGAGAGTTTAGGATGGACCATGGGGTTGGCAGGAGAGTATCAGTCATGTGGGAGGTCATAATGTGCTAAGGCACAAGGATCCTTTTGTCCAAAATTAGTATAATGCTTCTTAATGAACACTTTTTCCTGTATTAATGAACCTGGCTTTGCATTATTGCAATTCCTCAACTATATTTCTTTATTTTCAGGCAGAGAAATTCAAACTTTTTAATGTATAAATTATAGAATATACTAGAGCATACTCAGAAAGAAGTGGCCACCTTTTACAAAAATGTTGATACTTTTACAGCAGCATTGGATCCTAATGAAAGTACTCTCTCAGGATTCCCTCACACTTTCTATGAACGGGAGCTTCACCATAACCAGGCTGTGTGAGTCTGCTGTGAGTAATGTCACAGAACTAACCTGGAAAAGGTCCCACAGCATGTATGGGATGGGACCTGACAGTCTCCAGGGCCTCTGTGACACATCTCCATGCTCAGCATATGTTCTGCCAATTTCCTCATTCCTCAGCTGCAGACTGTTTAGTGCCCTCTGCTTGCACTGTCTGTATATTCACAATGCTGCCTGCTCACAGCTGACAGTTCAGGAATTGGAGGCATAGTGTGGGATCTCTTCTTCACAAACCCTTCACTATAGTTGTCTAGTCATCTAAGAGACCTCTTCAGACTGGAACCTGAGAACCAACCACTCTCACTAGACTGAATATTCCACCAAGCATCTGAGAAATATATTCCTTCCATAACTGTGAAAGTTTGTCCTGTGCCTTCTCATGGTTAAGGTCTGATGGAATATTTAGGATGAGAGATGGGTAGGAGTGGAAGAGTGTAGTAGCTATATAAAATGTCCTTCATTCCTGACTCTTCAGTTGTCTCAGGAATAATCTCTAGCACTTTCATATACTATTATTTTGAGAGGCAGTCTGGCCAATAATAACAATAAACAATGGTATATAATAGAAATGTGAAGCAAGAATCTGGAGACCCAGTGTCTCCTGCACAGTTACTCTGTCGGGGACACAGTCCTACCTGAACTGACAGTGCAGATGGTCCTTGAGGAAGGAGGGAGATTCCAGGTACAGCTCTTGAAGATGAAGTAGCTGGGAGCATTCAGATGTGAAATTGTTGATAGACAGCAACCTCCATCTTGACTTTTCTGGGGTGGTTGCAGTAGGAATCTTGATGCAGACCACCAGTCTCTTGAGGTTACTCAGCATGCCCAGCAGGTTAGCAAGCATGCCCAGGGTGGAGAATGGCAAGGTACAATGGATTCCCACCTCCTTGATGTCACAGCATGACACAGCATACAGAAACCTGGAATACTTTCTGGTCAGGTAATGTATCCTTACAGTCTTACAGGAAAGGTGCACTCCCTTAATTTTTTTGGTCCAGTTCAGCAAGTAGGTGGAAAACCTATCAACTTGTTCTTCACCAAGGTAGAGGTCTACACACACCTCCAAGTAGGGTGTGGCATTCTCTTTCTTTGAAGTTCCCTCAGGCATCAGTTCTCTCTTTTGTGAGTATGCTTGGAGGTAGGTTCCAGTCTATGTGTTCCAGAACTTTGCCCTTTGAACTGTAAATCCAGCACTTGTAATCTGCACCTGCTTTGGGCAAAATAGGACACTGATGAAGTTGTAAAAAAATGAACACAGTATTTGACCTACTGCTAACATTTGAAAGAATCAGACAGCCTAAGTCTGATATTATTTCAGCAAGTCACTGCTCTTATGACATTTTAGATATATTTTTCCCATTATAAGTATATTGTTTTCTAAATCAAGGAAATAAAAACTCTATCATATACTTTCATAGTAACTGCAATGAAGCCAAGTTAGAAATTAGAAGACTTCTTTTTGCTTGTGTTCTCTCTTTTCCAATAGTTCTATAACTAGGGCATGGAAACTACAGGACTTTCTCTGATAGGGAATATTTGTTGAAACTATTTAGAGAGTTTCACAAAGATGGAAATGGTAGGGCACATAGTATAATGGTTCTACAGAAAGACTTTACTGCCTGAAGCTTCAAAGTGCTGGTTCAATTCCTTACACCAATATATGACAGCTCAGTCAAGTCATACCAACAGATAACAAACAAAAACAAATAAGGAGAGAGAGAGACCTGTGTGCTCAACACTGGAACTATAGCACTGGCCAAAAGTCAACTCTTGAGGAGAGCTCCCCAGTGGGCTAGGAGGTATTACATTGGCATTAGAAGCCTTGGTTCCTCCCAATGGTCCTCTACTCTCCCTGACCCAGCTATATTATAGGAAACACAGACCCTCTCAGACTATGGATCCTCCTTACCTGGGGGAAACTTTCTGCTTGATCAGGACATCAATTCCATCCATCACAGCTTTGAAACTTGGATTCTCAGGAGCCCTGTCATGAACCAGGGATCTCAGAGGAAGTCTTTCAAAGGGCCATGTCAGCACTATGGCCTTCAGGGTCTTGTAGCATCCTTGAATATGTGCTTTCAGAAACAGACTGGGTTAAGAGTGCATCAGGTATGTCCTTCAGGGAAGAGATAGCCAAGTTGTCATCCTTCAGCAGGCTCTGGATGGTCAGTTGTAGGAGACAGAATGGATTGTCGTAGTTCATATTTGGTTTCCAGTTAGTTACTATGAGAGTTCACAGTCAGAGATCAGTTCAAGGAACCAGAGTCACCAACCTATAGGGTTTCATTCTTTTTAAATCAGATATTTTGATGTGAGATTATAATAGTCATGCAACTACAATGCTGATATAAAACTGAGAACTCAAATCAAGAAGCAGTGGACATACAACTCTATGGAGCATCTCTCTGCATACATTAGAGATACCAGTGGCTAGATTTCTTAGCTAATAAGCCAGACTTTCCTGCTTCTGCACCCCATAATGACCCTGGGTTCATACTCCCATGGGGTTAAAGAATAGGAAAGCTATCAGTTTAGGGGATGGGCTATGGAGTTCAGGTTGTGGGAATTGTACCCTTCTTATCCTATGGTCTTGTCAGTGTTTCCATTTTATAAATCAATTTTTAAAATCCCAACTAAAAAGGATATCCTATCACCTATTTTTAAAGATTCTATTCAATTATTAATAAGAAAAATAGGAGGAGAAAGATCCAGACATCACTCTGGTACATGTACTGCTGGGGATTGAACTTCACACCTCGTGCTTGAGAGTCTGATGCTTTATCCATTGCCCCACCTCCCAGATTACCCTATCATCTATTTTTAAGTTCTTACTTATATGAATATATGAATCAGTAAATGTAGCCCAAAGATAGTAAGCCTTGCATGCATGAGGCCCTAAGTTCAGTTCTTTTTTTTTTTTTTTTTTTTCTTTTTAACCAGAGCACTGTTCAGTTATGGCTTATGGTGGTGCAGGGGACAGACTTTGGAGCCTCAAGCTTGAGAGTCTGTTTGCATAACCAGTATGCTATCTGCCCTAAGCCTCCTCAGTTTAATTCTTGCAACAAAAACAACAGCTCCAGTAACACAGCCTTGAGCTCTAAGTATGTGAATATAATCTAAAGATAAGGGGGAATATGTTATGACTTACAAATTTAAAAAATTAGAACAAAAACAATAGTACTGTGTGTGAATCACCCTGAGGTACTAACACATTATAGTACCCAGGGTTCAAGACCCAGGTCCCTACCTACAGGAAGAAAGCTTCATGAGATCACAGCTTTCTCTCTCCCCTCACTGTCTCTTGTTTCTTTTTGACTATCAAATAAAGAAAAAATATATTTAAAATGACTGTCAACAGTAGTGGATTCCTTTCCAGTAACTGAGCTCCAGCAATAGCCCTGGTGGCAAAACAAACTAAACACAAATGAAAAAATGGAAAGGGGAAACATAAAGCAATATTTGGACTGGTTTTCTATATTGCTCCAAAGAAGGGACTCAGGAGACAGAGACTGGGAGAGGCATCGGCCAAATCCAGAGTTCCTATTCCTGGATGATAGGCCTGATTTCTCTCTCAAAATTGTACCCATCTTTCAGCAAGTCAACAACTGTATTATAAATCTTTTACCTCCCAATTAAAAAAAAACTTCAAGAACAGAAAGATAACAAGTAAACACTTAAGATATCAAAGAATAAAATTCCCCAAATTATTTGTCATTTAAAAACCTTGAGGGAAGGGAGATTGCATATCGGTTATGCAAACAGATCCCCATGCCTGAGGCTTAACAGGTCCAAAGTTCAATCCCCTAGCACAAATATAAGCCAGAGCTGAACAATGCTTTAGAAAAAATAAGTATTTTAAAATAAGTAAATATGTGGATAAATGGATAATAAAGCATATAAACCATCACATTTTGGATTAAAATAAACACCTATGAAGAGGCAACAGAAAACTCTGACATCTGTTCATGTGAAAATAGAAAAGGGGAGGGGTAGAGAGCATAATGGTTATGCAAGGAGACTCTCAGGCCTGAGGCTCTTAAGTCCTGGTTCAATCCCCTGCACCACCAAAATCCAGAGCTTTGCAGTGCTCTGGGATTGCTCTCTGTGTCTTTCTCTCTAAATCTATCTCAAAAATTAAAATAAAATAAAATACTTAAAAGTATGGAAAAATATAAGTATCCCCTTCATCCCTTGTGTATTTTACCATAGTTGAGTCACCACAGGTTACATGATGGGTCCCTAGCAGAAGAGGGTAACTTACCAGCGGTGATGAAGTTGGTCATATGCTCAGAACTCAGGTCTCTGGAGAACCAACACGAAGACTGAAGAGCTGGGAGATTTTCCTTCCCTGCTTAAGAACCTACCTATTTATATCCTTTGTAGGCTACACCCTACACTTCCAAATTCTTGGATAATTCCCTTGAGTGAATAGGCTATCTTCTCAGATCCCAGCATCTTTCTCAGCTTAACCCTGATTAAGACCTTCCCTGGTTGAAATGGTTAGCTCTCATACCTTTGAGCTAGACACTAATTGTGGCTGACTCTGAAAGTGATGCATTTCAAGAGATTGATAGAGTTGAAGCCATACAAGCATTCAGTGCTGGGTGTGACATTGGAGAAATTTTAATATGTTCCCACAGAACCCCGAAACATAGAACCAGAAAGTATAATGTTTACCCCCAGGATGATATCATAGTGATTGCAAGTACTGCAAAAATGTGGCTACTACTAATAATTACAATAGTATTATTATTTTAATAACCAAAATTTATTTATTTATTTATTTATTTATTTTACCAAAGCACTGATCAGTTCTGCCTTATGTTGGTATGATTGAATTTATGACATGGAGCCTCAGGCATGAAAGTCCCTTTGCATAACCATTATGCCATCTACCCCCACCCAAATCATTGCTTTTTTAATCAACAGTGTCATCTCGAAAGACACCAAAGCAGATCTTTATCTAGTTGCATTATGTTTTTGAAAATCATAGCAGGTGATGTGTGCTTTCATAGAAGGTCACTGACATACACTAGTGGGCTGACACAGAGAGAGACTGGGGCTATGGATCAATCTGCCAAAGACATGGCCAGCAGAGAAGCAATTACAGAAGCCAGAACTCCTCCACTCTACACTCCCAGAAGAATTTTCTCCACTACTGCCTAAGTGGAGCTCTGAACCTCAGTTCCACTGCACCCTGAAACATTTGTCATGTGAACACTATATTTATAACATCTCTAAGCCATGGTTAAGCGCACACACTATAGTGCGCAAGGACCTGGGTTCAAGCCCTTGGTCCCTACCTGCAGGGGGGAAGCTTTGCTAGTGGTGAAGTGGGACTGCAGGTGTCTCTCTGTCTCTCTCCATCTCTACCTCCCCTTCCCCTCAATTTATCTCTCTATATATCTAATATAAATAAATAAATAAACAAATAAATAAATAAAATATAACATCTCTGAAATGGAAGAAAAACACACGAGGAAGACAGGCACTGCCTCGCTTATCTGAGAGGGAAGAACGAAAGGGAGGTACACTCAGAAGTAGTAAAAATCATAAGTGTGATTTGGAAAGGAAGTGAAGGGAGGGTCATAACAGTGAATAAAAGTGGTTAAGTAAATAAATGATAGGTAGATAGGTAGATGAGGATATATAATTAAAGCATGTCTGTGACCTACAAGATCTATTTCCATTTCTGCTGCTGGGTGTGAGGGTAACAAAACGCTGGTGGTGAGAATGTTATAAAATTATACACCTTAAAATAGACCTACGAACTTTTTCCAAAACAGAAACCCCAATATTCATCTGCAATATTCCAGCCTTTAGGTTTATGATTAGTCAACATTTTGTTCTGCTTTATATCTTAACTCTTTTTTCAGCCACCAAGTTCCAGGTGCTACCATGATGCCAACCTGACTCCCATGGGCCGAATATCCCACCAATGTGTCCTGGATCCCTGTTTCCCCAGATCCCTGCCCCACTAGAGAAAGAGAGATACAGGCTGGGAGTATGGATCAACATGTCAATGGTCATGTTTAGTGGGGAAGCAATTACAGAGGCCAGACCTCCCGTTTTTGTTTTTTTTTGTCTGGAGTACCTAAGGTTATATTTAGGAGTTGGAAAGATTACTCCAGAAATATTCTTAGCAGAGAATGGATTATGTATGTACTGTTTCTGTCTTCCTGTCTGCTTCCCTCCCTCCCTCCTTTCCTTCCTTCTTTCCTTTATCCCTCCTTCCCTCTTTCGACCTCCCATTTTCTGTACCCCATAATGATTCTGGGTTCATATTCCCAGAGGGATAAAGAATGGGAAAGCTTGCAGAGGGTAGACAGCATAATGGTTATGCAAAGAGACTCTCCTGTCTGAGGCTCCTAAGTCCCTTGTTCAATCCACCACATCACCCCATAAACCAGAGCTGAGCAGTGCTCAGGTAAAAAAAAAAAAAAAAAAAAAAAAGAATGGGAAAGCTGTCAAGGGAGGGGTTTAGATATTGAGTTCTGGTGGTGGGAATTGTGTGGATTTTTACCCCTCTTATCCTATGGTCTTGTCGTCAATATTTCCAATTTATAAATAAATACAAAATAAAAATAAAAAGTGATTCTACACTTATTAACTTATAATTGTAAAAATCACCAATGAATAACTAAAAAATAATTAGGTAAATCATCTTGGTATGAAGTCATGTCACTGAAGAGTTTCAGGTAGCAAACTATGAAGATTGGAGTCAGGATTTTCTTTATTTAATATAAATGTATGTGGCAACAAAATATAACTGAAAATGATGCATGTTCTTGAATCTGTATTGGTGTGTTAGGAATGCCTTTCTTCAGAAAGAATATGTTATTCAGGGAATCAAGTGGTAGCACAGTGGGTTAAGCGCAGGTGGTACAAAGCACAAGGACTGCCATAAGGATCTAGGTTCAATCAGCCGGCTGCCCACTTGCAGTGGAGTGAAGCAGGTCTGCAGGTGTCAATCTTTCTCTCTCCCTCTCTGTCTCTGCCTCCTCTCTCCATCTCCCTCTGTCCTATCCAACAACAATGACACCAATAACAATAATAATAACTACAACAATAAAATAACAAGGGCAACAAAAGGGGACAAATAAAGATAAAAAATAAAATAAAAAGAATATATTATTGATAGAAGCTAGTCAAATGTAATAGCACTGCAATGAAAAGTAATGAACCTACAGTTATCTCATGTTCCCATTGACCTCTCTACTAAAATTTTCACTTGTGAATGTGTCACAGTTCGATTCTATCTACTTCCATGCCAAAGCACATTTTTCAATGATAAACACTGAATGTGGACATTTTATTCCTTGATATCACAAATACTCACTTTGTTTCAGTTCTTTACTGTTTTTTCAAATTATTACTGGGAGGTTAAATTTGTTGGCACATGGATGCAGTTCCTCATTTTGTTCATATAGGTTAACACCTATAACACCCCCCAGGTCCTTCATCTGGACTAAGGACTGAAAGTGCTGGCATGTATGCAAAGCCCTTTCCCTGTCTCCTTACCCAGAGTCCTTTGCTTGGGTACAATACACTAAACCAGTCCAAGTTTCACTTCAAGATTCCCCTTTCTATTTTTATTCGTTTATTTGTTTTGCCACCAGGCTTGTTGCTGGGGCTCACTCAGTACTTGCATGTGAATCAGTTGCTCTGGGCAGCCATTATTGCCCCCTTTATTTGATAGAATACAAAGAAACACAAGGAAATGGGAAGGCAAACAAGGAGAGAGACACACTCCGATGAAGCTTCCCTCCTGCAGGTGGGGACTGGGGCTTGAGCTCCAGTCCTTGAGCACTAACCTGTGTGGGTTCAACACAGTGCAGTCACCACCTGGCCCCTTCCCTTTGCCTGTTTGTGAATCATCCCACATCCACCATGCTCTGTCCATTGTAGTCATACTACTTATGCCATGTAGATGGAATAGCACGGCTCTGGTTTCCACTGTTACAAGAACTGAACCAAGATCCACAAACATTCAAGGCTTACTCTATGTCTGGGTAACACTCCCTGGATCATATGTTCATTGTAAGGAGGAGTTTCAAAATAGACCATAGGATATTTTCAAGAGAGAACATTCTGATCACACTATGAGCTCCTTTACTACCTAAGACACCTGGCTCATAGGTGTTTCTAATTTCTGTAAAGAGATGCTACCTAGAGATGTAGGTCTTATTGTTTTCCATTTCTATGAGCAGGATAGTTTTTTTTTTAAGATTTTATTTATTAATTAATGAGAAAGATAGTAGTAGAGAGAGAAAGAACCAGACATCAGTCTTGGTACATGTGCTGCCGGGGATCAAACTCAGGACCTCATGCTTGAGAGTTAAACTCTTTATCCACTGCGCCACCTCCTGGGCAACAAGCAGGGTAGTTTTAAGACTATCAAAGATTTATGTTCAAATGCTCAAGAGAGGGCTAGGGAGATAGCAAGATGGTTATGCAAAATAACTCTCATGCCTGAGGCTCCAAGGTCTGGGGTTTAATCCACAGCATCACCATGAGTCAGAGCTGAGCAGTTCTCTGATCTTTCTTTCTAAAGAGAAAATTTTAAAATAAATTAAAACATTAAAAAATGAAAATACTTTATAAAATGTTCAAGTAAAATAAAATGAAACTTCATATGGTGGTGTTTCCATTATTATTATTTTTTTAATCCATACCATCTCTGACTGAGAAAGTGTGGGAAATAACTGGAGACCATGCCACAATTTTCACTTTGCTGCCACACCTGTGACCTGTGTGTTTAGGTGGTAGTGACATTGGAGAGTGGCTTATGGCTTACCTTGAGAAACATGTCCTCTTCTTTGACTATTCCCACAGGTTTGCTGCCTGAGGAGATAAAAAGGAGCAACTTTAAGCCATCCAGTCTCCTATGAAAGGCCAGTTAGAGCCTGCTGAGTGATGACTTGGCCATCTCTTCCTTAAGGGACCTGCCTGTAGAGCTCTTCCCTAATCTGTTTGAAAGCACACAATCACAGACACTGGGAGACCCTGAAGGCTCTAGTGCAGACCTGGCCCTTTGAAAAACCTCCCTGAAGCCCTGGTTCAAGACTTCTTTCCTGAGAATTCAAGTTTCAAAGCTGTGATGGATGGAATTGATGTCCTGCTCAAATAGGAAGTTCCCCCCAGGTAAGGAGGATCCATAGTCAGGGACAGTCTGTGTGTCCTGGAGGACAGCTGGGTCAGGGAGAATGGAGACCCATGGGGAGTCCCCAAGACTTCTAATGTCATAGTGACAGCTCATTGCTCATTGGGGATTTCTTCTCAAGAGTTCATCTCTGACAATTGGTAAAGCACACAATTTGTTTTCCATGATCATCTAATTTCTAGCCGCTAAGATACCTTAAAAAGTATTAGAGCACAAAGCAAAAGATCCAGGTGTAAAGATCCAGGTTCGAGCCTGCAGCTCCCCACCTGCAGGGGAATCACTTCACAGGTGGGCGGTGAAGCAGGTCTGCAGGTGTCTATCTTTCTCTCCCCCCTCTCTGTTTTTCCCTCCTCTCTCCATTTCTCTCTGTCCTATCCAACAATGATGATATCAATAACAACAACAGTAACTACAACAATGTCAACAAAAGGGAATAAATAGATAATTCAAAAAAATATTGGAGGTTTTTTTTGTTTTATGTATTCATTCATTCATTCATCCATTCATTCCTTCCTCCCTTCATTCATTCATCCCTTCCTTCCTTCCTTCCTTCATTCATTCATTTGCATAGCAGAGTCTTACTCTGTCTGATTGTGGTATAGGGCACTGAACCCGGACCTTAAAGTCTTATGAATCAGAGTTTTGGGGAGTTGGGCAGTAGCACAGTGGGTTAAGCACATGTGGTGCAAAACGCACGGACCGCATTAAGGATCCTGATTCAAGCTCCCCACCTGCAGAAGAGCCAGTTCACAGGCTGCGAAGCAGATCTGCAGGTGTGTATCTTTCTCTTTCCCTCTCTGTCTTCCTCTCCTCTCTGTCCTATCCAACAAGAACTACATCAACACAACAATAACTACCGCAATAAAACAAGGGCGGCAAAAATGAATAAATAAAAAATAAATATAAAAAATCAGATTATTTTTGTATCACCATTATGCTATCTCTCCACACCTCCTCCCTCCCTTTCCCCCCTCCCCTCTCCATGTCTTACTGTTTGAGAATATTATTCTCAAAATCAGATTCTTTTTGTATCACCATTCTGCTATATCTCCATACCTCCTCCCTCCCTTCCCCCCTCCCCTCTCCATGTCTGTTTGAGAATCAGATTCTCAAAAATCAGATTTTTTTTATTTAATTTTTTTTATTTAAGAAAGGATTAATTAACAAAACCATAGGGTAGGAGGGGTACAACTCAACACAATTCCCACCGCCCAATCTCCATATTCCACCCCATCCCCAGTAGCTTTCCCATTCTCTATCCCTCTGGAAGCATGGACCCAGGGTCATTGTGGGTTGCAGAAGGTAGAAGGTCTGGCTTCTGTAATTGCTTCCCCGCTGAACATGGGCGTTGACTGGTCAGTTCATACTCCCAGTCTGCCTCTCTCTTTCCCTAGTAGGGTGGGTCTCTGGGGAAGCAGAGCTCCAGGACACATTGGTGGGGTCTTCAATCCAGGGAAGCCTGGCCGGCATCCTGATGACACCTGGAACCTGGTGACTGAAAAGAGAGTTAACATACAAAGCCAAACAAATTGTTGAGCAATCATGGACCCAAAGCTTGGAATAGTGGAGAGAAGTGTTAGGGAGGTACTCACTGTAAACTCTAGTGTACTTCTGCTTTCTTACTTAGGTGCCATACTCCAAACTTAGTCAATTTCTGCTTTGCGTTTCTACTTCTTCTTTTTTTTTTTTACATGCATAACATTCCCCAGATTCCCATTTAACAATACAACCCCCACTATGTCATTCATCATCTTTCATGGACCTGTATTCTCCCCACCCACCCACCCACCCCAGAGTCTTTTACTTTGGTGTAATACTCCAATTCCATTTCAGGTTCAACTTGTGTTTTCTTTTCTAATCTTGTTTTTCAACTTCGGCCTGAGAGTGAGATCATCCTGTATTCATCCTTCTGTTTCTGACTTATTTCACTCAACATGATTTTTTCAAGGTCCATCCAAGATCGGCTGAAAATGGTGAAGTCACCATTTTTTACAGCTGAGTAGTATTCCATTGTATATATATACTACAACTTGCTCAGCCACTCATCTGTTGTTGGACACCTGGGTTGCTTCCAGGTTTTGGCTATTACAAATTGTGCTGCCAAGAACATATGTGCACACAGATCTTTTTGGATGGATGTGTTGGGTTCCTTAGGATATATCCCCAGGAAGGGAATTGCAGGGTCATAGGGTAGGTCCATTTCTAGCCTTCTGAGAGTTCTCCAGACTGTTCTCCACAGAGGTTGGACCAATTGACAATCCCACCAGCAGTGCAGGAGGGTTCCTTTGACCCCACACCCTCTCCAGCATTTGCTGCTGTTACCTTTTCTGATGTGTGACATTCTCACAGGAGTGAAGTGATATCTCATTGTTGTCTTGATTTGCATTTCTCTGACAATCAGAGACTTGGAGCATTTTTTCATGTGTTTCTCGGCCTTTTGGATCTCTTCTGTGGTGAATATTCTGTCCAAGTCCTCCCCCATTTTAGGATGGGGTTATTTGTTGTCTTGTTGTTGAGTCTGGCAAGCTCTTTATATATGTTGGTTATTAAAGTCTTATCTGATGTATGGCATGTAAAGATCTTCTCCCATTCTGTGAGGGGTCTCTTGATTTGGATAGTGGTTTCTTTTGCTGTGAAGCAGCTTTTTAATTTGATGTAGTCCCATAGGTTTATACTTGCCTTAGTCTTCCTTGTAATTGGATTCATTTCATTGAAAATGTCTTTAAAATTTATGCGGAAAAAAGTTCTGCCAATATTTTCCTCTAAGTATCTGATAGTTTCTGGTCTAACATCCAAGTCCTTGATCCACTTGGAATTTACTTTTGTATTTGGTGAAATACAGTGATTCAGTTTCATTCTTCTGCATGTTTCAACCCATTGTTTCCAACACCATTTGTTGAAGAGACTCTGCTTTCCCCATATAATAGTCTGGGCCCCTTTGTCAAAGATTAGATGTCCATATGTGTGGGGCCTCATTTCTGGGCTCTCAATTCTATTCCACTGGTCAGTGTGTCTGTTCATGTTCCAGTTCCAAGCAGTTTTGATGACAGTGGCCCTATAATACAGTTTGAGATCTGGCAGTGTGATGCCTCCGGTTCTGTTCTTTTATCTCAAGATTGTTTTGGCAATTCTAGGTGTTTTCTGGTTCCAGATAAACATTTGTAGCATTTGTTCTATTCTCCTAAAAAATGTGCTTGGGATCTTTATGGGGATAGCATTAAATTTGTAGATGTCTCTGGGTAATATATTCATTTTGATGATGTTAATAAAATCAGATTATTTTTGTATCACCATTATGCTATTTCTCCATACTCCCTCCCTCCCTCTCTCCTCTCCCCTCTCCATGTCTTACTGTTTGAGAATCCCCAAACTGGGTAGCAGGAAAGAGTCCACCAGGAGTGATGGTCTGGAATTCACTGTGCCTGATGATACAATTAGTGGGAGACAGATAGGATACAGAGAAATAGATGTATTCTGGCGCATCCTCTCCCTCCTCCACCGCTGCTGACTCCCTCTTCTGCCACTTTTGGTGCTGCTTGTGTGCTGGTTTGGTGTGGACCTGGTTCCTCTTTTGTGAAGAGTCAAGTGAGGAGACCCTGGAGTTCTCCATACCTGACGAAAACCCAAGGTAGGAGTCAAGACTGAGAACAAGGACCATATTAATCTGAAGGTGGTGAGTCAGGATGGTTCGGTGGTAAAGTTTAAAATTAAGAGGCAGACACCACTTAGCTAATGAAAGCCTCTTGTGAATGACAGTGATTGTCAATGAGGCAGATCAGATTCCGATTTGACAGGCAGCCAATCAATGAAACAGATACACCTGCACAGTTGGAAATGGAGGGTGTAGAAAAAATTTATGTGTTCCAGCCCCAGGCAGGAGGTGTCTGCTAAAAAGGGACCCTGCTACTTTACTCCAGAGCTCTGTTCCTCCAGACCAAGAAGACATTCTCAATTAGAAAACCACAATTTGGTTCCACCACATCCTGAAAAAGGAGAGCAGGAAGGGATCAGAGGAGGGTCCTTTGGGTGCGCCTACATGGTGCTAGAAAGCTGAGGTGGTGGTGAGACTGCTTTGTAGTCAGTCACCTGTCTTCATGTAATGAAAACATTTACACATGTGCCCACAGCTAAACTGTAAATCATCAATGCCTGTCAAATGAAGATGATAGCAGTGAACATAATAGAATAATGTTTAAAGATGAGACATATACTACACTTCACCCAACACCAAATGTCTGTGCCTACCTGTGCTCAAATTAAATGCCAAAGTAATCAGAAAGCTACAGCAGTTAGTTGCCTTCCTCCTTCCTTCCTTTGTTTCTTTTGATATGGGCTGATAATTCATGGGTGTAAATACTCTATGCCATATGTTGCAGTGGGCCACCACAGCAGATGAGCAGCAAGAGAGTCAGGGGTCTGGGAAGGTGACCTCCCCAGTGGGTCAGGAATCAGTGCAAGGGAGAACAGAAAACACCACACTCATATGGAGGGTAAATCTGGACTCATTTTAATAGTGAAATTGCATTACTTTTATACTTTTTCAGGTTACATAAACATCCAGCTCATAAGGAAGTAGCAATAAACATCATAGTCTTGTGACTTTGGCTGGGTACATGTCACTCCCCCTTTTTACTGTAAAGAATGGTACAATACTTAGTATCACCCTGTTCTCAGGGGAGGTCATACTTAGAATTGTTTTTGACTTTTGCTGAGGGCTCTTTCTATCAGTAATCTTCTATGGGGGGCATACAGATCTTTGCCTAGTCCTGGGCCACTGCTCATCTAGATCTGGTAGGCTTAACTATTAATCTTTCTTTGTTTCGATGCATCAACTTGTACCTGGGAGGCTTCAATCTCTGCATTCTTTCTTTGAGGGGCAGGTCATAACATGACTTCTTTTGTCCGTCTATGCTGATCCACCTTCCCCACTTTCATAATGTAACTTTCAAATATGCCCCTGTGTAAGGGAGAGGGGGTGCTTCTGACTCTCCATTCCCAACATGCACTATTAATCAATTGTGACAGTATAATTATTTGTAACAATAACGGGGGGAGAATGCATCATCCCATTCTCGTCCTTCGTGCCCAGCTTCCTTGAAGTCTGAATGCATCCAGAGGAGATGACTGTGTCAGGATCCCTGGTATTCTTGATGGGGCGCCGAAATATATGAAAAAAAAAAAAAACTATCCAATAGTTCTTGTTCACCTCCTAACATTCTTTTTTAAAAATTATTATAATTTTTTAAAAAACTTTTTTTTTACAGAATTACATGTCAACATGGGTTTGAATCCACACCATTCGCAGCACCACCAGAGTTCTGAATCTAAGGTCTTCCCATGGCAACCCACCAAAATTCCCCTAAGATTATAGACATGGGCCAACCATCATCTCTACAACTGTCTGTCCATATTTATACATATTTGCTGCCTTTTATTCTAAATCAATCCTCTCTTCCACTCCAAGCCACTCATGGCATCATAATTACATCATACATTCCTCTTCTTTTCCTTCTCTCTCCCTCTGGGTGTGAATGGATCTGGAGTTCAAAGACCCCTTCATCCTATCATTCCTGCTGGGAGTATGGACAAAAGTTGTTTTTGTGGAGCAGAAGGTATACGCTCAGACTTCTGTAATTGCTTCTCCACTGAACATGGGTGTTGACAGGTCAATCCATGGCCCCAGTTTGTTTCTATCTTTCCCTAGTGGACCAGAGCTCTGGAAATATGATAGTCCAAGACACATTGGTGAGGTTGTATTCCAAGAGAATTTGAGATGGAGTCATGGTAGCATCAGTAACTTGTATCTGGTACGTTGCATGACCTAAGTTGAGGCAAAATGGTTAATGAAAAAAAATCAAAAAGTAGGATTAGATAGGATGGCATTAAGGACTTAAGGGTAGAAAAAAGCTATAAAATCCATTTCAGGCATGTCCCTGGGTCACACAACTATAGTAGTTTTAATTTTGTAGCTAGCTTGAAATTGCCCATGAAGTGAGCCTCCTTCCTCTACTTAATACATTGTGCCACTTTATCAAATATTAGATGTGTGGGAGTTTAGTTCTGGGCTTTCATTTCTGTTCCACTGGTCTGTGTGCCTATTTTTGTTCCAGTACCAGGCTATTTTGATGACGGTGGCCTTATAATATACTTTGAGATCTGGGAGTGCTATGCCTCCATTTCTGTTATTTTTCCTAAAGATGGTTTTGGCTATTCTAGGTGTTTTCTGGTTCCAGATAAATGATTGTAGTTTTAGTTCTATTCTCTTATAGAAACTTGGTGGAACTTTGATGGGTATCACATTAAATTTGTAGATGGTTCTGGAGAGAATATTAATTTTGATTATATTAATTCTTCCAATCAATGAGCATTGGATGTCTTTCCATTTCTAGGTATCATTTTCTATTTCTCTGAATAGCAACTCATAGTTTTCAGTATACAAGTTTTTCACTTCTTTGATCAGGTTTATTTCTAGATATTTTATTGATATTGCTGCAACAGTGAAAGGGAGTGGATTCAGGAAATCTTCTGCTTTGGACTTAGTATTTGCATATAGAAATGCCACTATTTTTGTACATTGATTTTGTAGCCTGACACCTTGCTATATTGCCTCATAACTTCCAATAGCTTTCTCCTGGATTCTTTAGGCTTTTCTATGTATACTGTCATATCATCTGCAAATAGTGAGAGCTTGACTTCTTCCCTTCAAATCTGTATTTCTTTGATTTCTTTATCTTGCCTGATTGCTATGGAGAGGACTGCTAATACTATATTGAAGTGTAATAGTGATAATGGACAACCCTGTCTAGCCCCCATCCTGAGGGGGAATGCTTTCAGCTTCTGTCCATTGAGTATTATGTTGGCTGTAGGTTTGCTGAATATGGCTCCACTAGCTTGAAGAATTTCAAATCTATTCCCATTGTTGTAGTATTTTGAGCATGAATGGGTGTTGGGTTTTGTCAAAGGCTTTCTCTGCATCTATTGATATTGCCATGTGGTTTTGGGTTTTATTTTTGTTGATGTGGTGAATGACACTGATTGACTTACATATATTGAACTTGCCTTGCATTCCTGGGATAAATCTCACTTGGTTGTGATGAACAATATTTTGGATATACTGCTATATCTGGTTGGATAGGATCTTGTTCAACATTTTATCATCTATGTTCATTAGAGATATTGGTCTGTAGTTTCCCTTTTTGGTTGTGTCCCTATCTGTTTTTGATATAAGGGTGATGTTGAATTCATAGAAGTTAGAAGGATGTATTCCCATTTCTTAATCTTTTGGAAAATCTTTAGAAGTATTGGTATTAAGTGTTTAGAAGCATAGGTATTAAATGGGTGGAGGGTGAGAGTAGATGTTTAGCTTCACACAGTCCTTTGGTGGATGGGGTGGTGTTGATGTGCACTCCTTTTAAACTTTAGTCTCATAAATCACTATTCAGTTAATATGAAAGGGGAAAACCTGATTGAATGTCTCAAAGTTTTTAATGAACAGAACTTAGGCTGAGTATATGTTCCTTCAGTCTAAGCTATTAATACTTTAAATGTGTAATAAGACTGAATTTTAACAGTGACTCAAATTGTTAATACATTTTAGTAATGATTGTTCTTTGAAATGTTGACTCTCACAAAAGCTTAGACCAGGGAAAACAGAAGCAACTACTGGTATTACTCTATAAGACATAGCTAAATATAAGTAACATCAAAGGACATAAGTATGGTGATGTTGTGTATGATACAGCAAATCCTAACAATGGGATTTTCAAAGTTAACCAAATTTCCAAATAATTTGATTATAGCAATAACTATCTATCGCCTTCTTAAACCCTAAGACAGAAGGAACTTCCCACTTCCTCTGTAAAGCCCGTGGTTACCCCAGTCCTGGAACCTCTAGAGTGGGGCTCACTTCCTGCATGCTTCTCTCAATTCATACCAGCTGACACTGCATCTGCTGATGCCAACCTCATCAGTACAATAAGTACCATCGTGCATGCTTCACTTTGGACTGCATCCAGAGATGTCAGGCATGGAATGAATATTAACCCTTCAACCTCATTACTTGGGTGAGACCTTTCCTTTATCATAGGACACCTTAATTCCATTCAAGGTGGTTGACTTACTAACAAAGCCTCAAAACCTAGCTATAGACCAGGTCCCATGAGATAGGGCATCATGCACATGTACTCATAAATTATGGCAAAATGTATACCTGAAAGAAAAAAGTGCACAATAGTCTGCAGTGAGTCAATAAATGAAGTAAGTAGATAGGCCTAAAATGACACCTTAAAGTACCTAGTGAAATACTTTCTACTTAGATCTAGATATGCTACTCACCTACTTCCCATTGTACTTCCCTCAGTCACTCAAAAGCAAACCTTACCAAATTAAGGACTACAAAAGCCAAATAAGGGCAAGAGACTATCATACTTTAATGATGACTCTTTAGTCACTATCAGGCCACCCCTCCTCAGCTGGGGTCTTAGTTGGGGATTCCTGGGATTCTCATACAGATATGATGAGACTAGACCTCAAATAGATCCTCCCTCCATTGTCACTGGTCATGTTCATCAGGAACTGTTGTTGTGTGGGCCACGGAAAAGAGAGAGAGGAGGTCCGGGGTGAAAAATGAACACAAATCTTTATTGGCGCTGGCACCTTAGAGTTGGGTGCTAGAGAAGCAGGTTGGGTCATGTGGAGGTAGCAAAAATGGCCGCCTCACGCCGTAACCTTACCTGCGTCTGAACACCGGAGTGGAGTGCTGGCAAGAGAGGTGAAGCGCCGAGGTGAAGTGCTGGCAAGAGAACGAGGTGCGGAAGAAGAAAGGCTTTTATAGGAGCAGCTTTCACGAGAATGGAAAGGGGGAGGAGTAACCAAAGCACTCCAAATATTGTGGGGAAATAGACAATGCTCTGAGGGCGCAACATGGCAAAACAGGCACTCCGAGAATGTCCCGACTCTCGTGGGAACTAGCAGTAGCCTGAGGGGACAACATGGCAGATGTGACTGCATCTGCACAATTTCCCAGCATCTCCCCCTTTCCTTTTATCTAATGGCCAGGGCAACAGTGTGTAAAGTCTGTGAACTACTCAGGGTCAGTCTATGAAAAACCAGCAACATGAAGGGAAGGAAGCTGCTGTAAAATTGTCTAAAGTGTCCAAAGGGTATACCAGCAAGTCCAATAGAAGTTTCAGTCCAAAGTAGGCGACTAGGGGGAGAAACGGCAGGGGATGAAATGCTGCCTGAGGAAGGTCAGTCTCTGGAATTCTGCTTTTCTGTAGAGAGTGAGCTGGAACCAACAAAACATGACAGGTCAAAGCAGAAACCAGAAAGGCAGACAGGCAGTAAAAAAAAGTTCTGTCTTTGGAGTCTGTGAATCAGGTTCTTAAGATCGCATCAGGTGACATCTAGGGTTTTGGCGGGTATGCCACTGTAGTCGTGCCATCTAGTGGGTGATGTCAGGGTGTGCAGTGGTCCAGATGTTTTTTTCCTGGATTCCTGTGGAAGAAACAAAAACAATCTGCTTCTCGTGGTTAGCAGGGCATCTGATTTGAATTTTTTATAGAAAAAGAGGTTTGGTGCCTTAGCCAACTGAGTATTGGGGATGTATATTTTCTAATTATTAATTATTATTATTATTTGTCATGGTAATTAGCCATTATCTGGAAGGTCCTGGGTGATTCATGGGGAAAAAAAAAACTTATCTTTTAACAAGGACTCTAAGGTGTAAGGAAGCGGGATCTTTTTTTTTTTTGTATTTTTCCTTTTGTTGCCCTAGTTATTTTATTGTTGTAATTATATTGTTGTTATTACTGATATAGAACAGAGAGAAATGGAGAGAGGATGGAAAGACAGAGAATAAAAGAGAAAGAGACACCTGCAGACCTGCTTCACCACCTGTGAAGTGATTCCCCTGCAGGTGAGGAGCCAGGGGCTCAAACTGGGATCTTCAAGTTGGTTCTTGCACTTAACGCCACCTGTGCTAAACACGTTGCACCACTGCCTGATTCCCAGGAACTATCTTTTAACATAAACTCTATGGCCATGCCAATAGCAACCTTTAGGGCACATGTGGCTCCCCACATGTCCCCCTTTGTTATATCATGTTTTGATGTTTGGCAGACTTTGTTTTGTGGCAGGGTGGACTGTGCCTGTCTTAGGTTGGGGACCAGCCTTCCGTCTTACCTGTCATTGGAACACCTGGTCATTACTGCCCAGTAGTACCAGGTGCCCTGTCTTAGGTTGATTGGATAGTGCTAGTTTCCCTTTTACCCATCATTGGCTAGCCAGCCCTCTACACGGTGGACGTTCCGATGGAAGGGGGCAAATCCTTCACAGCAACTCAATATTCTGCCATGCCCAGCCTATGATAGTGAGTTTGTATAGGTTTCGTCTTTATGGCATCAATCTGTTGTTGCAAAAAGGCCATGAGCTTATTAAAAATTATAGGACCATGGTCTGGAAGGTGTCACAGTGGATAAGATGTTGGACTCTCAAGCGTGAGGTCCCAAGTTCGATCCATGTATGCCAGAAAGATATATGGTTATTTCTCTCTCCTCCTATCTTTCTCATTAATGAATAAATTAAAATGATTAAAAAAATAATTATAGGACCTATTGTGAGCAGAAGAAGTAAAACAAACTAGGGTCCCACAACTAAGGGTAGACAGGTAAGGAAGGGGGAATGTATCCATTGGTATGAAGAGGTGGGATCATATCTCAAGTCTAAGGGAAGCAGTCAGTGGATGTGATGTCTAGGGGAACAGTCATTTGTCTTTGGGGGTAGTAAAGGATGTCCGTGGCATGGGTGATGTTATAAAGGGAAATGTCTTTCCCTTTATTTTTATTTTATTTATTTTATTTTTTATTTTATTATTTATTTTTGTATTTTATTATTTATTATTTATTTTATTATTATTTATTTCATTTCATTATTTATTATCTATTATTTATTAATTATTAACTATTATTTATTTTATTTTTTATTTTATTATTTATTTTATTGTTTTTATTTTTTATTTTTATTTTATTGTTGGCTGACAAAGGCATGGCTTATGGTGGCAAGACAAGATACCCCAGTTAAGTTTATAAGAATATGTGAATGTTGTTAATTCATGTAGGTTGGATATGGAGGAACTTCTTAACAGTTTAATACCTTACCATATGAACAGATGATTTTTCATATGAAAGCTTGATAGCTGTAATCAATTCCTTGTGAAAAAAAGTAAAACTTGTAACAAGTTAGAGGTTTACTATAATTGATACCTCGATGATTATAATTGGTTTGAATATCTTTATGATTTTGTTAAAAGGTTATCTAATGTCACCTCCTTTAGAAGTCTCTACAGCAGTATCTTTAAACTAATTATAGTTAAAATATATATTGATCTTTAATCATTTTTGCTTTGGAGTATAAACAGACTCAGGTTAGTTAGACACAAAGAAGGAGTATTCCATGGGCTTCGAGAATGACGAATGTGTCCAAAGGACAACTGCTCTTGGACGAGCTCCTTTAAAATTTCTAGCTTATCACTAGGTAAAGGCCACTGTTCCACCCAGACAGGTTCATTAGAAAGCCAGCCTAAGCGGGGAGTTTGGCTACAAACAGTGGCAGTTAGTATTGGGAGTGCTGATTAGATCTGGTCTCGCAGGAGCAGGTGTTACGTTCTGCAGAGGTATCTGTGGATATCCTAACATCAAGACATTCCAGAAGATCCCTGCCTAGTACGTTGGTGCTAATATTAGCTACCAAAGGGCAGACATGTCCAGTAGAACCTTCCGGGTCTTCCCACACAAGCGAATCTCGTGTGTGAAATGATGGAGTCACCCCTCCTACACCAGGTATACTGGGACCAGGGAGGAGTTCCCAATCTTGGGGAACCTCTTAAAATCGTCTTTTCTGCTCCCGTGTCAATCAAACACTTAAAAGGAATATTGTCAATCTTTACTGTCATAGAAGGATGACCTCTTTCTAAAACAGGAGTGGTCCACAAAACCTCAGGCCCCGAATTTGTACCATTCAGGGGCAACCCATCATTGTGAAAATTTGACCGACAATCTCTCTTCCAGTGAAATCCTTTACGGCATCTAGGACACACCGTACGTGGCTTCTGGCTCCCTAACTGAAATCGGGGTTTCTCTGACTGGAGGCATGGTCGCTCTAACTGGAGGCGGGGCTTCCCTGACTGGAGGCGTGGTCACAGTTTATCAGGACATTGGTTACGCCAATGTCCTTGGTGACCGCACTGAAATTAGGCCTCGTTTCAATTATGTGGGGGTAACTGCATAAACCTGTGTCATAGCGGATGCCCCATAATTGCCTGATGTAAGTTCCTGTGTTGATAAAATCCAATTATCTAGTTGTAGGTTTTTAAGATTAAGGCATGCCTGACGGAATTGTGGTATCATGCCTTCCCAGACAATAGAGCTCAGGAGTAGTGAGCGGACATCAGGATTATAAACCTTTCTCTCTAAGCTTGTCTTCACCCTTGAGATGAAGCTCGCTAATGATTCATCAGTGCCTTGGCGAAGAGAGTTAATGGGAACTGACAAGTCTTCATTGGGTGGGGTCACCCTTTCCCATGCTTGTGTTGTGCAGATGCGTACCTGTTCAAAACAACTAATTGGAAACCTAGCTTCTGCCTGCTGAGCTCCAGATTCCTAAGCCCCTGCTCCAAACAAAGCATTAAAATTCCATTCTACCAGTTTGTCACTATTTTCCCGCGATTGTCTAGAGCACTCATCATGGAAGCTCTGTAGGTAGAGGGAGTCTGGGAGTGCAGCATGAGCCAGGTCTTTCCAGTCCTGGGGGGGTATTAAGATGTTGGTAAAAACTCCTTAAAATGGACTTGGTCCATGGAGCGTGAATTTCGTCCTCTCTGACCGCTTGCCTGAGTTGTCCGAGTTCGTTGCCATGGCTGTGGGTTTTGTTTAGAGGGAGCCACGCTTACCGGGAAGGTATGGATTTGGTTTGATGGTGCGAGAGAGGGTTCTACAGAAGTGGAAGGTGCTGTGAAAACTACTCTAGTGGCCTCAGGGGAAACTGAACACGTATCTATGGGGATGGAGCTCTCAGGGTAGACTACACATAGTTTATGGTCCTTAAATGCTGAAAAATATCCTTTAAATCTCGTATCTCAGCCACAAGGTCTCTTAATGATGAGGTGCCAGCAGGGGGAGGAGTCAAAGGAGAGGAATCCACAGGGTCTCTTAATAATGAGGTATTAGCAGGGGGAGGAGTCAAAGAAGTGGAAACCTCAGCAAGAGAAACCAAACCTGTGTCTGTGGGGGCAGCGGGAGGAGGGGTCAAGGAAGCAGAAGCCACTGCAGAAGAAACCAGACGTGTCTCCAGAGGCAGCGGTTTTGGGGCTGACTGCAGATCGCTTAGGGCATTTAAGTCTTAAGCAAATATCCTTTAACTGCCGTATCTCAGCCTCAAGGTCACTTAACCTTTTGGCAGGAGGCCTTGTACATATCCTGAAAATAGTAAATATAGCCATGAGAACCCACGATGTAGCGAAAATTAAAGCATCTCTGAGATCGAAAATTAAAGTGTCTCTGAGAGGAAAAATCTGTCCCAGGAGAGAAGGAGATAATGTCTGGGACACCTCCTCGTAAAATGGAAAAAATCCCATGGTGGAGGGAAACGCGGGGCCACAGAGGCAGGCGGATGCCCCTTACCTGTGTCTGGGCGACTTTCGGGGACCTCAGGCTGGGCCAACCAGCGGGGCATGGGTGCGGAACACGATAGGGCACCAGATGTTGTTGTGCGGGCCATGGAGAACAGAGAGAGGAGAGGTCTGGGGAGAAGAATGAACACAAATCTTTATTTGTGCTGGCACTTTAGAGTTGGGTGCTAGAGAAGCAGGTTGGGCCATGTGGAGGTAGCAAAAATGGCCGCCTCATGCAGTAACCTTTCCTGTGTCTGAACACCGGAGTGGAGCGCTGGCAAGAGAGGTGAAGCGCCGAGGTGAAGCACTGGCAAGAGAGCGAGGTGCGGAAGAAGAAAGGCTTTTATAGGAACAGCTTTCACGAGAATGGGAAGGGGGAGGAGTAACCATAGCACTCTAAATATCGTGGGGAAATAGACAATGCCCTGAGAGCACAAAATGGCGAAACAGGCACTCCTAGAATGTCACAACTCACGCAGGAATTAGCAGTAGCCTGAGGGGACAACATGGCAGATGTGACTGCATCTGCACAATTTCCCACCAAGGAATAAAACAATGGACCCCTCTATTGGACCCCATAGGACTTTGCCTTCAATGTGTATCAACAATGGTAGAGAATATTCCATCTTCCAAACAGAGGCTGGATAACGTACTCTATCTACCACGTGAGGAAGATGGGTCTTGAAATTGGTGCAACCTGGAACATCCCTACTTACGACCACAGAATGAGAGCTTTGACCTACAGGGATGCAGAGGTCACATAGGCTCCTAAGCTGAATATGGACTCCTTCTTTGGGAGTATGGACCAAAATTATCTATGGGGTGCAGAAAACTGAAGTCCTGGCTCTGTAATAGTCTCTGCTGCACATGAGCATTGACAGGCTCGTCTATACTTCCAGCCTTTTTCTATTTTTCTCTAGTGGGGAGTGCTCTGGAGAAGTAAAGTTCTGGGATACACTGGTGAGATCATTTGCCCAGGGAGTTCAAGATGGAGTCATACTAGCATCTGCAACTTGGTGGTGAAAAGGTACTAAAGCAAAAAATAATTGTTTAATAAATAGTAAGAATAGATAATATCAGAATAGGGATTTTAGGGTAAAAATAATCTGTGACATCTGCTTTATATCTGATCCTGGGGCACATGACTTTGTTAATTTTTGCTTGAGCCTGATGGCTAATATGGAGGCAGAATAAAAATATTGTCTGGGAAGATGGTGTCACACCTGAGAATAGGACTAAGGAGCTGGACCAGGGCACAGAGTAGCTCCCAAATGTAAAGAAAATATATAAATACAATGAACTGTCTCTCATGTCCATCTGACCATGGCCTGTATATATTCACATTTATAGCACAGGAACCTGTATAACCTCTGAGTCCTGGTTAGACTGATATCACAATCCAAGGTCATGACTGGGAACATTCTAGGATGCTCTCATTTCAGGGCCAGTATTCCTTGAATGGAAGATAGGATGACCAAATCTACCTTCAGAGAGTGTGGCAGTCCCTAGCATGCTAGTTCATAGTGAGGCCAAGGTCCTGAAGAAGCCTACAGAAGACTTATGATTCTTTCCTGATCAAAATCACCACTGATAGTGGACCAAAGTATCTCTTATAGGCTTAGGTCCATTGTATCTATGAGGGAATCCAAGGATTACCAGATTAGGATCCCAGGGGATGGGATGGCCTAAATTGACAAAGGTCATCATGCTTGCCTTTACCTAGCTTTGTAGTCCCTTCTACACCTGACAAGGTCAGGCTTTCTTCCAGCAGTTAAAGCCATGAGTGTCATTTGTTGTATTCAAACCTTTATTAAGTTTATGGAGCCTGGCTTCACATTAGGGAGGAAATAGACCTAGAATTGCAATGAGGCCTATCTAACCTTGTGTTTTACTGCATTTACTTCTGTGATGATTCTAATAAAGGCTGACATACAGACAACAATTATCCTTTATTTGATATATACTTTTTTGATACTATATCTCTTGGTTAATTGTAGACATTTTTTTAATATTATGCAGGGGTGACAATAATGTTGATGCTGTTAAAGATAGTAAGACATATATGTTACTTTCTTTTGTGTAGTGAGTTGAGTAGATAGAGTGATTGAGGGGAGTGAAATAGAGTGTATGAGTGTGCCTAGGCCTAAGCAGTGAATCCTTGTGTAGACAATCTATGGAGCCTTCTTAGGCCTTTCTGTTACAATGCCAACCTTATTAGGTCTAAATCTAATAACAGAGGTCGACTAAGCACTTTTCCTCTGAGGTATATATGTTTCCCTACCTTAAGGACACATGTATACATGCACCCAGTCCTCTAGGTGCTAGCCTACATCTGGGGTCTGCAGTGTCATTAGAGAGTGCACCACTTGAAGGGGAACCATGTGTTAGGACATGCCTCATCAAATTTTTGTCATTGGAAGGTGGCATCTCAGGCTCAGAGTCTCTGGCTGGTATGAATATGAGCAGAGGGTGATGAGAAGGAGGAGGAGGAGAAGGAAGAGATGAACTTATGGAAATTTTATGGGCAGGACCATACCATTGATAGTTTACTGGAAGCAAAGACCCATCTGCAGGGTAGACATTTCACAATTAGCAAAATAGTGCTACAGATGTCGCTCTTCTTTGTCACTATCTTTTTTCCGCTGTCAGTATCTCATGCTTGTTTAATTAAAATTCAATATAATAAATTTTAAAAAGTAACTTTGGTAGGAAAACAACAGAAACAAGTGAAAATAGCATTAAGATCCATTTTATTTCTCAACACTTCATAACATCCAGCAAGTAAAATCTCCCACATGAATTTCAACCCAAATTATCACATTACATCTTTGCAATTATTCACAAAATTTGTGTTTCTGATTCTATAAGACAAGTATGCACTTAGTCCCTTCAGATTTAGGAGTCAAATGCATTCCCTGCAGGCTAACACTGGTGCTGCGTTGGGTCACCTTTCCTTCTTCATCTCATGGGCATGATGTCAGAAGCAATCAGCCAGATATTACATGTTGTGTGCACATTGAGGAGCAAAATTGTTAGATGTCACTTCCTGTGAGTCAAAAAGACAGCTTCTTATAGTCATCTGCACAAGACAGGCAGGGTAGAATGATTGGCTCCCCATCTATGAACAGCTTCTTGGCACAGGATGAGCAGTGACCAGTGCTCACCACGATGGACCTGGGGTGTCCTATGTCCTCGAGAACCTTTGAGATCTGAGTACAGAGAAAATCAAATGCCACAGGCTGGAGATCTCCCTGGAGGCTGAAACTATAAGGGCAGGAAACAGCTGGGGACATAAATGTTCCAGCCCCGAGGTGCAGCACAGCAGCTTTTCCAGGGTGGCTATGGACAGGCGGTTCCCATTCAGGCTGAGGGAGCTGAGGTGGGAGCAGATGCTCAGGGAAGGGAGCAGGGCCTCAAGCTGGGGGTCCTGGAGGCCACACAGACCCAGGTCAAGGTGCTGGCGGGTGGCTGCATTTACCTCCAGCAGAGCTCTCAGAAGCTCACTGACCAAGCTCAGGGAAACTCCCTTCAGACACTGGTCCTTCAGGTAAGTGATGTGTGGGCTCTGGAACAGGTCAGTCAAGTCTTCTTCTGTAAGAGTGCAGTTAGTGAGTGAGAAGACCTCCAAGGGGGCATTAAGATATCTGGGGAGAGAGAGAGGTTAGGATCCGGAATGGGGTTGTTAGTAGTTTCAGTACCATAGGAGGTGATGATATGCCAAGTCTCATGCTTACCCTCAGCCCCAACTAGTCCAGCACTATTTAAGGCTGAATCATTTCAACAGTATTCATATGAGCCTGCCATTCATTTTTTGCAGTTTCAAAAACACAATTCTTTATTTTCAGGTAGAGATGTCCACACTTCTCTCTTTCTCTCTCAATCCTTGAAGATAGTAATATGAGGTAGAACAAAGTCTAAGGGATCTGGCCTGTCTATCCTAAAGTGTTGGCACTTTTGGTAGGAGAATTGGATACAGATGAAGACACCTCTCTCAGGCTGACTTAAGACTTTATTTGGACTCCAGATGCCCCATCTCTGGGCTTGGTGAGACCATTAGGAGTAAGTCATAGACCAAAGCTCACCAAAGTCCCATAGCAACTGCTGGTCCTGCCAGTCTCCAGGGCCTCCCTGACATGTCGCCATGGTCAGTATATGTTCTGCTAGATTTCCTCATTCCTCAGCTACAGCCTGTTTAGTGCCCACTGCAAGTTTACACTGTCTATATATTCATGATCCTGCCTGGTCACAGCTTTCATCTCAGGAATTGGAGACATTGTGTGGGATCTTGTCTTCACAGTCCCCTTCACTAATAGTTGTCTAATCAGCTAACATACATCTTCAGACCAGAACTTAAGAACCAACCTCACTAGACTCAACATTCCATCCACCAAGCACCTGAACAAGGTCCATAACTATGAAAGTTTGTCCTCAGCTTCTCATGATTAAAGTATGATAGAATGTTTAATATAAATTAGATGTCTTAGAGTGGAATAGTGTAACAATTAAGTTAAATGTCTTTCATTACTGAATCACCATTTTTTCGGGTTTAATCTCCAGAAGCATGATAAACTTTTTGTTGAGGCAATCAGGCAAATAAGAAAAATAATAGTTAATAATAGAATTTTTCTCCTCCCTGTTACTCTTCTCCCTGTTACACAACCCTACCTGAGCAGCTCATTCAAATGCCCCTGGAGGAAGGAGGGTGATTCCAGATACAGCTCTTGAAGATGAAGTAGGGGGAAGAAACTAGAAATGAATGGGATAGAAGCATGATACCAGTCCTCCAACTCACTGGCTGAGATTTCATCAGGTATGTTGATATTCAGGCAGTCTCCTGAGTTTTTTCAGCTTTCTAAGAAGTGGACCAAACTCATGTAGGTTTGACAACGCCCAGAAACAATTTATTTCCAATTCCTGGGTATCACCCAGTGGCAGAGTATGCAGAAGATTGACATGCTTTGTTCTCGGTGCAAATATTTTCACTGTCTTACAGCAAAGGTGCACTCCTTCATTCTGACTGACCCAATTCAGCAGGTAGAGGTAAAGACTCTCTTTAGGATTCACAGTGAGGTAGATTTCTGCAAGCACCACCAGGCAGGGCTTGGCCTTCCCTTTCCTTGAAGGTCACTCAATCATGAGGTCTTTCTTTTCTGAGTACACTGACAAGTTGGCTTCACCCCACACTTTCCAGAAAGTCCGCCCAGTGTGGCATAAGTCCAGCACCTGTAGTTTACACCTGCTTTGGGTAAGTAGAACATTGATGAAGATAGAAAGTCTGAACAGAGGATTTGACCTAGAGTGCCAGCATTTGCCAAGCTCAGACTGCCCCAGTCTGCTTATCCCGCACATATCAGACTCCTATTATTATATCCCCACTTCTCTTCTGACTTTCTTCATCTGATTTTCCCGTTACATGGTTACTACTCACTAAACTGAGAGAATACAAACTCTGTCGTGTTATACCACTGCAACTGCATTAAAGTTAACCTGGAAATTAGAAGACATGTTTTTGCTCCAGCTCTGTCTCTCTTTCCACTAGTTTTGTAGCTAGGACACAGTGACTTCGGGACCTTCTATGCTGACAGACTTTTGTTGATTATATTCAGATAAGATTTTCACAAGGAGGCAAAATGTAATAAGGTAGTGGTACAAAAAAAAAAAAGGACTGATTCCAGAAGTATAATGTTTAAGTCCTCTACAAATATATGGCAGAATAAATAAATAAATAAGGATATAGAGAAAGGCAACCAGCTCTCCACTGCTTTTGAAGCTTCCTCCATGTAGGTGCTATGCATCTGGACAGAAACTAGCATTTTTTTCTCTTTTTACTAAAGCACTATTGAGTTCAGTCTTGTGGTTCTGTGGATTGAACATGGGACTTTGAAGCCTCAGGCATGAGAGTCTCTTTGCATAAACATTATGCTACCTTTCCAGCCCCACCCCCAACACATAAATCAACTGTTAAAGAGAGCTTTCCAATGGATAACGAGGCCTCCCCATGTCTCCTGACCCAGCTGTCTTCCAGGAAGCACAAACTCTCTTAGACTATGGAACCAACTTTCCTGGGGTAAATTTCCTGCTTGAGCAGGATATCAAGTCCATCCATCACAGCTTTGAAACGTGTATTATGAGGAAATGTGTCTTGAAATAGAGCCCCCAGAAGGATTCTTTCAAAGGGGAAGATCTGTACCAGAGCTTTCAGGGTCTCCCTGTGTCTGTGAGTATATGCTTGTAGAAACAGACTTGGAAATGCACCAGTTACAGACAAAGAAATTGAAACTGTTATTAAGAATCTCCCCAACAACAACAGTCCTGGACCAGAAGGCTTCACAAACGAATTCTACAAAACTTTCAGAAAACAGTTAGTACCCATACTTCTTAAGCTTTTCCATAAGACTGAAGAAACAGGAATCCTCCCTTCCACGTTCTATAAAGCCAACATCAGCCTGATGCCAAAAGCTGATAGGGACAGAACAAAAAAGGAAAACTACAGACCAATATCTCTGATAAACATAGATGCCAAAATATTAAACAAGATCTTGGCCAACCGAATACAGCAACATATCAAAAAGTTTGTTCATCACGACCAAGTGGGATTCATCCCAGGAATGCAAGGCTGGTTCAACATCTGTAAGTCAATCAATGTCATTCACCACATCAATAAAAGCAAAGATAAAAACTACATGATTATCTCAATAGATGCAGAGAAAACCTTTGACAAAATGTAACATCCATCCATGCTCAAAACTCTACAAAAATGGGAATAGATGGGAAATTCCTCAAGATAGTGGAGTCTATATATAGCAACCTACAGCCAACATCATACTCAATGGACAGAAGCTGAAAGCATTCTCCCTCAGATTGGGGACTAGGCAGGGCTAGCCATTGTCACCGTTACTCTTCAACATAGTATTGGCAGCTCTTGCCATAGCAATCAGGCAAGAGAAAGAAATCAAAGGAATACAGATTGGAAGGGAAGAATTCAAGCTCTCATTATTTGCAGATGATATGATAGTATACATAGAAAAAACTAAAGAATCCAGCATAAAACTACTGGAAGTTATTAGGCAATATAGCAAGGTATCAGGCTACAAAATCAATGTACAAAAATCAGTGGCATTTCTTTATGCAAACACTAAATCTGAAGAAGAAGACATCCAGAAATCACTCCCATTTACCGTTTCAGAAAAATCAATCAAATACCTAGGAATAAAATTGACCAAAGAAGTGAAAGACTTGTATGCTGAAAACTATGAGTCGCTACTCAAGGAAATATAAACTGATACCAAGAAATGGAAAGGTATCCCATGCTCATGGATTGGAAGAATAAGTATCATCAAAATGAATATTCTCCCCAGAGCCATATACAAATTTAATGCAATACCCATAAAAGTACCACCCAGCTTCTTTAAGAGAATAGTACAAACACTGCAAACATTTATCTGGAACGTTAAAACACCTAGAATTGCCAAAACTATCCTGAGGAAAACAAACAGAAATGGAGGCATCACATTCCCAGACCTTAAGCCATATTATAAAGTCATCATCATCAAAACAGCATGGTATTGGAACAAAAATAGGCACACACACACCAGTGGAACAGAATTGAAATCCCAGAATAAATCCCCACACCTATGGACATCTAATCTTTGATAAGGGGGTCCAAAGCATTAAATGGAAAAAGGAGGCTCTCTTCAATAAATGGTGCTGGGAAAACTGGGTTTTAACACGCAGAAGAATGAAATTGAACCACTTTATCTCACCAGAAACAAAAATCAACTCCAAATGGATCAAAGAACTGGATGTCAGACCAGAAACAATAAAATACTTAGAGGAAAACATTGGTAAAACAGTTTCCCACCTACACATCAAGGACATCTTTGATGAATCAAACCCAATTACAAGGAAGATTAAAGCAGAAACAAATGAATGGGACTACATCAAATTGAAGAGCACCTGCACATCCAAAGAAACTATTAAACAAACAAAGAGGCCCCTCACAGAATAGCAGAAGATCTTCACATGTCATACATCAGACAAGAAACTAATCACCAAAATATATAAATAGCTCAGCAAACTTAGCACCAAAAAAGCAAAGGACCCCATCCAAAAATGGGCAGAGGATATGAAAAAAAACATTCATTCGAACCCCGGCTCCCCACCTGCAGGGGAGTCGCTTCACAGGCGATAAAGCAGGTCTACAGGTGTCTATCTTTCTCTCCTCCTCTATGTCTTCCCCTCCCTCTCTCCATTTCTCTCTGTCCTATCAAACAACAACAACAATTATAACTACAACAATAAAACAACAAGGGCAACAAAAGTGAATAAAAAAATTTTAAAAAAAATGAAAAAAACATTCACCTCAGAGGAGCTCCAAAAGGCTAACAAACATATGAAAAACTGCTCTACGTCACTGGTTGTCAGAGAAATGCAAATTAAGACAACACTAAAATACCACCTCACTCCTGTAAGAATGGCATACATCAAAAAGGACAGCAGCAACAAATGCTGGAGAGGTTGTGGGGACAGAGGAACCACTTTACATTGCTGGTGGGAATGTAAATTGGTACAGCGTCTGTGGAGAGAAGTCTGGAAAACTCTCAGAAGGCTAGACATGGACCTTCCATATGACCCAATAATTCCTCTCCTGGGGTTATACCCCAAGGACTCCATAACACCCAACCAAAAAGAGGTGTGTACTCCTATGTTAATAGCAGCACAATTCATAATAGGTAAAACCTGGAAGCAACCCAAGTGCCCAACAACAGATGAGTGGCTAAGAAAGCTGTGGTACATATACACAATGGAATACTATGCAGCTATCAAGAACAATGAACCCACCTGCACTGACTCATCTTGGACAGAGCTAGAAGGAATTATGTTAAGTGAGCTAAGTCAGAAAGATAAAGATGAGTATGGGATGATCCCACTCATCAACAGAAGTTGAGTAAGAAGATCTGAAAGGGAAACTAAAAGCAGGACCTGACCAAATTGTAAGTAGGGCACCAAAGTAAAAACCCTGTGGTGAGGAGTAGACATGCAGATTCCTGGGCCAGTGGGGGGTGGGAGTGGGTGAGAGGGATTGGTCACAATCTTTTGGTGGTGGGAATGGTGTTTATGTACACTCCTAGTGAAATGTAGTCATATAAATCACTAGTTAATTAATATGAGAGGGGGAAAATTAATTGTATGTCTCCAAGTTTTTCAAAACACAAACTGAATCTTTTGAATATATAGGCTGTGCAATTGATATGAAGACTCTTTCAAAAACCTAGACCAAGTAGATCAGAAGCAACCAATAGCACAGGTATCTCAAGATACTGGGTACTGTACAGCAAACCCTAACAAAAGGGCTTTTCAAAGTTAATCCAATTACCAATTAATGTGATGATAATATTAACTATCGATTGTCTCTTTGAACCCTAAGACAGCAGGATCCTCACATCTACACTATAGAGCCTCTACTTCCCCCAGTCCTGGAACCCTTGGATAGGGCCCACTTTCCCGTATGCCTCTCCTAATCCATATCAAATAATATTGCATCTGCCGATCACAACCTAACCAATGCAATGATTGCCACCTCAACATGCTTCAATTCAGACTTCCAGAGACTTCATGTGTGGAATGACAACTCTTCAGCTTCATTACTCGGGTGAGACTTTTCCTTTCATAGTATACTCTAATTCCATCTCAGGTGGTTCACTTTCTAACAAAGTCCCAAAACCAAGATATACACCAGTTTCTGTGTGAGAGTGTCAGGCTGAGCTTCACTGATGGGAGACAGATGACCCGGGACTCATGGTTGTGCTGTAGGCAGTATCTCTTTATTCATTCAGGATGCAGCACAATCTATGCCAAGCTAGACTAAACTAAACTAACATACTTGCCAAGTAGGGTGTAAACAGGATGTGATGTAGAGAGGGTGGAGAGAATAGTGTCTGGTGAAAAACAGGGTGTGACAAGGAGAGGGGGTGGAGCAGGCAAGAATTCTACCACTGAATCACCAATACCCTGGAGGGAGGGTTGTGCTTGTTAACAGTGGTTATGTAAATAGAATACAGTGGTTATGTAAATAAAATGCAGTGTTAAGCAGGGGAGATTAAACCAAATGAAACAGAAGGGGTTTTTAGAAGCAGAATTAGAAGCATACCAACAATTCCTCCTTTCTTTTTAACTAGTGGCCATAGTATCAGATATGTGGGGTGAACAGAAACCTATATCGTACAGGAGTTTTCAAAAGAACTGCATAAGACATGGAAAACAAAATAGGAGAGCAGCAATAACCAATGTGATGCCAAGGGGAGCGTTTCCTTACTCAAAGGGCAAGGCCTAGGAGGCAAAAGGGCATTTCCTGCCTCTGGTGGAGCTTCATGCCTCTATGGGCATCTCTTGTCTCAAAGGGGTTTTCAGAAGTAGAATTAGAAGCATACCAACACTCTATTATCCATTTTTTCACATGTTTACTTATTTTTAAATACTTTTTTTTCCCAAAGCATTGCTCAGCTCTGGCTTATGTTTGTGCTAGGGGGATTCAACTTTGGACCTGTGAAGCCTCAGGCATGGGTATCTGTTTGCATAATAAATATGCTATCTTCCCTTCCCTCAAAGTTTTTAAATGACAAATAATTTTGGGAATTTTATTCCTTTATATCTTAAGTGTTTACTTGTTATCTTTCTGTTCTTAATTTTTTTTAATTGGGAGGCAAATGATTTATAATACAGTTGTTCACTTGTTGACAGATGGGTAAAATTTTGAGAGAAAAATCAGTTCTATCATCTAGGAATAGGAACTCCGGATCTGACCTATGCCTCTCCCAGTCTCTGTCTCCTGAGTCCCTTCTTTGGAGCAATACAGAAAACCAGTCCAAATTTTGCTTTATGTTTCCCCTTTCCATCTTTTCATTTGTGTTTAGTTTGTTTTGACACCAAGGCTATTGCTGGGGCTCAGTTACTGGAAAGGAATCCACTACTGTTGGCAGTCATTTTAAATATATTTTTTCTTTATTTGATAGTCAAAAAGAAACAAGAAACAGTGAGGGGAGAGAGAGAGAAAAAAAACTGTGCTCTCATGAAGCTTTCCTCCTATAGGTAGGGACCTGGATCTTGAACCCTGGGTACTACAATGTGTTAGTACCTCAGGGTGAGTCACACCCAGTACTGTCGTTTTTTGTTCTAATTTCTTAAATTTGTGAGTGAGTCATAACATATGCACCCTTATCGTTAGATTATAGTCACATACTTAGAGCTCAAGGCTGTGTTACTGGAGCTGTTGTTTTTGTTGCAAGAATTAAACTGAGGGGGTGGAGGGCAGATAGCATAATTGTTATGCAAACAGATTCTCATGCATGAGGCTCCAAAGTCTATCCCTTGCACCACCATAAGCCAGAACTGAACAGTGCTCTGGTAAAAAAAAAAAAAAAAACTGAACTTAGGGCCTCATGCATGCAGGGCTTACTATCTTTGGGCTACGTTTACTGGTTCATATTTTCATATAAGTAATAACTTAAAAATAGGTGATAGGCTCATCCGGGATGTGGTGCAGCGGATAAAGCATCAGACTCTCAAGCATGAGGTATGAAGTTCAATCCCCAGAAGCACATGTACCAGAGTGATATCTGGCTCTTTCTCTCTCCTCCTATGTTTCTTATTAATAAATAAATAAAATCTTTAAAAATGGTGATAGGATATCCTTTTTAGTTGGAATTTTTAAAATTTATTTATAAAATGGAAACACTGACAAGACCATAGGATAAGAAGGGTACAATTCCCACAACCTGAATTCCATAGCCCATTCCCTACCCTGATATCTTTCCTATTCTTTAACCCCATGGGAATATGAACCCAGGGTCATTATGGGGTGCAGAAGCAGGAAAGTCTGGCTTATTAGCTAGAAATCTAGCCTCTGGTTTCTCTAATGTATGCAAAGAGATGCTCCATAGAGTTGTATGTCCACTGCTTTTTGATTTGAGTTCTCAGTTTTATATCAGCATTGTAGTTGCATGACTATTATAATCTCACATCAAAATATCTAACTTAAAAAGAATGAAACCCTTTAGTTGGTGACTCTTTGGTTCCTTGAACTGATCTCTGACTGTGAACTCTCATAGTAACTAACAGTGGAAACCAAATATGAACTACAACAATCCATCCAGTCTCCTACAACTGACCATCCAGAGCCTGCTGAAGGATGACAACTTGGCTATCTCTTCCCTGAAGGACATACCTGATGCACTCTTACCCAGTCTGTTTCTGGAAGCACATATTCAAGGATGCTATAAGACCCTGAAGGCCATAGTGCTGATATGGCCCTTTGAAAGACTCCCTCTGGGATCCCTGGTTCATGACAGGGCTCCTGAGAATCCAAGTTTCAAAGCTGTGATGGATGGAATTGATGTCCTGATCAAGCAGAAAGTTTCCCCCAGGTAAGGAGGATCCATAGTCTGAGAGGGTCTGTGTTTCCTATAATTTAGCTGGGTCAGGGAGAGTAGAGGACCATTGGGAGGAACCAAGGCTTCTAATGCCAATGTAATACCTCCTAGCCCACTGGGGAGCTCTCCTCAAGAGTTGACTTTTGGCCAGTGCTATAGTTCCAGTGTTGAGCACACAGGTCTCTCTCTCTCCTTATTTGTTTTTGTTTGTTATCTGTTGGTATGACTTGACTGAGCTGTCATATATTGGTGTAAGGAATTGAACCAGCACTTTGAAGCTTCAGGCAGTAAAGTCTTTCTGTAGAACCATTATACTATGTGCCCTACCATTTCCATCTTTGTGAAACTCTCTAAATAGTTTCAACAAATATTCCCTATCAGAGAAAGTCCTGTAGTTTCCATGCCCTAGTTATAGAACTATTGGAAAAGAGAGAACACAAGCAAAAAGAAGTCTTCTAATTTCTAACTTGGCTTCATTGCAGTTACAATGAAAGTATATGATAGAGTTTTTATTTCCTTGATTTAGAAAACAATATACTTATAATGGGAAAAATATATCTAAAATGTCATAAGAGCAGTGACTTGCTGAAATAATATCAGACTTAGGCTGTCTGATTCTTTCAAATGTTAGCAGTAGGTCAAATACTGTGTTCATTTTTTTACAACTTCATCAGTGTCCTATTTTGCCCAAAGCAGGTGCAGATTACAAGTGCTGGATTTACAGTTCAAAGGGCAAAGTTCTGGAACATATAGACTGGAACCTACCTCCAAGCATACTCACAAAAGAGAGAACTGATGCCTGAGGGAACTTCAAAGAAAGAGAATGCCACACCCTACTTGGAGGTGTGTGTAGACCTCTACCTTGGTGAAGAACAAGTTGATAGGTTTTCCACCTACTTGCTGAACTGGACCAAAAAAATTAAGGGAGTGCACCTTTCCTGTAAGACTGTAAGGATACATTACCTGACCAGAAAGTATTCCAGGTTTCTGTATGCTGTGTCATGCTGTGACATCAAGGAGGTGGGAATCCATTGTACCTTGCCATTCTCCACCCTGGGCATGCTTGCTAACCTGCTGGGCATGCTGAGTAACCTCAAGAGACTGGTGGTCTGCATCAAGATTCCTACTGCAACCACCCCAGAAAAGAGAAGATGGAGGTTGCTGTCTATCAACAATTTCACATCTGAATGCTCCCAGCTACTTCATCTTCAAGAGCTGTACCTGGAATCTCCCTCCTTCCTCAAGGACCATCTGCACTGTCAGTTCAGGTAGGACTGTGTCCCCGACAGAGTAACTGTGCAGGAGACACTGGGTCTCCAGATTCTTGCTTCACATTTCTATTATATACCATTGTTTATTGTTATTATTGGCCAGACTGCCTCTCAAAATAATAGTATATGAAAGTGCTAGAGATTATTCCTGAGACAACTGAAGAGTCAGGAATGAAGGACATTTTATATAGCTACTACACTCTTCCACTCCTACCCATCTCTCATCCTAAATATTCCATCAGACCTTAACCATGAGAAGGCACAGGACAAACTTTCACAGTTATGGAAGGAATATATTTCTCAGATGCTTGGTGGAATATTCAGTCTAGTGAGAGTGGTTGGTTCTCAGGTTCCAGTCTGAAGAGGTCTCTTAGATGACTAGACAACTATAGTGAAGGGTTTGTGAAGAAGAGATCCCACACTATGCCTCCAATTCCTGAACTGTCAGCTGTGAGCAGGCAGCATTGTGAATATACAGACAGTGCAAGCAGAGGGCACTAAACAGTCTGCAGCTGAGGAATGAGGAAATCAGCAGAATATATGCTGAGCATGGAGACGTGTCACAGAGGCCCTGGAGACTGACAGGTCCCATCCCATACATGCTGTGGGACCTTTTCCAGGTTAGTTCTGTGACATTACTCACAGTAGTCTCACACAGACTTGTTATGGTGAGGCTCCCGTTCAAAGAACGTGTGAGGGAATCCTGAGAGAGTACTTTCATTAGGATCCAATGCTGCTGTAAAAGTATCAACATTTTTGTAAAAAGTGGCCAGTTCTTTCTGAGTATGCTCTAGTATATTCCATAATTTATACATTAAAAAAGGTGTGACTTTCTCTACCTAAAAATAAAGAAATATAGTTGAGGAATTGCAATAATGCAAAGCAAGGCTCATTAATACAGGAAAAGTGTTCATTAAGAAGCATTATACTAATTTTGGTCAAGAGCATCCTTGAGCCTTAGCACATTATGACCTCCCACATGACTGATACTCTCCTGCCAAACCCATGGTCCATCCTAAAGTCTCTTTCTCTCTTCCCAGGTGTTTTAATACCTCCTTGGAGGTCTTCTCACTCACTAACTGCAGATTTAGAAAAAAAAATATTGACTCATGTGTTCTGATGCCCATGTATCAGTCAACTAAAGGACCTGTGTCTGAAGGGAGTCCCTTAACCTCTGTCAGTAAGTGCCTGCCATCTCTGCTGGAGGTAAATGCAGCCACCCTCCAGCACCTGGACCTGGGTCTGTGTGGCCTCCAGGACCCCCAGCTTGAGGCCCTGCTCCCTGCCCTGAGCAGCTGCTCCCAGCTCAGCTCCCTCAGCCTGCATGGGAACCGCCTGTCTGTCCATGGCCACCCTGGAAAAGCTGCTAAGCTGTACCTTGGGCATCAGCAGGTTAAAACTAGAGCTCTATCCAGCCCCTCTGGAGAGTTTCAGCCCACAGGGAGTTTTGCAGCCTGCAACATTTAGGTCGCATTGTACTCAGATCATAATGATTCTCAAGGACCTTAGACACTCCAGGTCCATTGGGGTGAGCACTGGTCAATGTTCTTCATGTGCTGAGAAGATGTTCAGAAATGCGGAGCCCATCATTCTACCCTGCAAGTCTTGTGTCAGGAAATTTAAGAAGCTGTCAATAGACTGACAAGAACTGACATCTTATCAATTTTGTTTCTCACTGTGCCTCAACTCTGCTTCTGACACCAGGTCCATGTGATTGGGAAGCAAACAGACCCAACATCAGTACTAGACTATAGTAAATGGATTTCACTTTGGAATTTGAAAGGGTCTTTAGGGAATTTTTCTTTTTTTATTTTTATTTCTTTATTGGGGAATTAATGTTTAAATTCAACAGTAAACAATAGATTGTACATGCATAACATTCCCTAGTTTCCCATATAATAATACAACCCCCACTAGGTCCTCTATCATCCTTCATGGACCTGTATTCTCCCCACTCACCCAACCCAGATTCTTTTACATTGGAGTGATATGCCAATTCCATTTCAGGTTCTACTTGTGTTTTCTTTTCTGATTTTGTTTTTCAACTTCTGCCTGAAAGTGAGATCAGCCCATATTTATCCTTCTGTTTCTGACTTATTTCACTTAACATGAATTTTTCAAGGCCCATCCAAGATCGGCTGAAAACGGTGAAGTCATCATTTTTAATAGCTGAGTAGTATTCCATTGTGTATATAGACCACAACTTGCTCAGCCACTCATCTGTTGTTGGACATCTGGGTTGCTTCCAGGTTTTGGCGATTACAAGTTGTGCTGCCGAGAACATATGTGTACACAGATCTCTTTGGATGGATGTGTTGGGTTCCTGAACATATATCCACAGGAGAGGAATTGCAGGGTCATAAGGTAGGTCAATTTCTAGGGGAATTTTTCTAGTCTAAACAGAATTATGAATTTTGTAAGTAACTGAATCAGAATTTGGAGCTGTAGTTTGGATTGCAGTCCTTGTGGGAGATTTTCCTTTGTGAATGTTTCCTTTTTGAAATTTTGAAAAATAAAATGGATCTTAATGCAATGATTCTCCTGTCTTACCAGCACCTATGATACCTCCAATAACTGTTGCAAATAAAAGTCTGAGAGTACTCTGTGATAAAACACCATCTAATAACATGGTAGAGCACAGCTGGGTCCTTATTCACCTATTGGCTTCTTGAAATATTTATATTTATTTGTTTATTTATAGATAGCAACACCACATTGCTAAAATCAGCTGATATTATAAGTAATTATTTCTATTTAAAAAATATTCCCTTTTGTTGTCCTTGTTTTATTGTTGTAGTTATTGATATCATTGTTGGATAGGACAAAATAATGGAGAGAGGAGGGGAAGACAGAGTCAGGGATAGAAAGACCAGACACCTGCAGACCTGCTTCACCTCCTGTGAGGTGACTCCACTGCAGGTGGAGAGCCGGGGGCTCAAACTGGGATCCTTACGCCTGTCCTTGCACTTTGCACCAACTGCGTTTAACCCACTACAATACCACCCAACTCCCAAATAATTATTTCTTTTTAAACATTTTTTCACTATTTTTTAAAATCTTTATTTATTTGATAGAGATAGCCAGAAATTGAGAAGGGGGAGACAGGTAGAGGAGACAGAGATACACATGCCGCCCTGCTTCACCACTTGTGACGCTTTCCCCCTCCAGGTGGGGACCCAGGGCTTGAACTTGGGTCCTTGCCCACTGTAACATGTGCACTCAAGCAGGTATCCCACCAACTGGCCCCACAAATAATTATTTCTTATGTTGTTTTAAATTGTGTCTTGATCAACAAAATATCAATGGCAATTTTAATTTATAGGGATTATTTTGGATAAATAATTAGAATAAATCATTTATGGGATAGGAAGGCCGGTCAGCCTAATGGTTATACAAACAGAATCTCATGCCTGAGGCACTGAGGCCCCTGGGAATATCAGCTCATTTTTTTCACTCTGGCTTCAGCAGCTACTATGGTTCAAAGCTGGAATCTTTGCCAGAGGCATACAGTCTCTTCATAGCTACTATGTTATCTCCACTATCTAGCATATTTTATTGTATTTCACTTAATTTTTTCATCTTAGTTGATAGAACAGAGAGATGTTAAGGGGAGATGACAGAGAGAGAGAGAGATAGCATTAGCTCCACACCATTGCTTCTGAAGATTTCTTCGGCAGCTTTGTATTGGGACTGGAACCTGGTCCTTGCTCATGGTATAATGTGTGGTCAATGATGTGTAAGCCACAGAAGTCTCCCTGCATAGAGGTTTGTTTCAGGGTGCCTGCAATCAATACTGAGGCTTGAGGTGCCCCTTAGTGAGGAAGCATCCCTTTCTTTTCTTTTTTTTTTTATTTAAGAAAGTATTAATTAACAAAACCATAGGGTAGGAGGGGTACAATTCCACACAATTCCCACCACCCATTCTCCATATCCCACCCCCTCCCCTGATAGCTTTCCCATTCTCTATCCCTCTGGGAGCATGGACCCAGGGTCATTGTGGGTTGCAGAAGGTAGAAGGTCTGGCTTCTGTAATTGCTTCCCTGATGAACATGGGCGTTGACTGGTGGGTCCATACTCCCAGTCTGCCTCTCTCTTTCCCTAGTAGGGTGGGTCTCTGGGGAAGCGGAGCTCAAGGACACATTGGTGGGGTCTTCAGTCCAGGGAAGCCTGGCCAGCATCCTGATGACATCTGGACTTTCTTTAGTCACTCTGTGGAAACAAATATTCTTCTCTTCCAGAAACAACTAACAGATACTTCTAGAGTCAAAGATTTTCTTGCTAACTGGAAACTCTCCTGTTACAATTAATGGAGCCCACACCATTACTTACTCCAGAGGCCTGGACAGAAGTCACCAAGCAAAGACTGTCTGCTTTGCTTCAGGGCTGGGGCTGCTAGGTTAGGGGACTAGGGCTGGGCTTCACTTTCTTGGGAAGTCAGGAGACTGAGGCCCACTGACTTGTTGGCATCTGGTGGGGTCCAGTGAGATGACACCCCTGGAGGGCTCTGGCCTGGGCTGGCCTACACTAAGGGCACAGTATAGGCTAGGCTTTCCCTGCAGGCAGAATCCTCCAGTGAATGGCACCCTGGAATTGTTCCCTGTCTTCCAGCTAATGAGTGAGGAGTTGGGAGTTGAATCCCACTGTGCATGGGAAGCAGCTTGAACATGTGCTGGAGGGTCTCATGATTGTCTGAGAATTGAAGAGAAATTTAGGAAAGAGGGGAGGGCTGAGACATTGAACCTCTTCAGTGATGTCAGGTGAAATCTCTCAGTCTTCAGTCTCATTTCGCCACCTGCAGGCAGCTCACCCCTGACAGACCCAGGAATGACAAGACCAACTTTTAATTATTTTTGAAGTATCTGTTGCGTATGCAAGCAGCAATATGCTGGCTTAAATTTTTATAACTATTGAAATGTCAAATGTATTAATATCAAGGAGATATAATCAAAGTATATATATATATATATTTTACAGATTTTATTTATTTATGAGAAAGAGAGGAGGAGAGAGAAAGAACCAAATATCACCCTGGTACAAGTGCTGCGGCATTCAACTCAGGAACTCATGCTTGAGAGTGCAAAGCTTTATCTTGTGCCACCTCCCAGACCACGCAGAGCTATATATTTTTTAATGTTGGTATTGGATTAGCTTTCCATAAAAAGTGAAACACTGAAATTGCTGTTTCACTGATTCTAGGAACATACAAGCCTACATTCAAACATGCTGTTTTTGGGGAGTCGGGCAGTACCGCAGCGGGTTAAGCACATGTAGCAAAAAGCCAAAGAACCAGCCTAAGGATCCCAGTTAGAGCCCCGGCAGCCTACCTGCAGGGAAGTTGCTTCACATGGGGTGAAGCAGTTCTGCAGGTGTCTGTCTTTTTCTCTCCCTCTCTGTCTCCCCTCCTTTCTTGATTTCTCTGTGTCCTAGATAATGACAATAGTAATAACCACAACAACGATAAAAAAAGAAAGGCAACAAAAGGGGAAAAAATGGTCTCTAGTGGCAATGGATTCGTGGTGCAGGCACTGAGCCTCAGCAATAACTCTGGAGGCAGGGTGGGGGTATAGCATAATGGTTATAAAATGAGACTTTCATGCCTGAGGCTTTCAAGTCCCAGGTTCAATCCCCCAAACCACTATAAGCCAGAGCTGAGTAGTACTCTGGTAAAAAAAAAAAAAAAAGAAAAAAAAGAAAGAAAGAAAGAAAGAAAAAGAAAAAAAAATTAGGTTTTTGTAATACCCAAGAAGTGTATGTCTGCGTAAAGAATTTATGGACTGACAGGGGAGATAACACAATCACTTTGAAAGCATTCTCATGCCTGAGACTCTGAAGTCCCAAGGTCAATCCCCCAACCACCATAAGCAGACCTGTGCATTGCTTTGGTTCAAAAATAGAGGCTACTAGCAGCAGATCGCTTTCTCTCCTCTTCTCTCCTCTCCTGGATCAATTAGAAATACCAAAGGAGACCACACGGGACCAAAAAAAGAATGACCACAGGAACCCAGTAAATCACCAAGATAGAAATCGAGAGGGAAGTGGTGAGAAAGGGAGAAAGACAAAGACATCTGTAGCACTGCACCACTTGTGAAGATCTCCCCCATCAGGGAATCCAGTCTTACCGCCCTTGCCTTCTCCAGTTCACTGCCAAAGCCAGAAAGGAACTCTTCTCTTTCCTAAGATTTGGCTTCCAGAGGCGGAGCTAGGAGCAGCAGATCACTTCCTCTCCTCTCCTCTCCTCTCCTCTCCTCTCCTCTCCTCTCCTCTCCTCTCCCGGATCAACTAGGAATACCAAAGGAGACCACCCGGACCAAAACAACACAGGACTAGAATGACCACAGGAACCCAGTAAATCACCCATGAGTACAAACATGCGTGGCTGGTGACAGAGAGGAGAGAGGGACCTAAGGAGAGATTAAGTGGCTGCTAACAGTTCAACAGTTTATCAGTGGAGACACCACCTCCAATCTGCTCCACAACAAGGGGACAGCTGAAGGGAGGAAAGGACTCCCCAGAGTCTCACCAAGTGCAACTCTGAGTCTCCATTGCTACTACCCTCAGAATCTGGAGCAGCAACAGGAAGGGACACCAGGGGAAAGGGATCTAACCGGGAAACTCAGGAGAAGACCTATACCTCCCTGGCATAGCTGAGGGGCTGTGAAAGTCTCTTTGCATAACCACTGGATTATCTCTGCCACACCCTGCTTTATCTCTTGGTCAGGAGTCAGTGATTAAGCTAAGAATCCTATTGATAGTTTAAAAGCCCTCAGGCTCCCATAGCCTACAGGGAAGAAAAAAAAAGAGGCTTTTACACCACTGAGCTCCAACTCAGGGATTGAAAAAACTGTTAATTTACACCACGGTAAACCCTTTAATTAAATTACTTGAACACAAGTCAATCCAGGCAATAGTGATCAATAATTTGAAAAGTACTGATAAAGAGAACTCATAACATAATATATAAAATGGTTAAAACAACAAGAAAAAATATTGGAGACTCGAACCAGGACAAGAGTCCAGCTAAAAGTCCTCCAGAGGGTGAAGCACAAAACAACGAGTTCAACATCCAAACATTAGCTAAGGAAATAATAACAGGAGTGAGTAAAGAATTTGAAAAAATTGTAATCAGAAATGCAAGAACAACAAATGAGAATATGGAAGAAAATTCTAATTATCTCATGGTTATTAGAGAGCTGAAAGCTGAAATCGCTGAGCTAAGAAGGCAACTATCTGAACAAGCTAAAACAGTATCAGAGCAGGGCAACAAAATAGATGAACTCCAGAAAGCAGTAGAGGGCAGAGAGAATAGAATCTATGAGGCTGAAGACAGAATTAGCAAGATTGAGGATGAATTAGAGACAACTAAAAAAGAAGTAAGAGATCTCAAAGAGATTAAGAGATGCTGAAAACAACCAAAGTGTCCAATGGGGTGACTTCAAAAGAAAAAATATATGCATTATTGGCTTACCAGAGGAAGAAAGAGAAGGAGAGGAAGAAAGCATTCTCCAGGCCATAATAGCTGAAAATTTCTCTAGTCTAGACAACACCTAAGACATAAACATTCAAGAAGCCCAGAAGGTCTCTAACAGAATTAACCCAGACCTAAAGACAACAAGACATGTCATACTTACAATGGAAAGGAATAAGGATAAAGAAAGGATCCTCAAGGCTGCAAGAGAAAAACAAAGAGTCACCTACAAAAGAAAACCCATAAGATTAGCAGCAGACTTCTCCATACAAACACTACAGGCCAGAAGAGAATGGCAAGATATCTATCGAGTGCTCAATGAGAAAGGCTTTCAGCCAAGAATACTATATCCTGCTAGACTGTCATTCAGACTAGATGGAAGCATCAAAACCTTCTCAGACAAGCAACAGTTGAAGGAAGCATCCATCACCAAGCCTGCCCTGAAAGAAGTTCTGAGAGGTCTCCTATAAACCACCAGACCACCACAAATAGGACATATATCAAAACACTCTAAAACTCTACAAGAATGGTGTTAAAATAGCTTCAATATTTGCTATCAATAAATGTCAATGGCCTGAATTCACCTATTAAAAGACACAGAGCAGGAAGATGGATCAGAATACACAATCCAACAATATGTTGTCTACAGGAAACTCACCTAACTCAACAAGACAAACACAGACCTAAAGTGAAAGGATGGAAAACTATCATACAAGCCAATGGCCCACAAAAAAGGGCAGGAACAGCTATTCTCATATCTGACATGATAGACTTTCAAATAGATAAGATTAAAAAAGATAGGAATGGACACTACTTAATGCTCAGAGGATCAGTCAATCAAGAGGACTTAACAATTATTAATATCTATGCACCCAATGAGAAGCCATCTAAATACATCAAACTTCTACTGAAAGAACTACAACAATATATTAACAGTAACACAATCATAGTAGGGGACTTCAACACCCCACTATCTCAACTTGACAGATCATCCAGGCAGAAAATCAGTAAAGACTTAAGGGAGCTAAATGAAGAGATAGATAAACTAGAACTATTGGGCATTTTCAGAGTCATTCATCCCAAGAAACTGGAATACACATTTTACTCACATCCACATGGATCATTCTCAAGGATAGACCATATGTTAGGCCACAAAGACAGCATCAGCCAATTTAAGAGCACTGAAATCATCCCAAGCATCTTCTCAGATCACAGTAGAATTAAACTAACACTTAACAATCAACAAAAGATTAGTAACAGTGCCAAAATGTGGAAGCTCAACAGTACACTTCTTAACAACTCCTGGGTCAAAGAGGAAATCAAGGAAGAAATCAAAATGTTTCGAGAGTTCAATGAAAATGAAGACACAAGCTATCAAAATACTTGGGACACAGGTAAAGCAGTCCTAAGAGGGAAGTTCATTGCTATACAAGCACACATTAGGAAACAAGAAAAGGTACAAATAAACAGCCTGATTGCACATCTCAAAGACCTAGAAGAAGAACAACAAAGAAATCCTAAGTCAACCAGAAGGACAGAAATCACTAAAGTTAAGGCAGAATTAAATAACATTGAGAATAGGAAAACCATACAAAAGATCAATGAAAGTAAATGTTGGTTCTTCGAAAGAGTAAACAAAATCGACAAACCTTTAGCCAGACTCACAAAACAAAAAAGGGAGAAGACCCAAATAAATCGGATAGTAAATGAAAGAGGAGATATCACAAAAGACACTGCAGAAATTCAACATATCATACGAGTCTTCTATGAACAACTATATGCCACCAAGCTAGAGAACCTGGAAGAAATGAATGATTTCCTAGATACCTACCAACTTCCAAAACTAAGTAAAGAGGAAGTGGATAACATGAACAGGCCCATCACAGCTAATGAAATTGAAACAGTTATCTAAAATCTTCCCAAAAATAAAAGTCCTGTACCAGATGGTTTTAAAAATGAATTCTACAAAAATTTCAAGGAAGAACTAATACCTCTACTTTTAAAAGTCTTCCAGAAGATTGAAGACACTGGAATACTACCTTCCAGCTTCTATCAAGCCAACATCACCCTGATACCAAAAGCAGACAGGGACACAACCAAAAAGGAAAACTACAGACCAATATCTCTGATGAACATAGATGCGAAAATATTGAACAAAATTCTAGCCAACCGGATACAGCAGTATATCAAAAAGATGGTTCATCATGACCAAGTGGGGTTTATCCCAGGCATGCAAGGTTGGTTTAATATACGTAAATCAATCAATGTGATCCACCACATCAACAAAAGCAAGACCAAAAACCACATGGTCATATCAATAGATGCAGAGAAAGCCTTTGACAAAAATACAACATCCCTTTATGATCAAAACACTACAAAAAATGGGGATAGAAAATTCCTGAAGATAGTGGAGAATATATATAGCAAACCTACAGCCAACATCATACTCAATGGTGAAAAACTGGAAGCATTTCCCCTCAGATCAAGTACTAGACAGGGCTGTCCACTATCACCATTAATATTCAACATAGTGTTGGAAGTTCTTGCCATAGCAATCAGGCAGGAGCAAGGAATTAAAGGCATACAGATTGGAAGAGAAGAAGTCAAACTCTCCTTATTTGCAGATGACATGATAGTATACATGGAAAAACCTAAGGAATCCAGCAAGAAGCTTTTGGAAATCATCAGGCAATACAGTAATATGTCAGGCTATAAAATTAACATTCAAAAGTCAGTGGCATTCCTCTATGCAAACACTAAGTTAGAAGAAATTGAAATCCAGAAATCAATTCCTTTTTCTATAGCAAAAAAAAAACAATAAAATATCTAGGAGTAAACCTAACCAAAGAAGTGAAAGACTTGTATACTGAAAATTATGAGTCACTCCTCAAAGAAATTGAAAAAGACACAAAGAAGTGGAAAGATATTCCATGTTCATGGGTTGGAAGAATTAACATCATCAAAATGAATATATTACCCAGAGCCATCTACAAATTTAATGCTATCCCCATCAAGATCCCAAGCACATTTTTTAGGAGAATAGAAAAAATGCTACAAATGTTTATCTGGAACCACAAAAGACCTAGAATTGCCAAAACAATCTTGAGAAAAAAGAACAGAACCAGAGGCATCACACTCCCAGATCTCAAACTGTATTATAGGGCCATTATCATCAAAACTACTTGGTACTGGAAAATGAACAGACACACTGACCAGTGGAATAGAATTGAGAGCCCAGAAATGAGGCCCCACACGTATGGACAACTAATCTTTGACAAAGGGGCCCAGACTATTACATGGGGAAAGCAGAGTCTCTTCAACAAATGGTGTTGGAAACAATGTGTTGAAACATGCAGAAGAATGAAACTGAATCACTGTATTTCATCAAATACAAAAGTAAATTCCAAGTGGATCAAGGACTTGGATGTTAGACCAGAAACTATCAGATACTTAGAGGAAAATATTGGCAGAACTTTTTTCTGCATAAATTTTAAAGACATATTCAATGAAACGAATCCAATTACAAGGAAGACTAAGGCAAGTATAAACCTATGGGACTACATCAAATTAAAAAGCTTCTTCACAGCAAAAGAAACCACTACCCAAACCAAGAGACCCCCTCAGAGAATGGGAGAAGATCTTTACATGTCATAAATCAGATAAGAGTTTAATAACCAACATATATAAAGAGCTTGCCAGACTCAACAACAAGACAACAAATAACCCCATCCTAAAATGGGGGGAGGACTTGGACAGAATATTCACCACAGAAGAGATCCAAAAGGCCGAGAAACACATGAAAAAATGCTCCAAGTCTCTGATGGTCAGAGAAATGCAAATCAAGACAACAATGAGATATCACTTCACTCCTGTGAGAATGTCACACATCAGAAAAGGTAACAGCAGCAAATGCTGGAAAGGGTGTGGGGTCTAAGGAACCATCCTGCACTACTTACTGATGGGAATGTCAATTGGTCCAACCTCTGTGGAGAACAGTCTGGAGAACTCTCAGAAGGCTAGAAATGAACCTACCCTATGACCCTGCAATTCCCCTCCTGGGGATATATCCTAAGGAACCCAACACATCCATCCAAAATGATCTGTGTATGCATATGTTCTTGGCAGCACAATTTGTAATAGCCAAAACCTGGAAGCAACCCAGGTGTCCAACAACAGATGAGTGGCTGAGCAAGTTGTGGTCTATATATACAATCGAATACTACTCAACTGTAAAAAATGGTGACTTCACAGTTTTCAGCCGATCTTGGATGGACCTTGAAAAAATCATGTTGAGTGAAATAAGTCAGAAATAGAAGGATGAATATGAGATGATCTCACTCTCAGGCCGAAGTTGAAAAACAAGATTAGAAAAGAAAACACAAGTCGAACCTGAAATGGAATTGGAGTATTACACCAAAGTAAAAGACTCTGGGGTGGGTGGGTGGGTTTGTGGGGAGAATACAGGTCCATGAAAGATGATGAATGACATAGTGGGGGTTGTATTTTTAAATGGGAATCTGGGGAATGTTATGCATGTACAAACTATTGTATTTACTGTTGAATGTAAAACATTAATTCCCCAATAAAGAAATAAATTATTAAAAAAAAAATAGAAGACAGAGGAGAAGGAGATGCTTATTTTTTTGCCTGTGTCTGACATTCAGTATTCAGATGACCTAAGCAATTGTCTTGGGGATGGTGTCATGGTTGGAAAAAGGACCAGAAAGCAGGATCAGGGAAGAGAGTAGCTCCCAAATATGGGAAAAGTACATAAATATTGTTAACTGTAAACCCCATCGATCTGATCTGGAGCCTATATTCAGCACAGAAACCTATGTAACCTCTGTAGCCCTGTAGGTCTGAGCTCACATTCTGTGTTCACGGCTAGGAACATTCCAGGCTATGCCAATTTCAAGACCCATCATCCTCCGGTGATAAGCAGAGTATGCTATCCAAGCTCCCTTCAGAGAATGGAACATTCCCTATGATTTTTGATTCACACTGAGGGCCATTTCTGATAGGGGCCCACAGAGGGCTTCTTTATGTTGTTCCTGCTGGAGATGCCTAATGACAGTGGCAAGAGAGATCTGTTAGAGGTCTAGGCCCATCATGTTTGTGTGGGAATCCCAGGACTCCCTGACCATTCATCAATTTTAAACAGGTTCCTTATAACTCCATTTTCAAAGGCAGAAGAAAAATAAATAAATAAGCAAAATTGATTTACTATTATCATTGTGGGTTCGGGATGCATTGGATCGACCTTCTCGTGGTGCATCCCTTGAGTACCCATTTATTGGGGAAACTGACGATCCTTCCTAGCGGACTGAATCCACATGGATCCCAGTCACTTTCAAAGCCGGCAACAAGCAGACATCAGGCTCAACCTGACGCTGTTGACTGGCTACGGAAGAAGGGCAAACGGTAGAAGAAGAAGAAGAAGAATTGTGGATTGGAGAGATAGGACCCGAGCATCACAGTGGCACATGTCACACCAGGGTGGAACTCAGAGCCTTATGGTGGACAGTCAGGCATTATAACCATTACACTATCTACCCCATTCACTAAGTATTTCTTACCCCTTTCTAGGAAACTTTTTAGTTGTTTCCTAAATCTGTGTATGATAACATTTCAATACTTGATCACAAATAAACATGCTTTGAAGAGTGGTAGTAGATTGCATAATGGATATGCAAAGAGACTCTCCTGCCTAAGGTTCTGAATCCCAGTTTCAATCCCCTGCACCATAAACCAGAGCTGAGGGAGTTGGGCAGTAGCACAGTGGGTTAAGCTCAGGTGGCACAATGCTCAACAACTGGCCTAAGGATCCAGATTGAAACTCCCAATCCCCTGAAGTGAAGGAGAGTCTCTTCACAGGCTATGAATGCAGGTGTCTGTCTTTCTCTCCTCCTCTCTGTCTTCTACTCTCTCCATTTTTCTGTCTTATCCAACGACAATGACAGCAATATTAACTACAATGATAAAAAAACAACAAGGGCAACAAATGGGAATAAATAAGTAAAAAAAATAATAAACTTAAAAAAAAAAACAGAGCTGAGCTGTGCTCTGATAAATGAAAGCAAAAGCTGTTTTTTTACCTTCTGGATGGAATAGACAATTTTGAGGTTAACCAAGTCCAGTAAGTGCCAATGGTGTGTAGTTTCTTAGTTACTTAGGTTATTTATGTGATCTGGATATTCCTCTCTATTTTGGAATTAATATCCATGTAAGCTGTGTCAGGGAATCCTATTCTGGGAGGAAATTAGTGGGGAAGTCATTCTTTCCAGACACTCAGTAGGAGAAGAGCCCACACTGCACCTGGGCTTCATTTCCAGCCTGCAGGGGCAAGAGGCTGTGTAGAGTGAGTGAGCACAGCCTCAGGGGATGGGCAGTTGCTGAGAGAAATAAAGTGAGTGCACCAGGGGTGAGAGGCTGCTGACTAAGCCAAGCCAAAGGACTCCTGCTTGAGGGTGTCTAGGAGAGTCAGATACCAAGAGTGGACAGTGAGACCTTTGATTATGGTACTATGTGTGTGTGTGTGTGTACTCTGCTGAACTGATGCACTTGACTTCTCCTTTTGAAAGTCAACAGTAAGAATAGCTGACATCCTTTCATGAGCTGGAGCCTCAGGTCCTTGTATCAGTTTAACAATAACTCTGGCTGAGCTGGTCTGGGGACTTGATGCTCACGTGAAGATTTCTCCCTCTTGGTCACTTCCTGGCTGCTGAAACAGTTTCTCTGTGTTTTGAAGTGAACACATTTCAAGTTTAACTATGCCTCCAGAAATGTTGATGTTTTGGTCTAATATACTTGTGTATGCTCTCCGGTCATCATTGTTTAAATACTATACTTGATGTGAAATCTATATATCTATGTATCTAAGTCTATATTGTGAGTACTTGTGTAAAATCAACATAAATAAAAAAATCAAAGTAGAGGGTGGGATAGATCGCATAATGGTTATGCATAAACTCTCTCATGCCTGAGGCTACGAAGTGCCAGCTACAATACTTGGCACCATCATAAACATGAGCAGTACTCTGGTAAAAATTTTAAGAAAGTAATAGTACTAAAATAAAAATTAAAAAAGAGAGAGAGAATCAGGAGACGTCTTGTATTGTAATTGAGTCATTTTGGGGGCTGAGTGGAGAAGTATAAAGAGCTCTGAATCCCAATTCCAGCAGTACTTCAGCATGTGTCAGCAGGACTGATTATTTGTTTGCTTTTCTAACATGTCCAGCTCTTCATTTAATTCTTTTGTCTCCTTACTAGTGTTCTGCCTGCCTGATGTACCTGCTCTAGAGAGTGGGGAGTTAGCCCCCTACTCTGACGATATTGCTCTGGACACACTTCCTCAGGTGTCTCAGGGACGCTGTCGCTTGATGTGCTGCCCTTTCCCTGGGCCTAGATGTTGAGCACTGTGAGCTACTCATAGTTGACTGAGTCCCTGGACATTATGTAGCTTGTCCTTCTGTTTCATAGTTTTAATTAGTTTGAAATCCATAATCCATCGTATCAAATATGAGCAAGGTGTCCCTATTCCCCCTCAACAGGGGCTCAAAAGATGGATTTCCATCCTTCCCTTTGAGCCTATTCTGGTCTTTTTGAACCACATAGGTCTGCTGCAGACAGCATGTGTTTGGTGCATGATCTTGATCCACATTCCAACTCTGAGCCTTTTCATGGGTGAGTTTAGACCAGGAATGTTTAGTGAATTTGAAATACGTCAGTCCCATATTTTATGCTGGACTATAAGTGTGTATTTGCTTTTAGAAGAGACTCTTTAGAAGTTCTTGTAGCTAAATTAACATTCAAAAGTCAGTGGCATTCCTCTATGCAAACACTAAGTTAGAAGAAATTGAAATCCAGAAATCAGTTCCTTTTTCTATAGCAACGAAAACAATAAAATATTTAGGAATAAACCTAACCAAAGAAGTGAAAGACTTGTATACTGAAAATTATGAGTCACTACTCAAAGAAATTGAAAAAGTCACAAAGAAGTGGAAAGATATTCCATGTTCATGGGTTGGAAGAATTGACATCATCAAAATGAATATATTACCCAGAGCCATCTACAAATTTAATGCTATCCCCATCAAGATCCCAAGCACATTTTTTAGGAGAATAGAAAAAATGCTACAAATGTTTATCTGGAACCACAAAAGACCTAGAATTGCCAAAACAATCTTGAGAAAAAAGAACAGAACTGGAGGCATCACACTGCCAGATCTCAAACTGTATTATAGGGCCATTGTCATCAAAACTGCTTGATACTGGAACATGAACAGGCACACTGACCAGTGGAATAGAATTGAGAGCCCAGAAATGAGGCCCCACACGTATGGACATCTAATCTTTGACAAAGGGGCCCAGACTATTATATGGGGGAAGCAGAGTCTCTTCAACAAATGGTGTTGGAAACAATGTGTTGAAACATGCAGAAGAATGAAACTGAATCACTGTATTTCATCAAATACAAAAGTAAATTCCAAGTGGATCAAGGACTTGGATGTTAGACCAGAAACTATCCGATACTTAGAGGAAAATATTGGCAGAACTTTTTTCCGCATAAATTTTAAAGACATATTCAATGAAACGAATCCAATTACAAGGAAGACTAAGGCAAGTATAAACCTATGGGACTACATGAAATTAAAAAGCTTCTTCACAGCAAAAGAAACCACTACCCAAACCAAGAGACCCCCTCAGAGAATGGGAGAAGATCTTTACATGTCATAAATCAGATAAGAGTTTAATAACCAACATATATAAAGAGCTTTCCATACTCAACAACAAGACAATAAATAACCCCATCCAAAAATGGGGGGAGGACTTGGACAGAATATTCACCACAGAAGAGATCCAAAAGGCCGAGAAACACATGAAAAAATGCTCCAAGTCTCTGATGGTCAGAGAAATGCAAATCAAGACAACAATGAGATATCACTTCACTCCTGTGAGAATGTCACACATCAGAAAAGGTAACAGCAGCAAATGCTGGAAAGGGTGTGGGGTCAAAGGAACCCTCCTGCACTGCTGGTGGGAATGTCAATTGGTCCAACCTCTGTGGAGAACAGTTTGGAGAACTCTCAGAAGGCTAGAAATGGACCTACCCTATGACCCTGCAATTCCCCTCCTGGGGATATATCCTAAGGAACCCAACACATCCATCCAAAAAGATCTGTGGACACATATGTTCTTGGCAGCACAATTTGTAATAGCCAAAACCTGGAAGCAACCCAGGTGTCCAACAACAGATGAGTGGCTGAGCAAGTTGTGGTCTATATACACAATGGAATACTACTCAGCTGTAAAAAATGGTGACTTCACCATTTTCAGCCGATCTTGGATGGACCTTGAAAAAATCATGTTGAGTGAAATAAGTCATAAACAGAAGGATGAATACGGGATGATCTCACTCTCAGGCCGAAGTTGAAAAACAAGATTAGAAAAGAAAACACAAGTCGAACCTGAAATGGAATTGGAGTATTACACCAAAGTAAAAGACTCGGGGGTGGGTGGGTGGGTGGGGAGAATACAGGTCCATGAAAAATGATGAATGAAATAGTGGGGGTTGTATTGTTAAATGGGAATCTGGGGAATGATATGCATGTAAAAAAAAAAAGAGGTAGAAATGCAAAGCAGAAATTGACTGAGTTTGGAGTATGTCACCAAAGTAAGAAAGCAGAAGTATACTAGAGTTTGCAGTGAGTACCCTCCCTAACACTTCCTCTCCACTATTCCAAGCTTTGGGTCCATGACTGCTCAACAATTTGTTTGGCTTTGTATGTTGACTCTCTTTTCAGTCACCAGGTTCCAGATGCCATCAGGATGCTAGCCAGGCTTCCTGGATTGAAGACCCCACCAATTTGTCCTGGAGCTCAGCTTCCCCAGAGACCCACCCTACTAGGGAAAGAGAGAGGCAGACTGGGAGTATGGACCGACCAATCAACGCCCATGTTCATCAGGGAAGCAATTACAGAAGCCAGACCTTCTACCTTCTGTAACCCTCAATGACTCTGGGTCCATGCTCCCAGAGGGATAGAGAATGGGAAAGCTACTGGGGAGGGGGTGGGATATGGAGATTGGGCGGTGGGAATTGTGTGGAGTTGTACCCCTCCTACCCTATGGTTTTGTTAATTAATCCTTTCTTAAATAATAAAAAAAAGAAGCCAAAGCCTGATAATAATATCACAGCCTACAGAGCCTATGTGTTATAAACAAGCATTTTTCTCCTAATTTATTTACTTATTTTACCAGAGCACTGCTGTACTTTGGCTTATGTTGTTGCAGGGATTTGAGTTTTAGGCATGAGAGTCTCTGTGCATAACCATTATGCCATGTATCCTAGGCTTTAATGAAATCCTTATACCTTTTACTCTCTATGAGGACAGGCTAATTCTAAGATGCTTCTGAAAATGGAGAAAGTTTTTGCTAAAGCAATTTCAAAAAAATAGGGAATTGGGTGAGCAGGATGTGGTGCAGTAGATAAAGTGCCTGACTCTCCACCATGAGGCCCTGAGTCCCTCCTTTGTGTGACACGTGCCACTGTGATGCTAGGGCTCTGTCTCTATCCCACAGTGATATTAATAAATCAATCTTCTTATTTATTTGTTTGTTTGATTGATTGTTTATTTTCCTGCTGTCTTTGAAAAGGGTGGTATGAGAAATCTTTTTGCTTTAAAATTGATCAGTCAGACAGTTTTGGCGGTAGCTCTCCTGTTTCAATACAGGTGGCACCAAGAGCAAGGACCTGCATAAGGATCCCCACCTGCAGGGAAGTCACTACACAGGCGGTGAAGCAGGTATGTAGGTGTCTATCTTTCTCTCCCCTATCTGTCTTCCCCTCCTCTCTTGATTGCTCTCTGTCCACCTAACAATGACAATAACTACAACAACAATAAAAGGGGCAACAAAAGCTAAAATAAACAAATAAATATGAATTAAAAATTGATGAATGGCAGGGCAGTTGTGCAGTGGGTTAATGGCACATGCCACAAAGCACAAGGACTGGTGGTAAGGATCACGGTTTGAGTCTCTGGATTCCCACTTGCAGGGATGTCTCTTCACAGGTGGTGAAGCATGTCTGCAGCTGTCTATCTGTCTCTCCCCTCTCTGTCAATACAAATCTTTATTCATGCTGGCACCCCAGAGTCGGGCGTGTAGGAACTGGTTAAAACCCTATGGAGCCAAAAATCGTAATCGCTAGCTTCTGCTTCTCCCTGAATGGCCCCCTCCTCCTCCTCATCCTCCTCCCCTGAACCACAAGAGTCAAGCCTGCACAGGACTTGGTTTCACAATCTATACATCCTTAAGAGAAGGGCAGAGAAAAATGGGAGGGGCTTGAAAGGTAGAACCTCCCCAGCAACTGTTGCTAGGGATTCAACTGGCCAGAATTAGCAATAACCTGTGGGGACTTAGGAAGGAGACCTCTAGTCTTTTGTAAGACAAGGCAGGAGATTGATATGTACATAATAAAGGGTGGGGCCATTCTTAGCATGGAATGTAGGGTGCTTTGGGGGGCAGGGAGAGGGTAGATCTCCCCTCAAGTCAAACCCTGCCAAGATCAACCACATGCTCACACTTCCCAACAGTTGCTAATAAAGCACCAAGAAAAAGAAAATCCTAGAGAGGATTCAGATCCTGTCTCCAAGGATGCTCCTTTCCAGTTGTCTCTAGTGGGCCCTCCAGAATGACAACACCCATCTCTGACATGTCCAGTCTATTTGATTAAGGGATGTAAAGAATTGCCAGGATGACAAGATCCAAATGCCATTGTTCACTATAAATAGTTGAGACATGTTACAAGATTTTATGGCTTGTATTTAAAAAGGGAAAATAGGTAAAATGCTGCTTTAAGAAAGTCTTTTATTTTGTAGTATACGGCTAACATTTTGATGTTCCCTTGAGTAAACACTGATATAACTATACTGGGTTGACCAAAGATCTGTGCAGTAACTACAGTGTCTTTAAATACTGAATCTTTTTTCATTTGGATACAGTAGTTGTACATTTTAAGAAAACAATACAAAAAGATTATATAAATGAAAGCCTCAAAGAATACTTGTCACTAAATTTTGAACTCAAGTGATCAAACACCAAAGTAAATGAAAATATTTCTAAAAATGGTATAAACAGAGGGGTTCCCAGAAGATGGCAGACTGACAAGCTGCTAGTGTCTTGAGCTCTGACCACATCATCTGGAAACGGTAGGATTTTCTGCCCTTAGTAGGCCAGTCAATAAGGGATCCTAGCAGTGACACCAAGGAGGTGGCTATAACTTAATCTGGGTTAAAAAATAGAGTAGAAAAAAAAGGGAAAAACTTTTTTTCTTTTAAATTATTAATCGCAAAGAGCACCTCCTCCCCCTACCCCCCATAACCAGTCCCTGGGGACCAGCTCCTATAGGCTCCCCTGCTGAGCCTCTTTGTTTACCAACATTCCTGTCCCACCAGGGAGTAACATTCATTCTAAGTCTTTTCCCTTCTGAAACCTCTGGCTTTTTTTGTTTCTAAGTAGCCAACCCCCATCACCCACATAGCTAATTAAATAATTAAAAAATAAGTAAATGAAAACCTCTTTCCTTTCACCACTCTTTTATTACTGTTCTTTTTCTTATCTTTTTATTTTCTCTCAATATCTCTTTTTTTTCTTTTTCTCATTCTTGCCATCCTTTCTTCCTTAATCCTTCCAAAGCCACAGGCCCCATCCCCCACACCACCAAACAGTGTGCTTTCACTGAATTCACTGATACACATTTGGGAATTATTTTGGGGAAGAATTCTGACTCAGAGTGGACTCTCACAGCGAGTATCTCTGCTCTACTTCCCTTCCTCCTTTAGCTACCCCTAGAATATACAGTGGATAGTAGATTTGCATAACTGTCTATTCCAGCTATCCTTGTCTAGTCCTGAGGTTTTTAAAATTTATTTATTTATTTATTTATTTTTCTTAACAATCAGCTGCCTCTGCTCACGAGGTTTGAGGTAATCTGGGACAGGGTGTTTTTTTTTAACCTGCTTTATTTTATTATTAATATTATATAAAGAAATTTATCTCCCACCCCTTTAGGTTGATCAGAATTAACTCTCAGGGTATCTTTCATTGCAAGGGTAGTGGGCATCTTATCTATTTTGGGAGGAACTTGTCTCCTTACTCCTACCTCCACTACAGACTCTCCCCTTCCTCCTCCTCCTAGCTAATTAAAAAAATGAATTAAATTAAAAATAAAGTAACAAAAGAAAGCCTTTCCTTTCACTGCTCTTTAATTACAGCTCTTTTTCTTATCTTTTCTCTTTTCTCTCTCTTGTTTTTTTATCTTTTTTTTAATCTTCCTTCCTTCTTCTTTGCCTTTCTGATTTTGTGAATTATTTTGGGGAAGAAATCTGACTCAGTGTGGACTCTCTATGTGTGTATCTCTGCTCTACTTTCCTTTCCCCTCTTGTTACCCCTAGAATATACAGTGGATAGTAGATTTGCATATCTGTCTATTCTTGCTATCCTTTCTTTTCTCTTTCTTCTTCACTGGGATTTGATTACTATTTTTTCACAGACTGGACACATTGTTTGGCTAACTGGTAGTGATTAAACTGCTTCAATACTTGCTTCAGTAGCTATTGTAATTCCTGAGGTTGGTGAGTGCAATTGTTATAAAGGTATTTAGTACAGTGTTGGTTATACTCAAGACACAACAACTGAGGAACAACAGAGAATAAAAAAGAAACACATAAATAAAAAATAGGTAGATCAAAAACAAATAAAACCGCTACTCCAATAAATGAAGACAAGAGCCCAGAAGAAACTACAAATCAGCCAGAAGTAACCATAGATAAGAAAAGTATGCAAGCAATAATAAACTTATTAATCACAGAAATGAAAACAACATTGGAGGAAAAGAATGGCAGTATTAGGGAAACAACAGTTGAGACCCCCAAGGAAAATATTGATTATCTTGAGGCAATTAGAGAACTGAAAGCTGAAACAGCTGTAATGAAGAAAGAAGCTGAGGCAAGGGAAAGCAGACTAACAGAAGCAGAAAACAAAGATGAGTTAGAGAAAACAGTCAGACAGAAGATGAGTTAGAGAAAACTAAAAAAGAGGAGAAAGAGCTCAAAAAGATATTGAGAGACACTGCAAACAACAACAGAGACATATAGGATGATCTCAAAAGAAGTAACATTCATATAATTGGCGTGCCAGAGGAAGAAAGAGAGGAAGGGGAAGCAAACATTCTAGAGGAAATAATAGAAGAAAACTTCCAAGACCTGAATAACAGAAAGGACATCAAGATTCAAGAGGCCCAAAGAGTTCCAAACAGAATCAACCCAGACCTGAAGACACCAAGACACATCAACGTTACAGTGAGAAGGAGTAACTTCTATGAGGAACTATACGCCACCAAGCTAGAGAATCTGGAAGAAATGACACAATACCTAGAAGCATATGCCCTTCCAAAACTGAACCAAGAAGAACTACAAAATCTAAATGCACCAATAACAGACAAAGAAATTGAAACCATTATTAAGAATCTCCCCAAGAATAAAAGTCCTGGACCAGATGGCTTCACAAACGAATTCTACAAAACTTTCAGGAAACAGTTAGTACCCATACTTCTTAAGCTTTCCAATAAGATTGAAGAAACAGGAATACTCCCTTCCACCTTCTATGAAGCCAACATCACCCTGATACCAAAAGCTGATAGGAACAGAACAAAAACTGAAAACTATAGACCAATATCTCTGATGAACATAGATGCCAAAATATTAAACACAATTTTGGCCAACCGGATACACCAACATATCAAAAAGATTGTTCATCACGACCAAGTGGGATTCATCCCAGGAATGCAAGGCTGGTTAAACATCCATAAGTCAATCAATGTCATTCACCACATCAATAAAAGCAAAGCCAAAAACCACATGATTATCTCAATAGATGCAGAGAAAGCCTTTGACAAAATCCAACACCCATTCACACTCAAAACTCTACAAAAAATGTGAATATATGGGAAATTCCTCAAGATAGTGGTGTCTATATATAGCAAATATACTACCAATATCTTACTCAATGGACAGAAGCTGAAAGCATTCCCCCTCAGATGAGGGACTAGATAGGGCTGTCCACTGTCACCGTTACTCTTCAACATAGTATTGGAAGTTCTTGCCATAGCAATCAGGCAAGAGAAAGAAATCAAAGGAATACAGATTGGAAGGGAAGAAGTCAAGCTCTCACTATTTGCAGATGATATGATAGTATACATAAAAAAACGTAAAGAATCCAGCAGAAAACTACTAGAAGTTATTAGGCAGTATAGCAAGGTATCAGGCTACAAAATCAATGTACAAAAATCAGTGGCACTTCTTTATGCAAACATTAAATCTGAAGAAGAAGACATCCAGAAATCACTCCCATTTACTATTTCAGCAAAATCAATCAAATACCTAGGAATAAAGATGACCAAAGAAGTGAAAGACTTGTATACTGAAAACTATGAGTTTTCAAGGAAATAGAAACTGATACCAAGAAATGGAAAGATATCCCATGCTCATGGATTGGAAGAATAAATATCATCAAAATGAATATTCTCCCCAGAGCCATACACAAATTTCCACCAAGCTTCTTTAAAAGAATAGAACAAACACTACAATCATTTATCTGGAACCTGAAAACACCTAGAATTGCTAAAATCTTCTTGAAGAAAAGAAACAGAAATGGAGGCATCACACTCCCAGACCTTAAACTAAATTATAAAGCCATCATCATCAAAACAGCATGTTACTGGAACAAAAATAGGCACACAGACCAGTGGAACAGAATTGAAAGCCCAGAAATAAACCCCCACACCTATGGACATCTAAGCTTTGATAAGGGGGCCTAAAGGATTAAATGGAAGAAGGAGACTCTCTTCAATAAATGGTGCTGGGAAAACTGGGTTGTAACATGCAGAAGAATGAAATTGAACCACTTTATCTCAACAGAAACAAAAATCAACTGCAAATGGATCAAAGACCTGGGTGTCAGACCAGAAACAATCAAATACTTAGAGGAAAACATTGGTAAAAAGTTTCCCACCTATACCTTAAGGACATCTTTGCTGAATCAAACCAATTACAAGGAAGTAATTGGTTGTGTCCTGGAGCTCCGCTTCCCCAGAGACCCACCCTACTAGGGAAACAGAGAGCCAGACTGGGAGTATGGACCAACCAATCAACGCCCATGTTCACCGGGGAAGCAATTACAGAAGCTAGACCTTCCACCTTCTACAACCCACAATGACCCTGGGTCCATGCTCCCAGAGGGATAGAGATTGGGAAAGCTATCAGGGAGGGGGTGGGATATGGAGATTGGATGGTGAGAATTGTGTGGAGTTGTACCCCTCCTACCCTATGGTTTTGTTAATTTATTCTTACTTAAATTTAAAAAATCATATAAACATAAAAAAAGAACACACACACACACAAAGGTAAAACACTTAGCCCAAGAAATAAATATTTCAAGAAACCAACTGGTAGTTGAGGACCCTGCTGAGATCTGCTGTGGTCTATCATGTTATTAGATGGTGTCTGATCACAGAGTACTCACAGGCTGCTTTTATACAGTTTAGGGAGATAATAAGGGTGCTAGGAGGAAAATGAACAAGAACGAGAGAGACATTCCATTAAGATCTAATTTATTTCTCAATATTTCAAAACAGAAACATTCACAATGGAAAATACAACACATGAATTGCAACCCAAATTACAATCCCAAATTCTGATTAAAGCATTTCAAAAACATACTTCAGATTCTATTAGACCTACATCCTGGAAATCCAGTCAAATGCACTCCTGGCAGGTTAGCACTGAGGCTGGGTCTTTTTGTGTCCCCATCCCTTAGACCTGATATCAGAAGCAGGGTTGTGTGCTCATTGAGGGACAAAGTTGCTAGATGTAACTTCCTGTGAGCCTTTAAAAGACAGCTTCTTATAGTCACACCGACAAAAAAGCAGGGTAGAATGATGGGCTCCCATTTTTTGAACACCTTCTTGGCACAGGAAGTGCAGTGACGAGTGCTCACCATGATGGACCTGGGATATCCTAGGTCCCTGAGAATCTTTGAGATCTGACTGCAAAGCAAATCAAATGTCTCAGGCTAGAGATCTCCCTGGGGGCTGAAACTCTACATAGGGGCAGGAAACAGCTGGAGAGATAAATGCTGCAGCCCTGAGGTGCAGTGCAGCAGCTTCTCCAGGGTGGCCATGGACAGGCGGTTCCCATGCAGGCTGAGGGAGCTGAGCTGGGAGCAGCTGCTCAGGGCAGGGAGCAGGGTCTCAAGCTGGGGGGTCCTGGAGGCCACACAGACCCAGGTCCAGGTGCTGGAGGGTGGCTGCATTTACCTCCAGTAGAGCTCGCAGGGGCTCCCTGACAGAGGTCAGAGGGACTCCCCTCAGACACAGGTCCTTCAGGTGAGTGATGTGTGAGCTCTAGAACAGGTGTGTCAACTCTTCTTCTGTAAACCCCCAGTTACTGATTGAGAAGACCTCCAGAGGTGAGGCAAGGCTCCTGTGAAGAGAGAGAAAATGAAGAGAGCGAGGTTAGAATGGACAATGGCATTGGCAGGAGAGTGTAAATTCTGTGGAGGTCAGGAAACACCAAAGCTTAAGTTTGCTCTCAACCAGAAATAGCATCATGTGATAAGGCTGCAACCTCTTCAGTGTCCTTAGGAGCCTGGCAATTTCTAAAACACATGTCTTCTCTTTCAGGCAGAGAAATGCACACATTTCACTTTCTCTCTTTCTTTCACTCTTCCTTTCTTCCTTCCTTTCTTAAATGCATAAATTTTGGAATCAGCTAAAGCATACTCTGAGATAACTGGCCGTTTTATACAAATATGTTGGCACCTTTGACAGCATCACTGGATACAAATGAAAGCACTCTCACTCAAGCTGCCTTCAGACTTCTGTGGACTCTAGCTGCCCCATCCCTGGGCTGGGTGTAACCAGTAGGTCACAGACCAAGCCTGGCCAAAGTCCCACAGCAACTGCTCATCCTGCCAGTCTCCAGGGCCTCCCTGACACCTCTCCATGCTCAGCATATGCTCTGCTGGAGATCCGTATTCCTCAGCTATAGCCTGTTTAGTGTTCTCTGCATGCTGTCACTGCCTGTGTATTCACAATCTTGCCAGGACGCTGTCAGTTCCTGGTAGTCAAGGAATTGGAGGCAATGTATGGGATCTCTTCTTCACAGTCCCCTTTACTAATAGTTGTCAAGTCATCTAAGAGATCTCTTCAGACTGGAACCTGAGAACCAACCACACTCACTAGGCTGGATATTCCCCCAAGGAATATCTGAGCAAGGGGTCCCTTCCAGAACTCTGTGAAACTTTGTCCTCAGCTTCCTATGGTTAAAGTTTGATGGGATATTTAGGATGAGAAACTGGGTAAAACTGGAATAATGTAGTGTTTTGTGTACAATGTCCTTCATTCCTGAATCCCCAGTTGTCTCAGGTTTAATCTTTTTTTTTTTAAATTACATTTTCATGGGGTTGGTTGGGAAAGCACAGATCTAAGCACACATGGTGCAAAGCTCAATAAATGGGGTAATAAGGATCCTGGTTCGAGTCTCCAGCTCCCCATGTGCAAGGTGGTTACTTCAAAAGAGTCGAAGCAGGTCTGCAGCTGTCTTTTTCTCTACCACTTCTGTGCCTCCTTTCTTCATTTCTTGCCCTCCTTTCTTCATTTCTCTCTGTCCAATTCAACAACAACAGCAATAATAATAATAACCACAACAATGACAGTACCACAAGGGCAACAAAAGGGAAAAAATAGCCTCCAGGAGCAGTGGATTCATTGGATTCATGGTACAGGCACCAAGACTCGAAAATAACACTGGAGGCAAAAAATTAATTTTTATTTATTTACTTTTACCAGAGCTTTGCTCAGTCAGCTCTGGCTTATTGTGGTGTGGGGGATTGAACCTGCAACTTTGGCACTTCAGGCATGAGAGTCCTTTACATATCCAGGATGCTATCTACCCTTATCCTCTCATGTTTGATCTCTAGCAATCTCATAAACTACTTCTCAGACGCAATCTGGCCGCAGATAGTAATAAATTATGTCTAATAACTGAATTACAAAGCAAGGAACTTGAGAGCCAATGTCTCCTGCACTGTTACTCTGCCAGGAGCACAGTCCTAGCTGAGCAGCTGGTGCAGATGGCCCTGGAGGAAGAAGGGAGATTTCAGGTACAGCTCCTGAAGATGAAGTAGCTGGAGGAATGCAGAGGTGAACTCGCTGATACACACTGTCCTCCTGGCGTCCTCTTCTGGGGTGGTTGCAGTAGGAATATCAACGCAGACAGCCAGTCTCTTGAGATTACTCATCATGCCCAGCAGGTTATCAAGCTTGTGCAGGGTGTAGAATGTCAAGACACAATGGACATCTAATTCCTTGATATCACAGAATGGCATGGCATGCAGCAACCTTAAACCCTTTCTGGTCAGGGAATCTACCATCAGTGTCTTACAAGAGAGGTGCACTCCCTTTCTCTCCTTGATCCAGCCTAGCAGGTAGCAGCAAAGCCTCTCGACATGCTTAGACATGTTTATCACTGAGGTAGAGGTCTACACACACCTCGAAGCAGGGCCTGGCCTTCTCGTTGCTGGAAGGCTCCTCATCCACAAGTTCTCTCCTTTCTGAAAACACAGGGATTTGGACTCCAGTCCACATGCTCCAGAACTTCTGCCCAGTGAACTGTAAATCCAGGACCCTCAGTTTACAACCTGCTTTGGGGGGAAGGAAAATAGGACACTGCTGAGGATAGAAAGCATGAACACAGAATTTGACTCATTGATAAGGATCACACTGACCAAGTGTGTTATTCCCTCACATTACAAATACCATTCTAAATCTATAGAATAAAATCATTATTATTCCATACTATATCCCTGTAGCCATGTTTAATCCAACCAAGAAGTCAGAAGACTACTTTTCGCTCCTTCTCTCTCTCTCTCTCTCTCTCTTTCTTCTTCATTTATGTAGCTGGAAACTGAGACTACAGGACCTTCCCTGCTGTAGACACTTTGTGGGTTCTATTTAGATAGACAGTTAAGAAAGGGGAAGTATAGTGTTGATATTGTAATGGTGATGTAAAAGGACTTTGATGCTTGGAGCTTTAAGGCCCTGGTTCAATCACTCACACCAACATATGCCAGAGTGCAGACATGCCATTGCTACAGATAATAAATAAGGAAGTGGGAAGAGAGAGAGAGAGAGAGAGAGAGAGACATATCACTATTATCACTTGTGCTGCCTCCTCCATGTTGGTATTTAACGTCTATAACTTGGCCTGCTATGACTGGCAGCATGTGCTCACCCTTGAGCTACTGCACAGGACAGAAATCAGCTCTTAAAGGCAATGAACCAATGGGCAGTGAGCTGTCACATTGGCATTAGAAGCCTTGGGTCCTCCCCATGGGCCTCCACTCTCCCTGATCCAGCTGTCTTCCAGGAAGCACAGACTGTCCCTGACTATGGATGCTCCTTACCTGGGAGGATCTTCCTGCTTCAGCAAGGCATCAATTCCATCCATCACAGCTTTGAAACTTGGATCCTCAGGCTGCACATCTGAAATGATAGCTCCCAGAGGGAGTCTTTCAAAGGGCCAGGTCTGCACTAGAGCCTTCAGGATCTCCCAGCAACTGTGAGACTCTGCTTCCAGAAATAGATTTGGGAAAGGCTTGTAGGCAGGTCATTCAGTGAAGAGATGGCCAAGTTCTCATCCCTCAAAAGGCTCTCAATGGCCGTTTTTTCAAGACTGGATGCCTTGTTGCAGCTCATCTTGAATTTCCTCAGGCAGCAAACCTGTGGGAATAGCAACGAAGCTGACATGATTCTCAAGGCAGCATGAGAAGGCCAGAGTCCATCATACTGCTCTTCAAGGAACCACCTCAGCAGCCAAGTCACAGCTCTGGCAGCAGAGTGAGAAATGGTGGCAGAGTCTCCAGTCAGTGTCCAAAGGTAACCATCAGAGGTGGATTGCAATTATTAAGGAGACACCAACAACAGGATGACATTGTATGAAACTAATACATTCTGGTGAGACCATGACAGCTAAGCAAATAAAAGCTACTATAAACCTAGGCCGTCACAGTAGACAGCAGTGGGACATCCATCTGCATGTAGCAACTCTTTATACTTGAGAAGTATCCTGGGGTCGGGTGGCAGCACAGCTGGTTAAACACACTGAACCTCACATGCCAGGACCCACGTTTGGGCCCCAGTCCCTCACTGATTGGGTGAAGCTTCACAGGCGGTGAAGCTGGTTTGCAGGTATGTATCATTCTCTCTCCCTCTCTATCTATCCTCCTCTCCCAATTTCTCCCTGACCTATCCACTAATAGGTAGCAATGGAAAAAAGAAAAAAAAAAAAAAAAAGGCCAATGGTAGGATTGTATTTATACTGCTAGAACATAGCCAGAAGGATAACCCTTGTGCCAGTATTAGTAAGTATTTAAATAAATAAATAATTAATAACCAATAAAAGCTAACAATATGAACACTGCTTAACTCTAGCTTATGCTGGTGTGGGGGAGTTGAACCTTTGATGTAGGAGTTTCAGGCATGAGAGTCTCTTTGCATAACCATTATGCTCAACCTGACTCTGTTGACTGGCTATGGAAGAAGGGCAAACGCTAGAAGAAGACCATTATGCTGTCTAGCCCCACCCTTCCTGTCATCTAATTTAAAGGTTTTATTTATAATGAAATTATGAACCGAGGATTATAGCCTAAAGATAGATTATGCCTTGCATGCCTTCATATGTAAGGCCCTGCCTTCATTTCTTACAACGGTAGGCAGGTGTGAGTGTTTTTAGTTCCCTCTCTATGTTGATGAACCTGATTTGGGACTGAGAATGTTTCACTGACACCTATCTAGGTAAGAGTTGAAAGTGGACTCACATGCCAACAACTTTACTGTAAACCATTAACCTCCCACATTCAAATGATGACAAGGAAATACATGGGTCCTGGGGTCACGTAGATGGAGAGTTTATAGGTCATGGTATTTATAGACTTTTTTCCTATTTGGGAGCTACTCTCTGCCCTGAGCCACCTTAGTTCTGTTCCAATTTTGACACCATCTTCCTTTTAGAGGTAGAAAGAATATAGAAATTTCAGTGGAGGGGATGGTTTATGGAACTCTAGTGGAAGGAATTGTTTGCAAGTATACCTTTCCTGTCCCACAATCTTGTGGATCATTAGTAAATCACTAATAAAAATTTCATGAAATTCAATTTTTTTGGCATGAAAGAATAGGTTTTTGGGTGATCCTGTAGTGGTGCTGTCATTAAGGCACTAGACTCTCAAATATGAGGTCCTGAGTTCAATCCCCATCAGCACATGTCTGGAGCAGTGTTCAGTTCTTTCCCTCTCTCCAATTATCTTTCTTTTTTTAAATTTATTTTTACTTATTTATTCCCTTTTGTTGCCTTTGTTGTTTTATTGTTGTAGTTATTATTGTTGTCATTGTTGTTGGATAGGACAGAGAGAAATGGAGAGGGGAGGGCAAAGACAGAGAGAGGGAGAGAAAGACAGACACCTGCAGACCTGTTTCACTGCTTGTGAACCGACACCCCTGCAGGTGGGGAGCCAGGGCTTGAACCAGGATCCTTATGCGGGTCCTTGTGCTTAGCGCCACCTGCGCTTAACCTGCTGTGCTACAGCCTGACTCCCTCCAATTATCTTTCAAAGGAGTAAATAAAGAAATATTTTTTAAAAAATTAAAAAAATATATGCTTTTAAAATTTTAAAATTCCTTCTTCATCCACTGCTACGTTACCATGGTTGAATGACCACAGTAGCATGATGGGTCCTTAGCAGAGGAGGGTAAATTACCAGCTGAAATGAAGTCGGCTGTGTGATCAGATCTCAGGTCTCTGGAGAACCTGCAGTCACACTGAAGACTTGGAGGAGTCTGATTTAGAGACCTACACTTTTATATCCCACTTAGGCTATACCCTACACACCCAAATCCCTAGAGGAGACACGCTAGTTACTCAGATCCCAAAATCCTATCAGGTTCCTATCCATTTGGCCTAGAGACCAATTTTGGTTGACTATGGGTGTGATTCATACCAAGTGTTTCATAGAGTTTTCTCCAAATATGGACTCAGTGCTGGTGTGATCGTGGGGAGATTACAATATTTTCCCACAGAACCCCAAGAACATAGAACCTGGAGGCATCAGTGTTTTTTTAGCCACATTTTCACTTTTCTATTTTTTTATTATCATTATTTCCCAGAATACTGATTAATTCTTGTTTGTGGTGGTGCAGGGGATTGAAGCCTTCTGAGCTTGTAGCATGACAGTCTTTTTGCATAACCATTAAGCTATTTACCCCTACACTTGACGTATCCATGCTGAACTTGAAGCTCATATCATAATGATGACTAGCACTACAAAATACAACTAAAAGGGAACAAGGCAGTTGAACTAATCAGTGTAGTTGGACAGAAACAAGTTGGGGTAGGAATCAAATTTCCAATGCCTTTGACTAACAGAGAAGTGATTCCAAAAGCCAAAAGTACATCGTTCTTTACCCCCAAAAGAGTCTACTAGGTTCATACTCCAGGAAGGGAGAAATAATAGATGACCAAAGAGCTCTGAATCCCAATTCTACCAGCACTTCAGTATGTGTCAGCAGGATTCTGATTATTTCTTTGTTTTCATTTTTATTTTATTTATTTATTTGTTTGTTTATTTATTTTAAAAAGGAGACTTTAACAAAACCTTACAATAAAAGGGGTACAACTCCACACAATTCCCACCATCAGATCTCCGTATTCCATTCCTTCCACTGATAGCTTTCCTATTCTTTATCCCTCTGGGAGTGTGGCCCCAGGGTCATTGTGGATGAAGAAGGTGGAAGGTCAGGCTCCTGTAATTGTTTCCCTGCTGAACATGGGCATTGACTGGAAGATTCATACTCCCAGCCTGCCTCCATTTCCCTAGTAGGGTGGGTCTCTGGCGAAGCAGAGCTCCAGGACACATTGTTGGGGTCATCTGTCCAGGGAAGTCTGGTCAGCATCCTGCTGGCCTCTGGAACCTGGTGGCTGAAAAGAGAGTTAACATACCAGAAAATATGAGTGGACATAAAGCACTATTTCACTTATCTGAGAGGGGAGAGAAAATGGAAGGACAATTAGAAGCATTAAGAGTTGTAATTGTGATGTGGAAATAAGTGGAGTAAGGGCTGTAGGAGAAAATATAAATGGGAAAATAAATTATAGATTGATTGATAGATAGAGTATTAGCATGATAGATGATAGAAAGTATGATTTTTGTATGTAGTCAAACGATATCTGTGACCTTGTGAAAATCATTCCAGTTTCTGCTGGACGAGAGTGGAATTCAGAGATCTGGTGTTGAAAATAGTGTGATATTGTACTGCTATTATCTTATAATTTTGTAGAGCACTATTATATAAATATTTTTTAAAGGTAGGAAAATCATCTCTGTATGAGGTTAGTTCAAAGTCCTGAAGAGTTGTGAAATTGGAAAATAAATAGATTGGAGACACTGCTGTGGAGAGCAGTCTGGAGAACTCTCAGAAGGCAAAGAGTAGACCTAACTAACCTATGACCCTGCAATTCCTCTTCTGGGTGTATATCCTTTTAAGATATAGTTAACTTATTTATTCCTGAGGAAGATAGTTATAAAGAACAAAAGAGAGAGGGAGAGAGAGAGAGAACTGATCTCACTCTGCTTCATATGTCGCCAGGGATTGAACTCAGGAACGCTCAAAGAGTCCATTAATTATACACTATGCCATCTCCTGGACCACCTAGAGATATTTCCTAATGAGCTAAATACACCCATCCAGAAAGTTACATGTATGTGTGTTTTTATAGCAGCATAATTTGTAATTTCCAAACCTGGATGCAACCAGCATTAGACAAGTGGCTGAGTAAATTGTGGTCAATATACATAATGGGTTAGCATTGGAGGTAGTAATGAGTGTGTGTGTGTGTGGGGATTGGGATGGGACACAGTCTTTTGGTGGTGGGAATGGTGTTTATGTATACTCCTATTAATTTTTATTCATATAAATCACTATTTAATTAATATGAGAGGGGAAAAATGATTTTATGTCTCAAACTTTTTAAAGCACAGACTGAATCTTTTTAATACATAGGCTGAGTCTTTGATATGTTGACTCTCTCAAAAGCCTAGACAAGGGAGAAATGAAGCAACCAGTGGCATAGCTATATACAAGATGTTGGGTATTACACAGCAAACCCTAACAAAGAGACTTTCAGTGTTAACCCAATTACCAAATAATGTGATGATATCAATAAGGATCCATAGTATTTTTGAACCATAATACAGTAGGAACCTCACATTTCCACTAAAGAGCCTATAATTTCCCAGTCCTGGAACCTTAGGGTGGGGCACACTTTCCTGCATGGTTCTCTCAATTCATATCAAATAACTTTGCAACCAAAGGACCAAAACAAGACAGGATTAGAACTCCTACAGTAACCCACCAAATCACCAGTGAGTGCAAAAACATGTGCTGGTGACAGAGAGGAACCTACAGAGAGATTAAGTGTCTGGTAATAGTCCCTCAGTTTATCAGTTGAGACACCACCTCCAGTCTGTTCCACCTGTGAGGGACCGCTACAGTGGAAGAGCAGCAGGAAGGATCAGGGAACTCTGAAGGCTACCACCTTGTGGGTCAGGAATTGGCGCAGGGGAGAACGGAATACACCACACTCTGTTGGAGGGTGAATCTGACCTCAATTTTTATTCAGCCAGTGAGAACTTATATATCTTTTAGCCTTACATAAACAATATCTGAAACAGAAAATAAAGCTCATTTCTTGATTAGATGGCCTTGCAGTTTTACACAGTAATGTCGTACTTCATGGGGTGATGCATTTCTGTGTAAAAGGCTTAGCAGATAGTATTTTATGTAGAGTTTTAACATATTTCATCAGAGGAGGTAAGTATTATTTAGAATTTTTCCTAAAACTTTATGTGTTTGATGACCCATAACTTTGTCTATCTCATTTTCTGTTCATCTGTATCTAATCTGGGAATAGGGGTTGTTTGTCCCCGATTACACAGCATTATTACCATGTACATAATGAAAACAATAATCAGAGTTTCCAATTTAAATCTGCTCAAGATGCCAAGACCCACTCCCAGAATTCTTCCTTGAAGAGAGTTTTCCTGGGTGCTAACCCTGTCAAACCCATCGTTCTGGATTTGAGTGGGGTGTGGCACCACCAACAAGGGGACAGCTGAAGGGAGGAGAGGACTCCCCGGAGACTTACCAAGTTCAACTCTGAGTCTCCATTGCTACTACCCTCATAATCTGGAGCAGCAGCAGGGAGGGACACCACGTGACATAGATCTAACCAGGAAACTCAGGAGAAGACTTATATCTAAGTGGCATAGCTGTGGGGCTGTGAAAATCTCTTTGCCTAACCACTTGACTATCTCAGCCACACCCTGCCTTATCTCTTGTTGAGAAGTCAATGATTAAGCTAAGAAGCCTACTTATAGTTCAGAAGCCCTCAGACTCCCATAGGCTACAGAGAAAAAAGGAAAAAAAAAAAAAAGAGGCTTTTAAATCACTGAGCTCCAACTCAGGGATTAATATACTATTGAAACAACTGTTAACTTCCACCACTCTGAACCCTTTAATTACCTTACTTAGACTCAAGTCAATCCAGGAAATAGTGATCAGTAATTTGAAAGTACTAAGAGAGGGAACTCATAACATAATATATAAAATGGCAAAACAAACAAGAAGAAATATGGGAGAAATGAACCAGGACAAGAGTCCAGCTAATAGCCTCCCAAAGGGTGACGCACAAAATAACAAGTTCAACATCCAAATATTAGCTAAGGAAATAATCACAGGAGTGAGCAAAGAGTTTGAAAGAATTGTAATCAGAAATACAAGAACAACAAATGAGACTCTGGAAGAAAACACTAACTATCTCAAGGTTATTAGAGAGCTGAAAGCTGAAATAGCTGAGCTAAGAACACAACTAGTTGAACAAGCTAAAATAGTGTCAGAACAGGGTACCAAAAGAGATGAACATCAAAAATAGTAGAGGGCAGAGAGAATAGACTCAATGAGGCTGAAGACAGAATTAGCAAGGTCAAGGATGAATTAGAGAAAACTAAAAAAGCAGTAAGAGATCCCTAATAGAGATTAAGAGATACTGAAAACAACCACAAAGACTTGTCAGATGACTTCAAAGGAAACAATATACACATTATTGGCTTACCAGAGGACGAAAGAGGGGGAAAGAAAGAAAGCATTCTTCAGGTCAAAATAGCTGAAAACTTCTCTAGTCTAGACAACATCAAAGACATAAAGATTCCTGAAGCCCGGAGGGTCCCAAACAGAATTAACCCAGACTTAAAGACACCAAGAAACATCATACTTAGAATGGAAAGGAATAAGGATAAAGAAAGGATCCTGAAGGCTGCAAGAGAAAAACAAAGAGTCACCTACAGAGGAAAACTCCTAAGATTAACAGCAGACTTCTCCACACAAAAACTACAGGCCATAAGATATATGTATTGAGTGCTTAATGAGAAAAGCTTTCAACCAAGAATAGTGTGTCCTGCTAGACTGTCATTCAGACTAGATGGAGGCATCAAAACCTTCTCAGACAAGCAACAGTTGAAGGAATCAACTATCACCAAGCCTACCCTGAAAGAAGTTCTGAAAGGTCTCCTATAAACTGTCAGACTACCATAAATAGGACATATATCAAAACACTCTAAAACTCTACAAGAATGGAGTTAAAATATCTTCAATCTTTGATATCAATAAATGTCAATGGCCTGAATTCACCTATTAAAAGACACAGAGTAGGAAGATGGATCAGAAAATATAACCAAACAATATGCTCTCTACTGGAAACACACCTAACTCAACAAGACAAAGACAGACTTAAAGTGAAAGGAAGGAAGACTATCATACAAGCCAATGACCCACAAAAAAGGGCAGGAATAGCTATTCTCATATCTGACAGGATAGACTTTAAAATAGGTAAGATTAAAAAGATAGGAATGGACACTACTTCACACTCAAAGGATCAGTCAACCAAGAGGACTTAACAATTATATATCTATATATTTATATCTATTTATCAATATATATCTATTTATATATATTTATATCTATCTATATATCTATATCTATCTGTCTATATATATATATATGCATATATACAATGGAATACTATGCAGCTACTAAGAACAATGAACTCAACTTCTTTGACCCATCTTGGTCAGAGGTAGAAGGAATTATGTTTAGTGAGCTAAGTCAGAAAGATAAAGATGAGTATGGGATGATCCCACTCATCAACAGAAGTTGAGAAACAAGATCAGAAAGGGAAACTAAAGGCAGGGTCTGAGTAAATTAAAAGTAGGACACCAAAGTAAAAACCCTGTGGTGAGTGAGAGGGTGGACATGCTGCTTCCTCGACTGGTGGGTGGGTGGGATTGAACACAATCTTTTGGTGATGGGAATGGTGTTTATGTACACACCTATTAAATTATAGTCGTATAAATCACTATTTAATTAATATGAGAGGGGGAAAATTGATTGTATGTCCAACAAAGGGACTTTTCAAAGTTAACCCAATTACCAAATAATGTGATGATAACAGTAACTATCCATTGTCTCTTGAACCCTAAGACAGCAGGAACCTCACATTTCCACTATAGAGCCTAAACTTCCCCCAGTCCTGTGGTAGGGTGCACTTTCCCTTTTGCTTCTCCCAATTCTTATCAAATAACATTGCATCTGCTGATTGCCACCTAATCAGTGCAGTGAGTGCCACCCCAGCATGCTTCACTTCAGACTGTGTCCAGAGACTTCAGGTGTGGAACGACAACTCTTCAGCTTCATCACTGGTGTGAGACCTTTCCTTTCTTAGCATTCTCTAATTCCATCCCAGGCGGTTCACTTCCTAACAAATTCCATAACCTAGATATAGACCAGGTTCCATGAGATAGAACATATGTTCATAGGTATCCATAAACTAGGGCAAATATATACCTGAAAGCAGTAGTACACTAGAGTTTGCAGTGAGTACCCCCCAACACTTCATCTCCACTATTCCAACCTTTGGGCCCATGGTTGCTCAACAATTTGTTTGACTTTGTATGTTAACTCTTTTCAGCCACCAGGTTCCAGATGCCGTCAGGATGCCAGCTAGGCATCCCTGGATTGAAGAGCCAACCAATGTATCCTGGAGCTCCACTTCCCCAGAGACTCACCCTACTAGGGAAAGAGAAAGGCACACTAGGACTATGGATCAGCCAGTCAATGCCCATGTTCAGTGGGGAAGCAATTACAGAAGCCAGACCTCCCACTGTCTGCAACCCACAATGACCCTGGGTCCATGCTTACAGAGGGACAGAGAATGGGAAAGCTATTAGGGGAGGAGGTGGGATATGGAGATTGGGCGGAAGGAATTGTGTGGAGTTGTACAACGCCATCCCATGATTTTGTTAATGCTTCCTTTCTTAAATAAAAAAAAATTTAAAAAGTAAAAAAAAGATTAAAAATTATAAGAATGGACACTACTTAATGCTCAGAGGATCAGTCAATCAAGAGGACTTAACAATTATTAGTAGCTATGCACCCAATGAGAAGCCATCTAAATACATGAAATGTCTACTGAAAGAAGCTACAGAAATATATTAACAGCAACATAGTCATAGTAGGGGACTTTAACACCCCACTTTCTCAACTTGACAGATCATCCAGGTAGAAGATCAATAAAGACATAAGGGAGCTAAATGAAGAGATAGATAAACTAGAACTATTGGATATTTTGAGAGTTATTCATCCCAAGAAACTGGAATACACATTTTACTCAAATCCACATGGGTCATTCTAAAGGACAGACCATATATTAGGCCACAAAGACAGCATCAGAAAATTCAAGAGCACTGAAATCATCCCAAGTATCTTTTCAGACCACAGTGGAACTACACAAACACTTAACAATCAACAAAAGATTACTAATAGTCCCAAAATGTGGGAGCTCAACAGTACACTTCTTAATAACCTCTGGGTCAAAGAGGAAATAAAGGAAAAAATCAAAATGTTTTGAGACTTCAGTGAAAATGAAGACACAAGCTATCATAATATTTTGGACACAGTTAAGGCAGTACTGAGAGGGAAGTTCATAGCTATACAAGCACACATTAGGAAACAAGAAAAAGCACAAATAAACAGCCTGATTGCACATCTTAAAGTCCTAGAATAAGAAGAACAAAGGAACCCTAAAACAACCAGAAGGACAGAAAGCACTAAACTTAGGGCAGAAATAAATCACATTGAGAATAAGAAAACCATATAAAAGACCAACGAAAGTAAATGTTGGTTCCTCGAAAGAGTGAACAAAATTGACAAATCTTTAGCCAGACTCACAAAACAAAAAAGGGAGAAGACCCAAATAAATCAGAAACTAAATGGAAGAGGAGACATCGCAGAAATTCACCATATCATACGAAGCTTCTATGAACAACTATTAGTCACCAAATTAGAGTACCTGGAAGAAATGGACGATTCCCTAGATACCTGCGAACTTCCAAAACTAAGTAAAGAGGAATTGGATAACATGAACAGGCCCATCACAGCTAATGAAATTGAAACAGTTACCAAACATCTCCCCAAAAATAAAAGTCCTAGACCAGATGGTTTTACAAATGAATTCTACAAAACCTTCAAAGACACTAATACCTCTACTTTTAAAAGTCTACCAGAAGATTGAAGACACTGGAGTACTCTCTGCCAGCTTCTGTGAAGCCAACATCACTCTGATACCAAAAGCAGACAGAACACAACCAAACAAGAAAACTACAGATCAATATCTCTGATGAACATAGATGTGAAAATATTGAACAAAATTCTAGCCAACTGGATACAGCAGTATATCAAAAAGATTGTTCATCATGACCAAGTGGGGTTTATCCCAGGAATGCAAGGTTGATTTAATATATGTAAATCAATCACCTTGATCTACCACATCGACAAAAGCAAGACCAAAAACCACATGGTCATATCAATAGATGCAGAGATAGCCTTTGACAAAATACAACATCCCTTTATGATCAAAACACTACAGAAAATGGGAATAGATGGAAAATTCATGAAGATAGTGGAGTCTATATATAGCAAAACTATAGCCGACATCATACAATGGTAATGGTGAAAAACTGGAAGCATTTCTACTCAGATGAGGTACTAGACAGGGTTACAAATACTGAAAAAAAAAAAGACTTTTTTACATTCACACAGTTTATTGCCACACTGAACTGCCAGTAGGTAGCAGTAAAATACAGCTAACTGGGAATTTTTTTCAATGACTTCTTCTAGCGTTTGCCCTTCTTCCGTAGCCAGTCAACAGCATCAGGTTGAGCCTGATGTAATGTTTCGAGACCTCCTTTGAATCTGGAGAGGTGGCAGTCGTTGACTATGTGGGTCATCGTCTGTCTGGAGCCGCAGGGGCAGTTCGGGTCATCTCTGGCCCCCCAGCGATGGAACATAGCGGCACACCGGCCATGGCCTGTTCGATAGCGATTGAGGAGGGCCCAATCATAACGTGCTAGGTCAAAGCCGGGTTGACGCTTGCAGGGGTCTGTGATGAGGTGTTTGTTCTTGACCTCAGCTGACTGCCAACTCTGTTTCCAAGAGACTGGAACATAGAAGTTCAGTGTAGGCATAGGGGACCAGATTGGGTGACGAGAAATCAAGCGTTGGACAGGGTGGGCGAATATATCCGTGTATATTGGCAAGTCCGGTCGAGCATAGACATGGGAAATGAACTTAGATGATGCCGCATCCCGACGAATATCTGGCGGGGCAATGTTGCTAAGAACTGGCATCCATGGAACTGGGGTGGAACGGATGGTTCCAGAAATGATCTTCATGGAGGAATATAATTTGGAATCGACCAAGTGGACATGGGGGCTACGGAACCATACAGGGGCACAGTATTCTGCAGTGGAATAGCATAATGCCAGAGATGATGATCGTAGTGTGGAAGCGCTCGCGCCCCATAAGGAGCTGGCCAGTCTTGCAATGATGTTATTTCTCGTGCCCACCTTTGCTGCAGTTTTTATGAGATGTTTGTGAAGTGACAGAGTGCGATCTAGAGTAACGCCAAGAGAGACCGGCTGGGCTTCATGCCGGAGTCTCGTATCGCCAAGCTGCACATTAAGCTCACGCAAGGCCGAGGCATGGTGTAGATGGAAAACAGATGATATCGTTTTTGCAGTGCTAGGGATTAGTCGCCATTTTTTACAGTAATCAGATATCAGAGACATGTCTTTCGTGAGTGTTTCCTCGAGGATGTCGAACTTGGATGCCTGAGTAGCACAGCAGATGTCATCGGCGTAGATGAACTTCCTTGAAGAAGTTTCTGGGAGGTGATTGATGTAAATATTAAATAGCGTAGGAGCCAGAACAGAGCCCTGGGGGAGGCCACTTGAGACAAGTCTCCATCTGCTAGACTTGTCACCCAGTTGCACCCGGAATCTTCTGTTTTGGAGAAGAAACGATATAGTGTTGGCCACCCATGGAGGCAGGCATCTTGAGATCTTGACTAGGAGACCACGGTGCCAGACCATGTCATAGGCTGCTGTGAGATCAACAAAGACAGCACTTGTCTTTAAATTCTTCTGGAATCCATTTTCAATGTAAGTTGAGAGGGCCAGGGCTTATTCGCAGGTAGACCTTCCTGGGCAGAAACCAGCTTGGGCGGGTGATAGGAATTTCTCTGTAAGATGAGAAATATGTGACAGAAGCAGCCTCTCAAGGAGTTTGTAACACACAGAAAGAAGAGAAATTGGTCTATAGCTGGCGGCCAGTGTTGGGTCTTTCTTTGGTTTCAAGACCGCTATTATCTTCGCACGACGCCAAACTTTGGGCATAGATTCAGATTCCAAGATGTGGGACAGGAATGAAGCGAGCCACTTCTTTGCCGCAGGAATCAGGTTAAGAATGCGTTCTGGGGTGATGTTATCATAGCCAGCACCTGTTTCCGGTTTAATGCTCTTCAAAGCGTCTTCCAGTTCAAACAGTGTAAAGGGAGAGAGTTTTGGAGATGGACAAGATAACCGGAAGTGGGATGACCACTCGTGGGAAATTTCCCTTTTCCAGACTGGGTCGATCTTAGCACGGCCAACTTGAGTTAGGTGACTGGCCACTGAGTTTGGAGATACGGGAGGATGGGAGATGGGAGGGGGTTGGTTACTGGCACCCAGTCTGTGAAGAAGCTTCCAGGCCTTCCTACTTGAGTGGGTGAAATTCAGACTTTCCGTGAGTTGTTGCCAGCGGGCTTGGCGTGCTACATCCAGGGAGGCAATGAGATGGTCGGCCACATCTGGGTCACCCGACTCATCATACTGCTTTAGTAGTTGCTCGCATTCAGCATCAAGACAAGGTGTATAGTTAGCACGTCTCCCATGAGGAATGGCTTGGGAAGCTGCTTTGAAGATGGCTTGGCAGAAGCACCTGTAGGAATCTTCAGAGGGGATAGACTGAAGATGGTCCATCCTTCCTGCCTCCTCTCTCTACCCCAAGGCTGTTAAATCTGTGGCATCATAAGTAATGTGTGACGTGTGTGCAAGCTGATATCCCAGGCTCCTTTTCCCAATTACCCTGAGTAGAGGGTGCAATTGCAGTGTCAACATGTAGACTTCTTCCAGCAGGGAGAAAGCAGGAAGTGGCCTGAGTTCTCAGTGAAGGCCAGTCCCCAGGGCCAAGGCCTCCAGGGTTTCATCTCTCTGGACCCCACAAGACCCCAGCAACAGAGTGAGTACCAGGCTGCTCCCTTTCCAGAAAGTCCTGCCCTAGAATTGTCTATCTTATCTATCTTGCCCTAATTTGTAGTGCCAGTCATCATTATGACATGAGTCTCCAGTTCAGCATGGATACTTGCCGGGTAGTGGTAAACAGCAAAATGGTTACACAAAGAGACTGTCATGCCAGAGGCTCAGAAGACCCAGCTTCAATCCCCCACACCGACGTAAAGCAGATAATCAGTACTCTGTGGTGTAATATTAATAAAAGAAAAGTGAAATGTGTCTAAAAAGAAACACACTGAATCTTCCAGGTTCTATGTTCTTGGGGTTTTGTGGGAACATATTGTAATCTCCCCGAGATTACACCAGCACTGAGTGCATATTTGGCGCCAACTTGATATGAATCACACCAATAGTCAAGCAAAATTGGTCTCTAGGCCAAAGGGAGGTGTGCTATCTAATCATTTCATCTGGGGAGGGTCTTAACCTGATAGGATTTTGGGATCTGAGTAATTAGCTTGACTCCTAAAGGGATTTGGGTGTGTAGGGTGTATCCTAAATGGGATATAAAAGTGTAGGTCCCTAAGTGGTAAATCAGACTCTTCCAGCTCTTCAGTCTGCCTGTGGGTTCTCCAGATCTGAGCACACAGCCAATTCTTCACAGCTGGTAAGTTACCCTCCTCTGCTAAGGACGCATCATGATACTGTGGTCATTCAACTATGGTAAAGTAACAATGAAGAAGGAATTTTAAATTTTTGTTCCATACCTTCTTTATTTTTTTAATTACTTTTTATTTTAATTTTTATTGGGGAATTATTAATGTTTTACATTCAATAGGAAATACAATAGTTTGTACATGTATACCATTCCCCAGTTTCAAATATAACAATACAACCCCTAGGTCCTCTGTCATTCTTCTTGGATCTGTATTCTCTTTACCTACCCACCCCAGAGACTTTTACTTTGGTGCAGTATGCCAATTTCATTTCGGGTTCTACTTGTGTTTCTCTTCTGATCTTGTTGTTCAACTTCTGCCTGAGAGTGAGATCATCCCATATTCATCCTTCTGTTTCTGACTTATTTCACTTAACATGAATTTTTCAAGGTCCATCCAAGATCTTCTGAAAATGGTGAAGTCACCATTTTTTACAGCTGAGTAGTATTCCATTGTGTATATATACCACAACTTGCTCAGCCACTCATCTGTTGTTGGACACCTGGGTTTGCTTCCAGGTTTTGGCTATTACAAATTGAGCTGCTAAGAACATATGTGTACACAGATCTTTCTGGATGGGTGTGTTGGGTTCCTTAGGATATATCCCCAGGAGAGGAATTGCAGGATCCTAGGGTAGGTCCATTTCTAGCCTTCTGAGAGTTCTCCAGACTGTTCTCCACAGAGGTTGGACCAACTGACATTTCCACCAGCAGTGTAGGAGGTTCCCTTTGACCCCACACCCTTTCTAGCATTGGCTGCTGTTACCTTTTCTGATGTATGACATTCTCACAAGAGTGAAGTGGTATCTCCTTGTTGTCTTCATTTGCATTTCTCTGACAATCAGAGGCATGGAGCATTTTTTCATGTGTTACTTGGCCTTTTGTGTCTCTTCTGTGGTGAATATTCTGTCCATGTCCTCCCCCCCATTTTTGGATGGAGTTATTTGTTTTGTTGTTGAGTTTGGCAAGCTCTTTATATATGTTGGTTATTAAACTCTTGTGTGATGTATGGCATGTAAAGGGACTCTTGGTTTGGGTAACAGTTTCTTTTGCTGTCAAGAAGCTTTTTAATTTGATGTAGTCTGATAGGTTTATACTTGCCTTAGTCTTCCTTGTAATTGGATTCATTTCATTGAAGATGTCTTTAAAATCTATGCGGAAAAGAGTTCTGCCAATAATTTCCTCTAAGTACCCGATAGTTTCTGGTCTAACATCCAAGTCCTTCATCAACTTGGAATTTACTTTTGTATTTGGTGAAATACAGTGGTTCAGTTTCATTCTTCTGCCTGTTCAACCCACTGCTTCCAACACCATTTATTGAAGAGACTCTGCTTTCCCCATTTAATAGTCTGGCCCCTTTGTCAAAGATTAGATGTCCATAGTATTGTGGGGCTTCTTTATTTTTATTATTATTTTTTAAAGTTTTCTTTTTTAAATATTTATTTATTGATTGATTCCCTTTTGTTGCCCTTGTTGTTTTATTGTTGTAGTTGTTGTTGATGTCGTTGTTGTTGGATAGGACAGAGAGAAATGGAGAGAGGAGGGGAAGACAAAGAAGGGGAGAGAAAGATAGACACCTGCAGTCCTGTTTCACCGCTTGTGAAGCCATTCCCCTGCAGGTGGGGAGCCGGGGAGTCGAACCAGGATCCTTACACTGGTCCTTGTGCTTAGCGCCACCTGCGCTTAACCCACTGTGCTATACCGCCCGACTCCCGGGGCTTCTTTATTTTTTATAAAAAAACAAAACAAAACTCTGTATTTGTGAGTGAAACAGAGCTCAAGAAACCAGAAGCCTACTGGCAGCTACTCCCTGGATTGAAGTGTCCTTATGTCTTTATTTTCAGATATACAGATTTTAGAGTTCAATATTGCTGCTCCATAAAGTTTAATATTGATTCGGAATGTGATGATTTGTATAGATAATTACTCACTTCTCACCAGTTTACCAAAGCATATTTTTATTTTTTAAAAAATGTTTTCAGGCATTTGGTGTCTCTTCCAACAGCAGGTAACGGGAGGAGTCCTGACACTGCCCACGGTCACAGTGTGAAGGCCCAGCACACCCGCATCACGCAGCTGTTCTCTGTTCCTGATCAGGCCATGGCAGAGCTGGACATGGAGAGCGAGCTAATGGACTACGAGGATGACGAGGAGCCGCAAGTGCCCCCCCAGAGCACCCCGGCCGCCCCCGAGAAGGACATGAAAGGCTCCTACGTGTCCATCCACAGCTCGGGCTTCCGCGACTTCCTGCTCAAGCCCGAGCTGCTGCGAGCCATCGTGGACTGTGGCTTCGAGCACCCTTCGGAGATCCAGCACGAGTGCATCCCGCAGGCCATCCTGGGCATGGATGTGCTGTGCCAGGCCAAATCCGGCATGGGCAAGACCGCCGTGTTCGTGCTAGCGACGCTGCAGCAGATCGAGCCGGTCACCGGCCAGGTGATGGTGCTGGTGATGTGTCACACACGGGAGCTGGCCTTCCAGATCAGCAAGGAGTACCAACGCTTCTCCAAGTACATGTCCGGCGTCAAGGTGTCCGTGTTCTTCGGGGGCCTGTCCATCAAGAAGGACAAGGAGGTGCTGCGCCGCCAGTGCCCGCACGTGGTGGTGGGCACCCCGGGCCGCATCCTGGCGCTCGTGCGCAACCGCAGCCTCAACCTGAAGCACGTGAAGCACTTTGTGCTGGATGAGTGCGACAAGATGCTGGAGCAGCTAGACATGCGTCGGGACGTGCAGGAGATCTTCCTCGTGACGCCGCAGGAGAAGCAGTGCATGATGTTCAGCGCCACGCTCAGCAAGGACATCCGGCCCGTGTGCCGCAAGTTCATGCAGGACCCCATGGAGGTGTTCGTGGACGACGAGACCAAGCTGACGCTGCACGGGCTGCAGCAGTACTACGTGAAGCTCCAGGACAGCGAGAAGAACCGCAAGCTCTTCGACCTCCTGGACGTGCTGGAGTTTAACCAGGTGGTGATCTTCGTGAAGTCGGTGCAGCGCTGCATGGCGCTGGCCCAGCTGCTGGTGGAACAAAACTTCCCGACCATCGCCATCCACCGGGGCATGGCCCAGGAGGAGCGCCTGTCGCGCTACCAGCAGTTCAAGGACTTCCAGAGGCGGATCCTCGTGGCCACCAACCTGTTCGGCCGCGGCATGGACATCGAGCGGGTCAACATCGTCTTCAACTACGACATGCCCGAGGACTCAGACACCTACCTCCACCGTGTGGCCCGTGCCGGCCGCTTCGGTAGCAAGGGCCTGGCCATCACGTTCGTGTCCAACGAGGGCGACGCCAAGATCCTCAACGACGTGCAAGAACGCTTCGAGGTGAACGTGGCTGAGCTGCCCGAAGAGATCCACATCTCCACCTACATGGAGCAGAGCCGGTAACCCAGTGCCCAAGGCCCAGGACCAGCACGCCCCACCCGCCTTGCCTCTGTTTTTACTGTTTGTATGCTATATGTTTTTGTGAAAGAATAAATTTTTATTACAGAAAAAAATGTCTTTATTTATTAATGAGAAAGGTAAGAGGAGAGAGGGAAAGAACCAGACATCGCTCCAGACATGTGCTGATGGGCACTGAACTCAGGACCTCATGCTTGAGAGTCTAGTGCCTTAACCACAGCACCACCCTCAGGACCACCCAAAGCTTATTTTCACATGGAAAAAACTGAATTTCATAAAATTTTTATTAGTGATTTACTAATGATCCACAAGATTGGGTATACTTGTAAACAATTCCAACCACTAGAGTTCCATAGCCCATCCCCTCTGTTGAAACTTGTATATTGTTTTAGTTTTTTAAATTTCTTTCATATAGCTATAAAAAAAGAGAGACATTGACATAACCAAAGGATAAGAGGGGTACAACTCCACACAGTTCCAACCATAAGATCTCCCTATCCCATCCACTGCCCTGATAGCTCTCCTATTCTTTATCCCTCTGGGAGTATGGACCCAAGGTCACTGTGGGGTGCAGAATGTGGAAGGTCTGCCTTCTATAATAGCTTCCCTGCTGAACATGGGCATTGACTGGAAGATCCAAACTCCCAGCCTGGCTCTCTCTTTCCCAAGTAGGGTGGGGCTCTGGGGTAGTGGGCTCTAGGACACATTGGAGGGGTCCTCTGTGCAGGGAAGTTTGGTCGGTATCATGCTAGAACCTGGAACCTGTTGGCTGTAAAGAAAGTTAACATACAAATCCAAACAAATTGTTGAACAACCATGGACCTAAAGGTTGGAATAGTGCAGATGAAATGTTGGGGGGATCCTCCATTTTGTAGATACCTAGTAGGCATATTTTAGTTATATTACAAAGGGCCTTTAGCCATTCTAGGTTTTTTTGTTGTTGTTGTTGTTGTTGTTGTTTCTGATCTGAAATCTGATACACATGTGGATCCAAGTCATTGTCCTGGGAGGTGATTTCATGGCTGGGAAAGGGAAGGAATGCTGCAACAGGGAAGAGAGTAGCTCCCTACCACTAGTGGATGCCTGGGAGAGGCATGGATCCACTCCTGAGTTCTCAGTCCTGGTCCTAGATGATAGGCCTGACTTGGGGGTGAGAGTGCTTTACAGACATCTCTCTTGATGAAATGAGAAGTCGCAACCATCTGACAGCACCTGTATTGTAAATCATGTAAGTCCAAATAAAAAAGGAAGACGTCAAGGAACAACATTTCTCAAATTGTCATTTAAAAAGGTGGAAAAATGAATAAACACGTGCACAAACCATCACATTTTGGATTAAAAATGAGTCTAAGAAAAGAAAATATCAAATACTGAACTCTGGTCTCCCTAGAAAGGGAGAAGTTCATCCAGGGAGCATCCATCCACTAGTAGGCAGGTCATGTTGTGATCTCTGCCTCATTCACAAATACAGGCTTATTATTACTATTATTATTTATAAAAGAGAAAAAAAGAAAAGGATGGAAAAACAAAAGTAAGCAGGAAGGGGAAATAGGATAATGTTTATGCAAACAGACTTTCATGCCTGAGGTTCTAAAATCCCAGTTTCAGACCATACACCAACATAAGGCAAAGCTGAGCAGTGCTCTGGTGTTTCTCTCTGTGTGTCTCTTGCTCTGCATTTCTCTCAAAAGCAAAATAAATCGTATATATAAGGTCATAAAAGTAACCCCTGCTAATTCCTTATGAATTTTACCATAGTTGCTTGACTGTGTGCTCAGAATTCAGGTCTCTGAAGAACCCACAGGCAGACTGAAGAGCTGGAAGGCTCTGCTTCCCGGTTTAGTGACCTACACTTTTATATCCTATTTAGGCTACACCCTACGCCTCCAAATACCTGGAAGAAAGAGTTCCCTTGAGGAAAGAGGATACCTCGTTAGATCCCAAAATCCTCTCAGGCTAATCCTGACTAAGACTCTCCCCTGTTGAAATGGTTAGATATCACACCCCCATTTGGGCTGGAGACTACTTGTGGTTGAGTCTGGAAGTGATCCTGTCAGGACATTGGTAGAGTTGAATCCATATAAGCATTCAGTGCTGGGTGTGACAGTGGGGAGAATTCAATATGCTCCCACAGAATCCACAGAACACAGCACCCAGGAGTATCAGTGTTGGACTCTAGGATTATATCATAATGATTACAAAGTACTATTGACAAGAAGAACATTAATGTTTTAGCAACCCTAACTTTGATTGTAGGAATATATGTGGCTTGGACCTTGCAGAGGGGTTGGGAACTGGAAGAAAAATGGGGCATTGTGTACAAATGCAGGCAGGTAGCTGTAGAGATGATGTTCAACCTTAGGAGAACTGCTGTGGATTGCAATGGCGGCATTGGGGATTCAGAATGATGCTTTTTTTTTTTTTTTAAACTGAAGCACTGCTCAGCTTTGGCTAATAGTGCAGACGATTGAACCTGGGACTTTGGAGTCTCAGGCTTGAGACTTTCTTTGCATCACAATTATACTATCTAGAATTGTCCAGAATTATACCCCTGATGACATGTAATTCGGTGAATCAACATTAAATCACGAATAAAAAATAAAACCAAAAAAGAATTTAATACATCAGGGCTTGGTCAAAATCGAGATCCATTCACTCTTCAGAGTAGCAGGGGACATGATGGGGCTCTGTTCTCATCCTTGCCAGGAGGTGCAGAGTGGTTCTTCACAGGATGAGATCAACTCAGAAATGATGGCCTCAGGCTAGAGACTCATTTGCATAATCACTTTACCCTCCCAGCCTAAAATTTCATATGAAGATTGTTCTGCATCTGCTAAATTCTGTAGCAGGGTTGGGATAAGAATCCAGTTTGGTTAGTGCGCTTCTGATCAGGAAGACTGTCCCAGGACACAAGAGTCGTCATCCAGGGCAGCTCCAGGCAGGGAGAAAGAGCCTCAGAGTGATAGGAGCAGCCAGCTCCCCTTGCACACACCACTCTGCAACTGTGTCTCTGGGGCCAAGGGTTTGTTCTTTGTAGCCTGGGAGTCTGACCTTCACAGGACAGCACTGAAGTTCACTGTCATCTCCTGGATTTGCCCAGAAAACCCGTGTGAGGAAAAAAAAAAAAAAAACATATAGGCATTATGTGTCTTGATCCCATGACTGCAGTTTTCAGGATTAGTATGATGTGATTATGTTGTGAAACCTTGGACTTTGTAACCTCAGTCATAAAGAACTCTTTGCATTACCATTATGCTTTTTTACCAGCGCAGGAATGCTCTCTCACAATAAAATAAACACAAGAGAACATTTGTCAGCTTAATATTAAATGCATTTTCTGTTTTTTTTAATTGATTTAGTAATGATAGACAAGACTGTAGGCTGAGAGGTCTACTGTTCCACACAATTCCCACCACCAGAGTTCCATACTCCATCCCCTTCACTGGAAGTTTTCCTATTCTTTATCCCTCTTGGAGTATGGACCCAGGATCATTATATGGTGCAGAAGGTGGGAGGTCTGGCTTCTGTAACTCCATCTCCAGTGGACATGGGCATTCGCAGGTCAATCCATGTACCCAGCCTGTTTCTATCTTTCCCTAGTGGGGCAAGGCTCTAGGGAGGTGGGGTTCTAGCACACATTGATAAGGTTGTCTGTTCAGGGAAGTCAGGTTGACATCATGGTAGCATCTATAGCTTGGTGTCTGAAAAAGCATTAAGATAGAAAGCAGAGAGGACTGGGTGGTGGTGCAATTGGTTGAGCACTGATGTTCAAGTGCCCAAGTACCCAGGTTCAAGTCCACAGTTCAGACTCCTAAGTACACTGAAGAGGCTGCAGCCTTAGGACACATTATGCTAATTATGGTTGAGAGCAAACTTGATCCTTGGTGTATCATGACCTCTGCAGAACTTACACTCTCCTGTCAACACCATTGTCTACTCTAAAATTCCTCCCCTTTCTCTATCTCTTCCCAGGAGCCTCGCCACCCCCCTCGAGGTCTTCTCACTTACTAACTGCACTGTAGGAGACTTGACATACCTGTTCCAGAGCCCACACATCACTCACGTGAAGGACCTGTGTCTGAGGGGAGTCCCCCTGACCTCAGTCAGTGAGCCCCTGCGAGCTCTGCTGGAGATAAATGCAGCCACCCTCCAGCACCTGGACCTGGGTCTGTGTGGCCTCCAGGACCCCCAGCTTGAGGCCCTGCTCCCTGCCCTGAGCAGCTGCTCCCAGCTCAGCTCCCTCAGCCTGCATGGGAACCGCCTGTCCATGGCCACCCTGGAGAAGCTGCTGCGCTGCACCTCGGGCCTCAGCAGGTTGAGACAAGAGATCTGTCCGGCCTCTCTGGAGACTTTCAGCCCTCAGGGAGTTCTGTAGCCTCAGACATTTGATTTGCTTTGTACTCAGATCTTCAAGATTCTCAAGGACCTTCAACACTTCAGGTCCATTGTGGTTTCATTTATTTATTCATTTTTAATTTTTTTAATTTAACTTACTTAGAAAATAAAAACTAGAAAACATTGACAGAATCATAGGATAAGAGGGGTAAAATCCCACTTATTTCCCACCACCAGAGTTCCATATCACATCACTGGAAGCTGTCCTACCCTTTATCTTTGTGGAAGCATGGGCCCTGGATCATTATGGGGTGCAGAATGTGTAAGGTCTGGATGCTGTAATTAGTTCTTGCTGGACTTGGCATTAGCAGATTGATCCATCCTCCCAGCCTGTTTCTATCTTTCTGTAGTGGGGCAGGACTCTAGAGAGACGGGGTTCCAGGAAACATTTGTGAGATCATCTGCCCAGGGTTGTCTAGATTGGCGTTATGGTAGTATCTGCAACTTGGTGTTAGAAAAAGAATAAAGATATCAAAAAGAACAAAATTTTTGATATTCTGGAACCTCTTTAGGTTCCAGAATATCAAAAGAAGATAGTACACAGATTTTAATATCTACAATGTCATATTTATTCTAAAATGTTTCTGAAAATAGAGAATATTTTCACTAAAGCAACTTCACTAAGAAGGAAATTCAGTGACCAGGAGGTGGTGCAAGAGATAAAGTGTCTGATTCTCCACCATGAGGCCCTAGGTCCTGTGACTGTGCCATTGTGATTTTTTCAAATTGATGGAGCCCCACTGATTTGTTTTTGATTTAATCTTCCTTGCAATTGGGTTTGTGTCATCAAAGATGCCCATGAGGTTTAGATGGGAAAGTGTTCCGCCAATATTTTCCTCTAAATAGTTGATAGTTTCTGGTCTAGCATCCAGGTCCCTGATCTATCTGGGTCACTAATGAATGCCAGTCCCTGTTCAGGGCGCTAATATGCCAGACTAGCTTCATGGGCGGGAGACAGACAACCAGGGACTCATGGCGAGCTAGGAAGCAGTATCTCTTTATTCATGTGGAAAGCAGCACAATCTAAGCTATCTCTAATCACAATCCTGTCCATATATATATATATATTCGATAGGAAGTGTGGAAACAGGATGTGACGACGTAGAGAGGATGGAGTGAAAAAAGACTGGTGCAAATCAGGGTGTACTAGGAGAGGGGGCAGAGCAAAAAGACATCATGAACTAGTGGGGATTAAAGCAGTGCACTGGAGGCAGGATGGTGCTTAGAAAACAGTGGTTATGTAAATAGAATACAGTGTTAAGCAGGGGGGGATTAAACCAATGAAACAGAAGGGGTTTTAGAAGCAGAATTAGAAACATACCAACAAATGAAAGCATGTAAAATTCGCTTTTTGAAATCAAGAATATTCTTTCCAGCATATGACAAATGTAAAATTTTAGAGTTGCAGAGGGAGATGCGATTTTTGGGTTTCAGTCCTTTAGGATGAGTGAGATTCTGACCAGGCAGGGAGCAGGCCTTGCTGACTGAGTCAGAGAAAATCAATAAATTGAACATCTTTCCTTTGCAGAACATGTCTAGGTACATACAATATTGGACAGAAGCTACTTCCCATCAGCCCCTGTGCTTGAAGACAATACTGCCACCCCTATTCAGCTTCTCTATCAGGACACATGGCTACAGCTGGAGAACCTGCAGTGACACATCTTGCCTTCAATGGCCGTCACTCACACAGGGTTCAGTCCTGATGGGCTACATCATGAGACTTTGGCCCCAACAAACCTGTGTCAATCGTTGTAAGATCATTCATCAATTTATAAATGGGTTCCTTATACCGTCCCTTTCAAAGACAGCAGAATAATAAATAAATAAGCAAAATTGGCTTATTAATATTATTATGGGATGGAGAAACAGAGCCCGAGCTTCACAGTGGCACGTGTCACACCAGGGTGGAAGTCAGGGCCTCATGGTGGAGACTCAGGCACTTTATCTACTGCACCACCTCCTGCTCACCCAGTTTCCTTCTTTGTGAAATTCTTTAGCAAAAACATTCGCCATTTTCAGAAAGCTTTTATTAAGTCTGTCATCGTAGATAGTAAAAGATATAAGAATTTCATTAAAGCACAATGGTTACACAAGAAGACTTTCTTTTTTTTTATATTTTATTTAAGAAAGGATTAATGAACAAAACCATAGGGTAGGAGGGGTACAGCTCCACACAATTCCCACCACCCAATCTCCATAACCCACCCCCTCCCCTGATAGCTTTCCCACTCTCTATCCCTCTGGGACCATGGACCCAGGGTCATTGTGGGTGGTAGAAGGTGGAAGGTCTGGCTTCTGTAATTGCTTCCCCGCTGAACACTGGCGTGACTGGTTGGTCCATACTCCCAGTCTGCCTCTCTCTTTCCCTAGTAGGGTGGGTCTCTGGGGAAGCGGAGCTCCAGGACACATTGGTGGGGTCTTCAGTCCAGGGAAGCCTGGCCAGCATCCTGATGACATCTGGAACTGGTGACTGAAAAGAGAGTTAACATACAAAACCAAACAAATTGTTGAGCAATCATGGACCCAAAGCTTGGAATAGTGGAGAGGAAGTGTTAGGGGGATAATCACTGCAAACTCTAGAGTACTTCTGCTTTTAGGTATATATTTTGCAGTAGTTTATGGATACGTGTGAATATATGCTCTCTCTCACAGAAACTGGTGTATATCTAGGTTTGGGGACTTTGTTAGAAAGTGAACCACCTGGGATGAAATTAGAGTATACTATGAAAGGAAAGGTCTCACCTGAGTAATGAAGCTGAAGGGTTGTCATTCCACATGTGAAGTCTCTGGACACAGTCTGAAGTGAAGCATGTTGAGGTGGCAATCGTTGTGTTGATTAGGTTGTAATTGGCTGATGCAATATTATTTGATATGGATTGGGAGAGGCATACGGGAAAGTGGGCCCTATCCAAGGGTTCCAGTACTGGGGGAAGTAGAGGCTCTATAGTGGAGATGTGAGGTTCCTGCTGTCTTAGGGTTCAAAAGACAATCGATAGTCAATGTTATCATCACATTACTTGGTAATTGGGTTAACTTTGAAAAGTCCTTTTGTTAGGGTTTTCTGTACAGTACCCAGTATCTTGTATATAGCTATGCTATTGGTTGCTTCTGATCTACTTGGTCTAGGCTTTTGAGAGAGTCTGCATATCAAATACACAGCCTATATATTAAAAAGATTCAGTCTGTGTTTTAAAAACTTCAAGACATACAATTAATTTTCCCCCTCTCTTATTAATTAACTAGTTATTTATATGACTACATTTTACTAGGAGTGTACATAAAAAACCATTCCCACCACCAAAAGACTGTGACACATCCCTCCCACCCACTCCCACCCCCCACTGGCCTAGGAAGCTGCATGTCTACCCCTCACCACAGGGTTTTTACTTTGGTGCCCTACTTACAATTTGGTCAGGTCCTGCTTTTAGTTTCCCTTTCAGATCTTCTTACTCAACTTCTGTTGATGAGTGGGATCATCCCATACTCATCTTTATCTTTCTGACTTAGCTCACTTAACATTATTCCTTCTAGCTCTGTCCAAGATGGGTCAGAAAAGGCGGGTTCATTGTTCTTGATAGCTGCATAGTATTCCATTGTGTATATATACCACAGCTTTCTCAGCCACTCATATGTTGTTTGGCACCTGGGTTGCTTCCAGGTTTTAGCTATTATGAATTGTGCTGCTATGAACATAGGAGTACACACCTCTTTTGACTGGGTGTTATGGAGTCCTTGGGGTATAACCCCAGGAGTGGAATTACTGGAATTACTGGATTATATCTAGCCTTCTGAGAGTTTTCCAGACTGCTCTCCACAGAGAGCAATTTACATTCTCCAATTTACATTCCCACCAGCAATGTAAAAGGGTTCCTCTGTCCCCACAACCTCTCCAGCATTTGTTGCTGCTGTCCTTTTTGATGTATGCCATTCTTACAGGAGTGAGGTGGTATCTTAGTGTTGTCTTAATTTGCATTTCTCTGACAATCAGTGACCTAGAGCAGTATTTCATATGTTTGTTAGCCTTTTGGATCTCCTCTGTAGTGAATATTTTGCCCATTTTTGGATAGGGTCATTTGCTTTTTTGGTGCTAAGCTTGCTGAGCTCTTTATATATTTTGGTGATTAGTTTCTTGTCTGATGTATGGCATGTGAAGATCTTCTCCCATTCTGTGAGGGGTCTCTTTGTTTGTTTAATAGTTTCTTTGGATGTGCAGAAGCTTTCCAATTTGATATAGTCCCATTGCTTTGTTTCTGCTTTAGTCTTCCTTGCAATTGGGTTTAATTCATGAAAGATGTCCTTGAGGTGTAGGTGGGAAACTGTTTTACCAATGTTTTCCTCTAAGTATTTGATTGTTTCTGGTCTGACATCTAGGTCTTTGATCCATTTGGAGTTGATTTTTGTTTCTGATGAGATAAAGTGGTTCAATTTCATTCTTCTGCATGTTACAACCCAGTTTTCCCAGCACCATTTATTGAAGAGAGCCTCCTTTTTCCATTTAATCGTTTGGGCCCCCTTATCAAAGATTAAATGTCCATAGGTATGGGAATTTATTTCTGGGTTTTCAATTCTGTTTCACTGGTCTGTGTGCCTATTTTTGTTCCAGTTCCATGCTGTTTTGATGATGATGACTTTATAATTTAGTTTAAGGTCTGGGAGTGTGATGCCTCCATTTCTGTTTCTTTTCCTCAAGATGGTTTTGGCAATTCTAGGTGTTTTCAGGTTCCAGATAAATGATTGTACTGTTTGTTCTATTCTCTTACAGAAGCTTGGTGGGACTTTGATGGGTATTGCATTAAATTTGTGTATGGCTCTGGGGAGAATATTATTTTGATGATATTTATTCTTCCAATCCATGAGCACGGGATATCTTTCCATCTCTTGGTATCAGTTTCTATTTCCTTGAGTAGTGACTCAGAGTTTTCAGTATACAAGTCTTTCAATTCTTTGGTGATCTTTATTCCTAGGTATTTGATTGATTTTGCTGAAATAGTAAAGGGGAGTGATTTCTGGATGTCTTCTTCTTCAGATTTAGTGTTTGCATAAAGATATGCAACTGATTTTTGTACATTGATTTTTGTAGTCTCATACCTTGCTATACTGCCTAATAACTTCTAGTAGTTTTCTGCTGAATTCTTCAGGTTTTTCTATGTATACTATCATATCATCTGCAAATAGTGAGAGCTTGACTTCTTCCCTTCCAATCTGTATTCCTTTGATTTCTTTCTCTTACCTGATTGCTATGGCAAGAACTTCCAATACTATGTTGAAGAGTAACGGTGACAGTGAACATCTCGGTCTAGTCCCCGGTCTGAGGGAGAATGCTTTCAGCTTCTGTCCATTGAGTAAGATGTTGGTGGTAGGTTTGCTATATATAGACTCCACTATCTTGAGGAATTTCCCATATATTCACATTTTTTGTAGAGTTTTGAGCATGAATGTGTGTTGGATTTTGTCAAAGCCTTTCTCTGCATCTATTGAGATAATCATGTTGTTTTTGGCTTTTCTTTTATTGATGTGGTGAATGACATTGATTGACTTACGGATGTTGAACCAGCCTTGCATTCCTGGGATGAATCCCACTTGGTCGTGATGAACAATCTTTTTGATATGTTGCTGTATCCGGTTGGCCAAAATCGTGTTTAATATTTTGGCATCTATGTTCATGAGAGATATTGGTCTGTAGTTTTTCTTTTTTGTTCTGTCCCTATCAGTTTTTGGTATCAGGGTGATGTTGGCTTCATAGAAGGTGGAAGGGAGTATTCCTGTTTCTTCAGTCTTATGGAAAAGCTTAAGAAGTATGGATACTAACTGTTTCCTGAAAGTTTTGTAGAATTCATTTGTGAAGCCATCTGGTCCAGGACTTTTTTTGTTGGGCAAGGAGACTTTAATTCCTGAGGCTCCAAAATTCCAGTTCAATCCCCTGCATCACATAAGCCAAAGTACAGCAGTGCTTTTCTTTTTTTTTTAAAAAAAGAAAAGAATTTCATTAAGATAGTACTGAGTCAGTAGATTTGAATAGAAATGGCTAATAGGGAAAGATTTTTATTCCTGTATTTGGGGTGTTTATCCAAATACATAAACTGCAGCTTCTATCCAGTGATTCCACTGTTCTACCAGGACTGCTATTTCCCAGTTGCCAGGAATTGCAGATTGAGCTTGTCAGCACTCACCCTGCTGTTTAAGCCACTGCCTCATCTTCCTCTACTTTTCACATAGGATCAACCAATGACTTTTTCACCCCTTTTTGGAAACAGTTTAGTTGTTTCCTAAGTCTGTATATGCTTAAATTGTAATATTTAATTACAAACTATCGTGCTTTGCTTGGGGTTTGATAGCATCATGATTATGCAAAGAGACTCGCAGGCTGAGGCTCCAAAGTTGTTGGTTCAATCCTCTGTACCACCGTAAACCAGAGCTGAGCAGGACTCTTTTAAAATAAGTAAATAAAATAAAATAAAATAGGAGAAAAGCATTTGTTTATAGCCATGAGCTCTGTAGACTATGATATTATTATCAGGCTTTGGCTTCTTGATGCATGTCACTTTGTTTTACCTGGGACACTAAAGTTGTGGCTTACAGTTCACAGCGCATATAATGGCCCCAACACACAGCCCATCTCCTCAGTCTAGAGACTATGTCTACATTATACAGTGAAGCAGGGAATTTCTATTTTGTCCATTGTTTTTCAAATAGGAGATAGATTTTGTGATAGGAAAAAAGTGAGTGAAGCATTGATTGAGGACCTCATGGTGTCTGGCCTTCTAGCCTTGTGGGAATAACCTTCACCCCAGTGGTTCAGTGTCTGTGGACAGTGCCAAGAAGTTACTGCCCATCACCTAACACGCCATCAGGGTCAGGCTATCGTGTTTGGCAATGTTAGGCCTTTGAGTCACAGCTTCCCAAACCTGAGTGGTATCCAAAAGCTAAATGCCTGATCATTTAGATTCTCCTCCCAGGGCTCACCTTCTTGGGATGCCATCAGTGTGGAGCCCATCTCATCCTGTGAGAACCAACCAGTTCCTTCAGGAAGGGTTCTGCCTCCTGCTGCCCTGAAGGCTTCACTGATCTCCACCTTGACTCATCTCAGGCCAGTCTCCTTTATCTGAAAACCCACATGTGGCATGATTGGGGCAATGCTTAGGGTGAACTAGGAATGCCTGACTTCCCCTTCATAGCCTCCACCAGTCACTCTGGTAGGGGTTTGACTTATTCTCCTGCAGATACAAATTTTCTTAGTGTCAAAGTCCACTCTCATGTCAGTGACAGCCCCTTGTTCACTGGCCGCACACACCATCTGCTATTACGTCCATAAAAGTGAAAGGTAGACACAAAGACATCTGTTTCATGTCTGTGGAGGTGACACTACTACTCTGAATGGGAACATTTTTCTTGGTTGTTATTATTATTTTGCAATACTGTAAGGTATTCTGATATGAGGTTAGAGTCCCTCATATGTATTTCCGCACCTAAATTATTGTGGTAATTTGTAAACAGGCTAAACTCTCCCCAATGTAACACCCAGGTCTGCATGTAAAGATGCATACAACTCTATCAATCATTCTCCATGAAGTTTGTCCCAATCACAGTTAGTCTCTAAATGGAAAGGAAGTGTGATATCAACCATTTAACTTGGGGAGGGGTCTTACTCATAGTAATCTGACAGGATTTTGAGATTTAAGTAGATATCCTCAGGGCACCATGGATTTGGAAGAATAGGGTGTAGTTTAAAAAGGATATAAAAGGGTAGCTACTAGACACAGAAGTAGAAGCTTCCAGCTTCAGGCTGCCTGCTGGTTCTCCAGAGACCTGAGTTCTGAGCACAGTGTCAACTTCATCTAGGCTGGTAAGTTGTCTTTCTCTGCTAAGGTGCTATCCTGGACCTAATGGATTAGGTCCGGGGGTAAATTTATTTTTTGATACTTTCCTCTTGTATTATTATATATTAATGAGAAAGACAGGAGGAGAGAGAGAAAGAACCAGATATCACTCTGGCACATGTGCTGCCAGGGATTGAATTCAGGATCCTTCATGATGAAGAGTCCAAAGCTTTATCCACTGTGCCACCACCTCCTGAACCACATTTTCTTTCTTCTTCTATTATTTACAATAGAAACAAAAGTATGTATTTGAGAGTGAGACAGAGATCAGAACACGCTATGTCTACAGAGGTCTCCTAGATGCAAGTTTTCCTCTTTATTTTCAGATGAAGAGATTTTAGACTTTATGACTGCCTCTGCATAGAGTCTGATCTTAGTGAAAAATGGGATGGTTTGTGCACACCACTTTCCAGTGTTTTATTCATTTATTTCTGAGAGAGTTGCAGAGAGTGAGAGAGAAACACCAGAACACTGCTCAGCTCTGGCTTATGGTGGTGGTACAGGGGGTTGAACACGAGATTTTGGAGCCTCAGGCAGGAGACTCTTTGCAAAACCATCATGCTATCTCCCCACATCCGAAAGCACATTTTCCAATGATAAACACTGGATTTTAGGCATTTTATTCCTTGACATCATAAATATTCACTTCCTTTCAGGTTTTTCTTCATTTTTTATTGGGTGGTAAATGTTGTTGGAACATGGGTATTACTCTATAACTCATTTCATTCAGATACATTTCTATAACACACACACCAAAAAAAAAAAAAAAAAAAAAACCCAAAATGAGGTCAACCATCTTGGACTAGGGACTGAAAGTGCTGGCATGGACCCAGACCTCTCTCCCTGTCTTCCTTACCCAGAGTTCTTTGTTTTAGTGCAATACATTAAACCAGTTCAAGTTTTACTTCAAGATTCTCCTTTTTGTTTCTTTTGTTTGTTTATTTTGTCACCAGGCTTGTTGCTGGAGCTCAGTACCTGTACATGAATCAGCTGCTCTGGGCAGCAATTATTTCCTCCTTTATTTGACAATACATAAAAACACGCGGACATACCCACCGTGCTCTGTATATTGCAGTCTTATTATTTATGGCATGTACCTTGACTAGCAAGGCTCTGTTTTCCATTGTTACAAGAAATGAACCGAGACCCACACACATTCAAGGCTTACTCTATGTCTGGGTAACACTCACTGATTATATGTTCATTGTAAGGAGGAGCATCAAAATAGATCATAGGATATTTACAAGAGAGAATATTCTGATCACACTGTGAGCTCTTATTACCTAAGACACCTGGCTCATAGGTGTTTCTACTGTCTGTAAAGAGATGCTACCTAGAGATGTAGGTCTCACTGTTTTCCATTTTCAGCTCTTAGATTTCTGTGAGCACCAAGACTTTTACTGTCTTATGTTCAAATACTCAAGAGATGGGCGGGCAGAGAGGGAATAATGGTTATGCAAAATGGCTCTCCTGCTGATGCTAAAGCTCACAGGTCCAGTCCCCAGCAGCACCATAAGCCAGAGCTGAGCTGGGAATTGTCTTCCTCTCTGTGCCTTTCTCTCTGTGTCCCTCTCTCATTAAAATAAAAAATTAAAATCTTAAAAATGAAAATACTTTATAAAATATCCAAATAAAATAAAATGAAACTTCATATGGTGGTGTCTCCTAATATATTATGATTCTTAGAGAATGCATTGGACAAAATGTGAAATACAAAGACGTAACAACTACAGATTTACTCATGAGTACATAGTCAAACTGAAGAGATGGACTATATTTACAAAGGAAAATATGTTGACTACTTTGTCAATCATCAATTAGCATAAGTAGACTTATTGATAATGGAAGTGATTATCTTATATAACTGCTCTCTCCATATGAGATGGTGATATAATTTCTTACATGTCTCTTAATGTTTTAATTCATAGAATCGCTGACTGGGAATGTGTGGGAAATAGCTGTGGTGACTATGCCACCATTCTCTTTGCTGCCACACCTGTGACCTGTGTGTTTAGATGGTAGTCACTTTGGGGAGTGTTAAGGTGAAATATGGGTTTCCTTGAGAAAGATGTCCTCTTCTTTGACGATTCCCACAGGTTTGCTACCTGAGCAAATAAAAATGACCAACTATAACCCATCCAGTCTCCTACAGCAAGCCATTCAGAGCTTTCTGAGGGCTGAAAACATAGCCATCTCTTCCCTGAGGAACCTCCCTGCAGAGCTCTTCCCATGTCTGTTTCTGGAAGCTTACACTCACAGACTATGGGAGACCCTGAAGGCTCTAGTGCAGACCTGGCCCTTTGACAGACTCCCTCTGGGAGCCCTGTTTCAAGACCTGGTTCCTGAAAATCCAAGTTTCAAAACTGTGATGGATCGAATTGATATCCAGCTCAAAAAGGAAGTTCCCCCCAGGTAAGAAGGATCCATAGTCAGGGACAGTCTGTGTTTCCTGGAAGACATCTGGGTCAGGGAGAGTGGAGACCCATGGGATGCCCCAAGGCTTATAATGTCAATGTGACAGCTCACTGCCCATTAGGGAGCTCTCATCAAGAGTTCATCTCTGACCATAGGTAAAGCCCACAGTTTACTTTGCACACTTATCTAAGTTCTAGCCCCTAAGATAGTTTCAGTAGCATTGTGACACAGGCACTGCCATGCAAGCTGCTTGACAGGGCACCAGCTTCTCAGGAAGTTCAGTGTGGCTGAATCCATCTTGCCTTTTGCCATGTATTGGGCTTGGGATTAAGCTCTGTGTGGTCTTAATAGCCTTTACCTATGACTAGGCTCAGAGTATGACCAATACCAAAAGTAATGACAAAACCTGCACTGCACTCTGTAAGATTGATGATAATGGAACAACCAATATCCGCAATGCAGAATTACTCATGAGCCTCCAAGAGGTAGAACTGTTTTCCCCTTTATCTACACCACTTCCTGTAGTATTTTTCCTAAAATATAGAGAAAGCTTGGTGGCTTCAATAGTGGAGGGGCCACCTTACATAGCATAATTAATAAATGGAAAATTATGGTACCCACCTAGATACAGTGGGCCTTTTAATCTACCACTATAATTCCACTTTCTTACACAGGAATAGTACACAAGAACCTAGGTCACATAGTGAGCATACAAGAAAGACGGATTCCAGTTAGAGACCTTGAAGAGGCTGGCCAGGTCAGCACAACCTTGGTGCCTTCTCAGTAAGGAACAAAACAGACTCCTTGATCAATAGAACATAGAACAATAGAACAATAGAACATACTTAATGAAAAATGGGGCTTTTCAATTTGCTTGAGGCCACTAGCAACATAACAAGCTTAAGCTTTCTAGGAACCATGGCTTCTGATGCATAGGGACAGGAGGATGGCATAAACTAGCATAATAGGTAGAATATTAATCTTTTAATCACTAGGACATCTGCCTAGATCACAGGTACAGGACTAACAAAAGACACAGAAACTGTGATGTGATCTCTAGAGAGAAAAATATTCCCGGAATGTAAATGTTCCACGAAGCAGGGAATATTGCCTACCTGTACTTTTTTTTATTTCTTTATTGTGGAATTAATGTTTTACATTTGACAGTATATACAATAGTTTGTACATGCATAACATTTCCTAGTTTTCCATATAACAATACAACCCCCACTAGGTCCTCTGTCATCCTTGTTGGATCTGTATTCTCCTCATCCACATACCCGAGTCTTTTACTTTGGTGCAATATGCCAATTCCTACTTGTACTTTTCTTACTTGGTGATTTTTGTATTAATAATCAAATCCCTGGTAATTTTTGTAATAATTACCACAGCATTGGTGATGTTTGAATTAGTGGCCAAAGCCTTGGTGATTTCTGTTTCAATAATCTATATCTTGGTGATTTTTGATTTTAGTAATTTAAGCCTTGTGAGACTATAAAATGTAATTCTTCCTGAGCATGGCAGAGGTGTCTCTCTCCTACTCTTGAAGACATGGACATGTCTCTCTTTCTTCCTCATTTTTGTGGACGCCTCTCCTCCTTTGGGATCCCTGAGACCTTCAGGGGCTGGCCCCTGGCAGTATCGGACAGATTTTTTCTTTCTTATTTACTTGCAGAGCACAGTCTTTTGTGGCTAATTGTGGTGTTGGACATTGAACCTGGACCCTGCAGTCTTAAGAATCAGAATCTTTTTGAATCACCATTATGTTATCTCCTATTACATTCTTTCTCAATCTTTCATTTTCTCTCCTCTCTCTCTCTCTCTCTCTCTCTCTCTCCCTCACTCACTCCCTCCCTCCCTCTCCATGTCTTAGTATCTGAGAAAGAGTCCACTAAGAGTGATGGTCCTGAATTCACTGTGCCTCAGTTATAGAATTGAGGGTGAGGGGAGAGAGAGAGGTTCTAATCTAGGTTGGTTTAAATGGACAGATAATGGATTAACATGACACAGTTTAGATTCTCCCAATTGAGAGGATAATGCATATGTGAGTTGAACATTAGGTGATGAAAAGAGAAATGGGGAGAGAAGGTTTGGAGTCTGAAATGGGAGGAAAAGCAGATGTGGGAAGTCTGTGTCTCACAAAGGCCAGGTTTCTATTCTGTGGTCGCATGTTATGTCTTCATCAATGTCCACTCTCCCCCAAAGCAGGTGTAAGCTGCAGGTGCTGGATTTGCGAAACACCGGGCATAAGTTCTGGAGTGTGTGGACTGGAGTGAGCTTCCGAGTGGACTCACAAAGGAGGAAACTGGTGGCTGAGGGAGCTTCAAGGAATGAGGATGGCATGCCCTGCTTGGAGGTGTGTGTAGACCTCTACCTCAGTCAGAAACCCGCAGATCAGACCTTCACATACCTGCTGAACTGGATCCAGGAGAGAAAAGGGGTGCATCTCAGCTGTAAGAAGATGACAGTATATTCCCTGCCCAGCAAAAACGACAGGTTTCTGCATGCCATGCCATTGTGTGGTATCCAGGAGGTGGAAGTACACTGCACCTGGCCATTCTCAGGCCTGCACATGTTTAGTCAACTTCTGGGCAAGATGAAAAGCCTCCGGAGACTCAGTCTCGACATCACCGTTCCTAATGCCGTCACCCCAGAAGAGGAGGAGAAACAGGCACAGTCTGTCCACCAATTGACTTCTGTGTTCCTGCACTTATGCCATCTACAAGAGCTGTACCTGGAATCTCCCTCCTTCCTGCACGGCCTCTGGACCAGGTGATGTAGCCCTGGCAGAATCACAGTGAAGAAGACAGTGGATGTCCAATGCACTGTTTCCCTCATTCTGTGATTATTACTATTATACTTTCCTGACTGTGTCAAATCTAATTTGTGGTGGTACTAAATATTAAACTGAAATCAGTGGTGCCTAAGTCAGGAAATGGCCCCCTTTTTCGTTTCTTTTTTTTTTAATTTCATGTATTATTTATTCATTTATTCATTTTTGACTGAAACAGAGAGAAGCTTGAGGGAAAGGGAAGATAGTTAGATGATAGAGACACTTTATGCCCTGCTTCACTCTGCTGAAACGTCCCCCATTCAGGTCAAATGGTATTTGATGCAATGGCAAGTTCTCTCTGAGTCCACTTTCTGAGTCTATTCTAGCACAAGCATCTACAGAACTCAAGCATTCAAAAAACAAAAAATGTGCATTTCTCTGCCTGATACACAAGGAAATATGTTTTAGAAATTGCCTAAATTGGACTGAGGAGATAGCATAATAGTTATGCAAAAAGACTCTCCTACCTGAGGCCTTAAAGTCCCAAATTCAATTCCCTGTCCCATCATAAGCCAGAGTTGAGTCAAGCTCTGCAGGGGGGGTTGGAGGGGGAGAAAGAAAGAAAGAAAGAAGGAAAGAAAGAAAGAAAGAAAGAAAGAAAGAAAGAAAGAAAGAAAGAAAATGCCTAATTTAATGCCAAGATCATAAGGGCACCATTAGGGCTTAGTCTCAAAGAGCATTGGTCTACTTTGGGGGTGACTTTATGTCAGAGTAATCTTGAGCCTGTGTGTGTGTGGTCACCACCCATTGAACTTACACCCTCCGGCCAACCCCATGGTTTATCCTAACTTCTTTCTCTATTCCCAGGTTCCTTAATGTCCCCTTAGAGGTCTTCTCACTCACTAACTCACTCACTCACTCACTAACTCACTCACTAACTCACTCACTCACTAACTCACTCACTCACTCACTTACAGAAGGAGACTTGACTCATCTGTTCCAGATCCCACACATCCATCATCTGAAGGACCTGTGTCTGAGGGAAGTCCCGCTGACCTCTGTCAGCAGCTGCTCCCAGCTCAGCTCCCTCAGCCTGCATGGGAACCACCTCATGGCCATCCTGGAGAAGCTGCTGCACTGCACCTCAGGGCTGAAGCATTTGTCTCCAGCTGTTTCCTGCCCCTCTGGAGAGTTTCAGCCCTCAGGGAGATCTCCAGCCTGTGGTATTTGCTTTGCTTTGTACTAAGATCTCAAAGATTCTCAGGGAATTAGGACACCCCAGGTACATCATGTTGAGCACTGGTCACTGCAAATACTGTGCCAAGAAGGTATACAGAACCTGGGAACCCATGATTCTACCCTGCTTGCTTTGTCTGCAAGAGGCTGTATTTTAGACTCACAGGAAGTGACATGTAGCAGCTTTGTCCCTCAGTGTGCACTCTCAATTCTGCTTTTGCACCATGGCCTTGTGATGGAGAAGTAAAGGCTCTGCAAGGAATGCATGTGACTCTCAACTGTGAAGGACCAAATGGGCACTTTTCTAATGAAATCAGAGTCATCTGTGACTGGCTCTGAATTTGTAGTTGTAATTTGGGTGGAAGTTCATTTAGGAGACTTTCTTTGCTGGATGTTTCATGAAATGATGAGAAATAAAATGGATCTCAATGTCATCTCTCACTTTTGCTTTTCATTTGGCTGTCAGAACCCCAGTCATCTCTGATAGTGATAAGAAATAGATGTGAGTGGAGAGGGCCTCTAAGAACATAATGCAGACCACACAGAACCTCGGTGTTGTCCTCAGCCACCTGCTCATTTCTGTATATATTTATATACTAAAAGCGGGGTACAAAGAGCATTAATGCCCCAACAGCCTGTCTGTGAAACTACACTAATGTAATTACCAGAGCTATGGCCAATGTTGCTTTAAATTTCATCTTGAGTGACACATCATCTCAAAGATAAATATTTAGAATTTTGGGCCATACTCCCAAAAGGGGAGAAAGATGACTAGAGGGCTCTGAACCCCAATTCCATGAGGACCTACTAGAAAGAGAAAGGAAATAAATTCATGCCGGGCTAGCATGGGGGTGCCTCTTCCTGGGCATGTACTCCCTGGGTTGAAGACAATGCCACTGGAGCCAGCCTGGGCTGCTACTCACTAAGCGACTCAAGGGAGATGAATTATTAACAGACTCGTGGTGGCGAGGCAGTTTGAATCTTTTTTGATCAGGGAGCCCAGGCTTTAAAGGTTGGACCCAGAAGTGACAAGTCGGAAACGGAAATGGCTTGAAATGGTTTAGAAAGGGGTGGAGAAAGGCAAAAGGGACTGGGCAAAGTAGGAACATCCTTAGCAACTGTTGTGAGGGTTTTAACTGGTAGGATTAATAATAGCCTGCAGGCAGGGAGGGTCTTGAAGGTAGAAAGAAAATAGGTCAAAGGAATGGAATGGGTGGGGATCTTTCAGGCAAAACAATGATTATGTAGATAGGCCATAGTATCAGGAAAGCAGGGAGTTGGCTTAATGTTTTAAGGCATGCCAGGCTCTGGGAGGCAGAAAAATGCAGGGTGCCCTGTGAGGCAGGAAGTCTGATAAGACAAGAGGATGAATGTCCCCTCAAGTCAAGCCCTGCCAAGCTCAACCACATCCTCACAATTTCCCAACAAATTAAGATGCAGTAATAGGTGCATATGTGACTTAAAATGGAAGACAAGGCAGGACCATAGGGGAAAAAGGTGAACAATAGAGATAGACAGATATTTATGGAAATATTAGTCAACACAAATCTGTGACCTTGGGAGAATCACCGCAATTTCCAGTGAAGGACATGGGGGTATAGAACTCTGGTGGTGGGACTGATGTGAAGTTGTACCCTCTTGCTATGTAACTCTATACATCACTAATACAACACGAAAAGATCATATATTATTGTTAATTTAGCAGTTAACTTGGTCTCCTGTAACCTTTCAAGGAATCTTTATAGACATACTTGATAAACCATGGATCTAGACTAAAGAAAATTGGACTATCTTCAGTCATTAGAGACCCTGCCTACTTAATTGTCTTGTTAATGACCCGAAAAATGTCCTTTTATTCTTCATAATGATTTATTTTTATTTATTTATTTATATATTTTTTGCCAGAACTCTACTCAGCTCCTGTTTCTGGTATGACTGGGCTTTGAAAACGGATAATTTGGTGTCACAGGTTCTGGAATTCCATTATGCTAACCCATAAATGAAAATTCAAAAATAGTTCTATTTTTCTTTCTATTTTTTTCAGTATATTTATTTTTTATTTACTTTCTAAGAGATCAGTTGAGAGGGGAAGTGGAGATAGGGAGACACACACACACACACCTGTGTCATTACTTCATTGCTGTAACCTTCCCCCTGCAAGGGGCACTGAGGCCTTGAGCCTGGCCTTGCTCATAGTGCTCTCTGCTCGCAGGAATGTAGGAGCCATCACCCTGTCCCTCCACACAGCTTTGGAGGCACTGTACTAAATCCTGATGCTCTGCATGTCCTCAGTGAGGAGGGTTCCCTTTATTCCCTCCACTGCAGCTCAGCTTCATTCCCACCAACAGCCAACAGACATGTCCAAAATCCAGCTTGTTGTTGCTCTCAACGAAGTCTCCTGTTGCAGTTAACTCAGCTCACACCACACTGGGCCTGGGCAAAGGGCACAAAGCAAGGACTCCCTCCTGGGCCTCAGGGCTGGGGCTGCTGGGCTGGGGACCTAGGGCAGGACTTTCTGGAAAGGGAGCAGCCTGGTGCTCATTCTGTTGCTGGGGTCTTGTGGGATCCAGAGAGATGAAACCCTGGAGGCCTTGGCCCTGGGGACTGGCCTTCACTGAGAACTCAGGCCACTTCCTGCTTTCTCCCTGCTGGAAGTCTACATGTTGACACTGTAATTGCACCCTCTACTCAGGGTAATTGGGAAAAGGAGCCTGGGATATCAGCTTGCACACACGTCACACATTACTTATGATTCCACAGATTTAACAGCCTTGGGGTAGAGAGAGGAGGCAGGAAGGATGGACCATCTTCAGTCTATCCCCTCTGAAGATTCCTACAGGCGCTTCCACCAAGCCATCTTCAAAGCAGCTTCCCAAGCCATTCCTCGTGGGAGACGTGCTAACTATACACCTTGTCTTGATTCTGAATGCGAGCAACTACTAAAGCAGTATGATGAGTCGGGTGACCCAGATGTGGCTGACCATCTCATTGCCTCCCTGGATGCAGCATGCCAAGCCCGCTGGCAACAACTCACGGAAAGTCTGAATTTCACCCACTCAAGTAGGAAGGCCTGGAAGCTTCTTCACAGACTGGGTGCCAGTAACCAACCCCCTCCCGTCTCCCATCCTCCCGTATCTCCAAACTCAGTGGCCAGTCACCTAACTCAAGTTGGCCGTGCTAAGATCGACCCAGTCTGGAAAAGAGAAATTTCCCACGAGTGGTCATCCCACTTCCGGTTATCTTGTCCATCTCCAAAACTCTCTCCCTTTACACTGTTTGAACTGGAAGACGCTTTGAAGAGCGTTAAACCGGAAACAGGTGCTGGCTATGATAACATCACCCCAGAACGCATTCTTAACCTGATTCCTGCGGCAAAGAAGTGGCTCGCTTCATTCCTGTCCCTCATCTTGGAATCTGAATCTATGCCCAAAGTTTGGCGTCGTGCGAAGATAATAGCGGTCTTGAAACCAAAGAAAGACCCAACACTGGCCGCCAGCTATAGACCAATTTCTCTTCTTTCTGTGTGTTACAAACTCCTTGAGAGGCTACTTCTGTCACATATTTCTCATCTTACAGAGAAATTCCTATCACCCGCCCAAGCTGGTTTCTGCCCAGGAAGGTCTACCTGCGAATAAGCCCTGGCCCTCTCAACTTACATTGAAAATGGATTCCAGAAGAATTTAAAGACAAGTGCTGTCTTTGTTGATCTCACAGCAGCCTATGACACGGTCTGGCACCGTGGTCTCCTAGTCAAGATCTCAAGATGCCTGCCTCCATGGGTGGCCAACACTATATCGTTTCTTCTCCAAAACAGAAGATTCCGGGTGCAACTGGGTGACAAGTCTAGCAGATGGAGACTTGTCTCAAGTGGCCTCCCCCAGGGCTCTGTTCTGGCTCCTACGCTATTTAATATTTACATCAATCACCTCCCAGAAACTTCTTCAAGGAAGTTCATCTACGCCGATGACATCTGCTGTGCTACTCAGGCATCCAAGTTCGACATCCTCGAGGAAACACTCACGAAAGTCATGTCTCTGATATCTGATTACTGTAAAAAATGGCGACTAATCCCTAGCACTGCAAAAACGGTATCATCTGTTTTCCATCTACACCATGCCTCGGCCTTGCGTGAGCTTAATGTGCAGCTTGGCGATACGAGACTCCGGCATGAAGCCCAGCCGGTCTCTCTTGGCGTTACTCTAGATCGCACTCTGTCACTTCACAAACATCTCATAAAAACTGCAGCAAAGGTGGGCACGAGAAATAACATCATTGCAAGACTGGCCAGCTCCTTATGGGGCGCGAGCGCTTCCACACTACGATCATCATCTCTGGCATTATGCTATTCCACTGCAGAATACTGTGCCCCTGTATGGTTCCGTAGCCCCCATGTCCACTTGGTCGATTCCAAATTATATTCCTCCATGAAGATCATTTCTGGAACCATCCGTTCCACCCCAGTTCCATGGATGCCAGTTCTTAGCAACATTGCCCCGCCAGATATTCGTCGGGATGCGGCATCATCTAAGTTCATTTCCCATGTCTATGCTCGACCGGACTTGCCAATATACACGGATATCTTCGCCCACCCTGTCCAATGCTTGATGTCTCATCACCCAATCTGGTCCCCTATGCCTACACTGAACTTCTATGTTCCAGTCTCTTGGAAACAGAGTTGGCAGTCAGCTGAGGTCAAGAACAAACACCTCATCACAGACCCCTGCAAGCGTCAACCCGGCTTTGACCTAGCACGTTATGATTGGGCCCTCCTCAATCGCTATCGAACAGGCCATGGCCGGTGTGCCGCTATGTTCCATCGCTGGGGGGCCAGAGATGACCCGAACTGCCCCTGCGGCTCCAGACAGACGATGACCCACATAGTCAACGACTGCCACCTCTCCAGATTCAAAGGAGGTCTCGAAACATTACATCAGGCTCAACCTGATGCTGTTGACTGGCTACGGAAGAAGGGCAAACGCTAGAAGAAGTCATTGAAAAAAATTCCCAGTCAGCTGTATTTTACTGCTACCTACTGGCAGTTCAGTGTGGCAATAAACTGTGTGAATGTAAAAAAGTCTTTTTTTTTTCAGTATTTGTAGCCCTGTCTAGTACCTCATCTGAGTAGAAATGCTTCCAGTTTTTCACCATTACCATTGTATGATGTCGGCTATAGTTTTGCTATATATAGACTCCACTATCTTCATGAATTTTCCATCTATTCCCATTTTCTGTAGTGTTTTGATCATAAAGGGATGTTGTATTTTGTCAAAGGCTTTCTCTGCATCTATTGATATGACCATGTGGTTTTTGGTCTTGCTTTTGTCGATGTGGTAGATCAAGGTGATTGATTTACATATATTAAATCAACCTTGCATTCCTGGGATAAACCCCACTTGGTCATGATGAACAATCTTTTTGATATACTGCTGTATCCAGTTGGCTAGAATTTTGTTCAATATTTTCACATCTATGTTCATCAGAGATATTGATCTGTAGTTTTCTTGTTTGGTTGTGTTCTGTCTGCTTTTGGTATCAGAGTGATGTTGGCTTCACAGAAGCTGGCAGAGAGTACTCCAGTGTCTTCAATCTTCTGGTAGACTTTTAAAAGTAGAGGTATTAGTGTCTTTGAAGGTTTTGTAGAATTCATTTGTAAAACCATCTGGTCTAGGACTTTTATTTTTGGGGAGATGTTTGGTAACTGTTTCAATTTCATTAGCTGTGATGGGCCTGTTCATGTTATCCAATTCCTCTTTACTTAGTTTTGGAAGTTCGCAGGTATCTAGGGAATCGTCCATTTCTTCCAGGTACTCTAATTTGGTGACTAATAGTTGTTCATAGAAGCTTCGTATGATATGGTGAATTTCTGCGATGTCTCCTCTTCCATTTAGTTTCTGATTTATTTGGGTCTTCTCCCTTTTTTGTTTTGTGAGTCTGGCTAAAGATTTGTCAATTTTGTTCACTCTTTCGAGGAACCAACATTTACTTTCGTTGGTCTTTTATATGGTTTTCTTATTCTCAATGTGATTTATTTCTGCCCTAAGTTTAGTGCTTTCTGTCCTTCTGGTTGTTTTAGGGTTCCTTTGTTCTTCTTATTCTAGGACTTTAAGATGTGCAATCAGGCTGTTTATTTGTGCTTTTTCTTGTTTCCTAATGTGTGCTTGTATAGCTATGAACTTCCCTCTCAGTACTGCCTTAACTGTGTCCAAAATATTATGATAGCTTGTGTCTTCATTTTCACTGAAGTCTCAAAACATTTTGATTTTTTCCTTTATTTCCTCTTTGACCCAGAGGTTATTAAGAAGTGTACTGTTGAGCTCCCACATTTTGGGACTATTAGTAATCTTTTGTTGATTGTTAAGTGTTTGTGTAGTTCCACTGTGGTCTGAAAAGATACTTGGGATGATTTCAGTGCTCTTGAATTTTCTGATGCTGTCTTTGTGGCCTAATATATGGTCTGTCCTTTAGAATGACCCATGTGGATTTGAGTAAAATGTGTATTCCAGTTTCTTGGGATGAATAACTCTCAAAATATCCAATAGTTCTAGTTTATCTATCTCTTCATTTAGCTCCCTTATGTCTTTATTGATCTTCTACCTGGATGATCTGTCAAGTTGAGAAAGTGGGGTGTTAAAGTCCCCTACTATGACTATGTTGCTGTTAATATATTTCTGTAGCTTCTTTCAGTAGACATTTCATGTATTTAGATGGCTTCTCATTGGGTGCATAGCTACTAATAATTGTTAAGTCCTCTTGATTGACTGATCCTCTGAGCATTAAGTAGTGTCCATTCTTATAATTTTTAATCTTTTTTTTACTTTTTAAATTTTTTTTTATTTAAGAAAGGAAGCATTAACAAAATCATGGGATGGCGTTGTACAACTCCACACAATTCCTTCCGCCCAATCTCCATATCCCACCTCCTCCCCTAATAGCTTTCCCATTCTCTGTCCCTCTGTAAGCATGGACCCAGGGTCATTGTGGGTTGCAGACAGTGGGAGGTCTGGCTTCTGTAATTGCTTCCCCACTGAACATGGGCATTGACTGGCTGATCCATAGTCCTAGTGTGCCTTTCTCTTTCCCTAGTAGGGTGAGTCTCTGGGGAAGTGGAGCTCCAGGATACATTGGTTGGCTCTTCAATCCAGGGATGCCTAGCTGGCATCCTGACGGCATCTGGAACCTGGTGGCTGAAAAGAGTTAACATACAAAGTCAAACAAATTGTTGAGCAACCATGGGCCCAAAGGTTGGAATAGTGGAGATGAAGTGTTGGGGGGTACTCACTGCAAACTCTAGTGTACTACTGCTTTCAGGTATATATTTGCCCTAGTTTATGGATACCTATGAACATATGTTCTATCTCATGGAACCTGGTCTATATCTAGGTTATGGAATTTGTTAGGAAGTGAACCGCCTGGGATGGAATTAGAGAATGCTAAGAAAGGAAAGGTCTCACACCAGTGATGAAGCTGAAGAGTTGTCGTTCCACACCTGAAGTCTCTGGACACAGTCTGAAGTGAAGCATGCTGGGGTGGCACTCACTGCACTGATTAGGTGGCAATCAGCAGATGCAATGTTATTTGATAAGAATTGGGAGAAGCAAAAGGGAAAGTGCACCCTACCACAGGACTGGGGGAAGTTTAGGCTCTATAGTGGAAATGTGAGGTTCCTGCTGTCTTAGGGTTCAAGAGACAATGGATAGTTACTGTTATCATCACATTATTTGGTAATTGGGTTAACTTTGAAAAGTCCCTTTGTTGGACATACAATCAATTTTCCCCCTCTCATATTAATTAAATAGTGATTTATACGACTATAACTTAATAGGTGTGTACATAAACACCATTCCCATCACCAAAAGATTGTGTTCAATCCCACCCACCCACCAGTCGAGGAAGCAGCATGTCCACCCTCTCACTCACCACAGGGTTTTTACTTTGGTGTCCTACTTTTAATTTACTCAGACCCTGCCTTTAGTTTCCCTTTCTGATCTTGTTTCTCAACTTCTGTTGATGAGTGAGATCATCCCATACTCATCTTTATCTTTCTGACTTAGCTCACTAAACATAATTCTTTCTACCTCTGACCAAGATGGGTCAAAGAAGTTGAGTTCATTGTTCTTAGTAGCTGCATAGTATTCCATTGTATATATGTATATATAGAGAGAGAGACAGATAGATATAGATATATAGATAGATATAGATATATATATAAATAGATATATATTGATAAATAGATATAAATATATAGATATAGATATATAGATAGATATAGATATATAGATATATAATTGTTAAGTCCTCTTGGTTGACTGATCCTTTGAGTGTGAAGTAGTGTCCTATCTTTTTAATCTTACCTATTTTAAAGTCTAACCTGTCAGATATGAGAATAGCTATTCCTGCCCTTTTTTGTGGGTCATTGGCTTGTATGATAGTCTTCCTTCCTTTCACTTTAAGTCTGTCTTTGTCTTGTTGAGTTAGGTGTGTTTCCAGTAGAGAGCATATTGTTTGGTTATATTTTCTGATCCATCTTCCTACTCTGTGTCTTTTAATAGGTGAATTCAGGCCATTGACATTTATTGATATCAAAGATTGAAGATATTTTAACTCCATTCTTGTAGAGTTTTAGAGTGTTTTGATATATGTCCTATTTATGGTAGTCTGACAGTTTATAGGAGACCTTTCAGAACTTCTTTCAGGGTAGGCTTGGTGATAGTTGATTCCTTCAACTGTTGCTTGTCTGAGAAGGTTTTGATGCCTCCATCTAGTCTGAATGACAGTCTAGCAGGACACACTATTCTTGGTTGAAAGCTTTTCTCATTAAGCACGCAATACATATATCTTATGGCCTGTAGTTTTTGTGTGGAGAAGTCTGCTGTTAATCTTAGGAGTTTTCCTCTGTAGGTGACTCTTTGTTTTTCTCTTACAGCCTTCAGGATCCTTTCTTTATCCTTATTCCTTTCCATTCTAAGTATGATGTTTCTTGGTGTCTTTAAGTCTGGGTTAATTCTGTTTGGGACCCTCCGGGCTTCAGGAATCTTTATGTCTTTGATGTTGTCTAGACTAGAGAAGTTTTCAGCTATTTTGACCTGAAGAATGCTTTCTTTCTCTCCCCCTCTTTCGTCCTCTGGTAAGCCAATAATGTGTATATTGTTTCCTTTGAAGTCATCTGATAGGTCTTTGTGGTTGTTTTCAGTATCTCTTAATCTCTATTAGAGATCTCTTACTTCTTTTTTAGTTTTCTCTAATTCATCCTTGACCTTGCTAATTCTGTCTTCAGCCTCATTGAGTCTATTCTCTCTGCCCTCTACTATTTTTGATGTTCATCTCTTTTGTTACCCTGTTCTGACACTATTTTAGCTTGTTCAACTAGTTGTGTTCTTAGCTCAGCTATTTCAGCTTTCAGCTCTCTAATAACCTTGAGATAGTTAGTGTTTTCTTCCAGAGTCTCATTTGTTGTTCTTGTATTTCTGATTACAATTCTTTCAAACTCTTTGCTCACTCCTGTGATTATTTCCTTAGCTAATATTTGGATGTTGAACTTGTTATTTTGTGCGTCACCCTTTGGGAGGCTATTAGCTGGACTCTTGTCCTGGTTTGTTTCTCCAATATTTCTTCTTGTTTGTTTCGCCATTTTATATATTATGTTATGAGTTCCCTCTCTTAGTACTTTCAAATTACTGATCACTATTTCCTGGATTGACTTGTGTCTAAGTAAGGTAATTAAAGGGTTCACAGTTGTGGAAGTTAACAGTTGTTTCAATAGTATATTAATCCCTGAGTTGGAGCTCAGTGATTTAAAAGCCTCTTTTTTTTTTTTTCCTTTTTTTCTGTAGCCTATGGGAGTCTGAGGGCTTCTGAACTATAAGTAGGCTTCTTAGCTTAATCATTGACTTCTCAACAAGAGATAAGGCAGGGTGTGGCTGAGATAGTCAAGTGTTTATGCAAAGAGATTTTCACAGCCTCACAGCTATGCCACTTAGATATAAGTCTTCTCCTGAGTTTCCTGGTTAGATCTACATCACGTGGTATCCCTCCCTGCTGCTGCTCCAGATTCTGAGGGTAGTAGCAATGGAGACTCAGAGTTGAACTTGGTGAGTCTCTGGGGAGTCCTCTCCTCCCTTCAGCTGTCCCCTTGTTGGTGGTGCCACACCCCACTCAAATCCAGAACGATGGGTTTGACAGGGTTAGCACCCAGGAAAACTCTCTTCAAGGAAGAATTCTGGGAGTGGGTCTTGGCATCTTGAGCAGATTTAAATTGGAAACTCTGATTATTGTTTTCATTATGTACATAGTAATGATGCTGTGTAATCAGGGACAAACAACCCCTATTCCTAGATTAGATACAGATGAACAGAAAATGAGATAGACAAAGTTATGGGTCATCAAACACATAAAGTTTTAGGAAAAATAATAAATAATACTTTCTCACCTCCTCTTATGAAATATGTTAATACTCTACGTAAAATACTATCTACTAAGCCTTTTACACAGAAATGCATCACCCCATGAAGTACGACATTACTGTGTAAAACTGCAAGGCCATCTAATCAAGAAATGAGCTTTATTTTCTGTTTCAGATATTGTTTATGTAAGGCTAAAAGATATATAAGTTCTCACTGGCTGAATAAAAATTGAGGTCAGATTCACCCTCCAACAGAGTGTGGTGTATTCTGTTCTCCCCTGCACCAATTCCTGACCCACAAGGTGGTTGCCTTCAGCGTTCCCTGATCCTTCCTGCTGCTCTTCCACTGTAGCGGTCCCTCACAGGTGGAACAGACTGGAGGTGGTGTCTCAACTGATAAACTGACAGACTCTTACCAGACGCTTAATCTCTCTGTAGGCTCCTCTCTGTCACCAGCACATGTTTTTGCACTCACTGGTGATTTGGTGGGTTACTGTAGGAGTTCTAATCCTGTCTTGTTTTGGTCCTTTGGTTGCAAAGTTGTTTGATATGAATTGAGAGAACCATGCAGGAAAGTGTGCCCCACCCTAAGGTTCCAGGACTGGGGAATTATAGGCTCTTTAGTGGAAATGTGACGTTTCTACTATATTATGGTTCAAGTATACAATGGATACTTATTGATATCATCACATTATTTGGTAATTGGGTTAACATTGAAAAGTCTCTTTGTTAGGGTTTGCTGTATAATACCCAACATCTTGTATATAGCTGTGCCACTTGTTGCTTCATTTCTCCCTTGTCTAGGCTTTTGAGAGAGTCAACATATCAAAGACTCAGCCTATGTATTAAAAAGATTCAGTCTGTGCTTTAAAAAGTTTGAGACATAAAATCATTTTTCCCCTCTCATATTAATTAAATAGTGATTTATATGAATAAAAATTAATAGGAGTATACATAAACACCATTCCCACCACCAAAAGACTGTGTCCCATCCCACCCCACCCCACACACACACACATTACTACCTCCAGTACTAACCCATTATGTATATTGACCACAATTTACTCAGCCACTTGTCTAATGCTGGTTGCATCCAGGTTTGGCAATTACAAATTGTGCTGCTATAAACACACATATATATAACTTTCTGGATGGGTGTATTTAGCTCATTAGAAAATATCTCTAGGTGGTCCAGGAGATGGCATAGTGTATAATTAATGGACTCTTCGAGCGTTCCTGAGTTCAATCCCTGGCAACATATGAAGCAGAGTGAGATCAGTTCTCTCTCTCTCTCTCTCTCGTTCTCTCTCACTCTTTCTTTCTCTCCCTCTCTATTTTGTTCTTTATAACTATCTTCCTCAGGAATAAATATGTTAACTATATCTTAAAAGGATATACACCCAGAAGAGGAATTGCAGGGTCATAGGTTAGTTAGGTCTACTCTTAGCCTTCTGAGAGTTCTTCAGACTGCTCTCCACAGCAGTGTCTCCAATCTATTTATTTTCCAATTTCACAACTCTTCAGGACATTGAACTAACCTCATACAGAGATGACTTTCCTACCTTTAAAAAATATTTACATAATAGTGCTCTACAAAATTATAAGATAATAGCAGTATAATATCACACTATTTTCAACACCAGATCTCTGAATTCCACTCTCCTCCAGCAGAAACTGGAATGATTTTCACAAGGTCACAGATATCCTTTGACTACATACAAAAATCGATCTTTCTATCATCTATCATGCTATCACTCTATCAATCTATAATTTATTTTCCCATTTATATTACTCCTACAGCCCTTCCTCCACTTATTTCCACATCACAATTACAACTCTTAGTGCTTCTAATTGTCCTTCCATTTTCTCTCCCCTTTCAGATAAGTGAAATAGTGCTTTATGTCCACTGGTATTTTCTGGTATGTTAACTCTCTTTTCAGCCACCAGGTTCCAGAGGCCAGCAGGATGCTGACCAGACTTCCCTGGACAGATGACCCCAACAATGTGTCCTGGAGCTCTGCTTCGCCAGAGACCCACCCTACTAGGGAAATGGAGGCAGGCTGGGAGTATGAATCTTCCAGTCAATGCCCATGTTCAGCGGGAAAACAATTACAGAAGCCAGACCTTCCACCTTCTTCATCCACAATGACCCTGGGGCCACACTCCCAGAGGGATAAAGAATAGGAAAGCTATCAGTGGAAGGAATGGAATACGGAGATCTGATGGTGGGAATTGTGTGGAGTTGTACCCCTTTTACCCTAAGGTTTTGTTAAAGTCTCCTTTTAAAAATAAATAAACAAACAAATAAATAAAATAAAATAAAAAAGAAAACAAAGAAATAATCAGAATCCTGCTGACACATACTGAAGTGCTGGTAGAATTGGGATTCAGAGCTCTTTGGTCATCTACTATTTCTCCCTTCCTGGAGTATGAACCTAGTAGACTCTTTTTGGGGTACAGAAAGATGTAGATTTGGCTTCTGGAATCACTTCTCTGTTAGTCAAAGGCATTGGAAATTTGATTCCTACCCCAACTTATCTCTGTACAACTACACTGATTGGTTCAACTGCCTTGTTCCCTTTTAGTTGTATTTTGTAGTGCCAGTCATCATTATGATAAGAGTTTCAAGTTCAGCATGGATACTTCAAGTGTAGGGGTAAATAGCATAATGGTTATGCAAAAACACTGTCATGCTACAAGCTCAGAAGGCTTCAATCCCCTGCACCACCACAAACAAGAGTTAATCAGTATTCTGGGAAATAATGATAATAAAAAAATGGAAAAGTGAAAACGTGGCAAAAAAAAAAACACTGATGCCTCCAGGTTCTATGTTCTTGGGGTTCTGTGGGAAAATATTGTAATCTCCCCACGATCACACCAGCACTGAGTCCATATTTGGAGAAAACTCTATGAAACACTTGGTATGAATCACACCCATAGTCAACCAAAATTGGACTCTAGGCCAAATGGATAGGAACCTGATAGGATTTTGGGATCTGAGTAACTAGCGTGTCTCCTCTAGGGATTTGGGTGTGTAGGGTATAGCCTAAATGGGATATAAAAGTGTAGGTCCCTAAGCGGTAAATCAGACTCCTCCAAGCCTTCAGCGTGACTGTGGGTTCTCCAGAGACCTGAGATCTGAGCACACAGCTGGCTTCATCTCAGCTGGTAATTTACCCTCCTCTGCTAAGGACCCATCATGCTACTGTGGTCATTCAACCATGGTAAAGTAGCAGTGGATGAAGAAGGAATTTTAAAAGCATATATTTTTTAATTTTTTAAAAAATATTTCTTTATTTACTCCTTTGAAAGATAATTGGAGAGAGGGGAAGAACTGAACACTGCTCCAGACATGTGCTAATGGGGATTGAACTCAGGACCTCATGCTTGAGAGTCTAGTGCCTTAATGACAGCACCACTACAGGATCACCCAAAAGCCAAAAAAATTGAATTTCATGAAATTTTTAATAGCGATTTACTAATGATCCACAAGATTTTGGGACAGGAAAGATATACTTGCAAACAATTCCTTCCACTAGAGTTCCATAAACCACCCCCTCCATTGAAATTTCTATATTCTTACTACCTCTAAAAGGAAGATGGTGTCAAAGTTGGAACAGGACTAAGGTGGCTCAGGGCAGAGAGTAGCTCCCAAATAGGAGAAAAGTCTATAAATACCATGACCTATAAACTCTCCATCTACGTGACCCCAGGACCCATGTATTTCCTTGTCATCATTTGGATGTGGGAAGTTAATGGTTTACAGTAAAGTTGTTGCCATGTGAGTCCACTTTCAACTCTTACCTAGATAGGTGTCAGTGAAACATTCTCAGTCCCAAATCAGGTTCATCAATACTACCATTGGCCATATTTTTTCTTTTTTCCATTGCTACCTATTAGTGGATAGGTCAGGGAGAAATTGGGAGAGGAGGGTAGATAGAGAGGGAGAGAGAGTGATACATACCTGCAAACCAGCTTCACCACCTGTGAAGCTTCACCCAATCAGTGAGGGACTGGGGCCCAAACATGGGTCCTGGCATGTGAGGTTCAGTGTGTTTAACCAGCTGTGCTGCCACCCGACCCCCAGATACTTCTCCAAGTGTAAAGAATTGCAACATGCAGGTGGGTGTCCCATTGCTGTCTACTGTGACGGCCTAGGTTTATAGCAGCACTGTCGTTGCTTACCTGTAATGGTCTCACCAGAATGTATTAGTTTCATACAATATTATCCTGTTGTTAGTGTCTCCTTAATGATTTCAATCCACCTCTGACGGTTACCTTTAGACACTGACTGAAGACTCTGCCACCATTTCTCACTCTGCTGCCAGAGCTGTGACTTGGCTGCTGAGGTGGTTCCTTGAAGAGCAGTATGATGGACTCTGGCCTTCTCATGCTCCTCATGTCCTCTTTGTTGCTATTCCCACAGGTTTGCTGCCTGAGGAGATTCAAGATGAACTACAATAATGCATCCAGTCTTCAAAAAATGGCCATTGAGAACCTTTTTAGGGATGAGAACTTGGCCATCTCTTCACTGAATGACCTGCCTACAAGCCTTTCCCAAATCTATTTCTGGAAGCAGAGTCTCACAGTTGCTGGGAGACCCTGAAGGCTCTAGTGCAGACCTGGCCCTTTGAAAGACTCCCTCTGGGAGCTATCATTTCAGATGTACAGCCTGAGGATTCAAGTTTCAAAGCTGTGATGGATGGAATTGATGCCTTGATGAAGCAGGAAGTTCCTCCCAGGTAAGGAGGATCTATAGTCAGGAACAGTCTGTGCTTCCTGGAAGACAGCTGGGTCAGGGAGAGTGGAGGCCCATGGGGAGGGCCCAAGGCTTCTAATGCCAATGTGACAGCTCACTGCTCATTGGTTCATTGCCTTTAAGAGCTGATTTCTGTCCTGTGCAGTAGCTCAAGGGTGAGCACAGGCTGCCAGTCATAGCAGACCAAGTTATAGACATAAAATACCAACATGGAGGAGGCAGCACAAGTGATAATAGTGATATCCCTTCTCTCTCTCTCTCTCTTCCCACTTCCTAATTTATTTTCTGTAGGAATGGCATGTCTGCACTCTGGCATATGTTGGTGTGAGTGATTGAACCAGGGCCTTAAAGCTCCAAGCATCAGAGTCCTTTCACATCATCATTACAATATCAACACTACACTTCCCCTTTCTTAACTATCCATCTAAATAGAACCCACAAAGTGTCTACAGCAGGGAAGGTCCTGTAGTCTCAGTTTCCAGCTACATAAATGAAGAAGAAAGAGAGAGAGAGAGAGAGAGAAGTAGTCTTCTGATTTCTTGAGTGGATTATACATGGCTACAGGGATATAGTATGGCATAATAATGATTTTATTCTATAGATTTAGAATGGTGTTTGTAATGTGAGGGAATAACACACTTGGTCAGTGTGATCCTTATCAATGAGTCAAATTCTGTGTTCATGCTTTCTATCCTCAGCAGTGTCCTATTTTCCTTCCCCCCAAAGCAGGTTGTAAACTGAGGGTCCTGGATTTACAGTTCACTGGGCAGAAGTTCTGGAGCACGTGGACTGGAGTCCAAATCCCTGTGTTTTCAGAAAGGAGAGAACTAGTGGATGAGGAGCCTTCCAGCAACGAGAAGGCCAGGCCCTGCTTTGAGATGTGTGTAGACCTCTACCTTGGTGATAAGTATGTCTAAGCATGTCGAGAGGCTTTGCTGCTACCTGCTGGGCTGGATCAAGGAGAGAAAGGGAGTGCACCTCTCTTGTAAGACACTGATGGTAGATTCCCTGACCAGAAAGGGTTTAAGGTTGCTGCATGCCATGCCATTCTGTGATATCAAGGAATTAGATGTCCATTGTGTCTTGACATTCTACACCCTGCACAAGCTTGATAACCTGCTGGGCATGATGAGTAATCTCAAGAGACTGGCTTTCTGCATTGATATTCCTACTGCAACCACCCCAGAAGAGGACGCCGGGAGGACAGTGTGTATCAGCGAGTTCACCTCTGCTTTCCTCCAGCTACTTCATCTTCAGGAGCTGTACCTGAAATCTCCCTTCTTCCTCCAGGGCCATCTGCACCAGCTTCTCAGCTAGGACTGTGCTCCTGGCAGAGTAACAGTGCAGGAGACATTGGCTCTCAAGTTCCTTGCTTTGTAATTCAGTTATTAGACATTATTTATTACTATCTTCGGCCAGATTGCGTCTAAGAAGTAGTTTATGAGATTGCTAGAGATCAAACATGAGAGGATAAGGGTAGATAGCATCCTGGATATGCAAAGGACTCTCATGCCTGAAGTGCCAAAGTTGCAGGTTCAATCCCCCACACCACAATAAGCCAGAGCTGACTGAGCAAAGCTCTGGTAAAAGTAAATAAATAAAAATTAATTTTTTGCCTCCAGTGTTATTTTCGAGTCTTGGTGCCTGTACCATGAATCTAATGAATCCACTGCTCCTGGAGGCTATTTTTTCCCTTTTGTTGCCCTTGTGGTAGTGTCATTGTTGTGGTTATTTTTATTATTGCAGTTTTTGTTGGATTAGACAGAGAGAAATGAAGAGAGGAGGGCAAGACAGAAGTGGTAGAGAAAAAGACAGCTGCAGACCTGCTTCAACTCTTTTGAAGCGACCACCATGCACATGGGGAGCTGGGGACTCGAACCAGGATCCTTATTACCCCATTTCTTGGACTTTGCACCATATGTGCTTAGACCTGTGCTTCCCAACCAACCCCATGAAAATGTAATTAAAAAAAATAAAGATTAAACCTGAGACAACTGGGGACTCTGGAATGAAGGACATTGTACACAAACACTACATTATTCCAGTTTTACCCAGTTTCTCATCCTAAATATCCCATCAAACTTTAACCATAGGAAGCTGAGGACAAAGTTTCACAGAGTTCTGGAAGGGACCCCTTGCTCAGATATTCCTTGGGGGAATATCCAGCCTAGTGAGGGTGTTGGATTCTCAGGTTCCAGTCTGAAGAGATCTCTTAGATGACTTGACAACTATTAGTGAAGGGGACTGTGAAGAAGAGATCCCACACAATGTCTCCAATTCCTTGACTACCAGGAACTGACAGTGACCTGGCAAGATTGTGAATACACAGGCAGTGCAAGCACACAGAGGGCACTAAACAGGCTATCGCTGGGGAATGCGGATCTCTAGCAGAGCATATGCTGAGCATGGAGAGGTGTCAGGGAGGCCCTGGAGACTGGCAGGATGAGCAGTTGCTGTGGGACTTTGGCCAGGCTTGGTCTGTGACCTACTGGTTACACCCAGCCCAGGGATGGGGCAGCTAGAGTCCACAGAAGTCTGAAGGCAGCTTGAGTGAGAGTGCTTTCATTTGTATCCAGTGATGCTGTCAAAGGTGCCAACATATTTGTATAAAACGGCCAGTTCTCTCAGAGTATGTTTTAGCATATTCTGAAATTTATGCATTTAAGAAAGGAAGGAAGAAAGGAAGAGTGAAAGAAAGAGAGAAAGTGAAATGTGTGCATTTCTCTGCCTGAAAGAGAAGCCATGTGTTTTAGAAATTGCCAGGCTCCTAAGGACACTGAAGAGGTTGCAGCCTTATCACATGATGCTATTTCTGGTTGAGAGCAAACTTAAGCTTTGGTGTTTCCTGACCTCCACAGAATTTACACTCTCCTGCCAATGCCATTGTCCATTCTAACCTCGCTCTCTTCATTTTCTCTCTCTTCACAGGACCCTTGCCTCAACTCTGGAGGTCTTCTCAATCAATAACTGGGGGTTTACAGAAGAAGAGTTGACACACCTGTTCCAGAGCCCACACATCACTCACCTGAAGGACCTGTGTCTGAGGGGAGTCCCCTTGACCTCTGTCAGTGAGTCCCTGCGAGCTCTACTGGAGATAAATGCAGCCACCCTCCAGCACCTGGACCTGGGTCTGTGTGGCCTCCAGGACCCCCAGCTAGAGGCCCTGCTCCCTGCCCTGAGCAGCTGCTCCCAGCTCAGCTCCCTCAGCCTGCATGGGATCCGCCTATCCATGGCCACCCTGGAGAAGCTGCTGCGCTGCACCTCAGGGCTGCAGCTTGAAAGCTGTCAGGAGCTGCTTGTTGCTGGCTTTGAAAGTGACTGGGATCCATGTGGATTCAGTCGGCTAGGAAGGATCGTCAGTTTCCCCAATGAATGGGTACTCACGAGATGCACCACGGGAATGTAGATCCAATGCTGTCTTTGTTGATCTCACAGCAGCCTATGACACGGTCTGGCACCGTGGTCTCCTAGTCAAGATCTCAAGATGCCTGCCTCCATGGGTGGCCAACACTATATCATTTCTTCTCCAAAACAGAAGATTCCAGGTGCATCTGGGTGACAAGTCTAGCAGATGGAGACTTGTCTCAAGTGGCCTCCCCCAGGGCTCTGTTCTGGCTCCTACGCTATTTAATATTTACATCAATCACCTCCCAGAAACTTCTTCAAGGAAGTTCATCTACGCCGATGACATCTGCTGTGCTACTCAGGCATCCAAGTTCGACATCCTCGAGGAAACACTCACGAAAGACATGTCTCTGATATCTGATTACTGTAAAAAATGGCGACTAATCCCTAGCACTGCAAAAACGGTATCATCTGTTTTCCATCTACACCATGCCTCGGCCTTGCGTGAGCTTAATGTGCAGCTTGGCGATACGAGACTCTGGCATGAAGCCCAGCCAGTGTATCTTGGCGTTACTCTAGATCGCACTCTCATTTCACAAACATCTCATAAAAACTGCAGCAAAGGTGGGCACGAGGAATAACATCATTGCAAGACTGGCCAGCTCCTCATGGGGCGCGAGCACTTCCACACTACGATCATCATCTCTGGCATTATGCTATTCCACTGCAGAATACTGTGCCCCAGTATGGTTCCGTAGCCCCCATGTCCACTTGGTCGATTCCAAATTATATTCCTCCATGAGGATCATTTCTGGAACCATCCGTTCCACCCCGGTTCCATGGCTGCCAGTTCTTAGCAACATCGCCCCACCAGATATTCGTCGGGATGCAGCATCATCTAAGTTCATTTCCCACGTCTATGCTCGACCGGACCTGCCAATATACGAGGATATCTTCGCCCACCCTGTCCAACGCTTGACGTCTCATCACCCAATCTGGTCCCCTATGCCTACACTGAACTTCTATGTTCCAGACTCTTGGAAACAGAGTTGGCAGTCAGCTGAGGTAAAGAACAAACACCTCATCACAGACCCCTGCAAGCGTCAACCCGGCTTTGACCTAGCACGTTATGATTGGGCTCTCCTCAATCGCTATCAAACAGGCCGTGGCCGGTGCACTGCTATGTTCCATCGCTGGGGAGCCAGAGACGACCCAAACTGCTCCTGCGGCTCCAGACAGACTACGACCCACATAGTCAACGACTGCCACCTCTCCAGATTCAAAGGAGGTCTTGAAACTTTACATAAGGCTCAACCTGAGGCTGTTTACTGGCTACAGAAGAAGGGCAAATGCTAGAAGAATGCTTTAGTATTGATTCACCAAATTACATGTCAACAGGGGTATAATTCTGGACAGGGGTAGATAGTATCATTGTTATTCAAAGAGATTCTCATGCCTGAGGCTACAAAGTGCCAGGTTCAATCCTCTGCACTATAAACCAGAGCTCAGCAGTGCTTCCATTAAAAAATAAAAAAGGTGGGGGAGTGGGGTTATAATTCTATAACATTCCATTGCCAGCATTCTGAATTCCCAATCCCTCCATTGCAAGCCCCAGCAGTTCTCCTAAGGCTGAAGACATGAGTTAACTGTCATCTCTACAGCTATCTATATGTATTTGAACACAATGCCCCCTTCTCCAAGTCCCCACCCACTCTTCAATTTCCAAGTCACACATAACCCTGTTCCTACAATCAAAGTTAGGGTTGTTAAAACATTAATGTTCTTGCTATTGTCAGTAGTATTTAGTAACCATTATGATCTGAGCCTAGAGTCCAACTTTGATACTCCTGGGTGTTGTGATCTTGAGTTCTGTGAGAGTGTATTGAATACTCCCCAGTGTCACACCCAGTACTGAACGCTTATGTGGCTTCAACTCTACCAATATTTTGATAGGATCACTTCCAGAGTCAACCACAAGTAGTCTCCAATAGTCAGCCTCTCTACCAGAGGACACAAGGCTACAGCAGAAGAACCTGCACTGACACATCTTGCCTTCAATGGCCATCACTCAAACAGTTTTCAGTCTGATGGGCTACATGAGAGTTTTGCCCCACGCCATCTGTTTCAATCTTTGCAAATTATTAATCAATTTTTAGCATTTAAAAAAATTTTTTTTTTTTTTTTTAGTTGCTGTTGGATAGGACAGAGTGAGGCAAACGCTAGAAGAAGGACAGACTGAAATGGAGAGAGGAGTGGGAAGACAGAGAGGGGGAGAGACAGATAGACAGACAGATAGCTGCTTCACTGCCTGAGAAGAGCATGCCCCCCCTTCACGTGGGCATATGGGGACTCAAAGCAGTATCCTTATCGCCAGTCCTTGTGCTTTGCTTCATATGCACTTAACCCAAAGCTCCACTGCACAGCTGCTCATCAATTTATTTACTAATTAATTTATTTATTTATTTTCACTTATTTGTTTTCTTTTTGTTGCTCTTGTTTTGTTATAGTTGTTGTAGGTATTGTTGTTGGTAGGCAGCAGGAAAATAAATAAATAAGCAAAGATGTTTCATTAATATCATTGTGGGATAGAGAGACAGAGCCCGAGCTTCACAGTGGCACGTGTCACACCAGGGTGGAACTCAGGGCCTCATGGTGGAGACTCAGGCACTTTACCTACTGCACCACCTCCTGATCACCCAGTTTCCTTCTTTGTGAAATTGTTTTAGGAAAATAATTCTCCATTTTCAGAAACGGCTTAGAATAAGTCTGTCCTCATAGATAGTAAAAGGTACAAGGATTTCATCAAAGACTGGGATACATGGCATGATGGTTATGCACAGAGACTCTCATGCCTGAGGCTCTAAAGTTCCAGTTCATTCCCACCATAAGCCAAAGAACAGCAGTGCTCTGATTAAAAAAAAAAAAATCACTGAGATAGTACTGAGTTAGTAGATTTATATTTGAATTGACTAATACAGGTAACATTTTTATTCTGTTAGCGAGCAAAATCAAACCACCACCCATTGAAAGGAAGCAAAAGATGTTTATTCATGAATTCGAATCCAGGCCGAGAGGTGACTGACAGCAGTCCACCAGCTCGACCCCTAACAGGCCTCAAACCACACAATTTATAGGATTTCTGAATACACTCAGGGAGGGGGAATGCATCACCTTATCAATCTATATCCAATAGTATGCTATAGAAAACGCAGAATCCAATCATTTCAAACCTAGCAAAAAGCAGGATCCACTCAAAGCAAAGCACGGGCTAATTTCAAACATTGCAAAACCATACAACCAATAGAACCTAGCCAGAGTATGGTCACCACATCTTCCCGCCATCAGCTGCAACCTTTTGGTAAACAGTCTTCTTGTGCAAATGTCCTGATAAGCCTTGCCTGTATGCAGGGTCTTGGTAAACAACTAGTGGCTTAATGGCTTACTGATTAGGTCCTGTTTTCCAAGGGGAAAGGGGAAGGAATTTTCCACTCCACATATTCCAGTATTTGGAGTGTTTATCCAAGTACATAAACTGCAGCTTCTATCCTGTGAGTCCACTGTTCTACCAGACCGCTATTTCTCAGCTGCCAGGAATTGCTGATTAAGCTTGTCAGCATTCACCCTGCTGTTTAAGCCCTGAACTCACCTTCCTCTACTTTCCACATAGGAACAACCAATGATGTTGTTTACCCCTTTTTAGGAAACAGTTTACTTGTTTCCTAAGTCTGTGTATGCTAAAATTATAATACTTAATGACAAATTATCCTGCTTTGCTCAAGGTTCAATAGCATCATGGTTATGCAAAGAGACATTCAGGCTGAGGCTCCAAAGTCCCAGGTTCAATCCCAGCCACCACTATAAACCAGAGTAGAGCAGTGCTTGGATTGCACAATGACCCAAGATTCTCCAGTCTGCACAGCCTCAGAGACAGGAGGTTGGAAGGATGGGCCATCTTCAGTCACTGAGAGGAAAACTCCCACGCTGTAGTATTTTACTCCCTCCTGCTGTCAGTTCAGAGAGACCAAACATGGGAATGTCAGAAAGACTTTTTTTTTCAATATTTCTGGAAAAAAAACCTGGTATGTATACATGAAGAAAACAAATATTTGTGTGGAAAAGTATATAAATATTGGAATTCAGAAATCTTAACAATAAGAAAGTTTACTCACAGAATGCATACACATATTTATAAATGTTGACACTGGTTTTGCATATCATATGAAGAGAAGCATGAGCATTAATTTTTCTTAGATACAAGGGGACAGTTGTACCCCTATATTCACAGCTGCCATCCTCACCCTCCAGCTGTGGAGAGAGTCAAAATGCCCATGCACAGAAGATTGGATGAAAAAAATTAGGGGAGTCAAGGGAGGAATACGCTACAGTTTAAAAGGATGATACTGGGTCCTTTAGGACCAATGGAGCTAGGAATGATTGTGCTCAGTGAAGAGAGTAAGGAGGTGACAGACTGGGGAGTTTCTGTCATACATGGAATAGAGTATTAAAGCACGTGGACTCCCCTTCACGCACGTCACAGGAATGGAGCTGGTTTTGTAAGAATTATGACATCTTTTACTAGGGATGGGGTCACTGAATTTTGACAGGGGGGTGTCATGGAATATGCTCCCCAAATATTATCTCACCTATTCTATTCTTATAGTATTTTATATTATCAGGACATTATTCAACTCTGGGTTTTGGTGCTGTTGGTATTGAACTTGGAACATGTGGTATCTCAGGCATCAAAATGGTTTTGCATAACTATGGCCCTATCTCTGCAGTCCTCCATCTATACTTGTAATCTTGTAAACTATTACTAAATCTCTAATGAAAACATTAAAATTGCTATTTGAAATAGAGAAAATTCTTTCCAAAAGAACTATAAGTTGCAGTTGTCTACATTAAGTTAGCTTATGATCAGTGAAATGCTGAGTTGGCAGGGAGCTGATGTCTCTTAAATACCACACATTGGAGAACTGAATCATTACATAAAACCCTTTTAGTTTTCAGGCCACATTTAGGTGACACAATGATTGACCTGAGGGTACAGATGTCTGATGTTGTTCCTGGGATGTGAACACAAACAAAGCTGCTTCCATGACACAGCATCCCCACCTGAGTAGACATTTCTACATCTCAAGAACCTGCCCTGACACACCATTACCCCCCAAGCCCTCTCAGACTGAGGGTTCACTAAATGCTGTAAATTTGGGGAGTTGTAGCCCCATGTCTCCTGCCTCAATGATTGTTAGCTCATTTATCAGTTCACAAGCAGGATCCACACTACCATCCTCTAAAAGACAGCCAATAATATACTTAAGCTTGTCATTTATTGAAGGGACAAGAGGAAGAAAGAATGGCATAGAGGGGTTGGAGGAGGTTCCTTTGGGTGCTGCTACATGGTGCTGGAAAAGGCCAGAGATGGGGGTGAGACTGCTTTGTAGACACCAGTCATCATGGAATGAAAACATTTACACATGTGCCCACAACTGTAGTGTAAATCATCACGGCCTGTCAAATGAAGATGATAGCAGTGAGCATAACTGAATGATGTTTAAAGGTGAGAGGTATACAACACATCACCCAACACCACATGTCTGTGCCTACCTGTGCCCAAGTTAACCACCACAGTGTTCAGAATGTCACATAAGTTTGATGCCTTTTTTTGCATGGATGATGAATCTTTCATGTAATTCAACACTCCATTCCATATACGAAAAAATCAAAAGCTGTGTGTTAGTTGTCTATCACCTCCATACTTACCTCACTGAGCATATCACCTTCAATTTCGTCCACTTTGTCCCAAAGTTATAATATCATACTCTTAATTTCCAAAGTAGTACTCCACTGAGTCTCTGAACTTCTTTTTAAATATTTATTTTATTGAATATGATTTTATTTGAAAGGGCCTAAGAAATTGAGAGTGGAAGGAGAAACAATAAGACAGAGAGAAAAAGGGGTGAGAGATAAGAGAGATAGAGAGTGGAGAAAGATAGAGAGAGAGCATGAGAAAGAGAGAGAGGAAGAGAAAGAGCAAAGCATACTTCACTAATTATGGAATTTCTCCCCTGCATGTGGAGCCAGGTCCCTTGTTTATAGTAAATATATTCTCAGCTTCCTATACACGTGCTCAGCAAAATCCCATGATATATATATATATTGGGGGCCAGGAGGTGAAGAACCTAGTTGTGTGCACATGTGACAATGTGAAAAGACCTAGGTTCAAACCCCTGGTCCCTAGCTGTAGAAAAAAAGCTTCACAAATGGTTAGGCAGTGTTGCAGGTGATTCTCTGTCTCTCTCCCTCTCTACCACATCTTCCTCTCAACTTCTGGTTGTCTCTATCCAATAAATAATTTATTGTATAATAAAAATAACAAAAAAATATTTCTTTTATTTTATCCAGAGCACTGCTCATGTCTGTCTTATAGTGGTTGAAGGAATGAATCTGGGACTTCTAAACCTCAGGGATGAGAGTCTGTTTGCAGAACGACATGCTGTGTATAACAGGTATATAATTCCATACCATTCCAACCACCAGAGTTCCCTGTATGCATTCCCTCCTTTGAAATATGCAGTATATCTCCTAAGGTCTCAGATTAAGGTTGACAATTATTTCTACAACTGGATATATTTATATAAATTAGACCATTTTCCCTATGGCCCTGCTTTCTCTTTCATTCTAAGTCACAGATAAACCTATTATTCTTTGAGATTTTCCTTCCTTTTTTTATCTTCTTCTATCTCTAGGTGCTGATGGAATCAGATTTCAGAGCTCTCTGGTCATCTACCACTAACATGTCTCCCTCTCTGGGACTATTTATCAAAATGCTTTATGGAGTCCACATAGTGGAAGGTCTGGCTTCTGTCACTTCTGCTCTCCTGCACGTGGGCATTGGCAGGCAGATCCCTAGCCCCAGCCTATTCCTCTTTGCCTAGGAGGAAGGAGGGCTCTGAAAAGGCGGATATTGCAGACACATTGGTGAAGTCATCTGCCAAGGGAGTTCAGGATGGAGTCATACTAGCATCTACAGCTTGGTGGTGAAAAGACACCAAAGCAAAACAACATGTTGAATAAACAGGAAACAAATAGTATTACAGAGCAGATGAGAGTAGGGATTTGGGGGTAGAAAGAAGCTAGAAGTCCTACTTTAGGTCTGCCCCTATGGGTACACGACATTAACAGTTTTTCCCTGAGCTTGATGGATAACAGGGAGGCAAAGTAAAAATACTGATTAAGATGATGGCATCAGAGTTGAGAATAGGACTAGAAAGCTGGACCAGGGCAGACAGTAGCTCCCAAATGTAAAGAATATATAAACACAATTAACTCTCTACCATGTCCACCTGACCAGGGCCCATATATATTCATATTTATAGCACAGGAGCCTGTATAACCTCTGAGTCCCTGTCAGACTGAACTCAGAATCCATGGTCGCAACTAGGAACATTCTAGGCTGCACTTATTTCAGTTCGAGATTTCCTTGAGTGTCAGATAGGATGACCAAGCTTCCATTCAGAAAGTGTGGCAGTTCCTATCATTGCTAATTCATAGTGAGGCAAAGGTCCTGAAGATGCCCACGGAAGGCTAAAAATTCCTTCCTGTATAAAATGACCAATGATGGTGGACCAAGGTGTCTCTTAGAGATCTAAGTCCATTGTACAAGATAGACTTTAACCATAGAAAGCTGAGGACAAAGTTTCACAGAGTTATGGAAGGGACCCCTTGCTCAAATGCTTGGGGGAATATTCAGTCTATTGAGGGTGGTTGGTTCTCAGGTTCCAGTCTGAAGAGATCTCTTAGATGACTAGACAACTATGGCAGATGGGTGAAGAAGAGATCCCTCAGAATGCCTCCAATTCCTGAACTGCGAGCTGTGACCAGGCAGGATTGTGAATACACAGATAGTGCAAGTGTGCAGAGGCCACTGAACAGCCTAAGCAGAGAGGCCCCCTAAGAACATAATGCAGACCCTATCTACATAATTGAATTGTTAATGACCTGGGAAATGTCCTTTTATGCTTCATATTGATTTATTTTTATTTATTTATTTTTTGCCAGAACTCTGCTCAGCGCCTGTTTCTGGTAAGACTGGGCTTTGAAAATGGATGATTTGGTGTCACAGGTTTTGCAATTCCATTATGCTAACCCACCAATGACAATTCAAAAATAGTTGTATAAAATGACCAGTCTCTCAGAGCATATTTTAGCATATTCCAAAATTTATGCACTTAAGAAAGCATAAATTTAAATAAAGAAAGAAAATGAAGAAAGGGAAAGAAAAGTGAAATGTGTGCATTTCTCTGCCTGAAAGTGAAGAAATGTGTTTTAGAAATTGCCAGGCTCCTAAGTACACTGAAGAGGTTGCAGCCTTCAGTCACACTATGTGAATTATGGTTGAGAACAACCTTGAGCCTTGGTGTATCCTGACCTCCACACAACTTAACACTCTTCTGCCAGTGCCATTGTCCATTCCATTCTAACCTCCCTCCCCTCTTTCTCTCTGTCTCTTCCCAGGAGCCTTGCCAACCCCTTGAAGGTCTTCTCACTCACTAACTGCAGGGTAACAGAAGGAGACTGACTCACCTGTTGCAGAGCCCACACATCACTCACCTGAAGGACCTGTGTCCGAGGGGAGTCACCCTGACCTCTGTCAGTGAGCCCCTGCGAGCTCTGCTGGAGGTAAATGCAGCCAACCTCCAGCACCTGGACCTGAATCCGTGTGGCCTCCAGGACCCTCAGCTTGAGGCCCTGAACCCTGCCCTGAGCAGCTGCTCCCAACTCAGCTCTCTCAGCCTGCATGGGAACCGCCTGTCCATGGCCACCCTGGAGAAGCTGCTGGAGGGCTCTGGCCTGGGGGTGGCCTACACTAAGGGCACAGTGTAGGCTAGGCTTTCCCTGCAGGCAGAATCCTCCAGTGAATGGCACCCTGGAATTGTTCCCTGTCTTCTAGCTAATGGGTGGGGAGTCAGGGGCTGAATCCCACTGTGCATGGGAAGCAGCTTGAACATGTGCTGGAGGGTCTCATGATTGTCTTCTCTGAAGAGCCTTGGAGGAGAGAGGGGAGGCCTGAAACAGGGATCCTCTTCAGTGATTTCAGGTGAAAATGCTCAGTCTTCAGTCTCTTTGTGCCACCTGCTGGCAGCTCACACCTGAGAGAACCCAGGAATGACAACAAGACCATCTTTCATTTATTTATTCATTTTTATTTTTGAAGATTTATTTTACTGATTACTTATTTTTTCTACAATTTTGAGGGGGTGGGGTTTTTTTTTTTAAAGATTTTATGTATTTATTAATCAGAAAGATAGGAGAGAGAAAGAACCAGACACCACTCTGGTACATGTGCTGCAGGGAATTTAACTCAGGACCCCATGTATGAGAGTCTAGTCCTTAGCCACTGTGCCACCTCCCAGACCACAGTTTTTAATTTTATAAGCATAAGTTATTTACCAAATAAAAAATAGAAAATATTGACAGAACCATAAGATAAGAGGGAAATTATTCCACACATTTCCCACCAGAGTTCCCTATCCTATCCCATCCACTGGAAGCTTTCCTATCCTTTATCTCTGTGGGAGCAGGGGCCCAGGATCATTATGGGGTGCAGAAGGTGGGAGGTCTGGCTGCTGTAATCGTTTCTTGCTGGACATGGGCATTGGCAGATAGATCCATATTCCCAGCCTGTCTCTATCTTTCCCTAGTGGGACAGGGCTCTGGAGAGATGGGGTTCCATTTCCAGGACATGTTGGTGAGGTCATCTGCCCAGGGTTGTCCAGCTTGCTGTTATGGTAGCATCTGCAACTTGGCATCTGAAAAAGTATAAAGATATGAAGAAGAACAAATTGTTTAATATTCTGGAACCTAAAGGCAAGAATATAGCAGAAGATATTTTAATATCTACGATGACAGATTAACTCTAATATGTTTCTGAAAAATCAAGAACGTTTTTGCTAAAGCAACTTCACCAAGAAGGAAATTCAGTGACCAGGAGGTGGTGTAAGATAAAGTGTCCGATTCTCTACCATGAGGCCCTGGGTTCCACCATGGTGTGAATTGTGCCACTGTGATTTTTTTTTTTTCAATTTGATGGAGTCTCAATGATTTGGTTTTTATTTGCCTGCCCTTGCAATTGGGTTTGTGTCATCAAAGATGCCCGTGAGGTTTAGATGGGAAAGTGTTCCACCAATATTTTCCTCTAAATAGCTGATAGTTTCTGGTCTAACATCCAGGTCCTTGATCCATATGGATCACAAATGAATGCATGTGAAATTTGCTTTTTGATATTAATGATGCTGCCTCAAGCAGATGACAAATGTACAATTTGAGAGTTGCAGATGGAAGTGAGAATGTTTAGGTTTCAGTAGTTTAGGGTGAGTGAGATGTGGAGCAGGCAGGGAGCAGGCCTTGCTGGCTGAGGCCCTCCAGTGACCACCTTGGACAGAGAGATCAAGAAAACCAGCCTCTTTCTTTTCCAGAACATGTCTAGGTACATACAGTACTGGACAGAAACTACTGAGTCTTCTCATCAGCCCCTGTGCTTCAAGACAACCCCCCTCCAATAGTCAGCGTCTCTACCAGAAGATACATGGCTACAGCTGAAGAACCTGCACCCACATATCTTGCCTTCAGTGGCCATCACTCACACAGGGTTCAGTGCTGATGGGCTACATCATGAGAGTTTGGTCCCACTGCATCTGCGTCAATCCTTGCAAGGTCATTCATCAATTTTTTAGCACTTTTTAAAAAAATTCTTATTGTTGTTTTAGTTGTTGTTGGATAGGACAGAGAGAAATGGAAAGAGGAGGGGAAGACAGAGAGGGAGAGAGACAGACAATGCTGACCTGCTTCACCACCTGTGAAGAGCCTCCCCCCCCATGCAATTGGGCATCTGGGGACTCAAACCAGGATCCTAATCTCCAGTCTTTGCGCATTGCTCCATGTGTGCTTACCCCACTGCTCACCCGGTTGCTCATCATTTTTTTTCACTTATTTATTTACTTACATATTTATTTATTTATTTATTTATATTTAGTCATTTTCACTTTTGTTGCCCTTCATTTTCTTGTTGTTGTTGTTGTTGTTGTACTTATTGTTGTTGTTATATGGGCAGAGAGATATCGAGAGATGAGGGGAAGACAGTGGGGAGAGAAAGACACCTGCGGACCTGCTTCACCATCTGTTAAGCGACTTTGCTGCAGGTGGGGAGCCGGGGGCTGGAACCTGAATCCTTACGCTGGTCCTTGTGCTTTGCACCACTTGGGCTTATCACACTTGCTACCCCATGACTCCCTCATTCATCAATTTTTAGACAGGTTTACCATCCTCTTCAAAGGCAGGAGGAAATTAAATTAATAAATAAATAAGCAAAAATGATTTATTGGTATCATTGTGGGATGGAGAGACACATACCGAGCTTCACAGTGGCACGTGTCACACCAGGGTGGAACTCAGGGCCTCATGGTGGAGACTCAGGCACTTTATCTACTGCACCACCTCCTGCTTACCCAGTTTCCTTCTTTGTGAAATTGCTTTAGCAAAAACATTCTCCATTTTCAGAAACGTCTTAGTACACGTCTATCATCATAGATAGTAAATGATATAAGGATTTCATTAAAGGCTGGGGTACATGGCATAATGGTTATGCAAGGAGACTCTCATGCCTGACGCTCCAAGTCTCAGTTTATTCCCATGTACCACCATAAGCCAAAGGACAGCAGTGCTCTGGTTAAAAAAAAAAAAAAAGAAAAAGAAAGGAAAAAGAATTTCATTGAGATAGTACTAAGTCAGTAGATTTAGATTTGAATGAAATGGCTAATACAGAGAACAATTTTATTCCTCTATTTGGAGTGTTTATCCAAGTACATAAACTGCAGCTTCTATCCTGTGAGTCCAGGGTTCTACCAGGGCAGCTATTTCCCAGCTGGCAACAATTGCTCATTAAGCCTGTCAGCACTCACCCTGCTATTTAAGCTGCTATCTCATCTTCCTCTACTTTCCACATAGGAACAACCAATGATTTTTTTTTACCCCTTTCTAGGAAACAGTTTAGTTGTTTCCTAAGTCTGTGTAATACGTAATGACAAATGGTCATGCTTTGCTTGAGGTTTGATAGCATCATGGTTATGCAAAGAGACTCTCAGGAGGAGGCTCCAAAGTTGCCAGTTCAATCCCCTGCACCACCAAAAACCAGAGCTGAGCAGGGTTCTGGTAAAATAAATCAGTAAAATAAAATAGGAGAAAAGCATTTGTTTATAGCCGTGAGCTCTGTAAACTGTGATATTATTATCAGGCTTTGGCTTCTTGATGCATGTGAATTTGTTTTACCTGGAACACTAAAGCTGTGGCTTAGAGTCCACAGTGCATATAATGGTGCCAACCTACTGCCCATATCCTCAGTCTAGAGACTACGTCTACATTTCTACTGTGAAACAGGGAATTTCTATCTTGTCCATTGCTTTTCAAATAGAATATTGGTGCATGCTCCCAGAGAGGGATAAATGTTAGGAGAAGATGACTAGTGGGCTCTGAAACCCTATTCTACAAGGACCCACAGAGAAAAGAGAGAAAAAGAGAGAGAAGGAGAGAGAGAGAGAGAAGGAAAGTAAATTCAGAGGTAGTAATAGGTGCATGTGTGATTTAAAACAGAAGAGAAGGCAGAACCATAGGAAAAAATAGGGAAGAATAGAGATAGACAGATATTTATGGAAATAGTAGTCAATCCAAATCTGTGACCTTGGGAGAATTACTGCAATTTCCAGTGAAGGGCACGGGGATATAGAACTCTGGTGGTGGAGATGGTTTGAAGTTGTATCCCTCTTGTTGTGCAACTCTACATCACTAATACAATACTAAAAGATCATGTTTAATTATAGTAGTTAACTTGGTCTCCTGTAACTGTTCAAGGAATCTTTACAGACATAACTGATAAACCATGGATCTAGACTAATATCGGGGTCTCTAGCGGGGTGATCTCCAAGAGAAAGGTAACGGACTGGTTCTTTTTCACTCATGCAAGGGATGACACGAAGTAAAGACACCGGGGAGACCAGCAGTGTGTTCAGATCTCAGATCTCAGGTCTCGTTTATTAGCAGGTGGGCAAAGTTTAAGTAGAAAACCAAACAAAGAACAGTATTCAAATATGTCAGAAATTACAGGTTTCTTAAAGGTCAGCTTGCCCCTATGGTAGGGAGCTGGTAAGACAAGAATTGATGCAGATACATAAAGTTCAAGATAATTAGTCTCCTGATGCAGGTATTTAATTACCCAAAGGTGTTTGAGGGGAGAATAGGGGTTGAACCAGTTAAGGCATGATATAGAGAAGATAAGCAAGGATTGATGCAAATTGAGGACATCAAAGGGCACTGCTAGGTGTGTGTGATAAGGTGTGTTCTCCTCTGTGAACTTTGAGTAAGTGAATCTTAAAGTAGGCGGCCATATGGCCTGCAGTTAATGGAGAGAAGTATTGAGGTCTCTGTGGGCCTGAGAGACTAACAAGGCAAGCTTAGTCTGGGACACTTTTTCCCTCTTGGCTCACCTCTATGATGAGAGAGACTTACCAGCGGGGTGTCTATCCAGACCTCCATCCAAGGATGGGAGAGCTTCCCTATGCTCTACCAATCTATCACATAGTCCCACAGACTAAAGCAGATTGGAATATCTTCAAAATTGCAAATCATCAGAGAGGACCCCATCTTGTCTCTTTAATGATTTGGAAAATGTCTTTTTATTCTTCATACAGATTTTTTTTTTTTTGCCAGAGCTCTGTTCAGCTCTTGTTTTTGGTAGGACTGGGCTTTGAAAACGGATAATTTGGTGTCACAGGTTCTGCATTTCCATTATGCTAACCCACCCATGACAATTTCAAATATAATTCTAATATTTTTCTTTTTATTGTGCTCAATATATTTATTATTTATTTACTTTCTACCAGATCAGTTGAGAGGGGAAGTGGAAATAGGGAGAGAGACAAACACACACACACACACCCCTGTGTCTTCACTTCATTGTTGTAACCTTCCCCCTACAGGGGGTACTGAGGCCTTGAGCCTGGCCTTGCTCACTGTGCACTGTGCTCACAGGAGTGTAGGAGCCATCACCCTGTCCCTCCACACAGCTTTGCTTTGAGGAGGTGCTGCATGAAATCATGATGCTCTGCATGTCCTCAGTGAGGAGGGTTCCCTTTATTCCCTCCACTGCAGCACAGTTTCTCTCCCACCAACAGCCCACAGACATGTCCAGAATCCAGCTTGTTCCTGCTCTAGGCAAAGCATCTTGTGGCAGTTAACTCAGCTCACACCACACTGGGCCTGGACAAAGGGCAACAAGCAAGGACTCCCTGCTGGGCCTCATGGCTGGGGCTGCTGGGCTGGGGACCTAGGGCAGGACTTCTCTTTCCTGGAAAGGGAGGAGCCTGGTGCTCACTCTGTTGTTGGGATCTTGTGGGATCCAGAGAGATGAAGCCCTGGAGGCCTTGCCCCTGGGGACTGGCCTACACTGAGAGCTCAGGCCATTTCCTGCTTTCTCTCCCTGCTGGCAGAAGTCTACATGTTGACCCTGCAATTGCACCCTCTACTGAGTAATTGGGCAAAGGAGCCTGAGATATCAGCTTGCACACATGTCACCAATGACTCATGATTCTTCTAACTTAACAGCCTTGGGTTAAAGAGAGGAGGCAGGAAGGATGGACCATCTTCAGACCTTGAGGAAAACTCCCAGTCTGCAGTATTTTACTGCCATCTACTGGCAGTTCAGAGAAATAAACTGTGGAAATTTAAAAAAGACTTTTTTTTTTCAGTATTTCTGAGGATAATTGTCCTTTAGCTGATATACATATAGTTATTTATTTATTTATTTGACTGTGTATCTCTTGGATAATTGTAGACAGTGATTATGCAGGAGTGACAATGTTGATGCTGTCTAAGGTATTAAGACATATATGTTACTTTCTTTGTGTAGCTAGTTGAGGACTTACAGTGAGTGAGGGGAGTGAAGTAGGCTGTATGGGTGTGTCTAGGCCTAAGCAGTGAATTCTTGAGAAGACAGTCTGTGGAGCACTCATAGGCCTTTCTGCTACAATGCCAAGCTATTTAGGTCTCAGTCTATCACAGAGGACTACTAAGCGCTTTTCCTCTGAGGTATGTATGTGCCCCTACCTTATGAACACGTGTATACATGTGCTCCCTAGGTGCTAGCCTATATCTAGGGTCTGCAATGTGGTTAGTGCACCATCTGAAATGGAACTAGGTAGTTCCTTGTGTTAGGGAAAGTCTTACCAAACTGTTGCAGTTGAAAGGTTGAAATCTCAGGCTTGGCGTCTCTGATTATAATCCAAAGGCAAAAGTCAGTGGTGATTTATAAGACTGTAAGTTAAGGGGAGTATAGTTTCACACCATTCCCACCATCAAAGTTCTGTTTCCTCACCTTCACACCCCTATGGCTGATGACTGCCTTTATTTTTTTTGATGGTTATAAGAGAGATCAGGGTAGAAAAATGAACAAGAGAAAAACTACATTGAGATCCATTTTATTTCTCAACTCTTCATAAGACATACAAAAGGCAGAATCCCCCAGATGATTTTCAACCAAATTAGACCCCTCATTGCTTGCAACTATTTAAAATACTTGTAAATCTGATTCTATTAGAAAAATGCCCATTTAGTGTTGCTGAGGAGTTATTCTGATGCAGTCTCCGCCCCCAGGTTTTACTACGCCGCCGCGCAAAACCCTAGCATTGCCCCCTTCAACCAATCCTGGCCCTACACATCACCCCTGGTTGTCGCCCTATAAGAAGCCCCCTCACCCCCCCCTCTGGGCTCTCAGCTCTCCCTCTCTGAGGTCTCACTCCCTGCTCTCCCCCCATGTTTGGCCATTGCCGGCTGGCTCCACGTGATCCGAACCAAACCCCCTCCCATCCTATAATAAAGATTTGTGTACCCCTTTGCTCTGGACATCCGCTCTCTTCTCCGCGGTGCAGCCCGACACCAGACCACCTCAACAACATCTGGCACCCATCGTGTTCCGTACCCACACCACGCCCGGCCTGAGGTCTCCGAAACCGCCCAGACACAGGTAAGTGGCATCCGCCCACTTCTGTGGCCCTGCGTTTCCCTCCACCATGGGAAATTTCTCGTTTTATGAGGAGGTGTCCCAGTCATTATCTCTTGACCTGGGACAGATTCACGCTGTCATAAACGGTTTAATTTTCACTACCCCTTGGATTTTTTTAACTGTGGTCGCCACTTTCAAGATATGTAAAACGTGGTATGCCATAAGGATAAGTGACCTTGAGGCTGAAGTACGAGAGTTAAATCACATGTGCTTAAGACTTAGACGTCCTAAGCGATCAGCGGCTAAACCCAAGAATTCCGTTCCCACAGACACTCACGTGTTCGGACGCTCCTCCTCTGACCCCGCCCCCTTCCGCCCCGGTTTCAGCTCTGCCTGCAGCTTCTGCATTCCTGAACCCCACCCCTGCCCCTGCCGCCCTGGTTTCAGCTCCGCCTGCAGCTTTCGTGTCCCTGAACCTCCCCCCCCCGCCCCTGCCGCCCTAGTTTCAGCTCCGCCTGCAGCTTCCGTGTTCTTGACCCCACCCCGGCCCCTGCCGCCATGGTTTCAGCTCCACCTGAGGTTTCTGCGACCCTGAACCCCCTCCCCTGCCCCTGCCGCCCCGGTTTCAGCTCCGCCTGCAGCTTCTGCATTCCTGACCCCGCCCAGGCCCCTGCCGCCCTGATTTCAGCTCCGCCCCCGGCCCCTGCCATCGCGGTTTCAGCTCTGCCTGAGGCTTCCTCGTACCTGACCCTGCCCCCTGCTGATATGTCACCATTAAGGGACCTAGTGGCTGAGATACGAGAGCTAAAGGATATTTTTTCAGCATTTAAGGATTTTAAACCATGTGCAGTCCACCCCAGGAGCTCCGTCCCCGTAGATATGCGTTTAGTCTCCCCTGCAGCCACTACAGCAGTTTCTACGGCACTTTCCACTTCTGTAGCTCCCTCTCCCGTGCCATCAGACCAAATCCACACATTCCCGGTAAACTTGGCCCCTTCAAAACAAAACCCTCAGTGGCAGCCATATTCCTCTAATGAAATTGGAACACTCAAACAAGAAGTCAGGGAGGACGGAATGCATTCTCCATGGACCAAGTCCGTCTTGAGGAGTTTTTACCAGCATTTAAATTTTAAATACACCACAAGACTGGAAAGATCTGGCTCGTGCTGCACTCCCAGACCCACTCTATCTTCAGTGGCAGGCATGCTTCCGCGATGAGTGCTCTAGACAATCGCAGAAAAATAGTAACAAACAGGTAGAATGGAATTCTGATGCTTTGTTTGGAGCAGGAGCTTATGAATCTGGAGCTCAGCAGGCAGAAGCCAGGTTTCCAACCGGTTATTTTGAACAGGTACGCATCTGTGCAACACAAGCATGGGAAAGGGTGACCACACCCGATGTAGATCCGTCAGCTCCCATTAACTCTTTTCACCAAGGCTCTGATGAATCATTGGCGAGCTTCATCTCAAGGGTGAAGAGAAGCTTAGAGAGAAAGGTTTATAATCCTGATGTCCGCAAACTACTCCTGCGCTCTATTGTCTGGGAAGGCATGACACCACAATTCTGTCAGGTATGCCTTAATCTTAAACACCTACACCCAGATAATTGGATTCTAGCGACACAGGAACTTACATCAGGCAATTATGGGGCACCCGCTATGACACAGGTCTATGCAGTTGCCCCACGTAAGCAAAACAGGGCCTGCTTTCAGTGCGGTCGCCAAGGACATTGGCGTAACCAATGTCCTGATAAGTTGCGACCACGCCTCCAGTCAGGGAAACCATGCCTCCAGCCAGAGCAACCCTGCTTTCAGTCAGGGAGCCAGAGACCACGTACTGTTTGTCCAAAATGTCGTAAGGGGTTTCATTGGAAGAGAGATTGTTGGTCCATATTTCATAAAGATGGTTCACCCCTGAATGGTACAAATTTGGGGCATGAGATATTGTGGACCACTCCTGTTTTAGAATGGGGCCACCCTTCTATGACAGTAAAGATTGGCAATATTCCTTTTAAATTTTTTATTGACACGGGGGCAGAAAAGACGATTTTAAGGCAAGAAGAGGTTCCCCAAGATTGGGAACTTATCCCTGGATCCAGTTTACATGGAATAGGAGGGATGACCAGAGCATTTTGCACACGAGACTCGCTCATGTGGGAAGACCCAGAAGGTTCTACCGGACACTTCCGCCCTTTGGTAGCTAATATTAGCAACAACTTACTGGGCAGGGATCTTCTGGAATGTCTTGATGTTAGGATATCCACAGACACCTCTGCAGAGCGTAAAACTCATTCCCGTGATACCAGGTCTATTCAGCACCCCCAATACTAAATGCCACTGTTCGTAGCCAAACACCCCACTTAAGCTGGCTTTCTAATGAGCCTGTCTGGGTGGAACAGTGGCCTTTAACTAGGGATAAGCTAAAAATTTTAAAAGAGCTCATCCGAGAGCAGTTGTCCTTGGGACACATTCATCATTCTCGAAGCCCATGGAATACTCCTGTCTTTGTGATTAAAAAGCGCTCAGGAAAATGGCGCCTCCTTCAAGATCTCCGTGCAGTAAATAAAACCATGCAGGTCTGGGGCTCCCCCCAAAGGGGTTTGCCTCTTGCTTCTGCAATTCCCATGGGAATTCCAATCATAGCTATTGATATACAAGATTGTTTTTTCTCTATCCCCTTGCATCCACAAGATTGTAAACATTTTGCCTTCTCTGTTCCGTCTATTAATAACACCAGCCCTGCTGATAGATTTGAATGGGTGGTGCTGCCCCAGGGTATGGCCAATAGTCCTATAATTTGTCAGGAGGCTGTTAAATCTGCCCTTGTCCCATATATTCATAAGGGCCTTACTATTTTTCATTATACAGATGATACTTTAATATGGGGAAAATCAGATACAGATCTCTATGCCTTACGTGATTTTCTCATTCCTGCATTAAAGAAAAGTAGCCTTAATGTAGCCCCTGAGAAGATACAGCTAATCCCTCCAATATCCTTCCTAGGTTCATAGATTTCTCTAATGCAAATTCGTCCCTTAAAACCTAATGTTACCTTCCCTTCTAACCTTACTTTTGCTTCTTTACAAAGTTTTCTAGGAAATTTAAATTGGCTTAGGCAGTATCTCTATCTGCCCACAAGCTGCCTCCAACCACTGTTTGACCTGTTGAAAGGAAACAAACAGCCCTCTTCAAAACGTAAGTTAACTCCTGAGGCCTCCTTGGCACTGGAAAGGGTTAACCAGGCCCTCCAGGACACGCACCTTGTTCGATTTTCCCCCTCCTCTCCGGTAAACCTTCTAATCTTCAACTCCACCCCCACAGTAGTAGGGGCACTGTGGCAAGACCATGGGGTTCTCGAATGGCTTCACACACCAGTAGGAGGAGCTCCAAGACTCCTCACTGAGATAGACGCATTAGCATTCATGGTTCGCCAAAGGAGAAATAGGTCTTTGCAGGTCTTAGGGAAGGAACCGGATTTAATCATTCTGCCCTTTTCTCTCACAGATACAAAGTGGCTTATACGCCATCATTCCCACTTTCCATAAGCTTCGTGGGGTTTCCAGGACAAATAGATAACCATTTTCCTTCTAATAAATTGATAGCTTCTTTACCTCTTCTGCCTCTACTAGCCCCTAAACTTTTCTCTCGGGATCCCATTCCCTCTGCTCCTACAGTCTTCACTAATGGTGGAAAAAAAGGAGCTGCTGCCCTTATATATTACCCAGACAAACAATCTCCTAAACCTCTCTTTACTGAGCTTCCTGATAATTCCCCTCAGTACAAAGAACTTTATGCTGTTTTTCTTGCACTAAAAGCTGTACCAGAATCCTTCAACCTTTTTTCTGACAGTGTGTATACTGTTAACTTACTTCCATGGCTTGCTCGTTCTTATGTGAAAATTGATGACAACCCACTTTCCCCTCTCTTGATTCAAATCGCCTCTATGCTCTGTTCTCGAACCCAACCACTGTATATTCCACACCTTCATTCCCACAGCCCTTTTCCTGGTTCCCTGTCTGAAGGGAATGCTGCAGTTGACTGCCTTGCCTCCACAGGAACTTTCCCAGTCTCTGTCTCTGATCCTGCTAATTTTCATTCTCTAACCCATGTTAATCTTAAAGGCCTTCGAGCTCGATTCCCTGATGTTCCTGTACCACAGTTAAAACATATCCTTGCTACATGCTCTTCTTGTGCAAGTCTTATAAAGACACCTGCTATCCATACCCTTGGGGTTAACCCCCGAGGTTTAAAAGCTAATGCTATTTGGCAAATTGATGTCACCCACATACCAAACTTTGGCAAACAAAAATATGTGTTTGTCTCAATTGATACCTTTTCTAAATTTATGTGGGCTATAGCTCAGACAGGAGAAAGTGTTAAAAAGCTTTTAAGCCATATGCTCTCTTTGTTTTGCCGTTATGGGGGTCCCATTATTTTTGAAAACAGACAATACACCTATGTTTACAAGTAAACAATTTAAAGATTTTTGTTCCCTCTGGAATATTACTCATACCACGGGCATTCCCTACAATCCACAGGGACAAGGCATTGTCGAGAGGGCCCATCAAACTCTGAAGGCTCAACTAAATAAAGATAAAGGAGGAACATATCCCCCCAATATCCAGCTAGCAAAAGCCTTAACTACGTTAAATCTGTTTAATATTTACAATAACTCAGACTTACCCCCTATTATTCTTCACTGGCAAACACCATCTACCCTCCCATCTATTAAGGTCAAATGGAGAGACCCACTCTATAAAATTTGGAAAGGGCCTGACCCATTATTGACCATGGGGAGGGGGTTCGCATGCATTTTCCCTCAAAATTTCTCTAAACCTGTCTGGGTTCCTGCCCGCCATGTCCAACAATACCCACAGGATGGTGCTGTTATTCCTCAAGAACAAGAAATACTACAAGAGGACCAGATGCAGGATACATCCCAGGACCCGTAATACGACATGGCAGAACCTGCAAAATCTGGCTCACAGAGACCTCTCTCCTACCCTTTCCCTGTATGTCTTATGTTATAACTGGCCAGTTGTTTTTGTGAGTGAGTGTGTTGAATGACAAAAAAAATTTTTTTTGCATGACCCATCTGCTTGGAGTACTCTAAAAGGTAATTGGCTTTATATAAAAATGCTGGACGCAGCCAAAGTTTCTGGAGACGTCCAAACATTCCAAAAATTTTTTTTCTCTTTCTCCCTCTTTTGAATTTTATATATAGTTTTGGTATATATGTAAGTGTTTAGTCTTAAACTGTGTGACTAATGACAGATTTAAATTTGTTTTTAAATAATGTGTTTTTATAACAAAAGTTCTTTTTCCTCCCGTTTGTTATAACTAAATGTTTATGGGTATGTCTCAAGTTTGGTAACATTAACTTAATGGTCAAAAGTGTAACCCTACAGCTACACTTTTACCAGACAAGGTAAAAATTAATTTGTTAAGGTAACTTACTATTTAGGTAAAAGTCTAAATGTTCATCGTGACTATTCATTCCCAAAACTAAACTATATAAATTTTATATACAGGACACCTTTGAAGGGCCCCCAAAGGTGCCCTGTAAACTATCTTGTGGAAATTAATCCACAACAGATCTGGCATCAATCTGGCACTGTAAACGTTAAAATCATTGTCACGAATATGCGTTAACTCTCTAAGCAATTTGAGTCTATTTAAAATACATATTTTAGCTAAAATTGGTCTCATGATCCTGCGGTAGAGGCTGCTACAGGAGGTCACATTAGATGACGTTTAAATAAAATCATAAAGAGATTCTAAACCAATTATAATCATCGAGGTATCAACTATAACAAACCTATAACTTGTTACAAGTTCAAATTAACCACGAGAAGCAGATTGTTTGTGTTTCTTTCACAGGAATCCCGGAAAAACCATCTGAACCCCGGCACACCCTGACGTCACCCACTAGATGGCACAACTACCGTGGCACACCCCCCGAAACCCTAGATGTCACTCAACGCGATCTGAGGAACCTGATGCACAGACTCCAAGGACAGAACTTTCTTCATGCCTGGTTACCGTTCCTGCTTCTGACCTGCTTGTCACGTGTTGGCAGTTCCAGCTGGCTATCTACAGAAAAGCAACATTCCAGCGGCTGACCTCCCTCATGCAGCGTTGCATCCCCCGCCAATTCTTCCCCTAGCCATCTACTTCGGACTGAGACTTGTATCGGACTTTCTGACATACCCTATATACATTTTACACAATTTTGAAGCAGCTTATTTTCCTTCACGCTTCTGGTTTTTCATAGACTGATCCTGAGTAATTCATAGACTTTACAGACTGTTGCCTTGAGGACTATACAATGCTAAATAGCCCCTCTGTTTGGTGGGTCATGCCTCCCGCCTCCCCCTCATTATGTACCCTCACCCCTTTCCCCACCCAAGCAGGGAATGTTCCTTTACATACCAATCCTTCCCTTCACACCACACTGGCTTTTACTACTCCCCTACTTGTCCCTTCCTATTTTGTTATATCATTTAGGCTTATGCCCAAAAGGTTTCTGCCCCATGATAGTCTTTTACAGACTTTGTACATCTTATGCAATGACTAGTTAGAAAGATAGAAAAGATGTAGAGATATTGTGAAGAGATGGTTGAGCAGGCTGCGCTTAAACCTATGAGATGAGTCTCTCCAGGTAAGTCTCTCTCTCTAAAGAGGGGTTGAGCACAGGAGGACGCATAAATCTCACAAGGTTCACAGCCATTTAAGCCTTCCCTCCTCCACAGAAAGTCCTACATCTTCCCACCTGAGCATGGCATTCCTCTAAAACATTTAAGCCTGCTCCATTCCATTTTTCTTCACTGGGTCCATTTAGATATAAAGGGATAGGAGGAGATGTTGCTGAGGAGTTATTCTGATGCAGTCTCCGCCCCCAGGTTTTACTACGCTGCGCAAAACCCTAGCATTGCCCCCTTCAACCAATCCTGGCCCTACACGTCACCCCTGGTTGTCGCCCTATAAAAAGCCCCCTCACCCCCCCCCCTGGGCTCCCTGCTCTCCCCCCGTGGTCGGCCATTGCCGGCTGGCTCCACGTGGTCTGAACCAAACCCCCCCATCCTATAATAAAGATTTGTGTACCCCTTTGCTCTGGACGTCTGCTCTCTTCTCCACGGTGCAGCCCGACACCAGACCACCTCAACAACAATTTAATGCCTTCATATTTCAGAATCAAATGCATTCTTTGCAGGTGAGCACTGAGCTGGGTTTCCATTGCTTACGGATCACATGGATATGATGATCAAAGCAGGGTGTGTGTGCACTGAGGAGCCAAATTCCTAGATGTCACTTCCAGTGAGTGTAAAAGACAGTTTTTTATAATGATCTAAACAAGCAAAGCAGGGTAAAAACATGGGGTCCCAGCTATTGTACACCTTCTTAGCACAGGATGAGCAGTGACAATTGCTTACCATGATGGACCTGGAGTATCCAAGATCCTGGAGAATCTTTGAGATCTGAGTACAAAGCAAGTCAAATGTCCCAGACTGTGGACCTCCGTGGCTACTGAAACTCTCCAGAGGGGCAGGAAACAGCTGGAGAGATAAATACTGCAGCCATGGTGCAGCACAGCAGCTTCTCCAGGGTGGCCATGGACAGGCGGTTCCCATGCAGGCTGAGGGAGCTGAGCTGGGAGCAGCTGCTCAGGGCAGGGAACAGGGCCTCAAGCTGGGGGTCCTGGAGGCCACACAGGTCCAGGTGCTGGAGAGTGGCTGCATTTACCTCCAGCAGAGCTTGCAGGGGATCACTGACAAAGGTCAAGGGGACTCCCCTCAGACACAGGTCCTTCAGCTGATGGATGTGTGGGCTCTGCAACAGGTGAGTCAGGTCTCCTTCTGTTAAAGTGCAGTTGGTGACTGACTGAGAAGACTTCCAGCTGGTTTTGAAGATTCCTGAGGAGAGAGAGGCAGGATAGGATGGAGATTGGCATCAGCAAGAGTATGAAAATTCTGATTGAGGTGATGATATACAAGAAGGCTTATGGTCATTCTCAATCAATGATTCCAATGCTACTTAAGGATGAATTCTTTTTTTCAGTGTTCACATGCACCTGGTACTGAATCTTGCAATTTATAAAATTAATTTCTTCAAATTCAGGCAAATATATGCATATTTCCATTGTTCTTTCTTTCTCTGTGTCTTTCTCTCTAAATGCATTTAAAGTGTAGTACATATTAGGATATACTCTAAAATGTTTCCCAGTCTAACAAAAAGTGTTGACACCATCTGAAGCACCACTGGATCCAAATATAGCTACTCTCACATAAACTTCATCAGACCTTCATTTAACACTAGCTGCACCATTTCTGGGATGGGTGAGACTGCTGGGAATCATGTCACAGAACAGAGCTAGGCAGGGTCCCACAGCAACTGCTGGTCCTGCCAGTCTTTAGGGCCTTCCTGACACGTCCCTATTGTCTTGTTTTTGTTTCCACTTGTTAATAAAATTAATAATAATAATAAAGAAAGAAATATGGATCTAAAGAGATCAAGGATCCATCTACCACTGTACTGCTTCCTTCATCTTGGTGCTTAGGGGTTAGAATGTGTGCTCAGCACTTATGCTACACAAGTGACCAACAGTCGATTATTAAAGAGAGTTCCACAATGGGCAATAAGCTGTCACATTGGCAATAGAAGCCTTGAGGCCTCCCCATTGGCCTCCACTCTCCCTGACCCAGCTGTCTTCTCAGGACTCTGGAGAACCCACAGGCAGACTGAAGAGCTGGAAGGCTGTGCTTCCCTATTTAGGGACCTACACTTTTATATCCTATTTAGGCTACACCCTACTCCACCAAATACCTGGAAGGAAGAGTTCCCCTGAGGAAATAGGATATCTCCTTAGATCCCATAATCCTCTCAGGCTAATCCTGACTAAGACTCTCCCCTGTTGAAAAGGTTAGATATCACACGCCCATTTGGGCTAGAGACTACTTGTGACATGATCCTATCAAGACACTGGTATAATTGAAGCCATATAAGCATTCAGTGCTGCGTGTGACACTGGGGAGAATTCAATATGCTCCCATAGAACCCCAGGAACACAGCACCCAGGAGTATCAATCAATGTTGGACTCTAGGCTCATATCATAATGATTACAAAATACTATTGACAATAACAGAAGAACATTAATGTTTTAACAACCCTAACTTTGATTATAGGAATAGGTGTATGTGTGACTTAGAAATGAAGAGTGTGTGGGGACTGGAAGAATGCAGATAGATAGCTGTAGAGATGACAGTTAACTCATGCCTTCAACCTTAGGAGAACTGCTGGGGCTTGCAATGGAGGGATTGGGAATTCAGAATGCTGGCAATGGAATGTTATAGAATTATAACCCCACTCCCCAAACTCTTTTGTTTGTTTGGTTTTTTTGTTACTGGAAGTGCTCAGCTCTGGCTGAGGATTGAACCCGGGACTTAGTAGCCTCAGGCATGAGAATCTCTGAATAACAATTATATTATCTACCCCTGTCCAGAATCATACCCCTGCTGACATGTAATTTGGTGAACCAATATTACAGCATTAATAAAAAAATAAACCAAAAGGGGAGTCGGGCTGTAGCGCAGCGGGTTAAGCGCAGGTGGCGCAAAGCACAAGGACCGGCATAAGGATCCCGGTTCGAACCCCGGCTCCCCACCTGCAGGGGAGTCGCTTCACAGGCGGTGAAGCAGGTCTGCAGGTGTCTGTCTTTCTCTCCTCCTCTCTGTCTTCCCCTCCTCTCTCCATTTCTCTCTGTCCTATCCAACAACGATGACAACAACAATAATAACTACAACAATAAAAAAAAAACAACAAGGGCAACAAAAGGGAATAAATAAATAAAATAAAAATTAAAAAAATAAATAAATAAATAAATAAAATAAACCAAAAAAGAATTTAATGCTTCAGAGATTGGTAAAAATGGAGATTCATTCACTCTACAGAGCAGCAGGGGGCAGGGTGGGGCTCTGTTCTCATCCTTGCCAGGAGACACAATATGGTTCTTCACAGGATGAGATCAGCTCAGAAATGATGGCCTCAGACAAGAGACTCATTTGCATAATCACTCTACCCTCCCTGCCTAAAATTTCATATGAAGATTCATCTGTATCTGCTTAACTCTTTTTTCTTTTAATTTTTATTTATAAAAAAAGAAACACTGACAAAAGCCATAGGATAAGAGGGATAGGATTCCACCCAATTCCCACCACCAGAACCCTGTATCCCATCCATTCCAATGATAGCTTTCCTATTCTTTATCCCCTTGGGAGTATGAACCCAGGGTCATTATGGGGTGCAGAAGGTGGAAGTTCTGTCTTCTGCAATTTCTTCCTCTCTAATGCATCCTCTAAATTCTGAAGCAGAGTTTGTAATAGAGTCTAGTTGATGGAATTGGCATATTGCACTAAAGTAAAATACTCTGGGGTCGGTGGGGGTTATAATACAGGTCCAAGAAGGAAGACAGAGGACCTAGTGGGGGTTGTATGAAAACTGAAGAATGCTATGCATGTACACACTATTGTATTTTGCTGTCAAATGTAAAACATTAATTCCCCAATAAAGAAATTTAAAAAAAGAACTATGGGAAACAGAAAAAAAATTGACATAGACAGAGGACCTAGTGGGGGTTGTATTGTTATATGGAAAACTGGGAAATGTTATGCATGTACAAGCTGTTGTATTTACTGTCAAATGTGAAACATTAATTTCCCAATAAAGAAATTAAAAAATATGCTGGGGGGCTGGGGGGTGATGTACCTAGTTAATCACACAAGTTACAGTGTGCAGGGATTTATGAGTGGTGAAGCAGGGTTAGATATGTCTGTATCTCATTCCCTCTCTCTACCTCCCCCTCCTCTCAGTTTCTCCCCATCTCTATCCAATAAGACAAATAAAAATAAGTAAAATCTTAAAAATAAATCAATAAATAAATGTACAAAAATACTATTGATTTCCAAAATACATTTTGTCATTACCAATAAGGAATAATGTACTTTATTGTGTTGTTTTAGTAACTATCTTTGAGAAAAGAATTATGTTATTATTAAATAAGTAAACTTTATTAGACCTTAATTTTTTATTATTTATTTATTCCCTTTTGTTGTCCTTGTTGCATTGTAGTTAGTATTATTGTTGTTATTGGTGTTATTGTTGTTGGATGGGATGCAGAGAAAAATGGAGAGAGAAGGGGAGAAAGATAAGACACCTGCAGACTTGCTTTACCACTTGTAAAGCAATTCCCCTGTAGTTGGGGAGCCGGGGGCTCAAACTGGGATCCTTACACCAGTCCTTGAACTTTGTGCCATGTGCACTTAACCCCCTGCACTACTGCTTAACTCCCAAAACTTTTAAAAATATTGACATAGGAGGGAAATTTTTATTTCTCATAAAAAAAAAAGATTCCATTTGAATTAGTGTGTTTCTGATCAGGAAGACTCTGTCCCAGGACACAGGAGTCATCATCCAGGGAAGCTCCAGGCTTCCTGGACTGAAGACCCCACCAATGTGTCCTAGAGCTCAGCTTCCCCAGAGACCCACCCTTCTAGGGAAAGAGAGAGGCAGACTTGGACTATGGATCGATCAGTCAATGCCCATGTTCAGTGGGGAAGCAATTACAGAAGCCAGACCTCCCACCTTCTGCAACCCACAAGGACCCTGGGTCCATGCTCCCAGAGGGATAGAGAATGGGATAGCTATTGGGGAGGGGATGGGATATGGAGATTGGGTGGCAGGAACTGTGTGGAGTTGTACCCCCCCATCCTATGATTCTGTTAATGTCTCCTTTCTTAAATAAATAAATTTTAAAAAGAAAGAAAGAAGGAAAGAGAGAAAGAAAGAAAGAAAGAAAGAAAGAAAGAAAGAAAGAAAGAAAGAAAGAAAGAAAGAAAGCAGAGGGGGCCGCGTGGTGGTGCACTTGGTTTAGCACAGATGTTACAATGCTCAAGGTCCCAGGTCCATGCCCCAGTTTGGTCCCCAGCTGCAGAGGGAAAGCTTGTGAGTGGTGAAGCAGGGATACGGGTGTCTTTCTGTCTCTGTCCTTCTCTATTGTCCCCTTTCCTCTGGATTTCTAGCTGTCTATCCAATAACTAATTAAAGATAATTAAAAAAATTAAAAAGATACAAAGCCAAACAAATATTTTAGTAATCAGGAACCTAAAAGTGAGAATATAACAGATGAGATCTGGGGTCTTCCTATGGGAGGAAGCTAGGAAGTCTATTTTAGGTCTATTCCAAAGGGCCCATGACTTTGCTTATTTTTCCTGAGCACCACAGCTAACACAAAGGTGGGTACTGTCTTGGGAGATGGTGTCAGATCTGGAAAAAAAGACTAGAAAGCAGGGTCAGGGCAGAGAGTAGCTCCCACTTCTGTTTTCCAAACATGAAACAACAGATGTTTATTTGGTAGCAATTGCTGCAATTTTAGCATGGACAACTGGCCTCTGTGGAAACAAGAGGAAGATGAGGTGGTGGGTTAAACACCAGGGAAAGCAAAGGACTCACAGGCAAGAGGCTGCAGTTTAATACCCAGGGCTGCGTGTACCTGTGGTGCTCAGGCTGCTATCTCTCTCTAGATCTCAAAAAACAACTCTCCCATAGCTAAAATCTTCCAAAAATTCTTGCTTATTATCTTTATATTTTTTATTGGAGATTGTTATGACAGAGGACTTATCAGAAATTTTTGCTCTGGTTTTGAGCATTATCCACAGCAATTAATACCAGGCACCATCATCAGTTCAAACTGTGTAGTTTTCTGGTCCCTCTCACTTGAAAATCAATAAATAAAATTTTCAAAGAAGAAAGCTGAATTGATAGCATAAATATCTCAAATATAGGCAGAAAAAGATTCCCTAGAGTAGTTTTTTTTATTTGTTTATTGGGGAACTAATGTTTCACATTTGATAGTAAATACAATAGTTTGTGCATGCATAACATTTCTCAGTTTCCCATCTAACAACACAACCCCCACTAGGTCCTCTGCCATCCTTCTTGGATCTGTATTCTCCCCACCCACCCACCCCAGAGTCTTTTACTTTGGTGCAATATGCCGATTCCATTTCAGGATCTACTTGTGTTTTCTTTTCTGATCTTGTTTTTCAACTTCTGCCTGAGAGTGAGATCATCCCATATTCATCCTTCTATTTCTGATTTATTTCATTTAACATAAATTTTTCAAGGTCCATCTAAGATATGCTGAAAATGGTTAAGTCACCATTTTTTATAGCTGAGTAGTATTCCATTGTATATATATATATATATATATATATATATATATATATATATATATATATATATATATATATATACCACAACTTGCTCATCCACTCATCTGTTGTTGGACATCTGGGTTGCTGTTGATATCCAAAAGCTTCTTTCTGGATTCCTTAGGTTTTTCTATTTATACTATCATGTCCTCTGCAAATAGAGAGAGTTTGACTTCTCTTCCAATCTGTATCCCTTTAATTCCTTGCTCCTACCTGATCGCTATGGCAAGAAATTCCAACACTATGTTGAATGGTAATAGTGATAGTGGGCATCCCTCTTTAGTACCTGATCTGAGGGGAAATGCATCCAGTTTTTAACCATTGAGTATGATGCTGGCTGTAGGTTTGCTATATATAGACTCCACTATCTTGAGGAATTTTCCATCTATTACCATTTTTGTAGTGTTTTGATCTTAAAGGGATGTTGTATTTTGTCAAAGGCTATCTCTGCATCTATTGATATGACCATGTAGTTTTTGGTCTTGCTTTTGTGGATGTGGTGGATCACGTTGATGGACTTACATATATTAAATCAACCTTGCATGCATGGGATAACCCTCACTTGGTCATGAAGAACAATCTTTTAATATACTGCTGTATGTTTAATATATGTCCTGTATCCTATTGGCTAGAATTTTGTTCAATATTTTAGCATCTATGTTCATAAGAGATATTGGTCTGTAGTTTTCTTTTTTGGTTGTGTCTCTGTCTGCTTTTGGTATCAAAGTGATGTTGGCTTCACAGAAGCTGGAAGGGAGTATTCCAGTGTCTTCAATCTTCTGGAAGACTTTTAAAAGTAGACGGATTAGTTCCTCTTTGAAGGTTTTGTAGAATCCATTTGTAAAACCATCTGGTTCAGGTCTTTTATTTTTGAGAAGATTGTTGATAACTCTTTCAATTTCATTTGCTGTGATGAGCCTGTTCACGTTACCTAGTTCCTCTTTACTTCATTTCAGAAGTTGGTAGGTATCTAGGAAATCATCCATTTCTTCCAGGTTCTCTAGCTTGGAGGCATATAGTTGTTCATAGAAGCCTCGCATGATATACTGAATTTCTGCTGTGTCTGTTGTGATATCTCCTCTTTCACTTATGATCCGATTTATTTGGGTCTTCTCCCTTTTTTGTTTTGTGAGTCTGGCTAAAGGTTTGTCGATTTTGTTTACTCTTTCGAAGAACAAACATTTACTTTTGATGATCTTTTGTATGGTTTTCTTATTTTCAATGTTACTGATTTCTTCCCTAACTTTAATTATTTCTGTCCTTCTGGTTGCTTTAGGGTTCCTTTGTTCTTCTTCTTCTTCTAGGTCTTTAAGATGTGCAATCAGGCTGTTTATTTGTGCTTTTTCTTGTTTCCTAATGTGTGCTTGTATGGCTATGAACTTCCCTCTTAATACTGCCTTAGCTGTGTCCCAAATATTTTTTATAGCTTGTGTCTTCATTTTCATTGAATTCTAAAAACATTTTGATTTTTTCCTTTATTTCTTCTTTAACACAGTAGCTGTTAAGGAGTGTACTGTTGAGCTTCCACATTTTGGGACTATTACTAATCTTTTGTTGATCGTTAAGTGTTAGTTTAGTTCCACTGTGGTCTGAGAAGGTGCTTGGGATGACTGCAATGCTCTTGAATTTGCTGATGCTGTCTTTGTGGCATAACATATTGTAATTCTTGTAAATTTTTAGAGGTTTCTGCTAGATGGCATATTTATGGTGTTCTGAATTTTTATAGGAGAACTTTCAGAACTTCTTTCAGGGCAGGCTTGGTGATAGTTGATTCTTTCAACTGTTGCTTGTCTGAGAAGGTTTTTATGCTTCCATCTAGTCTGAATGACTGTTTAGCATGATACAGTAGTCTTGGTTGAAAGTCTTTCTCATTGAGCACTTAATAGATATCTTGCAGTTCTCTTCTGGCCTGTAGTGTTTGTGTGGATAAGTCTCCTGCTAATCTTATGGGTCTCCCTCTGTAGGTGACTCTTTGTTTTTCTCTTGCAGCCTTCAGTATCCTTTCCCTATTCCTATTCTAAATATGATGTGTCTAGGTGTCTTTAAGTATGGATTAATTCTGTTTGGGACCCTCTGGGCTTCTTGAACTTTTATCTTTTACGTTGCCTGGACTAAAGAAATTCTCAGCTATTGTGACCTGCAGAATGCTTTCTTCCCCTCCCTCTCTTTCTTCCTCTGGTAAGCCAATAATGTGTATATTACTTCTTTTGAAGTTATCCCATTTGTCTCTGTTGTTGTTTTCAGTATCTCTTAATCTCTTTTGAGATTTCTTCTTTCTTAGTTGTCTCTAATTCATCTTCGATCTTGCTAATTCTGTCTACAGCTTCATTTATTTTTTTTCTCTCTCCCCTCTACTTTTCTGGAGTTTTCTGGAGTTCATCTATTTTGTTACCCTGTTCTGATACTGTTTTAGCTTGTTCACCAGTTGTGTTCTTAGCTCAGCTATTTCAGATTTAGCTCTATAATAACCTTGAGATAGTTAGTGTTTTCTTCAAGAGTCTCATTTGTTGTTTCTATTTTCTGATGACAATTCTTTCAAACTCTGTACTCACTCCTGCGATTATTTCCTTAACTAGTTTTGGATGTTACCTCATTGTTTTGTGGTTCATCCTTTGGGGGACTTTTAGCTGGACTCTTGTCCTGGTTCATTTCTCCAATATTTCTTCTTGTTGGCTTAACCATTTTATAGATTATGTTATGAGGTATCTCTCTCTGTACTTTTCAAATTACTGATCACTCTTGCTTGGATTACTTGTGTCTAAGTAAGGTAATTAAAGCATCCACAGTTGTGGAAATTCACAGTTTTTTTCAATATTATTTTAATCCCTGAGTCAGAGCACAGTGTCTCAGTAGCCTCTTTTGTTCTTTTTCTTCCCTGTAGGCTATGGGAACCTGAGTGCTTTTAAACTATAAGTAGGCTTCTTAGCTTAATCACTGACTCCTGACCAAGAGATAAAGCAGGGTGGGTGTTGTATGCTTTACATTGGGTAGTTCTCCCCTGCCAAGAGAATTGGATCAGTCCAGTTAGTTTCGTGGGCCCGCTTGGCCCCGCCCCTAGGAACCCCGCCTAAGTTAGAGAGTTCAAGAGTTGGAGAGTTACAGAGTTGCAGAGTGAGAGAGAGTGCTTGTGCCGCCGCAAAGAGACAGCAGAGTTCTGTTTGGTGATTAGTTTGGTTTAGTTTATGAATCGTTGTTCCTAAATAAAGAAATACAGCTTCCCTGCCCAGCCGTATGTCTCTGGTCGTCTCTGTTACCCACCCGTGAAGCTAGCCCGGCCAGCTGGAGCCGCCGAATTTTAACAACAGGTGGGGCAGAGATAATCCAGTGGTTATGCAAAGAGACTCTCACAGCCCCACTGCTAGGCCACCCAGGTATAGGTAGATCTTCTCCTGAGTCTCCTGGTCAGTTCTCTGTCCCCTGGTGTCAACAGAGGGCCTCCCCCTGCTGCTCCAGATTCTGAAGGCAGTAGCAATGGAGACTCATAGTTTCATTTGTTGAGTCTCAGGGGAGTTCTCTCCTCCCTTCACCTGTCCCCTTGTTGGTGAAACAGACTGGAGGTAGTATCTCAACTGGCAAACTTTCAGACTGTTACCATCCACTTAATCTCTCCCTAGGATCCTCTCTGTCCATGAGCCACACATGCTTGCACTCACCGGTGATTTGGTTTTGTTTTCTGATCCATCTTCCTACTCTGTATCTTTTAATAGGTGAATTCAAGCCACTAAAATTTTTGATATCAAAGATTGAAGATATTTCAATGCCATTCTTGTAGATTTTTAGAGTGTTCTGTTAGATAGCATATTTATGATGGTCTGATTGTTTATAGGAGAACTTTCAGAACTTCTTTCAGAGCAGGCTTGGTTATAGTTGATTTATTCAACTGTTGCTTGTCTGAGAAGGTTTTTATGCCTCCATCTAGTCTGAATGACAGTCTAGCATGATAAAGTAGTTTTGGTTGGAAGCCTTTCTCATTGAGCACTTGATAAATATCTTGCCATTCTCTTCTGGCCTGTAGTGTTGTGTGAAGAAGTCTTGTCTTGTTGCAGTCCTAGGTTGTCTCCTTTGGTATTCCTAGTTTATTTGTGAGAGGAGAAGATAGAAACACAGCTGTTTCTGCTCCATAGCCCTGCCTCCAGAAGTCTTGTGCACGTGCTACAACTTTGCCTGAATAAAAGCTTTAATATTCCTGGAAGTCATACTTTTCTCCCCAGTTACTTGTGGAGTTCTGTTATAAGAACTAGAATCAATGGGGGAAGCCTCTCAACCTCTGCTCTCCTCAACAGTGTTATCTTGTTCCTTCATCCTGTGAGGGATACCCAGCTCCACCTCTTTACTGATGTATAGAGGTGTCCTACAGAGAAATAAAATATCAAGCATCATTTTCTTAGTCAGTGGTTGACAGATTGACCTTACCCCCTTCCACATCCTGGGCTGAGAAGCCCTGTGTTCCCAAACTCAATATCTACCTGTGAAGCAAATTCAGGGTCACTGACATGTCCCTCCCCTAAGCATTTCCCTTCTGTGAGTGGATGTCTGCTGCCTGATAAATGTATCTAGAGAAATAGTTAAGATGGATTCACGTGATGGATTTAGCCATCTACCCAATATTCTTTTTATCCTCAAGGGGAAGGGATTAGGGTGGAGAAGGGATTAGGGTGGGGAAGGTGTGCCTAGAGAGGCCTATAAAAGCCCCAGGTCCCAAGACTGAGAACAGAATCTTCCTTGCTTCTCCAGAGATCTGAGGTCTGAGCAAGCCTCCCACTACCTCACAGCTGGTAAGTTTCCCCCTCTGCTAGGCTCATCCCATGTTATCTTCAGTCACTCAGCCATGTGAATCTGCATACCAGATACAAATGGATGACTAACCCCCCCTTCCCTTATTGTTGTTTTCCCTGGGGTTTCATTGCTCCAAGCCAATCTTTTCAGACAGAAAAGGGGGCAGAGGCAACAGCCTGTGTAGCTCCACAGCCTGACACAGTCTGACCTGCAGAGGTCAGACTCAAACTAGGGTCATTGACATCACCAAGCAGGGCCCCTCTAGGTGAGGAATTTTGCCAGGCTAAACTGCCAGGAGTCATCTCTCTGTATCATTCTTTATTTATAGTTTAACTATTACTTGGGACCTGATGTAGAATCTGTGAAGTCCAGTAAGTCTATGGGATACTCTATGAACATCTAAGAATGATGACTTGTCCCTTGATATTGTCTTGGTTTCCTTTCTAAGCATATTCAAAATGAATAAGTTGGAGCCACCCAGCCTGCAGAATCTGGCAATAGAGAGCCTGGTGAGGAACAAGGAGTTGGCCATCGATGCTCTCAAGGCTCTTCCTGCAGCTTTCTTCCCACCCCTCTTCCTGGAAGCCTATAGGCACGAATGCCTGGAGATCCTGAAGGCCATGGTGCCAGCCTGGCCCTTCCCCTATCTGCCTCTGGGTGGTCTAGAGCCTAACATGGTACCCTGGAACCCGAGTGTGAGTGCCGTGTTGGATGGCATTGATGTCCTCCTGGCCCAGAGTGTTGGCCCCAGGTGAGTGTGTCCCAGAGAGCCTGGTTGGGTGATGGGTGTCTATCAGTCAGTGGGATGAGGGAGTGTGGAGGCCCCTGGGGTGGATCAATAGCCAATGAGATAGCCCTGCTGTGCTCTGTTTGGAGATGCCCTATGAGTGTGGGGTGGCTTAAGTGCAGGGGAAACTGAGATGTCATCATGTCTTGCCTCATTAAGTGTTTCTGAGAAGCTCTGGATGAGTACGCAGGATGAAGGGGACAAACGGGAGAACTAGCAGGTTATAGGAAGAGACAACATTGGTCCGGGATGTGAAGACAGACACAGAATGTGCAGAGGCAGACACTCACAACATTGCAAAATCCTGACACTCTGAGTTTCTCATCTACGTTCTGTTTCCTGCAAAGGAGATGTAAGCTGCAGGTCCTGGATTTACGGAATACTGGTCAGGAGTTCTGGACTGGGAGGACCGGAATCAAGCTCAGTGGACACTCACCCAGAGTAGAGCCACAGACCTCTCAGTGCTCAAGGATGAAGAAGCAAAGTCCGTTGCTGGAGATTTTTACAAGACTTCATGTCCATGATTGGTGCCCTGATTCTTTCTCCTCCTACCTCCTGGAGTGGGTGAAGAAGAGGAAAGCTGTACATGTGTGTTTTGTGAAAGTGACAATTGTGTCAGTACTCTCGTCGAGCTGTAGGTTTCAGTATGCAGAGCTGTTGTGTATCAAGGAGTTGGAAGTCTACAACACTTGGACACTCCCTACCCTGAAAATGTTTGCTCATCTGATGGGAAAGATGAAAAATTTGAAGAAACTCACTCTCCGCATCCACACTCCTGCTGCAACCACCCACGAAGAGCTTGAGCTTGGAAGACGGTGTGTTTCCCAGTTCACCTCTCAGTTTCTGCACCTAAGACACCTCACAGAGTTGTATCTTCAGTCTCCCTCATTCCTGCAGGGCCATCTGGAACAGCTCCTCAGGTAAGATTGGGGCCGTTGTCTGTAACACTGAAGTAGACGCTATCTCTCACTTTCCTCTTTCCTGAAGGGGGGCATCGAATAATCCCCCAAAGCAAGATGAGGTACAAACAGCCATATCATGTGGAATCATGGTCATATAATAGGAAGTTTCTGGTGGGGCATGTAGTCTAGTGAGCACAAGAGTGTGAATTCTCAGAATGGACATCAGAGCTGAGCTAGAATAATGACTAAGTGAAGAAGGCAGGTGAGTGGGCTCAGCACTATGCCTGAGATCTCCACACACAGGCCCTGTGCTCACCAGATTGTGAGCAGGAAGAAGCCTGTCTCAGATTCCCCTGTCCATCTCTGTCCATGCAGCCTGGAGAATGGCAGGCCGGGCATGTTGAGGAGGAGTCTATGGGATCAACAGGAGTGACAAGTGTGGAGAGGATTATTGAGGATGTGGGGTACTCACTAAAAGTGAGCGATACTGGAATTCTAGTCAATGGGGTGTCACCTGCCTAGGTTAGGATATCCCATGAGATTTGGATATTCACAGAGTCTAATTGGAGGCACTAAAGAAGTTTTTCTCTCCATTGTTGTAATCTAGAAGAACACAATTGATAGAGATAATTAATCATATACTTTCTAAATTACTGAAGTATGTTTTCCTGTTTGACAGAGGAGATAAAGGAGTTTTAGACATTATGTTGTCTTGAACCATCAGCATTATGGTGGTGGTTGGGGGTGCTGCCTATTGAATTCCATCAAGTAGTCAGAGCAAACTCATCAGATCCAAAAATAGGAGGGCTACCACCTGTCCTATCTCTATTCAGCAGAGCTAACACTTCTCTTCTCTTCCCAGGAGGCTTGTCACCCCCCTGGAGATCTTGTCACTCACTAACTGCACATTAACAGAAGGAGACTTGGTACATCTGTTCCAGAGCCCACACATAAGTCACCTGAAGGAACTGTGTCTGAGAGGAGTCCCCCTGACCTCTGTCAGTAATCCCCTGAGAGCTCTGCTGGAGGTAAATGCAGCCACCCTCCAGCACCTGGACCTGGGTCTGTGTGGCCTCCAGGACCCCCAGCTTGAGGCCCTGCTCCCTGCCCTGAGCAGCTGCTCCCAGCTCAACTCCCTCAGCCTGCATGGGAACCGCCTGTCCATGGCCACCCTGGAGAAGCTGCTGCGCTGCACCTCGGGCCTCAGAAGGTTGAGAAAAGAGATCTATCCGGCCCCTCTGGAAAGTTTCAGCTCCCAAGGGACTCTCCTCCCTGAAATATTTGATGTGCTTTGTTCTCAATTTTTAAGGGTCTTGAGAGATATAGGCTGCCCCAGGACCATCTTGGTGAGCCCTAAACCCTGTCTTTCCGGAATGCTGATGTTAGGGAACTGGGTTGTGACAGTATCCTGCAGTAACTGCCTACATCACTCTAAGAAGCTGTCCTTTGGGCTCTCAGAAAACTGAAATCGAGCACATGTTTATCTGCATGTGTACGTAGCTCCTGGAATGAAGCATCATGTCTCAGTCGTGCGGTAGCAAAGCTGATGTAGTTGAGGTGCAAGGTTGCAGGCTGGGCTGGAGAAACAGCACAGCTGTTTCCACAGCAGTAGTTCAGACCTGGGGCACCAGAGGTGCTCCTGGCATCCTTCCCCTCTCCCTCCTCTCATAATACTCTATCCACCAGCATCCATGATGTGGCAGGTCTTCACTACTACAGGCTGATCATGATCTTTGAAGTTTGCTGCTCTTAAATAAAATGTTGTATGTTGAACACTGTGTTTCAGGGTCTTTTTTTTCCCCCTCACTATTCTTCTGTGATTTGGCCCTGGCTGCCACCTACATTTGCCCCTGCACTGCCTGTCCACTGGGTACCCCCTAACCCTGTTGGTGCTCGTCTTCTGACCTCAGTGAGTCACGCGTGAGAAGCTAGTGCTTCCCTTCATTGAGTGTCTCCAAGCATCAGAGTAAACTGGCCTCTCTCACTGTCAAGATACAGCCACTGTTAGTTCCTAGACTGTAACCTTTTTTATACATAATCCTAGACTAAGAATTCAATCCCATGACCCATGGCAACACATCAGGTGCATAAATACAAAGAGATTGATGTAAAAGGTTTGGGAATAAGATTGCCACCTATTGGCCAAGATTGACAAAACAGAAAAATTCTCTTTTTAAATTTATTTATAAAAAGGAAACATTGACAAAACCATCGGATAAGAGGGGTACAACTCCACACAATTCCTACCACCAGAACTCCATATCCCATTCCCTCCCCTAATAGATTTCCTATTCTTTATCCCTCAGACCCATGGTCATTATAGGGAGCAGAAGGTGGAAGGTCTGGCTTCTGTAATAGCTTCCCCACTGAACATGGGCATTGACTGGTCCATCCATACTCCCAACCTGCCTCTTTCTTTCCCTAGTGGAGAAGGGCTCTGGGGAAGTGGAGCTCCAGGACACATTGGTGGGGTTGTCTGTCCAGGGAAGTCTGGTTGGCATCATGGTAGTATCTGGAACCTGGTGGCTGAAAAAAGAGTTAACATATAAAGCCAAACAAATTGTTGACTAATCATGAATCTAATCAATGCAGCAAGTACTAGCTCAGCATACTTCACTTCAAATTGTCTCTAGAGACGTCAGGTGTGGAATTTCTTTTTTTAATTAATTAATTAATTTTAAAAAGGAGACACTAACAAAACTGTAGCATAGGAGGGGTACAACTCCACACAAATCCCACCACCAGATCTCTATATCCCATCCCTCCCCTGATAGCTTTCCCATTTTTTACCCCTCTGGGTGTATGGACCCCAGGTCATTGTGGGATGCAGAAAGTGGAAGGTCTGGCTTCTGTAATTGCTTTCCCACTGAACATGGGTTTTGACCCGTCCATCCATACTCCCAGTCTGCCTCTCTCTTTCCCTAGTAAGGAAGGTCTCTGGGGAAGTGGAGCTGCAGGACACATTGGTAGGGTCATCTGTCCAAGAAAGTCTGGTTGGCATCATGCTGGGATCTGGAACCTGGTGACTGAAAACAGAGTTAACTTACATACAAAGCCAAACAAATTGTTGAACAGTTATGGACCTAATGGCTATAATAGTGCAGATGAAATGTTGGGGGGGTACTCACTGCAGACTATTGTGTACTTTTGCTTTCAGGTATATATTTTGCCCTAGATTATGGATACATGTGAGCATATGTTCTATCTCAGGGGACCTTGTCTATATCTAGGTTTTGGGATTTCAACCCTTCAGCCTCATTACTCGAGTGAGACCTTTCCTTTCATAGGATTCTCTAATTCCATTTTAGGTGGCTCACTTCCTAACAAAGTCCCAAAATGTAGATATAGGCCAGGTTCCATGAGATAGGGCATATGTTCACAGGTATCCATAAATTAGGGCAATATATATATTAGGACAAAATATATACCTGAAAGCAAAATAGTCTGCAGTGAGTCAGTAGAAAGTTCATAATGAAATGCTGTCTACTTAGACTTAGATACCCTCCTCACCTATTTCCTATTATACTTCCCTCATTCACTCCCAAGCTATAGAGGAAGCAGGAGGTTCCTGCTGTCTTAGGGCTTAAGAAGGCAATAGATAGTTACTGCTATAATCAATTTTTTGGAAATTGGGTTAACTTTGAAGATCCCGTTGTTAAGATTTGCTGTGTCATACACTACCTCACCATTATTTCTGTCCTTTGACATTATATATACTTATCTATTTATATATATTATTTATTATTTATATGTATCTGCTGTGTATTATAAAGTAATGCCTGAAAAAGTGTACAATAATCTTCAGTGAGTCAATAAATGAAGGAAGCAAGTAGAAAGAACTAAAAAGACACCATAAAGTTCCCAGTGAAATTGTTCTACTTAGACCTTCTTCCTCACCTACTTCCTTTTACACTTCCATCACTCACTCCAAAACTAACCTTATCAAAGTAAGGACCACAAAAGTTGAATAAAGGCAACAGACTGGCAAACTGTAAGGATGACTCTTTAGTCACTCACTATCAGGCCACCCCATCATCTGGGGCCTTAGTCAGGGAATACTAAGAATCCCACACAGACATAATGGGCCTAAACCTCAAATATATCCCTCTCTCCATTATCAGTGGTCATCTCCATCAGGAACTACACAATAGACCCCTTTGTGTGACCCCATAGGACCTTGCCCTCAATGTGGATCAACAATGGTAGAGAATGTTTCATCCTGTGAACAGAGGCTGGATAAAATACTCTATCTACCACCTGAGGAAGATGGGTCCTGAAATTGGGGCAGCTTGAAATGTTCCGACTCATGACCATAGAATGTAAGCTCAGACTAACAGGGATGTAGAGGTTATATAGTCTCATAAACTGAATATGGGCCCCAGATAAAATTGATGAGGTTTACAATCAACAACATTTATACACCTTTCCCATATTTGGGAACTACACTCTTCCCTGATCTAGATTTATAACCCTTTTTACAGCCCTGAAATCATCTCCCCAGACAATAACTTGGGTCCACATGCATATCACAGGTCAGGCTCAGGTAAAAACTAGTATAGTCATGGGCCCTTTGGCATATAACTAAAATAGGCCTACTAGCTATTTCCAAAACAAAGACCACAAATCTTCATCTCCACTATACCAGCCTTTAGGTTCATGATTAGTCAACAATTTATTTGGCTTTATATGTTAACTCTTTTTTTCAGACACCAGGTTCCAGATGCTACCATGAGGCCAACCAGACATTCCTGGAAAGAAAAACCCCACCAAAGTGTCCTGGACTATTGCTTCCCCAGAGCCCCACCCCAGTCGAGAAAAATAGTGAAAGAGAGGGACAGGCTGGGAGTATGGATTGAACTGTCAACACCCATGTTCAGCAGGAAAGCAATTACTGAAGCCAGACCTTCCACCTTCTACTCCCCATAATGACCCTGGATCCATACTCCCAGAGGGATAAAGAATAGGAAAGCTATCAGGGGAGGTGATGGGATAGGGAGTTCTGGTGGTGGGAATTGTGTGGAGCTGTACCCCTCTTATCCTGTTTTTTTGTCAGTGTTTCCTTTTTATAAATAAAATATTTTTAAATGTTAATTTTATTCAAATCTAGTGACATAATACTATCCTAATAAAAATTTTCACAGCTTTTATTATGAAGATGACACACTTATTCTAAAATGTTTCTGAATATGCAAAACATGGGTGACCAGGAGGTGATGCAGTAGATAAAGTGCCTGACTATCCAACTGGAGGCCCTGAGATCCGCCTTGGTGTGACAAGTGCCACTGTGATGCTCAGGAACTCTCTCTCTCTCCATCCCATAATTAAACAAATACATCATATTTAGTCATTTTTTTAATTTATTTATTGGGGAATTAATGTTTTACATTTGACAGTAAATACAGTAGTTTGTACATGAATAACATTTCCCAGTTTTCATATAACAATGTCCCACTAGGTCCTCTGTCATCCTTCTTAGATCTATATTCTCCCCACTGACCCCAGAGTCTTTTACTTTGGTGCAATACACCAATTCTAGTTCAGGTTCTACTTGTGTTTTCTTTTCTGATCTTGTTTTTTAACTTTTGCCTGAGAGTAAGATCATCCCATATTCATCCTTCTGTTTCTGACTTATTTCACTCAACATGATTTTTTCAAGGTCCATACAAGATCGTCTGAAAATAGTTAAGTCACCATTTTTTATAGCTGAGTAATATATATATATATATATATATATATATATATATATATATATATTACTATATATATTACTATATATATTACTATATATATACCACTACTTGCTCAGCCACTCATCTATTGTTGGACGCCTGGGTTGCTTCCAGGTTTTGGCTATTACAAATTGTGCTGCAAAGAACATATGTATACACAGATCTTTTTGGATGGGTATGTTGGGTTCCATAGGATATATCCCCAGGAGAAGAATTGCAGGATCATAAGGCAGGTCCATTTCTAGCCATCTGAGAGTTCTCCAGACTGTTCTCCACAGAGGTTGGACCAATTGACATTCCCACCAGCAGTGCAGAAGGGTTCCTTTGACCCCACAACCTCTCCAGCATTGGCTGCTCCTAACTTTTCTGATGTATGACATTCTCACAGGAGTGAAATAGTAACTCATTGTTGTCTTTATTTGCATTTCTTTGACAATCACAGACTTGGAGCATTTTTTCATGTGTTTCTTGGCCATTTGTATCTCTTCTGTGGTGAATATTCTGTCCATGTCCTCCCCTCATTTTTGGATGAGGTTATTTATTTTCTTGTTGTTGAGTTTGGCAACTTCTTTATATATTCTGGCTATTAGCCTCTTGTCTGATGTATGGCATGTAAAGACCTTCTCCCATTCTGTGAGGAGTCTTGGTTTGGGTAGTAGTTTTTTTTTTTTTTTTTTTACCTATGCATAAGTTTTTTTATTTGATGTAGTCACATAGATTTATACTTGTCTTTGTCTTCTTTGTTATTGAATTCATTTCATTGAAGATGTCTTTAAAATTTATGTGGAAAAGAGTTCTGCCAATATTTTCCTCTAAATATATGATAGTTTGTGGTCTAATATTCAAGTCCTTGATCCACGTGGACTTTACTTTTATATTTGGTAAAATATAGTTTTTTATTCTGTTGGTAAAATATAGTTTCTTTCTTCTGTATGTTTCAACCAATTTTTTCCGACATCATTTGTTGAAGATATTCTGCTTTCCACATTTAATAGTTTGGGCACCTTTGTCAAAGATTAGATGTCCATAGGTGTAGGGGCTTACTTCTGGGCTCTCAATTCAATTCCACTGGTTAGTGTGTCTAGTCATGTTCCAGTACCAAGCAGTTTTGATGACAATGGCCATAATTATGCAATTTGAGATCTGGGAGTATGATCCAAATCTGTTCTTTCTTCTCAAGACTGTTTTGGCAATTCTAGGTCTTTTCTGGTTCCAGATAAACATTTGCAGCATTTGTTCTATTCTACTAAAAAATGTGGTTGGGGTCTTAATGGGGACAGCATTAAATTTGTGGATGGCTCTGGGTACAATATTCATTTTGATTATGTTAATTCTTCTTACCGATGAACATGGAATATCTTTCCACTTCTCTGTGTATTTTTCAATTTCCTTGAGTAGTGACTCATAATTTTCAGTATACAAGTCTTTTACTTCTTTGGTTAGGTTTATTCCTAGATATTTTATTGTTTTGTCACTATAGTAAAAGAAATTGATTTCTGGACTTAAATTTCTTCTAACTAACTATTTGCATAGAGGAATGCCACTGACTTTTGAATGTTAATTTTGTAGCCTGACACCTTAATGTACTGCCTGATGATTTCCAAAAGCTTCTTGCTGGATTCCTTATGTTTTTCTATGTATACTAACATGTCATCTGCAAATAGGGAGAGTTTGACTTCTTCTTTTCCAATCTGTATCCCTTTAATTCCTTGCTCCTGGAGACCTGATTGTTATGGCAAGAATTTCCAACACTATGTTGAATAGTACTGGTGTCAGTGGGCAGCCCTGTCTAGTACCTGATCTGAGGGGAAATGCATCCAGTTTTTAACCATTGAGTATGATGTTGGCTGTAGGTTTGTTATATATAGACACCATTATCTTAAGGAATTTTCCACTTATTCCCATTTTTTGTAGTGCTTTGATCTTAAAGGGATGTTGTATTTTGTCCACGGCTTTCTCTGCATCTATTGATATGGCCATGTTTTGGTCTTGCTTTTGTTGATGTGGTGGATCACATTGATTGATTTACATATATTAACCCAACCTTACATGACTGGGATAAACCTCACTTGGTCATGAAGAACAATCTTTTTAATATACTGCTGTATATTTAATATATGTCCTGTATCCTGTTGGCTAAAATTTTGGTCATTATTTTAGCATCTATGTTCATAAGAGATATTGGTCTGTAGTTTTCTTTTTTGGTTGTGTCTCTGTCTGCTTTTGGTATCAAAGTGATGTTGGCTTCATAGAAGCTGGCAGGGAGTATTCCAGTGTCTTCAATCTTCTGGAAGACTTTTAAAAGTAGAGGGATTAGTTCTTCTTTGAAGGTTTTGTAGAATCCATTTGTAAAACCATCTGGTCCAGGACTTTTATTTTTGGGAAGATTGTTGATAATTCTTTCAATTTCATTTGCTGTGATGAGCCTGTTCATGTTACCTAGTTCCTCTTTACTTCATTTCAGAAGTTGGTAGGTATCTAGGAAATCGTCCATTTCTTCCAGGTTATCTAGCTTGGAGGCATATAGTTGTTCATAGAAGCCTCGCATGATATACTGAATTTCTGCTGTGTCTGTTGCGATATCTCCTCTTTCACTTAGGATCCGACTTATTTGGGTCTTCTCCCTTTTTTGTTTTGTGGGTCTGGCTAAAGGTTTGTCAATTTTGTTCACTCTTTTGAAGAACCAACATTTACTTTTGTTGATCTTTTGTATGATTTTCTTATTTTCAATGTGATTGATTTCTGCCCTAACTTTAATTATTTCTGTCCTTCTGGTTGCTTTAGGGTTCCTTTGTTCCTCTTCTTCTTCTAGGTCTTTAAGATGTACAATCAGGCTGTTTATTTGTGCTTTTTCTTGTTTCCTAATGTGTGCTTGTATGGCTATGAACTTCCCTTTCAATACTGCCTTAGCAAGTGCAACTCTGAGTCACCATTGCTACTGCCCTCAGAATATGGAGCAGCAGGAGGGAGGCCCTGGGCTGATACCAGGGGAGGGAGAAATAACCAAGAAACTCAGGAGAAGATCTGTGGCATAGAGGTGGGACTGTGAAAATCTTTTTGTATAACCACTAGATTATCTCTGCCCACCCTGCTTTATCTCTTGGTCAGGAGTCAGTGATTAAGCTAAGAAGCCTGCTTATAGTTTAAAAGCCCTCAGGCTCCCATAGCCTAGAGGGTAGAAAAAGAACAAAAGAAGCTATTAAGTAACTAAGCTCCAAATCACGGATTTAAATACTATTGAAACAACTGTTAACTTCCACAACTGTGAACCCTTTAATTACCTTACTTAGACACAAGTCAATCCAGGCAATAGTAATCAGTAATTTGAAAAGTACTGAGAGAGGGACCTCATAACATAATATATAAAATTGTTAAGTCAACAAGAAGAAATATTGGAGAAATGAACCAGGACAAGAGTCCAGCTAAAAGTCCCCCAAAGGATGAACCACAAAATAATGAGGTCAACATCCAAACACTAGTTAAGGAAATAATCACAGGAGTGAGTAAATAGTTTGAAAGAATTGTCATCAGAAATGCAGAAATGACAAATGAGACTCTGGAAAAAATTCTAATTATCTCAAGGCTATTACAGAGCTAAAAGCTGAAATAGCTGAGCTAAGAACACAACTAGCTGAACAAGCTAAAACAGTATCAGAACAGGGTAACAAAATAGATGAACTCCAGAAAACAGCAGAGTGGAGAATAGAATCAATGAGGCTGAAGACACAATTAGCAAGATCAAGGACAAATTAGAGACAACTGAAAAAGAAGTAAGAAATCTCAAAAACAGATTAAGAGATACTGAAAACAACAACAGAGTCCTATGGGATGACTTCAACAGAAACGATATACGCATTATTGGCTTACCAGGGGTAGAAAGAGAGGGAGAGAGAGAAAGCATCTTTTGTATGGTTTTCTTATTTTCAACGTTATTGATTTCTGCCATAACTTTATTTCTGTCCTTCTGGTTGCTTTAGGGTTCCTTTGTTCTTCTTCTTCTTCTTCTTCTAGGTCTTTAAGATGTGCAATCAGGCTGTTTATTTGTGCTTTTTCTTGTTTCCTAATGTGTGCTTGTATGGCTATGAACTTCCCTCTCAATACTGCCTTAGCTGTGTCCCAAATATTTTGATAACTTGTGTCTTCATTTTCATTGAACCCTCAAAACATTTTGATTCCTTCCTTTATTTCCACTTAGACCCAGAAATTGTTAAGGAGTGTACTGTTGAGCTTCCACATTTTGGGATTATTACTAATCTTTTGTTGATTGTTAAGTGTTACTTTAATTCCATTGAGGTCTGAGAACATGCTTGAGATGATTTCAATACTCTTGAATTTGATGATGCTTTCTTTGTTGCCTAATACATGGTCTATTCTTGAGAATGACCCATGTGGACTTGAGTAAAATGTGTATTCCAGTTTCTTGGGATGAATGACTCTGAAAATATCCAATAGTTCTAGTTTATCTATCTCTTTATTTAGCTCCCTCTTGTCTTTATTGACTTTCTTCCTGGATTATCTGTCAAGTTGAGATAGTGGGTGTTGAAGTCCTCTAGTATGACTGTGTTGCTGTTAATATATTGTTGTAGTTCTTTCAGTAGATGTTTGATTTATTTAGAAGGCTTCTCATTGGGTGCATAGATGTTAATAATTGTTAAGTCCTCCTGACTGACTGATCCTCTGAGCACTGAGTAGTGTCCATTCCTATTAGTTCTTCTTTGAAGGTTTTGTAGAATCCATTTGTAAAACCATCTGGTCCAGGACTTTTATTTTTGGGAAGATTGTTGATAACTCTTTCAATTACATTAGCTGTGATAAGCCTGTTCATGTTACCTCGTTCCTCTTTACTTCATTTCAGAAGTTGGTAGGTATCTAGGAAATCGTCTATTTCTTCCAGGTTATCTAGCTTGGAGGCATATAGTTGTTCATAGAAGCCTCGCATGATATGTTGACTTTCTGCGGTGTCTGTTGTGTTATCTCCTTTTTTACTTAGGATCTGATTTATTTGGGTCTTCTCCCTTTTTTGTTTTGTGGGTCTGGCTAAAGGTTTGTCAATTTTGTTCACACTTTTGAAGAACCAACATTTACTTTTGTTGATCTCAGAACTTCTTTCAGGGAAGGCTTGGTGACAGTTGATTCTTTCAACTGTTGCTTGTCTGAGAAGGTTTTTATGCCTCCATCTAGACTGAATGACAGTCTAGCAGGATACAGTATTCTTGGTTTAAAACCTTTCTCATTGAGCACTTTATAGATATCTTGCCATTCTCTTCTGGCCTGTAGTGTTTGTGTGAAGAAGTCTGCTGCTAATCTTATGGATTTTCCTCTCTAGGTGACTCATTGTTTTTGTCTTGGAGCCTTCGGGATCCTTTCTTTATCTTTATTCCTTTCCGTTCTAAATAGGATGTGTCTTGGTGTCTTTAAGTCTGGGATAATTCTGTTTGGGACCCTCTGGGCTTCTTGTATATTTATGTCTTTGATGTTGTCTCGACTAGAGAAATTTTCAGCTATTATAGCCTGAAGAATGCTTCTCTGCTGAACTAGACATTGGCAGGTCAATTCCTATCCCAGCCTGTTTCTATCTTTCTCTGATGGGGCTCCTAAAACTTTCACTCCTATTCTACAAATTGACCTAACAGAATCCTTAAGGCATCTTATACACCTGTACGTTGTTATCTAGTGAGGGGCTGTGTGGTGGTTACAAGGCATGAGGATCTTGGTTCAAACTCCCTGCTCCCAGTTAAATGGGTGAGGCTTCACAAGTGATGCAGTGCTGTAGGTGTTTCTCGTTCTTTACCTCTATTTCCCCCACCCCTCTCAAATTTCTCTCTGTCCTATTAAAAAAAGTGTTAAAAGAAAACCAGGAATGCTGTTCCTACCATTAAAAATATATAGCATCTATGTAATCTAGAGACCCAGGATCACTTGCCTAGTTTGTTGCTTTGCCATTTGAATGAGATAGTTTCATACTTGGCCTCCATAGCTTTGAAGACAGCTTTGGTACTTTGGTCTCTTTAATATTCTCTTTCTGCCTCTAATGAATAATTAAGTAACATAAACACAGTTCTTTAAACATGATGTTTTCTAGATAATGAAGTACCAAAAGTTTCATATTTATGTATGTATGATATTATATACATTTCACTCTCTCACAAAAATAAATAAGTACTACGCAGCTATGAAGAACCATGAAATTTTTTTTCTGAAATTGGGCAAGCTTGGAATGTTCCTACTCATAACCACAGAATGTGAGCTCAGATCTACAGGGATGCAGAGGTCACATAGGCTCTTAAGCTGAATATGGGCCCCAGACCACATCAAATCAATGGGGTTTACAGTCAACAACATTTATGTACCTTTCCTGTATTTGGGAGCTGCTCTCTTGCCTGATCCTTTCTGGTCCTTTTTGCAGCCATGACATTATCTCCCCAGACAATAACTTGGGTCCACCTGCATGTCAGATGACTAGCTCAGAAAAAAAAAAACTAGCATAGTCATGGGCTCTTTGGAATATAACTGAAATAGGCCTACTAACTATATACAAAATGGAGACCCCCAAATCTTCATCTGCAATATTCCAGCCTCTAGGTTCATGATTAGTCAACAATTTGTTTGGCTTTATATGTTTGGCTTTATATGTTAACTCTTTTTCACCCACCAGGTTCCATATGCTACTATGATGCCAACCAGACTTCCCTGGACAGACAACCCCACCAATGTGTCCTGGAGCTCCGATTCCCAGAGACCTGCCCCACTAGGGAAAGAAAGAGACAGGCTGGGAGTATGGATCAACCTGTCAATGTCCATGTTCAGCAGGGAGGCAATTACAGAAACCAGACCTTCCACCTTTTGCACCCCATAATGTCCCTTGGTCCATGGTCCCAGAGGGATAAAGAATAAGAAATCTATCAGGGGAAGGGAAGGGGTATGGAGTTCTGGTGGTGGGAATTATGTGTTGTACCCCTCTTATCCTATGGTTTTTGTCAGTGTTTCCTTTTTATAAATAAAAATTATATATATACCCAAAGAGAGAGGGAAGGAGGACAGTCAAGTAGGACACTTGAATAGTGTTCTGATTTACTGTGTATAAGACTCAGACTTAAGTCGGCAATCAACACATTGAAGGAAGATGGGTACTGTGGCATCTCTCTTCTCTTCAACTATGTGTTTTACTTCTAATATGCTATCTGAAAAAGTGATAGAAAAGATAAAAAGAGGGAGAGATCTTAATTCCTTTCACATGGGAAGAAGATCATCCTGATCAGATTTGGAACAGCTATGCTGAGTTAAGCCAGAGCTCAGGCAGTCAGGTATGTGGTCTGTGGAGCAGGGGAGAGAGAACCAACAAAAGAGAAGGTATTGGAACATGACCAAATCAATCTGAAGTTGACTGGGTCTGGACCTCACACTGTTGTCATAGCATCAAGTCATAGAACACCTGTACTGTTTTTTTTCCTTGCATGATATTTTCCAGGCAGATTCATGGAAAGATAGTGAACTTTACTGCTGTCCTATGACTATCAGACATACAGGATACAAAGGACAAACACACTAAGCCCAGGGACATAGATGCAGAGAGTGGTGTTACCACCCCATTGTAAACCAGAACTAAGGAGTGCTCTGGTCTCTCTCTCTCTCTCCCTTTCTTCTTTCCTCCACCTCTCATTATCTCTGTTTCTCTCTCATTATAATACACAAATAAAATAATTTTTAAAAAGGTTTTGTAGCTACTTTATGTTCCTAACTAAGCTATGTGTCGGGTATGAGAGCTACCACTTTGAAATACTATTATTATTTTTAAATAGTTTATTTATTTCTTTTTCCCATAACAAAGCACCTTTACTTTTAAATGATTTTAAATGATATAAGAAGTTCTTGAATTCTATCATCTCATAATTTTAACTAAAAGAAACTAAAAGCAGCCCAAAGAATTATGCTAGTATTCATTATTCTATCCCTTAGCTGAAAAGGACTATTTTAAGGCTGGCTGCTATTTACCATGGGTTAAAAATAACTATTTACTACTTTTTCCATAAATAAAGCCCCTGAACTTCAAGAAACTTTTAAGGAAAATTATTTAATCCCTTTGTTTCTTTAAAAAGAATGGATTTTTCCTACATCTAAAAAAAAGTCAATATTGATATAGATATTGCTTGAGTTAAAAGGCTTAAGAAAGCAGTATACCCCTTAAGTTTCTAAGAAATACAAGATAAAAAGATGAAAATTCTAAATTTATACAGAGAAGCTAGATTTGCTATTCAAAAAGTAAACTGATCTACTATATTATATACAGAAATATTTTAATGCCTTCTCATAAGACTAAATTCAAGCTTAACTAAAACTTCTCATCCCACAAAGGAATCTAACATGACAATCCTACATCCTCCAAAGGGAGTCTGGACAACATACTCTATGCTACACCTGGGGAAGATGGGTCGATACTGGGGCAGCTTGGAATATTCCTACTCATGACCACAGAATATGAGCTTAGATCTACTGGGATGCAGAGGTCACACAGGCTCCTAAGCTAATTATGGGCCCCAGATCACATCAAATTGATGGGGTTTACAGTCAACAATATTTATACCCCTTTCCCAAATTAGGGAGCTACTCTCTTCCCTGATCCAGCTTTCTGGTCCTTTTCCCAGTCCATGACATCATCTCCCCAGACAATGACCTGGATCCACCTTCATATAAGATTTCAGGCTCAGGCAAAAAAAAAAAAAAACACAAAAAACAGTATAGTATAACTACAGGCCCTTTGAAATGTAACTAAAATATTCCTACTAGCTATCTACAAAATGGAGAAACACCCCCCCCCCCCCCAGCAATTCATCTGCACTATTCCAGCCTTTAGGTCCATGATTGTTCAACAATTTGTTTGGCTTTGTATGTTAACTCTCTTTTCAGCCACCAGGTTCCAGATGCTAGCAGGATGCAACCAGACTTCCCTGGACAGACAACCCCACCAATGTGTCATGGAGCTCCATTTCCACCAGCCCCACCCCACTAGGGAAAGAGAGTGACAGGCTGGGAGTTTGGATAGACCTGTCAATGCCCATGTTCAGCTGGGAAGCAATTACAGACGCCAGACCTTCAACCTTCTGCATCCCACAATGACCTTGAGTCCATACTCCCAGAGGGTTAAAGAATAGGAAAGCTGGGAGTCAGGCAGTAGCGCAGCGGGTTAAGCTCACATGGCACAAAGCACAAGGACCCCCTTAAGGATCCCAGTCTGAGCCTTGGCTCCCCACCTGCAGGGGAGCCCCCGTTCTTCCTCTTGTGAGCTTCAGAAACCTTCTCCGCAGCCGGCTTCTCGGCCTGCAACAGCTGCTGAATACCCTGCGACTGTCTGGTCATGGGGGCTACTGTGAGGCTGACACCTGAGGCCTAAAATTGCTGAATCGCCCCCCCCCCCAGATCAGCTGACCTTTCTGCCAAGGATCTGTGTCTTGTGCCCTGCCCTGCGCCCAACTGAGAGTTTATTTATTTCTTAATGAGAAAGATAGGAGGAGAGAGAAACAAACCAGACATCAATCTGGTACATGTACTGCTGGGGATTGAACTTGGGACCACATGCTTGAGAATCCAATGCCTAGTCCACTGTGCCATCTCTCGGCCCATAAAATAATTTTTATTATAGATTGGGTAATGGTTTACAAATTTATAAAATTTCGGAGGACTATACTACATTATACCAACCACCAAAGTCTCACAAATTCTGAGAGACAGTTTTTCCTTTTCTTGCAAATTCATGTACTTGAATTAACTATATTCCATATATAAGCAAAATCTCAAATTCTCACCTTCCACTTTTCCAGATACTTTGGGGAAAGGGGAGTGAATATGAATGAAAGTTAAACTTTCTTTGTCATGGGACATTCCTTGGTCACCAGCTCACACTAAATCTTTCCCTCCATTGTCTAGTCTATCTCCAGGTTCTTCTGTGACCAGAGGAATTCAGGCTTCAGCAACAAAGGGGCACTGAGAGCATTGATAGCTACACTGGAGAGTCTCAGGGGAGGACCTAGTAAGGCTGATTGCAACTTTCTCAACAGGGCGAGTTCCAGGAGATGAAGCAGGACAGTGGGGCTTGACTACCTGAGAGGATACTAGGGAGATTTTTTTTTAATTCTTTATTGGGGAGCTAATGGTTTACAGTCAACAGTAAATACCATAGTTTGTATGTGTGTAACATTTCTCAGTTTTCCACACAACAACTCAACCCCCACTAGGTCCTCTTCTGCCACCATGTTCCATGATCTGAACCTCCAACCCTCACCCCAGAGTCTTTTACTTTGGTGCAATACACCAACTCTAGTCCAAGTTCTGCTTTGTGTTTTTCCTTCTGATCTTGTTTTTCAGTTTCTGCCTATGAATGATATCATCCCATATTCATCCTTCTCTTTCTGGCTGATCTCACTGAACATGATTCCTTCAAGCTCCATCCAAGATGAGGTGAAGAAGGTGAATTCAGCATTTTTTACTTCTTTGTGTCTTTATTTCCTTGAATAGTGACTCATAATCTCATTATTTTCAGTATATGTCTTTCACTTCTTTTGTTACATTTATTCCTAGATATTTGTTGTTGTTGTTGTTGCTATAGTAAAAGGGATTGATTTCTGGATTATTTCTTCTTCTAACTTTATGTTTGTATAGAGGAATGCCACTGACTTTTTTTTATTTATAAAATGGAAACACTGTCAAGACCATAGGATAAGAGGGGTCAATTTCACACAGTTCCCACCATCAGAACTCCATATCTCATCCCCACCCCTGATAGGTTCCCTACTCTTTATCCATCAGGGAGTATGGACCCAGAATCATTATGGGGTACAGAAAGTGAAAGGTCTGGATTCTGTAATTGCTTCCCTGCTGAACACAGGCCACTGACTTTTGTATGTTGGCTTTGTAGCCAGACACCTTACTGTATTGCATGATAATTTCCAAAAGCTTCCTGCTAGATTCTTTAGGTTTTTTCTTTTTTAAAATACTTATTTATTTTTATTCCCTTTTGTTGCCCTTGTTGTTTTATTGTTGTAGTTATTATTGTTGTTGTTGTTGTTTGATAGGACAGAAAGAAATAGAGAGGAGGGGGGAAAGATGGGGGTCGGAGAAAGACACCTGCAGACCTGCTTCACCACTTATGAAGCAATTCCCTTGCAGGTGGAGGCTTGGGGCTCAAACGGGGATCCTTACATCAGTCCTTGTGTTTTGCACCACCTGCGCTTAACCCACTGTGCTACTGCCCTACTCCCTCTTTAGGTTTTTCTGTGTATACTATCATATCATCTGCAAATAGGGAGAGTTTGATTTATTCTCTTCTAGTCTTTATCCTTTGATTCCTTGCTCCTGCCTGATTGTTATGGCAAGAACTTCTGACACTATGTTGAATAATGATGATAGTGGGCAGCTCTGTCTAGTGCTTGACTGAGGGGGAATGCTTCTAGTTTTCAGCATTGAGTATGTTGGCTATAGGTTTGCTATATACAGACTCCACTATCTTGAGAAATTTTCCATCTATTCCCATTTTTGTAGTGTTTTTTATCATAAAAGGATGTTGGATATTGTCAAAGGCTTTCTCTGCATCTATTGATATAATCATGTAGTGGTTAGTCTTGCTTTTATTAATGTGGTGGAGGATTTACCATTTTTAATTTTTTTTCCTTTATTGGGGAATTAATGTTTTACATTCAACAGTAAATACAATAGTTTGTACGTGCATAACATTTCTCAGTTTTCCACAAAACAATACAACCCTCACTAGGTCCTCTGTCATCCTTTTCCAGGACCTGTACTCTCTCCCTCACCCACCCCAGAGTCTTTTACTTTGCTACAATACACCAGCTCCAGTCCAGGTTCTACTTAGTGTTTTCTTTTCTGATCTTGTTTTTCAACTTCTGCCTGTTAATGAGATCATCCCATATTCATCCTTCTGTTTCTGACTTATTTCACTTAACATGATTTTTTCAATCTCCATCCAAGATGGTCTGAAAATGGTGAAATCACCATTTTTAATAGCTGAGTAGTATTCCATTGTGTATAGAGACCACAACTTGCTCAGCCACTCATCAGTTGTTGGACACATGGGTTGCTTCCAGGTTTTGGCTATTACAAATTGTGATGTTATGACCATGGGTATACATAAATTCATCATTTTAATAGCTTAGTAGTAGTCCATTGTGTATATAGAACACAACTTACTCAGCCACCCATCTGTTGTTGGGCACCTGGGTTGATTCCAGGTACTAGCTATTACAAATTGTGCTGCTATGAACATAAGTGTACACAAATCTTTTTTTAATATTTATTTATTTTCTCTTTTGTTGCTCTTATTGCTTTATTGTTGTAGTTATTGATGTTGTTGGATAGGACAGAGAGAAATGGATAGAGGAGGGGAAGACAGAGAGGGGGAGAGAAAGACAGACACCTGCATACCTGCTTCACCACCTGTGGGGATGGTTAGGAGACAAACAATTGCTATATTGTTGTTATGCTTCTAGTTCTGCTTCTGGAATCTCTTCTGTTACATTGCTTGATGTTGTGGTCTATTTACATGGTCATTCTGTTACATTGGTTTGGTCTCACTCCCCCTGTCTCAGAGAGATTTTAGTTTACTCCTTGCTCATTTCCTGCTTCTTGTTTCTCCCCACCCCCTATCCTATATACTTCCTGGATTCCTGACACTGCTTCCAGAGGAGAAGGATGCAAGACAGATTTGGATTGTGATTAGTTTGGATTAGTTTTTTGAACTGTTCACTCATGAATAAAGAAATTCTGCTTCTCCACTCAGCCTTGTGTCTCTGGTTGTCTGTCTACCACCGCGAAGCTAGCCTGGCCTACTGGTGTCCAACGTGGGGCTCGAACCCACGACTCTGAGATTAAGAGTCTCATGCTCTACCGACTGAACTAGCCGGACTTTTTATGTCACTTCCTGTTACTCCCAATCTCAGCATAAGGACTGAGGTTTAAAAGGATCCATGATCCCAGTCCTCAAGTTTCACAGCCACCTCTAAGGGTCCAAGATGCTTCAGAGCTATAACCTGAACCTTGAACTCAACAGCAAGGCCAGCTCTCTGCTGGTGGCAGCTAAAGGCTTCGCGGCGGTAGACAGACAACCAGAGACACAAGGCTGAGTGGAGAAGCAGAATTTCTTTATTCATGAGCGAACAGTTCAAAAAACTAATCCAAACTAATCACAACCCAAATCTGTCTTGCATCCTTCTCCTCTGGAAGCAGTGTCAGGAATCCAGGAAGTATATAGGATAGGGGGTGGGGAGAAACAAGAAGCAGGAAATGAGCAAGGAGTAAACTAAAATCTCTCTGAGACAGGGGGAGTGAGACCAAACCAATGTAACAGAATGACCATGTAAATAGACCACAACATCAAGCAATGTAACAGAAGAGATTCCAGAAGCAGAACTAGAAGCATACCAACAATATAGCAATTGTTTGTCTCCTAACCATCTCATCCCATAGATATATGAACTACTTCTCCATCACCCTCTTGTCCTATAGCTGAGCAAAGCATTCCAGCAGATGTCTTCAGTCATGTTCCCCAGAAGGAAAGTCTCTCAGGTGTGCAGTCACAGGCAGGCTGGGGGTAGGGTGAGACCTCACAAGATGAGCATAAAGACTCCAAAGCAGGATAGGGAAGGAGTCATGTGTTTCCATCTGGAGAAAAAAGACCAAGGCAGTTATGTCACTCACCAACCTTGCTGCAGGATTTTTGGATCTGGACTTTCTGCCCCCTGGAGGAGAACTTGTGAAGTGCAAAAAGGAAGCAAGGTTTCCAGAAGAGTTTTCAAAATGGACAATATGTTGGAGAGAATTGCTTCTCCCTAGATTGTTGTTTAAACAGATACATATTCATGTGTGAGCCCTGAGAGCGGTTGTCTGAACGTTACATCTCTGTCAAAACACGACATTCTTCCTTACAATTAACACTGTGGCCTGCCTTCACGTTCAACATCTCTGTGTAATCCAAAGACTCTAGGATGAAAAATACTCTATTAACTTCCCATCATGGGCTGGGCCTGTTGCCAGCTGCCTGTTTGGCAGTGAAATCTGTTAGAGCCACTCTGTGACCCACTTTGATGTGGTTACAGACGGAGGGCTCAACCTCCTTGAAAACACAAATGTCTCTTTGCTCCCCAGAGGGAAAAACAAGTTAGACAGGGACTTCAGTTCACTCCGGGAATAACTCCTCCCTGCCATATTTCTCTGAAGAGCCTTCCACATTCTAAGACTCCTTAGACCTCAGGAAGAGAGAAAGAGACAACCAGGAAGGAAACATTTTGAAGATTTATTCTTTTCCTCCTTTTTTTTTTTTGTCTTACTCTGAAAAGCACAAAGCATAGCATACATAATCATTTATCTGACTTGAATTCTGAGCATTCTGGTGAGTGAGTGTGTGTGTGTTTGTTTGTGTGTGCGTGTGTAGAACCATGAGGCAAATATGAGACACAGAAAAAGACAAAAAAAATAGTAGGAAAATATAGAAGAGGTTTTAACCTATCAAGGTTGTTTAGAGAAATAACAGAAAAGTTTGCTTTGAGGAAGCAAGTGTCATTTCCAAGGTCAGAGACAAAGACCAGACTGTGATGCTTAAAAAAAAGTTTTTTCATGCTTTATAATTCCAGTCTGCTGTTCTCTCAATATAGCAAGGCTTCCACTCACCCACCCACCCACTCTTTATTTTGCCTAACTCAGATACCACTGGAGGGTCAGTCTATATTCTGGTAGAATCAGGGAACATGGGAGGAGGACTAATTAATAGTGATAGAGGTGGGTTTTGCTTGTCTGTCTGTCTATTTATTTATTTATTTAATTTTGTAGAGAAGCTCACATCGATTTTCCACACGGACATCCACTGAGGGTATCTGAAGGGGACCTACCTGATCAGTGTGATAAAGATGTCCAGATTGGAAGCCTGTCCTTTCCTCCCCCCTACCCTCACCTCTCCTTACACACTCAAACCTCTATACATGAATCTGGTCAACCCCATCCAGTTTCTCCACAAATCTTTTTTGCTGTGAAATAATGTCTTTCTTATCTGGAGCTGTTTCTGTGTCTCAAGTGAATATGTATGCAGGTTGGTTTGTCCAAATGTACTTCAGGTCTATTTCTGTGCAGCCTAGTCACCAATTGGGAGGAGTGTCCTCGAAAGATAAATCAAAGAGCTGTCACCTTCCACAACAGCACATTGCAGAGGGCATTGCCGAGTACCCACACAAGACAAAGGCAGCCTTGCATTCTCTGGGGATAAACTGATGTTGAGGTGGGAAGTGGGGGGGGGGAGCACTGCTTTAGGCTTTAACCTTGGCTATGAGAAGTGGAAGGAGAGTGGCAAGGCATCTTTCGTCTCTGTCTCCACTGGTTTTCCTTCCATAACCTTTTCCCTTTTACTACAGCATCTCCTTTTTGTCCTCCAAGTCTCAGCTTCAATGTCACCTCCTCAGAGAAGCCCTCCTTGATGACTATTACTCTTTCCCATGACACACCCAGCTGATTTCCTACACAGAGCAAGTAAGTCACAATTTGTAATGATGCTTTTGCATTTTTGTCTCTTTCAGATAACCAGTACCAAGAAAGTCTAAGATCTCTCATTTATCAATTCTGACCAACTAGTGACCCACACCTGGCCTGTATAGATAGATACTGATACTATTGATGCTGTTGGGACAGGAAGGGGATTGCCTGTCACTTCTTCTCACTTTGCCTCCATATCTAGAACCCAGAGAGAAGAGGGAAGAGTTAGCCTAGTGCAGGTCCAGAAGTCATTCTTATTTCCAGGACCCAAGCTGTGGCTTGTGGCCAAAAGGGCATCCATTCCAGCTCCAGTGGATTTACCCAAGCAGGCTGTGAGGATGAGAGTGGAGGGATGGAGGAGGGAAGGGAGGATAGGAGATCTGATAGAGAGGCAAAAGAAAGTGTAGCCCTAGGAAGGACATTATGACCCCCTACCCCTGCACCCTGTGGCTAGCCAGGAAGAGGGGTCAGATGTGCTAGGGTGTCTGTATCCTGTCTCAGCATCTTCCTTCCTACCTGGCAGCTAAGGCCATAGTATGCAGGTGAATAAAGGCTGAAGTAAATCACCTCAGGGTCCACACATATCTCCAGAACCTACTATAAAAGTTAGAAGACCAGGAAGCTGGGGACTCTCACTGTTCTCTCTCTTTCTCCATCTCTCTCTCTCTGTCACTGTCTCTCTCTCTCATCTTTATTTATTGGATAGAGACAGCCAGAAGTCAAGAGGGAAGGGAGAAAGACTGGGAGATATCTGCAGCCTGGCTTCACACTCGAAAAGCTTTCCCCATGCAGGTGGGGACTGGGTGCTTGAACCTGGGTCCTTGTGCACTGTAACCTGTGTGCTTAACCAAGTACAACACTGCCCAGCCTCTCCCTCTCCCCCTCCCCACCCCCCTTCTGTTACAGCAGGATGTATAGAGCCAATGTCCTCCTCCAGAAAATCTGAGAGCCACCCTATCCTACTCCCTGCTTCCAAGGACTGTTGCGTCAGTGTTATGGAAGTGGCCTGGACATTCAGCTCAGCAATTCTGTATGGATCTTCCTGGCCTTGGGCCTGGGGCAGGAGTGTTTAGTCATCCTTCTCCCTCTCCTCTAGACTCTCACAAAGCAGTCACAGTGAACCTTCAAGGACTAGAAATATTTAGAAACATTTAAAGCCATTATTTTCTTTTTATTAATGTTTTATTTATTTACTTAATGAAAAAGATTCAGAACCTTCCTGCAATGCTGGTGAGAATATAAATTAAACCAACCCTTGTGGACAGTTATCTGGAGAACTCTCACAAGGCTAGAAGTGGACTTGCCCTGTGACCCTGCAGTTCCTTTCCTGGGGACATATCCTGAGGAACCCAACACACCCATCCAAAAATATCTGTGAATATCTATGTTTACAGAAGCACAATTTGTAATACCCAAAATCTGGAAGCAACCCAGCTATGGAACAACAAATGAATGACTGAGCAAGTTGTGGACTATCTAGATAAGGGAATACTACCCAGCGATTAAAATGGTGAATTCACCTTCTTTACCTCCTCTTGAATGGAGCTTGAAGGAATCTTCTTAAGTGAGATAAGCCAGAAAGAGATGAATGAATATAGGATTATCTTAGATGTGGGCAGAAATAAGAACAGAAAAGGGAAACCCAAAGCAGAATTTGGACTGGGTTTAATATATTGCACCAAAGTAAAGGATTCTGGAGTGGGGAGCTAGGGAGAGTTCAGATCCTGGAACATGATGGTGGAGGAGGATCTAGCTGGGAGGTCAGAGTGTTATGTAGAAAACTGAGAAATGTTACACATGGATCAACTACTGTATTTTACTGTTACCTGTAAACGATTAATCCCCCCAATAAAGAAAAAAGAGAGAGTTAAGAGGACAGACCAGAGAATTGATCAATTCTGACTTATGGTGATGCCAGGAACCAAACCTGTGACCTCAGGGCCTCAGGCATGAATGTATTTTTGCATAATCACTGTACTATCTCCCCAGCTCCCTGGAGCCATCATCTTTTTTTTTAAATTAATTTTTATTATATTTATTTATTGGCTGGAGATAGCCAGAAATCTAGAGAGAAGGGGGAGAAGATAGAGAAAGAGAGAGATGTCTGCAGCACTGCCTTACCACTTTTGAAGGTTTCTCCCTGCATGTGGGGACCAGGGACTCAAACCTGGGTCCTAGCACATTGTGATATGTATGCTCAACCAGGTGCATCACCACCTGGTTCCAAGTCATCATCTTCTATTTGATGGCTCCAAGCATTCCCAGTGAATCTGTTTCTACCTTAGTTGTTTCCTGTGTCTTCTTCTTTCCTACACAATAACACCAGCTCCTTCAGCACTTGCCGTTTGCTGTTTTTAATTTTTTTTTGTAATTTTATTTATTTATCTTCCCTTTTGTTGCCCTTGTTGTCTTTTATTTATTGTTGTTGTAGTTATTGTTGTTGTAGTTGATATCGTCGTTGTTGGATAGGACAGAGAGAAATGGAGAGAGGAGGGGAAGACAGAGAGGAGGAGAGAAAGACAGAAACCTGCAGATCTGCTTCACCGCCTGTGAAGCGACTCCCCTGCAGATGGGGATCCGGGGGCTCGAACCAGGATCCTCATGCTGGTCCTTGAGCTTAGCGCCACCTGCGCTTAACCCGATGCACTACCGCCCAGCTCCGGACGTTTGCTGTTTTTATCTTTTTCCAACAACAAGTGAATGTCTTTCAGCTCTTTCCACTGAGACCTGCTGGTAAAGGGACACACTGACCAGATCCCTGGGTAGCTGGAGGCCTCCAGCTGCCAGCTTTGTACAAAGACGAAAGATCACACTCACGTAAAGGAGACTTGGAGAAGGGAAGACAATAATAGTCAGTCCTCGGTTATACAGAACTATCCCCCACAGACTAGTCATCCTCACGCCACTGCTGTTCCAAAGCTCAGCCCCTTGTTGTCTTGGGGATTGAGGTCCTGCTCACTTTCCCTGAGGCCCCCAGAAGAGGGTAGAAAAAGACAAGGTGGGAGAGAAGGATCTGGGATCCTCTACTTAGCCCTCTCTGACTATCATTCACTACCTTGCCACCTCCATTCTTTTCTTTTTTTTTTTTTTTTTAAAGGAAACACTGGCAAAAGCCATAGGATAAGAGAGGTAAATAGACACACAATTCCCACCACCAGAACTACGTATCCCATCCCTTTGCCTGATAGCTTTCCTATTCTTTATCCCTCTGGGAGTATGGACCCAGGGTCATTATGGGATGCAGAAGGTGGAAGGTCTGGCTTCTGTAATTGCTTCCCCGCTGAACATGGGTGTTGACAGGTCGATCCATACTCCCAGCCTGTCTCTCTCTCTTTCCCTAGTGGGGTGGGGCTTGGGGGAAATGGAGCTCCATGACACATTGGTGGGGTTGTCTGTCCAGGGAAGTCTGGTTGGCATCATGGTAGCATCTGGAACCTGGTGGCTGAATAAAGAGTTAACATATAAAGCCAAACAAATTGTTGACTAATCATGAATCTAAAGGCTGGAATAGTTCAGATGAAGATTTGGGAGTTTCCATTTTGTAGATAGTTAGTAAGCCTATTTTAATTATATTCCAAAGGGCCCATGACTATACTAGTTTTTTCTGTGTTTTTTTTTTTTTTTCCTGAGCCTGACATCTGATATGCAGGTGGATCCAAGTTATTGTCTGGAGAGATGATGCATGGCTGCAAAAAGTACATATCTGGTTCTCTCTCTCTAGTCTTTCTCATTAATAAATAAATAAATAAAACCTAAAAAAAAGAATTGAAACATATGAACTTGGGGCTGGATGGTGGCATGCTCAACTGAGTGCACATGTCACCATGCGCAAGGACCTGGGTTCTGGGTTGAAGCCCCTGTTTCCCACCTACACCTGTGAAGCAGTTTTATAGGTGTCCTTCTTCCTCCCCTCTGTCTTCCACGTCCCAGTGCATTTCTGTCTCTATCCAATAAATAAATAATGTGAGCACTTAACCAGGTGTGCCACTTCCTGCCCCCATAAATAAACAATAATGAAAAATAAACATATGAACTTGAAAAAATATATATAGTCCATCCATATCTAAGACCTTGTAAGAATTACAGTGATTATCACTGTGGGGGACGATGGAGGACACAGAAAATTGGTGGTAGAAGTGGTGTAGAACTACACTCCTATTATCTTATGATCTTGTAAATCTCTATTAAATCACTAATAAAATTTTAAGTAGTTATGACCTGGAGATTGAATTTAAAAACCATAAAAAAAGATGAGCACAAGACCGCTGGGAAGATAGCATAATGGTTGTGTAAAAAGACTCTCACACCTGAGGCTCTAAAGGTCTCAGGCTTAATCCCCAGCACCAGCATAAAGGTGTGAGTTGAGCAGGGCTCTGTGGGATTTCTCAGGAGTTTCCTTTAAGGAAATGGGACACCATCACCTCATTTCTCCTTCTTGTCAGTGAGAATGATGATGGCTAGAGGTCAGACAGGCATCTTGGTAAGAACCAGATGCTGTAGACAGCACAGTAAGATCACACCTTCAATCCCTAGGATTGTGAAGCAGCTATAACATCCTCAAATGCCTACCTGGTCTGAGAGAGAAATAAGTTACTCTCTTGTTCAAATCACAGTTGTCTGGCTTTGGTTGTTGCTATTGGTTTGAGCGATGTGATATATATTCAACCCCAATCCCAAGAGATCTAAGACATGTGTTTGTCATGGACTTGCCCAAGTCATTCTGCCAATGTCAATGTTTATACAGAGGTGCTGAACAAGTGGCCGTAGGAACTAAGCCAGGTTGGGGATGAGCAGTGGCATAGAGGGTTAAGCACACATGCATGAAGCGCAAGGACTGGCAGCACAAGGAACCAAGCCAGGAGGCGGCACCAACGTGGGGCCAGGAAGTCTCTAGTAGATTTCAGTTAGTCAGAAGGATGGCAGCTTGGCCTTACCCAAAGAGTGCTACTGTCAGGGCCAGGCAGTGATGCACCTGGTTAAACACACACAGTGCATAAGGTCCCAGGTTCAAACCCCAGTCCCCTCCTCCCCTCCACTGCAGGCAGGAAAGCTACAAGAGGCAAGAAGGCCCAAAAAGACAGGCAATATGGTTCATTTGGCCAGTGCCCTGCTTGGCATGTGTTCCAATACAGCCACCCTCACCTCCCCATCACCACCACACAGAAGGAAGCCTAAGTGCTGTGATTTCTTCCCTTTTTTTAATATAATTTGTTTTATTTTTTGAACTTTATTTTATTTGATAGGACAGAGAGAAATTTAAAGGGAAAAAGGGATTAGGGAGGGAGAGAGAGAGACAAAGAGACACCTACAAACATGCTTCGCTTCTTGCCTGCTTCACTGCTTGTGAAGTTTTCTCCCTGCAAGTGGGGACTAGACCTGGGGCTTGAACCCAGGTCCTTATGCACTGTAATGTGTATGCTTACCCAGCTGCACTACCACCTGGCCCTGCTTGGATTTCTTTCTCTCTCTGTCTCTGTCTGGAAAAGTTCTCCCTGAGCAATGAGGCCCAAGAGGTGAAAAGGGGGTGGGGGTAGGAGGACAGGTGGGATATGAACACCTGTGATGACTCTAGCTGGAAGTCATTTGCCTGTGTAATAAGTGGAATAGACTCCACTGGGAGAGATTTACAAAAGAGGTTAGTCTGGTGTGGGGGGGTGGAGTAGGTAGGCTTGATGGTAGCAGTAGTATGCAGTCACCTATCACTGAGAGATAAGAAACTGTACTCATGTGTCAGCAACTGTCCTGAAAAAAAATATAGTACTGAATAGATACATTATAAAAATAAAATTGTTCGGGAGTCTGGCGGTAGCACAGCGGGTTAAGCGCGTGGCGCAAAGTGCAAGGACCGGCATAAGGATCTCGGTTCCCCGACTCCCCACCTGCAGGGGAGTCGCTTCACAGGCGGTGAAGCAGGTCTGCAGGTGTCTGTCTTTCTCTCCCCCTCTCTGTCATCCCCTCCTCTCTCCATTTCTCTCTGTCTTAACAACGACGACATCAATAACAACAACAATAACTACAACAACAATAAATAAAACAGCAAAGGCAACAAAAGGGAAAATAAATAAATATTAAAAATTTAAAATAAAATTGTTCTACAAGGGAAAAAAACAGAAGAAAGTAAAATGGAAGGGAGGGGAGGAGAGACTCTGAAGATAATAGCCCAGCCAGTGCCCCTACTCCAGGCAGTAACTGAGGTTTTCCCAGTAGGGGGAGCTGTGTAGCCTCCATGGAATTTCAGATCATGGTAAGGATGTCATTGCCTGAATGAATCTACATTTAGGGACTGCCATCAGTGTCTGATGGTCTCTCATTTCCTCCATTTCCATAGCAGACCCTGGACTGATGGAAATAGGATTTGAGTTGAGGTATCCCAAGGAGATACAATAATGTTCCTTGCTTTTTTTTTTTTTTTTTTTTTTGCCCCCTCCCATCATAATTGATTTCCTCTCTGGGGCAGGAAGTGTACCCTGCTGCCTATTTGCCCACAGTCCTAATCACCCAGTGCACTATTTATATTCTTTATCCAGGACTCCAGCAGAAAGGAGGGCAGGCTAACAGCAGATTGACCCTGGGATTTGATTGATCATGTGTCTGCAGCAAGGAATTCTACTCAGGACTCAAAGCTTGTTGGTTCATTCATAAGCAGGATTTGTGGCCTATAAAGTCACTCAGCATCCAAAAGGATCCCCAGAATCTTGGGGTCTCAAATGTTCCCTCTCCATAAATTAAAAACAGAGAGAGAGAGAGAGAGAGACCCAGGCGTCTATTACACATGCAAGTCCCAGGAGCAAAAGTTGTGAGCTAATCTGGTGGTAGATCATCCCTAAGGAATCTGAAATGCATTTGCCAAGTGAAGAATTTGATACCAAGATGCCCAAGCAATCCGTTTAAGATCAGTGGGCATTCAGGGGTACTCCAGCAATGCAAAGCAATAGCCATTTGAAATATTTAGAACATGAATGAATCTCAAAACAGTCAGGTTGAACGGAAGCAGTCAGACCAAAAGGAAATTCCTATTTTGTGTTTCCACTCATAAACTTCTAGAGAATCTACAATGATAATACAGAGCAGTGTTTTGGGTTGAGGAGGGGCATGGCAAAGGAAGGACAAAGACCTGGATAAGAGTGATGTCTTGGGGAGTGGGGGGCTTATCACATTCTAGTCATTAAATTTGCTATTTATTATGTCAACTATACTCTCAATAAATTTGCTTTTTTGTATCCAGGGCCTCACACAAGTGAGATTTCACACCACTCCAAGGTCTACCTTTTCAGAAAGAGAGAAAGAGAGAGAGGGACCATACCTTTAATGTGGTATTGAATTATACTATTACTGCCTTATAATCTTATAAAGCAATACTAGATAATTGATATAAATATGTATATAAACCACAACCAACTAAAATAAGAGATTATATTATTATGGGAGCATATATCATTATATTATGAATATATATTATATAGTAATTAATATATATTATATAGAATATATTATGGGAGAATTTATCATTATATTATTAATATATTATATATTAATTAATTAATATATATTATATGCAATATATATTATGGGAGAATATATTATATAAATGGGGTATATATTATTATATATTATATATATATATTATTCTCCCATATTTATTCCAAAATACATAAGGAAAGAATACAACTCACTAACAAAACAATCAATTAAACAGATTCAAAAATGGGTAAAGGGGGAGCTGGGTGGTAGCGCAGCGGGTTAGGTGCAGGTGGCGCTAAGCGCAAGGACCGGCATGAGGTTCCCAGTTCGAGCCCCTGGCTCCCCACCTGCAGGGGAGTCCCTTCATAGGTGGTGAAGCAGATCTGCAGGTGTCTGTCTTTCTCTCCTCCTCTCTGTCTTCCTCTCCTCTCTCCATTTCTCTCTGTCCTATCCAACAACGATGACATCAACAATAACTACAACAACAATAAAAAGACAACAAGGACAACAAAAGGGAAGATAAATAAATAAAATTACCAAAAAAAATTTAAAAATTTAAAAAAATGGGTAAAGGACCTCAACAGACATATTTCCAAGGAAGCTCTTTAAATAACCAACAGACACATGAAAAAGATCCCAACATCATTAGTCATCCAAGAAATGCCACTCAAAACCACAATAACACATCCATCCCCCTACACCTGTTAGAATGGCTATTATTAAAAAAAAAAAAAAAGGACAGCAAATAAAGTGTTGATGAAGATATGGAAAAATAATGTGGTTCTGAGACTCAACTCTACAGGCAAGACAAGACATTTGCCCTACTCTGTGAGCTGTTTCTCCTCCTCCCTCTCCCCCAAAGCATTCAGATTCATTTAAGACTGACTCCAAATCTCTTCGTACATACTGATTTCTGACTAGGATGTCTTTCTCTTCCCAACTCATTATAGATTAATGTGCTATAAAGAATAACAAATTACTGGGTCTGGGTGGTGACATACTTAGTACAGTATACTCAATACATGTGCACAGGCCAGGGTTCGATCCCTGTCCTCACCTGTGGATTGGGTACAAGGGTTATAAGCTATGAAGCAATGCTACAATAGCTCCTTCTCTGTCTGTCTGTCTGTCTGTCTGTCTCTCTTTCTCTCTCGATCACTGGAGAATGAAGCCATACTTCTGGGGACAATGAAAACCAATGTCAGCTTTTGAAGAAGTCACAGGCGTGCCTAGAGTGTACAAGTAAGGAGCCTAGAGTTTAAAGTCAGGGAATTTAAGTGGAGAAGGTAGTTTGGATGAAGAAGATAGAGACAAAAGTTTGGGGAAGGGACTATATAATTACTTCACCAAAATGTATCTTGTTCACACACACCCCTGTTTTTAACTTAAGTGAAATTCATATAACCCGACATTACTCATTTCAAGTATATGTTTAGTACCTTCACAATGTGATGAAACCATCACTCTATCCAGTTGCAAAACGCTGAAAGTAAACACACATTCTTGGCTTACTCAGATGTGCCAGGGTGGTGGTACCAGCTTGAAAGTTGTCCAGTTTTGTTTTGTTGTTAATTATCAATTTTTGTTGTATTCATCCTTTTGGCTGAGTATCTTTTAGAAATTTTTTTTAATATTTATTTTATTTATTTATTCCCTTTTGTTGCCCTTGTTGTTTTATTGTTGTAGTTATTATTGTTGTTGTCGTTGTTGGATAGGACAGAGAGAAATGGAGAGAGGAGGGGAAGACAGAGAGGAGGAGAGAAAGATAGACACCTGCAAACCTGCTTCACCGCCTGTGAAGCGACTCCCCTGCAGGTGGGGAGCCGGGGTTCGAACCGGGATCCATATGCCGGCCCTTGTGCTTTGCGCCACCTGCGCTTAACCAGCTGTGCTACAGCCCGACTCCCTAGAAATATTTTTGTTTGCTTGTTTGTTTTGGTTATCTCTAGGGTTTCACAACTGTGGGATAATCTTTTTTTTTTTTTAATTGCACTAAAGTAAAAGATTCTGAAGTAAGGGGGGAGGCTTTCAGGTCCTAGTGCATGATAATGGAAGAGAACCTAGGCCGGGGGGCCGGGAGGTTGGGGAGGTGAGACTGTTTTGCAAAAAAAATTGAAAAATTTTATAAAGGTATCAAAAACTATATTTAACTATGAATCCCCTCAACAAGAAAAAAAATTCAGTTTAGTAGCCAGAGGAGATTGTCTTAGGTCATAATCCTGGAAACGGAGCTTGTGACAAGGACTTATGGGCATGTGATTTATTGAGCAAAAGTCCATGGAATAAAACAGTAAGGGAGTGAGAGGAGCAGAAGAAGGATGAGGGAGCAGCAACACAAGGCTTGTTTTTTATTTACTATTTTCTTATTTGATACTCATAGTTTGTTATAAGATTATAGTGTGGGGCTGGATGGTGGCGCACCTGGTTAAGCACTCACATCAGAGTGTACAAGGACCCGATTTCAAGCCCCCAGTTTCCATCTGCAGGGGGAAAGCTTCACAAGTGATGAAGCAGGGCTGCAGGTGTCTCTCTGCTTCTCACCCTCTCTATCTCCCCCATCCCTCTCAATTTCTGGCTGTCTCTATCTAATAAATAAAGATAATGCAAAAAATAAAATATTTTTAAAAAGATTACAATGTATATTTCCACACCACACCCACCACTGAAGTCCACTCTCCCATCTCCCAAAGAGAACCACCACCATTCTCACAAGTCTCACAGTTTGCTTGCTTCTAATTTGTTTGTATTTATTTTTTTCTTGGTAATTTCAAGTAAATCAGATCTCTAGATTCCACCTATGAATGAAACCATCTGGTAGTTGTCTTTCATCTTGACTTATTTCGATAAGCATAAATGTTGGGACATAGGGCTGACTTCAGTGTGATGAGCATACTACAGACTTACACAAACCCACAAGGGATTGTGGGTATATAGAAAGTTATTTAGACCAGTGTCTGGCAGAAAATGCACTTGGTTTTTGCCTTGCCCTCTCTGTTCCTACTGCCCTTGCTGCTCTCTTCCCCAGGACCTGTCTTGCTGATTCTTTCTGGGCCTAAACAGGTGTGGCTGAGCACTGGTCACTTTAGAGAGTATAGACTCATTGCTCCCCACCTGCTGGGACTCACATGGGGTGGCTCCAGCCAGGAGGTAAGCTTACTGAGGCTCTCTCACCAGTTCTAGTGACTGCCTGATAAAGAAAGAGGACTCAGGGAGTATCTTGGCACAAACACTCGATTTATTTGAGGGCAGGCTTGTGTATATATAGACAGTTAAACAAAGAAAATTTTTCAAATATGTCAGAAATTACAGGTTTCTTAAAGGTCAGCTTGCCCCTATGTTAGGGGGCTGGTATGACAAGAATTGATATGATACATAAAGGTCAAGACAATTATTCTCCATGATGCAGGCAGGTTAATTATCCAAAGGCATTTGAGAGAAGTATAGGGGTTAAACCAATAAGGTGAGATAGAGAGAGGATAAACAATGTGATGTAAATCATAGCTATCAAAAGACCATAAGGAAATAGAAGTTATGGGGGTTTTCTCTATCTGGTGTTTGGGGTGTGTGATAAAGTGTGTTCTCTATTGTGATCAAAAGGTGTGTGAACTTTGAGTAACTATATGAACTTTGAGTGAACCTTAAAGCAGGCAGCCATGTGGCCTGTTGCTAGCAGGGAGAAACTAAGTGTAAGAGGCCTATAGGCTTTCTGTGAGCCTGAGATATTAACAAGGGAAAGCTAAGTCTGGGAGACTTTTTCCCTCTTGGCTCATCTCTATGAGAGAGGCTAACAAGCAGGGTGTCTTTCCAGACATCCATCCAAGGATAGTAGAGCTTCTCTAAGCTCTACTAAGCTTTCACATAGTCCTACACCCATCATCATGACTAGCCGATCTTTGTCTCTTTATCTATTTTGCTATACCTAAATAACCTGCAATGTAATAAGCCTCCCATTTATTAATCCCCAGTCAAATCCTATGATTCAGATATTTTTTAAACTACTATGTATAATAACCATTGAGAGGGGAAGAGATAATAGAGATGGAGAGAGACACTGCAGCCCCTGTTTCACCATTCCTGAAGCTTTCCCTCTGCAGGTGGGGACCAGGAACTTGAACCTGCGTCCTTGAGCATTGTAAGGACGATGTGCACCACCACCTGACTCCCAATCCAGAGAATCTTTAGTTGAGTCCTTGTATGTAAGTAGCCAGGCTCACAGCACCTCCTGCCCAGGAGGAAGGTTTCTTTGCTGCAACACAGGTGACAGAGCCCTCTGTTATATGATATGTTTTTTATTAATGTTTTAATAACAATTAAGAAGATTGTAATATAACAGGGGCATAATTCCTTATAGTTCCCACTACCAGAGTTCTGTGTCCCAACCCCTCCACTGGAAGCTTCCCTCTTTATCCCTCTGAGAGTATGAACTAAAATTCTTTTTAGGGTGCAGGAGGTAGAAGGTCTGGCTTCTGTAACCGACTTTCTACTGGACATGGATGTTGGCAGCTTGATCCATACCCTTGACATGTGAGTCTGTTTCACTGATTCCCAAGAGGAACTATAAAGTGGTTGTCCAAAAAAGACAGATGCAGCAGAGAAGGGATGGGAGAAATTGAGGAATGAGAAGCCATGTACCACTACATACCCATAAGGCTGGTTTTGATCAAAAGGCAAATGATAAAACTTGTTGTCAAGGATGTAAAGAATTGGAACCCATGCACTTTGATGAAGGCATGGGAAATAGTGTGACAATTTTGGAAACAATTTAGCAGACTTTTCAAAAAAGTTACAGAGCAATGGCAGAGAAGGACCTAGTGGGGTTGTACTGCTATGCGGAAATGTTATGCATGTACAAACTATTGTATTTTACTGTTGTCTGTAAACTATTAATCCCCCAGTAAATAATTTTTTTAAAGTTAGAGTTGTAATGTGACCCACCAATCCCACTCTTAATGACATGCCAAGAGAACCAAAAACATGTCATAAAAAATATTTAATGTGAAATATAAAGGATTTAAATGCATAAACTTGCTAAAATACATAACCAGACAGTCACTAGACTTTGTGAGAACTATGTTGATTATCTCTTGGAGTGGAGGAGAGTCACAGGACTTTGATTGTGGGTGCAGTTTGCAACTATACCACTGTAACTTTATAAACTTATAAACCATTATTAAGTCACTAATATAAAAATAGCAACCAAAAATGTATACAGTTGTTCATAGCAGCAGCATTATTCACAATAGCCAAAAAGCAAAAACACACCACATATCCATCAATAGATGAATGGAATAAACAAAATATTATGATAGATACTTTTATTATCTTATTGGAAGATTAATGATGTATGGAACCACTGTTGGCATATGGGTATATATTCTCATGTCTCCATAATAGGGATCTGCAGATGCTCTCACCTTCCACCATCATGCACCAGGACCACCACAAACTCCTCCTTAACTTCCCTTCCCAGAGTCCTTTGCTTTGATGCAATACAAGGTAGAATATTAATCAACATATAAAAAGAAGTCTTGCTACTAATCCATACAAAAATACAGACAAAGCCTGAAAACATTATGCTAAGTGTAACAAACTAGACGCCAACCATATCATATGATTTCATTCACTTGAAATGTCCAGAAGAAGCAAATTTATAGTCACAGAAAGTTGATGTGTGGTTGCAGGGGCTAGGGGCAGGAGACACAGGAGTGAGTGCTGACAGGCATGGGATTCTTTCTGTCATGCTAAGATGTTCTGGGATTGGATAGCAGTTATGGTCACATGTTGTTTTCAATGAGCTGGCTTCATGGGCTGGTAACAGACGACGAGGGACTCATGGTTGGGCTGTACGCAGTATCTCTTTATTCATGCAGGACGCAGCACAATCTATACCAAGCTAAGCTAAACTAACACAACTACCAACTAACTAAAACGAACAATGTTGTCCTTACATACTTTCCAAGTAGGGTGTAAACAAGATGTGACATACAGAGGGTGGAGAGAAAAGTGACTGGTGAAAATCAGGGTGTGACAAGGAGAGGGGGCAGAGCAGACAAGAATTCTACCACTGAACCACCAATGCCCTGGAGGGAGGGTGGTGCTTGTTAACAGTGGTTATGTAAATAGAATGCAGTGTTAAGCAGGGGGGATTAAACCAAATGAAACAGAAGAGGTTTTTAGAAGTAGAATTAGAAGCATACCAACAATTCCCCCTTTCTTTTTAACTAGTGGCCATAGTATCAGGAGTGTGGGGTGAACAGAAACCTATATCATACAGGCGTTTTCAAAAGAACTAGCATAAGACATGGAAAACAAAATAGGAGAGCAGCAAGAACCAGTGTGATGCCAAGGGGAATGTTTCTTGCCTCAAAAGGAAAGACCTAGCATGCGAAAGGGCATTTCTTGCCTCTGCGGGCATCTATTACCTCTGGGGGCGCTTCATGCCTCTGTGGACATCTCTTGCCTCAAAGGGTGTTTCCTGCCTCTGTGGACATAACCTAGTAAGGAAGGGGAGTTTTCTGCCTCTGAGGACAGAGCCTACAGGCGAGGGGACATGGTCTATAAAGTCTCAAGGCAACTGGCTGAAGTTAGTCTTTGAGAAACACAGCAGCGTGTACCAGTAAGTCCGATGGAGGTGTCAGTCCAAAGTAGATGACCATGGAAGAAAATACCAAGGAATGAAATGCTGCATGTCTGTCTCAATGGGGAATGTCGGCCACCAGAATTCTTCTTTTCTGTAGAGAGTGAGCTTTGGAGTCTGTGAATCTGTTTCTTCAGGTCGTGCCAGGTCACATAATTGGTTTCCGGGGGTGTGTTGTAGTCATTCCATCTTGTGGGCGATGTCAGAGAACAGGGGTCCAAATGGACTTCCAGGAATTCCATTTGAGTAGATGCTTTTTCATGTGGAGACTTGACAGCTGAAATTCACTTACTTGTCAAACAAAACTTGTAGCAGAATAGAAGTTTACTATAATTGATAACTCCATTATAATTGGAAGTCCTTTCTAGTATGATTTTAAGGTTGTTTAAACAGTTTAAACTCAATAAAATGTGGAAAGGTAAACAGAAGAATCACGGTTAAAAGCCTCAGGCATGAGAATAATTAACATAATCATTCCACTATCTGCCCCGCCCATAACTCATACAGTTTTCAGGATTAAACATTTCATATTTATGCCAAGATGTAAAAAAATAAATCAAAGGAGGAAAAAACAAATTTTTGGATTGTTTCTGGATGTCTCTAGAAATCATGGCTGCGTCCAGCTTTTTTTTTTTTTTTAAGTCAATGTCAAGCAAAAATTCAGTCATTCAAATCACTCTCTTACAAAACACAACTTGAACCAGATTATCCAGATCTCACCAATTAGCATCAAGAGTCCCCAGAGGGCATCCTAGTCCAAAAAGATCCTCGAAATTCCATTTAGGGTGCTTCTGACTGTTCCTGCTGGATTGCTTCAGGCACCCATTTTTAAAAGTGTCTTCCCATCGAAGAAAGAATGCAATCAGAAGAGTAGAACTAACCACGTGTCTCCATTCGTGGGGACTGCCAGGGTACTCGAGAATGCTCCTCAAATTAAAGTAGTCCTTCTCCATGGGAAACATTCAAGAAGAAGTCCAGAAAGTCCCAGGGGAAATCCCCATGCATATCCCAAGGTCTACGATCTCGGTCATAAAGAACCAAACTGTAGCCCGGAGCAAAATGTAGTCCTTTTCCTCAGGAAACATGGGAGAGGGAATCCAGAAAGTCCAAGGAGAAATCTCCATGCATCTGCCAAGCTCTATGATTAGGGTCACAAGAAACCAAAGTTCCCAGTCAGGGAAACAAAGTGTGGCCCAAAGCAAAATGTTCCAGAGACAAAGTAACTGTCTCATGATGAAACAGTAGAGGCTTTGGCAAACCTCTTCATAAGCAGAAGAGAGACCATAGTGCATAGGTAGGCAAAGTCTTCACTTATCTGGGAGTTGCGCAGGTCCGGTCCCACGTTGTAGGTGCCATATGTTATTTTTGACGGGCTGGTTTCATGGGCGGGTAACAGACTGCCGGGATAGCCTAAGGGTACTTATTCCTGAGCTAGTGCTCTCTGGGTTGGAGAGAACTCAACTGGAGCTGATCTAGGCTGCTGCGTGTGAGAGGGATCAGGAACTCTTGCCACACTAACTTTGCAGGAGATACACTCTGGAACTCTCAGAGCCGGAAAGCAATTTCCATGTGTCTTTAATCAGAAGAGCAGCTGTTTTTATACTCTCCAAGTAGGGTGGAAACAGGATATGATATAGAGAGGGTGGAGTGAAAAGTGACTGGTGGAAGATCAGGGTGTGACAAGGAGAGGATCAGGGTGTGACAAGGAGAGGGGGTGGAGCAGGTGAGAATTCTACCACTAAACCACCAATGCCCTGGTGGGAGTGTGGTGCTTTATGTAAATGTAAAAGTGATTTATGTAAATAGACCAAAGCTTTGAATGGGATCAAATCTATCCCTATACAGGCATATGGTTAAGCAGAAGCCAGGGGGAGCTGGCATACTATCCAACATCTCCCCCTTTCTTTTTAACTATTTTCCATAGTATCAGGAGTGTGGGGCACTTTGTGAGGCAGGGAGACTGATAAGAGGCACACTTTTTGGGGTTCTACTGTCCCTCCTTGCTCAACCTCTCCGTAGAGAGAGAGACTAACAGGATTGACACACCCCTCAGGCTCAAGCCCTTCCAAGCTCAACCATATCCTCACAATTCCCCAACATCTCCCTCTTACTTAATGGCCATATATAACTGGGTCTATGTCTGTAAAAGGCTTCATCTCTGTCAGGGGAATAGCAGTGTAGAGGTGAACATAAACCTGTAGGGAAGAAAGCAGAATGATAGTGTGTAAGTGTCTTCAAAAATAACTAGCATAAGACAGGGAGGGATAAGTAAGATTAGCAAGAGACAGAGTGAGCCTGATGGGTGGAGGAGTGGGGGCCTGATAAGCCGAGGGGCTAGAGGGGTGATCTGGCATTGCAAAATCCCGAGTCAGCTGGCAGAAAGTTCTATGAACTGCTACAGTCATTCTTCAAGAAGTCCAGCAGCATAAAGGGAGTGTGCAGCAAGTTCTATAGAAGCATCAGTCCTATGTCAACAGCCAGGAAATAAATGCCACACGTCTATCTTGATGGAGGAGGACAGCCACTGGAACTTTTCTTCTCTGTAGAGAGTGACCTGGAACCTCCAAAACATGATGGGCGAAACAGAAGCAGGAAGAGCAGACACCGATGGTTAAGAGAAAGGCAGTAGGAAAGTCTTGTCCTTTGGAGTCTGTGAATCAGATTCTCCAGATCTTGTCAGATCACATCTTGGGTTTCGGGGGATGGCTGTAATTGTGGGTGATGTCAGAGGTCAGGGGACCAAGATGGATTTCTGGGGATTCTATATGAGCAGATGCTTCTTTATTCGAAGGCTTGTCATAGCTGTAGTCAATTACTTATGAAAAAACTTTGTAACAAATTAGAAGTTTACTACAATTGATAACTCAATGATTATAATTGGTTTAGGTATCTTTTAATTTCGTGTAAAGGTCATCTTATGTGACCTCATGTAGCAGTCTCTATATAGCAAAATTTTCCTACCGAATTTAAGTCACATATATTGATTCTTAACTATTTTTACATTGGGTTTTTAAGCAAACTCAGGTTACTAGAGTTAACACATTTTAGTGACAATTTTTTTTGGTACATTTACAATGTCAGATTGATGCCAAATTTGTTGTGGATTAATTTCCACAAGATAGTTTACAGGACATTTTTGGGGGCCCTCCAAAAATGTCCTGTATAGAGGATTTGTATTTTAACTTAGGAGATGATGAATTGTCACATTGAATATTTAGAGTTTTACCTTAAACACTCAGTTACTTTAATGAATTGATTTTACCTCTTCTCATAAAAATGTAGCTTCAAAGTTACAATTCAACGTTAAGTTAATGTTTACCAAACTTGAAACATGCATATTAAACATATAGTTTATAACACATAGGAGAAGAAAAACTTGTAAATAAGACATATTATTTCAAATGCGAATTTAGATCTACTGTCATAGTTGAACCATCTTTACTCACACAGTTTAAGACTAAACATTTCATTTTTATATCAAGACTTAAAAAAGAAATCAAAAAGGGGAATGAACAATTTTTGGACTGTTTCTGGACGTCTCCAGAAACCATGGATGCATCCAGCCATTTTATATAAAGTCAGTTAACTTTCAGAGTACTCTGAGCACAATGGGTCGTACAAAAATTTTGGTCACTCAATTCACTCAATTTTTTTTTCACTCACTCACTCACAAAACACAACTGGCCAGTCATAGCATAAGACATTCGGGGGGGGGAAGAGTTCTGTGAATCAGATGTTTTTTGATTCTGCCATGCTGTATTATGGATCCTGGGGTGCATCCTGCAGCCAGTCCTCTTGCAGCCAGTCTTCTTGCAGTGTTTCTTCTTCTTCAGGGATATCAGCGTCATCATGTGGGTATTGCCGGACATGGCGGGCAGGAACCCAAACAGGCTTGAAGTAATTTTGTGGAAAAATGCATGTGAAACCCCTCCCCATAGTCAACAGGGGGTCAGGTCCTTTCCAAATTTTATCAAGTGAGTCTTTCCATTTGACTTTAATAGCTGGGAGGGTGGGTGGTGTTTGCCAATGAAGAATAATAGGAGGTTGGTCTGAGTTTTTGTAAATATTAAAGAGATTTAATGTAGTTAAGGCTTTTGCCAGCTGGATATTGGGGGTTACATTTTCCCTTTTTCTTTATTTAATTGAGCCTTAAGAGTTTGATGAGCCCTCTCAACAATGCCCTTGTCCCTGTGGATTATACGGAATGCCTGTAGTATGAGTAATTTTCCAGAGGGAACAAAAATCTTTAAAGTGTTTGCTGGTAAAAGCAGGTCCATTATCCGTTTTAAGTTGAAAATGTAAGCCCATTACAACAAAACAGGAGAGCATATGGCTTATAAGCTTTTTTGAGTTTTCTCCAGTCTGAGCTGTAGCCCACATAAACTTAGAGAAGGTATCAATTGAGACAAACATATATTTTTGTTTGCCAAAGTTGGATATGTGGGTAACATCAATTTGCCAAAGAGCATTGGCTTTTAAACCTCGAGGATTAACCCCCAGGGTTTGAATAGCAGGTGTTTTGATTAGACCTGAACAGGAGGAACATGTAGCAAGAATACGTTTTAACTGTGGCAGAGGAATATCAGGAAATCGAGCTCGAAGACCATTAAGATTAACATGGGTGAGGGAATGAAAGTCAGCAGGATTAGAGACAGAGGTTAGGAGAATTCCTGTAGTAGAGGCAAGGTGGTCGGCTGCAGCATTCCCTTTGGACAGGGGACCAGGAAGAGGGCTGTGGGAACGTAGGTGCTGAACATACAGTGGTTGGGTTCGAGAACAGAGCATAGAGGCAATTTGAATTAAAAGAGGAGAAAGTGGGTTGTCATCAATTCTCACATAAGATCGAGCAAGCCATGGAAGTAAGTTAACAGTATACACACTGTCAGAAAAAAGGTTGAAGGATTCTGGTACAACTTTTAATGCAAGGAAAACAGCATAAAGTTCTTTGTACTGAGGGGAATTATCAGGAAGTTCAGTAAAGAGAGGTATGGGGTATTGCTGGTCTGGATAATATATAAGGGCAGCAGCTCCCTTTTTTCCATCAGCAGTGAACACTGTAGGAGCAGAGGGGATGGGATCTCGAGAGAAAAGTTTAGGTACTAGTAGAGGCAACAGAAGTAAAGAAGCTATCAAATTATTAGAGGGAAAATGATTATCTAATTGTCCTGGAAAACCCATTAAACTTATGGCAAAACGAGAATGGTGGTGTATGAGCCATTCTGTATCTGTGAGAGAAAAGGGAAGAATGATTGAATCTGGTTCCCTTCCTAAGACCTGAACCGATCTGTTTCTTCCTTGGCGAACCATAAATGCTAAGGCATCAATCTCAGTAAGGAGTCTTGGAGCTCCGCCTACTGGCATATGAAGCCATTCGAGAATGCCATGTTTCTGCCACAATGCCCCCACTACCGTGGGGGTGGAGTTAAAAATTAGAAGATTTACTGGAGAGGAGGTGGAGAACCGAACGAGGTGCATGTCCTGGAGAGCCTGGTTAACTTTTTCCAGTGCCAAGGAGGCTTCGGGGGTTAACATACGCTTTGAGGAGGGCTGTTTTTTTCCTTTTCACAGATCGAACAGTGGTTGCAGGCAGCTCATAGGCAGATAAAGATACTGCCTAAGCCAATTCAAATTTCCAAGAAAACTTTGTAAAGAAGCAAGAGTGAGATTAGAAGGAAAAGTAACACAAGGTTTTAAAGGACGAATCTGCGTTAGGGAAATCTCTGAGCCTAAGAAAGATATTGGAGGAATCAGCTGTATCTTCTCAGGAGCTACATTAAGTCCACTTCTCTTTAAGGCAGGGATTAGAAAATCACATAGGGAGGAGAGATCTGTATCTAATTCTATGCATATTAACACGTCATCCATATAATGAAAAACCTTAAGGCCCTTATGAATATATGGAAAAATGGCAGATTTAACAGCCTCTTGACAAATAGTAGGACTATTAGCCATGCCCTGGGGCAGTACCACCCATTCAAATCTATTGGCAGGGCTGGCATTATTAATAGAAGGAACAGAGGAAGCAAAACGTTTACAATCTTGTGGGTGTAAGGGAATAGAGAAAAAAAAATCCTGTATATCAATAGCTATGATTGGAATTCCTGTGGGAATTGCGAAAGCAAGAGGCAAACCCCTTTGGGGGGAGCCTCAAACCTGCGTGGTTTTATTAACTGCACGAAGATCTTGGAGGAGGCGCCATTTTCCTGAGTGCTTTTTAATCATAAAGACTGAAGTATTCCATGGGCTCCGAGAATGACGAATGTGTCCCAAAGATAACTGCTCTTGGACGAGTTCTTTTAAAATTTCTAGCTTCTCCCTAGGCAAAGGCCACTGTTCCACCCAGAAGACTCATTAGAAAGCCAATCTAAGCGGGGAGTTCTGTTACGAACAGTGGCAGTTAGTATTGGCGGTGCTGGTTGGGTCTAGCAGTCTCACAGGAGTGAGTGTGGTGTCCTGCAGAGGTGTCTGAGGATATCACTACTTCTAAAGATTCCAGTAAGTCTCTTCCCAATAAATTGGTGCTTATATCAGCTATTAAAGGCTGAAAGCATCCGGTAGTCCCTTCTGGATCTTCCCACACAAGGGAATCTCGTGTGCGGAATGCCTGAGTCAATCCTCCAACACCATGTAAGTGTGGTCCTGGGAGGAGTTCCCATCTCTGTGGAACCTCTGCTTGTCTTAATATTGTCTTATCTGCTCCCATGTCAATAAAACACTTAAAAGGAATATTACCAATCTTTACTGTCATAGTTGGGTGACCCCTTTCTAAAACAGGGGTGGTCCATAAAATCTCAGGCTCCGAATTTGAGCTGTTCTCTTGCTCCAGCCGGTTATTTCTATGCTGGAAGTTCCCACATACTGCGGGTTCCTCCTTCTGCTCACCCTCTGTTATTGTTACTTGGTGTGGTGGGTGTAGTGATGGATTGGGTCCCAAGCTGGGATTCTGTTTGTGGAAAAAGGGCACAGCACCAAGCGGGCAACCTACTTCCTTCCCTCTTGGGGGCAGGGCTAAGGGAAGCCCCACACCTAGTTTAAATCCCTGTTTACATTTGGCAGAGGCGTGCCATTCCTATGGAACCTTGACCAACAATCTCTCCTCCAGTGAAATCCTTTCTGGCATCTGGGACAAGGCATTCGTGGTCTCTGATTCCCTGTCTGGAGGCGGGGTTGCCCTGACTGGAGGCGAGGTTGCCCTGACTGGAGTTGGTGTCGTGGTCTATTTTCTGGACATTGGTTATGCCAATGCCCTTGGTGACCTCACTGAAAGCAAGCCCTTTTTTGCTTATGTAAGGTAGCTTCATAGGCCTGTAACATAGGTCCTTGAAAAGAGCTTGATCTGAGATCCTGTGTAGCTGTAATCCAAGTATCTGGGTGTTCATTTTTAAGAGTGATACAAGCCTGTCGAAAGTGCGGAAGCATTCCATCCCAGACTATGGATCGCAGGAGGAGAAAATGAGTGTCAGGATTATAAATCTTCCTTTCCAAACTCGACTGGACCCTGGCAATGAATTTAGTGAGGGATTCATCAGGTTCTTGTTGAAGGGAGAGAATGGGGGCTGAGGCCACTCCCATGGGTGGTGTTAATTGCTCCCATGCTTTTAATGCATACAGGCGTACTTGATCAAAATACCCCAGTGGAAACTTGGCTTCCGCCTGTTGAATCCCTGTTTCTAATTGGCCTGTTCCAAACAATGCATCAAAATTCCCCTCTGGCTGATTTTGCAGGGCAAGATGCCAAAATAGGGGCCTCAGGGCAAGATGCAGAGGAATTAGGGTGGGTCAGGATCACGACAGGCCTTTGCTTCTACTTGTTTTTAAGGTGCTGGTTAAGTTCTATGATCACTTCCTTTATCTTTTAGACCTCAGCCTCTAGGTCCTTAAGCCTTTTGAGAGGTTGACCTATATATCCCTTAAAAGCTGCTATGATGATCAACAGGATATAAGGTGCAGCCCTGAGAAAAATGTCCCAGATATATAAAAGTTGTATACTGGAAAAAGAATGCAGAATTTGGAAAAGATTTTCCATGGTGGAGAGATCTCAGGAAAACAATAAGAAAGAAAAAAAAATCACAGTGCCTTAACACAATATTGCAGATACCCAAAAGGTGTGTACTTATCTAGGATGTCTTCTTATAAATCTGCTGCTTACGTGTCGCTGTTCCAGGCGCCAGATGCCGGGATAGCCTGAGGGTGCTTCTTCCTGAGCTAATGCTCTCTGGGTTGGAGAGAACTCAACTGGAGCTGATCTAGGCTGCTGCGTGTGAGAGGAATCAGGAACTCATGCCACACTAACTTCGCAGGAGATACACTCTGGAACTCTCAGAGCCAGAAAGCAATTTCCAAGTGTCTTTAATCAGAAGAGCAGCTGTTTTTATACTCTCCAAGTAGGGTGGAAACATGATGTGATATAGAGAGGGTAGAGTGAAAAGTGACTGGTGGAAGATCAGGGTGTGACAAGGAGAGGATCAGGGTGTGACAAGGAGAGGGGGTGGAGCAGGTGAGAATTCTACCACTAAACCACCAATGCCCTGGAGGGAGTGTGGTGCTTTATGTAAATGTAAAAGTGATTTATGTAAATAGACCAAAGCTTTGAATGGGATCAAATCTATCCCTATACAGGCATATGGTTAAGCAGAAGCCAGGGGGAGCTGGCATACTATCCAACAACAGACGACCAAGGACTCATGGTTGAGCTGTACGCAGTATCTCTTTATTCATGCAGGACGCAGCACAATCTATACCAAGCTAAGCTAAACTAACACAACTACCAACTAACTAAAATGAACAATGTTGTCCTTACATACTTTCCAAGTAGGGTGTAAACAAGATGTGACATACAGAGGGTGGAGAGAAAAGTGACTGGTGAAAATCGGTGTGACAAGGAGAGGGGGCAGAGCAGGCAAGAATTCTACCACTGAACCACCAATGCCCTGGAGGGAGGGTGGTGCTTGTTAACAGTGGTTATTTAAATAGAATGCAGTGTTAAGCAAGGGGGATTAAACCAAATGAAACAGAAGAGGTTTTTAGAAGTAGAATTAGAAGCATACCAACAGTCACAGTCTTACGGACTATACTAAAGCCACTGATTTTATACTTTAAAGGCATAAACTATGTGATATGTGACATATATCTCAGTAATTTTTATTGTCACCATCAGTGCTTTAACAGTCAGGGGTTGATTTTTTTTTCCAGATAGAAAGAGAGAGACAGGATAGTGAGACAATACAATGGTTATGCAAAAAGACTTTCATGCCCAAGGACCACAGGTCTCAGGGTCAATCAATGCCCAGCACCAGCAAAAGCCAGAGCTGAGTAGTACTATAATCTCTCTCTCTCTCCAATAAATAAATTGGATATAGGTAAATGAAGCATTTTTAAATGAAATAGAGAACCAAAGGGAAAAAGATGACAGAGCACTGAAGTTTCCTCCATTGTAGAAAGGACATCTTGATTTACTAGTAATTTAACATTATTTTATGAAATAGTCAGATTTCAGATGCATCTTCTTACCCATGCATACTGTATGTAACTCATCACACCTCCTACCTTGCACCAAGATTCTGTGTCTCCTTCAACCCCAATCCCACCTTGAGTAACTACCTTAGTCATCATCTTGTATAAGAGGCCTTCTGGTTATCCATTTCCCTCCACACAGATTCATTTGTTTCAGTCATCTGTACTCCATATGTGAGCAGAACCATCTAGCAGTTGTCCTTTACCTCTTATTTGACTCAGCATAATCACCTCCAATTCTACCCATTGTGTTGCAATCTCATCCTTTTTGATTACAAGAATGCATGTGTATGTGTGTGTGTTTCTTTATCTAGTCATCTGTCATTGAACATTTAAGTTGTTTAGCTATTGTAAATAATGTGGCTATAAATATTGGGAAGTCTGTATACTTTCAAAGTTGTGGTTCCATATTCTTTGAGTAAATGTGTAGGAGCAGCACTGGTGGGTTAAAGGGTGTAATGGGTCAAAAAGGTAATCCACCTGGCAGACACCTCCTATTAATCTCCAGAGATAGATGAATATCCCTGAACCAGGTCAGCATGGAGAAGCTAGGCAGAGTTGACCAGAGAAAGAGGAGAGGAGAGAAAACAGGATGGTCACAGAAGGAACTTCCTTAGTGCTGGAACATCTCGGTAGAGGTGAGTGAACAAGCTATGCCTGCAGAGGACTAGGACGGGCTTGTGTGGACATAGACCAAAGACCTCACTACCCTCCAGCTCCACCCTCTAGGCTCTCCAAGCCTCTTTCCATTTCTCCCTGCTCATCTGCCTATAATACTCTCCATTCCTCCACCTCCTTGCCCCATCCTCACCCATTTAACCTGGCTCAACTTTCTTTTTTATTCCTTAATTATTTTTTATTACAAGACCATAAGATTACAGGAGTAGACTTCCACATTGCATCCCCTGCCACAGTTCTGTGCCCCTGCAGAGATAAGCACCATGGTTTTCACAAAGACTTCTTGATAGTTTGACTACTTCTTTCTCACACATTCATGCATTTCAAGTCTTCACATATGGGTGAAACTATCCTGTAGCTGTCTTTCAGAGAAATGCAAGTCATTTAGTAACAGATATAAACTGTAGCAATAAAAGTCCTTGAATACATACACAGACACACATGGATAAAACTCCTTGACTTTACCTCTTTTCCCGTGTGTGTGTGTGTGTGTGTGTGTGTGTTAAATGCAGAGCCAGGGGGTTGGAAAGCACCATCATTATGCAAAACTTTCAGAGCTAGAGACTACAGAGTTTCACGTTCAATCCTAGGCACTAACACAAGTCAGAACTGAAAACTGGTCTAATGAAAGGAAGAAGAAAAGAAATAAGAAGGAAAAGGTGGGGTATGACTGCTAACAGTGGGGCGAGAGACCAAAGCTCTATTCCCATTTACACAGAGGAGATTTATCTCTATTTTTTCCACTTTATTGGGGTGGTTGATAGCTTCCAACATAGTTATTGTCAGACAGGTGCAATCTCTCATATCTCCATGAAAGGTGTATGGAAGAGTCTGTCTCTCCTGTTCTGAGGGCAGCCGTGCTTCCTGGAGAGTGATGACAGCATAGGGCCTCCTCCATGACTGAGGCTGATGTCATTCTGAAGGCCTTCCCCCCACAGATGCCACCTTACCAAGAAACTACTGGGCCTTGTTCAGCAGTCATGCAACTACAAGCAGCTTCGGAAAGGAGCCAATGAGGCCACTAAAACTCTCAACAGAGGCATCTCTGAGTTCATTGTGATGGCTGCAGATGCTGAGCCCCTGGAAACAATCCTGCACCTTCCCCTACTGTGTGAAGACAAGAATGTGCCCTATGTGTTTGTGAGCTCCAATCAGGCTCTAGGACGAGCCTGTGGGGTCTCCACACCCGTTGTTTGTTCTGTCACCATCAAAGAAGGCTCACAGCTGAAGCAGCAGGTCCAGTCTATTCAGCAGTGCATTGAAAGGCTCTTAGTCTAACCAATGACCTCAGCCATACTTTCCCTCTGACTCTCCCCTCCTGCCAAGATTGTGTATCTGTTACCATATATTGTTTGTTAGCATGTAGTATTTCCAACTTTCTATTATTATGAAATATTGTCACATGGAAAAGAAGGAAAGGAAGGAAGGAAGGAAGGAAGGAAGGAAGGAAGGAAGGAAGGAAGGAAAGAAGGGGTCTGCAAGACACTATCTTCCATGATCTAGGATCTCTTCCATCATCGTGCACCAAGATCCCAGCATCCCTTTGTCTCATTCCTTTTCCCCTTCTACAGAGTCCTTCGCTTTAGTGCCATATATGTACCCAGTTCAAATTTCACCATGCGTTTTTCCCTTACTGCCCTTACTTCATAGTATTTTAAGTTTGTTTGTTTGCTTTTATGAATTTAAAAGTGTTATAGTGGAGACTAAGCCTTTTAAAGTGAGAATAGGACAGGGGAGGGCAAGGGACATTAAAGGTTAATTGAAGTTAGAGAAGCAAAAAAAAAAAGAAAAATGAAAGGTTGGTCAGTTTAAATGCGATTGTGTCAGCTGGGTCTCCTACCTGGCAATTAGTTTGGAACTTAATTAGGAGAGAGGGGCCCTGTCCTTCCTGTTGACTACATTTCAAAAAAAGGGCTTTCAGATCTTTGAGAAAGACATTCCTACCCTGTAGGACCACGTTTCAAAGGGACAGAGGAAACAAATGCTTTGAGAAGGGAGCCAGCAGTCAGGTGTTGGCTAGGACACACTGTCATTTCTGGCAGCATGAAACTTTCTTGGACAGGCACTTAATGGCAGACTGGAACAATCCTAGAGACACGGATTTTTCCTGACCCTTTAGCCTGACCTAGCCCAGGCTCTAGGCTCCCTAGGGAGCCCAGCTCCATCACATTTGTTGCAATGGTTATGTTGGGGTTTTTTTTTGTTTGTTTGTTTGTTTCTGAGACAAAGCTTCTTGCAGCTACAGGCTGTTTGTTCTGATTGCTGCTATATCACCATAGCCTGACCCTAGTAAATAATTATCAACACAAGTTTAAGGAATGGTTGAGTGGAAAAAGTCAACGAGTTCTAAGTTAACAAAAAATAAAATCTAGGGAAAGAGTGATCTAGACAGGAAAAAATGGGGATAAATGAGGAGGATAAAGTTTAAAAGCAAGAGAGGCAGGAAGCAAGCCAGGTGTATCTGATGTGGAAGAGTGCATGGTAGCTGAGGGCAATTACACCCCACACTGAGACTTCTGTATCATGGGCAGTGCCATGTTGATCATTCCTTGGACACAGAAGCCAGAGTTGTCTCCTACGTCTCAGATGCAAATTGTGGGGTCTTTGGAATTATTCTTTTTTTTTTTATAAAGATATTTTTTAAATATTTATTTATTTATTCCCTTGTTTGTGGGCAGTAAGCCAGCTTCCCCCTGCTTAAAGCCTTTGTCTCTAATCCTGCTTAACTAAGCACCGACCCCTATTTACATAACACTATTAACTAAGCACCGCCCTGCCTCCAAGGCATTGGTTTAATCCTCATTGGTTCGCAAGCTTTTTCCTTCTCCCCACCCCCTATCCTACGTACATCCTCTTCCCTTCTGACCTGACAGTTCCTCCTCAGGATATATAAGGACAGGATTGTGATTAGAGATAGTTTAGATTGCAATGCATTCCTCATGAATAAAGACTGAACTGTGTACCACTCAGCCTTGAGTCCCTGGTCGTCTCTCTGTCTCCCACCCGTGAAGCTAGCCCGGCATTCCCTTTTGTTGCACTTGTTTTTTATTGTTGTAGCTATTATTGTTTTTGCTGTTGTATAGGACAAAGAGAAATGGAGAGAGGAGGGGAAGACAAAGAGGGGGAGAGAAAGATAGACACCTGCAGACCTGCTTCACTGCCTGTGAAGCAACTCCCTTGCAGGTGGGGATCCAGGGGCTTGAACTGGGATCCTTCCACCCATCCTTGTGCTTTGCACCACCTGCACTTAACCCACTGCACTACTGCCCAGCTCCCTGGGATTATTCTTGACTGAAGCACATAGTGACACAGGACTCCAGGCAGTATACCACAATCTCCTACTTTGAAAATTTTTTTCTTTTAAAATATTTGATGAAAGATAGGAGAGAGATTATTGAACCAAATCCCTAAAGACAGATCCAGAAACTGGGATAAAATTCCATCAGTGAAACCTCATTTAAATAGGAAAAAAACAACCTACTTGCAAATTGACAGCTCCAAGACCAACAATTTATGAGCATAAAGAATGTGAGCTGCTATCCCAGAAAAAGCCCACCTTTTCCCTAAAGAACTGATGAGTATAACGTGCTTTTGTTACAAGATTATTGTATATTATTTGCTCTGTGGTCACTTTGGATCTTTTTTATTTCTTTGAAAAAAATCTCTTTTCTTGTGTATGTTTACTTAGTACTTGACAGATTAACTGAGCTATTAGCAGCAGAAAGGGAGAGCAGGGACTACTGTGGTGGTTAACTACACACTGCAACTCTTCTGCTTTTGAATTTGTTACCCCCTCCCCCCCAATAAGAAATCAAGCTTGTTGGAAGACTGAGGATTAGCCAGAAAGCTATTCAAGATAAGAGATGAAAGAAAGGATGGACCTCCAACTTAGAGTGAGCAGTCCTCTCCCTGAGACAGGTGAAAAGCATTGCCTTTTCACTATCCCTGAGTTTTAAGCATTTCTTCTTTTTCTTCTATTTCTTCTACTACTTCTTCTTCTTCTG